>NC_139018.1:171007549-173407549 GCF_964374135.1 Grampus griseus
AAAATATTTAAATCATCACAATAAAAGGTGATCTAAATATACCATATAGTAACCATTCTGATGAAGAGAAATGGCAAATGGAGACAAAACACTTATCAAAGAAATTACAAAATAAAGTGTAACTTCTGATCAAGATTGTGCAGTAATTTTATGCTATGTGCACTCCCCCTGCAAACACCAATGACAAAGCATTACGAGAGAAAACCAAAAAGATATAGGTGGAACTGAAAAAGCTAGATAAATATCAAAATGAACACTAAATGGAGTAGAACTATGAAGTGGTAAGTAGGTTCCAGGTGGAAGTTGAGAGTTCAGCTCCTGAAGAGTAAAGGGAAACAAACGTACGCCATTTGAGAAGGAGAACATTCATTCTTTCAATCCATATTTATTGAACTGGCACTGTTGATATAATTGGGGATACAGCAATGAACCAAACAAACCCCTCTTTACTGGAGCTTACATTCTAGTGAGAAGACAGGCTCACTACAGGAAGTCTCAGGCTGAGTGCAATTTACCAGCTGCCCAGTGCACATGGGGGATTTTATGACTAACTGATAGGACTCATAGGCAGAGGGAAGAAAAAGTGAATGGGTTGGCTCACTATGTGACACAAGCCAAAGATGGACAGTACCTGCTCTGAAGGCACTGAAGCTGTTGTCTTAAGAGAGTGATGTGTTGAGAGAACAGCAAGGTGTCATTTTGGAGACAATACGCCGTTAAGAGGGGTACCATTCTCCAGGATGCAGTATATACTCTAAATCAATGGTTACTGTATGATTCTATATCCCCAGTAGGTAGAAGACATGGGTCAAGAAACAAAGGGGGGCTTCCCTGGTGGCGCACTGGTTGAGAGTCCGCCTGCCAAAGCAGGGGACACAGGTTCGTGCCCCGGTCCGGGAAGATCCCACATGCCGCGGAGCGGCTGGGCCCGTGAGCCATGGCCGCTGAGCCTGCGCGTCTGGAGCCTGTGCTCCGCAACTGGAGGGGCCGCAACAGTGAGAGGCCCGCGAACCGCAAAAAAAAAAAAAAAAAAAAAAAAAAAGAAACAAAGGGATAGAAGGAGAAGTAATTTAGGGTAGCATAACTTCCAGTGACCCACTTGAGAATTTGGGCTCTCTGTCCATACAACTCTGGCCTCTGCAGATGTTGTGGAACAGATTCCCAAAGGGAAGCCCTGCTTTTCATAGGAGTGACAGCAAGAATCTCACTGAGCTTTAAACTACAGCAGCTACCTGGGAACTTTGGGATTCTCATGCCAGGACATAATGTCAAGAAGAGAATTCAAAATCTTGGCAGCTGTAACTGACTGGGATCATCAGAAGATCCCTGATAAAATAAAGAAAAGGGTCTAAACACATCAGTAACAACAGTAACATAAATGGTTCAATTAATCTGCTTAAAGACAAAGATTTTCGGGCTTCCCTGGTGGCGCAGTGGTTGAGAGTCCGCCTGCCGATGCAGGGGACACGGCTTCGTGCCCCGGTCCAGGAAGATCCCACATGCCACGGAGCGGCTGGGCCCGTGAGCCATGGCCGTTGAGCCTGTGCGTCCAGAGCCTGTGCTCCGCAACGGGAGAGGCCACAACAGTGAGAGGCCCGCGTACCACAAAAAAAAAAAAAAAAAAAAAAGACAGATATTCAGGATAGATTTAAAAGCAAAAAAGTTATCTGCTGTCCTAAAGAGACTAAAAGAAAACTACAACCAAAAGTTTAAATAAATAAAAATTGGTAAGACAGGGCAATCACTCCTGATAGTTCAATGGTTAAAATCTTCTCAAAATATATTCCAACCGGAAGACACCAAAATGTCAAAAAAAATTCTGACAATAATATTTAAAGTTGCAGTGTGGTATTCTCAACAATGTAAGAAAAAAATAACCCAAGGATTAAAAAAATGAAATCCTTGATCATTAAACCAGAATGATAAAGGCAACCAATAATACTCTAGGAGCAAACGTCAAAATACAATTTAATAAATTCAGGGATGAACGTCCAATGAAATGGGAGATGTGGCATTGAACACTTGCAGGGAAGGTACCTGAACTTGAGACTTCTACATAAAGCTAGGAACGCTGGATGAAAGGGTTTCCCCTCCTTTCATTCAAGTAAGTTGGGCTAGGGAAAAAATTCTTTATAAGGAAAACAAGAAAATCTGTCTCTGACATACCTCCAAAGGCAAGAGGGAAGTTTCTTCTGAGAAGCTATAACCATTGGCTGCTCTCACATGGAGCTGGATTCACATTTACACTTCCAACAAGTCTCCTTAACTGCATCCCAGATCAACGTACAAAACTATTTATAGGAATGCAAAATATCAACTCCGAACAAAATAAAAATCTCAATGTTTGCATCCAATTAAATATTATCAAGTATGAAAGAGTCAAGAAATTATGACCTGCCATGAGAAAAATTAATAAATAGAAACCAACCCAGAACTGATGCAGATGTTAGAATTTTCTACAAGGACATTAAAATATAATTATATTTCATATGTTCAAAGAAGAGAAGAGGCATAATAAATAACATTGGAGATACAAAAATAGACATATACATAGAGCAGAGGTGATAGAGATAAGAACATATAATGAAAAACATTATGTGAAAAATGTGAAAAGTTAGACAAATTCCTAAATAAAATATGACTTCTTAAAGTGGAATCAAGAAGAAACAGAATACTTTTTGTCCAGTGTATCACAGCGGTTAAATATGCAGACTCTGGACAAGATTACCTGAGTTCAAACGCTGGTTCTATTACTTGCATCTGTGTGACCTTGGACAAGTCACTTAAGATTACTGTGACTTGTATTTTAATCCTAAAATGTGGGTAGTGAATAGTACCTACCTCATAGAGTTATTCTGAAAGGTTAAATGAGTCTGTATCAGTTAAGTATATAGAAGAGTGTCTAGCACATAGTAAGAACTATGTAAGCACTACCTCCTTAATAATATTACTCTTGAAGGTCATCATGCCTGCTGCAAGGAACTACACTTCTTGGTACAAAACCTAGAGAAACTCTCACAGAAGACATGTGAATGAATATTCATTGCAGCATGATTTATATTTGTGGACATTTGGAAACTACCTAAATGTCCATCAACATAAAAATGGATAAATTAATTGTGATATATTTACATAACAGAATGAGGCAGCACAATAAAATGAACCAAAGAAAGCTGCAGCTACCACCATAGCAAAGTCTCGAAAACATAACGTAGACTGCAAAATGTAAGATTTAGAAATATAGATACAATATGATTCCATAGCATTTTAAAATGAAAAGATGCAAAGTAATATGTTTTTTGAATTCATGTATATAACAGTATAGAGAAATGTGTAAGAAAGATGGACACAAAAATTAGAAAAGTGTTTACATGTAGGTTTAAAAGGAGAATTGGGGTAGTGGAAGGTTGCTCAAGAAGTTTCAACTACAGCTATAAAATTTAGTTTATTAGAAATTATTGTGGCATATGTGGCAGACTAATATGATTTACTAAAACTGAGTGGTAAATATAGGGACATGCATTATAAAGATTTTATTCACTCTTCCATGTATTTTAAATATTTCATAATAAAAAGAACTTTCTGACTGGAAGAAACACATGACTATTAAAATTGAAAGAGGTCAACAATTACTAACAAAATTTATGAAATGAGACAAACATCTAGACATACCTTGATAAAATTTTTGAATTTCAAGGATAAAAATTATTAAAACCATTTAGGAAGGAAAAAAGATATTTACCAAGGCAAAATATTTTAGCAGACCACAAACTTATTTGTACCACTAAACAACAAAAGTCACAGGGCAAAGTCTACATAGTTTTGAAGGGAACCGAGTACGAGAATTTCATGGTCAAGTCGGTGATTATATATGAAGGCAAAAAAGATATTCTTGGCCACTGAAGAACCTAGAAATTATACCAACCATGAACTCTTCCTGAAATACCTAGTGAACTAAATTTCAGCTGACCAAGAGCTCAATCCAAATAAAAAACTTATAAGTCATGGTATAAAAGAATTGAAGATGAAAAATGTAACCTGTAAAATGTAGAGGTACATCCAAATAATTGTGGATAAGTTTTAATACAATGTCAGTAATAAAATTTGACAACTAGATTTATATTCCAAAAATTCAATAGCATTATATATATAAACTCACAGTTTAAATCAATAAGAAGTATAAAAATGGAAAGAGAGAGAAGGAAATGTTTGGAACAGATAAGATTTACAGAAGATTTCTTATCAGAAACCATGCAAGTGAGAAGAAAGTGGAGTGAAATACTAGAAGTCTTAAAAGAGAAAAAAAGTAGAATTCTAGTGAAAGTATCCTTCAAAAGTGAAGGAGAATAAATAGTCCTAAAATTTGTGTGAAATCACAAAAGTCCCTAAATAGCCAGAACAATCTTGAGAAATAAGAGCAAAGCTGGAGACTTCATGTGCTCTGGTTTCAAACTACATTACAAAGCTACAGTAGTTAAAACAATATGGGCCATTCATACTCACAGCCGGTCGGTGCTTGGTTGTCGGGTTTTGTGCACTATTGGATCAAAAGGGTGACGGCGCCGCTAGGATGAAGCTCATGAGATTTTTGATGAAATTGGGTCACAAAATTGTAACCACTGAATTAAAGACTAGAACACAGGTCCATGGAACAATCACAGGTGTAGATGTAAGCATGACTACACATCTGAAAGCTGTGAAAATGACCCTGAAGAACAGAGAACCTGTACAGCTGGAAACACTGAGTATTTGCAGAAATAACATTCAGTATTTTATTCTGCCAGACAGCTTACCTCTAGATACACTTCTCGTGGATGTTGAACCAAAGGTGAAGTCTAAGAAAAGGGAAGCTGTTGCAGGAAGAGACCGAGGAAGAGGCCAAGGCAGAGGAAGAGGTGGTCCTAGGTGATAATATCTCTCAAGACTACCATTTCAAAGTAGTTTTGTTTGTTTATGACAGACGAAGAAGAAGAAGACGTGGCAGAGGAAGACTACATGGCTAAGTTAGAAGATGGTGGAGTCCTAAGCAAATTGTGTCTCTCAAGATTATGATTTCAAAGTGATCAATGCCCTGGCTGCTTTTTGTACAGGCTTTGTTTGTTTGTGGCAGTTTTTAATAAACATAAATGTAGGACAGAGTTGTCTATGGACTATATCATATTAAGTTTTAATAGTTCATATATATATTCATGATACAAACACAGTAAGAGCTAAGCATTACTACCAGGCAGTCCCAGAATAATTTCAGTCTTAGATCAGGCTTTTAATTTTTTGAACGAAATATTTCTTTTATGAATATATGTAGAATATACACCTTTTTACTTCACATGTACTGACTACGCGTTTTATTGTTTTACCTTGACTCCATTCTGTGGAACCTTCCTACAAGTGAAATAAGTTATTTCTGGTACTTCAGAAACTAAAGTCCTGTGGAATGAGGTGTAAAATTGATTCTCCTTTCCTGAGTTCTATTCCATGGAGACTTAGGTTCTTAGTAAAAGGGGATGATCATCTGAATTAAGGAGTCATGGATTTTGTCATCATCGTTAATGGTTCTTTTGGTTTTATTTTACTTTATTTTTTGGCCACGCCACAGGGCATGTGGGATCCTAGTTCCCCGACTAGGGATTGAACCCACACCCCCTGCATTTGAATTGAGGCATCTGCACCACTGGACTGCCAGGCAAGTCCCTGTTTTACATTTTTAATAGGTTCTTAATAGAATATAGCGGGGTTTTTTTGTTTTTTAATTTATTTTATTTTTGGCTGCGTTGGGTCTTCGTTGCTGTGCGTGGGCTTTCTCTAGTTGCAGCAAGCAGGGGCTACTCTTTGTTGTGGTGAGTGGGCTTCTCACTGCGGTGGCTTCTCTTGTTGCAGAGCACGGGCTCTAGGCGCACGGGCTTCAGTAGTTGTGGCACATGGGCTCAGTAGTTGTGGTTCACGGGCTCTAGAGCTCAGGCTCAGTAGTTGTGGCACATGGGCTTGGTTGCTCCACGGCATGTGGGATCTTCCTGGACCAGGGCTCGAACCCATGTCCCTTGCATTGGCAGGCGGATTCTTAATCAAATACTTTTACAAGTAGTCCTTTAAGAACAAAAGGAAGAAGACCTACTTCTTTGCCAAAAACTGGATTCTTTCTGATCATTAATAAGGATTGTTTTAATTGGTTAGATTTAGAGAGAAATATTTCTCAGTATATAGTTTCTTATAAAGCTTACTACTCTTTGTTTATATACTAAGGAAAAAAACCTAACTGAGGATTGAACTAGATCTGTATTTTCATTTAATCATGTATGTGGGTTTCTTTCTTTCTTTGTTTAATGAGAAGGAAATGTTCTGCAAAGATTGTTATCGAAAAAGGAAGTTTAGGCCTTGGAGGGAAGTTAATGTAAATTGAGATAGCAAGAGCATTTGTGTGTGGTGTGTGTATATGTGTATTGCATTCTTTTCCATCCTTTGTTGGAGCTCCTATTAATTGAACGCAAGCACAAGGAAAGAGAACACAGTGATGCGTCAAGGTGGAGAGGTTTGAAGGGGACAAACAGAAAAGCCTAAGTAGTGAGTAAACAAACATAAGTTGATGCCTACCCTCCTGGAGCTTATAGGCTAAAAGGGAAACAGAGTCAGATATACACTGATACGTAATTGCAAATTGTGAATACTCTGATAAAGAATACTTTGTATTATCTGGTCTGTTTTAAAAGCAGTGGAGGCTCCTATCGATTTTAAGTCAAGTGCCACTAACAAACGATGTTTAACCGTGCCTCGGGGTCTTAGTTCTCCGACCATGGGTTGAACCTGTGCCCTCTGCAGTGAGGGCATGGAGTCCTAACCACTGGACCACCAGGGAAGTCCCTTAACTGTGTCTTATTTTGTGAATTTTAATGTCTAGAAGTTTGTGTGAAACCAGTCTAGCAACACAGTTTAAGTGTAAGGCTAAACCCTAGTGGGTACTAGACTGAGTTTGTCAGCTTTAATAATAAGCAGCTATTTATCAGCTAAAGTGAATTTATTTGAGAAGAGCCAGAAGAATTGCAATTTGGGAAATACAGACTATGGCAGGCCATAGGCAAATCCAGAGAACCAGGAAGGGGAGCTTGCTTTTATAGGGCATGTGGGTAGGGACCTAGGGAGGGGCAATAACAAGCAGAGTCCTTTTCAGGAAGAGTCTTCTCATTGGTTGGGTGACTACAGTTTCTGATTGGCTGGGCTGCCTTTGGGAAGAGAGACATTTTCTTTCTGCTGGACAGCAAAGTAGGCATCGCCTTCCTGTCCAGGGGTAGGGCTGTGTCTCTTCCTGTTTGAAGTAATTGGGTTTGCAGTGAAGCTGGCCTGTTGGACAGCAGAACTTTCCTTATTGTATTGTTCCCTCTGGTTTTCCAGGGGAGGCTTCACCAGGTGTGTGGTATTGTAAGAAGCAGTAATGCCTTCTGTTTTTATGTTTTTTGGTGGTTTTCTTCTTTTTTTTTTTTTTTCTGGCTGCACCACTCAGCTTGTGAGTTCCCCAACCAGGGATCGAACCCAGGTCCTCAGCAGTGAAAGCATGAAGTCCTAACCACTGGACCACCAGGGAATTCCCAATCTGATATATCTTTTAAAGCTTAAGATTTTATTTGTGAAATTTGGGGATTTGTTTAAAGAAATTTATTGTGAGTTTAAATAGAAAACTGTAAATGAAATAATAGAGAAATTATATTTCACATGTTTTAATCTACTATAATTAGATTGGTTAAGCAAGGATGGCTTAGTATTTTGAAATGTATTAATATGCGCAGCAGTCAAAATACACATGATCTTCTATAATAGATATCAGAATAACATTTAATAACACAACACTCATTCCTGAAAACCTAAAATGGACTTTCCTCATCATGTTAAGGAAGAATTTTCTATCTTAAACCAACAGCAGACATTTCTAGAGACATTCAAAATAAAACAACAAAAGAATATAAAAACAAACAAAAAACCCAATATGGTACTGGCATACAACCAGACACAAAGATCAACGGAACAGAATCGAGAGTCCATAAATAAACCCGATTAATTTATAACAGAGGAGCCAAGAATATACAATAAAGGAAGGACAGTCTCTTCAACATACGGTGTTGGGAAAACTACACAGTCCCATGCAAAATAATGAAATTGGACAACTATCTTACACCATACACAAAAAACTAACTCAAAGATATGAATATAAGACCAGAATCTATAAAACTCCTAGAAGAAAATATAGGCAGTAAGCTCCTTGACATAGGTTTTGGCAATGATTTTTAAAAATCTGACACCAAAAGCAACAAAAGCAAAAATCAAAAACTGGGACTACATTAAACTAAAATGCTTCTGTACGGCAAAGGAAACCATCAACAAAATGAAAAGGCAACCTAATGAATGGGAGAAAATATTTGCAAATCATATATCTGATAAGGGGTAATATCCAAAATATGCAAAATGTACAAAACATACAACTCAATAAGAAAAGGAAAAAAACAATCCGAATAAAGATTGTATAGTAGGGACTTACCTGGTGCCACAGTGGTTAAGAATCCGCCTGCCAATGCAGGGGCCACAATTTCGAGCCCTGGTCCAGGGAGATCCCACATGCCATGGGGCAACTAAGCCCATGCACCACAACTACTGAGCCTGAGCTCTAAAGCCCGCAAGTCACAACTACTGAGGCCATGTGCCACAACTACTGAAGTCTGCACGCCTAGAACCCGTGTTCCACAACAAAAGAAGCCACCACAATTAGAAGCCCGTGCACTGCAACAAAGAGTAGCCCCTGCTCACCGCAATGAAGAACCACCGCAGCCATAAATAAATAAACAAATAAATAAAGATTAAAAAAAAAGATTGTATAGTAGATGTGAATAGACATTTTTCCAAAGAAAACATAGATGGCCAACAGGTACATTAAAAAAAGAAGTGTTCAACATCGTTAATCACAAGGAAAATGCAAATCAAACCACAATGAGATAGCACTCCATACCTGTTAGAATGGTTATTATCAAAAAGACAAGAAATAACCAGTATTGGCAGGGATGTGGAGAAAAGGGAACCCTTGTGCATTGCTGGTGGGAATGTAAACTGGTACAACCACTATGAAAAAAGTATGGAGGTTCCCCCCCAAATTAAAAATAGAACATATGATTCAGCTATTACACTTCTGGGTATTCATCTCAAGAAAATGAAAATACCAATATGAAAAGATATATGCACTCCCATGTGTGCTGCAACATTATTGGCAATAACCAAGATAAGAAAACAACCTAAGTGTCTATCAATGGATGAATGGATAAAAATGTGATACACACACACACACACACACACACACAGAACATACACACTGAAAATATTTTTCAGCCATAAAAAAGAATTGCATCTTGCCATTTGTAACAACATGGATGGAATTTGAGGACACTATGCTAAGTAAAGTAAATCACAACAAGAAAGACAAATACCATATGACCATTCTTATATGTGGAAGCAAGAAAAGAAAGAAAGAGAGGAAGAAGGGAAGGAAGGAAGGAAGGGAGGAAGGAAGGAAGGAAGGAAGGAAGGAGGGACGGAAGGGAGGGAGAAAGAAAGGAAGGAGGGATGGAAGGGAGGGAGAAAGGAAGGAAGGAAGGGAGAAAGGAAGGAGGGAGGGAAGGAAGGAAAGGAGGAAGGGAGGGAGGGAGGAAGAAAAACACCAAGCTCATAGATACAGA
Organism: Grampus griseus; assembly: GCF_964374135.1. NCBI lineage: Eukaryota > Metazoa > Chordata > Mammalia > Artiodactyla > Delphinidae > Grampus > Grampus griseus. The sequence goes on from NC_139018.1 coordinate 171,017,257, forward strand.
GAACAATTTGATGGCAGAGAGTGGGGCATAGCAGAAATGGGTGAACTTGTTTTTTTAGTTTAAATAAATTAACTTCTCAAACAATGAAAAATGGGGAATTCATCACCATCAGGCCTGCCTTGAAAGAAATCAGAAAGCATTTTCTTCACGTAGAAGGAAAATTATATATACCACAAATTTGGATATACATAAGAAATGAGCATCAGAGAAGGAATAAAGGTAAAGTAAAATTTTGACTTTTCTTACTATTAATTGATATAAAAGATAACTGTTTAAAGTAGTAATGGTAATTACATATTGGGTTATTATAGCATAGTGATAAGTGGAACGAATGACAACCATGTCATAAGAAACAGGAGAGTGGAATTAGGAATGCTCTATTATAAGGTATCTGCACTACATTTGAAACAGAACAGTGTCATTTGAAAGTGATCTAACATTGGTTAAAATTAAATATTGATATTTTTTAAATCTAGGGAAACCATTAAAAACAAAGTATGATTGATATGCTCAAAAAGGAGATAAAATATGATCATATAAAAAGCTCCTACAGGGCTTCCCTGGTGGCACAGTGGTTGAGAGTCCGCCTGCCGATGCAGGGGACACAGGTTCGTGCCCCAGTCCGGGAAGATCCCACATGTCGCGGAGCGGTTGGGCCCATGAGCCATGGCCGCTGAGCCTGCGCGTCCGGAGCCTGTGCTCCGCAATGGGAGAGGCCACAGCAGTGAGAGGCCTGCGTACGGCCAAAAAAAAAAAAAAAAAGCATCAAAATATATGAAACAAAAACTGATAGAAGTGAAAGAAGAAATAGACATACTTAGTATTACAGTTGCAGACTTCAAAATCTCCTGTCAGTAACTGAGAGATTAAATAGGGAGAAAATCAATGAGGATATAGTTGACCTGAACAACACTATCAACCAACGTGGACTAAATGAAAATTTTAGAATACTCCTTTCAAAAAAGGCAATCTGACTTATTGTGGTGACCATTCTGCTCTATATACAAATATCAAATCATTATGTTGGACACCTGAAACAAACAATGTCATATGTCAGTTATATCACAAGGTAAATAAATAAAGAGTAAGCAAACTAAAAAAAGAAAAAAGCTGAATGAACATTCTTCTCAAGTTTATATGTAACTATCACAAAGACAGACTACATTCTAGGCCAGAGAACGCACTTTACCAAATTTAAAAAATAGAAATTATACAAATGATGTTCTCAGATCACAGTGGAATTAAACTAGAAATCCATAATGGAAAATAACTGGAAAATCCCCCAAATATTTGGAAATTAAAGAACACACCTCAAAATAACACATGGATCAAAGAAGTCTTGAAAGTAATTTAAGTATCTTGAACTAAATAGAAATTAAATGCAAATTACCAAATTTGTGGGATTAGCAAAAGCAGTGCTTAGAAGAAAATGTACAGCATTAAATGCATATGTTTAAAAAGAAGAACAACCTAAAATCAATAACCTAAACTTCCACCTTGGGAAACTAGAGAAAGAAAAGCAATCTGAACATAAAGCAAACTGAATAAAAGTAGTAATGAAAATTAGAGCATAAAGCAATGAAACTGAAAAAGGGAAAACAATAGATACACTCAATAAAACTAAAACCTGGTTCATTGAAATGATCAATAAAATTGATAAAATTCTAGCTAGGCTAACAGACAAAGAAAGAGAATAGGTAAATTAGAATTGAAAGAGGGGCCATGACTACTGATCCCATGGACATTAGAAGGATAACAGAGAAAAGTATGAAAAAAACTCAATGCCCACAAATTTGATAATTTAGATGAAATGGACCAATTTCTTGAGAGATGCAAACTTCCAAAACATACAAGGAGAAAGAGATAATCTGAATATCCCTATACCTATTAAAGAAATTGAATCAATAATGCATAACCTTCAAAAAAATAAAGGACCAGGCCCAAACGGATTCACTGGTGAATTCTACCAAATATTTATGTAAGAAATTATACCACTTCTCCATGATATTTTCAGGAAAAACAGAAGCAGAAGAAACAGTTCTTAACCTATTCTATGAGGCTAGCATTTCCCTAATACCAAAACCAGACAAAAACATCTGACAAGAAAGGAAAACTACAAACCAATATCTCTCATGAACATGGACACAAAAATTCTCACAAAATATTAGCAAATAGAATCCAACACTGTATAAAAAGAATTATAGACCATGGCCAAGTGTGGTTTATTCTTGGTATGCAAGGCTAGCTCAATTAAGTCAATCAATGTAACCCACCACATCAACAGACTAAACAAGAAAAATTATACGATGTCAATTGACACAGAAAAAGCATGTGACAAAATCCAATACCCATTCACAATAAAAATTCTCAGCAAACTAGGAATACAGAGGAACTTCCTCAACTTGATAGAGAACATCTAAAAAAATTGAACAGCTGACATCAAACCTAAAGGTAAGATGGCCTCCTCTCACCACTCCTATTCAGCACTGTACTAGAAGCCCTATCTAATTCAATAAAGCATAAGATATACACAGATTGGGAAGGAATAAATAAAATGATCTCTGGTCACAGATAACATAATTGTTTATACAAAAAATCCAAAGAATCAACAATGAAAAAAAAATCTCCTGGAATTAATAAGTGATTACAACGAGGGTTCAGGATACAAGGTCAATATACAAAATTCAGTGGCTTTCCTATATACCTGCAACAATTAATTGGAATTTGAAATAAAAACACAGTACCATTTATAGTAGTCCCCCAAATGAAATATTTAGGTACAAATCTAACAAAATACATACAAGATCGATAAGCAGGAAACTGTAAAACTCTGAAGAGATAAAATAATCTAAACAAATAGATGATTTTGTTTTCAGATCGAAAGAAACAGTATTGTAAACATGTCTGTTTTTCCCAACTTGATTTATAAATTCAACTTTATCCCCATTAGGAGGCTCATTTGTAGACATCAACAAATTAATTCTAAAGTACACTTGGAATGTCGAGGACTTAGAATAGCCAACGTAATACTTAAGAAGAATGAAGCTGGAAGACTCACAATACTTGATTTCAAGATTATTACAAGTTTGTAAGTCAGTCATCAATACAGTGTTGTATTGGTGAAAGAATATATATACAGATACTTACAATAGAATAAAGAGTCCATAAACAGACTCACACAAACACAGTCAGCTGAATTTTGAAAAATGATCAAAGGAATAATCTTCTCAACAAAGATACTAGAACAACTGAATGTCCATATGCAAAAAAACAAAAAAAAAGAATCTTATACCTTACATATAATTAACTCAAAATGGATCATACACCTAAAGTAAAATGCCAAACTGTGAAACCTCTGGAAGAGAACATGGCAGAAAATCTACATGACATTAGAGTTGGTAATAAATGTTTAAATATAACACCAATGGCATTTGTAAAAGAAAAACAATTAATGGATACCAGATATTGGAAGCCAGGCTTCTCACTGTTGCAGTAGGAAGTTACAGATAAGCAAGGGGACTAGGCTAGAATGATCCATGTGACGATGGATTAGAGACATCAGTATGAACTCAGGTTTAACTTAATACAGACACAGATGGTTGCATACAGAAATATTTTTAGATATGTGTACAAACATAGCTTAGTACACATACACACATATTTCCTTGCTCTGTCAGCTGAGAAGTAAGAATACCCAGCAACAATGAGCACACCTAGCAGGCATTTCTTAGTTTCTAAATACCAGTCTCCAGTAAAAGGAACCAGGGCTCCTTGGGGAAATGGCTGATTCTAGGACTTACCCTGGAGCATTTTGTAGCACCAAAAAGTAACGAAATGGTTTAAAAAAAAAATTGCACATACAACAATATGATGGAGGTATCCCAAGAGCTAACTGAAAGCATTCCCAATGGCCAAAGCTGGAACAATTCAGAAAAAAATATTAGTATTGGATTATAACCCAAAATATAAAATAAATATCTATGTATCCATACTGATATAAGTGATTAAATAAGTAAGTAAATAAGAGATAACAGACAAATCACCAGTGGAGAAGAGTCCAAAATAAATCATGTACCTACTTCACATCTAAGGAGGTACAACATTCCCATTCCTAAAGCGTGGCCTGTGCATAGTGCCTTCCCTCCAGAGTATAGTACAGAAAGGGGAAAAGAAGAGAGTTAACTTTACAGTGGAAAAACTAGATCAACCCTATTTGAAGCCAGGTGCTCAAGGTTAACCTCAACAGTGATAAGTCATAATGACAGTATGTATTCTTGATATGATGTGATGAGAATGGCATTCTACTTCCGGGTGACCTTCTTCCCCAAAACACATGACTCCAGCCTAATCCTGAGAAAAACATCAGACAAATCCCAACTGAAGGACCTCCTACAGAATACCAGTACTTCTAAAAACTGAGAAGGGCATCAAACACAAGGAAAGTCAGAGAAACTGTCACAGCCAAGAGAAGCCTAAAGAATTATGTCTAATAGATAGCATGCAAAACCCTAGATGGGATTCTAGAACAAAAAATGGACGTTAGGAAAAAACTGAGGAAATCTGAATAAAGTATGGGCTTTAGTTTACTTAATAATAATGTATCAATATTGATTCATTAACCGTAGCAAATGTATCATACTAATGTATGATGTTAGTAGTAGAGAAGACTTGGTACCAGATAAATGGAAAGTCTCTGCACTATCTGAAATAATTCTGTAAATCTAAAATTATTCCAAAATTAAATGTTTATTTTAAAAAATGTAAAAATACATAAATTTTCTTTCAATAATACAAGTGTGTTTTTTTTGTTTGTTGGTTGGTTGGTTTGCTTTTGGTTTTTTTCGTTGTTGTTGTTTTTTGCGGTACGTGGGCCTCTCACTGTTGTGGCCTCACCTGTTGTGGAGCACAGGCTCCGGACGCGCAGGCTCAGCGGCCATGGCTCACGGGCCCAGCCGCTCCGCGGCATGTGGGATCTTCCCGGACCGGGGCACGAACCCGTGTCCCCTGCAACGGCAGGCGGACTCTCAACCACTGCGCCACCAAGGAAGCCCCTGTTTTTGTTTTTAACATTAGGTCCTTGTTGGTTATCTATTTTAAATATAGCTGTGTATGTGTGTGTTGCTTTTAAAAAGACTGGTAACACCCAGTCTAGGTGAAGAACACCTTGCTGGTGGAAATGTAAAATGATACAATCACTTGACACAGTGATTCTATGTTTGCGTCTTTTTCCAGGAATGATGAAAACATATGACTACAAAAGGGCTTATACAAGAATGTTCACAGCAGCTCTATTCATGGTAGCCAGAAGTTGAAAACAGTCAAATATCCATCAACAGGAGCATGAATAAACAGGTTGTGGTATCTTCATACAGCAGGAGGTATTTAGCATTAAAAGGGAGGGAACTATTTATATCCTCAACCACAGGGATGACTCTCAAGACACACATTGAGCAAAAGACGCAAGACACAAAAGAGGACGCAGTATAGGATGCCATTTACGTGGAGTTCCAGAACACGCAAAAGAAGTCTATAGTGAAATGATTCAGGAAAGTTTTGTCTCCAAGTGAGAAGGAGTTGACTGGAAAAGGCCCAAGGGGAATTTCCTGGGCGATGGAAATTCTCTGTATCTTAATAGGGTTACAGGCTACCCGAGTACATACATTTGTCAAAATTCATTGACTTGAACACCTAAGATTTGTACATTTCACTGAATGTAAATTTTACCTTTGGAAGGAACTGTCAACAAAGAAAAAGCAATGTCAATATACCCATTTTGGTTCAGTCCTTTCAATAATTACCCTCAAACTACGTTTTGATTATCTCACTAATGTCATTTGCTTCCAAATATGTTGCAGGTCAAAAGAATAATTTAAAATTCAATAATTAGCATTTTTGAGTGTTTACTCTGAGTCACCACTATAGCAAAACACCTAAGAAATAAAATTTATGACCCCACTTTACAGATAAGTAAATTAGGGCTCAGTAAGAAAAGTGACTTGTTCAAAATTAGTCAGCAAGGAGAGAGCTAAATTCCCCCTTGACTACCAGTATCTTCGGAGCTTGCTCTTAACCACGTAGGGGTAGAGAAATAGAAGTCGGGGACAATAATGTACTTGAACAGTGAATTCAGCTCTTAGTTTTCAGGAATCCAGGGCAAAAGGGACATGAAGGTTAGATGTGTTGTTTTAATGACTGATATCAGGAATTATACTAGCTCAACAGAAGAAGAAGGCATTTTCCTGACACTAAAACCAAAGAAGAATGTATAACTTAGCCCCTGTGTAAGAGCCATGGAAGAATACCATGCAAAATGTATTAAGTAAATGGCAGTTGTATAGAACATGCACATGAGTTCTTAAACTGACACTTTCTCATCCTGATGTTTCATAAAAACTGAGAATCTGCTACAGGTGCCTCACTAACAACCTTAACTTTGATGTGGGCTTCCTAGGAGCTCAGTTCCAACGTGTGGATTTCACTTATTGTAGCCTGCAGGGGTCAGCCTATTAGCAGCCATGCTAACTGAACTATCTGTTGCCAGTTCAATCTGATCTGCTACTTAGGAAAATAAACATCTTGGTTTATCCATGACATGTGTTCTCAAGAAGTGCTTTGCTTAGCACCCAGCTGTATATCTGAATAAAATAGAGAAGAGAAATTTCCATAGACAAATGTTTTGGCTAACTGTCTCTTTTGGCATTTCAACTGAAACCTTCTCTTGAAAAAATATAGCTGCCATTTGAACCAAGATTTCTTTAGTTTATTCCATTTCCAATTAGTGGCTCAGTTTTGCATTGGCATTTCTGTTTTAGCAGCTGCAGTGGAATCACTGGGCCAAATGCTGCCTCTCTCTTTTGCCTACATGCCACTTTTACTGAGGTACACAGGCAGAGCACAAGTACCAGGGGGCAAATCTACCCCCAAATAGCTCCTGTCCTATTCACTAATGCCTGAGTGAGACAATGACAACAGGAGGAATCTGAAGAACATAGATAACCCTGCTTATGGCTCAAGTGGAAGGTGTCACCTACAAGCAAAAGTATTTTTTAAAGCGATCACACATTTGCAATTAGAGGAGAAAAATATTCTTTCTCCACTCCCAGCATTGGGAAATCACATTCCATAACAGTTATATTATAAGTAAATTTGAAGATTCCCTTTTAGAACCTAATGTTGAATCTATTTAGTAAGCATCTTTGAACTAGCGACTCAGCACTGTGCTGGTCCTGCAGGTATAAATCAAAAGCAGAAGTTATTCTTTCTCCTTCTGCAGTGATGCTAGAAATACTGGCAATGACTAGATTTTGAAAAAGAAATGGAGTCAAAGCCTAAAGGGTAATGGGCATGGCTCTAGCCCAAGGGCATAAGGTTTTATTCTGTCCCTCAAATGCCTTTCTCTATCATTTGAGAGTTTGAGGTTCATTTCAGAGGGTTCCGTTAATGATTCCAGAATATCTCTCCTCTAATCTTGGGTGGGGGTGGGTGCTTGTCCCTTCCGCCCTTAGGATGTGACAGTACATAAACACCTCCAGTGTGTAACTTCAGCTCTCCACTGCCCTATCTGCTATGGTATGCCACTAGCCATGTGTAGCTTAATTAAAATTTAAACATTTTAAGTTTCAGTTCCTTAATCGTACTAGCCGCATTTCAAATTCTTTGATGGCAGGGGATAGAACATTTCCACCATCACTGGAAATTTTATTGGACAACTCTACTCCACCTAAGAGAAAAGGCACCTGAAGACCTACAGCAGACAATTCTGGTGTTGTTGAATTCAAGATTCTCTCATTCTAGACGACCTAGACAGAATGGCCATCATTAAAAAGTCTACAAGTAACGAATGCTGGAGAGGGTGTGGAGAAAAAGGAACCCTTCTACACTGTTGGTGGGAATGTAAGTTGCTGCAGCCACTGTGGAACAGTGTGGAGGTTCCTCAGAAAACTAAAAATAGAATTACCATATGATCCAGCAATCCCACCCCTGGGCATATATCCAGACAAAATTACAATTCAAAAAGATACATACAGCCCTATGTTCACAGCAGCACTATTCACAATAGTCAAGACATGGAAACAAACTAAATGTCTATCAACAGATGAATGGATAAAGAAGATGTGGTGTATATATATATATATATATATATATAAAATGGAATACTACTCAGTCATAAAAAGAATAAAAATTTTCCATTTGTAGCAACATGGATGCAACTAGATATTATCATGCTAAATGAAGTCAGAAAGAGAAAGACAAATACCATATTATATCACTTATGTGTGAAATTTAAAATATGACACAAATGAACCTATCTACGAAACAGAAACAGAATCACAGACATAGAGAATAGCCTGGTGGATGCCAAGGGGGAGGGGGGTGGGAGACGGATGAATTGGGAGTTTGGGATAAGCAGATGCAACCTGTATATATAGAATGGATAAACAACAAGGACCTGCTCTATAGCACAGGGAGCTATATTCAATATCCTGTGATAAACCATAGTGGAAATGAATATGAAAAAGAATGTATATATATAGATGTATAACTGAGTCACTGCTGTACAGCAATAACTAACACAACATTGTAAATCAGCTATACTTCAATTTAAAAAAATAAAAAAGAAGAAGATCTTGATACATGATAGAGATTTTTGGTCTGACTGCAAAATCACTGATGCTCAGTTGGGGTAGGTACCCCAACAGCATCAACATGATCGTATGTACCATCATGTTTAAAAGAAGAACGCTGAAAACTTGAATCTTGACCTCAGGAAGCTTACAGCTCAAGACACTTCTCTGCCTCTTGCCTTTCTTCTCCACTCTCTTTGCCCATGTATCTCTCTTTCCCACCCTCCCTCTTTCTCCAATTACCTTTTTCCCTTGCCTCTTCATCAATGAAAGAACTCCACGCTCATTTATACCCCCCGTAAGTAAATGATTCAATCTGAAAAGACTTGTTGCTAGGTTTGAAGACAGAAGTTCGGACACAGTAAGTCCGCTCCTGAATGACTTCTTTGCATATTGTTATAAAAATGTTTCTATTTCCTTTCTGGGAACTAATGGCATCCACCAAGATCCAGTGAAATCTTTGAGTCTGCTGCAACATCTTGCCAGGTTGATGAACTGGTAACTGTCCAAGCTTTTCAAAACGCTATTGTGATGTCAAGACAGCTGCAAGACTGTTTCTGGAAAGCCTAATTACAGTGGCTGGGGGATGAGCTTGAAAGGATAAAATGCTGTTCCTGAGTAAGATAAGCAAGTGGAACTTTACAAATGTACACTCCTGTCCTCCCCGTCTCCTCTGTTGCCAACAGGCAGCCAAAAAGCCAGCAGGGTTCTTTCAAAGGCTGTCTTTCCATGAGGACTTCAGTGGCATCGGCACCGAAAGGTGAGACAGAAGGGCGTGCAAAATGGGGCTGAACGCCATGTTGGAACCACGTTTATTATACTGAGAACATACTTGTTGCTATGCTAATGGGACAGGATTATATTTCTCTACTTAAAATTTTCCAGCACAAATGAGGCCGTGTAGTGGGGCTGTTACATCATGCAGCTTTCTGAAAGGGCTGGCGGTTTCTCTCCATTTACACCTCCTCCTCTTGCACATGGCCCCTTTCCTGGTGAGAAGATGCTTCTGCTTTTTACAAAGTGGTTTCATTTGCTTGGAAAACATTATGAGACTCGATCAGGATGTATAATAGCCAGATTTCTCAGGACTTCTTAAAGATAAAGATGTCTTGGCCATATTCCAAACACGTCCATCCATCCCTCTACCTCTTACTACCCCATAGCTGCTCCACCAACACCAGAAAAGGAAAGGAAAAAAAAAACTGCACTATTCCACTGAAAAGAAGCATCAGAGTTGAAAGGTCTCATTTAGGCCTTTTTTCCCCTCCAAAGTTAAGCTGCGTTCCACTGTGTGGAGAAAGTGACAGCAAAGGAAGATAAAGCTGGAGAAAATAGAGAAAGAAGAGTCTTGTTTTGGGGAAGTTAATCATTTACTGAAGATAAAGTTTAAAATAAATGATGAACATTAATTGCTTGATACAAAGAACTCAAAATCAACACATATACCTTTGTGTCTCTAAAATCCATCCACTTTTCTTAAGGATTACCACTATCCTAACCTAAGCTAGCATCTGCTCACAACTGGATTCTAGAGTTTTCTTCACAGTGGGTTAACTGGTCCTGGACTGGTCCAACTCTGCTTCAATTAATGAATTCATCTTCCTCTCTGCAGGCAAAGTCACATTTTAAATTTTGCTTAAATCTCTTCAATAGTCTATATTGCTTTTAAGATAAAAACCTTCCTTGACACAATTTATAGGTTCTATAAATTCCAGCCCCTCCCTACCTTTCTGAGAAGGTTCAGCTCATACCACCATCCTGGGCTTTCTCAGCCCTGGTCTCTCAGTCTCTCTTAAACATCATACTCCATCCCAGTTTCAAGATATTTGTACGTGCCTGTCTCCTCTGCCTGGAATCCCTTTTCTTTCTCTCTTCACCAGTTCAACTCTAATTCAGTATTTATATCTCAGTACAATCGATATTTCACCAGAGAGGCTTCCCTAACCTACCCAGGCAAAAACCCTCTTGTATATTGTTTTATGTGTATCCTGACCTCACCTTCCTAATTGTTATCAAGATTTTGTTTGCATATTCATTGTGTGAATATTCAATCAATGCTTTTTCCCCCAGTAGCTTCATAAGGTCAAAGAATATGTCTTTCTTGTTTACAATTATATTCTTAGGGTCCACCTAGCACCTGGCACTTTGCAGCACCTCGGAAACACTTGAGGAAGTATGAAAGATAAGGAAAGAAGGGAGGGAGGGAGGGAGGGACCTGCCCAGACATAACACAATCTATTCCCTGAATGCATAAGACCCAGCCCATGACTCTATAATAAGTCCTCCGTAAATAACTGTTGCTTTATTGAAAGCAGTCAGCAAAGATTAATTGTCAGAGTCAAGTGGTGAGCAGAGTAGGAAAAGCTTTCTTGGGTACAGCAAAGGGCATGTCTAGGAGGACTGAAGGATACCTGAGAAATTTATTCGTGGCTGGATGTGGCTTTCCTTCATCTGGTGGATTTTAGTGAGATAAGCCAGACTCAACGTGTTTTAAGACACATGGCAGTAAGACCTTTCATTTGAGGAAACAGACCCTGCTGAACTTGCTTTCATCAGACATGAGAAGTAAAAGGATGGACTACACAGCCTCCACCAAGCTCCCAGGGCTCCAAATAAATGATGCAAATGCTACCCGTGAACTTATTGAAGGACCAGTTGGAGAGTGTGAAAAAATACACCTTCCCAAAATTAGACAAAACATGATACTGACTCTACTGCTATTTTCCCAAATAGAGGAAAATTTAGCTCACCAAATAAGGTAACTGGTATATGAAAGAGCCCAACACTTTGGTATATTATTATATGGTATTTATTTCATCAGTGTTCAATCTAGTGCATGTTATGCAGTGGTATTTGCTGAACTGAAACGATGGCAGCTTCCAGAACATTAACGTAAGGTGAGCCTGGATCTCCATTTGAAACAGTGTCCACTTTGCAGCACTCAAAGTGCTGTATTTTGGGAGGCATGCTCCAGTGTATAGTCCCTCGGAGGCTGTAGTGACTCTGGGATCCTAATAAGATGGATGTTACCTTGCTCTGGCTAGATGCTGTCCTGAATGTTACATTTTTGCATTGTCAAGTTGTTTCTAAAGTGTATGAGCTCTCCAAAGATCAATAAAGTCTTAACTCACAATACTAAATCTATTATTAATCTTCCTTATTGCAGTCCATGGCTAAGGCAAACCAAAAAAAATGGAAATTTTTATTTAACAAAATTAGTGGCTGTAGGTTCCATTTAAATTTTAGCATTGAGATAAACCACAAACATGGATTTAATGAATTATTTGGTAAGCAAACCTGTCTAAGTTACAAAGGACTCGTGTATTATATTCTCAAATTTTATTTAGCAATTTTATAAAAACATGTGAGAAAAATAAAGAGATGTTCAAATTTATTTACATCATTCTTAAGTGGTTAATTATAGTATAAACACCATGATTTCGTACACCGAAATAGAATAAAAGTCCTTAGAGACATGTTTAATCATTTGGATCTACTAGCACAGTGTCTATTCATTCATTTTTAGTCCATTAGAGTGTAAATTAGATTTGATTTGCTTGCTGTGATTGGCTTAATTGCCCCAGTTACAGCTGAAGTACAAATAAAATTGTAATAAATTGAACAGATGTTTAACCTACTCTACCAAGATCTTTAATAGTCAATTCCAATTGCAATTTACATTCAGCAATTTAACAAGACCCTTAGGAAACGTATTTGATTATTAAAACAAGCTGTTTGTTTCTGTGTGTAATGGAAACAAGACCACTGTGTCACGTGTTTAGGTCTGGGGTGATTTTTTGTGTATTTAACCTTGCTTCTCTCTTTTTAGGGAAACAAACACACACACACACACACACACACACACACACACACACACACACACACACACACACACACACACACACACACACTGAATGCATGGCTAAAGAAGTTAGTTGGCCAGCTTAAAAAAAATGGACATCATATTCAAAATGAGGATAGAAGGGAAATGTCCCAGAATTATGAAATATTTTATAAATAAACAAACAAATCCTATTACATTTTCCACAAGCATCTTCACCAAGAGCCTTTTTTATAGCCAATGGAAACTCTCATCTTAATTAAATCAATTAGAGAACAACCAGTTCCATCATTCATATTCTAAATGTCTTTTACCCACAGCCCATTTGGAAATAAAAAATATTCTTACAAAGCATGCATGACATTGCACTGTCTTCTAGAATCTTTTCACTTTAATGGGGCTGTTAAGATCCTGCATAACTTTTGTGTGATTTGTTTCTAAGAATGCTTGGCAGAAACTGGCACATTACAGCACTTATATTTCCTCAGGAAGGAATTTAAGATGGATTTTATGTCTAGTTCCATAAATTTATAATGTGAACCTCCAGATTCCCAGTTATAATATACTGAGACATGTTTAGGTAACAGGAAAGTTAGCTTACTAAAAAGATAAGCTTGTACTATGGTTGTAGAATCACAGAATTGAAAACCAGATAAACATTAAGAATCAGCTAGGGCTTCCCTGGTGGCATGGTGGTTGAGAATTCGCCTGCCAATGCAGGAGACACAGGTTCGAGCCCTGGTCCGGGGAGATCCCACATGCCGCCAAGCAACTAAGCCCGCGAGCCACAACTACTGAAACCGTGTGCCACAACTACTGAGCCCATGTGCCACAGCTACTGAAGCCTGCACACCTGGAGCCCGTGCTCCGCAACAAGAGAAGCCACCACAATGAGAAGCCCACACACCACAACCAAGAGTAGTGCCTGCTCGCCACAACTAGAGAAAGCCCGTGTGCAGCAACGAAGACCCAATACAGCCAAAAATAAATAAATAAATATATTAAAAAAAAAAAAAAAGAATCAGCTAATCCTGGAGCCAAAACTCAAATGCCTACAAGGAATCAGGGACATAGCCTAAATAAGTGGGGACCATGATGAATTGGAGAGCACCCATCTGCTTTAAAGGGAGAGACCCACTTAGCTCCAGGCAATCATTGCCATTATAGAATGTAGGCCAGGAATGAGAGATTCTGAGTTTTCCTGAAAATCTCAGAATCCAGATTTTTGTATAAAAGCAAACAAACAAAAACTCTCTTGATTTAAAAAATGTTTGCATCTACTTCAAAAAAATTAATATTTTTCATATTAAACAGCAAAAACAAATGAATCAAGTACATCTCCAGTTTATAAACTGCTGTTTACTCACTGATCTATCCAATCCCACCATTTGACAGTTGACAAGACTAAGTCGCCAATAATTCAAGTGACCATTATACCTTAGTGGTAAAACCATAAACTAAAACCCCTATCTCCAGAAAGTGAAAATCACTCACTTTGGGTTCAAGTCCCAATTATGGCCCAATGTAAGTATACAACCTTACGCAAATTAATTTCTCTAATCCTCTGTTTCCCAATTAGTAAAACATAAATAGTAATAGCATCTATATCACAAGCTTGTTGAGGGGATAATGTGTGGTAATCTGTAAACAGTCCTTAGCAGAATGCCTAGTACCTGATAAATGTTCAATAAATAGTACTTATGATCATTTTCATCAGCCTTATCATTTAGATCTTTCTGAACAAAAAGGAAATAATCTTAATAATAAATCCTAACCTTACTGATAGGACATTTTATTAAAAATATATTTCAGACCAGAAACCATAAAACTTTTAGAAGAAAACAGGAGAAAAAAGCCCCTTGACATGGGTCTTGACAATGATTTTTTGGATATTACACCCAAAGCACAAGCAACAAAATAAAAAATAAACAAGTGGGACTATATCAGACTCAAACACTTCTGCACAGCAAAGGAGATCATCAACAAAATGAAAAGGCAAGCTACTGAACAGAAGAAAATAATTGCAAATCTGACAAAGGGTTAATATCCAAAATATATAAAGATCTCATACAGCTCAATAACAAAAAAAATTAAATTAAACTTGGGCAGAGGACCTGAATAGACATTTTCCCAAAGAAGATATATGAATGGCAAAATGGTGCTCAACGTCAATAACTATAAAGGAAATGCAAATCAAAACAAAAATGAGATATCACTTCATGCCTGTTAGAATGGCTATTATTAAAAAGACGCAATAAAAAAATGTCAGCAAGGATGTGAAGAAAAGGCAACACTTGTATACTGTTGGTGGGAATGTAAATTGGTGCAGCCACTATGGAAAACAGTATGGAGGTTCCTCAAAAAATGAAAAATAGACCTACCATATGATCCAGCAATTGCACCTTTGGGAATATATCTGAAGGAAATGAAAACACTATGTCAAAGAGATATCTGCACCCCCTTGTTCAGAGCAGCATTATTCACAATAGCCAAGCTACGGAAGCACCCTTAGTGTTCATCAACAGAGGAAGGGATAAAGAAGATGTAGTTTATATACACACAATAGAAGACTGTTCAGCTACTTAAGAAAAGAAGGAAATCTTGCCATTTGCGACAACATGGATGGACCTTGAGGGCATTATGGTATCATCTGTGGTTACCAGAGGTAGGGGGTAAGGCTGGGAAAGGGAAATAGATGAAGGTGGTCAAAAGGTACAAACTTCCAGTTATAAGTAACTGCTGGGGATATAATATACAACATGAAGACTATCGTTAACACTTCTCTGTGGCTTATTTGATAGTTGTTAAGAGAGTAGATCCTAAGAGTTCTCATCACAAGGACAAAAACATTTTTTTCTTTATTTTTGTATCTATAGTAAATGATGGATATAACTAAACTTATTGTGGTAATCATTTTATAACATATGTAAGTTAAATCAGGATGCTGTACACCTTAAATGTATACAGTGCTGTATGTCAATTGTATCTCAGTGAAACTGGGAAAAAATACATCTTAAACTGTTATGACAGGTTATACTGAGGAAATGCCTCCATGGTCTCCAGTGTAGAGTCAGAAGTTAAAGAAGAGTGATAGGAAAAGAGATAAAGGGAAAAAAGAGGCCCAGGAGTAAAGAGCACTATAGTCACAGAAGACTCTCTTAAGAACCTCACTTCCGGTAAATTAGGGGGCCTTGACCAAACAATGTCTCCCCCTCCTCTGACCCTCAACGTCTCTGAAATAGACAATAGGAAGGACTACTAATCCAAGGGGAAAATGTGTTGTTTCTTTTTTAAGTGGGTGTTTGTGTCCACCATTAGGAGGCAAAGTGAAAAATAAAACACAAATAAAAACTTTTAAGCCAACTGTTCATTTGGAAACTGCTTCATTCAATCATGTCCTTTTGTTCCATCTGAGTTCATTGTGACATAACCCTTACTCAATCTGCCTTTTTTATGCAGGACTATTTTCTACTATGTAAATATGACACACCATCTCTTGTCATGTACAACCTACATGAAACCCAGAAGTTACTTCCTAGTTATACCATTCCAGTTAAAGAAAAAACTAAGTGTTTATAACTGGAATATCAAGTATGATCCTTTATTATTTTCCAAATGGTCAAAAAATCGGGAGCTTGAGTAACTGTGAACCAAACTCGCAAAAAGAGAAAAATTAAGAGGATACTGGGGTTTTACACAGTGAAATTCTCCCTGTTAAATATTCCTCTGAGCATAAATTGTTAAATCCATAGTTAAAATGGATTAAAATTGTGTACAAAATCTGTGGGAGCTTCAAAGAGAATTTGATGTTCTCTCGTTAAAAAGGAATTATTTCTAAAAACTGTAGCACTTTTGCAAATACCATTCTAAACTTTTTAAAGAAAATATTTTCTACGAGTTTTGAAAGTAATTCTTTTTGTTGGGTTTCACAGTATAGTAAAATGAACCAACAACATCATGTGAACAATGACACTTGGGATTAGATTTGGGGCATTATGTGTGATGGGTAACATCAAAGGAAGTTCTGTTGACTTGCATTAATAAGGAAGCATACATTCTCCTGGTATTCCGTAAAGAACAGTCAAAACATAAAGCAACAGGATTAAATCACATGCTGAGCAAACAAGTCACAAATTCATGGAATTTTTCTTAGCCCCCACATAAAAACTCCGTTAGATAAAACTTGAATTATGAATACTGTAGTTATTTTCCAGTATCAGGGGGTGAAATTCTGGTGAAATAGCTGAACTGGACTCTTCTTGGAAAAATGTGTTGGGCATCTCATCATACCTAAAATTCCCTGCTAGTGAAAATATTGCCAAGTACCATCTAACTGTGCACAGTATTTTTTTTTTTTTGGGGGGGGTACGCAGGCCTCTCACTGTTGTGGCCTCTCCCGTCGCGGAGCACAGGCTCCGGACGCGCAGACTCAGCGGCCATGGCTCACAGGCCTAGCCGCTCCGCGGCATGTGGGATCTTCCAGGACCGGGGCACGAACCCGTGTCCCCTGCATCGGCAGGCGGACTCTCAACCACTGCGCCACCAGGGAAGCCCTGTGCACGGTATTTTTTGGCACCTTTTGATGGCAGAATACCCCATGTAGGATGACAGATCCAGAAAATGTGAGTGTTTTTCTGTTAATAAAAGGACTCCACAAGGTATACTGTTGGGATTCAGGGCAAAACAGTCTAACGCCTCCATATCTTCCCTTAGTTTCCACCAAAGTAGCTGAAGAATCCATATCAAAGAAACCCACTGTTCTTCTCAGGGTTCCAGTAACCAAATATATACCGAGAAACCATTAATACGTCCTTTTTAAAGGGTTCTCAACCTTTCTGTCGCAATGGAAATCTCATTTAATCTATTTCCATTCCTCTCCTCTGGACACTTTGCTTTCTACTGCAACTCCTGGAAATCTGGGAACTCAAGAGTGACAGAAAACAGTTTGCCTTTGTGGCTAAGGAGCCCATTTGAAGAGTCCCAGGTATCCTTGACCTTGACACTGAGATACTGCATCCCTGCTACTCTGGAGGCCCATCCAGATAGTCAAGCCAAGTTGCAACCTGTGTAGTTTTTTAAGACAAAATCTTCCAAGCCTAGAGTTCAATGAAAAAGCCATCATACCTGGAGCCATCACCTATTCATCAGAAAAGCATCCTAAACGTTCAGTTCCTCACAAATGAAGCAGTTGTTTACAGACTACTCCAAACTCAGGAGAGTAACAAAAATCTGAAGGAAGTGTTGGTCAGCAAGAATTCCTGAGGCATCTTAGAATGGAAACCTGTAGAAATCCGTGTGTGTATTTGTATGTGGAAGTACATAAGCATTCACACGATAGAGCAGGCAGGGTGGCTGGGTCTAGCATTTATTCCTTAGTTAATGTGGGCATGCACTGTTACCACATTAATAATGATGAATCTGCCACACAGAAAGAGAATAGGCTTTAAGACTAATGAGAAAGTTGTATTTGTTTCCTACTGCAGCTGTAACAAGTGACCTCAAATTTAGTGGCTTAGGGTTTCCCTGGTGGTGCAGTGGTTGAGAGTCTGCCTGCCGATGCAGGAGACACGGGTTTGTGCCCCGGTCCGGGAAGATCCGCAGAGCGGCTGGGCCTGTGAGCCATGGCCGCTGAGCCTGCGCGTCCGGAGCCTGTGCTCCGCAACGGGAGAGGCCACAACAGTGAGAGGCCCGCGTACCGAAAAAAAAAAAATTTAGTGGCTTAAAACAACACAAACTGGGGAGATTAGGAGAGAAAGGCGGGTGGGGCCCTCTGGGAGGAGTGGGAGAGGAGTAGGGGGCGAGTGCCCTGCCCACTCAGGCACGGTGAACCTGCTGAGCTCCCAGGCCGGTCCCCTGCCCTCCAAGTCCCCACTCCCACCACCCCCCCATTGCATTGGTCCTGGGGGCGTAGGAGGGAGGCCGGGGAGATCAGGAGAGGCAGGTGGGAGGGGCTCTCCCAGACCAGAGGAGAGGAGGGCGCTTGCCCTGCCCACTTGAGCCCAGGAAGCCTGCTGGGCTCCCAGGTGAGGTCCCCTGCCCTCTGAGACCAGGGGTGGGGGGCATGCCTGGGCCCCTCTACAGCCAAGGCCTTCCCCCCCCTTTTTTTTTTCTTTTCTCTCCTCTCCTTTTTTCTACTGTGGTACTGATGTACCTTCCAGTTGTTGATTCATGTGTATTTTTATTTTTACATTCTAAAATATCTGTTAGTTTCCTACTCTAATTTTATTTTTTACTTTGTTACTGTTCTTTTTTTTTTTTTTTTTTTTTTGCCACTCCATACAGCTTGTGAGATCTTGCTTCACGAGCCCAGGGTCAGGCTGAAGCTCCAGCAGTGGGAGCTCCAAATCCAAACCACTGGACTAACAGCAAACCTCAGACCTCAGGGAATATTCATCAGAGCGAGGTCTCATGGAGTTCCTCATCTCAGCACCAAGACCCAGCTATACCCAATAGCTTACAAACTCCAGTGTCGGAGGCCTCAGGCCAAACAACCAGTAAAACAGGAACACAATCCCACTCATAAAAAATAAAAATAAAAAAGAGACGGCAAAATAATATGTCACAGGTGAAGCAGCAAGGTAAAAACCTACAATACCAAATAAATGAAGGGGAAATAGGCAATCTACCTAAAAAAGAATTCAGAGTAATGACAGTAAAGATGATCCAGAATCTTGGAAGTAGAATGGAACCACGAATTAAGAAAATACAAGAAATGTTTAACAAAGATCTAGAAGAACTAAAGAACAAACAGAGACGAAAAACACAATAACTGAAATGAAAAATACACTAGAAGGAACCAATAACAATAATGGAGGCAGAAGAACGCATAGGTGAGCTGGAAGACAAAATGGTGGAAATAACTGCCAAGGATCAGAATAAAGAAAAAAGAATGAAAAGAACTGAAGACAGTCTCAGAGACCTCTGGGAAAACACTAAATGCACCAACATTTGAATTATAGGGGTCCCAGAAGAAGAAGAGAAAATGAAAGGGTCTGAGAAAATATTAGAGAGAATTATAGTGGAAAACTTCCTTAACATGGGAAAGGAAATAGTCACCCAAGTCCAGGAAGCACAGAGAGTCCCATACAGGATAAAACCCAGGAAATACACACCAAGACACATATTAATCAAACTAACAAAAATTAAATTCAAAGAAAAAATATTAAAAGCAGCAAGGGAAAAACAAAAAATAATATACAAAGGAATCCCCATAAGGTTATCAGCTGAGTTTTCAGCAGAAACTCTGCAGGCCAGAAGGGAGTGGCAGGCTATACTTAAAATGATAAAAGAGAAAACCTACAGCCAAGATTACCCAGCAAAGATCTCATTCAGATTTGACAGAGAAGTCAAAAGCTTTTCAGACAAGCAAAAGCTAAGAGAATTCAGCACCACCAAACCAGCTTTACAACAAATGCTAAAGAAACTTCTCTAAGCAGGAAACACAAAAAAAGAAAAAGACTCACAAAAACAAATCCAAAACAATTAAGAAAATGGTAATAGGAACATACATATTGATAATAACCTTGAAAGTAAATGGATTAAATGCCCCAACCAAAAGACACAGACTGGCTGAATGGATACAAAAACAAGATCCATATATATGCTGTCTACAAGAGACCCACTTCAGACCTAGGGACACATACATACTGAAAGTGAAAGGATGGGAAAAGATATTCCATGCAAATGGAAACTAAAAAAAAGCTGGAGTAGCAATACTTGTATCAGATAAAATAGACTTTAAAATAAAGACTGTTACAAGAGATAAGGAGGGACACTACATAATGATCAAAGGATCAATCCAAGAAAAAGATATAACAATTATAAGTGTTTATGCACCCAACATAGGAGAACTTCAATACATAAGGCAAATGCTAGCAACCATGAAAGGAGAAATCGACAGTAACACAATAAGAGTAGGGGACTTTAACACCCCACTTACACCAATGGACAGATCATCCAAACAGAAAATAAATAAGGAAACACAAGCTTTCAATGACACATGTTTTTTATAGAACATTCCACCCAAAAGTGGCAGAATACACATTCTTCTCAAGTCCACACGGAACATTCTCCAGGATGGATTGCATCTTGGGTCACAAATCAAGACTCAGAAAATTTAAGAAAATTGAAATTGTATCAAGCAACTTTTCCGACCACAATGCTATGAGATTGGAAATCAAATATAGGAAAAAAACTGTAAAAAACAAAATACATGGAGGCTAAACAGTGCATTACTAAATAGCCAAGCGATCACTGAAGAAATCAAAGAAGAAATTTTAAAATGCATAGAAAAAAATGACAACAAAAACACAACCCAAAACCTATGGGATGCAACAAAAGCAGTTCTAAGAGGGAAGTTTATAGCAATTCAATCTAACCTCAAGAAAAATCTCAAATAAACAATCTAACCCTACACTTAAAACAACTAGAGAAAGAAGAACAAAGAAAACCCAAAGTTAGTAGAAGGAAAGAAACCATAAAGATCAGAGCAGAAATAAATGAAATAGAAACAAAGAAAACAATAGCAAAGATCAATAAAACTAAAAGCAGGTTCTTCAAGAAGATAAACAAAATTCATAAACCCTTAGCCAGACTCATCAAGAAAAAAAGGGAGAGGACACAAATCAATAAAATTAGAAATGAAAAAGGCAAAATCACAACTGACACTGCAGAAATACAAAGGATTATAAGAGACTACTATAAACAGCTACATGCCAATAAAATGGACAACCATGAAGAAATGGACAAATTCTTGGAAAGGTATGATTTTCCAAGACTGAACCAAGAAGAATTAGAAAATGTAAACAGACCTATCACAAGTAATGAAATTGAAACCGTAATTAAAAATCTTCCAACAAACAAAAGTCCAGGACCAGATGGCTTCACAGGCGAACTCGATCAAACATTTAGAGAAGAGCTAACACTGATCCTTCTCAAACTCTTCCAAAAATTTGCAGGAGAAACACTCCCAAATTCATTCTATGAAGCCACCATCACCCTGATGCCCAAATCAGAAAAAGATCTCACAAAAAAAGAAAATTATAGACCAATATCACTGATGAACATAGATGCAAAAATCCTGAACAAAATACTAGCAAACAAAATCCAACAGCACATTAAAGGGATCAAACACCATGATCAAGTGGGATTTATCCCAGTATGCAAGGATTCTTCAATATATGCAAATCAATCAATGTGATACACCACATTAACAAATTAAGGAATAAAAACCATATGATCATCTCAATAGATGCAGGAAAAGCTTTCAACAAAATTCAACACCAATTTATGATAAAAAACTCTCCAGAAAATGGGCATAGAGGGAATCTACTTCAACATAATAAAGGTCATACATGACAAGCCCACAGGAAGCATCATACTCAATGGTGAAAAACTGAAAGCATTTCCACTAAGATCAGGAACAAAACAAGGATGGCCACTCTCGCCACTCTTATTCAACATAGTTTTGGGAGTCCTAGCCACAGCAATCAGAGAAGAAAAAGAAATAAAAGGAATACAAATTGAAAAAGAAGTGAAACAGTCACTGTTTGTCAATGACATGATACTATACATAGAAAATCCTAAAGATGCCACCAGAAAACTCCTAGAACTAATCAATGAATTTGGTAAAGTAGAAGGATACAAAATTAATGCACAGAAATCTCTTGCATTCCTATATACCAACAACAAAAAATCAGAAAGAGAAATTAGGGAAACACTCTCATTTACCATTGCAACAAAAAGAATAAAATACGTAGGAATAAACCTGCCTAAGGAGGCAAAAGACTTGTACTCAGAAAACTATAAAACACTGATGAAAGACATCAAAGATGGCATAAACAGATGGAGAAATATACCATGTTCTTGGGTTGGAAGAATCAATGCTGGGAAAATGACTATACTACCCAAAGCAATCTAGATTCAATGCAATCCCTATCAAACTACCACTGGCTTTTTTCACAGAACTAGAACAAAAAAATCGTACAATTCACATGGAAACACAAAAGACCCCGAATAGTCAAAATCTTGAGAAAGAAAAACGGAGTTGGAGGAATCAGGCTCCCTGACATCAAACTATACCACAAAGCTACAGTAATCAAGACAGTATGGTACTGGCACAAAAACAGAAATATAGATCAATGGCACAGGACAGAATGCCCAGAGATAAACCCATGCACATATGGGCACCTAATTTATGACAAAGGAGGCAAGAACTTACAATGGAGAAAAGACAGCCTCTTCAATAAGTAGTGCTGGGAAAACTGAACAGCTACATGTAAAACAATGAAATTATAATACTACCTAACACCATACAAAAAAATAAATTCCAAATGGATTCAAGACTTACATGTAAGACCAGAGACTATAAAACTCTTGGAGGAAAACATAGGAAAAACACTCTTTGACATAAACCACAGCAAGATCTTTTTTGACCCACCTCCTAGAGAAAGGGAAATAAAAACAAAAATAAACAAATCAGACTTAATTAAACTTAAAAGCTTTTGCAGAGCAAAGGAAACCATTAATAAGACAAAAAGACAGCCCTCAGAATGGGAGAAAATATTTGCAAATGAAACAGAAGACAAAGGATTACTCACAAAATATACAAACAGCTCACGGTACTCAATATCAAAAAAGCAAACAATCCAGTTAAAAAATGGGCAGAAGACCTAAACAGACATTTCACTAACGAAGGCATACAGACGGCCAAGAAGCATATGAAAAGGTGCTCAACATCACTAATTATTAGAGAAATGCAAATCAAAATTACAATAATATATCACCTTACGCCAGTCAGAATGGCCATTATCAAAAAATCTAGAAACAATAAATGCTGGAAAGGGTGTGGAGAAAAGGGAAGCCTCCTGCACTGTTGGTGGGAATGTAAACTGATACAACCACTATGGAGAACAGTATGGAGGTTCCTTAAAAAACTAAAACTAGAACTACCATATGACCCAGCAATCCCACCACTGAGCATATACCCTGAGAAAACCATAATTCAAAAAGAGTCATGTACCACAATGTTCATTGTAGCTCTATTTACAATAGCCAGGACATGGAAGCAACCTAAGTGTCCATCGACAGATGAATGGATAAAGAAGATGGGGCTCACATACACAATGGAATATTACTCAGCCGTAAAAAGAAACGAAATTGAGTTATTTGTAGTGAGGTGGACGGACCTAGAGTCTGTCATACAGAGTGAAGTAAGTCAGGAAGAGAAAAACAAATACCCTATGCTAACACATATATATGGAATCTAAAAAAAAAAAAAGGTACTGATGAACCTAGTGGCAGTTCAGGAAGAAAGATGTAGACATAGAGAATGGAGTTGAGGACACGGGGAGGGCGAAGCTTGGATGAAGTGAGAGTAGCATCGACATATATACACTACCGAATGTAAGATAGTTGACTGGTGGGAAGCAGCCACATAGCACAGGGAGATCAGTGCTTTGCGATGACCTAGAGGGGTGGGATAGGGAGGGTGGGAGGGAGGCTCAAGAGGGAGGGCATATGGGGACACGTGTATGTCTATGGCTGATTGGCTCTGTTGCACAACAGAAACACAGTATTGTGAAGTAATTATACTCCAATAAAGATCTATTTTTTAAAAACCCACAAATTTATTATCTTTTAGTTCTACAGGTGAAAGTCTCACTGTGTTGAAGTCAAGGTGTCAACATGGCTGAATTCCTTCTGAAGTCTGTAGGGATCTTACTGACTGAATTGTTCCCCTGAAAATTATGTTGAAGTCCCAACACCCCCATCCCCAGGTGCCCATATTCGGAGATACTGCCTCTAAGGAGGTAACTAAGGTTAAATGAGTCACCAGGGTGGGGTCCCCGTCTGATAGGTCTGGTGACCTTATAACAAGAGGAAGAGGCACCAAAGAGCTTTCCCTCCACACACATGCAATGGAAAGACCATGTGAGGACAAAGTGAGAAAGCTGCCGCCTACTAGCCATGAAGAGAGACCTCATCAGAAACAACCCCTGCCATCGCCTTGATCTTGGTCGTGTAGGCTCCGGAACGGTGAGAAATATTCTTTTGTTTCAGCCGCCGGCCTGCAGTATTGTTATGGCAGCCTGAGCAGACTAATACAAGCAGAGAATACATTTCCTTCCATTTTCCAGCATCTAGAGGCTGCCTGCATTTTTGTCTCATGGCCTCTTCCATCGTTTTCAAAGCCAACAGCACAGCATCTTCGAATCTCTCTCCCTGAATCTGACAATACTTCAAGAACCCCTTGTGATCCCATTGGATCCCACTGGGCCCCCCCAAATAATCCAGGATGATCTATCCTTTTCAGGATCCTTAACCTAATCACATCTGCAATGTCTCTTTTTCTGCAGAAAGTAAAATAGTCACATATGGAGAAGGTTAGGAGAAGGACATCTTTAAGGATTCCATGATTCTGCCTACCACTATGTGGCAATACACAAAACCATCAACTCTGCCAGTCAGAAGTCTTCGCTCTGGTACAGCTTCCTGATTAGTGAAAGCAAGAATGGCTCTGAAGCCATTTTATAGAGAAGACAATGGAATGATTGTAAATCCGAGACCAGTTCACTTCAGGCTGAACTGGAGGCGAGGATCAAGATAAACAACTTCTTCAGGATATAAACTGAAAGAGGCCCGAGTGTTGCCCAGCCCTGAGAAGACTAGGTGGCGTCCACAGTGGGTTCATCCATCCACAGCCTTGCTGAAGTGAAAGGAGAGCTTCTTAAAAAACAGATCTTCTATATACATAGGACCTTCAATATTGAGAGTGAGGTAACTTAGTATGTCCTGCCCCTTTAGTACCTGGCTTGGGCTATAACCCGGTCAGTACAAAACCAGTGTCTTTTTGTTTCCAAAAAACACTGCTTCACAACGCGTTTGAAGGCACATGAGCCAGGGTGTCTGCTCCTTTGGGGGTTAAATACAATTCTTCTATAGTCTAGATAATTGTATTTCCTGTAATATTTCTCCTGAGGTCCTATATTCTAATTCAATTATATATTTTTTATATTCTCCTTTGAGCCAGTCTATTTTTCTGCATCTCTTTTCATTATAAATAGCACAAAATAGGAACTGTAATATGCTGTCATTCTTCTACTGAAATTATTTCACTGAGAATTTTTTCTATCAGAATGATGAACCTGTAATAATTTATCACATCCAGGCCCTCTTTTCTCCAACCTACATATCTGCTTACTAGAGACAGAGATGAACTCAATGGCCATGCAATAAAAGCGTGTAAAGTCTGAACTACGACACTGAGCCTCCTGCAAAATGCCCCGCCCTTCTGCATCATGGTTGAGTATGGTTAGCTTCCAAATAGCCAAAAACTATATAACGGTTCTTAATGAATTCCATCATTAGTACAGTCTATAGATTCAGATGGAGAGCTGAGGCTCTTTGAGAGGAAACTAGTCTTGACAGATCGGACTTTAAAAATCACGTGAAGAGGACACAGAGAACAGACCTGTGGTTGCCAAAGGGAGGGGCTTGGGGGAGGGATCGAGTGGGAGGTTGGAGTTAGCAGATGTAAGCTGTTAAACAGAGAACGGATAAACAACAAGGTCCTACTGTATAGTTCCGGGAATTATATTCACTATCCTATGATAAACCATAATGGAAAAGAATTTTTTAAAAAGAGTGAATATATTATATATATATATATATATATACATACTATATATATCTGATCACTTTGCTGTACAGCAGAAATTAACACAACATTGTAAATCAACTATACTTCAATTAAAGAAAGGATTAAGTGATTACATATGCAAAAAATCATGTGAAGAACTTTAAAAATGATATTTCTGATGATTCTATACTATGGAAAAACTTTCTAGCATACATTTAGAGAAAAATAACTCTGCACAAAGTAAAATGGAGCCATGAGACAGTTAATAACAATTCAAAATAGATTTCTTTCATCTGTTTACCTAGATTTTCTTCATTTTAAATTTCATTTTATGTGTTTTGCTAGAGAAATTATGTTTCCAGAGATTTTTTCTCAAATACATCAATTCTGAATTTTAAAAAGATTTCAGACACATTTCCTCATATTTTCCTCATAGTTTATGTATCTGTTTGCTGTCTAACAACTTTATTGTGATATAAATCACAGACGTACAGTCACTCATTTAAGAGTACAATTCAATGGTCTAAGTCTATTCACAAAATTGTGCAGCCATCATCACAATTAACTTTAGAGGATTTTGCCACTCCCAGAAGAAACACCATACCATCAGCAGTCACTCCTCACTTCTCCCCAATCCCTCAAGCCCTAGGCAACCACTAACCTATTTTCTGTCTATAGATTTGACCGTTGTGTACATTTTCTATAAATGCAGTCATACAATATGTGGTCTTTTATGACTGGTTTATTTCACTTAGCATAATGTTCTTCAGTGCTGTAGGATATATTAGTACTTCATCCCTTTTTATAGCTAACTAATACAGTTGACCTTTGAGCAACACAGTGTTAATCCAAGTATAACTTATAGTCAACCCTGCACATCTACGTTTCCTCTGCATCAGTGGGTTCAACCACACATCCTGTAGTAATGTAGTATTTACTATTGAAAAATATCTGCATATAAGTGGACCCATGCAGTTCAAACCCACATTTTTCAAGGGTCAACTGTATTCCATTCTATGGATATGCCATGTTTCATTTATTTATTCATCAGTAGATGGACATTTGAGTTTATTTCTACTTTTGAGCTATTATGAATAATGCTTATATGAATGTTCATGTAGAAGTTTTCAACGTGGACATAAGCTTTCATTTCTTTTGGCTATATAACTTGGAGTGAAATTGCTGGGTTATATAGTAACTTTATGTTTAACCTTTCAATGAACTGTCAGACTGTTTTCAAAAGCGTCTGCATCATCTTACATACCCATCAGTGATGTACAGAGGTTCCACTTTCTCACAAACACTTATTATCTTTTTGACTATAGCTATCCTGGTATCTCATTGTGGCTGTGATTTACATTTGCCTAATGGCTAATGATGTGCATTTTCCCCATGTGTTTACTGACCATATCCATTCAGATTCTTTGCCTCTTTTTAAAATGAGGTTGTCTGGTTATTGTCGTGAGATTTTTTATATATTCTAGATACAAGGCCCTTATTAGATTTATAACTTACAAATATTTTCTTCCATTCCATGCGTTGTTCTTTCAATTTTATGATGCTGTCCTTTAAAGCACAAAAGCTTTCAATTTTGACGAAGTCAAATTTATATTGTTTTCTTTTGTTCTTGTGCTTTTGGTTCACATTGAAGAAAACACTGCCTAATCCAAGGTCGTGAAGATATATGACTATTTTAATTTTTATAGTTTTAGCTATTGTACTTTAGTATCTGATCCATTTGTAATTAATTTTTGTATATGGAATGAGGTAGACCATACCAACTTCATTCTTTTACATGAAAATATCCAGTTATCCCAGCACCATTTGCTGAAAAGACTATTCTTCTTCCCAATGAATTTGTCCTGACACCCTTCTTAAAAATCAATTGATTGCAGGGACTTCCCTGGTGGCACAGTGGTTAAGAACCCACCTACCAATGCAGGGGACACGGGTTTGAGCCCTGGTCCGGGAAGATCCCACATGCCGTAGAGCAACTAAGCCCATGTGCCACAACAACTTAGCCTGAGCTCTAGAGCCCACAAGCCACAACTACTGAGCCCGCGCGCCACAACTACTGAAGACCACGCGCCTAGGGCCCATGCTCCGCAGCAAGAGAAGCCACCGTAATGAGAAGCCCACACACCACAACGAAGAGTAGCCCCTGCACACAGCAATGAAGACCCAGTACAACCTAAAATAAATAAATAAATTTATTTTTAAAAATCGATTGATTGTAAACCTGAGAGTTTATTTCTTGACTCAATTCTATTCCATCGATCTCTATGTCTATCCTTATGCCATAGTTAGTGTTTATTAAAAAGTATCTCTTCCACAGAAATTATATTTCATGGAAAGATTAAGTATTTTAAACTAAAAACAACACCAAAACAAAACCAGCCAGAACGTTCATCACAATTCCTACGCTACTGAGAAGTAAATGGCTTGGAAATGATAAGTGACTGTATATTGAAAACAGTGAAACTAAGGCAAGAAACAAAGCCAGTAAATGCTACATCTAGGCTATATGATCTCAAGATAGTGAGCTATCGCCTACAGGTGAGGTATTTTTAGCTGATTACCATTGCAAATTGCTCTTATTAAAATCAGGGCTTATAGTAACTTCAGTAAAAACATTAAAACAAATACAAAATCTAAATTCAAATACATAGGGAAGAGTAAAAATTCAAGGGCATATTGTACTCCAAGAATCAGTCAAAACCACTAACAGTTATTATGATCCAGCCACTTTACTTGCGTTGCTACATTTAATCCTCATGAAAACCTCATGACTCAGGTAAAGGGAATTACCCAATTTATAGGCGATAAGAGTGAAGGTAGAAGTTAAATAGTTTCTCAGCATCACCGAGGTAGTTAGTGGACAAGTTGGGATTTGAGCCTGGATTAGTGGAAACTCAAGAGAATTGATAACCAGCACTCTTGTTTCTCAAGCCTAGCTATCCAAGGGTTACAACATTTTTCAACTAAGGATTGAAAACTCCCAAACATTTAACAATGAATTCCTACTGTTATTTTAATCTAATCATCATATCACATTGTTCTTAGTCATCATAATCATTGCTTGCAGCAAATTAGCTAAGATTTCAAAACTATGAAATCTAGGTTCAATAATGATTCAAGAGCTTCTGGATTGGTAGCTATCTGACAGCCCATCTAATCCAGCCCTCGGTTTTATACATGTAGGAACTGAGACTCGGGGATTAAATGACTTGTTCAAAAGCTCAGTACGCTGCTTAGTGGTGAATTCCAGCATAGATTTCAAATATTACACTTTTTCCAACGACTGCTTCCACTGTACTTAGCATGTGTTATCAACTGCTGTTTGATACAACTCTGAGTCACATATTTTAGAATCTAAACCCTTCCAGGCTGTGCTTTCTCTTGAACTTCTTTGACCTCAGAGCAGTTACCACAGACACTGATGTGAACACTTGCTCACTGCACCCTGGCGTTGGATGACCTTCTCCAACCATCTCGGCTCCCACGCCATTCTCTTCACCACTCAGAGAGGCAGACTTTATCTTCTACTCTTTCTCCAAATTATCATTATTTAACCCTACCTACTTCCTGTGGCTTGTATGCTAAATAGGTCTTTGGAGTCTTCTGTTTCACTTATTTACCCCTTTGGCCAAAACACAAAAGAAACACACTATTAAAGATGATTCACTGGGTCTTCCCTGGTGGTCCAGGGGTAAGAATCCGCCTTTCAATGCAGGGGACCCGCGTTCGATCCCTGGTTGGAGAACTAAGATCCCACATGCCACAGGGCAACTAAGCCCGCGCCACAACTACTGAGCTTCCACACAAATAGAGAGCCCATATGCCACAAACTACAGAGCCCATGCCCCCTGGTGGCCCAGCGCCACAACTAGAGAGAAGCCTGCACGCCACATCAAAGAGCCCACGTACCGCAACTAAGACCCGACGCAACCAAATAAATAAAATAAATAAATAATAAAAACAAGGTGATTCACTGAGTAGCCATCATACTTCTTACATTTACAATGAAATATATAAAGTCTCTACATACATGCCTTTAGTTCTGAAGCTCAGAGCTAATTTTTTAAGGTTTATTTAATAAATGCTAAAATTGCTCCTTTAGCAACATGTTTTGTCTTTTGGAGATTCTCTATTCAGTTTTTGGTAGGCAAAAAAAAAAAAAAATCTTGCTTAAGAGTCTAGGTTTTTATGCCTATTAATGATATAAATAAGTTTAGAACCTAACCTAAAGGCTATCAAGAAACATTTCACAGTATTGCTTTATCAATTCACAAAGACAGAAAAAAACCCTCCTAACTCCTCATTATTTCTACCTCTTGTAAACAACATAATAGTTAATTGTTTTGTAATCATCAACTTTTCTGTGCAGCAATTATTTAATTAAGTCACTTTTGTAGCAGAGTTAAAACACAGGGCATAAAGCTAGGTAGTAATTCCCATTTTCAGCTGTCTTTTCAAACTTGCTCACTTTACAATCTTCTGCACGCCAGGTGATATCACTTTAAAGGAGGCAAGCATTTTATTAAAGTGAGATTCCTACACATGGGGAGCGACACGGAAAGCTGTGATCTGAAACGGCAGTTGGTTTACCTACCATTTGATCGCAAAATTTCTATGCCATCTGTGGGAAGCCACACAGGCAAATGTGTCACCACATCTAATAATGAAAAGGAAAAACAGACAGAACGTGCTGGAGAAACAGACTGCTTTAATTACCCCCTCACAATGCTCCTCGAGAACTGGGAAGAAAATCATTGTGCACGGAAGTTATTTATATTGATACAAAGAAGGTAACCAGGGCTGAAGTTTTTTTTTTTTTTAAATATCAGGGTAAATGCCCTTTTATTTCCAGCCTGTCCAGTTGAGAGCAGAAAACAGATGTATGGTACAAGTTGAGGCAGAAATCTTGTCAAAAACAGACTTGGTAGGAAAATAACTAGTATGGTTATAGTTTATAGTCCACTACTGTTATGGTGATATCTCAAAGTTAATATGCTTTCAATTAGAATATAACCTTACTGTGGTTCTACAGTGGGAACACAGGAAGAGGCTGGAGGTACATGAACAGCTCCAAGACACAGGGACTTCACTTGACCAACATCTATTGGCAAAATAGTCATTGGTGCCTGACAATTACCTTTCTTCTTTCAAGCTAGACCAGTGACCCATGTTGTAACTGTTCACAATCTCCCTAACACAGGTGTTCTCAGAAACATATGAGTGTCAAAGTTCTTTGCTGTACACCTGAAACTAACACAACATTGTTAATCAACTATAATCCAATATAAAATAAAAATTAAAAAAAATTGTAGCTCACTTAAAAAAAAGGAAATTGGGACATTGGGATTGACATATATACACTAATATGTATCAAATAGATAACTAATAAGAACACGCTGTATAAAAAATAAATTAAATTAAACAAAAAGAAAATAAACAAAGGTAAGAAAAGAAAAAAAGAGGAATAGTACGAGTTGTGTCCTGGGCAGGTAAAAAAGATGGGAAAGACCCGGTGACTCATTTGACCCTCATCCATGTAACTACGATGACATAAGATCATTATAATCACTTTTCTCCATTCACTCTGAGATTGGTACCAGCTCTATACTTTGCCAAATCAAAAAAGAACCACTCCATTTCCGCTCACTTTGTATTCAATTTTTGTTCATTTACCATTTTATTTCTGTTCATGTTTACCCCAGCTGTCTTGGTACCTTGAGTAACTACCACTCCACCTGCCACTGGTCCAGTAACTTCTACAGTCGTCAATGGGCAAATCTTCTCACGACCACATCTCTAACTGACATTGGGACTGTAGCGTTGAAGTGAACAGGGAAGAGGAAACAGGAGATCAAAGAGTGGCTACTGAATGGTCTCTAGACACAGTGACAGATATGCTAAGACATCAGGCTTACAGCAAAGCTATTATAACATGGCCCCGTATCTGTGTGCCCTGGGAATTCATTCTCATACTAACTTGTGTTGACCTCACTCTGAAACTTTACCACTGATTCATTTGGTAAACACTTCTGAGTACCAACTATGACCTAAGTTCTAGCAGCACTAAGGAAACAAAGAAAAAAATTAATGAATAAACATCATTGACCATGAAAACTCACAACCTATTTAAAGAGACTCAAACATCACCACACCATCATTTTAATTTTAAGATTACACAACAGATTCACGTCTCTCTCAGATCCTTTGAGTATTTCCATTTTGACTAAAGGTCTACATGGAGCCCAGGATGTGAAACAACTTTCTCAAAGTACCTAAACTAGCTTCAGGCTAAGTAAGACAGAGAAAGACAAATATCATATGATATCGCTTATATGTGGAATCTAAAAAACTATGATACAAATGAACTTATTTACAAAAGAGAAACACTCACAGACTTAGAGGATGAACTTATGGTTACCAGGGGGAAAGGATGAGGGGGCAAGGGATAGATTGGGACTTTGGGATTGACATGTACACACTACTGTATTTAAAATAGATAACCAACAAGGACCTACTGTAGAGCACGGGGGACTCAGCTCAATATATATTCTGTAATAACCTCAATGGGAAAAGAATGTGAAAAAGAATGGATATTGGTATGGGTATAACTGAATCACTTCACTGTACACCTGTAACTAACACATCATTGTTAATCAATTATACTCCAGTATAAAACAAAAGCTTTTAAAAAACTAAAAAAAAAACAACAGCACTTTTTTCAGCGTTTTTCTCATTTCATACACTTTGAGTAATACGTAACATGCAAACCTGCACAAAAATGACTACATGTGAAGAATATGTAAAGATATTAAAAATGGCAAATGATATATACATGTATTTGAGTAGAAAATCTTTTCTTCTAGACTGGTACATTTTTAAAATTTTTATTATAAAGTTATAATTCTTTTTTTCAAAAATGTTTACTGAGCACCTGCCAAAGGCACTGTCTAGGCACCATAGATAGAGCAGCGTGTACGGCAGACAAGACCCTTGTCTTCTGGAGCTTACATTGTAGTGAGGGAGATGGATGAGAAACACAAAGTTTTGGAAAAGCAAAATCGATAGTATGTGAGAAAGAGAAAACTGCTAAAGAGAAACCAAACCACAGAAGAAAGGTAAAGGGAGAGATGATAAGGGATGTCTTGCAATTTGAAACTGAGTGGCCAGGAAAAGCCTTACTGCACATGTGACTTCTAAGTAAAAGCCTGAATGGTACCATGAATTATGTCGCTATCTGGAGAAAGAGCGTTAATAATATTCAAATTAAGTACAGATCAATTTTGACTTGTTTTCCATTTAATACATGCTGCAAATATTTCATTTAAACTTCATAAGCAAAAACAATCTGTCAACATATAACATGAATTATGACATGTTTGGTTCGAGAATTAAATACATATTAAAATGTAATATAAAGCCTAACTGTACGTTTAAGACTGTTTTAAAAGGCAAAAACTGTTTCCAGGATCTGACACTCAGTAATTTTGCATTTTTTGTGCTTTTAAAAAATAAATCAACA
This sequence comes from Grampus griseus, assembly GCF_964374135.1. Lineage (NCBI taxonomy): Eukaryota > Metazoa > Chordata > Mammalia > Artiodactyla > Delphinidae > Grampus > Grampus griseus. The sequence continues at coordinate 171,050,898 of NC_139018.1, forward strand.
GGTTTCACTCCTAGTTGCAAGTACATTTCTGTAAATACCATATTGTGAGTGGGGAGAGTCTTAATTCCCCAAAAGTAAAAAATGAAATTGGAAATAATCATCAGTATGCCTTCTTTTTAACATTTGATTCTGAAGTATCGGTTTTATCTTGAAGTCCAGCCTAAGACATTCGATCACGTGAGTGGGATTAATGGATCTTACGAAGTTCATGTTGAAGTGAATTTGTAGACGTAGCATCATTTGTATCTTATTAATTTACTGAATTTCAAAACCAGATTTCCTTGTATCGCATAGAATTTATCATGCCTGTTATAGAGTTAAACTAAGTAACATATGACCTATAATAACAAAAACACACACTTTAGGGCTGTATAAGGGCCACTGGCACAAGATGGGTAGTAGAGTTTGGCTGAAAAATAAAACATTCGAATTACTGACTCTAGGTCATGGTTACTGTTCTTCAATAACGGCCTTGCATGATCATCGCTCCACACTTGGAAACTCTCCAACAAATCGGTCTTAAAGGGAAGAAAAGGCTTTGATCATCACTTTACTGCTTGATAGCTTAAATAATTATTTCATTGCTGAATGGACACCGTTACTCTCTTGAACAGCGTGAGCCACCTGTAGTGCTTTGGGAAAACTCAAGCTGGGAAATACCGCAATGCAGCCCCTTGATCGCAAAGCAAGAGCTATAACTTAAAAGGAGGACGGAGCTCAACGGAGGCAGAGAGGAAGGACCCATACTCAGGGGGAGGCCTTCCAAGAACACTTCATCTGAAAGACAAGTAGGAAATAGGCAGTGTAAGAGGAAAGAGCTTCCACACCAAGGTACAGAGTTTTAGGGAACGGCCAGTGGTTCAACATGATGAGTCCTGACCTGAGTCAGAGGGAGCAGCAGAAGTTGAGGGAAGAAATGGCAGCTCATGCAAATAAGTTCTGACTCTACGCTTAAGTGGTGGGGAGCCATCAAAGGCTTTTATAATGGAGATAAAGTATTTTGATTGGTGTATTTGGAAAAATCATTGGTGCTATGGGGAGGGTAAAGAACAGATACCAATAATACCTTGTTTTCATTGACACCTATGTAATATGAATTGCAAAGTTTAAGGAGATCCAGAAAAGCTTTGCACAAGTAATGCCGTCTTCCTTTTCTCCTACCCTCTTATAAATTCCACTTGGATGAAAGCACTGTCTTCATGCATTCTCGGTTAAAAAATCACTTAGCTCACCAAAATGGGATGCTAAGAGTTACCAGTCTTCAATATTTTTGTCTATTATATTATTTTTCTCCTGCACTAAAGAGAAGCAAGTGAAGTAGACAGGAGGGGCAGTTTTCAGAGGCTCGGTGGTGAGTAGCCTATCCGAGGTGAAGGATTGGTCTTTTATAATCAGGAGAGAACAAGTGGTCCAGAATTTCTGGAGGTACTAGACCTCCAGGGAAAAAAAAAAGCGGGAAAATCAGGAAGACAGGAAATGGAGGCTGGTCATGGTAAAGTGGAAAGAGTAGAAGGTATGAGAATTTAGAACTCTGAGTTCTAGTTATGACTACCATTGGTGTCAGGAACTATGAAGATTCTGAGACTTCACACGTGAGCTGAAAGTTAACCTGTCACAGCTGCAAGGATGCTGGCAGAAGACACGAGATTCCTGGGTCAGAGACAGAGGACAATGTTTTACCAACAGCAATAGCTAAAGTATCATCACTGTCTTGCCTTAGTTCTCTGACTCCCAGTTCCTGTAGGGCCACACAGAAAGGGCCAGGTGATACTTGTATATGCAGTTGGTTGAGTTGTGGGAGAGGAAACCTAAGCCTAGCAAACTCTAGTCTTTTATAATGGGCAGCAAATTGACCAACCTTTGCTCTGGAAGGAGCATCACCTCTGTCTCCTAATACAGTTCACTCTCTTTGAAACGATGGTCCAGAACAAAAAAGACTCTGCCTTCAAGACATGCAGAAATGCTAGAAATCCATGGAGAACTGTCTCCCAATAGTAGCTAACACTGGGTTCTTGGTCAGGTGATCTGTCTTTACTGTGCTTGTTTCCTTGTGGATAAAAGGGGGACATCATTACCCAACTCCTAGGATAGTCTGAAATAAAATATTCCAAATTCAAAAAGAGCCAAAATCATGAGTGCTTAACTTTTTATATGATGTTAGAGCATTTTCTGATAGTCCTGCTGGAGATATAATTTTGTTGTTACCATATACTGCATTAATAACCCACAACTGATGAAAACACAGGTAATTCCAATCCAGTAAGATTAGAGGTTAATCTCTGAAACTAATGAGGTGTAGAAAGTTAAATAATTGTATATCTAATGTAGCAATTGTACTTATACATTCCTTTTCTGTCTTTGCTAATCCCTGTTCCTAAAACATTCTTTGCCTGCTCATTTGTTTTCTTACTGGTTGCCTCATTAGGGAATTTTAAAATTTTACAGAGCCTAACAAATTTGTTTTAAAAGTTTGTAAGTTTTTTATGGGGATTAAGTGAAATAATATATATAAACTGTCTGAATGTATCCAGAGCATATGAGGTGTTCAATAAATATTAGTTCTTTCCTATCATAGGAACATTCTATGATTTGAGGCTACTGAAAATAAATTATGCCAACTTGATCATTTTGTAATTAAAACTACAAAGTCATATTGTTTCCTAATAGTTTTCAAATAATGACCATTTTCACTGGTTACCATATATTTTCAGAATCAATATAATTTTGATTGTAACTACTCATGAAAAAATGGTATTCAAATGCCCCCATTAGCTAAAACACATTTGTAGCTAGAGCATTACTTTTACTTATCTTCCTCTTCATGTGTCCTTTTCAGCTGGTTTCTCTCTCCCCCGAGTCAGTCCGTCACTTTTGTTTCAGGAATGGCGAGGGAGAAGATGTAAAAGGAACAGAGGGGTTCTTTTCCAGTTGTCTATTTAGAGGAAGCCTTGGTACAAAGGGCACTGAGCTTATTTCAGATGGCCCCGAAATACCTAAGCAGGCATGCCAAAAAAGGTGAGGATGAAGTTTGCTAAGTTCTTTGTTTCCTGTGTGGGATGGGCATTAGGGTGAAAGTCTGGGAAACTCTTATGGAGCCCACCACGCTCAGGGACAGCTAACCCCCAGCAGAGGCTTTGGGGTGGGCAGGATGAGCTGGAGGCCAAATAACAGATGGGGCAGTGACTCAACGGAGTCTTCAAACCCTATGAAGGACAAGGGGAGGCTGAGTCATCAGAGAGGGTTTTCTCAAGTCCTCAGACTCTGAAATACCATATGCCTGCACTGTGAGTTCATCCACCAAAGACTTCAATAACAGATAAACGGGTTACCTAAGATCAGAACTGGACTGCAGGGGAGCTAAGTTCACACCAGCTATCACAGCTACCCAGCCCTCCCAATTCCACAGAGCCTTGTGGTCCCTGCCTCATACTCTTTTTTTTTTTTTTTTTTTTTTTTTGTGGTACGCGGGCCTCTCACTGTTGTGGCCTCTCCCGTTGCGGAGCACAGGCTCCGGACGCGCAGGCTCAGCGGCCATGGCTCACGGGCCCAGCCGCTCCGCGGGATGTGGGATCTTCCCGGACCGGGACACGAACCCGTGTCCCCTGCATCGGCAGGCGGACTCTCAACCACTGCGCCACCAGGGAAGCCCTGCCTTATACTCTTGACTGCCATCTTAGAAAAGAGCAAGGAGAACATAAGGGCATCTGAAACACTGAATGGTTGTCCAAAGAATCAAGTTAAACCTAAAAAAACAGATACATTTGCAACAACATAGAAGGACCAAGAGATTATCATACTAAGTGAAGTCAGACAGAGAAAGACAAAGGGCATATGATATCGCTTATATGCGGAACCGAAAAAAATGGTACAAATGAACTTATTTACAAAACAGAAATAGAGTCACAGATGTAGAAAATAAACTTATGGTTACCAAAGGGAAAAGTTGGGGGGGGGGTAGGGAAAGATTAGGAGATTGGGATTAACACATACACACTACTATATATAAAATAGATAACCAATAAGGACCTACTGTATAGCACAGGGAACTCTACTCAATATTCGGTAATACCTATATGGGAAAAGAATCTAAAAAAGAACGGATATATGCATATGTATAACTGAATCACTTTGTTTGTACACCTGAAACTAAAACTATACTCCAATAAAAATTTAAAAAAATAAACAGATAAAATTATTTTGTCTTTGTTTTATATCAGACTAGGCTTCTTTGTGGGTTTTGTTTTCTCCTCTACCCAACCAGGGAAACACTTGATGAGAAAAATCAGAGTGAGTAGGGCTTCCCTGGTGGTGCAGTGGTTGGGAGTCCACCTGCCGATGCAGGGGACACGGGTTCGTGCCCCGGTCCGGGAAGATCCCACATGCCGCGGAGCGGCTGGGCCCGTGAGGCATGGCCGCTTGAACCTGTGCGTCCGGAGACTGTGCTCCGCAACGGTAGAGGCCACAACAGTGAGAGGCCTGCGTACCGCCAAAAAAAAAAATCAGTGTGAGTAAACTTGTGACCCTGCCACCTACTTTTCTGAGCTGTTCAAACACTTTCCACTATTACTGGGGGCGGAAACAGTTTGAGAAGGCTCACAGCAACTGAACAGCAATCTTGAGTTTTGCTTTTTTTAGGATTTCAAACTCTAGTATTGTGTTATTTTTTCCCCTAAAACATCAGCCATAGTAGCTTGAGAGTGCAAATTATAAAACGAAATGAAAAGGTCTATGAGTAGCTGTACAAATTGCTCATTAAAGCTGATCACTTTTTTTTAAATACCAGTTAAGCTTCATAGACTAAAGAAGAACCCAGCTGAAGATCTACAAGTGATGTTGTCCACAACCTGAATAATCTGGTAAGTAAAGCCTTCACCTGTCAGCTCCTAGCACCAACCTCATCCAAATCAGATAAGTAAAACCTGGGTCTGACTCATGAGTGATGCAAAGCATGGCTCTTGGGGAAATGGCAAGGTTCGTAGTGATTTAGCACCTGGCCATTGGAAAACTTGATTCTCAGGTAAAATAAGCAGAAGCTCTAGGAAAGGCATAAACACGTCATGTAAACAGGGGAGCAGTCGGGGAAGAGCTGAGATCAAATACAATTTTCTCATAAGGTGTGCCACTTTATTTTCGTGCACCGAGAGGTAGTCTGTTGTGACAGTCAAGGGCACAGGTTCGAAGCTAGGCTGCTTGGTCTTAAATCCTGCTCTGCCCTTTACCGACCTTCACAAAGTCATTCAACCTGACAGTACCTGTATTTTCTCATTTGTAAACGGTGATAATAATAGTATTAACTTCACTGGTTGTTGAGAATTAAGTGCTCAGGTGGGTCAGGTTCTTAGAAGAGTGCCTAGGATGCAGCACTTTGGGAGTCTTAGCTGTTATTATCACGGTTGCTAGTAATATTATTACAATGACACCACCACGAGTGTGAGACACAGGTGATAGGTTGCAGAGTGGAATGACCACGACCCCTGCCCGCTGAGAGTTTGCAGCCTAACAACTCGAGTAGATCTGACTGAACAGCCTTTGGTGTTTTCCAGTTAACAGATCAATAGGTTGTAATATGGCTATGAATTGCATTTTAAATGCAAACTGCAACATACCTTGAGAAAATTAAGAACTACTAGGTGGTTTTCAGACTGGTTTTTGAGAAGCCCTGTGTTTTTCAATTAATTAATTTGTTTGTTTTCATTTTTGGCTGCGTTGGGTCTTTGTTGCCGCGTATGGGCTTTCTCCAGTTGAGGCAAGTGGGGGGCTATTCTTTGTTGCGGTGCACGGGCCTCACATTGCCGTGGCTTCTCTTGGGCTTCCCTGGTGGCACAGTGGTTGAGAGTCTGCCTGCCAATGCAGGGGACGCGGGTTCGTGCCCCGGTCTGGGAGGATCCCACATGCCGCAGAGCGGCTGGGCCCATGAGCCATGGCCGCTGAGCCTGCGCGTCCGGAGCCTGTGCTCCACAACGGGAGAGGCCACAACAGTGAGAGGCCCGCATACCGCAAAAAAAAAAAAAAAGATGTTTGAGAAAACAGCTCACATATGTAACTGCATCCAAAGTGCTTGGAAAGTTGAGTGTCTTAAACAGGTTAAGAATTTCCCTTTCACTCTTGCTGTTAACACCATTAATTAACCAACCACTTGGATCTCTAGCAAACCATTTAGATCCTAAGAGTAAAAAGTTCAAACTGACCCTTCTCCATATTATTACAAATTCCTGAGGTCTACTTTACTTATACTTGATCCAACAGCAATGACTTCAAAATACATCTTCTCAGAGCTAGATTGTGATATTCTATCTTTCCATAAAAATCAAGTAGTGGTAATCTCCACCTGATTCACAGAAAGAAAAAGAAATGGACCAAACTTGTGGATAGAAAGTTCTCACTTGAGTTTTTCTTTCATAAACTTTCTTCAGTGGTTGGTGCTTATTACCACTACTGATGGCAGGTGGGAACAATTAAATCAATAAATAAGTAGTAAAAGAAAGTTAATGAAAACCCTGGAAAAGGACCAGGTTCAACTTGTTATTTCATAGGCACTCAAGCAACGATTTTACAGGGCACACATGTTCTGTTGTTCTATTTTTGTTCTCGGTCCTCTCAGCAGAGCTGCATGCCTCGGGATTTCTTGGAGTCCCACACCCCTTAACTTTCAGCTCAGACAACTGAACGAGTCTGAAACCACCAAAGTATAAGTTCCTCATGCTTTAATACAATCGAACAGAGAACCTGTGTTTCCACGCCCAAGAGCTCTCCTGCCAACTTCGCAGGCTATTTGAGAAGCCACAGGGTGATACGCAACCATGAACATCAGCTGCGCTATTCGTGGCCTGTGGACACTCATCCACTGTGAACAGGGCTGAGAACACTGTATCCCAGAACACTGCATCCTTGGTTCCAAAACACAGTGGGAGAATTTGGAAAAGCATAGGATACCTCGAATTCCATGGAGCCCGTCCCCACCTTCCCAACACCCTTTCAATTATTAGGAAGGATTTACCAAAGTCATAGGAGTGATAAGCAGACCACGGCACCTCAAGCAAGAAGGCTTGCCTTCCGGCTCTGCCTTGTGACCTTGGGGAAATTATGAAATCATATTCAGTGGAACGCGAGAGGGAGTTGACACCGATGTCTTTCCCAAACGTACCATAGAGGAATTTCTCAACTACGTTGAGACTAAAACTCTCCAGCCCAAACAGCCTGTGACAACTAAACAAGATTATACCTCCTAATTTTCAGAAATTTGCCCACCTTAGAAGGCTGCGAAGCTCTCTGGATCCTTAGCCAGGCATCGTCCTCTTGTGCACCCAGGAACCTCAAGGCTCTTCAGTTTTGCTGTCTCTTGCTGTTGGCTTGTGAGACTGTCACCCCCACCCCGGACGGCTGCTGGCCACGAGGGACCCAGCCACACAACCAAGACCAAGTTCGAGCTTTCGCCAAGACCTTGTGATAAGCAGGGAAAAACTCGAGAGTAACTTGAGACCCAGCTAGTCAGAGAGCATGCAAACCCAAACTGCCCTTGGGTGCTATATGGATGGCGCTCATTGGTTCCAGCTGTTCTGATTTTCTCTCTGTATCTTCCTAACTTCTCCTTAATTGAGAGCTAGGAGGGCCTCTTAAAGTGCCAGTGTATGACTTATGTCTCAGAAGTTCCAGAAACTGAAAACCTTGAATGTAAATACCGTGAGGACAGAATAAATGGGATACAGTATGCAGAAAAAAATGCATTTTGAGTATGTTACAGAGAGAGTCAGAGACAAAGAGAGAAAGAGAGAGAGAGATTGAGATTGAGGATAATGGGCCTGTACCTATTCCAAAACGTATCCTGCACGTAATATGTTTTGAACATCCGGGAAACCTGAGAGATATCCACAGGCCTGCTCAGCCTTCTCATACATTTCTGACCTTGAGCAGTCTTTCGAAGGTCACAGCTGTGGAAATGTAGATTCTGCAGTCTGAAGGTGCCAGGATTCTCTGCTCTGGGTCTCAAACCCAAAGCCAATTTGCATTAAGCTACAAGGTCTGTGGCTTGAGCTTCAGAGAACAATATGGGAATAAGGAAAGATTTCTACTGTGTTGGTTTCATCCTCAGCACTTGTGTGTTTTATAATTTTGAACTTTTTTCTTGTTCACTGTCTGCCTCACTCCCATGGGACTATAAGTTCTGTGAGGACAGAAAACACAACTCTTTTGCTTATTAATTTATACCCAGAAATGAGGCCTAGTACATAGTTGGCACTCAAAAAAAATGTCACTAAAATGATTGACTCAAGGATCTGGGGAGTAGGAAACAGAAAGAAAAATGCATATAGCTAGTAAGTAACAGGGCAGTGAACAAAACATCTGGTGGACGGGCCAGCACAGGGCAGACCCCCATTCTGTGACAGTTGCTCCCCAGTAACGGGGTAACGCCAGATGCATGGGGGCAAGAGAACTTGGGTCTGAGGAACAATTGGGAATTAGAGAATTTTCTAGCTGAAAGGGCTAGGAGATAAGCTTAGTTATTTCGGGGTGCTCCCAAAGCCAGGTAACTACCAACTTAGAGGAGAACCCAGTCTTCCTAACTCCTGGTTTTAAGTGTCATATTCTCTGAAGTAATGGCTTCAAACAGAGAGACGTGAATGTTAAGATAATGTCCATCAACAGAGGAATGGATAAAGAAGATGTGGTACATATATACAACGGAATGTTACTCAGCCCTAAAAAAGAATGAAATCATGCCATTTGCAACCACATGGATGGACCTAGAGATGATCATACTAAGTGAAGTAAGTCAGACAGAGAAAGACAAATATCATATGATATCGCTTATATGCAGAATCTACAACAAAAGGGTACAAATAAACTTATCTATTGATACAAAACAGAAATAGAGTTACGGATGTAGAAAATAAACTTATGGTTACCAGGGGGTAAGGGAGGAAAGGGATAAATTGAAAGATTGGGGCTGACATATACACAGATACTATATAAAATAGATAGCTAATAAGGACCTACTGTATAGCACAGGGAATTCTCTTCAGTACTCTGTAGTGATCTATTTGGGAAAAAAGTCTAAAAAACAGTGGGTATGTGTATATGTATAAAAGATTCACTTTGCTGTACAGCAGAAACTAACACAACATTGTACATCAACTATACGCCAATAAAAATGATTAAAAAAATAAGAAAAAAGATGGGCTGAAGGTCCTGGCAACTGACCCACCAGCCTTCTTGTAGCTCCCTAAATACATACGGTGGCCTCCTGGTCCAAAGGCTCGATTTAAAGGATGAGAAGAGGCAAAATTCGCAGAGTTGATCTCTGAGCCGAACAAAGGCGAGAGATGGGGGAAGGTACTGTCAGGGTGGGGTGCGATGTTGGCGGGTTGGCAGGGAGGAGGGTGGGGGAAGGTTCTGGGCTTTGGGAAAAAGCATCCACAGAGAGGGAGAGCTGAGCTATGTTGCTACAGTGGCAGCTGGGGAGCGTGGGAGGTGTGGAAAGAGATCACAGAGGGGGAGCTGCAGGAACGGCAGTGAGAAGCCTGAGTGCCCCTGACCTCCAAGTCTTGACTACACAGCACAGTGGTCATCCCTGGGAGGCCCTGGGGCCTTCAGCCAGTCCCTGGTCAAGGGTTCCTGGCACCTTGGACCCTGGCCCCAGGACCCTGGGGTCCTGCGTTTACTCCTGCCTTCTCCCCAGTCCCAAGCCACTCCTCTCAGGGACCTTTCACCCCACTTCATCAGAAGAATAACTCAAGCATCTGTTCACATTATTTAATTTTTAACTGCAAAAGTTTAAAGGCTTCGCACCCACTGCTGCTTCTAATCTAACAGTTGCTGCTTAACCTAAAGTCAGAAAACTCTGCAATGAGAAGCACAGAACTTCCCTTAGGTTTTAAAAAAATAAATAAAGATCTGACACAAAGTCTGTAAAATACAAGGGTGTGCAAAGAGGACATTTCCACAGACTTCGCTCATACTTGCCCTGTGACAGAATGATCCTGTTAATCTAACCTTTAAGTTACAATTTCTACTTGCGATTCCGTGGTTATCCTTAGGTTACAGATGAGCTGTTTTTGTTCACGTGGCTGTATCCTATGGCCTTTGCTCTATTTTGTAAACTGTATCGGTACGATCTCTAATAGCATCTTGGATTTATCTGGCAATCTTCTTCAGAAGAACCTCAGGATGCTTTTCACATATGCCATTCTTTTATTCCTTTAGGACTTGCATTGAAAAGATTCTTAGAGGCGGACGTAAAATAAGAAATCCGTTCTTTTCCTTCAGGAGAGCGCTATTAAGAGTTGCCTATTTCAGTGAAATTCTCTTCACATTTACACATCCTCTTCTTACCTTTCACGTTTGTGATTTTTCTCTCCACCCACTGTTCTAAGCTTATTTTCTCGTGGGACAGTGTCGCGTTGGCCCCCTGGATTTCAGTCACCCCTTTGCCAGGCTCTCATTCTTTTCCTTCGCCTGAGCAACAGACGGTGGAGATTTCATCAAGTATTCTTTGTTTTTTGTTTGTTTGTTTGTTTTTCTCCCTTACTTTCTAAAAACCAAAATGTGAACATGTAATTCCAAAGTGAAATTCTGGACTAATTTTCAGCGCTATGCACTGAGAGTCAGCTGGTTCAACATCTGAAACGTCCCAACTTATTTCAGAAAAGGGAACATTGTAACTTCAGCAGGGATGGCACATAGCTGCTTAGCGTAATCTTTAAAATCAGACTTCAAACGCTTTGATGAGTCAAATGTTGTGCTACGTGGATTCTCATCTACAAATACTTAATGGGAATCCAGGCTCTGTGTAGCGAATAACCTAGTTAATAACAGGTTTTGGGGCTTTGCTTGCTGCAAAGAGTTTATAATCTAATCATCTACATCCAACCTCTATGGGAGTCCTATCACTTTCTTCTTAATAAGTTTACTTGCATCCATCCTTTGCATTAATTTAGCAAAAAAACATTTGTTAGCGCCTACTGTATGCGATGGCAGTGCTAAAGTCTGGTAATATGGTGGTGATCAAAACCATCCAGTCTTTCTGTTTCCACATAGGGACTAATCCTCTAGTCACACTTTCAAATCTAAAACTATACACTGAGAGAAGCATTCAAACGGCAAAGAGATAGGGCTTGCTATTTGAGATCGTGAAACAAGGGGACAAGACCTGAAATAGGAGCAGGTGGGAATCAGAGAAAGTGTCACTAAAGAATAACACTGGACTGTAATCACTATGCCGTGCATTACATCTCCAGAACTTGTCTTTTAGTTGCAAGTCTGTACCCCAATTCCCCAACCCCTGAGCTCCTGGCAATCACCTTTCTATTCTCTTTTGTAGATTCCACATGTAAGAGATATCACACAATATTTCTCTGTCTGGCTTATCTCACTAAGCATAATACCCTCAAAGTCCATCTATTTTGTTGCAAATAGCAGGGTTTCTTCCTTTCTCATGGCTGAATAGTAATATTCATATATTGTGTGTATATATATATCTCATATATTTATCCATTATCCATTTACAGACATTTAGCTTGTTTCCATATCTTGGCTATTGTGAATAATGCTGCAATAAACATGGGAGTGAAGATATATTTTTGATACCCTGTTTTCATTTCCTTTGTATATATATACATACCCTGAAGTGGGACTGTGGGATCATATTGTAGTTATATTTTATTTTTATGAAGAAACTTAGTCCTGGTTTCCATAGTGGCTTCACCAATTTACATTCCAACCGATGGTGCATGAGGATTCTCTTTTCTCCACACCCTCACCAACACTTGTTATTGCTTGTCTTTTTTTTTTTTTTTTTTTTGCGGTATGCGGGCCTCTCACTGCTGTGGCCTCTCCCATTGCGGAGCACAGGCTCTGGACGCACAGGCCCAGCGGCCATGGCTCACGAGCCCAGCCGCTCCGTGGCATGTGGGATCCTCCCGGACTGGGGCACGAACCCGTGTCCCCTGCATCGGCAGGCGGACTCTCAATCACTGCGCCACCAGGGAAGCCCTGCTTGTCTTCTTAATGATAGCCATTCTGACAGACGTGAGGTGACATCTCATTGTGGTTTCGATTTGTACTTCCTGGACGATTAGTAATGTTGAGCATTTTTTTACATACCTATCGACCATTTGTATGTCTTCTTTGCAAAAATGTCTATTCAAAATTTCTAGGAGACTAGGTCTTAAATGTTCTCACTGCAAAAAAAAGAAATGGTAACTATGTGACGTGATAGAAGTGTTCGCTATGATGGCAATCATATTACAATAAATAAATATATCAAATCAACACATTGTAAACCTTAAACTTACATCATGTTATATGTAATTATATCTCAATTAAAAAAGAAAGAATACCTCTTGACCTGAAATCTGTAGAATGGGAAGACTTTAAATAGGAGATAGTAAGGGAGGGCAGTGCAGACCTATAGAATAGCTTACACTTAAGTCCATGGTGTTAAGAGAAGGACTATGATATTTTTGAAGATAAGGCAAAAAAGCCAGTTTGTCTAGACATGGAGAATAAGATGATCAAGTCTGAAGGGCCAATCCACAAAGGCACTGGAGAAGTTTTTTTAGTTGCTGGGGATCGGGATGCAGGTGTTTATATTGATGGTGGTAGGTTTTTTACTGGCAGGGTCAGGTTTCTATTTTGGAAACACTGGCTGCAGTGTGGAGAGGAATAGCAAGGTGGTCTAAAATAGATGAGTTGGGATCTGTTAGAAATCTATTAAAAATCTAGGAGAGTGAGAAAAGTCACATAATTAGGATGATTGAAGTTGAGATAGAAAAAAATGGATTACATTTAGAAATATGTAGGAGGTGAAATTGAGAGATTGGTAATGATTGGATTTGAGAGTAAGAGAAGGAAACGTCAAAGATAGCACTTAAGTCTTCAGCCTTCATAATTAAACAGTGGTCCCAGATTAGGGAAATGGGAATGTCCAAAATTTGTTTTTGTTTGAAGATTTTGAATGTCTGTGTTTTTGAGAGAACTAATAGTAGATATAGAACTGGAAATTGGATAAGATGGTCTACAGTTCATACAAGCCAGGATGGAGATATACATTTGGGAGTCATCAGCATATCGTCTGTTCTTGTTGCTATTCCCCAGGAGAGAGAACTTAAGAAGAAGAGAAGATAAACTAAGACATAACTTTGAGAAAAAAACAAATATTTAGAAATACAAGAAAATCTTTTTTTTAAGTGCTGAAAGGGACCATGTGAAGAGTCAGGAGAAAATGAGAAGGATGTGGTTTCATGGAAGCCAGGGTAAGAGAATTTTTCAAGAATAATGGAGTCCCTTACCTCACATCACGCACAAAAACTAACTCAAAATAGATCAAAGACCCAAATGTAAAAGCTAAAACTATAAACCTCTTAGAAGAAAACATAGGAGTAAATCTTTGTTACCTTGAATTAGGCAATAATTTCTAGATATCACATCAAAAGCATAAGCAAAAAATACATAAATTGGACATCATCAAAATTTAAAACTTCTCTGCTTCAGAGGACAACATCCAGAAAGTGAAAAGACAACCCACAGATGGGAGAAATGTTTCTGCACGTCATATGTTTATAAGGAACTTATATCCAGAATATATAATTCCTATAACTCGATAATGAAAACATAAAAAACAATTAAAATGTGGACAATCTGAACATACATTTCTTCAAAGAGGTTTTACAAATGACCAATGAGCACAAAAAAGATGCTTTTACTTTAGTCATCAGGGAAATGTAAATCTAAACCAAAATGAGGTACCACTTCATATCCACTAGGATGGCTAGAATCAAGAAGTCAGATAGGGAGTTCCCTGGTGACCTAGTGCTTAGAATTCCGGGCTTTCACTGCCATGGCCTGGTTTCAGTCCTTGGTCAGGGAACTGAGATCCCACAAGCCGCACAGCAAAGCAAACAAACAAAAAACAACCCCCCTAACCCCACACACAAAAGAAGTCAGATAAGAATGCATGTGGTGGGAATGTAAAATGGTACAGCCCCTTTGGAAAACATTCTACAGGTCCTCAAATGGTTAAACCGAGTTATCATACGGGTCAACAATTTCACTCCTAGATATATACTGAAAAGAAATTAAAAATATGTCTACACAAAACTTGTCAGCAAATGTTCATAGCAGAATTAGTAATAATAGCCAAAAAGTGGAAACAACTATCCATCAACTGATGAATGGACAAATAAGATGTGGTATATCCGTGCAATGGAATATTGTTCAACAATATAAAGAAATGAAGTACTGATACATGCTGTTACATGTACGAACCTTGAAAACATTATGCTAAGTGAAAGAAGCCAGCCACAAAGGACCACATATTGTGCGATTCTATTTACATGAAATGACCATAGGCAAATCCACAGGGACAGAAAGTAGGTTGGTGATTGCCTAGGACTATAAGTTTGGGGAGAAGTGGGGAGTGATTGATAAAGGGTATGTTCTAACATTGATTGTAGTGATGTTGGCAAAACTCTGTGAAAGCCATTGAATTTTATATTTTAAATGAGCTAATTGCATGGTATGTGAATTATATATATATATATATCAGTAAATCTGCTATTTAATGAAAGAATCATGGAATCATCAAGAAACTTAAAGTTTGCTGAGAAGGCCAGTAGATAAACATTGAAAACTGCCCACTGAATTTCAGGCACAGGCATCATATATGACAAGCCCACAGCTAACATCACATTTGATGGTGGAAAGCTGAAAGCGTTTCCTCTAAGATTAGGATCAAGACAAGGATGCTCACAATTGACACTCCTATTCAACGTAGTACTGGAAGTCCTAGTCAGAGCAATTAGGGGAAAAAAAGAAATAAAAGGCATCCAAATCAGAATGGAAGAAGTTAAATTGTCTCTATTTGCAGGTGACATGAACTAATATAGAAAATCTGAAAGACTCCACCAAAAACCTGTTGGAATCAATACACAATTTCAGTATAGTTACAGGATACAAAAATCAATACACAAAAATCAGTTGTGTTTCTATCTACAAACAGCAAACTATCTGAAAACTAAAATAACAATTCCATTTACAAAACCATCAAAATGAATAAAATATTTAGGAGTAAATTTAACCAAGGAGATGAAAGATCTGTACATGGAAAACTGTAGGACATTCATGATAGAAATTAAAGACACAAATAAATGGAAAGATATTCCATGTTCATAGATTGGAAGAATTAATACTGTTAAAATAGCCATACAACCCAAAGCAATCTACAGATTCAATGCCATCCCTATCAAAATTCCAATGGCACTTTTCACAAAAATAGAACAAACAATCCTAAAATTTGTACAGAATTACAAAAGACCCCAAATAGCCAAAGCAACCTTGAACAAGAAGAACAAAGCTGGAGGCATCACACTTCCTGATTTCAAAATATATTGCAAACCACAGTAATCTAAACAGTATAGTTATGGCATAAAAACAGATATGTAGGCATGTGGAATAAAATAGACAGCCCAGATATATACCCACCGTCTATGGTCAACTAATCTTTGACAATGGTTCCAAAAATACACAATGTGGAAATGATAGTCTCTTCAATAAATGGTGTTTGGAAAATATCCACACGCAGAAGAATGAAATTGGACCTTTATCTCATACCATAGTTTAAAATCAACTCAAAATTGACTGAAGACTTAAACATAAGAACTAAAACTATAAAACTACTAGAAGACAACAAAGATAAACATTCTCTTGACATTGATTTTTTTGGGTAGGACCCCAAAACACAAACAATGAAAGCAAAAATAGACAATAGGACAGCACCAAACTGAAAACCTTCTGCACAGCAAAGGAAACCATCAAAAAAATGAAATACAACCTACTGAATGGGAGAAAATAATTGAAAATCATATATCTGATGAGGGGCTAATATCAAAAATATCTAAGGAACTCAACTCAGTAATAACAACAAAAATGGGAAAAAGACCTGCATATATATTTCTCTAAAGAAGACATTGAAAAGGTGTTTAATATCACTAATCATCAGGGAAATGCAAATCAAAACCACAATGAAATATCACCGCACACCTTTCAGAATGGCTGAAAAGCCATTATCAAAAAGATGAAAGAATGGCTGAAAAGCCATGATCAAAAAGATAAAAGATAACAAGTATTGGTGAGGATGTGGAGAAAAGGAACACTTGCACACTGTTCATGGGAATGTAAACTGGTGCAGCATATGGAAAAGAGTATAAAGGTTCCTAAAAATATTAAAAATAGAAGTATTGGGCTTCCCTGGTGGCGCAGTGGTTGAGAGTCCGCCTGCCAATGCAGGGGACGCGGGTTCGTGCCCTGGTCCGGGAAGATCCCACATGCCGCGGAGCGGCTGCGCCCGTGACCCATGGCCGCTGGGCCTGCGCGTTCGGGGACTGTGCTCCGCAATGGGAGAGGCCACAACAGTGAGAGGCCTGCGTACCGCAAAAAAAAAAAAAAAAAAAAAAAAAAAAAATAGAAGTATCATTCCATCCAATAATCCTACTTCTGGGTATATACCCAAAGGAAATGATACCAGCATCTTGAAGAGATATCCGCACTCCCATTTCATTGCAGCACTATTCACAACAGCAAAGATGGAAACAACCTGTGTCCATTGACAGATGAATAAAGAAAATGTGATATATATATATAATATATATATATATAATATATATATAGTATATAAAATTCAGCCTTAAAAAAGAAGGAAACCCTGCCATAGAAGCAGCATGGATGACCCTGGAGGATATTATGCTAAGTGTAGTAAGCCAGACACAGAAAAACAAATATTACATGATCTCATTTATTTGTGGAACCTAAAAACGTCAAAGTCATAAATGCAGAGTAAAGTGACGGTTGCCAGGGGCTGATGGGTGGGGAAATGGGGTGATGTTGGCTTAAGGATATAAAGTTTGTTATGCAGATTGAATAAATTCTGGACATCTAATGTACGGCATGGTGACTATAGTTAATAAATCTGTACTATATACTTGAAATTTGCTAAGGAAATTGTTCTTAAGTGTTCTTACCACAAAAACAGAAGTGTAACTATGTGAGGTGACACATATGTAAATTAGCTTGATTGTGGTGATCATTTCACAATGTATACATATAGCAAAACATCATGTTGTACATCTTAAACATATAAAAGTTTTAATTGTCAATTATACCTCATTATAGCTGGGGAGAAAAGGAATATAACTGGTCCTACCTTTCTAGAGCAAGGCTTTCCAAATAGCAGGCACTCAATAATTATGGCTCTAATCATTGAATGTTTATATGCCAAATATAGTTTTAAGCATATTACATGTATTAATCCATTTAATAAAAATATCAAAGATTCTTTAAACTTAGATATTAAAAAAACTAAATTCTTATTCAATGCAAATATCATTGCCACATGAATGATCAAAGAAAATGAGCATATATCTACTATTGATATAATTTTTCTTATCAAAATAAATTCATAAAATGTTGTTACCTCAGCATCAGAATAAAAACAAAAAAAATATTAAAATTCTATCGATCTTGAAAACCTCAATGCATACCCAGAGTTAACAGGCCTCAATTTAAAAGCACAGCAGATATACAATTCTGTTGTTTCCTTTATCTATTGCTGTGTAGCAAACACTTCAAGATCTGTGGCTTAAAATGACTACCATTCATTCGTTCACAACTCTCCAGCTCAGGTGTTTGGATTACCATCACCTGGTTGGCTTTCTTTTTTTTTAACATCTTTATTGGAGTATAATTGCTTTACAATGGTCTGTTAGTTTCTGCTGTATAACAAAGTGAATCAGCTATACATATACATATATCACCATATCTCCTCCCTCTTGCATCTCCCTCCCACCCTCCCTATCCAACGCCTCTAGGTGGTCACAAAGCACCAAGCTGATCTCCCTGTGCTATGCAGCTGCTTCCCACTAGCTATCTATTTTACCTTTGGTAGTGTATATATGTCCATGCCACTCTCTCACTTCATACCAGCTCACCCTTCCCCCTCTCTGTGTCCTCAAGTACATTCTCTACGTCTGTGTCTTTATGCCTGTCCTGCCCCGAGGTTCTTCATGACCTTTTTTTTTTTTTTTTTTAGTTTCCATATATATGTATTAGCATACAGTATTTGTTTTTCTCCTTCTGACTTACTTCACTCTGTATGAAAGACTCCTGGTCTATCCACCTCACTGCAAACAACTCAATTTCATTTCTTTTTATGGCTGAGTAATATTCCATTGTATATATGTGCCACATCTTTATCCATTCATTTGTCGATGGACACATAGGTTGCTTCCATGTCCTGGCTATTGTAAATAGAGCTGCAATGAACATTGTGGTACATGACTCTTTTTGAATTATGGTATTCTCAGGGCATATGCCCAGTAGTGGGATTGCTGGGTCATATGGTAGTTCTATTTGTAGTTTTTTAAGGAACCTCCATACTGTTCTCCATAGTGGCTGTATCAGTTTGCATTCCCACCAACAGTGCAAGAGGGTTCCCTTTTCTCCACACCCTCTCCAGCACTTATTGTTTGTAGAGATTCTGATGATGGCCATTCTGACCAGCGTACGGTGATAACTCATTGTAGTTTTCATTTGCATTTCTCGAACGATTAGTGATTTTGAGCATTATTTCATTCATTTTTGGCAATCTGCATATCTTCTTAGAAAAAATGTCTATTTAGGTCTTCTGCCCATTTTTGGATTGAGTTGGTTGATTTTTTGTCAGTTGCTTTGTCAGTTGCTTCATTTGCAAATATTTTCTCCCATTTTGAGGGTTGTCTTTTCATCTTGTTTATGGTTTGCTTTGCTTTGCCAAACGTTTTACGTTTCATTAGGTCCCATTAGTTTATTTTTGTTTTTATTTCCCTTTCTCGAGGAGGTGGGTCAAAAAGGATCTTACTGTGATTTATGTCATAGAGTATTCTTCCTATGTTTTCCTTTAAGAGTTTTATAGTATCCAGTCTTACATTTAGGTCTTTAATCCATTTTGAGTTTATTTTTGTGTATGGTGTCAGGGAGTGTTCTAATTTCATTCTTTTACATGTAGCTGTCCAGTTTTCCCAGCATCACTTATTGAAGAGGCTGTCTTTTCTCCATTGTATATTCTTGCCTCCTTTATCAAAAATAAGGTGACCATAGGTGCATGGGTTTATCTCTGGGCTTTCTATCCTGTTCCATTGATCTATATATCTGTTTTTGTGCCAGTACCATACTGTCTTGATTATTGTAGCTTTGTAGTATAGTCTCAAGTCAGGGTGCTTCCTTCCTCCAGCTCCATTTTTCTTTCTCAAGATGGCTTTGGCTATTCGGGGTCTTTTGTGTTTCCATACAAATTGTGAAATTTTTTGTTCTACTTGTGTGAAAAATGCCATTGGTAGTTTAATAAGGATGACATCGAATCTGTAGATTGCTTTGGGTAGTATAGTCATTTTCCCAATGTTTGATGCTTCAACTCCAAGAACACGGTATATCTCTCCATCTGTTTGTATCATCTTTAATTTCTTTCATCAGTGTCTTATAGCTTTCTGCATACAGGTCTTTTGTCTCCTTAGGTAGGTTTATTCCTAGGTATTTTATTCTTTTTGTTGCAATGGGAAATGTGAGTGTTTCCTTAATTTGTCTTTCAGATTCTTCACCATTAGTGTACAGAAATGTAAGAAATTTCTGTGCATAGATTTTGTATCCTGCTACTTTACCAAATTCATTGATTAGCTCTAGTAGTTCTCTGGTAGAGTCTTTAGGATACTCTATGTAGAGTATCATGTCATCTGCAAACAGTGACATCTTTACTTCTTCCTTTCTGATTTGGATTCCCTTTATTTCTTTTTCCTCTCTGACTGCTGTGGTTAAAACTTCCAAAACTATGTTAAATAAGAGTGTGCGAGTGGGCAACCTTGTCTGGTTCCTGATTTAAGTGGAAATGGTTTCAGTTTATCATCATTGAGAATGATATTGGCTGTGTGTTTGTCATATATGGCCTTTATTATGTTGAGGTAAGTTCCCTCTATGCCTACTTTCTGGAGGGTTTTTATCATAAATGAGTTTTGAATTTTGTCGAAAGCTTTTTCTGCATCTATTGAGATGCTCATATGTTTTTATCCTTCAATTTGTTAATATTGTTTATCACATTGATTGATTTGCATATATTGAAGAATCCTTGCATTCCTGGGATAAACCCCCCTTGATCATGGTGTATGATCCTTTTAATGTGCTGTTGGATTCTGTTTGCTAGTATTTTGTTGAGCATATTTGCATGTATGGTCATAAGTGATACTGGCCTGTAGTTTTCTTTCTTTGTGACATCTTTGTCTGTTTTTGGTATCAGGGTGATGGTGGCCTTGTAGAATGAGTTTGAGAGTGTTCCTCCCTCTGCTGTATTTTGGAAGAGTTTGAGAAGGATAGGTGTTAGCTCTTCTCTAAATGTTTGATAGAATTCGCCTGTGAAGCCATCTGGTCCTTGGCTTTTGTTTGTTGGAAGACTTTTAATCAGAATCTCAATTTCAGTGCTTGTGATTGGTCTGTTCATATTTTCTATTTCTTCCTGGTTCAGTCTTGGCAGGTTGTGCTTTTCTAAGAATTTTTCCATTTCTTCCCGGTTGTCCATTTTATTGGCATATAGTTGCTTGTAGTAATCTCTCATGATCCTTTATATTTCTGCAGTGTCAGTTGTAACTTCCCATTTTTCATTTCTGATTCTATTGATTTGAGTCTTCTCCCTTTTTTTCTTTAAGAGTCTGGCTAATGGTTTATCAATTTTGTTTATCTTCTCAAAGAACCAGATTTAATTTTATTGATCTTTGCTATTGTTTCATTAATTTCTTTTTCATTTATTTCTGATCTAATCTTTATGATTTCTTTCCTTCTGCTAACTTTGGGGTTTTTTTGTTCTTCTTTCTCTAATTGCTTTAGGGCTAAGGTCAGATTGTTTATTTGAGATGTTTCTTATTTCTTGAGGTAGGATTGTATTGCTATAAACTTCCCTCTTAGAACTGCTTTTGCTGCATCCCATAGGTTTTGGGTCATCATGTTTTCATTGTCATTTTTTCCTAGGTATTTTTTGATTTCCTCTTTGATTTCTTCAGTGATCTCTTGGTTAGTAAGTACTGTATTGCTTAGCCTCCACCTGTTTTTATTTTTTACAGATTTTTTCCTGTAATTGATATCTAGTCTCATAGCGTTGTGGTCAGAGAAGATACTTGATATGATTTCAATTTTCTTAAATTTACCAAGGCTTGATTTGTGACCCAAGATATGATCTATCCTAGACAATGTTCCATAAGCACTTGAGAAGAAAGTGTATTCTTTTGTTTTTTGATGAAATATCCTATAAATATTGATTAAGTCCATCTTGTTTAATGTATCATTTAAAACTTGTGTTTCCTTATTTATTTTCATTTTGGATGATCTGTGCATTGGTGAAAGTGGGGTGTTAAAGTCCCCTACTATGATTGTGTTACTGTTGATTTCCCCTTTTATGGCTGTTAGCGTTTGCCTTATGTACTGAGCTGCTCTTATGTTGGGTGCATAAGTGTTTACAATTGTTATATCTTCTTCTTGGATTGATCCCTTGATCATTATGTAGTGTCCTTCTTTGTCTCTTGCAATAGTCTTTATTTTAAGGTCTATTTTTTTAATATGAGAATTTCTACTCCAGCTTTCTTTTGATTTCCATTTGCATGGAATATCTTTTTCAATCCCTTCACTTTCAGTCTGTATGTGTCCCTAGGTCTGAAGTGAGTCTCTTGTAGAAAGCACATATAAGGGTCTTGTTTTTGTATCCATTCAGCCAGTCTATGTCTTTTGGTTGAAGTCTTTAATCCATTTACATTTAAGGTAATTATTGATAAGTATGTTCCTATTACCATTTACTTAATTGTTTGGTTTGTTATTATAGGTCTCTTCCTTCTCTTGTGTTTCTTGCCTAGAGAAGTTCCTTTAGCCTTTGTTGCAAAGCTGGTTTGGTGGTGCTGAATTCTCACTTTTGCTTGTCTGTAAAGGTTTTAATTTCTCCGTCAAATCTGAATGAGATCCTTGCTGGGTAGAGTAATCTTGGGTGTAGGTTTTCCCATTTCATCACTTTAAATATGTCCTGCCACTCCTTTCTGGCTTACAGAGTTTCTGCTGAAAGATCAGCTGTTAACCTTATGGGGATTCCCTTGTATGTTATTTGTTGTTTTTCCCTTGTTACTTTTAATATTTTTTCTTTGTATTTAATTTTTGATAGTTTGGTTAATATATGTCTTGGCATTTTTCTCCTTGGATTTATCCTGTATGAAACTCTGAGCTTTATGGACTTGCTTAATTCTTTCCTTTCCCATATTAGGGAAGTTTTCAACTGTAATATCTTCAAATATTTTCTCAATCCCTTTCTTTTTCTTTTCTTGTTCTGGGACCCCTATAATTCGAATGTTGCTGCATTTAATGTTGTCCCAGAGATCTCTGAGACTGTCCTCAATTCTTTTCATTCTTTTTTGGTTGGCTTTTCTGGTAGTGTTACCTTAGGTCATTTATGAGGCCGCAGTCACCTGGTACCATGTGACTAGATAAGGCTGGACAGTCTAAGAACCTCATTTATGTTGTCTGGTCATTGGTTCTTGCTGTTGGCTGGGAGCCTGTGTTCTCTTCCACGTGGCCTTTCTTCTTCTAACAGGCCAGACCAGACTTCCTTACATGGGCATGATCAGGCAATGGTTCCAAGAGGCTGAGGATGGGAACTACAAAACCCGTTGTTCTGGAACTCTCATAATGTCACTCCTGCCACATTCTGCTGGCCACTGCAAGTCAAACATCCAGCCCAGGTTCTAGGAGAGGGGAAACAGACTGCACCCTTCATGGGAAGAATAGCGTAGGCACAGTGCAAAGAAGTCCGCATTCAGAATGGAGGGGTTATGGCACCCATCTTCACAAGCAATCTGTCAGAGCTGAGTTGGACTTCTCTATCAAGCTGTTGGATTTGATCTGCAATTACCACCCTGGGCAGTCTAGGGTTGGTCCAAGTCCTGTTTTCTCAGTAACTTTCTCATATAGCCTTGTTTCTTTTCTTCAGAGCTGCTTTCTCAGTTTGAATTTATAGACTGGAAAGTATGATTATTAGGTGACTATCTGTCCTCCCTGGGAACACAGACGGGTTGTTTGTTTTTATTCACTATTGTATTACCAGCACTTCGAACCGTGCATGTAACTTAACAGCCACTCAATAAATTTTGTTGAATTATTGAATAAATGAATGAATAGTGTCAAAGTGATGACAGAGGTAATATGTCAGCTGTATCTTGAAGGATAAATTTGATTGCACTAGGCAGAGAAGAGTCAGATGAGTATATTAATTCATATGAAAGAATCAATATGCATAACACTAAATGGCTTTCAACATAAATTCCAAAGTCCTTTAAAAATGATAATAGAGTATAATTATTTAAATACATTAATATAATATGCTAGAACTAACAGAGAGTTAAAATAGACAAAACTAAGTAACCTCTTAAAAGAGAAAATTATAAAGCATTAATGATAATTGCATACATAGGAAAAATATTAACAATATACTATAATACAATATATAATATATAAAATGAACAGCTGAAATATAAATTTTTAAATTTTGACAATATGTCAAAAGGAAATCTATCATACAAAGAAATAGGAATTAAAATTATTCTATTAAAATATGTATTACAGAAAATATCTTTAGAAAATACATAAAAATCAGCAGAAGTTATACCATCCCATTTCAAGACATCTGTAACAGCTATGTAAAAACCATCAGTGATAGCAAGTAGCCAGGCAGAAACACTGTTTCATAATTAGTTTGTATGTAAAATAGAAAATATTCCAGGATAGGATATAAAGAAATACAAATAAACAAATGCACATACTTTCTTTTAAAGAAACTCTTATGAGGATTCTACCCAAATAATTTCAAAGAGAAAATCCTAATAATATTAAGGATATCTTAAGTCACAAAATATACTGTCATGCTGGAACTCAGGAATAGAGCTACCAATATATCTATGGGGATATTTTCATCCTGAGGGGGAGATATATTAAACAAAGAAAAATACATGTGACAATTTTATTTAAATCTGGAAACCTGTATACAGCCTAATGGAAAATAAAAGTTTAGATTAATGGCACAGAAAGAAATAATACTCTTAAAGGTATGTAAAAAATTTTTTTTTCATTCCTTCCTGCTAGAATAAGGAAGATCAGAGAACTCCTGTAAGCAGCACCTTGAAAATGATGACATACACACCTGTATGTGTTCTAAGTTAATTAGAAGAGAAGAACCAGAAGCAGATCCATCTTTAACATTTGTGGGACCCAGGGAAAAATTAAATATGGAGGTCCTCATATAATATGTGGAAACACTTAAAAGTTACAAATCATGATAAACTTTTAGATACGTTATTTCTATTCATTTCCTTTACAAAGTTTCCATTTTGATTCTGGGATTCCTGAGAAGTGAACATCAGAACATGGCCTACCTGTGGTCTGTATCCCTGATTTGCCACTGCCAGCTCCATCTGGCACCATGGAGACCTCAAGTCCATGCATGAAAGTGCCTGAGCTCAAATGACCCACAGTTCCATCCACGTTCTCTCAAAGGACTCTCCCTTGGCTATCCTTTGGGCCTGGGAGCACACCAACAACAAGACGGACCTGGGAAGAAGCCTGCATAGTTTCTGGTATCAGCCATGGGGTAGATCAGACAGAGAACTTAACCCAACCCAAAAGAACGGCTGTGCAGGCTCAGAGTGAACACCTGTCCCCTTACCCCAACCCTGGCTCCATGGACTTCCTCCCCTCACTGGAAGGGTATCACCACAGGAGGGCCAGAGCAGGGTACTGTCTTACCTAAACTAAGGTAGAACTAAGCAAAAGAAAAGCTGGACCATCAATAAACACTGTGGCATCATGCAGAGAATGTTCTAGATCCTCACTACATCCATTAGGGGTGTTTTTCACTATTTAAACTTAATTTAAGGTCTTAGACATTCTGATGTTTAAAGTTTTAATATGGAAAATATCTGGTGATCTTATCCAATTGAAAAATATTTATTAAGGCCTGCTGTAGGCAGAAGATGATGCTACTTGCTGGAAGTGAGTCTAAAGGACTGGCCATGACTTCTGCTTCAAGGAGCATACAATCTGGCACAGAGACTGTCACGTATGTTCAATTAACTATAATACAGTGTGATAAGAGCAAAAGAAGGCATAATATAGGGATACTACATGATGTCCCACCACTTGAATGCAACTTCTGCTAGGTCAGAAATTATATTTCTTTTGATTACTGCTTTATATACCAGCACCTATACTAATGTTTGTCCAAAGAAGGTCATCAATAAATATGTGTTGTGGGGTGGTGGTGCTGGGATGAACTGGGAGATTGGGATCGACATATATACACCAATATGTAACTAACAAGAACCTACTGTATAAAAAATAAAATAAAATTCAAAAATAAATAAATATTTGTTGAATGAAGGAAGGAAGGGGAAATAGCAAATACTGGGCAATAGCTATGTATCAGGAACTTACATAAATCGCAGTGGCTATGAAAGGGCTACTATTATCTCTATTTGGCAGGTGAGGAAAAGGTGACATCAAGAAGTAACTTCCCTCTGAGAGAGAGGCATGGACATATATACACCACCAAATGTAAAACAGATAGCTAGTGAGAAGCAGTGGCATAGCACAGGGAGATCAGCTCGGGGCTTTGTGACCACCTAGAGAGGTGGGATAGGGAGGGTGGGAGGGAGACACAAGAGGGAGGGGATATGGGGATGTATGTATACGTATAGCTGATTCACTTTGTTATACAGCAGAAACTAACACAACATTGTAAAGCAGTTATACTCCAATATAGATGTTAAAAAAAAAAAAGTAACTTCTCTCATTTAAAAATGACTGATAAGTGGCAGAGATCAATCTAGAACCCAGATATGACCTCAAAGCTCATGCTCGGGCTTCCCTGGTGGCGCAGTGGTTGAGAGTCCGCCTGCCGATGCAGCAGACACGGGTTCGTGTCCCGGTCCGGGAAGATCCCACATGCCGCGGAGCGGCTGGGCCCGTGAGCCATAGCCGCTGAGCCTGCGCGTCTGGAGCCTGTGCTCCGCAACGGGAGAGGCCACAGCAGTGAGAGGCCCGCATACCGCAAAAAAAAAAGAAAGAAAGAAAGGAAACCTCATGCTCTCCACACCTCCACATCCCCATCAGACCCAGTGCTCTCTTTCTATAATAAATATTTTTAAATATCTTCTTTATTGTCCTGCTATGAAATAGACAGTGAATATATATTTGCATAAATAAGTTCAGAAAAATCAATTCATTGTCCTCATTATAAAATAAAGAAGAAATAAATGGAATGTAAATTAGGATAAAATAATACATAAATATTTACAATTGTTATATCTTTTTCTTGGATTGATCCCTTGATCATTATGTTGTGTCCTTCTTTGTCTCTTGCAATAGTCTTTACTTTAAAGTCTATTTTGTCTGGTATGAGAATTGCTACTCCAGCTTTCTTCTGATTTCCATTTGCATGGAATATCTTTTTCAATCCCCTCACTTTCAGTCTGCATGTGTCCCTAGGTCTGAAGTGGGTCTCTTGTAGACAGCATATATGTGGGTCTTGTTTTTGTTTCCATTCAGCCAGACTATGTCTTTTGGTTGGAGTCTTTAAAGCATTTACATTTAAGGTAATTATTGATATGTATGTTCCTATTACCATTTATTTAATTGTTTGGTTTGTTATTATAGGTCTTTTCCTTCTATTGTGTTTCCTGCCTAGAAAAGTTCCTTTAGCATTTGTTGTAAAGCTGGTTTGCTGGTGCTGAATTCTCTTAGCTTTTGCTTGTCTGTAAAGGTTTTGATTTCTCTGTCAAATCTGAATGAGATCCTTGCTGGGTAGAGTAATCTTGGTTGTAGGTTTTTCCCTTTCATCACTTTAAATATGTCCTGCCACTGCCTTCTGGCCTGCAGAGTTTCTGCTGAAAGATCAGCTGTTAACGTTATGGGGATTCCCTTGTATGTTACTTGTTTTTTTTCCCTTGCTGCTTTTAATATTTTTCCTTTGTATTTAATTTTTCAGAGTTTGATTAATATGTGTCCTGGCATCTTTCTCCTTGGATTTATCCTGTATGGGACTCTCTGCACCTCCTGGACTTGATTGACTATTTCCTTTCCCATGTTAGGGACGTTTATGATCATCTCAATAGATGCAGAAAAAGCTTTTGACAAAATTCAACGTCCATTTATGATAAAAACCCTCCAGAAAGTAGGCATAGAGGGAAATTACCTCAACATAATAAAGGCCATATATGACAAACCCACAGCCAACATCATTCTCAATGGTGAAAAACTGAAACCATTTCCACTAACATCAGGAACAAGACAAGGTTGTCCACTCTCACCACTATTATTCAACATAGTTTTGGAAGTTTTAGCCACAGCAATCAGAGAAGAAAAAGAAATAAAAGGAATCCAAATTGGAAAAGAAGAAGTAAAGCTGTCACTGTTTGCAGATGACATGGTACTATACATAGAGGATCCTAAAGATGCTACCAGAAAACTACTAGAGCTAATCAATGAATTTGGTAAAGTAGCAGGATACAAAATTAATGCACAGAAATCTCTTGCATTCCTATACACTACTGATGAAAAATCTGAAAGAGAAATTATGGAAACACTGCCATTTACCATTGCAACAAAAAGAATAAAATACCTAGGAATAAACCTACCTAAGGAGACAAAAGACCCATATGCAGAACACTATAAGACACTGATGAAAGAATTTAAAGATGATGCAAACAGATGGAGAGATATACCATGTTCTTGAATTGGAAGAATCAATATTGTGAAAATGACTACACTACCCAAAGCAATCTACAGATTCAATGCAATCCCTATCAAACTACCACTGGCATTTTTCACAGAACTAGAACAAAAAATTTCACAATTTGTATGGAAACACAAAAGACCCTGAATAGCCAAAACAATCTTGAGAAAGCAAAATGGAGCTGGAGGCATCAGGCTCCCTGATTTCAGACTATACTACAAAGCTACAGTAATCAAGACAGTATGGTACTGGCACAAACACAGAAATATAGATCAATGGAACATGATAGAAAGCCCTGAGATAAACCGATGCACACATGGTCACCTTATTTTTGATAAGGAGGCAAGAATATACAATGGAGAAAAGACAGCCTCTTCAATAACTGGTGATAGGAAAACTGGACAGCTACATGTAAAAGAATGAAATTAGAACACTCCCTAACACCATACAAAAAATAAACTCAAGGTGTATTAAAGACCTAAATGTAAGGCCAGACACTATAAAAGCCTTAGAGGAAAACGTAGGCAGAGCACTCCATGGCATAAATCACAGCAAGATCCTTTTGACCCACCTCCTAGAGAAATGGAAATAAAACCAAAAATAAACAAATGGGACCTAATGAAACTTAAAAGCTTTTTTTTTTTAAGCCTTCAGAAAACATTTTTTAATGATAAATACAACAATTTTTTGGGGGGAAAACAAGACTTGAAAAAATATGTAATGTTGAACAAAAAAACACTATATATATATATATATATATATATATATATATATATATATATATATATATAATGATCATTTATTGAGCACTTGTCATGTGCCATGCCGTTTTGTTTTCAATTTTTGAATTTTATTTTATTTTTTTATACAGCAAGTTCTTATTAGTTATCCATTTTATACACATCAGCGTATACATGTCAATCCTAATCTCCCAGTTCATCACACCACCACCACCCCCTGCCACTTTCCCCCCTTGGTGTCTAGGAAACTTAAAAGCTTTTGCACAGCAAAGGAAAACATAAACAAGATGAAAAGACAGCCCTCAGAATGGGAGGAAATATTTGCAAATGAAGAAGCTGACAAAGGATTAATCTCCAAAATTTATAAGCAGCTCATGCAGCTCAATATCAAAGAAACAAACAACCCAATCCGAACATGGGCAGAAGACCTACATAGACATTTCTCCAAAGAAGATATACAGATTGCCAACAAACACATGAATGGATGCTCAACATCACTAATCATTAGAGAAATGTAAATCAAAACTACAATGAGGTATCACCTCACACCAGTCAGAATGGCCATCATCAAAAAATCTAGAAACAATAAATGCTGGAGAGTGTTTGGAGAAAAGGGAACCATCTTGCACTGCTGGTGAGAATGTAAACTGATACAGCCACTATGGAGAACAGTATGGCGGTTCCTTAAAAACTAAAAATAGAACTACCATACGACCCAGCAATCCCACTATTGGGCATATACCCTGAGAAAATCATAATTCAAAGAGTCATGTACCACAATGTTCACTGCAGCTCTATTTACAATTGCCAGGACATGGAAGCAACCTAAGTGTCCATCGAGAGATGAATGGATAAAGAAGATGGGGCACATATACACAATGGAATATTACTCAGCCATAAAAAGAAATGAAATTGAGTTATCTGTAGTGAGGTGGATGGACCTATAGTCTGTCATACAGAGTGAAGTAAGTCAGAAAGAGAAAAATTAATACCGTATGCTAACACATATATATGGAATCTAAGAAAAAAAATGGTTCTGAAGAACCTAGTGGCAGGACAGGAATAAAGACACGGATGTAAAGAATGGACTTGAGGACACGGGGAGGGGGAAGGGTAAGCTGGGACGAAATTAGAGAGTGGCATGGACATATATACACTACCAAATGTAAAATAGATAGCTAGTGGGAAGCAGCCACATAGCACAGGGAGATCAGCTCGGTGCCTTGTGACCACCCAGAGGGGTGGGATAGGGTGGGTGGGAGACACAAGTGGGAGGAGATATGGAGATATATGTATATGTATAGCTGATTCACTTTGTTATAAAGCAGAAACTAATACACCAGTTTAAAGCAATTTTACTCCAATAAAGATGTTAAAAAATAATAATAAATCAGAATCTAAAACTAAGAAAATAAAAAATACATACAAAAATGCTCAAGTATGGCTACAGCAGAGACATGGTGATACAGACACTTGCCCCCATGCACAGACTCTCTATGACTGTGAAAACCATTAGCACATAAGGAGAGAGGCGACAGATATTGGGGCTCAAACATTGCAAGTGGTGCTATCATTGATTCTTGGCAACATTCCAAATAAAACAATATGCAGTCTTCTCTCAGTTAATATGGTAGCTGAACTCTTGGAAAAGTCAATTTAAAATATGTAAAGAATCTTAAAAAAAAAACAGAGTGGTTACGTGTATACTTATAACCGATTCACTTTGCTGTACACCTGAAATTAACAAAACATTGTAAATCAACTATACTCCAATAAAGAAATTTTTTTAATGTGTAAAAATACTGGGCACAGAATACTTTATTCTATAGAACAAGCTCCCACCCACTAAATGCCAGAACTACTTGCTCTCATTCAACAAAGTCACAAATTTCCAAAATACCACACAGAGCACCACCGCCCAAGGACCCCACCTCCTTACTCGTCCTCAGTAAAGAGCTATGAAACTCCAAGGAGAAAACTGCAATTCGACCTTGCCCAGTCTGGGCTTTGGAAGTCAGCAAAGGCTTCCCAATGAAGGCAAAATGTGAGCTGGGGCTTGTCAACTGTGGACTTCTCCATACTAAGTCCCTGGGAGCACTTTTCCAAAGAAAGACTGCAGGAAAAGGCTCAGACAGACCTTCTCTGCACCCAACCCCGTTGATCAGAACTAGAATAGTGTACTAGGCTCCAGGCTACTGTCAAATTCGTGTGGAGAAAATGTAATTATTGACTTGAATAAATTTCATTGACCTCAACAGGAACTAGGGAAGTCAAATTCTTACACCAGACCTCTACCAGGTTTTTAGCAAGTTATTCCATATACACCAGGTGTGGTTTTTTTGAAGTCTCCTTATAATACCATTCAGCGATATAGTTGGTCAGTAACATGTTGAGCTCCAAGCATATTAGGCTACAGATTTAAAAGAGGAAATATGACTGATGATCCAAGTGGTTTTTCACTATGAGCTGGATTCTGTCTCTCTCATATTTCTGGAACACAATTTCATTTGTCTAATACCTTGGCATATCTTAATCATGACGCTATGCTTAATCAATGTCTCTGTTTGATCGGAAGTCTCGTCTACTGTATTGAATCAACATAGCCCTGCATTTGTGCCTGCATGTGTTGGAGATGCTGTTCAAGCATCTGTCCAAATTAGCACACTTAGCTTCATTTCCTTCTTGGGGGAATCTTATAATTTTTCTTATTGTAGAGTTTTTAAGAGGCCCTAATTGTTTATATTTTTTGTTGTGAACGACTCCCTTGGAGCTGTTAACAAATGACTCATAATAAGTTGGACTAGATGATCTGTAAAATTTCCTTCCCATTCCAACACTCTATGAGGTTATAAGTGGTACATTAATTTCCCTAATTTCTAGAGAACTCCAGTATCACAGGCAGATACGGAAAACATAAAGTGGTTCTTGGTGAACCATCACATACTTGCATAATTTGAATACAAGGTGCACTGAGAAGCATTAAAGGGACAAAGGGACTGCTCCAGTGCTGAGGTTATTAGACTTGGGTGGTGTTTGAAAAGATTTCACAGAGTAGGATTATCTTTTAAAAGTCTGGAGCAGGAAGAATACCATGTATTGACAAAGAGGCTTAAGGAAGTTCTACCGAGAAAGTGGAATAATTGAAAAGAGGGAAAGACAGCACAAAACAAAGATGTGTGAGAGGTGAAGTTACAGAGTTCTGTGGTGGACATTGGCAACTAAACTCCAAAAGTAATGTGTTTTCGTCCAGGTAATTTTAAATGTAGAAAAAAAGTAAAACACTTCAGATTGTTGGCAAGGACCCCAAAATGGACCAGTTGCCACTAGACCCATCTAAAAGCCTACAGCTGTCACCTTCAGAGGATCTGGACGATGCACTATTACAAGAGGATGCTGATGATGGAGGAGAGGGACCACTGTTCACAATGTCGCCGTTTTCAATTTTCATGAAACATATATACTGAGCTGGGTTACTCTGATTTTTGTTCTTGTTACTGGAAAATAGAACTAGTTTTACCTTTTTTGTCTTAATACATATATACTGCTATATATATATATATTTTTTTTTTTTTTTTTTTGCTGGTTTCATAGAACTATCTACCCTCATTCCTGAAATGTTCATTTTTACCAGATCTTTCATTCCAAAGCAAATGAATACTGAAAATTCACATCTGTTCTTTTAATTAGGGTATTCCTCTCTAGTCCATTTTGCCAGTTTTCACTGGATTTCTATATTGTCTTCATTTCTAGTGGCATTTCCAATTTCCTTTTTCCTATGTACATCTTCTGTCCTGTATATTTCTCTGAGAGTTCCTTAAATGAACATGGGCTCAATCTGTTTCTTACTTTGTCACTCACCTAAAACAGTCTCCTTTTCCACTCCTTCATTATTCTTACAAGCATTCAGTGTGGGGAGGTACATAGTGTTGCTGATCCCATTGGCTACTTCAGGATCGGTCCCACCTCTTCTCCATTCTTCTGTGTCACACTACGCTGCTCACGGATTTTTCATCTCATTTGGGTTTATTTTGTTGATTCCTTTTCAAGACCTTATTTTTTATTTTTACGCGGTACGCGGGCCTCTCACTGTTGTGGCCTCTCCCGTTGCGGAGCACAGGCTCTGGACGCGCAGGCTCAGCGGCCATGGCTCACGGGCCCAGCCACTCCGCGGCATGTGGGATCTTCCCGGACCGGGGCACGAACCCGTGTCCCCTGCATCGGCAGGCAGACTCTCAACCACTGCACCACCAGGGAAGCCCTCAACACCTTTTTGCTGTTATCCTTCCACCCCCACAAATACATACACACACACACACACACACGCGCGCACACATACAGAGCCACCACCACCTCTCTGTTCCCCTTTGCCATTCCCTTTGTCACTCAGCATATTTGCATCCTAGCATCAAATACGTAAGTCCTCCATGCTCACTGCAATTCTCTAACTTTCTTCTCTCCTCCTGCCCTCTAATCCAAATCCATGCCATTTTACACGTATCCATTCTCACCTCCTTCTCCTGTCAGGAAAATGTTTCAGTAATGTTCATAAGAACAGACTGTTTATTTACCACTTCAGTGAAAACAAAACCCCCCAAACCACAGTTGAAATCTGAAGACCCAGAATCGACTAGAACCTACTTCTTCATTTAACAAATGTGTGTTGAGTATAGCACTGAACTAACTCCATCTTTGAGAAAAAAAGAACTATCAGATTTGACACCTACCCTCAAGGAACTCTTGCTTCTTTAGAAATCATAAAATCACAGACAAAATGTGATTGCTCCAATGTGTCTGAAATGGGGAAGGGGGGCTTTACCAGCTGAGAGGTCTGAGATTTCTGTCTAATTTGTCCTTTGAATGTTAAAATAGGACAGAGGGGACTTCTCTGGGCAACTGAGAATTTTCATTAAAGATGCAAATGTATTATGGATCCCTACATGAAGCTGCTGCAGACTGAAAAGGAAGGAAATAAAATATATCCAAGTAGGATGTATGGAGAGAGAATGTAGCTTTTAGAAAAAAAAAAAAAAACCCAAAAAACTAGAACCCAAAGCATACCAGAGAGCTGTAGAAGAGAGAGTAACATACCCAGAATGTACTGACTTAGGACAAAATAGAAGGCTCAGGAATTGCAGGTGAAGAGGCTTTGAATAACCCTTTTTGGTGAAATCAGAGCAGCTGGGCGAACTTCCTTGACCACGGTACATGTACACAATAGAATATTATTCAGCCATAAAAAAGAATGAGATCTTGTCCTTTGCAACAACATGAATGGACCTTGAGGGCATTATGCTAAGTGAAATAAGTCACACAGAGAAAGACAAATACCATATGATCTCTCTTACATGTGGAATCTAAAACGCAAAAACAAAATAAAACAGAACAAAAAGTCAGGCTCATACACACAGAGAAGAGATTGGTAGTTGCCACAGGCAGTGGGTGAGGGAAATGGGTGGGAAAAAAAATTGTTGACATGTCCTTGACTCTTATGTTTGTACAGTAATAATTTTAACATATGTGATGTGAAAGATTATTCATGGGATAAAACTCCTCTGTGCTTCAGAAGAATTCTCAATAGGACTCATTTGTTTGAACATAGTTACTCTTCATACCTCACATGAAAACCAGGCAAAACTGAAAACTGGTATAAAAAGGGAATTTCTAGCAAAACACAGAACAAATCTTACAAAGACTAAGTTTTCTCTTCCAGAATTCCCATAGCTCTGGATCTCTCCCACTTCTTCTTTTTTTTTTCTGTTACTGAAAAATTTGCCTCAATACAGAATCAGCTATAAGATCTTTCAGGAAGATTCTCACAATTAGAAACAATCTGCGAGCAGAAGTACTACTCTGTTTACAGTCTTCCACTGTAATTGAGAAAATAGAAAAAAATGGAATCAACAAACAGAATCTGTGATATCAAAAAATTAGAACATCTCACTGAGATGAAAAGAAAAAAATACATTTAAAGATTTATGATTTGGAAGCAAACAGCATTTGATGTGTCCCTTCAAGAAAAAATAAGTAATGACCATAAAATACAAGATAACATACACAATGGTAATACAATAGTAAAAGGGAGGGGGAAAGTGCTTGTGAAGCAGGAAGAAATTAAAAGGAAGCAGGATGAAATAAGGAAAGAATGTGACATGAAGGACAAGCTTGAGTTACAGAGCCAGAACTCAGCAAAAAACACTGAATTCTATGACTGAATCAATATCACACCTGAACTTATTATGACTTCAGAATAAGCTTTAATATCTGGTTGAGTTACTCATTTTTCAATATTCTTTTTTTAATTTATTTTTATCTTTTAAAATTAATTTTTATTGGAATATAGTTGCTTTACACTGTTGTGTTAGTTTCTACTGCACAGTAAAATGAATCAGACATACATATACATATATCCCCTCCTTTTTGGATTTCCTTCCCATTCAGGTCACCACAGTGCATGAAGTAGAGTTCTTTTTTTAAAACTTAAAAATATTTTTGTATTTTTTTCTTTTGATAAAATGTTTTAAGATCTGACAAATAAAAACACTGCTGTAATTTTATACATACAAAATATTATTATATTTGAAGAGAATTTATATTTTTACTTGCAACTTGGTATGTATTTCGATTTAAGCCTTATTTTTTTTTGTTCACTGACTGAATTGTGTAACTTTTTTCATGTCGGTCTGACACATTTTAATTAAATATATTCCTCTGTACTGCAGTTTTTTACCTTTTATTTAGGACCCTAAAGCAAAACTCTCTTAAAGGTGAAACACTAAAGCTATTCATGTTAATGTCAGGATGACCTTCTCATCTTTATAGTGCACTCTGTGTACTACAAAGATGCACAAAGTGCGCTATAAAGATGATGTTTAGTTTATTAACTAATAAACTAAACTATAGTTTAGTGTATTGAACTGAGTTCCATAAAGCAGTGTAAAAACATATTTAAAATAAGAAAATCAATTTATAATGATGAGCAGAGTCTTAGAATTCTACCTTCAAAAAAATCAAAATTTTATCTCAGTTTCTTCCATAAGAACTTTAGGTTTGACTATACAGCATCTCAGGATTAGAAGTGAGTAACGTGAAATTGTACCTGTGACCTGCAGCAGTTACATGGAGTGGCTTTTCTGGAAATTGCCCACCCATGAATAATGCTTTTCTGTGCACTTTAAGAAAGCAGTGTGCTAGTCTAACAGGAGGCATGGGTGGCCAACAGGGAAGGACAGAGACTGGGAGAAATGGACCAGGAACACACAGCAGAGGTCCCCAGTTAATTAGAAATAGAGCCTGGATTCAAACCTATGTCCCCAACTTCCATCATGGAGTTTTTTCAGCTACACCTTTGAAGTCAAGTTTAGAGAATGGTTGGATATGAAGTCTGGGAAGAAAGAAGAATCAAAGATGACTCTAAGACTTGAAACTGGAAAAAGGATGGTACTGCTGTCATAATTACGAGCATCAGGAGGTAGTCCTTACTAGAGTTCCCTGGTGAGAAGGTTTAGCTTTCACTCAGATCTTAGAGAAGGGGCTTGTCTGTGCCTGGGACAAGCTATTCTCAGAAAGCCAAGCTGGCTTAAAAGCTTACATATCAGAGTGCAGGGATTGTTGGAATGCTGGGGAGCAAGCCTGTGCAGATATTAGGGAGCCCAAAGGCAAAACAATCCACAGGAATGATTAGCCTGCTCTGTAACGAGCAAAGTCTGTGAAAGAATCAGAAAGAAAGGGGCTGCTGAGAACATTATGGTATATGTATAATATATAACAAGAATGGTTCTGTGTAATTTCTGGGACATAAAGCAATAGTTTGGGAATTTTTGTACCAGTAAATAAGTGTATTGCTATTAAAATATACTTTTGGATCATCAGCAGAAATCAACGATTGTCATGGCACAAGTAACATGTCTCATCTCAATGACTGAGATGATCAACAGGCACGATGTGATCCCATAAGGGCAGGCAGATAAGAACCGAAGTGGTTTGAACACCTATGAGGCCCTTTCCCATCAATTTGTGAAGTCACTACTAAATTACTCTAAATTCTCCAGCAAAAAGTGGTTCAAAGCATAAGTGAGAAGGAAAGTTGGGTTGGGGGGGGGGCAAAGGTATTTATAAGGGAGTAATTAGAAGTTAGTTTGGAGGGTAGTTATTTGAGATATATTCAAAGTATCTATATTAGATGTGTGTTCTAACCCCCCCCAAAAAAAGTCCTTGAATTTCTGAAAAGTCCTTGCATCTCTGTGCAATTCAAGGACTCAGAAAGCAGAAAAGTTCCCTAGACTCTAGGTAACCAGTAAAACTGTTAGCAGCAACTGCACAAGTAAAGTGTCTGTGGTGGGTCCAAGCTGGGCTGCCTCAGTGCCCAGAGACTTG
Source organism: Grampus griseus (assembly GCF_964374135.1). NCBI lineage: Eukaryota > Metazoa > Chordata > Mammalia > Artiodactyla > Delphinidae > Grampus > Grampus griseus. The sequence goes on from NC_139018.1 coordinate 171,087,837, forward strand.
AACAAAATGCCTCTACTGCCCGGTGGAAAGTGCTTGATCCTCTCTATGGAATTACACTGACCCCCTCTGTAAGAAGAAAAATGGCAACAGTGAACAGAACTGTGCATCACTGAGGATATGATCAGGAATATATATGGAAACCAGTTACAAAGACTTCTGGCATCTTTCAAAATTCAGGAGAAACAATGAGGGTCAGCCTTTCTGAGTAATTAAAAATACCTATGAATCAGACAGCACAAATGTCAGCATTTTTCTATGTTGCATTGCTTTGAATCTCTTTGAATTAGTATCATTCAGATGTATTCAGGGAACAGAAAACCTTCACAGCCAATAAAATTGGTAAAAAGATTTTAGAAATCACTGTACACCTTTCTTTTGCGCCCTTCAAAAAAAAGACATATTCCAATATCTGATTCCAGTGATTGTAATCTGTGGCAAAAATAAATAAATAAAATTATGTTAAAATAAGATAGTGAAGAAACAAAAATTTCATGAAAGGTTTTTCTTACACTTTGAAACTAGCTAGTCCCCAATATGCAGGGTGTACATCATGGTCCTACAGAAAGGGTGCTTGTCACAATATTTTATAGTAGGCTTTTTAAAGATGGAAACCTACATAAGCACCTGTATTTAAGGATACAAGACAAAAACATGATTTCAACCGTGGGGGAATCTTTCTAAATTATTCTGAACAAAATTGCTCACCAACTTATACTGCCACGTGGTTTTCTTGGAGCAGTCAAGACATTTGGTCACTCATGTGCCTTTGCACATCATAGTACCACATAGAAGAATTTAGCTGATTGGGTCTTTTGAAAGTTATGGTAAAAATAAATATGATTCAAATGAAACAGTTTGGTGGACAGGGCTCTGTGGAAATAGCCATTAGGGTGGTGATCATGAGATTCAAAATTAAATCAGAGAATTCCTTGTAGTCCAGTGGTTAGGACTCTGCCCTTCCACTGCAGAGGGCCTGGGTTCAATCCCTGGTTGGGGAACTAAGATCCTGCAAGGCATGTGATATAGCCAAAAATTTTTTTTTAATTTTTTAAATGTTTTTAAATTAAAAAATAAAAACAGGGCTTCCCTGGTGGCGCAGAGGTTGAGAGTCCGCCTGTCGATGCAGGGGACACGAGCTCTTGCCCCGGTCCGGGAAGATCCCACATGCCGCGGAGCGGCTGGGCCCGTGAGCCATGGCCACTGAGCCTGCGCATCCAGAGCCTGTGCTCCGCAACAGGAGAGGCCACAACAGTGAGAGTCCCGCGTACCGCAAAAAAACCCAAAACAAAATAAAATAAAAACAAAAATGGCGTACTAATATCCTTGGTCTAAAAAAAAATTGAGTTCAGTTCAGGAGACATTTGCTAGTTTTATATGTAATGATTTAGAGGTGTTCTAAATTTGGGGAGATAGAATGAGACATGTTTCTTTCTGTCAAAGTCTTCACAGACTAGAGGTAAAGCCAAGACTATAACTCCGTAACAAAGGTATATGTCACAGTGCCATAGACATGAAATCCTCCAAAGAAAATTCCCAGTGACCAGGGAACCTCTGGGCAGAAGACCTCCAGAGGAGGTAGCATTTGAAGAAGTCCCTTGATGGAAAGGGATGGGAGAGAGAGCAAAGAGAACAGAAAATGTGTGTACTTGGAAAGGCAGGGAATCAAATGGGATGGACACAGAGGGGCCACGTGGGAAATAAGTCTGAGAAGAGCATTTGGGGCTGATTGTGTAGGGCTATTAAGCTCTAAGCCGAGGGCCGGCACTTTGTTCTGTGGGCAACAAGGGGACAGCACAGGCTTTCTAGAGGAAGAGCAATGTGATTAGATCTGTATTTCAGGCCAAGCATGCAGGCGGCCATATGTGGGGTGGACAGCAGCCAGGAGTGACTGCCTCAGGAGGCCAGTTCCAGAAATTGCTACAAGATTCCAGGTAAGAGGATATGAGAGCAGTGGGAACAGTAAGTGGGGTATGGCCAGAGGGAAATGAAATGAGGCAAGGGGTAGAGAGTCAGGTGACAAGCTAGAAACAACAGGACTTGGAGACCCTGTTGCTATAGGGATAAGAGGAAGGTGTGGAAGTGAAGATGCCCGAATTTATTCTCTTTACTTCTTATTTGGAAGCGATTTCAGACTTATAGAAAAGTTGTAAAAAAAAAAATAGTATAAAGAATTTCCGGGCTTCCCTGGTGGCGCAGTGGTTGGGAGTCCGCCTGCCGATGCAGGGGACACGGGTTCGTGCCCCAGTCGGGGAGGATCCCACATGCCGCGGAGCGGCTGGGCCCGTGAGCCATGGCCGCTGAGCCTGCGCGTCTGGAGCCTGTGCTCCACAACGGGAAAGGCCACAACAGTGAGAGGCCGCGTACAGCAAAAAAAAAAAAAAAAAAAAAAAGAATTCCTAAGTCCCCTCACCCAGAATTCCCAAATGCTGCATTTTTATCATTCTCTCTCTCCCTCTTTATTTCCTTACACATATCATTTTTTTCTGAAAAAAAAAAAAATTCCTGACCTCCAAATACCAAAGATGATGAAGTTCTGAGCTTTCTGGTATTGCAAAACTTGTGACAAAAAGTAATCTAGAGTGTGAATATGAAAAAAGAGAGGCAGGGTGTGTTGGGAGCCACACAATGCAAAGAGACTAGGAAGGAACACAAAAATGTCCTGCAAACCTTTTCCTAATGTTTATCTCACCAGTAGGTGTTCCTCTTCTGATTAGAAAGGTTACCCTTTTCTAGCAAGTGTACAACTCTGAAAGGGTCACAGGCAGAGCAGAGACTGGGACGAAGGAGCACTCGCTTCCCCAGCTGGTTCAGCCAAATGCATACTGGTGACCAGATACTGCAGCAGATCAAACTAGACATTAACCTAGATATTACTCCCTCCCCCTACTCTGAATCTTTCATTCATTCATTCACTCAACAAGTAGTAAGGGCTTAATATGTCAGACACTTTTCTACATACTGGAAATTCAACAGTGAGCAAAACTAAGTCCCATGCTTTAATGAAACTTATGTGCGTAGTGGGGAGAAAAAGACAATAAACAAACAAATATGCATCATGAGATGATAAGGTTTATGAAGAACAGCTGAGCAAGGTTAAAAGGTAAAGAGTGTCAGTCCAGGTTTAGGGAGCTACCTTAGATTAGGAGGTCAGGAAGGGCCTCTCTGATAAAGTGGTATCTGAGCAGAGACCAACTGAAAAGTGGGAGTGAGCCATGGAGATACCTGTATAAGGAGAGCGTTTCCAAGAGAAGGACAAGAGAGAATAAAGGTACTGAACTGGGAGCATGGTTAGTGGCCTGGGCAATGCCAAGGAGACTTCTATTAAATTGGATATAAACTTAAAGCAACTATCAAAACACAAAAACAAAGAATTCTAGTTAATAAGCCAACAGAGGATATTAAATGGAAACATAAAAAATGCTCAAATCCAAAGAAGGCAGAATAAGAGGAAAAGAGGAACCAAGGGACATGGCACAGATAGACAGCAAATACAGTATCCCCTGCTTTTCACAATTTCAATTTATGCCACTTCACTTTTCAAAGCCCTATGATAGTATCTGTTTTTGCTAGCCAAAAGAAATCCAAAGAGGATTTTCACTTTTATGAAAAAAGATAATCGCTTCCTTGCTTCACACTATTTTGGCTTACAAAAGTTTTCACAGGAATGCTCTACTTTTGGATTGTGGGGAAAACCTGCAGTGAGATAAAAAGCTCAAACATAATCATATCAGTAATCACATTAAATATAAATGGTCTAAACACTGGATTAAAAGGCAGAGATAGTTATAGTGGACAAACCCCAACAATGGTCTGCCTATAAAAAACACATTTTAAATAAAAAGACACAAATTGATTAAAAGCAAACGAGTGAAAAAAAACATAGTCTGAAATCTAATAAAAAGAAAGCTGAACTGGCTACATTAATATCAGACAAAGTAGGTTCCAGAAGAAAGATTATTTTGCAGGATAAAGAAGGTCATTTCATAAAGAGTAAAGAATAAGGGATCAGTACATCAAGAGGACATAGTAATCCTGACTTAAACCCCTAATAAGAGAGCTTTAAAATCCATGAAGCAAAGACTGATAGAACTGCAGGAATAAATACAGAGATCCACAGTATCATCAGATATTTTACTACCTCTCTCACAATAACTGTTGGAACAAGTATAAGTTGGACAAGAATACAGTAGAGTTGGACAAAATCAACTAAGTTCACCTAATTGACATTTAGAGAATTCTCTACACGAAAACAGTGAAAACCACATTCTTCTCAATTACACACAGAACATTTACCTACGCTGGATATACACCTCATTTGCATTACTTGCAAGAGCATTCAATGATCAACATGGTATCCTTCCCACTCTGGCCCACAATGAGCCATCTGCCTTCTAACGTCTTCTTTTCTTTTTAGTTCCATGGATAAAAACAAACATAAGCATAAAGTTTCTATTCTGCTAAGAAAAATCCATGGGCCAGACCATAAACTAAAGCTCAGTCCACCCATCTTATTCTCCTGGTCTACTTGTTTGGTTAGCCAACAAAACATGGCTCACTTTGCTTCTCCACTCTAAAGTATTCTGTTCACCCTTAAATCAACTCCAAGTCAAACTTTGAGTTTGCACCACATTGCTATGCTTGAAGAATTTTTAATATTCACTACCATGGGGTTGCAATAGACACCACTCATTTGAAATAATCATATTTAACACCATTAAGTTAATGAAAATGCCATCTAGTTGTAGGGCTCCCAGATTTAGCAAATGAAAGCACAGAACAGAAGCCCAATTAAATTTGAATTTCAGATAAACAACAAGTAATTTTTTAGTGTAGCCATGTCCCAAATTTTGCATGGGGTACATGTATTTTAGATCACCTGGAAACATCAGTTCAGGAGCACATGGTAAAATCTTGTAGTGAAGGATTAGAAGGCCATAGTGCCTATATGTGGTGGGAAGTGAATAACTATGGGATCCCAAGCAAAACAAAAACAGAAGAGAGCGACCACAAGAAGCACAGAATCTGTGCAACCAAGATCTGATACAGGAATAATCTCTCTGACTTCCCCCAAGAGGTGGCTGTTTGGGGAGCATGAACACTGGTACAATGAGCCAGAGTGCAGCCCATGAAGCCTACACGCTACTGTGCCATATCTGTCTGGAATCTTTCTTCTGCTTCTACGTGTGGTAATTAAAATAATGCAGCTACTGCTATTTTTATGGCTGTATATTGCTCTGACTTTCAAAATGAAAGCTTTAATCTATAATCGCATACCAAGGCTCTTGAGTAAAGGATACAGTCTTTATTCATAAAGCCCTTCCCTCAAGTAACCTCTCTGCATGGGTTAGATTAAGCGAGAGAGGGAAAAGGAGGGGGACGAAGGAGGAGGAAGCAAGAGAGGAAATATGAATAAAATTGCTTTTGCTAATAATGAACTTTTAGTTATACGAGGCAAGGAAAATGGATATGCTTTAAGAATTCCTCAGGGCTATGGCAATCCTTATTTCTACATTTGCAACCTCTAATTTGAGCTCTTTCTTATAAAAAGAATAAAGCCATACAGTCTTAGAATAGCAGTAGGCTAATATAGCTTTGAGCACAGTACACTGACTGCAACAACCAATCCTGTTGAAAACAGAGACATCAAAACATCAATGGGGGCTTCCCTGGTGGCGCAGTGGTTAAGAATCCACCTGCCAATGCAGGGGACGTGGGTTCAAGCCCTGGTCCGGGAAGATGCTGCGGAGCAACTAAGCCCGTGTGCCACAACTACTGAGCCTGCGCTCTTGAGTCCACAAGCCACAACTACTGAGCCCATGTGCCACAACTACTGAGCCTGCGCTCTAGAGCCCGTGAGCCACAACTAATGAGCCCGTGAGCCACAACTGCTGAGCCCACGTGCCTGGAGCCCGTGCTCCGCAACAAGAGAAGCCACTGCAACGAGAAGCCCGTGCACCACAACGAAGAGTAGCCCCCGCTAGCCGAAACTAGAGAAAGCCCACGCGCAGCAACAAAGACCCAACGCAGCCAAAAATAAAATAAATAAAATTTTAAAAACCCCAAAAGACACCAGTGGATCCCTATCTTCAGACAAGACTATTCCTATCTTGCTCAGCCCAAAGAGAATTGATTCTAATTTGGGGGGCGGGACAGGAGAAATTCTTAGGGGAATGAGACTACACATCTTCTTTGCTAAATTATTTTAGTCTTTCCTGCCAAAATAAGCAGGATGTTCTTCCCCATAACTGACCCCAATAACTCCTATTGTAGTTCAGGTTGACATCCTTTGAGATCTATTAATATGGTCCATGGAGAAAAAGAAGAGCTAGTTACTCTCTTATGGACAGTCCTCATTCGGGCACTGAAAAATCCTGACTAAATAACTCCATCAGCCTTCTCCCAGATTTAATCATTTCACGTCTTGTAACCTTTATTAATCAGCCCTATTTTTCAAGCCTTTGTTCATTTTTCATCATTAGTTACACCGTTGCATAAAGATCAGGGCATAAACCCTTTGAAAGAGTGAAAAACTCAAATAATTCATTCCAACAAATGAAATGCTAATGCTGTTGCTATGCAGCAGCGCTGGGTTCATTAGATGCCTTTGCTAGTTGTACCATCTGCAGTTCTCCTCCTTTTATCCCACCAGCTTTGGAACATTTTAAAGGGTGGAATGTGTCATAACCCATTTATTGTGACTAAATACCACATCACATCTCTGTTTTCTATAAGACAAAACAAAGCTTGTCGCAATTGGACTAATAGCTCTTAATGAGGATTATGTTCTTTACGATTTTTTAAAACATTCTTCTAAGAGACACATTTTCAATTAACTGTTTAATTAATGACTATAAAGCAATTTGGTGATACACGAATAGCATTTAGCACACATTCTAAATAATCATGACTGCTATTCTGGGCCAAATGCACTGAATTTCCATGGTAAGAGGCATGTCAATAAAATAATTTCTGGTAAGCTTCATCAAGACTCTGGGAAAACCTGTAACATACAGCAAACAGGTAAGTTTGCCCTTTCACACTCTTATTACCCACCTATGTGTTCTCTACTCACCTCCTGAATTGTGCCCTCCAACCCATAATAGGCACTCAGAGTTTTCCTGCCCCTTCTGGGTGTCAGGACTCCTCCAACTGCACCATCCGTCTCCACCCTATCACCACCCCATGACTGATACTGTCTGCTCTGGGACAGCGACTCAGATATTTGCCAAAATCTACCTTTCCTATAATCTTTTCCCCAAAGGCTCTTCCCTGCCAGGTGTTGAATAACTAGTCCAATAAATTCACCTGCTCCAATGACTTTTAAATTCTCTAGGTGAAAATACTATAATCTGAGAGAGTAATTTTTTTGTTTTTGTTTTTTAAAGGTTTGCTATAATTATTTCAATAAAATATTTTCCTGGAAGACATCTTTCCCAGAAACATTTTAGCATTCTATCACACAACTGATGACTGTTTTGAGGGATCCAGATCAACGTTCATTCAGAGCAAAGATTCTTTATGAATAATAAGTAATATAAATAAAAAATGACCACTTCAATTTTTTCTATTTCCATTCATTTTGCCAAGCCACTTATTCAATAGCTACCTAAAGTTTATAACTAGGCATTTGCTCAAACTTCTCCACCTGATAAGGTGACTAAGTTCTGTCAAAACTTTCCCTGGTGGTATATGCCCAAAGAAATGGTACTGGTCCATCTTATCCAGTTAAATCAAAATTTCCCTTTAAACTTAGGGCTTTATAACTGATGGCTTCCAAATTGTATGTTTAGCAAATATAAAAGAATCCCTCTTCAGTGGTCTGCTGGAGCAGGCTGGCATCAACTGGTAACAGGTGATTGTAAGCACCTCTGAGAGAGTAATTTAATGGTGCGGGGGTATCCTTTGACCATTAAAAGGAATATTGGGCGCTAGGTTTTTTAAAACTCGTCTCATGAATCCACAAATTTATCCTCATTTCCATCTTTTCCATAGCTTCCTCACACACTATAGGTATTACCTTAGCACTGTCCAGAGTGACCCTACATATGGATAGGTAAATTTCCTCTTCCTTCAGTTGAATGTACTGTATTATTTATTCATTAACATTGAAGTCACAGCCAACACACTTTAACTCATGCCTTAACAAAGCTATCTAACACACCTATTTTCTTGGTAAGGTACATCACAGCCTTCTTGCACATAGGAACACGAGGCAACACTTCAGCATTATGTTTAGGGCCATTTTAAACAGCAAAACACACACCAAAAAATGCACAAAAACATGATAAAACTTGCCTCCAAACAGACCACCAAAAGGACACTTGCTTATTTTATGAGAGCTGAAACAGGAAGGTAGAGTATTGCCTTGCTCAGCCTCAGCTAAGAGGAACAGGCACATTGGGCAACTCACATTATTTGCAGTTCTACAACCTCAAAGCCTCACAAGCGTTGATTTGGGGGGTAATATGCATCAAAAATAACAAAATGTTTAGGTATAATTTTAACTAAGTAGGTGAAAGATCTGTACACCAAAAACTATGAAACATTGATGGGATAAATTAAAGTAGACACAAATATATGGAAAGGTATTCAGTGTGCATGGAATAAAAGATTTAATATTGTTAAAACGTCCACACTGCCCAAAGTGATCTACAGAGCCAAGGTAATTCCTATCAAAATTCCAAGGGCATTTTTCACAGAAATAGAAAAATCAATCCTCAAGTAATCTTGACCAAGAAGAACAAAACTGAAGGCATTATATTTCCTGATTCAAATTATATTAGAAAGCTATAGAAATCAAAACAATATGGTACTGGCATACAAACAGACATAAAGACAGATGGAACAGAAATAGAGAGCCCAGAATTAAACCTATGCATATTTGGTCAACTAATTTTTGACAAGAGTGCCAAGAATGCACAATGAGGAAAGGATAATGTCTTCATCAAATGGTACTGGGAAAACTGGATATCCACATGAAAAGAATGAAATGGACCCTTACCTTACACTATATACAAAAATCAACCCAAAATGGATCAAAGACTTAAAACCTGAAACCATGAAACTTCTAAAATAAAACATAGGGGTAAAGCTCTTTGATACTGGTCTTGACAATGATTTTTTTGGATATGTCACAAAAAGCACAGGAGACAAATGCAAAAAAAAAAAAAAATTGGGATTACATCAAACTAAAAAGCTTCTGTACACCAAAGGAAACAATCAACAAAATGAACAGGTAACCCATGGAATGGAAGAACTATTTGCAAACCATATATCTGATAAGAGGTTAATATCCAAACCACACAAGGAACTCATGAAACTCAACTCAAAAGACATATAAATAATCTGATTTTAAAATGGACAAAAGACCTGAATAGACATTTCTCCAAAGAATACATAAAAAGGCCAAGAAGTATACAAAAAGGTGCTCAATATCAGTAATCATCAGGGAAATGTAAATCAAAACCGTAATAAGGTGTCAAGATGTTAAGATGGCCATTATTTTTTAAAAACACAAGAGATGACAAGTGTTGGCAAGGATATAGGGAAAAGGAAACTCTTAGACACTATTGGTAGAAATGTAAATTGGTACAGCCATTATGGAAAATAGTATGCAGTTGTCTCAATAATTTAAAAATAGAAATATTGTATGGTCCAGCAACCTCACTTCTGGATATATATCCAAAGGAATTGAAAGCAGGGTCTTGAAGAGATATCTACACTCCCATGTTCTTTGCAGCATTATTCACAATAGCCAAGATACGGAAATAACCTAAGGGTCCATCAGTGGATGAATAAAGAAGATGCAGTATATATATGAAATAGAATATTATTCAGTCATGAGAAAGAAAGGAATATTGCCACCTTCAAAAACATGGGTGAATGTGGAGGGCATTATTTTAAGTGAAATAAACCAGACAGAAATAATGTATGATCTCACTTATACACGGAATCTAAAAGAGAGACTCATAGAAGCAGAGGGTAGAATCAGGGGTTACCAGGGGCCGGGGCAAACGAGCAATGGGGAGGTGAAGGTTGAAGGGTAGGAAGTTTCAGTTATACAAGTTCTGGAGATCTACCATACAGCACAGTGCCTATAGTTAACAATGTTGTACTGTATACTTAAAGTTGCTAAGAGGGTAGATCTTACGTTAAGTGTTCTTACAAAACAACAATACTAAAGAGGGCAGGAGGAAACTTTGGGAGGTGATAGATATGATAGATACCTTGATGGTCTCGATGGTAGTGATGATATCACAGGTGTATACTCATCTCCAAACTCATCTAGATGTATACATTAAATACGGACAGCTTTTTATATGTTAATCATACCTCAAAAATGGTTTAAAAAAGAAATACCTTTAGTGAATAAATGAGTTTGGAAATTCAGAACCCATGAATAATGAGGACTGACTGCATTATCTTCATTGAATGGATGAAGAAACAGAGGTAGACAGGGTAAGTAATTTGCTTAACTTTCTGGATCCAAATCCTATGTATAAACTATTATGTCACAGCATTTTCCATATGACTTTTGCACTTTCCTATTGAGTGATATCTTTTGTCTGGTCTTGGTAAAAAGTGAAAACAAACATTGGATATCTCCAATTTATGTACCATGGAACACTGATTTCTTCACTTAGAGATGCATTCTATGCCCATCCTTCTCTACATGACAGAGGAAATCTGTCTTCTGATGAATCTAAACTGCTAAAATTCAGAATTGGTATTGAAATGAATTAGAGGGTTTGGAGTCACAACTTTGGTTTTTAAATCAGCTCCTCTCTATACTAGCTGTGTGACCCAAACACTCTCATTATGCTCTGTAAAACAGTAATTGTAATGCTAATTTCATAGGACTATCCTCAGAATTAAATGAGATAATATAAGGAATCTAGCTCATAGCAAGTGCTTGAAAATTAGCATGTATACTCTTCAGTATTTACTTTTTTGGAAGCTCCCAGAACCTGTTCTATAAAAGGACTTTTTTTTTTTACATCTTTATTGGAGTATAATTGCTTTACAATGGTGTGTTAGTTTCTGCTTTATAACAAAGTGAATCAGTTATACATATACATATGTTCCCATATTTCTTCCCTCCTACATCTCCCTCCCTCCCACACTCCCTATCCCACCCCTCTAGGTGGTCACAAAGCACCGAGCTGATCTTCCTGTGCTATGCGGCTGCTTCCCACTAGCTATCTATTTTACGTTTGGTAGTGGATATATGTCCATGCCACTCTGACTTTGTCACAGCTTCCCCTTTCCCTTCCCCATATCCTCAAATACATTCTCTAGTAGGTCTGTGTCTTTATTTCTGTCTTCCCCCTAGGTTCTTCATGACCTTTTTTTCCCCCTTAGATTCCATATATATGTGTTAGCATACGGTATTTGTTTTTCTCTTTCTGACTTACTTCACTCTGTATGACAGACTCTAGGTCCATCCACCTCACTACAAATATCTCAATTTCGTTTCTTTTTATGGCTGAGTAATATTCCATTGTATATATGTGCCACATCTTCTTTATCTATTCATCCAATGATGGGCACTTAGGTTGCTTCCATCTCTGGGCTATTGTAAATAGAGCTGCAATGAACATTTTGGTACATGACTCTTTTTGAATTATGGTTTTCTCAGGGTATATGCCCAGTAGTGGGATTGCTGGGTCATATGGTAGTTCTATTTGTAGTTTTTTAAGGAACCTCCATACTGTTCTCCATAGTGGCTGTACCAATTCACATTCCCACCAGCAGTGCAAGAGTGTTCCCTTTCACTTGGATTCCGCACACAGGTTCTTAAAAATCAAAAGCAGAAACAACTGTCCATGACTATAAGAACAGCCACACTGCCTTGCCCTGCAAAAATCTAGAGCTCAATTCTAGCTGTCAAGGGTAATATAGATGTGATACGTATATAGTGGCTCAAAGGTGGAGATTCCAATATTCCATCATCAAACACAGCTTGAAAATGAACCCAACCCCACTTAGGATTAAAGCTAAGTCTGCCGTGAAAAGTTGTTTCCAAACTTCCACCTCTTTAAAAAACGCTTGTGTTTTGATTTTCAATTCTAGTTCAGAAATCACTCCATCTGCTCTGACCAATCAGAATGCACAAGAAGCACTGAATTTAGTTTATTTATATATATAATACCAGAGGATGTGTTAATGTAAAAATGAAATAAGGTTCGAAATAATGCAAGGGAAAAGATGGAAAGATTTCATGAATACTTCTCTAAACCCAGAGGGTTTGGGGGAGATGAGAGACTCAAGGACCTTGAAAAGAAGGGTAACAATAGCCTCTTAACGTGATGCCTAAGAAATTTTTACTTCTTGGCAGGCAAGGTTAAAAATAACAACAATTATGCTGGTTTAAAGTACGAACCAACTAGACAAGGAAAGATACCCACATTGGCTGCTTTACCCACATCTTCTGCATAATAGAAAGATCATAAGGAGTAAGACGTGGATTTGAATTGCCACTCCTTTATTTATTATGTGACATAGGCAAGTTATTTGATCTCACTGAGCCCAAGGTTTTATTTATAAAACTGGTGGGAATAATATCAGTTGCACAGCATTGTTGCAAAGGTTAAAATTAGAGGGACTTCCCTGGCAGTTCAGTGGTTAGAACTCCATGCTTCCACTGCAGGGGTCTCAGGTTCAATCCCTGGTTGGGAAACTAATATTCTGCAAGCTGCACAGCATGGCCAAAAAGAAAAAATTAGAACATACGTGTGATACTGAGTGATGTAAGTCAGAGAAGGACAAATAACGTATGACACTGCTTATATGTGGAATCTAAAAAAAATGGTACAAATGAACTTATCTACAAAACAGAAATAGAGTCACAGGTGTAGAAAACAATCTTATGTTGACTAAGGGGGGAAGGGGGGGAAGTTGGGAGATTGGGACAGACACATATACACTACTATATATAAAACAGATAACTAATAAGGACCTCCTGTATAGCACAGGGAACTCTACTCAAAACTCTGTAATGACCTATATGGGAAAAGAATCTAAAAAAACAGTGGGTATGTGAATATGTATAACTGATTCACTTTGCTTTACTCGTGAAACTAACACAAAATTGTAAATCAACTATACGCCAAAAAATTTTTTTTAAAAACAGAAATTTACATGTGAAATTTCCCACCACAGAGGTCTTAATAAATCTTAATTGTGTTCTTTCTAAAATGAAGAATTGTTGACTGTCAATATACATTTGAAAAAGATCTACAATAACAAACCAAAAAGAATTAAGAAATGGTAATAGGAACATACATATCAATAATTACCTTAAAGGTAAATGGGTTAAGTGCTTCAACCAAAAGATATAGATTGGCTGAACAGATACAAAATCAAGACCCATATATACGCTGTCTACAAGAGACCAACTTAAGACCTAGGGACACATACTGACTGAAAGTAAGGGGAGGGAAAAAGATATTCCAAGCAAATGGAATTCAAAAGAAAGCTGGAGTAGCAATTCTCACATCAAAAAAAAATAGACTTTAAAATAAACACTACTACAAGAGACAAAGAAGGACACTACATAATGATCAAGGGATCAATCTGAGAAGAAGATATAGCAATTGTAAATATTTATGCACCCAACATAGGAGCACCTCAATACATAAGGCAAATGCTGACAGCCATAAAAGGGGAAACCAACAGTAACATAATCATAGGAGGGGACTTAAACATCCCACTTTCACCAATGGACAGATCATCCAAAATGAGAATAAATAAGAAAACACAAGCTTTAAAAGATACATTAAAAAAGATGGACTCAATTGATATTTATAGGACATTCAATCCAAAAAAAAAAAAAACAAAATGAACTTTCTTCTCAAGTGCTCATGGAACATTCTCCAGGATAGATCATAACTTGGGTCACAAATCAAGCCTTGGTAAATGTGGAAAACTGAAACCATATCAAGTATCTTTTCCAACCACAATGCTATGAGACTAGATATCAATTACAGGGGGAAAAAAACTGTAAAAAATACAAACACATGGAACCTAGACAATACATTACTAAAAAACCAAGAGATCACTGAAGAAATCAAAGAGGAAATTTTTAAAAAACCTAGAAACAAATGACAGTGAAAACACGACAACCCAAAACCTATGGGATGCAGCAAAAGCAGCTCTAAGAGGGAAGTTTATAGCAATATAATCCTACCTCAAGAAACAAGAAACATCTCAAATAAACAACCTAACCTTACATCTAAAGCAATTAGAGACAGGAGAACAAAAAAACCCCAAAGTTAGCAGAAGAAAAGAAATCATAAAGATCAGATCAGAAATAAATGAAAAAGAAATGAAGGAAAGAACAGCAAAGATCAATAAAACTAAAAGCTGGTTCTTTGAGAAGATAAAATTGATAAATCATTAGCCAGACTCATCAAGAAAAAAAGAGAGAAGACTCAAAAGAATGGAACTAGAAATGAAAAAGGAGAAGTAACAACTGACACTGCAGAGATACAAAGGATGATGAGAGATTACTACAAGCAACTATATGACAATAAAAAGGACAACCTGGAAGAAATGGAAAACTTCTTAGAAAAGCACAACCTTCTCAGATGGAACCAGGAAGAAACAGAAAATATAAACACACCAATCACAAGCACTGAAATTGAGACTGTGATTAAATATCTTCCAACAAACAAAAGCCCAGGACCAGATGGCTTCACAGGTGAATTCTATCAAACACTTAGGGAAGAGCTAACACCTATTCTTCTCAAACTCTTCCAAAATACAGCAGAGGGAGGAACACTCCCTAACTCATTCTACGAGGCCACTATCCCCCTGATACCAAAACCAGATAAAGATGTCACAAAGAAAATGGCAGGCCAATATCAGTGAACATAGATGCAAAAATACTCAACAAAATACTAGCAAACAGAATCCAACAGCACATTAAAAGGATAATACACTATGATCAAGGGGGGTTTAATCCCAGGAATGCAAGAATTCTTCATTATACGCAAATCAATCAATGTGATAAACCATATTAACAAATTGAAGGATAACAACCGTATGATCATCTCAATAGATGCAGAAAAAGCTATTGACAAAAGCTATCGACCCTCCAGAAAGCAGGCATAGAGGGGACTTACCTCAACATAATAGAGGCCATATATGACAAACCCACAGCCAACATCGTTCTCAATGGTGAAAAACTGAAAACATTTCCTCTAAGATCAGGAGCTGCCCCAAGGCAACCTACATGCAGAGGCAGGGCCAAATCCAAAGCTGAACCCCAGGAGCTGTGCAAACAAAGAAGAGAAAGGGAAATCTCTCCAGCCGCCTCAGGAGCAGCAGATTAAATCCCCACAATCAACGTGATATACCTGCATCTGTGGAATACCTGAATAGACAACGAATCATCCCAAAATTGAGGAGGTGGACTTTGGGAACAACTGTAGACTTGGGGTTTGCTTTCTGCAAATAATTTGTTTCTGGTTTTATGTTTACCTTAGTTTAGTATTTAGAGTTTATTATCACTGGTAGATTTGTTAATTGATTTGGTTGCTCTCTTCCTTTTTTTAAATATATAGATATATATATATCTTTTTCCTTTTCCTCTTTTTGTGAGTGTGTATGTTTATGCTTCTTTGTGTGATTTTGTCTGTATAGCTTTGTTTTTACCATCTGTCCTAGGGTTCTGTCTCTCCGTTTTTTTTGGTTGTTTGTTTTCTTAGTATACTTTTTAGTGCTTCTCTTATCATTGGTGGATATGTTTTTTGGTTTGGTTGCTCTCTTCTTTCTCTCTTTTTTTATTACTTTTTAATTTTTAATAATTTTTTTTATTTTTTATTTTAATAACTTCATTATTTTTCATTTTCTATCTTTCTTTCTTTCTTTTTTTCTCCCTTTTCCTCTGAGCCGAGTAGCTGAGAGAGTCTTCGTGCTCCTCTGAGTGTGAGGCCTGTGCCTCTGATGTGGGAGAGCTGAGTTCAGGACATTGGTACACCAGAGATCTCATGGCTCCACATATATCACATGGCAAAAGCTCTCCCAGAGATCTCCATCTCCACACTAAGACGCAGCTCCACTCAACGACCAGCAAGTTACAGTGCTGGACACTCTATGCCAAACAACTAGCAAGACAGGAATACAACCCAACCCATTAGCAGAGAGGCTGCTTAAAATCATACTAAGTTCACAGACACCCCAAAACATACCACCACATGTGGTCCTGCCCACCAAAAAGTCAAGATCTAGACTCATCCACCAGAACACAGACACCAGTCACCTCCACCAGGAAGCCTACACAACCCACAGAACCAACCTCAGCCACTGGGGGCAGACACCAAAAACAATGGGAAATATGAACCTGCCATCTGTGATAAGGAGACCTAAGTTAAGCAAAATGAGAAGACAGAGAAACACCCAGCAGATGAGTAAGCAAGGCAAAACCCACCAGACCAAACAAATGAAGAGGATATAGGCAGTCTAGCTGAAAAAGAATTCAGAGTAATGATAGTAAAGTTGATCCAAAATCGGGAAACAGAAGGAGAAAATACGAGAAACGTTTAGCAAGGACTTAGAAGAACTAAAGAGCAAAAAAACAATGATGAACAACACAATAAATGAAATTTAAAATTCTCTAGAAGGAATCAATAGCAGAATAACTGAGGCAGAAGAACGGATAAGTGACCTGGAAGATAAAATACTGGAAATAACTACCACAGAGCAGAATAAAGAAAAAAGAATGAAAAGAATTGAGAACAGTCTCAGAGACCTCTGGGACAACATTAAACACACCAACATTTGAATTATAGGGGTTCCAGAAGATGAAGAGAAAAAGAAAGGGACTGAGAAAATATGTGAAGAGATTATAGTTGAAAACGTCCCTAATATGGGAAAGGAAATAGTCAATCAAGTCCAGGAAGCACAGAGAGTCCCATACAGGATAAATCCAGGAGAAACACACCAAGACACATATTAATCAAACTATCAAAAATTAAATACAATGAAAAAATATTAAAAGCAGCAAGGGAAAAACAACAAATAACACACAAGGGAATCCCCATTAGGTTAACAGCTGATCCTTCAGCAGAAACTCTGCAAGACAGAAGGGAGTGGCAGGACATATTTAAAGTGATGAAAGGGAAAAACCTACAACCAAGATTACTCTACCCAGCAAGGATCTCATTCAGACTCGATGGAGAAATTAAAACATTTACAGACAAGCAAAAGTTAAGAGAATTCAGCACCACCAAACCAGCTTTACAACAAATGCTAAAGGAAATTCTCTAGGCAGGAAACACAAGAGAAGCAAAAGAACTACAATAACAAACCCAAAACAATTAAGAAAATGGTAATAGGAACATACATATGGATAACCACGATAAATGTAAATGGATTAAATGCTCCAACCAAAAGACACAGACTGGCTGAATGGATATAAAAACAAGACCCAGGGCTTCCCTGGTGGCGCAGTGGTTGAGAGTCTGCCTGCTGATGCAGGGGACACGGGTTCATGCCCCAGTCCAGAAAGATCCCACATGCCGCAGAGCGGCTAGGCCCGTGAGCCATGGCCACTGAGCCTACACATCCGGAGCCTGTGCTCCGCAATGGGAGAGGCCACAACAGTGAGAGGCCCACGTACCTGAAAAAAAAAAAAAAAACACACAAGACCCATATATATGGTTTCTACGAGAGACCCACTTCAGATCTAGGGACACATACAGACTGAAAGTCAGAAGATGGAAAAAGATATTCCATGCAAATGGAAATCATAAGAAAGATGGGGCTTCCCTCGTGGCGCAGTGGTTGAGAGTCCACCTGCCGATGCAGGGGACACGGGTTCGTGCCCCTGTTCGGGAAGATCCCACATGCCGCGGAGCGACTGGGCCTGTGAGCCATGGTTGCTGGGCCTGCGCGTCCGGAGCCTGTGCTCTGCAACGGGAGAGGCCACAACAGTGAGAGGCCCACGTACTGCAAAAAAAAAAAAAAAAGAAAAAAGAAAGATGGAGTAGGAATTCTGCTGTCAGACAAAATAGACTTTAAAATAAAGACGGTTACAAGAGACAAAGAAGGACACTACATAATGATCAAGGGATCAATCCAAGAAGAAGTTACAACAATTGTAAGTACATAAGGCAAATGTTAACAGCCATAAAAGGGGAAATCAAGAGTAACACACTCATAGTAGGGGATGTTAACACCCCACTTTCACCAATGCACAGATCACCCAAAATGAAAATAAGGAAACACAAGCTTTAAATGATACATTAAAAAAGATGGATTTAATTGATATTTATAGGACATTCCAACAAAAAACAACAGAATACACTTTCTTCTCAAGAACTCGTGGAACATTGTCTAGGATAGATCATATCTTGGGTCACAAAGCAAGCCTTGGTAAATGTAAGAAAATTGAAATTGTATCAATTATGTTTTCTGACCACAATGCTATGAGACTAGATATCAATTACAGGAAAAAAAAACTGTAAAAACTACAAACACATGGAACCTAGACAATACACTACTAAATAAGCAACAGGTCACTGAAGATATCAAGGCGGAAATCCAAAAATACCTAGAAACAAATGACAATGAAAACACGACAACCCAAAACTTACAGGATGCAACAAAAGCAGTTCTAAGGGGGAAGTTTATAGCAATACAATCCTACCTCAAGCAACAGGAAACATCTGAAATAAACAACCTTACCTTACACCTAAAGCAATTAGAGACAGAAGAAAAAAGAAAACCCAAAGTTAGCAGAAAGAAAGAAATCATAAAGATCAGATCAAAATAAACGAAAAAAAATGAAGGAAACAATAGCAAAGATCAATAAAACTAAAAGCTGGTTTCTTGAGGAGTTAAACAAAATTGATAAACCATTAGCCAGACCCGTCAAGAAAAAAAGGGAGAAGACTCAAATCAATAGACTTAGAACTGAAAAAGGAGAAGTAACAACTGATACTGCAGAAACACAAAGGATCATGAGATTACAAGAAATTATATGACAATAAAATGGACATCCGTGAAGAAATGGAACCTTCTGAGACTGAACCAGGAAGAAATAGAAAATATAAACAGACCAATCACAAGTACCGAAATTTAGATTGTGATTAAAAATCTTCCAACAAACAAAAGCCCAGGATCAGATGGCTTCACAGGCGAATTCTATCAAACATTTAGAGAAGAGATAACACCTATCCTTCTCAAACTCTCCCAAAATATAGCAGAGGGAGGAACACTCCCAAACTCATTCTATGAGGCCACCATCACCCTAATACTAAAACCAGACAAAGATGTCACAAAGAAAGAAAACTACAGGCCAATATCTCTGATGAACATAGATGCAAAACTGCTCAACAAAATACTAGCAAACAGAATCCAACAGCACATTAAAAGGATCATACACCATGGTCAAAGGGGGTTTATCCCAGGAAAGCAAGGATTCTTCAATATATGCAAATGAATCAATGTGATAAACCATATTAACAAATTGAAGGAGAAAACCATATGATCACCTCAATAAACGCAGAAAAAGCTTTTGACAAAATTCAACACCCATTTATGATAAAAACCCTCCAGAAAGTAGGCATGGAGAGAACTTACCTCAACATCATAGAGGCTATATATGACAAACCCACAGCCAACACTGTTCTCAATGGTGCAAAACTGAAAACATTTCCTCTAAGATCAGGAGCAAGACAAGGTTGCTCCTCTCACCACTATTATTCAACATAGTTTTGGAAGTTTAGCCACAGCCATCAGAGAAGAAAAAGAAATGAAAGGAATCCAAATCAGAAAAGAAGTAAAGCTGTCACTGTTTGCAGATGACATGATACTATACATAGAGTATCCTAAAGACTCTACCAGTTTGAGAGTCTTCCTGCCGATGCCGGGGACACGGGTTCGTGCCCCAGTCCGGGAAGATCTCACATGCCACGGAGCAGCTAGGCCCGTGAGCCGTGGCTGCTGAGCCTGCGCTTCCGGAGCCTGCGCTCCACAATGGGAGAGGCCACAACAGTGAGAGGCCCGCGATCCACAAAAAAAAAAAAAAAAAAAAAGACTCTACCAGAAAACTACTAGAGCTAATTAATGAATTTGGTAAAGTAGCAGGATACAAAATTAATGCACAGAAATCTCTTGCATTCCTATACACTACTGATGAAAAATCTGAAAGACAAATTAAGGAAACAGTCCCATTTACCACTGCAACAAAAAGAATAAAATACCTAGGAATAAACCTACCTAAGGAGACAAAAGACCTGTATGCAGAAAACTATAAGACAGTGATGAAAGAAATTAAAGATGATACAAAGAGATGGAGAGATATACCATGTTCTTGGAGAGATATACCATGCTCTTCGATTGGAAGAGTCAACATTGTGAAAATGACTAAAGCAATGTACAGATTCAATGCAATCCCTATCAAACTACCAATAGCATTTTTCACAGAACTAGAATAAGAAATTTCACAATTTGTATGGAAACACAAAAGACCCTGAATATCCAAAGCAATCTTGAGAAAGAAAAACAGAGCTGGAGGAATCAGGCTCCCGGTCTTCAGACTATACTACAAAACTATAGTAATCAAGACAGTATGTACTGGCACAAAAACAGAAATATAGATCAATGGAACAGGATAGAAAGCCCAGAGATAAGCCCACACAGACATGGTCACCTTATTTTGGATAAAGGAGGCAAGAATATACAATGGAGAAAAGACAGTCTCTTCAATAAGTGATGCTGGGAAAACTGGACAGCTACATGTAAAAGAATGAAATTAGAACATTCCCTGACACCACACACAAAAATAAACACAAAATGGATTAAAGACCTAAATGTAAGGCCGGATACTCTAAAACTCATAGAGGAAAACATAGGAAGAACACTCTTTGACATAAATCACAGTAAGATCCTTTTTGACCCACCTCCTAGAGAAATGGAAATAAAAACAAAAATAAACAAATGGGACATAATGAAACTTAAAATCTTTTGCACAGCAAAGGAAAACATAAACAACATGAAAAGACAACCCTCAGAATGGGAGAAAATATTTGCCAATGAAGCAACTGACAAAGGATTAATCTCCAAATTTACAAGCAGCTCATGCAGCTCAATATCAAAAAAACAAGCAACCCAATCCAAAAATGGGCAGAAGACCTAAATAGACATTTCTTCAAAGAAGATATACAAATTGCCAACAAACACATGAAAGGATGCTCAGCATCACTAATCATTAGAGATGCAAATCAAAACTACAATGAGGTATCACCTCACACCAGTCAGAATGGCCATCATCAAAAAATCTACAAACATTACATGCTGGAAAGGGTGTGGAGAAAAGATAACCTTCTTGCACTGTTGGTGGGAATGGAAATTGATACAGCCACTATGGAGAACAGTGTGGAGGTTCCTTAAAAAACTAAAAATAGAACTACCATGTGACCCAGCAATCCCACTACTGGGCATATACCCTGAGAAAACCATAATTCAAAAAGAGTCATGTACCACAATGTTCATTGCAGCTCTATTTACAATAGCCAGGACATGGAAGCAACCTAAGTGTCCATAGAGAGATGAATGGATAAAGAAGACATGGCACATATATACAATGGAATATTACTCAGCCATAAAAGAAAACGAAATTGATTTATTTGTAGTGAGGTGGATGGACCTAGAGTCTGTCATACAGAGTGAAGTAAGTCAGAAAGAGAAAAACAAATACCGTATGCTAACACATATATATATGGAATCTGAAAAAAAATGGTTCTGAAAATCCTGGGGGCAGGACAGGCATAAAGACACAGACGTAGATAATGGACTTGAGGACACGGGGAGGGGGAAGGGTAAGCTGGGTCGAAGTGAGAGAGTGGCATGGACATATATACACTACCAAGTGTAAAACAGATAGCTATTGGGAAGCATTCACATAGCACAGGGAGATCAGCTAGGTGCTTTGTGACCCCCTAGAGGGATGGGATAGGGAAGGCGACGCAAGAGGGAGGAGATATGGGGATATATGTATATGTATAGCTGATTCAGTTTGTTATAAAGCAGAGAGTAACACACCATTGTAGAGAAATTATACTCCAATAAAGATGTTAAAAAAGAAAAAAAAAAAAAACGATGTAATCAGGTTAAAAAAAAAAATCTTCGGTGAAATCACCCAGGCAGTGATCATTTGACCTCAAGTTTCCAATTAGCATCGTGCAGGAGAAACATAACCTACAACTAGTACACAACAGAATATTGACCTGTTCTGGGAAAATAAGTCCAGGACTAGACTGATATGAGACACTGAATGGTCCAGGTTATGAATGAATCTCATCCAGAGGTGAACCAAATTTTGCTGAAATATTTTAGTAAACATTTTAGACTTTCTGGGCCACACAGGTCTCAGCTGCAGCTACTCAACTCTGCATTTGTAGCGTGAAAGAACCCATAGACAATTCATAAATTAATAGTGTGGTAGTGTCTCAATAAACCTGTATTTACAAAAACAGGCAATGAGCCAAATTTGGCCTGTGCTGTGTAATTTGTCCATCCCTGAGTTTGGCCATTCTTCCAATACTTTTTTAACAGAAGGAGAAAAAAATAGACAATGATGGTTACTAAGTATCCTGAGCTAGGATACTTGAGATTAGTTATCTCATTTATTCCTCATGGCAGTCTGTAAAGTATATAGTATTATCCCATTTCATGGATGAATTAAGTAAACTTCGAACTCTCTTAAGTGGCTTGATAAGACCACATAAGCAACAAGTCATAAACCTTTGATTTCAAGGTGACTTCAAAACTCATTCTTCCTTCACTAAAATGCACCATCTGCATTTTGCTGTCTACTGAACCTTTGTTGTGAGATATGTAAATTGTGCAAGTTTAAAGGTTTCTTTTATCAGTCAAGAGAGGCCTGGCTGTGCTGTGGTCATAAACTCAGTCATCCCAAGTATCTTAATTGCCACTGTGGGCCATGAAAGGATGTTGAGACCTTCAGGCCAGGCAGTCATATTTTGGTGTGATTCTGAGTGTTTAGTCATTTTCCAGAAAGATCAGAGAGAGTAGGCTGGGTGAAGATAGGGTGGTTCTCACTTATTCTATATGTTCATTGCAGGTCAGCAGAGGCCCTGCTTTACATTGTCCTCAGTCTGAGACCCAGATGGAGGGAGACCCCACCCACTGGAGTATCACTGGGATCTGTGCCAGGGGGATGGGAATAAAGCAGATGATGTGTACATTGTATAGGTGTCTTCCCAGACTCAGTACAATTACTTCCGCTCACTCTTCATTGGCGAAAGTAAGTCAGATGGTTTTATCTGACTTCAAGGGGACATGTAGCCTGCTATGTCCCAGGATGAAGAAAACTATAAGTATTAATGTAAGTGAACAGCACTGATGACTACCAAGATTTTAGTAGCAAAATTAAGATTTTTGCTAAGTAGATTAAATGTCAAAAGTTTTTATATCTGAAACTATGCCAATGTGTGTGGGAGAAAGCGGAGGTCCAAACGCCTTCAGAACATATTAATGTTAATATCACCTTATGTGTTAATTACAGAAACTCTTTTCTGGCTCATTTACTCCATTGTGTATTTGGATTCCGAGTACCTTCTCCAAACATTTTGCAGTGGGAAATGAAAGCATCCTACAAAGTATTGCAATATTATTTAATATCTTGTGGATTCTCAAATCAAGGTTTACAGAAAATTTAGGAACGCTAGAAGTCACACTTAATATGACAATAAATATTGTCAATTTTTCTACATGGAAAACAGCATGAAAATAATACAGCCAATTTGGAAACTAATGACAATTAGAAAATTGGAATATGGG
The DNA here is from genome assembly GCF_964374135.1 of Grampus griseus. NCBI lineage: Eukaryota > Metazoa > Chordata > Mammalia > Artiodactyla > Delphinidae > Grampus > Grampus griseus. The sequence continues at coordinate 171,111,648 of NC_139018.1, forward strand.
TAAACTTGTCTCTTTATATATATTTGATACAAATTCTGTCCTCGATGACCCTTGTACAATTTTCACCATCAGAACTGGGTCCTTTGTTACTATGTGTAAATGTACCTGATGCTATAGGACATCAACCCCAAGGACATGAGTGACCGCTAGACAACTAGAGAGTAATTTGCAAGGACTCTAAAGCCATGACCCTTTCTCACTGGCTGCCACCCAAAGGGGACTGTTTGCATATTATGAGACATGGCTGCATCACAACCATGGCCACTGGATGGCTAAAGGCTTCCAAGGCTTCAGGGCTCAGGCTGATCTCTGCCACTTCTCTCTGGTGTCTCTTAACACTTAGGAGGGGATGGTCGGGGATATTGAAGACAACAGGGCTTCTTGCCTCCAACCAGAAGCTGAAAAGGAAAGGGCTACATTCTGGGGTTCATGTTTTAGCATGATGGTGTTACATGCACTAATGTCACATTCCCACCTCTTGAGTTTCTCTTTGTACAGGTCAGTAATGCTGAAGGGATCCAGTGTATTCAATGGGAAAACGTCTGCAATGATTCCAAGTTGAGTCTATCCGCCTCCCCCTACTGTGGCACAGTATATACCACGGTAGATGTGGACCCAGGGTGTTGGTCAGAAATTGTGGAATCTTTTAAAATCAATGGTACTTTTGACTAAGGAGTTGTCTAGTTTTTTAGGAAGGTTAAATATCTTCTAGTCAGTTTAAGAATCCTAGTAAATGAGTTAAGCTTATGGCCTTGGACATACTCTTGATCCTTAGGCAATTTCACCATCTGTCTTTTATTTTCTGTCAATGTAGTAGAGAAAAGTCCATGGAAATCTGTCTTACTGTAACATTAAAAGCTAAATAAACAAATTTTAGTTAATTTTCTGTTGTTTCTTGGCCAAAAAAATCATAATCCCGAAAATCATAGCACCATAAGAAATGCCATGTTGGGTCAGACAGACCAGTGGTGCAGCCAGACAGCATCTTATCCTTGCCTGTGATTCTAACCAATATTTTTTTGAGGAGAGTGTAGGGTAATCACCCTTATTAAGTCAATCTCACACATACCGACATTGGTATGCAGGCCTCTCACTGTTGTGGCCTCTCCCGCTGCGGAGCACAGGCTCCGGACGTGCAGGCTCAGAGGCCATGGCTCACGGGCCCAGCCACTCCGTGGCATGTGGGATCTTCCCGGACTGGGGCACGAACCCGTGTCCCCTGCATCGGCAGGCGGACTCCCAACCACTGCACCACCAGGGAAGCCCCCGTACTGACATTTTTTTTAACGTAAGAAGGTTTCATTAGTATCTACTTCTGAAATCACTTTATGGATACATAAAAGTGGAAAGAGCTTTATCTGAATACTCCTGAATGGGACTTCCCTGGCGGTCCACTGGTTAAGACTCCGTGCTTCCACTGCGGGGTATGTGTGTAGGGGCACGGGTTTGATCCCTGGCTGGGGAACTAAGATCCCACATGCCGCATGGCATGGTTGAAAACTAACTAAATATAAATAAAAATATTAAATTCTCCTGAAATATTTTTTCATTTTATCATAAGTCATTATCTTTTACAAGATAAAACTTATTTGACCTCTAATACTCTTGGAAAAAGGAAGAAGGGTCTTTTGAGTTGGGAAGTCAATATTGTATTTTCTCTAGGTTCATGTCTCTCCCTTCTCCCCCTGGTCTGTGCCCTGGGGTCTGACCTTTATAAACTACATCAACTAACCTTGCTTACATTCTGACTTCTATTAGGTTTTAGCCAATGGTAGGCACTGAAAAGAAATCAGAGTGTAGGATGAGAAAAAAGTCGAGGGATTTATTTCCCTTGCTCCCTCTCTCTGTGGTCTGAGGTTGGCATAGGCTCTATTTCTCTATCAAAGACCACAGCTCCTGCTGGACAGCCCTCTCTGCAGCATCAGATCTCACTGAGTTCCAGCAGCTGCTCCCACATCTCCCCTCTTCAGTCCCCGGCTAAACTTCCCTCTGTTACTTGTCCCTTGGTGCTTCATCAACCCTGCTTTGTTACTCTTAACAATAACCTTTTTCAAACAGTCGCTTTCATTAGCTCTCTTCAACGGCCGTTTTCAAATGAGCCATCTGTTCCCTGCTAGGTTCCTGACTGATACAGGATGCTTTGTACCTTTTGTCTGGATGCTCTGTTGCTTCTGGTGGTTTCAGAGAGACTGAGTGACTCTCATGGAGCTAGAATGGCCTTATATTCTAAGGACTGATTTTGTTGAGTTCCACAAAGAATTTGCTGGTGGGAACAATTGATAGGGTTTTTTTCTCCTCTGTACCTTTAGAAGAAACATATATAGTACCTTCCTAGATGCCAAAGAGGAAGTTGAACTGAATATACCTGTGGCCAGTGTATTAGTTTCCTATGGCTGCTGTAACAAACTACCACAAACTTAAGTGACTTAAAACAACATGAACCTATCACAAAACAGAAACAGACACACTGGTGGTTGCCAAGGGGGAGTTGGGGAGGGAGAGGGATGGACTGGGAGTTTGGGGTTGGTAAAGGCAAACTATTACATTTATTTATTTGTTTGTTTTTATTTAAAATTTTTTTTAATTAAAAAAAATTTTTTTTATTGCACTTCACTTTATTGCACTTTGCAGATACTGTGGGGTTTTTAAAACATCTTTATTGGAGTATAATTGTTTACAATGGTGTGTTAGTTTCTGCTTTATAACAAAGTGAATCAGCTATACATATACACATATCCCCATATCTCCTCCCTCTTGCGTCTCCCTCCCACCCTCCCTATCCCACCCCCAGGTGGTCACAAAGCACCGAGCTGATCTCCCTGTTCTAGGCGGCTGCTTCTCACTGGCTATCTGTTCTACATTTGGCGCTGTATATATGTCCATGCAACTCTCTCACTTCATCCAGCTTACCCTTCACCCTCCCTGTGTCCTCAAGTCCATTCTCTACGTCTGTGTCTTTATGCCTGTCCTGCCCCCAGGTTCTTCAGAACCATTTTTTTTCCAGATTCCATATATATATATATATGTGTTAGCATATGGTATTTGTGTTTCTCTTTCTGACTTACTTCACTCTGTATGACAGACTCTAGGTCCACCCACCTCACTACAAACAACTCAGTTTCATTTCTTTTTATGGCTGAGTAATATTCCACTGTATATATGTGCCATATTTTCTTTATCCATTCATCTGTCGATGGACACACAGGTTGCTACCATGTCTTCGCTATTGTAAATAGAGCTGCAATGAACATTGTAGTACATGACTATTTTTGAATTCTGATTTTCTCAGGGTATATGCCCAGCAGTGGGATTGCTGGGTCATATGGTAGTTCTATTTTTAGTTTTTTAAGGAACCTCCATACTGTTCTCCATAGTGGCTGTATCAATTTACATTCCCACCAACGGTGCAAGACGGTTATCTTTTCTCCACACCCTCTCCAGCATCTATTGTTTGTAGATGTTTTGATGATGGCCATTCTGACTGGTGTGAGGTGATACCTCATTGTAGTTTTGATTTGCATTTCTCTAATGATTAGTGATGTTGAGCATCCTTTCATGCGCTTGTTGCCAATCTGTATATCTTCTTTGAAGAAATGTCTATGTAGGTCTTCTGCCCGTTTTTGGATTGGGTTGTTTTCTGATATTGAGCGGCATGAGCTGCTTGTAAATTCTGGAGATTAATCTTTGTCAGTTGCTTCATTTGCAAATATTTTATCCCATTCTGAGGGTTGTCTTTTCATGTTGTTTATGGTTTCCTTTGCTGTGCAAAAGCTTTTAACTTTCATTAGGTCCCATTTGTTTATTTTTGTTTTTATTTCCCTTTTTCTTGAAGCTGGGTCAAAAAGGATCTTACTGTAATTTATGTCAAAGAGTGTTCTTCCCATGTTTTCCTCTAGGAGTTTCATAGTGTCCGATCTTACATTTAGGTCTTTAATCCATTTTGAGTTTATTTTTGTGTATGGTGTTAGGGAATGTTCAAATTTTATTCTTTAACATGTAGCTGTCCAGTTTCCCCAGCACCACTTATTGAAGAGGCTGTCTTTTCTCCATTCTATATTCTTGTATCCTTTATCCAAAATATGGTGACCATGTGTGCATGGGTTTATCTCTGGGCTTTCTAGCCTGTTCCATTGACCTATATTTTTGTTTCTGTGCCAGTACCATACTGTCTTGATTACTGTGGCTTTGTAGTATAGTCTGAAGTCCAGGGGCCTGATTCTTCCAGCTCTGTTTTTCTCTCTCAAGATTGCTTTGGGTATTCAGGGTCTTTTGTGTTTCCAGACAAATTGTGAAATTTTTTGTTCTAGTTCTGTGAAAAATGCCATTGGTAGTTTAATACAGATTGCATTGAAACTGCAGACTGCTTTGGGTAGTATAGTCATTTTCACAATGTTGTTTCTTACAACCAAGATAATAGTATATCTCTCCATCTGTTAGTATCATCTTTAATTTCTTTCATCAGTGTCTTATAGCTTACTGCATACAGGTCTTTTGTCTCCTAGGTAGGTTTATTCCTAGGTATTTTATTCTTTTTGTTGCAGTGGTAAATGGGACTGTTTTCTTGATTTCACTTTCAGATTTTTCATCCTTAGTGTATAGGAATGCCAGAGATTTCTGTGCATTAATTTTGTATCCTGCTACTTTACCAAATTCATTGATTAGCTCTAGTAGTTTTCTGGTAGCATCTTTAGGATTCTCTTTGTATAGTACCATGTCATCTGCAAACAGTGACAGCTTTACTTCTTCTTTTCCGATTTGGATTCCTTTTATTTCCTTTTCTTCTCTGATTGCTGTGGCTAAAACTTCCAAAACTATGTTGAATAAGAGTGGTGAGAGGGGTCAACCTTGTCTTGTTCCTGATCTTAGAGGAAATGGTTTCAGTTTTTCACCATTGAGAACGATGTTAGCTGTGGGTTTGTCATATATGGCCTTTATTATGTTGAGGTAAGTTCCCTCCATGCCTACTTTCTGGAGGGTTTTTATCATAAATGGGTGTAGAATTTTGTCAAAAGCTTTCTCTGCATCTATTGAGATGACCATATGTTTTTATCCTTCAATTTGTTACTACGTTTTATCACATGGATTGATTTGTATATACTGAAGAATCCTTGCATTCCTGAGATAAACCCCCCTTGATCATGGTGTATGATCCTTTTAATGTGCTGTTGGATTCTGTTTGCTAGTATTTTGTTGAGCATTTTTGCATCTATGTTCATCAGTGATATTGGCCTATAGTTTTCTTTCTTTGTGACATCTTTGTATGGTTTTGATACCTGGATGATGGTGGCCTCATAGAGTGAGTTTGGGAGTGTTCCTCCCTCTGCTATATTTTGGGAGAGTTTGCAAAGGATAAGTGTTAGCTCTTCTCTAAATGTTTGATAGAATTCGCCTGTGAAGCCATCTGATCCTGGGCTTTTGTTTGTTGGAAGATTTTTAATCAGAATCTCAATTTCAGTGCTTGTGACTGGTCTGTTTATATTCTCTGTTTCTTCTTGGTTCAGTCTCAGAAGGTTGTGCTTTTCTAAGAATTTGTCCATTTCTTCCAGGTTGTCCATTTTATTGGCATAGAGTTGCTTGTAGTAATCTCTAATGATCCTTGGTATTTCTGCAGCGTCAGTTGTTATTTCTCCTTTTTCATTTCTAATTCTATTGATTTGAGTCTTCTCCTTTTCTTTCTTGAGTCTGGCTAATGGTTTATTAATTATGTTTATCATCTCAAAGAACCAGCTTTTAGTTTTATTGATCTTTGCTACTGTTTCCTTCATTTCTTTTTCATTTATTTCTGATCTGATCTTTATGATTTCTTTCCTTCTGCTAACTTTGGGGTTTTTTGTTCTCCTTTCTCTAATCGCTTTAGGTATAAGTTTAGGTTGTTTATTTGAGATGTTTCTTGTTTCTTGAGGTAGGATTGTATTGTTATAAACTTCCCTATTAGAACTGCTTTTGCTGCACCCCATATGTTTTGGGTTGTCGTGTTTTCAGTGTCATTTGTTTCTAGGTAGTTTTTTATTTCCTCCTTGATTTCTTCAGTGATCTCTTGGTTATTTAGTAGTATATTGTCTAGGTTCCATGTGTTTGTATTTTTTCCATTTTTTTTTCTGTAATTGATATCTAGTCTCATAGCATTGTGGTCGGAAAAGATACTTGATATGATTTCAATTTTCTTAAATTTACCAAGGTTTGATTTGTGACCCAAGATATGATCTATCCTGGAGAATGTTTCATGAGCACTTGAGAAGAAAGTGTATTCTGTTGTTTTTGGATGGAATGTCCTATAAATATCAATTGAGTCCAACTTGTTTAAAGCCTGTGTTTCCTTACTTATTTTGATTTTGTTTGATCCATCCATTGGTGAAAGTGAGGTGTTAAAGTCCCCTACTATGATTATATTACTGCTGATTTCCCCTCTTATGGCTGTTAGCATTTGTCTTATGTATTGAGGTGCTTCTCTGTTGGGGGCGTAAGTATTTACAATTGTTATATCTTTTTCTTGGATTGATCCCTTGATCATTACATAGTGTCCTTCTTTGTCTCTTGTGATAGTCTTCATTTTAAAGTCTAATTTGTCTGACAGGAGAATTGCTACTCCAGCTTTCTTTTGATTTCCATTTGCATGGAATATCTTTTTCCATCCCCTCACTTTCAGTCTGTATGTGTCCCTAGGTCTGAAGTGGGTCTCTTGTAGACAGCATATATATGGGTCTTGTTTTTGTATCCATTCAGCATGTCTGTGTCTTTGGGTTGGAGCATTTAATCCATTTACATTTAAGGTAATTATTGATATGTATGTTCCTATTCCCATTTTCTTAATTGTTTTGGGTTTGTTTTTGTAGGTCTTTTCCTTCTCTTGTGTTTCCTGCCTAGCAAAGTTCCTTTAGCATTTGTTGTAAAGCTGGTTTGGTGGTGCTGAATTTTCTTAGCTTTTGCTTGTCTGTAAAGGTTTTAATTTCTATGTCAAATCTGAATGAGATCCTTGCTGGGTAGAGTAACCTTGGTTGTAAATTTTTCCCCATCATCACTTTAAATATGTCCTGCCACTCCCTTCTGGCTTGCAGAGTTTCTGCTGAAAGATCAGCTGTTAACTTTATTGAGATTCCCTTGTATGTTATTTGTTGTTTTTCCCTTGCTGCTTTTAATATTTTTTCTTTGTATTTAATTTTTGATAGTTTGATTAATGTGTGTCTTGGTGTGTTTCTCCTTGGATTTTTCCTGTATGGGACTCTCTGCGCTTCCTGGACTTGATTGACTATTTCCTTTCCCATATGAGGGAAGTTTTCAACTATAGTCTCTTCAAATATTTTCTCAGTCCCTTTCTTTTTCTCTTCTTCTTCTGGGACCCCTACAATTCGAATGTTGGTGCATTTAATGGTGTCCTAGAGGTCTCTGAAACTGTCCTTAATTCTTTTCATTCTTTTTTCTTTATTCTGCTCTGTGGTAGTTATTTCCAGTATTTTATGTTCCAGGTCACTTATGTGTTCTTGTGCCTCAGTTATTCTGCTATTAAAGCCTTCTAGAGAAATTTTAATTTCATTTACTGTGTTGTTCATCATTGTTTGTTTGCTCTTTAGTTCTTCTAGGTCCTTGTTAAACGTTTCTTGTATTTTCTCCATTCTATTTCCAAGATTTTGGATCATCTTTACTATCATTATTCTGAATTCTTTTCCAGGTAGACAGTCTAAATTTCCTCTTTATTTGTTTGGTCTGGTGGGCTTTTGCCTGGCTTCTTCATCTGCTGTGTGTTTCTCTGTCTTCTCATTTTGCTTGACTTAATGCGTTTGGGGTCTTTTTTTCACAGGCTGTAGGTTCATAATTCTCATTGTTTTTGGTGTCTGCCCCCAGTGGTTAAGGTTGGTTCAGTGGGTTGTGTAGGCTTTCTGTTGGAGGTGACTGGTGCCTGTGTTCTGGTGGATGAGGCTGGATCTTGTTTTTCTGTTCATCATGACTGCATCTGGAGGTGTGTTTTGGAGTGTCTGCAACCTTATTATCATTTTAGGCACCCTCTCTGCTAATGAGTGGGGTTTTGTTCCTGTCTTGCTAGTTGTTTTGCAGAGATCTCACGTGCCGTGGGGCTACTGAGCCCACATGCCACATGTGGCCCACATGCCACAACTACTGAGCCTGTGTGCCTCAACTAAGACCTGAGGCAGCCAAAAAATTAAACAAGTAAAGCAGATGACATGAAAAGTTGACTTTTGCACAAAGGAAAAATGAACTCCTTCTCAACCATTTCTGAGCCTTCCTCCATGTCTCCCGAATCAGGGACCTCCACGAACTAAGACCTTCCACCACAAGTGCTCTACTTTTAAGTGCTTGAGAAATCATTCCACTGCTTCCTACACTACACCGGGAAGCAATCCCTTCCACCCCCTCTGCCAGCAAATGTCTTCTGAGTGTCTATGATATTCCAGGATTTGTTCTACACTCTTTGGAAACTCCAGTAAACAAAACTGACAAAAATCCCTGGCTCCATGAGGCATGCATTCTGGGATGAGGAAATAAATAGCAAACATTATAAGTAAGTCTAATTACATAGTATATTAGAAGTTGATAAGTGCTGTGGAATAAAGTAGAGGAGGGTCAAGAGGATTTACGAGAGCAGGCTGGGGGCTGTGGTTTGACATTTTCAATGGGCTTGTTAGAATAGAGCTCATAGAGAAGACAATATCTCAGCAAGGACTCGAGAGAGGTGGAGAAGCTCACCAAGTGAGAAGCAGGGAAAAGGGTACTCCAGGCAGAGGGAACAGCAAGTGCAAAGGATGGAGGGCAGTGACTTCCCTGGCCGCCCAGTGGTTAGGACTCAGCACTTCTACTGCAGGGGGGCAGGGGTTCCATCCCCGGTCGGGGACCTAAGGCCCCACAAGACTCTCAGCCAAAAAGACATACTTCCTACCCTCCAGGAGTTCACAGCTTGGGGGAAAACATGCAAATTTAATTTTTTACAAAGAGGCCTGTTCCAGGAACAGCAGAAAGGCCATCTGTGGCAGAACAGAATGAGCAAGGGTGAGAAAGGTCAGAGATGCATTCACAAAGGCAATGGGGAGGGGCGGACTGGGTCAATCTTTCACTCTGAGGGAAATGGGGAATTCATGGAGAGTTCTGAGCAGAGGCGTGAGGTCATCTAAGACCATAACGTGTTTGGATTCTGGATGTGTTTTGAAGGTAGAGCCAACAGAATCTCTTGTTGGGTCAGATACAGGGTGTGAGAGAAAGATGAGTTGAAGACGACACCAAGGTTTTGTCTTGAACACGGGAGGGATGGAGTTCGCATCACCTGGACAGGGCAAACTGTGGGCAAAGAGGTTCGTTGAACAATATCAGGCCTGATGCTTTTACTCTGAGGCTGTGTTTCTACACATTGGTATTTCCAGTGCCAAATACAGTGCCTACTAGGTTAGGAGAAAATACACACTGAGTGGACAAATGAGTGAATGGATGATTAAATACAAACCCCACGGGGCAGGCAACCTGAGGTCTTGCTGTTTCCTCAGGTTCTACCCAGGAAGCATTGGGCAAAATCTCTCTTCAGAGTCCCAAAAACTATCTGAATTTCTTTCATCCATGTCATACCCATCCAGGAATTTTCAGTCCAGCACAGGGATAGAGTAATGTCCTCATTCTCAGAGACACCTATCCCAACTCTCTTGCTTCTTCTCCAACTATCTTCTTCCATCCTACAGTCCAGATAATCTTGCTCTGTTTCCAGGAATAAGAAAAACTGCCTAATTGTGTATTTTTCCAAACCAAAAGATTTTATGCTTGGTTTTCAGCTTCTAAAATACTCTTATTCTCTGATCTAAATTCTCTGAGTTTAGATCAGCTGATTCAAATGTGGCAAGATGCTATTTTAATTTATTAACCAGTGGCATACCACTGGTTGAATCAGGAGATTCAACCAGTAAGAGGAGAGGTGCAAAGGAATGCCAGGAATGAAACACTCCAGTTAATATATCAAATATTATGCTGCTACTTTTTGATTGTTTTGATGAAACAGATTTGTCCCAGGAGTAGGCTCTTTTCTACATAATCATCTTATAATTATTATCAGCTTGCCAGCTGATCCAGAGTAAATTAGTCTGATGATATTTAAGTAAAACCAGATTCGGTCCATGAAATTATGCAAGCTGTAACAATGTTGACACTGGTCACACTGTGCAAGCTAATAATTAGACATTGTCTATGTCATTTTCTGAACTTTCCAAGAGAACACTAAACAGTAAGGCATTTGTTAATGGTAGAATATTTCCAGGGGAAAATGGCTCATAGGAGATTTGAGGGGGAAAGGATCAACAGTACACAGTGATGAGAATGAAATGTGAAAGGGTTTTTGAGGAAAGAGCAGAGAAATGGATATTTCAACAACAAGACAGAGCATCCTCTACCTTTGAATTATGCCAGTGTTAATACCCTAATTAATTTTTTTATAGGTTAATCTCCATCTCTTGTTTGTGAAGATGTCAACTCCCTGTGAGCTCATTAAATAACAGCAGATTCTTTAACTCAGGAGGGAGAGTTCCTGGAACCCTTAAAATTTCTCAAATTCATAAAGTCCATCATCATCTATCACCTTCCTGATACAATGTAGTTTCATATAACAGCAAAATAATATGCAAATGATCCAATTCTCACTTGATCAGCTTCTGTCCTGGCTGAAACACTTACTGAATCCATTTCACGAATCTTGCTTTTTCTAATTTTCATGACGAACATATGGCTGGCTTGTTTATATCATAGATCCTAGTCACCAATGAATTTAACATTCCACTCTTTATCCAAAAGGTCTATTTTCTGGCTAAGAACTAATACTTTTTTAGTCTCCCTCACTTACCTCATCATTCTAGAAGTTGTCTTCCGTTCAGGCATCATTTATCTATTTTCTGGCAGAAGAAAAAATTTTTCATACACACACAAGATCATAAGTTGAGCCTGCCGCACCCCCAAATGCATGCATCCTAGGCTGCACGTTGGCTTCTGACCAAATTAGTCTCTAAGAGACTGAGTCCTGTTCACCAGCCTCTAGGATTCAAAGTAATCTCTCAGCAAAATCACAAATTATTTAATGTCATGAACTTCCATGACACCTGCAAAACGACAACTACAAATGTTAAATTCATGAAGACAAAGGTTCTACTCTAGTTTCCTTAGAAAAATAGCACAACGTATTTGAAGTGAGTTTATGCAAAATCATATTAACATAGGCTGAATTTGAAGAGCTCTTTCGTTCATTGAACAAAAATGTAAGATAATCCCCTAGGTACTATGAATCACGCAGAGATGATTCTCCCATGGCCCCTGCCCCCAAAGAGCATATAGTCTGCCTCGAAATTTTACCATTCATTCGACAAGTGTTTCTTAAGCTGTGCTAACCACTCTCATAGGTCTTGGGCACAAGTGAACAGATAGGCAATGTCCTTGCTCTACTGTGGGGAGACAAAAAAAATAAACAAATACGATAGTAGGTAGTGATACTGGCTACAATAAAAATGTAGCAGGGCACTGTGATTAAAAAACAACTGGAGAAGTTTATTTATTTATTTATGGCTGCATTGGGCCTTCGTTGCTGCATGCAGGCTTTCTCTAGTTGCGGCGAGTGGTGGCTACTCTTTGTTGTGGTGCACGGGCTTCTCATCGCAGTGGTTTCTCTTGTTGCAGAGCATGGGCTCTAGGCGCACGGGCTGCAGTAGTTGTGGTGCAGGGGCTCAGTAGTTGTGGCTCACAGGCTCTAGAGCGCAGGCTCAGTAGTTGTGGCGCATGGGCTTAGTTGCTCCGCGGCATGTGGGACCTTCCCGGACCAGGGCTCAAACCCGTGTTCCCTGCATTGGCAGGCAGATTCTTAACCACTGCATCATCAGGGAAGCCCCTGGAGAAGCTTCTTGAAATGAAATCAGAGATCAGGCAAACTGTGGGCTGTGCCAAGTCCTGTCTGCCATCTTGTTTTTATATGACCCATGAGCTAAAAATGTTTTTTACAGCTTTAAATGTAAAAAAGATCATTAGCTTTCCATGAAAACAGTTGCTCAAAGTGCTCAAGATACTGCCTCTTAGCCTGCATAAGCCTAAATTCTTCACTATCTGGCTCTTTACCAGAAAAATTTGCAGACCCCTGGATTGGGTGACCAGGAGAGGACTTTCTGTGAAGGAGATGCTCAAACTGAGAAGTGAATGGCAAGAAAGAGTCAGCAGTGGAGCGATGTGGGAAGAAAAACCTGTGTATCTTATGGTAGAAATGGGATTGACGTATCCCAAGAGGAAAAGGAAAGCATGGTAGCTGGAGGGTAAACAGGAGAAGAGTTCATATTTAAAAGGGGGGGTGGGGCTTCCCTGGTGGTGCAGTGGTTGAGAATCCGCCTGCCAATGCAGGGGACACGGGTTCGAGCCCTGGTCCAGGAAGATCCCACACGGCCCGGAGCAACTAAGCCCGTGCGCCACAACTACTGAGCCGGAGCCCTAGAGCCCACGCTCCGCAACAAGAGAAGCCACCGCAATGAGAAGCCCGTGCACTGCAAAGAAGAGTAGCCCCCGCTCGCCACAACTAGAGAAAAGCCCGTGCACAGCAATGAGGACCCAATGCAGCCATAAATAAATAAATAAATTTTAAAAATAAATAAATAACTAATAAAAGGGTGTGTTGTGGGGGGGAGCTAAACAATGCAAACCAGGCGTGGGTGAGATGAGATAATTCAATTCAAAGTACACAAGGTAGCAAATGGCTACACAGAACTTCATCATGTTGATGTTTCCTAATGTACTTCAACAGTCTTCAATGAATGGTACTTGAGCTGTCTCCAGATTTTCTAACTTACAGACAAAGCCTCTATAAAACCCCCAGCTAGGTATCTTGACAAACTTTTGGAAGTAAATCATTAGGTCAAATTCCTGATGGTGGGTCAAATACTATGGATATTTTTGATAGTAAAAGTGGGTATTACGGAAGATTGGGAGGAGGGAAAGCAGAGGACATTTGACTTAAAAATGATGCAAGCAAAGGCTAGGAGTAAGAACCTCATTGGCATGCATGGGGAAGAGTGCCAACCCTGGGTCAGCTGGAGATGAGAAAGTGTTATTTAATTCGGAATAGGAGTAAGACAGGTAACATCGGTTTATAGAAAATGAAGAAAGTCCTATCCATGGACCCAATTCAGATGGAGTAGGGTGGATGACCATGGTGTTTTCATATTCCTTGTTTCCGCCACTGATCTGAGATCAAGAGGGAAGAAGCAGTCATTGCTCGTTTGGATCATCTGATGCTTTTCTTAAGACGTCATCAGAAGATGTAGACTATGATAGTAGTCGTTGGGGGGGGGGGAATGGAAACTGTTCTGAGTAGAAGACCAAGTGGAAACTGCTAATATTGGTTATGTGAAACTTAAATGATGACCCGCCTTGACTCCTCATTCCTCTGTCAACTTCAACACTTTAACACCCATGTATGGCGCCTCTGTTGTGACACAGAACTGATAGTTCCAAAGGTAGGGGGAAAATAAATAAACTGAGCTGTTGCCCTTGGGCTTACAATCTAGTCAGTTTCTCCAGGAAGAGTTAGTGACCTCCTTCTTGGTGGGGTCTCAGCCCATTTGCACCCCTCTGTTCCAGCACTTCTCACACACATTATAGAACTAATTGTTCGGAAGATCACCCCCTCCGTGAGTATCAAGAGGGTGGTAATTCTGTCTTATACATATTGTATCCCTGGTGCCAAGCTTGGTTACTGCTATGTACAAGGTGGAAGGTACATACGGAATGAATACATGGACAAGCAAATGATCAGATATGATCCCACGATCACCGTACAGATGCCATAGAGAAGATACACACACATTCACTCATTTCCTATCAATCTCTGGCCTTTAGGTGGCACTAAAATAACCTGTCAACTCAGTTAATCCTATGGGGGCCAGGGTGGGAGGTGGGAAAATCAGTTAATCAAACTTTTCCAAGTTGATCAGTACCTCTATTTAAACTGCTCTTCTAGTTTCTCCACTAGATAAATCTCTCTGGGCTTCAGTTTCTCAACCTGCGAAGCCACAGGAGCAGACGTTTTGGAGCCAGCCCCATTGCTTACTTCAGGCCGCTTTCTCTGCACCTCATGTATTAAGTAAAATGAGGATAAAAACAGCAGCCTCAAGAACTGTGGTCCAGATCAAAGGAGACTATAATTAACACAGAACCCAGAACAAAGGAGATGTTGAATATATATTTAGTACATATGATTTACATACCCGACATGTATGCCCTTGTCCTTTTCTTAACTAGATTAGAAGCTCCTTGAAGGCAGAGCCCAGGTATTACCATTTTGTATCCTATCTCGATTCTTAGCCCATGAAAGATGGTAGGTATTTGGTAAATATTTGCTGCATGGTTAGAAGAAAGGACTTAAAAAGCTAAAGATTGCATTTGGACATTTCTTTTAGAAAATAAAATTTAGCATCGTTTAATCATAAAACTAACATATCATCATTGTACACAATTTTAAAAATACAGATAACTATACAGAAGAGAATTAAAATTACTCATGATCCCAAATCAAGAAATAGAATATCTGAAAATGTTTTAGTCTATTTACTTCCAGTCTTGTTTTTTTCCTGTACATTTTATGTATGTATATTTTTTCTTAAAAAAAAAAAGAAAGAAAAAGACTCGTATTCTCCCTATTGGCTTGTTAACTTGATTTTACTTCTCTGCTTTGCATTATACTATAAGTATTTTCAAATGGCTCTGTGTTTCAAAAACATGATTTTTAGTGGTGGAATAATATTCCCATGTACCATACATTCTTTACTGTTTTCAACTGTTGGACATTTGTGCTACTTCTAATTTTTCACTATTTTAAGTAAGGCTAAGATGACTAACCTCATACATATTTTACCACATTTCTGATTATTCTGTGACATTTATGCATTCCTGGGAGGCCATCTACCATAGTGGCAAAAAAATTCTAGATTCTGAAGATACCTGACCCTAAGTTAAAAGTTGCGCTTTACTACTAACTACAGCTATGTGTCCTTAGGCAGTTGACCGTTCTGAGCCTCAAAAACGTGTAAAAGGAGAGGACATTTCTGTGTAAGTATATTTATGAGTTTACAAATGTGTGATATAATGAAATAAATACCAGGACACCTGTTTCCTAGTACAGCTGAAATAGAAATAAGTAAGCATTCCAGGGGCTTTAGACATTTTCTTCAATGTGACAACTGTTGATATGTTCAGGTAGATGAGGAAAAGTGAGCAACAAGTGGTGTTTCATCGAATGCTGTTAATTGAGTGATTTTGCTAATTAACATACTACATCCTAACAGTGAATGGATAGAGATGTTAATTGTCCTCTTCATTACAAAGGTGGCGTTAATGCCAAGGATTTGAAACAAACAGCACTTAACTCCCTGAACCCTGGATGAAGAGGGAGATGGATGTTTGCTTTTGATCGTTCTGGTCTTTTCATGATCTGAATCAATAAGTATGCTTTATAACTTGGAGTCATGGTTCTAATTAGTTCTCCTGGCCCTGGATTACAAAGGACCAAAATACAAATTTTGGTCAAATCATATAAATCAAATCATATTTGCAAATTCCAACATGCTTCCTGGACTCATGCCATCTCAATAAAATAGTTTAAATGCCACCTGCTTGTTAAAAATGCTTTTCCCTATGACAAAATATTTATACCAGCAAATTCAAATTACATTTGAAAGGAAAGGAAAATGTATTTTTAAGCTATGAATATTTTACATGATGCTACTATAACTAATGGGGTATATGATAAATAAGTTCATAACGAAATAGAGAAAATATATCTGTATACGTCAAGAACTTTGAAACAAAAATTAATAGGAGAACGTGGTGATTTTGAAAGGACAGTGTAGGTGGCATGTCTAATCCAGAAAAACATTATTCAGAAGAATAATCACCCACAAAAATCCCTGCCTTGCCAAGGTACAAAAATCAAAACACAGCAAAATGAACATTGGCCCTGAGTTTTGCCCAAACATCTAACAACCACGCAAAATTAAAGAGAACTTTTTATTCCAAAATTGTAAACTCTTTTAGAGGAAACAGAGGAGTCTATACAATGGGTTGGCTTAGCTGGAAATCTTTCAATTGGTTATTTGGTGTGCTGTAGTGATTGCCCCACTAGACCCTAAACCTCATGGTTAGCTGCCTCACCTCTGTAGTTGCAGCATCTGGAATGGAATAGGTGCTCAGTACTTATATGCTGCATGAATGAAGGAGTGAATGAATGCATGCATGAATGAGTTGGTGTGTGTGTCCCCTCCCACTCCTGGGTAAGTCAGTGAGAAGATAACTTCTATTTCCTGTCTCTATTTTTTTTTTTTTTTCCTTTGGGCCATGCTGCATGGCTTGTGGGATCTTAGTTCCCCAACCAGGGATCGAACCAGGGCCATGGCACTGAAAGCGCCGAGTCCTAACCACTGGACCACCAGGGAATTCCCTATTTCCTGTCTCTTGAAGGCTGCAAATTTTGATTCCTTTTTTTCTGAAATGGCCTCTTGAGTTTGCCCTCATACTACCCCACTTTGTAATGAGCTTGTCATCTGCTTCTGAATTGGGAGTCATAAAGGGCATCAAAAAGACAGATCAGCATCTGGTGAACTTTCAAAAATAAATAATATTGGGTATTAGCATAGCACACTGTCGTGTAGTACTTGATAAAAATCACAATATTATATTATATGTAAATATACACATATCTAATTGAACATACATAATCTAGCCACTCAGTGATTTAGACAATTAATATCTCATGCTTGTTTGGTATCCAAAGTGAAAACTCTATGTTCCTGTGGGATCCTGAAGACTTAGGGATTACTGGATGCTGCCTCTTCCCCAGATGAGAGATTTTTTCCATAAGCAGGCGGTACCATATTACGTACGTTCTTTGCAAAAAGATTATGACCATACACTCAGACAGAAACACCAACATGGAATATTTTGGGACACTGGGGCAGGGGAGTCTGACAGGATGTAGACTGTACATACTGTTGCAACGTTGTAGGGACCACACTTAGTTAAGTGGGCTAGGGCAGTGCCATGGATAACACAGTGTGCCTGCACTTGCTGTCCCGTTCATTAAGAATAGGGAGCCATCCAGACACTTGGGTGGAACAAGAGAATAATCAAACGTTTTAAGAATTCTTCAAAATGCAGAATGGAGCAGTGGCAAAAGAGGCAGAAAGCTGGAAGATTTAGTAGTGGAGCGACAATTTTTTAACTCACATCATGACTCATGTATGTATAGAAAATATCCTTCTAAATTTGATCTTTATTTGATTTGCCCTTTCTCCTGCACCCACAGGTTAGCAGAGAAAAGAAAACCTAAACGCCTAATCTGGTTTAAACTTATTCCTAGCCAATCATCTAAACAGTTCTTACACCTATTGCTCACTATCTCTTGGACAATGGCACCATCTTTGAGATGGTCTGCCCCGCCCTGCTTTTCTAAGATGATGTGCCTGTGTATGAAGAAGAAGGGTGACCTATGTGTCCCCAAGGCGTTGGGGAGGAGGGGCTTTGTGTTGGTTCTTAGGTGGGTACCGGCTGCATCCACAGGGCTGAAGTCTTCTATTTGTAGGTCACCTGCCCAGCTAAATTGCAGCTCAGGTCTGCCTTTCATGTGCCTTGTGATCTGATCTCTTTTGGTCTGCTGAAAACTCAGAAAGACACACCAGCTGACTTGGTGTCATTTCAGACGAGCTACAGATTTCTGAATGTCAGTCGCACCACCTACAAATTTATTTGCCCAGTGATCTGCCCCTAACCTCTGCTCAGCCCCTTCTTCCTGCTGTGGTGGACCAAGTAGCATGCTATGGCTTTCTCACCAGGGTTTGAACAAGGCTGAAACTGAGAATAGCTATGGAAGGACTCTAAAAATACATGAGAACACTAAACTTCACATCCTCCCTCTTTTTGATATGTCATGCCACCTAGTTTAATTTGTTGCTCTCCAGATTGGCCCAAAGCTGCCTCAGCCTGCACCTGTCAGAAACTAAACAAGAGAAGAAAGTATTTGGATCTCAATTAATTTTTTAATGGGGAAACCTATAAAGCTTGATTGAGTGACATTAAAGAAGACTGAATAAATGGCATAGCATACCATATTCATGGATTGGAAAGCATTATCGTAAAGATATTAGTTGTGGCCAAACTGGTTCAAAAACCAGTTTATAAAATGAAATAAAAATCCAGATACAGCAGATTTTGTGAAACTTGACAAGCATTTTGAAAATTAAACCATCAATAAGATACTATCACAACCACCAGATTAGCTAAAATTAAATTGTCTGACAACCTCTGAAACAACATTAAAGGCACCCACATTCGCATTTTAGGGGTCCCAGAAGGAGAAGAGAGAGAGAAAGTACCTGAGAAAATATTTGAAGAGATAATAGCTGAAAACTTCCCTAACATGGGAAAGGAAACAGTCACCCAAGTCCAGGACGAGCAGAGAGTCCCACGCAGAATAAATGCAAGGAGGAACATGCCAAGTAATCAAACTGACAAAAATTAAAGACAAACAGAAAATATTAAAAGCAACAAGGGAAAAGCAACAAATAACATACAAGGGAATTCCATAAGGTTATCAGCCCATTTTTCAGCAGAAACTCTCCAGACCAGAAGGGAGGGGCACGACATATTTAAAGTGATGAAAGGGAAGAACCTACAACCAAGAATAGCCTACCCAGCAAGGCTCTCATTCAGATTCAATGGAGAAATTAAAATGTCTGACAATAATAAGTGTTGGAGAGGGCATGGAGGAATGGGTTCTCTCACGGCCCACTGGTGGCAGTGTTAATTTGCACAACCACTTGGGAAACTGTCTTTGTGCCATCTACTAATGCTAGATAAATAAGTATTGTGGGTTGGCTGGTGTTCCTGAAAAAGATATGCCCAAGTCCTAACCCTCAGTATCTGTGAATGTGATCTTATTTGAAATTAGGGTCTTCTCAGGAGTAATCAAGTTAAAATGAGGTCAGACAGGATTAGAGGAGGCCCTAATCAAGTAACCAGTATCTTTATAAGAGGAAGAAGAATGAGATTTGGAGATAGAGATGCAGAGACACGGGCACACAGGGATGAAGGACAGCTGAAGACAGAGGCAGAGACTGGAGTTATGCTGCCTAAGTCAAGGAATGTAAACACCAGAAACAATGAAAAGGCAAGGTAGGAGTCTTCCCTAGTGCTTTCAGAAGGGGCATGGCCCTGCTGACACTTGTATTTCAGACTTTGAGCCCTCAGACTGTCAGAGATAAATTTCTGTTGTTTTAAGTCCCCCAA
Organism: Grampus griseus; assembly: GCF_964374135.1. NCBI lineage: Eukaryota > Metazoa > Chordata > Mammalia > Artiodactyla > Delphinidae > Grampus > Grampus griseus. The sequence goes on from NC_139018.1 coordinate 171,130,935, forward strand.
TTTGTGGCACTTTGCTACAGCAGTCCTAAGAAGCTAGCATAATTCACATATCCTGTGACCCCACAATTCCACGCTGTATAGAATATACTGATGCATATATGCCAGGATACATTTAAAATAATATTCATTGCACATTCTTCATAATAGCAACAAACTGGAAATAACCTAAATATTCATCAACAATAAATGGATAAACTAATGTCATTCATTCATTCAACATGATGCATGGAGTGCTTACCATGTAGTAAGCACTGTTCTAAGCCCCTGCAGAATTTATATTTCAGTAGCAGGAGAGAAACCATAATATATATGGATCGAATTATACACTATGGTACAAATTGACCAAAGTTATAGAAATATAAACGTAGAACCAGTTGATGGTGATTGGAAATGCCAGGTTAGTGCAAATTTCACTATTAGATGGTCAGCTGTTATCAACTGAATGTCATCCCTCCAAAGTTCATATGTTGAAGTCCTAACCCCCAGTACCTCAGAATGTGACAGTATTTGGAGATATGGCCTTTAAAGAGGGAGGTTAAAATGAAACTATCCTGACTGGTGCGCTTATAAGACTAGACTAGGACATACAGAGAGAGACACCAGGGACATACAACCCCAGGACGTGCACACACAGAGAAAAGACTCTAGGAGGACATAAGAAGAAGGTGGACATCCATAAGTCAAGAAGAAAGCAAACCTGCAGACACCTTGATCTTGGACTTCTAGCCTCTAGAACTGTGAGCAAATACATTTCCGTTGTTAAAGTCACCCAGTCTGTGGTATTTCATTATGGCAGCCCGAGCAAACTAATACATCAGGTTAAACTTTACTAAGAAGATGAGATTTGCATGAATACTTGAAGGAAAGTCCAGGGAAAGAACGTTTGAAGCAGAGGAAATAGTTATAACAAAGAACCATGAGTCAGGCGCTTGCCTCACATATTTGACAAACAGCAAGTAAAGCAGGTGTGTGAGGAGAGTTTGAACACGGGAATAGGAGTGGGGCGTTAGAAAGAGTTGAGGAGGGCTTCTCTGGTGTCGCAGTGGTTAAGAACCTGCCCGCCAATGCAGGGGACACGGGTTTGAGCCCTGGTCCAGGAAGATCCCATATGCCACAGAGCAACTAAGCCTGTGAGCCACAACTGCTGAGCCTACTCTCTAGAGCCCGTGAGCCACAACTACTGAGGCCGTGTGCCACAACTACTGAAGCCCGTGTGCCTAGAGCCCATGCTCTGCAACGAAAGAAGCCACCACAATGAGAAGCCCACGCACCACAACGAAGAGTGGCCCCCGCTCGCCGCAACTAGAGAAAGCCCGCTCGCAGTTACAAAGACACAACAGAGCCAAAAATAAATAAATAAATTTTAAAATAATAATAAAAATTAAAAACATTTAAAAAAAGAAAAAGAAAGAGTTGAGGAACTGGAGTAACAAGCGGCAGTCAAGTAGGGCTTAGAATACTATTATGAGGACTTTGGCTTTTGCTCTGCCTGAGATGGGTAGCCATTTCAGGAAGATACAGAGGAATGAGATACTTCATAAACCACCAACGGCTATGCAAATTGCTACAACTATTTTGATCTGATTTAGGTTTTAAAAGGATCATTCTGTTTTTTCTTCCTTCCTTTCTTCCTGAACAACTCAGTCCAAAAGCCATGAGGTAGCACAAAGCAGGGTAGACATCCATGCCAGCAGAGAAGAGGGATGGGGCCGTGGTAACCCAGGATGGGAGTCAGAGCCCAGGTGAGGTGAAGAGGGCATCCACGTAGAAAACCTGCTCAGCACAGGGTGTCCAAGACCAAGCAGGTTAAGGAGGGCTGGCCTGACTGGGGATATTGGAGCCCGAGCAGGATGAGGAAATGGGGAGGGCCACCAGCCACACGGTTGAACCAATATGAAGAATCAAAGTCTGAGGGTGGTCCACTGTGGGGAACCAGAGCCCACGCTGGGTGAGTAGAGCATCTGGGTGTGTAAGGCACATAGTACAGCCCGGAAAGTGCTATTACAGCCCAAGTTGGGAGAGGAGGGTGTCCATGCAAGGGAGTGGCTGGTGGTACAGATGGAAACGTGGTTACAAATAGTGAATGTATTAAAGCTAACTGTAGCCATGTTTCTCATGGTTACAGAAGGGAGTTATGAAAGGGAGAAAATTAGAACAAACCCTGTGGTGTTGGAAGCCAGTTGGTAAAAACCCTTGGTTTCCAATATATATAGTTATAAAAATAAAGGCACACCTCATTTTACTGTGTCTTGCTATATTGTGCTTCACAGATACTCTTTTTTTTTTCTTTTTTTAATATATTGAAGGTTTGTGGCAACCCTGCATGGAACAAGCCTTCCAGCACCATTTTCCCAACAGCATTTGTTCACTTTGTGTCTCTGTGTCACATTTCGGTAAGTCTCACAATATTTCAAACTTTCCCATTATTTTTACATTTGTTACGCTGATGTGTGATCAGTGATCTCTGATGTTACTACTGCAAAAAAATTACAACTCGCTGAAGGCTCAGGGGATGGTTAGCATTTCTTAGCAATAAAGTATTTTTAATTGTTACATACATTGCTTTTTTTAGACACAATGCTATTGGACATTTAATAGGCTGTAGTATAGTGTAAACATAACTTTTAAATGTACTGGGAAACCAAAAAAATTCATGTGACTCACTTTAGTGCAATATTCACTTTACTGCAGTAGTCTGGAACTAAACCTGCAATATATCTGAGGTATGCCTATAATCTAAATGTGGATTTGCATGTGTACACACACACACACACACACACACACACACACACACACACACTCCCTAACTCTGCCAACTGAGAGGTCTGGGAACAGTGACACTCCAATAGCAACGTGCACTCCTAGGTCCCAGATCATGTCTTCTAAATATTATATTTCAGTATAAGGAACTAGGGCTCTTTGGATAAATGACTGATTCCAAAGCTGGTACAGGGAATGTATAAGATGAATCTAAAATATCTTCTTCTACTAGAAAGCACAGAAGGATGAAAAGAATGACATGTTAAAAGGACACAGAAGCTAACTGGAAGGGGTTCTCACTAACCGAATATGGGCCATTTGAGCATTACAATGAGTAATAATAGGAACCAATTATAACTCATTCATAAAATAGAAAATTATACACACAGATATAAATATGGAAAGTTTGATGATAAATGAGATACTGACACAGATTATATTACTCCCCCCTGCAAAATTCTTATTAATTACAAACGGAAAAAGAGTGCACACTTCCAGTGGCTGGTATCACGTATCATCTGAGAGAACACAGCACCATTTCTATGACATCCTCGACCGAGATGTATAGTCTGAATCTAATCATGAGGAACCATCAGACACTCCAAATCAGGGGACATTCTAGAAAATCACTGCCTGTAATCTTCAAGCATGTCAACACTATATGAGTCAAAGACAGAGAAATTTTTTACACTGAAGGAACCTAAAAAAGACCTGACAACTAAACACAACATTTGATTCTGTACAGAATCCTTTTGCTATAAAGAACATTATTAGGATAATTGACAAAACCTGAATGAGGTCTGAGGCCTGGACGGTAGTAATACATTAACTCTAGTGGTGGTGTTACGGTCACTTAGGAGAGTGTCCTTGTTTGTAGGAAATACTTGCTAAGGTACTAGGGAAAATTGGGACATAAGGACAGCAACATACTCTCAAATGCTTCAGGAAAATAAATGTTCTTTGCACTGCTCTTAAACTTTTCTGTGAGTTTGTAATCATTTCAAAATTTAAAAATTAATAAAAATAAGAATTCAAACCAAGGACTCAAACAAATACTTATACACAAATGTTCACACAGCACTACTTACAACAGCCAAAAGGTGGAAACAAACCAAATGCCAACAATAGAAAAATGGGTAAATAAATGTGGTATATACAAAGAGTGCAATATTATTCAGCCATAAAAAGGAACGAAGTACTGACAGATGCTACACAGTGGATGAACCTTGTAAACATTAGGATAAGTGAAAGAAACAGTCACTGAAGGTCACATATCGTATGATGTCACTTATATGAAATATCCAGAATAAGTAAATCCATAAAGACAGAAAGCAATTGATGGTTTCCAGGGGGTGAAGGGAAGGGGGAATAGAGAGTGACTGCCTAATGGGTATGGGGTTTTCTTTTGGGATGGTAAAAATGTTTGGGAACTTAATAGAGGTGGCAGTTACAGAATATTGTGAATGTACTAAATAGTACTGAATTATACACATAAAAATGATTATGTTAATTTCATCCCAATTAAATATATATATACATCAGTAAGCCTCTCATTCTTAAAAAAAAAAAGGGGGGCGGACAATTCCTGCTGCTATATGGAAAGAATTCGGTAGAGTGCGTATAAGTGTAGAATTCAGTTAGAACTCTACTGCACAAAGCCAGTTCAAGCTCCTGGTTTATTGGACCAGGGTGGTAGCAACGGAGGTGTTAAGAGGTAGTTGGATTCTGAATGTATTTTGATGGCAGAGTCACAGGAATTCGTTAGGGATCGTATGTGAGGTGTGAAAAAGAGAATGGAATCACTAATAACTCCAAGAATTTTGGACTTAGCAACTGCAAGAATATTGGTGCCTTTGATAGTATGGAAAGGCTGAAGCACAGGCGGAATAATTTGTTTAGTTTGGGTCAGGTTGAGTTTAAGATGATTATAAGATAACTGAGTAGAGATTTGAATAGACATTTGGATATACAAGTCTAGAATCTGAGACAGAAATTTGGGCGGCCGATCAAAGATTTGAAAGTTGTTAGTGAAGTGAGATACAAAACTGTTATGCAGGATGAGAACATCGGGGAAGTAAATATAGATGCAGAAAAAAAGAGGGACATGGACTGAGCCCTGGGACATGTCCACATTAAGTAGCATGACAGCTGTTCCCAAAAAGGTACTGAAGAGTATTAACCAGTGAGGAGGAGTATTAACCAGTGGAAAACCATGAGAGTATCTGCCCTGGAAGCTATATGAAGAAAAGATATCCAGGAGGAATGTGTGATAATTTCTGTAAAATCCTTTTGATATCTCACATAAGAAGACAGAGTTTTGGAGCTACATTATTAAATGCAAACCCACTTAAGGTTGTTATTTTTTATGAAATTACCATTTTATCGTTTTGAAATGTCCTTTATTTTTGATAAGATTCCTTGTCTTGAAATACACTGTCTGATATAATACAGCCACAACAGCTCTTTTATAATAAGTGTTTGCAGAGCATAACTTTTTAAATCCTTTTACTTTCACTCTATCAGTGTCCTTGTATTTAGAGTGAGTCTCTTATCAACAACACATATTTGGATCTTGTTTTATTATTCAGACTAACAGAATTGGACAAAGGAGTATTTATTCCTTTTGCACTTACTGTAATTACTGATATAGTTTGTTTTAAGTCTACTTCCTTGCTATCTGTGCTCAAATTGTTCCTTTGTTCAAGAGTGTCTGCCTTCTTTTAGATTAAACAAAAATTTTATTTTTTCATTTTATTTTTTCTTCTTAGCTATATATTTCTGTATTTTGTTCAATGGTTTCTCTTGACATTACATGCATACTTAACTTTTTCAGTTTACCATGAATTATTATTTTGTTACTTCACGTACAAGAACCTTATAGACTATAAGTTCACTAAACCCTCCTGCCCTTTGTGCTACTTTTATTGTGTATTTTACTTTTAGGTACGTTATAAAGTATATAAACAGTCAATAGAAAATATTCAAAATACTATAGAATTACTGCTTATGATATTTTTCATTCATTCCTATAGGTCTATGCTTCAATTTGGGAATATTTCTCTATTAGCTTGAATTTGTTTTTTTCCTGTCTTATTTCTTATAGTATTAGATCATCTGGCAAAAAATTCTCTCAGCTTATGTTCATCTGAAAACATCTTTATGTTAGCTTCATTTTGAAGTTTACTTTTGCTGGGTATAGAATTCTAGGTAGGCATATTTTTTACCAAGTAATCTGAAGATGTCATGCCATTGTGTTCTGACTTCTACTGTTTTTGACAAGTCAATCTCATTCTTGTACCTCTGAATATAATGTGTCTTTTCTCCTCCGGCTTCTTTTAAGATTTTCTCTTTTTCTTTGCTTTTCAGCAATTTGACTATGATGTGCCGGTGTGTAGCTTTCCTTGTACTTACCCAGACTGGAGTTTGATGAGCTTCTTGAATCTGTGGGTTGACATTTATCATCAATTTTAGAACATTTTCAGCCATTCTCTCTCTAAACGTTTATTCTGCATCATTCTCTCTCCCTTCTCCCTCAAGTATTAGACCATCTTTTATCATCCCTCATGTCTCCAATGCTATTTTCTTCTCCATTCCTTTTTCACCCTCTGTTTCAGTTTAGATCATTTCTATTTATCTACAAGTTTATTGGTCCTTTCTTTTGCTGTGTCCAATCTGCCATTAAGCCCATTCAATGAATTTCTAACTTCAGATATTGCATTTTTCAATCCTAGGATGTCAGTTTGCTTCTTGAATAGCATTTTCATTGTTCTTTTAAAATTCTCCAGCTTTTCATTGAGTTTCCCAACTTTTCCTGTATCTTCCTTAAAATAATTAGAATTGCTGAAGTCTTTAATCTGCTCATTCCAACATCTAGGTCATCTATGGGTCAGTTTCTCTGAACTATCCTTCCTGTTGGTTATTTTCTCATGATTGCTTGCATGTTTCATACTGTGTTTACTGTATGTCAGATCTCTGATTAAAGAACTGTAGACATTGGAGTAAGTAGTATTTTCCCCCAGGGAGAGGACACACCCTTTTCTTCTGGCAACTAGGGCGGGTGACTAATTACTGTGATCCAATCAGGAATTGCACCAGGTTGAGGCTGGGTTGCCCCATCAGTTAGTTTTGGTCACTTCTTGATTTCAAAAGGCTTGAAGGCAAGATCTGCTCTGTGTATACTGATCTCTCTGCTTTCCAGCTCCACCTTCCGCTTATCCTATCTCCTTGTATTCAGCAAAATTCTAGGGTGACTATGGAAGGATAAACAGGAATGAATTTGAGGCTGCTCCACATTCCAATTTATCACCAGATGGTTTCAAGTTCTGCTGGTATCTCTTTACCCTAGGAAATCTTTCTTCCTACGGCAGACCTAATAATTGTCCTAACCATGTCCAGACAGGACAATTTGCCCCTAGGATGAAACTGGCTACCAGTCTTTGCTCACTTAGGAAAGGCTTGCCCTTCTCTGGAATGTAGTTCCTTTATATTTCTGTTTTTCCATAGCACTATACTAGCTTTAAAATATATGTAGATTTTATGGTTATCCACTTTATTAGGGCAGGAGTGATGGTCTGTCATGAACTTTTTCGTCCCAGCTAGAAGATAAATTTTTGACCCACATCTTTTCTTTTTTTTTTAAGACACTTGTGGGGTTGTTTTTGTTTTTGTTTTTATTTTTGGCTACATCGGTCTTTGTTGCTGTGCGCAGGCTTTCTTTAGTTGCGGTGAGCGGGGGCTACTCTTCGTTGCAGTGTGCGGGCTTCTCATTGCGGTGGCTTCTCTTGTGGAGCACAGGCTCTAGGTGCGCTGGCTTCTGTAGTTGTGGCTTACGAGCTCTAGAGCGCAGGCTCAGTAATTGTGGCGCATGGGCTTACTTGCTCCGCAGCATGTGGGATCTTCCCGGACCAGGGCTTGAACCCGTGTTCCTTGCATTGGCAGGCGGGTTCTTAACCACTGCGCCACCAGAGAAGCACCCATATCTTCTTATTTAACTCTTTTCCCTATCCCTTCCAATTTCCTTCCCCATACCCAGGAATCAAGGGGGTTTTTATACACCTCCTCCTTTCGAATTACAAATAATTAGCTAAGTATTCATCACAATTATTGGCATTTACTATATATTTTGAGGGCCCTCTATGACCTAAATCCCTGGTTTAGCAATTAATATGTCAAAATGTAGGGAGACTTGTGCCAAAAGAATTTGTTAAATTCCTTTTCAACTAAATAGATAGGCTTACAAGGGAATTATCTTGGCTGTAAAGATCTATTTTGAATGTCAAAAGCTGACATTATTTCTGTACAGGTAAAAATCCTAATTCTTCTCTCCACCGCCACCCACAAGAGGGATGTTTCTAACCAATCAGGGCCAAGTTCATGGACTTGAGAAAGCAATATAGACTAGATTACGTATTTCTAAATTATTAGCTCTGCACTAGAACCTTATCTAGGGTAGTAACAATGAGGATTATTTTTAAAAGGAGAGCAAATACAAAAGCCTGCTTTTGTGGCAGATTTTTTTAGGAGAGTGAAAACTCACTTTATTTCCTCTTTTTTAAAAAAATTAATTTTTGTTTACAGTTGTACTTAGTTGAATCGTGTCTCCCCCCAAAATTCATGTCCATCAGGAAGCTCAGAATGTGATCGTTTTAAGAAAGAGATTCTAGATGTAACCAAGTTAAGATGAAGTCATACTGGATTAGGGTGAGCTCTAAATCCAGTGACTAGTATAGATTTGAAGATACTCAGAGATGCACAGCAGAACATAGGGAAGAAAGCTGTGTAAAGAAGGCAGAGACTGGAGTGATGCGCATACAAGCCAAGGGATGCCAACTAAGTTCAGGGAAGCCCCAGAAGCTAGAAGAGAGACACGGAACGGATTCTCCCTCAGCGGCCCCAGAAGGCATTAGCCCTTCCAACACCTTGATTTCGGTCTTCTGCCCTCTAGAACTGTAAAAGAATACATTACTGTTGTTTTAAGCCACCTAGTTTTTCATAATGTGTTCAGGTAGCCCCAGGAAACGAATACGGTATTTAGTTCTCTCCTTTAACACAACCCAATGGAAGAAAAGCAAGAAAATTTGTCTCTGTTCTTTTCTTTATCTCTCTGATATTGATAATGACTTACAGTATGGAGAAAAGATGTTTTGTTTGTGTATTTATCACATGTACCTGTAAAGAATAATTTCTAAGTGTGAACACATAAATAATAAAAAGTCAAAGGTGATACCAAAGTGCTTTGGCTGAAAGAATGGTAACAACAAGAAAATGTTCCAGGGACTTTCCTGGTGGCTCAGTGGTTAAGAATCTGCCTGCCAATGCAGGGGACACGGGTTCGAGTCCTGGTTCGAGAAGATCCCACATGCTGTGAAGCAGCTAAGCCCGTGTGCCACAACTGCTGAGCCTGCGCTCTAGAGCCCACAAGCCACAACTACTGAACCCGGCATGCCACAGCTACTGAAGCCTGTGCACCTAGAGCCTGTGCTCCGCAACAATAGAAGCCACCATAATGAGAAGCCCGCGCACCACAACAAAGAGTAGCCCCCGCTCGCTGCAACTAGAGAAAGCCCGCACACAGCAATGCAGACCCAATGTAGTCAAAAAAAAAAAAAAGAGAGAAAAAGAAAAAAGTAAATGTTCCAAAATATTAGGTAAAGGAGATTGTTTGACAGGGAGATTAGCAGGTTGGCGAATGCATCAAACTTGAGAGAGCAACGTGAAGTGAAGAAATTATGCGTGTATTTAGAAGTAATATGAATCTAAATTACTACTAATTACAATGATACCATTTATTAAGAACTGTACAGCACTCCGCTAATTGCTTGACATCATCTAATATAAAACAACCCTATGCAATAGATATTATGATCCCAATATTCAAATGAGAAAAACTGAAGCTCTGAAAGTTTAACACGATGCATGTCACACAGGCAAGTGGCAAAACAAACATTTGAATTCCAAGTCCACAGAATCGAAAAATCTCTGCTCTAATTTCTAGTTCAAAGCTTCTATTCTCCACTATTTCATTTCAAGGGGAGAAAAAAGAAATCTAGAGCATTGGTTTAGATGGAAATTTAGGATTCCTCTAATTTTTTTTTTTTTTTTTTTCTTTGCTGTACGCGGGCCTCTCGCTGTTGTGGCCTCTCCCGTTACGGAGCACAGGCTCCGGACGCGCAGGCTCAGCGGCCATGGCTCACGGGCCCAGCTGCCCTGCGGCATGTGGGATCTTCCCGGACCGAGGCACGAACCCATGTCCCCTGCATCGGCAGGCAGACCCTCAACCACTGCGCCACCAGGGAAGCCCAGGATTCCTCTAATTTTGTTTGGAGAAAATTATAAATGACTTATACGATTCTTCCCTAATTCTTTCCTGAAGCAATATTTGACTTGATACTTGCTTTTCAACTTCTAGTTCTCTTACAGAAATAGGAAACTTTACTTATTATGAAGGATACCCAGAGTGCTTGGTGGGTACATTCTTACCGATAGAGAAGCAGAGTGAAACTTCTTTGGGCAAGTTAAGTGAGTAATGATAAAGTGACAAAATCAAACATTTATACTCATATCTTTTCATCAGAGAAAAGTTTTTGTGAGAAAAAAACTGCAATACTACAAGGCAAGGAAAGACTAATTAAAATTCTTAGTTGTGAAGCAGCAATTTCTGAAAACACATTATTTTGGAAATCAGATAGTCTCACTAGCAGATTTTCTTATTTGGCCTGAAAAGGAGAAAAAAAAAAGTGGAGCTAGAAGAAAGGCTTCTTTGGATTCCTTTAAAAACTCTTGTCTTTTTTAAAGGAGAAATACCCATTAAAGTTGTACAAATTACAAAGTGCAATTATATTTCCTTCCACTGAGCGTGAGGCCTCCTTAAGTCTGCTGAGGATTTCCCCCAGATGGCCATCATCCCTGATGGTGCATCCCAAGTCCTGCCAGTTCACTGATTTAGAGCCTCAATCGACCAGACATTGAAATCTGCCACCACCCAGCTCTGACAAAGGAAGATAAATAGCCGGGTGTAGTCAGTAAGCTGACGAGTCCGTTGCCAACATCTCCTCATTTCTTGAGTGGTATCACAGCACGTTTAACAGGAGAGATGGCTGGAAACGGATCCCCAAGGCACTCACTGAGAATGAGTCCTGCAGACCAGCATTTCCACTGCCAAGTGTTATGATGTCCAATTATTTCTGGCACTTTCTCCGGAGCTGCTACTGCCATGATGCTCAGGCAATTAAGCAATGCTAGTGGCACGAAGTCCTACCATTCTTTTTGTGTTTAAATAGATGACAGAACTGATTGTCTGAGGTCACGGGTAAGGTCCGTACTCACCAATCACTCCACAAATACTCAACGGTGTTTGTGATGAAGCCAAGTAAGGAGCAAATTGAAGAAGTCTGTTTGTCTAATGCTTTGCTTACACTTTGAGACAGACTTCTAATGCAACCCTTCTCCCCAGAAGCACAGAATGACAAATACAGCTCCAGACAATGAAAATGATAGTGAATCTACAGTTAGCTTAAAAATAATTAATTAAAAAAGGTAATATCAGGGGCTTCCCTGGTGGCGCAGTGGTTGAGAGTCTGCCTGCCGATGCAGGGGACACGGGTTCGTGCCCCGGTCCGGGAGGATCCCACATGCCGCGGATCGGCTGGGCCCGTGAGCCATGGCCGCTGAGCCTGCGCGTCCGGAGCCTGTGCTCCGCAGCGGGAGAGGCCGCAACAGTGAGAGGCCCGCGTACCACACACACACAAAAAGATAATATCAAGGCCCCTTTTTTGTTGGTTTTTGGTATTTGCCATTTGGGTCATTGGAAGCTGCTAATCAAAACTTTACTTCATTTGTTGAATTCTTATCTGCTCATTTGACTTTTATTGCCACTGAAGTAAAAGCGGTTTCAACAACAGTCCACAATTGATCTGCTTTCCAGTTATTTATATTTCAAAGAGTTCACTTCACTGTAAGAGCAGAGAGCGGCCATGTCAAGTGATACGTCAAAATGTATGGCGGATTATTACTTCCTATTAAATGAATTTTCATGTGTCCATGAGTTAGTTAACAACTGTAAGTGAAAGGTTTCGGATTAAGAAGTGCACATTTAAAAAAACAGTATCTTCCTATGACTACAGCACCACTCATTTTTTGTTGGGTTTTATCTAGAATAAAATTTCCTCCATATTGGTCACTGAGGTACTTTCAGTCACATGAGACAACGCACAAGTCAGAATGGCGTGAACAATAAGGACATTTATCACAATGATTAAAGTCCAAAGACCTTTCGCAGAGTTGGTTAACTCAGCAGCTTGACGATACTGTCAAACACCCAGTCTTTTCTTTTCTAGGGTAACCACCTTGTCCTGATGTGACTGTCACATTTCCTGGTTTGGGGATTTAAAGTCCAAAGTCATGGAAACACCCTTGGTCCGGACAACTGGGATGACTGGTTCCCTCTTAAGCCTTCCATCCTTAGAGTGTTAGCTTCAGCCCTCAGGCTGTGCTCTTGTTGCTAAAAATGATTCCATCAGCTCAGGTTCTCCTCATTCAAACACATTCAGAGACAGAACTGGTTATTACTCTTTCTGTGACTCCATATCAGAGCAAATGAACTGTCCCAGAACCTGTCAACAGACTTCCCCAACATCCCATCGGACGGGACTGTATGACACCCCCTTTCCCCAACCAGTCATTGGTGAAGGAAATGGCATTGGCATGACAGGCTTAACCTAACCTAGATTCAGCCACTCGGGGCTGGGAAGTCGTCCTCCCTAAGCACAGTCATGAGGAGAACAATGAAGAAAGGTACCGGGTGCTGATGTATGGGGAGTGTCTGTGTAGCAGACATTGTTGGATGCCTGTGGGTTTTATTTTGTAGCGTGTGCTTGCCTCCCTGTTCCTATAGATTCCTTGGGGAATAGGGGATCTCTTCCCCATTCACATTTCAGGATGTTGGGGGAGGGAAGCAGTGGGACCTTCCCAGGTGATGGCGATTCCTCCTCTCCTCTCTGCACTGTGGTTGAAAGCCACACAATACAAGATAGATTTCCATAACTTCAGACAAGTGGTGATAGTATTTCTAGAGTTTCTACCCTCCAGGAAACTCCGACTCCAGCTTTACAGACCTGAGGTTCTTTACAAATAAAAACCCGTTTGTTTCCTTACATTGCACCTACCTACCATCAAGGGCTGGAAATGTCACCCTTAACATGGTGCCTGAGGAGGGAGCAATGTGGGTGGGGGGGTGGAATAGGGACTGGTCTTTCACATGATCTAGTGTTCATCTGGGAAGCTACCTTGCTGTTTGTATCACAGAAAGCTAGTCAATAAAAGGCTGACTAGTAGAACCACCAATTTATGTATAAAATATCCCTCAATTGGAGAGAATGTTCTGCCTTGTGTTCCAGAGCCAACAAGACTCATTTCAGATTCATTTTCTATTTTTTTTTCTCAGAGTGTCAATAGCCAAAACATTGGGTTTAAGTTTCAATGCTCTTTCGCTGCAGCATTTCAAAGACAGACTGAAGTAGCTTCTAAGTTACAGGTTAAAAAAAAAAAAATCTAACCAAAGGTGTCAAACATTAAAACTAAGCCCTTTTTTCCGCCTAAACTGGTAGGTATCTTTGTGAGACTTATAAATGACTGAAGTAACACCTTCAATATTTTCAATGAACTGAAATACGCTGACCCTGTTAGGTGCTCTTTCAGAGTGTCTGTGCTGAGGACTTTTATCTGCACTCACACTCCTCCACAGAGGTCCTTCTAAGCTACGTCTGCCAGGTCACATCAACCATTGTGGATGTCCTCTGCAAATACAAATATTTGTAAAATATTCTCAGAGTGGGTGGGCACACGGTTTGCTGATAGTTTCGAATAATTAAAGGGGCTCCATGTGCAAATGTCAAAATAGAAAAAATGTGGCAGAAAATGGGGCGAAGTGACAATACAAATGGCCAGGCTTCCCCATTATCACTCGCTGTACATCTCACAAGACAGCTGATTCCCCACTCTGTATGGGTTCCAGCAGCCAGTGATTTATTGGGTAATTCAGCATTTGCCAGTATGTCTTGTGCTAATTAAATGCATCGCACTCTATTCAGAAATGTCACAATTGATTTGTCTTCTGCAAGCACTGACTTTATTTCAATCTTCTGAAAAAGATTTTATGAGGCCCAGATAACTTATCCTGGCACATTCATTTCCCAGGGTGGCTTCCACATGTGAGGGCAGTAAGAGAGGAAACCCTCAGTGAACATTCGATACAAATGCCTTTGCAGACATCTTATTTATCTGTTACGTGCCATGTGTCTGAGAAACGGCCTAGGTATAGCAAAATTACAAACCGCTCCATTAGCCTATAAAAGCATTTAAACATGACAGAAGTTAATGTAAAATGATACTGGCAGATCTCATTGGATGATATTAGATCAATCCAAAAACATGTACTTTGAAAGTGTGTTATTTATTACGAGGTGTTTACTTATTCACAAACTGATTTTGACTGAATTCAGCTATTAACTAACTTGCGTACAAGAGGAAATCACATAATGTCATTTCAGGGGCAGGGAGAGGAGAGGAGAAAAATGCAGCATAGTGAAGTTTTTAGGAGACAACACATCTTACACTCCTGTAGAATAACAAAGGTCACGATAGACTACTAGCCGTTATTTAATGCCGGGTAGGTTTCCCCCATGGAACTCCCCGCTCTGAACCCACCTACACACTCCACGTTCAGTGTCTTCATAAATGTTGAGCCATAGGAAAAATATTCAACTTAGTCCAGAGGAAATAAAAGTTCAGCACCAAGTAGCCACTGCTCATGAATTGATCACCTAGGTCACAGAAAGAGAAGGAAGACCATATATGTCCTATTGGAAAAGAGCAATCACTGCATCTACATGTCAGGAAAAGATGACTCAAAGAAGAAACACAATGAACTCTTCAACAGGGAAATTGAGAGGGCATTGTTTGCTGGAAATTTACTAACTCACTAGCTTGTCTTTTCCATTTTTCTCCTCGTTTATATTAACATTTGGGTCTGGGTCCCTGACAATAGTAATAATATCAGTTTTCAGAGTCTACTTGGTCTTCTAGTCAAGACATACTTTTCCCTTCAAACTAAACGTAATGCTAATCATAAGGGCAGAGCTCTTTGTGCGGTTTAAGTTCAGGCTCTTTATGGGGTCCTATTGAAATGGCCATTGCTCTATCTACTTTAGGGCAAGTCAAAGTCTCTGAGAGTCTAATTAATTTACTCAGTGGTCTTTAGAATCAGCCATTTTACCCTGTTTCTAAAATAGTGCCATCAATGGCTTCCCTGGTGGTGCAGTGGTTAAGAATCCGCCTGCCAATGCAGGGGACACAGGTTCGAGCCCTGGTCCAGGAAGATCCCACATGCCGTGGAGCAACTAACCCCGTGTGCCACAACTACTGAGCCTGTGCTCTAGAGCCTGCAAGCCACAACTACTGAGCCCACATGCCACAATTACTGAAGCCTGCATGCCTAGAGCCTGTGCTCCACAACAAGAGAAGCCACCACAATGAGAAGCCTGCACACTGCAACAAAGAGTAGTCCCCGCTCGCCGCAACTAGAGAAAGCCTGCACACAGCAACAAAGACCCAACGTAGCCATCAATCAATCAATCAATCAATCAGTCTCCATGGCATTCAGCTTGTGAATAGCTGAAGTAAATCGGCAAATGAGTACAGAAAGTTCTTCAGCAAAAACACAAAAGGAATG
This sequence comes from Grampus griseus, assembly GCF_964374135.1. Lineage (NCBI taxonomy): Eukaryota > Metazoa > Chordata > Mammalia > Artiodactyla > Delphinidae > Grampus > Grampus griseus. The sequence continues at coordinate 171,146,422 of NC_139018.1, forward strand.
TATAAGGTAACAGCGTACCAACTAATTTCTTATGCCTTTAAACTTTAAGATATACTATTATTTTCTCTGAACAGGAAACTGAGATGCAAATTAGTTGTGACCCTACTTAAAAGTATACAAAGAGCTGTAAAAGGCAGAACTGAAACTCAAAAACAGCCTCTATCTGCAAGTTGAAACTGTGCTGTAGGGCACCAGGTGAACAAAATCAAAACATTATCAGGAAAGATGGATCAACCCACTTCTAGATCATTTGGTTCCACAGCCTATCTTCTTAAACGCAGAAGTATACTTGCCATGGCATGCTGTCCAGATCTCCCCTTCGGGATGGAGACCTTCATTCCCTGGCTGCCTGAAATCTCAGTGACTGAGTTCTTAGCTCAGCCCCTGTCCAGGAGCCATTAGTCCCAGGTCACATGTCCTTCCAGACGGCAGCCAATACCATAAGACTGGGAGGAGTATAAAATCTTTACCCCTTGCCTCAAGGTAAGATGACTCTGAAGACCATCTCAGTTTTAGAAGTCCCTGCGGGAATCACTCAGGTCTCTGTCATAACTGCATTGTATTGATAATCTGACTTTCCCATTGTTCCAATTTGACTTCTCTCACTCCCTTATGGGTATGGCTCTTAATAAAATTTTTGCAATCTCACCTCCATCTCAGAGCCTGCGTACTAGGGAATGTGACCTCTGACAATAAACATCAGATTGATCCCAACAGTCATAAAGAATTTCACATTTTGAGCACGTAAGAACTAACTATGGAGATATAGGTTTTCTGAAGATCATTTTTTACCAATTCTTACTCCCTATTTTGGTCACAGAGTTCACACTTATTTTATTTGTTCTAAAATTAGGTGCAATCACTACCTGAGTTGGAGGTTCACAGGAAATAAAACAACTCATATGGATTGTAAGAGACTGACAGTTTAGACATACGTTTTAGGGCATTACCCATAAAAAAAAAAGCATGAAAACTGAAAGTGGTTTAAATCAGCTTATAAATGTTATAAAATGTGAACTGAATAAATATTTTTGTTTGTTTGCTTTTACTCAGGACACCATAAAAAGAGTTTTCTTGAAGTTTGGGGGAAATATGCAAATAAACATGAGAAAGTATCAAATTAAATTATCCGGGCTTCCCTGGTGGCACAGTGGTTGAGAGTCCGCCTGCCGATGCAGGGGACACAGATTCATGCCCCGGTCCAGGAAGATCTCACATGCCGCGGAGCAGCTAGGCCCGTGAGCCATGGCTGCTGAGCCTGCGCGTCCGGAGCCTGTGCTCCGCAACAGGGGAGGCCACAACAGTGAGAGGTCCACGTACCGCATAAAAAAAAAAAAAATTATCCAAGACAGAAAATAAAAGTAGGTTCTTAAAACAATTAATGATCTGCAAATAACAAATCTGTAAAAAGTGACTGAAAGGTAATTACCTAAATAAGTTCTAAAAAAGCATTTGTGAAAATTCAGTACCCATTCACAACAACAAAGAAACACTTTAAAAGTAAGAATAGAAGGGACTTCTCTGATCTGATAAAGAATGTCTCCCCAAAATCCATATTTAATTGTGAAATATTCAAAGCTTTCCCCAAATTGAGAAAAAGGCAAGGTGGCCTGTTAATAATACTATTGAAAATCATATAGTTTTAGCCAATGTAATAAGACAAGAAAAAATAAAGCCTCAGGGCTTCCCTGTTGGCGCAGTGGTTAAGAATCTGCCTGCCAATGCAGGGGACATGTGTTCGAGCCCTGGTCTGGGAAGATCTCACGTGCTGCAGAGCAACTAAGCCCATGCATTACAACTACTGAGCCTGTGCTCTAGAGCCCGTGAGCCACAACTACTGAAGCCTGCGCGCCTAGAGCCCACGCTCCGCAACAAGAGAAGCCACCTCAGTGAGAAGCCCGGGCACCACAATGAAGAGTAGCACCCACTCACCACAACTAGAGAAAGCCTGCACTCACCAATGAAGACCCAATGCAGCAATAAATAAATAACTAAATTTATAAAAAATAAAAATAAAATAAAGCCTAAGAACTAGAAAGCAAGAAATAAGTGTTTGTTATTTGAAGCTGATATCTTCACATACAAAGTGCAAAAGAAGATAAAACTATTAGAATTAATAAGTAAGTTTAGCAAGATAATTGGTTCCAAGGTCAGTATATAAAAGTCAATTGTTTCTAAAGACCAGCAACAAATAAAATATTGAATTTAAAAAATTATACCGGGCTTCCCTGGTGGCGCAGTGGTTGAGAATCTGCCTGCTAATGCAGGGGACACGGGTTCAAGCCCTGGTCTGGGAGGATCCCACATGCCGTGGAGCAACTAGGCCCATGAGCCACAACTACTGAGCCTGCGCGTTTGGAGCCTGTGCTCCGCAACAAGAGAGGCCGCGATAGTGAGAGGCCTGTGCACCGCGATGAAGAGTGGCCCCCGCTTGCCACAACTAGATGAAGCCCTCACATAGAAATGAAGACCCAACACAGCATAAATAAATTAATAAATTAATAAACTCCTACCCCCAACATCTTAAAAGAAAAAAAAATTATACCACTTACAATACCACTAGCAAACGTAAGTTGGAGATGAACCTAAGAAAGGCTATGCAAGATTTCTACTTGCATAGACTACAAGACATCATAGGAAGAAATTTAACAAGATTTAAACAGATGGATACATATGTTATATTTATGAATTATAAAATCAATATTATAAAGATGTCATTAATAGACATCTATCTGCCCTATGATCCAGTAATCCCACTCTTATTTACTCAAAAGAAATGAAACCAAATATCCACAAAAAGATATCCAATAATGTTCATACCAACTTTATTCATAAGAGTCAAAAACTGGAAATAACTCAAATGCACATTAATGGACATTTAATGGCTATGGATATCCAGAATGGATTAACAAGTTGTGGCATGCTTATATATTGGAATACTGCTTAGCAATAAAAAGAGAACAGACCACCGACAGACACAACAATGTGGATGCATTTCAAAAACATTACGATAACTGGAGAAACAGACACAAGAGAGTACATATTGCATATTGCCATTTATATAAAACTCCAGAACATGCAAAACACATCTGTAGTGGTAGAAAGCAGGTCAGCTTTTGCCTGAGGCTGGGGTAGAGAAGAGATAGACTAGAAAGAGACGCTGAGAACGTTTTGGTGTGATCGAAATATTCTTTAACTTGATTGTTAGGGTGATTACACAGGAATATATACATATATATTTCAAAACTCAAACTCTACACTTAAAATGGGTGCAATAAATTTCAAAAGTCAAGATTTTAAAAAGAAAATCACTAGCTACAAGGATAAACAGAATGAAAACTCATTCTAAATAAACTCAGTGTATTCATAAGATACACAGCAATGTGCTATCTCCAGGAACAAAGAGATCCTGGAAATTTTAGATGGATATTTTAAACTCCTTATCAGGATTACAGCAACAAAAAGGGATGATATGCTCAAATTAGATAATTTAAGAAAAGCTTAATTTAAATTTTATTTTTTATTAAAGAAAATAATTTATTGAAAAGACATGGGCAGAGTATAGGAAAACTACAAGAGAAAGTGCAGTACCCCGGAAGGTTATCACCTTAAGACCTAAAGGGACAAGGAAGGAAGTGGTTATCAGTACATAAGAGACAATCCTATGCAGAGTTAGGCTTTGATAGGACCTTCAGGAAGGAGGTCTCCAGCTAGAAACAACCTGCAGGGAAGGGCGAGGGGGAACAAATACCCAGACTCACCATCATCCTTCCCTCTGTCTCCTGCTAGGGCCCCCTTTGCTGAACACACCTGGAAGCCGGAAGGCAAGGACGCTCAGTAATGTTGTTTGTACGGATCAGTCTCTTGGATACGAAGCAGAGTGGAAAAGACTGAAGTATAAGTGTGGAGAGGCCAGTGGAATACAGCATAACTTCCAACTCCCCCAATCCTCTCACTGCCCCCCACTTTTTATTTGGTAGGTCAACAGTGGGCCCAGGAATCTGAATTTTTAAAATCTGTACAGGTAATCCTGATGACCAGTAAGTGATTAGATCACTGCATGAAACTACCTCTCTGCGCTGATCATCAACAGGTAAAACTTTTAATACGGACACAAACACAAATTTTATGAGATGCTATTTGTAATTACTTTTTAATACTTATACATAGGTTCCATTCACCTAAGAATGTAAAAAAGCATTGAATATTTATAATACATGATTTCTGGGAGTCTAAGGAAGCCAATACCGCAGGCAAAAGGTACTTCAGTGACTATTAGAGAACTAAGTATTGCCCCTATGACACCTGGAACAGTGGAATTGGGCTTCCTCCTCTCTGGGAGTTAAGGAACTTACTACCTTAGTCTTTACCCTTGAAGATTCCCAGAGAGGAGCCCTGAGGGTCACAAGAAATCAGCAAGGTCAAGGAATCCAACTGTTTAACAAATAAGATGACAGTCATCACTCATGGGCAGGGGCATCTTCCCATAAAGGGAGCGGCTGTTGGGTTGAAGCGATGGGTTAATGTCAGTGATACTTTATCTTATTTTTGCAGAAGGAAGGGGGAGAATAAACAACTCACTTCCCAGAGCTGTTCAATTGCTCCCTTCTTTATTTGGAGCCTTTTCATAGAAGGAGAGAATTGAAGGAGGAGGAGAGAAAGGTACTTGCTCTCAGGTGCTAGGCTAAAAAGCTCAACATTTTTCCCTAGTGGCAAGTCACAGGGCCTACACTAGGACTCTCCAGATTAATTTCAGTGACAAAATAGAGTAAGATGAGAAAAATTCAGCAAACTTCAACATCAACACAGACACAGTCACAGAATTTTTTTTTGTAGTACAAGAAGCTGTGTTTTTAGTTTGAAAGTACTTAAAAGAAAATTATAATATAAATTCTGTAAAGAATGCACTTTGAATGTACTTTTATCCTGAAATCACGTAATAACCGTATGATGCATACCTCATATGAGAAGACAGTTACTAATGCTTCTACAATGCTTCCTTTCTCATTTAAATACCACAGTAAGTAGGTGCATAACATTTTTGTTTAGGAATAGTACATAAGTATGTTCATCCCCAAAATGACACAAAATGTAAGCATGATTTTGGGTAAAATGACATTTAAATGTTTCTAATTTTTCCCACAATAAGACATCAATTCCACTTTTTTTTTTTTTTAGAAGAGTGGGTGTTATTAATTCCACCCTCTAATTCCTCTTTGTTCTCTAGATCAGTATTTGACACAGTTCTACTAAAAAGGATCTGTTTCTATAGTCAAGGGCTGCAAGACAGAGAGGGCAGCTATGGGAGTTTCTGAGATCAAGGAACCTAAATATGGGACCATAATGAACTGACACAGACAGATGCATGGGTCAGCTTCTATGCGGTCAGTATAGAGAAAGCAATTTCTGTCATGTGACCATAAAGGATGTGTCCATGAAGTCATCTCTAGAACTCAGGTGGGGAATGAAAGTAATCATTTCCCTGTGGATGTTCTCCTCTGGTTCAGTGTAGACCTGCCCTTAACATTTGTAAGACAGAAGGTTAAGATGACAAATACAGACATATATTTGTTGAAACATTTACATGTGAAAAACAGGCTAAAAACTGAAAAACATATGTTCTACCGCCTTAAAAAATATACCTTCATAATGACAGAGTAGAAAAATGTACAGAAAGCTGTGGCTTTTATAACACTGCAAATCAATAAAACAGCAAATGACTAAGTTTAATTATTTTCTGTATAAGTCAGGATATTTTGCTGATGCACCAGTAAGTCATAAGATAAAGACACATAACTCATAAATTAATTTCATGAAGTTTATTTTTCATATTTTCCTTTCCACAAAATCAATAATTATGTTGTCATAATGAAGATACGTTCATAATTTTTATTCAATTGTCAGTAATCACCTAAAGAAGTATTTACAGTAGTGATTTTAAGTGACAAATTTTGACTATATTTTCATCCAAAATGTAAATTAATGTATATGTAAAAAATCCCCTAGGGCTTCCCTGGTGGCGCAGTGGCTGGGAGTCCGCCTGCCGATGCAGGGGACACGGGTTCGTGCCCCGGTCCGGGAGGATCCCACGTGCCGCGGAGCGGCTGGGCCCGTGAGCCATGGCCGCTGGGCCTGCGCATCCGGAGCCTGTGCTCCGCAACGGGAGAGGCCGCAGCAGTGAGGGGCCCGCGTACGTCAAAAAGAAAAAAAAAAATCCCCAACCATTTTATATACTTTTTAAAAGATATTTTTCTATAATAGAGTTATTAAAGGGATAATACAAATTACATTTAATGTTTATCAAAATTTTTATTTGATCAATTTCAGTTGCTTCATATAACTAAAATTTTTAAGCAAAATTAAACATGCGTTTATTTTTTGAAAATTTAATTAAATATCATCAAATATACTTATAGAAAGAAAACTATTTGTAATTCTAGGGTTCAATGTTCAGCTAATTGCCGATGTAAAGCACTGATACCATGCGTCACACACCTAGACCTACACAGTGACAAATTTAAGAGTGGTATGAACTATTTAATGTCACAAAATGTTCCTCTGACAACTCCTGCAGCTATTGTCAATACTGCAAAACTGTGAGCACTTCCATAACCCTGGATTGGAAAAGGAAGGGAAAAACTGAAACCAAGCAGGACCCTGTGGAGCTCCTGGGCACGGAAGTCTTTCAAACAGTTGCTCATCAGGGAAGGGAGGGGATGCAGGGACAAGGGAGGAGAAGCCAAGAAACAACTGTGCAGCCTTGGGGCAGGGTCCTGGTTCCGCCTCAAGGGATACACATCACAATATCTTTAAGCTTTCTGCAGAACTAAAACCTGCACCAAATGGAAGATGTTCCAGAGACAAGGTCACAGTTTGATAACCTCAAAGCTCATCAGACCACCACCTGAGGCCAGATTAAAGGAGTGCAGGCCCTGCCCACACCCTGATCCTTCAGCAACCTGCCCTTGAACCACTGTTATAAAACTCCTCACCATATCCTCCCGGGTTGGGACACAGTTTTTCAGGGCACGAGGCCTCTGTGGCCCCCTTTGTCTGGCAAAGCAATAAAGCTGTTCTTTTCTACTTCACCCCAAACTCTGTCTCCAAGATGTGATTCAGCACCGGAGCACAGAGGCCGAGTTTTCGGTATCAAAACTGGACTGTAGGTTCTACTGGGAAATTCACTTGTTATACAAAACTCTATTGGATTCAAGCCATCTTAATTGATTTTATTTATTTTTATTTTTGACTGCGTTGGGGCTTCGTTGCTGCGCACAGGCTTTCTCTAGTTGCGGCAAGCGGGGGCTACTCTTCGTTGCTGGGTGCAGGCTTCTCATTGCGGTGGCTTCTCTTGTCGCGGAGCACAGGCTCTAGGCGCGCGGGCTTCAGTAGTTGTGGCTCGCGGGCTCTAGAGTGCAGGCTCAGTAGTTGTGGCACACGGGCTTAGTTGCTCCGCCGCATGTGGGATCTTCCTGGGCCAGGGCTTGAAGCTGTGTCCCCTGCATTGGCAGGCGGATTCCTAACCACTCTTCTGCCAGGGAAGCCCTCAAGCCATCTTAGAGGAAAGGTTTGTTAATCTGTCTTCCCCTTAATTAAATGCCTCCACTATTCAAAGCCCATTCCTAGCCCCCAGCTCTTTCTCCCACCCACTCCAGAGTCCGCAAACCTTCTAGGCATTCAGGTACAATCACTTGTGCTTCAAAGGCAGAGCAGGAAACCTGGATAAAGCTTCCCTGGGACCTGAAGGGTGCTGGTCACCACCACAGAGGTTTGGGATTATGTGTGTAGCTGTGCTGGTGCCGAGCACCAGCATTTATCTGTGGCAGGTCTTTGTGATTATTTGGGGCCCCCTAAAGCTCAGGGCTGGGATTTAGACTAGAGGACCCCACCCCCATGAAAAAAGTTAAACTGATTGGTTTCACTAAATTCACAACTTTTTTTTTTTTTTGCGGTACACGGGCCTCTCACTGTTGTGGCCTCTCCCGTTGCGGAGCACAGGCTCCGGACGCTCAGGCTCAGCGGCCATGGCTCACGGGCCCAGCCGCTCCGCGGCACGTGGGATCTCCCCGGACCGGGGCACAAACCAGTGTACCCGGCATCGGCAGGCGGACTCTCAACCACTGCGCCACCAGGGAAGCCCCACAACTTATTTTTGTATGAATAGATCAGAGGTTGGAGAAACATGGGAGCTGGGTGAAGGCTAACCCAGCAGGAAAGGTGGAGCCTGTGAGAAACTAGAAAGGTCAGGACTACCTAAAGGCATTCAAATTCAAAAGTAATTCATAAACACTGAAGATTTATTGTAAAGTGTACTCAGTACACACACACATACACACATATCGTAACGATGTGAGGTGACAGATGTGTAATTAACTGATTGTGGTAAGCATTTCACAATGTATACATTTTTAAATCATCACATTGTGCACCTTAAAAACATCACATTGTACATGCTAAATATATATACTTTTTATCTGTCAATCATCCCTCAATAAAGCTAGAAAAACAAAACTCCTGGCCAAATTTGGCCAGGCTTGAAACCGCTGTGACCCATCCTATGAGACTTTTACCGAATTATACAAAATAATTTGTTCTACAACAACAAATATGTATGTTCCAGACGCAGTGCTTATAGGTGCTACTCAGGAAATAACTTCCAGCCCCCACCCAGTCCCAACCGAAAAACGCAATTCAAGCAAACCCTGATGCTTGAATGTCGAGATCAGTGTTTTCTTCTCTAATTCAACAGATCTCTTATATGTATCACTCACACACACACACACACACACACACAGAGACACTCTCACTCTTTTCTGGAATTAATTATATATACATGTAAATTTATAACTTGTATATATATAATTAATTCCAGAGGGGGGAAAAAAAACAGTAGATGTTTTCAGTCATTTGGTATATTTGAGTTTTCAAGAGTATTACCCAGAGGCTATTACTTCTCTCAGCCACTGTCCCTAAAATTCAGGAAGGTTACTATCAGGTGGGCAATAATGCCCGGCTTATGACCCCATATTCCAAACAGCTTAACAGAGCAAATATAAGATATTTTTGAATTTCAACTACCCTACAGTTCAGCTTACATAGTAGAATGCACTATTAATATTATTTATTATTTAGGCAAAAATTTAAATTAAAAAATATGCTTTTGGACTGTTACCAAGTTCTGCTTATATTTCCAGATGTGGGGGAAAATTCCTTTTCTAATTTATTTTAAAACTTCTTTATTCAAGGCTGACCAAGATTTAGCTTAGGTTAAATTGCACTTAGAGTTGATGAAAATGGTGCTTCTCCTAGAGCTCAGGACTGAGTTGTACCTGTTGTTTTTCCTCTACCTGTGGGAAGGTCTTGAGTCACACCCTAATGAGCATTCTAAACAATCAAGTGGCTTTTATCCAGATTTTACACATCAACAAAAGCAGGGAGTGAATAATAACCGGCCCCCAAAATGAAATATTTAGTAATGCTAGGTGCCAAGCATACTGCTAAAACGCCCTCCTTATTTATTTCCCAGAACCACACTGCAGAGCCTATGAGGATTGCTATTATCATCTCTATTTCACAAATGAAGAGAAGACCAGAGTATTTAATTCAACTGCCCAAGGTCACACAGCTAGTAAGTGGCTTAACCAAGACTCCAGTCCATGTCTGCTAGATTTCACAGCTCAATCTTCCCATCTTTCCCCATACCCCATTTATTTTTCTTTTTTTTCTTTTTTGCTTGCTGGACATACCTGAGCCTCCCATTTTCTATTCAAAGTTTCCCTCCATTAACTCCATTTCTATTTCAACTCTTTATCCATTCAAATTATTTTTTTGTAATTTTAAATTTGACTACAATGTTTAAACCTATATGTTAAAACTAATATAGCTTCATCTCTGATATAGATTGCTTTAAGGAAAAAAAAAAGATAATGAACACTTTCTACATCCTAACATTTTCAGTATACATCAATGGAAATTAACAAGGAATTTAAACAGAGGTATAAACATATTTCTCCACAAGGAAGAACTCATAACAATAGTTCATATCCTAAGAGGGCCAAGGAATGGCTTGAAAGATTAATGGAATTAACTTTAAAAAGCGATGAAATTTTCATAAAGTGGAGATTCTCATTAGGTATAAAGCAAACTTAAATATGATTTAATGAATTATTAGAAGTGAAACTTCAGGGCTATCTAAAACTGCCCTTAGTCCAAAGAATCCTTTGCAAATAAATAGAAAAATACATTGAAAGAAAAAAATCTTACTGAGGAGTAGAAGGGTCCAAGACCACAGTAAACTAATTTTACTAAATTGTTGATCCATTTTTTGACCTGTATATTACTTTCTGCAGTGTGACACAACCAGTGGTTTAACCCAGACCAAATGGTTGACCTTTACTTGAAAAGTAAATAATCATCTACGAGAGTTCTTGATTCAGAGATGACTCACTGGTGTCCACTGTCCACGAGCACTGTCCTATATGGACGGACACCTGCTTCATGATTAACCTCTGCTATGGGCTCAGGTGACTTGGACATTGAGCAAATGATTAATGAGTGAAGAATGTTTTTTCCCCTGCTACTTAGAGTGTCTGCACCAAGACGGAACGCTATGGCAACCAGAATATAGAGAAGTGATGGAAGGATGTTGCCGAGTGATGACAAAAGCATTTTGCAGGAAGTACTGAAGCTATGGTAAAATGAATATGAAACAGAAATGAAGCCTTGGGAAGGAAAAAATAAGTAGAGAATAAAGGAGAGGGAAAACTCAAGAAAGCCAGACCTTTAGGAGGAAGACTAAAACTTTACAGACGTGAGACAAAATGGGAAAAATTTCTGGGTAACATGGAGTAAGTAATAGCAATAGAACCTACAACTCAAAGAGTTTTTAGGCCATCAACTAAAATTAGGTAATTTTTCAATCACATTCGAGCAGGTGTGATTTGTTAATCACAAACGTCTTAAACCATCACCAATCATCTTCCAGAAGCATCTAGTAAATGCCAATCGTGCAAGACTAGGGAGGTCCTGTTTGGGTTTTTTTGCAAGAAAATTTCACATTCTTAGTTTTTACCTAGTATGTCACTTTGGTGCACATTAAGTGCACAATAGTTTGCTAGTTTTTGGGTTAGGCTGGCAAACATGATCATGTATAAGAACACAGAATAGGAAAAATATTAGAAATGGTCCGAAATATGTCACTGAGTAGTTATTCAAATGAATGCATCTTGGCCACATGAATTTAGGCCATATATAATCAAGATGGCATCAAACAGCCACTGAGTTTAAGGTGAAAGAGTGAGCTCAGTTCTCATCTCTGGGAGGCCTAAAGAGAGAAGGAGGATATTCAAGAGCATTTCTAGTGACAAATGAAAGACACAGCTCAGTGTCTGGGGGAGGGGGACCAAGGAGGGAGGAGGGGCTCTAGGCAGAGCCTCAGCCAGCTTAAGTAGGTGTGTGAATGACCGACCCCCTATGTATGCCTGTGCCTGAGATGAGTGAAAGCCACGCATGGGCCAAGGTATAGAAAGATATCAGGGAAGATGGAGGTAAGACTGAGATGACTGCAAAAATGCACATTGAGGAGAAAGAACGCTTTGCCACGGTAGGTTAGAATAGTCTGGAATGTGATACCCTTCTTCCTTGCTGGCAATCTTATTTTCTTTTGCATCGAAATCCCAGTGCGGGGGCAGGTCACGGGGGAAACATTTGAACATAAAAGTCAGCATGGTTAGAACTATGTAAGACTAGCCCAATCCACATTGCATTTGGAAAATCTGAACAGAAAAGAACAGCAACCAATGTTAACCAAGGAGGGCATTTGGTTGAAGCCAAAAGAATTTAATATTAGTTTCACCCCCTCCTCTTTTTTTTTTTTTTTTTTTGTGGTACGCAGGCCTCTCACTGTTGTGGTGTCTTCCGCTGCGGAGCACAGGCTCCGGACGCGCAGGCTCAGCGGCCATGGCTCACGGGCCCAGCCGCTCCGTGGCACGTGGGATCTTCCCAGACCGGGGCACCAACCCATGTCCCCTGCATCGGCAGGCAGACTCTCAACGACCGCGCCACCAGGGAAGCCCACCCCCTCCTCTTATATGACCACTCAAGGCAAGTCACTGACAACTTCTCCTGCAGGGTCCCTATGTACAGCATAGAACAGCATGCACCTAACAGCAGAGAAATTAATCAACCAATCAAGCCTCTCAATCCACCTAAACTCTCATCAACAGCTTAAGTATCCTCCCTGATATCACTGCTTGAAGATTGTTGTAGGAGCTGACAGAGGGCCGTGGCACTCAAACCCACAGTGGTCTTTCTGGTATCAGAGCAGGGTTGATTAGGTAATGTCTGCAAAGATAAGGGCCAGATTCCTAAGGTCCGGAATGATCCTTATGAATGGTTCATTCCCTACAGCAGAATCTCAGCCAGAACTGAAGGAGGGAGGGAATAGGCTCTCCAGCTGGGCTGATGTCCAGTAATTGGTCTCTAAGAAGCAACAATTACTTTTCAGGTGTCCTCTCAATGAAGCCTAAATACATGCTGCACTCTCAAAATTTCCCAACTATTCGTTATCTGCAAATCCATTACTTGCAAAGAGCTTCTAGCTTTTGTCCTAAAACACTGAGATTCACCTCCTTCCTGCTGAATATCTCAAAAGGCAGGAAAAGGACAATGGAGCAGAATGTGACTAACCCATCCGTCAGGCCACTTCTGTGACTATTTCTGCAGACCCTTTGTCCCCTCTCAGTCAGTATTAACTATATAGTCCAATTAAACCTAGCGCTGGTGGTCCACAGGGATTCCTTTCATACAAAAATGCAATTCGCTCCCAGATTCTCAGCATTACCTAATGGCCTGCATAGAAGCAGTTGGATGGTCTCTGGCCAGTTCCCCGGGGACAAATTGATCACCATGGCAATAATCAGAAGCTCTCACCCTATAGAGGGGCAAGGTAATATCCACAGCGCCATGGAGGAAGCATATCTGATTATCTCAGAAGGGCTGCCTCCTTGGACTAGGCTGCTACCGCCGATTAAACTGCGCGCACGCGCACGCGCGCGCGCACACACACACACACACACACACACACACACACACACGGCTAGTGCCAGAATGTGGAAGCAGGCATATGGTTGGAAACTGAGTGGGGGAAACACGAACTTCTGATGCAGCCCAGCTGCCTCTGCTCAGGTGGTCTGGGTCAGCTCTCTGTGAACAGGACCCGCTCAGCCCCAGTAAAAAGCACTGACGGATACTTGCAGAAATACAACTGGACTGAATCCGGAAACCACTTCACCAGCAATACAGTAGGAGGAGGAGAAAAATTCAGGAAACGTGATCCCATGAAAACATTTGAGAAAGTAACGTGAGCCTGCACCCAAACCCTATGATAATTATAAACTGTTTGATTTTACAATTCTTTTGGAGAGCCTACAACTATTAAAGGAGGAACTGGATCTAATTTCGATATTTTTTCCTGCTATATTGCTTTCAGCTAGATTTGCATCTTTTGTTGGAGACATCCTCTGAAAAGAATGTCATTAAAATACAGACGAGAGATGTGTAAAAGAAAATACATACTTGTATTGTGTAACCTCTATAGTAACAAATGCCCAGTGGGCCAAACAAGACCAAAAATCTAGTTTCCTACATTTGTGTGAAGTTGGCATGTTCGCACTGCACAGAGCTAGGGTGAAATTGATCCAGGGAGAAGTTAGCGTATGCATCCTCATTACTACCTATTGTAAAGGCACATACACACTTTTCCTTATTACTCTGTGCATTCGAAGGCTTTCGAAACATGCATTCACAACCCTTACCTTCCTTTACTGTTGAGAACCATCTAGGGACAGTTCACTGTAGATGATCAAGGGAGGGAAGTATCTTCTAAGCCCTCGTGCAAATTTCCCACCTTTGTGAGGTCAGAGGCTGACATCTAGCCCCACATGACAGGAAAGATGTGGGCTAGTAGTCAGACTGCTTCTCAGGGGGCTGCCTGCAGTCACTTCTGGGTGGAAAGCTGGGCCCTTACAGGACTTTAATGAGCTTGCTGAAAATCGCACTGAACCCAAACACAGAATGATTTCACAATTAGAAGTTGGGATTTTCTAGTCTCTTACTTTTCTGTCACATTTTTGTACTGGGTGTTAATAGGTCCTTCAAACTCTTTCTAACTAACCCCTTACATAGACTGCAATTAAGGAATTTCAATGATGCTATACCATATAGGATAAATCATATTTCAGATCTGTGAAATATCATCTTTTCATTATCAAGAAACCACTATCTTGTGTTAAACTAATTTGTGTTAAAATAAATGTGGATTTGACACGGCATTTTGTACAAAGTTTCTTTAAACTGCTGCCATTTAAAATAAATAGCAGCCTCTTCTTTGCTGATAGTAGTAAAGATTTAACCTATTAATCTCTGTCTCTTTCCTCAATCAGTGAAGAAGTTGAGATTTGTGTGTCTTATCCCATGGATTCGTGGTGACGATTATATACTTGGCATGTAATATTTTCTCAAAAAATAAGTTACCCATCTCTCCCATTTATGAACCATCTTTTTGTCAAGACTTTATGTTGTGGGACTTCCCTGGTGGTCCAGTGGTTAAGACTCTGCACTTCCAATGCAGGGGGCATGGGTTCGATCCCTGGTCGGGGAACTAAGACCCCGCATGCCATGCAGCGTGGCCGAAAAAAAAAAAAAGACCCTATGTTAAACATCCTTAAATAATAAAGTTCCACTTTCATTCTATTTGCTATTTCATGAAAACAATATGCAAAAAAGAGTAGATTTTAAATCCTCAGACCCATAATTTAGTGAATCTTTGGGAAATTGCTTAGAGGGAGTGAGGCAGAACATACCCATCTGTAAACCTCATCACAGATATCTCTCTCTTCCAAATCAACTAAATGTCCTTTCTCACTTCAAATGTCTTCATTCTCCTATTGCCCTCAAATCAGGGTGTGCAAAGACATCCTAAAACAAGATGCCACCAAAACCAAGAGCAGCTGGGAGCCACGGGTGCATTTCATTTGAAGAGGTCTGCTGTTACTTAGGGGAGTGTAAACTTTGGAGTGAGGCAGAGGTGGGTTCAAATCCCAGTTCTACCACATTTGGCTGTTTGATTGCCGGCAAGGGGTCCAAACTTGCTAAGTCTCAGTTTTCTCAATTGTGCTATGGGTGATGATATCCATCATCTCTAAATGTTATCAAAGACCCAGGTGGATTTGCCACGGAGCTAGTGAAGCTTAACTTCCAGGACTGCTCGCTTGCATGGATGTCTTCAAGGCCCTCTACCTAATACTGTCTTTCTACTTTTTATTCCTTTTCTTAAACAAAGCTTCTCAACGTGTGTAAGCATCAGGTGCCACAAATCCTGGACCTACCCTTGCATGATGATTAAACAGGAAAATAAACTTAAGGTATTGGTCCACAGCAACTGTCCAACAAATGGCATTATTGTCATCAGACTCACAGGCCAAATGATTAGATCTGGTATTAAGCTGATGCACAGAAGGCTACCACCTAATTGTACTGCTTACAGATTACACAAAGTCTAACTCTAATAACCTAAAAGGGAAAAGAATTTGAAAAAGAACAGATATACGTATATGTACAACTGAATCACTTTGCTGTACATCTGAAACTAACACAGCACTGTTAATCAACTGGACTCCAGTATAAACTAAAAATCAAATAAAAAGAGTCCATCAATTTTAAAGAACATTCGCTGATTCAAGAGTCATTTACCAAACATCTACTGTGTACCAGGCTTTGGTACAAGAAAAGCAAATTAAAAATAAAACTGAAAAATAAAGTTTAACTCATCCTAAAATACACCACACCAAGCTTGGTGAGATGCTAGAACCAAGCTCTAGTGACACATTTGGATTCAGCATTAATATTAAAGGTGTACCATACTTGGGTACATTAGGAAGTAAGGTTTCAAGTTAACTCATCACAGGATAGGTCGACTTAAATGTTGAGGAAACAAACGTAAAAGCCTCGAGCAAACGATGCCCAGGGTTCTAGGGGGAGGGCTCGTGATGCAGGCTGTGGGGACCTGATGTTTTGGAGGCTCGCTCGTGTTGCAGCAAGCATCAGTTCTTCATCAGGCTTCTGCCTTTTTGACAAGCTACCCCACCCAGGCGATTCTGAACTCCAGTTAGTTTGACAACACCTGCTTACTGATTAAACATGAAATAAACAGCGGATCAGGTATTTTTCAGGATTCCGTATATGTTCCTGCCTCTGGCTCAGAAGAAAACCAATTTTCTACCGACAGTATGGCCCTTCCCTTCCACAGCAAGAGGCCAGTGGTTTGTACATTTTCTCTCCTGATGGTTTAGCACAATTGCCGATAAAGGGCATGGCATTCGGACATACATCACGATTCCAGCAGGATCGGGGATCTCTTTATATACTTGTGGATAAGGTGGTTTCATGTTAGCTGAAATACAGATCTACTGCCCAGAGGGACAGAATCCTCCTGAAGATGGTGGATTAAGAGCCACAAATGCCTGAAACAAAGTTTCTAGTGGAAGGACAGAATGCTTGCTCTCTGGTTTTGTCCCGTTTCAAACTTGTTATCAATAACACATGGAAACCTAAGAAGGGTGCTTACAAATATACAGGTAGTGCAAAATAAGGAAGGAATAAATGCCTGGAAAAGAATAATGCTCAAGCTACAAAGCAATCCAAACAGGCTGGAATTAGAACCAAAACCAAATACGACCATGGAATGGATGCAAGCATGAGGGAAAAGAAAAGAAAACCAGGACTGTTTCAGGAGGGTATTATTGATACAAGTTTTGTTTGAGTCCACAGTAAAATGCTGTGAGTTTAATGCTGTTGATGCTACTCTTATATGTGCATATATTTCCACTTTTTGGAAGAAAATAGTTCTACTCTATTCTGTGCTGATCAAACTATGTTTTTTTTGGAACAGATTCATTTCTGGGCATAACACTTTAAGAGGAGAAATCCTCAAATTACCAGGCAGCCAAAAGGGGATTGCTCGGATGGTGAGGAGTCTAGAAACTAATGGATACTCCATATGCTAGCTTGAGGGGTAAAAAAGGCTTGTCTTTCTTCAAATAACGGATCGTCTGTAGACTTATTCTGTCACTGCTGGGCAAAATCACGGCTATGTGATGGCTGTACGATGGCGTGTTAAGTTAACTACAGGAATATACAATGAAACGGTTAAATATCTCCCCAAAATGCAATGGAGAATCCAGTATGGAAGTGAGCTCCCCGTTGTGAAGGTAATCAAGCACAGAGTAAACAGTGACCCAGCCAGAATTACTACAACGTGCTTTCTCTCACTTGATATTGTTCAGAGAGGAGGGTGGATAAATCCGAGATGCTTTCAGCTCCACAGAGAAGTTTCTATTATTTGCTTCATCTCAGCTAGCTCAGAGTTTGGGCTGCAAGTTGAAGCTGGAGAAGGTGCAGAAAACAAGGAGCAGCAAAAAACAAAACCCAAAAAGGGCATATAGACATTCAGTAAATATGTCCGGAGCACATACCAAGTGCCATGCCCTGTTCCAGGCAATGGGGACACAGAAGGAAAAACAAAATCCCAACCCCAATCCCTGCCCCCATAGAGCTTATATTCTATTACGAGACATTTACGAGAGGTGGTTTGGTGATTCCCCCCTGCTGTGAGAACACAGAATAAAGTAAAAAGGGCTGTGGGGACTGAAAGGGAAGCATGACTGTGCACAGGGCATTACCTGAATGAGTACTTCTCAGTCTAAATAAATCCCAAGATTCCTTATCAATGAAATCTATCCCATATTAAGATTTCATTGGCTTCTCTGAAGCACTGCAGTCTATTCATTCAAAAAGGGCACATGTGCTGCCCCTACTCCCCTTTTAAAGATCCCCAAATGACCATCTGACTCTATCAATATTGACTTCTTTGGAGGAGGTCACCACCTACCAGATGGTACATCCATTATGTCAAGTGAGTTCCCCCTGACATATTGACGATTTCATTCTTCTTGTCTTTTGGCCAGAACCTCCCTTCTACTGAACGTATTCTTGGTTCTATCAGTGTGTACATCTTTGATGTTCCCAACACTATACTGAATCACCAGCTGCCTAACTCCTGTAGCTGCTGTTATCTCTGGCTCAGTGATCTTCTTGAACCTTGACTCCGTTTGCCTTGCTTTAGGAGGACTTTGAACACATTTGCAAATCCCAATTCCAAGACTGCTTCCGTTTACACACGTATCTTCTAAGGCAGCGTCTCTCTTCATGACCCCCAGGCATCGTTGGCAGTGAATGAATTTAGCCCTCACGGTCTCACATAACCAGGGTAAGCCTCTACTTTCTCTCTGCTTTTATGGCTGGTTTCTGCTCAATTCTGCTCACCTTCAGGAATACAGATGTTGGGATCTGGAGGTCAGCCGTGAGGGTGTTTGCGTTAACCTCAGCAAACCACGATGCGCTGATCTCCAGTCTCCTAGTGCACTCCTATTTCTCTCCCTGGAATTAGATGCTCAGCTCTCTGCCAGGGGACCTCTTCCCAGACAGTCTCTGATTTGAACTATCTGAGGGGCTGTTATGGGAGAGTAACAACCCACATAGCTCATGCTACGTGCTCCACTCCCGGGGAACAATGCTGCGTCCTTGCCAACCAATCAAACCGATACCTCAATCATAGAAGATTCATGTCTCTTTGCTTATATCCTCGAAGGGGGAAAAATAGCTAATGTGATTCTCTCCTTCCTAAAGGCTTCTATGCAGTAAGTGGCTGGGATTAAATTATATAATCACATCATCTGTCTGTTCAAAAGCCTGTCACTCTTTTGCTGCATTTGCCAACTTGTCCCTTTAGCAGAGGGGCTCGATACTGTGAGCAGTGGGAAAGGGAGCATTATGATGTCGAGTCATATCATTCTAAATACCATCAAGGCCATAAAATGGGAAGTCAGTGATAAATAATTTATATTTATCAGAATGACTGAATCTTATTACAAGTTCAGCAATATGATATCCTCCCAGACAGCACAGACGTGGATGGAGAAAGAGATCAGAATTTCAATAGTTGGCCAGGGTTGCACTGAATTCTTGTTTAAAGCCCTACGAACCTGGTGTGAACCTGATTGATCTTTTTGTTTTTGTTTTTGTTTTGTGGTACACGGGCCTCTCACTGTTGTGGCCTCTCCCGTCGCGGAGCACAGGCTCCGGACGCGCAGGCTCAGCGGTCATGGCTCACGGGCCCAGCCGCTCCGTGGCATGTGGGATCTTCCCGGACCAGGGCACGAACCCGTGTCCCATGCATCGGCAGGCGGACTCTCAACCACTGCGCCACCAGGGAAGCCCCTGATTGATCTTTTTTTCACTAGTCCCTAGAAAAGAGGGTGCTAGTCTTTTTTTTTTTTTTTAATAAGTTTATTTATTTTTGGCTGCTTTGGGTCTTCGTTGCTGCCCGCGGGCTTTCTCTAGTTGCGGCGAGCGGGGGCTACTCTTTGTTGCCGTGCGCAGGCTTCTCATTGCGGTGGCTTCTCTTGTTGCGGAGCACAGGCTCTAGGTGCGCGGGCTTCACTAGTTGTGGCTCAAGGGCTTAGTTGCTCCGTGGCATGTGTGATCTTCCTGGACCAGGGCTCGAACCCGTGTTCCCTGCCTTGGCAGGCAGATTCGGGTGCTAGTCTTATACCAAGGAAGTAAGCAAGTCGAAAAAAGAAATCCAATTCAACAAGATGATTTGGAAAAGATAAGAAACTATGGGAGTAAGTAAAAAGGCTAAGATGCCATAGTTGTTTCCATTCTTTTCTTCATTCCAAGTTTACCTTTATTCTTAATTCATTTCTTTATTCATTCATTCAGTTTCTTAAATGCCCAGAGTGTGTAAGATACTGTATTAAGAATTGTGGAAGAGGCAACAATGAAGAATAGATATGCTTCTCACCTTCAAGTACTTTACACTCAAATACAACACACTGGAATAAACCTTGGAAAGCAGAACTCCACCTGTATAAAGAAGAAGTGAGCATATGTCCGAGCTCAACACTAATACATTATCTTTTTCTTCATCCTTCTATCTTGATGGTATCTGCCTAATTCAGAGCTGTTCCCCCTTGAAAAGTTTTCTCCTGGGACCAGGTCCCTGGTTTGAAAAGCAAAAGTTCAAATCCACTTTCATTTCCTAAACAGGATACTCAGAGCAAAGTCATTTCTCAAATGATCAATTAAACTTTGTTTAACACATTTTTTCTGACAGAAAAAATCACTGATCAGGAAGGCCTATCTCTCTGAAAACACACTAATCTCTACACACACAACCGCAACTCAAGACTACCTTTTTCTTTGGTGGGATATACCTCATGTATGAGCACAGTTATTTTTAGTAAATACCTCATGGTGTGCTTGATTAAAAATACCAATCCCTGGAAATATAAATTGATATAGCCACTACGGAGAACAGTATGGAGGTTCCTCAAAAAACTAAAAACAGAGCTACCATACAACCCAGCAATCCCACTACTGGGCATATACCAAGAAAACCAGAATTCAGAAAGAGTCATGTACCACAGTGTTCACTGCAGTTCTATTTACAATAACCAGGACATGGAAGCAACCCAAATGTCCATCAACAGATGAATGGATAAAGATGTGGCACATATATACAATGGAATATTACTCAGCCATAAAAAGAAATGAAATTGAGTTATTTGTAGCGAGGTGGATAGACCTAGAGACTGTCATACAGAGTGAAGTAAGTCAGAAAGAGAAAAACAAATACCGTATGCTAACACATATATATGGAATCTAAAAAAAAAAAAAAGTTTCTGAAGAACCTAGGGGCAGCACAGGAATAAAGATGCAGACGTAGAAAATGGACTTGAGGACATGGGGAGGGGGAAGGGTAAGTTGTGACAAAGTGAGAGAGCGGCATGTACATATATACACTACCAAATGTAAAATCGATAGCTAGCGGGAAGCAGCCACATAGCACAGGGAAATCAGCTCCGTGCTCTGTGACCAACTAGAGGGGTGGGATAGGGATGGTGGGAGGGAGATGCAAGAGAGAAGAGCTATGGGGATATATGTATAGCTGATTCACTTTGTTATACAGCAGAAACTAACACACCAGTTTAAAGCAATTATACTCCAATAAACATGTTCCAAAAAAAAAAACAAAAACCAATCCCTTTTCGCCTTTTCTGCTTGGAGTAATAGTAGCAGTTCAGCTGTATGAATCTCCTCCCCACCTGGCATCTGGCTATCTTTTCTTTTAGGGAAGGCTCCCAGACTTTATTTTCTGGTCCAAAAGCGTTTATTAAATAAACTAACACTAACATCAGAATACATTTTTTTGCAACTCTTCTCCAAATCCCTGCTGCTGCAAGCTACACTTGAGAGACGACCAAGGTGGGAAACCCAAGGGACACAGAGGCAGACTCTAGCTACCAATGAGCAGAGGTCCTGGATTAGTCCCCCGTTCCAGTCACCACAGCGGCTTACGAATGTATTGTCTTCTCCTCCGTACACGTCCCACCCCATTCTCTCCGTAGCCCTGCTTCAGCAGAACCTCCATGTTGAATTAGCAGGTGAACTGGCAAATTCTCAAAGCTGCGCAAAATGCATCCAGCTCTTTTGTGCCTCTGAGTCTGCTCCTGCGCTGCTTGGCCTTTCCTTCCCCCGCCCTCTTGTGCCTCCAGAATACGAACGTGTCCTTTAAACCCAGATGAGAAACCAGCTCCCCAGGATCCACTCTACAGCCTCTCCAACCGCAGAGGAATGAACCCTTCCCTCCTGCTGATTTTCGATTGCTGCTAACGCAAATTACCACAAACGGAGTGACTCATGACAACCCAAACTTATCATCTTACCGTTCTGAAGGTCAGAAGTCCTAAAACCCAAGCTGTCAGCGGGACTGTATTCCTTCTGGAGGCCGTCGGGGAGAATTCACTTCCTTGCTTTTTCCATCTTCTAGAGGCTGCCTGCACTTCCTGGCTCGTAGCCCCTCCCCCAAACGCTCTGCTCTCTGCTTCCCTCACAGCTCCCTCCCTTCACCAACTCTCAACACTCCTGATTCTTATTAGGACCTTTCTGATTACATGCGGCCCACCTGGATAATCCAGGCTGCTCTCCCCAGCTCAAGAGCCTTAATTTTTTTTTTTTAATTGAAGTATAGTTGATTTATAATGTTGTGCCTGGGAGTGTGGCATTAGCAGATGCAAACTAGTATGTATAGGATGGATAAACGACAAGGTCCTACTGTAGAGCACAGGGAACTATATTCAATATCCTGTGATAAACCGTAATGGAAAAGATCCTTAATTTAATCATATCTACAAAGATTCTTTTGCCTGTAAGTAACGTATCCACATGCTCTGGGGATTAGGACATAGATATTTTGGGGGGGCAGTTACTCTGCCTACAGCCCCTCCTTTTGAAGCCCCACTCTGCTCTTCCAAATGTCCACATTAGCTGCATTATATTCCAGTGCATTTTGTTTACAAAAGTCACCCTAACAGTCTTCCAGAAGGTACTTTGGGCCTTTACGTTGTTCCTCCAGTGCCTACAATTTTGCTTATTACTTAGCAGTCAATAAATCGAATTGAATGTTTGTGGAAAAGAAACTCAGGGGGAAAAAAAAAGTAAGGATGATTTAACTGCAAGGCTATTATTTGACAAAAAAATATAATAAATGAATTTTTGCATCAACGAGGATGACAAAGCAAATGGTTGGAAAAACACAATCAGTTCAGCTTTCTGGCATAAGGTCTCACAGATAATCACAGAACAACAAAACCCCACAGGTGTAGATCAGGGGCCGGCAAACTACAGCTTGTGGCCACCTGTTTTGTAAGTGACGTTTTATTGGAACGCAGCTGTGTCCATTTGACATACTGGCTGACATACTGCTTTTGTGAGTCAATGGCAGCTGTTGAGAAGTTGCTACAGAGACTATATGCCCTACAAGCCTAAAATATTTAGTGTTTGGCCCTTTATATAAAATGTTTGCTGACTTCTGATCTAGGTAATGAGAGAGATTGAATTAGAATTTTGTTCCAGGCAGGCTGGAGTAAGCATTTTGAAAGCCAGATTCACCTATTCAACTTCCATGGCACGTGAATACCCAACTATTTAGCTGGGCTCTCTTACCGATTAGATTAGAAGGCTGACATACTAATCCAGTCATGAAATTATAAAGCTGGTCAGTTGATATATTTTGAATGTTAACGATAGCCGAGATAAGGCAGCAGCATCTCCAATTTCTTATCCACTGATCAAACTTCAAATTTCCTAACTCCATCCTTATAAATGTGGATCAGATTGTCTTACCAATGCTTAACAATGGCACCCTCAGAAAATTATTTCAACATTTAAGATGCATCGTTTCTACCTCCTACTTGCCTCTTTTGAACGCATGTATAGGCACCAGGCAGAAATAGCCATCCAATTCTCTTTGATAAAAATCAACCTGTTTATAAGAGAAAACAGAATGAGGATGAGAAGAAAAGTCAGGAAGTTAAAAAATTTTTTTTTCTAAAATATTACCTTTTAACAAAGATGGCTTTGTAGTTTTAAACAAACAAGCAAACAAATCAGCAAGTCACTATTTGTGGTATTTGCATGAAGTTAGAACTTTTCATATATTTGGTCTGAGAGAAAATATTTATTGGTCATTTTTGCCGTATCACTTTAAATAATACCCCTTTAATTAAAAAAAATTAAGATTGAACGTCAGCAGCCACTATTATAAAACTACTAACGATTAACCTAGTTTCTCATTCTCACGAATTGGAATTAAGAGCCTTGAGTCATAATTCCAGTTCTGCCATTAACCTGCCATGTGAACTACAAGTCACAAACATTTCCATGGCCTCAACTTCCCCACGTGTAAAATCATTGTAACAATATCTTCCTCACCTAATTCACGGCACTGCTGTCATAAAATGAGGTAATGTTGGTGAATTTGTGCAAACGCTATACAAATGAAAGATATTATTATTATCTGATTATTGCCTTAACATCTTCCCAAATTGTCTCTGGTATTAAAAATGTTATGGTCATAAACATCTATAACAGTGCTCTGTAGTTGACAATGAAATATTTCTCCTTGTGAATTTCATAGTTTAGATTTTATTTTGATGTAATAAAACGAGCATAATTAACTTTTATTGTGTGCATTATTTGTGGGAACGTTTTAACACGTTAAGTACAGCCATATATCTCAGCATCACACAAGGATTACCAAATTGAGAAGTGCTTTCTTTAAAAATGAGGTGGGGCTTCCCTGGTGGCGCAGTGGTTGAGAGTCCGCCTGCCGATGCGGGGGACACGGGTTCGTGCCCCGGTCCGGGAAGATCCCACATGCCGCGGAGTAGCTGGGCCCGTGAGCCATGGCCGCTGAGCCTGCGCGTCCGGAGCCTGTGCTCCGCAACGGGAGAGGCCACAGCAGTGAGAGGCCCGCGTACCGCAAAAAAAAAAAAAAAGGGGGGGTGATTTCATTTGGAGATTTGAGTTTGGTTTTATTGCTGAGATTAATAAGATGTTGTTGAAAATGAAACTGTTTTCTTTCCAGCACTTCATATTTTTGCTTGGTTAAAGAAACAGCAGTAATATGATTATATGTCAGTAATTAAATATCTTTGCAGAACAGTATCTTGATAGCATATATTTAGAACACAGCCATACCAAAAACATTCAATTACATAGATACAGCTTTAATATTTAACAGCTTGTTTCTTAACGACCATCCTTCTGGGGAGCTGATGTTGACTATGTATAAAGGAAAGCAAGCAGCTTAGTGTCAAATTAAGGGAAGTGGAATATATTATAATGGTGCTTTTTATGTTTTGCTATTCTCACATTCAGCCGAGTATAATGTTTTTATTTAATACGTTTAACTATCGATTCATCTCTCTTATTTTTAGCAACAGGGGCCTTCAGTTTTCTCTAAACACAATGAAGGTTTATCCAGGGACCAAAGTAGGAAAAAAAAAGTCATTTAAATTAAGCATCATGGGGAAATAAACATGTGTAAGACAAAGAATAGGCATTTCCAATAAAATTCCCGGAAAACAACATGCTGAAACCACTGGAAAGGCATCTCAGGAAGTAGAGAAGAAAGCTACCTCATACTCGTTCTTAGAGATGGGAATAGCAGAGAAGCCAGGCTCCTGTTAGGAGCCCCTGTGTTTCCCTTTTACCTAACGTTAAACGTGAATTTGTAAATAAATGGAACTATCCCTAATTTATTAATGGTGTACTTTGTTTTAGAAAGGAACCTAGCGTTTTCCCTAAATTTTGACTTTGATTCCAGTTTCACGACTCCTTACTGTAAGTCAGGGCTCAGCTCTTTCTACTAAAAACTAAGGAACTAGGCACGGACTCTAAGAGGTAGAGTAGAGATGCAGACGTAGAGGATGGACTTGAGATGCAGACGCAGATGCAGATTGACCTTCAACAACCCCAGAGAGTAAGGACGTGGCTCAGACTGTTTCCAGGTCCCCATAGCGATAATGACCAGGATGGTTCGGGGCGCAAGATGTCCATCAAACACTGACTCACGTCTCTGGTTGGGCAGAAGAAGCCAGTCTGCCAGTAGACACAACTGAGTCTGAAGTTAAACCACGGGGGTTAAAGTTCGGTGCCACCACTTACTCCGTGTGTGATCCGGGGCAAGCTGCTAACTGTCCAAATCGCAGTCTCTTAGCTGTGCAACGAGAGCTACTAATGGTACCTACTTTCTGCAAATGTCAGGATGTTTAAGCCAGGTATGCAATTAGTGCTCAGTAAATATTAGAAGAACAAAGGTGAAACACTGCTAGAGAAACATCAAGCAAAGGGGAAACAGTACATGGCAAGAGAGTGCCTGTTTGGATTAGAACAAGTCTTTGGTGGGGAAGCCAGGGAGAGGGGGATGTAGACACAGGTGACTTTTACAGTAGTTGTTAGGAAGAGCACATGAGACACCTCACCAGCAGGCTCTGGCTCCTTCGTGTCGACGACACTTTCCTGGGGTTACCCGGAAATCACAAGGTTTTGACTTAAGTGTCTTGTACTTCCTCTTGACCTTAACATATTGTGCACTGCTGCAGGCCTTTTGAACTTAACTATGATGGCAATAACAACGGGTGTAAATCTGGAGCAGACCACATCCTTTGCACGTGAACCATTGGACACAGTCCTCATTCCTCTGGTTATTAGTGAGCACTTGATAACTATCTGTTGAAGAGCTGATCTTCCTGGTAGTCCTGATGCCCAAAGCTCAGCTTCTCTGTACACAGGTGCTGAACTGAATCTCGGAGACGGAGTTTTGGGTGAAGTGGAAAAGGAGAGCTTTATTACTTTGCCAGGCAAAGGGGGACACAGCGGCTCCTGCCTCGAAAAACTGTATGTGTCCCAACTTGGGGAGGATAGTGAGAAGTTTTATAGTCATGGTTCAAAGAGGCCGTGATCAGCTCGTGGACATTCTTCTGACAGGTTGGTGGGGAGTTAAGTGGGAGTCGGCATCATCAACCTTCAGGTTCCAGCCGGTCTGGGGTCTACATGCTTGTGGGCAGCACACAGTTAACTTCTCCCACCTGGAGGGGGTTTCAGTCTCTGCAAAACATCTCAAAGATATTGTTGTGTGTATCCCTTGATGGGGAACCAGGACCCTGCCCCGAGGCTGCACTATTGTTTCTCTTAACTGTTTCTCCCTGGTCTCAAATCCCCTCCCTTCCCTAATTAACAACTGTGTGAATCTGCCCCGTTGGAACCCAGGGAAGGTCACGGAGGCTGAATGAAGGCTATTTGCTATAATCAAAGAAATGGGGGACACAGAAAGGCTTTGTGCCCAGGAGCCCCACAAGGCCCTGCTCGGTATCAGTCCGGTCGCTGTTCCGCTCTGTTATCTGTAGAGCCTCAAGTACCTTGTACGGAGGTGGCGGTGGTCAGAGGGTTCGCTGGCGTTCTTTCTAGCAAATGAGGGCGCTGAGCTCCCCCCGACTCCGTGCGAGGTCTGCTTTGTGGAGGCAGCAGCTCGTCAGAGGGAAAATGGGCAACGCCAACGAGAACTGCTTCGCTCTGTCCTTCTGCTCTATTCTCCATGCAAGATCGTAATCAATATCCTTTACAGTGAATGGCTTATCAAGGGCTGAAATGGGGAGACAAAGATACTTTCTTTCTGATTCATCTCTCAAGTACTCCAGCGGAGGGGATTCTGATAAAGAAGAGCAGTAAACATTCTCGTCAAACACTGCTCTCCTCCAGTCTGTCAGGAAGGGAATGAAAATGCTGCCATAGAAGCAATATTTCTATGAAATCCTCCCTGATTATTTCCACCAGGGTCTGCCCAGCTTCAAAGCCACACTATTTAAAATGAAAAGAAGAGAGGGCATTGCTATGAATAATGGTAACACGTAGAGGGAAAAGCACGGGAGAATAAGGCAGAGAGATAGCATTAAAATGCCTTTTCATATTCGACACAGAAGAAACCTTATCTTCCAACAACAACAAAAAGTCGGATGAATATGTAAGCTGCTAATACTTCGCTACGTCTGAGATTCCATCTTGGAGTGAAAAGGAATGATTTCATTGTGGCGTCCTGAAAAGAAACGTACAGAGAATGAAGAGGAAGTGTCCACTTAAAGACTGGACAGTGTTGATGATATCACATTCTGAGAAACTGTCTCCTGCCACCAGCTATAATAGCATCTCAGATTTCTACAGGGTTTCACACAGATAGAAAAGGTGGGAGTGGATTGTAGCTGAAGCCCCCCCCCTTTTTTTTTGGTGTTCTATTACCTCTGGTTTCAAAACAATGGAAAGAGTGAGGATGTTCTCTCCATCACAGACAAAGCCGAGGGCTGTTTCTAAGTTAGAGGTTACTTCAAAGTCATTAGAGTCAAAGGACTTTGAGGGAAGAGAGATCACTAAAGAATTGCAACTATTGTATAACAGCGAATCAGCTATCAACCCAGCAGAAATGAACAAGGTGAAGAGGGCTTCATTCATTTTGAAATAACTGAAATCAGACTCACTGGAAATAATTATGTGAAGACAGTTGGCTCCACAAAGAAAAACCAGGCTACTGAAAAAGGCCGGTGAAGCAATATCTTGCACTCAGACCTTCAAATCACCCTAGCCCGGGTTTCTCACTATCGACATTTGGGGCCCGACAATTCTTTGTTGTGGAGTCTGCCCTGTGCCCTGTGGGAGGTTCAGCTGCATCCCTGGCCTCTACCCAGTAAACGCCAGTAGGAACCCCCTTCCCAGGGTCTCCGGACATTCACCAAGGCAGGGGAGGGAGGCAAGGCAAATCACTCCAGTAGAGAACCACAGCCTTAAACCCAGTCTCTTTTTTCATTGACCCATCGTCTGCTGTCCACTCAGATACCCCAGAAGACTCATCTGACATCATCACCAACTTCTCAAACATCACAGGCCTCACTTAAACATGTGCTAACCCATCCTATCCTTAGTGCACCACCCTTT
This sequence comes from Grampus griseus, assembly GCF_964374135.1. Taxonomy (NCBI): domain Eukaryota; kingdom Metazoa; phylum Chordata; class Mammalia; order Artiodactyla; family Delphinidae; genus Grampus; species Grampus griseus. The sequence goes on from NC_139018.1 coordinate 171,174,868, forward strand.
ATTTCCCTTTAGATGGTCCTTGAGCAGACCGCTTTGCTTTCTTAGGCACTGGGCTGACAACTCCACCAAACCGTGTTAAGGCCTCTAAAGGCACTTGTTGCAAAGTTGCTGAGTCCTGGGTTCAAATCCTACCTCTGCCACGTGGAAGCTGTGAGACCTTCAGGCAAGTCATTTTCTTTTCTGAGGCTTGGCACTCTCTCTCCCCGTCTCTCTCTCCATATATATATGCATGTATACTCAGAATAAAATTATATTTACCCTATAGCAATGTTGCTGATTAAATGACATTATATGCAAAGCCCCCAGCAGTATCTGGATATACTTATTTTATGATAGCTTACAAAGTTGGAAATACATTGCTTAAACATAAAGAAACAAATTGAGGGACTTCCCTGATGGTCCAGTGGTTAAGACTCCATGCTCCCAATGCAGTGGGCCGGGGTTCAATCCCTCGTCAGGGAACTAAGATCTCACATGCCGCAACTAAGAGCCCGCATGCCACAACTAAGAGCCCACATGCCGCAACTAAGACCCGGCACAGCGAAACAAATAAAAAATAAAAGAAACAATTTGAGGGTAACAACAGGAGGCCAGTTGGAGCTGACATAGTATTTGATCAACTAGCACAAGAATGAACATTAGCAGTCTTGGAAATGAATGAGTGGTCAGAATGACAGGCAGGAACTCAGGTGGGTAGAGGTCACCTGGGCATTTGCAAGCAGCTTAATGATTATGATGGTCAGGGCCAGGAAATATCAAATTATGGCGTACAAAGATGGAAATGAAAAGAGCTGGTGTTGAGAGAAAACTACGTGTGCCTAAAATAGACACAAGTGAACCAAGGGATAGATTGGTGATCAATCCTTTCTTTCTTTTTTTTTTTTTTTGCTTCCTTGTGTTTCACTAACCAACTATTTTCATTTCTAGCTAATTTGGAAGCTGTCGCCTATTTGTAAAAGAATTCCCTATTTCCTTTAAATTAATTTTTACCTGCTCAATGTTTCTCTGATTGATTCATCACATCAAAATCAAAACATATTATTAATGAAATATGACATTTCTATAGCACCTACTTTTCAAATACATGCAAAAACAAGTGCCTGAAAATGTCTTACTTGCCTATAAATTCATTCTCAACTATATTTTTAAAGGGAAGGTAAGTTTTAAAAACCCAATGAGTTTAAAGAATTAGATTTCAAAAAAATAATACAAACTGCATTGCACTGTAAAACTCATTCATAGAGTGGATTTCTTTATGTCCTGAATCGTACACTAACAATAATTAGGTAAGTTTGAAGATAAATGCATTCACAATCTTCCCTTTAAGTCCAATATTAGTATAGAATTTCACTGTTGCTTAATTAGAAGCTGAGCTGGTAGCCAATATATCATTTTATGTAACAATAGTCATGAGAGAAATTATTGTATAGGAATAAAATAATAAAGCAGTAGCTGACAACTGCATTTTTCTATCAGATGCATTCCTAATAGCTCTATACAATCACTATTAGACCAAAGCCCCAGCTAGAAGCGTCGGGAAAATTAAAACAGACAGGCACCTCTTTAAGGCACTTGGTACAATTTAGTTTGACTTAATAGGGTCTGTTTCAGGGAGTCTGAATAGAAGTATAAGCAATTCCACCAAAATTTTCAGACCTTATTTGTGTTAGAAATGTCAGCTGCTTTTGACCATGTTGATCATGGGGTCCTTTAATTTGACTTGCACATAAGATTGGGTTCCTACCAGGTATTATCTTGTTTCTCTACACACTTTAATGTTTCTCCACTTTCATTTCAGTCTAAACAAATGCAATCTGGCAATAACCCACGGAATAACAAGGTTCCTCAAGTCATTATTCTGTGGACATCTTTTCAGGCATGTATTTTCAGTCACTATGTATGTCTTTCTCTGTATCCATTTTTAGGTGTCATGTATGTTATCTCTGTTATATCCAGTTTTATCACTGTATTTTCAAACAACTGCAAAAGAAATCTTGTCTCTATAAAAATTACAAATGGAGACAACTTATTTTCCATCTTAATAGAAAAGAAATCCTATAAATTTTACTATCAAATGCTGCCTCTGTTTTATATGTTTAGAACAAAGATGAATTTCACTTTTATTGCATTGTCTATTCCATTTTTGAAAGAGTTTAGGGTGCATATCCCGACTGTGAAACTTTCCATAGCAACGAGATATAAGAAAGGAAACGGCTTTCTTTTGCATTTTCTAGGCTAAATGGCTGTGAGCTACTTTGATTTTGGCCTTTGAAACGCATTCCTGCAAACATTCACAGATAGGACAAACCCCAAAATTTATTGTGTGTGTGTCTAAATCAACTGAGTCAATTATTTTCATTTTCAAACTATATTTTAATTATGACTAGTGTTAGGGACTGAATTTCAAGGAATTAAAATTATTTTACTATGTACTCACATGAGATAAGAGACTATTTTCTTTGTATATAATCTGGGGGATAGAGAAATGAAACAGGATTAAGGAAGCTCATCTCTCTCTCCCTCTCAATCTCCCTCCCCATCCCCAGGCGCATGCACACAGGCGCGCGCACACACACACACACACACGCACACACCCCTACATGACCCCCAGGATCTGAATCATGCTGGGATTTGGTGGGTGAAGGAGGGAGTGTGGTCGAGTGTGCGTATGTCAGGGAACATAATGGTCATTGTTGATGGTGTTTAAATTTGGGGGAAAGTTCACAGTTCTAAAATCTCAGACCTCAGGACTTCCCTGGAGGTCCAGCGGTTAAGACTTTGCCTTCCAATGCAGGGAGTGCAGGTTCGATCCCTGGTCAGGGAGCTAAGATCCCACATGCCTCGTGGCCAAAAACCAGAACATAAAACAGAAGCAATATTGTAACAAATTCAATAAAGGCTTTAAAATTGGTCCACATCAAAAAAAAGAAATCTTAAGAAAAAATAAATAAAATCTTAGACCTCACTGTTGTTGTGTTGTTTTCCCTCCCTCACTAGACGTTTTGTCGTCTATGAGCTGAGAAGCCTCGCCAACTGCAGTAAGGGTCTAATGACTTATTAAGCATTTTCTAAAGCCTGAAAAGTCACCCATCTACTAGCAGTAGCTTCCCGGGTCCAACAGTGCGGCCAAGAAATCCAGATTCAACATTCACACAACCTGGTGCTCTTTTGCAAAATAGTTCTCGCAAAGCAGTGCCTGGAAAATGATATTTAAAAACGAGTAATTGCATGATCAAGGAAATGGGGAAGAGTAAGCCCTAATTTTCAATATTTGTGAATAAAGGGAATTTGTGTTATTCAAATGTAAGGAGCTAGTAATATCTCTAGAGGGTGATGCTTGAGAAATCTGGCACCAAAGTTCTCTGTTTGCAGAAAGGCATAACTCACGCAATCCACGTTTATACAGTCCTTGTTTAGCAAAGGTACCTATTACATATTTGTTGATGTTTTCTCACCTTGTGTTGTTGATGCTGTTTTGTTTTTATATGAAGAACTCCCAAAGCACAAAGTTCTGTTTCATGTTTCTCGTGAAATATCTATTTACTTAAACATGAAAGTCTGTTAAGAAATAAAGAACATGGAAACACACACAATAGAGAAGAAAAATTTACTCTGAATCAAAATATGCATGTTCTCAACTTAGTGTTAATTGTTCGTATTAAAAACTGAATGGATACAAAAATTTAATTAACAATATGTGCATAAGGTACAGTGAATGACAATAACATTGACCACCACGTGCCCACCACCCAAGATAAGGAATAGAATGTTTTTGGCACCTCTGAGGGCCTCTGTGCATCACTCCATGACGTCATACCGCTCCTCCCTAGAGGAAACCACTACCCTGAATTTTGGGTTATCCTTACCTTGTTTTGGCACATATGTTGATATTCTCAAACAGTGGGTGGTTTAGTCGCAAATGTTCTGAGTTGATATAAATGGAATCGCTGTCTGAATTCTTCTGCAACTTGATCTTTTTCACTCAATATTATTTTCTGAGATGCATACAATTTGATGTGTGCAGTGATATTTTATTCTTTTTCACTGATATATAGTACAGTTACATTATTTTAAAAACCACATGAGATGGAAAATTGGCTGTAAAAAGAAAAATGCATCTTCAGTACTTGTTGTTTGAGAGAACTTCTAGCTTTATTTCCATTTCAGCCTTTGACTCAACTTTATACTTCCCCTGGAGAAAAACAATGATATATTATTTCTTAGTGCACACAGAGAAGTTAGAGATTATTTTGCTCAATTCTCTCACTTTATGTATGAACTGCCTGAACCCTAGGTAGCTGAAGGGACCCTTGCAAGATTACAGAACACTTGGGTCTTTGGGCATCTAACCTCAGCCTATATTTCATATCTCCTCAAAAGAAAAAAGAACTTACCCTCTGCCATTCTCTTGTACCTTCTCTTTTCTTCAGGAATAATTCATCAAGATACTAAAAGAGGGGTTGTGTCTAGACTCATTTCAAAGTGACCGTAGGTCCCGATTTTCAGAAAAAATACGATGATTTTTCTACACTTGGCTAATATTCACCGTGTGGGAACTGGTAGGAGGCAAAGCCTACTTGACACCACAGGAGCCCCAAATACCAAATATTCACTTTCACCACCTCCCTTGCAGTCAGGCATTGCTACACATAGGTGTCCTTGATCTGTCAATACCTAAACTCTTGACGTTGAATTGGGAGCAAATGACTTAAATCCTTTGTTGTCAGTGGCAACAACATGAATTTTCAGAAGTAATAATGGCAGATTAGGCCCTCCCTGGTGGCACAGTGGTTGAGAGTATGCCTGCCGATACAGGGGACACGGGCTCGTGCTCCGGTCTGGGAAGATCCCACATGTTGCAGAGCGGCTGGGCCCGTGAGCCATGGCCGCTGGGCCTGCGCGTCCAGAGCCTGTGCTCCGCAACGGGAGAGGCCACAACAGTGAGAGGCCCGCGTACCGCAAAAAATAATAAAATAAATAAAATAATAATGGTAGATTAGAGCTACATATATACAAAGGTAAGAGAAACATGAGTTAATACTGCAAAAATTTCCTCAGCTGCCAGGTAAAACTACAGCAAGTTCCACATTAATTCATGGGTATCTTTAGGGCCACAAATTAGAACAAGAAGAGAAGCAGGAAAAAGGATGTTCAGCATTGCTGAGAAATGTTATTTCCCGATGCAACACTATATTGCCCTGATAGTATCTGAGAAGGCTTGGACATGTTAATTTCTCTCTTCTTGTACCTAAGTTCTTTGGCTGCCGGAATTGTCCCTGTGCTCTGAAGCAGTGTCTGTCTCTCATGCTGGCAGGGACGCCACCCACAAACATTTATCAGGAATGCCTGCCTTTTGTTTCAAGGATGTAGAGCAAGAGATGTGAAGTGCTTTCGCAGGGCCTGAACAGTGTTAGTGTCAAGAATGGGTGTCAAGAAAAGACACTAACAGTGTTAGTGTCTTAGCATCAAGAATGGATAGAACAGATGTGAAGAAAAGACACTCAACATCACTAATTATTAGAGAAATGAAAACCAAAACTACAATGAGGGGCTTCCCTGGCAGTGCAGTGGTTAAGATTCTGCCTGCCAATGCAGGGGACATGGGTTCGAGCCCTGGTCCGGGAAGATCCCACATGCCGTGGAGTAACTAAGCCTGTGCGCCACAACTACTGAGCCTGCGCTCTAGAGCCTGCAAGCCACAACTACTGAGCCCACGTGCCACAATTACTGAAGAGTGCGTGCGTAGAGCCCATGCTCTGCAACAAGAGAAGCCACTGCTGTGAGAAGCCCGCACACCACAACGATGTGTAGCCCCCGCTCACCGCAACTAGAGAAACCCCAAGTGCAGCAATGAAGACCCAACGCAGCCAAAAATAAATAAATAAAATAAATAAATTTATTTTTTAAAAAACTACAATGAGGCACTACCTCACACCGATTAGAATGGACTTCATCAAAAAATCTACAGACAATAAATGCTGGAGAGAGTGTGGAGAAAAGGGAACCCTCCTACACTGTTGGTGGGAATGTAAATTGGTGTAGGCACTATGGAAACCAGTATGGAGTTTCCTTAAAAAACTAAAAATAGAGCTACCATATGATCCATCAATCCCATTCCTGGGCATATACCTGGAGAAAATCATAATTTGAAAAGATACATGCACCCCAATGTTCATTGCAGCACTATTTACAATAGCCAGGACATGGAAGCAAACTAAGTGTCCATCGACAGAGGAATGGATAAAGAAGATGTGGTACATATATACAATGGAATATTACTCAGCCATAAAAAAGAACAAAATAATGTCATTTGCAGCAACATGGCTGGACCTAGAGATTGTCATACTGAGTGAAGTCAGACAGATAAAGACAAATATCATATGATATCACTTATATGTGGAATCTTAAAAAATGGTACAAATGAACTTATTAAGAAACAGAAATAGAGTCACAGATGTAGAAAAAAAACCTTATGGTTACCAGGGTGGGGGGAAGAGAGGAGAGATAAATTGGGAGATTGGGATTGACATATACACCCTACTGTATATAAAATAGATAACTAATAAGGACCTACTGGATAGCACAGGGAACTCTACTGAATAATATGTAATGACCTATATGGGAAAAGAATCTATAAAAGAGTGGATATATGTGTATGTATAACTGATTCACTTTGCTGTACAGCAGAAACTAACACAACATTGTAAATCAAGTATATTCCAATAAAAATTATTATTATTTATTTATTTATTTTGGCGGTACGCGGGCCTCTCACTGCTGTGGCCTCTCCCGTTGTGGAGCACAGGGTCCGGACGCACAGGCTCAGCGGCCATGGCTCACGGGCCCAGCTGCTCCGCGGCATGTGGGATCTTCCCAGACCGGGGCACGAATCCATGTCCCCTGCATCGGCAGGTGGACCCTCAACCACTGCGCCACCAGGGAAGCCCAAAAATTATTTTTAAAAAAGAACGATGTTTACAGTTATGTGTCCTGCACTGCCAGCCCTGAGCACCAGACCCCACATGTCAGGGATGCCTGGATGTTCTTTAACGTGTGTGTGTGTGTGCGCACGTGCGTGTGTGTGTGTGTGTGCATGCGTATGTGAGTGCAGGAAGTGGGGCCCTTTGAAGGGCAGGACCTGGTGCAGGGGCTCCTCTGGCTTGGATCGCAGGCGGCACTATCCGTGACAGTGTTGAGAGCATGACGGCTGCTCTATAAAAGGCCATTTGCCTAAGGAGAAGAGTGACCATGACGTTCTTCCCAGACTGCTTCTGTGGTCCTGCTCATTGCTTAGTCTCCCTTTACTCCTTACTTACGGGCTTGTCCCCCACCTTCCTGACAGTCCTTGTTGTTGGATATCCATTCATACACATGGACACTTTACTACCTAAATCCACCAGGGTTTTGCACAGGTTCTGTAACATCTCAATATTCCATTGATACGACAGGCACTTTTGAATTTGCTAGATCACAAAATCCAAGTGACTGCAGGTTAGATCAGCTAGATCAGCTAGAAAGTTTCTCTTTCCTTTTCCTTCCAGGTAAATAGGTGTGGAGAAAGAAGATCTCCCTGAAGTTTTCTGTGTTTCCATAGCCTTTTAAGACTCTTCAGGGGATTTTGATATGTAGCCATTTGTCTAGTTAATTGCCCTGATTTGAAAGAGTACTATATTTTCTTATCTTCCCAGGTGGACCAAATATAATAGTTACAGCTCTTGAGTAGGTCTCTAGGCTAAGTCAAAGGTGTCTTGAAGACAGGAGTGCTAGCTCCCTAGATATTTGCATTTCAAAGAGGAATGGCCCCCAAGAGGCACATGAAAAGATGCTCAACATCATTAATTACTAGAGAAATGCACATCAAAACTACAATGAGGTACCATCTCACACCAGTCAGAATCACCATATTAAAAAGTCTGCAAATAACAAATGCTGGAGAGGGAATGAAGAAAAGGGAACCTTCCTACACTGTTGATGGGAATTTAAGTTGGTGTAGCCACTGTGGAAAACAGTATGGAGGTTCCTCAAAAAACTAAAAATAGAATTACCATATGATCCAGCAATCCCACTCCTGGGCATATATCCAGACAAAGCTATAATTCAAAAAGATACACGCACCCCTATGTTCATAGCAGCATTATTCACGATAGCCACGACATGAAAACAACCTAAATGTCCATCGACAGATGAATGGATAAAGACGATGTGGTACATATATACAACGGAATACTACTCAGCCATAAAAAAGAACGAAATAATGCCATTTGTAGCAACATGATGCAACTACTAATTATCATACTAAGTAAGTCAGAAAGAGAAAGACAAATACCATATGACATCACTTATATGTGGAATCTAAAATATGACACAAATGAACCTACCTATGAAACAGTAACAGAAGCATGGACATAGAGAACAGACTGGTGGTTGCCAAAGGGGAGGGGTATGAGGGAGGGATGGAGTGGGAGATTGGGGTCAGCAGATGTAAGCATTTATATAGAGAATGGATTAACAGCAAGGTCCTACTGTATAGCACAGAGAACTATATTCAATATCCTATGATAAACCATAATGGGAAAGAATACACAAAAAAAGAATATATATATATGTATAACTGAGTCACTTTGCTGTATAGCAGTAATTAACACAACATTGTAAATCAATTATACTTCAATTTAAAAAAAAAGGAATGGCCCCTGGAACTTAGAGAGTTCTCAAGGTCGCAAAAGCAGGGACACCCAGGCTATCAGGCTTCTGGAGAGATTTATTTCCATAGTGGGACGAGGGACCTGACACTCATCACATCACCTCAGGGGTAAGACTGTTCCAAGAAGGACGGATGAACTTATTATTCACTATGAGGTATTTAATATGAAATCCCTCTCTGATCCAGAACACCAGTGTGCATATTCAGGGTAAATTTGATGACAATGAATATTAGCAACCATGAGATATAGGCAGGGTCGGTCAAGTGCATTTTCAGACCCCTACATCAAAATAACAAGGAGTGGGGTTGGTGGTGAAGGGTAGGAGGAGCGGGGGTCGTGATTTATTTATTTTGGCCGCGCCCTGCAGCTTGCGGGATCTTAGTTCCCCGACCAGGGACTGAACCCAGGTCCTCGGCACCGAAAGCACTGAGTCCTAACCACTGGACCGCCAGGGAATTCTGGGCATCGTGATTTTTAATCAGGAACATTCTTGAACCTTATCCCAAATCAACTGAATCAGAATCTCTCGGTATGGGACCCTAAAATCTGCATTTCAATCAATACCCACCCCCCTTCCCAGTGATGCCTTTGCCTCCAAAATGCAAAAGGGGCTAGACTAGAAAACATTTATATGAAGACAGTGGCTCCAACCTGAGATCTAGGACACTTGGAATTCCCTGGGTCCCTTTCTGCAAGTCCATGAGGCCAAAACTCTTCTGATAAAAATACTCTGATGCTATTTGCCTTTTTCTCTCTTATTCTCTTACAGGCCTACAGTGGAGCTTTTCAGAGACCACATGCTGTGTGATGACTTTGCTGCTCTGACAGCTCACGGAAAGTGTATTAGGCACTCTTGTGTCCTAAAAAAATTCCCAGTTTGAATTTCTAATATGATAAATGTTGAGAGAGATAACCGACATAAATAAAGGCAATTTGGAGTCCTCAATAAGGTTTAAGAATGTAAAGGAATCCAAGACAAATAAAGGTTTAACAACCACACTTGTAAGCTGTGTAGGACCTAGAGGTTCATCCCATGCAGCAGGCATTTGCACTCTGAGATTAGCTTAAACCAGTGAGCCTTTAATTCGTAAATATACTGGGGAAACACTTTGTAGATTAGAACTGTTTAATGCCAGTGGGGTACAGGCATACTGCATTTTATTGCAGTTCACAGATATTACATTTTTTACAAATTGAAAGTTTGTAGGAACCCTGAAAGTCTATCAGTGTCATTTTTCCAACAGTATTATTATTTTTAAAACATTTTTATTAGAGTATAATTGCTTTACAGTGTTGTATAGTTTCTGCTGTATAACAAAGTGAATCAGCTATATGCATACATATATCCCCATATCCCCTCCCACTTGTGTCTCCCACCCTCCCTATCCCACCCCTCTAGGTGGTCACAAAGCACCGAGCTGATCTCCCTGTGCTATGCGGCTGCTTCCCACTAGCTATCTATTTTACGTTTGGTGGTGTATATATGTCCATGCCACTCTCTCACTTTGTCCCAGCTTACCCTTCCCCTCCCCGTGTCCTCAAGTCCATTCTCTATGTCTGCGTCTTTACTCCTGTCCTGCCCCTAGGTTCATCAGAACCTTTTTTTTTTTTAGATTCCATATATATGAGTTAGCATACGGTATTTGTTTTTCTCTTTCTGACTTACTCCACTCTGTATAGCAGACTCTAGGTCCATCCACCTCACTACAAATAACTCAATTTCGTTTCTTTTTATGGCTGAGTAATATTCCACTGAGATTAATCTCCAAAATATACAAGCAGCTCATACAGCTCAATATCAAAAAAACAAACAACCCAATCCAAAAATGGGCAGAAGACCTAAATAGACATTTCTCCAAAGAAGATATGCAGATTGCCAACAAACACATGAAAGGATGCTCAACATCACTAATCATTAGAGAAATGCAAATCAAAACTACAGTGAGGTATCACCTCATACTGGTCAGAACAGTATTATTTTTTAACTGTGGTAAGTACATTGTTTTCTTTAGACATAATGCTATTGTATACTTAATAGACAACAGTATAGTGTAAACATAACTTTTTTATGCGCTAGGAAACCAAGAAATTTGTGTGACCTGCTTATTGCAATATTGACTTTATTGTGACAGTCTGGAACCAAACCCACAATATCCCCAATGTCTGCCTGTGCTCTGTCACCCCTTCACTTTCTATCGTCGAACAAAAGGATTAAAAACTCCGTACTCCTTTTCTGAAAGGTCACTATTTGCCCGGATTAGACTGAATGTTCACCAAAACTCACTGTGGTCAGTTTCAACGTGTTTGGTAATTTTTAGCAACAAGCAACCACTAATAACTTCTGTTTAACTCCACGTTAAGCAGAAAACCTTTATATTTCAATCCTTATTAGACCACCTTTCCAAAATGCAGTCATTTCTTTCCTTAGAAGGTAAACAAAATATTGTTTAGTTTGTTCTTATTAATCCAGGGTCTGCCAGTGTTTTAGGACATGCATTTAGAATTCCAGTTCTTTTTTTTTTTTTGGCCACACTGCAAGGCTTGTGGGATCTTAGTTCCCTGACCAGGGATTGAACCCACGCCCTGGCAGTGAAAGCATCTAACCACTGGACCTAATTGGACCATCAGGGAGTTCCCAGAACTCCAATTCTTATGCTGGAACATGACTGCAGAAGGCACAGATGAGTTGGTGGTGTACCGGAATGGAGCCACGGTTTTGGTCTGCTATGTTTTTCTAAATAGAATAGCTTTGCTCTCTTATAATTTTCCCCTAAAAGCAACTTGAATTAGAATAATACCAACTTGATCTACTTTGTATTTTTCTATTATAAGATACTTTCACATCATTATAATCCAAAAGAACTTACTATATGCTCAGAATATATTCCCATCTACAGAGGGGTAAAGCGAGAATCAGTGGAGTTCATTAAAGCTTTTAGTTAGCTGAGTTCCGTGTATTTTTAAATTTAAATTTAGTTTTTAAAAACTACGTTTTAAAAAGTAAGCTCTTTCTCTAATCTACTTTTATTTGTAACACTTGAAATTTCTGAGCTATATATATATATATATATATATATATATATATATATATTTTTTTTTTTTTCCCCATATGCGGGCCTCTCACTGTTGTGGCCTCTCCCGTTGCGGAGCACAGGCTCCAGACACGCAGGCTCAGCGGCCATAGCCTATGGGCCCAGCCACTCCGCGGCATGTGGGATCCTCCCGGACCGGGGCACGAACCTGTGTCCCCTGCATCGGCAGGCGGACTCTCAACCACTGCGCCACCAGGGAAGCCCTGAGCAATATTTTTTAAAAATATCATGCGAAACGCTAAGGAAATACAAACAAATATACTTTTCCATTGATTTAGGACAGATACTAAGATTCTAATGTGTATCTTTTTCTCTAATTCTGTTTGTTTTTAATTCGTATTGCTTTTGGTTTGCTTTTGAAGGACAATATCTTTCTCCCCAAATTCTCAAGTAATGTTCAAGAAAAGTACTATCTGATGGTGAATGTACCTTTCTTCAGTAAATTATTACAGGATTATTCTTTTTATAAGACAGTGCATGCTACTTACTTTTCAATAGATATTATACATCCTACAGTAGTTTAAACTGAAAAGCATTTATGCTTCTATTAATGTTCCTCTTTCCAACTCCTTTCCAAATTAACTTACAGAAGAAAGAATTTACTGACACCATCTGAAGCAAGGTTCCGATTCACCAGGTAACACTAATCCCTTAGGTAAAGAGTTTGAGGGTTCTCCAAACAGATGGGGGAATAAACATGGATCCTAAGTGAACAATGCCTCTGTTACTACAGGAGAGATACGTGACTTCCTTCACACAGCCTCTCCATCTTAACACCAAATAATGAAAGAAACCGTTCCAAACAAAAGCAAGCCATTTCACCTACATGTAGACTTGGACAGTTAAGCTTTGAAATGGCAACTTGATTCCTAGACACTACCACATTCCCCCTGTACACTACCACAGTCCCTCTATATACCAACATACCCTATGTACTACCACAGTCCCCCATACACTACCACAGTTCCCCTATACATTACCACAGTCCCCCTATATACCGACATACTCACCCTATCTACTACCACAGTCCCCTATACACTACCACAGTCCCCCTATATACCACCATACTCACCGTATACACTACCACAGTCCCCCATACACTACCACAGTCCCCTATACACTACCACAGTCCCCCTATATACCACCATACTCACCGTATACACTACCACAGTCCCCCTACACTTGCCAACGTGAAGCAAGGAAAATATATTACACACCCCAGTTTTCTAGATCACAGCAATGACTGCTGCTCCTACAGAGTCTGAGCTGGTGAGAGTTCTACGCTCAAAGGAAGAATCCTTGATATCACAGATTCCTTTATCCAAATGAACGGAAATGGTCACCGTTTGGCGCGGGGAGACCAATGAAGCCTTTCTTTGTGGCTACACATTCCACCCAGTCCCATGTCTTGGATGTGCTGCTGCAGAGGGCTCTGAAAATCTGGGATGATGCAAAGGACACGCAAATGATTTGTCTGAATAGACTTAACACCAGAATGGGTCATCTATTACAGTAAACTGGATAAGAAAACCCACTACTTATAGGTAGAGAAGACAGCAATTCACACAGTGCGAGTTTAGAAGTATTGAAAGACTAATTCCAAAACACTTACCCAAGGTGCCACCATGGTATCTGAAATTTACACCATCAGAAAAATCACTACTTTGGGTTAAGGAGGTGTATCTCTAAGTGTGCTCTCCACGGAGCATTAATAGGTGTTATAGTAAGAAAAAAATATACACACAGACTTATATGTTCATTAATATTCATAAATGTGGGTAAATTTCAGGTTTAAATAAATAGCTGCCTTTATTGTCTAACTTAACCATGCTTGGAGAAACCACATAGTGTTCTGAATCTCCAATAATGCGACATAAATAAGTAGTATTTTCCAAACTTGATTGACCATGGGACATGTTTTTTTTTTTTTTTACAGTGTATCTTATTAGACTGCTTTTTTTGTCTCAGATTAGAAAATGCAACTTTCCCAGATGACCCCTAATAGCACGCAAATGTCCTAACTAGATGGACAACTTATGAAGCCATATCGTTCATGAATATTTGAGCCTGGATTTTTTCTTCTATCAAAATAATTAGCTGCAAAAAAAAAAATAAAATAAATAATTAGCTGCAGAGAACAGAAACTTGCAGTGACAAGAGATTTACGTCTTGGTGTGACTGAAAAAGAATGGGTGATACCTAGAGGGCGCTGGAAGCAGGGGAGGAGTACTGGTGGGCAGGTAAACTCAGGTGCAGAGCTACCCAGTAAGAACTACTCCAAATCCCAGAGAGAGCAAAGAATGCATCAAGTGGAGTTCAGAGAGCATGAGTGAGAATCACCAAACAGACCAAAATAGAAGTGAACAGGGAAAGCAGTGGGCGGCATTAAAGGCAATTTTGGTTCATGGAAATCTTTTGCCTAAGACTACCCTTACCAGGAAAGAAAAATTTCACTATTTCTTATTTCCAGAGGCAGCCAGCTATTAGAGCTCTCCCTGCCTATAAGCCCTCCGAATGTAATCCTTTCTGCTTTCATCCATAAATGAGTATAATTACAGTGTGCAAAAGAGTGGAGACCTTCAGGAATACAAAGTTAATGCCTAACATTCAATACACTTCGACTTCTCCACGGCTCTGAAGTTCAACACCACCCATATTTGAACTCCCCACTTCTACGGAAAATGGGTTAAGTTACTATTTTAAAACCATTCCTCAAAACCACACAATTTTAGATTCTGTATTTAGAATTTTCTCCTATAACAAGAGTCAAAGATTCACCTCCTAGGGGAAGCACCTATCTTCATTCCCCGTGGGATATTAGTTTCTACTGTAAAGTGAAGTTCTGGTCAAGACTCTGAATTAATATGTTAGCACCATTCTAACTTTAAATTTCTCAAATATTTGAAACGATGAGGGACTCGCTTGAGCCTAAAAGCCACTTTTCTATATTGCCTCTCATTATAACTGAAGATAGTTCAAAAGGCGGTGGTGATGGAGGTTTCATTTGGGAAACGTGCCTAACACGTTAACATCATATTCAACGAACACATGATATCTGTTGGGACTGTTACTTTGAACCGGATCCTTTTCCTGCTGAAGGAAAACTGTGTTCTGACATAGCAAGCATTTATTATTTCTTCCACCTACTTAATGTCATGTTTTCCACCTTAACACTCACAGTCAATGAAATATTTTCATGTGAGCTTTCTACTGCCTGTCAAAAGGTGTCATCTGCCTGTTATATGATGTGCTAAGATATTTGTACCTTATCAACTGTTAATTAGCATAACAGCCTGCAACTTTTTTTTTTTTTTTTAAATTCAGTGCAGTTCTGGGTGCCTCAGCTTAGGTTAAAAGTGCCGGCTGACAGAACTACTCTCCTTTCACACTTACTACAGGTTCTCTGGATGCTGACAGAAACATTTTTTTTTTTATGCTGATAAGTCAGGCTGTCCTGTTATCTAAAAGAGGAAAGAAGACAGGCAAAAAAGTTAGGGAAATGAACATTTCCATAACTTCACCCAGGCCAGCAGCAAAGTAATAGTCCCATCTCTGAGGGGTCTAAGTGATATCTTATTCCCACACGATTTATTTTAAAATATTCAATTCGCTTGATGTTAAAAAAAAAAAGTATGTTGTTTGCTATTACTATAATAAATGACGTGACGAAGAGTAGCTTGTCCTTTTATATAAGTCCCTGATTGATCTCAAATCCTGTCTTGTCCACTTTTATTCCTCTTCACCTATCTCCCACTGATTAGAATAATCCAATAACGCTGGTTTAGGACCACAAGTCTCTGCAAAACCACAGGCACCGCTCAGGGCTGGTGCACCTTCAAGGTCACGTGTGATCAGTGAAGAGCCAGCCTAGGGTTTCATGCAACCTGTGGGCAAGAAACAACTCCAGAACAAGGCAAAGGAGTTCTAGGCAACCTTTGAGGAATTTTACGGCACAGAGGAAATTTTTTATTCTCAGTAGCACTTGGCCGCTTTTGCACAAAGCATGACATAAACGACTGTCTTAGGGCAGGCACACAGAAACCACCAGCATCTCCATTCTGAAAGCTTTGCCAGTGGCATCACTGGAACATGGTTTCCAGAGCACACAATCAAAGGCACATAGAAATGTACCAACATGTTACAAAATAAGACAACCAACATTACTTTCAGGCCATTGATACCAAAATACTGCTCCAATCAAAATAAAGAAACAAGTTCATTAGCATCGTTGCCTTTTTCTTTTTTTTACACAAAAAGCGAAGCCAGCACTTGCCTCCAGGGTCTTCTCTTCCCCATTCCCACTCCATTCCTGACAAAGTCACAAACTTTCTCATATCATATCACCATTGGGTCCGAACCTCTGGTTACCAGGTTTCTTTCTGTTGAATGACCTAGATTAGGATGTTCAGTTGGGAGAGCCCAAGCAGTATGAAGATGGAACACCGACCATCTGTGCTCTTCCTCGGGTGCCGTGGCATTAACTGGGTTCCAGTGTGACCTGCAGTGGATCCGAAGTCTCTCCTGGCGCCCCTCCAGCCTCAGGCTCTCCAGAGCTACCCCTGCCCTAATTCTGGCAGGCGAGCTGATGAAGCCAGAATTGCTCTTATCAACTTCTTATTCTCTCTGCACAACTTTCTCACCCTACACCACGCCTATAAAAAGGGAGTCTTTGTGAGAAGGACTGTGTATGCACTCACCAGGAAAAGCTTGGGATCTCTGATTTAAAGAGCAGTGGAGTACATCATTACCCTCATCCCAAATCCCCCAAATACAAAACAGTCCTTCTTGCAAATACCTGTTTTGTGACTCTGTTGCGCCTCCGTAGGCTCAGGCTCTGAACGTTATAGAATTTTGAGTGTTAACGTTAAAATAGTCTTCTCAATATGTAACTATTGTGGACATTATTCCTTGGGGAATTATAATTCTTGTAAGACCGAGACCAAGTCAAGCTCATTAATTGGTTATGGAATTTAGCAGACTATGTGTTTAAATCTTCTGTTGAGGGAATTTTTAAAGTCACGTCTGCGTTAATTTCCTCGTCTGTGAGAAGTAAGTACCATCATTAGCTAACTTTAGAAAAACAAGGAATATTTGGGCAAAACTGTGTTAAGAAATATGGCATTTGCTGTCACTCTGTGACTCTGATTTTTTAACAGTAATATTTTTCCTACTCTTTGGAATCCTACATCCAGGAGATGGTGATGGTGGGTGTGCCTGAAATACTGGGTGTCTCTAAGGATAGACAGGGAATAATTAGCATAAAATTCAGGAGCGTGGCTGCCCTGCGATGGGGGTGAGAGGTAAAGAGACCATAGAAGAGGGTGCAAGGGGCATCTATGGTATCGGTAATGCCGGGTGGTGGGTTCACAGATGTTTATTTTATTACTAGGCTTTTTACCTTCCATAATATTTATTGAATGTATTCTTCTGTGTCAATTAAAACTACCATGTGCCTGATATTCAAATAGGACTGCCTGTTAATGTTTCCACACAACAATGCACCTTATGTTAAAAAAGATAGTTCTTTATTAAAATGACCATACCATCCTCACATCCTATTACCATGTAAACACCAGAATAATGAAATGCTTTATTTTAAGGAACGTTAAGAAAAAGAATGCCAGCTTCTAAAATAGAAGTTTTCCGACTACATCTGTTACTATTAACACATATTCTAACCTTAATCTCGCACACATGCCGTGATTACGGGGTGCTTTCTGACTCACTCTGCTTCTCTCAAGTTAAAACCTTCCTCGGGGACTTCAAACTCTTGGAGTTAAAAGCCCTTTTGAGTTTGCATCTTTCTCAGCAGTCGGTGATGTTTTAAAAAATCCCAGTGAATGTCCTTTGCCTCCCTCCAGAAGGAGAGGGGTGGATACCAGGTTGTTTTTAAGATCTTCTTCTGGCTCTAAACATCTCTGATTCTGTTACAGTCAAGGAGTGTTCGCTTTCTTTTCCAGCTTCTCTGTTCTCAAAGTATCGCTTCCTTCCCCATACAATCGAAGAAAAAGAAGACTGCTTGGAATTAGGAATTACTTTACTCCCTGACTTCTCACTGCTTTACTCTCCAGTGTGACTAACCAGCAGAAGACCCCCTACTCCCTCCCACCCCCTACACTCTCCCCTACAAACACGCGCACACACACACACGCACACACAGTATACTCAGAGCCTGGACTCACAGACTCTCCAGCTCACATTTAACACTGCTTCTACTGATCTGCGCCCCATACTCTTTCCCTTGTCTGAATGACAAGAACTAACATTCCTTGATCCCTCTGCTATGCCTTGTGCTAAGAAGCTGACTCGGATTACCGGGTAGTGAGTTCTTAGCCTTTGGGTTTTGGAGTCAGCGAGTCCTAGATTTGAATCTCAGCTTAGTCCTTTATTAGCTATGACACCTTGAGCAAAAAGATGTCACATCTCTGAGCCTCAGTTTCCACATCTGCAAAATGGGGATTATGCAAGTAAAAATCTTACAAATGTTTACAAAGCGCTACTAGAATAGAGACTGGCACACAGATTGTCGATAAATGACAGTTATTTCTACAACTATTATTCGCCTTACTGCCAGCGCTGCTACGCTGACCGTTATTTCTAGGTTTTTGCTCCTTGGCGTCTTGCCCAAGGCTCTGATACTGGATTTTCCTGCCTCCCGCCTGGGTTTTGAATCCCTTCTCCTGACCCTTTGCTTCCTGGGCTTCTGTCTGATGCTCCTTACATGGGTGGTCTCTTAGAGTACTGCACCCTGAGGCCCACCTACCCTCTCATCTGAAGACACACTATTTACTTCATTCTGTTTCCTGTTTCTTCTTTTCCCCTTTTTCCAGTTCCACTGAGATCTAATTGACATACAGCACGGGAGACGTTTAAGGTGTACAGCGTAATGATCTGACCTACATACATCATGAAATGATGATCACAGAAAGTTTAGTGAACACGCATCGTCTCACATAGATACAAAATTTAAAGAAATTTAAAAAATAGTGTTTCCTTGTAAATAACTCTTAGGATTTACTCTCTTGACGATGTTCACATACAACATACAGCAGCGTTAACTACGTTAATCGTGTTGTACATTGTGCCCCTAGTACTTATTTATTTTATAGCTGGAAGTCTGTGCCTCTCGACCCCCTCCATCTAATTCCTCCCCACCTCTGGGGATCCCAAGTCTGATCTCTTTTTCTGAGTTTGTTTGTTCTTGAAGTCTAACTGACCTACACCACTACTTCTCTATACTTCAACCATAATTACCTCTCCTGTCTAGCAAACCTCCCAGTCTTATTCTGAAGACTCCAGGTAAGACACCTTCATATAGGGTATCACTTAATCCACATACAAACCCTATGAAGACACAAGGTCTCTGCCATCTTCAACACATAAACTCTACCTCTGGTCCTAAGACAGCTTCTTCAACTCCCATCTTCTCCCAGTGGGATGGGGCACAAATGAAATCTGTTAATTCACATGGCCTTTCTTAACTGCAAGAGAGGCGGTGAAGTCTAACCTTTTTTATTTAAATTTTATTTAGTTAGTTTTTTGTTTATTTATTTTTGGCTGTGTGGGGTCTTTGTTGCTGCACACGGGCTTTCTCTAGTTGCAGCGAGCGGGGGCTACTCTTTGTTATGGTACGTGGGCTTCTCCTTGCGGTGGCTTCTCTTGTTGCAGAGCATGGGCTCTAGGCTCGCAGGCTTCAGTAGTTGTGGAACACGGGCTCAGTAGTTGTGGCTCGCGGGCTCTAGAGCGCAGGCTCAGTAGTTGTGGCGCACGGGCTTAGTTGTTCCTCAGCATGAGGGATCTTCCCAGACCAAGGCTCGAACCCGTGTCCCCTGCATTGGCAGGCGGATTCTTAACCACTGTGCCACCAGGGAAGTCCAGTGAAGTGTAATCTTTAATTGGGTGGCCATAAACCCTGCTAAATTATTAGCATGAAAGAAAAGGAGAACGGATCTTAAGAACAACCAGCAAGCTGCCCAAGGAAGGTAATTGTGTTTTCATTTTATATGAAGACACCGTGGCTCAGGGAAATGAAGAGGTCCCAGGAATTGCAATCAGGTTTATCAGACTCCAGAGCTACCGCTGAAGGTACTGTTTAGTTCTACCTGGTTCCCTGTGTTCACAGAGAATGGAGCTGCCTCCAGCACATTCTGTCTGGAGATTCGTTCCAACAGAAGGCCCTGATTTCCCCCCTTATTCTAGCTAGAAGATGGAAGCAAACTCTTCTCTTCAGTTATTTTAGCCACAACATGATTTTTACATACCCTAGTATATTGTTACTTCTCTTAACAATATTTACTAAGCAATACACAATTTTGCCAAGTACTCATAGGAAAGAGTTCTTTAGCGCAAGGTTGCACAGGCTGTGTTCCTTACATAGCACAAAATATTTAAAACCAGTATTTAAACAAGGTTTCTAGAAAGCAATTTTAACTAACTGTGGCAAAAAAACTACAGACACACAAAATTTTAAAAGATCCTGAAATAAAAACACAGAAATTATTCATATTACTTAAAGGGGAAAAAAAATGTCGAGTTATTTGAATTATACATTCAAGTCATCCTTTTAATGTTTGCTTCAAACCCACATTGTTCTGTTTTTCAACACTGAGAAAACTACCATTTGGCGTTCTTCACAGACACACATGCCTGGACTTAGAGTTAATGAAGAGCTTCCGTGCTGAGGTTTTTTTTTTTTTTTTTGAGCTGGGGGAGTGGGGTTTAATATCATTCTGTTTCTCTCAAGGCTGTATTTGATATTAGAGATCAATAATCACATTATCCTGTGCTGATAGATGCCTCTAACACAAATAATTCTCTAAAGGATTTGGAAACCATCATGGAAGGCATTTCATATTAGTTATTAATGGCTGGCTAAATGAGGGTGCTTTTCAATTTGCATATGGAATCTCCTCACCCTCTTACCAGGACAAATACTACATTAATCAGGGTGGGCTATCTGCTTAAGAAATAAACCCATCTCAGTGGCTTAAGACATCAAAAGGACACTTTTCACTCACATTTCCTCATAGTTAAGGGTGGTAGGAGGGCTCTGCTTCACATGGCCATTCAGATACAGCCCCCTTCTCGCCTGGGGCTCCACTCTGCAGGTTCCAGAAATTCTCTCCATCCTGCCCATGAGTGGAGAAAGAGTGGAGGATGTTGGGTAGGTGGGAGGTTTTTGAGAGGCCAGTTCTAGAAGGCATACCATATCCTATTGGCTGGCACTCAGTGGCAGGACCACATCTAACTGCAAGGGAGCTTGGGAAATGTAGTGTAGTGATGTGTCCAGCAGGTAGAGGATTAGAAGGAAATGGGTTTAGTGAGCACCTAACCACCAAACATCACTGAGTCTCTGTCACAAATACCAAAAGAAATTGCTAGGCCAGGAAAAAGAAAAAAACCCAACCTCCCTCCCACCAAAAAAAAAAAAAAAAAAAAACCTAAAGAAACCCCCAGGCAGTTCACTTTAAAAGTTTTATTTTTTTAATTAATGATGATACAATTAAAAATGATGACCTTTTATTTATATTAGCAAAGCTAGTGAGAGTAACAGGTGTTCTAAATTCAAGTCAACGTTTATAAGCTATTTACAAAAGCAGCTGTCTGAAATCAAGTCTTTTTCTGTTGTGGTAAGATATTCACAACATAAAATTTACCATTTTAACCATTTTTAAGTGTACGGTTCAGCGGCATTAAGTACGCTCACATTGTTGAGCAACTATTACCACTATCCATCGCCACAATTTTTACATCTTCCCAGGTTGAAACTCCGTTCGCATCGAACACTGACTCCCCATTCCCCTTTCCTCAGCCCCTGGTAACCACTATTCTACTTCCTGTCTCTATGAATTACACTAGTTTAGGCGCCTCGTATAAGTGAAATCATACAATATTTGTCCTTTTCTGTCCAGCTTACTTCACTTAGCATAATGTCTTCAGGTTCATCCAAGTTGTAGCATTGTCAGAATTTCATTTCTTTTCAAGGCTGAATGATCTTCTATTGTACGTATAGACCATATTTTGTTTATCCACTCATCAGTGAACATGTGGATTGTTTCCACCTTTTGGCTATTGTGAATAAGGCTGCTATGAACACAGGTGTACAAATATCTGTTCGGTTTTTTGCTTTCACTTCTGGATCTATACCCAGAAGTGGGTTTGCTGGATCATTTGCTAACACTATCTTTTGAGGACCTGATCTACTGTTTTCCACAGGGGCTGTAAAGTCATAATAGTTTTTGGAGACAAATTTGTGATTGGCTTCTACAAATGGTTGTAATGACTCCTTTGTAAAGGTATGGTCCCTATTAAAAAGTTCCCTGGATTGGGGGGGGTTACGTGTTTTCAATTTAGCTCTTTAAGAACTAGAATATTTTAATTTCACTTTTCCTTTTGCCACTAAGTAATAAAATACATTGAATAGTTAGTTGTATTCTCTGGGAGGTATAAAGAATAGGAAGTTGATACAAAAATGTGTGTTGAAAGCTCTGTCCCATCTCTAACGTGACACTGGTATCTAACAGATTTCCCAGAAATGATGGGACTAGTTTATCACACCATGACTAAAAATTAATCTGAGAAAATCTCTGTAGCACTGTAAATTTTAACTTCCAATTAACAGTTAAAACCTGACAGCAACACCATTTAAGACTTGATATCATCAGCTGTGTTCTTCCCCTGCTGCCCCTCGGACAAGCATCTGGATAACTTTATATTTTGTCTTCTCCAGATTTTTTTCTATAGTTCATTTCTGCATAAGTATTTAAAAAATTAACTAGGGTGATGAAAACCTGAGTGCCTTCCGGGAGTTTAACCCAAACAGCAAGGGGTACTGGATGTTTGGGTTTGATTTTATTCTCTCTGCCAATTTAGTGTTTCTGAGTACAGGTACTGTCAAAATTCAAAGATACTATGAAAATGAAAAGCAGGTACTGTGGAAATGAGAGTGCATTTGAACTAAACCCTTAACAGGGAGATTGATTTGGAAACCTTTGGTTCCTTAATAATATGATTTTTAACTCAACTATTTCATCACAGAGAGATGATGGTACGGTAATATTCTAGGTTTCAAAAAATATCTGCAAGTTAAGCTCTTCCAGGAAGAAAGGCTGGAAAATGACACTGGGTACAAGGTTTGTTGGCAGATTATTATATTTGACGGCAGGACATCATAAAAGATGTCTTTTACCCCTTCGTGTCTGCCTATCATCAGGGCTAGTAGATTTCGGGGCCAGTTCTGAAGCATGTTTATTTTAATTATTTTTATTTATTTTTTTAAGTTTTTGGCCTCACTGCCCAGCATGTGGGAATCTCAGTTCCCCGACCAGGGATCGAACCTGTGCCCCCTGCATTGGAAGTGCAGAGTCTTAACCACTGGACCGCCAGGGAAGTCCCTATTTTAATTATTTTTAAATAGGATAGCATTTGGTGCTTAACCAACAGGAGTGCTTACATCACGTATGATGTGAAATGGAATTATAGTCTATACTCAAATGCCATACACTATCAAGGTTTTTCAATGTTGTACCTTGAATTTGCATGGATTTCTCTCCCTGTGTTTGAACACATGTATTCACAATAGTTTGATAAAGTTCCTGAAATAAAACTCCTACCTATTAATTTGACGTTTCCTTGAAGCTACTTCTTTCGAAGAGAAATAAAATCTAGAGTAGCTTCTCTTTGACACTATCTTTTTAAGGTGTAAAGCCCTAGAAAGAAGAGGCTGCGTGTGAAATCCATCACAAATCTTGCACAATGGGTGTAATGTGGACAGTGGAGAATTTAGTAACTTCCATAAAGGAAAACTGAAGTCTTTTTTTTTTTTTTTTTTTTGCGGTACGCGGGCCTCTCACTGCTGTGGCCTCTCCTGTTGCGGAGCACAGGCTCCGGACGCGCAGGCTCAGCGGCCATGGCTCACGGGCCCAGCTGCTCCGCGGCATGTGGGATCTTCCCGGACCGGGGCACGAACCCGTAACCCCTGCATCGGCAGGCGGACTCTCAACCACTGCACCACCAGGAAAGCCCAGAAGTCATTTTTTAACATGAATCTTGTGTATAATTTCATGTCTGGCAGCATGGACTAGTAAAATACATAACATTGTAAATAACGGACTTTTAGGCCTCACCTTAACAACCACTGTCAGGTACACATTTATATGGCTTCAGGGTTGCCGTACAGGCAATCAAAGTGGCAGGCAGCCCTGAAATCACTTTAGAAGCTTCCCTTGACCCATCCATTCATTATACAATCTCCGTATGAGCCCCAGCCACTCTTAGGAATATTCAACTGTCCCAATACTCATGCCCCTGGAGTTCTTAACCTGTACACTTATTCTTGTCTCTCCCACTCCTGGGTGCTATTTTTATCTCCTTCCCTGTTTTTAGGATTAAAGCAGCCACCATCTTTAAGGACCACTGCTTTCCCAGTATTTTCTCCCTGCCTATCCCTTACCAACCAACTTCTCATACTTTTACCCTCCTTGTAAAACAAAAACAACCCCCCCCCCCCGTTATTTCCTTTTCTCCTCTTTTTCTCACTTAAATATATTAATGTATTTCCTGGCATCCTATGGAAGTTCCCTGCTCTCTGCTAGGAGGGCAGGTGCTATGACATCACCAAACTGGGTTCTAGCCCCGGCCTTGCACAAGGCACTTCTCTGTTTTCTTATCTGTAATCAGAGGAGAAATTGATCCTAACACATATAGATTGTTCTAAACATTAAGATAACAGAGGCAGGTATCTAGAGCAGCAGAGGAGGCCTCAGGAAACATCTTCTATTATTTTTATTACTCTTCTTAAATGACTTCCTTTCAAATGACACCTGGAGGTTCTTCCCATCTGACTACTCAACTTTGTTCTCAGAATTCAGGATAACATTAATTCAATACACTTAAACACTTAAATTCTGTCCTGCGGCAACGGCTCCTAGCACCGTGTTTCCTAGGCTGACTCACGGGTATTCAAATAGGCTATTTGTCACGTGAATTGCTGGGGCCTGTGCTTATAGTATAGACTCTAATTTTAAAGATGAGAAGCCTCAGGCCCAAGAGTATGAAACAATGAGGCACTAAACTGACGCCAAATATTGTGAATTTACTAAGTGCCACCTAACTGTACACCTTAATACGTATAAAATGGTAAATGTTACGCGTATTTTACCACAATTAAAAAAAAATCATCTGGGAGGGAAAAAAAAAAGGCATAAACCGAGAGTTGCCTTCAGGTTGTATTGCCTTCAAGTTGTATTCAGGATGGTGACCCAAATCCTGTTCGTGCCACCGAATTGCCTGCGCACGCCCTCTGACTTGTTATCCCCGAAGGAAACTAAAATAGCTGCTAAAGCCTCCACGTTGCAGGCTTTTCCACGGAGAACTGAGATCTGGGGAAAAGGCAGCGGCTTCCGTCCTCCCTGGGGGTATCCAGCCCCTAGTCCTTTTGACTCAGCCGCACTCGAAAGAGAAGAGAAACCTCTCCTGGCAGGATATTTGGCGGCTACCTACAACAGACCTGCGCCCAGGGAGTGGGTTCTCAGCCCAGCCGCTGAGCGGATCCTGAGGCTACACGCCTTCTGCCCGCTCAAGTGTAGGGCCAGGCTGCCGGAGCCTGGAGCTCAGACAGCCCGGAGGCGGGCGGGGCGGGGCGGGGCGGGGCAGGGGCAGGGGAAGGGGCCCGATGGGCGTGGCCTAGGGCCGAAGGCGGAGCCTGGCAGGAACCTTCTGGGCGTGGCCGAATCTAGAGGGATCCGACTGGCGCCTGGCTAGCGCGGCCTAAGGAAGGGGTGGGGCGTGGCCGGGGCCCGTGGGATGTGGCCCTGGGGCCCTAGGGCGCGGAGAACACTAGACCGAAAGGTGAAGTGGGCGGAGACTGGGGAGACGTCAAAGGCCCAGTTCCTGCGGAGGGTCCCCGGGGAGAAGGCGGCGCGCAACGAGTGGAGGGGAGGAGCCCGGGAGCCGGAGCGGGCGCGGGAGCTGTGGGCCCGGTAGGAAGAATGGGGTCGCTGCCGAGCTGGGCGCGTTAACTCCTGCAGGGACCCCGGCGGAGGTCCGCCCTGGGAAGGAGTCTTAAAGCAGTCCCTAAGGCTTTGGCTTGTTGCTGCCTTTCTCCTGGCGCTCGGGGGGAGTTGCAAAGACGGGGATCGTGGGGCTGCGAGGCCTGGGAGGTTGGCCTGGGCTTGCAGCTGGCTGGTTGCCCAGAGGTCTAAGTCCTGCAAAGGCTGACTTGAAGCCCGAGGCTCAGAGTCCGGCGCGGGGCGAGGCCCGAGGGCCCCGCGTGGCTCGAGCTCAGGGTTGCTCGACAGAAATGCTCCGGGGTCGTCGTTGGGCCGCTGTGCTGGGATGACAGGTCGGGGGTGGCACCTACTCCACGCTTGTTCTCCTCTAATAAGCTTTGAAATCATACCTCTAAGCCTTGGGCCTCAGCTTTCGCCTTGATTTTACCGTCATGGTCCTTCTATCGTAAAGATTCCAAATACACTTGGGTGCGGATATGATCATGGTATTTACAGCCACGATGTGACATTTGTGAAGACACCTCAGGTGCAGTGACACCTGGGGCGGGGGCTGCGTTTAGAGAACTAACTCCTTGGTTGGACATACGAGTTTATTCGTCTTTAAATCACCTCTCCAGTGGAGGAAACTGGAGATAGGAAGCATTGACTCCTATCCTAAAGGATCGTCACATTCACTGTCATACAGAATGAACGTCAGTAAGAAAAGAGCCCTAAGACTTAGGACTTGGCCGGTTACATTTTATTTTACATGGGCAGTAGGAGTGTACAGCCATTATCCTGAAGGTCTGATGTAATTCCAGAAATAACCAACCCCCTCTCAAAAAGAAACAGTGCACAGGGCAAAGAGAAAGCGATCAACTTGCTGACTGCTGATAATAAGATAGCAACTTAATTTTAAAGAGGATAATTTGAACAAAGAACTCAGAGTGCTACTTTGTGAAATTCTGTATTCATTCGTGGAGACTAGATGTTGCTTTATTGTTATAAAAGTGACTAAAACGTATGCAATGTAGATTTCTGGAATAGAATAGCAAAATACGTTTTATTTCCATTCCTTGATCTTAGAATCATAATAGAAAGCCCCAAGCCTGTATTTTTTGACAGTTAGTAAAAGCTAATCGCCAGGGGTCTTCTCTGAGCTCTGTACATGATAATACTAACTTAAGACAGTTTGCAGTGTGCATAGTTAAATTTTGACCCAGACAGGAGCAAAGAGCAACAGGTCATTTAGAATCTTGAAAGGTCTGTGCCAGTGTACTTGCTGCCTTCTCAGCCGGGGGCTTGGCCCTGAGATCCCTGGGGTTATAGTAGGTAGAGGACCCCTATGTAAGGCTTGCAGAGGTTGCTCTCAGAATTAAGCCTGAAGACAAAATAATGAACTACAGAGAATGGGAGGAGCTACTGAAAATAGAATGGAAAATATCCATTCTTGCTTCCATATGCTTTAAAGTGTTACTATCTGAGGAATCTTTCATCCTTCTCAAACATCTTAAATACCCCAGTGAACCATACAGTAACATTGCTGAGAAGCCCTTAAGCTGTGTTCTGCTCTATGAACTTCATTGTTAATAGGAGAACCTGAGATGGTTGTTGAATGTGTTTTTCACATGCCAAACATGACCTCGTTCTTCTGTACTCAGTGGTTCATGTTTTTCTAAAAAAAAGTTTCATTTTAAAAAGCCTTCTCATTCATAGATGTCTCTCCCTCACTTAAATAAAAAAAGGAAGAAGAAAAATAAAATATCTGCTCCCACCTAGTCACCTGGCTCCCACCTCTGTCCCCTTCCAATGAGGCATGGCCATGTGACTTTCTCTGGTCAATGAAATTTAAGTGGAGTGACCTGTGTCACTTCCAGGTGGAAGCTTTAAAAGCCAATGAGAGGTGCACCCCACTCTCTTTCCCTCTGCCAGGGTGTCCACCAATTTTCTAGGTAGTGGTGTTCTGTTGGCCTGGGTCATGGAATGAAGACGATCAGAAGAGCCCCCATCACTCTGTGTTAGACACATAGTGTAAGCCAGAAATCAGCCTCTGTTGTGTTTGGACCCCAGGATTTGGGGACTTGTTTGTTAAAGCAACATAACCTAGCCTATCCTGACTAAGACACTCAGGGTCTGAGCCACACGTCTCCAAGAATTACTGGTCTCCTTGGGAGCCTAAAAGAGGGAGGATGCTATAAGAAATGTGCTGTTGTGACCACTGTCCCTCTTACTGTGTGGACTTGTTTCCAGAATGCTCTGGAACATCGTGATTTTAATCAAATGTGGAAAAAATGGCATTTAGATGTTTAATTCTATTCTGTAAGGGCAGCCAGTATTAAAGTGTAAAGTACATAAAGTTTCAATGTCCATAAGGGATAGGAATTAAGGCTCTCATTTTCATTTTGAAAAACATTATTTATCTGTCTGTCTGTCTGCCTGTCTACCTATATTTAAAATTTTCCAACTTCCCTGGTGGTGCAGTGGTTAAGAATCTGCCTGCCAATGCAGGGGACATGGGCTCGAGCCCTGGTCCCGGAAGATCCCACATGCCGCGGAGCAACTAAGCTTGTGCGCCACAACTACTGAGCCTGCGCTCTAGAGCCCGTGAGCCACCAATACTGAGCCCATGTGCCACAACTACTGAAGCCCGCATGCCTAGAGCCTGTGCTCTGCAACAAGAGAAGCCACTGTGATGAGAAGCCCGTGCACCGCATCGAAGAGTAGCCCCTGCTCGTCGCAACTAGAGAAAGCCTGCACGCAGCAATGAAGACCCAATGCAGCCAAAAATAAATAAAATTTAAAAAATAAAACAAAATTTTTAGCATCCTTCCAAGTTTTCCAATATAAAGGAATGTTTATGGATTCATTGTTAAGACACACAATTCTTTCCAGATGTAGTTATATATCAGTGGATGCATTTCAGAAATTACTTTGTCATCAAGGGACACTTGAAATGAATCATCCAAACTTACCATTGACTAATATCTAATTTTTTTTGAAAGCAGCTTTGAAGGGTAATTTAAGTATGATTTCTTGGCTTCCTTATTTTGGATCTAAGAGGATCAGACCTAGGTTTTGCTCCACATCCTGGAAGCAGTGTGTTCCCTCTTTTCCTCTGACTTAAACAAAAGTGAAGCAGGAGCATTTAGCTCAGGGCAGAGCCATGCTGCATTCTTAGGGTTGTTGGCTATAAATCCACTCTCCCTAGAGGTTAACAATCAAAGTTCTCCCCCTCTCACTCAGACGAGTGATATGATGATGATAAATTGCTTGGACATGACTGCCCCGAGCTCTGGTGTGATGAATTATGTTGTTCAGGGCACGACCAAAGATTCTCCATTGTCTGTCGACAACATTGAATGTTGGCAGTTTTCATAAGTAGCTTTCTGCCAATTTTGGTCTCTGCTTTGCATATGAAATTCTCTGTTTTCACAGGTCATGGTTCTTAATTCTTAATCATCTCTGTCTTCCCCTGAATTCACTTAGCTCATCAACCTTTTGTTTTTTCCTGTTCCTACTTACGAAAAGGCTGAGCTGTTCTCACAGTTGTGTTCAGTAAACATTGAGTCTTTCTTCACGGAAACTGTTAAAATAATAATTATTAGTCCTTTCCACTAAATCCAGAGTAATAACAGCTTATCTTGCAATGGCTTAATTGGGTAATTATTTAGTGTTTGAAAGCACTTTGAAAAGACTATTGGTAAATATTATGAATTTAATGCTCTGTTGTATAATTGAAAGTCCACTGCAACCACAAAATCCTTAGTATTATTGTGTACCAACAAAGGTGTGTTTCTTAATATTGCTTACTATTTTCAAAACTGTATATGTATTGATTTTTGAAATATTTAAAGTATTTTCATACACTCTCAAAGTTATCAGGTTTATACTGTCACATTTCTAGGTCTTATGTCCTACATTCCTTATGTCTCTGAAAGGTTAGATGTCATTAGTCTTGGACTCTAAAAGTTTGGAGGAAATATAAAGTGGATTCCCCAGTTCAGGGGTATTTCACATCATACAGCTGCCACATCTGTTGTGTGTGGTATCTGCTTACCTTTTCAGCAAGCTTTCCTATTAAGCCCTGACAAATCACTGCAATAATCATTTATTTACTCAGAGTCCATACACTGAGCTGTCACCTCATTGGCATCAACATTTGTCAAAAAGGATTAGATTATATTGCATATGCCCAGCCAGACCCTTCGACAGATTTTCTACTCGCTTTACAGACCCAGAGCCCCCTGGTTTAATTAAAGGCCACTTCCGTGGCTTGGACTACACAACCTCTATTACGGACTGTATTAGTTTGCTAGGGCCGCATAACGAAATATCACAGGCTGGGTGACTTAAACACCAGAAATTGATTTTTTTCATCATTCTGGAGGCTAGAAGTCCAAGATCAAGGTGTTGGCAGATTTGGTTTCTTTTGAAACCTCTCTTTTTGGCTTGCTGATGACCTCCTTCTCCCTGTATCCTCATGTGGTCTTCTCTCTGTGTCCTAATCTTTTCTTATAACTACACAAAATAGTCATGTTAGATTCGGACCTACCGTAACAAACCCATTTTAATATAATTACCTCTTTAAAGACCCTATCTCCAAATACTGTCACATTCTGAGATACTGAGGGTTAGGACATCAACATAAGAATGTTTGGAGGGGGTACAATTCAGCCCATCATACTAGCCTACAATAATAATGGCCTCTAGAAACTATCATTTTGGGAGAGTTTTTTTTTTTTTAATCAAATTTGAGCAATCAAGTGATAACTACAAATCTTTTGGAAGGTCTACTCAGTTCAGGAACTTCTTAACATTACTGGGAGGAGAGTTTTATGCTTATGACTTAAAAGATTGAACTAATTAGATTAAAATCAAAGCAACATTATTAAATGAATTCTATTGGGTTGGCCAAAAAGTTCATTCGGGTTTGGCCGAAAGATGTCATTGACAAGGCCGAACGAACTTTTTGGCCAATCCAAATATAAGGTTTATTAGGCTGTTAACCATAAAATGCACGTAAGCAAGTTCACCTTGCTGTCTGAACTATAATCATCCAAATATTTATGATGACAACTCACAAATGTTTCTTACCTAAAATCAAAGAAGTGCCATGACTAGTCTGCATACTTATGCCATCAAAAAGGGCAACAGGATATAAAACACACTCTGGTCCTATCGCACATCTTCTCCCGAGAGGGTGATATCTTGTGCTCCTGCTGTTCGACGTGTTCTGAATTCCTGCCTCAATATTATCAACTGAAAATGTCTATGAAAGCCAAAGAGTCTCTGAAGAAAGATGATGAGCCCAAGAGGAAGCTAGATAAGCTCTTAAATTTGCAGAAATATTGGGAACGTGAAAGCCTCAAAGACCTCAGTATGACCTGCCCGTATCTACCATGCAGACTAGAATTGATTCTGGAAAACTTTACAATATTCAGCTTTGGAATAGAATCGTAGTCTTTTTTTTTTTTTAACATCTTTATTGGAATATAGTTGCTTTACAATGATGTGTTAGTTTCTGCTGTATAACAAAGTGAATCAGCTATATGTATACATATATCCCCATATCCCCTCCCTCTTGAGTCTCCGTCCCCACCTCCCTATCCCACCCCTCTAGGGGGTCACAAATCACTGAGCTGATCTCCCTGTGCTGTGCAGCTGCTTCCCATATCCACCTCAATACAAATAACTTAATTTTGTTTCTTTTTATGGCTGAGTAATATTCCATTGTATATATGTGCCACATCTTCTTTATCCATTCATCTGTCGATGGACACTTAGGTTTCTTCCACGTCCTGGCTATTGTAAATAGTGCTGCAATGAACATTGGGGTACATGACTTTTTTTTTTTAATATCTTTATTGGAGTATAATTGCTCTATAATGGTGTGTTAGTTTCTGCTTTATAACAAAGTGAATCAGCTATACATATAAATATGTCCCCATATCTCCTCCCTCTTGTGTCTCCCTCCCACCCTCCCTATCCCACCCCTCTAGGTGGTCAAAAAGCACCAAGCTGATCTCCCTGTGCTATGCAGCTGCTTCCCACCAACTATCTATTTTACATTTGGTAGTGTATATATGTCCATGCCACTCTCTCACTTCATCTCAGCTTACCCTTCCTCCCACCATGTCCTCATGTCCATTCTCTACGTCTGCATCTTTATTCCTGTCCTGCCCCTAGGTTCTTCAGAACGTTTTTTTTTTTTTTAGATTCCATATGCGTGTGTTAGCATACGGTATTTGTTTTTCTCTTTCTGACTTACTTCACTCTGTATGACAGTCTCTAGGTCCATCCACCTCACTACAAATAACTCAGTTTTGTTTCTTTTTATGGCTGAGTAATATTCCATTGTATATATGTGCCACATCTTCTTTATCCATTCATCTGTCGATGGACACTTAGGTTGCTTCCATGTCCTGGCTATTGTAAATAGAGCTGCAATGAACATTGTGGTGCATGACTCTTTTTGAATTATGGTTTCCTCAGGGTATATGCCCAGGAGTGGGACTGCTGGGTCATATGGTAGTTCTATTTTTAGTTTTTTAAGGAACCTCCATACTCTTCTCCATAGTGGCTGTATCAATTTCCATTCCCACCAACAGTGCAAGAGGGTTCCCTTTTCTCCACACCCTCTCCAGCATTTGTTGTTTGTAGATTTTTTGATGATGGCCATTCTGACTGGTGTGAGGTGATACCTCATTATAGTTTTGATTTGCATTTCTCTAATAAATAGTGATGTTGAGCATCCTTTCATGTGTTTGTTGGCCATCTGTATATCTTCTTTGGAGAAATGTCTATTTAGGTCTTCTGCCCACTTTTGGATTGGGTTGTTTGTTTTTTTGATATTGAGCTGCATGAACTGCTTGTATATTTTGGAGATTAATCCTTTGTCAGTTGCTTCATTTGCAAATATTTTCTCCCATTCTGAGGGGTTTTTTTTCATCTTGTTTACAGTTTCCTTTGCTGTGCAAAAGTTTTTCAGTTTCGTTCGGTCCCATTTGTTTATTTTTATTTTATTTTCTCTAGGAGGTGGGTCAAAAAGGATCGTGCTGTGATTTATGTCATAGAGTGTTCTGCCTATGTTTTCCTCTAAGAGTTTGATAGTGTCTGGCTTTACATTTAGGTCTTTAATCCATTTTGAGTTTATTTTTGTGTATGCTGTTGGGGAGTGTTCTAATTTCATTCTTTTACATGTAGCTGTCCAGCTTTCCTAGCACCATTTATTAAAGAGGCTGTCTTTTCTCCATTGTATATTCTTGCCTCCTTTATCAAAGATAAGGTGACCATATGTGCATGGGTTTATCTCTGGGCTTTCTATCCTCTTCCATTGATCTATATTCCTGTTTTTGTGCCAGTACATACTGTCTTGATTGCTGTAGCTTTGAAGTACAGTCTGAAGTAGCCTTTTTTAAAAATTATTTTTTAAAATGTCTTTTTCAGTAAACTGAGAGCCAGAAATCCTTAGAGGATTGTTACGTGGGTTTATAAGAGTATGTTCATAATATATGGGATAATTGGCTGATGGCTTGGAATGAGCTGCGAAACATTTTTCCCTTCAAAAACTGTTTTTAGTTGGAATTATTGTGGAAGCTGGGTGATGGATACATAGGGGTTCAGTATACTACTCTCGACATTTGTGAACATTTTTAAAATGTCCATATTAAAAAATTTAAATAAAAGAATTGATTTTTACAAGAAGAACTGAATTATATATACAATTAAACAAATATAATTATGTAATATAATTATATAAATATATATAAAATTCATTTCTTCTTTATATATATAATTATATATATACTTCTGTGATGCAAAATTTGATACCATCAAATTTTCAGGGACAGATTAAATGTGAATAGTAAGCAAATAAATTTGCATGCATATGTAAGAGAATTCACATGTAAGTAGTATGTGGTTTTTCACTCCCAGTCACTCCACAGAAAAGTATTGTTGAAACCTTTCTCTGGGAAAGGCTACAAGGGTGTCTTTGCTATTTTTAACCTAGGTTATTTGACATGATTTTATTTATTGCTCCCTGGTCTACGGCACGTCTTATCATTTTATGAGTCAGTGCTCTTCTGCGAGTTATAGAGTTTCCCAGGCTGAGGTTTCTCCAAGTTCAGTCTTTATTTATTTATTTAATTTATTTATTTTTGGCCGCTTTGGGTCTTCATTGTTGCACGTGGGCTTTCTCTAGTTGTGGCGAGCAGGGGCTACTCTTCATTGCAGTGCGTGGGCTTCTCATTGCGGTGCCTTCTCTTGTTGTGGCTCACGGGCTCTAGAGCACAGGCTCAGTAGTTGTGGCGTACGGGCTTAGTTGCTCCATGGCATGTAGCATATTCCTGGACCGGGGCTCGAACCCATGTCCCCTGCATCGGCAGGTGGATTCTTAACCACTGTGCCACCAGGGAAGTCCCCAGTCTTTAACTTTAGAGACTTTCCATTTGTCACTGCACAAATCCATTTAACACAGGAATTCCAGAAGAGACCACTGGCTTCCAAAGCAAATCTAAGGCCTTACATTGATTCCCCTCTGCTTCTGTTGCTTTGAACTTGCCCCCTTATCATCCAGAAAAGAACAAATTCCAAGGGTTCCTGTTTCTCCTGTGGAACTAAATATTTCGGAGCAGCTGAGTGCATAAGTAGCAAAGATTCTGCTGTTTTAAATAAGACTGAGACCTTGACCTTACAGCCATATTTGACCTGTTAGGCGTCCAGGGAGAGAGAAGGTTCCGGCAAATCCAGTTGCAGTGCTCCTTTTTGACTTTCTTCATTCCTCCCAGGCACTGTCTTTTCACTTTTTTGTCTATCAGGATATTTCAGTAGATAAATTAAAATATTTCAGGCTAAGAGATGCAAGTTTAAAATGGTCTCTGTGAAGATTCTATATAGTTCTATATATTCTTGTCCATTGAATGTCATTTGGTTGTTAGATTTAAGATATGTAAAAGAATATATATAGTTTCTAGCATTAGGGATACTTCATGGGCCTTTGCTATTACTTATTCTTGCTACAGTGAGGTCAAAAACCATTAGTTTCTAAATTCCGTTGCTTTCTAATAGACCAAGTCAGAATTGCAAAAGATTTTTTTTTAATGTGGAGTTTTCAAAATGCATTATGTAGGGATACTGTGTTTTTTTGTGAACCTGTTTCTACTTATGTTTATTTTTGTGTTAGTAATACCTTGGCTAAAATATGTTTTCATTAGTTATTCCTATATAATGTGGTGATTTTGCAACATTGGCACTAAAGGAGAGTTTATTTATATTTTGTTTCTCTAAAAAGAATGATGTATTAAACTTTAGAGTTTTACTCTATAAAAATTTGAAAGCTTACTAAGTAGTTGTACTATGTCTGACCACACTGTCTCAATCCCTATTCTTTTACACCATATAATATCATATTTATATTTTTAAACCAACATCCTTTAAAATAATGTCAACAATTATAGGGTCAGTAAAAAGGTCTGAGAGTTAAAATTGGATAATAGCTTTCTTTGCCTAATTAGAAGTCAAGATTATATTTCTGATGAGTTGGGGGATGTTATCCCCAGAACAGGAGTTAGTTCCTTAATAGGCCAGAAAAAATAAATTGTTACAAGACATTGCAGAGATGTTAAATGCCTTTTAGTTTTCATAAACTCAATGTAATATTCATCAGAGTGGATGAATAAATTTATCATTCATTAGTATTCCTCAAATTTGTCAAATTTGATTCATTCTCGTATCACCTTTAAGGGTGTTTGCTATGCCTATGTACTACCTTCACTACTAATTGCTTAATATATTTTTTTAAACCAACTCACTGTTTTCCTTCAGCCTCGTCCTAAGCAAAAATATCCATGAAATCACAGGCTTGCAATGTTTACTACTTTTTTCCTAAGACACATTAAAATAAATAGTTGTTTAAAACTTTTTAAATGCCCATATATCACCTAAAATCAGTGTGAACACCAGTGGACTATATATCACACCTTCTGAAAACACTGACAAAAAAAAACCAGATCGACTTTTTCTACTTACCTCACTGACCACTAAAAAATAAAATAGTTCTTGGTTGTAAAGCTAGCACAGACTCATTTTCAGAATAGTTTCTGTACTTGTACTGTGATGATTAGAAACTGTGAAAACACTAGAAAATGTATATACATATGTATGTGTATCTAAGTACACATATACACAGGTAATGTGTCATTTCAGCTTTTATTTAGGAAAGAGGCAAAAGTTTTCAGTTGCTTAGACAATCAGCATCATGTATTTGAGGGCTAATCACCACCATTATTTTATACTAGTGCCTCTACTTTGCTTTTAGTCATAAGCAGTATAAAGGGTGATCATAGAAAAGTAATAATCCGGGTAGT
This sequence comes from Grampus griseus, assembly GCF_964374135.1. Taxonomy (NCBI): domain Eukaryota; kingdom Metazoa; phylum Chordata; class Mammalia; order Artiodactyla; family Delphinidae; genus Grampus; species Grampus griseus. The sequence goes on from NC_139018.1 coordinate 171,211,020, forward strand.
GAAATATTTTTCATTCATCTGCTAGTAATAATTTGAAGTTAATAGTAAATACTGTAAGGGACTTCCCTGCTGGTCTAGTGGTTAAGACTCCACGCTCCCAATGCAGGAGGCCGGGGTTCGATCCCTGGTCAGGGAGCTAGATCCCACATGCACACCGCAACTAGGAGTCTGCCTGCCGCAACAAAAGATCCTGCGTGCTGCAACTAAGACGCGGCTGCAGCCAAATAAATAAATATTTTAAAAAGATAGTAAATACTGTAGTGTGGTTTGTTAAGGATGGTTTGCCTTGATGGGAGATCAGAATAGAATTAGAAAGATATCAATAGTTTTTACATTCCTTGTATAGCAATGTTGTGCCTGATTTTCTACTACGCGTATATCCCCATTTGTTTAATGTCTAAACTCCTGGGAGTGGCTGCAAAACCAGTTTAGAGGTCATTTGACGCCTCTTCCCATAGAATCAGAGAAGTTGTATCTGGAAAGAACGTTACAAATCACCTTGCTTGTTAATTCCTTTGTTTTATTAATGAGAAAACAGGCCCACAGACTAAGTGATTTACCCAAAGACACACTCTGAGCATATCAACTTTTTTTTTTTTTTTTTGGTAACGTTTAAGTAGTTGGTAAACTTGTAGCTTTTCCTCCTTTTGGGGAAATAGAGATATTTTCATAAAGTAGGATGTTGTCCCATCTGTGTGCATTCTTCCATTTTTAAAACAGTAACTTAACATTAATTTTTGGCGGCACTTAAGGTATTTTATAGCTTCTAGCTTTTTTTTTTTTTTTTTGCGGTACGCGGGCCTCTCACTGTTGTGGAGCACAGGCTCCGGACGCGCAGGCTCAGCGGCCATGGCTCACGGGCCCAGCCGCTCCGCGGCATGTGGGATCTTCCCAGACCGGGGCACGAACCCGCATCCCCTGCATCGGCAGGCGGACTCTCAACCACTCAAAAAGCTAGGAAGCCCTAGCTTTTTTTTTAATTGAAGTCTAGCTGATTTACAACGTCGTATTAATTTCTGCTGTACAACAAAGTGACTCAGTTATACAGATAGATACCTTCTTTTTCATATCCTTTTCCATGATGGTGTGTCCCAGGATATTAAATACAATTCCCTGTGCTCTACAGTAGGACCTTGTTGTTCATCCATCCTATAGATACTAGTTTGCATCTGCTCATCCCACACTCCCAGTCCATCACCCCGCTGCACCCCCTCCCCCTTGGCAACCACAAGTCCGTTCTCTATGTCTGTGAGTGTGTTTCTGCTTCGTAGAAATGTTCATTTTTGTCATATTTTAGATTCCACATATAAGTGATATATAGCTTCTAACTTTTGTTTCTATCAAATGAAAGATTAACCTATTGCATATTATCAGGAACGATATCTGTTGCCTTCAGTACATTGGAACAAGAGAGGGAAACTGATATATTTTTAAGCAGCGTCAAGGTCTATTTTCCGTAGTAAATAAAACTTCTGTTCTTACAGTTAGTGCTCTTGGATTCAAACCTCCCTGAGTTCTTGATTTTTAATCTATGTTTAATAACAACAAAATAATAGAAAACTCATCATCAGATGTAATAAAAGTAAGTTTTGATATGAATTCATAATGAAAAATGTATGAAGTGAGTTACTGTGAAGAATAGGGCTAAGAAGTGGAAGTTTAATTTCATGTGACGCCCAAGCAAGAACTCGCGTTAGAGTAGGGTAGCAAGGGCCATAGCATTTACTTATGAAATTAAAAATCACTTCTAAAGGAGGAACAGCTAATTTTGTTTATGTAATAAGTTTCTGTCCCTCCACAGCTTGTCGGCAAAAGCATCTTTGAGCACTTAGAAAGCACATCTGTATCCGCGCTGTGTTCCAATTAAAAAAGTGTTATTAGTTCTTTTTGGAAACTGAGCCACGGCGTAGTTCTGAGATCTCCCAGGCACTCATAATTCGAGAAAGGGAAAATTAGTGACCATTACCCGCTGAATGCCGTGATTTGCCATCACCAAGAAGGCAGGCAAGTCTTAATAACACAAGAGACATTTGCCAGTTGGTAATTCCTCTGCCGTGAATGCTACCGGAGAGTCCATATTCCAGATCTGCTCCCTGTGGCTTCAGACCTACAGCAGCTCTGAAGCCTGTGCCTTCTCTCCAGTCACGTTAATTGACTTCTCATCCATAAACGTTTCTAGAACGCCCGCCATAGGTCAGTCACGATGCTAAATGCTGGCTGTGACGCGGTTCTCACTTAACACTGAGCAGACAGGAGGCTTCCTTGAGAGTTAGGATAATCCGTTTGCAGTTCTCCTGCGGTGTCTCTAGAGAGTATCAGAGGATTAGAGGGCTCTCCAATGATCACAGCGCCTGGCCAGGCTCTGCAGCGTGTGCCATTTGTCACTGACACAACATACTCACTTTACACCACGGCTTCAAACCAAGGAGAGTGTCGGGGGCTGGGTGGTGCTCTTCTGAGCCTTACTCTGACGCTTGCAGAGAGCATCTCCACTCATTCCTCTCTCAGTGATAAAGACCAAGGTGCATGGACATATATACACTGCATATGTATATGTATAACTGATACACTTTGTTATGCAGCAGAAACTAACACACCATTGTAAAGCAATTATACTCCAATAAAGATGTTAAAAGAAAAAAAAAGAGACCAAGGTGCAGCTTCCATGCTCTGCTCAGATCCGAGCAGAGGAGAGGTTTCCTGCCCACAACCTGTTTTTGCTTCGTCCCTGTGTGGGACTCTGGCTGTGTCCCCTACTAGTGTCTTTGGTGGCCTTCCTTCTTCCCAGCGTTAGTGACTACAAAGATGCCAGGCAGACTCTTATGAATGCTGTTAACCTGGACTCCATTCCTGCCATACAGTCTTTGTTTGGCCCTTTATTAACTGGCAAACATTTTCTTTTCAGGAGCACCTTGTTCGCTTGCTGTCATAGCTATGTAACGCCAGTTACTTCAAAATTTAGCATAAGAGTATCAATTGCGTTTTACTTACATGTTGCATATAATTTGCCGTAAACCTGACTAAATGATAACCTCCTTAAAGACAGGGACCACGTCTGCTTTTCCTTTCTACACCACAGAGAGGGAACTGACCTCCTTTATTACTGTTGTATGAGTCCTAAACAAACAAAAAGAAAAACAAACCACAACAAAAACCTTACATCTTGTGAAAGGACATCTCTTCCATTAAGAGTCGCAAGGCAAACCTTACTGCACGATGCACTGACCTTTTGAGGAGTGCAACGTTTTACTGCTGAGCATCACTTTTTTAAAAAAATATTTTTTAAGCTTTCCTATTACAACACCATGGCTCCATCACAATTAATCTTACATGGTAATGCAGTGACAATGAGATGATTTCTCTGGAGAATCTATGCTAATACTATTAAAATGCTCTTACAATGTCAAAATGATTGCAGTGGAAGCATGTGGGGACTGTGCTTATGTGATTATGATATTCTAGGGATGGGTGATTACCATAGGAAACTACTAATTCAACTCTGCAGGGACTTGCATGATGAAGCCATTATAACATGAGATTATAATGACACAATAACTTGGATGTACATTAATGATGTGAAAACTAAAAGCTAATTTGAAGGCAAGTAGTGTTTCCATTAAATTGTAATTAAACACTGAAAGCAATGCTTGTTTAAATTTAAGACAGAGACGTACAATCCAGAAATGAAAATGGTGGGAAAGAAGGCATGCTTAGGAGTGGTTAGAACCATTTACAACTCTGTCCTTTGGTACTTACTTGGGGTGAAAGCTCCCCTCAAAGTGGCCTCCCCAGACCTTCTCCCCCTCTGCTGGTCCCCTAAAGTAACCAAAAACTGCATCAGGACACAAGAACCCTGGACCCAACTCCCATTTCTATCACTGCCATCACTTAGCATTTTAAGTGTTCTGGTTTCATTTTTGAAGTGGGCATGATAGTACATTACCTCCTTCAAAACAAGAGACTAAAGCAATTTTTCTTCCATTAAAAGTAATCTTTTTAAATATATGACAAAATTATGTTCAAAATCCAACAAAACAGATAAGCACAGAGGAGAAAAAGAAAAAACAACTAAAAAAAAATTCTACCCCTCAAGATGGACTCTATTAGCATCCCTGGGTATTTTCCTTTTTTTTCAGACTATTTCCTATGCATAGGGTACACATTGTTTTCCATTAAAACTTTGTATTATACAGTAATAAGTACTATATTATACAGTAATAAGTAAAATCTACTTATTAATTCTCCCCCTCCCTCCAAGTTGCAAGATCTTTCTTTTTTTTTCTAACATCTTTTAGTTTTATTTTTAACAAGCTTTTAGTTTTACTGATCTTTGCTATTGTTTCCTTCATTTCTTTTTCATTTATTTCTGATCTGATCTTTATGATTTCTTTTCTTCTGCTAACTTTGGGGGTTTTTTGTTCTTCTTTCTCTAATTGCTTCAGGTGTAATGTTAGGTTGTTTATTTGAGATGTTTCTTGTTTCTTGAGGTAGAATTGTACTGCTGTAAACTTCCCTCTTAGAACTGCTTTTGCTGCATCCCATAGGTTTTGGGTCGTCATGTTTTCATTGTCATTTGTTTCTAGGTATTTTTTGATTTCCTCTTTGATTTACTCAGTGATCTCTTGGTTATTTAGTAACGTATTGTTTAGCCTCCACATGTTTGTATTTTTTACAGTTTTTTCCCTGTAATTGATATCTAGTCTCATAGTGTTGTGGTCGGAAAAGATACTTGATATGATTTCAATTTTCTTAAATTTACCAAGGCTTGATTTGTGACCCAGGATATGATCTATCCTGGAGAATGTCCATGAGCACTTGAGAAGAAAGTGTATTCTGTTGTTTTTGGATGGAGTGTCCTATAAATATCAATTAAGTCCATCTTGTTTAATGTATCATTTAAAGCTTGGGTTTCCTTATTTATTTTCATTTTGGATGATCTGTCCATTGGTGAAAGTGGGGTGTTAAAGTCCCCTACTGTGAATGTGTTACTGTCAATTTCCCCTTTTATGGCTGTTAGCAGTTGCCTTATGTACTGAGGTGCTCCTGTGTTGGGTGCATAAATATTTACAATTGTTATATATTCTTCTTGGATTGATCCCTTGATCATTATGTAGTGTCTTTCTTTGTCTCTTCTAATAGTCTTTATTTTAAAGTCTAATTTTGTCTGATATGAGAATTGCTACTCCAGCTTTCTTTTGACTTCCATTTGCATGGAATATCTTTTTCCATCCCCTCACTTTTAGTCTGTATGTGTCCCTAGGTCTGAAGTGGGTCTCCTGTAGATAGCATATATATGGGTCTTGTTTTTGTATCCATTCAGCCAGTCTATGTCTTTTGGTTGGAGCCTTTAATCCATTTACATTTAAGGTAATTATTGATATGTATGTTCCTATTACCATTTTCTTAATTGTTTTGCATTTGTTTTTGTTAAGTCTTCTTCTCTTGTGTTTCCTGCCTAGAGAAGTTCCTTTAGCATTTGTTGTAAAGCTGGTTTGGTGGTGCTGAATTCTTAGCTTTTGCTTGTCTGTAAAGGTTTTAATTTCGCCGTCGAATCTGAATGAGATCATTGCTGGGTAGAGTAATCTTGGTTGTAGTTTCTTCCCTTTCATCACTTTAAATATGTCCATCGAGTCCCTTCTGGCTTGCAGAATTTCTACTGAAAGATCAGCTGTTAACCTTATGGGGTTAACAGGCGGTTCTCTGAATCCCCTCTTCTCGTGCACCCCAAAACAATGGTCTCTCGCCTCTTAGGCAGTTCCAAACTTTTTCCCGGACTCCCGGGCTAGCCATGGCGCACTAACCCCCTGCAGGCTGTGTTCACGCCGCCAACCCCAGTCTTCTTCCTGCGCTCCGACCGAAGCCCGAGCCTCAGCTCCCAGCCCCGCCCGCCCCGGCGGGTGAGCAGACGAGCCTCTTGGGCTGGTGAGTGCCGGTCGGCACCGACCCTCTGTGCCGGAATCTCTCCGCTTTGCCCTCCTCACCCCTGTGGCTGCGCTCTCCTCCGCGGCTCTGAAGCTTCCCCCCTCCACCACCCACAGTCTCCGCCCGCGAAGGGGCTCCTAGTGTGTGGAAACCTTTCCTCCTTCACGGCTCCCTCCCACTGGTGCAGGTCCCGTCCCTATTCTTTTGTCTCTGTTTTTCCTTTTTTCTTTTGTCCTACCCAGGTACGTGGGGACTTTCTTGCCTTTTGGGAGGTCTGAGGTCTTCTGCCAGCATTAGGTAGGTGCTCTGTAGGAGTTGTTGCATATGTAGATGTATTTTTGATGTATCTGTGGGGAGGAAGGTGATCTCCACGTTTTACCCCTCCGCCATCTTGAAGGTGCCCCCCTGCAAGATCTATTTCTTATCCCAGAGAATCCAGTTGATAAGTTTTTGTTTTTTAAGGTCAGCTCAAGCTGGATGATTTTACATGTCACCCAGGAAACTATATTGTGTTATCAGGGAATAGTATTTGGCGGGATTTATGCTCTGCACATGTTACAGGATGGTTCCACAGTGTTAACACTACAAAGGCTTCATTAACACTTCTGTCTGTTTAGTAACGAGTAGGGCATTTGATAAGTCATAGAGTGCTAGTTTGTTCTTGATTGATAATTACTATATGGCTTAGGTCAACATAAAGACAGATTATGGAAAACTAGGAAAGTTTAGGAGCTGCTGAACTTGTTAGATAAACCCCTGCATTAGCTTGTTCGCATGGCATAAGGACATGCAATAGCTAATATACACTCCCTCCTAATAGTGACTCAAAGTGGTTATTACTGTTTGGTTTAAATATAATTAAGATGAGTTTTTTGTTATTTAGTTCACACTTAGAGATTCTGTATGCTTTGTCATTATTTTTATTACCACTTCTTGCGACAACCAATGTAGGTAGATACATTTAAATTACTCCAGTCCTTTTTTTTTTTTTCCAGTTCTTTTTTTAATATTTAGGAAAAGGGAAGCAGAGTGCACTTAAATGGCTTGCTTCATGCCATGCAGTCTACAATGGAGTTGGGATTTGATTTTCTGGTCCTGGATAATTGTAGCTTCTTCCTTAGGCCAATGAGTGATGTTCCCTCTGAATACTGTTCCCATATAAATGGACACCAGGATAACTTAACGTGGTGTTTATAGCAAATATCTACGTGGTTAAATAAAGTGAGCACTGGACTAACAAGTTGGGAGACTGCGTTCTGGTCTAGGTTATCTGGCCTTCAAAAAGTAAGGATTCAGTTTTTGCATCTAAAAATGAAATCTTTGTATTAAGTGAGCTCTGTAGTCCCTTCCAGCTCAAAACGCATGTATGTGGAACCCAGAAAAATGGTACAGATGAACCGGTCTGCAGGGGAGAAACTGAGACACAGATGTAGAGAACAAACATATGGACACCAAGGGAGGAAAACCGTGGTGGGGTGGGGATGGTGGTGTGCTGAATTGGGCGATTGGGTTTGACGTGTATGCACTGATGTGTATAAAATTGATGACTAATAAGTACCTGCTGTATACAAAAATAAAATAAAATTCAAAAACAATATATACATATATCCACTCTTTTTTAGATTCTTTGCCCATATAGGCCATTACAGAGTACTGAGTAGAGTTGACTGTGCTATACAGTAGGTCTTTATTTTCTTAAAAAAAAAAATCTGCAAACAAATAGTATTTAACATTAATTGAAACTTTCATATTTTAATTACAAATGTGCATTTTAATATTAATAAAAAAATTTATTTTACCTGCTTCAAAACCATTAACCTAAATTCAAAACCATACCTTATTTAGATGTATCTAATAATTTGACATGTTCCAGCAGACTTGTAATTTGAGTTAAAATGTTTTTTTTATTTAGGAAATTGATGAAAATTAGTAAAGTTGCAGACATAAATCTAATCCAAAGAAGAGATTAAAATTATAGTGCTTTGGTATACCCATACTTGTTAAAGTACAGTTAGAACTACAGTGAAAGGAAACTTCTGCTTTCATAATTGTACAAGTACATAGATAAATACTGTGTTGAATAGTCTTTCAAATATACGACTTTCTGTGAATTCTTACGAAGCAAGTAATAGCAGTGACTGAAGTACCAAATTAAAATATAATGTGAGACAACCTTTCTGAATCTTTTAGGGTACCTTATTTTTATGAGGAAAATAAATAAGCATTACATTCCCTTTACATTTAAATACATATATATGACTAGGGACTGGTTAATTAAAAATTTGTTAGTTGGCTGTAGGGAATTTTCCTAATTTTGTGCGGCTTTTTATCTTGAGAATTTAGAATTCCTTTAGAGTATTTTTTTTCTGCCATCTCAAAGACTGGGAGAGAGTGATTATTGCTCTATGACACATGTATTTATTACAGACTTGCCCTTGGTGCCTCTGCCGGAAATCAGTTTTCAGGAGTAGAAATAAGCTGTTTGTTACTTTATTTTTAGTACATCAAATACCTGTCTTTCCCCAAAAGAGGTTTCTGTGTCAGGTGCCACAGTCTCTTAGGACGAGGCAAAATTTGTTGCCTTGCCTTCTTTCCTAGACCCATCAGTAAAAATTATCTCTAAAGCAATTTTTCTCAAACTTGAGGAGGCACAAATTCTCAACAAAAATGTCTGATTTTGTGTTTTCATTTTTATGATAATCTAAACAATTGTAAGCATAGTCCGGATCATTATAAGCATCTTACAACCAAATATTGCCATAAAATTTCATTATTTGTATCCCCATTTGTTTTTCAGACTTCAATGATAAGAAATTATTACCTAAAACCAAGACAGCATCTATCTTTTTTTCTGATTTTTTTCTCCCCCAAACTGGGATCTCTGTTTCTCTGGGAGCCATGCCTGTGTTTTGTAGGATGTCAGGAGGTGCTAAGATTGAGACAGTGGTACCACAGTCTGGTTAAAATGGTTTGGGCCCTTTAATTTCCTTCCTAAGAAGTAGATTTGGTTTATAAACTAGATCATGTATGATAACTGCATGTCTGTTTCTTTTTCAGAGTCTCACTTTAGAATCTATACCACTATCCTAAGTATAGAACCAAGAGTCAGGAGTTACCGTTTTCTAGTCTTCTTTTTTCCTAGCTCTTGCAGTTTGTACCGTGTCTTTAACACAATCAACCCCCTTAAGACTGGTACCCACTCATCTCTCTGTTGCTGTGGGAAGGACACGGATACAGGGAAGGCAGCTGTGAGACATCTCAGCCAAGCTCCTGATAAACCAGCCAATGAGAGCTAAGAGATTACATATCATGACACATTGGGATTCTCATCCTGTGTTCTTTGGCAAGAAAAGGGGGATGTCTATTTTCTTTGGTGTGCATTTAGGTGTTCATTAATAAGTGCAGGTTGACTATATGGGAAAAGCATCTAAGAAAGAGTGGATACATGTATATGTATAACCGACTCACTTTGCTGTACAGCAGAAACTATCACGACATTGTAAATCTACTCCAATACATAAATAAATAAATAAAAAAGAAAAAAAAAGTACTGGCTGAATCTCAAAGGAGAAACCTCAGAGATCTTATACTATTTTTAAAGGCCTCCCAAGGGATGCTTACAGAGCCTAGAACAGTGTATTCTGCCTTCAGTGAAAATGGAAGATCCTTGTCTGAATAAACCCTACTTCCTCATTGGTGAAATGGGAACAATAATAGTAATAGCAGATTTCATCTAAAAGTATGTCCCATGGTCCAAAGTCTAGTTGGGTACTTTTCGGTGACTCACATTCACTGGTCCCTTGCTTATCTCACCAGGACATTAGGAGATTTAATTAAAGTGTAAAGAGCGTCCTGAGCTCTTCAGAGAAACACACGATGTTATTATTGTAGATCACACTTTTGATATTCCATAATCTCTTGAAAGTAATGAAACCAGCAATATAGAGAGCTGGGGCTTCAATGCAGTTAGAGTTTTATGAAGACACATTCATACCGTGTGATGTTCATAGTGGTCATCATTGTGGGGTTTGAGAGTTCAATTACTGTGAACTTTCTAATTGTTCTAAATATTTTGATTTCATTTTTCCCCTCAATAAGTAACATGTTTGAGAGATCAACGAGTATTCAAGTCATGCTATGTTCAGTCAACGTTTAAGACTTTCCAATTGTGTTTTCAAACTATGATTGGGAAAAGTACTTTACACAGCTATCATTTTAACACTTCTGTAAGTGAGAGGGGGAAAAAAAGAGAATTCCCATCCAGGATTCCTTTCCCCTGAAATGTACTCCTGCTCTTAAAATCCCTGAGGAACAATGAAAATTCGCTTTTGTTTCCTAACTCATCCTAGCCTCCAGTCTCCAGCATTCAGCCTCTACTCACACTGCCCATTTAATTATCATCCTAATACAGGTCTCATCCTTTGGGGCCAGCCCATGCGTCAGTATTTTCTACTACAGACCTGCCATGCAATCCATGCATGAGCCTCTAAAGATTGCTTACAAACCCCAAAACATTGCTCATTGCTCATGCCACCCGAATGCCTCCTTGCAAAAATCCTCTTAATGTTCTGCAGCATTGCCTAAATGTCACCTCCTCCAGGAAGCCCTCGCAGCCCCTCCAGTACTGATGAATGTTGTCAAGGCAATACTCCCCAGAGCACTTGCTTGTACTTCTTTTCGAACATTTACTGCACTCTGCTTTATATCATAGCTGTCCCACCAATACACAGAAAATATCAGTTTGACATTGGAAGCTCACCCTATGTCAGGCACTTGTGTTGGAACGCTTCAGCTTCCTAAGGCAGGAGTGCTCCTTTTTCATCTTTGTTTACCATAGTATCCTTCTCCAAAGGAGATCAGCAGATCCTCAGCAAACGTTTGTAACACCAAATTGAAATGTACTCAGGTGAAATCTGTGGACGCCTGGGAGGCAGGCTCCCTTATGTTGCCTTCCTATGCTCTGAGAATTCAAGGACCAAGTTATCCCCTCAAACCTACAAATCAAAGTTACTTTTCTTAGTATTTCGAAAATTATAACAGTAGCTGGTCACAAGCCTAGAACGAGGCCACAATGCCAATGAGAACATCAGATTGCTTCCGGCTGAAATTACGTTCCATCAGTGTGGAATTGAAGAGTGGATGGAACTCAAGCTGTTCATTGGTTGAACAGACACTTTTTGAGCATCTGCTTCTTGCCCATAACTAATATAGCTCAGAGGTGGTACCTACTTCTGCGTGTGTGGGAAGTAGTGTTCAAAGCAAAAGTAGTTATATGTATAAATCCTCTTCCTCAAGCATGGGTGGCATTTCTCATATAGGCATCTGGGTAGAAAACAGATCATGTTTTGGAAGTCTCTAGAACAAGACAAGGAAGGCTACAATCAGGTGAAGAGTCCTCTGGCTCTCCTTGGCCTTTTTCTGCAGGAGAACTGGCAGGCCTACCATTTTTTACACCAAACAGGCTAAATGTGACAATCTAAAAGCACATACATGGTACTGATTCTTTTTAAGCTTAGCTAATTCAGCTAAGCAGGATAGTGAAAGTCAAGACTTTTTGAAGACAGTCTACTGTGTGGTCTTCAAAATAAATAACCTGAGATGATTTTGCGGGAAATGCCTTTTAGATAGTAGCTACTCGTGCAGTAGAAAGGCTTTCTGGGATTCCAGGAAAGTTATTTTGAAATTAAACTCTCTTAAAAAGAAATTAGGGGGGATGTCTATACATTTAAAAAATTAGCTGTAAGAGTCATTATCCAGTTTTACTCCTTATAAAGGAACGGTTACTGCTCTGAATCACCTGCAGTAATTTTACTGAGTGTTTTTAGTTTCTGGATTTATATTTGGTGTCTACGAATTCAGGTAGGAACTTCCTTGAAGATGAAATCACTTGACATTGTTTCTATATGCTCAAGAGTCTTGCTCTTATTTCGTAAGGGAAAGTTTTTTTTGTTTTGTTTTGTTTTTTAAAGAGCATATGTGGGCTTCCCTGGTGGCGCAGTGGTTGAGAGTCTGCCTGCCGATGCAGGGGACATGGGTTCGTGCCCCGGTCCGGGAAGATCCCACATGCCATGGAGCGGCTGGGCCCGTGAGCCATGGCCGCTGAGCCTGCGCGTCCGGAGCCTGTGCTCCACAACGGGAGAGGCCATAACAGTGAGAGGCCTGCGTACCGCAAAAAAAAAAAAACAAAAAAACAAAAAGAGCATATGTATTCCCATGTAGTACCGTGTTGGGTGCAGAAGGATAAGCTACAATGGCATGTTTACTATCTTCTGAGAGTTTAGAGTGCAAAGATACAGGAAAGTTGAAAAAACAAACATGGCCTCAAAATCCATAACCCCAAAACTTTTGGGAAAACAGTTTTCCATGCTTTTAAATAAGTTTTAGTGGTTTTGATTTAGGGAAATAACGTGATGTACCATAAATGGGACATGCTATGATCTTAGAATTATTTATTGTTAGATGCATATGAATAAATATTCCAGTAAAAAAATTTTTAGCCTTTTCTAACAACCATGAACCTGTTCTTCTTTTCTGGTCCTGGTTCTACTTCTGTTTACAATTTCCTTGCTTTGGCTTTAATATTTGTTTGCTTTATGTGTCTTTTGTGTAAGTTACCTCAAATCCTTCGCTGAATAGGGCTGGATTCAAACAAGCAAGCATATAGCTCTTAATTAAGGACTGCTATGTGCCAGGCACTGCCAGGGGCTGAGGACTGAGAGCCAGGACATGGGCTCTGCCCTCAAGGAGCTCAAAGTCTGATGGACAGACATTAACACAAGATGTGAGTTTCAAGGGTAAACTCAGACTATGAGAGCACCTAGAGTGGGCATCTTATCCAGAATGCTTGAGCAACAAGGAGGAACATCATGAAAACCTTCCAGTTAGAAATGATGCCAAGGAACTTCCCTGGCGATGCAGTGGTAAAGCATCCTCCTTCCAATGCCGGGGACGCGGGTTCGACCCCTGGTCAGGGAACTAAGGTTCCACACGCCGCGGGGCAACTAAGCCTGCGCGCCACAACTACTGAGCTCGTGCGCCTCAAGTAGAGCCCGTGTGCCGCAAACTACAGAACCCACGTGCCCTGAAGCCTGCGCGCCACAACTAGAGAAGAGAACACCTGCATGCCACAACTAGAGAGAAGCCCGTGCGCCGCAACGAAAGATCCTGCATGCCTCAACAAAAGTCCTGCATGCTGCAACTAAGACCCAAGGCAGCCAAAAATAAATTTTTAAAATTTTAAGATACTTAAAAAAAAAAGGTTGTTATTTTCAGCATTTCAAGGTCCTTTTTTTAAAAAGAAAAGAAAGAAATGATGCCAAAGCCTCATCCTGAAGGCCTAGTACAAGTTAGCCAGGACAGGAAAAGGCTTGAGGAAGTAGAGTGGGAGTAGCTGGGATTTGTCAGCTCAGAAAAAAAGAGGCAGAAACACAGTCAGAGACTTGAGACAGGTGCAAGCATGTTGAGTATCTCCCATAGGCTCTACCTGCCAAGCACAGGATCTTACACTTAAGGGATGCTCAAGAAATATTGATGGAATCTATGATAACTGGCTTTTTTTTAAAAGGATGGAGAAGCTGGATGTGAAAGGGTTAATTTGTGGAGGTTTCTGCAGAGAGGCGGATGGGGCTATGGCAGAAGGTACCTGAAGTGCATTGTGACAAGGGGGTGGGGCGAGCAAGGAGAATGTACTTAGGACCAAGTCTCAGGTGCCCTCAGGACCACACAAGCTTGAAAATAGAGAAAGCTTCTAAGGAAATGACACTGAGTTGAGAATTTAGCCACAAAATCAGTGGGGGAGAAAACAACACAAACTTTAGAGTCTGTAGGAAGATCGTGAGTGGAAGAGTCTGGCATTTTTGAGTAACTGAAAGGCCAGGGAGGAGAGGGGTCAGGGAGAAAGGGTAGAGTGGAGTGAAATGATTGGAGAAGGAACCAGATCACGCCATGCTTTATAGCTTATGCCAAGTATGTATCCCAAGGGCAATGGGAAACTTCCAGGGGATTTTGAAGGAGGGACAGAAATGATCAAATCTATGTATTATCAGGATCCCTAGTCTATGGAGAACAAGTTGGAGGGGGACCCAGTGGATAGATAACTATGTTTATTTCATCTTTTTGTTTTTCTGCTAACCTGTCAAAGGCTGTTAACCTTCCTTGAAAAAAGATTATTTTATGGTTTTGTCCTTATATGGTTTATCTTTACTTAAAATTTATATTGTTTGATCCCTCTTTTTCACTTATAAATAAATGATGACCCATACTGCATCATTTCTGACGTTTCCTATGAAATGACTCATTGACTATGCCCCCATCTGCATCCCTAACCACACACAGGAGTGTATTGCATAGTGGGATTTGTGGTCCTTGAGTGGCTTGACTGTCATAACATTTATTCAGGCTGCTGAAGCTTTTCCAAAATTCTCGTTGGGCTCCAGGATTTCAACGAGAGTCAAGTTCAATCCATGAAGGGCTCGGTCAAAGAGCCTGAATGTAATCAAAGCGAACCACAGCCACTGCAACGGCATGTAATTTGATCAGAAGTATTTGCACATGAACAATATCAAATCTCAGGCTCGACTGGCAATTAGCAATTCTGTGATAATAAAGAAGAAGCTGAAATAGCTCTTGAGTTAATAAATCTTTGTGTGTCTTAGCTGAGGATTCAAAATCTATATTCTATGAAATAATGCCATTTGCAGCAACATGGATGGACCCAGAGATTATCATACTAAGTGAAGTAAGTCAGACAGAGAAAGAGAAATACCATACGATATGACTTATATGTGGAATCTAAAATATGACACAGATGAACAAATGAACTTACCTACGAAACAAACAGACTCACAGACATAGAGACTTGTGGTTGCCAAGAGGGAGGGGGAAAGGGGGAGGGATGGACTGGGAGTTTAGGATCAGCAAATGCAAACTATTATATATAGAATGGATAAACAACAAGGTCCTCCTGTAGAGCACCTGGAACTATAGTCAATATCCTGTAATAAACCATAATGGAAAAAATATGAAAAAGAATATACATATATATGTATAACTGAATCACTTTGCTGTACACCAGGAACTACTACAACCTTGTAAATCAACTATACTTCAATAAAAATAAATACATAAATAAACCAAAATCTATACCCTATTATTTTACAGGTGACAATAGCATAGGCATACGATAGTATAGGTTTACACTGGTAAGATTGACCTTTTCTCATTTTACTCCCTTTTAATGATATAAATGAAACAGATATACATTAAGAAACTGGAACATAACATTACATTGTAATGAAGAAAAAAATTATCTATCTTTACTGTCTATTGCCCAAGATACACAATACACTTTAAGTTCTACTCCCATGTAGCCATATACACTCACCATAAATTTACAGTTTTGTATTTTCTTTCACATGTTATGAGAGCATTTTCTTCTATCCCTAAATAGTTTTTGAAACTACAACTTGAATGTTTGCATAATGTTCCATCACAGAGGGAAACATTCCTGTATTATTGGATATTTTGGTCACTATTCTAAATAATGCCAAAAAGAAAACTTCGGGCATAAATATTTTTTACAGGTATCTAAATATTTCCTGAAGACAGATCCCCAGCAGCACTATAACATTTAAAAACTCTAGCTACATATTGCTAAACTGCTTTTCAGAAAAGTTGGGCAAGTTGGCACTTTGCTAGGGTTACGTATAGGAGAGCCATATGTCACCATGTTCACTATGCTATTACTCATCTCTCACAAGCCAGACAGTGAATGAGCCATCTGTGTTTTAACCATCTCCCAACTCATACTTTCTACTGGATTCCCAAAAATGTGCCCACTTCTGCTAACTTTTAGGACTCAGTTGCCATTTAGAATGGAAAGCTTTTTTTTTTTTTAATGTGAAGCTAGATTTCTATCTATGACAAATTCCAAATGGTTAGCTGTGTTTCAAGTGTAAGTTAAGTTCCTTAAATGTGGTATACATTTTAAGTACTTTTATTATTAAGCATTGTTCACACAAAATTGAAACCAAGCTCCCCTCTCTGCCACCATGTTTTAGAGCTTACCCGGCAGCAGCAATTCCAAATAAGTATCTTATTTGATATTTGGACAGTTTTCCATTATGTTGTATCCATTGGCAATTATTTTATTTTATTTTTTTTTTCGGTACGGGGGCCTCTCACTGTTGTGGCCTCTCCCGTTGCGGAGCACAGGCTCCGGACGCGCAGGCTCAGCGGCTATGGCTCACGGGCCCAGCCGCTCCGCGGCATGTGGGATCTTCCCGGACCGGGGCACGAACCCGCGTCCCCTGCATCGGCAGGCGGACTCTCAACCACTGCGCCACCAGGGAAGCCCCGGCAATTATTTTTAAAAAATACATCATGCTTGAGGTTTAGTCTGTAGGCTGGAGAATTTTATATGTGTAGCCACTTCTGTCTTCATTTCTCACTAAGAAGGCATAATTTAAACTAGACTCTCACATTTGTTTGTATATAAAAGAAAAAGTAACTATTTGTGGGATAATCCATTGGGATTTGGAGTACAGTTGTACATATTATGTGCCCTTTCTACTTGCAAACTTCAACAAAAAGGGGGGGATTTTAATCTTATTGGAATGATAGAGTTATAGTAAATTTTCCTTTATTCATTTTAGGATGAAACTTTTTGCTGTTTCACTCATTAGGGCATAAACAGATGACTCTATTTAGTTCAGTCCAGTTTCACAGGTGCAAACCAAATGCTAGATACTATGTAAGTATAGCGGAGAAAAGAGAGATTTCCCCATTTCCCCTCCTACACACACACACACACACACACACACACATACACAGAGCACCTAGTCAAATGGAGACAAATCCCTTAATAGATCAATTCAGTACAATGTGACATTTGCTGGGATATACTTTTAAATTTCACTCTATGATATACTCACTATGAGTGACCGTCCCCACCATTAAGAGGTTTAGATAAACCAAATCTATGCACTAATGAAATGACCATTCAAAAACTAGTTCCCGTTTTAGCATTCCTGTTTCCTTAATCCTAATTTCTGTTCCTGCCTAGCATCTGAGTATCTTTTTCTTCAACTCTGCTGACTGCTGTAAATAGTCATCAGTATCAAGGGATATGATGCAAATAGACTGCAAAGTAAAACTGAAAATTAAAAAAAAAAAAGATGCAGTTTGTCATGATTTGAGAAAAGTGATATTGGAGAAATGCTATAATGTATACAAACCCAAAATAAGGATGTGACAGAATTAGACCTTTAACAACCCAAGAGGAGAAATTAACATGGATTAGTGCTTCAAAAGAGAATACGCAGCATAAAACTGGTTAATAGGGGACCTGGGTAAAAAAAAAAAGATAAAGTCTTCAGAAATATTTTGGCAAAAATAACCTTTTTCGTAACTGGGGTGTGAAAGTCAAGTAAAGGATGTCATATCACCTAATTTCATCAGAAAAATTATACATTCAGTTAATTTTTTAAAATCCAACATTCAATTAATTTTTTGTTCCAACCGTTACGGCACACTGATAATTAGGACTTATTTTACAGTATTTTATTTTTCTAATTTGAAATTTTAATCAAGTCCTTTAAATATGACCCACTATTCAGCTTTGGTCAATGTACATTTTGATTACCCGCTGCTGTGTAGCAAACCATCCCCCAAACCACAGGTTTCACGTAACAGCCATTTTATTATCTCCCATAATCATAATCCTGTGGGTTGGCCAGACTCTGCTAGGTTAGCTGTAGCTAGGCCTGCAGTCATGGGGGATCTTGGCTGGGTTCAGATGTTCAAGATGACTTACTTGTCTGGTACCTTCCCAGGGACGGCCACAAGGCGGAGCTCAGTGGGGTGACTCGGGAGCCTCTCCCACTATCCACGTAGTCCTAGGGTCCCTCCTTCTCCACACGAGAGGGTAGCCAGACTTCTTACATTGCAGCTCAAGGTTCCCCAAAACACAAAAGCAGAAGCTACTTCCAAAAATTTGGTTCCCCAACTGACATAGCATCACTACTGGTTAAAGCCAGTCACAGGCTAGCTCAGTCTGGAAAGAGGCTGCTGCCCCAGGACAGGAATATTGGAAAGCACAGTTCACTGAAAGCCAGCTATGGAAAGCAGCTAACACACTGTTGGAAGTCCCTTCATTTAAAAAGGCATTTCCAGTACCAGTTCTCTGTGGATAATGAAGGCCTCCTGTAGCTGTAGTCACTTCAGTGGGTCATTTCCAAAAGTCCAGTGAGTTGCGATGTCAATTGAAACAGTCAATCTGCTTCTAAAAACCATGGGCCTCAAGTGAAGGAATTCCTTTCTAAGCAAATTAGAGCCTCAGTTTGATTCATCAGCTCCAACCCCTTATTGTTAGGTTTTTTTAGAGAACAAATTTAGGTTCATCTGCCTAAGGATACTCAGCAAATATTTGGAAAAGAATTCAAAGTTTGGCAAATAATAATAATTCAGGACATGTACCTGGGGCTTTGTAATTTAGGTAACGCTTTTAGGTACTATCTTATTTGCTTTTCGTTTCAAATCTAAAGCAGTAGATCAGGCAGATCTATTGCAGTTTTCAAGTGAGAAAATCAACTCAACTCACTGTAAGCTTTAAAAATTTCCACAATTACACAGGTAGGAAACATTGGAGCCAGAACTTCAAGTTCAGGGTTCTTTCAAACCATCCGTCCCTCCTAGCCTCTTGGAGAGTTCTCTTTTAAGCTTAGAAGTAGCTGAAAGTGAAATTCATTCATTCATTCTCTCTTTCTCTGTCTCTCTCTCCATGTATGTAAGTATTCACATGTATATAAAATGTACATTTTTTTTTTTTTTTTTTTTTGGCTGCGTGGTTTGCAGGATCTTACTTCCCTGACCAGGGAGTGAACCCGGGCCCATGGCAGTGAAAGCAGCAAGTCCTAACCTCTGGACCAGCAGGGAACTCCCTAAAATATACATTTTAAAAAACATTCTTAAAGTACAGCCTTTATTCATAGTTAATAAGTGAAATTGATATTTAATGGATGAAATTCATTCTCTCTTATTATATGTATGTATGCATATCTATATAAAATACACATTTTAAAAACTGTTCTTAAAGTACAACCTTCATTGATAATGATTTCTAGAAAGTCAATAATACCCATTTCAAGTTAAAGGCTATCATAGAAGCATGGATGTCATCCAGAAGTCATCTGGTCAACCCCTTCATTTCACAGATGGGAAAATAGCCTCAGAGTGTTAAGTTATTTGCCCAAAGTCACACAGCTGTTTAGAGGAAAAGCCAAGAGCTTTGACTCTGACCGGACCATTCTTCCAACTAAACCAGGCCACCTCAAGAATAGCCTCCCAAATCAATCTGTGTGAGGAATATAGATATTTTGTGGACAAGACATTAATTTGATTTGCCAAGAATTAAAATTAGCACAAAATTTAAGATCCTTAATGACTAAATACAGTTAAGGACCAGCTGTGCAATTTGCTCAAAATATTGTTGTTTCCAGGAGACAACCTATTGCTAGGAATCCATGGAAGAAAAAAAAACCCAAAAAAAACGCCCTCTATAATAAGCTGAGAACTAACTTCACCTCAGAGAGTTCTTTACGAAGAAAAAGAAGTTTTAATTATTGTATCCAGTAACTTGGTGTATGTTTCTCTTCCAGGACTGCATGTTAGCAAAATCAAAAAGTCTCATCAAACATCCTCAAAGCACTGAGTATGGAACCTTCTTCTGAGAATAAGAAGGGCTAAGATGAGCTAAGATCTTAGCTTTTCAAATGAAGAAAAACACGAAGGTCCGTTCAGTTCTGCAGACAGCAGCATTCTGCCAACATTGCACAACGATTACTTATGTTACTATGATAAGTAGTAAGCAATATTGTATTTTGACCTCCATAGAAAGAAATGTTGTTTTTTCCCCCTCTCTTTTACCCCTACACCCACATCCTTCCTCTCTTTCTTTTATTGAGGAGAAAATATTTACCGTTTGTTGACTGAACAGGTAATGGATTCAAGAAGCCAGCAGTACAATTTACCAAAGTTACAGTGTGTATGACTTGAAGGGTTGACTAGTTAGCACATGGTTGACTAAATTAAAGAGTCAACGAAGTCACAAGCTCCATCCCTTCAGTGAAGAGCCCGGTGTAATTTCAGAGTTTAATAAACACTTGAATGACTTGACCTAGCGGTTTAGATGAACCGTTCTCATCAAGGAGCACAGGATGGGGAAGCGCCGAGCTGAGCCAGAGGAGGGGGGGGCATCTTTCCCAAGCACACCTGCCTGTGACCGCATTTTTCTAGGAATGTCACTTCCTGTGTACATCTCTGCCACCATCTTCATATTTGTTGTTTGAGATTTGGAAATATCCCGAGTTTGTCTCTCTTACTTCCTTAGTCAAATAGCAAACAAAAAACATAAAAAAACAAAAAAACTTGGGGATGAAACCCGCCATTTTCCTCTGAATTCCAGATACAAGTTGCTCATTTGTATCTCTGAGTAGTTTTGTTTTATGTATGTCACAGTTTGAAGAGCTTGCTGGGTCCCCATATTGTTCTGTGTACTGAGGTGGCTGGATTTCTTTCTCTTTATTCAGACATGGCTATTGATCTCTGGACAGTGTTTAATATGAAAAGTTATAAATCTCCACGCAGGAGAACCACTTAGCCAGAAATATTTGGGCAAGTGGACATGTGGGGACGTGTGTGAGGAGAAATTCCTCGTGTCACTGTTGTTCGGCCACCGGATGGATGCTGTTGGAGAGAAGGCATGTCAAAGGCTTGAACCTGCACATGACGGAAGTATTCAAACCAGCTTCCAAAAGTATTATGCGGTGTTTAAAATATTTTAGTCACAAATCGAATGTCAGCTTTAAGTGCAGCGTTTATGGAGTACTGGCTGCTCCGTATGATGTAACCCATAAAAAAATACAAGTGCCCACACATTTCCATGAGACAGCACTTTTCTCTAAGGAGCCCATTTATTTGGGGGATACTACTTTTATAGCACCAGCAAGGCCAGTGAGAAACTTCCATCTGTTGTACTTCTTTCTGCTTCTGCTGTCTCACCATCTCCACTGGCGTCAAGCTCAGACTAAGCCACCACTGGATTCTGTCCAGATTCTAGCAACACCCCGCTGGTCTCTGCAGGCACACTGGCCCCGCTTCTGTCCGTTCTCCGCACAGTTGCCAGGTTATTCGGATCATATCTTCTCCTGCATAAAACTCTGAAATGTTTTCCCATTTTTTTAATCCGTCAGGGTTTGATTAGGGAAAGGAAACAACTGTAAGTGAAATGGACCAAGGGATGTATTACAGAGCTTAGAACTGACACAGTTGTTGAACAAGTGAACTGAAAATCAGTTCATCCAACATCAACTTGCCAATTTCACCATTGCTTCTAAAATTATAAATTGTGTATCTCCAATCTGGTCTAGGACCTGGTACAGCGGATGTAGGGGCAGGAAGAGGGCTTATGTCTGTGAAATTGGACAGTATATTGCTGTTAAAGAAATTCCACACATTCATATGTTAAATATTCAGAGGTTCAGAAGTCCTACTCTCTGAAATATGAGATATAATTGAAATGGATCTCCACCCTAGGTAGACAGAAAAAACTCTTAAGAGTAATGGCTAGGGTGAAATAGCTGTGGCACAATTTCAGTGAAATGAAACTAAAATTGCTCCCAAACTACCTACTCACCACCCAACTCCAGTAATTTAGCCAATTTGCTAAACTTTTTTTTTTTTTTTTTTTTGCGGTACGCGGGCCTCTCACTGTTGTGACCTCTCCCGTTGCGGAGCACAGGCTCCTGACGCGCAGGCCCAGCGGCCATGGCTCACGGGCCCAGCCGCTCTGCAGCATGTGGGATCCTCCCGGACCGGGACACGAACCCGCGTCCCCTGCATCAGCAGGCGGACTCTCAACCACTGCGCCACCAGGGAAGCCCTGCTATACATTTTATAAAAGTTCATTTATGCATATGTTTTCCAAAAAGACCAATCCTGCATATTGTCTCTGGTTGCCAGCCCAGTGGTATAGTAGTGCTGTTCTCTGATTCTGTTCCTCTTTTTTTTCCTTTAAATTTCTATGTTCTTTTTTTTTTTAAATTCCATACCCATTGGAATTGGAAGAGTTGTTTCCTCTGGTCAGGCTGTCATAGTAATTGAAGATTGTCCTCAGTCTCTCTGACTGCTCAGATTTCATACCTGAAGTACAACAAAGCTTGTGGCCGATGTGTTCATAGCTCTGGCTAACCCTTTTCCCGCTACCTTCTGTGCAGGTGTATACAGTGTGGCAGCTTGCCACAGATGCTCTGTAAAATGCCTGAAGCCTCCTTTTTGCATGGGGTGGGGGGTCACTCCTGTTTGCACAGTTGTGCACTGCAGCTTTCACTGCCCACTTACCGTCTGTATTCTGTGCACTCTCTCTACGGAGGAGGGCCATTAACAGCCCCTTGCCTGCTGGCTGAGAAGAGAACAAGTTCCCGGGTGAATATAGACCCAAAAGGGCTCCCTCACTGCAGAGGAACTAGGAGATCTACCTGCATATTTTAATCCACTAAAAGATACATTCTAGCATACAGTGGTGTTGGCTATAGTTCTTTAATCGTTTATCTTTTAAGTGTGGGTTACATTGTATGTGATCACAGAAAGCACCAACTAGCTGTGCCTGAGAGTGTTAGAGGAATTTCCCAGAGGAGATGACATTTCCTAGGTGATGTTTTTTTCACGAAGACTCGCAGCTTGTGAGTTTGAAACTTACCAACATTGCTCTTTCAAATCTATATCAATTAAATACGCAGTGTGGTGCTTTTCTAGTAAAAGTGATAGTGTTTCGTCAGTTTATCCAAGTTTCTGGCCCCTGGCAATTCTCTAGGAACACATCGGTGAGGCCATCAGCCAGAAGGAGGGAAAGAACAAATGAATCCATATGGGATATTGAGTCTATTATTAACGGTACTTTGATTTCAGAACTAGCTACAGTAACAAGGAATAAGGCATGGAACAGTGAGTCCCTAGACATCATCAGTGGAAAATATTGCTGTCTGTAGTGACTGGTAGCTACAGACTGATTCTCTAAATAGATACGATCTTCTTCTGCTGTGCCCGCCACGTGAAGTATTTAGCTTTTGGAAGCCTGGCTTGCAGACGAGCACTCTCAGACAAAAATGAATGGCCATGCTAGCCACAAGTCCTAAAGTTCTCTGCCAAACAGTCTAAATCAATCATGTATGCATTGCACGCTAGTATATATCAAACACCTGCATTCCAGATCATTGTAGTGGCTTGATGTAAATGGGCCCCGTAACTCAGTATTCCTCTTTCTCCACCCTTGATTTATTTTCACCTTGTCTTATGTATGCGCTACACCCATTACAGACTTGTGCTATACCCATTGCTTTTCTAGTCAACCACTTCCTCTAGAAAGAAATAACCCAGGACGTATATAATAGTTTCCAGAAGGAGCGTAACAAACCTACTATTTTCTTGAAGGTATGTGCTGGGTGCCAGACACTCTTACAGGTCTTTTTACCTGTGCTATGTAATTTAATTCCCATGGCAGCCTATGAAATGTGCATTGTTGTTCTAATTTACAGATGGGAAAACTGATTCTCAGAAAGTCACAGAAGGCCATCAGAGGGATGTGCCTCCCCCATCAAAGGGGGAAAATGGTCACAGAATGTCTTTTAAAGGAACAACGTGAAAGAACAAATATTTAATGAAATATCTAAAAGAGGTAAATTCATAGGGACAGAAAGTAAATTGGTAGTTACCAGAGCCTTGGGGAAAGAGAGAATGGAGAATCATTGCTTAATGTTTACAGAGTTTCTGTCTGGAGTGATGAAAAAAGTTTTGGAAACAGATACTGGTGATGGTTGCATAACATTGTGAATGTAATTAATGCCACTGAATTGTACATTTAAAAATTGTTAAAATGGCAAATTGTAAGCTATATATATCTTACCACAATTAAAAAGAGGGGAGAGGAGGAAAAAAGAAAAAGGAACAATGTGAGAGCTTCGAAGGACACTGTTTTACTCAGGTCCCAGCAGACCGTTTTCCACCGTCCGTCTGGGTGTGTCTGGTTGGTGCTCCAGTGGGACACTGTCTCTGGCCGTGGTTTTGCCCCTGACTATGTACCTTCACCACTTTCAGGATCGTCTTTTTTCTTCCCAAGCCAAATCCCTTCATTTAGGAAATGAAAAGCATTGGAATCGGGTCCTTGCTGTCACCGATAGAAACTTGGTGCACACTTACCTTGTGTCACAAATGACAGAAAACAGAGGATAAACAGAGAGGTATTTGCTCTTTTTAGAGACAACAGACTTCAGTTTCAGTAACTCAGAGTCGCTCATTACGCCTAAGAATTTTTGCTTTTCAGTATTTTTGAAGTGTATTTCTGAGGTGCCCCCTAGGCAAAATAAAACATCTAGAATGGAGAGTTTGTTTTTCTTTTTCATTATTCAACCTAGATGTAGTCCCTCCAGCTGTTTTGGGGGGAATAATCTGTGAAATCGTCGTAGTCAGAGATTTTGTCGTATTTCTCTTTATCTATCCAATTTCTACATGGCGGACCTTCAAGAGAAATTGGTTCACGTGGATAGTGAATGAGTCATGGAATGATCAGTAGCTTCAGTAAATTTAATTTAGCCGAAAAATGATAAATGAAACAGTTCTGATACGTGGCTGCTTTTGAGACAAGTTATTGATTATGAAGTTTTGTTTTTTTTTAAACGGAGATTATTTTTGAATTATCCAAGGCAGCATAGCTATGACTAATGAGGTAAAATGAAGCAAAAGAAAAATGTGAACTGAATACCAAGAGATACTTCCAGTAGATTGGGATTAAATTAGGCAGAGGAGTCCCAGTGGAAGCGGTTGGGGGACATTTAACGCCACGCATGTCACTTAGAGCCGCAGTGAACTTAAGCAATTTACAAGCAGCAGACTCTGACTTTGGCAGGATGATAAGTGAGATCGTATCTCTAGTCTCATTGATTCTCTCTCTTATACCGGTATACGTTCACAGCTTCACATCCCCTATGGACAGAATTTATGTGTGTGTTAAATTTTCTGATTACGGTTTTCTTTTTTCCGGAAAACACTCTTTTTAGAACATCTCCTGGTCCCATCAGAAATGTCTTCCTTAAGTGGGAAAGTCCAAACTGTTCTGAGCCTTGTGGGGCCAAGCAAACTGGGCTGCACCCTGACCCACGAACACTTGACAATGACTTTTGACTGCTCTTACTACCCACCTCCTCTGTGCCGTGAAGTGATCTCCAATGAAACTATTACAATGAAAAATTTATTTTGGATCCAGAAAAACCCTTATTCCCATAGAGAGAATCTGCAGTTGAATCAGGAGACGGAAGGCATCAAGGAAGAACTGTTGGATTTTAAAGCCCAAGGTGGAGGAGCTTTGGTGGAAAACACAGCCACTGGGATCAGCTGAGATGTGCAGACCTTGAAGCGGATTTTGCAGAAGAGACTGGCGTCCACATCACATCCGGAACTGGGTTTTATGTGGATGTAACTCGCTCTTCAGAGACCAGAGCCATGTCAGTGGAGCAGGTCAAAAGCCCTAATTTCTTGGACAATATTTGCGTGTAAATTCAGAATCATCAGAACTTCAGACCGTGGGTTATCCCCACGTGTCATCTACATTTGGAAATGTCACTGGCTCAGAGGCACGCTGTAGAAGTTTGCTAGCTAGCAAAGGCATCTGTCAATGGGACCTAAATTAGGAACATTTCACTTCATAAAGAAAAAGCATCCAGGAAGGAGATCTTAATGCACTGGTCACCGGAAGACCCAATGGGTTAATACTTAGATTCATGTATATCATGGTGCGCAGTAGCGGTGGCACAGTCTGTGTGTAAACCTCAGTGTTCCATTAGAAGCTTCAGTTATGCAACCTCAATTTTCTTTCTGGATTTTATAATAACCAGCAATAAAAATTCACTGTCGGGTGAAACCTGGCAGGCAGAGACTTGGCACAGTTGCGAATATGTTTCCTTCTCCTTTTACAAACCAGGAGGGGTAGAAGAAAATCCATTTTCCTGTTTTTGTCATAATAGGATCTTAAGCAAGAATGGGCAGAAGGAAAAGTAAATCTTTCAGGGGCAAAAAGAAAGGATAAGCCATGAAGCCGTTTTGTATGTGTGTGTGCTCTCCTTCTCTATATACGTAGAATATACATTTAGATGTGTGTTTACACATATATGTATATATTTATATGTATCTTCCATTGCCTGTTTCATAGGCATAGAACGTCAGCTGCAGTCTTTGCAAAGAGTCAGTTAATCTTTAAAATACTTAATATTTCAAAATTTTATCTGCATTTTTTTTCCTCAGGCCTTTCCCTTTTATACATTTATATGATTTGAAGACTATCCTGATATCAGGGATTACACATTCTTCTAACCACTCAATATAAGTATTATTGTGTGTGCTGTGAATTTGGATAAAGGACAGAATGAATAAGAGAAAATTAAAGAATTACTTGCTACAGTTGACATAGATTCAGAGGCAGTCTTTTTACATTCTGGGTGCCCCTTAGGTTAAAATACAGATTTTTATCTCAATGAACGAATGTACAATGAATGTACTTCTCATTAAGTCACTTTTTCCCCTGCAGCCTCCTAAAGCCATGAATTTCTTGGTAAATAATCACAGTAAGTTTTATGGACTCGTTGATTTAGAGTAACTTGTTTTTCTGATTTAAAAAATTTTTTTATTTTATATTGGAGTAGAGTTGATTAACAATATTGTGTTCGTTTCAGGTGTACAGCAAAGTGATTCAGTTATACATATACATTTATCGATTCTTTTTCAAATTCTTTTACGGTAACTTGCTGAATTTGAGATTTGGTCAGTAAAATGCCTTTCTCATTGACCAATACTAACTGAATGAATGTTGGATACATTTTTAAAAGGATGAGTGACTGAATGACTAAATTCATTCACATACTGTGGTGACTCTATGTTGATAAAATCCAATCTATCAATTTTCATTCTCTTCCTTAGCTTACTGATGTCCTTGTTAATGAAATTCTCCATGGAGCTGATGGAACCAGTATCAAGTGTGGCGTTATTGGGGAAACTGGTTGCTCCTGGCCTCTGACTGAGAGTGAAAGAAAGGTTCTACAGGCAACAGCTCACGCTCAGGCTCAGCTTGGCTGTCCTGTTATTATTCACCCGGGAAGGAATCGAAGTGCACCATTTCAGATTATCCGAGTGCTGCAAGAGGCTGGAGCAGACACCTCCAAAACAAGTTATGTCACACCTTGATAGGTAAGCAGACCATCTACCAATTAGTGCAAACCATCGCAAGATTCATGAATGATCAAATAAATAAAATCATCAGATCAATAAAGCACTAGAAAAAAACTACGAACTACTTGGAAGATAGTATTTATAAAGTTTTACCATAGACGTTAATAAAAATCACCAATGCCATTTTTGTGTCCCTACCCCGTGTCAGTATCCTAGGTATTTTGCACAAGGCATTTCTTTTAATTTACTTAATCCTTCATAATGCTTCACAGTTGGTGTCCCCACTTTGTCTCAGGGTATGATGTCACAGTTGGTGCTAATTCCACGTGCTCAGTGTTTGCCAGTAGTTAAGAGTGATAAATTTATCTGCAAATATAAAGGGAAGGGGAATTGAATGGCTTTCACCCTGAGAATAAACACACACATAGAAGTGTTGAGGTGTGTGTTGTGACTGGTGGTTTGAATCATCTAAATTTTGGAAAATGCACGGCAAAAAAAATAATAGTAATATGTATATTATTTGTTTGGCGGTATTATATCTTAGTTTCCTATGGCTTCTGTAACAAATTATAAGAAACTGGGAGGCCTCAAACAATAGAAATGTACTCTCTGACAGCTCTGGAGGCCAGAAGTCTGGAATCAAGGTGTTGGCAGGGCTGCGCTTCCTCCAGGGATCTACAGGAGGAGGGTCCCTTGCCTCTTCTAGTGTCTGGTTGTTCCAGGCTTTCCTTGGCTTGTAGCCTAACTTCAATCTCTGCTGTCTTCACATGGCCGCCTTCTGCTCGTCTGTGTCTCCTCTTTTGCTTCTTATGAGGACCCTTGTCATTAGATTTAGTGCCCACCCAGATCATCCGGAATGATCTCATCTCAAGATCCTTAACGCAATTATGTCTGCAAAGACCCTTTTTCCAAATAGGGTCACTTTCAGAGATTCAGAGTGCTGAAACATGGACATGTCTTTCTGAGGTCCACCACTCAAGCCCCTCATATTGTATTAGACCCGTAGGGCTCAGCAAAATAACTGACTATATAAATAGACGTTGGCTGCAGTTATTTGTATGAAGAAGCCTAACAATGCTGCAGAGGCTAGACATCGGCCTTTACGTTGAATTGATGAAAGAATTAACACAGTACCAATGAGACTGATAATACGTTACAATTAATTCTATCTTGCAAAGTGGAATACAGCCATGTTAGCAGACTGATCAATCCTGATCATCAGACCCGACAGTCTGTTATTTAATAAACGAATGCTCCTACAGAACGTATTGGTAAAATATATTATAATTGTGGCAGAACAGAGAAGCCAGTGTTAACGGGGAACCTTAGGGACCTCAAGGTAAAGGCAGTTGTCCTGGCAGCTGGGCTGCTGTTGAGATCAATACTTGGCTATCTTCAGGAATCTTCTGGTTGTACTGATAAAACAGAGGGATGTTTCTGGATACTGGTCACAGAGGTAGTGCATCGCAGTGTGAAGAATAGAATCTTTGGACCCAGAGACATGTGCTTTTAAATCTTGCCTCTACCATTTGCTATGCAATCTTGGGTAGCTTCATTTGAATTTAAAATAATGTATTTGATAATATACTTTTGTATGATATGGAATATATGTAGCACCTTTAATCAATAAGGATGATTTTTGATTCTTTTTAAACAGTGTGAAGTATATCAGGCATACAAAAGAGTATAGATAATATATATTTAAAATTTTTTTAAATATTTATTAAGTTCTTGAAAACATTGCATTCTGCTGTTATTATATAAATCCTCTCTATATGCCCCTTAGACTACAGTTGTTAATCATGATGTTCAAATATTCTATATTCCTACTGATTTTTTGACTGCTTGATCTATTGGTTACTATGAGAAGTATGTTAAAATCTCTCATGGTGGATTTTTAGTTTCTGATTGTACATATTTCAGTTTTTGCTTCATATATTTTGAAGCTATGTTATCACATGCATACAAATTATTATATCTTCCTGATGAATTGAAACTTATATCAACATATATGGAGCTGTTTTATCTTGCAATGTAAGTACTAGTGTTTTATTTTATTTTTTTATTTTTTAAATAAATTTATTCCATTTATTTTTGGCTGCGTTGGGTCTTCATTGCTGCACGTGAGCTTTCTCTAGTTGAGGTGAGCGGGGGCTACTCTTTGTTGAGGTGCGTGGGCTTCTCATTGTGGTGGCTTCTCTTGTTGTGGAGCACGGGCTCTAGGCACGCGGGCTTCAGTAGTTGTGGCACGTGGGCTCAGTAGTTGTGGCACACAGGCTCAGAAGTTGTGGCTCACGGGCTCTAGAGCGCAGGCTCAGTAGCTGTGGCACACAGGCTTAGTTGCTCCATGGCATGTGGGATCTTCTCGGACCAGGGCTCAAACCCGTGTCCCCTGCATTGGCAGGTGCATTCTTAACCACTGCGCCAGCAGGGAAGCCCAGTACTAGTGTTTTAAAAGCTGTTTTATCTGATGTTAATATGACTGTACCAGTCTTTTTGTGTTTGTCTTTATAATTTACATGTGTCTTGTATAAAAAGCATATGGCTGGGTTTGGAGTTTTACCCATTCTCTTTTTTTATATGCTAAATTCAGTTTATTTGCATTGACTATGTTTACTGATATGCTTATTTCATTTTTTTTGTCATAGTTATCGTTAAAATTTCTTGATTTCTTTTTATTGTTTTTTTTTTTTTTTTCCACCTCCATATTCTATTTATCCTCTTTACTTCTTTGGAAGGTATGTGTACGATTTATATCCTATTAGTAGTTATAGTAGAAAATTTAACATGTATATTTAACACATCAAATTTAAACATTTTAGAATATAGTAAACAGGGCTTCCCTGGTGGCGCAGTGGTTGAGAGTCCGCCTGCCGATGCAGGGGACACGGGTTCGTGCCCCGGTCTGGGAAGATCCCACATGCCGCGGAGCGGCTGGGCCCGTGAGCCATGGCTGCTGAGCCTGCGTGTCCAGGGCCTGTGCTCCGCAACGGGAGAGGCCACAACAGTGAGAGGCCCGTGTTACCGCAAAAAAAAAAAAAAAAAAAAAAAAAAGTAAACAATTTTACCTTCCTTCCTTCCTAGTAATACAAGAACTTTAGAAACTTCAGTTACTCACCATCTAAGTCTTAGGCTATATTTTCCAGGATGTGGGGTCTACCTGATTTTTTTTTTTTTTTTTTTGGTCACACTGCACGGCTTGTGGGATCCTAGTTCCCCGACTGGGGACCGAACCCAGGCCCTTGGCAGTGAAAGCGTGGAGTCCTAACCACTGGACCACCAGGGAATTCCCTACTTGATTTTTTTTAATCCCAGTGATAAGAGATTATTTTATTATTAAAAAACATGGTTAATGTAGATTTAGATGAACTTTTTTGCTTTTTTTCTTGGCTTATCATTTCCTCTCACATCTCAGACCTTTATCCTTAAAGAATTACTTATTTCCTGAGGTACATCATTTGAAGTTCCTTTACTGAGGGTCTGTTTTGGTAATAAATGCTTAGATTTCATGTGTCTGCAAATGCATTTATTCCTTCATTCATAAGAGATCATTTAATATAATAGATAATTTATAATAGTGAATTAGAATAGATAATTCTATTTAAAAGTTATTCTCTCCAAGCCCTTTCCATTTTTATCTGACATGTATTATTGCTGTTATATCAGCTCAAAGTAATTGTGCTTCCTTTGAAGTAACCTGTCTTTTTTTTTTCTGATGACTTGTAGCATCTTTTTCTCTGGTATTCTGTATTTTCCCTATCTCAGTGTGAATTTCCTTTTTATTTTGTATGCTTGGAATTCCTCAGTAGAAGGGTATTTTTCATTGTTTCTGGAAAATCTCAGCCATTGTCTCTTCAAATATTGCTTCACCCATATTTCCAGATTATTTACATTGTAAACTATAAGTTGATATAGGTAGGATCTTAATACCTGCACTTCATACTTCCATCCGTTTGCATCTTTGAGCTGTAATTTCTTCAGTTCCATCTTCCTATTTACTCCTTCTCTCTCCAGTGGAATCAATCTGCTGCTTAGTCTATCAATTTGGTCTATAATATTAAGAACTATAGTTTTTATTTTTTCTTCTGTAAGTTCTATTTGGTTACTTTTCAAATCTCCTTGGTTAATTTTGATAATTTCTTTTTCCTTCAACACGCTTTCAGCTTCATCTTTAAAAATAACATTAAGCATACAATGTTAACCTTGCACTTAATAAATCTAATTCCCACTGTCTTTTTATTCTGAGTGTATAGTTTGTTGGTTCTTCTGGCCCTCATTCATTATTTCCTTGTAAAATATTACTGTGATCGTAGATTCCTTGGGAATTATTACAAATCCTGGGTGGGAGGGTCTTTTCCTGGCCTTTTGTTTGTTTGCTATGTTTGTTTCTTATAGGCAGTCAGGGGGCATTACCAACCTGAGACTACTTTAAATTTTTAAAAATTAAAAGACAATTTTTACTGTGGTAAAATACACATAACATAAAATTTACCATCTTAGCCATTTTGAAATGTCAAGTTTGGTTGTGTTCAGTACATTCACGTTGTTGGGCAACTGATATCTAGAACTCTCTTCATTTGCACAACTGAAACTCTATAGCCACTGAACATCAACTCCCCATCCCCCCACCCCTGGCCCACGGCAACCGCCATTCGATTGTCTGTCTCTACGAATGTGACGACAGGTACGTCATACAAGTGGAATCATACCGTATTTATCTTTCTGTGACTGTTTAAGCATTTGAGGGTTTTAGAACCACACAGGTGCTATGAATTCTGGCCCCTAAACTCAGTCAGTGCAGGTTTGTGGTTAGAGATTCTCATGGAAGACTTTTTTCCCAACTGCCTCCCCTCCACCAGAAGACAAGACTGAGGAAGACATATAATCTCCAAAGACTCCTTCTGTGGGCCAGATTTGCACTGAGTCCACCCACATGGGTGTTGTTCTGGGTGAGAGGAGTACTCCCTTCATGTGCTGGCAGAGGCTATGTCTCTGATTTATTTCTATTCAGCCCCAGTTCTTTCTCACTTCGTCCTTTAAAACCCCCCAGGCATCAAAAAAACAAACAACCCAATTACAAAATGGGCAGAAGGCCTGAACAGACATTTTTCCAAAGAAGACATACAGATGGTCATGAAAAGATGCTCAGTATCGTTAATCATCAGGAAAATGCAAATTAAAACCACAATGAGATCTCACCTCACACCTGTCAGAATGGCCACCATCAAAAAGAACACAAATAACAAATTCTGGTGAGGGTGTGGAGAAAAGGGATCCCTTGTGCGCTGTTGGCAGGAGTGTAAGTCGGTTCAGTCATGTGGAAAACAGTACGGAGGTTTCTCAAAAAACTAAAAATAGAACTAGTATATGACCCAGCAATTTCACTCCTAGATACATATCCAAAAAAGCCAAAAACACTGATTCAAAAAGATACATGCACCGCAATGTTCACAGCAGCATCATTTACAATTGCCGAGATACGGAAGCAACCTAAGTGCCCATCAACAGGTAAATGCATTAAAAAGATGTGATGTCCAGACCTACTAGAGAATGGACTTGAGGACACAGGGAGGGGGAAGGGGAAGCTGGGACAAAGCGAGAGAGTGGCATGGACATATATACACTACCAAATGTAAAATAGATAGCTAGTGGGAAGCAGCCGCATAGCACAGGGAGATCAGCTCGGTGCTCTGTGACCACCTAGAGGGGTGGGATAGGGAGGGTGGGAGGGAGACGCAAGAGGGAGGAGATATGGGGACATATGTATATGTATAACTGATTCACTTTGTTATAAAGCAGAAAGTAACACACCATTATAAAGCGATTATACTCCAATAAAGATGTAAAAAAAATTAAAAATTAGAAAAAAAGAAGGTGTGATGTCTATAAACAATGGAATACTACTCAACTGTAAAAAAGAATGAAATTTTGCCATTTGCAACAACATGAATAGATTTGGAGGGTATTATGCTAATGAAATAGAGAAAGACAAATACTGTATGATATCAGTTATATGTGGAACCTAAAAAATACAGCAAACTAGTGAATATAACAAAAGAGGAAAGAGACTCACAGATACAGAGAACAAACTAGTGGTTGCCAGTGAGGAGAGGGAGCGGGGAGGGGCAAGATAGCAGAAGGGGATTAAGAGGTACAAACTACTATGTATAAAATAAATAAACCACAAGGATATATTGTACAACACAGGGAATATAGTCAATATTTTATAATAACTAAAAATGGAATATAAGCTTTAAAAATTGTGAATCACTATGCTGTATACCAGAAACTTACATAATATTGTATACCAATTATACCTCAATAAAAAAAAAAACATGCAAACGGCTGCTCTAGGTCACCCCTTACTCCTTATTTTCTCTGCTCTCTCTTTTGTTTCTGCCCCCTGAACAGGTCCTTTGCTTTCCTACCAGCTTAGCCAGGCATTTAAAAATATGATATTTTGTCCCCTTTCATTTTATTCATTATTTTACATGTACTACGTTGGCAAGGTATCCTGTGAACGTTTAGCCTGCCCTACTGCTTGAACTGGCTCAAACTAATTCTTAAAGAAGAATCTTTCTAACTCTATTTGTTTATACTTAGACATGTAGGTAAGTGAGAAAATGAGGGCTGGCATTAATAGAACATAACCTTTCATTGAAAATTGTGAAATAAACGTTAACTTCTACAACAGTAGGACTGCCTTGTTCATAAAATCAAACTCTATGTGTGTGTGTGTGTGTGTGTGTGTGTATGTTTACTCCTCGCTCATAAAATCAAACAACATGTATAGGTACATAAAATGTATATACACATATGTATATGTATTTTCTTTTAAACAATAAAGCTACAGTATCTGAGATTCGTTGGCTGCCATTTCAATGCCTCCTTTTAAAATGGCCCAGGATGGAATGGAGAGCTTGAACTGACATCAGACAAACTCAGAGCATCCTAGAAAATCCTGAGACCAATTCTAGGACAGCCAGCCATTCTGTCCCTATATTATGGATTATTCAGGGGTCCAGGCCTGAAATACTATACCTAGAAGTATGAACATTTCAGAGGACAGGCAACTGGGGAAAATGGCCTTAGAAAAAGGAGTGCATTTGGAAAAACAAACCAAATAAAGTAACAGAAAAAAAAAATTCAGGGAGGCAGAGGCAGGCAACTTTAGCTTTTTGATGTGAGTGTTCACAGCAAGACAGTTGCCAGGCTGGCGTTTGACTAGGTCAGCCTTTCACAGACTCTCTGAGGTCTGCTGGGCTGCATACACAATCTGACCTGTACTGAAAGGGCAAGGACTTCAGCTTCTATAATGGGGACAAATCACAAAAGAACATGTATTTCATGCAACAAAATGCACATACAACACACAAAAAGAAGAGCATGCTGAAAACAAGGCCTCCCGGAAAACAACAGGAATTTTTAGGCTTGAAAGAGAAGGTTCTGAACCCACAGGCTGCTGTGACTGTGGGTAGCAAGGTAAGATGCTGGCTCTGTCCTGCAACTCTTTTTAGGACACTGGGCTTTCTAGCCGGACTGCCGCTCAGCCTTGACTACCTGTAAAACTGTTCATTCATCCCCCTAAAGGTAGGATTTCTGTCATTTGAGAATACAAAATAAAATATCTCCAGGTGTCCACAATCCATTGATGCAATTAAATTTTTTTAAAGTTTTTCTAATCTTTTTTTTTTAATTTAATTATTTGGTTGCACCGGGTCTTAGTTGTGACAGGTGGGCTCCTTAGTTGCGCCTCCAGGGCTCCTTAGTTGCGGCACGCAGGCTCCTTAGTTGTGGCATGTGAACTCTCAGTTGCGGCGTGCATGTGGGGTCTGGTTTCCTGACCAGGGATTGAACCCAGGCCCCCTGCATTGGGAGCATGGAGTCTTATCCACTGCGCCACCAGGGAAGTACCAACAATTCAATATTTTTAAAGATATATAAATCTTCACTAGCATTCATAATAAGGCATTTTACCTTAAAATACATGCACACACACATAAAACAACAACAACAAAACTGCTATGTGCCTATCCAAAAGAAGCAGTTGAGACCCTGAGAGAGAAGAGTTAAGGAATGGCCAGCACCTTAGGACACCTCTGAACCACACTGTTGTCATGTGACCACTTGTGACCTGCTTCAGGTCATTTGCCTGGAGAGCACAGCCTGACAAGATAAATCTGCTTCTGTGTCTGGGCCCCTCCCCTAACCATCTGTTTTCTTTAAGAAATACAGGCCTGTGGAAGTGCCTGTGGACTGCGGTGGATGTAACCCTGGGGAACATTGTAGGGGGCTGCCCTTGACAGTTACAGCCGCCCAAAGTCAACATTTGTCGAAAAATAACACCAGCACTTATGTGTTC
The DNA here is from genome assembly GCF_964374135.1 of Grampus griseus. Lineage (NCBI taxonomy): Eukaryota > Metazoa > Chordata > Mammalia > Artiodactyla > Delphinidae > Grampus > Grampus griseus. The sequence continues at coordinate 171,246,571 of NC_139018.1, forward strand.
CCGTTTGGGCTTTTAATCCACAAAGGCTTTATGTGTTTTAATCACGTATTAAAACTTGACTACCTGTTAAAACTCTAGCCACATTTCCAGGTGGCATGTGATCACAGCACCGCCTCTGCCCCTGGTTTGATACAGGGTATATGGGATTGAAGAAGATAACCCATGGAGAGTCTTTTTGCCATCCGCCTCCAAGGAATTTTCTCTGCAATGTACTATAGAGTAGCTGTAGGTATTTTTATGACAGCAACATTCTGTCATCACCAAGGCAAGCTGGGTAGAGCAACATGGCTGGAAGGTATTTGGGGACTAACTATTCACTGATCAAACTCGGAGCCACTGGGACGGCCAAAGACAGGTGCTACGCCTCAATCTTTCTTCTACTTACCAATTTAACAAACCAAAGGGCTTTCATGGAAATCCAGGGCCTAGAGTTTGATTAGAGGCACAATGATAATTAAGTGCAGGAACAGAGCACATCTCTCTCTTTGAAAATTTCTCCCTGTGGAAGGGAGAGGAATTTGACCCAAGGGTTTCTGAAAGAGGAGAAGGCAGATTGCAGTGGATGGGCTCTTTACCCCTGATTATTCAGGCCAAATTCGTCCACCTCCTTAAAGGACACAATTTAGATACATTTGTTTTCATGCTCTTAATTAGATTAAGTGAGTGAGTGGAAAATCACTTCATTTATTCATTCATTCAACAAATATTTGTTAAGTGCCTAATTACCATATACCTGACACTAGGATGTAGCAGGGGACAAGACCCATTTTCTGCCTTCAGCATGCTTACTTCATTATAATAATGGTGACTTAATCTTAAGGGTGTCTTTGTAAAGGCACCAAAAAATAATCATCTGGTATCCTTTGAACTGTACAGTTTTAACTCCTGTGAATACTAGTGAATGAATGTGAAACCATCCAAAAACAATTCCAGGCAAAAGTCTGGCAAACTTAAAAGTGACCAAAATATTTTTATATATTTAAATAGCGTGGAGGTACTTTTTTTTTTAAAAAAAAGAACAATTGGAATGTTTTGCGCATGAAATGGTTTATAACACTTAGAATCCTCTGCATACGGTGCTGTATTTCTTAACAGTTATTGTTAGGATCTTGGGTACGCATGCATTACGTGCAAAATGCACGGTGTGTGGTGAGAGGAATGAGTACGTCTTGTAGAGTATATACTTTGTACATGTTATATATAGTAAAGACAACTTACTTAGTCGTATCAGTTCAGATCCAACTACGGAGCGAGAAATTAAAGACATTAATTCAGGCAACAAAGTAGGGGCCTGATAAGCACATGAGAATTGTTAAGAGAAAATATTTACTAGTAACAGTGCCCTTTTCTCATTTCCTAATATCCACTGACATTTCTTCTGTTACCCGTATGGCATGAGACAGGAAAATGTAAGAAAAACGAGATGTTTTTAAACATACAATCATGGCTACTGGCATAGAATTAGGTATGACGGTAGCTAAAGTTTACATAAAAGTCTACACTGCAACCCACAGAATGGGAGAAAATATTTGCAAATGAATCGACAGACAAGGGATTAATTTACAAAATATACAAACAGCTCATGATCAATATCAAAAAACCAACCCAATCAAATATCAAAAAAATCCAATCAAACAATGGGTGAAAGATCTAAACAGACATTTCTTCGAAGAAGACATACAGGTAGCCAAGAGGCACATGAAAAGATGCTCAACGTCACTAATTATTAGAGAAATGCAAATCAAAACTACAATGAGGTATCACCTCACAATGGTCAGAATGGCCATCATCAAAAAAGCTACAAACAACAAATGCTGGAGAGGGTGTGGAGAAAAGGGAACCCTCTTGCGCTGTTGGTGGGAATGGAAATTGATACAACCGTTATGCAGAACAGCATGGACGTTCCTTAAAAAACTAAAAATAGAGCTACCATATGATCCAGCAATCCCACTCCTGGGCATATATCCAGAGAAAATCATAATTCGAAAAGATACATGCACTCCAATGTTCAATGCAGCACTATTCACAATAGCCAGGACACAGAAGCAACCTAAATGCCCATCGACAGAAGAATGGATAAAGAAGATGTGGTACATATATACAATGGAATAGTACTCAGCCATAGAAAGAATGAAATAATGCCACTTGTTGCAACATGGATGGACCTAGAGACCGTCATACTGAGTGAAGTAAGTCAGACAGAGAAAGACAAATACCATATGATATCACTTATATGTGGAATCTAAAACAATGGTACAAATGAACTTATTTACAAAACAGAAATAGAGTCACAAATGTGAAAAACAAACTTGTGGTTATGGGGGGAAGGGGGAGAGGGATAAATTGGGGTTGACATATACACACTACTGTATATAAAACAGATAACTAATAAGGACCTACTGTATAGCACAGGGAACTCTACTCAGTGCTCTATAATGACCTATATGGGAAAAGAATCTAAAAACGAGTGGATATATGTATATGTATAACTGATTCACTTTGCTGTATGGCAGAAACTAACACAACATTGTAAATCAATTATACTCCAATAAAAATTTTTTTTTTAAAGTCTACATTGGTTTGTAGAGAGCACTCAGTGACAAAGAAACACAAACCTTGAACACATTTCTGTGTGATGTCGTGTGGTGACATTGGCCACAGCTATTCTTTCATGAATGCAGTGCATATTCTATGTCTGCCTGGGACAATGGAGAAAGGGAGTGCTGGGGTCACTGTGTCTGATTCTATTTCTGACACCAGCACTTACTTGCTAAGTGACCGTGAGCAAGTCATTTAAGCCTCCAGTCTTTTGCTCATCTGTCAAAAGGCATTAAGAAAAATTATTTTTTAACCCTTAATGTGTTAGGCAAATGTCCCCGATTATCATTTATCATGGTTTTCCTTTCATTGCAAAACTTATTTTAAAAGAAATAGAAAATCCAGGCAAATACTGGACAAACTGAAATGGAGCAAAACTACTTAATATACCTAAAAGTGCCGAATAAAATACAATTAAGTTATGCTGGTAATTGGTATGTGTTGAGTATCCTAAATCGCACTCTTTAACAAAGACACTTGGGCGAATCAGCCCAATGTCAAGAGCAAACGAAGGCACCAGTCCTGTATTCTCTCTGATACATTATACCCACCAAAAGCTTCCACAAGTAATTTTTTTCTTCTAGAGACATTTTTCATGACTCTGACACCATTCCCGTGAAATGTGACATTATAACAAAAAGGATTGCCATGTCTATGAGATTTATCTTCACTCTCCTCAATACCATCATTCCTTGAACTGGGTATCGCTTACATGAAAAACGCAACCTCTTTTGTGCTCTGTGGTAGCTGGAAAGTTCATATGGTAAAAAGCTCTTCCTAGGGTGGATAAACTGTGAAATCCATTTTAAAATGAGGTTTTAATTACATTTCGCAATTCAGAGCCAACTTCTGGTTTTGGTGTAATTTAAACAAGAGTTTTTTTCTCTTGCAGCCATCTGTTCCTCTTCCTCAAGCCTACACTTATGTCATAATATTGAAAATGTGACGTCATTCCCTCCTATGACATCATTAAACATGTCTGTACGATAAAGACCCAAGAAGAGAACTGAATCACGTGGGAGGAAGACGCCTGTTCAGATATAGATAATGAGGAATACGTAAAATAAATACATTGCAATCGGAATTATTTTTCTATTGCTTTTCATTCCCAGTTACTCCTTACAGTTGAAAAGACTGTTCCATACAAGTAATGCTTTATCACCAAAAAATCCTCTAAAAAAGACAAAAGAATCTTTAAGATACCTACATATATGGGAATAAACTAGTATATTAATGTGAATGCACCATCTGAATTGATGGCTTTGAGTTTGTGTGAAACCAGAGTTCCTGGTAAATATTTAATTGAAATAATAAATTACACTTTCTAGTCACAGACAATGTTTAGGCCGTACATTAAAAACTTACTTCATTCTTTTCAGTTTCTATTTTTGACATTAAAAAATAAATTAATTGAAATTCATCAATTAAGAATTTTTCAGATTTTGTAGGTAAGTTGCAACTGCCGTTAATGGTACAGAAATATACGTAGTGTCTTAAAATTATATTAACGTTGAATTTATTAGGTTATAGTAATTTATACATTAATTTCTTTTAAACATTGTATTACAACTATTTTAAAAGTTATTTTAGGTTGTTACATCAACAATTCTAGGTGAGTTTAATAATTCTTTTAAGTGGTTGCTGAAGAACTCTCATAAAATTATAAAGAATCCCACATGACACTATCTGTACAAATACTCATTGGTTTTAAATTAAGAAATTCAGTGAAGAGGGAGACAGGACTTTTTTGGAGTTCTTTTGTGGTAAACAATTTTTATAATAATCAGTCATTGAAATTAAACATTGTTTTAAATAAATCGGTTATATATAAGCATCTCCTTAGTATCGTATTTTTAAGTTAAAAAAATTTTTTTAATTACTTGGTCGAGTTCATAAGTTTTGGCACTGAAGATATTCTGTGCTTCTGTATGTGTCAGGCCCTGAGCTAGTCCAGTCTCAAAATACAGCGACACTCACAGCGCTTACCCTCCAGGCCCTGGAATTCACAGACTGTAGTAGCTGATGAATTCCAACAAAGTCACTGCACAGTATAATGGAAAGTGCACTAGCCTAGGAGTTCCTGGAATTCCTGGGTTCTTGATCACTTAAAAGACCCAAGCTTTAGTTTCTTCATTTCTGCAACCGTGTTCATATGCAGCATCAGTATTTCACCCGTTCATTATGAGTTTCAGAACCTGCCCTTTCCATGCTCGTGGTAGCATTTAATGATGCCAACATCTAATGAACTGCCCGTGGCAGGCCCTTGATTCTCCTTCTACACTTCTGTCACTATGGAGACCGTGTCCCACCGCTTACTCTTCCTTCTTGCCCTATTCTGGTCAATGACAGTATTATTCGCCCAGATGTTAGTCTAAAGTCCCCTCCCCTCTGCAGCCCCACATGTTAAAACCTGTCTACCACACTAAGATCTCCAAATATAGCCCCTCTGATCTATTCCTCTGTTGTTCACTTAATTCAGATCCTCATTGTCGCCTGAACTACTGTAATAGTCTCCAAACAGGAACCACCCCCTTAGCTTTGCTCCCTAATCTAGCCTCCAAATTGCCATCATTTGGATCTTTGCAAACACACATCTGATTACATCCCCCACCCCGATTTACGATCCTTCAGTGGTTCTGTGTCACCTTCAGCACAAAATCCAAACATCTTGGTCATCTGGTCCCCACCCATCTCTCCATCTCATCTCCCACCCTCTCTAGTGCATAGGCAGAATCTGGGCTAAAGCCACACTGCCCGTGACTTTGAGTAACTTATTTCCAACCTAGTCCGTCTGGTGGAAATACCCTATTCTCTGCTCTACTAGGCAGAGTCTTTCTTCAATATACAACTCATCAGAGATTTTGTTCTCTATGAAGCTTTTCCTGGATGAGCCAAGCAGTGTTTGATATCTCCTTCTTTGTGTCAACCCAGTTCCTAGTAGTACTTTCTTAGACTTGGTAAGGTCTGAAAAGCCATTCTGTGTTTCCATGTCTCTTTTCCCTAACAGACACTGATCTTCTTGAAGGATGAGACCCTGTATTATTTGTCTTTTTTTCCCCAGCTCATACTTCGTAGTAAGTAGATGATCAACAATTTCTTATTAGATGGATGGGTGGGTGGGTGGATGGATGGATGGATGGATGGATGGATAGAAGCGTCTCCCCTCATGCACTTTAGCTCTGATAAATTACAGCCTTATCTTCTAGAAATGACAAGCTCTTTTACCTCTCAATAGGTGTTCTCCTGGATCATCCATCCGTCACCGGACACTTAAACCCCACCAACCTACATCTAAATAGTTTTCTTCAAGACTCAACTCAAAGGAGTCACCTCTTTCATTATTCTTTCATAATACTTTGTATGTATTTGTACTATAAAAAGCTTTCAACACATTTAATTGTAATTATTAATTTAGATATCTATCTCCTTCCCTAGACTTTCAGTTCTTTGAGACAGCAGCTTAAATTTCTTATTCATAGGAGTATCCCAGCACAAAGGCTAGCACGGGGTAGGTGATAGCACAAGACAGTAAATGTTGGCTGTATTAATTCATGAAGGTGTGCTTGAATGTATGAGATGAAATCATGTATTTGCGAGTATCTTGAAACTATAAAAACCCAAGACAAATGTTAGGTAATGTCATCATCTTGATAACACCACGTGTTATATCCTTTCCTCTGCTTCTTAGTTCTCGCTTCCCAGAGAGCGCAAAGCTCCTTGTCTAAATTATCTCTTCACACAGACTTCCTTGTTCCCACTCAGAGTGCATTTTGACATTAAACTACACCCCTCAGCTCTTGGATCAGATCTAGAATATAAAGAGGTTTGAAAAACAGAACCAACTGTCTTGCGTTTTAATACTGGCCTTAAAACATGTATGTACGTGATAACCATATTCTGAAAATGAAGATAGCCAAATGGCATCAGAGAACCATTTTCTTAGTCAATAGCAATATATTTGTCATAAATATAAGCCCGTTCCTTACATAGAGAGAATCTGTTTACTGGTTGAAGAGCAAAAGTGTCAAACATGCAACAAAAGAAATGATATAGTATGAATAACAAGAACAAATACTTGATTCGAGCACCTCATCTTCCTCTTGGGAAATCTCAGGACATTTTACAAATGACATTGCAATCAACTTCATTCACCTGGAAGAAGGGACTTTCTCCAGTGTGAAATGCAGTAGCTCTTCTGCATCTCAGAGTCACCTCATTGACTATTTAGGGCAAGAGGTGAAAGATATATACCTTAAGGGCTGGGGAAGACTGGAATAAGAGAGAATATAATTATTCATGCATATAGAATATGGAATGAGGAAAACTGGCTGCGGTTGACACCTTCGCTCTTATAAGAAGTGCTATGAGATCATGGAGGGGCAGGACCTCCGTTTAATCCTCTTCTGACAGACGTCAGGCAGAGTACATTTTCCCCTGGTACCATTTTGACATCTGGGGTCAATCCTTTCTCCAAGTGAAAAAAAATTCACATGCATAAATGCAACTTCAGTAGCACCCTGACAATCCCTGGAAGTCATCCAGCTGAATGTCACTTTAATGTAGTTAAGTCACCTTGTTAGACATTCACGGTGCAAGGTGAGATGCTTTTGTGATGGGGTGTTTTTCTCCATAGGTAAGTGCTGACGTAAGGAATGGAGCAGCTGAGGCGGGTGAATGCTGTCATCACAAAAGGGGCAGCAGGGTCTAAGAACATGGCTTCTGAAGATGAACGCAATTTGCATTTATTCACCACCTCCTCCTTTGGGAAGTTGAGACTTACAAGCTTTTCTGAGACTTAGTTTCCTCATCTATAAAATGGGGATGATCATACTTTTCTCATGTCGTTTTTGTAAAGATTAAATGAGAAAGGGCCGTTTATTTTGCCTGAGGATTATTGTTTTATTTTCTTGCTTCACCTACTTCTCCATCCTACCGCCTCATGAATATCTAATACCAAACTCATTTTATTTTCAGGGCTGTCTTCTGAAAAGTATGTCTGATCATTGACCTACTTTTCCCCATGGATTTTATACTATGTTTCCTCCTTCAATAGGGAGAATTTAAGTGCACTCATATCTTAGTTGCCTTCACACTAATGTTCAGTTATCTAGGGTGTGTCACATCATCAAATGTCACTAATAATAATAATATGTATGTATGTATGTACATACCTGTATGTATGTGTACGTATGTATGTATGTATGTATGTGTGTATATTTATCCTGGCTTTCTAATGACAGCAAATTTGTCTGCCTCCTTTTTAAACAGCATTCTCCTGATGGTCAAAATCAGCTTAGGGGCTTCCCTGGTGGCGCGGTGGCTGGAGTCCGCTTGCCGATGCAGGGGACGGGGGTTTGTGTCCCGGTCCGGGAGGATACCACGTGCCGTGGAGCGGCTGGGCCCGTGAGCCATGGACAATGGGCCTGCGCCTCCGGAGCCTGTGCTCTGCAGCGGGAGGGGCCGCGGCGGTGAGAGGCCCGCGTACCACAAAAAAAAAAAAAATCAGCTTAATTGCTTCTTTTCTGAAATTTTCTCGCCTACATATGACTGTGAAATTTTTAAGAGTGTTTTACAGAGGGACCATTTCCCTCAAAGACACACTCCTTTCTACGTGCTGTTCTACAGGGTAAGAATTCCCAGGGATTACATTTGAAACTTCCACGTGTAGTTGAATCTTACTGAACATGTTCGTCTTCCTCTAGAAAGTGATCCCTGCCTATGGTACCATTCTTCCGATAACATTTCCAATACAGGCAGGATTTATATATAATTGACATCTGGAGATCTAGATGCCTACGTTCCCCAGCCCTCTCTGAGATGAGGTTTTTGGAAGACCACATCCACGAAGATCACCTAGGGCCTCGTGGGCCACTGTTAAGGCCCTGGCTTTTTCTCGGAGGGAAATGGGGAGCTATTGGTGGGTTGTGAGCGGAGGAGAGACCTGATCTGACTTAGGTGTGTAGATAGATTTTGGTTGCTGTATTGGAGTAGACTGTAACAGAGGAAAGGTAGAGAAGTAGGGAGAGTACTTGGGAATCTATTGCAGGGATCCTGCAAGAGAAGATGGTGTTTTGGACCAGGAGGGTAGCAGGGGAGGTGGTGACGTATTTGGATTCTGGTCCTATTTTGAAAGTCAAACCAAAAGTCTATCTTGATGGGCTAGATGTAGAGTGACTCAGAGGAAGAAAGAGGACAAAGCTCCAGGATTTTTGGCCTGAGCACTGGATGGATGGAGTTGCCATCAACTTAGTTGGAGCAGCTGGTTTGGGGCAGGACATGAGGGGTTTAGTTCAAGGCATGTTAAGCTTGAGTTGCCTATTAGACAACCAAGTAGAGACGGCAAGCAATTAGGCATGCAGGTCTGAACTTCAGGAGAGAGGACCTCATTATAGAAGACCCTTAATATGTGCCACTTAGTATTTGTAAGACGCTTAGAGCAACATAAGGCTCCTAGTAAGAAAGTAAGCAATGGTCACAATTAATATAGTTCCTTCTCCTCCTCTGACCATATTATTAGAAATATCCAAAATACCTGTAATGGTCAAATTCTGTCTATTATATGTCGTTATGCTTTGAGCTACTGATTGAAGACCTCCACAAACTAAGCCTTTCTTACTTTTTCGGATAACTTCCATTTTTCAAGTGCAGTTTTTGAGGTTACTGCGGGGAGGGAACTACATTTCAAAATAAAAATTAAAACACACAGTGTGCACACAAAGTCAACGTAATTCTGGAAAATGTCCTTTGAGGATAAAATATGTAGCACTGGGACTTCCCTGGTGGCACAGTGGTTAAGAAGCACCTGCCAATGCAGGGGACACGGGTTCGATCCCTGGTCCGGGAAGATCCCACATGCCGCGGAGCAACTAAGCCCGTGTGCCACAACTACTGAGCCTGCGCTCTAGAGCCCACGAGCCACAACTACTGAAGCCCGCGCACCCTAGAGCCCGTGCTCTGCAACAAAGAGAAGCCACCGCAATAAGAAGCCCGCGCACCTCAACGAAGAGTAGCCCCCCCCTCGCCACAACTAGAGAAAGCCCGCGCGCAGCAGCGAAGACCCAACACAGACAAAAATAATAAAAAATTTTAGAAAAGGAAAAAAATACTAAACTTATCTCTTCCCCCTTATGTTATTTTAATTGTGTATATTTCATTTTTAAGCATGGTTCTTTGGGGAAAACAGAATATGTTTACTATAGTAAAACACATATTCTTTTAGCCTAGTAATTTTGGAAGCAAAAATGGTCTCCATGGTAAGAAGATAGAAAAGGAGTGGTATTAATAGAAGGTAGCACAGAGCTAATGTGCATTTTATAGCATAAAGGAAAGACGTTTTTAGCCTCCCTGCCTTAAACAACATCGTGAACTCTAAGTTACGCTAAACGGGTGAACAGAATAAAAACGAGCCAGCTACGATATGATGGCTGAGTGAAGGTCAAGACCAACTCTCCGGCAGCAGCCCAGGACAGCAGAGCCCTCTCACACTCGGACACAGAGGCTTAATTGGTCCTCCTAGGGTTTGGAAGAGAGGCTTTGAAAATACTTCTGACCCCTTAGAAGCAGATTTATAGACATACAGTAGTGCTTTAATCCTTGCATCCTGGCATTGCCAAAGTAATAGGATATCAGAATGGATAAAACCCTAATAAGACAAGGATTATCTGACGTTGCAACTCTTCTCCAAGCCCATCTTGGATCCCAAACAATCACTTCCTTCCTCTAGGTCCTTAACTCCCTTCACACAATGTTTAATGAAGTGTATTTTTTCCTTCACCTTTTTTCCATATTGCCTCCTGGTAGGATTTTTTCTTTCTTTCTTTCCTATTTCTCTCTGTGCTTAAATCTCTACGATGGCATTTTGGGAGTTAATTTTAGGCCTCCTTTTTACTTGTTAGAGTCTCAATTTCTTGAGATAATCTACTCGTTCCAGACTCAACTCTTCTGTCTGTAGCCTGCACTCATCCTATATTTTTCTCCTTTTCCCATTCATTTACACAGTCTTACAAAGAGTGATATTTTTACTATGATCTCTACTGAAGTGAGAACATAGCCGTAAAATTATCATAAAATAATAAATTCTGTTTAAAAAATAAACACACCAGAACACAAATATCTGTAGGAGTATTGCCCCTCCTTTTTCTAAAAAAAATCGCAATGATATTCACATATGCTTTGGAATTAATTTTAGAACAGATCCTCACAAGAAAATCGCCCTGTTACCTTACCTTGGCTTCCTGTTTTATCCAGATCAGTATTACTCACCTAATTCTCCAGTCTTGATGCCAAATTTCCTCTGATAGTTTCCACAGTTCACAGCAGTCCCACTAAGGATTTTCAAAGGAATACGGAGCATATCCTGAAGACAATTCTGAAAAAGAATTACAAAATTGTTTTGGAGATGGCAGCATAATTAAAATGTCTACAGTTCCCAAGTCCTTGAGATGGGAAAACTCCCTTTTGGATGGGAATTTTCCCTAATTTCTGGTAACAAATTGAACTATTTTATAGTCACATCATAAAAGCCAACTTAAAAGTTCTTTTACTTGATTTCAACTACATTCCAGTACATGGTGTGCTTAAAACTTTGAATCTGTCTATGCGAAAAATATGCTCTTGTTTTTTTGTTTGTTTTTGGCCACACCACGTGGCATGTGGGATCTTAGCTCCCCGACCCACCAGGGATCAAATTGGCGTCCCTGCATTTGGAAGCTTGGAGTCTTAACCCCCGGGCCACCAGGGAAGTACCTGGAAAATATGCTCTTAAGAGTTACAATATGGGGCTTCCCTGGTGGCGCAGTGGTTGGGAGTCCGCCTGCCGATGCAGGGGACACGGGTTCGTGCCCCGGTCCGGGAAGATCCCACATGCCGCGGAGCGGCTGGGCCCGTGAGCCATGGCCGCTGAGCCTGCGCGTCCGGAGCCTGTGCTCCGCAACGGGAGAGGCCACAACAGTGAGGGGCCTGCGTACCGCACACAAACAAACAAAGAGTAACAATATGTCTGTCTTATTGTCTCTAGGACTCTCCTTGACAAGAGGGAACTACTGGAGTTGGCTCAACTTGGCTGTTACTTGGAATATGATCTCTTTGGTTCTGAACTTTTCCATTATCAGTTCAACCCGGATGCCCAATGATAATAAAAGAATTGAAAGGTAAACATGATGAAATCTCTGATGGTCTTTCCTTTCACCATCTCTTTTGGATTTTCTTATCTGGGTGGGTATTAGCAAAGATTCAGAAAACAGTAAGCAGGCAGAACCAGGGACTTGCAGAGAAAAATATACCAATGCTGTTTCAGGAAGGCAAATCTCTATATATTATTTTGAGGAGAAACTGAATCAGCCTAAGTAGGCAGAAGCTTCGCAAAGCCTTAGTTCAGTGCAGATGGGCAGCTGATAAGAAATACAGACAAAATCTCTGCTCTGACAATAAAAGAACAAAAGACATTTCCCTCTTTTTTACTCTTAACGAAGTAAGCTGTTTCTTTCTCAGGTTGACCACACCAGAGGTCCTAACCTCCTATAATTAATTTTTGAAATGCTTTACTTAAAATATTCACTAAAGAGGTGACTGCAACGTACAGGCTATAAGTATAATGTCTAAAGGTCAAACATCACATAAAATCCAACCTCTCAAAATTGTCCAATATTTTGGGGGTGAAAGCAAATAATTGTACAAGTCATTCTCTGCAACCGAGTGGAAAATTTCCGGAGTCAAGGCTGGATGCTACCTGGTTTGTCTTTGTTACATGGTGATATGAAGACTGAATGCACCAAGTTAGGGAATGTGGGAGGAGAAATAGATTTGGGATTGACAGGATGACTTTATCTTGGGAATATCGTGTTGCTATCTGGTGGGGCCCTGGGATAAGGGTGTGAAGCTCAGGACAGAGACTTGGACATAAATCTAGACATTGTTGGCTTGCATGTGACAGTTGGAAGCGTGGGAATGAATGAGATCACTCAGAGAAGAGAATGAGGACAGAGCTCTGGTGACCACCAACACTTAAGGGATGAACTCAGGAACAGACCCTCAGAGACAGGTTGAGAAATTTTCAAAGCGTTAAGAATATCAGAGAAATGCATTTTTATTAAAGTTGTTGGAGAAGGATACTTAAAGCAGAAGGGTTTGAACTCTTTTAATATGTGGCAGATATCAAGTGAGATAAAGACTGAAAAGTATCCATTGGATCTCACAATCAGGAAGTTGTTTGGTTTTTTTTTAATTTTATTTTTGGCTGTGTTGGGTCTTCATTGCTGCACACGGTCTTTCTCTAGTTGCTGCAAGCGGGGGCTACTCTTTGTTGTGGTGCGCGGGCTTCTCCTTGCGGTGGCTTCTCTTGTTGCGAAGCACAGGCTCTAGGCATGCAGGCTTCAGTAGTTGTGGCTCGTGGGCTCTAGAGCGTAGGCTCAGTAGTTGTGGCACACGGGCTTAGTTGCTTGGTGGCACGTGGGATCTTCCTGGACCAGGGCTCGAACCCGTGTCCCCTGCATTGGCAGATGGATTCTTAACCACTGCGCCACCAGGGAAGCCCAGGAAGTCTTTATTTCAGTCAATAAGTGCAGTCTTGGCAGAAAAGGCTTGAGGAACGAGTAGAAGGGGACGAAGAGGACAGAGGCTACACTTTCAAGAAGCTTGATAGTAAAGGGAAGCAGGGCTGGAGCGCTGGAGCTAGAAGTCCAGACAGGACCAAAGGAAGGTTTTGTTAGGAGACAGAGAGAATGAATCCAGGGAAGTGGTGCCTAATCTACAGGGTCATTATAGAATTTATATGAAATAAAATATGTGGTTTTTAGCTGAGTGTCTGGGGTAGACTATGGAAGTGGTCCGTCAATGTTAACCGAAAAAAAATCTGGACAGGTAAGAGATACAGAGGAAGGCTCTTAAGGAGACAAAGAGATGGAATCTGGGCAGCAAATAGGAAGTTGGTTGAAAGGAGGTATACTTTCTCCATGGAAACGAAAGCAGGTGCGGCAGGTAATGGAGTGAGTGCAGAACGGTGTTTTGGTGAGAGGAACAGGAAACTGAGGACAGATGGTCCCGTGTGATCTCTAGGGCGCCTGTGAAGGAGACATGGTCATCTCCTGAGAAGGAAGGAATGGATTCAGGGCAGGACCTTGTAGAGGAGGATAAAGGCTGGGAGTGGATGGTGAATGAATGAGAGATACTGTTGTGTGGAAGACCCAGTGGAGGCCAGAGATCATGACTGCATGACGGTCCACTGGCACCAATGTCCATGATTTGGTGATTATTTTCCTAAAAAATGTTTTGTGTTTTGGTAGTAGGACCAAAGAAATTTTGTGAATAGAAGTAGAAGATGGAGACAGAGAGCTTGAGGGTTGGGATTCTGTCTGAAAAACGTGGTTGATATTGGGGGGACCACGGAGGGGTTGAGATGAGGGTCACGAGGTCCAAGCTGGAGGGAAGAAAGTGTAGAGAGAGATGGAGAGATGTCCAGGAATAACATGGCAGGGGAAAATCCCTGGATGCTTGAAGCAAATGGGTGAATACAGATAGTGGAAGAAGGTGAGCGAAAAAGTAGAAGGATGGAACTCCTGGTCAGAGGGGGGAAAGGAAGGTTGAGTGGAAGTCGTTCTCCATGGCGACACGGAGCAGAACAGGGTTCTGACTGTAGAAAACTGGTTGCAATGGGAGTAAAAGCCAAACTGGAGCAGAGAAGTGATGTCCAGAAACTGTGGGGCTCAAGCAGCAGGAGTTGAACACGTGTAGGTTGGGTTTGATGGGGAGGTCTTGAGCCAGCGGCCACAGCTCAGACAGCCTTAGGGTCTTTCCCCCGGGAAGTCTATCTTTACATGTATGCCTTCTACTGTCCCTGTGTACTGGCAGACCTCCTTGCTGAGCTTATTAACAGTAAAATAGGCTTCAAGTTTAATATCATCAGACAGAGTTGACTGACGTTACGGTAGTTTTGTATATAAATACGGAGACACTCAGCTCTACACGAGCAAACTGCTTTGACTGTTCTGACCAGAATCCCTAGGGCTTTTTTTTGTTTTTTTACTACTCAAACCAGTTCTTTGATAAACAGATTTATTGGTTGGTTGGTTGGTTTTGTTTTATGATTTTAATTTCCTTGCCCAGGAGTACCACTCAATACAGGCAAACAGGTTTCCTAAGAGTCCTACTAGCTTGGACCATACTCAGAGGTGAATATTCTCTGGAATTTAAAATGGGGTGCTGTGTAGACCTTCCTCATCTTTCATGATCTCAGAACCATGATTTCCTGATGAATGCCCTCAACACACGTTTTACAATTCATCTTCGAAATAGGAAGGTTGCTCCCAGGACCTGCTTTGTTTCTCTAAGCCCGTTTATGGCCGTGAGCTGTATCTTCTCCACCCCTATGCTTTCCATGACACTCCTAGACCTGAAATAAAAGAGGGAATCTGCAGAGGGAGGTCTATGGGGATATGAGCTTTCACTGAGCTAAATGTAAACATTCTAGATGTACGGAAATACATCAAAAAGTATATATATGTGCATGTGTGTTTGTGTATGTCTATGTATCTGTGTATGTACGCATCCTTAATCTTTGTAAATTAAAACCATGCATTAAGTCCCTGGACTCAAGTACAGCTCACGGTAATTACTAAATGACGTTTGGGTTGTGTGTGTATCCCCTTGTCCCTACCTCCTGGGCGCCTGATTTTCATCATTCATCAGCAGTCCTTCTCTGAGCCGCAGTAATCTCAAAGCTTTGAAGTGCAAGAACAGAGAAGCACGCTTCTGCCTACCTCTGGTTTTCAGCACCAGAAATTCTGGGTCTAACACCTGTTTTCAATCTTATGCTCCATTTCTCAATCTTATTATATCTCTGCCTTTTCACACTTCGTAGTCTCTCTCTAATATTTGTTTGCAAAACACTAACTCATTTGTATTGCTATAATTACTGTGATTTTTTGCCTTCTCCTCTGTATTGGTTCCTTCCTCCTGGCGGTCTCTCTCTAAATACTGTTCTTCTATACAATGGCGCAGCATGAGAGACGATCTCTTATTTTAGGAGTGACCAGGCAGTTTTCCTGAGAGTCAGGACATAATTATGTGTCTAGAGCCAGAACATTCTCTTTCTCATGAGATAACTGGTCTCCAGATTCTTGACTTAATGAGTTCTAAGGGTTCCCATTTTGAAATGAGTATCTTTCCACACTACTGCGCAATTCAGTGGCTTTGTGCTTCAGGATATGACACAGGCCTCTTACGGGAATTTGTTTACACAAATGTGCCTCTGTAGTAATAAGATATCTCTTCTTCTCAGACAAGGAAAAGAGACAAAAATGTTGAGAAATGCTCAGAAAATACACCGGGGAAAGTGTACCCTAAAATTTCCTGTAAGGTGATACTCCTTTTCAGTTGCGGATCAAGGTTTGTCACACTACGTTTCAGCACTGTGCATGCATCTGTCAAATCTTTCTCTCTTTTCATAAACGATCATATAACGGCCTTAAATAATTCCCTTAAAGAGAGTTCGTTCCACAAGTAACTTCAGATCAGGACTTTTGGACATTATACAAATCTCAGAGAGGCAGGTAATGCCCTACCCCTATAGAGGGGTAGGTAGGCATATAGGGAATTCAGAGGTAGGGGATTAAGAGGTATAAACTATTATGTATGAAATAAGCTCCAAGGATATATTGTACAACACAGGGAATATAGCCAATATTTTATAATAACTATAAATGGAGTATAACCTTTAAAACTTGTGAATCACTATACTGTACATCTGTAACATATACTATTGTACATCAACTATACTTCAATAAAAATAAAGAAAGAAAGAAGCAAATAATGGTGGTGGCACAGCTAGCACTCTAAGTATTCTTAGGACACACATGAGGTACGTGTGATGTGAATGCAGATTTCTAGACAAAACACCCAGGTTGGCTCTTTTCTGGCATTCCTTTGGCCTGCAAACATAAGATCTAATCTTTAAGTACAATTTCTTTTAAAATGTATGTTCTCAGAGGGCAAGGCTTTGTGCTCGAGTTTTTTGATGCAGTGGCCCACATTTTGCTTGCTGTAGTAGTTATTAAATATGACTCATGCACTAGAATGCCGAGAAATGCTACTGAAACAAAAAAGATACCTTTCAAATAATTAGCCCTTGGCGGAAGGCGCTACCCATCCATCTAGATCCATTTGGAAATCTAGGGATCGACAAGACAAGACAGAAAATGCCAGAGAACAGCCATGGTCTCCAAGCTGCATCTCCTGCCATCAGAGACCCATGGAAGTCACGGCAGACACTGCCCAGGGTCCAGACCTATACAGATGGTGGCTGTCAGAGGCGACCGACTCACATTACAGATTACAGCACTTAACAAAGCCAAGAGGATTAGATGTTTAGACAATAGGCAGGAAGCCATTCTGTAGTCAACTGATTATAAATTTAAAGGAACAGCTCATTATTTATAGCAATCTTAATGAAATGGAAGGAAGAAAGAGTAAATTTTTATTGGCCAATTTAATCCAATGCTCCCAGACTACTACTAAGTCAAAATTCCCATCGGCTTCAAAAGGACTAGCGCAGAGGGACCGTAACTGACCTTTTAAAAATGACTAGCAATCTAAAATATGACACAAATGAACCTATCTACGAAACGGAAACAGACTCACAGACATAGAGAACAGACTTGTGGTTGCCAAGGGGGTGGAGGGTGGGGGAGGGATGGATTGGGAGTTTGGGTTTAGCAGATGCAAACTATTACACAGAGAATGGATAAACAACAAGGTCCTACTGTATAGCACAGGGAACTATATTCAATACCCTGTGATAAACCATAATGGAAAAGAATATGAAAAAGAATATATATATGTATAATGGGGTCACTTTGCTGTACAGCAGAAATTAACATAACACTGTAAACCAACTATACTTCAATAATAGTTAAAAATAATTTTTAACTTGATAGTTAAAAATAACTATCAAGCTCATCATATGCCCTTCATTTTCAAACCAACTGATTTTACTCTCAGAATGTTCTACTTGTACAAGGATTCCTTTTGTTTCCCTATTTTAATCACAAACAGTCGTTGATTTTATTTGCTAGGAGAAAAAGGAGAGACAGAGAGAATGAAATCTGAAAAATGGGTCGACTAAGCGAGGCATTTTAGAATGGAGAGCTGGGTACAAATCCAGAATAAAGTTATTTAATAAAATGCTAAAGTGGCCACTTATGCAAACTGGCGCATCCTGTTAGAAGCTGTGTCTAATGCAGGACTGCCAGGCATCGTCATAAATATCACAAGCTGGGGATTTCTGTGTGCAGGGAATAAGGATCATGTTCCTACTAGGGTGCGGTAATATCTTTATCATCACCACACAATATTTATTAAGGGTCTCCCAGGACACGTGCCGCAAGGGAAGACGGTATCTTTATGACAACACAATAGGTTTATGAGTAAAAAGTTTAAGGCACCCTGAAAACTGTAAACGTGAGACCGATGCCATATAATGAGTTAACATTTTTCACAGGGTACGTCTTCTGGTGGATGAGGGCTATGAAGGTCGGATTCTGATGGCACATGACATACACACGAAGCATCGGCTGACGAAATACGGAGGTCACGGCCATTCTCATATACCTACCAACACTGTTCCTAAAATGTTGTTTAGAGGCATAACTGAGGCTGCACTTGATAAGATACTGATAGAGAACCCCAAGCAATGGCTAACTTTCAAATAGGACGGTTGTTCTGAATTCATACCTTGAGTATAAAGCTTGCAGGGAATAGACTGGGATTTCAAACCCACTGTGAGATATTAATCAGAGCTACATTGGACTGACAGAGCATTTCCTTTTTAGGAGAATTAGAAGACTTCCGCCTTCTCAGAAACTGGCTATTACATCTGTACGTTTAGGGAGTTACTGAGCCTAATTAAGCCCTATTGTTTTTCCTTAACAAAATAAAGACAAAAGTACCCATATCCAAACAACGATTTACAGTCTACATCCCCTTAGTGGAGTTTTGCTTCCTTTTGTTTTGTTTTCTTAATCTGTCACCAGCACTGCATAAGAAAATTTAAAGTGTTTCTAGTTAAATTACCCCTTTCTGGAGCAATCTAATGTTTCCTGTAATATTGATGATTCTACTAATTATCCTGCTGTCCTTTAATTAATGCTTAATGAATGATATGGCACGACAAAATAGCTTCTGCAGCAAGGGGAGTTAAATTTTGAGACTGTTTTTTCAAAAGATACTGTAATATAATTACCAACTCACAATGGTAAAAATATTGTGGAAGCTTAATTATATGCTGTTCACCTATCTATATATACTGATAATACATCAGTTTTGTTGCCTGTGGCTTTCTGGTATCCAGTTTTCCTATAAATTTTGTTGTGTTTTGAAAAATTTGTACAAGGGGACATGAACACATGACATAGTACTCAATTAGAAAAATTCAATCATAAAAGTCAAAATATATTACATAATATAGTTTAATGAATCATTACATTTATAGTAACAAAGGCCACAATTTAATTAATAATATAGAATGCAAAAAAAAAAAAGAGAAATGTTTGCCTTATGTATATTCTCTTTATTTCCTTTACCTTTTATTTGTCTTTCCTTGGGCCTGAACAGAGAAAATAACGCTTACTTATCTGGAGAAAATGTCAGATCTATTAGAAGTGACAGTCTGATTCTAGAACCAACTCTTTAAAAGACACCCAGCCCTGATGTTTTGTGTAAATAAAGCCTTTTTAAAACTCTCAGTTGACCTGTTCTGCTGTTTATAAGCTAATCTTTTGGTTGAATCCTTTGCTATGATTTGTTACCTAAAAAAAAATCTCCAAACCCTTACTGCTAATTCCTCTTTGATAAATACATATTGTTAAATGGAAATAAAATCCACTGCAATTCCTTTATGAGTTATCTTACATATTAGAAAGGCCAAATAGAATTAGCCATTATTCTTGATAAACGGGCTTACATGTTTTTAATCATATAAATCATGAGAGTTACTCAGACCAAGGCATTTAAACCAAGCAAACAGCACATTCAGATGGGAACACCAGGCATAACTCTTTTGGAAAGTTGAGGTTGGCTAAATAAAAGATATTTCCATGGATCAACGATGATCAAGCTTTCTGTGTATTAGAACAGAAAGTATCCAAGAGGAATGAGCCAAACAGAACAAACTAATTCCTTTAAATGAAAAAAATGCAAATGTCCTTCGCCAGTAAAACAGGCAGATTTTTCAATCTCTGTTTTTGAAATCTACTTCTCAAAGAGTCTTCAAAGGCACCTGAGAGTGGAACAGATTTTTCATTGTAATAGTGGAAGCTGTCTGATAGTTAGGACGTATCAACATGCATTTTAAATCTTTTTCTTAGATTAAAGAGATGGCTTTTGGCAGTGTACTTTAACCGGAGAGGAAGGATTTGCACTACTCTCAAAATCTACTTTACTGTCAGCTTCGGTCCACCTGAGAAAAAAGAAAAACGTTGCTCATTCAAATGCATATATTTCATAAACACTGCAAAGGACAGCTACTTCATCTCTGCAGTCCTAACAGTAACAGTCGGCCACAGAACGCAGTGAAAGTATTGATTGGCATATGGTAATAAAGAAGCCACAGACCTAATTTACAGACACATGATTTCCGGGGCATTTTAACCTAATAAAATTTAATTTTCTGGATAATTCTTAGAAGTCATCTAAATTATTTTGCTACTTCATATATTTTTGTCTTCCAAAATATATTTCAATCCAAGATAAGTCAAATAACTTATACACGTTTGTGTGTGTGCCTACACGTACACTTCTTTAAATTAAATTTTTGGGGCTATACAGCCATTGTGCCTATGGTCTGAAGCCATACATATATTTCATCTAACATATATATATGTACACATACATATATATATGTAGCAGGTTATTTGTATAAAATATATACACTTTATTGTCGTATTGGTTATATGTGAAATTGTTCACGTTGAAATAACCTCAGGCCATGACTTGTAGTAACTATTTGAAGGCCTTACTTAGTGTCCCCTTGGTGACGCATGCACCAGCGCAAATTAAACCTATATGCGTTGGGTTACGAATAATCTTTTGTTCCAAAGAAGGCAAAAGCCTCAGTCTGATTTAACACTAAAGAATAAATTTCTCTGACTTTCCAAGTAAACCTAAATGCATTCTATTGACAAACTGGACACAGGGGAATTTTTCTAAATACCATACGTAATTACACGTTTACACACTTAGAGGGTAATCCTATGATACAAGTTCAATCTCTACTTTTAAAGACTATCACCCGAAAAGAGAGGAAAGAAGATTCCTAAGAAAAAGAATGTGAAACATGATCACAGGCTTGGGAATTCCCTCAAATCCAGAAAATTCCAGGTTAAGGCTTAAAGTTGAATCATTCCCAGGTCTAGCTCTAAAGTTAACAGGAGTACAAGGCAGACAATTTCTTTGGGGACAAAGCAGCATTATGTCAATGAGACCTCCTCCTGCAGGGTAAAAATCATTCTTCCCTACACTACGAATGGACCCCGAGTATCATAATAAGCAGGTAAACTCACAAGAACCAAAGCTGACATATGGATAAGAGCAGCAAGATCACAGTACACCAAAGTATCATATATATGGAAGAAATAATTCAGTGTCTTAGATTTTTCTATAAAAATTTGTGATCTATATAGGACTTCATTCACATCGACACGAACAATAGGAATATTTGCTTTGGCGGTAGTGATCAACATCTGCTTATCTTGCTTTTAATATTTTTTTTTACATAATGTTTCTGAGTATACAGATGTGAGTCAGGTAGCATTTGAATTCCCCACATACACACAGCTGAGGCGCCCCGCATCCGGCATCCCCTGGGGTCCTCGATTCACTGACGTTAGCCACACGAATCCAGTGTCCAAACTCAGAGTAATAAGCTTAGTTTTTGCATGATCAGTCAGCATAGATAATAAATCCCGAAAATGTGCTGTATTTGTTGTTGTTTCCTCCGTGGGCTTTCCCACCATCTAATTTGATGTAGACTTCGTCTCCTGGCTCCAAATGAAGAACCACACTATTGCTCGCATAGTCGTAATTCTGATCGGCGTCTTGGGCGATCGCGCTAGCACGCACCTGTGTGAAACAGACAAGAATTAGAATGTGTAAGAGAGAATTCTCAGGCTTTCTTTTTTTAAAAAATATCTTTATTGGAGTATAATTGCTTTACAATGGTGTGTTAGTTTCTGCTTTATAACAAAGTGAATCAGCTATACGTATACATATATCCCCATATCTCTTCCCTCTTGCGTCTCCCTCCCTCCCACCCTCCCTATCCCACCCCTCTAGGTGGTCACAAAGCTCAGGCTTTCTTTTCTTTCTTTCTTTTTTTTTTTTTTTTTTTTTGTCATTCACACAGCATCATAAGCAGACTGGCTGCCATGGCACTGAATTTAGCACAGCCAAGTCCACCTTGGCCTTGGGGCTTTATGAGGATATCTTTGTAACAGTTTCGACTATGTTATTGGAAAGGAGAAAATAGTGCTTTCGTGAAGGTGATTCTAACAGTCTTTGTTTTTCTTTTTACTATATGTGGTAAGCAATGCATACCACTCTATTCTCTTCCTAAATCATGACTTTTTCTAATTCCTTGTGACTCTGTGCCCAATCACTTCTTGAAACGGCCACTTTTTTGCATTTTAATGAAAGCCAGGCAGCGATATCCTAACCAGCTGTTTGAGTGCAGAAGTTCAATCCAAATTTCTGTTGGTCCCCATGATTATTAGAAAATTAAGATCCACAGTACGTACAGACTCAAAGAAATCCCACTCCTGTAACTCTGCTATACAGGAAGAAAAAAAGAAAAATCATTTTGATTTTGGGCTTTCGAAATCTAATTCAAGGAAAAGCCCCTGTACCCAAAGCTTAACTCAATGAAACATCTTTGGTTTCAAAATCTTCAGAGTTCTTTTTTCTATTTGTGCCTTTTTATCGCTTAATTGTGATGTGTGTACGTAAATGAGCTATTTAATTTCAACACATCTACAAGTTATAGAAGGAACTACATTTCTATAATTTGAAGTCTCTAAAATTTCTAAATTCTTTTGAATGATCTCATTGAATACCCTTTCATATTGAGGTGGTTCTAAACGTGTGGTTTGCTTTGAGGATGGAGGTTGGCTTCTAATCCACTCAGGTTGAGCCCGTGATCTCATTAGTGAGCTGACAGACATCTGCAAACAGTCCAATTGCCCACCCATCATATCAAGTAATATGGACATTCTGTCACATCCTCAACTCCAATTAGGCTTCATATCCGTTTAGCTCTACTTTGATTCTGACTTTCAATAGGCAGACGTGTACTTGACTTATTTCAGTAAAACATCTACTTTGTGGCTTGTTTCTCTTCCACTGTAATGATATTTCTCCGAATAACACAGCAAGCGATTTAGTGGTTTTGTAAACCTGCACTACGTAATAATGCATGACTTGGGGTGCAGTATGTGAGATTTTATCACTTGGCAAAATGAGAGAAATGAGACATCAAAATTTAAATGATTGGTTTTCAAATTAAATTTTCATGTGGTACGTTCTCACATTAATGCTGAAATGTTAAAAAAGGAGAAGACTCTTTGACACTGCTGAACTTGTAAAGTAATTTGAGTAGTATTTAAAAAATTTATTCCTGGCTATCATATAGCAAAAGGAGAAAAGGGCTTAAAAGATTCAGAATTTCTTAACATTGTGCTGACACTCATAAAATGAAAGCAAAATATAATTACGCTCACAAGCACTGACTTAAATGTATACACCGACTTGGTGAGTTGATCTGTTTTGACCATTAAGTAATAATACAATTTAATGTCATAATATTTCCTAGGAATTAATCACTCGTGTATAGGAGTTGGATGCTTTGATTCATTAATTTCATCTAGTCATTAGTTCCCAGGGAAAAAAAAATCTACAAGGAGAAAGAACCGTACTCTTAGGACCTGATTTTTTTTTTAATGTGTGGATTTTTAATGGGTGAGAAAAATTAAAATATAAAATACTAATTAGCTATATTAGTAATCTATTAACTAATTATCAATCTATGATATACTTCTCACCTATGATTAATAACCAGACACACATTTTTATTTAGTGCTTTAGGTATTTAGTATTAAGTTCTATGGGTATCACGCTTTAACACTGTTTTCTACATGAGGGCATTTGGGAACTGGGGTTCATTAAAATCACTTGATTTAGAGACAACAGTCTTAAATATATATATATATATATATATATACACACACACACACATATATATATACGTATATATATATATAAAATGCAATTTTTATCCCGCGGGATATAACCACGAGCCCACAAAATTGTTAGCATTTTTATTCCGTAGGTGTTACCACAAAACCCTGCAAATGCATTACTATGATCCCACAGACTGGAAGGTTACCCTTATGGTTTTCACTTCCTTTGTTGGATAAAGCCAGTGTGATTGCTTTTTAATGAAAGTGA
The DNA here is from genome assembly GCF_964374135.1 of Grampus griseus. Classification (NCBI taxonomy): domain Eukaryota; kingdom Metazoa; phylum Chordata; class Mammalia; order Artiodactyla; family Delphinidae; genus Grampus; species Grampus griseus. The sequence continues at coordinate 171,270,655 of NC_139018.1, forward strand.
TTCTCTAAGATTTGAACCATAAGACTCTCCCAATTAAAATACCTGCCATACTCCAGAGTACCTTGCGTGATTTTAGCATGCCTGCTCACCTGATCCCACTCTAAAGGTACAATGGGACCTGAAATTTCAAGCTGTAGTATCCAGCCCAGTAACTTCCAACAATTCTTCCTTTAAGCCATCAGACTATTGAGGAAAGTAATGCGTCCACCCTGGAGGCTATTTTCAGGTTCCTGAATGTACACAGATTTCAGCCTTTTCTCTGACGATATGATGCATCCGTTCCTTAGCCCGATATACCCATTTCTACCTAAATGTACTCTAATACCTTTCCATCTCGTAAGTTAACTATTTAGATTCTGCTGATCTTTGGTGCACGTTTCACAGCCCCTAAAAAGATAATTCATTTGACATTTCATTAATCTTGCTAATAAATGAGTAACAGCCCGCAAACTGTCTTGTTTCCAATATATGTCATGTTCAATGGTGCCATAACTAATAAATTCTTAGAGTAAAAACTAGTCTTTAATTATTTTATAGTTCTAACCTTAAGTCAGTTTTAGTTTTTATTAGACTGGCTTATTAGAGTGGTATTACAGTGATTGGATTCAAATAGCAATATTTTTTTATTCAGGTTTCCTGCTAAATGTATACAAACATTTAAAAAAATATTTCCAGTCTCTATGGAAAGCTATCTGAGTCCAACTTTTGCCTTTAATATGCACTGTCATGGGCTTTTTAGACATGGTAAGATTAAATTTAGGTTGATGGTTTTCTGGGGAATCTGAGAACCGTGGTCCTTTTAGTGCTGTGTTTGTGAGAATGTAATAGGCTATGCGGCCTTAGCGTTATCTTATTAGGGAGGGTTTGTCATTAGAGACAATATTTATGGTAACATTTGCTAATTTAATTAATCGCTACTGATGCTCTCATAATTTCATTCTCATTGTACTTCTGTGGAATCATAAACAAAAGGTTAAGTGGCGCATCAGGTTAATTTACTGGCCTTTGATGTTTCCATCTGTGATCCTGCATTCAAACACAAAGCATAAATAAAATGGTTCTCATGTGGTTATCGTCCAGAGGCATTCCTCTATCCTAGAGTGAACTGCATTTTTAGTTTAATTTTTCTGTGCTTCCCAAATCCACTTAATCCATAGAACATTACGCTGACATGGATCTCTGAGTTTCTGTTTTATGAAAACAAATTAGGTCAGCTCAGAGGGGGGAACTGCCTGCCAACTAAGAAGTGATCAGACAAGAGCAAAATTGAAAATCAAGGAAAAACTCTTTCTTTAATATTAATTAAAAAAGGATTTGTAAAGATTTCTCATCTGCAACGCCTGCAGACCAGACTTTACAAAACAGTTCTATTCTAGATATAGAATTCCTTAACAGTAATATTGCAATAACCATTTTGCAAAACAGTCTGTGCTGAACTAGAAAATATATCGTTTTCTACTATATTTGTTTTTCTGAATAACTTGTTGCTCACCTTTTGTAGAAGTATCAGCTTAATATGCCAATGCAAAGCATGAGACATTTTAAGGTCAGCTGTTGTGCCTTTTTTTTTTTTCTTCCCCCTCCATCCTCATAGAATGTACATGCTAGGATGATACAAAGACGCATGCTACACTCCAAACAATGAAAAAATTTTTAAAAAACCAAAATGCACACAGAAAACGTATATGGAATGGTTTCCTTGGAATCTTTACCTGGGCCTCAGCATCAACATTTAAACTAATTGAAATGTACTGTTCCCTAGCTTTTCATGCAGTTGCAATTTCCACATACTTAAAGAAGTGTGCTTTTATACACTGATAAAACTTGAATCTTATTCTATTTGAATTAATACCTCTGAAAACAATCTCTCCAGCCTGACAGTATCTGCCAGACGTAACCTTTGAGTCAGAAGACAGCCAATTTGTAAATAAATGGGTGCCTCATCACTGCCTGCTGAGGGGCTGTTCACAAGTCATTTTGTTAGGGTGACACAATAGCTCTATTTTGGTACAGTGCGTCATGGCCTTTTTAGCCATTTACCTATAACCGTCCCACTGCTCTGTGAATAATTTTTATTTACCTTAATATTATTTTCGTGTATAAGAACTATAATAAACAACCCTGTCAGTGCCTCCTGGTGGCCATTTTTCCTCTTTTTGTTCTATGTGACCTTAGGGTCCCTTAAGCTACTTACTTCTGAATTCCTTTAGAAGTGAGGGGTGGTAGGTAGCGGGAGGGACAGGATATTTTGTCCTTCCTCTTATACGTTTAGGGTATTTGTCTTTCACTTTGGAAGAATTCTGACACTGTGAATTAGGACTTTGGAATAAATTCTGCTTTTAATGTTGCTAATAGAAACCTGGGTTACAGCTAGAAAGGTCTGAATTCGAGGGAGAAGTGACCTGAAGCCGGAGAGCCCTTGTAAAATCACAGCTGGCCACGGCAGGGTGGGGGGGGGGGGCACTCCCTGGACCACCCAATAAGCAAAGTTGAAGCCCAGGCATTCAACCCAGACTGCAGGCTGCAAGGTCTCCCCCAGCGGCTGCTGATTCAGCGCCTGCAGAGGGTCTGATTACATTTTGAGGTAATTACAAATATTATTTTTCTCCCCCGATGAAGAGGTGGGACACACTTTGGTTTTGCAATGACCGCGAATTTCTCAAGCAAACGGGGAAGTGGCCCCAGCATAACACTGCAGACCAGTGGCCCTTGTGGCAGCGCCGGTCATCTCGGCTCAGGAGAGCAGGTCCTCTGGCCGAGGGCTGATCTGAGGCTATTTCACAGCCAAGGCCAAGGCCACTGCCGCCTGTGAGCAAAAGGCTGGGTTGGAAAGACCCTCACGCAGGCGCCCTGGGGCTCGCTGGCAGTGAGGCCCAGAGCCCCAGGGCTGGGCTCTTCCGCCCGGCCTCCCGACCACCTGCCCGTGCGCCCTCCGCCTCCCGCCAGTGGAGTTTGGGTTCTGTGTCTGCGAGCGTGCTTTACGGCACAAACCCAGAGTCTCAACTTTTCCTTTTGTTAGCAGCACTCATTGCATCTCCCCCTTCTTCAGCTGAAATCTAAAGCAGAGTTTTTGCATCTCGAATCTGACTATCTGTGAGTTTCCCGGGTCTGGGACGCCGCAGGGACCTTGCGACCGCCGGCCCCGTGGTTCTGCCTCGGCCTTGGACGCGCCCGGCTCGGACTCACTCCGCGCCCCTTCTTTCTCCCTTGGGCCCCGGTCTTTCTCCCCCGGGTTTGTCACCCTGGCACGCCCACTCCTGGCTCCCCCAGCCCTCCCATCCCCGCCAGGGCCTGACAGTGACCCCGCACGGCTGAGAACCCCGCAGCCGGGGGTCGCTCGCTGCTCCGGGACTCCCCGCGGTGCACAAACTGTCCCGGGGACCGAACCCCGGCTTCCACCCCTCGGGGGTCGCGCGCACCAAGTGCCGGTCCCGGGCTCGGGAACCACAGTCTCCAGGCCGCCGGGCGCTCTTTGGCGTACGACCCCAGCCTTCCCGGGGTAGAACGGCGTTGCCCCTCGCTCTCGGCTCCCGGGAGCGGGGCTGCCGCGCCCTTCCTCCGCGGGCTCCCACCCCCGTGCCCGGGGTCTCCTCCCTCTCGCCTGCACCTTCCCGCGCTCCCTCCCCGCCCTCCCCGCCGCCTGCCCGCGCTCACCTGGTTGTTTTTGCAGAGATCGGCCCACATGCTGGTGCCATCCCCTCCGCGCATCAGGACGTGGTAGGTGAAGAAGTAGATGCCCGGGATGGAGCAGGTGAACTTGCCCGTGGTGGGATCGTAGTGGTTACCGAGGTTGGTGACCACGTCGTCGAACTTGAGCACCTCGTAGCCTTCGTGCTGCCGCTTGAGGCCGGCGTAGAAGGCGATCTTGGGCACCGTGCTGTAGGTGGCGGCGCTGATGGCCCCGGCCGCGTTCAGGCCGGGCGCCCCGGGAGGGCCCGGCAGGCCTTGGCGGCCGGGCTCGCCCTTCTCGCCCGGCGGGCCCGCGGGGCCCGGCGGCCCGGGCTCACCGGGGGGCCCCCGCGGGCCCGCCTTCCCGGGCCTGCCTGCCTCGCCTTTGGGGCCCTGGATGAAGGTGGGCAGGGACTGCATGAGGCCGCGGTCGGGCGTGGCGGCCGTGCTGGGCGCCTTGGTGCCCCCGTAAGGGTCGCAGACCATGCGGCAGGTGCCCAGCATCTCGTAGTGCGCCGACGTGCCGGCCGAGCTCACCAGCACCGGGATGAGAACGACCAGCAGAAGCACCATCACCACCCCCAGCGCCCCGGCGGCGATCAGGCGCCTCCTGCTGCCCACCAGCCGGCTCAGCGCGGGGCGATCCTCTTGTCTGCTTTTGGACAAAATTTTGAAGGTTGGGCGGGGACCTCCTCAGAGCCGAAAACAGCCCCCTGCGAACCCCGAGTCCCCTGGGCGGGCGCGCGCGCCGGCCGCTCCTCGCCTGCTCTCGCTCCCCCCCAGCCGAGGCTGCGGCTGGGGAGGGAGCTCGGACGCCCGGCGACTTGCGCGCAAGTCCCCGAGCAGGGGGTGGGGTGCGCGGGGCGCCCTCTCGCCGCCCGCGAGCCCCTTCGCACCTGTGGCTGCCGCCGGCGCCGGCGCGGCCCCCGGGAGGGCAGAGCCGCCGCAGCCCCTCGCGCTCGCCGGGGCCGCTCACACTTTTCCGCCGCCGCCCGCGATCGACTTTGCCGGTTTTGCCGACTGCGCCAGTTCGCACCAACTTTCCGTCTGAAGTTGCCTTTTTCTGCCTCCTCTTCTTTCGCTCGCTGGGATCGCCCTCCTCCTGCCTTTTTTGTTTTTGTTTTCTTCTTTTCCTCCTCGGCAACCACCAGAACTCTAATAGATGCGCATCCCCCAAACCCCGCGCCGGTCGTGCGAGCTCAGGCCAGGCGCCCCCCGGGGGCGCGGAGCGGCGGCGCTGGGCACCGGCGGCTCGGGGAGGCTCCGGGCTGGAGCGGAGGGGCTGGCGGGCAGCGGCGAGCGCCTCACCGCCGGGAGCGGAGCGAGAGAGAGACTGAACGCAGAATTCTGCCTGGGTACCACCTGCCAGGAGAAGAGGAGGCTGACAAACGCGCGCCGGAGCAATTTATAGGCACCCAAGGCGCAGAGGAAGGGGAGCCGCTTTGGCATCTCATTGCGGCATCTGCTCTTCTCATCCCACTCAAAGGGAGTTTGGCATTACTCTGACAATGTGGGATTTTTCCCCCCCTCGGCCTCTCTTCTCCCCCCACCCTCTGCACATGGATGAACAGTGAGATTCTGAATACTCCCTTGCTGAGCCCAGCCGATGGCGGCGCTCTCGCTGGACAGATGGGGGTGGGGAGTGAGACAGACGTGCTGTAGCCTTCAGCACTCAAGAGTCACACCTAAGTCCCCTGTTTCCCCACTGCCTGCAGCCCCAGTCGGAGGGTGCAGTTGAAGGTTGAAAGGAGGGTGGCTGGGTCGACAGCATTTCTCTAATGGCTCACCCACCATCAGCGTTTCAGGTGTTTGTTCAAAATGCCACTTTTAACATAAGGAGAGCCCTCTAGAATTTTCCAGATGGTAGATGTGATTTTTTTTTTAACCTTATGGTTTTCCTCACCAGCCTTCCAAAATGAAATAAGATGTTTCCCAGAGAACAGTAAGGTGTGTTGAAGAGACAAAGGCCGCTTCTCAATGATTTAAATGAACGTGCCCACCGCATCAAAGCGGGGAAGGGCTGCTTCTTTCTACTAACGCTGCAGATGGTGGGTGTATACATACGAACACTTATTTACAGGCTTACAATTCTAGCAGCCTTTCAGGAGATTCAGCCACTGACCTAAGCTGCATTCACTTAAAGGTGCCACAGGCATGAGAAATAGGCACTTGTCAAGATGCCTTCAAAAGTCTTCAGATAAAGCAAGCAGCTTTCACCAAAGTACTGAGCAAGATATTTTCCTAAGGTATAGAAAGAGTCCTGTAAGTTTAGGAGCATATCTCCCGCGTGTGTCTTGGGGGAGGGGGAACAGAAGCAAAGTATGAGAGAGGAGAGCTCCCATCTGCCGTGGCAAACAGGAGAAGGAACAGGCTGGATTTATAATATTAACGGAAAGCCCCCGGAGTAGCCGTGAGGCAAGGTATCCCACCAACAAATATATAAGACACACAAGAAGGGCTTTAAATAAACAAGTAGGATTGATTCGTACATCATACGTCTGCATATTCAAGAGCAACGGATGTCACTCAAATGTGGGTGACATTTGCTTGTCAATACGGGGATGATGGCTGGGAAGATGGTGACTTATTACACACCAGGGCGAGAATTGAAATGAGAAGCAGAAACAAATAAGACTACACAGTAAGCAAACAATAACATCCCCGGCGCCGATCAGGGGCCTGTGGTCTGGTCCGTGGGCTCCACAGCACGGACGGACGTCCCCTCCGCTCAGCCTTCGGCCTACACCCCTTATCCCCAACCCACCAGTTCAGTTCTTTCTTTCCTCCTTCTCTGTTTCAGAACAAAATAAGGTCAAATGAGGAGGCAGAAGGAAACAAAGATTCATTGATTCTTCTAAGAGAAATGTCAGCAGCTCATCAGGTCTTTCCTGGGAGAATCACCACTGAGGCGTTGGGCTGTGAGGCCCAGCCCAGCCCTGGTCTCCCCCGTCTCCATTCTCCCTCTCTCTGGATGCTGACACAGGCCCTGCTCCTGCTACTGGGACACAGTCCTTCTCACTTCTCAAAGCTTTAACTTTTATTTGAGGGGGGTGCTTTTATAAACATGTGTCTTTACCTTGAGCATAATGACACGTATATTTCACACTATTTTTGTTCACACGAGCTGCATCATTTTCATGTGTTTAAGCAGCAAACACATAATAAGTTCTCTCCTGGCTACAACGCCTGTTTTCCTAAAATCTCTTCCGGGTTGCTTCTCAAAGTCACCTTTCTTTAGGGGGGTACAAAATGGTAACACATGGTGTCAGCAGTGGAGGGTAATATATTAATGAAACAGGCTCTTCCCTGATACACCAAATGATCAAATGTCATAAGACTTCCCTATTGCTAAGGAGAGTTGAGTGGGGATAAAAGGAAAGGTTTTTTAAAGGTAGAATTGTATAAATAAATTCTCATCAAAACCCTCAAGATACATGGACGAAGCCTCAGCTCATAAAGGAACCCATCAAGGCTGAAAGAGTTGAGTTAGAACGGACCCTGGAAAGCAAGTCTCTACCTGCTCGCTTGGCAGATGGTGAGACTGAGACCCATAAGCCTCGAGTAGAATCAGGGTCATCCCATGCGCTTGCTGGTACACCTCCCTCTACAACACAGTATCAGTACACCGCAGCCCAGCCCAGCCCAAGACCTGCGGTACTGTTCCTAGTAATTCAGGCTTTCCTCCTTCTACTTTCTCTAATGCCAAAGCAGAGCTTGATTTTTCCAAGTGAGGGCTCTAACATCTCAAAGTTCTGCTGAGATTTGGCCTTGGTGCTCAATCATCATCCTTCACAGTGAGGACACCATCCCCCATGTCACATGGCTGACCCTCGTCTTTCCATCGAGTGCACACACCTCAACAGTGCATGGACATTTGGCTTTTTAGTGAAGGAAGTTTAAATGATCCGTCTCCTTCCTTTCCTCTAGAAATGTCCCACCAAGTATTTGTACTCTGGGAGAAACTTCCTTTGTTCCCCCAAGATTTTCAGGGACGCCTGGGCTGTAGTTGAACTCATGGCTGGTTCCTGCCACTTTTCACTGCTTGAATTTCCCAGAAGGCTCTTTGGAAAGTTACTCACGCTTCAGCCCTTACTCTGACAGTTTGAATAAACCATCTGATATGGCATATTACTCATCATCTTTATATGTATATAATAATAGAAAATGTGTCAATTAAAAAAATATTTGGTTCTTTTCAGTCCTCATCAGAGGACCAAGTTTTCTCTCACAGTCGATATTAGCTTTGGAAGCAGGCCCTGGAATCTAATTTTCACAGGACTTCCCAGTCATTTCTCAAGAAAACACCAGGCTCCATCTTCCCATTCCTTCTGCCCCTGGGCCTTTGGGACCATTAAATAATAAAGTCAAATACAGAAACCCAGGGGTTTCCCTGGGTTTCCCGCAGTGGTTAAGAATCCGCCTGCCAACACAGGGGACACGGGTTGGAGCCCTGGTCCGGGAAGATCCCACATGCTGCGGAGCAGCTAAGCCCGTGCACCACAACTACTGAGCCTGTGCTCTAGAGCCTGCGAGCCACAACTACTGAAGCCCGCGTGCTGCAACTACTGAAGCCTGTGCGCCTAGAGCCCGTGCTCCACAACAAGAGAAGCCACCGCAATGAGAAGCCCGCGCACCACAACGAAGAGTAGCCCCCACTCACTGCAACTAGAGAAAGCCCGCGCGCAGCAACAAAGACCCAACAAAGCCAAAAATAAATAAATAAAAATAAATAAATTTAATTAAAAAAAAAAAAACAGAAACGCATGATCTGGGTTGGGTGATGCCCCTGTGATTTTCACCTCTCCCACATCATTTCTGTCTCTTTCGCAGAACTGAGCAGATCCTAAACACACGACTTCCACACAGACGAGCGTGGCCACCCATTAATCTTTATTGAGCACCCACTGGCAGCATAGCCCTACACCGGGCTCTTCCAAGGCAAACAAATATTTAGTCATGAGAATGATTTCCAAATCCAGCAGCACTTCAACAGAAATAGCATTTCTTATAACAGGAAAAAAAACAATGAATTCACAGACCCAAGGGCTATCTAAAGAAATAGATATTAAGAATGTAAAAAAAAAAAAAAAAAAATGGGGGTCGGATCAGCTATCTTTAATTTCTGGGTCTCAAAATTGTATTTCAGGACACACACTCGTTTGACTGAAGAATTGGAGGTTTCCAGCCATACAGGGTCTGCTTGGAGTTATGTAGGGAAGCTTTGGAATCAGAGGAGTCTTAACTTGAATCTTAGCTTCCACATTTAGTAGCTGGGGAAGTTACTTGTAAACTTCCTGAGGCTTAATTTCCTTTTCTGTGAAATACCTAAATCAGGATTGTTGCGAAGACTGAGTTAATGCATATAATTACAATGATACTCAATGCCCAAGAAAAGCCCAGTAAATGTCAGCTTTCATCTTAGTATACTGTAGGTCTACTGAGTAGTGTGTGTATGTCTATGAACTTGATGGTAGAACACAAGGCTCTCAAGGAAGTTAAAGCAAAGAGTCAGGCTTGAAACAAATGACATCTAATGGGCAATAAGTATTACAGACTTAGACAGAACGAGAAAGCACACAGAAGTTCTCCAGGAGAGCAGCCTTCTGTGTTCTAAAACAAGGCAAGACACAACTCAAAATAAAGATCACTTTACCCTTCTCCAAAGGAAGAAAACGTTTCATAGCCAGGTTATTTGAATTCACGGCAGTCTGCTAGACCAAGGTTTTAGACTTAGAACCTAGTAGGGAAGCATTAGAACGTGCTTTTTGTCCTCTGGAAAGTTCTCCAAATCCCAAGTGGCAAGTGTATTTAAAAATCACTGAGGTAGTTATTCAGGACCTGAGCCTCTGGGGGATGACTCTCAACAAAGCAAACATACCGGAGAGGGCGGCTTTGTACAGGCAGCCAGAAGAGCGATCACACTGCTGGGGACCTAAGTCATAAACATACTCAGGAGAGAATTCTCAACACAAAACTCTCCACTGAAGATGGTGAGCTGCACAGCTAGCTTGGCAGATCTACTGTCAGAAAATGGGAGGTAACCAGCACATGACGTAAGACTCCGTTACAATGTACGGCTTCAACTTGGTCTCCACTTCTTGCTGTATCATTCCATAGAAGGATGAAATCTCTAGTATGGATGTGATATTTTCGACTTGCCATGGGTCAAATATTATGGTCCCTATGACTCTACTTAATGTAGAATCGAAATGTTACAAAGAATGAGATCTAAGAGATCAGCGAGTCCTCCTAAGCTATGCTCAGGACAACTCAGTCATACAAGGTAGGTGAATGAACTCAAGAAACTAATAGCACTTGTTTACAAAACAGAAACAGACTTACAGATACTGAAAACAAACTTACGGTTACCAAAGGGGAAACGTGGAGGGGGGAGGGATAAATTAGGAGCTTGGGATGAACGTTCACACACTATCATATATAAGATAGATAACCAACAAGGACCTACTGTAGAGCACAGGGAACTCTACTCAGTATTCTGTGATAGCCTATATGAGAAAAGAATCTGAAACAGAATGAATCTATGTATACGTATAACTGAATCACTTTGCCGTACACCTGAAACTAACAGAACATTGTAAATCAACTAGACTCCAGTAAAATTTTTAAGAAAAAAACTAAAAGTGGCTGCAGTTAGACTGCGGGGAATTTTCCAGCAGAAGATACATCCTAGGGACACAGCTCAGAAGCTGTGCGCCAGACAGATGAACTGGTCAGGCAGTGATAAGAACTGAGGCAGTCGTGCTGTTTTGTTTAAAAAAATCTACAGTATCACGCCTTCTGAGAGGAGAGGTTACAGAGAGCTCCGGATGGAACCAGACCCTGCGGAGAGCAGCCAGTATTCCAGAAACGAGCTCTAAGAGTAATTAGGCTGCAGGGGGCGTGATCATCAAGTGAGGCTGCACTTGGGCCCACTCCCCCCTGCTACTCCTCCCAGGGCAACTGACCTTCAAATATGAACAATGTGTCCTATGAAGAAATACTGTGTCCCTTGGGTATCTGTATGTGAAGGGACGGACGTATCAGCTTTTCCTTAATGCAGGCAATCTCTTGGGAATAGTTTTAAACGGTGTAAAAATAGAATTTCAAACCGTAATCCTAAAAATAAATTGTGAAGGTAGTTTAGATTTGTAATAAGCTGGAAGGAAGAAAAACCAAAATTAACCTATCGGAGGTAGCTGCGTGTTCAATATAAGTAGGTGAATACGCCAATATTTCCCATTGAAAGAACCTGTAATGATTCATAATGCAATTAATTACTTTATCTTTAGCTCTGGAAAGTGGAAAAAGTCAGCAAAAGTCGATCCTACTTAGACCAGGGTTTTGTGATTTTCTTTTTCCTGTATCCACAAAGGCTCTCTGGTTTCACTCAGGCCCTTCTGACACACACCAGCAGGCAGGCAGATTCTGAGGGTGATGTTAATCATTCTGGGTGTGTTAGCCGTTTATTGCCCACTGCTGCCTTGTTGGGACCATTCCAGAAAGCCAGCAACTTCACAGAGGTGGGAACACAGACAAGATTGTTCATTTTACTACCAACGGCTGCTTTTGTGAATTTCTGGTAAATTTTCGTGGCGGAAAATTTTAAATTAGTGGCTGAATTAGAGGGATTAACTGAAAATGTCTATTATCCAATAGATGCCATTATGTATTTATATTTCTCTATATATAAAATCGCAATTATATACATTAAATATGGCACATTTATTATATTATCGTAATACAGGTACATATATATATACATAATACATATATGTATATATATGATTTATATATCAATATATTTGTGTGTATGTAAATATATATATACATATATATATTATTTTTTTACATTTACTCTTTTTTTTTTTTTTTTTTTGCGGTACGCGGGCCCCTCACTGCTGTGGCCTCTCCCGTTGCGGAGTACAGGCTCCGGATGCGCAGGCTCAGCGGCCACGGCTCACGGGCCCAGCCGCTCCGCGGCATGTGGGATCTTCCCGGGCCGGGACACGAACCCGTGTCCCCCGCATCGGCAGGCGGACTCTCAACCACTGCGCCACCAGGGAAGCCCTACATTTACTCTTAAGGAATTGTTTTCGTGGGTGGGCAGAAGGTCTTCATGGTCAGATAATGAGAGCTAGCTATGGACCACCCATGGTGGTTTCTCTTTGTTGAAAGCCCCAGAACATGACCTTGACACCCCGGGACACATGACCACTGGTTGGACCTTCTATTACACAGACCACTGGTTGGACCTTGTATTACACAGACCACTGGTTGGACCTCTTTACCCATTTCCCTCAGGGTTGAAGGAGGCATCCACATGGTCCTTTTTTACAAAGGCCTTGGGCAGAAAAGAGAAGAAGAAAAAAGTAGGAGCTGATTAGAAGGAATTTTAGGACAAGTGTGGTCTTTCAGAGAAAATCATGCATTGGGTCTAAGCTACATGATTAACTTTTTCCTCAGAAATTCAGAGCAAGCTCAGAAGGGGCTGATCTAATGTTTTATCTGGCGTTTGATGGTACTAGTTAGAATGAAGTCTCTGGATAAGCCGCTTCTATTATCTTCTCATTAACGTGTTCCATTTAATTCAATTTAATCTAATTGAAAACAGGCCAGAAGAGAGCCGGACTCGGCTGTCCCCTTCCTACGCCTCCAGCCTCTCCCACCTGCAAAGTGCTTCACGCGCAGCACCTGCAGGCACCTTCCTTCAGCACCTTCCGCGGACCCCACTGCAGGGCCACCTCTGTCCTCCCAATGGCTCCACCACCCACCTCCCCTCCTGCCACGACATCATTCTCCCAAGCTCCGTGAGTTTCCTTCTTCTTACAGCACTGATCTCATCCTGCTTTGCCAAAGGCCCGTGTCCTTTCTCCTGCGACTGCGAGAAAGTCCAGGTCTTTCATCTTCGGCCTCCCACCCCTCCCCTCCCCCTACCCACATGCACCACAGACACGTTGACTAGGGGCTAAATACATGTTTGTTGATGTGAATTGCTGAATTGGGAATCAGCAGCAGGGTCTGCAAAAGAACTTTCTAAGACTGAGGAAATCTGGATGTACCGAACACGCCTGGACTGGAAATGAGACATTTCCAAGGACTGAACATTCTTTAAACTGCCCAAAATGTTAGATTAAGAACGAGATTAGTATCCATTATTAAAAAAAAAAGAAACGACAGAACTGAGAAATAATCTGTACAAGAATTGGGATTCGAAACTCATTAGGGCCTTAGATGTCAGACCTAATATGTGTTTTCTCTGCAGGAAGTGATAATGGTGGACTCACTGATACCTAGCACCAGTCCCAATAGTTTAAAAACACTATTAGGTTTGTTTAACCGTCGTATTTTCAAAACACTTTATAACGTGTATGGTGGGAGCAAAAATTCTCCTGTGATTACCGAAGGGGAACATGCATTCCCCAGGGATTTCTGTCTGAGAGCATGGCCATATGAATCACCTATGCTAAATCCTCCAGTGTATCTTTTCTTTTTTTGCGGTACGCGGGCCTCTCACTGCTGTGGCCTCTCCCGTTGCGGAGCACAGGCTCCGGACGCGCAGGCTCAGCGGCCACGGCTCACGGGCCCAACCGCTCTGCGGCATGTGGGATCTTCCCAGACCGGGGCACGAACCTGCGTCCCCTGCATCGGCAGGCAGACTCTCAACCACTGCGCCACCAGGGAAGCCCCTCCAGTGTATCTTTTATGGGGTTCATCCCCTCCTTTCTTTAAGATGTGTTGAAACATTTTCTGCCTGTACCCTGTTTGCTGTCAACAAATCGAGACATACAAAAGAACAAAATAATGCCATTTGCAGCAAGCTGGATGGACCTAGAGATGGTCAATCTGAATGAAGGAAGTCAGACAGAGACAAATCATATGATATCGCTTATATGCGGCATCTAAAAAAATGGTACAAATGAACTTATTTACAAAACAGACATAGGCTCAACGGACGTAGAAAACAAACTTACAGTTACCGGGGGGGAAAAAGCAGGGGGAATAAATTGGGAGATTGGGATTGACATATACACACTACTATATATAAAATAGATAGGTAATAAGGACCCACTGTATAGCACAGTACTCAATACTCCGTAATGGCCTATCCACAGGGAAAAGAATCTAAAAACGAGTGGATATGTGGATATGTGTACCTGATTCACTTTGCTGTACAGCAGAAACTAACACAACAATGTAAGTCAACTACACTACAATAAAATTTTTTTAGAAAGAGACAATATATTTCTTCTAAAATACAGATGATCATATCAATTCTTTTAAACTTCAACTGTTTCCAAAGAAGTATTTGAAGTTTCTGACAAGGAAAAAAAAAGACATATAAAATAGTTCCTTTACAATAAAAATATGAGAACTAGAGCTATGTGATTGAAAGAAGGGCTAGGCAAGGGAGAAAAAAATTGCAGCAGAAGTATTACATCCAGGACAGTAGCTGCTCTATAGAAAATCAAATACTTCTGTGTTCCCCAATAGCCAAGGCAAAAAGGGAAACACCATGAGTTACCTTTAGCTCATCATTTGTTAAAAGAAACATCAGTCTTTCAGGAGAAAGAGAATGTTTCCTCTCACAGAATTCTAAGAAGAGTTTATCAAGAAGGGGGTATGAACTAATATGAGAGATAACAGTCAAGGTGGTTGAAGAATTATTCCCCAAACAGGAACTAAAGTAGCCCAAATCTTATTCAGCTTACTAGAACATCTTGAAATTCATTCAAAGAAAGCTGACATATTGAATAAGAGGCAAGTACTGCTCCCAGAAAACACGTCATTAGCAAGCACAGAATGAATGGGAGAAAGAGCAGAGAGTGGAGTTTCAACCAAAAGAGGTGACGACTTATTTTCAAATAAAAATCAAAAGTGCAGTAAACGTTATCCCCGGAGTGACAAAACTCAGCGAAAACAAACGCAAATAAATTCTACATTTCTGTTTCCTTTTAGTGTGTCATTTGAAAAGATCAGTCAAATGTGATTAGCTTCAGAAAAAAAAAAAAGTTAAACCATTTGGCAGAGTTGTTCCCAAGTCATGACTACAATATTTTGACCTGTGAATTATGACAGATATAAAAGTGTTACTCGTATTATAAAAACAACGTTGAGCAGATAGGAATTTGACTGAATCACACGTAAATCTCCAATTCTGTAAATAGAAAACGCTTGCATATAATATTTGATAATGATATTCATGAACACCAGGAACGACCCATATAAAAAATTAACAACTGTATGCACTCGTGAACTGCAAACACTGATCTACTTGCTGCAGATGAAAAAATCACTTTTCTCCCTTCACATTCAACTGGTCATTTATACGTAAGCGTATTTATTTCAATCCCAACAACTCCTTAATTTAGCCTAGAGTAAGCCACCGGATGTTTACTCACAATCTCTAAAATATGGACAAGTGTATGCAAGGTAAAAGCATGCCAGTACTCCTGAGACAGCCAATGAATTTTCTGAAGATTTTTGAGCATGCAGTATAGTGTGAATTTTAATGATTTTCAGCTCCTCTTAGAGCCACACACAAATATAGAAATATGTATCGGGCAATGCAAATGAACTTGAAATGGGTTCAGTGGATGGTAAAGCCAGCCCTGTGCTGAGTGCTTTAATACCCGGGGTTCAGAAACCACTCAGAAGGCAACATTCTCCCATCAGCAAAAGATAAAAGGCAAAAGGCAAACTGCTCTTACAAAGCAATAAACACTATGTAATACAAAGGGGGAGAGTAAATACTCTTCCACAACACAAAAGGGAATGGAGCCAGGGAGATAAAAATGACAGAATAAATACAGGTGGTTTAAACTAGTAAAGGAGAGTCTGAACAAGAGAGAAAAATCACTTGCTGGCTTTCTTTCTTGGAGGGCTTTACAAACCAAGCTTTCTTCAAATAACTCAAGTTTCAAATATGGCAGCACGGTTAAGTTCCGCGTTTACCTTTCGTCGTGGTCATGGAAAGCTTTGAAGCAATGGGAGCGTTTCCAAAGAACTGGGAACCCTTGGGAAAAGACAATTACGGTATTTATCAGTGCAACTGGAAATAAGGAATAGAGAGGAGTCAGGAACGGTGGCGATTCGCCATACAGGTGTCTGTTATTTCCTTTACCGAGTCAAAATTCGTTGATGCGCTTGGCACTCTGCCCTCGTGATAAACTGTGGTCCCTCACATTCATCAGGGACTTGACAGCTGGGCGTGGGCAACTCCAGATTAAAATCTCCCCTGTTTTGTTGGCCAGGAGATTCATTTTTGCTGTCATCAGCTCCATATACTCCTCCCTTTGTTTGCTGATTATTAATTTTGGACTCATTAGTGATTTAATTTTTCAACTACAAATGCAATTATTGTAATGATTCATTCGTGTAACGTTTTTTAATTTCAAGTAGGAGAGAATTCAATCTCAACTGAGTTCTTCAAAATGAAGGGGCCTCTTGATGGTAGAAAGCATATTTTAAAGGGGTTTGAAATCTTTGTGTGGAATTTAGCTTCAATGATAGAGCTCAGCGTTGCAGGATGGTTGGGGGATATATATACGATGACTTAAATAAAACATACAGGATTCAAGTCGGAAAACTCTTTTGGAGTAAACTATTCATGAAAATGGAAAATTACAGGATTTTTCTCACTCACATAAAATGTTGGGCTTTGGCAAGATGTCATTACAGCTGATCTTGGCAACGTGAGCTAGTGAAAGTAGATGAGATGGTTGCTTTGGAAGGGAGAGCCTTTGCTTTGAAGGCTGTTTGTTTTGTATGATTTTTCATACTGGTGAAGCCAAAAAAGGATAAAAGTATTTCTTCAGGTTGGTGAAGTAAGAGACCAAGAATCCAGTGAAACCTGCCTCCTTTCAGTTCTCTCACATTACCCAGTTTTGTACAGACGAGTCTGTATTAAGGGACTAGATGTATTTTTAACAAAAGATATCCTATTCCCTTTTATATCTCCCATAGCATCCACACCAGCACCTGGGTACCAAGCGAGTCTTCGATAATTGTTTGTCGAAACAGGTAAAGAGAACCATCTTATTTGCTGGTTGTGACTTACTGAAAGATCAAAGCATATACAAGGCTTACTATGCAACGGAAGGTTCTGAATCAACAACTAAAGAGATACGTTTATCCAGAGGACTGGACCCTGATTGGGGTGGTGGTCCCACTCACACTGACTCCTTGTTCCCTCAGATCAAGGGGAAGAAACCAGGGTGGACATCATGTGACCATGTTTTTCCTTAAGGAGCCATCTCTTTACCACCCATGTCTGGCTGAGCAGAACCTTGTCTCAAAATTGGCCACTGAAATGCTTCTCTTTCCTGATTTTTGAGACGTGGAATAGAAAGACGTGGAACTTGACAGCACGACTGAAGAAAGGCCCACAAAGGCCTCTTGCAAAACTTGTTAGAGCTGCTCTTGGTTCTTTTACCTGTCCTACTAATCCTGTGGGATATTTTATATCTTCCAAGAAGGCCCACCACCACCTTCCTATCCCTCTACTCTTCTTTTTTTTTTTTCTTTTTTTAACTTATTCTACCTCAAGTGGGATTATTTTGCTCACAATGGAGAGTCACAACACACGCAACCTGGTTGGGGCTTTAAGGGAGGGTTAAGCTCTCTTCTGTACCAGCACTGCTCCAATAGAGCTTACTGTGATGATAGGAATGTTTGATCTACGTGCTGTCACGTGCGGCTACTGAGCATCTGAAATGTGGCTGGTGCAACAAAAAAACGGAATTTTTTCATTTCATTGAATTTTAATTAAGTTGAAATAACCACAGGTGACTAGTGCCTGTGGACTGGATGGGTCGGTATGATGAGAATGTTAGGAATCCTTTTTCTCTATTTAAGGACAGAACAAGTGAAATGGATTTAATTGAAGCAAGGAGGCTACACGTGGGCTGTGAGCCAAACCTGAGAAAAAGATGATCCAAGAAGGTCCCTGGAACTCTCAGGCATACTCAGAAGTGGCCCCCAGAATAGAATGGTGGATCAGCTGGGCTACTGTAACCAAGTACCACAGACTGGGTGGCTTAAACAACAGACGTTCATTGTCTCCCAGTTCTGGAGGCTGGAAGTCCAAGACCGAGGTGTCAGCGGGGTTGGTTTTTTCTCAGGCCTCTCTCCTTGGCTTGTAGACGGCCGTCTTCTCCCTGTGTCTCCACGTGGTCTTCCCTCTGTGTGTGACTATGCCCTAATCTCCTTTATAGGATACCAGTCACACTGGATTAGGGCCCACCCATATGGTCTTATTTTATGTTATTTAGCCCTTTAAAGGCTCTATCTCCAAATATGGTCACATTCTGAGACACTAGGGATTAGGGCTTGGACATATGGATTTTGTGGGGGACGCAATTCAGTCCATAACTAATGGTCTAGTGCGGATATGCCTAAAAGACAAAGGAACATTGAGAATTCCAATTGTTAGTACAGCTGGGGAACTGCCGTCCCTTGAGACTGGAGACCTATTCAGCATTTCCAATCCAAGCGTGGCTGCATTTTCTTCATTTTAATTGCAGCAGCAGATGAACTACAGACATGGGCATAGCTTGACTCTAGGTTACCATTTCCAGGGAGTTTAATGAGTACGACTTCTTTCAAGTAACTATGAGATTTGAATGTCAATTGTGACTCAGTTGATTCTTCTTTAGAAACCATCTCTAATTTTGATTTTTTCTTCCCCCAATTGCTATCAAAAGCAGGTCTTGATGATCACATACCAGGACCCTCATCATAGCTTCCTGCACCATCTCCTGGCCTTCAGCTTGCTGGGTTCTTGTTCACTGTATGTACCGAGCTTAGATTTTTCTTCCCAAGAGACACCGTTCATTGTTCCTCCCATTTCTTGGAACCTTCAAAGGACTCTCTCTCAGCTTAGCTGTCTCAAGATAAATCCTAAATTCCTAACTTCATGCTAAGTCCATGCTTATGACTTTAATTCCTATTGCTACCAAACCAAACCAAACCAAACCCCTCTTGTGAATCCCCGCAGATCAATCTCCTCAGCTTTCCCCTCACGTATCTCACACACGTTTCCAAGCCCAAGTCCTTGCTTCCATTACTTCATCTGGAATATCTCCAAAGGCCCCAGGTCTCAAGAGACTTATCATTCATTAAAAGAAAACTTGTCAGACAGAGAAAGACAAACACGACATGACATCGCTTATATGCAGAATCTAAAAAAATGGTACAAATGAACTTATTTACAAAACAGAAATAGAGTCACAGATGTAGAAAACAAACTTATAGTTATGGGGGGTGGAAGGCGAAGGGGGAGGGATAAATTGGGAGATTAGGATTCACATATACACACTTCTATATACAAGACAGATAACCAACAAGGACCTACTGTATAGCACAGGGAACTCTACTCAGTACTCTGTAATGACCTATACGGGAAAAGAATTGAAAAAAGAGTCGATATATGTATATGTATAACTAACTCACTTTACTGTATACCTGAAACTAACACAACATTGTAAATCAACTATATTCCAATACAATTTTTTTTACAAAAGGAGAGAAAACTTGTATTAAATTTTACTTCCTTAGAAATGTTTTCCCTGACCATTCCGTCTACAATGATGTTCCGTCCACTGGCATCCTATCATGCTCCTTTGTTTTTCATTACTGGCTGAATTATGTCCCCCCTCAAAAATTCCTGTGTTGAAGTCTTAACCCCCAGTACCTCCAGATGTGGCTGTATTTGGACACTGGGTCTTTACAGATGTGCTAAAGTTAAAATGAGGTCATTAATGTGGGCCCTAATCCAATGTGACAGGTGCCCTTATAGGAGGAAATCAGGACACAGACACACACAGAGGAAAGACTAAGTGAAGACACAGGGAGAAGATGGCCATTAACAAGCCAAGGGGAGAAGGCCTGAAACAAATTCTCCCCTCATGCCTCTCAGAAGAAACCACCCCTGCAGACACCTTGATTGCAGACTTCCAGCCTCCAGAGCTGTCAGAAAATTCATTTCTGTTGTTGAAGCCACCCAGTCCGTAATACTTTGTAATGGCGGCACTAACAATACAGGTGTACACATTACTACCTACTGTTTTGGATCTGTTTCCCTCTACTGGAAAGTCAAGTTCATAAGGGCAGAAGCTTAAATTTTGTTCACTGCTGTATCTTCATTATCTAGAGCCTAGGGCCTGGCATATAGTAGGTGTTCACATAAATGAAGTTTGGAACTCCATTCTATATGCCCAGCTACACCATCTCTGCCTAATTCTGGGGAAGTCCATTGGCTGGCAGATAAAAACGATATCTCCCCAAAACCTAGCCTTTATTGGTAATAAAGGTAGTACTTCAGTCTCTGTTTTCGTTATATTATTTCTCAGTTGGTCTTGAACTTGGGCAGGGAGGAGGGGGTTTAGTACCCTCACTCCCTAACATTCTGTAGCATCTTACAAGTGCAGGTACTCAATGAACATTTTACCCCTACACATGTTTAGTCCTCTTTACATGTTTCCTCACAACTTCCATACACGTATATTTTGATTCCCGGCTAGATTCCCAGCTTCTAGAGGGCAGGGATTGTTCTCAGTACCTGCAAGTCTGCCCTCTTATAGTAGCAGCTCAATAAATCTTCAATGACTGAATGACCAATATACACGTGTTGTGGAACCCTGGGGGAGTATTAGTCTGGCTCCCAACGACTCCCCTTCTCTGAGGATCTTCTCAGTTCCCTACCTACCTCTCATCCCTCCCTCACAATGTACAGAGCACGGAGGTGGAAGGAGGCGAGTTTGTACCGTGAGTCTCTGCCCTGTTCCCCTCGGCCACAGATACTGGACCAGAGATGGACACTGTGCCGCTGAGATGACTTCTCCCAGGAATCTGGATTGAGACCGAGAGACTCATGCTGGTCTCTTGCAGCTGCTAGACTTATTTTTGTCCATTTAGATAACAGAAAGAGGGCAACTGGTGCCCACCTTGTGACACAGAGAAGGAAAGGCAGTTTGCAGAGAAAGCTAAGGCGTAGGCAGCCAGGCAGAGAGGAAGGGAGACAGGGAGCCTTCTGGAACCAGATTCCGTTTTCTGCCCATCATTTCCAGGAGACTCCCCTGTGTCTCTGTTACCAACTCCCCCCTCCCCTGCCCCATCTTGGCTTAAATTGTTTTGTTTCTGTTGTTTGCAAAACAAAGCAAAACACACAAGGATAAAACGAAACAAACAAAAAACAAAACCATTGACGCATTCACCCCGTGATGGTTTTTTGAGATGTAGGGGTAATTCCCTTCAGAGAATGAGGCATAAAAGTCCCTGAGCCCCTTCCTGTACCTCTTAAATCATACATTAAAGCCCATTTACTTCCAGGTAATTGAGGAGCTGCTGCCATGCATCAGCTCATGTACAGTGTTGGACAGTATTGCTTTGCAATTCTTTCCGAATAGAAGAAGGTACACCTGTGCTCCAAAGTCTACCAGGAACACTCTATGTTTTTAAATCTGTCTTTTTCTAAATTGCCTCATAAATTCTTGCTGTTCTCAGGATCACCTTTCTCAACTATACCAGCTGAGATCAACTCAGGTGGTTACCCTAACAGTTCCAAGATGTTAAATCTGAAATGCTAAACAAAGATCTTTATGGGAAGAAGGGCATTTAGTTATTTATTTATTTTCTCCATGTGTTTCCAGCTACACTGTTCAAGAGAAAAAGGTTGGGGGGCGGGAAAATCCTTGTGTATGAAATTAAATCCAGATCGGACTGAAAGGACAAAATTGTTGGAATCATCTTCAAGGACTCCCACCCATCTTCATTTGTATCTTTTTTTTTTTTTTTTTTTTTGCGGTACGTGGGCCTCTCACTGTTGTGGCCTCTCCCGTTGCGGAGCACGCTCCGGACGCCCAGGCTCAGCGGCCATGGCTCACAGGCCCAGCCGCTCCGCAGCATGTGGGATCTTCCCAGACCGGGGCATGAACCTGTGTTCCCTGCATCGGCAGGCGGACTCTCAACCACTGCGCCACCAGGGAAGCCCCATTTGAATCTTATTGATAACCAGTTAGGAGGCTGCTGGAATAGATCAGGTCAGATGGAGGCTTGGACCAGGAGGTCTCAGGGTGATAAGGAGTCAGCGAGGGATCAGTGAGAACTGAACCCGGGGGCCAAAAGGGAAGGAACAGAGCATAGACACAAGAATAGAATGAACCGGGCAAGGATAAATTCTGTGAAGAAGATAAAAGCAGGGAGGTGGGACAGTGCCCTGTGGGCTACCTTAGACGTAGTCTCGGAGGACCTCTCTGAGGAGATGATAGATAAACTGAGACCGGGAAAATATGGGGAGAAAAAAAATTAATCCAGGCTCAGGAGACAACTAGCAAAACACCCTCCCTTGTGAACAAGACTGACAGGCTTGAGAACTGCAAGGAAGGTCAGTATGGCTGGAACAGAGGGAAAGGAGGGAAAGAAGGTGGGGGGAAGGGGCAGCACCCCAAGATCTCTGGTAATTCAAAGGGTCTTTTTCTTGGCTGATTATATAGGATTTGTCTTTTTAAAAAAAATTGATATTTTTAAGAGCAGTTTTAGGTGTACAGAAAATTAGAGTAGAAAGTACAGAGTTGCTATATACCCCATCTGTCCTCCATACATGGTTTTCCCTTTTATTAATATCCTTGCATTCGTGTGGCGCAATTGTTACAACTGATAAACCAATACCGATACATTATTATTAACTGGTCTGCAGTTTACATTAGGATTCACTGTTTCATTAAAGGGGTCTTAGCACAGGCAGGGGGATGGGACTGACATGATCTGATTTATAATTCCGAAAGACTCAGGTTCACAAAAGTGTTGTTACTGGTCCTACTGTTTCTCTCCCCAAGATTCATATGCTGAAGTCCTAACTCCCAGTGCCTCAGAATGTGACTGTATTTGGAAATCGGCTCTTCATAGAGATAATTAAAGTAAAATGAGGTCACTGGAGTGGGCTTTAATGCAATGTAACTAGTGTCCTTACAAGAGGAGGAGATGAGGACACAGACACAGAGGGAAGACCATGTGAAGACACAGGGAGAAGACGGCCGTCTACAAGCCAAGGAGAGAGGCCTCTTCCTGCCCACATCTGATCTTGGACTTCCAGCCTCCAGAACTATGAGACGATAGATTGCTGTTGTTTAAGCCCCCAGTCTGTGGTAATTTGTTATGGCAGTCCTAACAAACCCATACAGCGGTAAAGACCTGCTATAAGAAAATCTACCTGATTTCGTTCAACCAAGTATTTTCCAACATTTAAAATCAGAGGACGCCCTTTCTACTACAGACTACTGACCCTCCACAGACTGGCAGTTTGTATGTCACACTTTGGGATGCCCTGAACTAGAATATAAGCCCCACGAGGGAAGGGACTTTGTTCTTGTCACTGCTCTATCTCCAGCACCTGAAATAATGTCTGGAATTCAGTAAATATTTGTTGAGTAAGTGAACTACACCTGTGGCTTTTGGCTGTTCCATGTATGTCTACCTCCTGTCCATTTTCTACTCCCGGTCCCTTTACAAATCTCGGTACCACTTGTCCGCAGGTGAACAGTGAGAATCACCTCATAACTTTCCTTTATTTTTTATGAACAATTCACAGGGAATGGAGGTCAACACCAACCAAAAACAGTCCTATCTCGGCCACAGTTTTGAAAAATGTCACATTCTCCCTGAGGTTTCCTTTTCATCGAAATTTTATAATTTTTCTACTTTTATTTTCTCCAATGTTATTTTTTTTAAAAAACAACAGCTAAATAAAAGGAACAGCCATAAGCAAACAGATATTCACGTTTTCTCACCATTCCAAGCATCTATAGGGGCAGCTGGTTCACTAGGTGGTATGTGCCAGGGACCTACATTCTCTGGAGAACTGTTCAATTGTCTGTAGAGGGCAGAAGGGTTCTACCTACAGAAATCAAGTCTACATAGTACCATGTGAAAGTGAAGAGCGGTCCTCTTTGTTCTATTTGGGTTTAAGCGTATATTTATGAGATATTTAAGAATAACAATAATATCTGTCCTAGGGATTAAACTAGGCTATTTATAATAGTCTGCAGTAGTAGTATCTGTCGTAGTACCTCTCATACTAGGATTATTCTGAAAGAAGGAACTAAGGCTCACTTTAGCAACGGAAGCAAAAGGGCATATATTATAAAAACATCCATGCGCGAGAGCAAAACCCATCAGGAAGTAAGACGCCTTCTAAGACTGGCTTGATTTTCTAGTGTCTATGTTGTCTCTTAAGTATCCCTTCTTGTTTTCCTTATTCTGTGTGTGTGGGCTCAGTTCTCCTCTAGGTCCTAACTGATCATTCTTTTGTGTGTTCTCAGACTCTGGAAGGACCTGGTCTTCTTTGCTTAGTTCATTACTATAGTAACTTTGGGCAGAGTCCTTTGTATGAGGCCATCTCCGGTCATCGGACCCTCTCACAGAGACTCTGGGGCTGCCGGTGGACCACGTGCACACCACTGGTCCAGTCAGAGCCCACTCTTCCATAAGGAGTCATTGGAGAGCCTGTGACCATGACAGGTATGTCGGGTTGCTTTGCTTTTGCATTCCATTCACGTGAATCTCAGTTGCCACCGAAGTTCTACTTTAAGGCTCACGGTCTGAAATGGTATAAAAGCGTTTGGCCATCGCTTAAGATAACAATGATGATCTCTTTATTGGCTATTTTCATATCTACTAACTGTATTTCATTTACTTTGCAAATTGTATATTTGCACATGAGCTAGTATATGTAAAACCCAATCTTGTGTAAAATCTTCAGATGTATCTTGAGCACAACATCTTGATAGCAATTTTTCAATATTTACCTTAACTTGTAAACTAAAGCCTGACAGCAAATATAAAATGTGACAGCAAATACATGGTTAAAACATTGTCAGGTACACGATGTTTAAGAAACTGACATTGAAAACTGATGTCTCTATTTCCCTTGCCACCTGGGTGAGAGCGTGAAATTGGCTCATGTGATCTGAGGAAAACGGAAAGTTTCCAGCAACAGTAAGTTTAACTCCCTGCACCTCCAAGCCCTTTTGACTGAAGAAGGATGAATTTGTCGCTACACCTCAGACAAATGTCCTCGTCCCAATTCCTTGGCTTCATCTGAAGGTAGACAAGGAGGAAAGAGTCTGTCTCCTGAAAAACAAATTCTGAAGGTTCCAAAAGTCATCTTAAAGAACCTAATTTATTTTCCAGCAACTTCTTAAAAACCCAAGGGCTACATGGATCTCAGTAAAAAAAGATGTACAAGCCAAAGCATTGGGATAAAAAAATTATCAAAATATTTAGCCATTAAGGGACTTCCCTGGTGGCGCAGCGGTTAAGAATCCGCCTGCCAATGCAGGGGACACGGGTTCGAGCCCTGGTCCAGGAAGATCCCACATGCCACGGAGCAACTAAGCCCATGCACCACAACTACTGAGCCTGTGCTCTGGAGCCCACGAGCCACAACTACTGAGCCCATGTGCCGCAACTACTGAAGCCCACGCACCGCAACGAAGAGTGGCCCCCGCTCGCCACAACTTGAGAAAGCCCACGCGCAGCAATGAAGACCCAACGCAGACAAAAATAAATAAATAAAAACAAATTACTTAAAAAAAAATTTAGCCATTAAGAAAACCCATACCGATAGTATTTTATAGATGTACAAACATCTTACATAAAATCTTCCTGCTTATTGGAAAAGAGTGAGCTGCCAAACCTGAGAAATGGCAGCTTCCACCAAATGCGTGAACAGGGAGAAAAGCTGGTTTGCTTCTCACTGTCTTTGGGAATCCTGTTTTCACTGGGAAAAGACTGCCCCGTTTTTCTTTTCACTACACACTTAGCAGCTCTGCAGCCAGATTTCTTTCAGAGGAAGGAGGAGGAAAATTGGTGAGAAGCAAAGTACGAGCTTTCCAGCCATGTGGCTGGCACCATGCTTTTTAAAATGGGTCATATCGCTCTGCATTTCCCAAGAACCCCAAAGCATTTAAAAAGGAAGATAAAGACAGAGATAAAGCTTTTTTCCCTCCCCCAAAGGATAACAATAACAAATAGCTGTTTTACATTTTATCTTGAACTTTGACAGTTGAACTTTGATCTTGGATGTCCACCTTAAATTTTTTTAAAAAACACATGGTATACAAACTAGGAATCACGTTTTTTCCTCCTTTCTCTTCTGCTCAGCCTGGATCCCTCTGGCAAAGCATTTTTCTCTTTTCTATTGGCTTGGGTGACAGCATATGCCATCTACGAGGCTTCCTCCCTATTTCCTGGTTGTCAGAAGCCCGTGCTGGTGGACTGCATCTTCAAGCATCAGTGTTGTATTAAGGGACAGGGTTGTCGACGGCAAAAAGGAGGCTCCCTCTGCTGGCTGTTTCTCCCTCTGCAGAAACAAATGTCTGAATATCCATTTAGAGGCCAGATTCTTTCATCCCCCTGCCCAGCCAGGAAAGTCTTTCCCACAATGGAGGTAAGGTGAGCCCATGAACGTGAGACCTTGGACAGCCCAACAGGCAAATGCTGGAGTTGACTTCTCTGAGGATGCTCTCTGAGGTTTTACATGCAAAACCTGGGCTTCTGGACAGAGTTAAATTATAAGATTTATAACTCTGAAAGGGACAGATGGCAGACCTACCCTGAAATAGCTTTTCTGGAAGAGTGACACACGGTAAATTGCATTAATTGTAATAATTGCTTTTTATGCCTTGATAAAAACTGGCAAAGACCTTCAAACGTTTTCTAATCATGGCAAATTAGCACAGCTCCCCGGAGCAGTGACAGAGCGAAAGCGCTATGGCTTTGGCTTCAGCTTAGAAGCTACAGGATTAAAAAGAGCATAGGAAACACTGACTCTGGAAAGAGATGCACAGTTGAGGTCCCGGATATGCACAAGCTAGAGAAGTATCTAGTCCCAATGGGGGCCAGATTGTAGGTATTTCTTGTAGGTACATATTTGGTTAATTTCACAGTCATGGTCCATAAGGATTTAGAAAAGCTCCTCCCTTACTATACACTGTGGGTGAAGGTTATGTTGGTGTCACAACTTCCTTCCTTTCAAACCCAACAGAATAGAGGAGGGCAAGCTTTCCTACAACATTTCTATATTTTTCTTTTGTTAAAAAACTACGTAACACACGGAGAATTTCTATTATTTAACAAAAGGTTTCCAGCTGTTCCTTTTCTCTTTCTTCTGTGAAGGCTTTTATGTCTTTGCTTTATTGCCCCTCCTTTAAGTACACTGAGTTAAACTTTGGCTTTGTGCGTGGAATCAGTCTACAACTTTGGGTATTTTCTCTGATTTTAAGTCTCCAGGAATATTTATGTTTTTTTTCCCCTTCATTTACTCTTTCAACAAATGCAAGAAACCTTTACGGAGAAAGCACTAGGTTTCAGGCACTCTAACAATGAGGGGCATTTGAATGGCATGTGAGATACAAAGATGACTTATAGGTGAACGTTTTTTGTTGCAGACACTATTCAGAGCACTTTTGTAATATCTCATTTAATCCTCATGGCAACCCTGTGAGATTATTATTATTATTATAATCCCTGTTCTATCCCTGAGAAACCTGAGGATCCAGACAGACGAAGTAATTTTCTCAAGATCACACGTTTAGTGGCAGAGCTAAAACTTAAAATCAGGCAGTCCGTCTCCAGAGCCCCAAGGTCTGTACCTTGAAGGACTAAGACAAAGATGACGTGGGTGAGCAAACAGGTAAATAAGCAAACAATTTCCATCCAAGATGGCAAGGACCCTGCTCTATATATGCAAATGTTTTAGGGCAGGGCCAAAGGCCAGATAATGAATATTTAAGCTTTGAATATTTATACAGTCCCTGTTAGCAATAACTCAACTCTAACACAGTAGCAAGGAAGCAGCCATTGATAATTCATAAACAAATGAGGTGGCTGTGTTCCAATAAAACTTTATTTATAAAAAAATAGGTGACAGGCTGAATTTGACCCACAGGACTGTAGTTTGCCAACCTCTGTGCTCTGTGTTAGGGGATTACAAGGAATCAGGCACCGACTCCTCTGTCTACAGGTCAGAGGTAGACATTTGAATTAAGTCTTGGCTATCGGGCAATGACAGAGAATGGCATTCGAAGAGGACAGAAACATCTTTGAGAATTGGGGGCATCTGATAGAAAATGGATATTTGGGAAAGATGTGAAATTGTGAGTGTCAAGAGACGTATACGAGGATGGCAGAGAAGCAGCTTGGAAAGAAGGATTTGTGCCTATGGTAACAAAAAGTTTATTGTGAAATAATCGCTTTCTAAGTGTGTTTTATTTATTTTGTGATGGGCTTTTGCTTTCCTGGGTGAAGAACTTGCTTCTCTTCCCCTGATACAACTTTGATATTTTCCATCTTAATTTGTAGCATGGAAAACGTCTTCATTTGTAATTTTATCAGCAAAACAGGAAGAAAAAAATATCACAGAGGGTCTACGTAGATAAACGTTGTCACACGGTGTCACAGAACACACGGTGTTCTGGAGATGCTGGACTTAAACATTCTGGGAGAATCCTCAGATAGACGATGAGGACAAATTTTTGTCTTTTGTAAAACCCCGTGGGTGTAGTTCTGCCATTAGTCGAGATGGATGTTTCAATGTTGAGATGTGAGAAATCACTGAAACACCAACGGCAGAACAAGAGAGCTGCAGGGAAACAAAGTTGATTCCGTTCCTTTTCTTGGGCTGTAAGTCAACTCAAGTTGCTTCTGACAACTTGCTGATGAACGATGACTTGTCATGTTCACAGACACTTGTCCAAGTTAATAAGTTTATCAGAATTACTCCATAGGTCTGAAAGCTGTTGAGGATGATGCTGGATTCTCAGCTCTAAAATCAAATGATCTTCCCAGGTGTGTATCTGGGACAGCTTCTCACGATAGTTGAGTCCCTCTATGGGAGAAAAAAGTGGAGGCTGGAAGATAGATCAGTTTCCCTTGAAACATGGGTATGTCCTCTCTATGCAATCTGGGCATTCCCTTGATTTTAAGATTCCCCATCTGGAAAAATAAAGTTTCAAATGAAGCACTGAGTTAATTAGATAATATTCCTAAGTCGGGTGCCAGGCCAAGATGCAAGTTTTCTCAAAAGAGAAAACCAAAAATTGTTACATGATTCTTAAGCCCCTACCCACATCTAAGGAATGAAAGGGTGGAAAAGAGAGCTATTGGGGTGCTTTAAACTCCACTTCACCACACCCCCCCAAGGGAGCAGGGGGGCGAGACTGTGCCCTGCACTTCAAGCCTAGTGGGGCTCCATCCAGAACTCCACGGTTAGAATGACATGGTGGGGCTCAGTGGACCTGAATCCGATTCCTCCCCCTGAAGGGTGGAAAGCAGGCTGGCTGGTTGAAGAAAGGGTGGCTGAGCTGAGGATCGCCCTGCCTGTGAGAATCTCTGAGAGCAAAGGATCTACCAGCGTCTCTTGTAACTGGAGAAGGGTCATGTGGGGGGGAGCTGACAAGAGATGGTCTTAATCTAGTCTAAGATGGCCAGATAGCCGGCGAAGGGACTTCAGCACAGAGAGGCTGGAGATGAGTCCAGACTCACAGAGGTGGAGGAAAGAGCCATTAGGGACCAGTGGGAAGAGAGGTTCATCCTCCTTCATTAAGGAACCTGTAGGTGGGACAGTCCTGAAGATGTCTCCACAGAAGCATTCACAAGAGGGAGAAAGTGTTCAACCTCTGTCAGGCCCAGAAAGCATGAAGCCGACGTCTGACAGCCCCAGACACAGGAGGACATTCCTGCCCGCCTTCCACCCTCACCCTGTGGGCCTCTCTCCCCTCTGCTCCAATGGTGGCGGTCTCAGAACCTGCCCTTGGCAACACGGGGAAGAGAAGATGAGCAAAGTAAGGAAACAGAGCAAAGAATTTTCCCACCATCTTCCCCAACGGCAGCTTCCAAGCTCCACTGGGCCCAAGTTGGGAGAAGGAAGAGAAGCATCAACTTTGATCAGTTTGAAAAGTACTGACTCTCACTCACAACCGGAACTTCTCATACCCTACACTGCCTTGGTGTGTTGACTTCAGAACGATCAGGGAAGTTACCAGGTCTGCTAACATGTTCACCCAAGGTAAGCAATTCAGGAGTCTCACTAAGGAAACTGAAGTGACAGGGAAATAAAGTTGCTTTGATTTTGCATTTGTGCTGGTCCTGGGCTTGGCTTCCCCCAGATCCATTTTTTTGCCCCCTTCCCACTCTGTTTATTATCTCAGGGCTGTGGTAGCAGAATTCTAGAGTGGCCCCCAAATTTCTAACTGCCGGTATATATGCTCTGCACAAGGTCCTCCCCTTGAATGGGGGCAGGATTTGTGAAAGTAAGGGACAGTCGCCTCCCTGATTAGACCACGTGGTATAAGACTCTGCCTTAGCAGAGCGGAGAGGGAAGAAGGCTGCCATGTCGTGAGAGGGCCAGGGAGCTAGGATCTGAGTATGACCTCTAGGGGCCTCTCTAGACCCAACAGCCAGCAAGGAAATTCAGTCCTACAACCACAAGGAGATTACTTCTGTCAACAAGCTGAACAAGCATGGAAGAGAACCAGAGCTTCACATAAGACCACAGCCCTGGCCAACACCATGATTTCAACGTGTGAGCCCATGAGTAGAAGACCCTCCTAACCTATGCCTGTTCTGTTGCCCAGGGAAAGTATGGAATGATAAATATGTGTTGTTTGAAGCCTCTAGCTTTGTGGTAATCTGCTACACAGGTATGGAAAATTAATACAAGAGATTTGATTCTGAGAGGCCACTGTCCCAGGTTCCCACATCAGCTGAGATCTAGCTGGGTTCAGCCAGTGACAGGTGCTGCTGAGAGATGGAAGCACCGAGGGGGAAGAAACCAGGGTGCGTTCCCTGTCCCTCTGCCATGGATGCACTCTGAGATAGTCGTTGTGTTTCCTTGGTGGCTCCAGCTGCCAACAGGTGACTTGTTGGGTAAGAACTGTCTTCCCCCACCCATTCCACCCCCTTCTTTCTTTTCCCTTCTAATGGTTAGAGATATCAGAAACTGCTATCAGAAGAGCGGGAGAAAAAACAAAGGCGGGGGAATAGAGCAAAATCTCATCACACTTTTCCCTGACTGCAGACTCCGGGAATTCCACCTCCCCTACTGTCCCTCTCGCTCCCTGAGGTTGCCAATTTCTCACTCATCTCACCCCCTACCCCGTGGTTTAGCTTCTCCGCCATTCCACACTTGGGTAACCCACTCCCTGCATTAAAGTCCCTCTTTTTAAAAAACTCAAATGGTTTGATTCCTGGTGAGATCCTAACTGATAAAACATCCCATGAGTCATGTGTGTCTGCCTACTTAGCTACCTACTCATGCATGTGTATAGGTATATATATATATTATCTGTGTGTATACATATATATGAATACACACATATACATATGAAATTTTTTTAGTAAAAGAATGAGCCAAAGCAGATTCAATGGACCATCACCACTTCCAGAATGCTTTCACGTTGGTTAATAAACTTCCTAAAAAAGCACATTTGCTTGCATTTAGTAAAATGACATGTTGAGAGCTTTCACTGACAGCTCTTTGATCTAATTGGGAACGTGCAGTCTAGCCTTGCGGTCTAATTTGTGACATCACACATCTTTGGGTGTCCTTAGTCTTCTGTACCAGAAGCTGAGCCAGTTAAAGGGACTACGAAGAAAAAGTCTACCTCCTCTTCCTCCCCCACCAGCCTCTCATGGCTCCGATATGGACTGACATCGCTGGCCTCAATTCACAAAGCCCAGACTTAGCAAGCCCTGGAAGCAAGGTGCGGTCCCCAGGGTGTCCTGGTCATCCAACAACGTAGTTCACCCATAATCAAATAAGACATTTCAGAAACCCGCTCATTTTTGGTCATGCCGGCAAATTCTGCTATAAAGTGTAGACACTTTCTCAAAGAGGTGACTTCCTAGACTTTTACAAAATTTCAACTTTCCTGCCCCTTTTATGGCATGCTATTGATGGCTTAAATTCACACACACAAAAAAACGTTAAGAGGAAGGGACGCTCGCACAGATGTAGAAAACAAACTTATGGTTACCAAGGGGGAAAGGGCAGAAGAGGGATAAATTGGGAGATTGGGATGGACATATATACACTACTGTATATAAAATAGATAACTAATAAGACCTACTGGATAGCACAGGGAACTCTACTCAATACTCTGTAATGACCTATATGGGAATAGAATCTAAAAAAGAGTGGATACACGTACAACTGATTCACATTGCTGTACCGCAGAAACTAACACTGTACATCAACTATACTCCAATAAAAAATAATTTTAAAAAAAGAGGAAGAAACACTTAGGTGCAAAGGCTCAAAAACCCAACAAAAGTGACGCTGCTGCACCATCCCTTTATTTAACATTTGTGTCTGCATTAGAGCCCGTGGGGGCTTCCCTGGTGGCGCAGTGGTTGAGAGTCCGCCTGCCGATGCAGGAGACGCGGGTTCGTGCCCCGGTCCGGGAGGATCCCACATGCCGTGGAGCGGCTGGGCCCGTGAGCCATGGCCGCTGAGCCTGCGCGTCCGGAGCCTGTGCTCCGCAACGGGAGAGGCCGCAACAGTGAGAGGCCCACGTACCGCAAAAAAAAAAAAAAAAAAAAAAAAAAAAGAGCCAGTGGGCGGCTGGACTGTGGATTAGGGCTCCATATGGGCTCTCCATCTCTCACAGAGGTAAAGCTGTAATATAAATGCTGACTCAATCACGGGACGTAGTCAGATGTCTCACCCATCAGCAGTCAGCGTTAGCATTAAGCAGACAGAGAAGGGGAGAACGATTCACTGGGATCTAACGTATAATGGAGGATCAGTACAGCCACCCCCTGATATGCAAGCTTTATCTTTTTTTTAATTATTTTTATTTTTTAATTTTTTGGTCACGCCTCGTGGCATGTGGGACCTTAGCTCCCCAACCAGGGATCGAACCTGCACCCCCTGCAGTGGAAGCGCGGGGTCTTAACCACTGGACCGCCAGGGAAGTCCCTGCAAGCTTTGTTTTATACTGGCTGGCTACTCAGTGTTGCTGCAGAGACTCATGAACACTATTGCATCAATTGGTTTTGCCATTCCCCACCTCGGGCCACGATGATGGAGACGCCCACATGAGAAGATGGTTGGTTACAAATCAACAGGCAACACAGAGCATTCACCTTTCTGACCTTTGATTTTCACGATGCTGGGTATGGAAACAACAAGAATGGATTCAAAAGTGAGGCGACTGTTTGTAGAGAATGCTTTTGTTGACTTCTGATGATTTCTTGTACCTGTAGACAAGCTATGGCCCCAAATGACAAATGAGCAGAGTTCTGACATGAATGTTAGTTGACCTTTTCGTTTATGTTAATGAGTAAGAAAAAACTGAAATGACGAAGAAGACATACGTTGGAATTTCACTCGTTTATCAGTGACATAAGTGACTTCTTTGCTGAATCAGGTAATCATTTTTGAATATGAGAATACTACCTCCATTTTTTGTGCTATTCACAGTGTAGTAGCTGCAAATATAACAAACTCTTAAGTTCCATCTGCATGGTTAACATTTTCTCCATCACTTAATCTTAAGTGCAGAAAACCAAGAGAACAATAAGTCAAGCTCAGATTGGTTGTGCTTGCCAGTTTCTGTGGTGTAAATCTTAGCATGTGATGCTCAAATGTTAATCCCTTAACTGGAAGCTTGATGAGGGCAAGACAGAACCTTATCCGCTATGCTAAATGCTGCACCCCAGGACTTTGTACAGTTCATGGTGCCTGGTAGATGCTCAAAAGATACTTATTGAAAGAATGAGTAAGCCCTCTCCATGTACCTTATTCTGAAATAAATAGAAAATAGAAGCTCTTCACCTTTGGGGAGCTGTCTCATAAAAATTCCTTGCTCTACAGAGTTTCCTGTTACTTTTTATTCCCAATTTGTGACTGAGGTCTGGCAATCTCAATAGAAGCCTAAAGGTGCCTTCTAACACCTTTCCCTTCCTTGGTCAAGCACAGGGATGGTGGAAGGGAAAAAGTGATCAGAAAATCGAAACTACATTTCTGCTACTTAGTTCAGTACAAATTCCTGATTGAACAAAGACTTGTGTAACGAGGGAGAGATTAGCAATTCATTCTAAACTTGACTTCTTCCTCCTCATATTTTTATCAGTTACAGTTTTTCTCTCCCCCTTTACCATCTTCATCCTGCTCCTAAGTGAATACTGCCTCCTCCAGATCTTTTCCTAAATATCACTGTGATGATATAGTTTTCCTTGGCCAATACATTTCAGCACCCCTTATCTCAGATCACCATAAGCTCTACCTCTTTCTTTCTTTTTCTCTGCAATGCTCTACATACTATATTTTTTATATATAAATTATCTACATAAAAATTTATATATATATATATATTTTTCCTCTACAATGCTCTAAATACTATATACATTGACTCCTCATTTTCTGCCTCTCCCCTCCCCCAACATAATGTAAGTTCCATGAGGGTAGGGATTTTTAAATTTTTTTAGTCTATTTTACTTACTGCTATATTTCCAGCTCCTCAAACAATAAATATTTGTTAACTACAATAAAAGAACAAACATACTGAGCACCTATTCTGAGCCATAAAAACTGTGCTAGGAGATACGTCACCACTACCATAAGGCAGACATGAATTTTACCCTTACGATTTACATTGTCTAGGCGGACCACTAAACGAAAATCACACACTTGGTTAATTTTAATTTCATTAACTACATTGAATTTAAAGGAAAAGTACAAGGGTATTAACCTCACCTTAAAGTCATGGAAGACCTCACTTAAAAGACACTGAGTTTTAGGCTGAGAACTAAGGGAAGGCAGGCAGACACAACCAATGACCAAGAACAGCGACGGAAAGCTATGACCAAGCACACAAGAACTCAGGGCGCACATGCCATCAGCCCTTTCAGATCAAAGTTGCTTGCTAACAGGACCCAGCCAGTAATAAATTAATAAAAGTGAAAACTTTAGGACTTAGCCATAAAAAAGAACAAAATAATGCCATGTGCAGTGACATGGATGGACCTAGAGACTGTCATACTGACTGAAGGAAGTCAGACAAAGACAAGTATCATATGAGATCACTTATACATAGAATCTAAAAAAAAGCTACAAATGAACTTATTTACAAAACAGAAATAGAGTCACAGATGTAGAAAACAAACTTATGGTTACCAAAGGGGAAACATGGGGTGAGGGAAGGGATAAATCAGAAGCTTGGGATTAACATATACACACTACTATACATAAAATAGGTAACTAATAAGGACCTACTGTATAGCACAGGGAACTCTACTCAACACTCTGTAGTGGGAAAAGAATCTAAAAGAGAGTGGATACATGTATGTGTATAACTGAATCACTGTGGTGTACACCTGAAACTAACACAACATTGTATATCAACTAAACTCCAATAAAAATTAATAATAATAAAAAAACTAGGGAGCCAAGGTGGAAGAATTAACCATGAGAATTGAATCTATTTAGATAAAGGACTAAGAATATATATAGTGGGGATTATGGCTACAGGCCAGAACAAAAATTTTATAAACCGTGACAACATAAAAAATACGAATATAACCACAAAAATAGGAAGAGGAGTGAGAAATCACAGGAGAAAGTATAAGTGCTAATTTCCTCATCTTTTGTAGGAAGGAGTCAGAAGATTCTGTTAAAATCAAAATATGTTGTTTAAATAATTATAACAAGTTGCTTGTTTTCTTGAGTTTTGAGTTGTCTTTCTAGATCATGGACAGAAGTCCTTTATCAGATATGTGCTTTGCAAATACCTTCTCCTCATCTGTAGCTTTTCTTTTCAGTCTCTTAACATGTCTTTTGAAGAGCAGAAGTTTTACATTGTGATGAAGTCCAATTTATCTTTGTAATAGCCTCAAGTTGGAAACAACCCTACTGCCTATCACAGGCAGTGATAAACAAACTGCAGTATGTACATACGATGGAATAATAGGCAGTAATAAAAAGTAATACACTACTGATGTACACAGCAACACAGATGAATCTCAAAATAATTATGCAGAGTGAAAGAAGCCAGACAAAATCAGAATACATACTGTATGATTCCATTTATATAAAACTCTGGAAAATTCAAACCATGACAGAAAGCATATCGTTTTGACTGGGTAAGGAAGTCAGAGAGAGGCAAAAGGAAGGGGCTTGCAAAGGGGCGTGATGAAACGTTGGGGGTGAAGAACATTTTCACTATCATGAGTGTGGTCATGGTTTGATGGGTGTGCATACAGGCAAAACTTACCAAATGGTACATTTTAAGTATGTGCGGTTTCTCATCTGTCAATTATACCTCAATAGAGCTGTTTCAAAGCAGCACGATTCTATTGCTATTTTGTGCTTTTATTAACTTTAGAAAGGTTTTCTAGGAAGTAATATTCCTTATGGGGAAGAAGCCTGTATCTGAAGTTTTGCTCTTCTTTCAGCTTCCTTTTTATGTTTTTAGAAATTCAAATAAATGTAAAAGTCTCAACTTAAAACACTACGGATAATATAATCCCATTTTAATAAAGTTTTAAGACTCTATGCTGTCATTCATGTAAAAAAATACACGAAGTACATTTTATTTGTGTATATGTATGTATATGTATGATATAATATTATAGCATATATTATAATATATAATATATAGCATACATTATATAATATGCTATATATTATATATAATGTATTATGTTATATATAATACATATTATGTGTATATGATACATGTTTTATGACATAATTACATATTATAACATACCTATTATACACATGTATGTGTATATATGAACATATATAGAGACGTATAAAATATGTATATGTACTTGTATATATGTGTATATATATAAACAAGGTTTTCAATAATGTTAAAAGTGAGTAGGTTAGTGGTAGGTTAATTTTTTTTTAATTATATTTTGAACTTCTCTGTATTGCTTGAGTTTATTTCAAGCATGTACGCTTTTTTGTAAAGACACAGAGTTATTACGAAGATGAAGGAGGGTGAGGAGAAGGGTAGGAGGAGGGCCAACTGGATGGAGGTGGGGAGAAACTCTGACACACAGTGGAGAATTCCAGGGAACAGCCTGCAGTAGGAAGGGCTTAGCCTGGAAAGAAAGAAACAAACAAACAAAAACAATGGGACATGAGGGAGTAGCCAGAGATGAGCTGAGGACCAGAGATCGTGATTATATAGGACACTGCCGGCCGCTTTAAGGTTGAGCACTTTATCCAAGTTTGAAGCAGAGAAATACAATGAGATTTCTATAATAAAAAGACCACTCCTCGAAAAGTAAAAAAAATTAAAAATAAAAATAAAATTAAAAGGGAGGACAGAGTTTAAAAAAAGAATCACTCCTTTAAAAATTGACCCCGGTGGCTGCTGTGTTACAGAGGCTTAGTGATAGGAATATAATCATTGTGAGTAAACTTAATTTAAAACATAAGTCACAACAAAACCAAAAAGACTACTATATATAAAAGATAACTAATAAGGACCTAGTGTAGAGCACAGGCAACTCTACTCAATACTCTGTAATGGCCTGTATGGGAGAAGACTCTAAAAAAGAGTGAATATAGGTATAACTGATTCACTCTGCTGTGCAGCAGAAGCTAACACAACACTGTAAATTGACTACACTCCAATAAAAATTATTACTCCAATAAAAAAACCAAAAACCCAAAAAGAACATATCAGCGCTTTCATCTGCAACAAGGTGAATTTCTGCCCCTCCCCCTACTTGATTCATCTATGCAGTCAGCATTTCCGCCCTTTGGAAATCGGGCTTTGGTTCGTTATAAAAGATGAGTTCTTCCTTTTAGACAGGCAGAGAGAGAGAGGCAGGGAGGGAGGGAGTGGGGAAGGAAGGAAGGAGCAGAAGACAGAGAGGGAGAGAAAGAGGAAGAAAGACCTGCAAAAGTAAGCAGAGCTGAAGGAAGCACATATGGAGCTGAAGCCGGAAGAAAAGAGAGAGGGAGAGGAAAAAGAAAGAAGAAAAGGGAAGAAGGAAGGGAGGGAGGGTGGGGAAAGACAAGAAACAAAACAAGATGAAAAGCATCAATACCAGCAGACAGGCGTGGATCCCTTCAGGCCTGGCCGGCTGTAATTATTTAGCTCAATGGGCTGAGGCACCAGGTGATGGCCCCCGAAGGGCTTGGATTAGACCCAGAACTGTGGCCAATTAGCTTCACCCCCTTTTCTGCTCTGCCTCAGCCACTTTTCACCACCTCAGGTCATGTACTTCAGTTTTTCAGCTTTTCACACCTCAGATAATTCTTCTATAAAATGGGAGCAGCAATATTTTTTTTTTCTGCCTTGAAGATTGCTTAAAAAAATTTGCATAACTTACTTGATGGAAGCCAGAATGTCAATATTTAAAATAGAATTCTCAATTCAGAGCTAACGTTTTTGCTTTTCCCACTTTGTCAATAAACAAAGGTTCACTAAGGGTCTACTTTTGTGTTCAAAATGCTCTATTCAAAGTTCAAAGTGGTGAAGGAGAACAAGCAGGTATTAAAATGAGTCCCTTTTCATCAAAATTCACAACTTCTGGTCTTCAAATGACAATGTTAAGAAAATGAAAAGGCAAGCCACAGACTGGAGAAAATATCTATATCTAAAAATATAAAGTATAAAAATACAAAATATAAAAAACTTTTACAAGATGAACAACCCCATTTTAAAAAATAAGCTAAAGATATGAATAGACACTTCACAAGTGGAGATATATGCATGGCCAGTAAGCATATGAAATGATGCTCAACATCATTAGTCATCACCCACAATGAGATTTCACTACATACCCATTAGAATGACCAAAATTAAACAGACTTGACAATACCAAGTGTTGGCAAATATATAGAACAACTGGTGGTGGGAGTATAAGATTGTTCAACCCCTTTTGAAAACAGTTTGACAGTTTCTTATAAAGTTAAATATACACCTACTAGGCATGCAGCACATACTACTACTGCATATTTACCCAAGAGAAATAAAAACATATGTTCACACAAAGACTTATTCATGAACGTATAAAGCAGCTTCATTTATCATAGCCAAAAAGTGGAAACAAACCAAGTGTCCATCATCAAGTGTATGGAGAATGGATACACACATATGCTAACTTCATAGACTAGAATAATAACAAGCCAAAAAAAAATGAATGGATTAATGATATATGCAACAATGTAGACAAATTTCAAGAGCATTATGCTGAAAGAAGTCAGACTCAGAATACCATACTCTATAAGATTTGATTTATATGAAATTCTAGAAAACACAAATCCAG
Organism: Grampus griseus; assembly: GCF_964374135.1. Lineage (NCBI taxonomy): Eukaryota > Metazoa > Chordata > Mammalia > Artiodactyla > Delphinidae > Grampus > Grampus griseus. The sequence continues at coordinate 171,309,616 of NC_139018.1, forward strand.
TCTATAGTGACAGAAAATAGTTTAGCAGTTGCCTAGGGCTGAGGAGGAGTGCGGGATGACTGGAAAGAGATAACAGAGAATTTTTAGGGCGATGAAAATGTCTCAGACCTTGATGAGACTGTATACGTTTGTCAAAACTTATTGAAATGTATTCTTAAAATGGGTGCATTTTATTATATATAAAGCACACCTCTAAAAATTGATTTAACTTTCTAAAAAATAAAAAATAAAGTAAGAATCTCTATATCAAAGGGCTTGCAGTCTAAGAAGCATTGCGTCGGGCTTCCCTGGAGGCGAAGTGGTTAAGAATCTGCCTGCCAATGCAGGGGACACAGGTTCGAGCCCTGGTCCGGGAAGATCCCACATGCCACGGAGCAACTAAGCCCGCGCGCCACAGCTACTGAGCCTGCGCTCTAGAGCCCGCAAGCCACAACTACTGAGCCCACGTGCCACAACTACTGAAGCCCGCATGCCTAGAGCCCGTGCTCCGCAACAAGAGAAGCCACCGCAGTGAGAAGCCCACGCACCGCAACAAAGAGGAGCCCCCACTCGCCGCAACTAGAGAAAGTCCGCACGCAGCAACGAAGACCCAAGGCAGCCAAAAATAAATAAATTTACTAAAATAAAAAAAGAAGCATTGCATCCTTAGGGTACTTTATTCCAAATTATATCAATTTGAGGAGGGGGAGAATTTTCTAGTAGGGGATCTTAAAGCCTGTTCTAATATTAACATACTTTCTATATTAATGTAACCATCAATCATATCTCAATCTATAAAGTGACAAAGATGCTAAAGTAAATCAAGCAGGATACCAACCCCTCTACTGACATCTTGACTATCCTTTATAATGTCATCTGCCTTCAAACAAATCAAATGTTGTCCTAAGAGGTACCATTCATAATATTTGCGCTATCAGTTTTACATTTACTGTGCGTACTGGTTAATAGCAAGGTTTTTGAAGCTTCAGACACTTAAGTGACATTTGAAAAATATCTGAGATGAAAAATATATTAGATGAATAATTTCCTTAATCAGTATAATCTCCAAGAAATTGATTATCATGGTTTATAACTGGTTCATGGGAATATCTTTAAAGTCTTAGACTACTGTCAAAATAAATGTGTTACAAATGATCATTTATATTATAAAAAGAGAATTAATAATAAAAAGCTACTTTTTCATCTCCCTTCTACTCAAATTATTTCCAATTACTGTCACTCATTCTTTTGTGGAATTTCTTGCCATTACCTTTTCATGACAAGTTTGAGCTCTAGTGTATCCACAGGGAACAAGAATTGTTTCGCTACTGCAGAGTGTGTTGGTTACAGCAAAATAACAGACTTCAGTTAGCCAAGAATGACGACATTCCCTTGCTGCCTTAATCCTTGTGGAATGTTCCTGGTCTGGCTCATCCTAAACGTGCTGATTATAAATAACCCTGTCAACCAACATGTGGTGGAAAGATTCCCTTTGGACCCAAGATACAACAGGTTGCAGTCCTGAGGACCTCCTTTTCCCTGTTGTTTTTATTTGCAGCAATTAGGGAAACTCAATGATAAGGATGAATTGAAATTCTTCTAGAATTAACGATGGCCGAGACCGCACTTGATGTAGAAAGCAGGATTTCTGTTCTGGCATTTACCTCCTGGCATTTCTTCTTGGACCATATTCAGTAAAAGAATTCATTCTTACTTGATTCACATCCATCCCTTCCTTAAAAATGAACCAACATGGGGCTTCCCTGGTGCTGCAGTGGTTGAGAGTCCGCCTGCCGGTGCAGGGGACACGGGTTCGTGCCCCGGTCCGGGAAGATCCCACATGCCGTGGAGCGGCTGGGCCCGTGAGCCATGGCCACTGAGGCTGCGCGTCCGGAGCCTGTGCTCCACAACGGGAGACGCCACAACAGTGAGACGCCCGCGTATCACAACAACAACAAAAAGAACCAACAAGTACTAGGCACTGTAGAAAGAGTTTTAACTTAATCCTCTGAACCTCTCTACAAAGTAGTCTCTATTGCTGTTTTTCCATTTTGCAGAAAAGAAAACTGAGACTCAGCGCAGTTATGTAATTTCCCCAGGGGCACACAACTAACAATCAGAAGAGGTAGGAATCAAGTGTAATCTGACTGACTCCAAAGTCACCAAGGCATTCTGCTTTCTTATTGGGAAACTCAGCGCCTGCTTAATGAGACATCAATAGCTTATTGAGACATCAAGGATGGTCTCACCGCATTCAACAGGAGAGAGATTCTGTACAGAGAATAAGCAATAGGCTCTTACTAAATCTAAAAGCTATTCTGGGGGACTTCCCTGGCGGTCCAGTGGTTAAGACTGCACTCCCAATGCAGGGGACGCGGGTTCAATCCCTGGTCAGGGAACTAAGATTTCACATGCAGTGTGGCCAAAAAATAAAAAAATTAAAATAAAAAAACAAAAGTCAATCTGGTATATAATTTTGACCTTGCAATATATTGCAAAGCTACTGACATAAGAATATCGGTTATATATGTTCATCCTCTACCAAAACTCTACTAATTTTTAATAAGGTTGACCAATAAATTCATTTCGCAAATATTTTGGAGGGGAGATTGGCAGCATCTAATAAAGTTTGGATTGCGCATGGTTTGGACCCAGCATTTCCAATTTCAGGATCCGTCTTGCAGTAAACTTGCACAAGTATCAAAACACAAATAGTCAAAAACATTCTTTGCAAACATTCTTACAGGAGCAAAATTTGAAACAACCCAAGGAGCATCACTGAAGAATGGTTTAAAAAGTTTTGCTACATTTTAAAAATAACCTTACTACGTAGATTTCAAAGAAAGAGGGAGATTTACACGATATGGGAAGTTATCCAAAAAATATTTGGTGGAAACATAGGTTGCACAACAATGTGTATTATTGTTTGCAAAAAGAAAAAGATGTATGAAAAATCTGGAAGGATACATGTTAACTGTTAACAGTGGTTATCCCTGTGGTAAAATAGTGATGAGATAAGGAGGAGAGGAAACTTTCGCCATCTTAGGTACTCCTAGATGTTTGCAATGAGAATGTGTCTCTGTGTTTACATAAAAGCAAAGTATTTGAATTTCCATTGCTCTTTACTTTTTACAATATATTCATATAGATGTATACATATTCATTAAAAAATACATGTAAATACATCAAAATGTAACAATGATTATCTCTGGATGGTGGGACTAAGATTTCTTTTTAGCTTTCTGTTGCCTAGATCTTTACATTTTATAACTTTCCTTAATGAATATGTATTACTTTTATAATCATCACAAATTATGTGACTCCCTGGAGAAACATCCTTCTCTCTGGAATTTGGCTCTATTTAGCCATCCCCAAAGGGACAGACTGTAGGAATAGGATGTTCTTTTACCTCATTAGGCAAAACAACACATTCTCAACCTAAAACATTTGGCTTGACCAAGCACGATGGAGTGTTTGGTTTTCTGAATATACACAGGCATATTCTTATGTCTCAGATGACTCGGGCGTATTTGTTTGGGAATGTGTTCATCCAATCAGTCAACACAGACTTCGTGGGCTTTTGTTTTGCTCAGTAGGCAAGGTGCTGTGGGGAGAATACAAGAACGAGACACGGTCCTCTCCTTCAGGGTGAAGGTTAGGATCTAACTGAGCAGAGAAATATACATTCATGGAACATGAGACAACACCCAACGTGACATCTGAAGGGTTAAAGTATTTGTTACCAATGAAAGAGCATTATAGGCACTAAGCAGAGTCAGAAGAAAGAAGAGGGTTGGACAGAGTTCATGGCATCGTGGCCCTCTTGCCTCATCTGAAACAGGAGATGCACCAGCCTTAGGGGGATAATTGAAGCTACTCAGCAGAGCTGGGATTAACTCCTGTTTCTCGTACCCATTCTACTAGGCTAGATTTTCTTAATTTCGGCCCTACTGATAGTTTGTCGTGAAAGGCTGTCCCAACCATTGCAGAACAGTTAGCAGCATCCCTGGTCCCTACCTGCTACATGCAAGTAATACTCCCCTGCCCGGCTGTAACAATCAAAAATGTCACTGCCAAGAATCACCTTCAGTTGAGAACACTGTACTACACCAGGCTGACTTTTGATAGATTATGAGAAAAGAGGGAAGAATTAAGATGGTAAAGGAGGTAAAACACACTATCCACATGGCGGCATGGGGAGGAAACCAGCCAGTCTGAGGGAACCAATGTTTATTAGTGAATGGTGGAAAATACAGTCACATAGGCAAAGTAGGACAAGACTCTAGAAATACAGATGTACTGAGACATACAAGGAAATATGAGGCCATTGTGAGGTCTGAGTAAGGAAATGTCATGGTGAAATAATGTTTTAGGGAGACTGGCTTTGTGCAACATAAGGAAAGGTTTTATGGGGGTCTGACTGGATTCAGGGAAACAAGTTGGGAAGAAATATCAATAACAGACTCATTGGCAGCTAAGAGAGTGGAAGGGGTGGTGACAATGGGAACAGAAAGAAGTGATAAGAGATTAGATATACTTTATAGGAAACATGGACTGGACGGGGCTTGATATGGGAGGGGAAGGAGAAAAATGAACGAAAGAAGACAGTCTCAGATCCTGGGTGCCCACAAGGATGGGGTAAAAAAACTGACAGGAATGGAAATGTCAAGAAAGGAAGCCAATTTTCATTCATAGGTGATCATGGGTTTCTTCATATACACGTTGAATTTGAGGTCACAATGAGATACCCAAAGAGTAATGACCACCAGGCAATTAGAGCTAAAGACCAGAGTGGTTTAAGAGAATCATTCCACATTTACCAGTCCCAGGAGTAGAGATATGACCTCAAAATGGTGAGGCCAAGTTTGTGGATGGCTTTTGAGTTTGCGAATCTCTCTTCCCCTTTACAAACACAGCTTGTATAAAGAATTTGACCTCACAAACTTAAAAACAAAAACAAAACACCTATGTGGTCCAGACCACAGGTACAAAGTGTCTCCAGTTCTATTAATTTCTTATTGAGCCATTCCCTCCTGAAAAGCATATAAGATACAGGTTGAGAAGATTATTTCTCTGAGGAGTTCATTTTATGTTTTCAGATATCATCACCAACGAGAGGAATTTATTTATTGCCAAATTAAACTCGAGCTCTATCAGGTACCACACAAAGATAACAGCACAGATGTAGTCCCTGACTTCTAGATTCATACTTCTACAAACAGGTAAAGCATTTACAGATAGAATAAAAAATTCTAAACAGTGCACATCATGTACAAGTTGAAAGTATGGGGGAAGAAAGTCGTACTGGGGAGACAATTCCATAATCACACAAAATGGCACTGAGGGCAAAGCAATGTGAAAATGAGGGAGGGGGTCAAGGGATCCCCCTCCCCCTCACTGAATCACTGAATGACCTTTAGCAAATCAGTTCAATTCGTGGGGTTTGCATCTCTCCATCTGTTAAATGCCACTGATATTATCTGTTTGAGGATACACTCATCTATTTACTTATCCAACAAACACTGACTTTTACCTCCATATGCTGGTCTCTGTGGGTGGATGGAGAAATGTAAAACTGAGAGCACCATAACCCTTACCTTTGGAGGAAGTTGGCAAAAAAACAAAACAAAATACAACCTTAATCGGAGGGAACTGTATCTGCTAGGATGCTCTTGATTATAAGTAACAAAAGATCCAACAAAATGTGGCTTACATGATAAAGATATTATGATCTCACATCAAAAAAAGTCTTAGGATAGAAGATCCTAGGGTTGATTAATTCAGTGGCCCCATGTTGCCATGAAAGACCCAGGTATTTTCTGTCTTTCTGACATCCTCAATTTGTTGGCTTCATGGATATAGATGGCTGCCATAGCTCCAGCTATCACATCCTGAGGCAACCACAGGTTGAGACTGTGAGGATTAAGAGAAGTAATGCATATATAAAGCATAGGTCCTGGCACATAGAAATGGCTCAACGGATATTAGTTTTTATTACTTTGTGACATTATGTGATACTATTTTGCTCCAGAGAAACTGTTTGTATTAGTTTGCTAGAGCTTCTATAACAAAGTATCACACACTGGGTGGCTTACACAACAGAAATGTATTGTGTCACAGTTCTGAAGGCTAGCAGTCCAGAATCAAGGTGTCAGCAGGACTGGTTCCTTCTGAGGGCTGTGAAGTAAGGATCTGTTCTAACCTCTCTTCTTGGCTTGCAGATGGCTGTCTTCTCCTTCTGTTTCTTCACATTATCTTCTCTCTCCTTATCGTTTTCTCTTCAGTGGTGTTCTTTTTATAAGGACACCAGTCATAGTGGATCAGGGGCTCGTTCTATTCCAGTATGACCTCTTCTTAACTAATTGTATCTATAATGACCCTATTTCCAAACAAGTTCACATTCTGAGGTGGTGGAGGTTAGGACTTCAACATACAAATTTTGGGGTGGAGACAAATTTCAACCCATAACATTGCTCATAAGTGTGCTTTAGTGCGAACATCTTTATTTTAACAATGCTTTTTAAAGGACCTATCCAGAGATAGAAAATAGGCGGGGAAATAAGACCTTGGCCAAGTGTTCATGCACTAGATCTCCCTTCTAGGTTGCAAATTCCGTTTTTCTGACTGTGGGCTGATTTATGATGCACTTGGCGGTGAAAGCCTTCGTGGGGAATTTTGCATATACTGAGCTCTTTATGTAATAGTGTTGTCTTCTCCAGGCTTTATTTCCTTTACTCTTTCCACCTCCAACTTCACCTCATTAGTTTCCTTGCTCTTTTTAAGAAAAGCCAAAAGTTCCTATTGTATTCATTTGCATTTCTTCCCAATATGGGGGAGAAAACCAATGGCCAAGAGTCTACCAGAATATATTCTTATTTGCTGCCGTCCTTCTCCTCTGGTAGAGACTGTACCTGGAATTTGGCCATGATTTATGTAGACCACAGAGTAAAACAAAGCATAATACTTTTTTACCAAGTTACACATTCTCCTGGGTGCAGGAAGAGTTTGTAAGCTACTAAAAGTTGAGTGAGCGCCCTGGGCTGCTCAAGGGAAACACCAAGACCATCTGGACAGTCTCCCTTCTTTCACCTGGGGCCACAGTCACTCTGTCCTGGGCCTGGAGGGAAGTTGGATGGAGGAGAGTGCTGGGTTTCATTTCTGGAAAGACAGGGAAGCTGAGAGGGGACCTAGTAGGGACTCTCCCTCCTGTTCCTCAGCAGGACTGCAGGCTTCTTTGTTTTGACAAGCTGAGAAGCAGTCTGCCATCAGCGCCCTCACCCAGCTCCTGTCTCCCTCCCACTTCCCTCATCTTTCCTTTCCACTGGATCTACTAGTGTTGGGGAACTAGAGCTTTTTAATTTTGCAAACCTGGACCTTCCATCCCAGAGCTGCTGCCACTCCTGCACCCTGGCACGTTCCCTGCACCCACTCGGTGAGATGGAGACATGGCATATGCCCTGCCATTCAATTAAAATGATCAGGTTTGTTCACTGTGATTACTCGCAGATGTCTTATTCAGCTGTAGGTACGATTTTTAATTTCAAGTCAAGCTTTCTGAAAAACCAAATTAAAGACTCTTCCTTTCTCTTTTTAATGCTTACCATTAATATTTTTTTAAGGAGAAATGAAAAAAGTTTTAGCATCTCCAACAGTGTGTTCCATGAGTTTCCTGGTGGGAGGTGATAAAGGCATTTTTTTAACTGACTAAAAATGGTTAGCCACAACACCATGAAAATATCTCAGAATGTTTTAAAATGAAAAAAAAATTTTCTGTGACATGGAAATAGCAATTTAGAGGGGGGTCCAGGGGTTACCAGCAGTTCTGAATGGCTGATTTTAGCTGTCTCTGGACCTCCCTCATGATTTCCACACCAATTTCCATCTACTTCAAAAAAGCAAGCCACCTGAGATACAGAGGGGGGAAAGTATGGGATCATTTGTTATTTTGGACACAGATGATTCCAACGGAGGGAGGACATTAAAATGTTTCAAGAAACACAGCCTTTGAAATACAGCAACAGATTCACATCTATAACAGACTCTTCCGTAATATAAACACCTCCATCGAGCACAGAACCCTTTTGTGACTCTGTAGGCTTCAGATCCCACCCCCTAGGAACCTTTTTAACTCGTGGAATTTAGCTATAGCCTCTACTGATGCTTAACAACTTGCGCCATATACAGATCTAAGCATAAAATGATGATGGACAACACCACCCTAAAAACTTCCACCATTTTAAACTTTGCTGTCAAAAAGAGGATAGAAGTACACTGCAGTGCTACATACTCCTGGAGGAGGACTAATACCACGCTTATAAAGTGCCGTGTGTCCCTTAACAAGAGGATTTCAGTTGCGATGGCTGGAAACTGACACTAATTTACCCTTATTTGCATGTCCAAAATGGAGGTGTGATGAAGACCTAATTATTATTTATTGTTACTTTGAATAATACTCAATGAAAATACAAATCCCATCATTCCAGGTGTTAATGACCGCAATTATTTTACTGTTATGCAGATTTTTTCTGCATAACATCTTTCTGCTACCTTTTCCCCCCCCCCCTTCAATCTTATTCTAGTAGTTCTAAGGCTTTTGATGTCCAAGAACCAGCCTACTCAAGGGCCCTCATTTGAACATGTTCTAGACACTTATTTATTCTGATCACTCCTTGTTTTTTGTTTACTCGGCCTCCTTCTTCCTTAGGGTGCGCTGCCTAGGGCTTGTAACCGTCTCTTAGAGGAGGTGGAGGGTGCTAAGGGCTGGAACAGAGCAAAGGAGGCAAAGCTATGGAAAGACGCTTCTGCGTATTTCAGCTGGGTTGGACGCTTAAGCCATCTTACCTAGAGATTGTCATACTGAGTGAAGGAAGTCAGGCAGAGAAAGACAAATACATCGCTTATACGTGGCATCTAAAAAAAGGGTACGAATGAACTTATTTACAAAACAGAAATAGAGTCACAGATGTAGAAAACAAACTTATGGTCACTGGGAGAATGAGGGGTGGGAGGGGATAAATTGGGAGATTGGGATGGACATAGACACACTATTATATGTACAATAGATAGCTAATAAGGACCTACCATATAGCACAGGGAACTCTACTCAACACTCTGTAATGACCTATATGGGAAAAGAATCTAAAAAAGAGTGGATATATGTATACGTATTTAAGTGAATCACTTTGCTGTACACCTGAAACTAACACAACATCATAAATCAACTATACTCCAGTAAAATTAAAAAAAAAAATTTAAGCCATCTTGGAACAGTGAAACAGAGCAGTGAACTGACATACGCAAACCTACTATTTAACGTTATCATATTATGCTGGGATTATTTAAATGTACGTGAAACACACACCAAGATCCAGGCACATTTCCGAAGTCAGGTAAAAAGAGAGATGGTTCCTTTCCTTTACCTTTTACCTCTTTGCTACTTTGGGAGGGGAATCTAGTCCTGACACGAACATATTGGCCCAGAGAGACCTGCTGACAGTTTAGGTTTCTGTTAAATTCGGCTAGATGGATTTTTTTACTCAAATATAGTTCTTCAAAACATGGATGAAACCACCAGTTCCATTTCACTAGCACTTGATCATACCTGATCTTTCTCTAGGTTTTTCCAACGATGCTCATCTTTGGAAGTGTTTCTGCTCTGTTTTTCTCAAATAACTAGTGAAGAGTATTTGTTTTGGCTCTTTGGGGCTGTGTTTCCCCCGACTCCAAACAAAACTCTGGGATTATCCACATAAACATCCTGTTACATCTCATTACAGCTATAGGTGGGAGCTTTGCCATGTGGCCTTTGAGCCACATCTGTGACTTGATTTGGGTGGTCTGGCCCCACATGTGGTCGTGGAGCTGAGGGCTTTGAACTATGGTAGAGTCACTGTGATGCCATGTTCTCAGCCTTCTGATGAAGCCTTTGGTGACTACAAGCACCCCCTGGACATCAGATCTCCTCAACCACTCAACTCCTCCTGGAAGAGACAGAAGATACGGGTGTTGTCATTCTCATTTTTCAAAAGAGCGAAGTGAGATGCATTGACGTACGAGGATGATGCAAGTTTCAAGGACAGACCACGTTGGCCTACATTTTGTTGGTTCGTTTCTATTCTCTCCTTTAGCGTTCTATGAAAGGATCCCTGGATCGTGTCTGGACATCCGGATTCTTGTCCTGATCGTGCCACTACTTTGCTGTGAGACTTGAATTTCTGGGATCACTTGACTTCTCTGGGCTTCAGTTTTCTTATCTGCCAAATGCTGACGTTGGATGAGATGGTCTCCAAAGACCTTGCCTGAATGACCCCTCCGAGGTTCCCTGGCATCTTGCTTTCATACCTCAATCTTTAAGGGGAGGAGGAATGTGGATTAGATGGCAATATTTTATTTCCCAAAGCTTTGATTAAACAAAATTGGCTGAATAGGGAGCTTACATCTCTCTACTCCTTTCTCCATATGTAACGGCATACGTTGCTAACTGTATGCAAGGAAGCATTCCTTGGGAAAATGTGAAAAATGTAAATGTGGTTAGAACTCCTTTATAATGCACACATATGACCGCCACTTTATAAAGCGGATGACCTCTGCTCTCTTGCAGTCAGAAATTATCAAGAAAAAAACCAGAGAGCTGCTGGGAGGGCTGTGTTTAGTGCTTTTGAAGAGTAAAATGGCAAAATAAAAGTTATAACAGAAATATTCATTGACTTAGTGTGACGATTTGGTGCTGAGTCTTATGCTGGTGCCTTTATATAGCCCTGAGTTTATGACAGTTCGCTAAATGACGGTGCAATGGGGAACTTAATTTGTGCTCATTGCTCTTCATGGTGAAATGAAGCTTATTACCTTTTTGAAAAGTTAGTGGTCAAAACAAATAACCAGATTAAATACCACCCTCTCAGTTTTTGGTGTCCTTCAGAGACTTTTGCAGAATGGACACTCCATTGCCGCGGAAGTGAATGGCCGCCATCTTGCTACCTGAGGTAGGTAAAATAAATATTGTACTGTTATCCTGGCATCCACGCAGCCTAGTAACCTGACAAAGCTCATTACCCGGGTGCTTCTGCACCAAGGGAGTCTGGTACCTGTATTCTCCTCTCCTCCAAAGTGGTCTCCTAAATATCTACATCAGATCATATACATTCTCTTCTTCAAATACTTCGGTGGAATCCCTTTGGGCTCTTGAGGAAATCCAAATTCCATAAACGGCTGAGAAAGCCCTGTTTGTTTACTGCTGTGTTTCTAGTGCTGGGACGGTACCGGGCATGAAGTAGGCACTTGATCGCTTGTTGCATGAATGAAAATCCTGCGTCATCTGGCCCCTGCTCACCCCACCTATCTCTTCATCTTCCCCGGCCACTCTGGCCACTTCCAAGTTCAAGAAATGGCATTCCAAGCTCCTGTTCTGCTCCAGGCTTCAGCATGAGTTGTTTCCTTCTTCTTAGCTAGTGAATTCTATCTTCCTTCAGGTAAACCACCATCCCCTCAGGTGTTCAATGATGCCCCAATCTTATTTTGTCCCTCATATTATTCTTTCTTACAGTACCAAATTCTTCTCTTTCAGAGGATTACCAATTTTGTAATTATATAATTATTTGTGTGAATATTAGGTCATAGATGGTTTCTCCCTTTAGACTATTAAGTTCCACAGCGGCAGTGACTGTGTCTGCTCTGTTTAAAACTGTACGCTTCACAATTAGTACAGTGTCTGTATGTAATGAGTGCCCAATAGATATTTTAAACATGTTTTAGAAAAACCAACGGCATGCTAAAATTAAATTTTTATTTATTTATTCCAAATACTCAATACATGTAGATAAAAAAGGTAGACGGTGAAGAGTAGGTCCCCAGTTTCCATCACCTGAAGCAACTTTTGCTGTTACTTATACGTCCTTCCAGAGAGAATCTCTGGGAATCAACACATCTTTCAGATATGGCCAATAAATGTTCTTTGATGAATGAATTAATGAATCACTTCCATCATCACGAATCCACTGTGAGACTTTTCATTCGGTGTATAAAACCATATAAAGTAAGCCTTACCTAAGCAACAAAGAAAAAGTAATATAATTTAGCCAGCTCCAAAAAAAACCTTGTCATAGTGATTCTGTCTTTGCTTATCGCTCTGGATCAGAAGATAAGCATGAGTACAGAATGTCACCCAATGCCCATAAAGAGACAAGATTTCTTTAATGAGGTAACCAAAAAGATTTCCTTTCCTCAAAAGAGAGAATTCCATTTTCAGCCTTTTCTGCAGCAACAGAAGCCACCTGATGAAACAGGAATCATTCGGGTTCTTAACTGGAGAACCTGATGCACAGCCGGAGACGGGGAAAGGCATCTCCGTAGGCAATCCTGGCACTCACAGCCCAGGCTGATATGCTGGCTCCTAAGCTGTTGGCCGCGTGTAGTTCTGGGCTCGCCAACATGGGACAAAAGCCGCAGACGGCGCTGTTCTGCTCTCTTCTGATCAGCGGGGCAATCGCTGCTGGCCGTGCATTATGTTCTCTGGTCCTCACTGGCATCGCCCAGGAAGCAGCCCGGGGTTGTTCTGAGCTGATTATAGATGCCTGTGTTCATTTCCTAGAGCTGCTGTAACAAAGTCCTGCCAACTTAAACCAAGAGAACTATATTCTCTCACAGTTCTGGATGTGAGAAGTGTACAGTCAAGGTGTCAGCAGGGCTATGTTCCCTCTGAGGGCTCCAGGGAAGGACCCTTCCTTGCCTCTTCCAGCTTTTGATGTTGCCAGCACCCCTGGGTACCCCTTGGCTTGTAGCTGCAATACTCCAATCTTGGCCTCCGTTGTCACATACCCTCCCCCACGTGTCCCTCTGCCATCACATGGCTTTATTTTATTTATTTTTGGCTGCATTGGGTCTTCGCTTCTGTGCACGGGCTTTCTCTAGTTGCAGCGAGCGGGGGCTACTCTTGGTTGCGGTGCGCAGGTTTCTCATTGCAGTGGCTTCTCTTGTTGCAGAGCACGGGGTCTAGGCGCGCGGGCTTCAGTAGTTGTGGCACGTCGGCTCAGTAGCTGTGGCTTGCGGGCTCTAGAGCGCAGGCTCAGTAGTTGTGGCGCACGGGCTTAGTTGCTCCGTGGCATGTGGGGTCTTCCCGGACCAGGGCTCGAACCCGTGTCCCCTGCATTGGCAGGTGGATTCTTAACCACTGCGCCACCAGGGAAGTCCCACATGGCTTTCTTATAAGGCCACCAGTCAGTGGATTTAGGGCACACCTAATCCAGTATGACTTCATTTTAACTTAAATAATTACATCTGCAAAGACTCTCTTTCCAAATAAGGTCACATTCTGAAGTTCCAAGGTAGATGTGAATCTTGGCAGGGGGGACACTATTCAACCCAGCCTGGTACCCGAGGCAGGCAGATGACCAGTGTGCAAGAACAGCCAAAGCCTGCGCCCATGTGAACACCTGCATCAACGAGGACGGTTCCCTCCGACTGCAGTTTCTTCCTGGTTCACGGGAACTTAGGCATCTTCACGTGTGTACTCCACACACCTGCCATTTAGACCATCTCTCTCTCGTCCCGTTTGTTTTTAGGGCAGGTGTGATTTTGATTGCCTTACATCCAAATCCTTTCTGTCGTTGATCCTAACAAAACAGCAACGGCAAAGCTCCAGCCCACACTGGAGCTGCTAAATGGTGAGACAATCTCGGAGCCCGGACCTAGCGTTCAAAAGGGGTCTCTTCCCTAACGGAAACTTTGGTTTCGTAGTTGCATTGTTTAAGAAATGGCTCTTTGTTAAAATCCTGGTTGCACAGTGACAATTACAGCAGCCCACACGAGCAGCCAGACCACCCGCCTGGAGTGGCAGGGATATTTTAGGTAGCACATCGGGGGAGTTATGAATGGATCAGGCTTCTTTCCCTGCTTTCAGCTGTCAGCCAGCAATCAGTGGAAGCTGCTTTCCTCCTGAGGCAGGAAGGAGCCAGTTTTGCTGACAACATCTGTACACAGAAAATGCCAATCTCAGAGCGGGCCGGGCAGCCAAAGCAACAAGAAGACGGTGCCTCCAGAGACCAAGTTGGTCCTGTGATTGTGGAAACTCAGATACTTTCCGGGGTGCAAGAGCAGAATACTTTTTTAAAAAAAAATATATATATATTTATTTATTTTTGGCTGCGTTGGGTCTTTGTTGCTGCGTGCAGGCTTTCTCTAGTTGTGGTGAGCAGGGGCTACTCTTCGTTGCGGTGTACGGGCTTCTCAATACGGTGGCTTCTCCTGTTGCCGAGCATGGGCTCTAGGCGTGCGGGCTTCAGTAGTTGTGGCACGCGGGCTCCGTAGTTGTGGCTCGTGGGCTCTAGAGCACAGGCTCAGTAGTTGTGGCATGCAGGCTCAGTAGTTGTGGCTCGTGGGCTTAGTTGCTCCGCGGCATGTGGGATCTTCCCGGACCAGGGCTCAAACCCGTGTCCCCTGCATTGGCAGGCGGATTCTTAACCAGTGCGCCACCAGGGAAGCCCCAGAGCAGAATTCTGGACCTCAGGGAACTGTGTGTACTGTCACCTGTGTGACCAATGGCTTGTTTGCTTCTCACATGACACACATGTCACATGGGCTGACACACCCTGTAAGTAGCAGGTGATGGGCCATTTTCCTAAGTAAACACCAACATTTCTGATAACACTACCTTCTCACCCAATCCTGTTTACTTAGTTCACACCCAATTCCTAAGCGTGCAAACTTAGAGGTACTGCCTGATTCTTCAGAAAAGTCTCCAAACATCCCATTAGGAGACCTGGGCTCTCCACTTAGAAAGTGAGTATAAATGATTAGGTAAAATAGTAACAAGACGCTAGAAATGTCCAGTGGAAACAGCATTTATTCACCCAGCAATATTCAGGGGGCGATACACTCTAGGCACTCTGCCCAGAAGGATACCAGGGTATCAGGGTGAATAAGATGGGGTTTCTCTTTGGTCTGTGATCTACTCAAACCAAAGTCACAGGTGGCCTGCATCTGCCCGGCCGGAACTGCTTGCAAATGAAACCTGAAGCCACCTGCTTCAGGAAGGCACCTGCCCTTTGTTGGGTGGGGCATGGGAGAGAATCCCCTTGGGAGTAAAATATTCCCTTGATGGGCTAGTGTGTGAAGGGCTGCATTTCTGGACAAGACAGGAAAAGGGCAGAGCTGTTCTCAGGAGTGGGGTCTACCTGCTTCGGTCAATACATCACTTGGCCATCAGAGAGATGCTGTCACCTTACCAAGCATGGGGAACAGAGACAGACAGTCGACACCAACGGCCCAGCATGTACAGAAGTGGGATGACGCTTCACTAACCTGGCTGTCATCACGCACGGACTTAAATGTGTCAATAAAAGGAGGATTTCAAGAGATCGAAAGCAGAAACTTCAATTTAAGAGACAGAGGGAAGGGAAACCGCTGCCTTTTGGAGAGACTAAGAAAGTGTTGCTTGACGGCAGAGCGGCAATCTGGGACCGAGGAAAGGACATTTGCTCTAGAACCAAGAGAACCTTCTTTTACATCCTAGCTCTGCCACTCGCTAGCTCTGGGCCCTTAGGAAAGCTCCTTAATCTGAGGTCAAATGTCCTGTACAATGAAGACAACCACAGAGTAAGAGTGAAAGAAGGCATAACTGAAGTATCTGAGATATGGACGTCCCTCAATAAGCGCTATTAGTAATATACAATGAATTAAGGACAAAGTTAGGCAATGTCAAATTACCACATTCTGTGATGTATGAAATGAGCATGTGGTGAGAGGTAATATCACAATGTATCTACATGCAGTGTTAATAGAACCCTGACTTATTTCTAAAATGCATAGGATCTCCTCAGGTTACTGATGGGAAGATCAATGACATATATATATATATATATATATATATATATACACACACATACACACACATATGTATATTCGTATGTGTGTATATATGTACATATATATACATACAGATATGTGATTATATGATTAATCCTGTACACATGATTAATGTGTAGTAAATGGAGGATGACCTTACGATCATATTCTAGATGGGGAGCTCTACACATGAATGATTAATGCCTGATTTGAGGTTAGAGTTTCCAGGTAGAACAGAGACCAGTAGTACTTTAGCTGCCATCCTTAAACATCATTTCCCAGAGAAGTATATTTTGGTAAAGATCCTTTTCAAATTGACTCACATTGACCAGAGCATTTTGGATTTTCCTCCTGGGCCCTTCCTCTGGACTCATAACAGGTCAATGGAGGCACAGGGCCTTTCAAGTTCAAGCTGCTACAGAAGAAATCAATGCACTATTCTAAGTCCTGGAGATAGAACAGTTAATGGGAAATCAGCCGACTTTTTCTATGAAGGGCCAGATAGCAGCTATGTTTGGCTTTGTGGGCCAAACTAGGTGACAGTCTCTGTCACAACCAGCCAGCCTGGCTGTGGCAGCACGAACACAGCCAGAGACACCGAGTAAATGAACTTGAGTGGCTGTGTTCCAGGAAGACTTTATTTACGAAAAAAGGCATGGACCACACCTGGCCTATGGCCCACATTTTGCTGACTCTTTTCCTCACGGAGCCTACATTCTAGGGATGATGGAACCTACATTCTGGGGGTAGGACACAGGCAATAAACAAAATAAACTGCAGCTTAAAACAGGTTGAGCAGAGTAGGCCTTACTGTGAAAGTGATTTTTGAACAAAGACTTGAAGTTGGTGAGGGAATTATACGTGGGAGAAGAACATTCTAGGAAAAGGACGGAATGCGCAAAAGCCCTGAAGTAGGGAGAACCTGAGGGCCAGGCTGGCTGGGGTAGATCAGGTGAGAAAAGGAGGAGAGGTGGGGGGGGAGGGCAGAGCGCACACGACCGTGGAGGGCACGGTAACTGTGACTTTTACTCGGAGTGAAAGGAGACGCCAGCAGGAGACGGCAAGCAGAAGTGGGTTCTGAGGGCTGTGTTAAAAGGATCGCCTGTTGTTTTTTTAAAGAGCTTTCTTTGAGGTGGACCATTTCTAAAGCCTTTATTGAATTTGTTACAGGACTGCTTCTGTTTTATGTTTTGGTTTTTTTGGCCATGAGGCATGTGGGATCTTAGCTCCCCGACCAGGGATCAGACCTGCACCCCCTGCATTTGAAGGCGAAGTCGTAACCACTGGACCGCCAGGGAAGTCCCAAAAGGATCACTGTTGGACATAGATTGTTAAGAGAGCAAGAGGGACAGCAGGCAGCCCGACTGGAGGAGGCTGCAGTAACCCAGGTGAGAAGCGAGGGTGGCCGGAAGATGGTATAAAGTCGGCAATTCTGATGATATTTTGAAGGTAGAGCTTAGAAGATTTTCTCAAGGTCCATGCAGGATAGTACAACTAGGAAGTTTTGTTAGGAACTTAACTTTGCAATGAGCAAGTATTTAGTACATAGTGTATGAGAGGAAGTAAAGTAAAAACATAGCAAGTTAGAGTCAACTTTGGCTTTATATTTCCAGCAACTGATATTTGAACCACGATTGAGACAACTCATTTGCTTCTGGATTCGTATGATTTTCGTTCTGTATCTATTTCAACTTACCACAGTGAGGATTCACTGTGCTAAATGGTTTACAAGTAGTTTCTAGCGCTACCGGACGAAACTGACGTGACTTCAGGCTAGCCGCTCGATCCTATGGAGAACGTATCCCAACGTGGGTTCCACAGACTACAAGTGTGGTACCGTGGTTAGTGGAAAAGGGATTCTGTGGGCAGATGCCCCTGCATACCACAGCACCTTCTCAGAGATTCCAAATGCACACTAAAATGGCAAAGCGTCTGTGATCTTAAAGCAAAAGAACCACAAAACCCCAACAAACAAACAAACACCAGGAAATTCCCTGGCGGTCCAGTGGTTAGGACTCCGTGCTTCCACTGCAGGGGGCACAGGTTCGATCCCTGGTCGGGGAACTAAGATCCAACAAGCCATGTGGCATTGCCAAAAAAAAAAGTGTACAAGTCACTGGCATTAAAAAAAAAAAAAAACCCAAAAAACAACCAACCAACCAACAAAAAAACCCAAAAGAACAACAACTCTTTAACCTGAACATCCCTCCCAAGCCCAACTTTTTCCACTTGATTCCACCTTGCCTACTTGCTTCTACCTTAACTGAAAAGAAAACCAATACACTCATGATTAACAGAACATTTAACTTCTAGTAAAGGAAGAGAAACATGTCTCTGCTAGGTCTAAGAACCATTAGACAATGAATTCGTACATAATCCTGGCCTGCCTAGCTCACAAGGCAATGGCAAGGACTGAACGCAACTATCTATACAGAAGTATTTTGCACATGACCTCTGAAGTATCCAGCACATGGGCGCGATCAGTCCTTTACAGAAAGTTAAGTCCAAGGAGAGATGCCTCAAACAAGGAATGAAAAAGATCACGGGGGCTTCCCTGATGGCGCAATGGTTAAGAATCCACCTGACAATGCAGGGGACATGGGTTCGAGCCCTGGTCCGGGAAGATCCCACATGCTGTGGAGCAACTAAGCCCGTGCACCACAACTACTGAGCCTGCGCTCTAGAGCCCAAGAGCCACAACTACTGAAGCCCATGTGCTTAGAGGCCGTGCTCCACAACAAGAGAAGCCACCACAGTGAGAAGCCCGCGCACCACAAGGAAGAGTAGCCCCCGCTCGCTGCAACTAGAGAAAGCCCGTGCGCAGCAACGAACACCCAACACAGCCTAAATAAATAAATAAACTTATTTATTTATTTAAAAAAAAGATCATGGGTTCCTGCATAGGCTTAGAGCCTGGAGGGTATCCTCAGCAACAGCCAGTCTCACCATTGTGCTAAAATGTTAGGTTATCTTTGTTGTAAAGGTACCTTTTTGAAGAGGGCGATGTCACCCAGATGATGACGTAGGTTGTTCCCAACTTCATCCACCTCACAGGAGGAACTAAAAGCTATTCATGGACACGATGCCACTGAGAAAATTCTAGAAAATGGGGGTAAGGCTGAAGCACCCCCTTCATCACAGAGACCAAGACAGACTGCATGAGAAGGATAAGAGGGGCAGCTACACGCTGACCACGGTGTCCCTCCCCCAGGCCAGCACAACACCACACAAAGAGGTCTTCCCTGAGCCTACAGTTCTCCAGTGAGAAAAGAGAGTTGGGGGGACATCAGCTCTCCCTGCACTGTAGGTCACTTCCTGGGGGTTCCCACTCTGGTCTTACCTCATGGAGAACTCAGAGGAATCTGCAGGGCTCCACCACTGGGAATGTGACTGTGATCGAGCAAGGGGAGGGGCTTCCAACAACCAGCACTTGGATCTTGGCAAACAAAGTTCCTACCTGCAGAGCCCAAGCAGTAGTACCAACCTGTGGTTTTGCTCATCTGCAGAACCAAGGTGGGCGCACGGCGTGACCAGGGGACTCGGCAGGGTGCCAGTCTGCCTCATTCAGGTCCTCAAATGATGAGTTTTACAGGTCGTACAGCCTGGTTGGCCCATGTGCAGGCAGGGAGCTGAATCACAGTCCCCCCGCCTTGTGGAGAGTGTCATCTGGCCCCATCTGGCCAGAAGGGCTAGGGACAACTCCTGGAAGCTGTATGACTCAGTGGCACTTGAGCCCAGAGAAGGACAGGCAGAACCAATAGTTTGCAGAATCAAGCCAGTGGCTCTGTTCGGCCAGGGAACTTGGGGTGCGGGTTGGCTTGAGTTAAGACAGCAAATGAACAGCTTTACTGGCTAAAGAGCTGCTTCTCTTGCGGCGCCCAGTCAGCGGATCTCATCTGTAGCCCCTTCTTTGCTGAATAGAGTCTTCAGCCTGTCTCACCAGGGAAGCTGACCAGAACACACAGGAAGCTGTGCAGCCCATTCAACAGCCCTGCTTCTACTGATACCTGAGCAGCGAGCGCCGCCTGTGGCTCCCTCCATCTGCGGAGCAAACCTGGTAGCCTCACCGACCAGGCTATTCAGTGTACACTCTGGCTTCATCTGGGCCCCCCAAACAATGAGCCGTACAGACTCTGGGTCCCATCCTGCTGTGCAGCCAGGGCAGGGGAACTATTCATAATTCATAGCCCTGCCTACTGCTGAGTACAGGACCCAATCCAGACCAACGAGTAAGCCTGACCAGAGACTCCAGGCTCCCAGGGACCCCCTCCTATGGCTTAACTTGAGCAGGAAAACAAGTCAGCAGTTCTATCCATCTGTTCTCAACCAGTGTCACACGCTCCCTGTCCCTATCTCCAGAGCTTCAGCAGCTGCCTCGTACCAAAAAAGACCGTAATAGCAGGCCCCACCTGTCCAAGGATAGTACGAGAAGACACACCCAGAAGCCCAAACTGAGCTGACGGGTGAAGATCTTCCCCTGCCAAAGCAAACCCATAAAGTCTAGAAGAGGAGCCGGATTACTCAAATGCATAGACGCCAGTGTAAGGAGTCAAGGATCACAAAAAAAGGAGGTAGATATGACACCACCAAAGGAAACTAATAAAGCTCTAATGACGGACCCTCTGTGAACAGTCAAAGAATTCAGAATAATCCGCTGAAAGAAGTTTAGTGAACTGCAAGAACACTCAGACAGCTGAACAGAACTAAGAATACAATGCATGAACAAAATGAGAAGCTCAATAAAGAAATAGAAACCATCAGAAAAACCTGAACAGAACTCCTAGGGTTGAAAGATACAACGCCTGAACTGAAGGAGTCAACAGAAAGTTTCAAAACCAGACTTAACCATGCGGAAGAAAGAATCAATGACCTAGAAGACAGGACATTTGAAATTATCCAGTCAGAGGAGCAAAAAGAAAAAAGAATGAAAAAGAGTGAATAAAGCCTACAAGACTTACGGGACACAATCAAAAGAAACAATATACACATTATGGGAATTCCAAGAAGACAAGAGAAAGAGAAAGGGACAGCAAGTGTATTTAAAGCAACAGTGGCTGAAAACATGCCAAACCTGGGGAAAGAAATGAACATTCAGATCCATGAGACCTAACTCCAAACAGACTGCATCCAAGTAAGGTTACATCAAAATACATTATAGTTAAACTGTCAAAAGTCAAAACCAAATTAAATAATTCTGAAAGCAGCAAGAGAAAAGAGAAAAGTTCCATACAAGGAAACCCATATAAGACCATTGGTAGATGTCTCAATGGAAAATTTTCTGTTTCTGGAGAACAGAAGAGAATGGAATAATATAAATCAAAATAATGAAATTTAAAAAAACCTGTCAACCAAGAATTCTATACCTGGTGAAGCTGTCCTTCACAAATGAAGGAAGGATAAAGACTCCCAAACAAAAGCTGAGGGAGTTCATCACCACTAGACCTACTTCACAAGAAATGCTAAAGGGAGTCTTTGAGAGGAAGTAAAACGGTGCTAATTAATTAACATCATAAAAATTTAAGACAATAGCATAAAACTCACAGGTAATGGTAAATGTACCAAAGTTCAATTGTGTAATATGAAAGTAGTGGCGAATAGTCCACTCACAAGTCTTGTTTAAAACTTAGGAAGCAAATGCAGTAAAAATAAACATAACTACCATAATCTGTTACTGGATACACAATCCAAAAATATGTAAACTGTAACATCAATAACCTAAAATGTGAAGGAGAGGAGAAGTAAAAGTATAAAGTTTAGGAATGCTATAAAAGTTAATTTGTTATCAGTTTAAAATAGTGTTATAAGCTTAAAATATTTTATGTAAGCCTCATGGTAACCAAAAGGCGAAAAAAAAAAAAAACCCTGTAGTAATTACGAAAATGAACATGATAAAGATGTCAAAGCATATTCACACCAAAAGACATCAAAACACACACACACACACACACACACACACACACAACAGACAGCAGGAGAAGCAGCAAGCAGCAATGGATCTACAAAACAGCTGAAAAACAATGAACAAAACAGGAATAATGAGTCCTGACTTATCAATAGTTACTTTAAAAGTAAACTGATTAAATTCTTTAATCAAAAGACATAGAATGAATAGATTAAAAAACTACACTGCACACAAGAGATTCACTTTAGCCTTAATGACACACATAGATTGAGAGTAAAGGGATAGAAAAAGATATTTCATGCAGATGGTAACACACACACAAAACCATGGGTAGCTACACTTACACAAAATAGACGTTAAACTAAAAACGGTAAAAAGAGACAAAGCAGGCTATTATATAATGATAAGGGGGGGGGGTCAATCCCTCAAGACTACATGATAATTGTAAATATTTAGGCACCCAACATCAGAGCAACTACAAATATAAAGCAAAAACAGAACTGAAAAGAGAAATAAACAGCAATACAATAATAGCTGGGGACTTTAATATGGCACTCCCAACAATGGAGAGATGAGACTCAATAAGGAAACAGTGAATTTGAACAAACTATGGACTAAATGGACCTAGAAATACAGAGACCATCCTATCCAACAACAGCAGAATACAGATTCTTCCCAAGGGTACATGGAACATTTTCTAGAATAGACCATATGTTAGGCCACAAAACAAGTGTTAACAAATTCAGAAAGACTGAATCCATACCAAGTATCTTTGATCACAATGAAACTAGAAATCAGTAACAGGTGGAAAACTGGAAAACTCATTAACACATGGAAATTAAACAACACTCTCCTGAACAACTAATGGATCAAAGAAGAAATTAAAGAGAAAATTTTAAAAAGTATCTTGAGACAAATGAAAATGGAAACACCGCACGCCAAAACTTATGGAATGCAGCAAACGCAGTCTAACCAGGTGGCTCCCAGCAATAATCGTCTACATTAAGAAACAAGAAAGATCTCAAGTAAACAATCTAACCCTATGCCTCACGGAACTAGAAGAAGAAAAACAAACTGAAACCAAAGTTAGCAAAAGGAAGGAAATAATAAAGATTAGAGCAGAAATAAATGAAACAGAGAGGAGGGAAACAATAATTTACGAAACTAAGAGTTGGTTCTTTGAAAACATAAACAAAATTGACAAACCTTTAGCTAGGCTAACTTAGGAAATAAGAGAGGACCCAAATCAAAATAATTATAAATAAAAGATGAGACATTACAATGGATATCACAGAAACAGAAAATATGAACAGAATTGGTCGTCCTCGAATATCTGTGGGGAATTCATTCCAGGACCCCACACAGATACTAAATCCTCAGATGCTCTAGTCCCTTATATCAAATGGCAGAGTATTTGCATATAACTTACGCAGCCTTCCCATATACTTTAAATCATCTCAAGAGTACGTATAATACCTAATACAATGTAAATACTATGTAGATAGTTGTAAATGCAATTTAAATGCTTTGTAAACAGTTGTTGCCATGTGGCAGATTCAAGTTTTGCTTTTTGGGGCTTTCTGGAATTTAAAAAAATATAGTTTTGCTCCACGGCTGGGTGAATCCATAGATGTGGAGCTCACAGATAGGGAGGGCTGACTGTCCTAGTAAGGAGATTGAATCAGTAATCAAAAACCTCCCAACAAAGAAAAGCCCAGGACTAGATGACTTCACTGGTGAATTCTGCCAAACAATTAAACAAGAATTCACACCATGTTGTATATATATGCACAATGGAATGTTACTGAACCATGAAAATAATGAAATTCTGCCATTTGCAACAACATGGATGGGCCTGGAGGGTGTTATGCTCAGTGAAATAAGTTGGACAGAGAAAGATAAATACTGTACGTTATCACTTACATGTGGTATCTAAAAAATAAAATGAATGAATATAACAAAATAGAAACAGACTCACAGATATAGAGAACAAACTGGTGGTTACCAGTGGCAAGAGGGAAGGTGGGAGGGGCAAAGGAGGGGTAGGTGATTAAGAGATACAAGCTACTATGTATCAAATAAATAAGCAACAAGGGTATATTCTTCACAGTGAATATAGCCAATATTTTATAATAATTTTAAATGGAGTATAAGCTATAAAAATACTGAGTCACTATGTTGTAAAGTACTGTAAATCAACTATACTTACTGATAATAAAAAGAATTAACACCAATCTTCTTCAAACTCTTCCAAAAAATCCAAGAGAAGGGAACATTCCCAAACTCATTTTATGAGGCCACCATTACCCTGATACCAAAGCCTGAAAAGGACACTACAAGAAAAGGAAACTGCAGGCCAATATCCCTGCTGAATATAGATGTAAATATTCTCAATAAAATATTAGCAAACTGCATTTAGCAGCACACTGAAAGGATCATTCACCATGATCAAATGGGATTCATTTCTGACATGCAAGAATGGTTCAACATACACAAATCAATAAATGTCATATATGACACTAATAGTCTGAAAGAAAAAAATCAGATGATCCAACTCAACAGATGCAGAAAAAACAACTGACAAAATTCAACATCCATTCATGATAAAAACTCTTAAAAAGTTAGGTACAGAAGGAACAAATCTCAGCATAATAAAGACCATATATGACAAACCCACAGCTAACGTCATACTCAACCGTAAAAGGTTGAAAGATTTTTCTCAAAGATCAAATACAAGACACGGGTGCCCAGTGTCACCACATGTATTCAAAATAATACAGGAAGTCTCAGCCAGAGCAATCAGGCAAGAAAAAGAAACAAAGGCATCATAACTGTAAAGGAATAAATGGAATTGTCTCTTTGTAGATGACAGGATTTTATATAGAGAAAATCCTCAAGACTCCACAAAAACTGTTAGATCTAATCAATGAATTCTATAAAGCTGCAGGATACAAAATTAACATACAAAACTCAGTAGAGGGCTTCCCTGGTGGCGCAGTGGTTAAGAATCCATCTGCCAATGCAGGGGACACAGGTTCGAGCCCTGGTCCAGGAAGATCCCACATGCCGCGGAGCAACTAAGCCTGTGCGCCACAACTACTGAACCTGCGCTCTAGAGCCCGCAAGCCACAACTACTGGAGCCCGTGAGCCACAACTACTGAAGCCCACGCGCCTAGAGCCCATGCTCCACAAGAGAAGCCACCGTAAGGAGAAGCCCGTGCACCGCAACAAAGAGTAGCCCCCGCTTGCCACAACTAGAGAAAGCCCGTGCGCAGCAACAAAGACCTAACACAGCCAAAAATAAATAAATAAATATTTTTAAAAATCAGTAAAATTTCTATATAATAATAATGGATTATCTGAATAAGAAGTAAAGGAAATAATCCCATTTACAACAGCATCAAAAACAATAAAATACTTAGGCATAAGTTTCACTAAGGAAGTGAAAGATCTCTACACTGAAAACAAGACATTGATAAAGGTAATTGAGGAACACAAAAAAATATGGAAAGGTATCCTGTGTTAATGGGCTGGAAGAATTAATGTTAAAATGTCCATACTACTCAAAGTCATACATAGATTAAAAGCAATCTATATCAAGATTCCAATGACATTTTTTTTTTACAGAGGTAGAGAAACAATCATAAAGTTTACATGGAACCACGAAAGACTCCAAATAGCCAAAGCAATCCTGAGAAAGAACAAAGCAGGAGGCATCATATTTCCTGATTTCAACCTTTATTATAAAGCTACAATAATTAAACCAGTATGGTACTAGCATGAAAACAGACACATTGAACAATGGAAGTGAATCAAGAGTCCAGAAAGAAACCCATGCATATACAGTCAAATAAAATTTGACAAGGGAGCCAAGAATACTCAGTGGAGAAAAGACAGTCTCTTCAATGAATGGTGCTGGGAAAACTAACATTCATGTGTAAAATAATGAAGTGATATAAGCTCTAACTTATACCACTGACCAAATTTAACTCAAAATGTATAAACTTAAATATAAGACCAGAAACTCTAAAACTTTGGGGAGAAAACACAGGAAAATAGCTCTATGACATAGGTCTTGGCAATAATTTTTTAGATATAACAACTAAAGCATCAAGCAACAAAATAAACAAGTTGCACTAAATCAAAACTAAAAAGCTTCTGCACAGCAAAGGAAACCGTCAACAAAATGAAGACAACCTATGGAACGGGCAAAAAAAATCGCAAACCATATACCTGATAAGGGCTTAACATCCAAAAGATATAAATAACTCATACAACCCAAAAGCAACAAATAATCCAATTAAACAACTGGCAAAACACCTGAATAGATATTTTCCCAAGGATACATGAATGGCCAACCGTACACGAAAATATGCTCAATATCAGCAGGGAAATGCAAATCAAAACCACAATCGGTGGGCTTCCCTGGTGGCGCAGTAGTTGAGAGTCCGCCTGCCGATGCAGGGGACACGGGTTCGTGCCCCAGTCCGGGAGGATCCCACGTGCCGCAGAGCGGCTGGCCCCGTGAGCCATGGCTGCTGAGCCTGCGCGTCCGGAGCCTGTGCTCCACAACGGAGAGGCCACAACAGTGAGAGGCCCGCGTACCGCGCAAAAAAAAACAAAACAAAAAAACCCACAATCAGCACACATTGGTTAGAATGGCTATCATCAAAAAGACAAGGGAAAAACTGCTGGCGAGGATGTGGAGAAAAGGGAACCCTTGTGCACTGTCTGCGGGACTGTAAATTGGTACAGCTACTATGGAGAACACTAGGGAGGTTCCACAAAAATTAAAGCTGGAACTACCATATGATCCAGCAATTCCACTTCTGGGAATATATCCAAAAGATGAAAACACTATGTTAAAGAGATATCTGCACCCTCACATTCACAGCAGCATTAGTCATGGCAGCCAAGACATAGAAACAACGTCGAAGGATGACTGGATAAAGAAATTGTGTTATATTTATATAAATGGAATATTATTCAGCCATAAAAAGAGGGAAATCCTGCCGTTTGTGGCAACATGGACGGACCTTGAGGACATTACGCGAAGCGAGTTAAGGCAGACAGAGAAAGACAAATACTGTATGATCACTTACTTGTGGAATCTAAAAAACAAAATGATAGGAAAAGAGATCAGATTTGCAGTTACCAGAGGCACGGAGTGGGGCTGGAGGAACTGGACGATGGTGGTCAAAAGATATAACCTGCCAGTTATAACTAAGTACTGAGGATATCACGTAACACTGCTGTACTGCATATTTAAAAGTTGTTAAGAGGATGGATGCTAAGAGGTCTCATCACAAGAAAACAAACTTTCTTTTTTCTTTTTTGCGGGTACTAATACGAGATGATGGATGTTAACTAAACTTACCATGGTCATCACTTCACAACATGCTTAAGTCATTTATAATGTATACCTTCAAGTTATACAGTGTTTGTCAATTATATCACAATAAGACTGGGAGAAAAAAAGTGCTACCTTTTGAAAAGTAGATATTTTGTAAATCCAGTTATCAAGTAACCAAAAAGACTGTATGAAAAGACGTGAAAACACACTTTGGTGACAAAAGAAAAGCAGAAAACCCCCTTGAGATTTTACATTACGCCTTGCACTTACATATATGATATTTTCTGGACTGCATAATATACCAATTCTGTTTTGAAAAGATATACATTCAATATTTTCTGATTATAAAAATATACATGCTGATTACAGAGAATTTAAAGTACAGAATAAGTATAAAAAGGAATTAAAAAATTTTTAACCTACCATACAGAAATAATTTATCAGCCATAAAATCCAAGTCCATTTCCATTTTTCTGTGTATACATATTATAAACACAATTTCCTTCTTCCACAATTGGGACCACTCATATAGTTTTTTAAGTGTGACTTTTTTTTACTTAACTGGATATGATTATCTCCCTTTGCCCCTAGATATCGTTCAATAATTTTTAATGTCTTCATAAAAGTTTATCATGTGGATACACCGTTAACCCTCCTTTCCCATCTTAAAGTTTTGCTAGTTATCATTAAATTCCTACCACCTTTCTGGAGAGAAATTTAATATTCCCAATAGCAGCGTATAAGAATGTTTATCTCATATTACTCCCTCTATAGCACTTAACACGAGCTTAAAAAATATATGCACATTTCTTATTGTTACAGCTGTCTTATTTTTGCTTTGATTTATATCTTTCTGGCTACTAGTAAGGCTGGACTTTTTTTTTTTCCATGGTTCTTGGGGATATTTCCTCCCGGTGAATTTTCGTGCATTGCCCATATGTCTATCTAGAGTGTTCATCTTTTAAAAAAAATTATTCAAAAGACTATATTGTGGTAGTTTTACTAAGGCTTTGTTGCTAGTTTAATTTTAGATGAAGTCTTTCCAATCACCAATAGTGGAGGTATTGTTCTTCCTCCTGTTAATTTCACAAGCTAAAAAAAATTTAACAAAAGTCAGGCTGAGGCAAAGATTGCAGCTAGAAAAATTACATCAACGAAATCCCCAAACAGGTGATGGCACCTGGGAATTCTTCTTCCCATGGTGAATGTTTTATCAGGAAGTTATCCAGAAACAAGAAGTATAGACCTTCAGTAGTGATTTCTGTGATTCGAACGCATCCATTTCCTAAGTAACTCAGGATTTTTGGCTGTGTTTTGATTCTGGTTTTTTCTCTGTTCCAGTGGTCTTGGTCTCAGGGTTTCAGCTGTGAGATGGAGAAAAGAAGATGCAGGGGTAGATACAGACGATCCACCTGAGACAATGTTACATCTTCACACACCTTTTAAGACATTCCAGGGTTGGCAGTCCCTTTAGCGCAAACATTCTGCTTGGATGTGTTTCCACTGACATACACATTACTGTAGATAAGAGCAAAGCTGCCTACCACAGAGGTAAACAATTACTTGTTTAATGATTCTGCCGCTGCAGTTTCTACACTGGGTGTGGTATAGAGTGTGCACATTTACACAACTTCTTTGGCATCATCACAGTCACTTAGGAGGATGCTCTGATATGAGCAGATTTTCTGCAGTGACAAGAAACACACTTGAGTATTTTTCTCTCTCTGTTTCACAGCTCTTGTCGACCAGCCACTGGCAGAAGTCACCATTCCTTCAGCTAAGCAATGCTGCTTTCCAAAATCTTTTGGCAAAATCTCCAAGAGATTTGTTTTTCTGCTCCTTCCTAATTTAGAAACAGTCCTCAAAGGAAAAAAAAAAAAACTGACAAATCGATGTGAGAAGAAACTAACTCTGATTTAATGCTGCATTTCTTTCATGGAAAGTTTCAGAGTTTATCATCGACAACCAATAAAAGTAGATAAGATCATTTGGGGGAGAAAAGTAAACAAAAATGGGTATACCCAAGATCAGATTTTTTTTTATTCAAGAAGCAACATGTGACACGAAGTCAAGATTTTATTAAAATCATTGGAAGTTGACATAAAATCTCGGCGGTGAAGGAAAACTGTTAATAAAGCAAAAATAATGAGTTCTGTGAATAAACAGTGTTAACTGTAGCATTTAAATGATTACATGATTTTAATTATTCTTTTCATAATAAGCAACTCTGTGAACATCTATTCAAGGAGCTGAAAGCTGTGTCTCATATGGAATTTGCAGCTGAACTAAGCCTGCCTTTGGCAATTTCAAGGAAACAAATGGAAATGGTTTGAAGAACTTATGAAAAATCTACCACCCACCAAAAGAATTTAAAAGGTAAGGTGGTAAGCGCTAGAAAGAGAAAAAGCAAAACAAACACACACAGTATTCATTTGTGAGATAGAAAAAGAGAGAACCGAAGTAATAAGGAGAGAAGTCATCAGGAGTCCAGCCCATGCCAACCCCTTATTTGTTCTTGGCTGTCAGGGGTTTCCGGCTGATCTTTTTCGATTTGTCATTATTTTTCTTCGGCGGTTCTGGGTTTGCCTGCATGTGTCTGCCGTAGAGGCTGAAAAGAGAGAGGAGGGGACACCGTGAGATCTACCTTGTGAACACAAGATATGCTTCTATGGCAGCGTTTTCATCAACAGATTCATCTCTAGGAATATTCAGGAAGCCAAAGAACACCACAAGGTCATTTCTGTTTTCTCTGGGTCATATGCTGGATTTAAGAACTATAAACTGTCTTACACACACACACACACACACATTCTCTCTCTCTCTCCCCACCATGCCATGAAGTCCAATTCTGGACAAGTCTCTTGGAATCCTACACTCCCTGGGCTAAGTGTGAAATCAGCAAAGGAAGAGAGAGCCAGGACTAGGGGGACCATGACGCCTAGCCTGGCCGATCCGGACTGCAGCTCCACGGGCCACGAGTGCTGAAGTCGACAGTGACAGAAATTGGGCCGAACTGAAAAGATGGAGTGTCCACTTAGTGCAAAGGGAACAGCATTCCGGCCCGAGAACCCCAGGGCCGGGTGACGTGACAGAGAGCGATGGTGTCTGAGCCCTCGCTAGCTGCTCACCCGTGACGGATGGCGCTGGGATGGCGACCACCCATCAATGCCATGTTAATAAGTGCCGCTGATTAAATGTTGACAAAGTAGCCTACGATTACAGCCATGGCATCCCTCGCAGAGCAGAGTGAGCTCCGCGGCTGAGGGGCTGGAACCCAACAGCAGGTAGTAATTAATCAGTAATTTATGAGTAACTCTGATTAAACGAAATTAAAAGCCACCCTAAGATAAATACAGCTCAACCCTAACTCCCCTTATTGATATAACTGTGCCGCTGAGAGAGGCAGGTGGGTGTCTCAGTGCTTCCAGAGGGAAGGCAGTGTCTGACCCCACTTGGTGCAACTGCCTTATGCTAACTGAACAGGGCGGACACAAAGACTGACCTTCCTGTACAAGGTGTCCCGTGTTCTAGGATCCATGCAGGGAATCGACACCCTCTCCTGCACTGGGCATATACTGATGCTCTTGATGACACCGACGCTGTGGTTGACAGGCCGAGGGAGGGACCTGGTGCTCGGAGCTGTCCAACTGACTGGACGCTTAGGGAAAGCTGGACACTGGGTTTTGACAGGTCAGACGTAGTCTATCTTCTCCAGAGGCTTCCAAGCATCTCCTCAGAAGCAGTAACAAGCAGCATCTACCGACAGTGGTCACGAAGATGGGTTTCTGCTCCCAAGGAGTTTAGAATGCAGGACGTGGCAGCAGACAGAGCTACGAGCTGAAGAATGTTAAGTCCAGCCAGGTGCTAGGAACATTCTCCGGGTAAAGGGGAGGGTGAAGGAGGTACCACATGTCCTAGATGGGTCATATCAGCACTTGCAAGTCAGCGTTCAAAGTCTGTAGAAGTTCCCTTAGAGGACTTCTGGCTAATTGAATGGAGACGCAGGCCCAGTCCTCCCCGGCACCCCTGAGCAGAAACATCTTCCTCCCCAGGAGAACCTGCCACCCAGGAAAACGGAGCTTCAAACCAACACAGGACCCCCTCCCCTAGACTTTAAAAAGAGCGGCTGGTTCTGTGCCCTGGACACCTGGGGTTCCTGGATCCAGGGAAAGAAACATTGGTTTAGGCAGAAAGGAAGGTTCAGCCAGTCCGGCTTCACCACTGTTGCCACTCCAACCCCCAATGATGTCCCTGTCCTAATACCCCCGGAACTCGTTATTGTCACCTTACAGGGCAAAGGGGACTCTGCAGAGGTGAGACTAAGGATCCTGAGACAGGAAGAATACCTTGCATTACGTGGGAGGCTCCAACCCGTGCACCACTTCCCCTGCCCCTCCAGCGTGTCTCCCAGATACGCCAACAGGGAGAGGAAACCCTGAGCCAAAGTGGAGCTGGCCCTTACATTCCTCACCTTTATCAACACACCCTCTGAGACAAGCGTATCCTCTCATGGCGTCTGCCCGTCTCCGCCTAGGATGCCGCTTTCCTCCAGAGCAGGGGCTTAGCGCTCCAGTGGGATGTGCTCCAAGCTCCGCCCGCCTGGCACGAAGCCAAGGTCTGACTACCCTGTTCTGTGCATTCACACGGGCACCTATGGTCTCAGAACCTGCTCCCATGGTACTGCTTCCTTACAGCTTCACGTGTCTCTCCTCTATTTTCCAAACTCTTATCCCCATAAAGGAAAGAAGTATACACAGTTTTACTCGCAGACAGCATCAGATGTTAAGGATTACAAAAATCTGCAGAAACACAACTCCTTCGCTCACGAATTTGGAAACCCGGCAAGACTCAGGTGCTGGGAAAGTGATATCAAAAGAAATAAAGGGGTCAGAGGAGGGAGAAGAGACGAAAGACGTGATGCAGGCCTGCTGGGGACCACATCCTGAACACGCAGGCACGGAAGCCTTCCCAGAGAGGGTGGCAGTGTCGCGGGGCCCTGACGGCGGTAACCCAGCAGAGTCATTTCAGAAGGCGGTGCAGAAGCTGCTCGGGACTCAGCAAGGCTCCTCTTTTCAGGAAGGAACTGGAATGTTCCAACGTTTCAACGCCTGCCTTTTCGGACTCAAACCCCACTGCGTGCCCGGCCTTCCTGGGGCTACACAGCAAGCCACTCGCTACAAAGGGCCGGACGGGAGATAGCAGTCCTGAACTTGATGCTTAAAATCCTCGTTTTGCCACTTTACGAACCGTTCGTTCTGGGCAAATGATTAGCAAGCCTCACCCCACCGTGCCTCAGTTTCTTCATCTGTTAAAAGATGATGCGTTTTCTCACAGGGTGGCCATGGTGCTGAAATGAGCCTGGCACCAGGACAGGACTATTGGACGTGGCCCACGAGGGCTTGTGGAAAAACAAGACTGATGTGGGGTTATAGTCAGAGTGATTAAAAGAAGATAATTATATGATTACTTTACTTCTCTAGGGCTTTTTCCTCTGAAAAAGAATACAGTATTTTTTTATCGACGCCAAATCCCCAAGCATCTCTGGAAGAAAGGTTCGAATCCTCTTTGAAGAGGGCACCTAAGGCAGAGCTAAATGCATTGCCCCACTTCTTCTGTGAGTCACCAGCAAAGCCGGGATGACTGTGCCCTGCGCTGCGGGACGCTTTCCCTCCTCCAGCTGTGTGGCCGGCACTTGACTCTCATCTGTAGATTGGATACATGAGCGGCCATTCCTACCTGGAGACGTGGCTCTGGAAGAGCAGTAAGGACAAGCATCTCAGGGTCCCCAGTCTTGGGTTCCACCAGCTATTAGCCACGGGGCCTCCAGGCAATTAAGTAAGTGTAGCAGGCAGAATAATGGCCCCCCAAAATGTCCACATCCTAAATCCCTGAAACCTGTGACTGTGTTACCTTATATTGCAAAAGGGACTTTGCAGAGCTGGTTAAGTTAAGGATCTTGCAATGGAGAGATTATTCTGGATTATCTGGGTGGGCCCAAAGTAATCCCAAGGGTCCTTTTAAGAGGGGGGCTGGAAGGCCAGAGTCAGAGATCTGAACAGGCTCAGCTGCCGGCTTTGACGTGGAGAAAGGAATGCAGGCAGACTCTAGACCCTAGGAAGGCAAGGAAACGCGTTCTCCCCTGGAGCCTCTGGAAGGGCAAAACCCTGCTGACGCCTAAATTGCAGGCTTCGACACCCGGGACTGTAACATAGTACACTGGTTATGGTTTGGGCCTCTAATATCATGGTAATTTGTTATCACAACATTGTCAATTGGCTATACCCCAATATAAAATGTTAAAAAAAAAACAAAAACCGATCACAGTCATTTGTTAACAGTAGCAATAGGGAACCGATACAGTAAGTGAGCCTCTCTGAGGCTGTCTGTGAGGAGTTTGCTTAATTTCAGCAGGGGGAAAAAAAAAAAATTCTGGGGTAATAATTCACTGAAAAGAAGGAAAAGTTAAAAACTAAGTTGCAGAGAGGGCGCAAAGGAGTGTCCCCAAGGAAAAACGGGTGCTGTTTCCACTAGAGGGAGAGGAAATGGGCAGGCCAACTGTCCCCTCTCTGCCACAATGAGACAGGAAGGGACTGGCTCTCTCCATACTCTGAAGCTAAGAGTCATGGCCCATGCTTGAGATGTCCCCAGGATTTAATTCATAGAGGTGACAGGGAGGAGACGGAGAGGTCTGTGCCTTTGAAAGTGTTTTGTTACATGCAGCTGTGTGCAGGGCCACACGGGGAAGCACAAGGGCTGGTTAGGAGACAGAGGTGCTCAGGAGAGCAAAGCCCAGAGCCTTTATAGTGGTTTCACAAAAAGGAAGGGGTGAGGCAGGGTACGAGTGAGTTTAGAAGTGAATGATGTGATTAAAATTTCAGAGCCCAGGGCTAAAGAGGTGATCTCTAGTTATCCAGTACCTGGCTCTGGGTCATGGGGAATACTGGCTTGGTGCATGTGAGTCAGAGAAAAGAGGTAGTTAGGATAGGGGTTCGGGGTTGGTTGGCTTGGATACGAAAAGATGCGCTAACAGATGAGTTGTTTGCTCCTCTAGGGATGAGCTAGCTTGGGAGTCTCCCCAGGCAGCAAGACCCCCAAGATGCCAAAGCATCATAAGATAGAGAAAGTGGAAAACAGGACAGATCAATACAGCCCACAGCCTTTAGGAACTATTGTATGCATCTGGTTGGATAGATCAATACAGCCCACAGCCTTTAGGATGGATTTCCGTCCCTGTGATCACCCATACTCTCCTCTCATGACGTACCTTCCACCTCTTCGACCTTGGAAGAGTCCCAACTACCCTCCAGACCGTGGCACAAGGTGCTTTCTGGATGAGCACATCCCCTCAGTGCTCTGCTCAGACAGTACCCATCCCGCCCTACAGGAGCCCTGGCGTCCTGCACAGGGGATTCTGGAGAACAGACCTGGGGCTTCACTCTCCTCTGCATTCCTGCACCCTGTCTGCCCCAAAGGACATGTGACATTGAGAAGGTGACTAACTTCTGTCACAGTCTGATGTCCTCCTCTGCAAAATGATGGACACTGCTACCTTGCAGGGCTTGTGGAGGGAGAGTAATCAGACATGGACAAGGTCCTGTGTGCGCAGGCTCAGAG
Source organism: Grampus griseus (assembly GCF_964374135.1). Lineage (NCBI taxonomy): Eukaryota > Metazoa > Chordata > Mammalia > Artiodactyla > Delphinidae > Grampus > Grampus griseus. The sequence goes on from NC_139018.1 coordinate 171,344,302, forward strand.
CAGGGGTTTCAGAGCAAGTGTTCCAGGGCAGCAGCTGCTCCTTCAGCCCCTCACGAAGGCCCGCGGCTCAGGCGATGCTGGCCAGTTCCGCCTGCTTCTCAGACCCTGGCTCTGCGCATGCACAGAGCACAGCTGGGATCGACTTTGCCCCCATGAGCCTGTGGGGAGATCCTTTCTCGGGGAGGTTTCTGGTGGGCACTGAAATCTGACCATGCCGGCTTGAGAGCACTGACAGAGGAACCCGGCTCACGGTCACTGATAGGCCACAGCCGCTGGTGGGTCAAGTGATCCACTCAGTATATGGAGGGAAGCTGTGGCACAGGGTCTTGGAAAATCTTCTGTCCCCTGAAATCTGAGGTCTATAGAGGATAACTGGGAGATGTTCGAGGAGGGCAGAAAAATGAACAGAGAACCATCTAAAGTGACAGGACAGGATCAATTACGCTCAGGTGCCTGATGAACAGGCTTCTGTTGCTGAAGGGATTCCTCCAAGGTGAGATACCTGCAGATGCTCTGTGCTGTGGGAGAGGAAAGAGGCACCATCACTCGGCTCACAAGGGCTCTCGTTCTCGTCCCTGTGGGAGCGGGCCCTGCCCTGAGCTGCCATCTGCAGAATCCCAGCCAAAGACCAGCTCTGGAGAAATCATCATGAAATGATGCCACGGACGGCAGAGGTCACCAGACTGGTCATTTGAGAGGCATCCTATCCAAGCTGCCTGTGCACTGGCCCCCTGAAACTCCACGCAACTCAACACCCTGCCTGATGACACCTGAGATGGTACAGCAAACAATTCCAGCCCACCAGAATCAGAGCGAATTTCTCAACAAACACTATATTGACTAGTATGATATGTACGCTTTTCTACTGCTGATAGGTGCATTTTATTTAATACGGCCATCTGCATTTTGGGGAAAAAAAATCCATTTGAGTCTTACTGTTTCTGTTGGATCCAAGGGTCTCTTGCAGACCTTCACACCTCTTCATGGCTGCAGTAATGAAGACCACTGGGGACCATGGCTTTCCTTCTTGAAAAACCTCCTCCCTTGGCTCCAATGCACTATCTTGGTACTTATTCTTTCTCCAAACAATTCTGCAGCCCTTGTGGGTTTTGCTTTTAGCTCTCTCTATCCTCTTCCCTAGAAAGAGCATCTGATTTTGTAGCTTCCGTGATCATCTCTGAATAGGAGCCCTCCAAGTCACCACCATCTTCAACCCCTGCTATGCCTAATTCCCACTAGGACATTTCGCTATTGTAGCCAACCAAATGCATGCAATAGTTCCCTAGCCCAGTTCCTCAGGTCTGTCCCTCTGAAGTCTCCAGACCTCCAGGATCAACAAGATGAAGTCTTTTTGGCACCTGCCTCTTTCTTCAGTCTCAGTCCGGGGCCATGGTAGGATCTGAGCTCCAAGCAAAGCTGTATGTGCATTTTTCAGCAGGAGGCGAACACAGCTTTCATCAGCTTCTCAAAAGGTTTGTGACTCAGTGGATTAACAAGCTGCTTTACGGTACTTGCTCTTTTTTCCATCATCTTATGATTTTATTCATTCTTTTTCTTCTACCCTAAAATAGGCCTATACCACATGGCCATTAGATTATTATAACAGGTCCCTTCTTGGTCTTTTTTTTTTTTTTTTTTTCCGGCCGCACCGTGTGGCTTGGGGGATTGTGGGATCTCACTTCCCCAACCAGGGATCGAACACCGGGCCCGGCAGTGACAGTGCCAAGTGCCAACCACTGGAATGCCAGGGAATTCCCTCTTCTTGGTCTCCTTGATACCGATTCCTTCCTTCCTCCAATGCGTCCTACACGTGACTGACGGAATTCTCTCTCCTCGGTTTACGCATGGAAAACAGCGTCCGCTACCCACTGGATCAGAGAGCAACCACAGAACATGCCGTGTAACGCCTAACTAACCCACCTTCATCTCCCCCTGTTCGCTCACCATCCAAGCGCAGAAAGGCTGGTCTGGAGGAAGGCCGCGTGGACTGTAGGAAACGTGGGCAGAGTGTGAGTTTTGCCACCTATTAGCTAAGTAAACTTAGAGTCCCATAGCTTTCCAGAACCTCTGTTATCTTCACTGGAAAACGGTCATATCTGTATACCGTCTACCTTGCAGGCGATCTGCGAAATTTTTTAACACTAAATCAATCTAAGGCCTGGGATTAGTCTTTCCCGTCAGCCAGGATCCCTCCGGTCTCTGTGTTTTGCTGGTCTGTGTTGCTACTGCCTGAAACGCCTAGCCTCCACCCTCTCTGTAGCTCAGATCGCAGCCACATCTTTCGGCCTTTCACAGCTCTCTCTGACCTGCCGCCCGCCCCGGTCCAATTTCCGCCTTCGCCAAATACTAGAGGGTTTATTGGGATTTCGTCATTAAGTTCTTCATAAGATACAAAGTGATTTCTGCTCTCGGCTGTTATTTCCAAGTACCAGTAGAGCACCTGGATCAGGGCACCTGGTGAATAGTAACCATGCAATCAGCGTTCACTGTCACAACAAGCCAAGGTAGTTGGATTTATCTTATTATCTTATTATCTTTGCAAATGAAGGAACTGAGGCTTAGCAAAAGGTCTGGATCAAACCCAGGCAACAGCTCCGAAGTTCAAACTCTTTAGGCTCGAAGTTATCTTGTCTCCCATCTTTCTGGATTTCTCAGTTCCGTCCTCTTCAACAGCCTACCATTTTCCTGAGGGCGGGGACTTGCGGACTTCACTTCTTTTGTATTCTACATACTCAAGGCAGCTGCTGGAAACACATTGTGTGCTATGTAAATATTATGTTTCAGAATGCCAGGTATATGAGAGGTGCAATATGCTGTTCTTAAGTCATTTGCTCATGTCATATGCCTCCCTCCTGTTGTTTTGGGTGTTTCCATGGAAAGTCCTTATACAGACCAAGAAAAGAACCAATTTGAAAAATCTAAGTATATGGCCGGTGACAATAACGGAGAGAAATCACTTTGTGTCTAATCTGTAATCTTATGGTAGGATGCTAAATTTAAAATCTCCTCAAATGAATCTGTGGACAAAGTGTGAAGCCTAGATTATTAATAAGCATTTGCAGTATCTTTATTTATCCCATCTAGCAGCTTCTGAGGGGCTGGTGACAGAACCTTAGCACATAAATTGCTGAGTCTTAAAGAAAAAAAAAAAAAAAGAACAGTTACCATATTCCCATGAGCAGTCTCATTAATTCAAAAGGCAGTGATTTTTTGAGATCAGACCTCCAAGAGGTGGTTCCGTGAAATTCACTAACACCAGGATGTGTCTTTTACATTCGCCTCCATTATAACCGTCACCGTTCTCTGTCCCCAACACACAGTGTTAAGAAGAAATTATCCACATACATGTGGTAAACAGCATCTGTATAGACAGTCAAAAGGAATCTGTAGCTGGCTTAGGACAGATACTAAGCTATACAAAAATGTAAGGCAGATTTTAAAAATACCCCATACGTTCTAGACTCGCTCTCTGCCCCACGGAGGGGAGAAAGCAGGATTCTGGCAGAGCAAAACTAACAATCTCATGCACAAAAGATGCTCATTAAACTTCATCATCCTGTCTACTCTAATGATGCTTTTACTTAATAAAAATTCCCCGAGCAGGAGCAAGGATATTAGGCAAGGTCTTCGGTTATGTATCAGAGGTCTGAGCTGTCACCAGCAAGCACGCAGTTCAGGGGGTACGCTCCCTGGGGAAGGAGCAAATACAGCTTTCACAGAATACATGCAGAGAAAAATCAATGACTGCAACTCGCTTCCCTGCTTAAGCATTTAAGAGAATAGGTAATCCTTTTAAATTAAACTGCAAAGTGCTAAATGTTGCAATTTACAGAATAAACTAAAAAGCAAAGGAAACAAGAGGAAGGGCATTGGTAAGTTTTCTAAACAAGCTACTTCCTTAATAGACTTCAGACATGGAGTATTGGGGAATATTTTTTATGACAAGAATTATTTTGGGATATAGTATGTGTGGAGATTGAAAAAGAGACATCCAAACATGTATGTGTCTATGTGTTTGTAGCATACACACAGATATACAAACCTACTTATAGAGACAAGGAAGGGAGAAAATATTTCTATATGTGCATTTAATCCCTCCAAAAATTATTCCTAAGAAAACACAATGATTAAAATTCACTAACCTGAATCTGGCTCTCACAAGCTGAACAGTAATTATCTAATGGATTCGTTAACATGGACAGCTGGATGTTAATACTGCAGAAATCACAAATTATTGCTTTTGTCCATTGCATACAACCCACTTTAAATTTCGTATCCTGCCAATACGGACTTGGCTGGAGAGACAGGACGGTCAGGGCGAGAGTGCAGCACCACCCGAAAACCTGAATTTAAGGACAGTAAGATCGCCCTCCAGGTGTTAAATGATCGCGTCAACACAAAATGAACCAAAGCAGAAACATGGGAAGTTGCCCCAAATAACGCCAGCACAACTCAGGCCAGCCGGACTTGGCTGGAAGCCAAGCTGGAGACCCTGCCCATCAGAAGAGCGTGGTTTTGATCAGCGACTCGAACAGTGGGGTAGATGCCAGCAGTGGGCACCTATGCACTACCCAGAGAAAGGCGGTGAGGACCCAGCTGGGAGTTCTGTGGACGCCCCGATAGGACGCCGTCTCTAAGTGGAAGCAGAGAAAATAAACGTGACGCCACCACAACCCTTCAAAGGCTGGCCCGCTCCGGCACGGTCCAGCCGCCGGCCAGTTCTCTCCGTTCTTCGGCCACTACCCTCCATGTTCCCAATCTCCAGCACATAGACAAACAAATCAGGCCCCTGCCCACTTCTGAGGTTTGTACTTGCTACTCCCTCTGCCTGAACGTTCTTCTCCAGCTCTCCCTGAGGTAGGCACTCTTCCTATCCCCATTTCACAGGTGAGGGAATGGACAGAGACAGCTTCAATATCTTGGATGTGAATGGCTATGCTGTCCCAACTTTGGTGTCGAAACAACTCAGTCTCAAACCTCTCCCTTTACTCTCGGTGCGGAAACTGGTTCATACATGAGCCTGTAGCCAACCTGCGCCAACCAGAGAAAGACCTAGGACCTCAGCGCACACTGCTGGGAAGAAAAGTCCTTTCTTTTCTGTTTCAGTTGAATTGGGAGCCCAGGTCTGCTGCCAGCCATGGTGAGCTCTGTGAAGAGAGCCTGCCTGGAACACAAACCAGCAGACGAAGCAGAACTGAAAGGTGGAGAGAAATGGAGTCCAGTGACATTGAGCCCTTGATCATGCCATGCCTGAAGTCTACTGTACTGCTGGATTATTAGAAGCATAAAATAAATCATCTCCATTCCTCTTACGCTTCCTGTTTCTTGCAATCCAAGGAATGCTGAGTCCTGACTGATGCATCACTCTGGTCTACTTCAAACGTCAGTTCCTAACAGAGGTCTTTTTTGCCCACATTCTCTCTCTTTAACCATATTCACTTCCTTCCCACCCACAGTCACATAAAATTATTTTGATTACTTGTTGTTTGCCACCTCCCTGAATGGAAGATGAACTCCGAGAGAGCAGGAACCTTGTCTGTCTTCTTGAGTATCCTCTCCGACCGGCATGCCGTGGGCACATGATGAACGTTTGTTGACTGACTGAATGAAAACATACATCACTGTACTTACTAGAATGTACTGAAATATCCAACTACGCAAGTATCCTCCCAGCTAGATCATTAGCGCCTCTGAAGCAGGGACTGTCTTAATCCTTTTGTTCCTCCAGTGCCTGCCACACACGAGTCACCTAATAAACATTTACTGGTGGACTGAAAGAGTGTCTTAGCCAAGGAACATGTCCTGATTCATTCCTCAATTCCGTACTCATCAAGCGATGACAGACATGCTTTCCATTTAGAGCTGTCCACTGGAAAAAAATGTGAAGGCCAAGGCAAGTCTTCTACTCTTTAGGGGCAGTTATCCTCTGTTACAAAATTCTGGTCCTACATCAGTTTCTTATGTGTTTTCCCCAGTTTCTGCAGGGGTTTTGAGGCTGAAAGGGTGAGCAGTGAATGCATCATGGTGCCAGCTTGGGAGCCCAGTCCGTTTGCCTCCTGGGGAGATTCTCTTTCAAAGTACTGTGTGACCAGGGGTTGCCATTAAACTCCTCTACAGTACAGTGGGTTTTACTGAATATTAACCATCGTTTGATATTAGTAATAACTAGCTGAACACAGGAACAGCCTACGAGAGAGAATTAAGTTAAAATGAACATTATAAAAACACTGGGGTTTTCTTCCTTTCCTTTGGACAAATTAAACATCAGAATGGATTTTTATTATGGAAAGATAGGTGTTTTCCTGGCCACACGTGGTTCCTTGAGGAAAGGCTCAGCGTTAATGACCTTTTAAGTTATTAAGCTAGTGATCATAATAGCCAAACTCAGGTAGCACACCCTATACAACAGCATTTCCACGGGAAGCTTCTGTGGCGTTTTCTGTATGTGCTCATTTGAGTCTGAACAAAAGACACCATGCAGGGGTGCACATCTGTCCTGTGGTTCTAGATATAAATGATGTTACAAATACAGAGCCAGTGTCACAGAACTGGAATACTAGAGTCTCAACAGGGAAGCCTCTTCTTTGTCTTTCTTTTGTTTTTCAGATGCGGACAGATGGTAAGAGCATATCTAGAGGTATTATTACTCGTCCTCTTCCTCTTCCTCTTTGTGGCTATTAATTTGGACTCCCTGCTCCCGGGGCCATCTTCCCCTCTCAGTTTCTCTCAGCCCAGGTGACTGGATGATGTGACCATGGCAGGTGACTCACGGTCAGGCCGATGGAAAGCGAGATGGCTCTTTAGGTGCTAGCCTACAGATGGCAGAGTGCGTGGCAGATAGCACTGAATCAGGATGCAGAAGGCTTTGGAACTAATCCGTTGACTGGGTAATCTGTGTCTCCCTGGACAGGCAGTGTATGCTGCCACCCACCCCCTACCTCGCTCCCTGAATGGACACTCAATCAGAAGGCACAAGAACCTGTTTAGATCAAACACCACGAGCAATGGCTTCAACCTGGTCACAGTTGGGCATCTGAATGGAACCTGCACGCTTTACATATGAAACTTGTATAGCACTTCGCTTAAATGAACTCATTTACCCTTAAGCAAAATCATGTTAAATGAAACCTCACATCTCCAAGGTTCCTCCTACGTTCGGGTTAGATTGCAGCATGACGCCTGAGATTCTAGACAGCGCTGTACGACTTGCCTCTCGTCCCTGTCCGTGGATTTTCTGTGAGGTTAAGTTCTACTTCCACAGCAAAGAGATTTAAAAAAAAATAACCTTAGGAATCAAAACCAGAAAACATCCACCTACCTACGGGTGGACGCATCCACGCGGCGCTTCAGCCCTGAGGCTCTCGCCAGGTGGACCTCAGGAAGCAGCACCTACAAGTCAATTCTAGTCATTGCCTTTTGCCGTTTCCCCAGCAAAGCCGAATTCCCTCACCTAAGCTGGGCTCTCTCTCAAGTGCCAAACCCCACCATCCCTGGAACACGGCATATCCAGTTGATCTGTGCTTTCCCTCCATTCCTGATTGCAATATGTAAACTACTGACTAGCAGTAAGGAGAGGCTGGCAGTAGAGGAGGAGCCAGGCTTTTGCGTGCAAAGAAACAAAGTGGTACTTGGGAATAAGCCCAACAACTGTCAAGAAAATAATGGAGAAAAACATCTAGGAGAGCTCAAGAGTACAAGGGCCTACGGATTCCAATCTTCCTTTAGTTTCACTTTCATGTTTCTGAGTTTTGGGGAAAAACATATTCCAAAAAGGAATGGAGGATTAAAAAAAAATACCTTTGGGACTTCCATGGTGGCGCAGTGGTTAAGAATCCACCTGCCAATGCGGGGGACACAGGTTCAAGCCCTGGTCCGGGAAGATCCCACATGCCGCGGAGCGGCTGAGCCCATGTGCCACAACTACTGAGCCTGCGTTCTAGAGCCCGTGAGCGGCAACTACTGAGCCCGCGTGCCTAGAGCCTGTGCTCCGCAACAAGAGAAGCCACCGCAATGAGAAGTCCGCGCACCGCAGGGAAGAGCAGCCCCTGCTCGCCGCAACTAGAGAAAGCCCGCGCGCAGCAACGAAGACTCAACGCAGCCAAAAATTTAAAAAATAAAATAAAATAGATTTATTAAAAAAAATTAGCCCTGATATACTCAGCAGATTTAATATATCTCATCTAGTTCCTCCTAGTTTTTTTTTGTTGTTGTTAAATCAGATTCTTAAGAGTCTCAGAGAAATTTATGGTTTTCAAGTGCCAAAAGGTTAAAACTTAAGATGTCTGTGGTTTCCGCTTGAATGTTAAGGACGATCTACTGGAGGATTCCGTGCATCAGCTCTGAATCTGAGTGGGCATCCCGGGAATCTGAGGGGAGGAGAGGACTCTCTCTTGGGCTCCAGCTTCAGCTTCTGATGCCCCCAACGGGTCTTGCAGACTCAGAGCAAAGCTGGGGCCGTGGGTGGAGAGAGAAGAGCTTGTCACAACAGGCCTTTTCATCCAAGAATCGCAAGCCTTCCCTTTACGAGTCTCACCCGCGCAACACTCCTGGAAGGCGTTAGCCCTAAACACAGACGGCGGAAGTGAGGCAGAAGCAGAAGCGTGAGGTAGAGATGCCAGAGGCCCGGGGTTTCTGTGCGATCCCGCCTGAGGCTGCTCTTCTGCCTCCGTTTCCGGTACAGGCAGGCCTCGTCGCATCCCACTTCGCAGAAGCTGCCTTTTTTACAGATGGAAGGGTTGCGGCAACGCTGCATCCAGCAAGTTAATCGGGGCCAGCGGTATAACTATTTAATGAAGGAAGGGACACTATTTTAGCCATAAGGCGATTGCGCACTTTATAATGTCAACGTGACTTTTATACGCACTGAGAAACCAGAAATGTCGTGGGCCTCGTTTTATCGCGATACTTGCTCTATCGCCGGGGAGTGCGGCGCGCGCTCTGGAACGGAACACACAGTATCTACATCAAGAGGCTGTGGTCACGATGTGGCCACGTGATGACACTTGGGTGAAAAATCACAAAGGGAACGTGTGCACAACAGTTATGTCCAATATTCACACACCATGTTCTGTAACAAATGACTCAAACTGACCTGTCTTCTCATGGAAAAATATGTCCCTCCAACCCCCCCCCCCCCCGGATAGCTATTAACCAAGAAGATTTCTGTCCAACATATTTTGCCTGGAACGGTAAAACAAGCCCCTCTTAGTCAGTCTGCTGAATACCTGCAGCAGGTTCATTTCTCCTCTCATAAATATTTCAGGAAGCTTTTCTTAAAGTTTTATTTTTAAACACATATTAGTCCTTCCACTTGGTAGAGACGTATTCTCTACTTTCACATATGTATAGTTCTGTCCAAAATAGGAGATCCACCAAGTTAACTTTAAACTTTCTAGTAGCCACGTTAAAAAAGTGAAAAGAAATAGATGAAATCAATTTTAGTAATATATTTAATTTAAACCCAACAGATCCAAAATACGATTTCAATGTGTAATCCATATCAACGTGATGAATGGTCTATCTTATCCTTAATCTAAAGATAAATGATTTAATATCATAAATGTAATGATTTTTTTTTTCCTACTAAGTGTCTTTGAAATCTGGTGAGTATTTGAAAACTCTGATAGCACATCCCAATCAGACAGGCTGTAATTCAAGGGCTCAAGAGTTGTTAGCCGGCTTCCCTGGTGGCGCAGTGGTTGAGAATCTGCCTGCCAGTGCAGGGGACACGGGTTCGAGCCCTGGTCTGGGAAGATCCCACATGCCGCGGGGCAACTAGGCCCGTGAGCCACAACTACTGAGCCTGCGCGTCTGGAGTTTGTGCTGTGTAACAAGAGAGGCCGCGACAGTGAGAGGCCTACGCACCGTGATGAAGAGTAGCCCCCGCTCGCCGCAACTAGAGAAAGCCCTTGCACAGAAACAAAGACCCAACACAGCCAAAAATAAATAAATAAATAAATTTGTTAAAATGAGTTGTTAGCAGTTAGCATGTTGCACAACACAGATAGAGACCATTTGAAAATGGTGAAATTGAGCGTGGTGAAGTCGAGCGATCTTCTTGTTCTTAGATGAAAGGCATTTTGAAAGCTGATGGACCCTTTCTTGGCACATGGTTACTTTTAATGCTTTAGAAAAAGGATGGATATATATTTATATATACATTTTATATATGTATATATTTTATATATGTGTAAAACATATATACTTACATATGTATATAAAATTATGTAATATTTTTAAAAAGTAATTCCACTTACCTAGAGAGTCTTCCAATATGTTTAACTGCTTGTAGTAGTTCTGAATATGAGCCTGGAAAGGTCTTCAGGCCAACACATATAACTCCTAAAGCCCATGAACTTGGCTGGAGAAAAGTTTAGTCAGTCCCTCCTTCTCCAAAGCAAGGAAACCTAAAAACAACTTTTTGTTTGTTTGTTTGTTTGTTTTGTTTTTTGCAGTACGTGGGCCTCTCACTGTTGTGGCCTCTCCCGTTGCGGAGCACAGTCTCCGGACGCACAGGCTCAGCGGCCATGGCTCACGGGCCCAGCCGCTCCACGGCACGTGGGATCTTCCCGGACTGGGGCACGAAGCCGTGTCCCCTGCATCGGCAGGCGGACTCCCAACCACTGCGCCACCAGGGAAGCCCCCTAAAAACAACTTTAAGAGCCAAAGAAGCTCCGCTGGCAGCCGGCCAGAGGGCACCACCCAGGCTGGGGCTCAGCAGAAGCAGCTCTAGACCACGTGCACTCACGAGTTTTGCCACATTCCAGGCAAGCCAGGCGTCCTCGCCCAGCGGTGCGTCTTTCAAAGTGGCAAACACTAAATCCAGGCTCAGGCACTTCACCCTACTCCATCCCCGCCCCTGCCTCCATGGAGGTCTACAGAAGCTCGCTGCAGGTGGCCACGAGGGGGGAACAGCACAGTCAGGCTTTTCTAAAGGAGAAGACAACGTGTGTACGAGAGACGGGACAAATATGAAATCTGCTGCCACATCAGGGCTGTCATTACTTTCTCCATTCCTCGTCGAGGTATTTTTCCCCCCAAACTCAGAAAAAGTCAACGGAAAACGAAAGAATGGGTGGGATCCAAAGGCTTGTCTGCTTTTGTGCTCCCACAGGTGTTGTCATGATCCTTTTGACGGCTGTTGACTCGTTCTCAAATACCAGTGCTCCGTTCCCTGCAATGACACAGCCTCTCACCTGCTACCCCTTTTGAGTTCCCTTGCTCTGCTTGTATCTCTCAGGTCACAGGGCTGCCACCTTTGCCTCTGGCTAACGCTCTAATGGGGACACTTTACAGAGCTGACTTTGAAACTGCCCACAAGGAGCAAGGCTGGTATGACTCTTGAGTACTGGCTGAATGAAAGGATTCTGGGCAGACTTCTCAGCTGTGCAGTCTGGGATACTTACGCTAAGCCTCAGTTTTTCAATCTGTAAAGTGGAAATTATAATCGGACCTACACTGCTTACAACTGTGAGCAATGAATGGGGAAAGCACGTAAGAAGCCTATCACTGCGTCTGGCCACACATTAAACATGAACTTTTTTTTTCATTACAACCACTGTTAAGAGAAGTTAGGTCACCTTTGCAGGATCTCATAACAAATGGGAAAGGAAAGGTCCAAGCCTTGATCTGTCCAATTTCAAAATCCAGCCTGGAGAGAGAGAGAGAGAGCGAGCGAGAGAGAGAGAGAGCGAGAGCGAGAGAGCGAGAGCGAGAGCGAGAGCGAGAGCGAGAGCGAGAGCGAGAGCGAGAGAGAGAGAGAGAGAGAGAGAGAGAGAGAGAGATTGATTCTCTATGCTCAGCACCTGTATGGAAGTTAAAATGTCTGGCAGACTATTAGACCTGGTTCTGAGGTTCGTCTATGATAACTGGGTAGCCTTGGAGAACTTAACCTCTCTGAGCATGCTTTCTCACCCGGCAAATGGGATGGATAGTAATAACAGTACATACCTCATAGGGTCATTAGGAGGATGAAATAAGATGAAGTGCTTAGCAGGTACTAAACACATGCTTATTCAACACGGCTTTTACACACAATGAGCTCTGAACTGGGCTTGTCCATTCCAAACTCGGCTGAAGCCACAGAGTTACAAAATGCCTTATGGCTGTGTGCCCTAAGTTTTGCACAAAACACAGTTTCTTTCCAAAGAATTCTTCTCTTTTTCTTTTTCTTTTTTTTTAAACATCTTTGTTGGAGTATAACTGCTTTACAATGTTGCATTAGTTTCTGCTGTATAACAAGGTGAATCAGCTATACGTATACATATATCCCCATAACCCCTCCCTCTTGCGTTATTTTCTTAAATGTTATCATTTGTATAATGGAGAAAAACTGCAAATGTCAGAGAACATAAGGTGAGGACCTTGGCTATAAAACTACCAACAAGTTTAGTCACTTTCTGAGCCTGGTCTTCACTGAATTGATCATATAACCACGTTAGTCAATGACAAATGATGATCACGGAGGGTCTTCCTGCAAGAAGGTTCCACCTCTTTTGCTCTGTCCAGGGTTCTGAATGGGCGGCTCACCAGCACCATTAGGAAAAATGAATGCATACTGGTACTGAATACGCCTCCGGTCCTCCTCTTGCTTCAGCCCTCCCGTTCACGGGCTAAGCTCTTCTGGAGTCTATTCAGAGGGGAACCACATTACGTAAGACTCAATAATCTTTATGGTAACTCTGCAGTGAAAGTGTCATTCGTTGTAATGAACACTGATCATAAGTTAAGCCCTGAGCTATTCTCTCCATTGTGTTTCATTACACTGTCCCTTGCTCTGTTATATTTCAGGAGTACTGAGGGAATTCATCCAACTATGTTTGCTAGTCAGCTTTTCGTTACTCAGATTAGATTCTGCTAAGATGCAATGGAGCGATTTGCAAACACACTGATACTTAAGGAAATGCATCAGACGCTGGTTATGTGCTCTCCCCCTGCTCCTGGCAACCCCCCGCTCCTCTTGGTTACGTGTCCCTTGAATTTGGCATTTTTCTCTCTATTTATTTTCCACTCAATCTACAGCACTGTTCTCCGCGCCCCAATCTGAGAGAGTATTAACAACGTGTTTCTGGATATTTTTTTCCTTCAGCGATGACTCTTTGTTCAATTCGACAACCAGAATTTCCACAATCATCATCACCTCTCATACAGCTCTCACTTGCAAACACCACTCTGCTTACGTCACAATCGTTCCCTCCTCCGGCTGCTTTAAAGTGCACTCACTCCAAAAGGCACACTAGTGGAGGGGAAGCTGGAATTTTTCCAATTTTGAAAAGCCCAATATGAAAAATTCATTTTGCATTTCGTATATTAAGCTTGAGAGTGGAATTTCCATACGCCTCTGTGCTCCGTGCTCTTGGAATGGCTTATAAGTAGGTTGTGAGTCCTTGGAGAGACCACGTCACTGCTGTGTCTCAGAAGTCACAGCACAAAGGCTCGGAGACCACGTGGGTTGGCCTCTGGTCATGAACGCTTGCCGGCTTTCCCACTTTTACTGAGTATGAGGCTTTAGCGCATCCCCATCTGATACTGGGCATTGTTACATTTCCTTAGACCATTAGATTTGATCCTGTTTGCCATGATGCCAGAGGATAATTAGAATACTAACTATAAGGAAATGGTACCTGCAAGCCCCAAAGATCTGGGCTTGCCACCCTGGGTGTCTTTTTAAGGGCAGATTGGCTGAGAACGCTCCCTTTTCAGGGAACTCTCTAGCTCAATGAACTGGATAGTATGCAGACAGCTGTGCCACTGGGATGCCCTATTCTCTGATACTGTACTTTTCTCCTGACACACACCAGAGAAAAGCTGAGAAGAAACTTTTATTAAAATGTCTACAGCTATTTAAAAACAACAGTAAAAGAAATACTTTTCCAGATATGACACTGTTGTTTCTGGTAACTGCAGAAGACTTGGTGGATATGAAGATCACATATTACTATAAACATACATAAAACAGGGTCATATTTCTTGGGCATTTTGTAATTGTGGGGAGGGTGGGCACAGAATCAGGCCAGAAAATAAGAGTTCAAAATATGGGTAAGGAGGGTGATTGCTTTAAAGTTGAGATGAGCCATAGGCACTGTAACAGTATGAACAAGAAGGACAAAATTGGTAAACAGAGCTCCCCTGTGCTTCAGGGAAATAATCATGCAGAGTAATTAACCAAACTCTCAATTTCAAATTAGGTGTAACACACGTAAAGACTAAAGAGGCAAGAGGCCTGAGAAAACGTTAGTAGATATTAAACCAAGAAACTGCTAGCATTTGACAAGAACCCAAAGCCAAAACGAAAGCTCACTTAAATAGATTCACACCACGTTCCAGAGGAATCGCTAAGGAGTCCGTCACCACACAGAACCACAGAGGCGGGGACTGTTAATCTGTCTGAGACTCATCTTACTCATATATAAAATGGGCTTTTGCCCTGTCATCTAACAAAGTGGTTATGAGGATTCAATGTCAGGTACTTCACACCTGAAAATGACTCCTCTGGAACAAAAGCTCACAGTCGTTACCCAAACGCTCCACTCAAAGTGCATCTGCCTAGTATGAAGTACTAACACAACATTGTAAACCCGTTATACTTCAATTTTTAAAAATGGATTAAAAAACGAATGGAAAGACATCTATGAAGGATGTTTACATAGGAAGAGTATCATCTGAAATAACACTCATATAAAGAATGATCTGCGGCTTCCCTGGTGTTGCAGTGGTTAAGAATCCGCCTGCCAATGCAGTGGAGGCGGGTTCGAGCCTTGGTCTGGGAAGATCCCACATGCCATGGAGCAAATAAGCCCGTGCGCCACAACTACTGAGCCTGCGCTCTAGAGCCCGCGAGCCACAACTACTGAGCTCACGTGCCACAACTACTGAAGCCTGCATGCCTACAGTCCGTGCTCTGCAACAAGAGAAGCCATCGCAATGAGAAGCCCGTGCACCGCAACGAAGAGTAGCCCCCGCTCAACGCAACTAGAGAAAGCCTGTGCACAGCAACAAAGACCCAATGCAGCCAAAACTAAATAAATAAATTTAAAAAAAAAAGAATGATCTCCATGTCCTATTGGCAAGCAAGTATCTACTTAGCTTCTGTCACAGTGCACCATGTTTTCACTTCAGTCCTGTCAATCTGGTTCCAGTTATGAGTCAAGAAATTGATGGTGACGCAGTCTGCTATCAAGAATAACATGGCTAAGGCTGAATCTCATTCCAGAGGCATCTGCATTTAACAAACAAGCAATCAAAGCAACCTCCTCAAAACAGAGGAAGCAGACCCACGGCCTGCTTTCGTTAGTACCTATGATTTTGGCTGGGTGCCCCAAGGAGGAATCCTGGGCACGTCCTTCCTTCAACAAGAGGTGTTAGGCCAGCCTTCTGCCCAAAGACACAGCAAATCAACTCTGAAAGACTGCTGATGCCAGACATATGGCTACTTACTTGTACATGTGCAGAACATGGACATTTCTTAGACAGAACTGTAGAGAAAGAGGAACTCTGGCAGTAATCCAAACTATATCTTCTTCCATTTTTTAACTTCTACATTTCCTTTTGAAAAGAAATATATTACAACCCATTTGGAAATTCCGAAGTGGGTTAAAAAGAAAACTGCCAGTCTCCTACTTAACCATAACTTCCACGAGTATTTGGGTAAATTTCTTTCAAGTTTTCATCCAGGATATTTGTTAAACAGCAATAATCATAGTTCATAATTTTATAATTAGGTTTATAATTTTAATCAAAAGTTATGGCATCAGTTTACATAATTGTAAACACAATTACTGACGGGCTATCTATAAATCTGTGCTGTGGTTCATAATTAATGCGAACATTTCTTTGGGACACCAGTGTGGCTTTGGGGAAGCCATTTAACCTATCTAAGCTTCAGTTTTTCTCAATGGAAAAAAAAAGGGATAAGTAATATTAACCAGCATCATTAGACTTTTGTGAAAGTTAGGAGATAATACATTGAAAGGAAGTGGTATCTGACAGAAATATAAGCCTCCGTTGATGTAAACGGTGGGTAACACACAACACCATTTCTCACTGGATTGTCTTGAAATGAAGCGTATCTGCATACAACCTAGAAACCCACGAGGAGGGTAGGGAAGTTCCAGTCTTTCATTTACCAAGCAGAGTCCTTGGGGAACTGAGCATCAGTGGGGAAAGCCAACTCTCCAGTGAAGGGATTCAGTGTGCCTCAAGCAGGGCTCGGGAGCGGCCGCCGGCCACTTCCGTTTGGGAGGTAGAGGAGTTTCAGGCATAGGCATAAAAATGCTGAAACACGGTCTCAAAACCTGCAGCCTATTTTAAATAAGCACACTTGACAAAGTTAACAATTTAAGACAGTCACAATGACAGGGAAGGCAACACAATGACTTAACATATAACACAGTGGTCCTCGACCAGGCACAGTTCTGCCCTCCCCCAGGGGCCATTTGGCTATATCTAGAAACACCTTCGGTTGTCACACCTGGGGGTGTGCTACCGGCATCTAGTGGTTAGAGACCAGGACGCTACTAAACATCCTACAACACACAGGACGGGCTCCAACAACAGAAAGTCATCTGGTCCCAAAAGTATCCATCCTACTGAGGTTGAAAAACCATGGTGTAAACAGCTCACAAGTAAAATGAAACCTTACTGAATATTAAAGCCAGGGAGATATGGGTCTGTTCGCCTCACCCCACCTAAGGCTCCCCGATATCACATCTCCCCCAAGGGATGTCTCCCAAAGGTGTTCTGTGAAATGACTACAGGTACGGATGCCAACTTCAAATTTTAGCTACCATGTATTTTTCTTCATTGCGAATGCTGTCAATTTATCGTTTAGAATATGTTAGACGGGCTCTTTTAAAGAGAAATTTTAGAATGTGAATCGATTTAAAGAAAAATATTAAACCTTGTAACAACATAGGTGCTATCTGGATACGGCAAAATCACTCCTCCAGAGGAGTGTTTCTGTACTTATTTTGTTTTTTGTAGAGATATCACACTCCTAGGAAGCCACTGAACAGATTCAATTAGATGCTGCGGATGACATTAGGTTAGTAAAATTCTCCAAGTTACAAAATGAAAAGAAAAGCACAGATCCACTCGTTCTAAGGTTGCTTTTTCCCGGAAGGAACTCTGCTTGTAAGTAATACCCAGGGATTTCACAACCACGGCATTCCAAAGATGGGAACTGATCAGAACTTTATCTAAAGCAGCAGGTAGGGCTCTAGAAAATGCTCAGCGAAAAAGCTTCTTAGTTGGGAAAAATATCAAGATTTACTGAAAAAAGTTGTTTATAAACTAAGGCTAGGGAGGGTTTACACCAATTCACGCAGGTGCAAGAAGAAGAAAAATTAGCACTCCACTGGAATCGATGTGTAAAGACAGACTTCAACGGCAGAGTCGGCAGAGAGAAAAAGCACATCAAACAGCTCCCTAGGATGAGTCTAAATCTAAGAGAATAAGTCTTTGTGCATGACCATGACTCAGCTCAAAGGTAAGGATTCTTGACCCAGAGCTCTCCCGGGATCGTTTGAAGGAAAAAGTAACTATATTTAAGAAAGTCTGATAGCCAAGACATGGAAGCAACCTAAATGTCCATCGACAGATGAATGGATAAAGAAGATGTGGTACATATAGACAATGGAATATTACTCAGCCGTTAGAAAGAATGAAATAGTGCCATTTTCAGCAACAGGGGTGGATCCAGAGATTGTCATACTAAGTGAAGTACGCCAGACAGAGAAAGACAAACATCATATGATATTGCTTATATGTGGAATCTTAAAAAAAAATTGAACAAATGAACTTATATACAAAACAGAAAGAGATCCACAGACACAGAAAACAAACATGGTTACCAAAGGGGAAAGGGGGAGGGATAAATTAGGAGTTTGGGATTAACCTATACACACAACTATATATAAAACAGGTAACCAACAAGGACCTACTGTATAGCACACGGAACTCTACTCAGTATTTTGCAATAACCTATAAGGGAAAAGAATCTGAAAAAAAATTAGCTTTGTATACATGCGTAACTGAATCACTTTGCTGTATACCTGAAACTAACACAACACTGTAAATCGGCTATACTTCAATTCAAAAAAGAAAGTCCGTGAAGGACATGGTGGGCTGCAGATTTCTGCACTCAGAGCCCCTTGCACAAGAAGAACCACAGCCCTCTTCTAGGTGATTTAACACAACTGTCCACCTACAGATACAACTCAGCACTCTTGAGTTTCTGGGTGTGAAATGAAGAGAGGATTGCAAAATGAACTACAATTCGAGTTTAGGTTTAAAAAAAAAACTGCAAAAATTAAGTCTCTATCAGGCAAAGTCAAAACAAAGTACGTTAGAACTTAATCTTCACTTAATCCTTCTTCAGTTGCTAGTGATTCAAGCAACTACAATTCAATGGATATTAACACCTCAGTGTTGAGACTGAGAATGTGAAAACGCGGACAGAGTTTTTGAGGTGCTTCATACTAAGCCCCTTGTTGTAAGTGCAACTCGTGCCAGGAATACACAGCCCACTGAGCTCCTGCTTCAGCCACTCCCTGCACCTCCAGCTCAGGGAACCAGGTCCCTGCAGGAGGCCATGCTCAAGTGTGTGGGGAACCGTGAGCAATGCCAACAGAATCACTACGCAGTTGGCAGTTCCCTGGCGGTCCAGTGGTTAGGACGCAGCGTTTTCACTGCCGAGGGCCAGGGTTCAATCCCTGGTTGGGGAACTAAGATCCTGCAAGCTGCATAGTGAGGCCAAAAAAAAAAAAAAAAAAAAAAAATCACCATGCAGCCGCTGGTGGGAGACTGGGCACTGGAGAGCTGAAGCGGTCATGCCATCATGATGCCCTTACTTCCTTTTCCTCCACCTCTGTGGGCCACCTGTCACCCATCACCCATCAGAAACCTTGTCCCTCCTCTTCAAAGCCCAGCTGTAGTCATCCCAACTATTTCTGCCCACGATCGTCACTCCTTCCTCTGAACTCCAGCTTCCCAGTCTGCTGGGTGGTCCTCAACCTTCTATCCACCCCGCCACAGCTGGGGATACGATACCCTCCCATCACTCACGCTGGCTGGTTCCCTCGACCCTGGCAGAGGGAGGGCGCCTGTGTAGTTTCAAAAAGGTCCCTCCCCCGGCAATGCCATGCTCCCTTTATGCCGCCAGTACTCCCCAGAGCCTGCCTTTACTTCACTGTCCCGAAACGTTGGGTCTCTGGGTTGGTGTGCATGCTTCAACTAGGTAGAAGTCCTGAAGGCAAAGACAGCATCTTATAAATCTCTGTCCGCATAGCCTGGTCCCATACACACAGAGTATACTTAATACCTAATTGCTCATGGGCTGATTGATTAAATCGGCTCAGACTTAACTCCCTTCCCACCTTGGTAAGAAGAAATATACCAGGAAACTGAAGGATACAGCTGGCTTCCTAATTAATATTAGTCACTTGCCAGCTCTTAATTAAGAACTCTCACAGACCCACCTTTCTACCATGCCAAGTAGGCATCACCTTCATTAGTATTGAAGAGCTGTAACCACAACTGCATTTTTCTGCTCTTTTTTCTTTGCCCTACCAGATGGGAACATTGGCTGCACAGTATTTATTAATACAAGAAACAAAGGCAAATGCAGCAGCTTGGGGGAAATTCAGGCAGGACGAGTCTGTGGTACTCCTTTTGGACCAGCTTTACATAGAAACTGGAGGAAGCCTTCTCTCGTAATCTGCTTCTGAGAGGACGTGGACCAGATGTGACGTAGGAGGTGGGCTCTCCCGCCCAGTCACCACCTATGGACAGCTTCTGTCCCCTGGGGGTCCAGTGGGTCCGCACCAAGCTCACCCGCTCTCCTGATGCCCTGAGACGCAACAGTCAAAGCTTGCCTATCTGTGCCTCCTGTACTCACGGGATGGGTGGAGTGTGAACTCTTTAAAGTGGAAAAGACCTTAAAAGAGAAGAGTTAATGTGCCCTTGAAGATGGTCACACAGTCCTTGGGGGCAGTGAAGTACTCCCGTGAGACTAGAGGCCCCTGTGTGTACTGATGGGGAAGCACGTGGTCTTTTCCAGCTCTGGGCATGAGCATCAGTGAAGCGCTGGTGAGGGGTCCCTTGTTTGAGGCCCTGAAGTGGGCATCACCGAGTGACTCACATACGCCCACGTGGTGGTAAAACAGTGTCTGCTTCACTCTCCAAAGTGTCCCCTTTTGGACTTCCCTGGTGATCCACTGGTTAAGACTCTGAGCTTCCACTGCAGGGGGCACGGGTTCAATCCCTGGTCAGGGAACTAAGATCCCACACGCCGCACAGTGCAGCCGAAAAAATTGAAGAAGTGTCTCCTCTTTTGGCCAATAAATTATTTGGTCACCTTACTTCTCAGGTAATGAGAAGGTTGAAGGCAATCAGGAAGAGGTGGGAGAATGGTCTCGATAGGTTACACATACTTCCTCGTCCTCCGGGCCCCTTCGGGCTTGTGGGAGGGGAAACAAGAGCTCGCCGCCCTTGAAGTCAACACGAATGTGAAACCCCGTCCTGTTCCTCATAGGCTGGTGACCTTGGGGCTCAGACTCAAGCCTCTTGATTTGTGACAAGGGAATAAAACCAACTACACTGCAGGGCTGTTGTGGACCTCAGATAACACGTGCAAAGCATCTGGACACAGGAGAGGGCGAGCCATGGGTTTTCAATACACTTCAACAGACCCTCCTCCTTTTGACGTCATAATTCTAAGGACCATAATCTCCACACCTGCTCTCACGTGGCGATGCTGGCCTGTCTCCATGCGCTGGGGAAGATGGAGCAGTGGGTTAAATGCAGGATTCTGGAGTCAGACCGTACAGTCTGAATCTCACCTCCGCTACTTCCTGGCCACCTGCCTTTGGGAAAACTACTGAAGCTTCAAGTTGGCCCCTGTGAGACAGGGTGGCGGAACCACAGTCCCCTTGCCTTGTGGGGTAGCAGTGATCCCCTGTGGACTTTATGGAACTCCGTGAGGGTGTCTGTGGTTGTCCTAATGACTGGGGGGCTCTACTGGCATTGACTGGATGAAGGTTTGGGAAGCCAGGTGTCTGTCAAGAAGCAGGCTAGACCTGCAGCATTAAGAGTCGCCTCGCAGGCTACACGACCTCTTGTGTCCAGCAGACATTTGTGGAGGTGGAAAGAAACACTTTACGTATGAACACAAAGTATTTTCTGCCCAGTATCACTGTACGCGGGTGAGTCCAGCAAGGCATTTTCTGTGCAAATCGAGGTGGGAATGTATTTTTGTGTGTGTTTTGGAGCTTTACTAAGAATTGTTCACCATCTCGGAAAATCACGTCACCAACATGGAGACCACTTATAGCATGTGAGTAGCGAGCACATCCCCATCTCCATGGGTCTGCAGTTAGAGCTGTCAAATTCACGGAGAGAATTTCCAGGCACAGGTGCAAACATCGACTATTACTTCTTCTCGCCCAGTTTACCCAGGAGCAGGCAGTATACGGTGAATGCCCTCAATAAGAAGTCGTATTCCTTTTATTTCTCCATTTTGTTATAGTTGGGGAATTACAATGACTTCTTGAATTACCTGTGGAGGAGGTTATGTTATTGATAAAATCCATTTCAGGATTTCAGTGGCGTTGACAAGACATTGGTTCCATCAAGGATTTGAGAGGTTTGAGAAACTGTCCATTCTCACAGGTCGCTGGGAAGATAAATGAGGTAACTGGAAACAGTACAGGACTCAGAGCCCAGCGTGTAGTAGCCGCTGAAGAAATGTTAGTTACGGTAAGTAGCACTGATAGCACCAGTGACCACCCTTTCCCCCCTCTCATTGCTTGAGTAACTGCTGGTATAAAGTGCAATCCACTGTCTGGTTTTCCAGATACTTTATCCAGAGGTGAGGCAGGCAACAGTCAAGGGCATTCTTCTCTGCATCAGAGGGAGGCTAATAAACTATGGCAGGATGCCCAGAAGGGAGAGAGATTTTTCCCGATAGCTCTGACGCTCACAGAGTACACTTCATTAGCCTGTCTATTACAAACCACTTAAGACACATATTTATTGACAGCAATCTGCCAATTGATTAAACATCTCAATATATGAAGCGGACTCTGCATTAATTAGCAGTTTGGAGAACACGATCCTCGAAGTGAAGATGGATGTTTCTGGAAATCCCTGCCGCACTTCCACTTGCTTTAACCTTCTGTGAAATATCAACACATGATCCAATCAAAGAGTCAGCCGTCGTCTTCTTTTAGAAACCATTATGTACACACACATATTAACACACTTACACCCTAACATTTCACAGCATATCCGAACAGCCTCAGAGTTCGTTTATGTTTTGCACCTAATGCTGCATTTTTTTCAAAATAAAATCCTTAAAACTTCACTGAACACACAATATAACTTCCTCTACATGAGCTAAGATTAGAATAAACTGAGGGCAAAGAAATGTTACGTTTTTTACTCTCTGTTCTATAAAATTTTGTGCATTTAAGGAACAGCTGCAGGAGACAGGCAGAAAAGGCGTTTGTTCCTGCACACTGTGTTTTTGTTCTTAACAACAATTATGAGTGATTATTTTATATGACACGTATGACTTTTCACTTTGGAGCTGTTTTATGAGAAATGTGAACTTTTAAGGTGAAAAAACAAAGGTGCCAGGAGCCCTGCAGTTACTTCAAAAGGAGAACCTTGAGAAGTTTGGTTTATAACTAAGCTTTCGTCTTCTCTCTTTTTATTAATTCTTAGTCTTTACTAATTGGACTTGATTGATGGAACTTCCAAACAATCTGGAATGATTTTTTCCAAAGGAAAAAACCCATTTCTTCCTCAACTACATAAAAAGCAAGGTCCACGGAAAGAGTTTTTCACTTTTCCAGTCTCTCTTGTGTTCAGGTCCTTTTCATTCCTCCCAACTGTCACGTTCTTCAGCACCTTATGTATATATCGGATTGGTCAAAAAGTTCGTTTGGGTTTTTCCAGAACATCCTACAGAAAAACTCGAATGAACTTTTTGGCCAACCCAATATACACACACATATATATATATGTATGTATGTCCAATATACATATATATATAGATATATAGATATAGATATATAGATATATGTATGTACGTATGTATATATATTTCTCAAATGCTTCACTCTTGCCCACGACACCATGAAGGTTGCTATCATGACTCAATATGCTAGTGTTTTTTCTCTGTTAAGCAGACCAGGGATCATTTGGGGGCCCACTGACCATGCAGAGCTCCCAAACTTCAGTGCTCATAGGAGTCGCCCAGTAACCTGTGCATGTGCAAAATCTGCTTCAGTGGGTCCGGGGTGGGGCCCAAGATTCTGCATTTCTGACCAGTTACCAGGTGATGCCAATGCCGCTGGCCAGGAGGCAATACTTGAATACCAGGAGGCCAGAGGATCATGTCACTTTAATCAGTGAAGCGTTATAACTAGACCCATTGGCATGAAAATGATCTGGGAACATGGCAGTCTCTTTGCATAGTCAAACAAAATACTCAATAATGGGAAATAAAAAGAAGGGCTCCGTGAGTACCTGTTTTCAAAGTGATCACATTAATAGTTTCAAATCTATTCCACCCACCATGCACTCACTGACTGCTGAGTCTTCCCTGTGGGACAGGCGTTGTGGCTACAAACGTAATGAGAATATTAGTCTAGTGAGTCTTTGAATCATATAGAAGATCTAGGTTCAATTCAAATCCCATCTTAACATTCAGGCTGTGTGAACTTGAAGAGTTGCTTAATCTCTGAGTCCTGGCACCCTCATCTGCACATCAGGGACAGTATGTACATCATACACATGTACAAGGGTAATAACAGAACCTCCCTCCTAAGGTTGTGGTGAAGGTCAAATGAGATCACGTCTGTTAATCTGGACACACTGTCATTACTCAATAAATGGCGGTTGTTATTACTGAGACATGGCCTCTGACCTCAGATGATGATATTTTTGAAACGCATCTTGTCCTAACGGAAAAAAGAAGTTCGGTTGGGTTTTCTTCCCCATTTTGGTAACAAAATCATTGGGTTAAACCTTAAAACTTCTGGGTTGTTACCCATTAAAGCAAAAAAGCATAGATTTTAAAAGTTAGGATGACCTAAACTCACTTTGTTTAAGCATCCTGTTTCACAGATGAGAAACTGGGGCTTGGCTGGGGCATGTGAGTGGGCTAAGGTGACAGGGGTGACCAGTGGCAGACGCACACTCAAAACCTACTCGAAGCCCCGGTCCAGGCTCTTTTCAGGTTGACTGCATCACTCCCTGTAACGTCACCCAGAAGGTCTCAAGCTAAATTGACAGCATCCAGAGATACCCCCCGATGAAACTGCTGATGTTAGAGTGTGGTTTTCTAATATTCAAAAACTAGGGGGTGTAAAGTTCTAATTCTTGTGTCCACTTAAAAAAAGGACACACCCGCCCAGCTGGTAAAAACAGCTCTTGGGCTGTATGAACTTGGCTCCTATGTGCTTTGCCTCCAAGGAAGCTGCTGGTGGGAGAGGTCCTAATGCCCCCCCCCCTCACCTCCGTTGCTGGAATGCACTGCTGGCAACTGAACCGTGAGGCTGGGGCCCAAGTTTCCTTCCTGGTGATGATGGGTCTGGTTCCCAGCATTCTCTAACGCTCAGCAAGTTTCTGTGAACCAGTTAACGAGTGAAAGAGAGTGTGAATAAAGAAACACGAAAACTCCTGAACAAATCCAGGTGTTCGTGCTATGGGCTTAGTACCTACCCTCCTCACCTCTTCCAACTGAGCTGAATGGCCAGCCTCTCCCTCTGCCAGGCGGAGTTCTGCTCTGCACAGCTCCTGGTGAGCGCAGAACTGGGACAAACTGGAGGCTCTGAGTCTCTTTAAACACTGAGGGCTTTCCTCCCTGGCTCATGAGAGGGAGAACAGAGGTCCCTGAACTGCTGCACGGTAAGAACTAAAATTATCAAGAAAACACCGGAAAAGGCAAAGAGAAATGAGACTTAGTAAGTATACTTCCCTTAAACTTCCCATTCGTCTTCGCTTGCATTTGTGCCTTAGAAGCAAGAAAATGTATCAGGAAATCCAGCCCAAAGTGCAACTAGAGAAAAACGGCAGGGACTTTAAAACTGCCTTTATAACAGAACTGGGTCCTGAACCACACCCTGTTCTTCCATGGAACGAGGCAGTTGATTTTTATGCATCTGTCTTTGCATCTGTGTCGATTTTCCCCTGAGCAAGGAAGCTGTGCTAAGAGTAATTCATGAGTGGGGACTCACCGCACTGCTGCAAGCCCAGGTAAAACCTGAAGTTAAGTTTATGTTTCTGCCAGATAGTCTTATCTGATGACTAGTGGCTGAGGTGCAACATTAACTAGACAAAAACGTTTAAAAAACTGTATTTTATATCAGCCACCTAATTTAACAAGACATTATGAATCACTTAACTTTCCCGGAGGGAAAAAACCTATTTAAACAAGCCCTGCAATTCCCCAAAAGTATTTATGAGTGCCCACTGTTTGCTTATTTATTAAAGATTATTCTAGAACACATGCTGGAACACTGCCTGCATCAGATCGTAAGCCTTGCTAAAGAAAGCCTGCCCATGCACATACCTACATGAAATTAGTTTCCTAGTCTTATTTTCTTTGCTTTTCTGCTTTCCCCATTAATACTGGATCCCCTTCCTACTTTTCTGATGACCTCCCAATAGATTATCACCCCTTCCAAGGATCAAGGGTCTGTTGGCCTCCTCCTTGCTTGTCCCCCATGACAGTCAGAGACAGCATCAACCTCCTTGCATCACACAGCTCCAGAAAGCACCCACCTGCCTTCCTCTCGACACCTCATTAAGGTAACCATTGATGGGAAAGTGAAATGATACCCAGAGCCAGTATGAGACAGGCTGACACCCAAGCTGTCCCTTTGTGAGCTGGGCAACTTTGTTCACAACACGACCCCACACCGCAGGGGCCTTTCATGATTCTTTCTCCAATGGTCAGATCCACTTAATTGAAAATAATTCTTCCCAGGTGGAACCCCCTAGAAAGATTTCACAAACCTGGTGCACAGCGTGAGGTCACATCGGATAATCAGACTTTGACCTTCTGGGAACACCTCCCCAAATGTCCCCTCAGATCTAATCATTGCCAGTTTTTGAAACTGATATATCCACACTCAAACCACTCTGGACCAGAAAGTAACAATTAATTAACCATTTTTCAATCTCTTTCCCCATAACCAGGTTGAGTAGCTTCAGCTCAGGTCACAGTGAACTCCATCAAAGTTTCCTGGCCTAATCTGCATTGCTTTCAGTTGTTCCAAAAAAAAAAAAAAAAAAATTTTTTTTTCATATTTCACGGTTTTTCATTTTTACCACCCCAACACACATCAACAGATTTGGGTTTAAGGGCTGCAAAGGTACCAATCATAATTAGCATCCAGCTGTCTGCCGGCAAACCAGTTCTGATAATTAATTCGGCCATCACAGAGGAAACTGTCATGTTCCACGGGAGAAAATCAGAAGACAAGCCTTTTGCATGGAGCTGCAATGCCATCACCGGTGGGAGATGGTTCAGAGCACGTCCCCGGAGGGAAGAATTCAGAGCAATGAGATGACTGAAGCCCAGGGCACAGCAGTGCCGGGTCCCGCGAGCTCGCAGGGGGCCCGCTCACCCTTCAGAGAGACTCCTTGCCCAGTACAGCCCGCCATCAGGACCTCGGCCCTGTGTTTCCGGGAGCCTCCCAATTAAAGGAAAGTAGAGGGAGGAGATTTTTTACTGTCAATAAATAGCACTACCAAAGAAGGATCTCTAGAACACCTCCCAACTCCAAATGGTCCACCACTACTTCACCAACAGCTCACGAATTTTAGTTTGGCCATTTTCATTTGAAAGTCACGCAACGATCATGCTTACAAGCCGGAAAAGAACAGAAATTCACCTGGTAGGGCATCTCCGAATCCCACAGTCCTTTGTTTACATGGCTGGGGCAAGACCGTGTATTATTTCACCGAGTTACATTCACTGTGGGCCTGGTACCCCCTCCTTGCCCCTACGTTCATGCCCCTGCAGAATGTGCGCTCCGGTACCCCCCATGCAGCACAGACAGTCCAGCCCTGAGTGGGTACCCCACCCCAGACATGTCTACTCCCTCCATTTCCAAGTGTGGACTGGCTTGAGTCGAAGGAGCGGGGGAAGTGGGAGCCTGAACTGACACCCGTGGCAGGTGTGACAGGGCGTGTGCATCTGGAAGGCGTCCAAGGAAGCACCAGAGCTAATCTAATTAGCTGTTGCCTTGACTGACAAGCGTCTCCTCTCAGCACGGGGTCCACCCCCCAAAGGGTGGGAGGGAAATTATGCAACGCTTATGTCTGTTATATGACCAGCACATATCAAAACTTGCATCGACATGGCTTTTGCCTTCTCAAGACAATGTGAAAAAGAAAAAACACTCACCTGATTTCCTTGCAAAAATGTTTTCTTTCGTTCCCCCCTACTATACAAACCAACGAAACAAAACCCTCACCATTTCATAAATGATACACCAGACTTAGAACTCTATGTCAACTACGGAAAACAAATTGCTTCCTGAAACTCGATGAATGAACTATTGAAAGCAAAGCTTTGTAAAACTCTTTGATCCTGAGGGCTCACTCTTCTCTTTTAATTGGAGGTTAAGCTATATACCTCCTTGGTGTATTACGAATAAGTTGGACGTATCTTTAAAAGGCTGGGAGGATTTTAAAAAATAAGTCCCTACTCAGGATTCCAAGACATCAACCACTCTGTGAGCAAAGTTACAGATTAAAGCAAGCGAACTGTACTGCCACCAGCATCCTGTGACAACCACACGCCCAACGAGTGATTCTCAATGAATTCTTTCTAAGGCAGACTGCTTGGTTCTACTCTAACTCGCCTGAAAGAACCCTGAAGACAAATATAAACGCGGAAGCTCTTCTGCTTTCGAAACTGCCGTTCCCGAATCTTCCTAGATACAAACAAAGCTGTGTGCCAGAACAGAGACGTGTCAACTGTGCCACCACCGGATGGTGCCACTGGTTGGTTGCAACTACTGCTTCCTTTAGACCAGAGTTTTTTCATCCCAGGGCAAAGGCAGTCAGAGCAGACAGTTCTTTGTTGTTGGGGGCGGGGGGGGGGGTGTCCTGCAGACGGCAGGAGGTTTAGCAGCACCCCTGGCCTCCGCCCATTAGATGCCAGGGGCAGGCAGCCCCACCTCACACGTGGCGACCAAAATGTCTCACGACAGTGCCAAGTGTCCTTGGCCGATCAAGACTGCCCTACCTGAGAATCGCTGCTTTAGAACAATAAATAATGGACTTTCGGACAGCTACGAAGACTAGAAGCCCAATGTGACGAGCAAATCATCGTTACAGATCAATGCAGAGGTCCATCAGGGCCATTCAGGACACAATGGTCTCCAGCTAAGGAAAAGACTGCTTATTGGTGCTTCTTCAGATCACCCAGAAAGGACAGAAATAAAATACCTGTGGTGCCTGTAAGCCATCCCTGCCCGGGGAGAGAAAAAGAGCCGCCACCGCATGCTAGTTGTGAGTTTGCTTTTGTTTTCAGATTCTTTCCTCGAGTCCTGGAGGTTACTGGGCACTGGCTTGGTGAAGTGGTCCCTGAGGGAATGGCGTGAAAAGCACGTGTGTTTTACAGTGAACGTGCTGCGGTAGTCCCAGGTCCCTGTAGGTGCCCAGGTGGAGGGCAGGTGACCGTCAGTCAGGCCAGGGATGCTGTGAAGGGACCCCGCATGGGACAAGCGTTTGGGCTACCTGACCTCTAACGTTCAACTCCAAGATGCCATGCGCCTATGAAAGCCTTTCACTGCTCAGACCCCCCTCAGGGTCCCTTCGGAGAAAGCTGTGAGAAGCAAAGGCATTCGTCCCGCCCTACGTGGGTCAGGATCTCACAACCCCAGGACCCCTAGGGGTGACGGGCACCAACTGGACGTCTCTACCTTCCCCACCAATCACAGATGAGTCAAGGTTCCCCACCTGGTTCGGAGCTATCTCCAACTGGTTTTCCCCTCCCGACTCCTAATTCTCAGTAACCCGAAAGACAAATTACAGAAGAGTGTGATCTCACGCTGGTGTTCAATCTGTCTTTTCTAGCATCCTCTATTTATCACACGGCTTCAACCCAGTGGACCGTGGCCCCTCTGTCTTTGCCCAAGTGTACCCTTCCCCATGCAGTGCTGAAGTATGGGGACAGGCAGCCAGGAAGTCAGATGGAGATTTGCACCAACATACATTTATGTCCATTTACAGACAAGATCTATTGCAAGACGGCAATGGGGCTATGGCTCCTGTGGTTGGAAGGAAACTGGGAAGTTTTCTCTGCTCTCGGCAGGGGGGAGCCCAGGTGAACAGAACACTCGCCTAGTGGTTTTGCCAAAGTAACAGAGGCTGGTGTTTCTTCACTCTAGTTTCAAAGCACGCCGCAGCAATCCAAACAGTGGATTTGTAAGCAGTTTTTTTCTTAAACCACCCAACTGCATCTCCGAGAATTTGTTCTGATTAAAACAGAAATGGGAGCGATTCATAGATATACAACTTTTTATATTAAATTTTGAGCAGAATCCTGTACCACCTTACAGCGTTTTCCTTTAAAGAGTATGTGATTTTCACACCCATCTATGTGCCTCACAAAAGCCTCATCCTTTTGCCTCTGCACCTTATGTTCTAGATTTTCTTCCCGTGTCCAGTACATTAAATACTCCTCAGCTCCCACGGAATAAAAATTTGCAGAGATGTGCCTTTCTGTCTGTTTATTACCATGTAGTTGAATTTCACCAAACTTCACAGAATGTGGGACTGGAAGGGGCCTTGTAGATTACCTAGTTCACTTCCTCCATGTAGCTTCTGGGGAAATTGGGTCCGCAGAAGTTCAATGACATTCCTGAAATTAATAACTGAGACTCTGAATTTCTATTACCTTGCACTTCCCATTAATTACAGCTTCTTTGCCGCCCAAAAGGTGAAGCCTTTGCCTGGTTACTTTAGCAGAACCACTTAGAAAACTGGCAGCTTCTTACAAAGTTAAATAGATGTATGAATCTATTCTACGACCCAGTGATTCTGCTTCTAGGAATTTACCCAGGGGAAATGAAGACGTATGTCCATAAAATGACTTGCACAGGAGTGTTCGTAGCAGCTGCATTCCTAACAGCCCCAAATTGGAAATGACATTAACGTCCAGCCATACATTTTCAAATAAATGGTGGTATATTTCTACAATTGAATAGTGGTTATTTTTGCAGATACCCTGGGCAAGCTTTCCTGATACAAAAAGAAGAAAGAGAAGAAAGTTCTGGGACTGCCCTAGCGGGCGAGTGATTAAGACTCCGCGCTTCCACTGCAGGGGGCTCGGCTTTGATCCCTGGTTGGGGAACTAAGATCCTGCACGCCGTGCGGTGCAGCCAAAAAACTTTTTAAAGTTTAAAAATTCAGGGCTTCCCTGGTGTCGCAGTGGTTGAGAGTCCGCCTGCCGATGCGGGGGACACGGGTTCGTGTCCCGGTCCGGGAGGATCCCACATGCCGCGGAGCGGCTGGGCCCGTGAGCCATGGCCGCTGAGCCTGCGCGTCCAGAGCCTGTGCTCCGCAGCGGGAGAGGCCACAACAGTGAGGGGCCCGCGTACCGCAAAAAAAAAAAAAAAAAAAAAAAAAAAAAGAAAACAAAGAAACACCCCTCTAATACTGTAATACTTCCTTCCACCCCCTCAAATGATAACCTTGATCCCTATTTTGCTGAGAAAATTCAAACACTCCAAAGAGAAGCTCCATCCAGTCCCAACACAGGTTCAACAACCTCCCCGCTGCTCGTACCACACTCTCTGCCTTCTCTCCTGCCGCCGCTTCTGGAGGAAGTGCCCGGACCCCCAGCCAAGGCGGATCCCTCCCCTCCACTCCAGACCCCAGTCTGTTTTACCTACACCAGGACATTACTGGCAACTGCCCCTCTCTTCTACCTCATCCAATTTCCCCACCCTACTAGTCATTCACATCATCATAAAACATGCTGTACTACCGCCCATCTTAAAAACACCAGCTCTTTTTTTTTTATTGAAACATAGTTGATTTACAATATTGTGCTAATTTCTGCTGTCCAGCAAACTGACTCAGTTATACAGATATACACTTTTTAAAAAAAATATTCTTTCCCATTATGGTTTATTCCAGGAGATTGGATATCGTTCCCTGTGTTCTACAGTAAGACCTTGTTGTTGACCCATTCTAAATGTAGGAGTTTGCATCTGTCAACCCCAAACTCCCAATCCATCCCTCTCCCTGCCCCCCCCTCCTTGGCAACCACAAGTCTGTCCTCCATGTCTGTGAGTTTGTCTCTGAAAAACACCAGCTCTTAACCCAACAGCCTCCTCCAGCTTTGCCCATCTCCTTGCCTTCACTTGGAGCAAACTCTCAGAAGATTTCTCTCTGGTGAACCCATTCCAGGCTAAGCTTTCAATTACAACCTCACTTCAGCCCCAAGGCAAGCTCTTGGCTTTGATAAGACCTCCACCATGTTAACTCCACAGGCCAACCTCGATCTTATATTACTCCAGTTATCAACGGCAACTGGCAAAGCCGATCATGTCCACCATCTTTTTTTTTAAAATATATAAATTTATTTTATTTACTTTATTTTTGGCTGTGCTGGGTCTTCGTTGCTGCGTGCGGGCTTTCCCTAGTTGCGGTGAGCGGGGGCTACTCTTGGTAGCGGCGCGCGGGCTTCTCATTGCAGTGGCTTCTCTTGTTGCGGAGCACGGGCTCTAGGGCGTGCAGGCTCCATAGTTGTGGCACATGGGCTCAGTAGTTGTGGCTCGCGGGCTCTAGAGCGCAGGCTCAGTAGTTGTGGCGCACGGGCTTAGTTGCTCCGCGGCATGTGGGATCTTCCCAGACCAGGGCTCGAACCCGTGTCCCCTGTATTGGCAGGCGGGTTCTTAGCCAGTGCAACACCAGGGAAGCCCACGTCCACCGTCTTGAGACAGTTAATTCAGGAGGTTTCTGAACCACCTCTCAGTTCACCCCATGACTGGCAGCTCCTTCTCAGTCTCCCGTGTTGGTTTTTCCTCCTCGTAATGACTGTTAAAACACTGGGAGCCTTGGGGCTCAGGCTCTGGACCTCTTTGCTCTTTACACTCACGCCCTGGATACACATGACTAGCAGTCATTCTATACACAGCTTGTGTCTCCAGCCAAGAGCCCCGTCCTGCCTCCTGGAGAGCCGTCTGCCCGATGAACACCCTCCTGCTGAGTGGGGAGAGAGGTGGGCTCCTGGGCCGGGCAGCTGGTGCTCGCCAAGTGGAGTGACCCTGAAGCTCTGTTCTCACCCAGACACTCCAGGGACAGAGCCAGTGGCAGGAGCTGAGCTCTGCTGGAGTCAAGAGATGAGACGACCACTCCTGGGGTCAAGGAAACCTCCCCAGCTGCACACGCACAGGAAGGCTCCTTGGGGGTCACAAAGGGAGGGGCGCCACCCCATAATCAGTGTGGACACACCCCCATAGGCTTCTGCGGTGGGATCCATCTTAGCAAAAAGTTGCGCACGCATGTTGGGGAGGGCCCTAGGGCAGGGCAGGTGTGCAAAAAGAAACCAGATAATTGGCCAAAGGTAAACAAAGACCCGGAAGGACTGTCCTGTGGAAGTGATTCAAATCACCTGGTTACTGAGCTCCTCATTAGGGAGGACGCCCACACCCTTTCTCTCTGGGTGTGTACTTCTGCCTTGCTTCTGACTTAAATAAAGAAACTAACTGCTTCTCTGTGTGCTCTCCCACTTAGTGTCCTGTGTCTCTAATAGTAAACTTTGTACCTGTTTTACAGTTTTTGCCTCTTTGAAACATTCTTGCTTTCAAATGGGGGAAAGAGCCAGGGCCACTCTGCTTCTAGCCTCTAGCCCCTGGTGGACCAGCGGCTAGGATTCCTGGTTTTTATCCAGGCTACCCAGGTCCAATTCCTGGGCAGGGAACTAAATCTCTCTTCAGGACCGCCCACGGCTGTCTCCCCGAGATCACCCTTGGCTGCCCGAGGGCAGCTTCCCCCTTTACCATCCCCACGCTGCCCCCTCTCTCAGGTGTTCCACCTCCAGGGGTCCCCGTTTTGCACTTGCCAACTTCATTCTTCCAGGTGCTCAGCTATGAGGCCATGTCACCTCTGACTTCTTTCCTTCTCTCCATCCCACATCCGATTCACCGGCAAGTTCTATCAGCCTTTCCCCGCCTTCAAATAAATAACCAGCGAGCTAGTACTTCTCATCATTGCTGCCGCTGCCCAGCACCGTCTCCTCCTGCTTTGGTTACTGAAAATGCCTCTGAGTTGTCTTCTGGGCTCCCCTTTCACCTCCTGGTAGCAGTGATTCTTCTAAAAGATTGACCAGATCCTGTAGCTCTTCTGCTTAAAACACACCAGTGGCTTCCAGTGTCATTGAGAATATATACTCGATATATACACATGATGGAGTGAGAGTAAAAAGGCAAATGATGACTTGATGTTAGCATACGATCAGTTTTGACCTTGCAAACTCCTTTAAAGGGTCTTGAAGATCCCCAGATGGGGTCCCTGGGCTACCGTTTTAAGACCTGCTGCTGGTAAGTGGATGGTTTTCTAACTTTTTGGTAGCAGGAATGTGTTCTCAAATAATATCTTTTACCAAGCTCCAATGTATAGACAGATAGAGCTGTTTGGGTTAAAGTGTATCTGTGCTGGGAGCCCTGAATTCCTTTTCTCTCTCATTCCTTGAGAATAAGGACCAAACTCTTGTTCTTGTCACATTCTTTGACCTCACAGTGGCCTCCCTGCTGTGCCGAGAGCCTGCTTCTCCCTGGGCGGGTCCCCCTGTCCGGAGCCCTTTTCCCTTCAATTTCGGCCCATCCTTCAGGTCTCTGGGGCCACCTGCACACCCTCCACCCCCTCCCTCTTATCACCATCTAAATTCGCCCCCATCCTTTTGTTCACTGATGGTCTCTCCGCACCAGAATACAAACTTCACGAGGACACGGATTGTATTTTATTCCCTGTTGGACCCAGGGCAAGTAACAGACACTATAAATAGGGGTTGAGGGACTTAGTGAATAATAAAAAGAAGATCATGCTTTGTCTTGAGTGGAACATGTTCCTTTGACTTCCTGCAGCGAAGGTATTATTGATAAGTTACATTATCCGCACGTGCTGAGACCATGAGCTCAGACCACCCGGAAGAGCTCTATGCTCTCCACGTCACCCTAAGACAGTCAACAGCACCGAAGGAAACCATGAAGAAATTCAATTTGCCTCCACACAACATCACAATCGCATTTATGGTACGCAAAGTTACTTCTTAATTCAATAAACATTGATGGATATACAACTGTGAGCATGAACTAGCTAAAGAGGAAAAATCAGGCAGCTGGCGCCAGAAGGCATCTTGTAGGGCAGGCTGTCCACGTAACTGCATAGTGGGGAACTTGCCGTGAACTTCACTCCCCTCTGCCCACTTTTTTTGTTAATTTTAATTTTATTGGAGTCTAGTTGATTTACCATGTTGTGTTAGTTTCAGGTGGACAGCACAGTGATTCAGTTATACATATATTCATTCTTTTTTAGAGTCTTTTCTCATATAGGTTATCCCAGAATACTGAGTAGAGTTCCCTGTGCTCTACAGTAGGTCCTTGTTGTTTATGTGTCTTATATACAGTAGTGTGTGTATGTTCACCCCAAGCGCCTTATTTATCCCTCCCCCATTTCCCCTTTGATAACCATAAATTTGTCCCTCCCCCCCAAGTTTTTTAAAAGTTTAGACCAATCTAGAAAAGCTGAATGTGGAAAACAGAGGGACCATACAAATAATTATAGGTCTGCATTAATATAAAGAAAAGTCATTCTAGGCGTTACTCATAACCAACAGTGCACATTTGTAAGACGGCATAAACACAACTGGTGAAACCACTTAAGATGAACGCTCAGATCAGCCGTAGAGTAATGATCATTTTTTGCAATTAGTAACAGACCCTCCATCAAAGAAGAGATTTTCCCAGCATAAAGGAAAGTGGGGTAGGAAGAATAAAGGATGCAAAGAGCAGTATTCAGATCACTAGAAACTGAACAATGAAAGAATAAGCCACGTCATTTCTTTGACCCTCTATTTACAATAAGACCAAAAAAGAAAATAACCATTATCTGTTACATGTTTATGGTATTTTATGGCTTGAAAAATCACAGGAATGTACATTATTTCTTCTTCCACCCTGAGAAAATTTGTGTCATGGACAGAACAGTGTAACTACACACTTTTATAGGTTTTAGGTATGTTCATTTGTCTATTTTACAGAGAAAGAAACTGGAGGGTAAGACACTCTTCCAAAGAGGGTTCTCTGGTCAATAAAGTTTGGGAAATGCTGCACCCTGTATGGCCTGGCTCTACACCAGAGATGAACACTTGCGTATCACAGAACAGTTTTCCCAAGGTTTCTCAAGCTTGTCTGAACATAAAACACACTTTCTTGGCTTAGAGCCTATTAATATCTTTGCATGTCACACAGATCCTTCTAGCCTGAAGCTTCTCCAACATCACTTCCTGACCTCAAAAGACTTTCCAAAACTGAAGCCCCAGTGGGTTTATGCTTTAACATGAAATCTTTATAAAAATGACAAGTATAAACTAGACCCGTGCCTGGTGTAAAGTGGATTCAATCACTGAGTGTGAGTTTCCTGGCTTCTCCGAAAGGACAGGGGCCCAGGGTGTTCTCAGGGGAGCCCTGGGCGAGATTAGTTTTGGATGGGATGAAAACGGCTTTCTCTGAAACAGCAACGGATGCCCAAGGGTGAGGATGCCCAGGAGCTTCGCAAAACCTGAGATGAAGTAGGACACACATGCCATTAAAATACACACGGCTCAATGTAGTCTGGATAACAGCTTGTGACGTGCTCCACAGCCTGGTGGGATTGTGGGTGGGGGCGTGGGTTAGATAAGAGAATGCTACAATAGAGCATGAATTCAAATCGCTGACAGTTTTCACAACTGAAAGAATAGATGTAGACACCTCGCGGGATGATTCGTGCTTATTAAATACGTGTGAAGTTATTGTGATTCATAAATGACTCTGTGAAACCCAGACGTGGCCTCCGCAGACATAACAGGATGCAGTGTAAAATGACCTCATTATTAAAAGTCTCCTTAGATGCAAAATGATCTTGGACAGATACTCGGATGCGACCCTGAAGGACTCTGTTCCTCTTGATGAGTGCTAATGTTTGGGGTAAATTATTTCTTCGGCATTACGCAAATGGAAGTTCTGAACTCATTACGTATAAATTATTAAGTTACGAACACCACTGCTAATAAAACTGTGGCTACAGTAAGAAATGTGATTAAAATCACACGTGACTGTGACCTATTAAACAATAATGTATTAATTCATAAAGCTGTGTGCAGCTTATCCAGTTACTGTAATTAAAATATGCTTCATCGCTAATTGCCGTATCCACCCTTAAATTTCCCCGAAACGGTTTGCAAATGATGGCTGAACGGCGGCTCTTGCAATTATAAGTCTTCGAATGCTGGTAACTAATACAAAAACCCTTGTAATAAAAACACTTGAGAGACTTCCCTGGTGGCGCAGTGCTTAAGAATCCGCCTGCCAATGCAGGGGATGTGGGTTCAAGCCCTGGTCCGGGAAGATCCCACATGCCGCGGAGCAGCTAAGCCCGTGCGCCACAACTACTGAGCCTGTGCTCTAGAGCCCACGAGCCACAACTACTGAGCCTGCACTCTAGAGCCCATGAGCCACTACTGAGCCCGTGTGCTTAGAGCCCGTGCTCCGCAACAAGAGAAGCACTGCAATGAGAAGCCCACGCACCGCAGTGAAGAGTAGCCCCCGCTTGCCGCAACTAGAGAAAGCCCGCATGCAACAATGAAGACCCAATGCAGCCAAAAATAAATAAATAAATGTATAAAAAATAAACAGATAAAGAACACTTGATCTCTGTCCTAATGCAACCCTACTGATTAGTCATAGATTTATAGCTGGCAAATATTTTGGTAAAATTAATGTGTGTTTAAAGGCAGAAGAAAAATCCATGTGCAGAAATCGAAGGGAATAACAATGTTTCCCATATTTCTGCCAGATATTGACTGATACCGCAAAAAGATCCTTGATATGTCATTTGCTGACGGATGAGCGCAGGGTGAAGACTCAAGCATGGAATTTTATTGCTGGAGACATTTCTATCTGTAGCCAAATCACCAGGGAAACACTTTGTCCAACAACTTCATTCTGCAGGGGCATTTGGTGACAATACTGGCACCCTAAGAATTCGTTCAGGTTTTTCCTATTGCGTCTACCCGTCTGTGCCTGGAAATATTTACAGCGATACTGCAATAGATGCAGACACGCGGTTGAGTGCCTAGAAGCCACCTCGCCAGCTCACGTTTTATCTCACTGGCGAGTTCAAAATAAGCGCTCTCAAGCTGTATGCTTTTCATACAAATGAGACGCTATATTTTAGGAAGGGTTCATATCAACCTCCCGCTTCATATGAATAGGAACTGATCTAGCATAGGACACCTGCAAAATTAGGGACCCAAGTTTCTTTACGAGCGCCCAACTTTTCTGCCTGAGTTGAACCAGGAAGTTAGGAAAATCATGAGAAAGGGAGAGAGGAGCGGGGGGTAAAGAGAGAGAGAGAGAGGGAAGGGGGAGAGGAAAGAGAACGAGAGGTGTGGGGGGAAGGGAGGGGAATGAGGAGCGAGGGGCGGGGGAGGGGCAAAACACACGGCTTGTTCGATTCTGGCCATCTTGAATTGTTTTATTTATCCATCTATCTACCTACCTACCTACCTGCCTATCCATCTATCCACCTACCTATTTATTTACTTTCTTACTTTATACTGGGGTATCGGTGATTAGCAATGGTGTGTTAAGTTTCAGGTGTACGGCACAGTGACTCAGTTGCGCGCGCACGCACACACACACACACACACACACACACACACCTTCAATTTCAGACCTTTTGCATCTATTCCGCATCTGCGTGGGAACACAAGCCCTGAAACCACCCTTGACACGTCACTAGCCCTCGCGCCCAGTCATCCCAGCAGCACTGCCAAGTTCTCAGCCCTGAGTAACCTTCTCAACCTCGGCATCAATCCCCTGGTCCAGGCTACCATGTCTCTCACCCGGGCCCCCGACGGCCCCGCCGCGTGTCTCTCTGCTTCGACTGGCTCCTTTCCCCCGTTCTACACGTGGAACCTGAAGCAATCTTTTCCCAAAGCAATTCTGATCACACCACTGCCCTTTCACACTTGGCATTTCCCTTTGCTCTGGGATAAAAATCCTCAAGGTGGGGCTTCCCTGGTGGCGCAGTGGTTGAGAGTCAGCCTGCTGATGCAGGGGACGTGGGTTCGTGCCCCGGTCTGGGAGACCACGGAGAGGCTGGGCCCATGAGCCATGGCCACTGAGCCTGTGCATCCACAGCCTGTGCTCCGCAGCGGGAGAGGCCACAGCAGTGAGAGGCCCGCATAAAAATCCTCAAGGTGGGCTAGCAGGTAGCACGAGGCAGCCCCCCTCCCAGCACTCTGACTTCACCCGGGACCCCTCTCCTGGCTCCAAGCACAGTCAATTTCTCCAGTGGGCTGTGCTCTCTGAGGCCACAGGGGTTTTGCACGTGTGGCTTTCTCTGCCAGGAACATCCTTCCAGGACTCCACTTACCCTTCACCCTCCTCGTCCGTTCACCTGGCGGGTGCTGCTGTTCAGCTGTCACGTGTCCTGGTACAAACTCGGACAGCACAGTGTGCGCTTCCTTTTCCCACACTCACGACTGGGTGTGGTACGCCTCTGTTGACAAGCCCACGTGATCAGGGTGTGACTCCCCTACTGCACTGTGCAGGTCATGTGCACAGGGGACACGGCTAACTTCAGGCACCTCTGAATCCCTTAGCCGATGGCCCATCACGAATGTAAAACAGGTGCTCCAGCAGTGCAGAGGCAGGAACGGAGCTCAACAAGGGGTCCTCTCCCTGCGTTAATACTAGGCAGAAAGACGTCTCGTGTCCTTCCCACTTCAGCACCACACAAGTCAGGGCTCTGCAGAGCTACACAAGGAGGCACTTCACAGGACAACCTTCCACCTACTGATTGTTTATCCTATCAGATAGAATTTAAAAAGGTCACACACACACACACACACACACACACAGTCCTAAACATGGCAGTGGTGGTTGCACATCTGTATTAGAATAATCAGAGTGAGGACTTGGGTGTGCCGATGAGTGGACCTGGCTCTCAAGGCAGAGACCACTAACATGCCCCCCATGGCAGAGGGCCAGGGGGTCCCCAGCCCAGCAGAGGGGCTTCCTGTAAGCTGACTGCCTCTACAAATCCCACAAGAGTCCTAGGTGATTCCTTTCAGCTCTAACGGCCTAAGACGCAGCTCTCTTATAAACTTGGCATTCTTGTTTCCCACAATGGAGCCCACACGTCCTGCTCTTGATTTTTCGTGGACAGGGAAACAGGGATGGAACTGATCTTGGACAGCAGGCTGGCTGGAGTCTAATTCTGTCTTCCTCTGTCACCTAACACATTACCTGGTGATAGAGAAGAACATTACTATATTCACTTTCTCTGATAAGGTTACTGAGAAGCAATCAGATGGGACCGGCAAAGTCCGGCAGGTAGGGGACAAGGGGAAGAAGCAAGGGACAAGGACATAGATGGTCTGGAAAACCCAGGCCTGAATAATCCAGAGGAGCTCTAAGATAGCAAAGCACTGCTCTGAGAAGATGCACAGAGGGCATCTTAAAGGTAAAACTGCCCAAAGACAGCCTTCGACTGTGGGCTCTGGTGAGCGATAGAAACCTACCACCAGCTATAGAATCTGGGTCTCTAACTTTCTTCCATCATAGATTTTTCAGACTGTCTGCTGTGTGCTGAGCCAATCTCCTTTGACTTAGATTTTCTGGCCATTAATTATATCCAGAATGGCACGTTTTCATATGGTAAATAAACAAAGAAACATCATTCTTGGCTTTGGAGGAATATCAGTGTAATGTAAGACCATTATTCTTGAAACCCAAGCTGTAACGTTCTTTTCTCTTCATACAGATATTCTCTTAAAGGACCCTGAAATAATTTATTATGTAAAAGCACTAATCTTAAACCTATTTCCAAAAGACTGATCACCATACAGAACAAAACCCTTGCGGATTCTCCATTTTGAATTTATACATGACTCCTTGCTAGGCTTGAGATTTCAAATGTTTATGCTTTTCTGTGCTTTTGAAAAGTCAGGTTTACTGGGATATAAGTTATGCACATGCTTGTTCTTTAAACAATAAGCCCAAAGAAAAATGTATCGGTACTTTAAAATCAAAGCACTAATTCTAAGAGATGAAATGGTAAAAAGAACTTTCTGATCAGTGCATGCGTTCAGTGCTTAATTTACTCAGGAGACCAAAAAAAGTGATGAGTATTTTCATTAAGAAGGGATTTATACAACGGGATGGCTATACAGAGATACAACCATGGAGGATCATTAAGAATCAAGATAGAGTGTGAGAAGTGAGTCCAATAATGCCTGGCCATGTGGATCATATAGATTTGTCTGGACAATGTCAAAC
This sequence comes from Grampus griseus, assembly GCF_964374135.1. Classification (NCBI taxonomy): domain Eukaryota; kingdom Metazoa; phylum Chordata; class Mammalia; order Artiodactyla; family Delphinidae; genus Grampus; species Grampus griseus. The sequence continues at coordinate 171,384,879 of NC_139018.1, forward strand.
ACATAACAGTGATTTATAGGAAAGGATAACAGGTGTGATCTGTTACTGAGAAGAGAAATACCACGATTGCCTTAAAAATGATGGCTACCTATTACTTTAGAGTAGATTTCTAGTGGACACCTGAAGTATCCTCAGGATGTGAATAAAGCTCATTCATTAAAGAATTCATTAAATAAGTTAGCTTAGTACTTTATGGACCGAAGTTGCATGTATGATAAAAAATGAATGACTAAAAAATATATTATATGAATTCTATATTATATAAAACACTAGGCTAGAAGCAAGTATACGGTGAACCCTTGTTACCTCACTCCACCTCCTTCCAAGAATTATAACAAACTTCTGTATCAGGGTTCATTCCCACCCAAATAACATAAACGTGATCAATATGTAAAATGATCCACAGTTACTCATCTTCGGACAACCTGTATTAACCATGTGACTCTGGAAAAGTTACCTAACTTCTCTGTGCCTCAGCTTCCAAATCTAGTAACAGAGATAATAAGAGCACGTGCCTTCCACGGCTGTCCGTAGGCTAACCTAGAAAACACAAGCATAGCTCTCTCCTTCCACCCCCAGCAGTGCCTGGTACAGCCCAGCCCTCAATAAATATAAGCTACGGTGATTATTATCGACAGCTTACCACTACACACCTGGATGCAGGTGACTGACAAATTATACAGGAAGTTCATGCTTTCAGAGTGAGTTATCACCGCGACCAAAATGTTTCTGGACAGTCTGAGGGATCTGAATTTAAACACTCCTTCTTCCCACTAAGAAGATTTAACCACAAAGACAGTAATTGTAGGCACCATGATTGGTGTGTCCCATGTGCCAGGGGCTCTGCCCTGTGCTTTCCATACAGTCTCTTATTTATCCCTCACAGCAGCCTTGGGATGCAAGTAGATGTACTTTTTTTTTACATGTTACAAAAGAGATGTAAGAGAAGTTAAAGGACGACTCAAGGTCATACACCTAAAAAATGGTGCTAAAATCAAAACCAGACTCTCTGTGTCTCCGAGTGGAATTAACTGTCACTTGGAGTGCAAAGTTCCAATGTGTGCGTGCTGCGTGGGTCTGCCGAAAGAAGAGAAGGAGAAGGAATATTTACGGTGAACTGCAGAGTGATATTCATAGCACTAGGAATGAAAGTTTTCCCAGTGCAATTAATAAAAGTGATTTTTAAAGCAAAAAATACATGTTACGATATGTTAAATCCATTTAAGAAACCACTGGTACAAATAACTGAGCTTTAATTATTTCGTGGCATTCCAGCAATTCCTCCAGCACATCAGAAAACCCTTTGCTCCTGATCTAATCTTACCTATAGAAAAATAAAATCAAAGACACTGGGGGGACAATTTTAACAGCTCTGATTTGCCAGTACCCTTTTTTTAGGAGTAAAAACAAATCAGTGCTGTTGGAAAGGTTCCAGAAGTTTCAAGATACAAAGCTATTTTTCCTTAAGGCATCAAGCAAGCGTCACAACCAATGAGAAAATATTCGTTTTATATGGCTTTTGAGAATATCATGTACAGGCTGGAAATTCAGTGCAGGCAGACCTCGTTTTAGTGCACTGTCCTGTATTGCTCGTGGCAGATACTGGATTTTTTTACAAACAGAAAGACTGTGGTAACCCCTCATTGTCAGATGATGGTTAGCGTTTTGTAGCAATAAAAAAATTTTAAATTAAGTTATGCACAGTTTTTAAGACAAAAGGTACTATACACTTAATAGACTACAGTATAGTATAAACATAACTTTTGGGCTTCCCTGGTGGCGCAGTGGCTGAGAGTCCGCCTGCCGATGCAGGGGACACGGGTTCGTGCCCCGGTCCGGGGAAGATCCCACATGCCGCGGAGCAGCTAGGCCTGTGAGCCATGGCCGCTGAGCCTGCGCGTCCGGAGCCTGTGCTCCGCAACGGGAGAGGCCACAAGAGTGAGAGGCCCGCGTACCACAAAAAAAACAAAACAAAAACATAACTTTTATTTTCACTGGGAGATCAAAAAACTGGTGGGACTCACTTTACTGTGATAGTCACTTTACTGTGGTGGTCTGGAACCGAACCTGCAATATCTCCAAGGTGTGCCTGTAAATATAAGTAAGGATCTGAGCCAGTCAAGGATGCTGAAAGTCACTTCTCCCGGACACCTTTTAGAGACCACCTTGGAGAGTCTTTGAGAGGCAGAATCGCTCTAGGTGAGATTTATCACAGAAAGTGGTTTTATGTGCCTGCTTCACAGAAGCTGATCTTTTCCTCCAAAATCATCATAAAAGCTATCAGAAAAAGAAAGAATACTGAAAACAAACAAACAAAACCACCTGAAAGTCCAAATGGCACTGTGTTTTCTGAAAGAAAAAAAATGTTCACGTATGCAAAGGACCTAGGGAAGTCATTTCATATGTCCTAAATTAAAGATTACAAATCACATTTTTTTCCAAAAGGAATTTTTTTCCCCCAGGTATCAACCTGGCACTAAAAGCGATTCTCATGTGCGTTCCAAAGCAACAACAAAGCAACAACAAAATATGTTAAACCCTGGCCTAAACCATCTGAACTGTCAAGAACGAAGACCCACAGTGCCCAGTGATCGCTTTTAGAACAGTCAGGAGCCAAGTCTTTCCATCCTTATATCCCCCTTCTTGGTTCAATGCCTAAGACATAATTGTTCACAGAGAAAACAATACCACCTCCGTGACTTTGTTCCCCTGATCCATCCCCTTCTCTCTAGCAATCCTGAACCCTTCCTCCCTTACAATCCCAATGTTCTTTGCCCAAAGACTGTGCTTCCTATACGTGTGATCATGTTTTTTTTTTCCTTCCTTCTACTCTGTAGGTCACTGAGGCAGGGCCCAAAGATCTTTCCAGCTTCAGGGCTCAGTATAGACACGGCACGTGTTAGTAGATACTTCTGGGTCCTAGTTTCATCAGGGTCCACGGTAGTGACCATCGATCTGTAAGATGCTGTAACTAACAATATTAAAGCAGGAGATTAAGCACACGAAAGGAGCATCACAGCCATCAGGGAAATGCAAATCCATACCACAGTGAGATGGTATTTCACACCCGCTAGGACGGCTATCATCAGACAGACAGATAACAACATGCGTTGAGCAGGACGTGGAGACGCTGAGATCCTCAGATGCTGCTGATGGGAATAAAATAGGGTGCAGGAGCTTTGGAGGACAGTCTGGCAGTTCCTCAAATGGTTAAAAGCAATTCTACTCCTAGGTATATACCCAAGAGAATGGAAACTGTGTCTGCACAAAAACGTGCACACTAGTGTTCACAGCAGCATTATTCAGAGCCCAAAAAGTGGAAACAACATAAACACCTATCAACTGATGAATGGGTAAATAAAATGGGGTTTAAGCATACAATGGGATAGTGTTTAGCCATAAAAAGAAATGAATTACTAATAACATGGTATACAACATGGACCTTGAAAACATTATGCTGAAGTGAAAGAAGTCAGCCACAAAGGACCACGTACTATATGATTCCATTTATACCAAATGTCCAGAGCAGGCAAATGTCTAGAGACATAAAGAAGATTAGTGGTTGCCTGGGCTGAGGAAAGGGGTGAGGATGATGCTAAGAGGTGTGAGTTTTCTTTTTGGGGTAGTGAAAACGTTCTACAATTGTTTGTGATGATGGATGCCATCACCATGAATATACTACAAGTCACAGACTTGTACAGTCTGAGCGGGTGGATTGTAGGGTGGGTGAATTTTATCTCAATAAAGCCATTAAAAAACCCTACCAATACATGGGATCCCTGGACTATTCTTTGACCTGCACATAAGGAGGAACTGGAATGGTCAGTCCACTATGTGCTTATATCAGAATGAAGTCTCTCTGAATCACTTTTTTCTTTAGTCCCTCAAAGACTGATCATTTTGGGGAAACTAAGGCAGTTTAAAGACCATCAAATCAATCAAGGTCAGCTACTCTGATGTCTCAGATGCTCACTAATTTGCTGACTTTCTGGCTATACTGCTTATTACTTTTCTCCCTCCTACTGCCCATGAAGATATGTCAAAGCTTGTTACGAGCCTCCAACTTAGAGACACTTATAGGAGTCGAAGATGAAATCTCCAATTAGTCAAGTTTCTAATTTGTCTGAGGAAGCAAGAAAGAAATAGTACTGCAGCAAGGCGAGTTATCCAGATGGCTAAAACAAACAAAATTTCTTTTTTCTTTCTTTTTTTTTTTTTTTGTGAAATGAAGTAGGAAATTCAATGATGTGCTCTCATACCTAAAAGTGATGGCTTACAAAGAATTACATGTATTTGGAATATACACAGAAGATTTAGAACAAGTTTCTATAATTCATAGTCTATTGCTGAGAAGCAAGATACTGTTTTTTAATTGCTAGTTTTGTTTAACTATTTAAAAATGGGAAACAGTGGGGTGAAAAATGTTAAATTTGCCCAAGTCACTAAGTATAAAAGCGGGTTGAGAGTCCGCCTGCCGACGCAGGGGACACGGGTTCGTGCCCCGGTCCGGGAAGATCCCACATGCCGCGGAGCGGCTGGGCCCGTGAGCCATGGCCGCTGAGCCTGCGGGTCCGGAGCCTGTGCTCCGCAACAGGAGAGGCCACAACAGTGAGAGGCCCGCGAACCGCAAAAAAAAAAAAAAAAAAGAGCAGTAGTTATGGCAGATGACTTTTAGATTTATTTACAAAGAAAGACTTTTCTATTGTATATTCATTTTCCTCTTTCCACTAAATATGCTTTAAAATAAGATTCTGCTCTGAGACTTTTAAATAGTTGAGGGAAATCCCCTTAAACATTTCTTCAAAAAATACCATGAGAACCTCATGAACTTGCTTAATCAAAGATTTAAACAATCTCATCTTTATCTGAACCATCCATGTAGCTTTAACTTAAAAAGGTTTTCACTCAAATTTATTCATAAACAAGACAAATACCCTACCAAAATTACAGATTACAATTGGCCCCTGTGAATCACAAAGACAGAATATTCAGCATGTGTAAAAACTGGGAATTAAATTACGCTCCTTCTTGGAGATATCCATCTTATTTCTTCAATATCCAAACAACTGGGATAACTGATGTATCCAAATCAATTAACAAAATTAAAAAGGATGAAAAAGAAAAAGCGCATCCAAAGGAGAGAATCTTATCAGTACTTAAAAACAAATACTGTACCTGAAAGAACCCTCGACATAGCTTTGTAAATCCTGAGAGGTACTTAAAATCAGAGCTAATAAAAGAAGAAAAACTAAACAAAACTTTTAACTTTCCTCCATGGGAGAGGCACAAAAATAAAGAAAACTAAATCAAAGGCTTTGTAAGCACTATCTTGCAAATCAGGATAGGGAAAAATGCCAAACAGAATGATCATCTCCTGTCTTCCCTATGAAGTTCTTTACAGGCAAGTGAGCTTTGCTGTGGGGCAGATGAACTGAATTCAGTATGAAAATCCTCTACAGGAAAAAATGCAACTACTCTCTTCACAAATCATTAATATTTGACTCACATCCCAAGTTCACTGAAAATCATTCCTTAATCTTGATTGAGATAACATTTTAAGAGACATAAGCACATTTCCTGGAAAAAACAAACAAACCCTTTCACACACAGTGGTAAAGTAAATTCCCAACTCAAAACCTTTTAGAGGATTTAACACTATTTTAGGTCTTCTGTTTAAAAACCCAAACAAGACACACCCTTGCAATTTTAAACTCTTCAAATTCCACTCTCTCCAAAGGATGAATTAGGACCAGGCACTTCTCATCACGGAATAACACACTTGCAGAGCGCTTTGCAAAATTACACATATGCAATTATCTCATTAATTTTAACAATAATTAATTTGCTCCTTCCCTCAGGCTCCATCCATAATAGTGGAGTAACATGAATACAAAACTAAATTAAAACGTGCAGGCATGGCCATTCTGTAAAAGCAAAGACCATCTCTTTAGCTCATTGTGGTTATTTTTCAAATTCCCTATATTTGCAGATACGTCGTAAGGCTGACAGGGATACAAGCAAGCTCATAGCTTCATTAATCGCCTTTGTGTTACAGTACAGGTTTAAATGAAGACTGCATAGTAGCACCGCTAAGCAGGATTTCTTTTTTAACATCTTTATTGGAGTATAATTGCTTTACAATGGTGTGTTAGTTTCTGCTTTATAACAAAGTGAATCAGCTATACATATACATATATCCCCATATCCCCTCCCTCTTGCATCACTAAGCAGGATTTTAACAACACTTTTCTTCCTACTCAAAACACTGCTGACCTATTGTCAATATTTATCAAACAGGGCACGTAGCTGGTGCTTGCTAAGTATTTATTACTGTTACTGATAAAGATAATGATAAGGATATCTTTTGAGAAGAGGCTCTTACAAGAAGACAGGTACATTAAAGAAAGGCACAAGGGCAAGAACAGACTTTAACAATAAGGGGTCCTGAAAAACTTATGTTTTTAATCTGAAAAGAGAGCAGTGAATTTTTCGTAACATATATTTCATTCATGCTTTTAATATTTATAACTGACACATACAATTTACTAACAAAAATGTGGACTATGGAATTTATTTAGATATGATTTACTCTGATCATCTTTATTAGATAAATTAATTTTTTACTGTCACATATCCAAGACAATCTTCTGCACATGAATTTTTACTACGAAATAGTTTAAAAATTTAAACACTATATGCATTAAAGTTTTTATACTGAGCTATCATGTTTCATGTATTTATAAAACTTTTCAAGCTTATGTCAAGCAACGCATATATGATTGAATCAGTGATCTGAAGTAATCTCTTTATTTTCTTTCTAGGTTAAAGGTGTTCTGTGTTTAACGATGAAACATTCATTTATTTTGCCAACTTTTCATCTAAAATTTATTCAAGGAAGAGTCAGTTCAAATTTACATTATTTGCAGGGAAAATGCCAAACACTCACCCTTCAAGATTATGTTTTTTTACCTTCCTTTAGCATAAGCGCATAAATTCTCAGTGTCACTGCTGCTCAGTTTCCCTGCTATTTTTATTTTCTACTGACAGAATATTCAAAGCTGACGAATGTTGTAGAAGAGACACAGTTATTAAAAGCTTCAATTTACAGCAAATAGTGACAGTTTGCTTTTTCTGCTCGTAAAGTAACATCGAAGAGGTGTAAATACACAGGGAAGGTGGAACAAACATACTTCAGATACTTTTTTAAACAGTTCCACTAAGCAATGCTCCTTTGAAATATTACTCCAAAGATATTAGGTTCAGGTATCACAGAATAAAAACAATGATGGCTGGCAACTTTCAACAGTACTTTAAAAACTTTACTTATGGGTATCTTCTACCTGTAAGGAAGGCTTTTAAAAAGTCACAGAGAGTCGACTTAAAACAGAAGATGGAGAGTTGCAAAGTAACCAAGAATCATCTATTTGCAAGAGGGGAAAAAAAAATAAGGAGAAAATGAGCAAAATATTTCCACGGCACAAGGATGGCTGGCGTGCCATTGAGCTGAATTTCCTACCGTTGACAATAACCCAGACTTTTACTACATTTGACTCAATTTTTTGAGGGGGAGAAAGCATTTATGTACATAAACACTACAGAAATTCTGAGCGATGGCTGGAGTCAGACAATGTAAGCTAAATTTCAGAGACAACAGTAAAGCGTGTCTGATACGGAACCCTTAAATAACCTTTTTTGTGAGACTGGCTCACACTGGTGCCAAACCATAAAATATATTGCCAGTAGCACTTAGAAATGGGAAGAGAGACATGAGAAGAAGAAAAAAGAAAAACCCACAGGAGAGTTCATATAGAAAAAGCAAGCAAACTTTCTCCAGTTCAAAAAGCATGTCGTCAGCAAAAGGATCTAATTCAGAAACGCTGCTCTGAAGCTCTGGAAGGACCCTGACAACATGAAGAGCTGATTCACACACCCTCAGGAAAGAAAACCAGATAAGAATCTGGAGAACGGAACCATATCCAGAAGTAGACGAGCTTCTGCCAAACTTTGCCGGGTGATGGGAATGTTCTGTATCTTGACTGGGGAGCAGGTTACATGGATATATAATCATTTGTCAAAACTCAGGGAACTAAGAAGACTCAGGGTCTGTGCATTACATGTAAGTTACTACCACGGAAACAGTCATAACTGTGTGCCAAGCCTATGCTCGTTTTAAGGTATTAGATGCAAAATTGAGTCTTCTGTTAATAATTTTTAAGAAAATTTTCTTAATAGAAAAATATAAAAGGGAGAGCTAAGGAAATCTAGGGAGAAAATAGGAAAGGAGAGGAGAAACAAACCATTGAACTTTGAGTCACCACTGGAAAAAAAAATATCTTTCCAAAGCCTCAAAGAGTATTCCTGGGGGAAGTGAAAAAAAGGAAGGAATAACGTCTCATATTTGCATAGCTCTTGACATATATTATCTACATTTGATAAACAAGCTATTTGTGTTAGAGTTGGCTCTTCACAATACCCCCATTTTAAAGTTGATGAAATATACAAAGTTTGGTGATGTGCCCAAGGATACACAATTAGGAGACAGCCAGGATACAAACAGATCTCTAAGACTCCCACACAATTCATCTCATAAAACTATACTCCATGTGCATCTTGTGTGTGTGGTGTACGAAACATAAAAAGTAAAGCCCCTGTTAGCTTCGTACACTAGTGATGGGGCTGCCTGCCTTGCCTCCACCCTGCACGGATGAGTATCAATGTGATGGAAACTAACTAATAAGCACGTGCACTAAAACAACCAAGAATTTATTCATTCATTCATTGGTTTAAAATCTGCAACAAGGTACACCTGGGTAGGCAAGTTTATATCGGCTAAATTCTCACGACAGGGCTCTTTGACTAGAAATAGAGTACAATTTTATTATCTTAGTACAATTTTCATTATGATTTGGTTGAAGTTAGTTGTACTTGATTTCAGAAGAGCAGGAAAAAGGTAAGGCCAGACGCAAGACTGCATTTTCTGTGCATTAATTACTGGGATGTGCTTTTTGAAAAATCTTATAAAAAGTGCAGGAGAATGGTACTCTCAAAGGGGTTTCATAGAAGTTCATGGAGGCCTAAATGTGACACCAGAGCTAATGGTTGCCTTGGGTGGTCCTGGAAGCTGTACTCTCACTTCGACCCCTGGATTCCTGAACACATAAGCAAGATTCTGTATAAAAGTGCCTTTTTTGGGCTTCCCTAGTGACGCAGTGGTTAAGAATCCACCTGCCAATGCAGGGGATACGGGTTCAAGCCCTGGTCTGGCAAGATCCCACATGCTGCGGAGCAACTAAGCCCGTGCGCCACAACTACTGAACCTGCGCTCTAGAGCCCGCGAGCCACAACTACTGAGCCCACGTGCCACAACTACTGAAGCCTGCGCGCCTAGAGCCCGTGCTCCACTCCGCAACAAGAGAAGCCACTGCAATGAGAAGCCTGCACACAGCAACAAAGACCCAATGCAGCCAAAAAAAAAAAAAAAAAAGTGCCTTTTTTTTCCAGAAACACTCCAGTAACTCCAACTGCCTAGCCTAAGAGGGTCACCGTGACCTCGAAGCACAAATGGTTTGCCATACTGGGCTCACTGGGCTTACTCCCAACTTAGACAGACAGACAGACCACACACACACACAAATGAAGGAAATGAGTTAGCGTGCATGTTAAAATCATAAATCACTGAAACAACTCACATGTACCTTTTCCTTCCTAAACAGAAAAATGCATTTTGCATTATTCAATAAGATATGCAAAGTGCAATCGAATGCCTAGTCAGTGGATATTTAAGGATTTAACAGAGGTGTGAACCATCTGTTTCAATTCAATTCTGACAATCCTTCAAATTTTCTCTCAAATGAAATTTGTATCTTCTTCCACAATGAGAAATGGAAGACCAGAAATGGGCAATAAATGCCAAACCAGAGCGAAGATATAACCACCACCAAAAAAATAAAGGACAGAAGAGTGTGGTGCTTCAGGGTATGGGCTCAAAACCCACAGACGAGCCTACCATGTGAGAAAACTACTATTAATGATTAAGGTGTATCCTTCAAAGCGTTGTAGACCACAGGTATACAGTCTGCTTTTTAAACTTATAATATGTTATGAAAATTCTCCAAAGTCATTAGTCTACAACTTTCAATGGCTGTTTAGCATTCGATCATATGGCTGCATGACTATTGACTCAATCATATATCTGTTATTTCCAATCGCTGCTATTATCAATGAAGTCAACTTTTTGTTTGCTTACTTGTTAAGAGGATTATTACTTCATATACGACATAAAGTGAACACTAGCTAAAGAATTCCATTTCCTTTAAGGTTTTAGCCAGTGGCTGTAGGGTGGGGTCTTTATGAAATCAATGCGTCTGAACAAGTCATTTCTTGGTAACTTCAGGCTTCCTTCCCATCATGAATCCTTGAGCAACCAAGTGCAAAGCATACGCCCAATCATGCTTGAATTAACAGAGTTTAAAACTGGAGTGAGTTACCTGACCTCAACAACTGCTTTATCGTGTACTTACATCGACACTACATAATACAAAAAGGAAAGTAGCTTTAACCAAAGCCAGAAATTTCACTCTGGGTTTTTAAGAAAATTTTTTGGAAATATGTTGTTTAATACAAGGAAAACGTCCTTATTTCTTGTGCTATTGAATCAATGAAATGAGCAATCAGCACAAACACAATGAGAGAGACATCTTAGTAGCTGTGAATAATGTTTTCCAGCACCATACAATCAGAAAAAAAAAAGCACACAGATAAATAATGTTTCAAGGAAAAAACACCCTTCACTTTACATCCTGGAAATATGCAAATACAATACAGCTTCATACACTTGGAAAACTGGTTCTTTACTCTGCAGAGATCTTTCTGTCCATGTAACAAGCTGAAAACAAAATTTGAGTGACAAGTGCACACACTTAGCTGATGAGGAACACGGAACCCAGAAGTAACCACATTCATCTCTCATTGAGGCTATGTGACTTCCAGGCAGAAATACTGATTCAGACCTGGTCTCCTGCCACAAAGCTGGCCGTGGATTCAAATCTGAGCCGGGAAGTCTCTCCCCCGAATGGTAACTTTTAGCACTTCCTTCAGCTTATCGGGCTAATCAATGAACTATCTCAACTATCTAGTTTAATTCAAGCATTACGAATTTTTCGTAAACAGTCCGTTGGAGAATAAGAGTATGGACGTGCACCTCACTAGAGACCGAGAAAATTAGGCAACGTCATCCACATAGTTATTCTAGGTTAGGTTTTTAGCTTTGTGGGGTTTTCCCCCACATTTTAAAATAACATCATACATCTTTCATACTCAACAAAAAGAACAATCCTAGGTTAGATTTTATTCTTCTAACTTAGACTTTTGTGTTTGCTTGCATCAAAGGAGAGCTCAGGAAATTCTATTTTCCCATTCCCACAATCTTCTTCAGCTGTCCTGAAGTCATCCCTACAGACGGCTCTCGTATCGTGGTCATCAAGTTCTGTAATCTTTCCCCACTATGACAAGGTGCGACCTGATCTTCTAAGATAAACTGGTGCTTATTAAGAAAAACAGAGTAACGTTTTTGTTAAATTTCTTTTCCCCTTATGTTTGATACAGTGCAGGAAAAGTTAGACTCTACTATTCTGCCTGGGTCTTTGAATGGAATGAGATTATAAGAACTTGAGAATCCCCGTGGCCCTGCATCCCTACCCACAAACAGTACTGTTCCAAATTTTAATTTGGCCAACGTGGTAGATATAAAATGGTATCACTGTGCTTTTAATTTGCAGTTCCCTGATTACTAACGAAGTTTAGCATTTTTCACATTTATTAACCATTCACGTTTTCTTTTCTTTGAAATGTTTACTCATCCCTTTTACCTATTTTTACTTTATCACATAATTGCTTTGTCTGTTTTAGATACTAATCCATCAGCGATACGCGCTGCAGATAACTTCTCCCAGTTGTGACTTGTCTTCCCAGTTTGTTAATGGTATCCTTTGGATAAATCCCTCCCCATTTTTTGTTTTTTTTTTTGCATTCTGCATTGCTTTCGTTTTATGAAAAAGCTAATTTCAAATCTACATTAAACTAAGCTGAATACAAAGTCTTAATGAAGGAGGCCTGGTGGTCTCGTTTACAAAAACACATGACCACTGTCCTCTGGCCTTAAACCTTCAGGAAGGTCCTTTCAAACAGCTTCGTGTTCTCATGTTTTGCCACCAGAGCTCAGGAACAAGACTCTTGTGTCCACATCCACGTCGTACGATGTTCTTCAGCTACCACAGCATCGAGTCTCTTCAGCATCAGGTCATTCTTTAGTGAAGACAGCACTTCCACAAATTCTCCACCCCCTGGCTTTGGCCTGGGTCTGAAATTTTCAGCCTCATCTCCATTAACAGTTACTCTCACGATGTGTGTGCCCGTTTGACAAGCCTGGATCTATCCATACAGCTGTAGAACATTCAGCAACATCATCTTTATAGCCATTTTATGCCTCCAGTTCCCAAGGAGCTTGGAGTCATAAAGATATTCTCTTATTTGTCTTTCTTTGTTTCTTCCTTTTTTTGGGGGGGGGGGGTGGTTCATTGGACGCTTTATAGTTTTCATTTCCTTTTAAAGCTTTCTGTTTGTGATTTAAAGATCCAAATATTTAACCTATGTGGAATTAATTTTCTACATATGTCACAATCTGGTTTCATTTTTTTCTCCATATGTATAATCTTGTATCATTTATGGAATAGCTTATCCCCCCCCATTGATCTGCAACACTCCTCTTGTTATAAATGGAGTTTGCACATGTGCGTGGGACTGTGTGTGGGCTTTCTATCTTGTTGCGTTGGCCTCTTTGTCTACAGCTACACTAAGACCCTAATACCACACTGTCTTAATTACTGTAGCTTTATAGCAGACCTTGGTCTCTATAAGGCAAGACACCCCCTTCTCTCCTACTCTGATTCTTCCTCAGGAAGGACTTGGTTATTTTGGACCCTTCGCTCTTCTGAACAGCTGTAGAACTAGCTCGTCAATTTGAATTCACTTTTCCCTCTGGTTGCCTTTAATGTTTCCTCTTTGTCTTCGGTATCCTACAGTTCTACCACGATAAGTCTTAATATGTATTTATTTCTGTTGCTTGGTATACAGTGTGTTCTCTCGAGCACAGGATTCCAATCTTTCAACACTTCTGGAAAATTCTGTCTTTATACCTTAAACAAATTGACTCTCCACTATGGGGAAATAATTCTCCACAGGACGCTCATGTTTTGTGAGCAGAGGCACTGACAGCTTTGGTTCTGGGATGACTTTTCTAAGATGTCTGCATAGTGAACAACCTTAAAAGATAAAGTCGCCCCCTAGAGCAGAGGATAGGTTTGTTTACTGGCCTGGAGAGTAAAGATGTTGTCTCTCTCCTGGGCAAAGAGCAGATGTGGTTCCAGTCTGTTTTAAAATAAAAGAGTGGGGTTCCTAAGCTCGGGTGTCTTTGGATGTGACCCTGTCTTTGGATGGGATTTGGGGAGCAGGTTCTTGACATCCCCCGTTTTCAGTGTTTTAATATTCTGGAATTCCAAATTGATATATGTGAGATCTTTCTGTCCTATCACTCCTACGTCTTACTCCCTCCACTAGTTTTCAACTCCTTTGTCTGTTTCACCTTGGGTAATTTCTTCATGATCTTCCTGTCTGCTAATTCTCTCTTCAGCTGTGTGTAATCCTCCTTTAAGCTGCGATGATTGTATTTTTTCTTTCTTCTAATTCTACTGGGCTCTTTTTCAAATCCTGCTGATCATTTCTGATGGTATCTTATTCCTTGCTCAGCTTTTTTTCTTTATATATCTCGCATGCATTTGTTTCACACGCAGTTTTCAGCGCCCTAGTGTCGTGAGGCACAGGCGGATCTAAACCTGTTTGTTTATTGTTTCCGTTGACTCTTGTGTTTTGGCTTATGCCATTTCCTGTTCGGTAATTTCTGGATTGCTTTGTTGAGGGCTGGCTATGTTTTATGATAACCTCATATAAGCTGCGTCTGTAGGAATTCTCAGGGAACCGGACTGCTAATGCTTTCCTCCAGAGACGGTTTATGCTTATCTCTACCAAGTGCCAGAGGGTTCCGCTGATCTGGAAACGTGTTACTTAAGTGTTTTAGGTTGAGGTTTCCATGACCCTGTAAGAATTATAAATTTCCACCCCAGACTCATCCAAAATTAAGCTTATAGTAGCAAATTCTTAGGGGAGATGATGATTACAATCATTACTGGTTTTCCTTAGAGTAAGAGCAGAGACAGAGAGATTTCCTCATCTGTTCCCTTTCCTGGTGAGCTAATTTTTTTTCAGCTCTGACTTTCAGCAAAGGTGTAGCCTCTGTGAGTGTTCCGGCTTTGAGAGAGTGTTTCACGTCTGGCCCTCCAGCTGTACCTAGATGCCAGGCCCAATCATCTCTTCTTTCCCATGGTACCTAAGCTGTTGAATTCCTTATACAGGCATTGGCACTGGGGCAGTCCTGGTCTCTTTTCCACACTCCTTTGGTTTCAAATTACTGTCCGGACTTTTTGCCCCTTGGAGAATCTCCCCTACTCTCTTACAAGTTCATCAGTTCATCTAAAAAATATGCTTCTCTGATTTATTTTGCACCTAGTCTTGCATGGTGAGACGGCTTTCAGAATATCTGGTTTCCTCCCGTAAACTATCATTTCTACATTTTCTTTTTTGCCCACACCCCCCCAAGATGGGCATCTTTTCCCTTGTGCAAGTGCCTTTTAGAGATGGTTAAAATTAGTTGACCCTACAAGTAGTCAGAAGAGATTTTGAAATAACAGCCTTTCTGTATATTATAAAATTTACACCAAAAGCAGTCTGCGACACCCATATAGCTGGTATAATCCAATACATTTCTCAGGCTGACATTCCCATTTTTATGAGTGTAAGAAAAAGCATTTCACTGACCACTTCACCCCATGTGCCCATGGGGTCTACAGGTAGCACTTCTCTTTGTGAAACATGGGTGAATTATTTGAATGAATTTCTGGTGAAACAAAAGACTGGCAATCCTTGTGAACCAATATTTATTTAAGAGGTATCATAAAATTACTACTACATACTTGAAAGAGAAGTTTCCTTTTATTTTTGTTAAATATATAATGTAGCTTCTTACCGATCCCAAGGAGACTTCTCTCTGCACACTTTTCCGAATAAAATCACACTGCCGTTTTTGGACCATCCTTCATGTATACATTCTAGCCTGTCTTAACTCTTAATAGACTCTCAAATGTCTTACTTTTGGCAAATTTTAGTCACAGCTTTAGAAGTATATTTTTGGTGACCTGAAACACATTTCAAAAAACAAAATCTCCGAGTACAGGAAAGACGAATCCATAAGTGAAAATGCTGTTGAAATTCTGTGTCTTTAAAACCAAGAGAGCTCTCAGACTTCAGTTAGACATTCTCTGATAGTTTCAGATGCTAATGCAGAAAGACTTATTTTAACTTAAAAAAAGGGAACCATTTTTTCCTGCCATTTTAACATTAAAAGACAAAATAATCAAAGAAATCAGGCAAAAGATGACTGTTCTGTGAAGTTAAAGATTACATTTGACTATAATCCATGACTAAGACCTCAGCTGTAGCGAAAAGCGTATTTGCTCAGCATAAAAACCGAGTATAAAGGAGCTAGAAATAATGATGTAAAGAAAAGCGCATTCATGTTTCTCGGACTGCTGTTTTCACATCCCATGGCCTCTATACATTTAAATGGCTTCAGGCAGATCTGCATGTGCCCGGCCAGCCTGGCAGATATGTTCACTCTTGTGCTGAAAAACTGATTCAGGAAGGCCCATTCAACGTCATCCTGTTCTAAACAAGGGGCGTTCGGTGTTCATGGACACCAGGGGGAAGAATCATTTTTAAGACTCTAGCTCATTCTCCCCTTTTTTACACCCTGAGTCAGAGGAGTCCTTATCCTGGAAAGATGAAGGGATTGAAAATGAAGATGGATTACTATTTGAGGCTGTACTTTGCTTATTTGGGAATCTCTGTTCTTCAATGGAAAGAGCTGCATCCACACTCTCTGAACACTTCCTCCTAATGCTCTTGCTAATGGGGTAAAAATACTCTTCAATTAAGCCTCAGCGCTGCCCGGTGGTACCGTCTGCTCTCCCACGGTGCAGCACGGAGGCTGGTGGACAATCGCCACTCCCTGCGTCGCCCTGAGCCTAGGTCACCCATTGGTCTTTCTTAGTTTCACGTGTGGTCTCCATGAAAACACAGGAGAAGGACTGCCCTCGGCACACCCCACGAACTGGTGTGATGACAATCTTTTCACTTTAACCACAAATACAAACTGCGGCCAAGCCCTAAGGGAAGCTCCTAAGCCCACGCTGGGATGTGATGGAGGGGAAATCGCTTCTTTTCATTTTCTCCTTTGGTGAAAGGCTGGCCCCGGAGCTGGGGTAGTTAGTACCGCTGAGGAAGAGAGGGTCTGGGTGGCGGTAGGGCCGTTCTGGGGAGGTGATGGGAAATGGGGCACTTTCAAAGGAGAGCAGCCCAATTACGAGTCACTCTGGGAATCATGAGAGGGCCTGGGGTTAAATACACCTCTGAAAACACTGTTTACAGTACAAACACGGACCTTTCCTTTATTGAGAGTTTTATGGAACTCACTGAAATCTACGGCTCAGAAGCGTTTAATGCATCCCCTTTAACTCATGACTCTGTTTTATAAGGGAGAAAGGCTTCATTTTACTATTAGAAGTTTATGAGCTCTCAAGGGAAAGTCTGGAAAACTCGGCGGACGTTCCCTTTTCTGGATCCTCCCCACGGCTACAGCCACCACCCCGCGGAGGCGCACAGAGCCGCCCATGTTCACTGAGGATGGAGCTGGCTCCGGGACAGTCAGTCATTTTCTGCATGACTCTTAGGGGTATGCAAAGATACTTCTAGAGGATTAATAATCGCGAGGATACCAAACCAAGAGGAGCAAGGAAGTGTTATATACTAGAGATCACATACTTAGTTCCTAAAACAATGACCATGTCTAGGAGGGATTCAATGAATGCTTCCTCTGCTGATAAGCCAGTGCTTTAAAACAGTTGGAGCACTAAACTGAGCTAGGCAACAAGAGTGAGAGCCAGCTGTCCTGCCTGGGTCACCCTGGGGAGTCACTTCACCTTTTGGAGGGGCATTTTCCACCCATGCACAGAGAGAGGGAATTAAACTAGATCATCTGAAGTGTCTTTGAACTATATTATAATTAACAATCTAGATTTAAAAGTTTCATCTACTCTTTCTTATCATCATCTAACTTCTACCAGTTTAGAGATACGTTACTGGAGATAAACATCTCTTTGACATATATTCTCTCTAAAACCCTAGCTCCCATTTTCTGTGGCATTCCAGGACATACTATTGTTATAACGCTTACAGCACCTGATATCTATTCAGCACTTACTATGTGCCTGATCCGGTTCTAGGCACTCTATACGCCTTATCTGATAGAACCTTCTTTAACAACCCTACAAAGTAGACATTATTATCATTCAATTTTACAGATGAGATCAGTGATGCTCAAAAAGTTAAATACAATCAATAATAAGTGGTAGACTCAGGGGATGAACTGAACTCACCTTCTCAGCCACACTGTTACCATGGCCACAGCAACATGTTAAATACTCAACAAGTAGCCCCTAACCACACACAGTTCTCCAGAAACTCCACATGACGACTGTGACCTGGGACTGTTCTACTATTCCAAAGAATTCACATCTTGTCCAAATTTTTAGGTAACTGGAATACTTTGATACCTAAATATTAATATTATAATAACTTTTCATACTGAATAAAGATTTTTGCCTAAAATTTATTCCCCAAAGGAAAAAAAATCCTGCAAATTTCTGTAGAGATGGATGATTTCTTCTAACCTACGTGAAAGATCACATCAGGCAAAATGGAAATGATGAAATACGTATTTAGGAGATGCTGATACTGAAAATATTCCATGGGTCACTCTAAAATTTAGACAAATTTCTATTATAGTTCCATGATAAAATGGACAAGATAATATATTGGATCAAGAAACAAGAACTCAACAGTTCATCTAGGCAGCGACACAGTTATGAATAATTTTAATAAATATGCAAAGCTGGTATTCGGCCACATAAAACAGCTAGTCAGCTGTGAACCTGAAATATATTTGTAGACTATAATGTGTCTGTCCTTGGAATTAAATAATTAATCGTCACTTTCATGAATACCACGATTTTTGATTCTAGGGTACCTGCCTTTCGTCTTGTGCTTTTTTTAAGATTAATTTTGATCTCTTCACCATTTTATCTGTGACTCTTTTATAGATTAATTTTATAGCTCCATTTTTATTCTGCGGCTAGGTTCTGCATAGTAGAATACATTGCTGATCACTTGCCATGGGCATCTCTATACCCTAGAGATAACACTGCTGAACAGACTTCAAGGACATGATTGGAAATAATAAATCCTATCTGCAGCCCAGCAAATACAGACAGGAAGACACGGAATACATGCAGAAACAAAGGCATCTAAATGACCAAAGAAAAGCTAATGAAGTGCATACTCAGCTGCTGTAACTGAACAGGGACATGGCAACCACTTACTGTAGCCTCAACTAGTGGTCCGTGCTTGGGAGTCTGGTTCAGGAAGTTATGGGTTAACTACCACAGTATCCTAAAGACTCCGGATCTCTCTTGGTCTCCTGGAGGAAACCAACACTTACCAAGAATGAAACTCACATGCTAGCTGCCTACCTAGTCAGGAAATCAGCTCTGGAATGCAATATATTTTCCAAGACTTTTCTAACTACTTTCATTATAGATACAAAAAGAAGACAAGAATAGAAGTGACGAGCACTAAACACTTGAGTTCAGATCCTGTCTCGCGGTCTTAAGTTACCTCTAAGGCTGTTTATTTTGATTATAGCTCCGTAGTTAGAGTGCTTACCAAGTGATACGAACCAGGGAGCACTTTTGGAGCACTTTCTCACTTAGTTCTCTTAACATTGCAATTGTATTACAGCGTGGTGCAATTACAACAATTAACACTATTAAATGGATCATTATTAACTCCATTTCACATATTGAAAAAGATATGTAAAGCCTGCTCGTCGGGAGGTACTTCAGAGCTAAGCAAAAGTGGTGAATCAAAAGGTACTGATCTGAGCTCTCCTGAAGGCTACGATCTAATAGGAAAAAATGTATCACATAATCACACAAATAAATGTAACATTAACAAGAACAGTAAGTGCTCAGAGATGTACGAGGTATCCTGATAACAGATAACTGGTAGAATAATGTGGTGAGCTGTGAGCTCAGACTTTGCAGTGAGACTGCCAAGGTTTGAATTCTGGATCTACCGTGGATCAGCTGTAACCCTGGGCAAGTTATTTAATCCCCCTTGGAGCAGTTTCTCCTTCCATAAAAAATGGAGATAAACAGTACTTATTTCATAGGGTTGCTACAGTGATTCCGTAAGTGTTCAATAAACAGTTGTGGTTATTTTCTGCTATTATAATGATTTGACCTTGATGATGGGGGCAATGGTCAGGGTAGATTCCTGAGAGAAAGTGCTAAATGACCTAAAATCAGGCAATAGAAGAGGACAGGTGTGGGACAGGAGCAATGTTTCAGGCAGAGGTAAAAATACGTGAAAAGATTTGATGAGCGACCTATGGTATTATGGTATTATCTAGCTAGGTTATCTTAGATCATTTAATCACTTTGGGATTCAATTTCTTCATCTGAAAACTAAGGAGGGAAATTAGATTATCTCTCTGGTTTCATGATTTTTATAAATTCCATCAAATCTGAACACAATAAAACATTTGAAATGGACTTTAATTGAACATGTGTGACTCCTTTCCCTGGTTCTAAATGCAGCCAAAAGGTCCTCAGATGTAAATTTTAAGAACATCCCCATTTTATCTCCTTTCTAGCCCCCTTGCTCTGATCTCCCTTATTATTAATGTTCCTACATCTGTAAATAAAAGGAATCACACTGCAGTGACCTCGTTTTCTATCTTTGAAGGTGGTTTCCACTTTTCCAACGGTAACGTCAATTTCCTGCTCCAGGAGTAGCATGCATGGACATGATTCCAGGCGGCTATGTCCTATCAAAGGGTCTGCTGTGTACAAATATGGCTGGAAACACGTTTAAATTTACTAAACTGCTGATATAACATCATATCTCTTTATGGCCATAAGAGATATCAGTTCACTGCCAGGCAGTGGGTTTTTCCATCAACACTGCTGTGTACTGCTTTCTGCAGGAGTTCAAGCCTCACTACTTCATCCTAGTCTGTTAGACAGATTTGCAAATTTCAGCTGCTTAAGGTGAGCATTGGTACAAACTTCAGAGTATGTGGTGCTCGTTCAATCAGAGCTTATTTTCAAAACCAGATGTTAGACCAGGGTTACTCCAGAGTCTGGCTCATAATCCTGTAGCCCTTAATACGTAACCAAGGCCAAAGGGGTTCAGAGCATTTATTTATTTATATATTTATTTAACATCTTTATTGGAGTGTAATTGCTTTACGATGCTGTGTTAGTTTCTGCTGTATAACAGCGTGAATCAGTTATACATATACGTATCAGAGCATTTAAATGACGAACTCATGATAATGTGCCCACCCAGACGGCGGAGCTGTGATTCAAACCCAAGTTTACCTCACTCGAAAAAGCCCATGCAAGTTCTCTTTTTAGTGTCTTCTTAAAATTAAAGAACCTTCCTTCCTTCCTCCCTCCCCGCCTCCCTTTCTTCCTTTCTCTTTTCCTTTTCTTCTTTCCTTCCTCCCTCCCTCCCTCCCTCCCTCTCTCCCTCCCTCCCTTTCTTTCTTCCTTTTCAAATCACTACACTGCTTTCTATCCATTTGTCATTAACTAACATTCTGGAACTTCCAAGAGCTGTCGATCTTCCAAGAGCTGTCGATCTTCTGGAACTTCCAAGAGCAGCTGACACACTGCTTTACTCACCCCAGGGAAAGCTGATGTCTACTTCTCAACTCATCAAAGCGAAGGCACCCTCCGTCTAACAGCGACACTGTATTCATAAGAGCAGCCATTTCCTCATCTTCTCTTCCTCAGTCTTGCTTGTACACCAGCAGTCAGAGCAAGGCAAAAGGGCTGGTGTTTAACAGCACCCAGTATTATTAGCTCACAGACTGACTGAGAGAGGTCCTTAGAAAGTATACCCTGATCACAAAAGGTTTCTAAATCAAAATGTTAAAATATAAAACTAAGGCCCAGATAGAGCAGCTCCTACTGAGGCCTATGTATTACAAGTCAAGTCAGTGAATTGTTTTCTCAAGCTGACCAGGTGGACACTTGCTTCCCATTGCTTATGCTGGCGCCCAGTTAAGGAAGAAAATATTGATATATTTTAAATTATAGAGGAGAGCACAGGGACTAGCAGATTTGGCTTGGCACCTGAAAGGAGAGGAAAGAGAGCTCATTCAATGTTCCCCTTGCTCACTACACAGCTGTACACGCCAAGCACTCTTTTTTATTCCATTGTAAAATTCAAAATATAGGCACTCAATCTCTGACAGACAAATTCCTTACATCAGCTAGCAATGCACAAAAACAGACATAAATTGATAAGCTGATATCCTACCTCTTCAAAGCAAACACGTCCAGCATCTAGAATAATCTGTCGCGGCAAAGTCTTGGGCTGTGCGCCAACGTGGAGTTGACAGGCTGGTGACCGGACAGAGCAGGGGGCCCAGAGAAGACTCAGCCACAAGGAAGATGAACTTTTCCCTCCAGACTAAATTGGCCTCCTGTATTCTAGCCCATAAAACCTCTTCCTTAGTAGATATCTCTCCACTGAGGGGTATCCAGAAACCTCCAAACTCATCTTTCATGGCCTCCTGCCCTGTCTCCTCCTTTTCTTTCAGTGTTCCATTGGTCAGCACCATGGATAGCTCTGCAGGAACCGTTGGCTCCAATTAGGACCGAAATGAAAGAATCTTTTATAGCTTGGGGAAAACACGTGGGGTGGAGGGAATGGAATCTGAGCTGTTTTTATTTTCTTTTTTTTTAAGGTCAAGTAATGTGATAATGACTTTATAGGCACTATCCTCACAACACTATGATACTGGCACTCATAAGTCTTCTATTATATTTAAAATACTTTCAACTTTATTTGGGAATATTTTACCCATACACTAAGGTCAAGAGAATAATGGAAGTCCCCATACTAGGAGTATGTAGACATACTAGGAGTATGTCTTCTTCCATTCATTTTCACTTCTCTCTGCCCCCTCCCCACTGCTCGAGTAGATGCTTTTGAAGCAAATCCCAGAAATTATACTAGTTCATCCATAAACATTTAAGTATATAACCACAAACTATTATCACGTAAAATATTAATGATTCCTTAATATCATCAAATATCTAGTATTTAAATTGCCTGACAATCTCAAAAAAATTTTTACACCTGTTTGTTTCAATGAGATTTTTAAAAACATGTTGGAGATGTTTTAATACACTGTATTAATACACTGTTATTATTCTTATTGATAGTCAAACTGTTACATTTTTGGCCAATGAGTACCTCTAAGCTGGCATCCTGGGTTCTTCTGACACAGTCTTTGACAGTTTCCTTCCCTTCGGGATGGACAAGATCCTTCAGGACCTGGAATTAGCCATTTTTCTAAGGATTCCAGAGATGTTTTAGTGGGAAATGGTATTTAAAGAAAAAGATCCAGGAGCTTAAGCTACTATGTTGGTCTTTTTTTTTCTAGGCCTATTTGGGGAACCGAAAACAAAAACACTTTTTTTTTTTTTTTAAGTAAAAAAAAAAATTACATCATGAGGTCTCACTATATTTCCAAACTCAAATTTAGGACTCTAAGACTTAATTACCTTCTCTCATTTTGTATCTCCTTTCTCTCTGGGTGAAAATCCTAGTTCCAAATGACGTAAACATAATTAATATAATTATTTATGTAATTATAAAAAACATGAGGGAACTACACTAAGGCACATTAAAATCAAATTGCTCAAAACCAGCGATAAAGAGAAAATCTTAAAAGCAGCCAAGGTGGGGAAAGGGTTACAAACAGAAGAACGAAGATAAAGATACAGCAGATTCCTTGTCAGATACAACGCAAGGGAGAAGATAGTAGAACAAAATCTTTAAAGTATCAGACGACGTAACTAAGATTCTATACCCAGTGAAAATATCTTTCAAAAATGAAGGTGAAATAAAGTTTTGCAGATATATAAAATCTGAAAGAATTTATACATGACAGATCTAAAAGATAAGAAAAGTTAAAGGAAGCCCTTTAGGCAGAAGGAAAATTATACTAGACAGAAATATAGATTTACACAAACGAATGAAGAGCACTAAAAACAGTGAATTGTAACTAACATACCTTATTTTTTAATCATATCTGTATAACAGATATTTCACTGTTAAAAATAATAAAAATATAATGTGGAGTTTATAATATTAGAAGTAAAATGTATGACAACAAAAGCATGAAGCCTGGGAGATGAGAAATTAAAGTTCATTATTTTAAGGTTCCTATAATATATGTGAAGTGGTATAATGTCACTGTGAAACATCACAGCAGTAAACTATAAGCCCTAAAGTGTACACTAAAATTAAAGAATAAAAGATTATAGCTAATAGGGCTTCCCTGACAGCACAGTGGTTAAGAATCCGCCTGCCAATGCAGGGGACACAGTTCGAGTCCTGGTCTGGTAAGATCCCACATGCCACGGAGCAACTAAGCCCGTGCACCACAACTACTGAGCCTGCACTCTAGAGCCCGCGAGCCACAACTACTGAGCCCACATGCCACAACTACTGAGCCTACGCTCTAGAGCCTGTGAGCTACAACTACTGAGCCTGCATGCCTAAAGCCTGTGCTCCCAACAAGAGAAGCCACCACAATGAGAAGCCTGCGCACCACAACCGAGAGTAGCCCCCACTCACCGCAACTAGAGAAAGCCTGCACGCAGCAGTGAAGACCCAACACAGGCAAAAAAACCAAAAAAGATTATAGCTAATAAGCCAACAAAGGAGATAAAATAATGTAAAATATACACAGTTCAAAAGACACAAAAGAAGTGGGGTGTGGGGAATGAAACAAATAGGAAAAAAAAAAGGGAAGTGTTTCAAACTTACCTATATAACTAATCACATTAAGTCTAATTGGTCAAAATACCTGAATTAAAAGACAAGGACTGTCAAAGGAGATGAAAAAGCAAGAACTATATGCTGTCTACAAGAACTTCACTTTAAATATAGAGATAGAAACAGGTTAAAAGGAAAAGAATGTCAAATTATATACTATTCTAACACTACTCAAAATAAAGATGAGGTGGCTATAATGATATCTGACTAAGTGGATTTCTGGCCAAAGAATATAACTAGAGTTAAAGAAATTCATTACATAATGAGAAAAGGGTCAATACATCAAGAGGACATAAACAACTCAAACATTTATAAATATCGTTACACAGCTTCAAGATATATGAAGTAAAAACTAACAGAATTGAAGAGAAATAAACAAAACCATAATTACAGTCTAAGATTTCAATACTCCTGTCTCAACAACTGATAGAACAATTAGACAGAAAAATCAGTAAGGATATAAAAGACTTAAACAACACAGTCAACCAACATTGTACAGAAACAACTGGGTATGCATACGCAAATATATGAACTTTGATCCACACCTCATACCATATACAAAGATTAGCTCAAAACACATTGTAGGGCTTCCCTGGTGGCGCAGTGGTTGAGAGTCTGCCTGCCGATGCAGGGGACACAGGTTCGTGCCCCGGTCTGGGAAGATCCCACATGCCGCGGAGCGGCTGGGCCCATGAGCCATGGCCGCTGAGCCTGTGCGTCTGGAGCCTGTGCTCCGCAACGGGAGAGGGCACAACAGTGAGAGGCCCACGTACGGGAAAAAAAAAAAAAGAAAAAAAACACATTGTAGACCTAAATGTAAAACCTAAAATTATAAAGTTTGGACTGAAGAAAAGGAGAAAACCTTGTGAATGTGCATGAGGCAAAGCATACTCAGCTGTGACACCAAAAGTACAATCCATAAAAGAACAAATCAATAAACTGAACTCAACAAAATTTAACAGCTTTATTCTTCAAAAGACACTGCCAGGAGAATGAAAAGACAAACCACAGAAAGGGAGAAAAGCTTTGCTAAGCATACATCTGGTAAAGGATTTATATCTAGAACATACAGAGAACCTCAAAACAATAATAAGAAAAACTATTCCATTTACGAAAATGGATAGATTTGAACAAAAATTTCACTACGTAAGATACAGGAATCGCAAAAGCTCAACATCATTATTCATCAGATAAATGCAATTTAAAAGCATACAGAGAACCTACTAGAAAAAATAAAATTGAAAAAACTGACCATATCAAGTGCTGACAAGGATGTGAAAGAGCTGGAACTCTCAGACACTGCTGGTTGGTATATAAAATGATGCCGCCACGCTGAAAACGGTTTGGCAGGAACTGAAGAAAGTAAGTCTACACCTACCATATGGTCCACCCATTCCACTCCTAGGGATTTACAGTGACAGAACATGTCCCGTCAAAGACCTGTACACAAAAGCTGATGGAAACTTTATTTTTAGTAACCCCAAACTGGAAACAACCCCCATGTCCATCAACAGTCCACTTGAGAAACGAATTGTGGCATATCCACTCAATGGATTCCTACTCAGAAATAAAAGAAATGAATCGCTGATACACGCAACCACCAGGATACTCAAGGTAATTACGCTGAATGAAAGGAGTTTGATGCTTTCTTCTAAAAAAGAGTACACACTATATGTTAACGCTCTACAAAATGCAAACAAATGTACAGCAAGAAGCTGGGGATTGGGGGAAAGGTGGAGAGGGGCAGGAGGGAGGGATATGGTTTACACAGGAACACAAGAAAACTTTGGGCTCACGATCTTGATCATGGTGACTATTTTACAAGTATACACATGTCAAAAAATGCATCAAACTGCATATTTTAAATATTTAGTTTACTATATAGCAATTGATCTTCAATAAAGATGTTAAATTAAAAAGAAAAATCTGACTCAATGCCACGAAACTAGCAAAAGGGAAGAGTGGGATTCGAACCCAGGCAGCCTGTGTCCAGAGCCGGTTCCCACACCTACAGGTCCACACTGTGGAGGGGAATCCCATGTGTCTCCTGGAGCTAGTTTATTCTCCTGCTTGATGTTAGGTGGCTAAGCCCCACTCGGGCTGTGCTCACTCCCAGGTAAACTCCCTGGGGCATTTCACAATTGATTTACTTTTCCTTTGAGGGTTTTCAGAAGCCCTCTGACCCCAGAGATATGCCTCTCCTGAGTTTTCAAGTTCTGCCGGCACAAGCACGCCCTCCAGGACCCGGCAAGGCTCTGAGACCAGAAGCTGGACGACACTAGCTATGGCCTGACCACCCCTGCACCCTCTGGTCTCTTTTGTAAAGGAGGAGGCTAGGCTGATTTTCAGAAGCAGAAATTTTGGCATCATGTAAACAGAGCAGCAATCATTCTCCCTCCCTCTCTCCCTCTCTCTCTCTGCACATAATTAAAACTAATCCCCACGGGCTTCCCTGGTGGCGCAGTGGTTAAGAATCCACCTGACAATGCAGGAGACACGGGTTCGAGCCTTCGTCTGGGAAGATCCCACATGCCACAGAGCAACTAAGTCCGTGCGTCACAACTGCTGAGCCTGGGCTCTAGAGCCCGCGAGCCACAACTACTGAAGCCCGCGTGCCGAGAGCCTGTGCTCCACAGCAAGAGAAGCCACCGCAATGAGAAGCGCGCACACCGCAACGAAGAGTAGCCCCTGCTCGCCACAACTAGAGAAAGCCCGCACGCAGCAACGAAGACCCAATGCAGCCAAAAATAAATTTAAAAAAAAAAACACTAATCCTCACGATTTCCACATCTTAGGAAAAATACTTAAAATGTCATCTTTTGTCATTAACACTTAGATAACAATGAACACTTCACTAGGAGGACTTTGTTAGAAATAGAGAACATTAATACAACCTGTGAGAAAATTTAATTTCACATTTGGAAGTGGTGTACTGACCACACGGGGTCCTCCTGTGTGTAGATGGGGGCCAGTATTTCCTCACGCACACCCCACTTCTCCACATCAGTCCTCCTCACCTGTGTTGGGTGTCTCCTGAGCCCAACAGGTCCAACTGCACCTCAAAATGCCACAGGCGGGGAGATAAGTAATGACACACAACCTGCTACAGGTGAGGGTTCCTTCTCAACGCGGCTGATCAGGGGTCCTCTGGTTCCTCACGTCTGAGTGATGTCAGAGGGATTCCTTCTGGCCTTTCACATCGAGGGTTTTAGGTTCAGAGACCAGGTTCTGAATTGCTTTTCTGACTTGTCAACAAAACGTATTTTGAAGGCTGGGCAGAGGAGCTGCTTCCTATCCTCTCCCCTCCCCCCGGCTGTTTATTTTTAAGTAATTACTAGAGTTCAAAGTCTGCCAAGTCACCTTCTATAGTCACACCATCCTGATGGAGGACAAAGCCACACCTGCATCCTAAGGTAAAGCAGTCAGTATCCAGGTCCTACACACAGAGGTGTCCGAGGATGGAGGCCTGGCTGATGGCAAAACCAACACCAAAACCAGGCTGATGGGCTAAGTCCAGGGCAAATACCAGCTTGCAGCTTCGGTATTTTTTCCCCTATGACCTCCTAAACTTCCATGTGTGGAGTTCCTTTCACAGCCTAACTAAAAAGAGCTGCTAGTGGGGTGGGAAAGAGCTGGCTGGGGAAGGCTGCAGCCTTGGCAACATCACAGAAACTTCTTTGGTGATGGAAGAGGCTCTAATAATATCATGAAATCAAAGCACCACAGACGCAAGACGAAAAGGGAAAGACGGAAAATGCGTAACGGACGTGCGACACACGGTTTAAAGAAAATCCCCTCCAGCATAAGTGTCTGAACCGCAGGCTAAGATGTACAGCTGAAAGAATAGCAACTCCCAGTCACCCCGTGTTTTCAGGGCTGACCAGGTGCCAGCCACTGTCTGAGGCTCCTGGGGACACAGAGGTGCTCTCAACAAAGTCCCCGCTCTTGGGGGGGACCTCCATTCTAGAAGGAGGCAGATCAAATAAAGTTAGGGGCAGGGAGGGAGGTGAGGCTTGTTTTAGGTAGAGTGGTAAGGAAAGGGCTTCACCGACAATGTGCTGAACTTAAATGACACGAAGGGGCAAGCCGAAGGCCATTGAGAAACTGCATATAAGGGCAGAGCTATTCGTGTTAAAAGACAAATGTCAGTGCCTAAGAAAATAAAGAGGGAACGGACGAAACATCAAAAGGCTGCCTAGGGAGACGTCGTTTTATTGCGCTTTGCTTTACTGCCCTTCACATATGCACTTTTTACAAATGGAAGGTCTGTGGCAGCCCTGCATCGAGCGAGTCTATTGGTACCATTTTCCCAATAGCATTTGCTCGTTTCATGTCTCTGGGTCACACTTTGCTAATTCTCACACTATTTCAAGCTTTTCCATCATTATCATACTTGTTACGGGGCTCTGTGATCAGCGATCTCTGGTGTTACCACTACAACTCGCTGAAGGCTCAGGTGATGGTTAGCATTTTTGAGCAGTAGAGTATTTTTTAATTAAGGTATGTACATTAATTCTTTAGCAACAGCAACAATGCTATTGCATACTTAATAGACTACAGTAGAGTGTAAACATAACTTCTACGTACGCTAGGAAACCAAAAATTCGTGACTCACTTTATTGGGATATTTGCTTTACTGCAGTGGTCTGGAACTGAACCTGCAATATCTCCGAGTTGGGCCTGTATTGGTATGTTTTCCCTACTTCACTGTTATTGCCTCTTAATCGAATGAGATTCTATCTAGATATCAGGTGATCTACATCTTTATATTACTGAGTGGCCCACACACTTGGTTTCTTCAGTACAAAACCTGGAAAGAGGTTGTGATTTTCTTTTTTTTCTTTTCAGGTGCTCTAGGGACACTGACAAGATTTCCTGAACTTACACACTTAGCAGTTAATTCCAAACACTTGAGTCGAGGACACACAAATGTGGGATCACTAACCACGTAAACACATGAATGATTTTGTATGTACAGCTCGGCAACACAAACAGTGAAACAGGTAAATGGGAAACAACTACCTGGCTCTTTGAATCCAGGTAACGGTTCTGCTTTGCCGCTATAGTGGCTGTCAGACCTCACGCCACCCTACCTTACCTTTGGTGCTTATTTGGAAAACATGAATTGCTGGGCCTCAGATTTTGGACTCCAATGCTATTTTCCACTTAAAGGAACCAGGACTCCGTGGAGAAGACTCAATTCTTTGTTGGGGCAAAGAAATTAAAACCTGGGACTGGACCAAACCTAGTAAGAAACAAAGACACGAAGAGAGAACGCAGAAAGCTTGGGAGGGATTGTACCACCAATACGATCTCAGTCACTGGTACAAGATGAGCTGAGAAAGGCCCAGAGTCCATAAGATGCCCAAAGAGATAAATAGTATAAAGTATGGTTGAGAGAGGTCACAGCCTTGAAGACGCACTAACTGAAGACCAAGTGCAAAACAACATAAACGTACAGCCTTCAGTGGATGAACACACACCCACGCAACCAGAAGGGTGGCTGGCAGGAACGCACATTTGTATGTCATTCTGAACCACCCACATAAGGGGACGAACTCAGAATCAGAGTTGATTCAGGAAGGTTGGCTTTCAGGGACTGAATAGCTGGCAAAGAGAGACACCACTTCAGGACCTCTGAAGGGGATAACGGGATGGGGACATGGTTTTACAGGAGGCTGATTTGATTCAAGAACCAGAGAAGTTGAATGATTGCGAACATACCCTTAAGCCTCATGCACTGACTTCCCTTTGAGAACTTCAGCATAAACTCAGCATTTCCTCACCTTCTTCCTTGATACTACCCAAGAGCAACAAGGTGAATATAAGACAGTGTTCTTATTTTTCTTTAATTTTTATTTTATATTGGAGCATTGCTGATGAACAATGTTGTGCTGGTTTCGGGTGTACAGCCAAGGGATCCAGTTATACACATACATGTATCTATTCTTTTCAAATTCTTTTTTTACATTTAGGTTATTACAGTATATTGAGCAGAGTTCCCCGAGCTATACAGTAGGTCCTTGTTGGTTATCTATTGTAAATATAGCCGTGTGTACAGGTCAATGGAGTTTCATTTCTAGCTCTATGACTCAGGTAAACTATTGGCCATTTTACCTAACCTGAGGCTCTTCATTCTCTCATCTGAAAGCAAGGCGAACACCTACATCTCATGGGATCATGAGATCACGGGAGATGAAGCCTGCAAGGAACCTACCAGGTCCTGGAACACGGCAGGAAGTCAATGAATGTCAATTCTCTCTCCTTAGCGTAACTGAGACGACTTCTGTCACTACTCACTGCTCCACCTGGATGTTAGTGCGTGCGTATAAGAAAAATGAGGGATACTGAAAGTATCTGACTCTATCGTGCATCTGAATTTTTCTAGAAAAAGCTGGCAAGATTCTTAGTATTTCAACCACAGTAAAGCCAAAACTCATCTTGTATGATACATTCTTGAAGGAGCATCTTCCCCACATGCCATCATTTCTTTTCTCACCATGTTCCACTATAAAATTTGAAAAGAATCTTTTTACTCAATCGGCTTGATGACCAGTACCTTTCTTGTTGCCCTGTCTTGTTGATTACACTTGTGAAGATGAAGCAGAGTCTGGCCTCAGAAAACTTAAAATTATGTAGTTTCGAGATTTTAAGTATTTTTCTTTTTTGGGGGGGGGTTGCCTCTTTGTGGGTGTCAAAAGACAGAACCAGACCAAAGAACAGGAGAAGGAAGGATTTATTACTTGCAGCAAGTAAGGAGAACAGCAGCGATCTTCCCAAAGCAGTGGCTCCCGGAACAACAAAATCTGAGAGGTGTTAAGTATTTCTAAAACAAAAACTTTTAGTGACAAGATTTACATTCCTTAGGAATTATCTGGAATTTAGTACCAAAACAAATTTGCTAGTTGCAAGACATTCTATTAAAAGATCACCACTCACACAGTTTCTATTGAGAATGCATGAGAACAGATTAAAAATGCTCCTGATCTCACGTAAACAGTCTGAAACACACACGTCATCTCTGCTTACAGCCAAAAGCATTAAACAAGAGAGAAGAATTAAAACAAAAAGCCCATGTTTCATATATTATGAAAACCTGAGGCCCAGTCTCTTCCTCCAACATAATCAGTTCTTCCAACATCCATTCTTCCATATGTCAAGCCCTCAAGATCTCAAAAATATAGAAAAGCTTACCTTTCAATCACTTAAAACCTTAGGTGGGAAAATGCTCCTACCTAAAGAAACTCAATGAAGAAGTACGTCTTGTTTGTTTATTTTCCTCTTTCTCTTTTGCTACGTCTTTGCGAATGACCCCCTTTTCCCATGTCCTGTTGGGTTCTGCAGGAAGGCTGGACTGTTACCGATCCTTCCGAGGGTGCAGGACAGGCTGACATCATCCAAGAGGAGTTATACACAAGGCACGATTTCACAGTGCTTCAGCCAGGAAGAGGAAGGGTGGTTGTGTGGAGTGAGAACCCTTCTCTCGAGCTCACATTTAGAGAGTCCCTTTCCAAGACTCAGGACACATTTTGAGAGGTGATGTCACCTTGAAGGTTTTGAGGGGACCTGGTTAGAGAGAGACTGAGCAGAAGGGATGATTCCACTTAATCTAAATAAACAAGTGGAAAGGGGACGTACAGTAGACAAAACCAATTACACAGCTACGTGCTTTGTGGCTTCATCCTTCTTAACTTCACGGGCTCTCTAGTTAACTTTGTTGTTGTTGTGTGTGGCGTGTGTGGGATCCTAGCTCCCTGACCAGGGATGGAACCTGCGCCCCCTGCAGTGGAAGCACAGAGTCTTAACCACTGGACCGCCAGGAAGTTCCTTTTTCTTTCTGTAGGTTAAATTTTTTTAAATAACCTATTCAACAGTGAATACATGTACAAAATGGAACATTTGATACATACCAAAGGGTGAAAAATGAAAAGAACGTACCCTCCCTCCTTGCTTTCCCCCCCTCAGAATAACCACATGTACCGGTTTACTCTGTCCTCCTCAGCTACATTCCAGACGTTCACAAACACAATCACATACTCCACACACCCCGGAAAACACTCCCTTGATGGACAAAGAGAAGGCACAGACCCATGGATTCATAGAGGGGAAGGTCTCCTTTTCAAACATAATTCCTTTATCTGTGAAGTTAAGGAACTGTTTCATTTCCAACATGAGAGACGTGTGGGCAAAAGATCCCACATGCCGTGGAGCAACTAAGTCCGTGAACCACAACTACTGAGCCTGTGCTCTAGAGCCCACGTGCCACAACTACTGAAGCCCGCGCGCCACAACTACTGAGCCTGTGCTCTAGAGCCCACGTGCCACAACTACTGAAGCCCGCGCGCCTAGAACCCGTGCTCCGCAACAAGAGAAGCCACCACAACGAGAAGCCCGCGCACCGCAACGAAGGGTAGCCCCCGCTCGCCGCAACTAGAGGAAGTTCGTGCGCAGCAATGAAAACCCAATGCAGCCAAAAATAACTAACTAAATAAATAAATTTATAAACAAAAAAGAGAGAGAGAGATCAACACAAACGAAGAAAGAATCTTGCCTTAACATTACAGGCTGAGGATGCATTTTAATGTCTCCAGTCTTGTTTACCCTGTACCAGCAGAAGCTGAGAACGACAGCACGGTTTCTTCTGGACTCCAGAATGGTTTTTTCTTTCAGAAATCAGGGCAACCTGTCGGAGGCTCCTCTGCATGAGATGACGGCTCATTCATACAGGACACTGAGGGTGCCGTGTGCATAGCTCAGAAATGAGGGAATCTTCAGTATTGCTTCCCAAAAGATTAGTCTCTTAAAGGGAGAGAAAACATGCACTTTTATCCCCTCCCCCCAAATCTACGAGATATTCACTGAAATAAATACTGAGTTATAAAATGCTGAATAGCACATATAATGAGCTTAGCATAATACCGGTCACGTGGTAAACAGTCATTGCTTATTATTATTGTTGTTGTTGTTATTATTATTACTACTACTACTATTAAAATTGCTGCTAAGGTAAAAGACTCAGAAGGAAGACAGTAAAAGGGACCTAGGGTAAATGGGCAGTAGGGAAACACTTGGCAAAAAGGTCTCTGAGGAAGCAATACTGAACATGATACTTGAAGAATAATTGGGCATTCAGTATGTCAATACAAGGACAGAACATTCCAGGCAGAGAAAACCACACTTATGGAGAGCTGAGGTAGGAAGCAGGCTGTATCTTTAATGGGAAGTAACCCGGCCTTGTAGTTCTGGGTTCGTTCCCAGTGGATCTCTTCCAGGGCTCCCCAGTGTCAGCTCAGCTCTGATCTGGGTCACTGCCATGATCCTCCTGTCCCAGAGCATAGTGAGATTCTGGGACACTCAGGACAGGGCTAGAGGGACAGAAAAACTCCCCTCCAAGCAGCTCATCTTACGCGACGAAGACCCAAGTCTTTTATTATATCATCAGAATCATTATATCTTCAAAGACACTGCCAGGAACAGAGTAGACATAGCCTGTGCCTCACAGTTGCCAGGTGGGTGCACACGGAGCCCATCCCCAAGCAAGGCAATTGTCTACTGCTATTTCCGCATGCCATTTCAGAGTTCAAGTTTAGCCATTTTGTCCCAAAGGAAAGGACTGAGGCTTGATAAGTCTTAACTCTGGATGACAGCTGTGATGAAATTCGGAAGAAAACATAGACACCTTTTTAAAAGAAATGCTATGAGCTTAGCATTGGAACATGATTTTCCTACCTTCCGTACCTTGAGTGTTCTGTCTTACAGTCAGACCAAACACAGTATTCTACTGGAGCAAAACAAAGAAAAAAGGTTTTACCTCAGAAGATAAGTATCACCCTGCTGGGTCTTTGCATGAAATTATGAGTAAGCTCGCAGATACTGGCTGTAAATATTAACACACAAGCAACAAAAAGCACAGTCTTAAACGATCCTTTACATGCCACTTTCTCTACCCTATTAAGATGCTCGTTGTTTCTGTGATTTATCTGATAATAAATTTTTGATGACTGGTAGGTCTCATAAAATTGCTCTGGTGCTGGCTACACTGATTAATAAGTCTGAAGGATCGAAAGTGTCAGGAATTCATGTGTACGAATAAGTTACTGCCAAATATATATTAGGTATTCCATAAAATATAGAATAAAAAGGTGGATCTCGTAATTTTATCTTGTATCTATTTTCCTGTAACCATTTATATTCAGGGCCATCATCATCTTCTGTGGCCTTTACAAAAAAAAATCAATGAGGGAAATCCACGTGGGGGGCAAATTCAAGAACTAAACTAAATCTGAAAAAAATAATGAATTGGTATAGACAATAAAACATGTTTCCCAGAGAAACAAAGGTTTTTTTCCCCCAAACCTTTAAGGTAGGTTTTTGTTTGGGGTGGATTTTTTTTTTCTCCTGCCCTCTAGACTTTTACTTTTAAATCTTAAATGATACTGCAGGCCTCAGGCACGACAGGCAATGAGCGGGTGAAGGACCAGTGGAAAAGTGTTCAAAAACTCCTGTTAGCTAACAGGCTTCTGAATGTATCGCTCTGGTCCACAGAGAAGGCTGGAGAAGGTAGCAAGGAGATGCTGTGTCAGCTACTGCAGCCTTAAAACAAAGCTGGTGTCTCTTTGGACTTTAAAATTGTTCCTATGCAGCTTATTTTATTTTTGTTTCATCAAATAAACAAGAGGGGTTTTCCATGGGAAAAAAAACAAAACAAAAAAACATGTTTCCCAGAAAAACAGAGGATTCAGGATTAGAAATCGGTGCTGAGACGACCCTTAAGAGATGACCTAGTTTGAACCTCTTGCTTTTAAGATGGGGAAGCTGAGAGTAAGCATGATGAGGTCCTTTGCCATTGAGAGAACTGGGGCTGGGAACCACCTCTAAGGCCGGCGCTCTAAGGACAGACTTTGTTTTCCCCGTTCCTCACGGCTCCCGGCAGAGCCCACGACCGAGTCTCTACGCCACGGTGCGTCGTGTGAAACCACTCTCCATCTCTGATGCCTGTCTGCACGCTGGGGAAGCAAACCAGCTTTAGTTACACGAGAAGAGAATTCAGTGCCCCGTTCTTGGTAGTCTCCGTCTCACCCAGTAAGACTCCAGAGATCTCCTGAGACAAGCTTGGAAAATGGAAGAAAAGTCCTAAGGGCTCCAGATGTGGTGACTGGAACCCCAAGGTGGAACAGGAAATTCCTGACTCCGCATCTTACAGGGCAAGACATGGAGAGCTAGGATGTAGGCCCACAAAGTCAGAGACGGAAGATTCCACACCTACTAGTGGGGGTCGCAGTGCAAGAAGCTGCCAGGTGGCACAAAGGTCCCCCATGCTGCATCTTCCGGCCATAAGACTCTTGTGAAAGAAACACGACGGGGTCCAATGGTGGGTGCTCTATGGAACTCCCCCTTCTTCAATTCTCTAGCTGACCACGACAAAGCAGGAGATTTTGCAAGGTGCCTTTCACTCCCAGGGGATCTTCCAATTCTAACCAGCTTCTGTTTTAACATAGTCCGCTCTTAAGGGATGATTAGAAATTAAAAACACTGACCCATCTGCCGAGAAAAGAGCCTAACCTTTGTGTCCCTAAAACGGAACAATGGTGAATGTGCACTTTTTGAAGGAGCCTTTAAGTCTGAAAGCTAAACGCGTAAGAAAGACATGGTGGAGGGGCTGCGGAGAGGTGGATTAAACCTTCCAGAGTAATTTCAACACATCTACGAATAAACAGAATTTGCCCCCCAGGTTGCGGGAGGCTATGGGAGAAGAGAGGAAAGACGGGGTGATCTGAGTGCACTGGGGTAACAACAGTGCTAGGGGCTGAATTTTCCC
This sequence comes from Grampus griseus, assembly GCF_964374135.1. NCBI lineage: Eukaryota > Metazoa > Chordata > Mammalia > Artiodactyla > Delphinidae > Grampus > Grampus griseus. Next base: position 171,420,844 of record NC_139018.1, read on the forward strand.
CAAAAAAATTCATGTTGAAGTTCTCACCCTTGGTAACTCAGAATGTGACCGTATCTGAAAGGTACTAGGGTCTTAGTGGGGTAATCAAATTAAAGTGAGGTCATCAGGGTGGGCCCTAATCCAACATGACTGGTGTCCTTATAGAAAGGGGAAATTTGGACACAGAAACAGACACTTCCAGGGATGATAATGTAAAGACACAGGGAGAAGACGGCCATCTGTAATCCACGGAGAAAGGCCTGGAAGAGATGCTTCCCCGACAGCCCTCGGAAAAAACCAACCTCTCTCACACCTTGATCTTGGAGTTCTAGAACTGTCAGATAATAAATTTCTGCGGGGTGGCTTAAAAAACCTAAATTAGGTAGCAGCAAGGGAAAAAAAAAAGCAGGGCGTTTATTTAGTAACCTTGCTAAGTAAAGTAACCAAAACCTCAATAATAATTTATTTATTTTCTAAACAAACACTAATTGGATGGAGAAAAAAAAGTATGTACATTGTGAAGGTGATAAAACTGTATGGGTTCCAAATGAGACTATTTAAAAATTAACTATGATAGTGGAAAACAGTATTTTCTTGACCCCAAACTTTTTACAACGTGCGTCTTAAAAAATACATATGAGATGATATACAAACACAACGGAACAAAATCTGGAGAGTTATTTCCTTAACGGTTGACGAACAAATTGGGCATCAATAAAGGCCAGTGGACACAAAACTCACATTTACCCTTTCTATCTAATAAAGTTGACTAAAATGCTCTTCATAAGATTATGCCTTCTAAACACATTCTAAATGCATTCTAAGACATTATAGGAGAAACTTTTATTGCCAAAAATTACAAAAAACAAAAAACAAAACCTCCAACAATGCCTGACCAGAACACGAGACCAGAGCTCAATAAAATGACAGCACGTAATAAAACAAGATATTACCGTGTAGAGAACAGAAACCAGACACTTTCGTTTGATTATAAAGTACCACTTACTAATTTCTCTCTCAAATAGAAACAGCAGAGACAGGCAATAACTCATCTTAGCTGGACAGAAAGCATCCAGCATTGAACTTGAACACTGCTGGGAGTTAACAAAGGTTATCAATATGTAGGGCGGACCATGTCTTTGAGTAGGTCAATATTCAACAGTTCGATATGATTATTTCAAGTGAGTATCAGCTAAAAATGGAACTCAAAATAGCTCTTTCGGAAGAGGAAGTAACCTGACACATTTCTTTTCCGGAGTGTAGATGGAGTCTAGACTACGTCTGTTTTCCTTCTGTCAAGAGGGACCAATTATCTATATTCCATCTACCTTAAATGGATACTGTAATGCATCGTGCATTACATGATGTACAACACAGGCTGAATGCACGCTTCAGAGTCGACATACAAGGAAAGAGGAGATAAACAGCGGGGGGAAGAGAGACATGACTGTCTTGCTCTTTAAAATCACATGTACAAACCTCTTGTAGGGAGAGGTTCAGAGTAAACAACACTCTTCTCCCTTTGACGGCGCAGCTGTGATCTTTCCCATTTGCCCATCTAAATTTATTTGCAACTCTTTAGTTTAGTACAAGGCCTACTTTTATTTTTAAATAAATTTATTTATTCATTTATTTATTTTTGGCTGTCTTGGGTCTTCGTCACTGCACGCAGGCTTTCTCTAGTTGCGGTGAGCAGGGGCTACTCTTCGTTGAGGTGTGCAGGCTTCTCACTGCGGTGGCTTCTCTTGTTGTGGAGCACGGGCTCTAGGTGCACGGGCTTCAGTAGTTGCGGCACGTAGGCTCAGCAGTTGTGGCTTGCAGGCTCTAGAGCGCAGGCTCAGTAGTTGTGGCACACGGGCCTAGCTGCTCCGTGGCATGTGGGATCTTCCCGGACCAGGGCTCAAACCTGTGTCCCCTGCATTGGCAGGTGGATTTTTAACCACTGGGCCACCAGGGAAGCCCTATTCGCAACTCTTTAATGATACCTGCCCTAGTCATGGAATAAAATGCAGAAAGACTGACAGAGTTCCAGCTCACTGGTCAAACCTGATCTCACAGAGCTCACCCAGCACGGCGTGGCTGAGGCGTGACCGCACTGGAGGACCAGAGAATGAATGTGCCTATGTGAGGTAGCCTTTCCCAAGTCTGCATTTGCATCTAAGGCACGTCAGAGTGAAAGACATTCCAGAATACGCGTAAGATGGGGTTTCCTAGAGGCCTTCAGGAATCCCAGCTTAGCCTCCTGAAGCTGGTTTTCAATCCCTGACAGAGTTTACCTTTGACCTTTATAGGTTTAGGGGGTGCAAGTTCCCTACTGCCACCCTCCCGGACTCCAGGTACACTGGAAATGTCAAATGGGAAGCACCGCCCACTTAAAAAACTGATCTGTTTTGAATGGGCTAACAAATTATAGGAAAGTAAAGCTTTAAAAGGCATGTAAAAACTCCACGTATTGACGAAAGGATGAACATGCACTAAGAAAAAGGAAAAATACTGATGACCTCTGAAGTCCAGCTGAATAACAGTGCTAAGCAAGTAAAAAGCGGAAAAGAAAAACTCCTTTTAACTGTAAATTACATTAAGCAATCTACCAAAAAATTTGGAAGAGAGAACTGTTATGCACTCTTCCTCAAACAGTCTGCCTTCCTCTTGTTCCCTTAAGAGGGGAAGGATTAATTTACCAGGGCAATTAATGTCTCCTGGCCACACAAAGAAAACAGGTGAGGGACCAAGTCAAAGATCAACGCTGTTATTATGTCCCATCGTGACTTACATCTATTCAGTGGAATTAACATTCGTCAACCCCTTACGCTGGTAACATACTATCTGGAGAAAAAGGAATGCTATGTAAGTTTTATCATTTAAAGTGAACATGAAATGAGGGGTATGACACAATACTAGCTGATATACAACATATTTTATGGGTTTCCCTTTTCTCTTTGATATTTCATAGCAAGGTTCGTTAAATGCAGCACATGTGTATGCAAACAGGTGCAGAGATGTCAAAAGTGTGAATCATATTTTGTATTATGGAGGAAACGTGAGAATACATTTATTAACTTAAAGAAAGAAGCGCAATATACACATGTAGCATCTATAAAGGAAATATAAATTAGCAGGAGCACAGTACACAGTCAACTTTTAAAAATAAAAGCAATCTTTATGTCGAAAGCTTTAGGAAAAATTGGTTCTTCTTTTTCACGTCTACTATAAAGAAATACTGTGTTTCTCTGGCTTACCTGGAGCTATTTTCGGATACAGTAATGAAAGAGGAAAGTCTCTGTCATCTTGCCCACCTACTATCACTATGTAAAAAATTCACTAACTGCTAGCAAGGTCCGGGCACATTAACCTGGCTCCTCCAGCCTTCTGTGATATTTATAAAGCCATGCTTGTTCTGTGCATCCAGTTATACTTCACCAGAAAGATAAGGTTTAAGGAGTTTCGTTAGACAGGATTTCCTTCTGCAAAGGGCTGTCTTCAATAAATGGGATCACTTATGAAGTTGGAAATTCTTTAGCCTTTTGGTAGACCAGATATATCTGTTACTTAAGGATCTTCTGAGTCAGCAGCCACTAGGGGATATCGTAGTTATTTAATAAAGCCCATGTATGCCCATTCCAGCCTCTAATAGGTTTGCCCATACTGCAGAAAACAAGAAAACATCACTTCATTTTAATTCTACGAGTAAAACAGCCTGAGAAACTGTATGCAGCAGAATCAAAGCACTTATTCCTCCTCACAAGCCAGCTCGACAGGATGATTTATTTTGCTAGACTTCCAGGCAGGAGAAATTGCTAGCATTTTTCCCATCAGTGCTCACCACTCACCCAACACTGCTTAGTTAAAATGTTTCTGTTAAGTAATATTAATAATAGTAGGAACATCTTCATTTAAGACTAAAACACGAGACAGAAAAGCAAGTGAGTGTGGCACCTTTCTCTGGTGTGCAAAGAAAGTCACAAGACAGGAGAAATGATAGGGGAGCCCCTTTTGAGTCATGCCAGGCTGGAGATGAGGCTTTAGGGCTGCCATGCCTTACAAATTGCAGCCTTCATGAGGAAGCCTGTTTTCCAAACGTCGCTTTCAACTGACACATTTTCAGCTTAACATTTGTCAAACCTCTTCTTTTGTTAAGAGTTAACGTGTCAGTTTTTAAAATGGCTTGCGGTTTCTATCCACCTTCCTTGATGGAAATGTGCAAAGTGCGAGTTACTCCCTTTCACAAAGCATCTTGTCAAGGATCCTGACTCCAATCCGACTTCTCCCGGAGACAAAAAAAAAAAAAAAAAAAATCTGCCTTCTGGAAACTTAACAAGCGGTGACTATCCCATCATAATTCTGCCTAGAAGAAGTTACTCAACAACAGCCCGAAAACGCTAACGCACCTGTAGGGTTTGATGCTCAACACCAGACGGAGCAAATTATTATTATTCTTCTTATTATTTTAAATTAATTTATTTACTTATTTATTTTTGGCTGCATGGGCTCTTCATTTCTGTGCGAGGGCTTTCTCCAGTTGCGGCGAGCAGGGGCCACTGTTCATCGCGGTGCGCGGGCTTCTCACTATCGCAGCGTCTCTTGTTGCGGAGCACAGGCTCCGGACTCGCAGGCTCAGCGGCCATGGCTCACGGGCCCAGCCGCTCCGCGGCATGTGGGATCTTCCCGGACCGGGGCACGAACCCGTGTCCCCTGCATCGGCAGGCGGACTCTCAACCACTGCGCCACCAGGGAAGCCCGGAGCAAATTATTTTAACAGAGGGAATAAGTGACAATGAGCGGGCAAAGCGATGACACCAGCCAATATGTTCCCTTTGCTGAAAGTACCATAAATGAACAAAGAGCAACCTCCATCTGAGGAACGATGAGGATGTGATGAATGCCCCGAATGTACTCAAAAGAACAATCTCCTGAAGAATCGCACCTTGGCATCCTCCCAGCCACACCTGCCCACATCCCCTCCTGCTTCATCCTCATCAGCTTAAATCACTGCCAAGTATTTTAATTCTTCCTGAACACCGGCTTCCCTGTTTTGTTTCAAACATCCACGTCTCCTCCTGGAGTCCGTTAGAGTCTGGAAATCAGATCATCCATCTTTCCTGCCTGTCGCTGCTCGAGACTTGGAAGGCCTCTCAGGATGTGCTTAGCACAGGAAGGTCACCTTGAACTTCAACCATGGACATGAAGGGATATAAAATGCGCTGGTGAGTTCTCAATGCTCTCATTTAGGTAATGGGTCGATTGGTTAAAAAGAAAAAAGAGGAAGGAGACTCACTGGTATTTTAAGTAACAGAATAAAAATTTAAAATATGCTTTTATGGGCTTCCCTGGTGGCGCAGTGGTTAAGAGTCGGCCTGCCAATGCAGGGGACATGGGTTCGAGCCCTGGTCGGGGAAGATTCCACATGCTGCGGAGCAACTAAGCCCGTGTGCCACAGCTACTGGGCCTGCACTCTAGAACCCGTGAGCCATAACTACTGAGCCTGTGTGCCACAACTACTGAAGCCCGTGCGCCTGGAGCCCGTGCTCCACAACAAGAGAAGCCACTGCAATGAGAAGCCCACGCACAGCAACGAAGACCCATCGCAGCCAAAAATAAACAAATAAATAAATATCTAAAAACTAACTAAATAAAAATATGCTTTTATGACAGGCTAAAGATCAATATTAAAAAAAGCATTTTTTCATTGTTAGGGATGTATGTGACATATAAAAAGAAACAAGGAAGTGAAGATTAGAAACCACAGGTTTCAGAATAAAGGATCTAAGACTAAGGTACTGATTGAGACATTGGCCTTGTTTAAAAAAATACAGGTGTAACGAATAAATTGCCTCCTTGCAAGTCCTCACATGTACAGCTTTACAAAAGTAGCCAAATATCTGCTAATTAGAGGGTTTTATTCAGAGAGTTGAGAAGGATACTAAAAGTCCTCTAATTATGAAGGGGCTGCTTAAAAAAATGAAAGAATTAAGTTGGGTTCTAGTTACATGAGGATATACTAACATATACCTATTCATGTAAAGGAGGACCTTAAATTTAAAACGTCAGTGAAACATAGTGGTGGCATTTTTGTACAAGCATCTTTCTAAAAGGCGAAGAGCTTGAGGCAGTGTCTTACTTAGTTCACAGTCCATGTTTCTGCTGGTATGTTTGATCAAGGAATGAAGGTAACTACTTCACTGGGAGAACAGGAGGGCAGAAAGCTGGGATACAGGAAGTGGTTCACATTCTTCTCTTTCCCAAGGAGGAGAGAAGGGGAAAACTCTTAAGGGAATTCACTTTAAGGAGGTCCCTGCCCCCAGGAGTTTAATGTCAAGTGCATTCTCCCAGCAGAGGCTCACACAGACTCTTCTAAAAGCAGCGAACAGAGTACTGATTGGTCCCCCTAGAAAGGGGACAATGGCTCTCCCATGCTTGTTGAAGCTTTCTAATGTTGATTTAACTGGACAAAAGATAATTCTCCACGAGGAAAACAAACACATAAAAAATAAGCTAATAGGTAAACCGCTTACTCTGATCCTTAAATATAAGATGCTAATAAGATAGACAAGAATATATACATCAAATATGTCACAGATTAAAATGTCACAGATTCCCTTTCAAATAACTTACCAATAAACTCAACCAATGCAACACACCACTCACTCATCCAGAATCCCAACGATGTTCAAATAAACGGAACTAGTTTGTAACAGCATATAATGGTGATTAATAGCCTAATGACTCAAAGGTAAGACGAAATCCACACATTCACAATGTCATCTTTTCAAATGAAATTACAATTAGAAGCACTTTCATACACAATGTATTCTAATTCTCTGTAAATTCTAAATTCGTGAATGGTAAATTAAAAAAACTGTTAACCAGAAAAAACAGAGTATTCCCCCCAATTCTAGAATAACAGGACCTTATTTATTTTTCTGTAGGTATCCTATACAATGGTGTTCTAAAACCATACCCTACAAACCAAGCCCTACATAATCCTCCATCTACTAACGAAAAATTAGAGCCTTAACTAAAGCCAATGCTAGCAACGATTAACAATTTAAGAGAAACCGAATGAACAATAAACGATTCATTTGCAACTATATTTTCACACATTTTTATAATTAAACAAATTTTCAAGGCTGAGCTATGTTCATTCTTTTTTAAAAAAACTATGTATCTATAATAATTGCACATATCTATGTAGTTCATGAAACAATAACACACAGCCTATACATCTCTCATTTTACTCTTAAGGTAAGTCTTATGACATGTGATAAATGTTAAGGTATCAAAAAAAAATGTTAAGGTATCATCTTCGAAGAAATCTAAACCATGCTTTACGCTGCATTCGCATATGAGGATACGCCATCATTTTGGCAATTTGAGTCTATTTCCCCTGAACACCATTCTTCTTTCACAGCTCATCTTCTCTGTGATTCTGTCAGATGGAAATATACCATAAGGAGTCCCAGATGTGTAACCAGGAGCATGGCATACGGGGACATGTGCTACCAGAGCCACAGCTGGCCATTCAGAGGCAAGGACTCTGCCCCGTCAGTTAAGTCTGACCTGCTGTCCCAACACAGATTCCGAGACAGCTGTGCTGAGTTTGTGGGGGGAGCGTATTTCTGATACCAAAAAACGGGAGACTCCAAACTGAATGTAACTTTTAATGATCTCCTAGGTCTTCTCTAAGAGTTGGGATATTAAATTCTCAAAAGTTGGTACCAGACACAGGAACAGATTAAACCTGACTACGCATTGTTTCAAGTCATTTGCATTTGCTTAAAACTAGCAGTGACGGGATTTTGGTGTTAGGGGTCACTGAAGCATTGAGAGAAATGCTCACTTCAATTTGGGGCTGGGGAGTGGATGAGGGAGAAGTAATGACAGAAGATTAACAGTAACAACAGAGTAGGTGGGGGGTGGTAGAATTCCTTCCAACCCGGACAAACTAAGGAAGAAAGAGGTGGGAATAGTTTGGTTTTAAGGCTGGGTCCGCACAGGTGCCCTTGACCAGAGGGGAGGACTTGAGAGATTTTGATGCTACGACTTAAGCTAGCTGATTCCTCCAGCTTGTCTTCTGCCTTATCTCTTCTCTTAGAGAGATTATTATCTCACTAGAGTAAAAGTTTCTGAAGAATAGGATGATGTCTTCTTAGTATTCCCTACTGATTTTATAAATAAACCACTTAACAATTTTGTTCATAACATTTGTTATTCTTTACATTCAAAGGAGAAAAAAGTATGTTCTGATCTTCGTGTATTTGGTGAATCTCCTTAGTGCCATGCATAATCAGCCAATTTAATACCTTAAGAGATTTCTAAACAAAATTGGTATAAATTCCCTTTGAAAATATCAATTAAAAATAATCTATAAATAACAGAGACAATTACATGTGGTTATTAATAAAATTTTAAAATGCTCTGAGCTCGGTGCCGCCAATGACAAGATCACACGATAGGTTTTTAAAAACGGCATAATTACTGTAAAACCAAACTATTTCAGAAAATCATAGTCTACTTACTATTTGTACGTCTCAGAGCGGATGTATTCAAAAACATGGGACACACCAAGCTGGAATTGGTCAGCAATGGGGGTAACCCAGGGGTTGTTCTCTGCTTTGAATATCTGCTTCTGACCAGTTAAATCCAAGTTTCCTAAAAAGAAGGAGGGGGGAAAAAGAAAAGGTGAAGGTCATCCAACCAACAGAAATCAAATCTAAGAAGTAATTCCTGCTCAGTAATCATAGCACAACCTTAAGCATTTTTTGAGTCATTTAATTTCTTTTAAAAAGTTTTACCAAAAGTCATCACTGATATACATGCCATGTCAGCGATTGTACACTGGCCCAAGAAATTAAGAAGGAAGGAAGGGAGGGAGGGAGGGAGGGAGGGAGGGAGGGAGGGAGGGAGGGAGGGAGGGAGGAGAGAGGGAGTAAAGATGTAAGAAGGAAGTAAACTTGGAATTCTTGCAAATGAAGCATTTGCTTCATTTTTCCAAGTATTTGCTACAGAAACGACAATGGCCCTCCAAGATCGAGAGAACCATTAATAGCAGAACCTCCCCAAATTCCATCTTGACAGTGTGCATCACCACTTGTCCAATCTGATCTAAACCTGACCCATGCGGAACCTAGAAAAACGGTACAGATGAACCGGTTTGCAGGGCAGAAATAGACAACGATGTAGAGAACAAACGTATGGACACCAAGGCGGGAAAGTGGCAGGGGTGGTGGTGGTGGTGGTGGTGGTGTGATGAATTGGGAGATTGGGATTGACGTGTATACACTGATATGTATAAAATAGATAACTAATAAGAACCTGCTGTATAAAAAAATAAATAAAATTAAATTCAAAAAATAAAATAAAATAAACCTGAACCAATCACCACCACTTTTCATCAAAGCAGGACACGAGTGAAGAAAGATAAGAATACTGCCCAAGTAGAATGATTATCGCCTCATTCGGGTACTATAAACACACCTCGGAATCAGCACTAAATGAGTCTCATCAACATGGTGAGGGTAAAAACGCACACACCTACAGCCCTTACCAGTTGACAAATTACCTGTAAAAAGCATTTCCACCTTTGATTCTCCAACAATCCCTAAGGTCAGTAATTGACATCGCTTCATAGACAAAGAAATGGAAACTTGGGGGGAAATTAAGTAATATGTCCAAGATCAGAAAATGTCAGAGTAGGGATTGGAGTCTAAGGCTTCTGACTCCAAATCTCCTATTTTTCCTACAATGCTTGGTGAAGCTATCAGGTTACATGTCAACCTAGATCAACCAAGGATGAGTTAATGAAGGCAGCCAGCATCTGGGTACCACCTGTTGATGGACGGGTCAGTCAGCTCTCTCTCTGTTTTTCTGTTTGGTATATTTAAACATGGAAAAGGCAGCGTGAGAAAGAGCTTCCTAGAACCTGCTTGCCTAAGAAAGACACAGGGACAGATGTGACACAGCAGAGCCGTATGTGCTTTACTTGGCAGACTCACCGAAATCCTTTCCCTAAAAGTCCTACGGAGGAAGTCCATTTGCAGACCCCTGGTCTACAGTCCAAGGCTTTTTGAGCAAAGACACCAAGCAATTTATTCTTCCCAGGACACAACCAAAGTGCCATATCTGTCCTGTTCTCAGGCTCTACGGCCAATATTGTCATAAGTGATAACTTCAGGATAAGGAAAACATATTCTAGGATGCAAGCATCGCACAAAGCCCATCAACTTCCTAGCTAATCCGAGCTTTGGGAATGAAAAGAAAATGTTTACCAGGATGACGTAGCATTTCTTAAAACAAAAGAATCAATACCTTGAATCCGTCTTCTTTTTGTTACACAGGCGGAACTTGTTTTATCATGCTTCACTTTACTGTGGTTCGCAGATACTGCATTTTGTATAAAGCGAAGGTCTGTGGCAACCCGATGTCCAACAAGCCTGCCGGTATCATTTTTCCAACATCATTTGCTTACTTTGTGTCTCTGTGTCACATTTTCGTAATTCTTGCGATATCCATTTTATTATTATTATGTATGTTATAGTGATCTGTGGTCAGTGATCTTTGATGTCACTACTACAAGTCACTGAAGGCTCAGATGATGGTTAGCATTTTTTAGCAATAAATTATTTTTTAATTAAAGTATGTACATTGTTATTTTAGATATAACGCTATTGCACATTTAACAGACTACAGTATAGTGTAAACATAATTTTTATAGGTACTGGGAAACCAACAAGCTGGCGTGAATGCCTTTATTGTGATATTTGCTTTATTGCGGTGGTCTGGAATCCAAACTACAATATCTCTGAGGTGTGCCTCTATGAACTTGCAACTATTCAGAATAATGGAGAAAGAAAAGACCAATATAAAAGTGATTACCATTTCATGAAATGCTTTTAAAGATAGCAGATATTACTAAATATTGAGAGCAAGTAATTCATCATGATCTTTCCAAAGCTACTTAGAATCTGCTGGTGTTAAGTACGAAAATAAGCAGATACATTTCTCTCCAAGATTATCAATATTGTCAGTTTCCTCATCTTAATGGTTAAACATCATTAGTCAGATATTAAATCACTTGAGAAATTAATGAGCTTTATTCTCTCAACCATGAGTCAGAAAATTGCTTGGGGTAAATGGAAATCCAAACATCGCACATATTCGGTTTAGCTGAGTATCCTACCAGGGTGTAACCTTGTTGGCAATGGACTGCCATTTAGATATTTTGTTTTTATTTTTACTTGGAGAAAGGAAGGGGTTTTCAGCTTCCCGAGAATCAAACTGATCGCTTGGTTAAATTTCACTATAATTCTCATTTCCTCTATGTCCTGTCGTCCACATCATTCTCTCATTACTTCTTGTCCTATTTCCACACTTCCTAAAAATGAATGTAATAGAAATTCCTAGAAAAAGTCTTCTATTTAAAACAAGTCTGTATTTCTGAAGTGTCCTGTTTTAAACACAGAGTGTGTTATGCTGCCCACTATACTTAGGAAGCATGGTCATCGAGGGAATGGCTGAGCTACCAGGTGACAGTAACCACGGGGTAAACAATTCACTAAAAAGTTGGAGGCGGAGGCACTAGAGGTAAAAGCATGTCTCTTAAAACATTCACCTCTTAGACAACCTACGCTTACACAGTATCATCTTCCAGCCTCCAGGCCCTGCCCACTGACATCAGCATGGAATCAACTACGAAAAGAAATAATCCATGAGACCTTTGGAAAAAAGATATGTTTTCAAAAAAAAAGCCCTGGAAAGCATATCCAATTCCTAAGCAAAGGGGATCTCCCTGATAAAGGCGATTCTGCTCTAAACATCTTTCCTCTTCATCCCCCAACAAATTGGTTATTCTAATGAAAAATCCGGTCTACATTTCCAGTGGGTAGAGTTGTATCTGTTGAACACGCTTCCAGGACTCCCTGTCATTCACATATTACCACGAATTTACTCAACTGGATTGTTTTCCTTTTAACCTCTGGTTCAGATGGGTATCACAGGAATATATATATATATATTTTTTTAACTCTGGGGAGGAAGGGTGGGAAGGGGAGGGGAGGTGGCTATGTTGGGAGCACAGAGGATTTCTCAGCACGTTGTATTTTCAGGGCTCTGGGTCAATATGAGAGCAACGTGGACCAGGGAAAGGGCCTAGGAAGGACCTCAAGGATGAGCCTCAGCTATTCCAGGGTTGCCTGGACGACCCGCTCTTCTTTCCCAGGCTGCATCGCCAGCTTCCTCCCACCCAGGTCCAAGCTTTGCCCACTACTCCAAAAGTACCGACATTATGAGCAGGTTTTAATGGACTATCCTTGAGATCTACATACAGGTGCAGAGAGGAAGAGCCTGCATGCTCTCACCAACAGCCCACAAACCCACGTTAGAATGTACACGGCCTCTTGCTCACTCAGTAACAGCCTCTGACTAAGCCGGCAGGCTTGTTAGCGGTCATCCTCTGAGAATAACGCGCTCAACTTCGATGCTCCCCGCTTGCCACACGTGCAGGACAGACCTGGGGGAACGGTGTCAAGAAAGGTCAGCTATGTTCCCTGGGCCGTCTCGTCTGAAGCCTCTAACCCCCCGGGGATCTGTCAATGCCTAGCAACGTCTCTATTTCAGCACCGTCCATGGAGACAGCAGAGGCAGAGGGGAAGGCTGGTGCCGGCTGCTAACTGGAGCACGCAGCAAACGCAGGATGGGAGCTGGACACGTTCCCTTCGGGGCAAAGGGTCTTCAACTGATGTCTGGAAGTTGGGGTACGCACAAAGGACCAGAGGCTCTTCACGAGCAATTTCATTTCTATCACTTCCCCCTCATCTGTGCATCCCAGCTGAGGGAGGGGAGGGTGGAGAGAGGAGTTACCCTCCCCTCCCCCACTTACTTACTTTACTATCAAACAACCCTAAGCCAGAGTTAGCATCAGACAGACTTCAGATTCGCAGGTGCTTCACAGAATACCAGAACTGGGAGGCCTAGCAGAAAAGAACGATGGCGGGGGCAGGAAGCAAACAGGAGCTTTGTGGTTGATGCTGTGCAGTTTTTTTGTTTTTTTTTTAACAAAGCACCATGAAACCCATGCTTGATGCCCACAGCACACCTTAACGCAGGCAACTATTACAGATGGCAGAGGTGGAAACCTCACAAGCCAAACCCAGCGCCAACTCTTCCTAGCTACAAGCAGGCTCGGGGGGACAGGATGTGCTGATTTTGTTTTCTGAGCGCATGTCACTGGTGGAGGACACAGTACCTGCTTCTGTGCAGCTGTGGCCCTGCCAGTCGGCTCTGTGTCTCTGGCTCTCTCACCTCGCTCTGAAGGCTGGCAATTTCAGAAGAGGGCTAAGATAACGCGTGGAGCTCGGCCATTATCCCGTGGGAAAAGCTGACACCTGTCCCTGCGATGGGCTGAGCAACAAGTTACTCTGGCCTCAGCTGAGCCCCTCCGTCAGCTGTCCGAGGTGGGTTCCCTTTCCGGTAATAACATGCAGGAAGCATCTCAGCCCGTCAGTCAGGCTGCAGGAGCCCTAACTTGCCGCACGCTTCGCTGGCTCTAGTTAGGAGCCCTCGCCCACCTCCTTGATTAGAAGCCTGAACGGGCGCTCTGGTGCCATTCTAACAAGGATCAGACGGCAGGATTAAGCACTGTGACAAAGAGGATCTAATAAGCTAGAAAGCGGAGCATCCGCGGACACGCTGGCTGACTCCCCGACACAGATTCCCTCCACTCCCTCTCCACTGGGGAGGCCCGGGCCACACGGGGAGCCAGCCTGCGCCGTGATTAGTGGTGACCCTCTGGCCGGCGCTGCCCTGAAGATCATTTGTCACTCAGAGGCTGCTTCTGCAATTGCAAATTGGATTTTCCATTTTATTACCTGCAAAAGGACCATGTATGCTTCTTTCAAGAGCCTCGAGTACAGCTGCTTTGCCGTGCAACTGTTATTTTGTAAAGGCTACAATCGTGCAAAACTGTCCTTCTCCTCGCTAGTTATACGTGTGATGGGATGCAACAGGCATTGTGGCCCCATTAAGAAGCAGGCACTGGTTTTCACGTATGGAAATTGGTTGTTTTCATAATCACACTGATGATAAGAATTCTTCCCGAGTACTCAAAACCCAGAACCATGTAACATCATTTATCAGATATTAAGCAATTGAGGCGATCTGGGCAAATTTTTCACGTCATCAAAGCATCGTTCCCTCCCTCCCGAATTCCAAAATACCACAGAACGCTTTTTAAATTAATTCACCCTAAAACCCAGGCTCTCTCACTCAGGAAAATCTAAGGCTATAGTCTAACAAGGTAAAACTAGCAAACCATGGTTGATGGGGTAGTCTATCATCAGTATACTGGATTTGCCCAAACCCAAGGAATTGATTCACTGTGGAAGGGGTCTAGATGGGACATTATGACAGCTGAAAGATCGCCTCTGCTCTGCAGTGAATCCGTACACAGAAGCTCACCACAAATGACTCCAACGCAAAATAAAAGCTACCTCTAGGGCCGCTCCAGATAGAAAGCGATATCCTGCACGTAAACCTCTAAGATTTTATTACTATGGAAGAGGCTACCAATTATAGAAGCGCATGATTAGAGATGACAGCTGGAGATGGAAGGTTTCCACCTTGTTCACTTCTTTAGCAACATACTTCACTGAATGGAAAATGATCATAAAGCTTATAAAATGATGCTTATATTGTAATAATAAATGTTTGCTGTAGTAAAACACTGGAAACAACCAGAATGTTCACCAATAGGTGAGAAGCAGAATAATGGATGCTACAGCCACCCAACGAAATGTTTCCAGTTATTAAAATGAATGACATAGACTTGTATGTTTTGACCTAGAAAGAGATCTACACTCTAATTCTTAAAAATTAAGGGTGTACTAAGTTTGCTACGATTTCATTATTGAAAAATTACACAAGAAAGAAATCCCAGATTATGTATATGAGGAAATGTTTACGTGAAAAAAAGAGAAGAGTAGGATACGTATCAAATTGTTAATACTGGTTTCCTCAAAGAGGGGAACGCAAGGTGGGAAAGGGATTTGAACCAGCAGAATAAAGGGTAAACCGTTAATTTTCTTTTTCGAGAATTCCATGTGATTACAAGTACGGATTCTTTTTATAATTAAATAAGAATAAGGTGCCTGGAAAGGGAATCATCAGAAACAATTCAAAATACACGATGGGCGCTAATTAGTACAAAGGCAGTGGCTTTTATCTAAAACAGCATCATCCTACTGCAGGGAGCAGCACGCTTTATAGATGATGATCTGCTAAACCCTAACTGGATGGAGAAGCGGGGGTCTGAGGCTGCTGCTTTTTCTGTGCATCATCGATGCAATCAAAGCAAGCTGGGATGTCTCCTGACAGCTCTCAAATTTATTCTGCGGGGAATTCGAGGCCACACTGTCATTCTGGCAATTGTCTGCTTAGCCTTCTGGCGACACATTTTTAAAACACGCCTTTTGTTCACTTAATACATACAAAGCGTTGCTGCTGTGTGAAACATACTAAAACTGTTACTCTTCTGATCTCGTCGAGGGAAGAGCACAATTTAAATGAAAAAGATTTTTTCTGAGAAAGCCAAACACCCTGTCAAATGGCTCCAACGAAAGTGCATCTGATTTATGTGTGTCGGTGTGAACGAGTCCAGAAGCCCTTCTAACCCACGAAGAAAAGGATCATTTTACAGTTTCCCCTTGCTGCCCTTCTTGGCCACTTGATATCTGTGTTCCAGGATAAGATGGAATAGAAGGGTCTCTCAGTCACGTGTAAACAGGATTACCCAGCAACAGAGCAGTGGGCCTCCCCAGTGCACACCACCATCGCTGCTTTACCCTGCAAGTCCCTTTCCATGGCTGCACCATAAATAATTCACGTTGTAAACCTGGCATTGGCGTAGGGTTTCCCCATCATTCTTCTAAATGTGGGAGGTAATCTCATTTTCGCTTGCCAGATTTCCATGTTATTGTTGATGTAACGTCAGGCAGTACAGACAAAAGCCCAGTGGATCTGGCCAGAAGACCTGGCTCCAGATGCCACGTACCATTCACTGGCTGTGTGACCAAAGGACTTTAGGGAAATCCTTGTGTTTTCTCAGCTTCAGTTTTCTCATCTGCCAAGTGGGGAGAATAGGACAGATTGATAGGATTGTGGACAGGGGCCCAAACGTGGACAAAGTGGTTCTCTACATTGGAAAGCACGACATAAATATAAAATACTCTTTTCAAAAAAAAATAAATTAAAAAAATAAATAAATAAAATACTCTTTTCACGATTATGTTAAATGAAATCTGCAAAGGAGAGAAAAACGTATACTGGAAAAGAGTTTCCCTAAAACAGAGGTTCGCTCAGGGGATTCACAATCTCCTGAAATGGAATGCAAAATCAATCTACATTTGCATGGTGGCGCTCTTCCGGAGAGAGGGCCCCCAAGTTCATAAGCGTCTCAGAGGTCTGTGATCAAAAGTAGGGCCAAGATAAAATTGAGGAGGCCTGATTTCATTTCCTAGAAGACTGAAGATTTCTAAATGGTGGCAGTCTGCAGCACCCCGCAGGGGTCGGTGCCCGGAGTGCACTGGGTCATTCAGCGTCCCCCTAAACCTCATCGTCCTTCCATTCAAGTTCCCCAGGTCAAGGACAACCTTCTGACTGCCTGGGAAGTTGGAAATGTCAGCACCCAGGGAGCCCCGGTTACCCTGGAGACTCCCCAGGAGACGTCCCTGTATAATACAACATAAACTAAAATAAACGGATGTTCAAAGAGTAAGTTCCAGCAATCACAACTTCTCATAGGATCAATAACAGTATCACACCCTTTGGTAATCCATTTCAAGTACAGATGTGGGAGAATTCCCTAGGGAAACTGTACACCAACAGGTATCCTCCAAGCTCGTACTGTGAAGTCTCATTTTATGAAGAGCCACAGGATGTGAGTGGGGGGAAGAACTGATCTCAAAAGAAGTCAGAACATATGTGGAATCTAGAAAAATGGTACAGATGAACTTATTCGCAGAGCAGAAATAGAGACACAGACGTAGAGAACAAACTTATGGATACCAAGGCGGGAAGAGGGGATAGGATGAATTGGGAGATTGGGATTGACATATATACGCTACTGATACTATGTATAAAATAGATAACTCATGAGAACCTACTGTATAGCACAGGGACCTCTACTCAATGCTCTGTGGTGACCGAAATGGGAAGGAAATCTAAAAACATAGGGGATATATGTATACGTACAACTGATTCACTTTGCTGTATAGCAGAAACTAACACAACACTGTAAAGCAACTCTACTCCGATAAAAATTAATTTAAAAAAATTAAAAGAAGTCAGCACATTTGGCTTCAACTCTTAGGTCTCTCATTAACTAGTTATATACCCTTGAACAGGTCACTGAAGCACTCCTGACCTTGGCTTCCTGATCTGTGAAATAATGGTATCAGAATTGGGGCTTCCCTGGTGGCACAGTGGTTGAGAGTCCACCTGCCGATGCAGGGGACGCGGGTTCGTGCCCCAGTCTGGGAAGATCCCACATGCCGCAGAGCGGCTGGGCCCGTGAGCCATGGCCGCTGAGCCTGCAGGTCCGGAGTCTGTGCTTCGCAACGGGAGAGGCCACAGCAGTGAGAGGCCCGCGTACCGCCAAAAAAAAAAACAAACAAACAAAAAAAAAAAAAAAACTGATAAGTTCTAAGATCTCTTCCCAGTGTCAAACTCAATTAACTTTTTTCAAATAAATTTATTTATTTAATTTATTTATTTATGGCTGTGTTAGATCTTCACTGTTACACTCAGACTTTCTCTAGTTACGGCGAGCAGGGTCTACTCTTCCTTGTGATGCACGGGCTTCTCATTGCGGTGGCTTCTCTAGTTGCGGAGCACGGGCTCTAGGCGCTCAGGCTTCAGTAGTTGTGGCACGCAGGCTCAGTAGTTGTGGCTCGCGGGCTCTAGAGAGCAGGCTCAGTAGTTGTGGCGCACGGGCTTAGTTGCTCTGCGGCATGTGGGATCTTCCCGGACCAGGGCTTGAACCCATCTCCCCTGCACTGGCAGGCAGATTCTTAAACACTGCGCCACCAGGGAAGTCCCACAATTAATTTTTTTTTTTAATTCTGCAAGATTCAGAAAATATTTGTATTTATATGAAATGATGGATGTTAACTAAACATATTGTGATAATTATTTATGATACATGTAAGTCAAATCATTATGCTGCACATCTCATACAGTGCTGTATGTCAGTTATATCTCAATAAAGTTAGAAAAAAAGAAAAAATAAAGGTATCACAAACCAGCCTTCACCATAGCTATTAAAGTTGAACGAATACAGGATATCCTCCGTAACGATAAAACATTATTTCCACTAATTTAGCACTTACTTCACATTCGATCTCAGGTCTCTTCCACCATTCCCTCTCTAGCAAGATTTAACATGAAGTGTTTCTGAATTGTCTTGCGATACTACAGACAAAAGCAATTCGTTGTTCTCTTCCTAGAAGGCCTTCTAGCCCTTCTCAATCCCTACAGCCCTAGGTACCCAGGATCACCATGACACCCATGTTGCCCAGAAGGCTTGTTCCACAGCACACATGAGAAGAGTTCCAATACCCTCTCAAGAAAACTTGTAGAGTCAGTGTGAGGTGAAGGGCAGGCAATATGGGAAGAGCAAAACTTTGAAATCAACCTTAGCATCTAAGAGACAAGTTCTAAGACAGCACCTACCATTGATGTTTCTGAGTACAAAAGTGTAGGCCAAGACAAAGACTAGGAGATGTCGACTGATATCTTACTGACTTACAGTTCATAAAGCATTCTTCTATCAAACTTGATACCCACTCAAAAGGACTAATTCCTTAAGTTGCTTTGGGGAATGCACACTTTCCCTAACCGGTAAGAGTACAGACTGGTACCTCTTTTCTGAAAGATGACTGGACAATATACAGTAAGAGCTAAAACAAAGCTCATACTGTATGGCCCAGTAATTCCACCCTTGCAATAAATTTATGCTAAGGATACAATCATAGATATTCATAGTGATTTACGAATACAAATTTTCACTTCTGCTGCTGTGTTCCTCCAGAACATCTGGAAACAACTCAGAGGGCTAAGGGGTTGGTTAATAAATTATGAGACACTCAGAATGGTATCATATGTAGTCATATGGTTAAAAATGTTTTCAAATAAAATTCAATGACGGGGGGTAATGGTCATGACATAATATTGAAGGTGGAAATGTAGACTATAAAACCCACATAGTACAATATGATCCTATGTTTTTTTAAAAAGTATATATACATATGCATAGGAAAAAGACTAGAAGAACATACACATTGTATATATACACACATACATAGAGAAAAGACTAGAAGGAAATAAAATTTTAACAGTGGTTATTTCCGGAAGGTAGGATCATGAAAGTCACCCTTTACTGTGTTTCCCATATATTCTAAAGCAGTGACTCTCAAACTTGAATGGGCATCAATATTTCCTGGAGGCCTTGGGAAAACCTCCAGAGTTTTTGATTTAGGAAGACCTAGATGAGACCCGAAGTTTACACTTCTAACAAGTTCTTAGGGTATGATGATGTCTGGTCCAGGGACCACACTTAGAAAAGTCCCTGTTTATTTGTAACAATCGAAAAGCATTTAAGCAATTAAATGTTTTTAAAAGTTTAAATAAAACAGCCCCGGGACTTCCCTGGTGGTCCAGTGGTTAAGACTTGGTACTCCCAATGCAGGGGGCACGGGTTTGATCCCTGGTCGGGGAACTAAGATTCCGCATGCCACACATCACAGCCAAAAAAAAAACACAAAAAAGTGAAAAAAAACAAATAAAGCAGCCCCCAAATAGTAAATCTATTTAGAGTACTGACAAAGAAATCTGAATTTTCAGATACTATTACCAGTTCTATTAAGGATGTAAAAAAAAAACCTCCATAGAGTAGTGAATGCTTCCTATTATTACCATCTTCATCATCATAATGGTAATAGCTATCAACTGCTGAGCATGTATTATGCACCAGGTGTTGCTTCAAGAGCCCTGCATATATTATTTCAAGGAGTCACAACACTTGTGCATGGAAAAGTATCACTATTATCTCATTTAAAAAGGAAGAAACAACTAACATTCAGGGAGGTTGAGTCCCGCGTTCAAGGTTGCATGAGTGTAAATGGCAGAGCTGGGAGTCAAAGACCAGCTTATCTGACTCTTTCAAAGCTCTTGGTCTTCTGCGTACAGGACACTGAAAACATTTTCCTCTTCCTGCAAAAAGGCACTGAGGTATTGTTGGAAGAGTCAACCATTTGACATGGTTTAAAGAACACTGGGGAGGCATAAACAAAATACATCCCTTACCTCTCTCACAGGGCCCCTTTCATCAGAACCATGATCTAGAATCACTACTGTTACCTCTAGGAATTTTCTTTCTAAATTAAAATACCCTGGCGGAGTAACGTATTAGGGTGATACACTGTCATTAGTATGACAGAGTGAATATCTTTAACAGGCTGCATGAACATAGGGCATGCACTTCCTTATTCAAGAGTCAAAACACAAAGTCAAGGGATTCTTTTTTTTGTTGCTTCAATTGATACCTTATAGTATAGTAAAGTGATTCAGTTATACATGTATCTACTCTTTTTTATCTTTTTTTTTTTTTGTGGTACGCGGGCCTTTCACTGCTGTGGCCTCTCCTGTTGCGGAGCACAGGCTCCGGACGCGCAGGCTCAGCGGCCATGGCTCACGGGCCCAGCCGCTCCGCAGCATGTGGGATCCTCCCGGACCAGGGCACGAACCCGCGTCCCCTGCATCAGCAGGCGGACTCTCAACCACCGTGCCACCAGGGAAGCCCTATCTACTCTTTTTTAGATTCTATTCCCATATAGGTCATTACAGAGTACTGAGTAGAGTTCCCTGTGCTATACAGTAGGTCCTTATTAGTTATCTATTATATATATAGTAGTGTGTATATGTCAATCCCAATCTCCCAATTTATCCCTCCCCTCTCTCTTTCCCCCCTGGTAACCATAAGTTTATTTTCTACATCTGTGACTCTATTTCTGTTTTGTAAATAAGTTCATTTGTACCATTTTTTTAGATTCCACATATAAGCGATATCATGTATTTCTTTTTTAAAAAGAATAAAATTTCGTGTCATTATGCATTGAACAAATCATTGTTTTTAAAATAATAACATTAAGTCAGAATTGTTCAGGAAAATCACTATGTGATGATGAGAACTGAAATTATCCTGGGGAAATTTTGATCAGAGAAAAAGGCCGAATAGGTTTGAACCTGGGTGGGGCATCCCAGGCAAGGCAGCAGGAGCAGATTAAAGGTGGTGCGTGCCAGGGCCGGGGTCTGGATGTTGGTATATTTCAATTGATCTTTATTATCCGAAATGGAAACGTCTATCTATTGCAGAGAAGCAGCCATGACTCATCTTCTACAACTGTCAGGGCTGATTCAAAGCACTTCTGAGTGCCTCACGTGTCTCCAATGGTTTCAAAAGGCTGCCTTCTGGGGAAGGTGGGTAGGGGTGGGAGGGAAGGAGATTTATACCCCCTTCACTCCCATCCCCCGCCACCCCCCGGACACCACCATAACTGCACCAAGTGAAGACACAGGCCGACGTGGCCAGCGGAGCTGAGACGCCTCCCTTTTCACCCAACATCTGGAACCGTACTTGGAGATTCCGTGTGTACAAATACGCTAACTAACATTCTAACACAAAGAATCTGACCTCGATCTAGACGCACATACAACTGGAGAGCCCATTAAGGGAAGTTTGCAGGGCATGAGGGGTTTGTGGAGATGAAGTCTTAAACGTATCCAGATTTGTAACAAATTTTAATTTCCAAATTATGTAAAAAGTGGAAATGACTTCTTAGATAACTTGGCAGGAGATTAAAGGTCAAATACAGGCAGATTCAATCAGTACAGATATGATCACATAGTCTTAATAATAATCACCTTAATAACCTTCCCAAATGGCAACAACTTAGCTTTTTAATGCTTAACCTCAAAAACAGTTGCTTAAAAAGCAAAGCAATTTTTCAGCCAATAGGACTAATGCTGAAGTTTAAATGTCATTGTAATACATTCCTAGGCACCTGCTCATATGGAATTATGAAACAAAATTAACTTTATTTTTTATTTATATATAAATACCCTCGAATCCAATTTTATTGAAGGTTAAGTAAGGGATCAACCTACTACACAGAACCTAAACTTAAGTTATATGTAAAAACGGCTTGTTTCGGCTTTGCTCCTCACTCTAGAGCTTATATTTTTATTGCTTTGGTGCCGTGTGTTACGCTCTCAGCGGAGGCTGGAGATGGTAAGAGTGCAGGTATTGTGCCATATAAAATATGTACTAAGATAATTAAGAATTGTGAGTGACATGAATGCTAAGTCTACATGAATAAAACTGCAACAACTGTCACTTAATTTCCAGCGAATTCAAAATTATTCATGCTGAAAAAAAGGCCAAATGTGTTTCAGGTTACGTATTAACAATCCACTTTAATGCGTTTTGGGGAAACTTACTTACCCTTAAGTTTAACAACTATAGCTCAGAAGTAAGATGCAATGGAAGGAAAATCACAACTGTGTGAAAACAGTACTTCCATGTGTGTAAATACACGTGCCTGCACATATACACACTTTCATCTACTTCAGGACTTAAGAAATATGATAAAAGCAAAAACTACATATTGTAGCAGAAAAGACGTAGTAGAAAATAAAGAAGAAAAAAATTGATGTTTCTACTTCTATAACTATTTACTTTTTTTCAGTATAAGTGATAAAAGGCAAATAAGTATCCCAAACTACTATAGACAAGAGTACTATCTAGTCTAGTATTAGTGCATAGTCAAGCCCAGGCCACAGACGTAACCTAGTATGTTTAAAAATTTTAACATTAAGCTCTAAGAAAAACCAAAGCAAAATAACTATATAACTCAAGGGATAGAAGTCTACCGCACCTCCCAAGGATCTACTTAGACAATTTACAAGTCTTCATGTGTGAAAAAGCATTAACTATAAATAACAGTGAGAAAACGGAGTTTTTCCACAATTTGGGATTTGGGTGAGGACGATTACATCATGAATTGGTTTCCAGTATTTTTGGAAAGCCAACTGTCTTGGGTTAAAAATATGAAATACTGTCACAGTTAAACAATAAAAAAGGAAAGGACGTACTATAATACTCTGACTCAAGGGAAAAAAACAATCCACAAATACAAAGTCGCTTTCAACATGTGAAGCTGTTTCAGAGACTCAATTTATTTACAAAAAAATAGAGCTCAAATTAGCCAACCCAGGAATTGGTACTTCTAAACAACTCCTCTGATTGTTACTGGTTTACGCAGTGTTATCGATTCCAAGATTCCAGGTGGCTGTCAAATTTCAGAGTAGCCTGATATTCCTTATCATTATCATAGTAACTTACCAGAAAAAAAGAGAAATAGAATTAATGTATTTTCAAAGGCAAGAGTTGCTTTAAAGACTAAATGACACCCTTATGGAGTAAACAAATTTATATGTGACTTTTTATACATTACTCACACTTATCATTTTATTTACTCTTCATGATCTGGAGATCTAAAGAAATGTTCACAAGGGTAAAATAGTTTTGTTTGGTCATAATTTGACGTCAGCATATAAGAACAAATGGTGTCCTATTGCTTAATCAAGAGCCAGGTCCCCCTAGCTGACAACGTAAATGTGAAACACTAAATGGTGACATACAGCATAAACATACTAGGCTCACATAACGGTCAGAACCATGGCCTCATTTTTCAAACCACTGTACTTTAGAAACAGTATCATGCAAAATCATTTACAGGACATCTAGATGCACCTCCCATCAGACAGTTTGTGACTTACTTGCAATGATCCAAACATACTATGGCCTTTCTTGCTTCTGCACCTACATAAATGCCCTCTCCCCTGTGCTTCCTGATAAAATGTAACGCATTCAATGTCACCTCTTCAGAGAAGCCTGCCCGGATTTCTCCACTGAAAGTCAATCCCTGTGACTTTTGACTAACTCAGCACGTACTTGTTTGTTTGACAGTACTTATTACATTTTATAATTATTTCCTTTGCTGTGCTTTTTTCCCTGTGGTCTGTTTCTCCAACTCCATTGTAAGCTCCATGGACACAGGGGCCATAACAGTCTTGATCTGAGTGATGCCTGGCACCAGTTCAAACGCCCATTCTTGAAGTCCTTTCCAAGCTCCTCCTGTAGACCTGACTGCTATGTCTACACTTCCATTACATAACCAAACTGGAATTAGAACCAAATTGCTTCCATCTCAGCATCCCTCATTAAATAAGATGGGAATTTCGTCTTGCTCATTTGTCTTTCTCAGGTATCTTGTACACCGTACAGGATAGGGGTGTCCTTCTCAACGAGGATGAGATTTGATCCCTTGAAGGGTGTCTATCATATGACCTAAAGGAAAAGGGCTTTAAAAACAACTGAACACTTGTTTGCCTACGTCTCATCCAGCTCCCACCACAGATACTGATATGTCTCCCTTTGCTTCCTCATGTGACAGTAGTGACCCACACATTAAAGGTGTGAGTGAGCTGGCTGTGGAACCAGCTGCCCGGAAGGGGAGAGAGCGAAGGCTGAAAGCAGTGCAGCAAGCATGAACGGGCAGGGTGAACTGGCAGACTTAGTGTTTACTTTCAGGATGCACTGTTCAGAAAAAGAAAGCAAAAATGTTTGGCTTAAGTGATAAACTAATAACTTAAAATGGAGAAAATGCTTTTTTTTGCACGTATGGACCACAGACTAGCCTAGATGCTTTATGCATACGATCTCAAAGGAACCTGCAAACTGGGAAGGTGCCTGACAGTTAAGGGAAATGACGTTCAGAGAGGATTCCTCCCTTTCCCAAAGGCCACAGAGCCAGCAAACGGTAGTGCTGGGATTCAAACCAAGGTCTGCTCCTTCCTACTTGCCACAGTCAACGGTAAGAAAGGACCAGTCTGTCTGCCCATTCTCTTTCCTTCTCCCAATTCTTCCCCATTCTTCATCCCTCCCCTCCCTTCCCTTTTACAGAAAAAAGGACAGTGACAATGGCAAATGTACTTTGATGTGTGTTGGGATCAGGGCGACCGGCTGATTATGCCTAAAAGAGCACATAACCACGATAATAATACAAAACATATAGTTTATCTTATAAAATATCTTGCCCACACACCTCCAGATAGCAAACTGGCTTTTAGAAGCTATTTTATACATTACTGCATTGGTCTGCTGGGGCTGTCATAATCAACTACCACAGACTGGGCGGCCTGCACAACAGAAACTGATTTTCTCCCCGTTCTAGAAGCTGGACGTCTAAGATCAAGGCATCAGCAGATCTGTTTTTTCCTGAGGCCTCTCTCCTTGGCTTGTAGACGGCCACCTTCTCACTGCGTCCTCACATGGTCTTTCCTCCTTGGAGTGCAACCCTGGTGTCTCTCTGCGTCCAAATTTCCTCTTCTTATAAGGACACCAGTCAAATTAGATTAGGGCCCCTCCTAAGGGGCCCTAATCACCTCTTTAAAGGCCCTATCTCCAAACAAAGTCACACTCTAAGGTGCTGGGTGTTAAGGCTTCAAAACATGAATTTTTAGGGGGGATAGAATTCAGCCCAAAGCAGCCACTATCTCCATTTTCTTAATAGTCGAGTAACTGGAATAGCACAAAGTCGGCCCTACATATCTGGTTCTGATTAATCATAAATTAAACATGTACAGAAGGGCCAAACAGACAAAATTACAGACAACAGAGGTTAAAGGAAATTCAGCTCTCTCAAGAGCACATTACTTTGACGTAACTCAAACTACTGTATACTTATATAGAATATTATACGACTTATCGTATTCATTGACATAATCTGAGTTAGGGGAATAAAGGGCATGGCAGTCTGACTCTATCATTCTTCTTTGCGTTTTCCACTACGGGTACCACTTTGGTAGATCAGAAAGAGAAGGAGATAGTCAGACAGAAAGGTTAAATTTCTCTTTAGTTATACAATATCCCGTATTCTTTCATCCTTTAAATAGTTTCTCAAAAACGCTGGTGTCACTTGAAATCTTCAAACTGTGCATACTCTTTAAGGAAGGGCCTCTCCTTTGTTAGGGCTCAGTCTTCAGGGGGCTCCACGTTGGCACCAAATTACACACCGTAGAACAAAGAGCCCCTCCCTACGGTTCAAGGGTGCCGAGAAGCAGGGGTTCCGATGGCAGCTTTCAGATGCTTTTTTTTTTTTTTTTGCGGTATGCGGGCCTCTCATTGTTGTGGCCTCTCCCGTTGCAGAGTACAGGCTCCAGACACGCAGGCTCAGCGGCCATGGCCCACGGGCCCAGCAGCTCCGCAGCATGTGGGATCCTCCTGGACCGGGGCACGAACCCATGTCCCCTTCATCGGCAGGAGGACTCCCAACCACTGCGCCACCAGGGAAGCCCTTCAGATGCTTTTTGATGACAAATGATAATATTAAGCTCCTACTCAAAGGCAGCCTACAATAATTCTCCATTCCCTGATATTAAAATCCTGTAAGGGAACATAAAGCTAGCCTCATACCACCATGTACCCCCCTCTGATTAAAGCACTCTTCTGTGACAACCAGCCTCAAAGAAGCAAAGGTGGCAGATGTCAGGGCTAAAGTAGAATGGAAGTGAGACAAACCTGAAAAAAAGATGGACACAGGAGGGTGGAGACACAGTGCTGGAGGGCGCAGGTGCACAAGGCAGAATGAGATGCACCAAAAGGAAGCAGAAATTTGATCTGCTGTTCTCCCGTCACAGTACATCTGCCCTATCGGCCTTAGATTTTATATATTTATTTATTTTTTATTTTTTATTTATTTTTGGCTGCATTGGGTCTTCATTGCTGCGTGTGGGCTTTCTCTAGTTGCGGCGAGCAGGGGTTACTCTTCGTTGCAGTGCGTGGGCTTATTGTGGTGGCTTCTCTTGTGGTGGAGCACGGGCTCTAGGTTCACAGGCTTCAGTAGTTGTGGTTCACGGGCTCCACAGTTGTGGCTCACGGGCTCTAGAGTGCAGGCTCAGAAGTTGTGGCACGCGGGCTCAGTAGTTGTGGCTCACAGGCTCAGCAGTTGTGGTTCGCGAGCTCAGCAGTTGTGGCTTGCAGGCTCTAGAACGCAGGCTCAGTAGTTGTGGCACACTGGGTTAGTTGCTCTGCGGCATGTGGGATCTTCCCGGACCAGGGCTCGAACCCGTGTCCCCTGCGTTGGCAGGCAGATTCTTGGTCACTGCACCACCAGAGAAGCCCCGGCCTCAGATTTTAAAAGTACTTACTCCTAAAGTAACTGTTGAGACATCCAGCTAAACAGGATGGAATGGAAGCATTTCCGTGTACTCCCCTTCCTTAAAATCCACTGGGAGAAGGGAGAGAATGATTTCTTAAGTGAAACATACCCCCATCTCATACCACAAACTCTGATGAAGGGCAGCTGAATTCAGGGAAATTTAATCCCAAAAGAGGGGAACACTGGTAGTTGACACAGAGCTCCTTAGAACTTAAATGTGATCACAGATGTTTTTAACAGTCCTAAAAGCCCCATCAAGCGAGCCTTCGTTGAAGCGCTAATATCTAAGTGTGAGGGTTTGCTGGGAGCAAAGGGGGAGCAGTGAGTATCCCCAGGGAAACTCGTTCCACAGCAAACGACAAGAGGAGCCGAAGAGCGAACACCTTTACTATGTGAGCGAGGACGTGAGAAGAATGAGGGAGAGGATGCACTGAGGCCACATCAGCCCCCGGAGAGCCTCTAATTCCACTGCTGGACCTGAATGGGGAAGACCTGAAAAGGGAGAGGGATCTTGCTTAAGCAAATACATAGCTCAAATGAGAAATCGAGCTGTTGCTAGATAATTCATATCATGGGAACAATAAAAATGAATGAAATACAGCTACATGCAACTATATGGATAAATCTCATAACATAACGGCAAGTGAAAGAAGCCGGAATGCATACTGAATAACTCTAATTATACAACATTCAAAATCAGCGACACTAAGTAATAACACTAGAAGTACAGACACTGGTTACCTCGGGGGCAGAAAGCCTAGGGATTGATTGGAAGGAGGGCTAAGGGGGAACTCTGACTCTGGTGGTCTTCTATTCCCTGACCTGTGAGTTTCTGCAGGGTGATAATTAACTGAGCTATAAGTCTATGTTGTATGAACTTTTTGTGTGTTATGCTTTAATAAATACATTGGAGAGAGAGAGAGAGAGAGAGGGAGGGAGGGAGGGAGGGAGGGAGGATAAATAAGCAATCCTATAGGCATCTTAGCAGAAAAAAAAATCACCCAGTAAGTGGAAAGATCAGGCTGGCCTCTGATGTCTCTCTAGCAACATTCAATGTCAACAATGTCTACAAAGTGCTCGTAAAAGGAAAGGTTATTCAAGACTTTTACACCCAGACAAATTATCTATCAAACAAGAAAGAGCAGACATTCTCAAGAAGGCAAGAACTCAGGACATAAAGGCGGCTTTTAGAAAAACAGCTACTTGACAATTAAATCCAGGTAATTAAGCAAAAACCAAGAAGCCATCAACCTACTTTGAAAAATACAGTTTAAAAATATAGTTACTGGGAGTTCCCTGGTGGCGTAGTGGTTAGGATTCTGGGCTTTCACTGCCGTGGCCCGGGTTCAATCCCTGGTCAGGGAACTGAAATCCCGCAAGGTGCACAGCATGGCCAAAACACAAAACAAACAAAAAATATATATAGTTACATATATTCATACATAAAAAATATACATATATGATGTGTATAATGTACATCTGTGTATAAAACACCTCGCTGCTGCCCATAATTTTAATTTTTACTTAGAGTGATCTTTTAGGAATTAATACCTTAAATTTCTTTGTCTCAAATAGTAAAACTTCCATAATTTCTTCACTTGATTTTCCTTTCTTAGATTCAAATAAAATTTAACACTTTAAAAAATATTATGTTCTTTAGTTATCAATATAATTGCCTTTCTACTTCCTGACCCACTCTTCTGTCTGTATCAGAGACATATCTTGAATGATAGTCACTGAACCATAATAATTGTTATTTCAAGTTGGTGAGGTTTTGAGTGAATTTTTGATCTTTCTAAATGTTTCAGTTAAGATAACGAACATAAATTACTGTATAAAAGCAACACAGTATTTTTTTTTCCAAAGTGAATTAGCTGGGGCCAGAAAAAGTAGACCCTTCCTTTTGTTCACCAACCTCCTTACCCCGCCAAAAAAAAACCTGCAAAATTTAATGTACCTAAAGCATAGACCCCATTCTCTATGATCTGTACCCACTGGGTGAAGAGAGCCACAGGGTTCAAGGAAGATGAGGTGCCTTGCCAACAAAACAGATAAAACAGGATCCCCCAAGAGGAAAGAAACTACATGTGATATAACTGCTCTACAAACAAGATGACACACTCTGATGATTAAACTTGTTTTCCTGTTATCAAACCAACACTCTGAACTCCAGATCATTTTCCCTAACAACTTGCCTGGAGTTAACGAGGGTAGAGTTTCCAGCAACTAATTAACGCACATCCCTTCCAGCACAAGCTGTCAGCCAGTGATTTCCGCCGAGATGGCCACCAGTGAAGGAGCAGGTTGCCACCCTCTCAACTGCGGTGACACACAGCCACTGCCTTGAGACTCAGCTCACCTGGGTGGGCAGGTAAAGATGTTCTACCTGGCTGCATCTTTTGTAATAATGACACTGAATAGGTAACTGGAATGGAGACAAATGATGCAAACCCTCCCAGAGCATCCAATTCAATTTCCATGTTAAACAAAAACAAACTCTCCCTATTCTAAGTACACGTTTCCGGCAAATTCAAGATCACAACGAAGACCAATTAAAATTCAAACAGAAGCTCGTAAGAATTTGACAGCTCATTTTCCTTAGATACGGCAGAAGGCTGTTCAATGGTGGATCACGGCTACAAACATCTAAAGTATTACTGATCAGGCAGGGTGATCGTGGAGCTGGAACTCCAAAGTTTGAATCTCTCAAATACGCTAAGTGTCTAACTCAGGGCACTGTGTTGGGCACCGGTTTCAGGAGACTCTTAAGGAGAACTTTCTGCCTTTTCACTCCAGATCCATACCGTGCACGGGCCCCTGAAACTTCCAGTGGTGCGATGAGTAAACATTAACAGTAAAGTGATAAAAATAAGAAAGAAATTAAAACAGTATTCAAGACACCACTAGCCAAACGGCGTCGTGCTAATGACTTCTACTTTTAGATGACAAGTCGTGCTATTTAAACAACCAGATTTCACTGCAGACATCCTTCAGGAACAGGTACCAAGGCAACCACGCCGATGCCAGGCTGTGGGGAGCTGTGGAGGACCGGAGGAGGAAAAGCACACTTGATATACTGATAAGGATCCAGAACACCACCACAAACTTAAAAAAATCATCTGAAGAGAAGCTGAAAACTGGACTTCATTCAACATCCATCTGGCATCTCGGAAAAAGAAATAACTCAGGACTCCTTGTCTTTACAAAAGTTGATATTTCAAAACCGCAAGTAAGGAAGATTCTCATCCTCTGAATGAGATTACTTTAAAGAGATTTGCGGTTGACATTTTAGTGATATTTCTGGACATGCCATCTTGGGTTGATTACTGAGGTATATGGAACATTAAACTAGTCCTTCCCCTAACGAAGTCCAGTTAGGGCAGCTAAGCTAAAAGCATGACATCGTTGCTGTCAAAGTACGTCACCAGAGAGTCCCATTTCAAAATAGTTTTTGTGTCAAAAGCTATTCATCATAATATCAATATATAGAATGAGGGAGGCAAGCCATACAAACTTCATGTCTCCCCCAAATGAATAATGAAAACGAAATCATGCAGACACCTACACCCTACATCAAATGTAGCCCCAAATCCCAGTAGAATTAGGATCCTGACCAGCCAGCTGGCACGATTCTGGAGGATGAGAGGTGAAATGAATGATTTTCACGAATGTAACTGCATGATAAAGCTCATGTGTCCGTCACTATGTGTGATAAGGATGAGTAATGGCCCCCAAATATAGTCAATGTCTCAATCCTCGGAACCTGTGAATGTCAGCTTATGTGGCAAAAAAGGACTTTGCAGAGGTGATTAAGGAACCTGAGGTGGGGGAGTATCTGGCCAGGCCTGATGTCATTACAGTGGTCCTTCTGTGAGGAGGAACCAGTGTGAGAGAAGGCAGAGATGACGGAAGCAGAGGTGGATGGGACACATTTTGAACACGGAGGACCACAGACAAGCACTAGAAACTGAAAAAAGGCAAGGAAACTGGATTCTCCCTGAAAGTGTCCTTAAGGAGCCAACTCTGCCCTCACCTTGATTTTAACACAGTGGAAGTGATTTGAGACGTCCGACCTCCAGAGAGTAAGTGAATAAACTGGTGTGTTAAGGCACTCTGCAACAGCACCAACAGGAAATCAACACACTATGCAGAGATACTCTGGTGAACTACACTGGCCCTTTGAAGCTATTCACAATGTCACCTTCTTCCACTTAGTAAACCTTTCAAGGCCTCAATGTACTTACTGTTCATAAAATGTCTATGAAAGTTGTTACCTCCTGTTACAAACTGTAATATAGCATGTGTTTAGCTTCGCACAGAAAGTCTGCAAATTAAATATGTTTATACATTCTTACAGAAGCTATAAAACATCATTAGCAACAGTTCAAAAACAAATATTTACACTTCTATATCAGACCCATAAAATGGACATTGCTTTTTTTGTAACAGCTTTATTGGAGTATAAATGCTTTACAACGGTGTGTTCGTTTCTGCTTTATAACAAAGTGAATCAGCTATACATATACATATATCCCCGTATATCCTCCCTCTTGCATCTCCCTCCCACCCTCCCTATCCCATCCCTCTAGGTGGTCACAAAGCACCGAGCTGATCTCGCTGTGCTATGTGGCTGCTTCCCACTAGCTATCTATTTTACATTTGGTAGTGTATATATGTCCAGGCCACTCTCTCACTTCATCCCCGCTTCCCCTTCCCCTTCCCCATGGCCTCAAGTCCATTCTCTACGTCTGTGTCTTTATTCCTGTCCTGCCCCTAGGTTCTTCAGAACCTTTTTTTTTTTTTTTTTGGATTCCACATATATGTGTTAACATACGGTATTAGTTTTTCTCTTTCTGACTTACTTCACTCTGTATGACAGACTCTAGGTCCATCCACCTCCCTACAAATAACTCAATTTCATTTCTTTTTATGGCTGAGTAATATTCCATTGTATATATGTGCCACATCTTCTTTATCCATTCATCTGTCGATGGACACTTAGGTTGCTTCCATGTCCTGGCTATTGTAAATAGTGCTGCAGTGAACATTGGGGTACATGACTCTTTTTGAATTATGGTTTTCTCAGGGTATATGCCCAGTAGTGGGACTGCTGGGTCACATGGTAGTTCTACTTTTACAAGGAACCTCTAAACTGTTTTCCATAGTGGTTGCATCAATTTACATTCCGACCAACAGCACAAGAGGATTCCCTTTTCTCCGCACCCTCTCCAGCATTTATTGTTTCTAGATTTTTTGATGACGGCCATTCTGACCAGTGTGAGGTGATACCTCATTGTAGTTTTGATTTGCATCTCTAATGATTAGTGGTGTTGAGCATTCTTTCATGTGTTTGTTGGCAATCTGTGTATCTTCTTTGGAGAAATGTCTATTTAGGTCTTCTGCCCATTTTTGGATTGGGTCATTTGGTTTTTTTCATACTGAGCTGCTTGTCAATTCTGGAGATTAATTCTTTGTCAGATGCTTCGCTTGTAAATATTTTCTCCCATTCTGAGGGTTGTCATTTTGTCTTCTATATGGTTTCCTTTGTTGTGCAAAAACTTTTAAGTTTCATTAGGTCACACTTATTTTTGTTTTTATTTCCATTTCTCTAGGAGGTGGGTCAAAAAGGATCTTGCTGTGATTTATGTCATAGAGTGTTCTGCATATGTTTTCCTCTAAGAGTTTTATAGTGTCTGGCCTTACATTTAGGTCTTTAATCCATTTTGAGTTTATTTTTGTGTATGGTGTTAGGGAGTGTTCTAATTTCATTCTTTTACATGTAGCTGTCTAGTTTTCCCAGCACCACTTATTGAAGAGACTGTCTTTTCTCCATTGTATATTGTTGCCTCCTTTATCAAAAATAAGGTGACTACATGTGTGTGGGTTTATCTCTGGGCTTTCTATCCTGTTCCACTGATCTATATTTCTGGTTTTGTGCCAGTACCATACTGTCTTGATTACTGTAGCTTTGTAGTATAGTCTGAGGTCTGGAAGCCTGATTCCTCCAGCTCCGTTTTTCCTTCTCAAGATTGCTTTGGCTACTCAGGGTCTTTTGTGTTTCCATACAAATTAAATTTTTTGTCCTAGTTCTGTGAAATATGCCATTGGTAGTTTGATAGGGATTGCACTGAATCTGTAGATTGCTTTGGTTAGTATCGTCATTTTCACAATATTGATTCTTCCAATCCAAGAACATGGTATATCTCTCCATCTGTTTGTCTCATCTTTAATATCTTTCATCAGTGTCTTATAGTTTTCTGCATACAGGTCTTTTGTCTCCTTAGGTAGATTTATTCCTAGGTATTTTATTCCTTTTACTGCAATGGTAAATGGGAGTGTGTCCTTAATTTCTCTTTCAGATTCTTCATCATTAGTGTATAGGAATGCAAGAGGTTTCTGTGCATTAATTTTGTATCCTGCTACTTTACTAAATTCACTGATTACTTCTAGCAGTTTTCTGGTAGCATCTTTAGGATTCTCTAAGTATAGTATCATGTCATCAGCAAACAGTGACAGTTTTACTTCTTTTCTGATTTGCATTGCTTTTATTTTTTTTTTGTTCCTGATTGCTGTGGCTAAAACTTCCAGAACTATGTTGAATAACAGTGGTGAAAGTGGGTAACCTTGTATTGTTCCTGATCTTACAGGAAATGGTTTCAGTTTTTCACCATTGAGAACGATGTTGGCTGTGGGTCTGTCATATATAGCTTTTATTATGTTGAGGTAGGTTCCCTCTATGCCTACCATCTGGAGAGTTTTTATCTTAAATGGGTGTGGAATTTTGTCCAAAGCTTTTCCTGCATCTGTTGAGATAATTATATGGACTTTATCCTTCAGTTTGTTAATATGGTGTATCACATGGATTTGCATATATTGAAAAATCCTTGCATTCCTGGGATAAACCCCACTTGATCATGGTGTATGATCCTTTTAATGTTCTGTTGGATTCTGTTTGCTAGTATTTTGTTGAGCATTTTTGCATGTATGTTCATCATAGATATTGGCCTGTAGTTTTCTTTTTTTTGACATATTTGTCTGGTTTTGGTATCAGGGTGATGGTGGCCTCGTAGAATGAGTTTGGGAGTGTTCCTCCCTCTGCTATATTTTGGAAGAGTTTGAGAAGGATAGGTGTTAGCTCTTCTCTAAATGTTTGATAGAATTCCCCTGTGAAGCCATCTGGTCCTGGGCTTTTGTTTGTTGGAAGATTTTAAAACACAGTTTCAATTTCAGTGCTTGTGATTCGTCTGTTTATATTTTCTATTTCTTAGTGGTTCAGTCTCAGAGGTTGTGCTTTTCTAAGAATTTGTCCATTTCTTCCAGGTTGTCCATTTTATTGGCATATACTTGCCTATAGTAATCTCTCAGGAACCTTTGTATTTCTGCAGAGTCAGCTGTTACTTCTCCTTCTGCATCTCTAATTTTGTTTGAGTCTTCTCCCTTTCTACATGATGATTCTGGCTAAGGGTTTATCAATTTTGTTTATCTTCTCAAAGAACCTGCTTTTAGTTTTATTGATGTTTGCTATTGTTTTCTTCATTTCTTTTTCATTTGTTTCTGATCTGATCTTTATGTTTCTTTCCTTCTGCTAACTTCGGTTTGGTTTTTTTTTTTTTTGTTCTTCTTTCTCTAATTGCTTCAGGTGTAAGGTTAGGTTGTTTATTTGAGATGTTTCTTGTTTCTTGAGGTAGGATTGTATTGCTATAAACTTCCCTCTTAGAACTGCTTTTGCTGCATCCCTTAGGTTTTGGGTGGTCATGTTTTCATTGTCATTTGTTTCTAGGTATTTTCTGATTTCCTCTTTGATTTCTTCAGTGATCTCTTGGTTATTTAATAGTGTATTGTTTAGCCTCCATATGCTTGTATTTTTTACATTTTTTCCTGTAATTGATACCTAGTCTTATAGCGTTGTGGTCAGAAAAGATACTTGATACGATTTCAATTTTCCTAAATTTACCAAGGCTTGATATGTGACCCAAGCTATCGTCTATCTTGGAGAATGTTCCATGAGCACTTGAGGAGAAAGTGTATTCTGTTGTTTTTGGGTGGAATGTCCTATAAATATTAAGTCCATCTTGTTTAATGTATCATTTAAAGCCTGTGTTTCCTTATTTATTTTCATTTTGGATGATCTGTCCATTGGTGAAAGTGGGGTGTTAAAGTCCCCTACTATGATCGTGTTACTGTCGATTCCCCCTTTTATGGCTGTTAGCATTTGCCTTATGTATTGAGGTGCTCCTATGTTGGGGGGATAAATATTTACAATTGCTGTATCTTCTTCCTGGATTGATCCATTGATCATTATGTAGTGTCCTTCTTTGTCTCTTGTAATAGTCTTTATTTTAAAGTCTATTTTGTCTGATAGGAGAATTGCTACTCCAGCTTTCTTTTGATTTCCATTTGCATGGAATATCTTTTTCCATCCCCTCACTTTCGGTCTGTATGTGTCCCTAGGTCTGAAGTGGGTCTCTTGTAGACAGCAGATATACGGGTCTTGTTTTTGTATCCATGCAGCCAGTCTATGTCTTTTGGTTGGAGCATTTAATCCATTTACATTTAAGGTAATTATCGATATGTATGTTCCTATTCCCATTTTCTTAATTGTTTTGGGTTTGTTATTGTAGGTTTTTTCCTTCTCTTGTGTTTCCTGCCTAGAGAAGTTTCTTTAGCATTTGTTGTAAAGCTGGTTCGGTGGTGCTGAATTTTCTTAGCTTTTGCTTGTCTGTAAAGGTTTTAATGTCTCCAGCAAATCTGGATGAGATCCTTGCTGGGTAGAGTAATCTTGGTTGTAGGTTTTTCCCTTTCATCACTTTAAATATATCCTGCCACTCCCTTCTGGCTTGCAGAGTTTCTGCTGAAATATCAGCTGTTAACCTCATGGAGATTCCCTTGTGTGTTATTTGTTGCTTTTCCCTTGCTGCTTTCGATACTTTTTCTTTGTATTTAATTTTTGGTAGTTTGATTAATATGTCTCTTGGCGTGTTTCTCCTTAGATTTATCCTGTATGGGACTCTCTGCACTTCCTGGAGTTATTTCCTTTCCCATGTTAGGGAAGCTTTCAACTATAATCTTTTCAAATATTTTCTCGGGTCCTTTCTCTCTCTCTTCTTCTGGGACCCCTATAATTCGAATGTTGGTGCGTTTAATGTTGTCCCAGATGTCTCTGAGACTGTTTTCAATTCTTTTCATGATTTTTTCTTTATTCTGCTCTGCGGTAGTTATTTCCACTATTTTATCTTCCAGGTCACTTATCCGTTCTTCTGCCTCAGTTATTCCGCTATTGATTCCTTCTAGAGAATCTTTAATTTCATTTGTTGTGTTGTTCATCATTGTTTGTTGCTCTTTAGTTCTTCTAGGTCCTTGTTAAACGTTTCTTGTACTTTCTCCATTCTATTTCCAAGATTTTGCATCATCTTTACTGTCATTACTCTGAATTCTTTTTCAGGTAGACTGCCTATTTCCTCTTCATTTGTTTGGTCTGGTGGGTTTTTACCTTGCTCCTTCAACTGCTGTGTATTTCTCTGTCTTCTCATTTTGCTTAACTTACTGTGTTTGGGGTCTCCTTTTCGCAGTCTGCAGGTTCATAGTTCCTGTTGTTTTTGGTGTCTGTCCCCAGTGGGTGAGGTTGGTTCAGTGGCTCGTGTAGGCTTCCTGATGGAGGGGACTCATACCTGCGTTCTGGTGGGTGGGGCTGGATCTTGTCTTTCTAGTGGGCAGGGCCACATCTGGTCGTGTGTTTTGGGGTGTCTGTGAACTTAGTATGATTTTAGGCAACCTCTCTGCTAATGGGTGGGGTTGTGTTCCTTTCTTGCCAGTTGTTTGGCATGGGGCGTCCAGCACTGGAGCTTGCCGGCTGTTCGGAGGAGCTGGGTCTTAGCGCTGAGATGGAAATCTCTGGGAGAGCTCTCGCTGACTGATATTACGTGGGGCTGGGAGGTCTCTGGTGGACCAATGTCCTGCACTCAGCTCTCCCACCTCAGAGGCTCAGGCCTGACAACAGGCTGGAGCACCAAGACCTTGTCAGCCACTTGGCTCAGAAGAAAAGGGAGAAAAAAAGAAAGAAAAAAAAAAGAAAGAAAGAAAAAATCTTTTAACTATTAACATAAAAAAAACTTTTAAAAATTATTAAAACAAAAAAAATGAAAACTTTTAAAAAAGGGAGCAACCAAACCAATAAACAAATCCACCAACGATACCAAGCTCTAAAAACTATACTAAGATAAACATTAAAATGAGAAACACGTCCATCGCAGACAGCAAACCCCAAGTCTGCGGTTGCTCCCAAAGTCCACTGCCTCAATTTTGGGATGATGTGTTGTCTATTCAGGTATTCCACAGATGCAGGGTACATCAAGTTAATTCTGGGGATTTAATCCACTGCTCCTAAGGTTGCACAGAGAAATTTCCCTTTCTCTTCTTCGTTCGCACAGCTCCTGGGGTTCAGCTTGGGTTTGGGCACCACCTCTGTGTGTAGGTCTCCCTCAGGCAATTGTTCCCCACCCAGATAGGAGGGGGTTAAAGCAGCAGCTGATTAGGGGGCTCTGGCTCACTCATGCCGGGGGGAGGGAGGGGTACAGTAGTTATAATTGGAATGAGGGGTGAGCCTGTGCAGCAGAGGCTGGCATGACGTTGCAACAGCCTGAGGCATGCCGTGTGTTGTCCCGGGGAAGTCGTCCCTGGATCACGGGACCCTGGCAGTGGCGGGCTGCACAGGCTCCCATGAGGGGAGGTGTGGATAGTGACCTGGGCTCGCACGCAGGCTTCTTGGTGGCGGCAGCAGCAGCCTCAGCGTCTCATGCCCGTCTCTGGGGTCCATGCTGATAGCCGCAGCTTGCACCCCTCTCTGGAACTCGTTTAGGTGGTGCTCTGAATCCCCTCTCCTTGCGTACCCCAAAACAATGGCCTCTTGCCTCTTAGGCAGTTCCAGACATTTTCCTGGACTCCTTCCCGGCTAGCTGTGGTGCACTAACCCCCTGCAGGCTGTGTTCACGCCGCCAACCCCAGTCCTCTCCCTGCGCTCCGACCGAAGCCCAAGCCTCAGCTCCCAGCTCCCACCCGTCCCAGCGGGCGAGCAGACAAGCCTCTCGGGCTGGTGAGTGCTGGTCGGCACCGATCCTCTGTGCGGGAATCTCCCCGCTTTGCCCTCTGCACCCCTGTTGCTGCACTCTCCTCTGTGGCTCCAAAGCTTCCCCCCACTACCCCCGTCTCCACCAGTGAAGGGGCTTCCTGGTGCGTGGGAATCTTTCCTCCTTCACGGCTCCCTCCCAGAGGTGCAGGTCCCATCCCTATTCTTTTGTCTGTTTTTCTTTTTTCTTTTGCCCTACCCAGGTACGTGGAGATTTTCTTGCCTTTTGGGAAGTCTGAGGTCTTCTGGCAGCATTCAGTAGGTGTTCTGTAGGAGTTGTTCCACGTGTAGATGTATTTCTGATGTATCTGTGGGGAGGAAGGTGATCTCCACGTCTTACTCCTCCACCATCTTGAAGGTCCCCTTAAATCTATTCTACTGGCTGTCTTCTGTGCAGAGTATAAAGTTTCAAAGAAGAAGAAAAGTGAATGGATAAGCCCAAGCTCCTGGCTACTCAGAGTAGGGATGGGAGTGATGGGGGGGATGAAGGCTAGAAAACCAGAGAAAAACTAACTGTATGTGAGTTTACCTGCTCAAGACTCTCTTCCCTACTCTTCACAGCCACAAAAGAATGAAAAGGTCGAGACCATTAAAGTCATTAAAACCAAGATACTATGACTCTCGGAGGCTATGTCAGGACTTGAGGTTAGTTAGGGGGTTTCTTCTCATTTTGTTAATGGCATGCATTTCACTGTTCACGTCTAAGACTGCTTGCAAAAATGGCTTGAATTATCCCCCTTCCTGTAACCATGCCCTTAGGCCTTTGCAAATTGACTCTGGGCTTAGTCATATGACTTGCTTCGGCGAATGGGAGATTAACAAACATGAACCAAGTAGACACTTGGAAAGTACTTGTGCATGCAGGCCCTGCAGAGCCTTGACTTACAGCCTGCCAGCCCCAGGCCTGTGAGTGAGACCAGCCTAGATCACCAGCCATCAACCAACCCGCAGCAGACCCCAGATACCTAACGGTGCTGACTAAGTGTCAGCTGAGACAGATCTCACCAACAGAGGTATGAGTGAAGAAAACAGCTTTGTTTTAATCCACCAGGTTTTAGGGTAGTTTATTATTATGTCATTCAGTAAAAACTATAACTGTGTATAGTATAAAAGCTAACACAAATACACTGCAGAAATTTTCAAAAATTTAGAAATAGAAAAACAAAAATGATCTAGAATCCGAAAGACATTAATCAGTAATTTTTGATTAACTCACTTTTATGTAGCTATGTAAATATTCTCTGTAATTGGACTCACCCTGTAAATTCAACCTCATACTGTGCTGTTGTAAGCATCTCTCGTAATCTACCATAGTTTATTTAACCATTCTTCCATCGATGAACTTGAAAGTGGCTTTAAATACCTCATGCAGGATTAAATATCTTATTTAGGAGAGAGAAGCACTGATAAAAGGTAGCTGTTACTATCATTATCATTACTGACACATTTTCAACTTCATTCGTTGATAAAAATTGATCAGCTTAAGACAATCAAATGAAAAGTTATAAAAATCCTATTAACACAAAAATGCAATGTTATTCAAAGTGGTGTTTGCTACAGTTTGAGTAGTCCTCCTGGGGTTATCATTTGACAGTGTAGAATACGCCAGCCTGAAGAAAAAAAAAGGTGTGATCAATTGAGGCTCAAAGTCCTGTTATGTAGGATTCAAACACAGACCAGAAGATTTTTGTTAAGGAAGTAAGTGAAGAGATAGAACTTAAAAAGTATACTAAGCAAGGACTTCCCTGGTGGCCCAGTGGTTAAGAATCTGCCTGCCAATGCAGGGGACACAGGTTCGATCCTTAGTCCGGGAAGATCCCACATGCCGCGGAGCAACTAGGCCGGTGCGCCACAACTACTGAGCCTGTGCTCCAGAGCCCGTAAGCCACAACTACTGAGGCCCGCGCACCTAGAGCCCACGCTCCACAACAAGAGAAGCCACTGCAATGAGAAGCCCGTACACCACAACTAAGAGCAGTCCCTGCTCACCACAACTAGAGAAAGCCCGTGTGCAGCAATGAAGACCCAACACAGCCAAAACATAAATAAATAAATAAAAATTGCTTTAAAAAAAAGTATACTAAGTGAGCAAAAGCTGTGGAGTACCAATGAAAAGAATGAATGAAAAGAACAAGCTTGACCTTTTGGTCACTGCCCTAGGAACACAGTAAGCTGAGAAATAACACACTCCAAAGATGCTGTAAAGTCGAGCAACTCACTTTCCTGCATTCTTGTACAGCAAATTATAGCTAGCAAAGTCCTTTGGATAGCAATTGCTTTCACTTGGGTCAACTGAAATGACCAAACAATGAACCTTGAGCACCAACCATTGATCTTGCTAATTGCATCTGCCACTATACTTCTTTTGTTTCCAGGCAGCCCTCTTTTCCAACACTATTCTGACTGTTAAATGGTCAGAACACACAAAGTGACAGATTTAGTGTTTCGCTAGCAATTTATGTAACTGACTGCAGCGCTGTCGTTGTAGTGAATCATGATTTATTTGTCTCACGTTGTAGCACATAACCTTTTAAATGCAAGGGGTAAAAAGCCAAGACCTTTTTGAAGTTTATACAGAACCATCTACCGCTATATCCTATGAACTAGATTTGAAGGAGGACCAATCAAATGAGTGATGGATTTCTTTTCTGTCCGTAGCTGTCACTTCACGCACAAGCCACTCGTGTATCCTGGGCTCAGTCACTGTCTTTATTTGCACGTGATTCAGAGGAAAATCTGGGAGATATACATAAATGACATTTGTACCAGTCAGCTAACAGAACCTAGATTAGGGAGTCAGAAGGAATATTGGGGTGAGAATTCAACACTGAAGGGTCCACGGATATATTTGGATATATATTTTAAAATTCCTTGAATTATACGTTAACGTTTGTACGTGAAAATATACATTTTGGACAGAGCTCCTCTACAGGTTTCACTGGCTTCATAAAGGACTCAGTGATTCTTTTGTATTTATTTATTTTTGTCTGCGTTGGGTCTTTGTTGCTGCACGCAGGCTTTCTCTAGTTGTGGCCAGTGGGAGCTACTCTTCATTGCGGTGTGCAGGCTTCTCATTGTGCTGGCTTCTCTTGTTGAGGAGCACGGGCTCTAGGCACGCGGGCTTCGGTAGCTGAAGCACATGGACTCAGCAGTTGCGGCATGCAGGCCCTGGAGCGCGCGGACTTCACCGCACAGGCTAAGTTGCTCCACGGCATGTGGGATCTTGCTGGACCAGGGATCGAAACTGTGTCCCCTGCACTGGCAGGCAGATTCTTAACCACTGCACCACCGGGGAAGTCCAGGAGTCACTGATTCTTGAAAAGATTAAACATGCTGGCTTATAGGAATGGGACCTTTTGTTGCAAAATAAAAGAAAGTGAAGGCAGAAATAAGCGTGTAAACAATGAAACAATATCAAGGGACATCAAGTTTTACACCAAGGTTTATAAATAAAGAGGAGAGAGAAATCGTTTGTGTTAAAGGGCTGAACTGTGTCCTCTCCCAAAAAATTCATGTAGAAGTTCTAACTCCCAGTACCTCAGAATGGGACTGTATTTGGAGACTGGGTCTTTACAGAGGCAGTTTAGTTAAAATAAGGTCATTAGTATGGTCTCTAATCCAATATGACCAGCGAACTTCTACGGGTAGGAGAGGAAATTTGGACATACAGAGAGATACCCAATATGTATGCATACAGAGGGACGACCATAAAGACATGGGTAGAAGGAAGCCATCTACAAGCCAGGGAGAGAGGTCTGGAACAGATCTTTCCCTATAGCCCTCAGAAGGAACTGATTCTACTGATACAATGATCTGGAACATTCCGGTCCCCACAACTGTGAGAAAATGAATTTCTGTTGTTTAAGCCACCCATTTTGTTATGGCAGCCCTAGAAAACTTATATAGTTGGTCTTAGTTACAACAGTGGATTAAGAAGATAATTCAAAAGGCAATAAAGACCAAGAGATTATTCTGGGGGGTTAAAAACTTGGTAAATACCGAGAACAAAGGAGGAAAGGGCCTTAATGAACATTTGTAGTAACATGTAAGATTATATGCATAATACTCCCTGACATTTACAGAACACTGCAGGGCACATAACCTTTTCCAAGTGCACAGGGAAAATCTGTCAACACAGACAATATGGTGAACCATAAAACAAGGCAATCAATTTTAAATGGCTAAGAGTCAAATAGATTATGATGCCTGATCATAACATAATTAAGAAATCAATAACAAAAAGATTATAAAATCTCCAAATATGTGACAATAAAACATTTCTAAATAACACACAAAGAAAAAATTACAAGAGAAATTGGAAAATACTTTGAACTGAATGATAATAAAAACAAAAAATGTGTGGGATGCAGCTAAAACAATGATTACAGAGAAATTTAGTTCTCTAAATGTTTATATTAGAAAAGAAGATTGCAATTCAACAATTCAAGTTTTCACCTAAAGAAGCTAGAAAAATCTGAGCAAACTGTACTCAAACTAAGCAAAACAAATCAACGAAATATAAAACAAAGAATAAAGGAACTCAGTGAAACAGTAACACAGGATATTTGAAGAGACTGATAAAACTGAAAGTCTAGCTAGATCATTTAAAGTGGAGAAAAAAGAGGAGAAACAAAAATTACTAGTACGACAAATAAAAATGGGGACATCATAATAGATAGTATAGAACAATTAGAAGAAACACAAAATCTCTAACATATGCAAATTACCAAATGACACCAAAAGAGAATGTAAAGGGTCTTACAGCTATGGGAAAAAAACAAAACTGAATCCATAATCTAAACTTTCCCACAAAGAAAACTTAAGACTCAGATGGCTTCTCTAGTGAACTCTTTCAAACAGTTAAGAAAGAATATCAATTTTATACCTTTTATAAGATCAGGATATTCCTGATACAAAAACCATACAAAGATACTAAAAGAAAAGAAGAAAACTATAGACCAATACCCTTCATGAAGTGAACAAGGTAGAAAATTTTAAACAAAATATTAATAAATCAAATCCAGAAATATATAAAAAGGAAAATATAGAAAACAAAAACCATATGATCATCTCAATGATGCAAAAAAGCATTTAACTAAATCCAATACCCTTTCATGATAAAATCATTCTACAAACAAGGAATAGAAACACAATTCCTAAACCTGACACAGGTCATCTACAAAAAACTCAGAAAGGGCTTCCCTGGTGGCGCAGTGGTTGAGAGTCCGCCTGCCGATGCAGGGGACACGGGTTCATGCCCTGGTCCAGGAAGATCCCACATGGCGCGGAGCGGCTGGGCCCATGAGCCATGGCCACTGAGCCTGCGCATCGGGAGCCTGTGCTCCGCAACGGGAGAAGCCACAGCAGTGAGAGGCCCATGTAACACAAAAAAAACAAAACAAACAAAAAACCCTCAGAAGACATAATACTTATTGGGGAAAAACTGAATACGTTCTCCCTAAGATCGGGAATAAAACAAGGATGTCTGCTCTTACTACTTAATTTCACTATTTTACTAGAGATTGCAGCCAAAGCAATTAGGCAAGAAAATAAAATGCAACCAGCTCTGAATCGGGTCTTTCAGGACCCAGTCCAGCTGCCAGTTTGGGGCTGCAGTCTTCTAACAGCCTGACTGGGGCTGGATGAACCACTTTCCTGTTCAGTTCACAGGGTTGTTCGTAATACTGCATCTGGCTTTCCTCAAGAGCAAGTGATCCAAGGCAGAATGTGAGAGAGAACAAGAGAGCACACCCAAGATGGAAGCTGCAGTGCCTTTTATAACCTAACCTCAGAAGTGACATCATTTCTCTCTTGTTCTCACTTGGACACAGAGAACAACAGGAGGAGACCACAAAAGGGTGTGAATACCAGAATGCAAGGATCACTGGGGTCCACAGTGGAGTCAGGCGACCAGAGGAGAAAAATCACGTGACCACCTCAATACATGCAGAAACAGCATCTGGGAATACTTAATACTCATTCATAAAAACTAAGAGGAAACTAGGAATAGAAGGAAACTCAACGAGATACACAGTATTTTCTAAAGACATAGTTAGTAACCACTTAATGATGAACAACAATACTTTCCTCTTAAAATCAAGATAAGGCAAAGATATTCCTACTCACTGCTTCTCACCCTGTATTAAAGGGCCTAGCAAGTGTAAAAAGAAAAATTAAAAAAGATAATAATTGGAAAAAAGAAATATAATTTTTATTTGCAGACAAC
Organism: Grampus griseus; assembly: GCF_964374135.1. NCBI lineage: Eukaryota > Metazoa > Chordata > Mammalia > Artiodactyla > Delphinidae > Grampus > Grampus griseus. The sequence goes on from NC_139018.1 coordinate 171,465,500, forward strand.
ACGACTGTGCATATAAAACATCTTATGGAAGACGCTCCCCTGCACACACACACACACACAAAAAGCCAAACCAATAAACAACAGCAACAACAAAAAAACCCTACAGGACTGTATAAGTAAATAAGGAAAACCATACTAGCCAAGGACATTTTACAAAAAACTGCTGCCTTTCTAAATACTAATTAAAAATGAAATTTTAAAAATTCCACTTGCAATGGCATCAAAAACATAAAATACTTAACTATAAATTTAACAAAATATAGGCAAGTAAAAACTACACTCTGGGCTTCCCTGGTGGCGCAGTGGTTGAGAGTCCGCCTGCCGATGCAGGGGACACGGGTTCGTGCCCCGGTCCGGGAGGATCCCACATGCCGCGGAGCAGCTGGGCCCGTGAACCATGGCCGCTGAGCCTACGCGTCGGGAGCCTGTGCTCCGCAACGGGAGAGGCCACAACAGTGAGAGGCCCACGTTCCGAAGGAAAAAAAAAAAAAAAAAAACTACACTGCTGAAATTTTAAAAACCTAAACAAATGGAGAAATATACCACGTTCACAGAGTAGAAGACTCTACTGTTAAGATGCAAACGCTCTCCAAATTGATCTATTAATTCAGTCAAATTTCAATAAAAATCCTAGCAGGCTGATTCTAAAATGTATATGCATGTAAAAAAGATCTAGAATAGCCAAAACAATTTTGAAAAAGGGGATTTACACTACATGATTTCAAAACTTCTAATGACGCTATGGTCATCAAGACAATGTGGTACTGTTATAAAAGTATGAAAACTGGAACATAATATATAGCCCAGAAATTTACCCACACTTGTACAGTAAATTGGTTTGTGACTAAGCACCAAAGCAATTCAATAGGAAAAGGAAATGGTGTTGGACCAATTCAAAAATTTATTTATTTATTTCTTTTTTAGCTGTGCCGTGAGGCTTGCAGTATCTTAGTTCCCCAACCAGGGATCAAACCCACGCCCTCAGCAATGAAAGCACGGAGTCCTAACCACTGGGCCGCCAGAGAATTCCCTGGACCAATTTTTTTATATGGAAAAAAATTTCTAACATACACAAAATTTAATTTGTGCTGATCATGGATCTGTATCTCCATGAAAGCACAGATTTTTCTTTTCTTCTCTCTACCATCAAACACGCTGATACCTCCCCTAAGAGACTTAAAACACGTAAGTGGTGAATAAATATTTAATAAAAGAACTATGCATGAGGAAAAAACACGCCATAGTAGAAAATAACGGGAAGGAAACTCTTGGGATACAGAATGGTCAGGAAGGGCTCACTGAGAAAAAAAGCATGTGCGTTGGTACCTGAAGGCACCAGCTCTGCAAATACTCAGGAGATGAAAATTGCAGGCAGAGAGCAAAGATCATGAAGAACTGGATGAGGAAGTCCCTAGTGGTCCAGCAGCTAGGACTCTGTGTTCTCAGTGCCGAGGGCCCAGGTTCAATCCCTGGTCGGGGAACTAAGATCCCACATCTCACACGCTGAGTGGCACACCCCCCCCCCAAAAAAAGAAAAGGGACTGGATGAAAGCCATTTAGAGTAGCCTGTGAGTGAACGAGTGGGAAGAGTAGCATAAAAAACAGGAGGCCAGGGACTTCCCTGGTGGTGCAGTGGTTAAGAATCGCCTGCCAATGCAGGGGACACGGGTTCGAGCCCTGGTCCGGGAAGATCCCACATGCTGCGGAGGAACTAAGCCAGAGCGCCACAACTACTGAGCCTGCGAGCCACAACTACTGAGCCCACATGCCGCAACTACTGAAGCCCACGTGCCTAGAGCCCGTGCTCCACAACAAGAGAAGCCACCTCAGTGAGAAGCCCGCGCACCGCAACGAAGACTCAATGCAGCCAAAAATAAATAAATAAGCGAACAAACAAGCAAATAAATAAATAAAAGGGCTGTAGTAACAGTTTCCTTTAAAAAAAAAAAAAAAGGAGGCCAGATCATCTGGGGTCTTATAGCTCCACAGAGTACATTCAAGAATTCTAACCACAGAAATGATGTAATCCAATTTGTGATTTTATAAAATGGTCTTGACCACTGCATGAAGAATGGATTGGAAAAAGCCAGGTAGGAAGCAGGAAAGCAGAGAGGAGGCTCTTAGAGCAACTCAGGTGACAGAAGAGGATGGTGTCCTCTCTCCAGGATGGAAGCTCACAGATAACACTGGAGCTGACATTCTAGCAGATTTGGGTATTAGCTCTAATTTCTATTTTGTCACTTTCAACTCTTCGTTGACTTGTTTTTTTTCCAAAGATTCCCTTTATGAGGGTAGGGATTACGTCTATTTTGTTTACCGCTGCTCTCCAAACCCAAGAGATTACAGGAATGACTATCTATGAGACTGGAGGTCAGAACCTGGCATGATATGGTACAGGTGCTGTCCAAGGAGAGCCACCTCCTTAAAACAGCAAATAGGAAGGCAACAGGGAGAGAGCACTGTGGCCCGTGAAACCCTAAAGTATGCTAAGAATGCACATGGGCTTGTTTACCAATATGAGAAGGCAGGCTACAGCCCAAAACTTTACGAAGCACAGACGGCACCGTTAGATGCTCTCCTGCAGTAGGCAGTCAACTTATGAAAGTATTGGTTGAAAACATGAACAATTCTAGAAAGGTCTAAATAAACACAGATAAGAAAGGCTAACTGTCACACCAGTCAGAATGGCCATCATCAAAAAATCTATAAACAATAAGTGCTGGAGAGGGTGTGGAGAAAAGGGAACCCCTCCTACACTGTTGACGGGAATGTAAATTGGTACAGCCACTATGGAAAACAGTATGGAGCTTCCTTAGAAAACTAAAAATAGAGCTACCATATGATCCTGCAATCCCACTCATGGGCACATATCCAGAGAAAACCATAATTTGAAATGATACATGCACCCATCCCAATGTTCACCGGAGCACTGTTTACAATAGCCAGGACATGGAAGCAACCTAAATGTCCATCAACAAATGAATGGATAAAGAAGATGTGGCACATATATACAATGGAATATTACTCAGCCATAAAAAGAAACGAAATTGAGCTATTTGTAATGAGGTGGATAGACCCAGAGTCTGTCATACAGAGTGAAGTAAGTCAGAAAGAAAAAGACAAATACCGTATGCTAACACATATATATGGAATTTAAGAAAAAAAATGTCATGAAGAACCTAGGGGTAAAGCAGGAATAAAGACGCAGACCTCCTAGAGAACGGACTTGAGGTTATGGGGAGGGGGAAGGGTGAGCTGTGACAGGGCGAGAGAGAGTCATGGACATATACACACTAACAAACGTAGTAAGGTAGATAGCTAGTGGGAAGCAGCCGCATGGCACAGGGATATTGGCTCGGTGCTTTGTGACAGCCTGGAGGGGTGGGATAGGGAGGGTGGGAGGGAGGGAGACGCAAGAGGGAAGACATATGGGAACATATGTTTATGTATGACTGATTCACTTTGTTATAAAGCAGAAACTAACACACCATTGTAAAGCAATTATACCCCAATAATGTTAAAAAAAAAAAAAAGATGTGGTACATATATATAATGGAATATTACTCAGTCATAAAAAATGAAACAATGCTATTTTCAGCAACATGGATGGACCCAGAAATTGTCATATGTGTGAAGTCAGAGAAAGACAAATATCATATGATATCGCTTATATGTGGAATCTTAAAAAATGGTACAAATGAACTTATTTACAAAACAGAAACAGAGTCACAAATGTAGAAAACAAACTTATGGTTACCAGGGGGGAAAGTGGGCGATGGGGGGGGGGTATAAACTGGGAGACTGGGATTGACATAGACACACTATTATATTAGAAGAGATAACTAATAAGGACCTACTGGATAGCACTCTGTAAAGACCTATATGAGAAGAGAATCTAAAAAGAGTGGACAGATGTGTATGTATAACTGATTTACTTTACAGCAGAAACTAACACAACATTGTAAATCAACTATACTCCAATACAAATTTTAAAGAAAGACAGGTGAACCCATGATGAGTTGTGACAAGGCACAATTTGGGGTCTGTCACTAAACTGCTGGCCTTGACACCATGAAGAACCTCATGCCCCACTTCACCCCTTCCCTACCTCCACCCCAACCCCAAGAGAAACTCCCACTCCCACATGTAACACCACCTGGGTCTGGCTCAGTAGAACATGACTTATTTTTTTATGTGGGCTAATATTATAGGAGAAGCTTTACGGGACATGCTACATCAATGTAAGATATTATATATGTATTCAGGTGATAGGAACTGTATTTACAGATATGCCTCTGGAATTAAAAAAAAAATTAAATCTGGAAGCTCAGCACTGCCGGCATTTCTCCCAGGGCAAGAATACATTTAGTGTCCTATTAAATCAAAGGACGGTCCACTGGAAACAGTGGCACGCTTTACCAGCTGGTGTTAACAAAGATTGATGCACACGTTCAATCACACCCAACCTGACATTGGGCTTCCAGAAATTTATAATACAGAATGGAAACGTTTTATGTGTTGCAACTTCCCACCCCCTTTAAAGCAGTAACTCACCAGGCAGAAATATAATTCATTTAGCATTTTTAAAATCCACACTTAAAGCATTTTCCGGGGCTAAAGATGCGCTGGAACAGAATATATAAAACGAAACTTGTTAAAAAATAACATGTAGGAAGACCTCGTGGCAGCCATTTTTGATGATCAACTAAGGCCATGGGAATCCAAGATCAGGATATGTTATTTTGCGTGAAGTATGGCGAAAGGAATATTAACACAGAAATAAAATGTGAGCGCACGTAATATAATTCAAGGTAAAACTCCAAAGTCGGGGAAAGATTTCTCTATCCCTCACATTTTCTTTATTTTCCAAAGAATAAAATTAAGGCATATGTTTGGAACCACTGCTGTCATCTAGTGATAAATGATGCCTTTTCACGGGCTCAGTATTGATACATTTATGGATATACTATTAGAGGAATATTTATTTTTGAAGTCAAAATATCGGAACTGAAAATCGGATGCTGTCAATTACAAGCCATGTCCATAAGGCAGCTCTGGGCAAGTCACCATCTCCCTATACACCTTGGTTTCTTCATCTTTAAGAAGTGGCCAAAAAGCCCTCCTTGTCTATAATATAGAACTGAGATGAAGTCCACGACACCATTTTATAAATCATGGTATTTTGTGTAAAAAACCAAAGTATTTCTGGAAATCTATCTAGCTTAAAAGTAACTTCAAAAACGTTCATGATCAACTGACAAAATCAATTTTGTACACGAAACACAGTTTCTACTTCTGTAGGAAAGTGCTCGTTAAGCTAACATATCACGGGCCGTGGCAACCACTTCATAGACTACCAATTTTGTCTTCTGAGGTGTGTATCTTTGTTACTATCTAATCTATAGTGCTTTTCTTCCCATAAAAGTGCTATTTCTTTATATAGACTATATTTTGCTTTGTCCTAGAATGGGGCACGGAACAAAAGCGGCAAATGGTCCCACCCCTATAGTGAACCTGGAAGAGGTACCCAGACCGTGGCAGTTCTACGTCTGGTTCCTCATCTAATTGGCCGTGTGACCTCAGCAGGTTACTCTACACCTCTCAGAGCTTCATGTGTCCGTCGGTAAAATGGGGAGAAAGCCTCCAACCTCGCACACCTGTTGCGAGACTTACCTGAGGAACTATGTAGAGAATGCCTAATGGAACAGTTTACGTGCTCAGTAAATCTTAGCCTTCTCCTCCTACATGCTTTTCGCTTCTGTGGACCAACACAGAAACGCCACAATATTAAAAACAAAATAATAAGATACGTAATCCTAAGGGACGTTAAACACGCAAATAGATGCTCCGGCACCTGTGACCCTCCTGGCTCCTCTCAGCAGACCTGCATCCACTTCTCCCGGCTGCACACGGCCCTGCGCCAGACTCCACAATCACACCTGGGCCTTGGAGGACACTCTCCCGAAGGCTCTGGCGGGGGTGACTAAGAGGCAGGATCAGGATCACCTCTTCCAAGGGACAGAGAGAGAGGCCAAGAGCTTTACTGACAACCATGGTAAGGTGAGTTACAACAAGTTACACCAAGTACCCCCGGCGTGCCTCTCGCCGGACTACTGTGCGTGGTCAGCATTTTCCACGTTACAAGTCTGGGTCCGTCCAGAAGTAACCTGGGCTTTGCAAACACAAGTGTCTACAGGGGCCAGTGAAATCAATGTAGTGAGAAAAGCAAAAGAAACAGTAACGTGAGTGAGGGGACTGGCGCTTCCAAAAGTCTCAAACTCTTGATATTTTCTACATAAATTGAGTTTGAAATGAGAGTATGTTTATCATATCATTTGAAACTTGTGCACTGCTCTCCAGACCACGCCGCGGGCAGCATTCCAAACTAAATCTTACAAAGCCTGCAATTGTTCTGACTCACAGGATACCGACGTTGTGTTTTATTTTTGTATCTTACAAATTAATTTTAAAAGGAAAGCAAAACATACAAAATACTGTATAACTCTGTTACATAATTTCTCCGTTTCTGTTTAATGAGGAATATTCAGAGGCTCAGGTGAGGATCTTGGTGAACTAGAAAGTGCTCCCCAGTTGGAAGAAAGCCAGCTGCTATCACTACGGCCAGTGATTAACATGTGGGTAAGTGACTGGCTCAAGGTCATCTGTCTTGGGATGCATGGAGACAGGACGGTGACCCAGGCCACTGGACGCCACCCACCACCCTCTCAACTATGCTGTCCCATGTCTTGATTTCATTCAGGCGTCTTAAGATGGACACGTGAACAAAACCAAGAAGAGAAGTAGAAAAGAGGGCCAATTCAGCAGTACTACTTCTTACTTAACCTAATCAGACAGACCATGACCTATTTCTACCTTTCACAAACAGGACTTAGGCAGAGTAAACCAATTCTGATAACAATATAAGGTTGCTAATCCAGAAGAGAGAATCTGGACTAAAAAAAAATTTGTTGAATTTATCATGCTCTTGGTATCTGATTTTTCTGGAGATGGTTTTGTAACTGCCATGACATCTTTTCTCAAGAAAAGAGTTAAAAGACTTCACATGATAGCTAAACTAGTTTGCCCAGGTCCACAACAGTCTCCCTTTGTTCTAGATCTTTAATGTGTTTAATGTATAACAAAATAAGAAAGATTTAGAAAGATGGATTTATTTAAGGGGCTTCAAACATGAATCACTAATACGTAGACAAGTGACAAAAGGATTACGGTGTATGCACACATCAGTAATGTTAAAAAATGAAAACAATTAGAACGGTGGTTATCAAGAGTTCTGGGAGAAGGAAAAAATCGTCAATGAAACGAGCAGTGTCACAAAAGGTCACATAAGACAGTGAGAAATTAAACCACTGGAAAACCAAGTTATCCCCAGCAGGGAGGCAGTTTAAGATCTTACCATGGGATGAAGAAGGGAGCTAGAGCAAGCATGCCTAAGTGTTCAATACTTCGGACAAGTTCACAGTCTTACAAAGGACATCCAAAGTCAAGAAGTGAATGAACGAATGAGTGAATGACGCAACCAAGCAACAAGCTAACCACAGAGATTTCTAAGTAGAAGAACCCGGTGACCTGCTCCCAGCCTCAATTCTAAAACTCACAAAAAGGGCAGAGCTTGGAAAATCATCTGTGAAATCAAACGTGTATCAGGAAAATGATGACGATGGGACTGAAAGGATGGCAGTGAAACCCTTCTTGCCAGACCTCCTGTCTGCCATGCGTGTTGCCCGCGTGGAGTCCTCACCCTCTCCTCCCCACTTCTCTTCCCTTGCAAGTCCCTTCTGTGACACCCCTTTGCTTTTTCTCACCTTTCCCACTGCAGGATACATCTCAGCCTTTCTTTTATCCAACTCATCACAGTGTGTTGGAGACGGGCGTTTGGACTTTCTCAGCCATTGCCTCTCACCAAGTACTCAGCCTCTAAATAGTCAACGTTTAATAGTATAAAAATCCACTGTGTGTGTGTGTGTGTGTGTGTGTGTGTATTATTCTTTTAATCCTCACATCAATACTATGAGAAGGGACTACTACTCTTACCCTCATTCTACAGGAGGCATGGAGGGTAAAATAACTTGTCCACAATCGCAGAGCAAGGAACTGGGAGAGTGAGATTTGAACCGAAGCCTAGTGATGAGATGAGCTATAACCTACTACATAAATTAAAACATGTTTTAACCCTCTGGGTAAGATAACTGGCAACCGACAGAGTGGCAATAACATGAAGCCATAAGACATGTATCATCAGAGACTTAACTGACCAAAAAGAGCATACTGTATTTCCTTCTCTCCTGCCACAGGAGAGGAAGTATTTTTCTTTAGCTTCTCAACATTATTAAGAAAAGGATTAACAGGTGTAACGAGAAGGACTTGAGATGGGTGCCCCCCCTCTTTCTTAAGTCTGTTCACCCTGAAGAACACAATTAGAAGGAAACTCACAACTCATGACACCACTTACTCTCTGAATGGGATTAATATTTGCTCCTACTCTTCACAAATATGCTAGAAACAATACCATAAGCTTCTCGTATTTCTGTAATACAAACTGCTTTTGATTAGTGGTGCAGAGTAGGAGACTAAGCTAGCAAGGCCCAGGTATGGGTAGCAACGCCCGCATCCCTTCCGTACGCTGTGAAAATTGCTGCAGGTAAGGTTCTGACATCTAGAAACACTGCTTTGTTGCACGCCTGGCTGACCAACACGACTTCTTTCTCCAAAGGCAATTAATTATCTGGTTGACACATGCAGGAGGAGAGGTCCCAGGACTGTCTAGAAGCCAAGAAACTAGAAATGACTCTACCATGTGCAAGGAACAGAATCCTGGAAAACTTAGCAAGGAGAGACCAGGTAAAGACATACACTGCACATCTTCAGCTCGTAAGACTCAGAAGTCTCACATGTGAGTGAGAAAATACAAGATCGGAACAGAATCTACTGCTCGCGGAGCCGCCGGCTCTGAGATCACCGTTAGGCTGTCTACCTGGGGGCTTTATCTGCTGCTCTGAGGACCGGTCAGGCTGTCTGTCCCCCCTCGTCCCCCACCAACGCAGGCCTTGTCTCCACTGCACCGATGGCTTCTTCTGCTCATTAAAAGGGGCTGACACTTCACTTAGTCACCGTGCTGCTCTTTACTGATAGAAAGAGAGACGGGCTGGTCCGAAAGACTTCAGGATTCAGGCAGGCTCAGCAGAAGATGCCAATCCTGTCTGTTTCACCCCTTCACTGGCAGAGTTAGCTGCACGTGTCAGGAAAAAATTTCTCCTACGAAGCCAAAACGTTCTCACTGCATTTACAGTGGGGAGGCCACAGTCCCTGACTTGGCCACAGAGACTGGCCTAAGAGCCAGCCCGACCCTTGAAGGTCCCTGATCCTTCCTTCTGGCTTTGGGGTTTAGGAACCAGGGTGCTTCACGGCTCTATCTTCTGCCCTCTACGGTCACGTCCCAGGGACCCCATCCAACCTGTGGCATTGTGTTTACGTTGACGATGCTCACAACTGTGCCGCCAGACCTCTCTTCTGAAATGCAGATTCTAACATCCAGTTGCCTTCTTGATTCGATATCCAAAAAGCGTCTCAAACTGAAGGTGCCCAGAGCTCAGCTCACGACCAGCTCCCGTCCTCCAACTCCCTAAGCCACCCTTCCCACCATCGTCCCCGTCCTTCCCGTTCCCTCAAACCTCAGTCACTCCGCGCTCTATCCCCCTCATGCAAATCGACAGTTCCCACTAGATTTGCCTCTGAAACACACCCAGACCCTAACCATTGCCGCCACCTGGATGAAAGCGGAAGGGCCGCCTTCCTTCTGGAGGCTTCAGGGGCTCCTGCAGCTTCCGGAGGCTGCCCACAGCCCTCAGCTCACGGCCCCTTCCACACCCGACTCCAGCCTCGTGATTCCGTCATCACACCCGCTGCTGTCCCTGGCCCTCTCGCCTCCCTCTTCCGAGGGCCCCTCACCATTACGCCGGGCTCACCTGGGGAACCCAGGATAATCTCCCCACCTCAAGATGCGACCTTGCGTTGGCAAAGTCCCTTTACCATGCAAACTAGCCTGTTCCCAGATTCCAGTGATGGAGGGGGGAGGGCATCATTCGGCCTTTACCAGAGCGTCTCACTCGGTGCCCTTACAGTCCCAGGTCGTCGGGTCCCCACTTCCTGCCTAAGCCCCCCTCTTCCAACTCTCCCCGTCACTCACTCAGCTCCAGCCACACTAGTCTTGGCGCTGTTCCTCAACACACAAGCCCATCTCAGGACTTCTGCACCGGCCTTTCCCTCTACCCGGAAAGGTCCCTCCCTGCCTTAGGTCTCTGGCTAAATGACACCAACTTACGACGGGGCTTTCTTTACCGACACCCAATAATAGAGTAACGCCCCCCCCTCCCATTTAAACACTCTCTTCCATTCTTATTTTTTCCCCAGGGCATTTAACATTATCTCTTATGCTTTCTATCTATCCATCCATCCGTCCGTCCATCCTCCCTCCCCCACTAAAATGTCATAAGGGGTGTTTTGTCTCTTGTTGTATAACCCCCCGAAATAAAACATGAAGTAGGGACTCAGTAAACAGCGGCTGGATAAGTGAATTCTACATTACTGGAAAAGTTTGTTTCCTTGGAAACAAAACCTGGCCTAAAGTAGGAACTTAATTACATTTGAACGAATGAGGAGATGGATGGGTAAATGACAGACCCACATTATATCTAATTTTCTACAGGTATACCGATTAACATAAAATCAAGTGATTTACTGTTTAGGAACCAGACGTAACAGTTAAAGTAACTTATTCAAGGATGTACAACGAAAAAAAGTAATACAATTACGTATTAAAACTCCAACCCAGCCTCTGACTTTATTTTGCAGTGTCCCTGAATGTTCTTAGATCTGACAAGTCAGAATTTATCCAGATTCCCTTGCTTGCTTCAAACCTTACCAACAAGGTTTCAAGTTAATAAACTCCAAAGTTACTTTCAGAGGAAATTCCACAGAAGTCTCAAAAGCATTTACCTTGTTTATTCAGATATATAAAAAGTGAACATACAGGGGAGAGAGCGTCATCCACCCTTTAAAACACATCCAGAAGCGACCCTGCTGTAGGGACAGATTATAAGAAGCTTCAAGTCCACAGTCCCTAGCACTGCTCGGCCGCCAGCCAGGGCAGCTCCAAACGACCACCTTGGGTACCAGGTACACAGACAAACGAAGACATTCCTACGGCAGCTGGGTGGTTACCAGGGGGACAGAACCAGAGCAACAATGCAGCTGGCTTGGAACGGAAGAGCAGAACAGCAATTCCTTCCGCAGAGGTCACCTCCTCTGCACTGGGCCAAGGGTTATTCTGGCCTTGCTGCCCACACACCTGCACAGCCAGCCATACAAGCTGTCACACTGAATCTCCTCTCCTTCTGCCAGCATCTGGGGAAGCGAGCAGGTGTTGTGCTCCGTTCACACTTGGAATCTGCTTTCTAGGAATCCTCTCACTGGCACACAGATGGGAAGGAGTGAGCCACAGTGGTTAGGAACACGGACCTGCAAAAGGGGCTGTCAGGATTCAAGTCTTGCCTCCGTGACTCACTGTGTCCCTATGGACACGTCACCAACCCTTTCTAAGCCTTAGTTTCCTCACCTCTAAAAAGCCCACTTACTGTTCTTAGGACACTTACTGGAGACAATGCAGGAAAAGCACTTAACACAGTGCCCTGGCACACGAGGCCTTAATACATATTCCTATAATAGCTATTATTATAGTACTATCTATCATAGTATTCTTGACTTAAACAAAAGATCACTGTTCAAAAATAATACACCTGTCTTCATCTTAGATAGGGGTTTACCATTTATTTCCAGCTAAGTGTTTGCCTGCAGTTTGGGAAGAGTGCCACCAGGCAGATGCTGAGACGAAGCTTTTCCAGGTAAGGCTAGCAAAAATAAACTCATTTAAAGACTTTCTCCTCAATTCTAGTCCTGAATTAAAAATATATATAATTTGGCCTTGGAGAGCATAACAGAAATGTTAGAGAAATGTGACTACGTGCAGTACGTAAGTAGGAAGACCAACGTGAAATTTAAAAATAGAAAGGTACACAGGTATGTGGAGGTTCAACTAGGTATTTTTCTACCGAATTATTAGCGGATAGAAATCACTGATTAATCCAATGCCCTACACCGCCTCACTGTTTGAAAAATGAAATAAAACAAAACGCACATTTTTTTTTCATTTCTCCTCGTCACACTAATCAAGGACGCATGTCAGAAGCGCTAAGTGAATTTTATCAAATTACACAAGAATTGGTCTCACGCGTGGAGATCTGACTCAGTACATTGGGGAGGGAGCAGGTATCTATATTCTGCAAAAGCTCCCCAGGAATTACTAGTGCCAACACCTATGGTTGGCCAATCACTGCCTAGAATCTCTCTTTTGGCAAGAAGGTTTTTTGCCATCGTAAACCTCTTCTCTTGATCCCGTACCCTGCTCCTTAAGCAGGACTGGATGACCCATAACTCAGTGAAGAGACGGACGGTGCCGAGTTACTCTGCAGCCCTTAAAATCAGTACAAATTCAAGACCTTTTACAGCAACAAAGGAGCTACAGAAGATGGGGATGCAGGGATGAAACTCTGTGTTTGTTCCGTGGAACCAGGTGAATGCTTTCCGTTTTAGACTAATGCAGCTCAGCAGAGCTTTCTGTCCCACGGAAATGTTCTATATCTGCATGTTCCTGTAAGGAAGCCACACGCCACGTGTGGCTACTGAACCCTTGACGTGTGACTCACAGCTTCCAAACCGGACAGCCCAGCTCTGGACAGCAGCCAAACTCAGCCCACTTGTAGCCTTCCCAGCACCTTGCTATCTGAGGTCTCTGTTTCATGAACTCACTCAGTACTTACCCCTTGAGAAGTTACCTCATTCCTAGCACGTGGGAGGTGCTGGGGACATAGCAGGGAACACAGATAAACCCCCTCTCTCATGGAGCTCACCACCTGGTTTATAATAACTGCCCTCTTTAAGAGCACCAGACTCATTTGAGGTACTTCCTCAAAGAAGGCTGGGTCAAATGTGTTTTGAAAAATTGTGTTATTTTGCAGATATAGAGAATAGACTTGTGGTTACCAAGGGGACGGCGGGGAAGGAATGGGAGTGTGGGATTAGTAGCTGCAAACTAGTATCTATAGGACGGATAAACAACAAGGTCCTACCGTAGAGCACAGGGAACTATATTCACTATTCTGTGACAAACCATAATGGAAAAGAATATGAAAAAGAAGATGCCTGTCTATCTATTTATCTATCTCTATATATATGTGTCTAACTGAGTCACTTTGCTGTATAGCAGAAATTAACACAATATTGTAAATCAACTCTACTTCAATAAAAGTTAATAAATAAATAAATAAAATTGTTTTCTTTTGGAGCAAAAAAGCAAACAGTCATAGTCTGAGAAGCAATACAGTTCCATGTACTGAAGAAATGGGAGGATACCCAGAGTCTCCACGAGAAAAGAGAGGAGAACTCGTGAAACTTTTCCAGAAGGGCGGCATAACCTCAGTAACAGAGTAACTGGTTTGGACGTTATTTCCAAGGAAGGCCACAAGGTCACCCAGAGCCATCTGAAGGACCAGAGTACGAAGATTCAGGGGCCGTGGCGGTAGGCCCGAGGAGCTCCCAGCTAGAACGTCATTTAGCCAATCCCACTGGAGATGGCGTCAGGAGAGAACCCAATTCATGACTGCAAATGGTATCTTTAAGCAGCTGCCATAAACACTTTCACTATTTGGTAAAAGTTTTCGAGGGATTAAAATAAAAAATTAACAGATCCCCCCCCAAAATAAGAGTGATGGTTAGATTTTTTTTTTAAAAAAGCCTGGTAAAGGAGGAGCCCTGGGTAAGACCATTACTACTCATCCCAGGCTCCTTCCACGGCACCAGGCAGGCAGCCGAGCTGGGTCATCTTCCATCAGCAGTTTCAAGACACTGGGAGCTACAGCCGCTCAACAGAGCATCGGGGCAGGACAAACGCGGAACAGCTGAACTCTGGTCAATGACAAATGCGACTAGAAAGGAGCAGAATCGGGTGCCTCGGTGGAGGGTTCGTGCTGAGAAGAGGAGAGAGGGGTTTTCAGGGCTGCTGCACTGGGATCATTATTATTAATTAAAGCCGGAACTCAGACCATTCATCAGCCACCTTACCTAGTTCCGGGGGCAGAACAGTCAGACGGTTCCCCTGAATGTGGAGCTCCTTAAGCTGAGCAAGCTCCCCGATTTCCTTAGGCAGCGAGATCAGGTCATTATCCCTAAGGCTGAGCTAAACAGAAGAGAAACAAGCGGTTGTCAAGACAATTTTCGCGTGAAGAGGCGCTCGGCAGAAACTCTCTCCTCGCCCCTGCCCTCTCCTCTTCGAAGGCTCAGTCCTTTCAATTTATTTACAAGTGTGCAGACATGCAAGAAAACGGTCTCGGGGGTAGTGGTTTTATTCCAAAATAAACCGCACTCTGGCTCAAACTGCCTTGATTCCACCCCTACAAGGGCTGCAGGAGTGAAGTGATTTTCTAAGAATTCAGATAAATTACTTACTATCTGCAACTTTGTGAGTTTCCCAATATCAGGCGGCAGGATTTCAAAATCGTTGTCACTTAGATAGAGTGCGCGCAGGGTGGCTGCAAGTTAAACAGCGATATATAAACAGGGTGGCACGGAACCCGACCGTTTGAGGTCTGATCGATACAAGGGAGTCAGCTTTGATTAATAACCCTGGCGTGGTGAAAAGCCTGTGACACACCTAGGGCTCGGGATAATAACAAGCGGGTCAAACTTAGATTTACGGCCTTATTGTGCAGCTGGTGCGTTCAGGAAAACATCTATATCCAGGAGGACTGAGGAAATTAACGATGTATGGCCACCAGCGGTTTCTGGCACAGGGTTTCAATATGCTTTCGGAAAAGGTAACTATTTTTCTTCGATTACTTCCGATTCACGTGTATGCCTCGATCTGCATCCACAGTGAAACCACTGTGTCGCTTCTATCAATGCTTGGGGCCAGAGGGCTCGTTCGTGTGAACAGAGCTAGGTCAAAACATAAATAACCAAAAGGCTGTCTGGTGATGGAGGCCAAAACCACCGTACACTGTTTCTATCATCAGACTAATTATTACTACTTGTTTCTACAGCCTTAACCACAAAAATAAATGAAGACGAAGGCGTTAAAATAATGAAGTGGAGGGCTTCCCTGGTGGCACAGTGGTTGAGAGTCCGCCTGCCGATGCAGGGGACACGGGTTCGTGCCCCAGTCCGGGAGGATCCCACGTGCCGCGGAGCGGCTGGGCCCGTGAGCCATGGCCGCTGAGCCTGCGCGTCCGGAGCCTGTGCTCCGCAACGGGAGAGGCCACAGCAGTGAGAGGCCCGCGTACCGCAAAAACAAAAAAACAAAAACAAAAAAATAATGAAGTGGAGTTTAAAAATAGAGAAAACCCTAACGTAGGCATCATATCGGTAATCAGAAATTTGTTCACGATATTATACACTGATACCAGTCCCCAAACTACTGAAGGCAAAAATCCTAAGGCACGTTTTTATCCTTAACCAAAAGGGAAAAGTACAATCAGATGTATGTTGAATTTGTTTACAGGTATTCAATTACATTCTAATGTCTTAAAATTCGACAGAACTGTACGTTAATATACATAAGAAACACAATCTCTTCCATGGCCCAAGAAAACATGTTGAAGTTGGTTTCACGTGCTTGACAAAGTCTGGGATAAAGGATAGACATAAGGTAAAAAATGAAACATTAAAGACTAACTCAGCAAAGTCAGAATTTCTCGAGGCCAGCTTGTCACTATTTGGAGAGGCAGAACATTTACCTAAAGACAGCAACTCTTTCCTAAAGAGTTCACGAGTCCTCGGGAAAACCAGTTTTTCCTATTTTTCACAAGCATCTGCAGCAAGAAATGCGTTTGCGTATAAAAGGATAAAGTGTGTTCATATGTGACTAACAATTTCTTAATGTCTGATGGTATGCTATAGACAAAATAGACTACGTCAATAAAAACACTTTTTAAAAGGCTTAAACAAGAATCCTGGCTAGAAGTGTTTAAGATTCTGTTAGTGGTTTATTAATAGATATTTTTATAAATAACTGATTGGAATATCTTTGGGCAAAAAGTCTACAAAGAGTTAACAGCAATACAGGAAGAAGACACACAGTACGTCTTTTGCATGCTCTTTAAAAAGAAAGTCAAGTTCTCTTAGCTAAATGTGAGACTGGATCTCATTTAGGTAAACATCTCTCTCAGAAAGTTCATATGACGTTACCAAGTCCGCTTGAGTGCAATGGTGTCGGGGCACGATATATCAAGTATACATACTGCTGAGCTATGAGGGAATATTCAAAGGAATCTGAAGGGGAAACAAATGTATCTGTCCAGTAATTTCTCTTGGAGTTTGGGCCCTGGCAAATAAATGCCCCATTTAGAACGCAAAGGAGCATTTTAAGGAGATTTATGGAATTAGAAGCTTCTTACTCAGGTAGAAGAAGTTTCCGGGGAGAGAAGCTTCATCCAAGTTGTTGTAAGTCAGGTCAAGGGCCTCCAGAGCTGGGAGCGACCCAAATCCTCGAGGCAGCGCGTTCAGTCTATTCATGCTGTCGTTCGGGGGGAAAAATGCAAGACGTCACACACAAAGCGCGTACTGATACAGACTACTCCAATCACGTCTGTGTCACGGGCCTAAGAGCCGCACGGGAGAGGCTCAAAGCTCAGAAGACGGCCATAATTCCATCCACTTTACGTGATTTTAACCAGCCTAGTAATTCTGGTCAGAGAATCCACACGTTCAGGAAACATGTGAAAATGTCCTAGTTGTCACTTTCTCCAAAGGTGATGCTCAATCATAGTTTTACACAGAAAATGAGAACATCACAACATATCCATCCTTCTGGAGGAAAACTTCCTTATGAATGAAGCAATAAGAGGACCTCAAAAGGTGCATATGATTAGTTCTAGCAGTTTTCTGGTGGCATCTTTAGGATTCTCTATGTATAGTATCATGTCATCTGCAAACAGTGACAGTTTTACTTCTTCTTTTCCAATTTGTCTTCTTTTTATTTCTTTTTCTTCTCTGACTGCCATGGCTAGGACTTCCAAAACTATGTTGAATAATAGTGGTGAGGGTGGACATCCTTGTCTTATTCCTGATCTTAGTGGAAATGCTTTCAGTTTTTCACCATTGAGAATGATGCTTGCTGTGGGTTTGTCATATGTGGCCTTTATTATGTTGAGGTAGGCTCCCTCTATGCCCATTTTCTGGAGAGTTTTTATCATAAATGGGCGTTGAATTTTTTCAAAAGCTTTTTCTGCATCTATTGAGATGATCATATGGTCTGTATTCCTTAATTTGTTAATATGGTGTATCACGTTGATTTGCATATACTGAAGAATCCTTGCATCCCTGGGATAAATCCTACCTGATCATTGTGTATGATCCTTTTAATGTGCTATTGGATTCTATTTGCTAGTATTCTGTTCAGGATTTTTACATCTATGCTCATCAGTGATATTGGTGGATAAAGAAGATGTGGCACATGTATACAGTGGAATATTACTCAGCCATAAAAAGAAATGAAATTGAGTTATTTGTAGTGAGGTGGAGGGACCTAGAGTCTGTCATACAGAGCGAAGTCAGAAAGAGAAAAACAAATACTGTATGCTAACACATACATATGGAATCTAAAACGAAAATGTTACTGATGAACCTAGTTGCAGGGCAGGAATAAAGAGGTAGACATAGGAAATGGACTTGAGGACATGGGGTGGGAGGGCGAAGCTGGGGCGAAGTGAGAGTGGCATCGACATATATACACTACCGAACGTAAAACAGTTGGCTGGTGGGAAGCAGCCGCATAGCACAGGGAGATCAGCTCAGTGCTTTGCGATGACCTAGAGGGGTGGGATAGGGAGGGTGGGAGGGAGGCTCAAGAGGGAGGGGATACGGGGACATGTGTATGCATATGGCTGATTCGCTTTGCTGTGCAACAGAAACTAACACAGTATTGTGAAGCAATTATACTCCAGTAAAGATCTATTTTTTTAAAAAAAAAAAGGGCTTCCCTGGTGGCACAGTGGTTAAGAATCCGCCTGCCAATGCACAGGACACGAGTTCGAGCCCTGGTCCGGGAAGATCCCACATGCCAGGGAGCAACTAAGCCCGTGCGCCCCAACTACTGAGCCTGTGCTCTGGAGTCCGCGAGCCACAACTACTGAAGCCCATGTGCCACAACTACTGAAGCCAGAGCGCCTAGAGCCTGTGCTCCGCAACAAGAGAAGCCACCGCACCGCAACGAAGAGCAGCCCCCACTCGCCACAACTAGAGAAAGCCCATGTGCAGCAACGGAGACCCAATGCAGCCAAAAATAAATAAATTTATATACATATAAAAAAGATACATGTGAAGCCTCATAGTTTTCACACTTCTGCTTCATTTGCTTTCATGTATTCCTCTCAATGGGAGACACACCCCCCCGCAAAAAATCACTTTTTTTTTGTTTGTTTTGCAACTACTAATAGTAGTTCAAAATCATCTCTAATTAGAATCAAGGTTGCCAGGGACTGGGGGAGGGGGGTGGGGAGCTGTTTAATGGGTACAGAGCTTCAGTTTGGCAAGATGAGAAACTTCCAGAGATTGGCTGCACAGCAATGTGAATATATTTAATGCTTCTGAATCATACACTTAAAATAGTTAAAATGGTGTATTTTATGTTATGTGCATTTTATCACAATGGAAAGTTTTTAAATATATGTATACACTCCAATGAAAGCTAAGGAAAGCTAAGGAAAATATTTTCCTATTAATGTTGTATTTTCTTCAAGACTTATTTTTCTTAATGTGGTTCTCTTTGAACACACTGAAAAACCAATTTAAAAAAAACCTTTTTTTAAATCTAATAAGGCTGACAAATATTGAAAGGTGGGAGGGACTGTGACACTAAAAATAATTCTAGACACCAATGCTTCTCACATGAGGTACAACCCTGTTCACACCCACCAACCAGGCCTCCGAAGAAATAGCTGATAGCGGAGAAAGAAACCTAGAAAAAAGCGATGTCCACCTCTTGATGGGTATAAAACCTTAGGCTAGCTTTACAGTTAGCAAAATAACCTCCACTACAATTTACTATACTGCTAACCACTAATATTTTCTATGAATTCACAATCTGTGAAGCACACTTATGTCAAGTGCTTCACCTGGGTCTTCAGAACTATCGTGGAATGTCGGCAGGACAGTACTTATAATGATCTTGGAATTCTGCGATTAAGTCACAGGTTAAGACAGGTTAAGTACCAAGGAGCCCTGACTCTACTGATGAGAATGACAGGTATCTGAGAGCACCCAGCCCTCGTGGAGGCCAAGGCACCCCTAATCCCTGGACCCCGATGTGAGGATGCTGAGTAAACGGAAGGAGAAGAATCAGAGACAGTGAGAAAGGCACAGAAGTACACATCGGGCGCTGCTTTCTTTAAGCCTTGCTCTAAGTTACCCACTTTTGAAAACGACCAATAAAGTTTTTCTTTCCAAACACAGAAATACACTTCTGAAACATAAGGTGCAGGAAATCCACGCTTAGACTTTCTTAGCGGGAAGAGGCATCTCACCAAAAAGAGAGAGCTCTTGCCCAATCTCCAGCCTAGAGCGAGCCTGAGCCTGTCCCCCTCTCTGGGTGGCAAGAATCGACTAAACAGCAGGTTCTCTTTCTCCTTGAGCGAGAAACCAATCCCCCCAACCTGTCAGGAACTCAGCAGAGCCCCTGTGCAGTCGGCAGCAGTGACAGCAGTGGGCCCGCTAACCCGGAGGGCAGAAAGGAAGCCCTAACTTAAATGCCTCAGAAGGCCTGGAAGCAGAGTCGGTTCCACTGCCAGCAATGCCAGGAGCGCAGGACCTGTTCCTCTAGACACCAGCACACACACAGCGACCGGACAGCCCGGTCCCTGGCACTGTCAGGGGAGGCACTGTCATGCACTGCCTACCCCGAAGGAGGCGCTCACGTCCATCTCCAGCTACACATGGGAGCTGCCTTTTTCTTTTTCAATTTTTATTGGAGTCTAGTTGATTTATAATGTTGTGTCAGTTTCTGCTATACAGCAAAGTGCATCAGTCATGCATCTACATATGTCCCCTCTTTTTTAGATCCTTTTCCCATATCGGTCACTACAGAGTACTGAGTAGAGTTCCCTGTGCTCTACAGGAAGTAGGTCCTTATTAGTTATCGATTTTATATAGAGTAGTGTGTCTATGTCCATCCCAGTCTCCCAAATGTATCGCTCCCCCTGGGAGCTGCCTCTTTTCAGGGCATCCCTCTGAGAGCTCTAGCACTCAAGGTTGCCCTGAGAGGTGACAGCAAGGGGAGAGGAAAAACACAGCTGGGATGGAGGTCCAGCTCCAGCTCTTGCGGGCTGGGTGGCCTTGGGGAACTTATTCGGCTTCTCTGAGACCCAATTTGCTCAACTCTGAGAGGAGGGGAGCGATACCCTCCCAGCAGGACTTCCAGGAGAGGAGAGAGAAGACATGGGAAGCCCCTGATGCAATTCCTGGCTCCCAAGTAGGTTCTCAAGAAACGATGGCTATAACTACAACTAGTTCTCAGGAAGTTTGAGAGAAATTTTGATCCCGCCTCCAAGAGGCGAGCTCACCTGAGGAGACCGTGGAGTGCCTGAACCATCAAGGATGGTTTCCCCATCTGCTTAATTTCCAATCGATTCAGGTGTTAAAGATAAAGCTGCTTAGGACTCAACCACGCCCAATGGTTTAAGTTCTCCTGTTTGCAGGTGAGCATCTTCCAAATGCTTATGGAAATGGGAAGACACCCACGTACAGTGGAGAACTTTATAAAACCGGAGAGTCAGAGGCTGTTTGGCATCCTTTCTCTTTCCTCCTCAAAAGCTACAGGAAGACCTATACGAGCACTCCCCTTTTGGAACACTCTGATCTCCAGAGGTCCTCTGGGGCTTCTCCTGATTCAATAAAACCTTCTTGCCTGAAAGGCAAGTATTTTTCTCTCCTCCACAGATGACGTGCTCACATACTTAGCCAAAGAAACAAACAAACAGAAAAAACAAACGCACGAACACTGAACACTGTGCTTAGTGAAAACTTTTACGTCTTCACGAGATAAGCTTCACCATCTCACTAGGTCAAAAGTTATTCCAGAATAGCTGGCACGATGCTCCTGCCGTGAGGTCATCCCCGAAATGATGATCAACTTGGACCCTATGCAGCTTTACACTGTTTGTCAAATAACTCAGCACAATGAATGACACTGCAAGAATGAAGAGCATAATTCAACTTTCCGCTCTTTATTCAGATGGCCTAAAAATCCTTTCCAGTTTTTTGCGGTATGCGGGCCTCTCACTGTTGTGGCCTCTCCCGTTGCGGAGCACAGGCTCCGGACGCGCAGGCTCAGCGGTCATGGCTCACAGGTCCAGCCGCTCCACGGCATGTGGGATCCTCCTGGACCGGGGCACGAACCCGTGTCCTCTGCATCGGCAGGCGGACTCTCAACCACTGCGCCACCAGGGAAGCCCCCCTTTCCAGTTTCGAGATCATCAGAATAAATAGCAAATAGGATATAAAACTTTAAAATCAACTTCTGGTTGAACGCACAGTTTGGATCATGCCTATACGTGGCCTAACTGCTCTGCTGTAGTAGGGCCACCTGTGTGTAGGTTTTTTTTATTATTATTCTGGTTGTTTATTCTAAGGAGTCCTCTGTGCCTTGCCTTAACCAGGGGTATGTAGGTATAATTGTTCATGCCATTCGAGGACAGAAGTATCATTTGTGGAAACTCATCTTAATTCCTTTCCCAGAGAACTAAGAGTTGCGTTCAAACTCTGACAACCCCATCTGCGTAGCTACGTACTTAAACACAGAAAGTGCTACACAATCAGCAAATCACCAGGAGCCAAAAATGCAAACAGCTCCAAAGACGACAAGGAGGCAACTCAGATGTGATTGATAAAAAAGGGAAAGTTCGGGCTTCCCTGGTGGCGCAGTGGTTGAGGGTCCGCCTGCGGATGCAGGGGACGCGGGTTCGTGCCCCGGTCAGGGAAGATCCCACATGCCGCGGAGCGGCTGGGCCCGTGAGCCATGGCCGCTGAGCCTGCGCATCCAGAGCCTGTGCTCCGCAACGGGAGAGGCCACAACAGTGAGAGGCTCGCGTACCGCAAAAAAAAAGGAAAGTTTACAACTCTGTCCTGAGGCGTCCTGAACCCAGCCAATCAAAACCTGTGCTCATTATCTCCCCCTCAAAGCTGTCTCCACCCATCCCTCTATATCAGCTATCCCATCCCATCCCATCCCATCCCATCCCATCCGTACAGCCTCATCGATTTTACCACTGCTATCTATTTTTCATATAAAATCCCTCCCCCGCCTTCACTGTCCCTGCCCTAGTTCACCAGGAACGCTAACCTGGCAGCCTCACAGGTCTCCTCTAACCTCTCCTCCGCGGGACCTTCATACGAAAATCATCTCACCTCGTCTCACGCCCGCCGCTTCCCTGTGCACACTCCCCAACGGCAGGGCGAGACCAGAACTCCTTCATCTGACACACACGCCCTCCACTAGCACTCAACTCCCTGCCACTACAGACATTTATTTCTCTACAGGCTGTTTCCCCAACTGTGACATACGCTCCCTGAGGGCTGGACAGCCAGCACCTGAACGGTTCCTGGCACAGAGCAGAGAGCTCAAGACGCGCTCATGGAACACACAGCAGACCCGTGTGCTTCTCTGCCTGGCCTCACCTCCCACCTCACCTCCCCCCGCCTCACCCTTCACACTCAGCGACCCCCCGCAACTCGCAGCTCCTGGAGCGGAAGTCCTGCTTGCAGTCGGAGACATCGTCCCCTCCTTGTGAGTCTTCTCAGCCTTGAGTCTCGGCTCCAACACGACCCCCTGCAGGAACCCTTCCGAGAATCTCACCTGAAGGCTAACGTGCCCCCTGTCGCTCTCTCCGACTGCCACACTCAGCGAGCCAGCTGCACCCCGGCCCTGCTCATCGACAGCCGCTCTGCCTCCATCCTGAAGGCCAGGGACTGTGACTTTCACCGCCGATCCCCAAACAAACAAGGCTCCTGATGCAGAAAAGGCAATGACAGGGCTTCCCTGGTGGCACAGTGGTTAAGAACCCGCCTGCCAGTGCAGGGGACACGGGTTCGAGCCCTGGTCCGGGAAGATCTCACGTGCCAGGGAGCAACTACGCCCGTGCACCACAACTGCTGAAGCCCACGCACCGCAACTACTGAAGCCTGTGCACCACAACTACTGAAGCCTGTGCACCGCAGCTACTAAAGCCCACGTGCCTAGAGCCCGTGCTCTGCCAATGAGAAGCCCACGCGCAGCAACGAAGACCCAACGCAGCCAGAAATAAATTTAAAAAAAAAAAAGGCAATTACATAGTCCTCAGATAAATGAACCCATAAATAAAACAATGATGATGATAAAAGTGAACATTCAGGTATGGCTTACTATGTGCCAGGTACTATTCCTAGCATTTTTTTTTTTTTTAGTGAAAGAAGGTTTTATTCAGGGAGATACACACTCCACAGACAGAGTGTGGGTCATCTCAGAAGGCAAGAGACGCCAGGGTACGGGGTTGTCAGTTTTTTTAGGGGTGGGTAATTTCAGAGGCTAATGAGTGGGAGAGTATCCCACCTATTTGGGGGAAGGGGCGGGGATTTCCAGGAATTGGGCCCCCGCCCACTTTTCGGCCTTTTATGGTCCGCCTCAGAACTATCATGATGCCTGCAGGTGTGTCATTAGCTGATGTGTTACAATGATGTTTACGGAGGCTCAAGGTCTAGTGGAAGTTGACTCTCCGCCATTTTGGACCTTACCCATAACTATTAACTCACTCAGTAAATGATAAGGAGATTAACAGTAAGAATACATGTCTAGTACATACATCTTGTCTTAGCTTCTTTCTTATATGCAAATGAAATATTAGGACTTCATAATTTTCAAATCAGAGATGTAAACGGAGGGTCCTTTCTTTTCTGCTCTGCCAGATGGGTATACAGTCTCTCTATTTGTAGGAGGAAGAAGCTATCTGATATCCAGCTCTAAACCCTACTTCCCCTCAGACCTTGGGAGAAAAGAATGCTCGCGGAGCTTACAAAGGGCGTCTCTCCACCAGAGTGAACCGCAAATTAAGGGTGTCTAACCAGACCCCTGGTGGAAAAACATAAACTAAAAATCAGTCCATGGATGATTTTTTTTTCATGACTGCTTCCTCGTAAACTGATAAGTACCTGGCCCGCGTCTACAGCCACGCCATGTAAATCACGAATGGAATCACAGCGCTTAGTGGCCATAATTTAATGAACATATTATTCTACACGGAGGATGAGGCAAGAGTGGGCAGTTTCCTTGAACAGCTACAACAATGAAGCTGAAATCCAGTAGGTCCGAGTTCTGGGGACCATCTAGGTGTCTGACGGACAAGGCATGGCCCCCCCAACAATGGGGTTCTCTGCCGAGCTCAGCCACTAACCTCAGGGGCAATCAGCAGTAAGTCACTTAACCTCTTGGAAAGGGCTTGGCTTCCTTCCACAAAATGAAGGCGGTAATGCCTGCCCTTCCTCCCTCCCAATTGTTAAGAGGGTCAAATACCAGTATGAGGACTCTGAAAACTGTAAAGCATTATAAGAACACAAGGTATTATTATTATTCACTGCACCCTGATTCTGCAACCTCAGCTGAGTAAAACTCCTCTCTTCACCTTTGTATAAAGAGAAACACAGGATTATAACATCTCGACTGTAAAAAAGAAAAATTGTAAGAATCAATGAAGCAGCGTTGGGAAATGTATCCTCCCGTCCGTAGATAAGGAAGGTGCTTTGGACACTATTTCTACACTACACAGAGAGAAAGAAATAAAGCATATTACAATTGGTCTGCACAGTTCCTGCTAGCTATGCAAATAGGTCCCTTCCCGGTCAACATAACAGAAATAAAATTTTGTTGGAAACAAAATACAGTAAAAAAAAGACTCCCTTATTGCAACAATCAGCTTCTCAATTAGTGCGCGAATAGATATGCGCTAATGTAGGCCACTGGAAGGATGTATTAAAACAATAAAACTTTTTTAAAAACCTACAGTACAGAAAGAAATTAGAAATCAGCTTCTCCTATGTAATCCTATAAATGGCAAACCCTGCCCTCGCCCTTGGCCACACCCCTTTTTAAGCCCCTCCTCTTCTCAGTTTCCCTTCCCCTTCAGGAGACTCACCCCAGGTTCAGGTGTTTGAGTTTCTGAAGGCTGCTGATCTGCGTAGGCAGCTCCTCAATCTGGTTATTAAAAAAGTTAAGCACTTCCAAATTCTTCAGTTCTGCTATGTTTGGCGGCACAGCTACGGAGACAGAAACGCTGAGTGTGAATGCAGGAACATTTGTTTTCCTTTCAAATAAGAGAAAGATGAAACTCCAGCATGACCATCTTGTTCACGTATATACATCTTACTTAATTTCTGTAGGTGCTTCTTAGGTAGTAGCTCACCACCCGGTAGACGTAGAAATGTTTCTTTAAAGGGCAGAAGAGAATTTCTGTGCCACAAACAGTCTATAAGTGAACATTACAGAGCATTATATACTTCTGTTTTTTTAATTTAATTTTTTTTCCTTCCAGTTTTATTGAGATACAACTGACATACAGCCCTGTATGTTTCAGGTGGACAGCATAATGATTTGACTTACACACAACATGATCATCGCAATAAGGTTAGTGAACATCTATCATCTCACAAAGGTACAAAAGGAAAAAAATGTTTTTCCTTGTGATGAGAACTCTTACGATTTACTCTCTTAGATGTAAAATTATACTTTTATTGTTGTCATGTAATGACTACTAATTGTCTTCTTCCTTTTGGTTTCCTCACATCTCCACCAAATGAAAGTCAGCAAACTCCAAATCCCTTCCCGAGTAATGTGGCATCAGCTGTTTCAATAATCTGTTATCTGAAGAGCTGTTCTCTTAACACTGGACTCAACCACAATGATTTTTAAACTCAACCGTGAATGATGAAACAGTCCACCTACTCAGTTTCTGATTTTGGCCTCTGGCCTTCGCACGTTGATCAATACACACACACACCCTTGTATCAGGTTGGCAACGTATCACGGCACTGTTATACAGCCGTATGAAAAATGAACTCAGTAGCACGATACGAATATGAGTCTGGAGGTCAAGAGTGGTTTATTTTATAAACCATGGGGGAGCGGAAAGGTTCTTCCCTCCCTAGAGTATACACCTGCCAATACAAAGGTAAACGCCAAAGGCATCTTTACCTCGAAAGTACTCTCAGCGGAAAGCCTTGCAACAGACTGTACTTCACCTACTCCGTTCGCTGCTTCAGTCTTTCTACAAACACTGGTTACGGGCCACCAGCTCATCCACGGTTCATGTAAACTCTTAATACCAAGACTATTCAGGTAACTGAAACCATGGCCAAAGCCTTGGGTACAAGAGAAGAAAGTGTTATGTCTTATGTCAGTACATCCTCTTCCCATCCCAACACCCCCCTCCAGGGGTGCCCCAGAAGACTGGGGAAACCTGGGGGCACTTTGCTTAGAACCACGACCAAGGTGTGCGTAACATTTCCAGACAGACACCTGAGATATTTACGGCGTCATGAATGTGGGTGAGCCCTATCTGTACGATACGGCTGCAAAAGCGTATGTCCTTAGCTGTGTCATCAATAACACACTTTTGCGGGAATGAGTGGTATTCACTTTGTGCAAACGACCGCGAACAAGTTCATCAGGCTGTACCTACTAGGTTTCTAGGTGTTCGTTTACCTGTTCTCTCTACCTGGACCCTGAAGTGTGTAAAGTGCAAATCTACAGATGGTTACAGCCCTGCTCAGAAGCTTCACCCTTTCCCCGTTCACCCGCCAGCTACCATTAAGCTTCTCTCCCCGTGCATTCATCTAATTAGTCTGAAGAGCAATAAAGAAAGTTAGTGCGACTAGGAGAAAATGATGGTCTCAATTTAACCACAAACCAAGAATAATGCAGCCAGAATTACTGCCACCTTCCTGAAGTTACTTTGCCAATGCAATTAAATGCTGGTCCGAAGGTATCGCCTTTTTTGACAGGATGAGAGATTATTTCACTCTCCTTGCTAAATCAGTCCAATTTAAAACCACAAATTATGCTAAATGCGATTTAGGGCTTTGTTTTGTGGACACAAACAATAACCCCACATTCGATTTACTCAACCTCTCCCAGATTTCTGGTGCGCATGTGAATTTTTTGCTAAAGACTCCATTCAAATGAGAAGGGGAAAAACTTACACAGCTAAGTCTTCCTAAACTACAGAAACCAGTCCCCTCCCCTGCCATAGTTATATCCAAAAGAAATTAACCTTCAGACCTACCTGGATGGGATAACCTTTGCTCTTTCAACAAATATTTAGAGAAGGCTATTTTGTGCACAGAAGCATAAACTTTTAGCGCCTAGCGTTTCAGTACTTTTGGGATAAAGTAACAGAGGTATGCTATTTAAAGAAAGTAAGTTACAAAAGAAGGGGTATCAGAGTCATCAATGGAGACAGGTCTAGTGCTTGGAAAGCAAACCAATCCCAACAAAACTGTCCACAAAAAAATAACCAGTTAACAATATGAGTAACAGCTGTGCAGTAACTAAACCATATACACAGATCCACGAACACTTTACGAGAAGCTATTATAAAAAGGGAGCAGCAATGTGTCACCAGTCAGAATATCCTGGTGGAATTTTCAAAACTGCTACGTGACATGCTAGCAAGAAGCAGCATTTTAAAATATAACCAAGCAGGGACTTCCCTGGTGGCGCAATGGTTAAGAATCCGCCTGCCAGTGCAGGGGACACGGGTTTGAGCCCTGGTCCAGGAAGATCCCACATGCCACGGAGCAACTAAGCCCGTGCGCCACAACTACTGAGCCTGCGCTCTAGAGTCCGTGAGCCACAACTACTGAAGCCTGTGCACCTAGAGCCTGTGCTCCACAACAAGAGAAGTCACCGCCATGAGAAGCCCGCGCACCGCAATAGAGAGTAGCCCCCGCCTGCTGCAACTAGAGAAAGCCAGTGTAACAACGAAGACCCGATGCAGCCAAAAATAAAAAATAAATAAAAATAAATACCATATACCTAAGTAGTGAGCATCAATATATTTCTTATCATGCATCTGAAATGTTCCTTTTCCATCCATCTGTCCAGCTTCTCACCATGACCCCCCAGCAGTACACACGCAGCCTACAGACAACAAGGAGCTGAGTCCACAAAAGAAACAGAGGGACCGTGTAATGGAAGAACCCAGGAGGCCTGGCCTGCTCATCCCGGGCTGGCTCTGTACTTCCCGATCAGTCCTGAACTTGCTGTGTGTCCTTAACTCAACTCACAACCTCTCTGGGCATCCGTTTCCTCCAATAAAAAAAAGAAGACTGGATGGTGACCACGTCTACATTCCCTTCCGCCTGGCTGTAGCATTCTAGGATTCCAAGAGCTGGATTGTGAAAATCAATGATATGGGTTTAAATAATGCAACAAACGGGGCCCTCAGTTAGGAAGCTCCGCCATGCAGAACTTTGCTTATGACAGAGAATTCGGTATCATTTTCTGTCTAACCAACGACGGCTGCTTCAATTTTGAGAATTCAGTTGCTAGAGGAGGTTGCAGAAATGCCCCTAAGGACTCTCAGGTGTGCCCTGTCTCCTACATGCCACTCTCTGCTTTGGTCAGAGGATTGGTGACCGCTAGGGATGCTCTAGGCCCAGAGCGCCTGCCGTGCTTTGCAAAAGGGGACAAAGATGACGTCACGTCCCCCAGGAACTACGTATGCCCAGAGACTGATCTCGGCGTATCTTCTGGCATTTGTAATTATTCAGACTAACAAGCCCAGGAAGACCCTCTCTTCCTTCAAGTCCTTCTCAATCTAACAACCTGAAAATTATTCTAGAGTTTCTTCTAGAGAACCATGTACCGGCCCAGACTCAGCAATCAGCCACTGCACGGTTTCTGAGTGGTTCCACGACAGGAAACCTGAAGTGCCTGGGGGGGCTCGGGGACGGCGGGCAAAACGGGGCTCACCTGATCTCCACGAACATCTCTTTACAAAGCTCCCTGGGGCAGGAGGCACTGGATGGACACAGCAGACAGACCAGAGGTCCAACCCTAAGAACCACTGACCCAGCGTTACTCGTGAACAGCGCCTAACTCCTCCTAAAAGGACATGTATCTGTCCTCTTCGGTTACATGCAGGAGAGGTACGGCCACCGGACGCTGCACAGATGAAGCGTATTCACAAAATCAATGTCACCTTCAGGAACATGCTTCCCCCACTAGCTAACAGCAGCCAACCATTTCTTCAACGTAAGAACCTAAATCAACTATTGTTGTAGCAACTGGAGCTTCGCTCTAAGAGCATTTTGTTCTAGAATATACAATTAACCATCGCACAATCAGTAACACATTTTCTTAAAGGCTTTTAGGAGTTAATTCACACAATGATAAACAGCAGAAGATGCTCTGGGGCTGGGTGGACCAGGATGCAGCCACTAGTTATGTGTGGCTATTTCAACTTAAGGCTACAGTGGGGGGACCTCCCTGGCGGTCCAGTGGTTAAGACTCCACGCTTCCACTGCAGGGGGCATGGGTCTGATCCCTGGTCAGGGAACTAAGATTCCGCATGCCGAGAGGCTCAGCATGAATGAATGCGTAAATCAATGAATGAATCAATCAATCTAGAATGGGTATGTCAGCTGGCGTAGCCTCTAGGGAAAAAGAGGATGGAGGTTCCTCAAAAAATTAAAGATACAACTATCATATGATCCAGCAATTCCACTTCCGGGTATTTAATCCAAGAAAACAAAATCACTATGTCAAAGTGGTACCTGCATCCCATGTTCCCTGCAGCATTATTCCCAACAGCCAAGATATGGAAACAACCTAGTTGTCTGCTGACAGATGAAGAAAATGTGATACATAGACATTCATTCTCTCTCTCTCTCTCCCTCTCTCCCTCTCTCCCTCTCTCTCTCTCTCTCTCTCTCTCACACACACACACACACACACACACACACACAGAATACTATTTAGCCATAAAAAAGGAAACCCTACCATGTGCAACAACATGGATGGACCTTGAGGGCATTATGCTAAGTGAAGTAAGTCACACAGGGAGAGACAAATGCTGTATGATCTCACTTACATGTGGAATCTGTAAAAACAAAACAACAACAACAACAAAAACACACCAGAAAACCTCAAAGCAAAAGAGATCAGAATTGTGGTCACCAGCAGTCCTGAGGTGGTGGGGTAGGAGCTGAGGAAACTGGATAGAGGTATTAAAAAAAAAAAAAAGAAGAAGAAGAAGAAATACATTTAAACCTAGATTAGTTGACATGAAATACAATCAGTAATTCAGTTGCTTGGTCACAGTAGCCACATTTAAAGACCTTGACAGCCACATGTAGCTCGTGCCTACCATACTGGATAGCACAAATACAGCACATTCCAATCACTGCAAACTTCTGCTGGACAGCACTGCTCTAACACAGGGGGCCTCTGGAAACTAATAAGAAAGGAAGGGAGGGAGGGAGGGAGGGAAGAAGGAAGGAAGGAGGGAAAGAAACAAATGAACTTATCTGCAAGACAAAAACAGACTTAGAGATATTGAAAACAAGCTTATGGCTACCAGAGGGGAGATGTGTGTGTGTGTGTGGCGGGGATAAACCAGACGCTTGGGATGACCACACGTACCCACCACTATATGTAAGATAGATAACCAACAAGGACCTACCGTAGAGCACAGGGAACTCTGCTCAATATTCTGCAACTAGCTCCATGGGAAAAGAATCTAAAAAAGAATGAATATGTGTATATGTATAACTGAACCACCTTGCTGTACACGGGAAACAACACTGTAAATCAACTGTTCTCCAATAAAGTTTTTAAAATAAATAAATAAAGCAGTGGGCCTCAAACCCTCACGTACATCAGAATTACTGGAGGGCTTGTTAAAACACATATTGGGGGGGTACCCCAGAGTTGCCGACTCAGTAGTCTGGGGTGAGGTCCAACAATCTGCATTTCCAACAAGTTCCCAGGGGATGGCGACGATGCTGGTCTGGGAACCCTATTTTGGATCAGAAAACTTTAAAGTCAGTGGTGACATGAAAATCATGAATCCAATACGTACGTCCCTTACGGCACACACTCGTGAGAAAAAAAGTTATAATAACCAATTGGATCCCAGTTAGGACTCCTCTGCCACCCCAGTGAGCTACTGAGACTAGGGGCTGATAAAATGGGAGAAAAACAAAAACGAAAGACACTTCAGGTGGCGAAAGCACCCAACCTGGGGGCTGCAATGAAACCACTTCCCATCACCGTCTGCTTTCCCACACAGCTCATTCCCGCGAAATCAGTGCGGGGTAGTACGGATGACGCTCAAGGGGGAAAAAGCACCGCATCCCCTAATCCACGAAACCAAGTCCCCCGGCAGCAGCTCACCACACCCGCGTGTGCTCCCACGGCGAGGTACCACTCGCTGTACCTCTGGCCTCGGAAACCCTGTGGGTCACTGCACAACAGTGGGCACCAGCGATGGCAGAGGCAACCCAGCTGGGCTGCAGCCCATCCGGCAAGAGCCTCTTGCGGCCCCCGAGGCAAAGAAACTAAACCGTGAAGGGTGACAGGCACCATGCGACCCAGAAGGACAGGCGCTCGCCTGAGCGCAGCCCACGGAAGGGCCGGGGGGCCACGCGTTGGTCTTTAGAACCATCTGGTCGGCGCTGAAAACAGGGTCCCCTTCAGCTACAAGAGGGGAGGAAGAGAGCAGGCCCCAGCTGCCGGGAGCCCGGAAGCTGCTGGAACACATGGAGGTTCTTGTGAAGTCTCCCCACCGTCTCCACTGAACTCCCCTGACAGCTCTTCCTACAGCGTCACCCAGACTGGTTTCGGCTCTGACGATTCCTGCAAAGGAGCAGAACTAGACCAGAGTGTGGAAACCAGGGGTCCCTGCCCGCGTGCCTCTTTGAAACCCCAAATTAGTGGCTCAGCCGTTGCCTCCTTCATGGGAAAGCAGTGGGATGCCGGCCGCCCCATGTGCAAGAAGAGGGAGCCTCAGAGCAGGGACCCTGATGGGAGCCACGGCCCACAGCAAGACGGAGACTAGGACACAACCCGGTGATGGGCACACGCCCTGCATTGCCAGGGGTGAAATGCTACCATCTCGGGCTCACTTCCAGGAACACCAAAGTGCCCCTGACCCACGGGCCAAACAATGCCCAAAGATCCCACATGGGATAAGGTAAAGCAAAATAAATTCAATAGCACTGCTTCCCCAAACCTGACATATTTATACTAAAAATAGGAGATCTGCGGGAATTCCCTGGCGGTCCAGTGGTTAGGGCTCAGCGCCTTCACAGCCGAGGGTGCGGGTTCAATCCCTGGTTGGGGAACTAAGAACCTACAAGCCATGCGATGTAGCCAAAAAAAAACTGGAGATTTTTGTCTGTCGTCGTAACAAATAAAAATGCCCAGTCAGATTGTTACATGCTTCTGCTGCTGTATGAAATTTCTTTAACAAAGGAGGAAGGGAGGGTAGAAGAAAATTCAAACGGGGCCCGTTACGCTGATCCTTGAGTTACACTGCTGCAGTGAAGTTATTAGAAAAATGACCGAAAACATCAGCATACGTGAAAATGAGTGAGATTATGTGTTAGGCAGTCAGTGGGGGAAGAACACCATTTGAGAAGCAATGGTGAGAGCAAACACTGCTTTGCCCCAATATTTGATGAATATGATATTGGCCAACAACCATCCCCCTTCACCCTGGTGGGAAGACACCAAAGTACCAGAAACTATATGAAATGTCAAACTATGTGAAACCTGAATTGGGCCATTCTTGGTCAGAGTAAAAGGAAAGCCCTCTTCATCCTTGGCTACACTAGCTGGAAGGCATTAGTCTACTCACACCACAGAGGTAATGTCTAGGCTAATTATATAGATGCCAATTCTCTCAGCAAATTAGGAATCACCGTCCTGAATGCCATTTTAACGACTGCACGTAAAGAAGAATCTCCTCACTCTTGCAAATAATTACGCTCTTCAGAATTTTATATGCAAAAAAAAAGGTCATTCGTACCTATCGTGATTAATGACTTTTGTTTTCTGGCCAAAGACGCGAGGTGGATAATGAACTAATTATATCTTAGTATAAGAATCTGAAGTTCAAAGGTATACTGATGATAACCAGCTTCATAGGTTTTACGGGATCTCCCCCAGAGCAGCTATTAAAACACTGAATTAGGGGAGTTACAGGTTATTTAAAAACATAAAGATTATGGAACAGTAAAGCAAATTCTCATTTAACAGGATCTACATGTTCCTCAAGGTAAAAATGAAATAGCTAAATAGCCACCCAACAATGGCCAAGATGCCCCAAATATTATTAGCATAATAAGTGACAAAAATGATGCTTTCCGTTAATCAACGGTACTTCCCGAGCACCCACACCCAGAAGGACATACTTAGTGTATCCTATCACGGGCTTCCGTAAGATTCTGCAGCTCAAGTAGTTTTAGTAACCAAAACTATCCCTGACTTAATTTACTGCAAAAAAAAAAAAAAAAAAAATGGTCCCACTTTTTCAGCAACAATGAGAATAATCAAGTATACAAAAATTACGGGGAAAAGTTACAAGCAAGCAGTAAGGCAGATTTTATAGTATAAAGTCTAACATGCAAAAATATCTATCCCTGGGGTCTAAAAAGTGTGTACGCATAGCCAAACAAATCCTCTAAAAAGCTGACAAGCATGGATTTCTGCTCCTCTGAGGATGCAAAAGTTAGCTGATGTCTGAATCTTGCATTAAAGTTCCCAGAAGGAACCAAGGAATGGTCCATGCAGTTTTCAGGTGTCCTCCCAGACCATGAATTCTTTTAGGAACACACCTGCGAAATCACACTCCAGCGCAGAGGGGCTACAGCAGCAACCAGGCAGGACATCAAGAAATAGCTTTAATTTGGGAGCTGGGTTGAAGCAGCAGCACCAAGCGGAAAGGCAGTGACCTTCAAGGGCCTGGCAGGAGGTGACACCCAGTGAAGGACAAGAAAAGGGTGGAGGTTCCGTCCTCTAGCAAAGATGCCTAAGAAGTCTGGAAACACGGAAAAGAGCGAGAAAGAAAAGA
This sequence comes from Grampus griseus, assembly GCF_964374135.1. NCBI lineage: Eukaryota > Metazoa > Chordata > Mammalia > Artiodactyla > Delphinidae > Grampus > Grampus griseus. The sequence continues at coordinate 171,499,723 of NC_139018.1, forward strand.
CCACTGAATACATTTCAATCCATCAATGCAGAAAGCAGGCTCAGGGACACAGAAAGAGCTATCTAGGCTCTTAAACTTTAAAAATTATTACAATGTAGTATTCTACACACACTCTCTCAATCCTCAATTATTAAGAGGGAGACTGGACAAATCCAATTCCCTCTCTCTCACACACACACAGCGCTTTGCCAACAGTTCACGTCTTCTTTCACAATTAAGAATTACTTCAACAAATGGATATGTAACAAGGTCCTACCGTAGAGCACAGGGACCTACATTCAATATCCTGGGATAAACCACAATGGAAAAGAATATGAAAAAGAATGCATATCTATGCATACCCGAATCACTTTGCTGTACAGCAGAAATTAACACAAGATTGTAAATCAACTAGACCTCAATAAAAAATAAAAAAATAAAAAAAGAATGACTTCAGCAAGAGGGCAGCCACACAGGGCTGCTTCTCTTCCTTCCTTGCCTTACGTTCCGGTGGTGATGAAGGGGTACACGAGGCAGAAGGAAAGGGGGTGGAGGAAGATTCCCGGGGCTGGAAAACCCACACTGTACCTCTGTCAACTCCCCTTCTGATCATGACTATACCTTTAACGCTGGGGAGGCTCCCTGCTCTTCTGTTTGAACAAGTGATGGTCCAGGGCCAACGTCTGGTCCACAGAGCTCCGAGATTCCCTGCAGCGGGGCGTTACTGCACACGGACATCATCAGGGGGAGGCAGCAGGGGAAGGAAGGGGGAGCACAGAGGCTCAAAGCCAGAGTGAGGCCCCCAACCTCCAGCTCAGGTTCCTCAACCATGTGAAGCCTGACGCCCCCCCAGATACAGAGCAAGCCCTCCAAAACCAACCCTTCCTTTCACACTCAGGTCACGGTCTCTGGGGGATGTGGTCTTTCGAAGCGAAAAAGCTGTGGACACCTTATCCTTTAGTCCCCGCACAGTTGGCCGGAAAGAAGGGCTTTACGGAGAAAGATGAGAATGCGTCTCAACTTCTGGAAGGATGAGCACGACTGGGAGAGAAGGGCAGGCACTTCTGCTAGGAATCAGGCGACTGCAACAGAGGCTACACAGGCGGGAAAAGCCTAAAGGCACAGCAGAAGGTTAGACAAGAAAGTTCAGATCCAAAGCAGGAGAAAACGGGTCGACGAGTTTGTTAACTCGTGGTCCATTGTATCAGAGCGGTGTTCTGTCCTGTTAAGCTGACTGACAATGGGAAAGAAAAACTGAGAACAGAAAGGCTTTCTCAATGTTCTACTGGAGTTGAAGAAAACATATATATATATATATATATATATACATACACACACTACTGTCATACCTCGGAGATACTGCGGGTTCGGTTCCAGACCACCACAATAAAGTGAGTTTCCCAGTGCGTACAAATGTTTACACTATACTGTAGTCTATTAAGTGTGCAACAGCATTATTGCTAAAAAAAAAAAAATCTTAACTTAGTGAAAAAATACTTTATTGCTAAAAAGAGCCAACCATCATCTGCGCCTTCGACGAGTTACAGCAGTGATAGCAAATATCACTGATCATAGACCACCTAACAGATTTAATAAGAAAGAAAAAGTTTGAAATATTGTGAAAATTGCCGACATGTGACACAGAGACACGAAGTGAGCAAACCCTGTTGGAAAAATGGTGCTAACAGAGTTGCTCAGTGCAGGGCTGCCACAAACCTTCAATTTGTAAAAACACGAAGTATCAATGAAGCTCAATAAGGCAAAGTACAATAAAAGGAGGTCTGCCTGCATGTGTGTGTCACTCAAGATGACAAATTCTAGGGGCTTCCCTGGTGGCGCAGTGGTTGAGAGTCCGCCTGCCAATGCAGGGGACACGGGTTCGTGCCCCGGTCCGGGAGGATCCCACATGCCGCGGGGCGGCTGGGCCCGTGAGCCATGGCCGCTGAGCCTGCGCGTCCGGAGCCTGTGCTCCGCAACGGGAGACGCCACAACAGTGAGAGGCCCGCGTAGATTACAAATTCTCATTTCATAAAATTTAAGTTGAAGCATGTAAATCAGATGTAGCTTATGAGCACTTTCTAAAAGCTATCATAAAAAGGAGGAGTTTCACATGCCTTAAAATCACCTTTCTGAAGTTTTGCACATATTTCCAGGAAACATCCCCTCTAAGATACAGGATTGGTGTATCCACACTGCAAATATACTCACGTTATCCCTCCCCTACTCAACGTTTCTATATCTGAGCTCCACGCGCACCTAAAAAACTCATGGATGGTTTTAACAGGATCTACAAACCTGCTGAAATTATAAGGATTATGTGCGATTTTCTAGGAATCATGGACAAGGCTTTCACCCTACTCTTAAAAACGGTGAGTTATGAAATGTCAAGAACTGCTCTAAAAGAACGTGTATCACCAAGTACTGCACCTTTTAGAATATCCGCTCCCCCCGCCACCACGATACACACACATTACCTAGAAGACAGAGTCAGATGATTTACATAGAAACTTCTGCTGGTAGAGAAATTCCGTTTGAGGGTTCTATTATAAATAGTAAAAGATAGCCAGGACATGGACGCAACCCTAATGTCCACTGATGGAGGAATGGATACAGAAGATATGGTACATATATACAATGGAATACTACTCAGCCATTAAAAACAATGAAATAATGCCATTTGCAGCAACATGGATGGACCTAGAGATTGTCATAATGAGTGAAGTAAGTCGGACAGAGAAGGACAAATATCGTATGATATCACTTATATGTAGAATCTAAAACAAATGGTACAAATGAACTTATTTACAAAATAGAATCACAGCTGTAGAAAACAATCTTATGGTGACCCGAAGGGGACGGGGGGAGGGATAAATTGGGAGATTGGGATTGACATATACACACTACATATAAAATAGATAACTAATAAGGACCTACTGTATCACACAGGGAACTGTACTCAATTCTCTGTAATGGCCTATATGGGAAAAGAATCTAAAAGAGAAAGGATATATGTGCATGCGTAACTGACTCACTTTGCTGCACAGCAGAAACTAAAACAATGCTGTAAATCAACTAGACTCCAAAAAAAATTTTTTTTTAATTTTTTAAATTTTAAAGAAATAGTAAAAGAAACCCTTTCCAAGATCAGCTCCCCACGGTGGGTGAGCTAGGGTTTGGAAAGTGACAGGTTCCATCAGCTCGCACATAATGATCTCCACAGCCTGCCACCTTTCTGAAATTCCCATAAGTGAAGTCGTTCCATTTAAAGATCTGTTGTGGAAGAATTAACACACTACCCTTAGCTTGCTTCCTCTTAGCACAGGGCAGGACTCCAAGAAGAGGAATTCTAGAGTAGGTACATTTGGGATGGTGGGGCTGACATGAAAGGGATCAGAGGATGACAAGTGTCTGAGTGGAGGATACAACTGCATCGAAACCCACCTTCTCCAACTTCACCTGCTGGTCTTGGACTGTGCTGGTTCTGGACCATGGGGCCAAAAGATGCTTCCATGTGACGGCCCTGCATGCTTCCTTACTAAAACCCAAAATAACAAACTCCCAACTACAGGCGATTTTTTAAATGGTACCTAGCCAGTGGCACCATCGGAAAGATACTGTTCGATTAATGGCTGTCTGGCTCAAAACTATGTATACATTTTTTCGAATCCAATCTTTCAAATGATGGCACAGGAACAAAGTGATGAATGTGCACTAATTAAAAAAATAAGCTATTGATCAAAGCCTCTGTATTATAAATACATTTGTACTCTGTTAAAATGCAAACAGCAAGTTGTTTTGATACTGTCACAAGGTAAATTCATGACAGAGAGGCGATTTATTTTGCATATTCTCCCTCATAGTTTAATTTCATACAAGCCATGCACAAGAACTTTTGCATAAGGCATGACAAATAATCTATGGAAGAGGAAATAACTAGACATTTGGCAATAGGAAGGTGCTGGAAGACTGGTGAAGGTCATTCTTACAAGTTGGGACAGTTAATTTTTCTCATTCATCTCAACAATCTATTATGTCTGTCGAAAAGGGTTTCAGTTTATTATGCTTTTTAAAAACTGCTCACTTTTCTTCGTTATAATTGGACCTGCATATTTTGAGACTGCAATATTTTCATGCAAAACATGTTCCTTAATTCCTTTATAATAAGACGTACAGTAGAGATATTATCAATATATATATCTGCATAAAATCTTAAAACATTATATTAGCTTCCATGTGTTTAGAATATTATCTTTATAAAGAAGTTACTGAAATCACTAAAGAAAATACCCTAGTATTTTCTTGTTCATTATAATTTTGAATTCATAGATAAGCTATAACTAATAAGAAATAGCCTGTTAAAAAAAAGACATAAGTTTTGCCATCACACTTAGGTTTACTGCCTGCCTAGCCATTTCCGACACATTAAATGACAAGACAGGGTCACAGTTATGGCTGGCAAAGCTGCTAATATCTCAAGAGAATGTTTTACATGACAGTTAAAAGTTCAAAGTATAAAACTAAACAATTACATTCAGAGACCCACACTTATGAAAGGTTTACATAGAGCTGGTTGTTCAGCGTTTGCACAAAGCAAAAAGACCTCCTTTGCATCTTGCAGAAAATGATGAGGGTTTAGTCCTTAACATGCATGGGTCACAAAATGAAAATAAATACTGTTGTCACATTTAAGGTGCTGGCAACATTTGTACATAGGTTTGGCTGTAAGAATAAAATTCTTTTTCAAATTAAGAAAAGCATCACATTGAAAAATTGATGCTCAGAGACTGTTTTATCGGTGACGCAGAATGTAATTCATTTCATAACGCATAGTATTCTTCCCTACACAGTGGCATTCAGTAGAAGAATCAGTTTAAATATGCACAAAATGCACGGTTATTTTTAAATTAAAATCTAGTCACATACATACGTATTTTAAACTTCTTTCTTCCACAGGAGAAAAAAAATCTCATATATACTCAATACGAAAATTACTATAAAAGGCAATAAAATCCTCTCACTTTAAACAGACTGGAAGAAAAGTTTCTAACATGAGAAAGTAGCCATAATAAACACTAAAAATGACACGTGACACTGAATGTATACTTAAATTTGGGGAGCCAAACAGAAAAATAACATACCTCCTTATCTACATTAATTATGGCAAAACTGCATTATGTAAATGGAAGTAGTAACATCCCTGTTGGACGGAGCCGAGAAACTTGCAAAAAAATTTCGTCTGACAACACAAATTTGATTTCTAATCTTTTAGTACAAAATGAGGAGGAAAAAAAAAAAAGTAACGTATCCCAACAGTGACCTCTAGTGGACAAGGCTTAAAATGGTTGTCTCAGAAAGAAATTCCTCCTTAAGACTGCAAACAAGCAGAAAAACATTTACAAAGCTAAAACTCCCAAATACCATAAAAACCAGGGATCAGATAAGGCGCAGACTGAAAAAGACTCATCTAACCCTGGCTTATTTACAAGGGAGGGTCATCACCAAGGCAGGAGAGCAGGGACACAGGAAGATCACCTTTGAAATAATGCTGTGTCCCCATCTTAGACACACTGAGAGCAAGCAAGTCCTTGAGTCTATCATCTCGGACTGCTGGGACTTAGCAAAACGTACCACCTACCAAGCCACTAATCAACCGGCATTAACTGAGTGTCTGTTTCATGTTCTGCACACTTCTGGCACTGCTGTGGGTGGTACAATATATATAAGCATATGACAGGGCTCCTAATTTCAAGAAACTTAACCTACAATTCACTGTATGAAAATATTAGTAAATCATTTGGGACCTTAAATATATAAAACTAAGTGAAAGAGCAGCAGGTTCCAAACCCAAAGACACAGGATAGTATAGGTCTTCACTTCCCTTTGGAGAAGTGAAACTCAGCTGAGCCCACAAGGGTCGCTGGGTGGAAAAAAGCACCCATGGGTGGTCATGATGCCCGCTTTCCCCACCGTGGGTCCTTAGGTGTCCCCGAGGAGCACAGGCACACCTTGGGGACAATGCAGGTTTGGTTCCAGACCACCCACCACAATAAAGAGATTACTGCTGTAAACTGAGTCACACCAATTTTTGGCTTCCTGGTGCCTGTAACAGTTATGTTTATACTATCCTGTCATCTGTTAAGTGTGCAAAGCATTATGTCTGGAAAACAATGTACATACCTTAAAAAGTACTTTATTGCTAAAAAAAAAAAAGTGCAAACCATCATCATCTGAGCCTTCAACGAGCTGTCATCTTTTTGCTGGTGAAGGGTTTGAAATACTGTGAGAGTTACCAAAGTGTGATGCAGAGACACGAGGTAAGCAAATGCTGTAGGAAAAAAAGCGTGCCAACAGCCTTGCTCGACGCAGGGTTGCCACAGACCTTCAATTTCCCCCACAAAAACGCAATGTCTGCCAGGTGCAATAAAGCGAGGTCTGCCTGTACCCTGTCAGCACATCAGCCCTTACCTATGAAAGGGCCCCTATAAAGGGGGCACAGACAGCAACTTCTAGGACCTGAGGTTCTGTTTCTTTAGAGCACTCACGGTTCAGCACATTTGAAGTGAGCCTATAAGTAGTTAAGAAACAGAAGTGTGTAGTGGTCACAGCTAACCAAGTCCGTTAACCAGCTGATCCTGAGGAAACTATCAGCTTCCTACACTGACCACTTCACGGAAGCCAGCTATTTCCCCCCCCCGGCCCTGCTGGTCCTCTGTCTGCCCCCTCCCATCAACCACTATTGCTTTCTATGAGGACTGACTGGGAAGCTGCTGTGCACTCAGCATCAGGCCTTAAAGAAGAATAAGAGGGACTTCCCTGGTGGTCCAGTGGCTAAGACTCCGTGCTCCCAATGCAGGGGGCCCAGGTTCGATCCCTGGTCGGGGAACTAAGATCCCGCATGCCACAACTAAGGAGCCCACATGCCACAACTAAGAGCCCACATGCCACAACTAAGAGCCCACATGCCACAACTAAGACCCCCACATGCCACAACTAAGGAGCCCACATGCCACAACTAAGAAGTGCACACGCTGCAACTAAGAGCCCGCAGGTGGCCACAAAGACCCGGCACAGCCAAATAAATAAATAAATATGAAGGGAAAAAAAAGAACAAGACATGGTCCCTGCCTTCAACAAAGCTTAAGATATATCTGGAGAGGAAGGAACAGGAAGCAACAGGAGGACGAGAAAGGGCCACGCTGGTGTCAAGAGTCTACGAACAATAGGCATTGGGGGAAGAGAGGGTTCTGGTTGGCCCTGGAGGGCAGGGGTGTGGGAGGAGGGTGGGCGGAGGGTGGAGGCGGAGGGTGGAGGGGGGGGCAGGCAAGGGAGGAAGGGAGGGGTGGGGCGGCCTGGCGTCAGAACCTCAGCTTTCCTCTGAAGCCAGAAAAGCACCTCCTTCCGGTGCCCAGAGAGCTACCTGTCCAGTCACAGCAGAAACGCAGAAGGAAAAGATTCACTCGCAACTCGGCCTCCCACTCGTTCCGTGCATCGCGGGAACGTGTACCTGGGCAAGTTGCTGCCGGCAGGGTCACCCCACAATCACTGCACCAAAATCCATCAGCAGGGCCCCAAGCCCCAGGTTTAATCGTCAATCGTGTCGCTGTAATAATGAGGAACCTCTAACAGCGATCACACTGACAATTTTGAAAGACGTTTACGAACTCTTGTGTCGAAAACGTCAAGAATTTCCACTCACAAAATCTTGGGTAATTTAGGGGTCATCAGCCCGCTTCCCCCTTCCACGTGGCCTCAGTCGTACTGCGTTGAGTGGACCCATTGATGTCAAAACCACCAGCATGAAAAGGTGCGAGCGCTACACTGTTCCAACGGCCCTACAGATACCGACTCAGGTCCGTGGAGTCGAGAGCTGTCCCCAGATCAAGGTCCCAGTGTGACGAAGCTGGTGATTCATTCCCTAAGTACACAAGAGGAGATATCACGACAGTGTAACTGGCACACGAAGAGAAAAACACACATACTTTTTCAAGATGAAAGCAGTGCTGAGGGGTTATCTTTTGAGTCTGAGTTTGAATGCGGTGCTGTCAGCCAGTCCCCGTTAAAGACCACGGAAAGTGAAAGACACTGATTACAATAAAAAGTGACAGGAGGGTGGGCACACCCACCTCCGTGTAATGCATATTTATATTTCCATCAAATGGACATATTTACTATAAACACTGGAAAAACCATAGCAAAGCCATTCATTTAAATGCCAGAAAAACAGTAAAAGATGCTAATTTGACCTTAGTGGATGGAACAGATCGGGTGTCACTGACACCACTCACAGTGGCTTGAAACAGAATTTACCAAGACAATTAATTAGAGCTTACTGGATTAGGTCAAGAGTGTCTCAAATGGGAGAAAGGGGAAGAAAAAAAAAAAAAAAAAAGGAAGAAATAAATAAAAAGTTTGCATCCATTCACAGCGAACCTCTTCAGCAGCAGACACAATTTAACTGTATTTATGCCTACCCAAATTAATCTCATGTTGCATGTCCGGAAAGACAAATTGATCCCCTGATCCCTGAGATTTCTCTCTCTGGGGACATTTAAAAAGAAATAAACTACAACCACCTGAAAGACTTTTTAAGGACCAGATCAATTAATGGTATAATAGGCATAAAACATGTTTGGCTTTCTTGTTTAAACGGAAACTTTTGCTCTGATGATGAGGCAAGATCTAACAACAGCAGTAAGCTTGGCAGTTAAGAAATGTGTTCACGAGCTAAACGACAGACAGCTCCTGGGACCCCTGCTCACAAAACCTGGGGTCACTTAGGGATCATGCAGTCCCCCTCCAAAACAAACTGCAAATCCCCTCTGAACTGGGATTAGGGCCTCAGTGAAGAGCAGAACCGTTTATTACAAAAGCAATGAAAGTGGCAGCGTATTACCTGTTACAATAACGATCACACGTGACCTGCCAGCCTCACTTCCAGCTGCTGGAGCCCCCGATACGCAAACATGACAATTGTGCCCCTCTGCCCTTGCCATACAAACATGTGCTTTTTGCTAAAAATGAACTCATACGCCTGTCTGCTGCACACGAGGGGCCCTAACTGCCACTCCATGCTCAGTAATCAACAGCTCTGTGACATTGCTTCAAGCTGTATGTAACGCACACACACACATAAATTTGCGACACAAATCCCTCAACATGACATTCTGCTTCGTTTCACTGGACGTGGAGAGCTCCCTAACAAATTCCGGCCACATGATTAGAAAAATCATTCAAGTCTGCAGGAAACACGGCAAGCACAAAGAAGTGACCGTCAATTAGAAATCAGAGGGCAGAGTGGGTCCCTGTCATTAAAAACTTTAAAGCCACAGCTCTAAAAATAAAATGGCGGGCTTCCCTGGTGGCGCAGTGGTTGAGAGTCCGCCTGCCGATGCAGGGGACGCGGGTTCGTGCCCCGGTCCGGGAGGATCCCACATGCCACGGAGCGGCTAGGCCCATGAGCCATGGCCGCTGAGCCTGCGTGTCCGGAGCCTGTGCTCCGCAACGGGAGAGGCCACAACAGTGAGAGGCCCGTGTACCACAAAAAAATAAAGAAATAAATAAAATAAATAAAATGGCCCACAATTATTCACAGAAGATACGTTACAAAGAGGTATGAAATCGACTATATGTTAACCGTACCACTGCCAACGCCCAGGACAATTCTCCTTGGAAACCAGACTCAAGAACTTGAAAAACGCAGATGCAAGTTTATATAATTTTTACAATTTGGGGCTTTTCTTCTCCCCCCATCAAGCAGGGAAGAAAAGTATAGCAACAGTTACATCTTCCCCTTTTGAGGAGAAAGTATAAATGAAAGCAAAGAACTCTTAATCTAACTTTTTTTTTAATTAATTAATTAATTTATTTTTGGCTGCGTTGGGTCTTCGTTGCTGTGCGCGGGCTTTCTCTAGTTGTGGTGAGCGGGGGCTACTCTTTGTTGCGGTGCGCGGGCTTCTCATTGCGGTGGCTTCTCTTGTTGCGGAGCACGGGCTTTAGGCGCGTGGGCTTCAGGAGTTGTGGCACGTGGGCTCAGGAGTTGTGGCTCACGGGCTCTAGAGTGCAGGCTCAGTAGTTGTGGTGCACGGGCTTAGCTTCTCCGTGGCATGTGGGATCTTCCCGGACCAGGGCTCAAACCCATGTCCCCTGCGCTGGCAGGCGGATTCTTAACCACTGTGCCACCAGGGAAGCCCTCCTCTTTTTGATAAGTTTTTTTCTTTTTAAATAATAATGAAAGTCTCAGCATTTCAGGTCACTGCAGTAATTACCATGCCCTAAGGGGACCATTTCCAGACAATGTCACTGTCTTTCTGCAGTTTACACACATGATAGGGAAGAATCCTCAAAATAGAGCAAACTACAAAATACAGGACCACCATCTGCTCAGGTGCCTTAGTGTCACCCAAGTAACCTCTCGGTTTGCCTAAATAATCACTTGTCATTAGTGTCTGTAAAGGAAGACAGAAGAATCAGCAGTACCGCCACAGTCCCTAGAAGTCAGAAGTTGTGTAACAGGACGGCGCTGACTTACTCGTTAGCTTGTTGTGGCTGAGGACCAGCTGTGTGATGTGGGACAGGGTGACTGTAAAAGAAAAAAAGAGAAATCACACAGTCAGTTAATGTACCCAAAGTACACCTACACTCCTACAAGGTGAAGTGCTAAGTTATTTTCCCAGGTTGGAGTGTTATCGCTCGAAAAAAGAGAAGCAGGGGTTCACAGAAGGCTGTCTGCTCAATGTTAAACCAAATCAGGAAAAGCTATGCAATTAGCAGAGCAGAGCGAGTCAGCACTGATGGCATTAATGTCGCAGGGCCAAACGCGACAAGGCCCCGTTAGTGCCGCTCGGCGGCCTGGCCCAGTGGTCCAGCCTCAAGAGCCCATCTCACTAAGGGGACCGGTCAGGAGATCCGGCCCAGAGCCCGGGGAGGGACAGCTCCTCCCCGACTTCCCCACACGCTTAAACAAACCACCGCGTCGAGACAGGGACCACGTCACCCTACCGCCCCTGAGCCCACGGTCAACCCCGAAACGCTGCTACAGGCTCTCAGCTGATCCCAGTAAGAACCTTCCACAAGCTCCTCTACAAGTTTTGGTTGACGTTTCAAAGCAGCAGCAGATTGCTCACTAATTTCGAACATTATCATGGAGGCTTAATCTGCTGAAAAAGATTAGGTCTGCTTTAAAAGAAAAACAGGTTTTTCCAACTACCAAGAAAGAAAATATACATACAGATCCATTTAAAAAAGAAAAAGAAGAAGAAGAAAAGGAAAAAAAGAAAAGCCAGACGGAAAAAAGTGACCTGCCTTCTACTTTGGGTTCTAAAACTTCACTGCGTGGTCAGCAAGCTATATGTATATTTTATTTTTGTGAGTATATATATAAATTTTATTTTTGTGAGTATATATATAAATTATATTTTATTTTTGTGAGTATATATATAAATTAAATATAAAAAATATAAATAATAAAATATAAATTTTATTTTTGTGAGTATATATAAATTAAATTTTATTTTTGTGAGTATATATATAAATTATATATATACACACACCTATTTATATAAATTAAATATTTATATATAAATTAAAATCTAAATGATTTTACACAATATACTAAATATACTAATTAAATACAGTATACTTTATACAGTATACTTTATATTACAATTTTAAACGCAGATGTATTAGTAAAGAAACACATTTAAAATTTTTAAAAAATTTTTCCAATATTCTTTCTATAAGAACGTTACTTTAATGCAACAGAGTTGCATTAATGCATTATTATTATTATTAATGCATTATTTTAATGCAACAGAGTTTTTTCCATAAAGGAATAATAAGACAAATATTTTTTCTCAAGAAGGGTCTCAGGGGGCTTCCCTGGTGGCGCGGTGGTTGGGAGTCCGCCTGCCGATGCAGGGGACGCGGGTTCGTGCCCCGGTCCGGGAGGGTCCCGCGTGCCGCGGAGCGGCTGGGCCCGTGAGCCACGGCCGCTGGGCCTGCGCGTCCGGAGCCTGTGCTCCGCGGCGGGAGGGGCCGCGGCGGTGAGAGGCCCGTGTACCGCAAAAAAAAAAAAAAAAAAAAAAAAAAAAAGAAGGGTCTCAGGGTTGGACCCCAGCATCCTTGAAAAAAATAGGTATCATCGTTGACCACAATTTTTGAGTGTTTTTCTTTTGTTCAACCTCCCACAAAGTTAGAGAAAATACAATGCAAAGACCTGCTTTTCTGCCCTGACCCATTTGAGATTAAGCTGTTGGCTTGATGTCCCATAAACTTTAGAGTATTCCTACAAAGACATTTTCCTGCAAAACCACAACAAAATCACCAAAGTCAAAAACTGAGCACGATACACCATTACCATCTAATCCTCAGCCCCCAACCAAGTTTCAGCAAATGTCCCGGTGTCCTTTTGACGCGTCCCCATCACTGAGGACTTCCCTGCTTTCTGGCAAGAGACAGTCAAGCTCATCTTGTACTTTTGCTGCCACAGGCTTGGAATCAATCAGCCATTTCTCCAATGAGCTGATTCTGTGGAAAATAGTACTTACAAGCCAAAATCTGGGCACTAGATGTGCTCATTGTTACTTGGGGGCTCAGTATTCTCAGTGCACAGAATTAGAGAATACACACACTCACCCCCCACACACATCTGTACGGATCTGTACACACACATCTGAACTTGAATCCCAAGTTCACACCAATAGATGGATTCCAATACAACACTGCATGGTTCATTCTCATTTTCTCCATCTATTTGTTAACTCTCTTCTCTAACAGCGAGAACTCTGGCGTCCATTATTTTTAACCTACTTACGTACGCCATCGATACCCCTACATATAACTGCGTGAAGCAGGGTTATCTCACAGCCGTGTTGGGATGGCTCTATGCTGACCTGCAGGGACACCTGGAAGTCTGACACTGATTCTGGGTCAAGATCCAGATGAGTAGATGAGCTCGAGATGTGTCATGTCCTGTTCAAAGTTGCAAACACCTTGGAGGCTCCAGGACCAGCATGTTCACATGTCCAGGGATGTGTGGTCGCTGGCTTATACCTGGTTAGAGGCACCTGACCAGTCGGGCACAGAAGACAGCGCTAGACATTTCTGCCCACGCACTCCCAACACCCAGACTCGTTGAATATGTCTTGAAAGTTCTTACCTGGAGATAAAGTATGCCCTGAGCAACCAAGAAACGAGCCTGGGGGGCTGCGAGCCTGGGGGCTGCGCCCTGGGAACCCTGGCGTTCGCCTGTGCTTTGTAACCCCTGCTAAGCTATGTCCTGTGCCCTCATTAACTCCCTGGGTGAGTGGGCTCTGAGGAACCTTCTGGGTTCTTTCAACTATGCACCCGTGTATTAATGCAGGAACCCATCTCCCCATGCTCTTTCTTCCTACCTGGACACCTGCCCAGTTCACCCTCCTCACCTGCACCTCCAACCTCCTGGCCCTGGTCCTGCTTTGGGGCTTGGACCCCCCAAGCCAGGCTCCCCATCCTGCTCTGGGCCACCACGCCCACCCCCCAACACCTGAATGCCTCTTTTTCTGTTGCACTTACTGGCTTCGGGATTGAAACCTTAGGGGAGGAGGAAGAGAAAGGCAAAGCACAAGGGGAAGAGCATTTTTGTGATTTTAAAAGCATCACCATGATGGCTTCTTACATGACAAGTTAGTTTCTAGACACTGCAGAACATCTCACACATTTGTATTTATAAGAGTTAAGACTGTTCTTGTCCACCAGATAAAGCATTCCTTTACCTCTGAGGCATAGAGTCTGATATGAAAACAAAAAATCTCCAAGAGCTGTCCTCATACAAAACCAGATGAAACAGATTCAGAGATATACGAGTTAAGACAGTGGTCAGTATCATAGGAGAACAAACCACAGATAACAGGTGTTACACAAGAGTTTCTCTCTCACTTACACACGGGCAGTCCAGAGGTTCCTGGTATCTTGTTGCTCAGCCATTCATGGATCCCACCTCATGCTCCAAAAAGGCTGCCTGAGCTTAGCCATCATGCCTGCATTCCCCTTAGGAAGACGGAAAGGGGAAAAAGCCTTCCTCCTTCACAATTCTTCCAAGAAATTGCACACGGCACTTCCATTTACAAGCAATTAATCAACATTTTGTAATACAGTGATGCCTAGATGCAAAAGAGGTGGGGAAACACAGCCTGGATTCCAAGTGACCACATGCCAGATACAAGTAGGGGTTTTATAACCCACAAAGACGGGGCAAACCAAAACAGACAACTAGCAGCCTCTCACACTAGCAAACCATTCCATTTGAGAGTCACAGAAATCAATTCTGATGACAAAAGCAAAAAACCCCTGATAATCTGATCGCCTCCTGCCGTAATTTTTCCTAAAATATCACAACTACCATAATTAAAGAGAAAAAAACTTTGCTCTTCTCCCAGCTAACATTCACAATGAAAGATTTAATTAGGAAAAGTTGGGCCTTTTCAATCTTTTCATTCTGTCTTCTCTACAAGCATTTAGCCGGGGAGAAAATCAGTAAGTTTGAAAGTCCTTTTTTTTTTTTTTTAAATAGAGAAGAGAAGTGCATTTGTTGCTTCACCTGATCACACCACTAGAGATGTATTTTTCTTTCTCATTATTGTTACAGGGCTACATGCTAAAGTAGGTAAGAGGGAGAAAAATTAGAGCAGAAAAGAAAAAGTTAATAAAAGATCTGTGAGGAAATGTTTAGGGCAACAAAGGACTCCAGGCTGGGTCTGCGGGGAGAGCAGTTAGGTTGGACAGAATTGAAATCACAGAATCAATCACAAAGCCTGTGACAGGCAAAGACCAAGGACCAACGGACATATTCATGCAACCTGCCACTCCCCTCCACTTGGCCATGGTGAGTCCATTGTGGGTTTCCTATGGAAACTGCAGTGTTAAAAAAGGAGAAAAGGTCTAGCAGAATAGAATGGCTTATTTAAAAGTACAATAGCCACCCTAGTCAATCATGTGGGTGAAATGGAATGAGGCTGTCCCCACTGACCTGCCCTGCTAACCCTAACCGCACACTGGGAAATCTCCCGCTGCAGGAATATCATACCTTACGGTCCTGCCAGCCAGGAACTGTCAGGTTGCAGGGGCACCAGAACAGTGACAACAAACTGTTACTAAAATTCCTAAAGCGATATTAAACCATGCACTGCCGGGCGTTTTCTCAGTCGAATGCACTTCCAAGAGTCAGCTAAATAACTGAGAAAACGCGTTGGCATACTCAGTTGACTGCTGCCATGCCTCGGATACCATTCTGTCTTCAGCCTTTAGAAACGGCATGTGGGGGCTTCCCTGGTGGCGCAGTGGTGAGGAATCCACCTGCCAGTGCAGGGGACACGGGTTCGAGCCCTGGTCCGGGAAGATCCCACATGCCGCGGAGCAACTAAGCCCGTGCGCCACAACTACTGAGCCTGCGCTATACAGCCCGCGAGCCACAACTACTGAGCCCACGTGCCACAACTACTGAGCCCGTGAGCCACAACCGGATATTTACCAGGCACGCTCAGAGTGTCGATGGTCTCTTCCTTGGAGATTCTGTTAGAAGTAACGTCAACAGTACATCCTCATGAGACTGGGACAGTCCTGGATTACACCCACTTTCCCTCTCAAAACTTCCCTGGTTTGCATGATATGCCACACAGTCCCTCCATTTAGGTAACACAGAATACGCACCAAAATCCTAAACTGCAAAATATAAAAGGATCGTGGGCACAAGAGAAGTGTATCGGAAAGGATAATGGGAGATTAGAAGGAGACATCACAGGGACTTCCCTGGCGGTCCAGTGGTTAGGACTCCACGCTTCCACTGCAGGGGGCCAGGGTTCGATCCCTGGTCGGGGAGCTAAGCCCTGTGGTGCAGTCCAAAAAAAAAAAAAAAAGGAGACCTCATTTACTGTGGGATGACACGTCCAAAAATGCTTTAAGGCACAGAAACTGGACTTGGAGGATATATGGAAATTGGGGGTTATGGAAGCAAGTCTAGGCTTATCTGAGTGAAGAGATGGAAAACAGAGAAGACACAGGCCTGGACTGAGCAGGCGGTATTGCAATGGAATATATTCAGAAAAATCAAAGGACTAGCTAACACTCCTAGAAAAAGAATCGTGGTTTCTAGATAAAACGTGGAAGCAGATGTTATTTTTTTAAAACAGACACAGTCTTTTTTTTTCTTTCCTTCTTCTTCAGCATCAAGTAGACAGTGTGAGGAAAGGAAGCAGGATAAATCCGCAGCACCAGATGATGGCGTGGCGGACCTCCTTTCAGAAGAGCCCACCATGCCACAGCGGTGCGCCTGTCTCTCCAGTCTCCAGCCTGGCAATCAGAAGCCAGTTACTCCTCTGGAGGCACGTTAGAAAGGATAAAAGCTCTAGCTTCACGGAGTGACGTGGCTATCCAGAGGAAAAGACACAGCCAGGATGAGACAAGGGGAGCGAGTCTTGGAAACGCACACAGTGGTAACGGGACTTGAAAGTTTCTGCCGCCTCGTCGCAGGTCAGAACTGGGCATCTTTGGGTTCCCGATGAAAGATTCTAGAACACTGGCCACCAAAACCTGGATTGTAACCGTCAGTTCATTTCACAGGCTGCGCTCCCATGGAAGCAATCGGAAAGACACCACTACCTTCAGAAGACAAACGGTTTACTATTTTGTTTGGTCTCGCCACACGGCATGCGGGATTTTAGTTCCCCCACCAGGGATCGAACCCACGGCCCCTTGCATTGGAAGTGCAGCGTCTTAACCACTGGACTGCCAGGGAAGTCCCCAGTTTACCCTTTTTTGACAGCTCTTGAGCTATCAAATATTGCAGTGGGAGAACAGCCATACCCTCTGGGATGTTCAAAGAGGGTCACCTTTGACTTGTGTTACAATTCCAGGGTGGGCAGCCTTCAAACTCGGGGCAAGTCTGCAGATTACGCTGCAAACGGTACCCTCTGTGAATTCAATTCCTCCCAAAGTTGTTGACTACAAAGAAGAATTCATTTGAACTGAAAATACAGGATGATCCCAAAGGCTTTTCCATTTGGGCTCCCGGTAGGCTAGAAACAGCGACAGCCCTAAGTAACCCAGATTCAGAGACTCGGCGGGGCTGCAGGAGAGGCCGCACGTGAGCACCACGCAGCCACGCTGACCACTCTGGGTCCCGTGTCTCCAAGATGCATGACTGAAATGCCTGCCCGCGTCACACGCTGAAGTTACTGCACCCCTGCTAGAAGGATGCAGATTCAGATCTTAAGCATGCAGCTTCTGACAGCATATTTAAGGGAAGGCAGACAATAAAACGTTTGATACCAAGGTGTAATACAAATATCGTATTCATCAACACACCCAGAATCATAAAAGAACATTTCTTTTGAATTTTGTTCATAATTTAAAACTTCAGGGGGAAAAAAAAAATCACCAGGGTATGAAAGCTTTCCTTTCCTCCCCAACCAACTACTGCGGTGAGGTGGAAACTCTTTGGTAGCAAGTTTTCAAAACTGGTTACTTGACTGAGTCCTATTTGCACATAAATGGTCACTCAAGCATGATTAATTGCTTTTTCATTCAACAGAAAGCAATTTATCATATGTGATGATTTTTAACAATGTGATACGTCTTCCTTTACGTAAATAAGAGCAGAGAATTCACACGTGCTGAGAACCGCCATGAGCTGGTCACTGACTGAGGCTTCTGTGTCTACTGGGACATTAAGTCAAAAGACGCTGGACCCAAGGCACCGTGTTACTGACGACATGGAGCCCACATGCTTCCCATCCAAACACATCGCTTTACAGTCTCTCCTTCAGGCAAAAGGACAAAGAAAAATTTTTAATTTTGAAGATGTCTGGGAGAATTAAAGAGGAAAATACAGTGAGCTGCCTAAGGTTCACGGTTGTTCACTGCTCTTGGGGATTGAGGAAGATGACATGAAGGAAGGCTCAGGGAGTTACAAACTGTTTGCAGCGCACTGTACTTAGTTATGTTGACAAAGACAGAATACGCGTGAGACACAGGCACTACCGTCAAGGAGCTTACTCTGTAATGAGGGGAGGCGATAAAAAAACCACAAAACAAGGCAGAATGTCAGCACCACAAGGAGGTAAGCGGATTCAAAACTCCCGTTAAAAGGGAAATGCTGCAGGGCTTCCCTGGTGGCGCAGTGGTTGAGAGTCCGCCTGCCGATGCAGGGGACGCGGGTTCGTGCCCCGGTCCGGGAAGATCCCACATGCCGCAGAGCGGCTGGGCCCGTGAGCCATGGCCGCTGAGCCTGCGCGTCCGGAGCCTATGCTCTGCAACGGGAGAGGCCACAACAGTGAGAAGCCTGCAAACCGCAAAAAAAAAAAAAAAAAAAAAAAAAAAGGCAAATGCTGCAAAGTTTTTTCAGGGTGAGTAGGATCTTCCAGATCCAGAGTCAGTTTTATTCTATATCTACATACCTACCTTCTCCCCCTAACCCAGCTTTTTTTTTTTTTTTTTACTTGTCTGTATTGAATAATTTTTCTAGCATAAACTGTTTTAATTGTGTAACCTAAAATAGGTGTACTTTTAGAAATCAGTTATAGGAAAAAGCTTCAACTCCTCAATTTACAGATAAGGAAACTGTGGCCCAGAGGTAAAGTGATTTTCCTAGGGTTCCCCACAAACTCCCCACTCCCCCAGAATCAGAACTGGGACTCTAACCAAGGCTTCCAGATTCTACCTCTTGAGCTTATTCTTCCTAAACTGGAAAAACAATATTCACACCTCGGGGGAGTGTTCTTTTCAAGATGGTGGAAATGCCTATCATTAAAGAGAATAAACCAGAGTGCAAAGTCCTTTCTATCCTGAAGAGACATGACAGTTACATAGAGGGCCTCAAGCACAGCTAGAATACCAAGTTTAAAGCAGTGTGAGATCCAGACTGTAATTCCATGAGAATACTGAGGAAAATAAAAAAATCGCTGGATTTCTCTAGAGCGCAGTTCCTCATACTTAAAATGAAAAGCTGAATTCGATTCTGTAAGAAACACAGAAGAGAGAAGAAAAGAAAGAACTAATATACATGTAATGCCTCCTACATCAATATGCAACACTGGGGACTTTATAACCACTCATTAGAATAAAAAATGTTAAAATATAACAACTGACACTGCAGAAACACAAAGGATCATGAGAGACTACTAGAAGCAACTCTATGCCAATAAAATGGACAGCCTGGAAGAAACGGACAAATTCTTAGAAAAGCACAACCTTCTGAGACTGAACCAGGAAGAAAGAGAAAATGTAAACAGACCAATCACAAGCATTGAAATTGAAACTGTGATTAAAAACCTTCCAACAAACAAAAGCCCAGGACCGGATGGCTTCACAGACAAATTTTATCAAACACTTAGAGAAGAGCTAACACCTATCCTTCTCAAACTCTTCCAAAATACAGCAGAGGAAGGAACACTCCCAAACTCATTCTACGAGGCCACCATCACCCTGATACCAAAACCATACAAGGATGTCACAAAGAAAGAAAACTACAGGCCAATATCACTGATGAACATAGATGCAAAAATCCTCAACAAAATACTAGCAAACAGAATCCAACAGCACATTAAACGGATCATACACCATGATCAAGTGGGGTTTATTCCAGGAATGCAAAGACTCTTCAATATATGCAAATCAATCAACGTGATACACCGTATTAACAAACTGAAGAAGAAAAACCGTATGATCATCTCAATAGATGCAGAAAAAGCTATCGACAAAATTCAACACCCATTTATGATAAAAACTCTCCAGAAAGTAGGCATAGAAGGAACCTACCTCAAGATAATAAAAGCTATATATGACAGACCCACAGACAACATCATTCTCAATGGTGAAAAACTGAAACCATTTCCTGTAAGATCAGGAACAAGACAAGGCTGCCCACTCTCACCACTATGATTCGACAGAGTTTTGGAAGTTTTAGCCACAGCAATCGGAGACGAAAAATAAATAAAACGAATGCAAATTGGAAAGAAGAAAAACTGTCACTGTTTGCAGATGAAATGGTGCTATACATAGAGAATCCTAAAGATGCCACCAGAAAACTACTAGAGCTAATCAATGAATTTGGTAGAGTAGCAGGATACAAAATTAATGCACAGAAATCTCTTGCATTCCTATACACTAATGATGAAAAATCTGAAAGAGAAATTAAGGACACACTCCCATTTACCACTGCAACAAAAAGAATAAAATACCTAGGAATAAACCTACCTAAGGAGACAAAAGACCTGTATGCAGAAAACTATAAGACAGTGATGAAAGAAATTAAAGATGATACAAACAGATGGGAAGATATACTATGTTCTTGGATTGGAAGAATCAACACTGTGAAAATGACTATACTACCCAAAGCGATCTAAAGATTCAATGCAATCCCTCTCAAACTACCAAGGGCATTCTTCACAGAACTAGAACAAAAAATTTCACAATTTGTATGGAAACACAAAAGACCCCAAAAAACCAAAGCAATCTTGAGAAAGAAAAACAGAGCTGGAGGAATCAGGCTCCCTGACTTCAGACTATACTACAAAGATACAGTAATCAAGGCAGTATGGTACTGGCACAAAAACAGAAATATAGATCAACGGAACAGGATAGAAAGACCAGAGATAAACCCACACACATATGGTCACCTTATCTTTGATAAAGGAAGCAAGAATATACAATGGAGAAAAGACAGCCTCTTCAATAAGTGGTGCTGGGAAAACTGGACAGCTACATGTAAAAGAATGAAATTAGAACACTCCCTAACACCATACACAAAAATAAACTCAAAATGGATTAAAGACCTAAATGTAAGGCCAGACACTATAAAACTCTTAGAGGAAAACATATGCAGAACACTCTATGACATAAATCACAGCAAGATCCTTTTTGACCCACCTCCTAGAGAAATGGAAATAAAACCAAAAATAAACAAATGGGACCTAATGAAACTTAAAAGCTTTTGCACAGCAAAGGAGACCATAAAAAACACAAAATGACAACCCTCAGAATGGGAGAAAATATTTGCAAATGAAGCAACTGACAAAGGATTAATCTCCAAATTTACAAGCAGCTCATGCAGCTCAATATCAAAAAAACAAACAACCCAATCCAAAAATGGGCAGAAGATCTAAATAGACATTTCTCCAAAGAAGATACACAGATTGCCAACAAACACATGAAAGGATGCTCAACATCACTAATCATTAGAGAAATGCAAATCAAAACTACAATGAGGTATCACCTCACACCAGTCAGAATGGCCATCATCAAAACATCTACAAACAATAAATGCTGGAGAGGGTGTGGAGAAAAGATAACCCTCTTGCACTGTTGGTGGGAATGTAAAGTGATACAGCCACTATGGAGAACAGTACGGAGGTTCCCTAGAAAACTAAAAACAGAACTACCATATGACCCAGCAATCCCACTACTGGGCATATACCCAGAGAAAACCATAATTCAAAAAGAGTCAGGTACCACAATGTTCACTGCAGCTCTGTTTACAATAGCCAGGATATGGAAGCAACCTAAGTGTCCATCGACAGATGAACGGATAAAGAAGATGTGGCACATATATACAATAGAATATTACTCAGCCATATAAAGAAACGAAATTGAGTTATTTGTAGAGACGTGGATGGACCTAGAGTCTGTCATACAGAGTGAAGTAAGTCAGAAAGAGAAAAACAAATACTGTATGCTAACACATATACCTGGACTCTAAATTAAAAAATGGTTCTGAAGAACCTAGGGGCAGGACAGGAATAAAGACACAGACATGGAGAATGGATTTGAGGACACGGGGAGGGGGAAGGGTAAGCTGGGACAAAGTGAGAGAGTGGCATGGACATATATACACTACCAAACGTAAAATAGATAGCTAGTGGGAAGCCGCCGCATAGCACAGGGAGATCAGCTTGGTGCTTTGTGACCACCTAGAGGCGTGGGATAGGGAGGGTGGGAGGGAGACGCAAGAGGGAGGAAATATGGGGACATATGTATACATATAGCTGATGCACTTTGTTACAAAGCAGAAACTAACACACCACTGTAAATCAATTATACTCCAATAAAGATGTTAAAAAAATGTTAAAATAAAAGAGTAACCACAACAGCTAATGTTTACCAAACACTTAAAATGTGGCGGCCACGGTTCTAAGAACTTTATTACCTCATGTATTCCTCCCAATAATGCTAACAGACAGCACTATTACTCTCTGCCTCCCTCCTAATTTTAGTTTTCTTCTTTGCATTTATTTTAAATTCATTTTTGGCTGTGTTGGGTCTTTGTTGCTGCGTGCGGGCTTTCTCTAGTTGGGGCGAGTGGGGGCTACTCTTCGTTGCAGTGCACGGGCTTCTCATTGCAGTGGCTTCTCTTGTTGCAGAGCATGGGCTCTAGGCGCGTGGGCTTCAGTAGTTGTGGCACACGGGCTCAGTAGTTGTGGCTCACAGGCTCTAGAGCGCAGGCTCAGTAATTGTGGCACACGGGCTTAGTTGTTCCGCGGCATGTGTGATCTTCCCGGACCAGGGCTTGAAGCCTTGTCCCCTGCATTGGCAGGCGGATTCTTAACCACTGTGCCACCAGGGAAGCCCGCCCTCCCTCCCAATTTTAGGTGAGAAAAATGAGGCCCAGAGAGGTTAGGTAACCTGCCTGAGGTTTCAGCACTAGTAAGTAGACAGGACCCTTTAAAAGCTGTTTCCCAACAAGAAGCTGATTAGTTCTGACCGTATTTTTCTACTAGGCAAATACAAATAAGATAAAAAGGAGCCTTAGTCCATTGGTTCATTTTTCCCCCAAAATGAAGATGGGCAACGTCATACTTGCACACCTTCCACTTCAGACCAACCCCTCTGTTCTCACCTTCCCTGTGTTCCGGCCAACAGAGAAGGCCGCTGCGTGGGAGCTGAGGGTGGGCTCTCTCCTTATATCAACTCTAGAGGTATTAAACAACACCCAAACAGGAGGCTTTACCACAATGAATCTAAACAAAGGTGTCTTTGTTATGTTAATGAGGTGACTTTCAGAAGTTTCTAAAGGATGGGGGCTGATGGTGGGAACGTTCAGTCCCACCCCTGGCTACCCCGTTCTTCCTAACTTGATCTAGAGATTCCGTGCAATCCCAATGAAAACCACAGCAAGTTTATTTTGTGAATGGCGACAAACCGATTCTAGAATTTATATGGGAAGACCCAAAATAGCAATAAAATATTGAAAAAGAAAAACAAACTCAGAAAATTGACACGTCCCAACTCAAAACTTACTATATAAATCCACAGCCACTAATTGAAAAACACAAAGACATCACTGGCACAGAAGAGTGCGCAGAAACAGACCCACACAAATAGAGGCAACTGGTCTCTGACAAAGGAGCAAAGGCAATTCAATGGAAAAAGGATCATCTTCTCAACAAACGGTGCTGGAATTTGACATCTACATAAGAAAAAAAAAAGAATCTAGACACAGAACTTACACCTTTGACAAATATTGACTCAAAGTGGTTCATAGTGTAAAATGCAAAAGCGTAAGGTCCTAGAATACAACACAGGAGAAAACCTAGGCAGCCCTTGATCTGGTAATGACTTCTTAGATACAACACCAAAAGCAAAAAAAAAAAAAAAAAAAAGGTGTTAACTGGCTGGGACTTCATTAAAATTAAAAACTTCTCCTCTATGAAAGACAATGTTAATAAAAGGGAAACAAGAGCTACAGACTAAGACAACATTTTTGCAAAACACACATCTGATATAGGACTTCTTTCCAAAATACACAAAGAACTTTTTAAATCCAACAATAAGAAAACAAACATCCCAATTAAAAAGTGGGCCAAAGAACTTAACAGACACCTCATCAAAGCAGATATACAGAGGGCAAACAAGCCTATGAAAAGATTTTCCACATGACACGCCATTAAGGAACTGCCCACTGAAAACAACGAGATACCACTACACACCTATCGGAATGGGCAAAATCCAGAACACTGACAGCACCAAACATTGACAAGGGGTGGAGCCACAGGAACTCTCATTCACTGCCGGGGAACGCACGAAATGGTGCAGCCACTTCGGAAGACAGTGGTTTCTTATTACACCGAAAATACTCTTACCACACGATCCAGCAATTCTGTTCCTTTGCATTTACCCAAAAGAGTCAAAAAACGATGTTCACACAAAAATCTGCACATGGATGTTCATAGCGGCAAACTGACAAAATGTGACAGCAACCAAAGATGTCCTTCAATATGTGAAAGGACAAAAAAACTGTGGTGCATTCAGACAATGGAATTTTAACCAATAACAAAAAAGTACGAGCTCCGGAGCCAAGACAAGACACAGAAGAAACTTAAACTCATATTGCTAAGTCAAAGAAGGCTTTCTGTAAAGATTACGTACTCTACGATTTCAACTATATCACATTCTGGGAAAGGCAAAACTATAGAGACATAAAATTTCAGTGGTTGCCTGGGGTTCAACAGGAGGTGATGAGGAAGAGAGGGAAAAATAAGTAGAACACAGAGGGTATTGAGGACAGTGAAACTACTCTGTAGGATGTTATGCATCTGTTAAAAGCCATAGTGTGTTACAGCACAACCAGCGGACAACAATGCAAACTGTGGATTTTAGTGAATAATAATGTATCGATGCTGCTTCATCAACTGCAACCAAAGTATCACTCGAATGAATGCCAGATGTTAACAATAGGGGAAACTGCTGTAAAAAACAGTGAAGTATAATAAAACAAACAAAAAAAGGAGGAGAATGGGGATAGAATACGCACAAAACGACTCTTTTCAGCAATACCGGCGCTGGTAACAGTAGCATTGCTATTTGTGTGTAATGTACCAAATAAGTAACTGTGAGATAGTCTAACATCACGTGTATCCCTGACAATCAGGATCCTCAGAGTGGAAGAAAAGTAGAGACTAGAGTGAAGGAAGTTAAGGAAGAGCCTTACAGTCCCATATTTAAATTGGACCTTCCAGTATGAGCTCGTTAGATATTTTAATCCTCATATATGTGTATATATGTATCTGTATACATCTACAGATACATATATTGCGACACGTGTGTGTGTGTGTGTGTGTGTATACGGTTTTTTTTTTAGCTGTGTCTGCTAAAAATGCCTAAAGACCGTGAACGACCCAGGAATCATGAGCACCCCTGGAGCCCAGATTGTGGTCCCAAAATATTGCCCACTAAGACAGACAAACAAAAACAGGGTTTCTATGAGGACAGCTGATTCCAGGTCCGGGACAGGAATTCACAGACACACCGGGCACAGCTTGTTACACTTTGCTCACGTCCACTGGATGTGAGAGCCAACAAGAGTTCCACAGGCCAAAAATGAACAGTTTGCACTTGAACAAGGACCATGGCTGCAAGGCTGTGGTGTGCATGGATGAAAACATTTTTTTTTTTTTTCGGTACGCGGGCCTCTCACTGTTGCGGCCTCTCCCGTTGCGCGGCACAGGCTCCGGATGCGCAGGCTCAGCGGCCATGGCCCACGGGCCCAGCCGCTCCGTGGCATGTGGGATCTTCCCGGACCGGGACTCGAACCCGCGTCCCCTGCATCGGCAGGCGGACTCTCAACCACTGCGCCACCAGGGAAGTCCGAAAACATATTATTTTAAAGAGCAAAATTTCTGACACTTGTCTCCACATTCAGAGTTTCCCCCTGAACTGGTCTGGGGTGCAGCCTGAGCACTGCAATGTTTAAACATTCCCTAGGTGAGTCTAAAAACCAGACAAGTTTGCCAGCAGCTGGTATAGATGATACCAACCTGTGAGCAAGCTAATTCTCAGAGAAAAGCTTGAGGTGTGAGTGATTTCTCTCGGAAGAGGGCAATGCACTGAGTGAACACCTCGGGAGGCCTGACCAGCACCTCTGCGAGAGCTCATTCTGCATCAGGAACGTTAAGCCTTTGCCTGACATCTAAGTGTCAAATGTCTTCCCCATTTCGGTGATTCCCGCTTCCATTTTAAAGCGTACACAAGAGCACACCCCATGACTCAATAATTCCACCCCTAGTCTGTAACCAACAGAAAGGAATATGTGTGTTCACGTGGTCACAGCAGCACTACGGGTGGCAGCCCTAGCCTGGGAGCGACACGAACATCCATCCACAGCAGAACGGACGCCTGAACTTGGCAGTCACACCCTGGATCTGTCACCAGTGTCACGACACGAATGAAGCTCGTGAACAAGATGCTGAGCGTTAAGAACCAGAGAGTAAAGAGTGTGTACTGTAAACCCTCTTTCCTTTGAACAATGCACACTAACAGGCAAAGGGAATCTATGCTGTCAGTCAGGACCCTGTCCTGAGGGGCTAGTGCCTGGGACATGCCCACTGTGTTCTGTTTCTTGCTTTGAAAATCTGTCACACTGTACAGTTATACGTGCGCTTATCTATAGGATAGCCTTCAGTAAAGGCTTCTTGAAATGGATTTTTTTAAGAGTGTGTTAAGTGTTTGGGGAAGAAGAAGGTTCCTGTTTCCTCGGCCCCATGGGCAAGAGCAGAGGAGGGTCCGCATCCCTGAACGCATTCCTCAACGGATACAGACTCAGCAGCCCATACAGGGCAGGGACGCGGCTTTCGGGACCAGACCACCAGGAGGCCCTCAGTGGAAGCTTGCTGAGTTAGCGGCTGTACCTTCGTACGTGCACCTGACTGTCAAAAACGTTAGTGACATGAGTAAGGCAAGAAAGCATGAGCAGGGGCTCGCCTGGTGGCGCAGTGGTTGGGAGTCCGCCTGCCGATGCAGGGGATGCGGGTTCGTGCCCCGGTCTGGGAAGATCCCACGTGCCGCGGAGCGGCTGGGCCCGTGAGCCATGGCCGCTAAGCCTGCGCGTCCGGAGCCTGTGCTCCGCAACGGGAGAGGCCACAATGGTGAGAGGCCCGTGTACGGTGGGGGGGGGGGGGGGGCTAACAACATAGCTTCTGGAGTCTGAGTGCCTGGGTGCAAATCCTGACTCTGCTACTTACTAGTGTGTGACCTAGAGCAAAAGGTACTTAAGTTCTCAACGTCTCTGTGCTATAAACTGGGTGACAAGGATGACGACGATGATGGTAACAATCCTAATGAAACTGAGGTTTAAAGGAAATAATCCACATGAAGGGCCACGTACAGTGCCCGCCACACGTGTGCGTGTGCATTAATGCGCTCCATATAGAGAGTTTAAAATTATCTATTATTTTTATCCTCTTCTAATAAAGAGTACACAATTTGTAGAGTACCAACAGGTTAAATAGGCATCTTTCACAAGGCCTGAAGACTGAAATACTTACAGCTCTGAAAAACCAACTGTGTACGTAAACATCTGCAGAACAGCCACTTGTACACTGCAGGTGTACACCATGTCACCAATCTCTGCTCTGTGCTGTGCTCTGAGAAACCAAGAGGCCAAGACCCCCTCCAGTTCACTACCTGGTCTGAGGTGTGCCTTTCATTGGGCCCACTTTACCCTTAAGAACTATTCTGAGTCCGGAGGAATTGTTAACAGGTACACAGAGACACGCATTAAATGCAAAGGCTCTTTATGACGTACCGGTAAACTACAACCACAGTTACCATTTCATTCAACTCAGGTTTATTCTGTTGTGATACATGAACCAATACTGCCCCAAGAGAACCTTCTCCGGCACCATACTTCATAGAAGGTTTTAAGCTAATGTTCTAAGTTTGAAGATAGAAAAAAATGAATTAATGTACAGTATAAAAAATCTCACATCTGCCGTTAAACCCAGTTAAAATTAATAGTTTTTCAGAAAAGCCTAAGGAAACGGGGAGGGTTCAGAGTTAACTCTGACCAGATAGAGACCAAGTTGCCTCTACTGTTTTCTTTGACAGTTAAAGCCCTGCAACAATGTGATAAACCCAAGCTTCCAAGCTGGCAGACTGGAAGAATGATGCCTTTTCTTAGCCTAGCACAGTGTTGTTTTTTTTGGGTTTTTTTAATGCCACGATTTATTTCTGGACTCTCTATTCTATTCCACTGGTCTATATGTCTGTTTTTATACCAATACCACATCTTTTTTTTTGGCCACACTGCACGGCATGCGGGATCTTAGTTCCCTGACCAGGGATCGATCCCACGCCCCCTGCAGTGGAAGCGTGGAGCCTTAACCACTGGACCGCCAGGGAAGCCCCCAGCACAGTGTTTTTAAAGAATTCTGAAACTGACTGACATGAGGTGAGGCCCGCCAGCCCCGCTTAGCCCTGGAAAGCATCACTCCTTAAGGCCTGAGCCAGGGGTGGGAAACCACACTGCACAGGGTTACAGAACAAAGCTGTCGGTGTGTCTAACGTGTGACGCTGGGGCTTTCTCGACCTTCTGTTTGCTCATCTGTAAAACACTGATGATTATTATCTGCACCAAAGGCTGACGCGAGAAGCACTTAACACCATGTAAGCACGCACATGTGTACCATTCAGAATCTCTGATGCAGACGCGATGGGCTGATCTGTGGCCCCCTCAAGTCCTGTGTTGAAGCCCTCAGAGTGACACTGTGTTTGGAGACAGGACCTTCAAAGAGGTGATGAAGTTACAATGAAGCCAGAGGGTGTGCCCTCTCTCTCCTGTGCTACGCTTTCTACCCCAGTGCACCTGAATTCTTAACTGAGAAGGACAGCAACCTTCTTCAATAAATTTTTCCCAAACACCAAGTACAAAAATAACAGAGGTGCACACGCAGAGCCCAGAAAAGGCGTTTAAGCCAGGCTGGAGGGGATGGTGGGTTAAAATTTAGTCCTGGGGAGCTTCCCGGAGGAGGTGACACATGTGAATGGAGTCACATGGACAGAAAGTCATCTCCTCCCTCAACAAGCATTAATTCATAAGGCTGAGAGGAGGGTGGCTGGAGAGAGAAAGGGTAAGGACTGCCCAGGCCAAGATGTTTAAAAACACAAAGGTGGGCTTAAACACACAAGTCAGGAGAGCAAAAAAAGAAAAGGTCTTAATAAAGATCACAGTGAAAGGGACATGGTCTTCCCAGCTCTTCTATCTTTCCCCCAAAGAAGTCCTATCATGATGAAAATTCCCAGCAGGCATCACCACTTCCTGGGTTAACAGCCCCTCCAGATAACCAACCCGGGATTACGTCTGTTGATTCTTTTGCAGGGTCCTTCAGAAAGACAACTACCTCAGAGGCAGCTGATTTTTCTCTTTTAAAATATTCTGTAATAACCTCAATGGGAAAAGAATTTGGAAAAGAATGGATACTTCTATGGGTATAACTGAATCACTTTGTGGTACAACTGTAATGAACACATCATGGTTAATCAACTATACTCCAGTATAAAAAAAAAATTAAAATAATAAAATAAAATTTATCTGAGATACTTTAGTCTAACCTGAAGAACAACAACAACAACAACAAAAAAAACGATAAAGGTTTGACACCCAGAGCGCAGTAAATTGAAGAGATTAAGAAGTCAGAGAGACTTAAATAAAAGAAATGAAAAAAAGTCTCTCTGGCTGCTGATGGGAGTCTCTGCTCCCAGGAAGCTGATGACAGGACCCTTCAAGAGCAACTTTATCATCTGGGTGAAGAGCTGCTCCATGAGAGAGAGTTTCTGCTGGGAAGTCTCTTTAATAAAAAGTACAAAATTGGTACCATTCCTCCCAGAAGCTTTCAGCAGATTACATGCTGTGCAGGAAAAAAAAAATGAAGGAAAAGAAATAAAATGAGCGATCATTTTAAAGAAACAGCAATCGAAATCTATGGGAACCCTAGGCAAGAGGGCCAAACACACCAGGTTCTGTTAAGCCACACAGAAAACGTCAACACATAACACACACAGATGCCTTTCCCAGTTCAACTAAGCAGGCAATTCCCCGTTGAGGCCATCGACTGCATTGGGACTGGTTCCGTATGAGGCTTACGCACTCTCTGGACATTCACATGAGCAGTTAACAGTCACTGTGCGCTGAGTACTGGCTCGGTGCTAAGCCCTCGACAGGAAGCAGTGCACTCGGCGGTACACCCATGCCCCCAAGCGGGTACTTAGGTTTCCATCTAACGATGAGGCACTTGAGGCCCAGAACGGTTTCGTAGCTTCTCTAAAGTAACACAGCGCTAAGTAAACCTGGACAATCTAAACCCAGTCTACTCAACTCCAGGTCCCACTTGTAAGCGCTGGACTACGTCTGCCTCTCAGGGTTGGATCTGAGCATCTCCAGAACCTGGCTGGACTGACAGAAAACTTTGAGACTGCTGGATGTCTGGCTCCAGCCTATGAAGTTTTCCCCGTCAGAAAGCTTTTGGTACCTCAACTCCTGAAAGCATTTTTTAAAGGCAACTTACTGTCTCAGAGGAATGAAAGGGCTACGTTTATAAGACGCAACTCTCCCAAGCAGAAGTGGAGCCTGTTTCCTATGCTTAGAATAGGCACACAACTACCACTCTTAGCTTCAAAGCTTAATTCTTTCTCATCGTTGGAGAAACTAAACAAAGCAACGATCATGAAGGGAAGCTTCATACAGTACCATTCTCTGTCCATGCGGATAAGCTGTTCCCTGGGTTCCATCTTGATACTAGTACATAAAACCTCAGGGAATTCCCTGGCGGTCCAGGGCTTAGGACTCAGTGCTTTCACTGCCGAGGCCCGGGTTCCATTCCTGGTTGGGGAACTAAGATCCCACAAGCCACACAGCCAAGAAAAAACAAAAACAAATAAATAAAACCTGAGGATTACAGTTAAAAGTTTATAAGTAAAAGACTACGGGAATCCTTATACTACAGCTAAGGTGATCATGCCAAATACTTTAATATATATTAAAACACATAACGTTATGTACACTACTGATAAATGAGCCCCAGTGGAGGATGGGATTCTGAAGGCATCCTGGGACCCTCAGAGTCCAGAAGTCGGGGAGTTTTACTCCTTCCCTGGGTCTACCACACTCCAGAGGCCTGCGGAGGTGGGATTTCCAAATTCACTTCCACCAAACTCCCCAAGAAGCACTCTTGCTCTTCCTGAAGCGACTTCTTTGGGAAAACATTAAGAATGACCTTGCTTTTCCAGCACCTAATATTACACCGGAAAGAGCTTTTTCAGGAAGCAAGTGGCTATCTTTTCTTCTTCAATAAAAGCCAAGGCTTCAAAGAGATAAAGCAACTGAACTGAAATAGCTACACCACTCTCCCTACTTATAAATATTACATAGAGAATCCTCTTCAAAGCTGAGAAGTACAAAGTTCCTCTAGTGAAAGCAACCTTTTTTCAAGCCCATGAGAAAGAGCCCTGAGGGGCAGAAACCCGTAGGCACAGCCGAGCCAGGCCTCCTGCTTCCATCCTCTTCCCCCCATCCCCTTCCTCTGACGCAGCTGTGCCCCCAGTGACCATAATGATCCCAGCAGGGCAGGGGCGGTACAGGGACACATCCAGATCTGCAACTGCCAGTCCCTCACCTGAGACACCTGCTGCCACCACGAAGCCACTACTACCGAGAGAGGCCAGCACAGACCAGGGAACTGAAATGCTAATTCGTACAAAAGCTAAACTTAAGGGCAGGTGTCTTTCTAAGGATTACCAAATGCAAATCACCTACAGCTTTTCATCCCCCTGCCTTTTGCAGAGATGTATCAATGGCACCAACACCAATCTCTGTCCCAGGTGCAAACCACGGATTCACGCTAACCTTGCTCTCTCCAGGCCTAACAAGCAATCCGTCATCTTTTAGGGTGTCCGGGACATCCCCCCTTCTTCTCCAGTGTCACATCCTGG
The DNA here is from genome assembly GCF_964374135.1 of Grampus griseus. Classification (NCBI taxonomy): domain Eukaryota; kingdom Metazoa; phylum Chordata; class Mammalia; order Artiodactyla; family Delphinidae; genus Grampus; species Grampus griseus. The sequence continues at coordinate 171,531,430 of NC_139018.1, forward strand.
TCTGGATCTCATCAGCTCGCAGGCCTAATCCATCATTCTTTCCTTCATCCGTCAAACATTTCGGAGCACCTACTGTGTTCCAGGCACTAGAATAAATAAGGCACACAGGAATACTGCACTGCTTTCATTCCCCCTCGGCCTCCCAGTGGGGAAGAAAGACATCTGGATTAAGAACACATCACAATCCTGTGTAACAAGTGTCATGAAGCGGGACTTCCCTGGCGGTCCGGTGGTTAAGACTCCGAGCTTCCACTGCAGGGGACACGGGTTCGATCCCTGGTCGGGGAACTAAGATGCCGCAGGCCCCACACAGTGCGACCAAAAAAAAAGAAGGGTCATGAAGCAAAGTGTGTCCAAACTTCACTGAGAAGGCTTCACACAGGCTGTGGCGTCTGAGCTGACTCTTGACAGGTAAGTAAAAGGATCTGGGGTGAAGCGGGTGGAAACGATACTTCTAAAGGCACAAAGACGAGAAGGAATGCCCTGGCTCAGAAAGGACCATCAGTTCATTATGGTTGGGATGCCAGATGCATGGAAGGAACAGGCGCTAAGGTAGGCTGCAGTCAGATTCAGAAAGGAGCAGGTCACCGCAAGGAACACGGAGCATTACCATTGGTAATGGACAACCAGAAGGTCCAAACTTCAGCCACAATCAACCTGAACAAGAGCTTGATTTCACCTCTAATGTGTTGGAATTAACTGTCAATATCTAAAAATAAGAAAATTTTATATAAAAACCTGGATTCTTGGCTTCATAGAGAAAAAAAAATCAGGCAACACTGGGCCAACGTTCCCAAGTGGTGACAACTGTTTGGATCTAAGCAGCAGGTGTATCTCATCATTCAGATGAGATACCTATTACGGAATTCACGACCATCCTCACCTGGCCCCTGAAGACAGCTGAATTTGCAATCCCCGGTTTAAAGGAGAGAGTTGCAGTAAGATGCACGTTACAGGAAAGCAACAGGGGCAGTAAAACTGGAGGCAAGAGGCAAAGTTAGTAAGACATTACAAGAGCACAGGCGGGAAGTAACAAAAGCCCGAACTAAGTGAGGACAATAAACCCAGAAAAAGGGTTGATGGTAATGAGTAATGAGAAAAGGGTAATGAGTCAAGAAACGTTTAACTTGCTCCAGGTGCAAAAACACTTAATCAGGTAATTTCCGTGGGCATTTGTTCAAGGCTGCATAGGAGACTATATTAAGAGAAAGGAAAAATGATTCAGAACTAATTTTCCATTAAAACACCAAGTGAAAAAAATTAAAAATAAAAATAAATTAAAAAAATAAAACAAACACCAAGTGGCTCTTTAGTAAACTGTGTGGTAAGTCCACCCGAAGGCCATCAATCAGCCTGGAGAACTGATGAGGTCCAGCAACCACGGTCCGGGGATTCTTAACCTGGCTCTCGTGTCCGTTTTCCAGCTGGGACAGAACAAACTCTGACTGCAAGCTTTCCGAGCTGAGCCCTCGACAAGTGCTGTTTACAAGCAGCCAAGCAGCGGGTGGGATGTAAACCACTACAACGTCTCGCACCGCCACCAGCAACTACTTCTTAAACTCATAAACCCGTCCAGCTCCTCCGAGGAGAAGGCCCTCCGGAGAACTTACACAAGCCGTTGACGTCCAGCATGTTGGAGATGCCCCGGTCACTCATGTCCACTTCCGGCTGGTTCTTCTCCCGGCTCTCCTCCACCAACTTTTTCAGAGACTTGGACATGACCTGCACCAAACGACAACAACACAGCACGTGGGCGACGGCCAGGAGGTTGCAGAGAGAGAAATGAGGAAACACCCGGCTGCACTCTCCAGTTTTCGCCTGGCCTTGGAAAGTGGGCACCCGCAAGCAGGGTCCGGGGGCAGGGAGGGGGATGGGGAGGGCAGGACAGGGAGTGGGAAGGGTCCAGCACCGTTCCCGCCGCGGAAAGAGAAGCAAACACAAGGGCAACGCCACACACATACTCACTGCGGAGGGCTGCACCTAACAGGCTGCGCGTGGGAACAACAGGCTTCTGCAGGGCTCACTCCGGCGGCGAGAGATGCACTCCACTCGGTCTGTGCAAAACGAGCCCCCGAACGAGGAACACGCCCTGTCCCGGCACTCGGCGCAGGCGCACACCGGGCCACTCTCAGCTCCTCGCCCCGCCCGCGCCAGACCGTTCCCTAATTAGGAGAACAGCTTACTAGACGTGGCTTAGCGCGAGACCTCGCCCACAAAAGAATGCGTGCCCCGAGGCCGACCAATCACGTTTGCTGTTCGGCCTCGGGACTCCGCCCCACCCGAGGTTAGCTCCCTCCCGTTGGAGATTCCGATTGGACTGGAGTCGGCGCGTGCGCACTAGGTCGGCGCAGGCTCAGTTTGTAGGTGGAAGCCAGAGTGGTGTGGGCGGAAGCCGGGAAGTTTGGGCAGCGCCTGCGAAGGGCTGGTGGTACACCAGGATGGGTCCCGGGGAAACTACAAGTAAATTTTCTCTCAGTGTGCTGCTTCTTTAATTGCGGTTCCACTTACTGGAAGTTGCTGCCCTGAGTCCCTTCCCCACAGGTTGTACCTCCCGCTATATTGTGAGCTTCTCAAAGCAAGAACTCCTTGGTGGTCTGTGTGTCCCCGACGCCCAGGTCGCAGTCACGGACCCCTGGCTCACAGGAGGGGGAATATACCACATAAATACGTGACTTCTCTGTTCTTATGATGTGACATAGCTTAGTTAGCTTTCTATTGAATGATGATTTTCTTATACAGTTTTCATTGTTCTTTTCACTAGAATTTCTGTTTTCCTTTTCTTCTTGTAACTTTTAAGCTTTTCATTACTCGCTACTGCTTGAAATCCAATGACTTCTTGAAGACTTTAGGAACCTTCTCATTTACTGCTCTTAGACTGATTCGTTCTGTCCTTCCAGCTGAGAAGTTATCTATAATTCCTTTTCATTTGGTCCCTGGGTTGAGACAGACGCTTCTTGCAGGCATCTTGCTGGAGTAACTACCCTCAAGTAACTTGCTCTAGAAGGATGTATAGGAGGCGCAAATTTTGAGTAGTTGCATGTTTTTAAATGTCCTTATTCTGCCCGCACCTTTGATAATTTGCCTGACATGGAATTCTAGGTTCAAAAGAAGTTTCTCCTAAATCTCGATGGCATAGTTCCACTGACTTCTGCTTTCATTATTGATGCCCAGAAACATATTGGTCTCCTCATCTTTGCAGGGAACTATTGTTTTCCCTTGGGAAGCATTTGTGATCTTTTTATCATTCGTCATGTTCTGAAATGTCACCATAATATCCCCGATGGGGTGTCTTTTCTCACTTAATCTGTTTAGGGCTCATTGGGTCCTTTTCAGAGGACGATTCTTTTCTCTCTTCCTCTCGGGAAATTGTTTTCTGTTTATCCTTTGAAATTTCTTTCCTGCCATTTTCTCTGATTTATCACCCTTTCTGGAAATCTTATTGGATGGCAGCCTCCTGGGCTGGTTTTCAATAGCTGGGCATTTTTGTCCCCTCATATATTTCCTTTCCTTTTTTTTGTTTGTTTGTTTGTTTGTTTTTTAACTTCATGTTCTGGGAGATTTTCTCTATTTTATCTTCCAAAGCTCTATTAAATTTTAAAAAATTATTTTGGCTATTAATGAAATATACTTCTTAAGACCTCCTTCTTGTTTAATAGCGCCCTGCTTTTTCTTCATGAATGCACACGCTTCTCAAATATCTCTGAGGATAACAATTTTTAAACCTCTCGTGTTTACTAAGTTGTTTTCTCACGTCCCTTTCTTGTTAGTTTATCTCGTTCCTTCCCGTTCAGGCTGCTGTAACTCTCCCTCTGTCTGGTTGTCCTTTTGTATTTAAGCATGAAGTCTGAGCTGATTTTTCTAGATAGCTGGTGTGGTTTCTTTCTTCCTCTGTTGTTGATGTGTATTTGTTTCCCTCCTAGGTCAGCATTAAGTTTCCCTGGGCTGTTTGTTAAGTTTCTACAGAGGTTAGAACCCAGTTTTATAATCACGAGGCTGCCTTCCCATGCTTGCAGTCACTTCTGGTTTTCCAGAAATTTGTTTTCACTCCCTTATAATCTTTCATTCTCTTCACTTTTAGCCATACATTCTTAATGAAATGTGTCCCTAAGTTCCAGATTTTTATAACCTGGAAACAGGACCAGCTTCCTGGATATGCAAACTGTGTGCAGTGACACAAAGCTCCAGCCTTAGATGGGCCCCACGGTTATTGTTCTGCTATCACCAGCTTGAAATGGTTAATAATTTTTGAATCAGGGGCCCTGCAAATTATGTAGCCATTCCTGCAAGGAAAAGTCAATATTTATCAGAGCTAAGATCCCCTCTGCAGTGTCACGGCCAAGTGCACCATGCTTACACACAGCGTGTGCTTCAATACCTCCCTCTGGCAGAATATGTACTATCCCTGCCTTTGAGCCCAGAGGGGGCCAAGCAAAGACAGAGTATGGAAAATGCCTGGTCCCCATGAGGCACTAAAGCCGAATCCTGCGTCTGTACCCCGACACCGAATTAATTCTCGGAGACAGAGTTTCGGGTGAAGTAGAAAAGAGTAGCTTTAATAGTGTGCCAGGAAAAGAGGGCTGCTGTGAGCTGCTGCCCTCAAAACTGTGTGTCCAACCTGGAGTGGATAGCGAGGAGTTTTATAGTAATGGTTCAAAGAGGGTGTGGTCAGCTCGTGGGCATTCTTCTGATTGGTTGGTGGGGAAGTAAGTGGGAGTCGGCATCATCAACCTTCTGGTTCCAACCGGTCTGGGGTCTCTGTGCTTGTGGGCAGCACACAGTTAACTTCTCCCACCTGGAAGGGGTTTCAGTATCTGCCGAACAGCCCAGAGATATTGTGATGTGCATCCCTGGGGTTGGGGGAGGGGGAGACCAGGACCCCGCCCCAAGGCTGCACTATTGTTTCTTTTGACTCTTCCTCCCTTCCCTAATTAGTAACTGTTTGAACCTGCCCATTGGAGCTCAGGGAAGGTCTTGGAGGCTGAATGAAGCCTATTTCCTGTGATGAAGAAATGGGGGCCACAGGAAGGTCTTCATGCCCAGGAGCCTCATAGGGTCCTGCTGTGTATCAGCACTCCAGACTACGACAACAGTGGGTAAATTCACGTAAATTATTACATAAATCATTCATTTAAAAAATGCCTTTGTCTCCAATAAACTACTTATGAAGAAACATATAAAGTTACCAAGTTAAAATGTGAAAAGCAGGGAGTTCCCTGGCAGCCTAGTGGTTAGGATTCCACTAGGGGAATATCCTGCTGACCAAGTGGCATGGCCAAAAAACACAGAAATTAAAAAAAAAAATTTTGAAAAGCAAATTTCTCATTAAATATCCAAAAATTATCATATCATTTTTCTTCCAATAACTTCCCCATTAAATTGATAGCCATAGAGTGACTTGAGGTCTCAATAAATTAAACGTTTTCTTCCATTAACGGTATTTTTGACTCTGTCTAATCTCTAAGTTTTTACTAAAATAACAAGAATTGCATCAGCCTTTTTTCTAGGTCATATAACAGTGACAGTCTTTTTTAATAATGTCACTAGATCTATGAAGATAGTTGGGCTGTCATATTACTAAGTTCACACTTAATCCCTCTGGCAGGAAGGGAGGCACTCTCTTCAGCGGTTGCTGAGGTTAAAATCACATTCTGTCACTCAAGTTTTACAAGCTTTTCTGCACCTCATTTTCCTCAACTGTAACATGGAGGTGGCGGCTCTGAGGATCCCATTTCCACGAGTGATGCCTGGCAGAGAGCAAATGTTATATAGATGTTAGTTCTCCTTTCTCTTAATAAAATTAACCATGTTACTACTCCCAAGGGGAGTGTGGGGTGGATTTTTAACAAATTCCTATTAATTAAATGGAGTTGAAATTTAATAGGAAATTAGGACAAGTAGAACCCAGAACCCGGGCATCTCCTAGCCCCAAACTGTCATTGGCCCCATGCACCCCCTGGGGCGTTCTTCACAAATGTCTGAAGTGCCCAGAGATTCCTGGCCTGTAGTGGCCTCTGGCTGAGTTATCCCAGGCAGTTCCCTGAAGGTCAGACGAGAGCAGCTCTGGCCAGCAATGGCTAACTTAACCGTAGCCGGTGCTGGCCAGGCTGTGCCCTGTTCTTCCTGCCGAGGCCCAGTTCTTCAGGCAGACAGAAAAGGAGAGGGGTAGAAAGAGCACGTGCTGAGTGGAAGCCCAGCTCCCCGACTCCCGGGCTCCGTTGGCTTCCAGGTAAGACCTCCCCTCACCCCCACCTCGAGACCATTCATTTTATATCATGGCTTTTCAGGTTCTACTTACGGCCTACAGAATGTGAGAAAATATTCTTATTTTCCGTTTTCAGGTTTTACTGTAAAAATGACATACTAATATTGACTATGCTGTCTTCATCTTGGTAGATACACTTTCCAGATATTCTCATGGGCCTCCTGGGAATCATGTCTCTCTGAAAAGGACTCTTGTAGACGCTGTTACTCTAATGACGCAACCACAGGTCAAATCATCTCTTACTGGTTGACGGCTGCATGTGTTACTCTTGCTTTCAGATAAAACAACTATTTCATAGGTTATTGTTCAACTTTCTCCATATTCTGTAACTTTGTGATTCATTTTTAGCTAAAAGAGCTAGGTCTTATATCTACTCCTATCAAACTACATCTTGAGGGCTTTAGTCCATTGTTCCAGCTTTGTCAAGACGCTTGGGTTTGATGGTCTCTTCATTGCGTTCACTGTTCTTTCCAATAGAGTGTCCTCCATGAAGCTGATGCATCCATCCATGGTAGAGAGAAGGTGAGAATATCTCATTGATGTGGCTTGTAGTCTGTGCAGAGATCATTTCCCTGGCATTTGAGTAGTACAGGAAGATGCAGTTACACATTCGATAGCGTCTTTCATTCAGTCGGCCCCATGTTCTTAGTAAGATTTAACTTTGCATATTTAACCTAACGTCTCTTGGTTAAAGGCAGCAGAAAACATGGTCAAAGCATTGCTTAACTATGTATAACTTCGCATCTCGTGTTGTTAAACTGCGAACAGACGACAGTGGTACGTAGGGAAACTGCAGCACAGAGAGTTAAGGAAGTTAGCTAGAAAGGCTAAAATTCAAACGCAGGCAGCTTGGCTCCGGAGTTCCTATGCTGAAGGACTCATGTACTTTTTTTAAATGGAAATATTCAACTCGAAATTTTACACGTACCCCACAGTGAAAGACAAATTTTAATGAGTTTAAGAAAATAACGCAGCATCACTGTTTGCATTTCAGTAGTGTGTATCATCCCCAATTGGACATTCACAGTGAAAACGGTACTTCTATTTTATTAACTTTTGAAAATGTACGGCACATAAGCCGTAACCATTTCCACCCCTTTAAGGGATTCTAGAAAATTTCAGCTCAAAATATTAAAGAAGCTACATTCTACGTGCAAAAAATGTATACAAATATTGATTCCACATGTGCTTTGATGAAAAACAAAGAAGTTCAGATTATTCTCAGTGGCACAGGCAGGGGGGACAGGTATCAGGATGGCAGAATCCCGTCCAGCGTGAGGTCTGAGGGTCCAGGCCCTGCAGAAAAACCAAAGTGCTGAGCAGACCCGGCCTCCTGCGGTTAGCTGGCCCAGGTTAACCGGATTGCTGACGGTCGGGCTGCATACTCCGCATGAAATTTTATGAAGACACGATGTGACGAGGCCACAAAGGGAGCTATGTCAGTGTCCTAAAATTGAAAAAAGAAAGAGAGAGAGAGAAGTAACAAATCATATATTTCACAGATTTGAAGGTTTCTCCAGAAGGTCAGGTGTAGTAAAGAAGTATGACATGAAGGAGCTTCTAGAGTCGACAGCAACCTGCATACAGTTCTACAGGTAACCTTGCTAAGAAGTGACGCAGAGACTTTACAAAAGAACGTTGCTGGGTCTGGTGGAGGTGACGAGGAGAAATGGGGGGCGACTAAGTGGGCACAAAAGGAGCTTCTAGAGTCGACAGCAACCTGCATACAGTTCTACAGGTAACCTTGCTAAGAAGTGACGCAGAGACTTTACAAAAGAACGTTGCTGGGTCTGGTGGAGGTGACGAGGAGAAATGGGGGGCGACTAAGTGGGCACAGGGTTTCCTCCTGGGCTAACGAGAAGGTTCTAGAGCTGACTGTGGTGACGGCAGCTACACAGCTCCGGGAACTGACTAAATACTCTTGAATCTTACCCTTTAAGTAGATGATTTCTATGGTATGTGAGTTATGTCTCAATAAAACCATCACTAAAAATTCAATTTCCAATTCAAGGTCTTACTGAAATTTTCGTTTTTCTGAAGGGACACACAACTTATATCTGCAACTAAAACGAGCATATGAGTAAAATATACTATTTTCCCCCCTTAACATCTGTACTTTCCTTTTGGGGTTGATTTTCATATCTTTTGGGGGAACAGGGTGTGTGGGGGGGGCAGAAGGGGTGGGAGGTAGATGGGTCTCTGTTTTCTCTCATTTCTAAATCATTCATTTAATATTGATTGAGAGATTTCCATGCTGTGGGTATTATTATTAGCACTAGGAATATAAAAAACGAAACAAACATGCAAACAGCCCTGTTCTCACGAATCTTACATCCTAATGGGAGGAGGTGAAGCAGGAAGCAAATAAGTCAGTAACATGCACAGTAGGTTGGATTGTCCTGGAGACAGAGCACATCACGCAGGGTCAAGGTTGCAGTCTGGGGACATGCTCCTCTGTTCTGCTCGGGTCCCCTGCCTTGGTCCTACCCAAGAGTCATCAAAAAACAGACTTATTTCCAAGACAGTAAATTATTCAGGTGAGTGCAGCAGAGGGATTTTTTTCCGAAGAGAGATATCAAGGGATACACAATATTGTACGTTCCTGTGCACATGCACTTTTTCCTTCCATTTCAACCTGCTCCCAAATTTCTACTTGGTATTCTATGCTGACAAACTAGTATGAGCAGATAACAGAAGTTTTAAACTCCCGTTTGATTCTCCTAATTTTCCTGCCATTCTTTCATGTTTCTAGATGTTCGGATTCTGTAACTGAGAGCAATGCCCGTGAACAATGACAATTATCATAAAAGAAAACATCTTCAAATCACCGTATGATTCGACATCTAAGGAGTAGCTCCCACCATCATTCTGTAAATAAACTTCCTTCACTAGACTGGAAATGCTAAAGAAGTCAGTGGTATCTTTAAAGAGTAAAACAATTGCACTCGAAACTATGTCTACATTTATAAAATAAAAGTTAAAACTGGGAAAATATTGTAAACACCAATAGTTAAGAAAAACTGACATATCTAGTTATAGACTTGAATTTATGTGACATTGGTTTCAATGGCAGTAAGGTCTCTCAGTGCCTCAGTTTCTCTTATCTGCAAAGTCCAGGGGATCAAATGGGGTTGTATGTTTGAAAGTCACTGAAAAGCAAAAAAAAAAAAAAAAAAAAAGTCATACGGACATACAGTAATGGTATTGTGAAAATGTCTCTTTTTGAAATTGTTACAAATTTCAACTGAATGTCTAAGACTTAATCAGCTTCTAAATCTGGCATGTGATACATTTACTGGGGTCTCTTTTTTGTGGGCCCCTGTGAACAACTGCAAGACAGTATCTGCTGATCAGGTGATGCAAATTCCTCCCCCCAAAATTAGCTCTGTGTATAAGGACAGAGCTACCAGAGAGTTTATTGAAGGGTTGTCTATAAACCAGAGGAGCTCATTCAGTAAATTAGGCTGCACCCAGAACACAAAACAACCCAATGATTAAATACGATATACCAGTTTGTTTAATGGTATGGTAAGATGTTAATGATGTATCAGTCAGTGGACAAAAACACACCACAAAACAATATGAAGTGCCTGTGCATAGGCAAACATATGGAAAAGAAAGTGTTTAGAAGAATATATGGGAGGATTCTCAGGGTTTTAGAAAAATGTTATCTATTTTTTGATATTTCTGAAAATAACATCTATCAATTTTACGAACTGTAAGTTATACTCTAAAAGCTCCCTCGATTTCCAGCAGGTGTAATTCTCTGTCAGTTTGATTAGAAAGCACAAATGAGTAAAGAGCAAAATGGTAAGAAACAGGTAACTTCTCATCAGTAGTCACATTTCCCTTACATGAAAGCTCTGTAAACATCTACTTGCACATAAAAATGGGAGGGCACTGAGGGCAGATGTAAGCAGCACTGAGTCTACATCAGAATTCTAACTTGATGTTTAGGGAAGATCTATTACGTGGAGATCTACAAAAACAAACTGTTAGTCCCCAGGCTAATTGTTAATATCCCTGTGCATTTCTTCAAAGAATTCCTACAATGTTCAGCAAAAAGTGAACGAAATGGAGCGGGGCATCCAAAGTTTCTATACAGTCAGCCCTCCGTAAGAGTAGGTTCCACATCGCGGATTCAGCCAACCACAGAATCCAGCAGATACACAACCCACGAATACGGAACCCGCAGATACGGAGGACTGACTGTATTCACCGCACTAGGCCAGGTTTTGGTTTTTTTAATTTACTTATTTTTATTTTTGGCTGCGTTGGGTCTTCGTTGCTGCACGTGGGCTTTCTCTAGCTGCGGGGAGCGGGGACTACTCTTCATCGCTGTGCATGGGCTTCTCACTGTGGTGGCTTCTCTTGTTGCGGAGCACGGACTCTAGGCGTGCAGGCTTCAGTAGTTGTGGCACATGGGCTCAGCAGTTGTGGCTTGCGGCCTCTAGAGCACGGCCTCAGTAGTTGTGACGCACAGGCTTAGTTGCTCCGCAGCATATGGGATCTTCCCGGACCAGGGCTCGAACCCGGGTCCCCTGCACTGGCAGGCGGATTCTTAACCACAGCGCCACCAGGGAAGTCCATAGGCCAGTTTTTGTTTGTTTGTTTGTTTGTGGTACGCGGGCCTCTCACTGTTGTGGCCTCTCCCGTTGAGGAGCACAGGCTCCGGACGGCAGGCTCAGCGGCCATAACTCACGGGCCCAGCCGCTCCGCGGCATGTGGGATCTTCCCGGACCGGGGCACGAACCCGGGTCCCCTGCACTGGCAGGCGGATTCTTAACCACTGCGCCACCAGGGAAGTCCCTAGGCCAGTTTTTATAAGAGACTTGAGCACCGAGGATTTGGTATCCGTGGGGGCTCAACAGAACCAATCCCCTGCAGATGCGGAGGGAACACTGTAGTTCTATTCATGCAGAAATAACATGGATAAGTCAACCCTGGGCGGTGCATTAAAATCACATACGGAGCTTTCAAAAAACAGCATGCCACAGATACTCCCCCAGAAATTTTGATTCTGTAGGTTGAGTGGGGACAGGAAGTCTATGATGCTAAACAACTGCATAGGTGATTCTGATGCACAAGTTTGATTAACTGGTCAAGTTTGGTTAACTATTACTATTAATTTAACTCAATGCCCACTAGGTGGCACTCGTGCTCCCAAAATAAAAAGGAAAGAAACCTGAATTTGAGAAAGTACCGTGTACTCTCTAACTGCGTGAGTCTGCCTTTAAAGGTGCCTTTTTAAGCTCCTTTCATTATTTAAAAATAACAATTGGGAGTTTTTAAAAGTTTGTTTTACTCACTGCGCCGCAATACGGTCCAGACGATGGAGAGTCAGCATCCGGGCCGTCGTAGAGCAGGAGATAGTTCTGGACGCATTCTCCGGGATCGTCAATGCTGATAAAGTAGAAGCTGACGGTGACGGGTCTTCCCGCAGGAGCAATGATGGTCCATTCGCAGTGAGTGTTGTTTGGGTAAGTGCCGGGATAGCCAGGGCTGGTGACCGCGCCGCTGTCTCCGTAAAGCGTCCCGCCGCAGTCTGCGAGGAAACAGGTGCGCGAGGCTTCAACCAACCAAGTAGAAGCCATCAGCGCGCTTTAGCGCACTTAAGGCAACGAGACAGTTGTTCTCTCAAGGTGCTGAGGCCCTCTGCAAGAAAAGCGGGGGCAGGAACCCTTTTCCTGTCCCTCCTGCGGGCTGTACCCCCAGCCCCTCACTACCTGCCCCGCTCCCACCTCCACCAAATATCCCTCCCCGCTTCTCACGGCTTAGGAAGGGCTTCCTCCAGATCTTTGCTTTGAAAATAGTGGGTTGAGAGCACAACGGGAAAACCAGGACTTGGGAAAGTAACTGCAGGAGAGAGTGAGGTTGATCTCGGGTGCTTCTGATGGTGTGGCGCTCCCCAGAGGCAGTGAGCGAGATGATGAGGATATGGGTGAAGTAAAATTCAAAGGGAAATTCCGGGGAAGAACCAAAGAAAGAGGTGTGTTATTTAAGGTTCTGGCAGTCATGATTCTCAAAGTGACTTTACCAGGCTGATAACTGACAGTTCCAAGACTGAGATGCTTAACAAGCCGAAGCCCTTTAAGCATTGGTGCTAATTTGTTCGATGCGTTCATTTGCACAGGAAAGCTATCGTTATTTAGACCAGACAGCCATGGGCATCCAGATATCCTGCGCATAGGAAGAAACTGCGTAGCATAACTGAGAAGCACTGGGGTGGGTTTCTGACCACTGGAGGTTTAGTCCTGCCTCTGCCACGATCTAGCTGTGCGTTTTAGGCAACGCATCGGTTTGGTGTTTTATTTCCTTGTCTGTAAAATTAGGGCATAGAGATCATCTCTTACTTTGGGCAGTACCAAGAAATCGTTATCTACAATTGTCTTAATAGAATCCTCTTCTAGTCCTCTAGTACATTTAAAATGAGTCCTGGGCTTCCCTGGTGGCGCAGTGGTTGAGATTCCACCCGCCGATGCAGGGGACATGGGTTCGTGCCCCGGTCCGGGAAGATCCCACATGCCGCGGAGCGGCTGGGCCCGTGAGCCATGGCCGCTGAGCCTGCGCGTCCGGAGCCTGTGCTCCGTGACGGGAGAGGCCACAACAGCGAGAGGCCCGCCTACCGCAAAAATAAAATAAATGAGTTCTTTTTATCATTCTTATTTTGAAAGATTTTAGATATTTGGGGGGACATTTCATAAAGAGATCCCTTCTCTCTTGAGTTAAGTGCATTGACATGACAAATTTCCTTCACTTATTGGTAAACAGCCAACCAAAACTGCAGGAAGGTGCTGCTCACTGCCCTGTAAAAGCCATTAACCTCCAGGACTGCCAAGAAATGAAACGCGGCCTCCAAGGAGCACAGCTGCTCATACGTACGCAAGTATGCGTTCATAACTTGGCTTTCTGGCAAACTTTAAAAAAAATCCTCAGAGGACTACCTTGAGGATCAAACCAAAAGTTAAAAATAATGACAAAATCAGAATTTATAAAGGAACTTAAAAATCTTTGTACCTTATTTGTGCTTTATATGTAAATATATATCCTTTAATATATAGAAATAATGAATAAAAGTAGCATTTTTTAAATCTCTGTACTTTCAGTGTTAAAAAAAATCTCTATTTTTAATGGAAAATAATCAAGTACACAGATTGGGGAAAAGGTCACTTTAACTGTCTTCTTCTATTAGACGCTGTATGTTTTTCTCAGCTGCATTACTTTCCCTTACAAAGCGCCAGGGTCTTACCAGAGGGTGATGAGGTCCAGATAATTTCATATCCACGACCGGAAGTTGCACTATCACTCTTAAATCGTAGGTATAGTTCACGGCTTTGGGAGAAAATGGGATTCGGCAAGAGAGTCCCACAGAACGTGCCCAGCAATGGCGAAGTGCTCTCGCTTCCATTTCTTACCTTTAAAAACGAGTCATGAATGATCACACTTAGACCTATTGTACCTTCTTCTCTGATTTATCATCACTATACGTTAAGACGTGAGACAATTGGAATGACCACTTCTTTGGGGAAAACTTTGTCTTTTTATGTACTCAATGGAGGGTTAATACACACAGAAGTCCCCTTCACTTGCAAAGGAGAGAAACCAATTTGTAGATCAAAAACCATTTACAGTTGGATTCAGAAATATCTGTTAATCTCCAGTAATTAAAACACGACAGCATGTTTCTATAACCAGCTAGTTGACTGGTGTATAACAAACTAGTTTTATCTTTCTTCTTGGGGAGACACTTTGAAGAAGGTAGTTAAAGTGAATTTTAAAAAGGTGGGTCGGGGGAGAAAAATATTATCTGCTTTGTTTCCAGTCAACTCCGTTCCACTTTATTCATCATACTGCATTTATGTTTTTATCTCCCGTTGAAAATTGCTTGGCCATAAAGGGATCATGAAACAACAACGTCCAAAGTATGACAAAGTTCAAAACGAAAGGAATTTCTACATGGGAAAAGGACATAATTCAAACAGTCTTTAAAATTTCTGACTCTTGGATTTATTTTAAAAACTATTTGTGAAGCTGAATAGATTTTTTTTTTTAAGTCACTGCATGGAGTAGACACGTGTGAAAACAGGAAACGTGTTGGTGTGTGAATGCAGGTAAGCGTACTGTGAATTCAGCCACGGTGTGTCCTCAAGCCCTGCTCCTGCTGCACATTCCCAACCAGCCCCACTCGGAGGAGGACTGTCGTGGGGCACTGCAGACACGTGATCCAGGCAGCGTAGGGTTGGAACCAGCTCCGCATGGATGGAGGCTGACTCTGTGTTGACACATGTATTTAAAATCTTGGAAGTCCCTCCAGTCCCTTTTTAATCCCATAGTTTAACATGTGGTTACTTGCCGGTTGTCTTAAGTCACCCGGTGTCTTCAGAGGTGTGGTGGGTCGTCTTGTTGGGTTGTGCTGATCTGGAGGGAGCCCTTTTCTTTTCGGCCGTGCCCCGCAGCTTGTGGGATCTTAGTTCCCCCATCGGGGATCAAACCCAGGCCCTGGCAGTGAAGGTGCAGAGCCCTAACCATCGGACCGCCGGGGAATTCCCTGGAGAGTTTCCTTTTAGGTCTATGGAGTAGCCAGTGGGAGAGGAAAATGCCTTTCTGGTGCTTTTTGGGTCATTCTGCTAAGTGTTTACACAAAGTAGCCTTGCCGTGGATGGAAGAGCCAGTTAGCCGTCGGCAGACAGCGAGGGCTGCCGTAGTCGAGAACGCCCAGCTGCCCCACGACAGCCTTGGCCTTGGGTCTTCTTCCTCTGGTCCTCTTTAGAAAGCTGGTGCTCTGAGAGGAGAAGCGAGACATTAATCCCCACTGATGGGCTAATGGCTGGTCCTTCTCCTTTCTCTCTGCACAGGAGGAATGCGACAAGGAGAGCAGAGGGCACCTCTGGGACTTCAGGTGACTCTGGAAGGGGAAGTGAAGGCAAATGCAAATCCCAAATGGGGTCCAGAGCTTGGTGTTCGCGTGGTATGATACGGTCAGAGTCCTCAGTGAGAAATTTCCGTTCCCATCGCCGTGTACATGAATGGAATGCTGACGCTGCAATGAGCCGTGCCGGAATCTTCCCGCCGAAAACCAGACACAGCGGTGCTTCACAGGCCTGAGTCGCAGTCTCCTGTCCTTGCTTATCGCACAGGAAGTTTCAGACCTGTTTCTATGAGATAAGGAGGGGCAGCGGGGTGGAGGGGGGCGGTTGTCACCCCTCGGGGCTGGAGAGTCAGCCCTTGCTCCCCAGCATCCAGGGGCAAATGGCAAAGTTAACTCCAGTCGGGCTTCCCCGGTGGCGCAGTGGTTGGGAGTCCGCCTGCCGATGCAGGGGACGCGGGTTCGTGCCCCGGTCCGGGAAGATCCCACATGCCGCGGAGCGGCTGGGCCCGTGAGCCATGGCCGCTGAGCCTGCATGTCCGGAGCCTGTGCTCCGCAGCGGGAGAGGCCACAGCAGTGAGAGGCCCGAGTACCGCAAAAAAAAAAAGTTAACTCCAGTCGATCAGGGTCAACTCAGGCTTGAGGCGAACCACGGGTAGCTGCGCTGTGACTAGGGGCCGTCAGGCTGATTCTTCCGTATCCCACCCCTCCCCTCGTGTCCGCTTTATGCTCCACGCCACTGTTCAGACTCCATGGTGGGTGAGGTGCGTAGGTGTGAGTCTAATGACCTGACTGACGGAAACACTCCTGTCTCTCCCTCATTTCCTCTCTGGTACATCTGTGTCCTCCCCAGTCTCCTACTGTGGCTGAGGTCCCCCATGAAAAGGCATGAGCTTCCTGAGTACTTACTGCACTAGAGGTTGCCAATAGTCATTAACAAAGGACTTCGATGAATTTTATAGGGGGAGCTTTCCAGGATAACAAAACTCTGTAACAGGCATAAAGGAGAAAACAAGCTGTTTGGAAACCTTACGGGAAGCTTCGCATGTACACGAAACAAAGCCGACTTCGGGTGTCTTGGGTTAAGGTTTCGATGTGAATTCAGTTCAGAGGGATTCAGCATCTTTGGACATACAAGCCTGACAGGGCACCTCCGTTTATTTCCTAAGAGTGAACACATTTCCAGCAGAGTCTGCAAAGGACGCTGGAGGGAGCTGGAGGGTTTTTATGGCAAAATATGGGCAGTGAGTTCCAGACACAGGAGGGTTCTCTCTCGGTGGGGCGGGGGACAGGCAAACGGCAAAGGTGCTTCTTCATCCAGATGGGGAGGAAGGAACAGACCACTCTACCTTCCTCTGCCCAACGCGCGTCAAGGAAAGACTCTCATTAGAGAACACTGAAGTTGCTCCAGACTTACTGTGGCCAGCAGGGAAATCAACTATTCAGTCTCACGTAGTTTCATTTTTACCTCGACACCAGGCACACTTAAAGTCAGGGTTCTCATCTGTGTCCAAAAGTAGCACGTTGCACTTGGACCTCCCTCACTTCCGGTCTCAGCTCACACATTAGCTCCTTTAAGAAAACTTCTCTGTTCCCAGACTAATTAGGTGCCCCTCACCGTGCTGGCTCTGATAGTCAACAGGATGGACAACTTCCTGTCTGTCTTTCCCACAGAAGTGTGAGCCTCCGGGGGACCCTGAATATGTCTTGTTCCCTCCTGGATTTCTGGTGTCTGGACGTAGGAGATGGTTGGCAATTGCCTAAGTATTTAGGCAATGAAAGGATAATGAATAATTTAATGAAATGAGGAAGGGATATGATTAGCAGTAGCAGAGAAAAACGAGAAAAATCTTAAGGGATCCATTATCTTCTAAATAATTTATTTACATGATATTCAAACGTATGTTACCTCCAAGAAATCACATGTGCAGTCGCTTGAGTCCTCGATGTCAAAGGAGTGAAAGAAGAGGGAGATGGTGTGGTTATGAGGGGCTGTGAGCACAACTGTGCAGTCCACGTTACTGCTGTAGCCGCCCGGCCAGCCGGGACTCCTCAGGTTGCCAAATGCCTTCTTATATTCTCGGTTGCAGTCTTAGAGGAAAGACAACAGTCGTAATTAACGTATGCCGCTCAGTATTTAGTGCTCCTTCAACTTGACAGGAATAATTCAAAGAGCTTATTAAATGGGAACAAACTTCAGAAGAGAAGCTAACCTAGCCCCTTCATTCACCTTTGAGATTACTGAGATCCCAAGACTTACAGCGAACGGCACACTGGGCAAATGCAGTGCAGTGTCTTCACACAAAACACCCCCGTGTGAGATAGTAAATGAGTACATGTGCACCCTCTCCTGTGAGGACAAACATTCTAGCATTCTCCATGCTTTTCTGATGACATTTAGACTCTTCGGGCATAAAGGCTCTACCTCCAAGACAGTTTTGCGTGAAGATTTCTCTTCAAATCCTTTGATGAATTATTTGTTCTGACAGAACTGGCAACTTACAGTTCTTGACCATGTTTGGTAAAAAAAATACCCAGAGCGTTTTCATTTGTTTGTTTTAATCAAAGGCAGCTTTGGTTTTAATCAAGCTTGAAATGAACATTACATAAAGTGTTCTCTGGAAATAAACTTCTCAGTGACAGAAGCAAGTAATTCTTTCAAGGCTCCTTGGTTTTTCCAAAGTAATTTTCTAAGGTATAGTGATTCTTCTCCATGGTTAAGTGAAGAATTAATACAATAACTGGTATACTTTTTAATTAATGACATGAACTTTGAAGGATATGCTGCCATTCTCGACACTTTAATTAATATTTTATTCGCTTCACCTCTTCAGAAGTCAACCTTAGTAATTTGCTAAATTGGGCCTGGCTTCTAGTAAACCACACCTCATGTGGGTGTGGTTTATGTCAACAAACCTTAATTTACTCCAGGGGGTCAATTCTAGCTGTAATTGTAATAATGGCAGTTTTTCTGAATAAAAGATGAAACCCCAGAGCTCACCTGCAATCTGATAGGTAAAACCCACTCTAGAGTTTATGTTAAAAACTTCCGATTTAAAAGTGACGATTGCGGTGCTCATGGAAGAATAAAATGTGGGTACAGCTGAAGCATTCCTGCCGCAGAACCGAATTCCTGGACTTCCATTACTCTGAAATGAAACGGAAGCCAAAGGCTGGTGGATTTAGTAACAGAAGAGAACAGGCCGCAGCAGAGATTAAATTGCACACAAAAATATGGCTTAAATATTCAGCCGTGGAGACCAGTTACAGAGCTTAATGCACTCTGCAGTAAGACTTCACCTTGGCCTTGGAATCTACAGGTGTCTCGCAGTCTTCGAGGGGTGTGGGTGGGAGGTAGGGGGGCCACATTTCCACTGAAACCATGGGGTGGATGCCTGCCTACTGAAAATAGGACCTTCCCGGGGCTTCCCTGGTGGCGCAGTGGTTGAGAGTCCGCCTGCCGATGCAGGAGACACGGGTTCGTGCCCCGGTCCGGGAGGATCCCACATGCCGCGGAGCGGCTGGGCCCGTGAGCCATGGCCGCTGAGCCTGCGCGTCCGGAGCCTGTGCTCCGCAACGGGAGAGGCCACAACAGTGAGAGGCCCACGTACCACAAAAAAGAAAAAAAAAAGACCTTCCCCCTCACTCCGCTTCCTATCCAAGGCCTGTGCCGTTGCTCAGAGCGCATCCAGGCTGTCGGAGGAGCTCAGCACAGTTCTACTGGGGCTTCTCCATTGTTCTGAACTCTGTAAGGCTAACCAGCACCGCTCCTGGCCCTGCCTCACCGCCGCTTAGCAAACCTGGAGTGGATGACCTCCTCGATCCGGAGAGAGACAACCCGGGTGTTCCCAGGAGCCCCCGCTAGGCGTCACCCTCAGTTCAGGAGCCCTCCCTCTACACACGTTCCCGGAATAATCTGATTGCTCACGTACAGCGACTACCTACTCACATGATGATGACGCCCTGATCTTCAGGCATTCTGTCGACATCACACTGCTACGGTCAACAGTCTCCTCAACATCTAACCCCATGGGCAATTCAGACTCATCATTTTTTTTTTTAAACAAACAGAGCTTTGCTCTATGTTTTTAACCATGAATATAGTCCCACTAGACTGGTACCAAATGCCTTCTTAACTGTTCCTTTCAATTCATTCCACACACAGATCCCATTGACTGCAGAAGTGCTTCTCCATGGAGCACTGCTGTCAGAACACCAGAGAAGTTCATCAGAAATGCAGGTTAATGGGCGTAAGTAGGGGAACCGGTCTCTGAGGGTGGGCCCAGCCACAGGCACTTTTACCAAGACACCCAGATGTTTCTTAGGCACATGACCTACAGACCAAGTTCAGGTTTCTTAATGCCTATAAATAGAGGGTTTTGTAAATGGCTGAAAACCACATTAGGCTGGAAGTAACTCTGAGATCTTATTTAGTCATGCCCTCATTACTTCAAGTGTTTTGCAAATACTGGTGAAAAGGTCATACATGTGACGGTCATTCATCCTATAATTGTTACCTCTGGTGGGTCCTGAAACTCTAAGTAGTTCTGGTCACAGTCTTCTGAGTGCAGCTCAAGTGCCCACACAGTAATCATGACCTGCTGATGTAGAGGAGCTTCAAGGACCCAAGTACAGGCGGAAAATGGGACAGCTGGGTCTGATGAATTGGGTGACGAAATACTCTGTGGGGTCCAAGTTGCATTATATGTTCCGCCACAAGGCACTGAGATGGGAAGAAAGAAACAACTTAGAAGACATTTTACTTGTAACTCATCACACATATTTAAAATTCTGCTTTCCTTACTCTTCCAGCCCAAAGGAGCTATACTTACATCATTCTATGAAGGATTTACAGTCTGTATTCTTGACTAAGAATTGTACCAAATTTGTACCATGGATTAAACACGGAGTAATTAACGTGGTGTTTAGTAACTGACATTGAACTTGGACAGTCATTAACATTGAGCACAGTAATTAACGTTGAGTTTAGTCATTAACACTGAGTATAGATATAAGCATGGCAGTACTTTTAGTGCATAAATACACATGTCTTTCACACTATGTAAAAATGTCTCAGTTTACTCACTGTCCACGATGGTATATGTAGCATTAAATCCTTCCCTTTCTAAAGTTAAGTCACTGACAAATTGAACTGTAAGGAAGTTCCCAGAAGAAATAAATGGAGCAGGTACGGTGGAACCACAAAATGTTCCAGCCAAGTTGGCATTTTCACTGTCCCCATCATATAACTGAAAAGAAAAACAGCTCATTAGTTATCCATTATTCACAAAGAAGCTGCATATTTTACACTAAAATGGACATGAAGCTACGACAGGTCATGGTTAAGAATTTTACACTAATGTTCTTTTTTAAAAAAAATATTTATTTGGTTGCACTGGGTCTTAACTGCAGCTCAAGGGCTCCCTAGTTGCGGCTCGCTGGCTTCTTTAGTTGTGGCACGTGTGCTCCTTAGTTGCGGCATGTGAACTCTTAGTTGCGTCATGCATGTGGGATCTAGTTCCCTGACGAGGGATTGAACCCAGGCCCCCAGCATTGGGAGCACGGAGTCTTAACCACTGCACCACCAGGGAAGTCCCTACACTAATGTTCTTAAAGCTAGTTTTAATTTAGGAACAGAATTGCTATTGAATCAATTATACTATAATGATTTTTACTAAAAACCTGGTATATTGCCTGAAGTTTTTTTTTTCTCATTGGGAAAGTAAAATTCGATTTAAAAAATGATGTGTCGTTAGAGCCAGCAAACCCATCGTACCGTCACCTCCGCCCTCCCTGCCGCGCTGCTCCAAACCATCACGGTCTCTCGCCTGATTCTCACTGCAGCCTCCCCCTGGGTCCCCCTGATCTGCTCTTGACCCTCTAGAAGCTGTCTTCAGCACATCAGCCAGAAGCTACAGTTTAAATGTAAGTCAGAGCAGGTCACTGCTCTGCCGAGAACCCTCCTCACTCCTTCTCATCCACTCAAAGCCGTTACAACGGCCTTCGAGGCCTCATAGGATCTGCTCCCAGCCCCATTCCCGGCCTTTCCCATATGACCTCTCATTGCCACGTTCTTTGCTCTGCTCCCTGCGCGATCCCGGCACTCCTGCATCCCAGCTGTTGCGTCTGCAGTTCCCTTTGCCTGGAATGCCCTCCCTTTTATCCTCCTGGTTTCATTCCCCTCTGTTGCTTTAGGCCTTTGCTCAGATACCACTAACTCACTGAAGCCTTCCCTGAACGCCCCTATTTAACATGCAAGCTCTCCCAATATCCCCTTTCTCCTTCCCAGCTTCACTTTTTCTCCAGAGCACGTATTCCCTTCTACCTCATACTTATGTATATATTCATATATAATTTAATTGACTGTCTTCCCCTCTGAAGAGAATACAAGTTCCATGAAAGCACAGGCTGCTGCCTGTTCTATTCACTGCTAGGTCCCCAGTGTTCAGAAGAGTGGCACACAAAAGGCACTCAATAAATACCTAAGGAGTGAAAAAGTGATTCCTCTCTCCCGCTACCCACCCTGCCAAGCCTGCTCTCCCCAAGTCGTCTTTATGTCAGTAAAGGGCTCAAGCCTAACACCTCAGCCACCCTGATTCCTCCCTGTGTCTTCCTGACCCCGCATCTACTTTGCTCCACCTTCAACATCTATCCCAAGGGTTCCATGTCCACTGCTCCCACGGTGCTCCTTCACCTGCATTGTTGTAACATTTCCTGACAGCTCTGGTTCCACAGAGCATTCTCCACCGAGCTGCCTGAACATTTGCAAGCTTAGAGTAGAATATGCTCCTGCCTGGCCTACAATATCCCCGTGGATCCCCACTGCATCTGAAGTAAAACTCCACCCTCTTTACCGTGGCCTACAAGCCCCTCTCTGGTCTGGCCTGGGCCGCTCTGGGCCGTCGCCCCCTCCCCACATTCCTGTAACTCCCCCAGGCCCTGAAAAGTCTCTCTGAGCTGCCCCTCCTGCCAGGAGCTCTCTGCTCAGCCCTTGGACAGCATCATGGGGTCTCAGCTCAGACATCTCCTCCTCAGAGAGCCCAACCCTATCTAATGGGCGCTTCCCCAATATCTTCCTGTTCTTTTTCCCTACGATGATAAAAACATACCTTTTTTTTTTTTTTTTTTTTTTTGCGGTACGCGGGCCTCTCACCGCTGTGGCCTCTCCCGCCGCAGAGCGCAGGCTCCGGACGCGCAGGCTCAGCGGCCATGGCTCACGGGCCCAGCCGCTCCGCGGCATGTGGGATCTTCCCGGACCGGGGCACGAACCCGTGTCCCCTGCATCGGCAGGTGGACTCTCAACCACTGCGCCAGCAGGGAAGCCCAAAAACGTACCTTATTTATTGCTTATTGCATATTTACCTCTTCTGGTCTCTCACCCATCAAGCATGTAATTCCCACGGGCAGGGGACTTTTATTATTCACTGTGTGTCGCCAGCACCCAGAGCAATTCCCAGGCACAAGAACCTTCAGCAAATGTCCATTGAAGTAGCAAATGCTTGGATTTCTCTCAAACACATTACTAGAAAATAAAGTGTTGGGACTTCCCTAGTGGTGCATTGGCTAAGGATCTGCCTGCCCATGCAGGGGACATGGGTTCGAGCCCTGGTCCAGGAAGATCCCACATGCCGCGGAGCAACTAAGCCCATGCTCCACAACAAGAGAAGCCACCACAATGAGAAGCCCGCGCACCGCAACGAAGAGTAGCCTCTGCTCACTGCAGCTAGAGAAGGCCCGCACACAGCAACGAAGACCCAACGCAGCCAAAAATAAATTAATTAATAAATTAATAAATAAATAAAGACTTGACCTTTAAAAAAAAAAAACTCTAACATCAAATTTTCAAAACAAACAAAAAAAAGTGTTCTTCACCTGAGTAATCTCTATTGCATTTCTAAAACAAGTATCTGTTTGCCTATCCAAATATTGAATTTATAACAGGACCATGGTGGGTTATAAACCTCAGCATAGCCATTACCGCTGACATTATTTTAAAATGCTGGGAATACATAAAATAGAAATGGTTAAAAACAGTCAAGTCAAAATAAACACAAAACAAATTTACCACTAGATGGCACTGTTTCTCCTGCTTAAACGATTTTAGTAAAATTTAGTAAAATTTTAAAGCCAAAAGAAACCAGAGAGTTGAGTGATCTAATCCCCTCATTTTATAGAAGAGCAGATTTGCCAAGTTTTAGGTAATGTACCTTTTCTGGTAAACAAGTTAAAATTTTATAACCATTGCTGCCTCTATAATCACGTTACATTGGCAAGCATTTTTATTCTATACACTGTGTGCCAGGCCTCCAACCAAGGTTCTGTGTATACAGGGATGCATAAAGCACTTTCCAGACACTAATTTGACTCACGAATAATGAGAGGGAGAGATTCATAAATTAAATATATGTGTGTGTGAATTATACATAAAATAGAGAAACGTAAGTGCTACAGGAGAAAAATTCAATGTATCAGGGTAACCCAGATGATCGAGCCAGGACAAACCTCACACGGACATTTGAACTGGTATTTGAAAGTAAGTAGAGACCTTCCAGACCTAGAAGAGAGGAAGGGCATCCCACCCTGATGGACAAGGTATGGAAGGCCACGGAAATAAAAACGGCCTGGCATGTGTCAACACCTGTCCCCACGGTGACCAACCTGGAGATCAGGGTGAGAGAACAGAGATGGGACTGGGAAAGTTCACTGGGACAAGACTGACGTTTCCCACACTTCACGCGAAGGACTTTGTATCTTCCCCTACGTGAGCTGTAAGATCTGATGTGGGTTTTAAATAGGTGACTGGTCAGGACGATGGAAGGAAATGTCCTACATGCCCGGCCTCGAGCTGGCGTTTGCATTAGTTCACTCACTGCTACCATAAAACTTCTCCTAATGGAGCTGAAATAAGACAGCTGACGGAGGCTCCTGGCCTTCTGTGTAACCGAAGCCAGGATTTTCTTCCCCTGCTCTCCCATCCCTGACGCCTCCACCATGACCTTGAGCAGGGTGGCTTTATAGAGAATGGCAGGAGGAACCCTAAGCAACGCTGCTGATGCGAAACCCTACGCGCACTAGGAGGTAAATGGTGCCGGGACCGGCACCGTCACCAGCCGCTGCGTAGTGCCTTCCGGGAGCACACACTGCTGCCGTGACGGTTTTGGGCCCGGGGCTTGAATTATGTCCTAAGTCTTAAGTCTTGTGGACGCAGATAAGTGCTGAGAGGAATTTTGTGTTTTCTCGGCTTGTAAACCTCTTTAACAGTGGCCCATATTAGAATCTAGTTAAGGCCCGGAAGGAATTGCACAAATAATCTAGTGGAAGAGAGCCTCTGACTCCACCTTTGCTCAGCCATCGACTGGAGCAGCTAAAGGAAGTAGGGAAGGACATTTTGGGATTTTAATTTCTATGAACTTTTAATGCATGAAGGCAATAGGCTTTGATATTGGGCTTTAATTCTTTTTAAATTTAACTCCAGGGCTTCCCTGGTGGCACAGTGGTTGGGAGTCTGCCTGCCAATGCAGGGGACATGGGTTCGATCCCTGGTCTGGGAAGATCCCGCGTGCCGCGGAGCAACTGCGCCCATGAGCCACAACTAGTGAGCCTGCGCGTCTGGAGCCTATGCTCCGCAACGAGAGGCCACGACAGTGAGAGGCCCGCGCACCGCGATCAAGAGTGGCCCCCGCTCGCCGCAACTAGAGAAAGCCCTTGCACAGAAACAAAGACCCAACACAGCCAAAAATAAATAAATTAATAAATAAATTGAAAAAAAAATTTAACTCCGTAATTTTAGACATTAGTTTCCTTAGGACTTTATAGTTTAACATTTCCCTGGGAATGTGATAACGGGAGAATTCTGATAGTCTTATTTGAAGCATCTCTACATTGCATCTCAGAGTGTCTTCATGAATTCTTTGATTGTACTGTGGGACTTCTGACAGGGTCCGCTGGACAACAGGCCTGGGCATAATTTGGGATGAGAATGAGAGTAGAGAGTGATTTTTTAGGTTTGGGGTTGAACTCTGACCCTTTACAGAAACTTTTTGGGAAAATGTTTTATTGGTGCCAGTGACCTCAGGAAGGTCCACTAAGGGGCAATGACGAGAATCACCTCTAACTGCAGGAATTTTTACATAACAATAAAAAGTAGTATTATCGTATGAAATCATTAATATTATTAATATGACTATTATGTAATCTCAATGCTCTTTTCCAGTGTCTGGCATATAGTAGGTGCTCAAATTAACGTTTATGGAATGAATGAACAGAAGGTACTACCACATAAGGATAAGGATCTGATGCCTCCGTAACTGCTGACGCCTCCCCAGAGATGGACAGCCCTCCTCCCACGGCCGATCACAGACTGAATGGTTAAGCCCAGTGGGTTAAGACAGAAGTTTTCCACGGGAACAGTACCATCCCCTAGGGAGTGCTTTGCACAAGGGTGGTGTTTTGGGCTCATCACAATAGTTTGAGGCTATAGCTGGCGTTTAGCACCTAGAAGCCACGCTGCGGAATCCCATCAAAATTCAGGACGCGTCTGCAAAGTGAAGATTTATTCTAGGTCCTACGTACCTATGAATGTCCCACCAGACATGTGTGTAATGAAACTGTTTAAAATTCTTTATCCCAGGACCTAAGCCCATTCTGTATATAAACACAAACATATTTTGCACAGTTTTAATATATACCAAATTTCCAAGAAGGCAACTATTGCGTAAGTTGAGGGAAGTCTGTAGTTTGTTCTGTTTAGAACCATTTGGTTGGAGTCTTCCACCATTCTGGAAATTCACATTGTGGACGGGCGCTGCTATTGGCATTTCAGTTGCAAACAGAGCTACCCCGTAGCACTTTAAATGTATGCCTGTGCATTGCCACAAGTCCACATATTAGAAGAATCTGACTGCTTTATCTAGTGACTTAGCATAGCTGTATCACAGCATTTACATATTGAAATACACACTATTCTACGGGCTTTCCTTTTATTTCTCCTTTTCATTGTATTTAGCTTAATTATAAATTGAAATTATGTATATGGCTAGGCTATGGCATAGATGACCTTTCACTTCAGATGGTCAAAGAACCATTAGAAAATACTGGCTATTCCAAGGGGCACTGATGGCATTGAGAAGAAGCTGGGCAGTGCTAGGCAGGAGGCGCCTCCTTTCTGCCAGTTCCCACGTTCGCTGGCAGAGCAACGTCGGCTACGGTCCTGGTCGGGAGCCCCCGCTGCTGCCTCACTCACGGTGCTCCACAGAGCAACGATTGAACTGCTGGGCATACGGCAGGCAGCTCCCGCCCCTCCTTACCCCCCTCCCCATGGTGGCCAGTCTCCCGCACCCCACGGGAAGCACACTTTTGTGCTGTTCCTCTGAAATCCAGCTCAGCCATCCATCCAGTAAGCCCTTCTGAACCCCGGAGTAACGTCACTCATACCCTCTTCTGCTCTACTTTTCGGTGTCGTTCATGTTCATTGGCTTTGTCATGTTGTCAGTCTCGTCCACTTACAGCTCCGTGAGGAAACTTATCTCACAATGCCTGGCATACAATCATGTCACGTGACTCTTCATGGAATGCATGTGATGTCCATTTCAACAGCAGTTGCTCCGTGAAATACACAATTCCCTATTTACCGCGTTTATCTTTTTGTTGTTGTTTTTTGTTTTTGTTTTTCACTTTGTTTTTTTGTCCACACTGCACGGCTTGCAGGATCTTAGTTCCCTGACCAAGGATTGAACCCAGGCCCTCAGCAGTGAGAGCATTGAGTCCTAACCACTGGACCACCAGGGAATTTCCCCACTGCAGTTATCTTAACGGCTTTCCAAGTCAACCCTTTCGAAAACAATAATGAATAATGGACTTGGCATGTTTTCACCTGTATATCTACCTACAGAATTAAATTAACTTTTCTAAAAAAGTGATTTGATTATAATCTCTAAGAAACAGTCTCAAATGAGTCAACTGTCCCATTTATCACAGAGAATCTCTTTAATAAAGGTACCTCCCGGCCTCACATTCCAAGAACTGCTCGGTGATCTGCCAGTTTAGTATAAGCTGGAGAAGTTGCCAACTGAGGGAAACTGCTTTCCCAAAAAGGAAAACAAAAGCAGATTTGAACAGAATTTCTTTTTTAAAAAAGGACATTTTATATTGAAGCTAGAGGATAACTCCTTGTTTTCAATATTGCTATGTCTATCCTAAATAGCTTGGACATTTAGAAAATTAATGGTTCTTTTACTTATTTTTGTAATGTTTTTTTGGCCACCCGACGCGGCTTGTGGGATTTTAGTTAGTTTCCCCCATCAGGGATCGAACCCGGGCCCTCAGCAGTGAGAACGTAGAGCCTGAACCACTGCACTGCCAGGGAACTCCCAATAGCTCTTTTGATTATATTATCAAATCACACATAGAAATGAATCTTGCAAATAAATCCAATCAGCCCTCCCCCTGGCAGGACCATATTCTAAACATCCCACATGAATTTGTATTTATAATAATGTATATCTAACTTAATTATTCATCATATTTTTTAAAAAGGAGATGCTATAGCCCTCATATTACCCAAAGGGGGGAAAAAGGAAAGAAATTTATTTACAAATTATATGTCAGGCACAGTGCTGAATACTCTCTATGCTCAAAACAGCCTTGCAAGATTGGTACGGTTACGCTGGGTTTGAGTCCATATTACCTGCCTCAAAAGCCTGTTACTCTTCTGTAAAATCAAGGTAGTGCTCAAATAGTCTTGAACCTCAGCTCACTGCTGCTCTGGCCCCTTTGGTCTCATTTCAGACAAGAAGAATTCAACCCGAACGGACCTTCCTTGTTATCTGCAGTCCTTCCTGAACTCCCTCTGATCTGGCTTCTGTGCCAACACTTTATTTAAATGGTTGTCATCCTATCTAATGAATTTTTTCTTTATCTTCACCTTTCTTGGCTTCTAATTTACAACTTAATAGCACTGACCGTGCATCCTTGGTAAAGAGTTTTCTCCCTCGCCTTCCATGGTAACTGCATTATTCCTGGTTTGTCCTTGTCTTCCATGACGCGTCTGTTTCTCCTCCTGCCTCTGCTTTGTCCTCTCTGGCTGCCTCACGCTGTACCTTTCCTGGAGTTGAGTGGGAGCCAGGCCTTCTAGCGCCATGCAGCCTCTCTCAAAGACAGCATCTCTCTCCTGATGTACGAAATGCTCTTTTGGGGCTTCCCTGGTGGCGCAGTGGTTGAGAGTCCGCCTGCCGATGCAGGGGACACGGGTTCGTGCCCCGGTCCGGGAGGATCCCACATGGCGCGGAGCGGCTGGGCCCGTGAGCCATGGCCGCTGAGCCTGCGCGTCCGGAGCCTGTGCTCCGCAACGGGAGAGGCCACAACAGTGAGAGGCCCGCGTACCGCAAAAAAAGAAAAAAAAGAAATGCTCTTTTGCTGCCTCCTGTCTGGGCTGCTGTCTTCTTGCTCAGGCTCCTCCCATTCTCTGCCCCGGGGAAATTTCACTTGTCTGCTCTGCTGTCACCCAGACTGAACCAATACTTACAAACCCATGGCCTCCTCCTAAGAGTACTAGCATTCTCAGGCCCAGACCAGGGATGGAACCCATGCCCCCTGCAGTGGAAGGGTGGAATCCTAACCACTGGACCGCCCGCCAGGGAAGTCCCAGTACTGACATTCTTTTGGTCTTCCCAGCTTGGTTCTTTTCACAGTGAAAACGTAAGGCAGTCTATATGTAATGAAGTGCTCAAATGTGTATTTTTGCTATGACTTTTCCTTCTCTTACTTTTAAAACCCATTTCTGTAAAATTTAAGATAATTTTTGAACTTAAAAGTTTCTCTCACACCAAGGTTGTTATCTGCACCGTCTCTGTACCCTTCTTACCTAACGGTAACTTCTTTCTGGGGTCTTAACTCCAGAGTCTCCCCTGACCATCCACCCAGAATGCTGATTCCAGAGTCATCTTTCTTACCTACTGCTCTCAACTTACCACTCATTGGAAAACCCGCAATCACTCCTTATTTCCAGCTGCCTAAAATCTAAATGCCATTAGCCTGACTTTCAAGAGCCTGTGCAATCTGGATACTTCTCCACTTAGCCAGTCTTATTTCTTGTTCCGCTTTAACAATATTCTGCTCTGATAAAGCCTGCCTCTTCACTCTTTCCACTTCAATGCCTTTTTTGTACGTTCGCCTTGCTTAGAATGCCCTCCCTCCCGACTTGAATAAGTGTCCTCTCATTCTATGAAGTCTTTCTTGTTCACAGCAGATGATCATGAATCATCCTCCCTTTTAAACTTGCACATGGCTTCAAGCCTGTGCCCCATGCACTTGCACATTGACTCTCCTGAACTACCTAGTGCTGACTTGCATGTGTCATCCCTTAATTCTGCAATCAGATTTAAGCTCCTTGTGAGCGGAAATGCTGCTTCACTTGAGGTCTTCCCCCAGGAGGGTAGTGGTCTACACTGGTTGATGCTACTTAGCACTTTTAACCTGAGTGCATATAGCCTGAGAGATGCAATGATTTAATATTAAAGAGTCATTTAAAAATGGAAACGTTTCTTGATTTACTTCTAATGGGACTTCAGAACTCAGATATTTTTCACATCTAAAAGTAATATAAGTAAATATACAAACTTTGAAAATAAAGTAAGGAGTGATGATTTGCATACAGACACTGTCATTTATTTTAGACTTTGCCAAAGATCCTTTGAGTATCTCTTTCCACACAACCTATCTCCCCATAGATCATCTCTTGACAAGGCTTGGAGGAACAGTAAATCTTAAAGCTAATGTTAGAAGCTGCACAAACATTTTGAGTCATTTGTATTAAAGATTATTTTGATGTGAAGATAGAGCATCTGCAATATTATACATTATATCACTGAAGAAAAGGTCATTTTAAAAATTATCAGCGGGGCTTCCCTGGTGGCGCAGTGGTTGAGAGTCCGCCTGCCGATGCAGGGGACACGGGTTCGTGCCCCGGTTAGGGAAGATCCCACATGCCGCGGAGCAGCTGGGCCCGTGAGCCATGGCCGCTGAGCCTGCGCGTCAGAGCCTGTGCTCCGCAACGGGAGAGGCCACAGCAGTGAGAGGCCCACATCCAGCAAAAAAAAAAAAAAAAAAAAGAGAGAGCTCTTCTGTAAAAATTATCAGCACTCACAACTTTCAGGACTTCCTGTGTGGTACAAATTGGAATACACCATGAAAAAGTCTGTATTAGAAGACTCTGTTAAGAAACATAATAGCCTTACCTTGACGTAATCATAAATGCATCTTTGCAAACTAGTTGCTGCCTCCAGAGCAAATGTGTTGAAGGTGAGTCTAATTAGTTTGTTTACAGGGGCAGTCATGAACCATATGCAGTTTAAATTCTTGTCATATCTTCCATTCGAATCAGAATCAGGAGAGGCAAAGGTACCATCTGAACGTGTCAGATAACCACCACATCCTTGCTGAGGCCCTGTGTTCAAAAAAAAAAGACACATCACGATGCAGAGCAAAGAGAAGGAAACTGAAATTTTATGAGGAGGGTTTTTAAAAATCATATCGTTTCTTTTTTCTGATGAACATTATCAGACTGCTGCCCCTCATCTTAGTTTCTTTGCTGTTATTTCCTCTTCAACCACCAATCCACCAATCTCTACCAGCTCACATCTAGCTGCCTAGAAAAGTGGGTAAACAGATAGGGTTCTATATGCATTTTTGGAACTCTTGATGGGATTTATTGGAGCTTTTTTCTATTCTTGAAAAATCCAATTTTATACAAAGTATTTTGCATAACAAAACTGATGGAAACTGTGAACCCGTTTTACCTTTATGTTCTGCTTTTATGAACGCTATCAGACTGAAAACTGAATTTAAGAAGATTTTACCCAACATCCCAAGAAAACTGGCTCTCAACAAATCTTTTATTTAAATAATCTGGTAGAAGGAGGATGAGAGGCATATAACACTACAATCCACTTTATATTGAACTGTACTCTATATTTGAATTTTTTCTTTTCCAAAAATAAGGGGAAGCTGAAGAAGAGGAACTTTAGTGGAGAAAAATATCTACTTTGAAATGAAAACCCTGAAATTCAGAATAAAAATACAAAAGAGAGATAAAGAATACTCTCAATACTCAACTATGAAAAAAAATACGGCACAAACTCCTCAGAGCACGGGATTTAGTTTCTTCCACTCCACAGCCTAAGGTGATGCCTTGGTAAGGAAGAAAAACTTTACTGACAATTTCGAAAGATATACGTGAGGATGAATTAAGCTCAGAACAGCCCTGGTAGGAATAGAGATGAAAATAGGCGTTCAAAAGAGTATTCATAGAGCTTGCATTCTACACAAACGTGCGTCATTACAAGTTCCGCAGTTAAATTCACAGTCTCATTCCATTTACTTGATCTGTTAAAAGTGAAAGGGTTGATTTCAACATTAGGGAGCGCTAAGATTCAGGAAACGCTCTTGGCAGGAAAGGCAAACAATGGCTGCCGACGTCGGATGCAAAGGATATCAAAGGCGCGGAGCGTTTTCCAGGATAGGTGCCTTACTTAGGAGGTCAGGCTACCCTGTCATAGCTTCTAAGGCAAGGAAAAATACAGAGTATTTGCACAGTCCGATGTTTCCTGGAGTTGAAATGCTTCCGAAGGCCCAGTCCCTGACATATCCATAGGTGGCATCTAGAACAAAATTATTCTGAAACCAAAGCAATGCTCATGACTCTGCTCCTATGAAACAGGCCTGCAAGATGAAGAAGTGGGGTTTGCACAGTTTTCACTCCAGTGCGGACTGACTGTTACCTAAGGCAACCACTTAAGCTTATTGACACGCCTAGCAGGGAAGAACAATTACTCAGGGTATTAATGAATTGAGAAAAGTATTTATCTATTAAATATTGCCAAGGAAATATATTTAGTATTTTTAAAAATAATTTTTATTGGAGTATAGTTGATTTACAATGCTGTGTTAGTTTCTGCTGTACAGCAAAGTGAATCAGTTATACATATCCACATGTCCACTCTTTTTTAGGTTCTGTTCCAATATAGGTCATTACCAAGTACTGAGTAGAGTTCCCTGTGCTATACAGTAGCTTCTTGCTAGTTATCTATTTTTTTATTTAGTACTGAGATGGGAGAAGATGAATGGTAGTCTAATAGCAGTGGTAAGTCGTAAATCAACAATAATGATACAATTTAGAAAATGATAGGTGCCATGAAAGAGGCAGGAAAAGTCTTGTGAGTTTTGCAAGAAAGGGAGATTATTACTTCAGGCTAAGAGGACCTAGAATGTTCAAGGCGGAGGTGACAGTTGATCTGCATCTTAAAGGATAAATAGGACGAGACCATGTAGACTTGCCTGGTATTGGCAAGTCCAGGTTGAAAGACCTCGTAACCAAAGGTTACGTGGACAAGAATTTACATGTATAGAATTTGACCTTTAGACTTTATTCTCGGGGTAATAGGGATCCACTAGAAAGGTTTTTGATCAGAGGAGTGGTAGGGTCAGAATGAATGCACTTTCTCGTCAAGTCTGACCTAGAGATGCATCTGGTGGTCACGTTTGCACATAAGGGAGGGCCTGGAGGAGATGAAGCCAGGCCCAAGGACACCGCTGTGGTCCAGGCTGGCGGAGGCAAGGGGCAGTGCAGAGCTGGAGGTCTGCATGTAGGAAAACCAGACCACTGGGCTTTATTCTACTAACGCATCAGCTGCAAAAACTAAATGCTATTTTTAAAAATTCAAGCTATATGTTTTATCACCCCTTGCTTATTAATTGTTGCTAATAAGTTAATAAGGGCAGAATGACAATTGTACTGGGCACCAAGAGTGCCATTATACACACTTAGTAGACAAGACTACTGCTGCAGCTATCATTGCTACTTCTGCTACTAATGCCCTAAGACAGAGATACCCTCCCTTCAGGAAACCCAGAGCAAGGATCTGCAGATCGCTGGTGTGCACTGGCACAGACTGAGTGGGAGACTGCATGATTCCTAACTTTTCAGAATCTCTCTTTGCAGGGCCCCAGAATGGACAGAGTACAGTAAGTCCTCTACATACGAACCTTCAAGTTGCAAACTTTCAAAGATGCGAACGTGCATTGCATCAACGTCAGGTGTGAGCGAAATGGCAGCTTGCCCTCCACCTCCTATTGCTGTGATCCTTCAGCTCTACCATCTCCCACCTCCCCTCCCTCCTCCAGTCAGTAACTCTTCTTGCCTGTTCACTCAATGCCAGCCTCTGGACGCCAGCTGTTGTGCTGTACTACTGTGCTTTTCAAGGTACTGTGCTGTAAGATTAAAGATGTTTCATTTTTTGTGTTTTTTTTAATGTATTATTTGTGTGAAAAGTATTATAAACCTATTACAGTACAGTACTATAGAGCTGATTGTGTTAGTTGGGTACCTAGGCTAAATTTGTTGGACTTACAAACAAATTGGACTTACGAATGCATTCTCGGAACAGAGTTTACTCATAGGTAGGGGACTTAGCTGTATGTTTTCTGTCACTTGATGTTAGGTTTCACCATATGACTTGCTTGAGACAATGGAATATTAATGGTCATGGAGTAGGAAGAGGCCTTAAATGTGCTTATGTTTTTTGGCTTGGAGTTTTGTCCTCCTGTGATCCACCAAGAGCTCACACCCTGGGTACCTGCGTGGAGAGCAGACCTGACTCCAGGCTGTACTGTAGGCCAAGCACAGTCAACCTGCATCCTGGAACAGGCAGGCAAACTGGCCTGCTGACCCGTAAGTGACAAAAATAATATTCTAGGTATAAGCCACCGCATTTTGGATCATTTGTTATACAGCATTATTGTGGCAATAGCTGACAAATAACAAAAATAGCTTTTTTGAATTATCAAACTATAATAGAGCACATTGATGAACTCATAAAATATACATACAAGTAAAAAAATAAAGGAGAACTAAAATTATCATCAGATAGTCCTGGCTAAAATAGTCAAATAACTGAAGTATAACATTATATGAGTGAATTATACAACTCATATTCTATATGAATAATATTATATGAATAAATAGTCAAATAAAAGATGTCCATGTCCATCCCTGGACAACCGCTACTTGGACAGATGGTGGCTGGCTAGCTGTACTTTCAGATAACAATCGGCCTGACTTCAGGCATTTTCCTGTTCCCCAGTGAGCCAGCTAGGGCTTCAGGCTGTAGTTGAATGTAGTTGAAGGAAGCAGCACTGAAGCACAGGAAACAGAACACAAATGCCTTTAAGGCTGGTTCCTTAGGGAAATGGGAGTTCCATAATCCTTTCTTTGAGTAAATCTTGCTGTGATTTTCAAAGCTACAGTAGACAGCTGCCCTAAAGCAGTGAATTCATTTAAAAAGTTCAACTAAGCTTCAGATGAACATGTCTTGTCTTTTTTGCTAAAAGTGAATTGGAGTTATTATTCTCTACTCCCTAACCTTAAACATGCACCACCTTTTAAGTATCATATTTATATCTGCAAGGAAAACATTTCTTAATGGCTTTTGTAACCTGAGTTATGTTTTTCTGTTTGTTTTCAGTAATGTCACTCAATTTGCCTCACTTTAAACATCCTAATTTGAGACCCAGCCTAATTTAACTTAGAATGTGTACTTAGTCTGGTAATATTTGGGAAGCATAAAACTGAAATACTCAAAGAAAGGTAATCTCAGCAGTTAATCAGGAGCTATAGTCACAAGTAAAAGAGCAATGCAATGTATAAAGAACTCGGGAAAATTATATAATTAACTTTTAATTTATTCTGCATTATTTTGGTATTACTGAAAACACCCTATGTATGCATTAACAGTCTTATGGCGTTTCATGAAAATCATTCTCACCAACTTTGAGATTTTAAAAATGACTTATTAAGCAATATATAATGATATAATCATGTCAACTGATGCAAGAAGAGGATGTGACAAAATCCAACACACATCATGACATAAACTCTCAGCAAACTAGGAATAGAAGGGACTTTTCTCAACTTCATTAAGAGCATCTACAAAAACCATATAGCTTACATGATACTTAATGGTGAAAAACTAAATGCCTTCTTCCTAAGGTTAGGAACAAGGCAAGGACATTTTTCTCACCACTATTCAACAAAGTATTGGAAACTCTTGCCATTGTAATAGACAAGAAAAAAAATACAGACTGGAGAGGAAGGAATAAAATTGCCACTATCTGCAGATGCAGAAAATCCCAAGGAATCTACATAAAAATTCCTAGATTAACAAATGAGTTCAGCAAGAACCCAGGCTGGAAGAACAAGGCACAAAAGCAATCACATTTCTATAAACTCACAATGCATGTGTGGAAACCAGAGTTAAAAATACAATCGCTCTAAAGAAAATAAAATACTTAGGTATACACTTACTGAAATGTATACAGAACTTGTGTGCTGAAAGTTACCAAGTGATGAAAGAAATTCAAGACCTAAATAAATGGTGAGACGTGTGTATTCATGGACTGGAAGACTCAGCCTAGTAAAGATGCCAGTTATTTCCCAAATGATGCACAGCTTTCATTGTAATTCCTACCAAAGCCCCAGCAAGATTTTTCTGTTGCCTTAAAAAAGCTTATTTTAAAACTGTGGTACGTCAAGACAATAGAATATTATTCAGGGCTAGAAAATGAACTATCAAGCCATGAAAAGACATGGGAGCAACTCAGTGCATATTACTAAGTGAAAGGAGCCAATGTGAAAAGGCTACATACGGTACAGTTCCAACTAGATGACATTCTGGAAAAGGCAAAACTAATGAGACAGTAAAAGAATCAGTGGTCGCCAGGGGTTGGGGGGAGGGAGGGAGGGAGGGAGGCATGAACAGCCAGAGCACGGAGGATTTTTAGGGCACTGAAAATACTCTGTAAGATACCATAACGTTGGATACACGTCATTACACATTTGTCCAAATCCATTGGATGTACAACACCAGGAGTGAACTGTGACTCAAACTATGGCTGTTGGGTGGTTATGATGCTTCACTGAATATCATCAGTTGTAACAAATGTCTCACTCTGGTGGGGATGTGGTCAATGGTGGAGGCTGTGCACGTGAGGGGCGAGGGCATAAGGGGAATCTCTGTACCTTCCCCTCAATTTTGCTATAAATCTAAAACTGCTGTAAAAAATAAAGTCTTAATAAAAACCAACCAACCAACCAAAACAAAACAAACAAACAACTTATTTTAAAATTTACATAGAAAGTCACAGGCTCTTGAATAGTTAAAACAATCTTGACAAAGAAGAATAAACTGGAAAGGATCGGGCTTCCCTGGTGGCGCAGTGGTTGAGAGTCCGCCTGCCGATGCAGGGGACACGGGTTTGTGCCCCGGTCCGGGAAGATCCCACGTGCCGCGGAGTGGCTGGGCCTGTGAGCCATGGCCACTGAGCCTGCGCGTCTGGAGCCTGTGCTCCGCAACGGGAGAGGCCACAGCAGTGAGAGGCCCGCGTACTGAAAACAAAAACAAAAACAAAAAAAAACTGGAAAGGATCAATCTACCTATTACTATACAGCTATAGTAATCCAGATAGTATGATATTCGTGGAGTGTTAGACAAACAGATCAATGGAAAAGAATAAAGAACCCAGAAATATGTCCACACAAATATGTCCAAGTGATTATTTACAAAGATGCAAAAGCAATTCAGTGGAGGAAGGATAGTCTTTCAACAAATGGTGATAGAGAAATGGACATCCAGGGGCAAAAATTAGGTCCAATCTAAACCTCAGACCTTGAACAAAAATTAGTTCAAAATGGATCGTAAACATAAATGAAAAATGTAAAACCATAAAACTTTTAGAAGAAATCGAAGTAGAAAATCTTTGCGACCTCAGGATAGGTAGAGTTCTTAGCCTTGTTATCCAAACACTATACATAAAAGGAGAAACTGATATGCTGGACTTCTTCAAAATTAAAAACTTTTGTTCTAAGGAAGGCCCTGTTAAGAGGACAAAAAGACAAGCTATGGACTGGGAGAAAATATTTGCAGACCATGTACCTGAGGAAGGACTACTACTGAGAATATATGAAGAACTCTCAAAACCCAATAGTGGAAAAACAAGTAATCCAATTAAAAAATGGGAAAAAATTATGAACATCTATTTCGCCAAAGAGGATATACATATGACCAAAAAAACACATGAAAATTGTTCACTATTAGGGATATGTAAATTAAAACCATAATGATATGAATACATTTCTATCAGAATGGCTAAAATACACGCACACACACGCACACACACACACACACACACACACACACACGAGTGATAGCTCATTGTAGAATACCGCACACCACAATGGAATGACCAGGGTGAGGGTGTCCCAAGTGTGGATAGCACAGAAAGTACTCCATAAGGACTCTCTCGCCAAGATGACAGAACACAGATGACAATGAAATAGCATCTTAAAGTGCTGAATGGTAATAATTGCCAAACTAGAATTCTGTATTCAGAGAAAAAATCCCACAAAATTTAAGACAGAATAAAGTCATTTTCAGAAAAACAAAAACCAAAAGACATTTTTACTAGAAGATTTGCAATAAATAAATTAAAAAAAAACACTAAAGGGAGTTCTTCAAAAAGAAATAAACTGATCTCAGATGGAAGCACAGAAATTCAGGAAGAAAGAACAAAAGCAATGGTAAGTACACATAATTACTAACTGAAACAATAAAAACATTTTATATGCTTAAAACATATGTAGAATTTAAATAATTGATATTAACAGCACGGAAGACAGGAAGTAGACTAATGGAGTTAAAATGTTGCATTTATCATGATATGGTAAAAGGACTAGTTTTAGGGCTTCCCTGGTGGCGCAGTGGTTGGGAGTCCACCTGCCGATGTAGGGGACACGGGTTTGTGCCCCGGTCTGGAAGATCCCACATGCCGCGGAGCGGCTGGGCCCGTGAGCCATGCCGCTGAGCCTACGCGTCCGGAGCCTGTGCTCTGCAACGGGAGAGGCCACAACAGTGAGAGGCCCGCGTACCCAGCCCCCCAAAACAGGACTAGTTTTAAATTAGATTCTAATGAGTCAAAGATGAATGTTATAATCCCTAAGAGTAACTGACTATATAAGTAATGATTTTTATTTATTTATTTTTGTTTTCTTTATTCAAGACCCATTTATTCTCTAGTTCTGCCCACATGGAGACACCCTCCTTGAAAAGGCATTAAATCCTTCCCTTAACTTTAACACCTTGTGCTGAAAACACGTGTTCCAAGGTTTCAGCTGCGAGATCCATTCTTAAAGCACTGATTCTTAAACCTCTTCTAGATTTCTCCCCTTGGATGGAGGGAGATGACCCAAACACAGCGAAGAACAGCTCGGGACTGGGGGCTCTGCTCGCCCAGAAGACTTTGCAGCTCCCCTCAGCCCCCGGGCTGGAGCCAGGATTAGGGCCCTGAGGCGAGGGCCCTCTTCCCTAGGCTGGTTGTCCCCTCTAGTTTCCCCGGAGTCTCGGGATTCCAGACGGTCTCTGCTCACGCTCCTGCATCACACCTGCTGCCTCAGCACTGCTGATACACGCCAAGGGGGGAAAAGCACACAGAACTGCCTTTCAACGCAGCGACGTTCTACACCAAAGTTATCTGAGAAGCCTGCAGGTTCTTTGCCATCGGAGGACACTCCCACCACTACCCCAGGTTCCCCACTGCCCTTGCCGGTGGCCTGGACGTGCGTGGCCGCAGTGCTGAGTCGCGCACACCCCGGTCTCCACTCCACTCTCCCGGGGAACTGAGGACGGCGCCCCGGGCTCAGCGGCAGGATCTGTCCCGAAGCCAGTCCTAGAGTGACAAGAGCCACACCTGCGGGTCTGGATTGTTCCACCGACCGGCCGCCCAGGACCGAGCTGGGCCCACGGACCCGGGTCTGGATTGTGTCGGCTGCTGCTTCTTGCCTGGGTTCACAGGCCGACAGCCAGTGTCCTCCCTTCCCTGCTCGTCACCACACCAGCGGCTCACTCCTACCTGCTGTCGTCCCCGGCCTGGCCACCGCGGGCTCCCGGGCCCACCAAGAACTGAGACGCCAGCAGGCGCCTAGCTCCCATTAGGCCAGCTCCCCGTTGAACTACGGCTGCCTAGCCGTGTTCTCAAGGCTTCAGGGCCGGCGCCGCCCCTCCCTGGACCCGCGATGCTCCCCGGACCCGCGATGCTCCCCGGATCCGCGATGCTCTGCGGAGGCGCCGGAGCCTCGCCGCACGCAGCCCAGCACAGGCGACCTCCGCGCCCGCCTGTCCCGCCGCCCGGACAGTAATGATTTTTAAAAGAGAGTGACAATTGATTAATTCAGAAAAGGCAAAAACACAAAGATGGCTAAAGAAACATAAGAACATATGGAACAAACAGAAAACAATACGGTGGTCTATTTAAATCCAATAATGTTAGTAATTTTATTAGTAACATGGTCCAATCTCCAACTGAAAGACAAAGTAAAACAAAACCCAAATACATTCTTTGGGGTAGAGAAATGTTGAAAGTGGAGAGATTGAAAAATATACCATGAACTGGAAGAAAGCTAGGGAAGCTGTATACTGAATCAGAAAAAGTAGACATTAAAGCAAAAAAACCCAAAAAACCAAAAAAAGACCTTGCAGAATAACATGAGTCAATTCACCAAATTCACCAGGAAGATATAATCATTTCAAACGTATATGTGCTACACACTACACTGTCTCTAAGCAAAATAAGACCAGAGTTCTAGCCCTGATCTCTCTACTGAGCTTCTCATTCTCGTATCTGACTACCTGCTGAACATTAGCTGGATGCCTTAAAGGCACCAAACATTTCGCACCAAAACCAAACATTATTACTTTCTCCTATGAAACCTGGCCCTCCTGTAAACTTACATTTAGATAGCGGTATCGTGGGATATTGTCCAGAAACCTTAGGGTCATCATGTTTTCCTTTTCCCTCAATTCATTGTTCAAAGACTACTGTGTCCTCTTGATCCTGTATCTTAAGTGCTTCTCCTTTCAAGTTCCTTCTTTATTTTCACACTGTCACTGCTCTCATCCCCTGCCTACATGATGGCAATACTTTCCCAATTTTTCTCTGTCTAAAATGCTGCCCCTGCTTCAAAATATCACCCTCACAGGTGCTAGCATGTGCTTCCTACACCACATCTGATTAGATCGTAGTACTCTCCAGCCTCCAAACGATGAACGGTTCCATCCGCAACCGATGCAGAGCCCACCTTGTCCACCTCCTCCTGTCTCTCCTGTTTCAGCCCCTACTGCTCTCTACCTGACAACCCAAAGCGGTAGTAACAACATGCAAGCCAGTGTGTGGCCTCTGAAATGGGATAGGACTTTGCAACTTTGCACATAAAATGCCTGCTTTCCCAACGAAGGCCTTCTCAGCCTTCCGAGTGAGTATGATTTATAGCTAAAATTTAGTGCGTGCTAAAAGGGTGTCAGGGAATGTTCTAGTTTAATCTTCCCCACAACCCTATGAGGTAGTTACTATTAGTGGGCCCCTTTTACAGATGAGAAAATCAAGAGGATAAGTAATTGTCCGAGGTCAAACTTGCTGGGATGTGTCAGGGCTGAGTCTGAACCTAGACAGTCTATCCCCACAGCGTGCGATACATGTACAAACCACTAACGACAGTTCACGGTTCACACTCCCTGCAGTGATTTCGCGAACTTTTTTTCCTGTGTCCTTTTTATTTTACTCAGTGCCGAAGTACTTCAGATCGCTTCTGCCTCTGCTGTCCTCTGCACATACTTCTGACAAAAGCATTTATCAGAATTTACAATTATTTGCTGACTGTTGAGTAAGCTTCTCAGAAATAGAGATCTTGTTGAATTCGTCTTCGTATCCCCAGAGAAAAGATCACTGCCTGCATAGTAAGTAGCTGGTGAATACTGTTGAATAAGCAATTCAGGAAAGCACAGAAAATATATAGCTAGCTCTGACTGGAGGGATCTTTGCTTTCTAGTCTAAGTTTATAAGGGAATTCTTGGGATTAAATATATTTCTTGATTTATAAAGTTGTTACTATGCAAT
Organism: Grampus griseus; assembly: GCF_964374135.1. Taxonomy (NCBI): domain Eukaryota; kingdom Metazoa; phylum Chordata; class Mammalia; order Artiodactyla; family Delphinidae; genus Grampus; species Grampus griseus. The sequence continues at coordinate 171,572,553 of NC_139018.1, forward strand.
AAACATATTATGTACATGTGCATGTGTGTCTATATATATGTCTGTATATGTGTATATATATATGTGTATGTGTGTATATACGTGTATATACATATATACACACACAGGCACAGGACCAAGTTTTTGGTCCTATGTATTAACCTGTTTCAAAGGTAAGTTAGTTGACTTTTATGGCATATTTGATTGTGAAGAAACAACCAGCAGAACAACACCAAAAATATCACCAAAAGATTGAAAACACTGCCGAAGGGGTAGTTTTGTTTTTTTGTTTTTGTAGGAAAATGCTTGTTTAGCTAAAAATTTGCAATTATAAATGATGTTAGTTCTGTTACTTAAGCAAATCTGATCTCTGAGTGTTGGATTTCCGAAGGCAGAGCAAATCTAAAAATTTGTAAAATTCCAGACGCTCTAATGTGCAGCACACTATATAGAAGAATGACTTTCTCTCATCATTGACAATTACAAAGTCAAAAGTTAGCAAAAATTAGAAACTGTTCTATTTAGAGAGCAGGATTAATAGCAATGTGCTATTCAATTGTCATAAAATAGGTTGCGTTAGAAAAGATATGAAATTCATCAAACCAGAGTATACAATAGTTTTTAATAATGTAAACAAGGGCATGGAATTGTTTTGTTGTTCTCGTTAATATATTAGGTTGCACACTGTGCTATTGATATTTAAATTTTATGACTCTGGTGGCAGTGTGATTTAGTGGAGACGGATTATTTTCCCAGTTCTGCTCAAGATTTGCTAAGAGGCCCTGGCAAGTCACTTAATTTCTGTGTGACTCAGTTCCCCAATTTGTAAAGTAAAATATATGAGAATGCCAATTAGGATTACAACATAAAAATAAATGCCCAAGTTCCTTAATTTTGATAGAATTTTAAGAAATTTTACTAAATTGGAGGCCATCATTTGGGGTTAGAGATTTTTGTTATACAGAAATTTATTACCCTTATATTCCAATGGAATTATACTCCACATAATTGTGCTAATTCTTTACCATTATATCATGCAAAGCTGTGAAGATAGATGTGACATTTGTCTGTCAACAGCGGAAAGAAAATGGGCTTTTACTGTATGTGTATATGTATGCATATATATATAAATTATTTGTAAATATAAATGTTACTTAAAATATAAATACTAAACATATATATTTTATGTATATTATATTTATAATATATAAAATATATTTGTATCATAAATATAAGTATACTATAAATATATAATTATGCTATATTATTTATAAATAGTATATTTTACTCAAAAATATTTTTTTCCTTTCCTTATGGGAAGGAGGAAATAGTGACTGCTGCAGTTATGTGCAATATTTATATAGTAACAGTAAATTAAATGCACTATTTAGGACTAGGTACAAATTGGAAAGCAGGCAGTGTCAAAGGAGAAGATGAGAATGGAGAAAAGTAGCTCTATCTCCCCAAAGAGTTAGAAAAGAAATGACTTGCCTTTGAGAAAAGTCACCCCCAGAATCCCTCATCGTCCTGAGTGTGTTCACTGATCTCTACAAAAGCGATGTGGGCATTTTAGGAAAAGGGTGAATTTGGGAGATGGTCCTACCTGATTCCAAGCTTGGTTTTACCTCTTATAAACCCTTTGACTGCAAGCAAATTACCTAATCTCCTAACTTCTTTGTTCCTCCATTGTAAAATGGGATAATCCCTGTCTCAGGGGTAGTTGTGAGGATTAGATGAGAAAATCCATGCAAAGCCCCTCCCATAGAAGCTCAGTGACAGGCAGTCCTTATCTGTATGCCTTGGGCATCCCTGACATCTTCTCCTGGGGGTGAACTGAAATTAAAGCTACCACACAAAGGCAGCAGATTTTTCACATCTCAGAACAAAGAGAAGAATATAGTCCCTGACAATGTTTTATCTCTAAACAACTGTTTACAAGTAAAGAATTTCTTTCAGTGTTTAATGCTGACCAGTCTGCTTTTATGCTGCTGGAAACACTACATTAAAGCCAGGCCCAATGAATAAGGATAATGATTATTACAGGGAATCTATGCTTATAAATAATTTAATCCTAAACATCCAGTTGCTGGATGAGTTGCATTTTTAGGAGGGCTGGTGTTGTTTAGGTTATGCAGAATAATTGCTTGCCAGCTTCTTGTTTATTTCAATGTTTTTCAAAGTGTTATCTTATAATTTACCACTAACTCAATTTTATCACTTAGCTTGGTCTTCACAGTACCATCTGGTTTCATTTTCCCAATGACAACCCTATCCTTCAAGACCAGGAGCAGCAATTTGGTCATTTAAGGAGGGGGTGAGTGGGTTAGAGCACAGACTGATATTGGAATATATTTTCATAAAAACCTTTTCTTTTTCTTTTGGCTGATCTGGAATTTTACTCCTGCCTGCTGCTTTTGTAAGGTTTTGGTGAACTAAGCATTTGTTAGTTTCTTTATCACATTCCCACATTCTCAGCTCAGCAAAAAACCCTTGTCAGTAAAACCCACAAAGGAGAAACTGCAGATAACCTTGTCTTTGGCATCATCTCCCAAGGGATGCCTAATCCGCAGTGAACGTTACAAGACTTAAAAAGAGCGGAAATAAGCTTAGTCTAGTTTTCTGCAAATGGGTTTACAATTTCAGCTCATCTCATTGTCAGACTTCATCAGAGGGAGCAAATGACATTAAGAGAACAGACAAACAACACTGCTTTCAAGTAATATCCCCATATTCGCTAAACTGAGGGTTATTTGAGCAGTGACTTAGGAAATTATTCACTTTATAATTCAACTACCTTACTGCAATTGTACTTTTAAAAGTAATGTCGTCTGGCAGCTAACACCAGGCTGCTAGGAAGCACAACATAGACGCATCGATATTTAGTGTCACTGAATGTTTTTGAGTTTATTTTTTTAATGTTTAGCTATAGAACTTTAGAACGCCCCTCCCAAAGTCCAAACTTAACACCAAAACTGTGAAATTTAAAAATAACTAGAACCAGAAGTCTGAATTTGATATGTTGTTACATTTTCCTCCGTGTGCTGTGGTTATATTTTCCATCTTTGGGGCCCCAAACTGGCATCAGCTTTCTGTGTACTTTTCCTTCTTCTCCATCCCCTCTTACAAGTAAACTCCTGTTGAGCCACCTCAACTTCTTCCCACCACTGCCAACTGTCTTCCTGTAGCATGTCTGAGAGTCAGTTTCCAGATGTTAAGGCAGCACGTAAAAATCCAGAGACCAGACACACCACCTGAATGTTGAGTCTGACCCTGTATTCCTAATTCTCTAAGGATAAAAGTCATCCAATTTACCACCCCGAGTAATAGCTGAATTATATGAACCACGACTGCATATTGAGAATGAGGCGAATCTAGATACGATGTATAACATATACATATTATACATAATATAATGTGATTATAAAGTAAGGATCATTTATCCATTTATTCTTTAATTCATTCACACAGCCAATAACGATGGATTGATGGAGTAACAGTTACGTGCTAGGTGTCTGCGAGGCCTTGGAATTTTATTGGAATTTAGCTTTTGATTTTGGTTTTAACTTATAAAATGTACTTTAGGGTCTGCTGGTTAGATTTCAGCGCACCCTGGAGCCGTCCTGTTGATAATAATGACCCCTCTCTCCCGCTCCTCTGCCTTACAGAGAGGGTGGGGTGGGTCATGGAGCCCTGCAGAAATCCAGGTCTTCAATATTACTTTCTGATCCGTATCAGTCTTTCTGTTTGGCGTCTAAGGTACCACAACTACTGAGCCCACGTGCCTCGAGCCCGTGCTCTGCAACAAGAGAAGCCACTGCAGTGAGAAGCCTGTGCACCGCAACAAAGACCCAACGCAGCCAAAAAAATAAAATAAAATAAATAAAAATTTTAAAATAATAAATAAATAAATAAAAACAGAAAAACAGACTGACTGAGAGGCACTCTGGCGTGAGACCAGTACAGTAAGAAGAAATGGGGGCTTTGATGGCTTAAAAACACGTTTGCAGGTCTGAAATGCTCTGTGAGTGACACAGATGAGCACAGCCAGAGCTGAAGCAGACTCTGGTGGTAAAGGAGGGGCAGGAACTCAGCAAGCAGAAGTGGGTAGAATAAACGGTACTCATCAGTGTTAGTTCTGCACCGTGGGGCTTGCCCACTTGGGCCAAATCCATAGGACTGAAGGCTTTTTAAGCTTCACAGGATCATGGACACCACTGACAATCGGGTGAAAGTTGCATACTCTCCAGAAAAACGCTGAGATCTGCAGATAATTTCAGAGTTTCACAGACCCCAGGATGAGTACTCCACTGGTTATCAGTTATCGGGGATCAATTATTCATGGAGGGGAGGAGAGATGGGGAAAGCGGAAAGGCAGGTATACTTCACAGGTAGGTATCAGCTCCCGGGAAGTGCTGGCTTTTGCTTTCTCCTTACCTTCCATCCTGTGCAGGTGGCCCTTCATAGCAGAAGTTCCATAAAAGAGGAGACCTGATTTCACCACATAATTCATTAGCGACAAACTAGGGGGATATTTTCCCCAAATTTGTTCTGAGCCTTTAGCAATACAAATATAACAAATGCCCAAGGAGAAGTTATCTAATAATTATATTATTGTATGAGCCGGCTCTTCACTGACTTTGGAAAAATTAAAGCAGACGTGCATAAAGTATTGTCAAGTGTGGAATCAAAATAGCGAATCTGTAAAACTCCAGTGTTCAGGTCAAGATAAGCTAAACAGATGTCACAGACTAAAATGGTCTCCTCTTCACATCAATTATTTATTCAGGGAAGATACTGTCTTCCAGGCTAAAGTGACAGTTTTGGAATCTAAAATTCACTGTCCCACCCATAAAGTTGTTTCTTCTCTCTTTACAGGACGCCCAGGGCAGTTTAAAATGGACAAGACTGAGGGGAAAAGTGCATCTTATGAGCCAAGTTTAAGTGCTTTGTATAGATCTGTAAGAAAAAGATTCTATAAACACTAGAGTTCAACGTACTCTTTATTGTTTCTTCCCTTTTCCTCACCATAAACAACAAAAAACAAACCAAATTGAAAAGCTATGCAGAAAGATCAGTGAATTTATATGAGTGGTCTTGAAAGGTTTGTAAGACCAAAACAGTACAAAATTATAACAATCGGTTGTTCAGGAAAAAAAAATACCACTAACGATCACTTAAAATTACTTCTTAAATATTCCCAAGTGGCCAATAGCATTTATACATGAAGAAGAGGTGAGAGGCATGCAGGGGTAGCACACTGGGAGGCAAGGAATGAGACCCTATTTCTGCTCTCTGCATGTGACCAGAGGAAAATAGTTATTCACTGAAAGTCGCCAATGCTTATGGATGAGCGGGACCTTTGACGGTGTAAGGTTATTCCTTCTGTGCTACTTCAGTTGGAGAATGTCTTTTTGTAGCTCAGAAAAATGTAACATTAATGAGGTTAGGGAACACTGGCTAATGTGGAAGCTTTCACGTAGGTGACAGCCGTGTGGAGTACTTTAGGATGATTTCAATGATCATGTGAGAATACATTAGGAAAAAGAAAAACAACTTGAAAGCAGGTAGCAAGAGCTATGCAATTATGTGTCATTTGATTCTAAAGTCTGTGCTAAAGGCACGAATAAACAAGTTCTCTTGTGCAAAAAGTCTCCAAAGGAAAATTAATTTTTCTTTCAAAATAGCCCTCTGTGTTTTATACGCCACTTCACTTGGGCAATTCCATTAAGGCAATGCTCTCTGTCTGCCCATGAGACTTGCTTTCAAGTCACTGTTGATACAGCTAAGTAGGGTAGGTGGCAAAGTGATTTTCTGATACAATTTGCACCATGTCTGCGTTTTACTGGGAAGCCGTCAAAACACAAATGTCTAATTGTTCCCCTCATGAAAAGAATCACACACCAAATGTAAAGAAGGTGAAGGTGAGCTCTGCTCTCTATCAGAGGGCTGAAGGTCAGCCACAGCATGGGGTAAAGAGGAAGAAAGAGTTTGAACAGTGAGTCGGGATTCTTATTGTAGAAAACCTCCCAGGTTTCTCTGAGTCTTCACAGTAAGCGATTCGTTTTGTGAGCGGTTTGTTTTCAGAACATTATTCACTTCTATATTCAAATGGAAGACTCGAAACACTTCCCAGAGTCAAATACAAATTATCTTAGACTGTGCCACTGATGCTACGAGTACGGATAAACAGAGAACAGACCAGCTAACTCATACGGCAGGGCTCCCCAACCCCCAGGCCGTGGATTGGTACCGGTCCATGGCCTGTTAGGAACCGGACCACACGGCAGGAGGTGAGCGGCGGGTGAGGGGGCGAAGCTTCATCTGTTGCTCCCCCGTCGCTCGCATTACCACCTGACCCATCCCCCCATCCCCGTCTGTGGAAAAATCGTCTTCCACGAAACCGGTCCCTGGTGCCAGAAAGGTTGGGGACTGCTGTTTTAAAGGATTCAAAGTTCCAAGTTAATTCTATATAGATAATTATTTCTCAGAAGCAGTGGGAATAAACGGGGGTGCTATTTTTGATTGATCCTCTCACCCAGCTTTTCCTTTTACCTCTAGATGACTCCCAGATCACCTCCTCCGCCCAAGTTGCTTCTCAAGCTTCAGTTTCCTCCTCTATTTCTCCATTTAGATATCTCATAGGCCCTCCAACCCAAAATGACCCAAACCAAATACAATATTTCTTCCCTGAATCTTAGCCTCCTAAGGCATGAGTATCCAACAAGTCGCCCATAGAAGTCATCCTCAACTCCTGTCCTCATGTAATAAGCATGAAGTTCCCAACACTGTACTTCCAAGGTATTCTACCTTCTGAATATCTCTGAGATTTCCACCCTTCTTCTGTTTTTATTCCCACTCTGTTAGTTTGAGCCTTCAACCTTTCTCATCTGGAATTCTGTGATAAGCTTCTTCCTTCCACCTTCCTCCACCCTGCTACCACTATGATCTTTCCAGAAGTCCAGTCGGGCTGTGCACTCTTTACTTAAAAGTCTCCCAGGCTCTTCACCATTTTAAGGATAAAGTCAACAGAGGCTACAGGGCCTTCTTTCTTGATCTGGACTTTGCTACCTATAGGCTTAACTTCCACCATTTCCATGGGTGATAAAATGAGACTCAGGTCTCATTTGAGATGGTGGTGTAGACAGACTTTGTCTTTAAATACTAGAGAGACACATATGTTGAGTGATTTTTTGTTTTTACTCAAAATACACCATATGTAATTTTTAAAACCAAAATTTTATGTGACATATTCCTCTAAACTTAAATGAAGAGCAACTTTAGACAGGTGAAAAAAATTAAACAAAGCAGAAAACTAACAGTCATGAAAAATAGATTTACACACGCAAAATTCTTACCCAGTGTCTGCCAGAAAGATATCCTCCAACCTCTTGCTGTTTGAAACGAATCTGTCTTGAACACCAGGAACATACTACTACTGCTGCTCTTAACACCTGGTGGAAGACTGGAACCACAGAATTTGCCAAGAAGGGGATCACTGATGTTAGAACCATCGTAAACTGCCAGGTAGTCTTGGGAGCAGAAGGTGGAGGAAACCACATCAAAATCATTGAACCTGTGAAATGAACCTTGTTAATAATAATGTTCTCCATTCGGGTTTCCATTAAATTATAGATTTAGTTCTTATTAAAAAAAAAAAAGACAAGACAAACGCCAACAGCATCCAAGTTTCACTTGATAGGAAACGTAGAAACAGTATACTATTTTACTGATCAGTTCAAAAGTTTAGAGGAAAGTTTTTGAGAGACTAGAATATGTCAAGGAGTGTCATAAGCTCTGGGGATATAAAGAGGAGTAAGATATAGTCCTGGATTTCCAGGGGTTTACAGTCAAGGATATATTAAATCTACTTGACATAAAAGTTTTGATAAGTTGAACTGATATTTATTTATCATTTCAGCAACATTTTAGTTTTTCAGTCTCATTAAAAATAGGGTGTTTACTCTGTTCCCTTGTTATTTTTGTGAGATCAAGATCAATCTAATTTTTATTAATGGGAAGAATGCTAATATAATAGAGTGGAAGAAATGCTGGTTTTAGAATCAGAGCTTTATTCTCATTCTCACAGTCTGTTTCCCTCTTTTTAAATGGAGTTTATTCTAAGGTTAAGTGAAACAATGTGTAAAATCCAAATTATGGTAACTGGCATACAGTAGATGCTCAAAAAAAATGGACAGACCCAACAAATGATCGTTATTATTATGATTTTGAAAACTAGGAATAAGAAATAGTTATTCCTCATAAAAGAAATAACAAATATTAAAAAACCAATGGTAGGAAAGAATGAACTAAATTCTCTTGAGTCTTATTTAACTGCTATAACCAGAAATTCACATTTCAGATCACTGTGGTCGTCACGGGCATGTCACCACTCATCCCAGCGCTCAGCCTTCCTGACATTTGTTAGGATTGTCTTTCTGTGCACACTTTGAGGTGTGATGTGGCCCTGAGACATGCTCTGGCCACAGAAATGTAAGCAGGAGTCATGCGTATTACTTTTGGAAGAAGTTTTAAGAACTACTACTCAGTTTGCCACACTGCCTTCTACTGCAGTGATGATCACGGAAGCAAATGTAGAAATGAGTTTCCATCAACCTGGGCAGCTAAGTGACCATGATGAGAGGAGACTCCTTGCCAGGCCACGTTGGACACACTCATACGAGTGAGAAATAAACTTGTTGAGTTAAGCTACTGTGCCTTGGGGTTGTTTGTTACCACTTATAACCTATCCTGACAGACACATCCCTGACTTTTCTTTCATTGTCTAACATAGTATTTCTTTTCTTTTCTTTCCTTTTTTTAAATTGAAGTATAGTTGATTTACAATGTTGTGTTAGTTTCTAGTGTACAGAAAAGTGATCCAATTACACATATATATTCTTTTTCATATTCTTTTCCATTATGGTTTATTGCAAGATATTGAATATAGCTCCTTAACACCATATTTCAATCCAGGTCTTATGCTTTGTCATTTCAAGTAACTATTCCCAGAGTTCCCAAACAAGCAAGGCTTCCTACCTGGATTTTCTTAAGGATTTTTATGGTGGGTTTATTATAGCTTATTTTTTAAAAACCTGTTTAAGTTATTTGATGTCCTGTCATCATTTTTCTAGGTTCTTCTTTCTCAGGTGTTTTTGTTTTCTGGGTTTTGGTATTTTTGCTAGCCTCTGTAATATATAACATATAATATGGAATAATTTGAAAATATCTCGTGATTAAAATATTTCCTTTAAGAGGCTTAAGAAAAAAATGATACAATATTTTGAAACAGGTTTTGATTGGCTGAATGTTTTCCAACTGATGATAAAGGTTAAGATGAAAAATTTCTTAATTTTCTTTAACCACATGTAACATTTAATGTTCCTATAATAAAAGAAGGCAAAACAATAGCTAGATAATTTCCAAAAACACTACTTTCATTTTTATTTTCTATAGACAACACATTTATTTTCCACAACGTGAATCCATGAAGATAAAAATCTGAGTTTCCAAGAGGACTCAGAGCTGTTTTGGCTTTGCGTCATTTTCCCATGACAGCACAGAAAATATTTGCAAAAGCCCATTAACAGAAAACGTCATGAGGCCGGCCTATTTGGAGAGCCTAGAAGGATTTATGTGTTACTAATGTCTACAACTTCTTCAGTACCTAGAATAGTATCTGTTTCACAGAATGTAGGTTCTTAGAAAGAATGTAATCATTTTCCAAGCATGCGGATGTGAACTTTGACTATGGTGAGACCCAGGGCCCAGGCAAGGGCAAAAAATATACACATATCATAGCGTATGCTCTAATCCTACACGTGTAAGAACCAAGTATTGTGCCACGACAGCAAATGACAAGAACCGTTCCTTACGTGTCCATTCGGAGCAGGTGATCCCTTCCCAGGTCTCCTGCTCCTGGCCATTGGGCACTTTTTGTTTATTCTTTTGTTCCTGGGCCTTAAAGGACTTTCTGGCTTTGGGGCACAGCCTCTTTACAAACAGTCTCAGGTGGGACCTGCAGAGCTCTCCAGGGTCCATCCTGTAGACCACTCACTGTCTGATACAGGAAGCAAACCAGGCTTGATGAGATGTGTCTTACAGTCCGAGGACCCATTTGACATATGAGGTCCCTGGAGGTAAATTATGGAGAGTTTATGATTGGGGGAGAGAATGTGATCACTGACATACAGGAGGAAGGGAGGTAGGAGGGGTCCTAGCCCATTAAGCTTCTATAAAAAATTCTATATTGCCATAAACTACACCATATGCTGAGTTTCAGAGCTTTCCACCATATGCTGTACATCACTGAAACACAGGAGTTAGAAATACATCATCTCAGATGACAGCAATAGTGAACTCTGTCACTCAGAGAACTGGAGGTTGCTTTCCCTTCATCAGTCTTATTGGAAGTATGCAGGATCGGGAAGAATTTTCCTGATGATATAAGATATCTCATATAGCACCAGTTTAGAGGTGTTCTGATATGGGAATAAAAAGGAATTTAAGTACTTAGAAAATTCACGCTTGGAGAGAGAGCGTAGGGAATATGAAGGACCTGGTTTGGGGAGGAGATCAGTCTGATCCGGATTCTGATTTTGACTCTTCATTTAATACAATATCACTTTGGGGAAGTTATGTGACACTTCTGAGACTCAGTTTTCTCATCAGTAGAGTGAGATTAATAATACATACCTCATCTGACTGTTTCAAGAACTAAATAAGAGAATGGTGGAAGTGTTCATTAAAGTTCTTTGTGTATAATACGTGCCCCCCAAATGGAAACTGCTTTCTCTTGCCTTCCCCATGCCCTTTGATTTAAAGATAGGCTTATAACTTTACACCCCAGTATACGAAGCTACTCTAAAACTGTCGGAAAACTACAACAATTGTTTGAACCGGTGGAGTGAGCGCCTGTTTTTCCCCTGAATGACCACTGGCTTGCGTGGAGGGTAGGGGGCCCATTTCCCAGGTGAACAGGATCACACCACATGCTTACTTCCCCTTCCTCCGGATTCCTGTATGTGCCTCTGATGAGAATCAGTGCTCTGCATCATTAAATGAACATCTTTTCTGTAAACAGAGCTGGGAGGATCTTCTTAAGAAGGTAAATGGGTCTTACGTACTTGAGCTGGATTACTCTGTCGTCCCTGATGGTGATGGTGTACAAACAGTGCATGTTGTTAGGGTACGCAGAGTAGGAATAGAAAGGGCTCTTGATGATCCCGGTGGAGAGGTTGAACGCACCACCACAGGCTGCAACAGAAGGCGGGGAACAGGCAGAGAATGGTTATGACTCATGGCAGAGGAAAGTCATTTCCAGACATTCTTTACTATGGTACCTTTTCCCCAAGAGAGATGATAATTCTTTGTCTTAAAGCAATGTAAACCTCTCTTTACTGTGCTTACAAATGCTTCAGATTCTTCCACCGAGGTAGAGGGAAAAGACAGTAAGGGGTGGAAGCAGGGAAGAATGTTTCAAGGCACCTCTTGGAATGGAATAAGTCTGAGCCAAAATAATGGCCACAGTGAAAATGATGAGAGAAAACGTTTCCCATGTTGGAATATAACTGTCCTTTCTCTATAAAGCAGTGACAGATTCAGGGGGATAACAGTGATTGCTGGAAGTTTAGAAAAGGTGTGCTGAATCCAATTGTGGGCTTATGAACCCAGGAAGGGCTGTGATCTAAAGATCTTAAATAATATGGATTGGAGTCTCCTGTGTCCATGACAGACGACCGTAAGGTGAAACTTTAGAAATCACTTTTGAAATAATGGAGTTTAGTCCCCTCTTTGGGCTCAAATGCATAGCTCTTGAGTCTCGCGTATTTCTATTTGGTCGTGAGACTGGTAAGGGCCATACTTGACCAAGTTTTATTACCAATCCTCAACAAGCATGAGGAAGGTAGGCCCACCCCGAGTCCAGCAAGCAACAGCCCACAGCCCTTAGTCACTACGACTAGTCAATAAAACAACAGCCGTAAAAAGAGAATGAAATCCCATTATACAAAATATAGAATTTTTATTTTTTCGCTTGGCTTTGCATATCAGGAGGATTACTTTGTGCCGTGCAATGATGGAAAGTGCCCTATTCTCACAGCAGTGAGAAAGGTTTATATTTATTTTACTTTATGATTCTAAAATTATAGTAACATGAGTATATTTTGATGATATTTTTATGGTTTACATACTATCAATGGATATATTCCATTTACATATCTTAGAAATGATAACCAGAGAGTGGCTGCCATTTAAGGTCATTAAGGTAATTTTTTATTTGTCTGTTTGTTTATTTTGTCTCAATTGAGCCCACATTGCAGGGAAAGCTATTCTCTCTATGCCCACAATCATTCCTGTGCTCAGGCCCCTGGGTACATCTGCAGTGAATTAAATGTTAGATTTGTGTAGCCATTATTCTATTTCATCTTGTTCACAATAATGTGGTCTCTGAAAGCTTGTCAATGCCTAAAATAAGTCCCAAGTTTGTACATTGTCAGGAGTTGAAATTTCCATATCAACCCTCTTTAAAAGAGACTCTCATAGTAGATAATGTGGACCCTTGTATACAGTGTTTTAGGAAAATGAGGGATTAAAGAGTAAAATAATATAAAGTGGGGAGGAAACTCTCCATAACACTAGTTGTACCAAAAGAATAAAACAAGTCACCCCTTCTCTTTATCCAACAGACAACTGGGGGAAGGAATGTTCTGTCTGTGCTAACAGAATCCCTGGGCCACACAGAATCATGCGTTACAAACGGGGCCAGGCCTCGGGGGCAGTTAACGTCCACAAACCACGAAGGCCTGTTTCATGAGTCAATAAACATTTTCAGGCTCTTCTGGGGATGGGAACAATAATTTATTTGAAAGAAAACAATTTGACTTTCTACCTTTAGCAATGGGTTATGTCAAGTAAAGATCAAACAAACATTTTGCAAGATCTTTTTTTGCCCGTGTTACTGAAGTTGGGATGATGTGAAAAAAAATGCTGTCAGCAAACCAGCCAAGTTTATTGCAGGAGAGGAAAAGACCATTCAAAGTAGGGAAATAGAATCTTATGATTTTCAAACAAACATGGATCAAACTGTCCACAAAAAAATGAAAAGATGTCGGTAGCTACAAAGGTCTTTGTCCATTCGGTGGCTTGTCTGACCCTGATTTTGATACAGAGAAGCTGCAAATTATCATGTAGTTGAATACGTCCATCTTTTCTTTTACGACTTGTGCTTTTTGCATATTGCTAAAAAATTCTTTCCTACCAGAACATCATAAAGATAGTCTCTTACATTTTTTTCTAAATGTATAAAGGATTGGTTTTCAACAGAGTGACTTGGGAAAATGAAACAGGCATCTGGACAGTCCATGCCGAAAAGTCACTTTATGCAATGTACGAACAACTGAAGGTAGCAGTTCGTTCTAACTTAAATTATCAAAAATAAATCTCAGGGCTTCCCTGGTGGTGCAGTGGTTGAGAGTCCGCATGCCGATGCAGGGGACACAGGTTTGTGCCTCGGTACAGGAAGATCCCACATGCCGCGGAGCGGCTGGGCCCGTGAGCCATGGCCGCTGAGCCTGCGCGTCCGGAGCCTGTGCTCCGCAATGGGAGAGGCCACAACAGTGAGAGGCCCGCGTACCACAAAAAATAAAAAATAAAAAATTAAAATAAAAAAATAAATCCCAATCTTCCATTTGATTTTCAAAGAGTAGTTCTGCCAAAGTTCATGAAAAAGGGCCTCCCTTTTTTTTTTTATGACCATGCACCTAATTAATAATTTTCTCCCTTAAGGTCTCTGAGTCTTCAACTTGGTGATGTGTGAATACAATTAAATCTCCTTATGGAAATTGCTCGAGGGAAAAAGAAAATTCCAAACTACATCATTATGGCTACTCACGGGTTATCCTATAGGAAAACTTGAATCCCAAGTCCGTGGTATGTGCATTTGAGTAGAAGTTAAGCAGCATGGGACCAGAGGTGGTGACAGGGGACAGGCTCTCATCCCCACACAGCGTCGCCAAAGGCGTGGAAGATAAGCTGTAACCCCTGACTATGTGCACGCCGTCGTTGACACAGCTTCCCGTTACAGTGGAGCGAGCTGAACAGGGCACGGAACAACCAGAAGCAACATAAGTAATAATCAGAAGCAACATAAATGATTACACGAAAATGTGAGGACGATTCACGCAATTTGGTTTCCTGAGGAACGACCCTCACCCTAGTTACAAAACAAGCACAGGGGTGAGGAAACAGGGAGAACTTCACAACAGTTGAATCCTACTTTGAAACAATCCAGAATTTTCTTCCCTATAAAATGACTCCTTTAATTCAGTGATTATAAACTGGGGACAATTTTGCCTCCCAGGGACATTTGGCAGTACCTGAAGACATCGTTTTGCTGTCATGCTGGGGTGTGCCACTGCCACGGAGTGGGCAGAGCCCAGGGATGCAGCTAAACGTGCTATAATGCTCAGGGCTGCCCCAGGCCCCCTGCCCTCCACCACAACAAGAATGACCCAGCCCCAAACGCCAACGTGCTGCTAGTGAGAAACCTTGCATTTAACAGTGACGCTTACCCACAGATAAAGGACTCCTACCACGGAGACGTCATTAGAATCTCAATGTTAATTAAACAAATGTTACAAATGTTCACACAAACAATATTAGCTTAAGAGTTTAGTGATTGTAAAATATATATCATTGTTTTGTTTTCTAATTATAAAACAGATATATACTCCAACCCATTCTAAAGAGAAATACAAAACAGAAAAATAAAAAATTTAAAAAACTTTTTTTTTTGGTGATGGGATGTTTTCTATTTGCATATTTTGGGTTTTTTTTTTTTGATTTACAATATTGTGTTAGTTTCAGGTGTACAGCAAAGTGATTCATATATCTATTCTTTTTCAGATTCTTTTCCCATATAGGCTATTACAGAATACTGAGCAGAGTTTCCTGTGCTATACAGTAGGTCTTTGTTGGTTATCTATTTTAAATATAGTTAAGAAGACTTTTATTACTACAATGTATCCAATCATTTTTATGGGTGAATCATATAGTTAAAAAATTAATTGGAGACTTCTCTGGTGGCACAGTGGTTAAGAATCCGCCTGCCAATGCAGGAGACACAGGTTCGATCCTTGGTCTGGGAAGATCCCACATGAGCCAAGCAACTAAGCCCATGTGCCACAACTACTGAGCCTGCATTCTAGAGCCCCCAAGCCACAACTACTGAAACCTGCATGCTCTAGGGCCCATGCTCTGCAACAAGAGAAGCGAC
Source organism: Grampus griseus (assembly GCF_964374135.1). Taxonomy (NCBI): domain Eukaryota; kingdom Metazoa; phylum Chordata; class Mammalia; order Artiodactyla; family Delphinidae; genus Grampus; species Grampus griseus. The sequence goes on from NC_139018.1 coordinate 171,587,803, forward strand.
CGCAATGAGAAGCCCGTGCACCGCAACGAAGAGTAGCCCCAGCTCGCCACAACTAGAGAAAGCCCGCACGCAGCAATGAAGACCCAACGTAGTCAAAACAAAACAAAACAAAAACATTGATTGGAATCATCCTGCGTAGGATCTTTTGTAACCTAATTTTTATTAACATGAAATAACATAACATCATGCATTTAATATGATTAAATATCTTTTAAAACACTGAATTTAATGCATCTATCGAACTCTAATATATAGATGTGCCATGCTATGTTCAATTCATCCCCTACAGCTTAATAATTCTACCTTTTCTAGCTTTTGTGATAAAAATACTGTTGAAACAAACATTTTTATATATAAATATTTGCAGAACTTTCTCATTATTTCATCAGAACAAATTTTTAGAAGTTGAGTTACTGGTACTAAGGTAAAATTCTTTTTCAGATTTATCAAACAGTCCTTTGGAAAAGTGTTACCAATTCACAGTTCCACAAAACTTTAGGTATCTGACATTTCCCCCATTTCTACATTTTCATCCCCACGTAGAGAAACCTTGTACCCATTCACAGTCACGCCCCATCCTCCCCCTTTACTGTTCTCCCAATCCTAGGCAACCACTAACCTACTTTCAGTCTTTGTGGATTTGTCTTCTCTGGACATCTCACATAAACAGAATCATATATATATATATATATATATATATATATATATATATATATATATAAAATATATAATATTCAGCCCCTTGTGACTGGCTGCTTTTACTTAATGTTTTTCAGGGTCATCCATGTTGTAGCATGTGTCAGTACTTCTTTCCTTCCAAGCTCAATAGTATTCCATTGTATGGAGAGACCACATTTTTGTTTATCCATTTTGTAGTTGATGGACGTTAGTTTTGCTTGTACCTTTTGGCTATTATAAATAACACTGCTACAGATATTCATGTACAAGGTTTTGTGTGGATACGTGTTTTCAATCTCTTGGGTAAATAATAGGAGCAGAATTGCAGACTCATAGAGTAACCCTATGTTTAATGTTTTGAGGACCTATCAGCCTGTTTTCCAAAGAGGCTGCACCATCCTGCCACCACAACAGCAATTAGAACCAGCATGAGAGTTCTAATTTCCCACATCCTCACCAACACTTGTTATTGTCTAACTTAGCCACACTATTGAGTATGAAATGGTAGTACATTGTGGTTTTGATTTGCATGTCTCTATGAGTAACGGTGTTGAGCATCTTTTCATGTGCTTATTGGTCATTTGTATATCTTGGAAGAAATAGCTGTTCAGATCCTTTGCCATTTTAAAAATATTTAGTTAGGCCACACTGTGTGGCTTGCTCAATCTTAGTTCCCCAACAAGGGACTGAATCCAGACCCTCGGCAGTGAAAGCGAGGAGTCCTAACCACTGGACCACCAGGGAATTCCCTCCTTTGCCATTTTTAAACTGGGATATATGTTTCTTAATGTTCTGTTCTAAGAGTTCTTTTCTATTCTAGATACTAGAATGGTCGTAAATTTTTATTTCTCTTGGGTAAATACCTGGGAGTAGAATTGCTGGGTCATAAATAAGGTATGTATTTAATTCTATAAGAAACTGCCAGTCAAATTCTTCCAAGTGGTTATATCATGAGGAATGTATGAAACTTCCAGTTGCTCTGCATGCTTGCCAACATTTGATATTGTCAGTCTTTTTCATTTTAGCCATTCTGTTGTGTGTGAAATGGTACCTCATTGTGATCTTTAATTTATTGTTCTGATGGCTAATGATATAGAATATTTTTCATGTTCTCATTTACAAAAACAAAAGAAAACACTTTTATCTCATCTAGATGATAACTTGAACATGTACCTAACACCTACACACACACACACACACACACACACACACGCACTTTACCTACTTAAAATTCCCCATTGGAACTGCCCAAAACTACATTACAATCTCTTATACAAGCACATACTATGACATAATGGACTTTACAATCAGACTGCCTGTTTGCTGTTAGAACATTCTTATAAATTAAAGAAACTATGGTATACATTTACTTTATAATTTCAAATCCCCTGGCCATAGATCTTGGTTCAAGGGTGGGCATGTGACCTAGGCCAATCCACTGAGAGTAAATTTCAGGTAAACTGTTTGGAATCTGGAATAGACAGTAATGTGCTGGTAAATAGGACAACCAGCTCTCCGAGGGAAAGAGGCACACCCTCATTTGTACCATTTTCCAATTTCTGTGGTAGAAATACTCCCACTATAGCCAATGTCAAGTTACCAATGCAAGGTCATTAGATGCAGAATTTGGACCAGAGGATCATGACTGACTCTTGCAAGATGGTACAAGCCACCTCCAGCATGCCACTGGATAGACATCCTCTCTCTTCCTAGACATGCATGAGGGATATGCAAGCCCCACTGTGAGGGCAGCTACCCTACAGCCAAGACAGAAGCCAGCTTTAGGGTGAGACTCACACTGGAGTAGCACACAGTGAGAACAGAAAAAGTAAAACGTTTGATGACAAAATGAAAATGCTAGATTAAGCGGATATGAGGGACCACCAACTTTGAGGTTGTCTAGAAGGAAAGCCGATAAATTGCCCTTTTATGTTTAAACCAGGTTGAATTAAGTTTCCTGTTAATAGTGCCATAAAAATTCCTAATTGATATAGTAAGGATTATCCTAATCATAATCATGGTTGCAATTATTCTTTATGGAACCCCACCGTCCTGAGCACTGTTGATAGATTGACTGATTACTCCAAGGTAGGATCTCAGACTCCATCTAGGCCAATCAGATGTGTTCAAACTGTAACTGAGTAAGAAGGAGTCAACAGTGGGAGCCAAACACGTTCAACTTGGAAATCAGCAGCAGCGGTCTCCTGACTGCGGTAGGAAGCCAGGCTGTAACAGGAGGAAATGAAGCTGTCGTGCAGAAAGAGAGGGGGAAAGACAGTACATTTTGAAGGATTCATGTTCTGGAAGCCTATTAGTCCCCTTCTTATTTTTAAACCTTCCTTTGACGAGATGAGATAACCCAGTATCCTTTCTATAAACTCTACATCTAAGCAAACTTGAAGATAACCTACTGCTTTTAACTGAAAGAATCCTGATGTGTGCATTTTTAATATATTTGTACATTAAAAGCCCCTTCCTCTTTTAATTGTATTATCTTAAAGAAAATTGATATTTTTTATCAGAAAATATCTATGCAATTTAAATTTTAAGTCATTTTAGGAACACTTTTGGCATTTTAGCTATGTTTTTATACAACTGAAGAAATTTTGAGGTATCAATTCAAGATATGTTTATTAAAGTAAGCCCAAAGGATTCCTTCATTTTGAAAATCCTGGAATAGAAATGCTTCTAATTGGGAATAAATCTACAAGTTAAAAATGTTAAAGACTTCACTTTAATGACCTTACCATGTAATAAGAAACAATATGATGTTGGAAAAACAGGACAAAAAAGAAATACATTAAACTCAGATTCACAGTTTGAATACTGCCAAATTGTGTACCTTAATTATAGCCTTAGAATTTTTCTTGTTCCAAGAGCTCCATTGGAATTTAAAACATTCAGAGGAGGTGAACGTGAGAATCAAAAAATAGTATGAATTAGCTATAAAAATATCTTTAGCCAGCAACAATACATTAAGTTGTAAAAGCAAAATCACAGAATGAAAGGAAATATTGCTGACGCTAGATTAAAATCTCTGTTCTACTTCGGTCAAATGACCTGCTATGCAGCTATCCTTTAAGTACTAAAGAGTTAGTTTTTTAACTCTTTGATGATATAGACTATCACAGTGGTGGTTGTCTTAGAAAATTATGGAAAGGCTGTGAAACGTAAGGTAAAGTATGTTATATACTTACTAAGGTTTCAAAAAAATTAAAGGAACTAATTTAATTGCAGAAAAATCAGTCGTGAAATAGCAGTTGTATATCTATACTGAGACATAGCCAAAATGCACTAGTTGTTTATAAAAGGTCTGTATCAACAATAAGGGGAAGAGAGGAAGCTGAGAGGGTATTTTAATTTTTTTGTAGACGGCAATATATTATCAGTTAACTAAGTAAACCGTTCAAGACAATCTGCTCATTTTCAAACCCTGACTCAATATATCATGAAAGTTGTGATATTTGGCAAGTTGCTTAATGATTAAAACATTCTCGTGTCATTTCCAGTAGTAATTTCTTTAAGGTGGGATGCTCTTCCAAATGTTATCCATAAGAAATCAAACATTACATAATATCAGAATTTGTGAAGTTACCTAAAGTCTAAGAACATATCAAGGATTAGCATAAACAAGGTAATACACAAGAAAATGAGATATAAATATGTCAGCAGGCATCAAATAATTCACACACATACATCTTTTTCTCAAGCTGTACACATCACCTCACTGCATTAGATCAAAGATATCAGTCTGATTCTTCAGTGAGAAGACACTTGGTGACAAAATCACAGGCGTAAGAAAATAATGATAGGAAACACCTTTCCATAATCATAGGGGAACCAACTGTGATATCTTATATTGCAATCAAAATATACACAAAATTCTCAAGTAGAATATAATTAAATGCAACTAGGATGATTGTCTTCTAGGGAGAGAAAAGAACTTAGTCAAGGTTTAAAAAAAGTTCTTCAAGAAGCAAGATGTGTATCATAGCTGAGTTTATGGCTGGGAGGTAGCATTCAATCAGACACATGAGAACTCGTCAGGAAGAGCGGTACCCTGAAATTGAATGATACTTTCTCCACGGACGTCATGGGACAAGTGGCTACAGTCATTCTTAATCCTATCTTCAGTAACTGATTTGATGAATATTTACTGTTGAAATCTCAGAGGTGTAAAATAATCCTCCATGATTTGTTTTTATGACTATTTTCCATCCTTCTGAAAAACTGTAAGACACATTTATTATTTTAAATGGGTAAGGTTGTATCCAACATAGTGAAAAATAATTTTTATCACATTATTCACATATCTTCATTACAGAGAGCAATGTTCGATTCTGGGTTTCATCATGATTCCAAGAACTTGGAGAGAATTGAAAGGGAAGCCAAGGATGAGCAATTCAGCAAATAATGTAAACTTGTGGAATTTAGATTCCGACTGCACTTTTCCTTCAGAGTCATAGATGGAGAGGCAAAGATGCCAGAGGACTAGAAATAGTGGGAAGTCCTTTTGGTTGAAATATTTTAATATTGCAGATACAATAAAGTCCTTTCAGTAAAATAGCAAAGGGTTCTAGGGAGAGGGATGTGAATTGGGGGGCAGCTCTGAGTAGCCTGGAGACTGGCCTCCCCAGTAGAGGATGATTCCCTGAGAGGGAGAAGCAGGTGCTCGTATAGAACTAAGCTCCACAGAGTGTGAAAGCCAAGGTCTTGTATTATAACACAGGCAAGCAAGGAATCTCACACAACTAAATCGTCTCCTCTGGGGCTTGGCCAATTTGAATAAAATATCAATAAGAACTATTTCAAAAGAACCATTGCCCAGTGCTTTCTAAAATAATGGATTGCAAAATGGGCCTACCTTCTGATTTCTTGAGAAACAACTGAGGAAGTAAAGAAAAGAAATAGTAAGTAGCTGCATGATGCTACTTAAAAAAAAAAAAACCAGATAATATAGAGAGGAAATGTGAACTAAGACCGCCAAAACTCAGTTATCATGTTTCTTGGTGGGAAAAAAGGGCAAAAGGAAAAAAAATCTAAAAGTAAATTTTCTTCCTTTTTTCTGTTTAGCTTTATATCAGGCGTACCCTGTAAACCAGGACTTCTAAGTTAACGAAGGAGAATTCAGGCAAATATTACCTAGGACTTGCCACGCGGCTGCTCTGGAAATCTAGCCCTATTCCTCTCGGGGCCTTTGAGGCCATCCCTAGAGGACAGTAAACAAAATGCATTTGCATTGGTTCTCGCCCATTTTCTGTGCCAAGGGACTACTCTCTATCCAGTTCTTATCAAGAGATACTCTGGATCTGAGAAAAACTGAGTTTAGAATTTGCCTAGATGTAGGATTTTTTAGTTAAGAATTCTAAACCCCTCATTATCACCAGGGGGAATCAATGTTATTACCCAATTTTTAAAAATAAATTTATTTAATTAATTTATTTATTTTTGGCTGTATTGGGTTTTTGTTGCTGGATGCGGGCTTGCTCTAGTTGCAGCGAGCGGGGGCTACTCTTCGTTGCGGTGCGTGGACTTCTCATTGCGGTGGCTTCTCTCGTTGCGGAGCACGGGCTCTAGCTGCGCAGGCTCAGTAGTTGTGGCACACAGGCTCAGTAGCTACAGCACGCAGGCTCTACAGCACAGGCTCAGTAGTTGTGGCACACGGGCTTAGTTGCTCCGCGGCATGCGGGATCTTCCCAGACCAGGGGTCGAACCCGTGTCGCCTGCATTGGCAGGCGGATGCTTAACCCCTGTGCCACCAGGGAAGCCCCATTACCCAATTTTAGTGATAGCAAAATCAAGGCACAGAAGGCACTGGCTTGTCTTAGGTTACCTCATCTGTTAAGTGTTTTCTTTATCTATAAAGTAAAAAAAAAAAAAAAAAAAAAAAGACCTATAATCCTCCCAGTAACTTGGAGGCATCTACTTGGCCACATGAATAATGAAAAGAGAAAAATATACTTTTAGATTGTTCAATATTGGGGAAAATAAAATGAGTATTTATTTGATGAAATCTGATTCCAGAATAAGTACTTTGGAGACAGTGATGGTTTCTCCCTCATGTTTTCTCCTTATATTTTGTCCATTTTTGCCATTTTGTTTTTGACCAAAGTAACATTTTGAATTTGTCAAATCTCTATTTTATTTCACAACTTTGGAAGACGCTGTTAAGAATACCAAGAGCCACTTTAGTCTTGAGGTAACTTAAAAAAGTCTTGTAGACGCTCAAATGGAATTTCCTTCTATGACTTTTGATTTCCCTGAAATTTGTATAGTTCAGTAGGGATTATATAGGAAACATACGTCTGTATTTCATAGAATGACTAGCATTGGAAATGTAATAATAAAGAGAAAGAGAAACTTAGGCCAACATAAAATACCATAACATAATTTCAGAGCAACTTATTTAGTGGAAGGTAGGTCACTGAACATTTGTAACTTCCCTGCAGGAAGAGCACCAGTGTGTAGGTCAATAACCAATAAACTGGCCTGAATAGTAAAACCTTTCCTAACCCGTTGTCAGTGTTTAGTAAACACGGTGTATGGACAAGTGTGTTTCCCTCTAGTATTCTGTAGCCTGGATCAGTCCATCTTCTTCTTGATAAATCCACCTTTTGTGCCAATGGCCCATCACAAAAAGCAGATCCAGAACTTTCATCTCCACCCAGGTCCACGCAGGGTCTGCTGGCCGCTTGGGCTCAGAAATACTTAGTCATTTGGACAGAATCTCTCAGAAAGAGGTCTATGGCCTCTGGCAGCGAGGAAGACCAACGCTCCTGCAGACAGGCTGTGATTTTTCTTGAGCGCTACTCTCACTCGGGTTTTATCACAGTGCACCGCACAGGAATTCCTCAGGTTCACTTAAGGGGTGGAAGGTGATTTTTCCTGTAGCTAGTGGATCTCTAACTTGCTGATGGTATTCCATGAACGTCGGCACTGATATGATTAGTGACAAGAATCTAACCACAAAATAAATCTGATTAATGTTGCCCTTTTTAGGAATCATCATGATTCATTTAATCTAAGCCAGAAAATACTCACTTAGCAGTTTGAAAACGCTGAGTACATGTAATTTCCAGTACATGTAACACTGGAAATTTCACAAGATATAATCATAAGGATATTATCTTATAAAAAGATCAGTCTCTTCAACTGGGTGAGAACGAGCAAATCCATTAGTAAAAAGAAATCACTTAAGGGCTTCCCTGGTGGCGCAGTGGTTGAGAGTCCGCCTGCCGATTCAGGGGACGCGGGTTCGTGCCCCGGTCCGGGAAGATCCCACATGCCGCAGAGCGGCTGGGCCCGTGAGCCATGGCGCTGAGCCTGCGCGTCTGGAGCCTGTGCTCCGCAACGGGAGAGGCCACAGCAGTGAGAGGCCCGCTTACCGCAAAAAAAAAAAAAAAAAAAAAAAAAAAAAAAAGAAATCACTTAATCTGGCAAAACCAAATATCTGTTCGCAGCCGACTTGTGCTAAAGGGTGTGTCTGGAGATCCTGACTGGTGGCAGCAAAAATAACAAAACAATGGTTCACAAGGTATGTTTCTACGGGCATGATCTGACTTTCACAGCTACTATTTTATATCAATATTTTTGTAAAAATTATAGTGATTACCAGAAAGATTAAGTAATTTGTACAAAGTCATGTGACTAGTAAGTGGCCAATCTGGAATTGAGACTGGTCCTAAAATACCGCGCCTGCCCTACCCCACCCCGGTCAGGTAGTCTAGAGTATGCTCGCCCCTTTACCCCACCTGTCAACTAAACTCAAGGAGCTACTGTGCGGTGTCAGTATAGGTTCCCTTCTAATAATACATGTACCATTGGTATAGGCAGTGCTTTCTGTGGCTGTATTATATAGTACATTTACCAGCATCTCCTTTTTCAGTCTAAATAATATTGGCATATGATATTCTTGTGTCTATGTAATGTAGTGAGGACAAATGCACATATAAAGGCACAATCCAAGCCACATGTTTTTCCCGTTACGAAGATAACTTTTTCACTCAATATCAAAAAGCAAACACCCCAATCAAAAAATGGGAAGAAGATCTAAACAGAGATTTCCCCAATGAAGACATACAAATGGCCAACAGGCACTTGAAAAAATGCTCAACATCGATAATTATTAGAGAAATGTGATTCAAAACCACCATGAGGTATCACCTCACATTGGTCAGAATGGCCATCATCAGAAAGTCTACAAGTAATAATGTTTGAGAGGGTGTCGAGAACAGGGAACCCTCCTACACTGTTGGTGGGAATGTAAATTGGTGCAGCCACTATGGAGAACAGCATGGCGGTTCCTTAAAAAACTAAAAATAGAGTTACCATATGATCCACGGACCCCACTCCTGGGCATATAGTTCCTGGAGAAAACTATAATTTGAAAAGATACATGCACCCCAATGTTCATTGCAGCACTATTTACAACAATCAAGACATGGAAGCACCCTATATGTCCATTGACAGATGAATGGGTAAAGAAGATGTGAGATATACAGACACACACAGACACACACAGACACACACACACACACACACACACACACACACACTGGAATATTACTCAGCCATAAAGAAAGAATGAAATAATGCCATTTGCAGCAATATGGATGGACCTAGAGACTATCATACTAAATGAAGTAAGTCAGACAGAGAAAGATAAATATCATATGACAGTGCTTATATGTGGAATCTTAAAATTAACACAAATGAACTTATTTACAAAACAGAAACAGACTCAGAGACAGAGAAAACAAACTTAGGGTTACCAAAAGGGAAAAGTGGGGGGAGGGATAAATTAGGAGTTTGGGAGTAACATATACACACTACTGTATATAAAACAGGTAACCAACAGGGCCTACCATATAGCACAGGGAACTATACTCAATATTTTGTAATAACCTAAAAGGGAAAAGAATCTGAAAAAGAATATATATATGTATGTATAACTGAATCACTTTGTTGCACACCTGAAACAAACACAGCATTGTAACCCAACTATACTTCAATAAAAATTAAAATAAAAAAATAAAATAAAATAGCATTCCCTTAATTATAAGATAATAGAAAAGATATAAAGAAGAAAATAAATATCACCTATAAATCTATGACACGGTAGTAACAAGTCTTTAAGTACCAGTTAATAGTCTTACAGATTTTATTCACACAGCTTATTTTAAATAAAAAAATAGGATCTCTTATATAAACTGTTTTACCTTCCCTTAATACTTTATAACTCATGAACATCTTCTTATATTGCTGGAAGTTTGTGTTAGCAAATGCTGAGAAGATTATACTTGACCTCATAGTGCATTCGTACAGTGACAAACATCAGTCCATACCTGGCATTTTCCAGCAAACACATTCCAAAACCTACAGTATGTAGAGATGTAGGAAAAGGAGGTCCCAGAAAGTGCTCCCAGGGAGAGCCTTTGTATAATTCATCACCCTATGAGAACTGATGTGTCATTTTTATTTTTATGAAACATAAATTTCCTGGATGCTGAATACTGCAGAACACTTTGCTAAGTTTAACTTTTCACCGCCATGGGAGACCAGCCCAAATAGAAAGAAATTTTGGTTGGGCAGATGAAGCTTGGCAAACGTACAGGTTAATTGTAATTTAGAAATGAAAAGTGAATTTGTGAAAAATATTAAAATGACTGAGTGGTTGGAGATGCCCATCCACTTGAAGGGAACTTTTCTCTGCCGTATGATACCACCTGGGTAAACATCGAGCTGTGTCCAGTGTAGTCAGAACCCAGCCCAGACCAGCAGCTCCACTGTCCCCTTCGCCAACAGGCAGGGAATGAACCCAGAGGGGCACTGTGGTTAGGGATTTCCCAGTCCCTGTGGTACTGATGAAGATGAAAATGAAAAAGAAGATGAGAGAGTATCCCACAGTCAGATTTAATGAAAGTAGAACACAAATATTTATTAATTTTATTAATTCATTCATTCAACATTTATGAAGCACCTACTTTGACTCAGAAGGAAGTTTCTCTTGCTAGTTTATAGTGTGTGTGTGTGTGAGACTGTGTGAAGGCACCTGTACATGTGTAGAATAAACACAAATGAATAAATTAGAAACTATGATTAACATGTAACAGATTTCAGACTTATTTTCTTTAGGCCGTTTACGTGATGCTCATGTCCTTAAAGCTCTTGCATTATTTTTTAACCTCTGGATGGAATGTGTAGGATGATACTTGTGTTCTTAAAACATTGGATGGAGTTTTAATCAAGTTTACATCAACTCCACTCTGCAACATTTTTAATATTTTCCTCAAATGGTGATTTGAGACAATCTCTGCCTCTGCTTATCTATCACTCATTCATTTATTAAGAACCAATTGTAATTTAGATAAGAATAAACTTACCTTCCAGATGGAAAGACACAAAAGTCAAGAGGACCAGGGACAGAGGACTGGCCTCTATGATGTAGGTGCAGTTCATGTTGTTGTCATATTGCTTTGGGTAGTTTGGAGAAACAATGTAACCTGAAGGATTAGTGAAGTTCCTTCCACATCCTTAGTGGGAAGAAAAAGCCATTATTAGAACATTTGTTCTCCCAGACAACATCTCTTTATCAGTGAGGGAAAGCCTCAACTTTCCTAAGCGCTCTAGAAACATATTCTCTGAGCTACTCCAAATGGAAGTAACAATAACTAAAAGAATGGAGCTCTGATTTAAAAATAAATATGCAAAATCAGAATATTATACAGTTTTTAGAAAAATGATGCAGAGTTTTGGGCTAAGTAGAAATTTTACCACAAATCCATTGCAAATCACTTAATTTTAAGATATTAAAGGAAGAATAACTTAGCAAAGCTTGAAGAGGATTCATGTAGCTAAAGAAATAAAACTAATGAAAAGTGATCTGTACCAGATCAATACGCTTAACAGTTTTAAAATATCTTATTATATTATAGAAAAATATGTTCTTTTCATTACCATTGTAATATGGCTATAAAAATAATACCTGCTTTATAAAAATGGTTGAATTTACTAATCCCAACTCAAAAAAGTCTCACATGATTCCCAGGTGTCAGAAATGAAGAGAACTACCTTTTTACCACTAAAATGACATCTGTTTTATCTAACCACTAACTAGTTAATCCACACACTCCCTATCTATCACATCGATACAAAACATAAGTATCCTTTTAAACTGATATTAAAACACACACATACACAGACACAACGAACCAAGTGAAGGCCTAAAATTAGGTCTGCGGTGGTCCTTTGTTACTGCCTTTACACCACCCTCTTATTCATGTCTGAAATACCTGTTCACTGCATTATTTCCTCTGATGCCTTTTGTCAAACTTTTCCCTAAACAGTGGCTTGGGTGCTACTTGATTTAATTCAGCCAACAAGCACACACACCACTGTGTCTCAGACTTGAAAACTACACGTCCCACTCTTCTACCTGGTGAGTAGTCGTCAGAGAAGGAAGGGGAAAACCCGAAGAAAGCGGCCCCCAAGGTTGACTGAGCGTGAGAATCCCCCGGGTGAGAGCTCACACGTGCAAGTCCTGCATTTCCATAGGCCTGGGGGGAAGACCGTGTATTTACAGCCCCAGGTGGGTTCCATGCAGGCAGGCAATGCGCTTCAGGCCCGGCCTGCTGATGGTCTACTAATTACGGCCTCCTGGGCTTCTGCCCAATTCCTGCCCCATGCGGATTTTAGGGTTAATTTCAGACATTAGCGACGGGCACTCAGGCCTTCTACATCATTTCTCTACTGACCTACGGTTGGATTCAGTTCCATTCTTGCTGATTTGGAAGGAAGGGTGCACTCAGGATTAGGTGGCCCACCCAGACTTTCCCCATGGCCCTCCAAACCAGCCAACCCTGGAGCAGAACCCTTCTCCCCAAGCCTGCCTGTGGCAGCCACGCCCTTCCAAGGGCCCCTGGGTTTGGTTTTCGGCGCTACTTACGGCTAACGAAGGATGCAGAGAAGCCCTGAGCTGGGACCTCCTGCGACTGGAACACAGCAGTGAAGGCGTTTCTGGGCGTGATGACGGGACCCGGGGCCACGCTCCCGCAGCTCGAGGCTAACAGGGCCTGGTCGGCCTCCTGAGTGCCTGCCCACACCTGGCAAAGCCAGAAACATGACTTAGCGCTCCAGGTTTTCCCTCGTCAATGTTTAATTTGTGCTCAGGCTGGAAAATAATAGCACTCAGGTGTATATAGACTAAACGTAATAGTAAATAAAGCAATATTTTCTTTTGAGAACCACTTCTTTAGGCTGCTTTTTTATAGTATAGCCCGTTCGTGACTCTTGCAAGGAGACTGTTCATTTTTGTGTATCTAGGCAGTGATTTAAAAAAAACAACAACCCTCAATCACTACCCAGTTTCCTCTTGCTGTTTCCTAGTTGACCTGATCTAGCTCAACTTGCTACATGCCGGGGGAAACAGAGCAGCATGTGTGCCACTGTGGGGTTGACCATTTGTCCTGGATGGCTGGCAAAGTGTGGGTTGCAAGTAGAGAAGATTTACCAAGCACGAAGCCCATGGGAAGAAAGTGGATATGAACTCCAGGTCTACATGTAATTGGCATGAATTGGGATAAATCATGGAAGACTTCCTGGCACTGTTGAATTTTAAGGTTCATTTTGAAGAAAGGATGAGATTCAGTCTCTCTGCAATTCACTAAAGACTGCGTCACCAACTCCCAGGTAGACCCTGGCCACCTTACAAGGAGCAAACGATGATATGCTCACTCGAGAAACAGTTGCTGGGGAACAGATTGTGAGGATCAAAATTCCAACTTTGATCAAACCAATCCTAGACCAACCTAGGGAAGGATATTCATCATAGAATCACGTTTAAATGCAAATTCCAACTGCGAAAGGAGCTGCTGCGGAGCTGCTGAGTGTGTAGGAGGGGCTTTGCCTGACTTCAAGAGAGGCCTGAAGAAGCCCCAGGGGCAGGAAGGGGCAGGGCTAGTTCAAACAGAGCGAAAACTGAGTCAGGAATGAGGCGGGGCTGCAGTCAGTGCAAGCCCTGTGGCAGGTCAGGGGTCCGGGCCACATCCTGAACGTGGCAAGGGGCCTCCAGGAGGCTTGAAGCTCACAGTGGAGACGAGAAGGAAAAGAGAGGACACTGGGAGATCAGCCAGGAGTCTGTGCAGTAGTTCAGGCAAGAGATCACGGTTCTACAGTGTTGAGTCACTCAAGGAAAGTACTCATATTAGGTGATAAATGCACATTATTGGGGGAAAAGGACGGTTAAACTTGTTTAACCAGCAAGTCTCAACCGGGAGCAATTTTGCCCTTCCTGGGGGCATTTGGTGATGTCTGCCAGTGTTTTCAATGGTCACATTTGGTGTGGGCATGGCATGTAGTGGGCAGGAGCCAGGGGAGCTGCTCATCGCCCTGTGATGCCCCTCCCCAAACCCCCAACTAAGAATTATCTAGCCCAGGAAGGCAAGAAGGTAATTGGGTTTGGATTAGTCTTACTTAACTGTTCAACATTCCCTTCACATCAAATTACTCATTCTGAACATATCACTCTCAGGACTATTCCTCAAACAAAGCAATCACACACCAAGCTGTTACAAACGTTTCTATTAGCAAATAGCGCAGGGGAAGAGGTGTGAGGTAACGCCAGTTCAGGGCACCATCAGCTCTTTAAAGTCGTATCATTTCAATTGATTCTCAAACACTGCGAATCCTGCTGTTAATCATCTTACTGAGGTCCAATTATATTTGCCATTTATGAGATATGGGAGGTGCCTGGGACTGGAACAAAAGCAAAGATATTCTGCCAAATCAAAAAATTAAAAAAAGGTCAGGGGGGCTTCCCTGGTGGCGCAGTGGTTGAGAGTCCGCCTGCCGATGCAGGGGACACGGGTTCGTGCCCCGGTCCGGGAAGATCCCACGTGCCGCGGAGCGGCTGGGCCCGTGAGCCATGGCCGCTGAGCCTGCGCGTCCGGAGCCTGTGCTCCGCAATGGGAGGGGCCACAGCAGTGAGAGGCCCGCGTAGCGCAAAAAACCAAACAAACAAACAAAAAGGTCAGGAAAGAAGTGCACATCCCCTAATTTCCCTAATATCCCCTTTATGTCCCCTGACCCCCTGCCTTTAACTATCCCAGGAAAGAGTATACAAAAGTTTTCTAACCGCATTCTGTTAAACTGTAAACATGACTTACTGACAGATCTGCATATGCTACTTTTACAAACATCACTCAAGAGGTGAAGTGATAAGAGCTAAAACTTTTAGGAAAGAATCTCCAGTTCTTTAACAAAGAACTTCAAGAATCCTCACGGGCTTATACTTTTCCGAAGCCATTAATTATGGATCTGACATCTCTACCTTGTGGCTCAAGAACACGGGTGTTATAATGATAATAATGGTAAAGACTTGTTAAATATTCATCAATACCTGTCAGTCAAGATCTCATTTCATTGGTTCTATGACCTAGAACTCATTTAAATGATATTGGACCTACAAAACGTTACAAAACTGTCAAAAACTTTCTGACGTTTCTTAAGGTTTGTACAATTCAGCCTGGCTTTAGGTGATATTTTATCACTCAAGCAATTTAAAAAAAACGTTTCCTGAGTATCTGCAGATTCACACGCAGTTGTAAGATACAGAGAAATCCCCTGTACCCATTTCCCAGATTCCTCCAACAACGACAGCTTGTAAAACTGTAATGTAATATCATAACCAGGACGCTGACTCGACACAGTCCACCCGGCTTAGTTCCCCAGGCTCACGCACGTGTGTGTGTATTCGGTTACATACAAGCTTATACCACCACATTCAAGACACCAAGCAGGTCCAACACCGAGGTTCCCTGGAGTTGCCCTTTTATAGCCACACACGACTCATGCCCACACTCACATCTTGCTAACCTCTGGTAGTCTGTCCTCCGTTTCTAAGCATTGTCATTTCAAAACTATTATGTAAATGGAACAATAGAGTATGTAACCTTTGGGGATTGGCTTTTTTCACTTGGTTTAATTCCCTGGTGATTTGTTCAGATCGTTAGCCTGTCAAAAGTTTATTTCTACCGAGGAGTTGTACTCCACGGTATGGAGGTACCAGAGTTCACTGAAATATTCACCCGTTGAAGGACATGTGGACTGATTCCAGTCTTTGTCTACTGCCTATACAGCTGCTCTGAACACGTGTGCACAGGTTTTTGTGCAGACACAGTTTACAGTACTCTGGGAGAAGTGCTGGATCTTACGGTAAGTGCACGTTTAGTTTTATCAGAAGGTGCCAAGCTGTTTTTCAGAGTGGCGTGCCATTTACGTTCCCACTGGCAACGAATAAGGGATGCAGCTTCACTGCAGGCTTGGCAGGATTTGGTGCTGTCGCTGTTTTTATTCTGGGCAGCCTGACAGGTGTGTGGCAATCATTGTGGTTTGAAGTCTCATTCTTCCTAATGGCTATGTAGTGATGTTGAACATCTTTTCGTATGTTCATTCACCACCCGAATATCCTCTTCGGTGAAATATCTGTTCATATCTTTTGCCCATATTCTAATTGGACTCTGTATTTTTACTGTTGGGTGTGAGAGTTCTGTCTATACTTTAGATAGTAGTCTGTTGTCAGGTAAGTGCTTTGGAAATCTCTTCTCCCGGTTTGTAGCTTGTCTTTTCATCTCTTTACAGAGGAACATATTTTTAATTTTGATATGGTAAAATGTATTAATTTTTCCTTTTACGGATTATTCTTTTGAGGTTTAGTCTAAGAACTTTTCATCTATCTCTAGGTCCCAAAGATTTTCTGTTCTTTTTCTCCTCAAAGTTTATACCTGTATATTTACATTTAGGTTCATGGTCTATTTTGACTTTTTTGTTGTTGTTGTTGTTGTTTTGCGGTACGCGGGCCTCTCACTATTGTGGCCTCTCCCATTGTGGAGCACAGGCTCCAGACGCGCAGGCTCAGCGGCCATGGCTCACGGGCCCAGCCACTCCGCGGCACGTGGGATCTTCCCAGATCGGGGCACAAACCCGCGTCCCCTGCATCGGCAGGTGGACTCTCAACAACTGCGCCACCAGGGAAGCCCTATTTTGAGTGAATTTTTGTATAAGGTTTGAGGTTAAGGGCTGCTTGCTGGAGCTGAGCCCCTCTTGCCTGTCTTGTTTACCCACCTCAGTATCTCTTGGCAAAAACTGGAGTCTCAGGCCCAGCAGAGAAAGAGTGTGTTTCCCAGGCCACTGAGTTTTGTCAGAGTTCCAGATGGATCCCACCCGCCAGTGGTTCAGCCTTGCCTGCTGTCAGAGGGATTCCCATTCCATCCAGAGGAGAAACGGGACTGAATAACTTTTCACATTCCATTTTTCCAATGAAGAACTTGAAAGACTTTACTTTGTCTATATATTTGATGTTGACTCAATTCCTGAGAGAGTTCGTTTGTTTCATGAAAAAAGCAATTAGGAAAAGTGTATACGATGTTTTGTTTTACATGTATTACATACAAGTCTAGGATTTTTATTGAAACAGCATGCATGGATCAGTTAGATATAAAACATAATTTGAGAGATCATGTAAAATAATAACAACATCGACAATACAATCCACTTCTACTCATTAGGTGGTTTTATATTCCAAGTACTGAGCACTATTTATGTTATTATATCATATTACATCTAATGCTTAAAACAGTCCTACTAAAGTAGGAATTATTCTCTTCATTTTACAGCTGAGTAATTTAAAGCCCAGATGTGTAATTGGCTCATAGAGGAACATTCAGGTGGTAAATGCAAGAGATGCGGAGCCCAGGTGAATGTTCTTTCCCCTAAAAGGTGTATGTCCCCTTAGCGATAGAACACATGATATAAAATAGCACAGATGGAATAAACTTGTAATACAGTTATCACGGTCATAAGTCAATGAATAGTGATGTCAGTGCCACAGGAGCAGTATTTACAACTGGAGAGGAAGAGAGCCTTACTGACTGACCCATGGTCATGATTTTACACGGATGGGTCCCTCACGTTCTGGTCAGCTTGTGGGCGCTTAAGGCTCAGGTGAAGGCTGGCACTAGTGCATGTCTAGCCTTCTGTAATTTTTATAGGATCCTCTAAATGTGGCCTGTCATGGTGACTTTGATTCATTTTGTCCTTGAGGGTCTATTAGAAAGAAAGAAAAAAGAAAAGAAAGAGAAAGAAAGAGAGAGAGAGAGAGGGAGGGAGGGAGGAAGGAGGAAAGAAAGAAAGAAAAAGAAAGAAAGAAAGAAAGAAAGAAAGAAAGAAAGAAAGAAAGAAAGAAAGAAAGAAAGAAAGAAAGAGAAAGAAAGAAAGAAAGAAAGAGAGAGAGAGGAAGAAAGAAATCTGCCCTTCTCTCTTTAGTTTCTGTAGAAAGGAAGAATCGTAAATGCTCATGAGAATTTAATAAGGTGAGACAATCTCCTAAATTAAGTGTCTTTGCTTATGTATTAGTGAATGAAAGTCACAGGGCAATGTGTGTTGTGGTCCAAATTTTAACTCCTAGTGGTTGAGGTTTCTCACTTTTTCATTCAAGAAATCCAAGCAGCAAAATTGTCCTTCTCCTCCTTTGAGAGGCAGTGAGTCATTTCTAGTCTAAACGTTTACGTTCCTGCAACCAGCTTGGCTCCAATTAAATATACAAGTGCACTGACCTTCACAAAACTGGTCCGACACTGTCCGTCCCCGCTGGGGATGAGGAAGTTGTTGTCAAAGCTGAGTTCCAAGTGTTTACTTTGGTGAGTAATGACTGTCCAGGAACATCTGACGTTCTCGGGAAAATTCTGAGGCCAGTGGGGGGATCTGATTGTACCATTGTCTAAATGAAGTATTCCACCACAACCTGAAAAATTGTCATGGAAAAAGTCATTATTTTGTGATGAAAATAACAATTTTGGTAACTGAAGACTTCTGGAGAGGACGCATTTCTAAATGTGAGATATCAGTGTGTCTTTCCTTACATATGAGTCTCTGACCTTCAGGGCAGGTCCACAACAAGGACTCTCAGCAAATGGAAGGTCACTGAAGCCACAGGAGGCTACAGCTGTTACTGTTCCGTTACACCTATACTGAACTCACCTGAGACCATTAATCCTTGCCATGAAGAGGACAGACTTCTATCCTGTCTTCAAACAAGAGCAATAATTTTTACTCCCCTTGAGGCTAGGTAGTATTTGTGGCCCAACAATCTCAAGCTTTGTATTTTATTGCCACTAACACCTGAGAATACAAGTCTATACTCATCTGCAATTTTACGCTAACATCCTGGACGGGAGAAAATGATTTTGATCATTTAATCTTAAGATTAAATCTTAAGATTTAGATCACGTAATCTTCCATTAAGTAACCTGGTTCGTTCATATTGAAATGCTGATGGATGAACAATAAATTACAGGGATTGAAAGAAAGAAAAATCTAGAACTATTTTGTAATATTAAAGTATGTTCTTAAGAGATGGCAAAAGAAAAAAAAATATGAACTCAAAACAAAATGAAGTTAAAGAGTATTCCCTGTATCTTTTGCTTTTAAACCCTTGGAAAACCAATGGTTCACCTCAGCTCCCCTCTGCTTCAGCAGTGCTCAGAGAGCTCCCCAAACACCTGACTCTTCTAGAAATAGCTGCCCTGTGTGATGCTGCAAGACTACATGAGATCCTGACAAAAGTGTCCAATGCAAGGCTTATATTTTCTGAGAGTTTCCATGAAATGAAATTTCCATGAAATGTCATAGTTTGCAGGTACCACAAGTAATCTTTTGAAATAGAATCTATCATGTTTTGCCCCATACAGAGCATTCATTCTAAGTCACAAATCTTATCTTGTCACTTTGCTGCTCAGAACTCTTCAGATAGCTCCCCACTGCTCGAGGGATAATATAGAAGCCAAGGCTCTCCAGGATGTGGACTACTTATTTTCCTGCCCTCAGCTCACCACTCAGCATTCTGCCTCCATGGTCCAAATATGTTCAACTACTTGTGATTCCAACACATATTTGCTATTACTTGTGATTCCCTAGTTGTACCATGGCCCTTTGCCTGTGGAGACAGCACGGTGAAGTATTAAGATCAAAGTTTCTGGGCTCTGCTGTCTTCATTCAAATCTTGACTCTGCTGATCGTCAGCTCCACGAGCTGGGCAAATTATCCACCCATTTCTCCTGTTTCCACCCACGCAAGTGGAGAAAATGTGCACTGATACTGTGTCTTCCTTACAAGGTTGCTTCATGAGATGTCATGTGTAAACATTTAGAATTGAGTCTGACAGAGAGTAGGTACAAAAGGTATACTTGTTGGGCTAGTTAATAAATTTTAAAAATACATCGATGATAAAAGACAGTAAGCGCAGAGAATGTTCTTTCTTTTACCCAAAGTCTCTGTGTTCCATGTAGCATAAAAGCCACCATTTTGCACCGAACGGTCCGTGTTAAAAATCACCACCAGCTGGTTGGAACCCGACTGGATTGTCCTGGGGTTTGAATTTCCACAGTAGTGTCCTATGATGGGTGATCCGGGGGAACCACCGTTTCTGACTGTGACAGCGTCCCAAGCACAGGTTGAATGGGCTTCAATGTCAAAATCACTGAATGTCAGCTGCAGGAGAAAAGGGAAGAAATGAGGAAACACTCTGAGCTGTAAGTGAGCCTATCTACGTAGAGTTCGACTGAAGTCCTTACACACCCTTTTATTTTGTTTTAATTTATATAATTTGGTATTTATGTCTCTTATTTCATTCTCCCTTGTCCTCCTCTATTTTTTTCTCATTGAAGTTTCTCTTGGAAATTTTGAGAAGGGGTATTTCTCCCAGAACGGGAGTCATTGGGGTCATCCTCAGTCCCCTGGGCTGGGATGGCAACTCATATCAAGAATGTAAATACATCTCTTTTCTGAATGGGGAACTGTCTTCTATAGAGAGCTTCTCCTGTGCTTGAAAAAGAATGAAAGATATTTCATTCTTCATTAGTTGTAAACTTGTAGATGCCAATGTATATACGCTAAGCAGAGAATTTTAGGGAGAAGATGACCTGGATCAAAGCCTATTCTAATCACTTGCTTATTGAAAGAACTCTGTTTCCACACAGGACATGGTACTTTTGTTGTATAATTTCAGAATTATTTTACCCACTAATCAAAACTCACAGTGATGGTGTGGCCTTGTGGGGCTTCCAACAACCAAGAACAGTGGGTCAACCTGTCGTAAGAGGCTGGATAGTTGGGGCTTGAGATCACTCCACTCTCACCTATCTGTACTCCACCACAGTCTGAAATTAGATTGTAAACTTCTAAATAAGAAAGGAAAAAAAACACCAAATTCTGTAAAGCCAAAGTAAATACTACTTATAGCCATCGTACTTTATGATTTAAAAAAAGGACAATAAATGAACAAATAGATGAAACTGTATGAAAGCAAAGTAAAACTAGATGGAAGATTAGAAATAAACAGAATCCCATATAGTGTTAATCAAATGGAATCACACAGTGAAGGCAGGCTCAAGTTTGATACAAAGGAGAAGGAAGATTATCTGAACCATAAATGGAGAATAATTAGATGAGCATAGAACTGACAGTAAATGCACTAGGGACAAAGGAAAGAACATTGCCTTTCTTCAAAACACTAGGCCTGTGAAAATAAATGTAAGCTTGAAGAATATGATGAGGACCATAACTAAAGACTTTGTCGTTTGACAACAAGCACATATATTGTAATCAGCTACCAAAGTGTATATTAGTATAGCAAGTTGAAACATGGATACATTTCCAAAGCATGGTATGGTCTGATGTTCCACACAAATAATACTGCTTCCTGAAATCTGACTCTTTTCTTTCAATCTGAGAAAGAAAAACCAGCTGGCAACATGGTTGACTGAATAGATCATCAATCTCACTCTTTTCTCCAACCAACCATTTGGTTATAACACAAAGAAATGTTAAATAAAATTATAACCAAAATATATTTGATTCACAGCCCAACTTAATGGAAAGAAAGGAGATCTCTAAGAACTATAAACAATAAATGTACTCAAATTCCAAGGGGTATCTTAAACTGAGAGTGTGTCGGTCTAAGAGGATATAGAATCAAGATGTGGGCCCCAGGAGTTGTGGTTTGAGGTTTGATGATCAGGCAAAAAGAGAACATATGGCCTTGGACCTCCACAAAAGCAAGGGCTTTTACATAAAGTTTGGAATCTAAAAGGACTGCCATATTAGTGAAATGGACTAGGAAGACTCTAATGGCCCAGAGAAGCAGCAAGGAGGAGTACTGTCTGTCTTGGGCTGAATTTTCAGGTACAAACTGAATGTCACAGATACAAATCTAGCACAAAACATTGGCAAATGTTGTTTAGTAATATGTCCAAAATACACATGATGGCCAAGTAGGGTCTATCCCAGAAATGAAAAGATGGTTTAACAAGAGAAAAATCTTTTAATACAATTTTTCACATTAACACATTAAAGTAGGAAAAAAATAGGATCATCTCAATAGATGCAGAAAAACCATTTGCTAAAATCTGACAGTAAAAAAAAAAAACAAAAAAAATTTTTGTACACCATGAATTGAAGAGACTTCCTTTAATGTGATAAGGAGTATTTATTGAAAACCTATGAGAAGCCAGTTTATTTAACAATGAAATGTTACAGTCATTCACATTAAGGTCAGAAACAAGATGCTGTCATCCCTTGCATTTGACATTATGATGGTGGCCTTAGCTAGTGAAATAAGACAAGAAAAAGAAATCAAGAATTGGGATTGAAAGAGAAAAATTGCTATCAATTTGCAGAAGATATGATTGTTTACACAGAAAAACCAGAGGTAATTTATAGACAAAATACTAAAACTGATAAGAGTCTAGCAAGATCTGTGGGCTAAAGATTGATGTATTAAAATTTAAAAATTCCTAGATATAGGCCACAACCAGCTAGAAAGTATAATTAAAAATGTCTCATTGACACTACCAACAAAACCAATAAATAAACCTAGAAATACATCTAACAAAATATATGCGAGATCTTTATGGAAAATGTCATTAAAAAATTTATGTATTATGTTATTGCCAGAGTTGGAGAGCTTATCATAAGTCTTACCTGTAAAGGAATACTGTGCATGGAATCCAACATGTTCTACACGTTCGTTGGTGACAAAGTGTATCCATACCTGAGGATAAGGTATAACCAGTGGCATGCTAGGTTCTGAAGCCCCACAAAGTCTCCATATCAGAAGCCCATCAGCATTACCTGAGCAGAATAACACACCAGTGTCACCATATATATATATCTTTTGAAAAATATATCCAATGAATTCAGTGGGAACAAATAATAAAAAAATTTTAAGCTATTACATTGATGCACATTTAAATTCTGGTTTAATAGCAGACATTTCACAAATCTCCTTTCTATCTTTCTCAACTACAAAGGAAAGAGTGCCTCCAATGGGTAAAAAAGAATGCTTTTTTTGGTATGGGCCTCTTTCTCTATCATAGGTGTCATTTTGTTCCAATTCATGTTTTCATAATTATTGTTTAGCATATCTAAACAGAGACACAACTGTTAAAAAACTTAAAAAAAAACTTTTGGCTGTGCTTTTTTCTTTTTTTAAGGAGTAAAAACCACAATACCAATAGTGACAAAATACATCAGCAAGATAAAAGTGATAATTACCTAAAATTTTAATAATTTCTTCACTGTATTTAATCAACTAAAATGAATGGGATATTCCATACTCAAGCTAAGAACTATCAGATTTGGAGGTATTTTTGTGAATATTATTTTCACAGTAATTTGATGATCATTTACTGCTCACACTTATCTCCTCACGGTTTAGTCTGTCAGACAACATCACTGACCTTAAAAGTCAACAAAATATAGTATTCTGTCTCTAAAATGAGGGAATGGAGAGGAGATTGCATTTAACTGAATGAAATTTGATAGATAGCTGCTCTGTTTGATTCTATAAGCCAGTGGTTTTGAACCAAGCAGAGGGGCTGAGGATTTATCAGAATCCCGTGCAGAACATTCTCAAACTACAACTTCCATTTCCCTCATAAGCCTTTTCTAGGTTCATCTCCCTCCAAGAGGCCAGATGATTCTTCTGCTGAGGCAGTTGGTCTGTGACCATAAACTTTATCAAATTCTCTTTCTGCCCTCCATGTTCCCAAAGCCAGCATCAATTTCTACAGTTGCCCCAGTACATTGTCGCCAGCAAACTGCATTAGCGTTCAGCCTCCTTTTCTTTAAATTTTGCAATAACATGGAACCCAGTGAGCCTTAGACAGCATAGCTGATATATTGATATACTGTTACTTTTCTCCCTCTTTTTTTTTTTCTTTAGGGGGAAAAGAGTGCCAATGTAACACTGGGGACAATTCAATGGATAACCTGTGCTTCCACTATAGGAAAGAACTAAAATGGATTTATCAGCCATGAATGCAGATTTTAAAAAAATTCTTAAGATGATTATAGTTTACCAGGTATAAATCCAATTCTATTATGAAAACAAAGACAAACTTGGCTGCTTCGGGGATAATTTCCTAACCAGCTTCTATGTGCTTCTCCGTTTAATGCATTGCGAAGTTTCTTTAGACTTCTAAGGCCTAAGGAGAATTCCACGGCCTCTTCTGTGAATCCTGTAAATTCAGGAAACCACCAGCACACATTCTGACCATGTTACGTTCTAGTCTCTGAAGAAAGAAGTCTTGAGTAGATGAGAGTTGAAGGGACCATTTGAACGCATTAACAGAGCAAAGACAAACCGGAATCTCTCCTGGGTAAATGTCACATCAACTGAGACACAGGGTCTAGTCGAAAACACTGATCCATCTCATTCCTTGTTTATAAGGCATGTTGTCCCCAGCCGGGCACGTGCAGAATGATGGCTTGGTCTGAACAGTGCTCTTCTGGATCTTATATATAATACATACATTTACAGCCCTATGTCTCCCTGCATTGCTGGTGGCCTCCAGCCATAAGAAGAAGGCTGCAGGTGAATGGGAGAACGTGCTCCTTGATGGGACTCACCCGCTCGGAACTCAAGGACATCAAACTGACAGTCCTGGTGACTTTCTAGGTAAAAATCCTCAAAATGAATGTAAATGGAGGAGTTTCCCTGGTGTGGATTGCTGAGCGTCCATTCGCAGTTTAGGTTTCTTGAGTAATTACTGACTCCATCGTAGCCAGGAGAAGTAAAGTTTCCCACAACGGAACTTGTAAGGGACCCA
Organism: Grampus griseus; assembly: GCF_964374135.1. NCBI lineage: Eukaryota > Metazoa > Chordata > Mammalia > Artiodactyla > Delphinidae > Grampus > Grampus griseus. The sequence goes on from NC_139018.1 coordinate 171,612,642, forward strand.
CCACACACTGAGAAAACAGAAGGCAACAGAGAAAGTAGTTGTCAGATCCATGCCATAGCAGAAGATACAAAGAAGACAGAAAAAAATAACTACAGCAACCACAGCAGCTTCTTATTGCTTTGATTTGTTTCTCTAGATGAAGTCAGGTCAGGGCTGTGGGTGAGGGGCTGCCTCCTCATGCCGCCTACAGAAGTGGTTTCTGTGGATTTAGAAAGAAAGATGTACAAAAATAAGCAGCTTCTTTATTTTCCTGAAGATGTAGATTAGGTGGGTGGGGTTTGGCTTTGTGTCAGTATTTCCTCACGTGAGCCTGTTGTTCATTAACATTTAATTTAGAGCAACATCTAAATATAATGGTGGTCCTGATGGCTATGGCTTAGAATTTAGTTTAGAATTTAATTGGATAAAATTAAATTTAATTTTTAAATTAAAAATTAGAGAATTTAATTGGATAAAACAGATAATATAACATGGGCATTCCAGTGAATTGGCTCCTTTTTGATAGGGAACGAATGCTCCTTGTATCAATGAAATAACTTAAAGGTCTTAAAAAAATATTCAGTTCCACTCTTCCTCAATTTTAAAGCTCTTAGATAATAACAACAATCCAGAAAGTAGGAGGATATTTACAACAGAAAGGCCACATCTTGCTCATTTTAAACGCTCTGTATCGTCTGTGAACCCCCTCAGTCACGTACACTGGAAATCTGTATAAGGATGGATGGATGCCTAAGAAACAATAAAATCCGTGTGTCTTCAATTACTTTACTTACTATCCGGGAGTAAGCTGCCCCTCAAGAGGTAGTTATCCTCTTCCAGGATAAAAGAGCTGACCAAGGGCTGCGGGACTGGCAACCAACTATTATGGTGACACTGCATGGAACTGAGCTAGAAGTTCTTCCAACAGCATTTTCTAAATTTTCTAATTCACAACAGCAGTTTTCTTTCCAAAACTAGAGGTTTCTGTCTTCTGTTTTGGGGGTTTTGTGGTTGGGTTTTCTATCTGGTTATGTCTGTCTTTTGCGGAAGATCCGAGGTGTGACTTTGATCTCTAAAGGGGACATGCATGGCTCCACTGCTGTCGGCAGTAGCTGTGGGACACCTGCAGCGCAGACGATAACACAGGTGTATTTGTAACATCCTCTATTACCTGCGTCTTCACTGGACGTATAGGAGGCAGAGAAGCCTCCATATGGCCTGGATCCATCAGTGAAATAAACAACCTTCATTGTATTTCCCGAAGATTTGATCTCATTGGTACCATTCACGCTGCTACACAGTTTCTCTAGCTGGGGTGAGTTACTTCTAATTCCATTAAATACCTGTTGGAAAAAACAGTTTAACCTTTAGACACAGTCCATCTGACTGAGTATTTCCTAGGAGGTTACGTTCCCAGACCAGACACAATTCCTTCTAAGAAAACTCTGTGCTAAAATGCATTACTTAACAACATGGGCACTCAGCCCAGTGCCACAAGCCACCACGTTACCTGGAGCACATTTTGTGGCCTCAGGGTCACTGCACTAAAATGGAAGTATTGCAGTCATGCCCTCCTGCCATGTGGTGACAAGTGAAAAACTGCTGTGCTCTTTGCAACTGGAAACTGTGATCAAAACGTAAAGAAGCTATGCCAACACGCTCACATCTTAGTTCACAGAGTTCACTGGGGAACAGTTTTGTTTAACAATCCCTCAGGACCTTTGATATTTGGAAAGAAGGCTTAAATGTTAATCTCTGATGATCTGAAGTATAGAAGAGCTCAAATTTTTTTTTTTGTTTTTGCGGTACGCGGGCCTCTCACTGTTGGGGCCCCTCCCGCTGCGGAGCACAGGCTCCGGACATGCAGGCTCAGCGGCCATGGCTCACGGGCCCAGCCGCTCCGCGGCATGTGGGATCTTCCCGGACCGGGGCACGAACCCGTGTCCCCTGCATCGGCAGGCGGACTCTCAACCACTGCACCACCAGGGAAGCCCAAGAACTCAAATATTTTTAAATGCCATTTTTTTATTGGAGTATAACTGTTTTACAATGTGTTAGTTTCTGCTGTACAACGAAGTGAATCAGCTATATGTATACATATATCCCCTCCCTCTTGGACTTCCCTCCCACCCAAGTAATTTTAAAAATCAATCTCAATATAATAGTTCTTTCCTACTTAGTCACGCATTCAAAGCTTCAATTTTCTTTCCGGTTTGAATTTTTAAAAATGGACTAGAGTATTGTGGACTCCAAAATATTCAACAACTCCAGTTATGCACACAGTTATGACAATTGGCAAAATGTTATTCCACTTCTTTACACATCCAAGGGAATATTTCAGCACAGCTCAAGAAAGATCCAGAAGTAACTAAACAATAATAGATTGAGCGAGTGATAGTCCTGTTTCTAAGAAGGACTTGAATGGCTTACGATTAGAAATAATGAGGCAGAGTGGGACACTAAGAGCTATGGAGAAGGATAATGTATTCCATAACAAAAGCTGTACGCTTTTTTGTTTACTGTAATTGATCATTAAATTTTGTTCTTCGGGAGCTTCTGGTTTAAAAAGTGACTTCCGGCTCATAGGACAGGACACAGAGCTTCCTATCATTTACTGAGCATGGACAAAATGCCAGGCTCTGCTAATAACCCACTGGGATTACCTTATCCAATTAGCAAAACAACCTCTCAGACATATAATATTACCCCTGTTTTCCAGATTAAGACACTAGAATTCTGAAAGATTATGCAATTTGCCAAAGTTCAAAGAGCCAGTAGTAATAAAGCTGGGATTCAAATTATCCCTCTGATTCCAAACCATGAAGTAATGCATAAGGAAACAGAAAGTGACAAGTATTTCAATAATTCTAAAAACAGGAATGGGCAACACACTGCCAGAATCAGAACGGATTATTCACAACTAAAAGGCTGATGGAATATGTGCAAAACCATGATCAACGGCCTTTATCCCATTGACAGAGGCAGCCGGACGTGGGAAGTGCTTGTGGGTGCATCTTGGGGTGTCAGTCAAGGAACAGAAAAGAGGTCAGTGTGGTTGGGTCCTAGTGAGCAAAAGAGGAGGGGGGTTTGAGATAAGACACATGGGTAGAAGAAGGAAGGGGCAGCAGATAACGTAAGTCCAGTTGGGCCATTATGACGATGTGGGACTTCCCTCTGAGTGAGAAAAGAAGCCATTAGAGGATTTTCAAGGAAAGCCTTATGGTCTGATTTAGGTTTAAACCCATCACACTGGCTGCTGTGTTGAGATGCAGAGAGACAAGGGTGGAAGCAGAGACCAGTTGGAAGTTATTAAAATAAATCCAAGTGAGTGGTGATGGCGGCCGCAGTGGCGGTAGTGAGAAGGAGTTAGACTCCGGATCTCTTGTAACGGTCCAGCCGAGTGAGCTTGCTTATGGGTACAGTTTAAGGATGTGAAAGAAAGAACTCCAAAACGGACATCAAGGCTTTGGACCTGAGCAACCGGAAGTCTGGAACAGTTATTTACTGAGATAACAAAGACTGGAGAAAGGGCAAGTTGGGTGGGAAATATACTAATATTCACCTACAGTTAATACAGTATAAACGTATATATGTCTGTCGTTCACAGTTAACACTCACGGGTTTCATTAGCTTTCTTTTGCTAAGGGAAGCTAAGAATACTAAGGGTATTATCCTTATACTTAAATATAATGTTATACTCAAATATAATATTGGAGATTATACTAAGGATATAATCTCAAAGCATGAGCTTGGCAACCTGGAAGACAGTCGACCTTGGTCTTCCAGAGGAGTCACTCGGCACAACCAGCAGAGAACAGTAATGATGCAGGACCACCCATCTGCTTCAGACTTTTGGTGCTGGCTTGTCCTGTGACTCTGGTCCCAATCATAGGCTTAACTTTTCGGTTTACACAGGTTTTTCCATGTGTAATGATCATTTGCTTGAACATTTATCCTGCCTATGACCCTGATATAGGTTGAGACAACTAATAGTCTCTTAAAACAGCTTTTATAAAAATTATGGCAAACATTTATTGTGACGTTGTTCTATCTAAAATACTTAGAATTTGTGTGAGATACAGTTGCACGGAGGGGAATATTCCTGACCTAGTTTTCTGACTGTGATTTATGGGTCAATAAACTCCTTAAACAATGGACTATCATATCCCTGACGGCAGGGGACACTTACTGTCACATGCTCACTGCTGCAGAATGGATGGTCTTCTAGCCTCAGGTTGTCAAAAGTGAGGGTCACCCGCTGTCCTTCCTGCACAGTGATTCTCCATTCACACATCCAGCCATGAGGGTTTGGGTTCAGGTAGTTGGGAGAAGTGAAGGTCCCAGCAGGGCCCTGGAGATCCCCACCACATGCTGAAGGGGGGGAAAAAAAAAAGAGAGAGAAGAAAACAAAACCCCAAAACCTAAGAAAACTTCCAATCCAATCCTATAAGGAATGTTCTCAAAAGTAAAGCATTTTTTTTATTGTCCCACTAGACAAAATCAGTGCTCTTATTTATCACTGTATGTACACAAGGACTATCTCTGATATTTAATATTTAATCTCTGCTTCCATAGATGGTAGTTCACTGGCAGCCTTCTGTCATCATGGCCCAAGAAACATGAGAGTCCAGTAAGCGCAGTAATCATCGGAGTCAGGAAAATCAGAGGGCTAAAGTCATCATCCAGTTTTTTCAAGACAAGATCTTTATTTCACATGAGCTTGTCAGGGAGTTTGGAATGCAAATTCTGAGTGACTCGAGCGCTAACAGACTGGCTTTCTAAGATGAGGAACGTGGCTCTCACCTCCTGACACCCCTCACAGCATTAGATCCGTTCCCTTGTAGCACTGATTGCAGTTGTGATTTTTCATCTATTGGTGTGACTATTTGATTAATGTCTGCCTCTCCGCTAAACTAGTAAGGCCCAGGAAGACAAGGGTCACGGTGTCTTTGTTTAGTTATTGTCACACCAGTGCCTAAGAGGAGTGTCTATCCAATGTAGGGCTCAGCTATATATATATATATATATATATATATATATATATATATATATATATATATAAAATGAATCAAAGAACATACCTTCCACGCTGGAGTCAAACCGTAGTCTGAATCCCGAGGCAGAGAGAGAGCCGTCTGTGACAAACCTGACCAAAGCAACATTGCCAGAAGTATCTATGCTGTCAGGAATGGTGTTTCCACAGTATCTGCCCAATAGATTACCTGTGAGAGTCAAATAATTAAGTATTTATATGTCCAGGTGATTGATTTCATTTCACCTCTACTTGAGAAATTCTGCATGTACGAATTAAAAAACAGTAATAGATAAGACCCTGGCCAGAAAGAAATGGTGACCTCTGGCAAGAGAAGCAGGTCCAACATGAATAAAAATCAATATATTCAAGTATATGAGGAAGTGTAACAAAAACAGCAACAAATCAGAGCCGAGGGCAGCAGCACAACGAGGAAGGCTGCTCATGTGGTCAGTGAAGTGGTCCAAGGCGACAGAGTGACAAGCATCCGCCTCATGATATTTCCAGGGTATGTTACCGTTTCCCTCCTTACCTTACAGGATGCCCCTCAAACATCTGAGCGTAGCCCTGGAAGGTCTCCCTGGAAGAGGATGCCTTCCGGACACAGTGCTCTCAGGATAAGCTATATAATGACATCAGGGTTTTGGGCACCACTGTTTCATGGGTAAGAACTGAGGGAGAGAAAAGCTGGCACTGTCCAGAGCTGACTGATCTGCACTTCTCCACAAAAAAAAAAAAAAAAAAAAAAGTCTTGCCTTACTTGGAAGTGAGGAAATTTCAGAGGCTGAGTGAGTAACCTGTGAAAATAGATAACCCCAAAAGACAGCAGACATATCTCACTGACCAGACGTATGGTTTTCCCAGATCTCCACGAAGTCTCGTTCACAGCCAGATGAATCCTGAAGGCTAAAGCCTTCAAAGCGGATGGTGAGATAATGTCCCGAGGGTCCCTGGAGATGCCACTCACAGAACAAGTCGTCTGCATACGGAAGCGTTGGGTACCCGCTGCTTTCAATGACTCCACTTTGCCCTGTCACCCTTCCTCCACACTCGGCTGCAGAAAGAGAGCAATATTCTATCAGAGGTTTTCTTTTTTTTAATTCAACCAGCACATTTAAAAGCTTTTAGGTGCCAAGTGAACATGAACTGAAGCTTTAAAAATACTGAAAAGGTATGAAATGAAATCTGCTATTGGTGTACAGAGAAATGATACCACAAGTCCAATCTAATAATGGGAAAGGGAAGACGGAAAGATGTTGAATGGCATATTCTGTAACGTCTCATGAATTCTCTTGGGACACTATGTAAGAGCTATTAGCTGCAAGTAGGTTTCATTCCAGAACTAACTGAGAGATTGATAAGGGCCTGCCTAGTACCCTGTGTTAGTGATTCTGTAGACTAAGTCCTAGCTCAGGTAAAAACAATGCTGTGGTCGATTAGTCATGCCTGCCATTTCTGGTTTATCAAATAAACGTGTTACTGTAGTAATGGGTATCTCAGGGCCTTGAAAATTACTATCCAATTATTTCTTATCAGCTGGATGTGGGAGATTGAATTATATACAATTTGCCTCAGGCTATAAAATGACCCATGGTGTAGGTTAAATATTGTTACAACTAGGCTTTTCAAGTTTTGAACGCATTAAATATGTTTGGTTAGTGTTCAGACCCAACAGATACTAAATTCTATGTAATTGTGACCATATTGTAGTGAATCTTCAGAATGTATTATTTATGACTCCTTTTTTAAAGGAAGGAAATCAAAACATTGAATGAATGACCTGGCGCTAGACACTTAGGGGAAAAAACATCTCGATTATCTATTGATGTTGAGGAGGTCAAAGTCACTGTTCTAAAAATAGTTATTTGATTACTAAAGAGTTTTACATTTTAATATTGTACGTATTTCACGACAAGAGGAAGAAACGAGAATTTAACTGGATATGTTTTTCACTAACAAGTTAGGGAAAAATACAAAATATTCAAGTTTACTAAAAAGAGTATTTTTAAATGGAAATTAAAGTAAAAATTAAAATTGATAAATGACTTTGTGGTTTTAAACATTCACATTCCTAACTTACTTCTATCATTAAAGTAACTGCGAAAATTAGGCAGCTAGAAAGGCTTCTTTAAAAATGGCATGATCATTTCAAAAGTTTTAAAGCAATTATTCTGTCACTACTTTCTTATTGAATATAAAAATGTTGTTACCTATGGAATACTTGGCCTTGAATCCCACATGAGTGGGGCTGCTGTCAGACCGGAATCTCAGATACATCAGCTCTCCTGAGGACAACTGGCTGGCGGGCAGATGAGCTCCACAGAACTTGGAAAGCACTGGTGCATTTGAATCGGCACCGTCTCGCAACTCAAGGTAATTGGACGCACAGCTACAGTGGAAAGAAAATTCTGTTTAGTTTGCAAAGTCCATGGCTTTGACATACTTTGATAATAAAGACTTCACTTTCTCCAAGGGCATTATTAAATCGTCATTTCTGTAGTGCTCTGTACACAACACAGCGTAGACGCTATGACAGGGTCAGTGTAGGTGGTGTGTCACTTCAAAAGGCCATATGATATTTTTCTGAATCATACACTCCAGTTTGTAGCTGAAAAAGACAGGTTTTACATGCACCACAATGAAGAATATGTACTCGCCTTCCATATTCTGTTGGTCTTAGAAATGTAAAGATCATTCTCGAATCAGCCCCTAGGAGTGTCGAAACACAAGGATTTTGTTTCACGTGATGTTATGACACGTTTCACATGACAAAGATGAACTCTCTCTTGATAGCTATGTAACCGGGGCTAAGGGAGAATCTCAGCTGGAATTTTCCGTGTCCCTAAAAGAGGACAAGTATTTACCCAGTATTTCTTGAGAAGGTCAACCAGCCAATTAATGCTCAGTGAGGGGAGAGTGGCATTATATCAGGAGTCCAGAACTGGAACGCAAAAGCTCTCATACCTAAGCTTTGCACCTGCATGTATTCATGCAGATGTAGACACACGTTTGTTAAATGAAGAGAGAGGTAACAGATTTTTTTCAGTCTATGTAGTTATTCCATCCGTGTTCAACGTAGTCAGACAAACGCTCTGGTTTGTAATCTTTAAAGGTTCTTACTAAACAGAGATTGGGAAATCGTACTGTCCTTGCTTTCGTCCTGTTTCTGACACTGGTGACCCCGGGTGTCACAAATTTCATTTGTTAAACAGATACTTTATCATTTATGACACTGAGTATGGGGCTGGCCGAATAGATATTTGTCTACCAGAGACACTCTCTTTTTCCTGTGGGAGGAAGAGCGGATAATATAAATCTCAGACAGCCACCCTCCGTGTCTCTCGGAGGATGTGCACAGGGTCAGGAGGGACAGTGTCTGTTTACATCATCTGCTCAGCTGATGGGTGAGTGTCCGGCAGGCAAGGTTTTCAAGCTCCAGGTGTTAAGCATTTCCCTTCCCCGTCCCTAGATTTCCTTTGCTGTATATGCTGCTGAGCGAAGAAGAAGGAAATTGTTCTGAGATGTGACAGCTGAAAAATACTAACTCTGGGTAGGAGGAAAATTAAACGGAGGTGACCTACTTGGGTGTTGCTTCGACATTGAATTGATCTTCAAACTGCAGCCTTATGAGCTTCCCGGGAGGAGCAGCTATGAGCCAGCTGCAGTCAGCGTGCTGCGGATAATTGCTGGGGTGGTTGGGGGAGGTTACGTATCCAGCAGAATCCGCATCGTGGATGTAGATATTGCCCCCGCAGGCTGTCAGGAAACACACTTAAATCAACCTACCGTCTGGAGAAAGAGGATGCAGGCGACTGCCACCTCCATTTTTAAAGGTCTCTTTATCTGTACCTCCAATATTAATTTCCTTTCATCTGGAATTATCCTCCTTTTCTTTTGTAAGCAAATATATTCTGAATTTGCTATCAAGGGAGCTACCACATGTATCACTTTTTAACTTGCCAAACGATATGTTCTCACTGGAAATTTCACTCCTTCCTAAAGCCAACCAAAGATTACAGTGCATGGTGCGTGCAATAGCACATCATGGAAGCATAACGATATGCCCACCACTTCGATAAGCATGTAAAGGCACCAGCACTTTAACTGCCCCCTGACCATTCAGGTCAATAGACTGATGTTTAAAAGACTAAACAGATATACACTTTGTACAACTCTCTGGACATTCACTCCTTATGTTTCTTTGGGATTTAGGTGCATTTGAAGAGCAAGAGATGAATGGTATAAGAAATTTTATGAGCCAGTTCTTTTGAGAAGATAATGAGCTTTTAATACTTTTTGAAAAAGCCCAAAGTGTTAAGTAAAAATACTTTCCTTTTATCAATAAACATTTATTTTTTGGCAATCTCAGCAAACAAACCAAGTAAGAACAATCTGGGTACTTACAATGCCAATGGAGTTAATCTGTTCAATAACTTAGCCTCACAGATACTGAATCTGCTAAATTCTATTGACATTTGTTTCCAACATCATTCAGCCGCTTATGGGCACATCCTGAGTTGTGCCATTGCCTAGAACTCCTTCATCTCTGAAACCCTAGACGTTGAGCTCCTTTGACTGCCTTTAACTCCCTTGCTCCTGGTCTTTCCTTCAGACGCTCCTTGCAAAACCCCAATTTGGTGGTTGTGTTCCATTCAAACCATTCATGGAAATTGATGCCACAACACATGCATGTTCTCCACTCTCGACACTGCTAAGCCATCCTCCCGTTTCATCAGATAGATGACAACAGCTATATAAAACCAACTCGACTCCCCAAACCCTTCGTCCTCCCCATTCCCTCTCTCATCTCAGCACGCTACTCTGAGTCCTCTTTTAGAAAGGAGAAGTCAGATGAGAAGTCCCTCAATTTTTTACCCCTTATTTGTTACCATCCTTAAAAATTCACCTACATCTCTACCCTCCTTTATTTTTCCCTGTACGCTGCCTTCATGTATCTCGGGGTTGCTGTCCCAATCCATTCTGTCTCTTTAGGGACCCTGCTCTATTTAATCCCTCCATTTATCCTGTGCTTTTAATCTCATTCTCTCTCTCTCTCCCTTCCCTCCCCACTCTCTCCTCCGTGATACTTTGACCTTTCCACATATCACGAGCTCAAGGAATTTACAGCCACTTTCTTTACGTCCTCCTTCCCCTTCACTCGTCAACCCTCTGAAAGGACTCCTTTCCTGGTCCCCATCACCCCACAGTCACTTTACCCAAAGACGTTTGAAATCATTGTTCTGTATCCACAGCAGTTAACGTGTTGACCACAGCTTCCTTCTCTACACTGTTGCCCCTGAGCTTCCTGGACATCAGCTCTTCTCCTCCTCCTTTCATCCATTCTCCTCTGAGAATGGACCATTTCTCCTGTCCTTGGGTGCCTCTTTCCAGGTCTTTCCTGGCATTGCTGGAGGTCCCCAGGAATCCCCCTGCAGGCCCTTAATCTTCTCAGTAGAAATTTCCTGGCTAAAGTCAGCCACCCTCGTGACTTAAACTGCAACCAGTCTCCTAACAGTTACCGTATTTCTAGATTCAGCCCAGATCCCTGTTCTGACCTCCAGACTCCTGGTCCAGTGCAGGGTCTACTGGACATCCCGAGGGGACATCATTCAGAAATTCCAAACCGAACATGTCCCAGACTGCCCTTACTACCTACCCGCCGCCCAGAAGTCCGTATACAACTGCATGATCTTCTTACTGACCACCTCGTTTTCTCCTTAATACTTGTTGCCATGTGACATGCTGCATCTCTTATTTATTATCTGCATTTTAACACTGAAATTAAGCTCCATGGGGACATGGATTTTATTCGTTTATTGCTATATCCCCGGGGCCTAGCATAGTGTCTGTCACACGGCAAGTTCTTAATAAATGTTTGTGGGATAAATGGATCCACCAGCCAGAAACCTGGGGGCCATCTACGGCACCCTCCTGTCCCACATCCAAATCCACTCAATTCCGTACTTATAATCTCTCTCAACATCCCTTGTCTTCTGCATGCTTATTGCCATTGCCTTAGCCCAGGACCTAATAATTCCTCCCTGAATTACTCTTTCACCTGCTCTCTCCACCTTAGTCTCTCCCCCTCCATGTGTTTTCAGTGCCGCGGCCACATGGGTGTTTCTAATCTGATAATACCATTCGTGCTTTGGATTAAAACCTTCCAAGGGCCCCCACTGCCTTCCAGTGAACATCTTAACTCCTTTTGGTGCCGCCCTCATGATTCCTGCCTGCTCACCACCATGACGTTTAGCTCCTTTTGACTCTCTTCTCCAGCAGTTGTGAACTCTTTCAAATTCACGGAAATGCCTTGTTATTGCACAGCCATCGAGAATTGATATGTTGTCACCTCCTCTCTTCACTGACTGGCAAATCTCTGTCAGTTTCCTTCCTCTGGGAGCCTTCTCCCACCCATAGCTCCCGACAGCCCCTCCTTCTAGCCTCATCGTACCGTGTCCTACCTGTGCCTTTGCTTGTATGTCTCCCCCTCTGCACTGAACTCCTCAACAGACTTGGTAGTTTGCACAGTGTGAAGCACTTTGTAAATGTTCAATTAATTAATTAGAATGTCAATCAATCCAGTGAGAATAAAAGCATGGAGCACAGGGACACAGAACTCTCAATCAACCGTACTGAAGGAGTGTCCTTGGAGAACGACGGTGTAGGACAAGGCTAATTCGATGCCACAAGTTGTTCACTGAATAACATGTGTTAAGAGCTGAGAAACTGAAGTGGCAAAGAAGTTGGTGTGCTGGAAAGATAGATGGGAAGTAGAACTGACTGTAGTTATAGGAAATGGTTGAATCAGAAAGTTGAGAGAAACAAAGAGTGATCATATCGCAACAGGTTTTGAAATCAAAAGACTTTTAAGTCTAATATTGAGGCAGAAAGATGGGGAGATGGTAACGGCCATACCATTCTTGCATGAACAGAGGGTCAAAAAAGCAACAAGTTACAGTGTTTGCAAATCTATAAGGCTCTCTAAAGGCTCAGGACCAGGTGAAATCCTGCCCATTCACAGCTCAGCAGCAAAGCTCAGCATGGAGATGGGGAAGGATGAGAAACTCACTACCTATAAGGCAGCGGTACTGGGGTCACAAAGCTGTGCTGGTGAAGGCTCCTTCTAAGCGCCAGACCTATGTGGTCTGGGAAGTGGTGAAAGGACATTCCCTGTAGTCAGGGAATCTACACGAGGCATTAGATGATTTTCTGTGTCAGTTGGTGGAGACGTACTTCCTCTCCTCTCTTCAAATGAAGACATTCTGCTGACATTTTAAATTCTCATATCATATTTTGGAGAATGTGCGATAAAACATATGGCTCATTTGGATTGATACAGATTTTGAAATATGTCCAGGGATCTGTCATTGAGGTCATAGGGTTATCCTGAAATCCAAATTATCTAATTTTAAGGGGACGAAGACTTACTCTTTACAGACACCACTCCTTCCCTTTTTTGAGGCTATGCTTGTTTACTTATTTATGCAATTAAACATTATCTAAAAATAAATGTCACAAAAACCAAATCATTACAGCAGAATTAAATATAATTACAATCAAGTATGATTAAGACAAGGTAATTAAGTAAAGATCATTACTGTAATATATAATTAAATGGGTAATAATAGAATCAGAGGATTATATGTTCATTTAAAAAGAAGCATACAGATGATTACAAAACAATGTAATTGTCATTCTTATAATGTTTCTATAACTGTATGTAACATAATTAGACATTGCATAATGGAAGAGTCTAAGGAATTTCAGGGGAATCATTAAGATCAGCTCAATTTATACTCATGGAGAAGTTCATTTTGTTCATTCTCTTGATATATGGCCTTGGAACAACCTAAGCCTCATCTTACTTATCTGAAGAATGGGCACAATGAAGAAAATGTAGTCGTGATTAGATATCAAATGTATCAAGCATAAAGTAAGTGCTTGATAATAGGTAGCTACTCTTATTAACATTATTATTGTTAGTTCAGAAAAAAACTTTACATATTTTTTTCTCAAATCTATTTAAACAAAACAGGCCAAGCAATTGCAGGAAAAGTACAGACATTATTCTCAGTGAAAATACTTACCTAAACTCTTTGCCTCATATGTGATTTTAAATCCTCGTCCTTCATTACTATTATCAGAAATGAACTGAACAAACATTTGATTATCTGAGGTGAACAGAGTGGACGAAGGTCGACTGCCACAAAAACGCCCATTTCCTCCATGGGGTCCCAAGGGTGGAGAAGAGATATCAGGTCCATTTTTTAGCTGGAAAGACAAATTAAAATTGCACAATTTCCTTCATACTGATAAAGATGAGGTATACAAGTTCTATCAGTTTATAGCCCAGGAGGGGAAACATCATCATTTTGTTTTCTGAATGAAGTATGTAGAGAAAGTAGTTAGAGAAAGCAGCAAACAACACCTACCACCAAGTAATCCCCCTGGCTGCAAGAAGAGTCTCTATTTGGAATCTGGAAGGGCTGCTCAAAGTGTACAGCGATGGTCAGACCACTCTGAACCTGGACATGCCAAGAGCAGTTGAGGTTGGCAGTGTAGGTCTCTGCATACCCGGGTGACGTGATAATCCCTCTGTCTGCATGCAAGTATCCACCACAACCTTCCCAGGAAGAAACAAAGACAACAGCACATTTAAATAACACTCGCAACTGGACTTTGATGCTTTTTCTGTTTGTCTTGAGAATTTTCAAAGTATAGGCGATAGAAATGTGGTTTGAAACTCACTCGGGACCAAAAAATGTTGGAAACAATTAGCGCAACAAGCTTGGATGGAGCACAGGCTCCTCGGTACTCATTTTGTTTTTGTTTCTAAGATACGGATGTAGAAGTAAGCAGTGGAGACAAATCCCTTAACTTTCATGAAGCTTACTTTGTAGAGGAGTCAGACGTACAACAAACACCTACATAATTAATATGTGAGGTGGTGATAAGTTCTACAAAGAAAGATGAACGGGGAGAGGGAAAATGAACTATACTGCCTGAGGCAGTTAGCGAAGGCCACGTTACTGCAGTCATATCCGAGCACAGACCTGATTGAAATGGGGGATCGCATCCTAAGTGAAGTAAGTCAGACAGAGAAAGACAAATCCCATTTATCATGTTTATGTGGAATCTCAAATACGTCACAAATGAACCTGCCTATGAAACAGAAACAGACTCACAAAGAGAACAAACCTACGGTTACCAAAGGGGAAAAGGGGGGGGTGGGTAGGGATAAATTTGGAGTTTGGGGTTAGCAGATACAAACTACTATATATAAAACAGATAAACAACAAGGTCCTTCTGTATAACTCTGGGAACTATAGTCAATGTCCTGTGATAAATCATAATGGAAAAGAATATGAAAAAGAATGTATGTCTATGTATAACTGAGTCACTTTGCTGTACAGCAGAAATTAACACAATATTGTAAATCAACTATACTTCCATAAAATAAATTAAAAAAAGAAAAAGAGAGATGGGAAATCAAGACATAAGACTGTTTGAGAGAAGAGCTCTGCAGTCCAGAAACAGCTGGCGTGAAGGCTGCTGTGTTAGTGGTGCATCACAGAAGTCAGAATGCATGAGGCCAAATGAGAGATCTAAACGGTTAGCCCGGTAGGTCGCGCAGGACACTGCAAGGGCTTATTCTGAGTAAGAGGAACACATTGAAGCATTTTGAGCATCAGAATGGCATGATCTGACTTAACATTTTAAAGACTCACTCTGTCTGCAATACTTAAACTCTAAGGAAGGGCAGGGCAAAGCAGAAGCAAGAGGTCCAGTGACTTCTTGAGTCCAAGGAGGGTTGACAGATGCCTGGACTAGGGTGGCAGCAGTAGAAATGGGGAGAAGTGGTTGGACTCTGGATATACTGCGAGGGTGGGACCATTGTGGTTTGCTGATGAATGGGATTGATGCAGCCAGAAAAGAAGAATCAACGGTGATGCAAGCTTCCTGGCTTAAATAGCTGGAAGAATGTACTTTCCACTTCCTAAGATCGAGAAGAATGTGGAATGAACAAGTCTGGGGCTGGGGGAGGTAATAAACGGTGGGAGGCAAGAGTTAGTTTCCCACATGTTAACTCATACAGCGCGAGCTGTCACGCACATGTCCACGAGCCACGTGACAGAGAGGGAGAAGCTCGAGCTGAGAAGACAGCGATGCAGTAGACGCTTATTTGCCAGCTGTCAGGGACGGACCAGAGCATCAGTGACTGAGGGCAGGGAGCTCACACAGCTCGTTAAAACGCAGAGGTGAAAATTTACCTTAGGTCTAATTCCCAAGCCCATTCTCCTAAACCACTCTGCAGCTGCCCCCCCCTTGACTGTGAGGACGACCGTTTATCTTCAATTGGTCCCTACTCTATAAAAGGCATACATAATCCTGGAGAAAACATTCGTTTTTCATGTCTAGATTGATAATCTACTTTAAAATTAGGTTTTTCAGTTAAAAATATGAGAGCCTTTAGAAATGTCACATTCTGTGGGCTACTTCTTAACTTTAATCCAGTGTGGGTTGAAAATGATTGTGTGGACTTCACATATTGTCAAGTTTTGAAAGTCTCAATCATACTCCACACGATAGCCTGCCATATATGATGCACATTGTCAGACTCACCAAGTTCATATTTCAAGAGCAAACAAACTCTTCCTGCCAACCTTTAAATGAATCATTTCAACCAAGGGATTTATGACAATATCTCCTACATTACCTTGGTTATTTCTTAGGTTGAAGATAACTCTGACTTACTGCTTCTTTGATGTGTTATGGACATGTACTGTCTTCTGGTTCCAGCCATCCGCTAGGCTGAAATTTTGTTTTAAACATCTTACTCTTGTGCCTACCGTGGAGGGAAGATGCCCTGCCCAAAGAACTGAAGATGGGGGACCATTCACAAATGTGGCCAGTTTCTTTCTTTCTTTTTTTTTTTTTAAGACTTAATACCTGACATCAGGATAACCCCCAGAGGCCGGGCAGAGGCCTGTGTGCTCTGACTTAGAACCTGTGTCCTGGCATTGAAACATGAGCAGAGTGTGTTAGGGAGACAGCAAGAGGAAGATGAGATGAAATGAATTAGAACCATGAGAACACATTACTCTTGTGAAACGATGCATTAAAGCCCGCCCTGGTTACACTGAAGTCCGAGGTGAAGTGGATCACCATGTGCTCTCCAGTAGACCGGATGGGCCCAGGGATCTCTCTGCCACAGAGAACTGCTAGCTCCTGGGCCATGCTGTTGTCTCCTACGACCAAAGAGAGGAAATGTCAGTGTGAAAATATGACGTCTTAAGAGTCTCCTCCACAACTTATTTACAAAACAGAAATAGAGTCACAGATATAGAAAACAAACTTATGGTTACCAGGGAGGAAGGGGGTTGCGGAGGGATAAACTGGGAGATTGGGCTGGACATATACACACTACTCTATATAAAGTACATACCTAATAAGGACCTACTGTATAGCACAGGGAACTCTGCTCAACACTCTGTAATGACCTACATGGGAAAAGAATCTAAAAAAGAGTGGATACAGGCATACGTATAACTGATGCACTTTGCTGCACACCTCAAACTAACACAACACTGTAAATCAACTAAACTCCAATAAAAATTTTTAAAAAGGAGTATCCTCCACCATCATTGCAACCCAGCCAAAGCGCCTCACACATTATTCTCAAAACACCCCCGTTCCTAGGAGGCAGCAGGATTACCAAATAAGGGACATTCCAGGGGTTACATCATTGTGGCTCCAGTTTGTAACGGTGCCGCCTGTCTTTTTCTTTAACCTTTTCAATAACAACTTCTTTGCCAGTTCCCACTGCCTTTCCAAAAACTGGCTGACAGTTCTTCCTGGAACAAAAACTCAAAATGAGAGGACGTGAGATTGGGAAGTAACTGAGGACCAGTGCTGATATGTGCAGTAGATTCTGATCTAAACTATTCTGACTGCTGAAGGTCAAGTATCTAAAAAAAAAAAAAAAAGGTTTGATTCTTCAGCCCCAGATCCGATGCTAATGTTATAAGGTCATTTGCCCCGAAATCTGCCTTCACCTTCAGAGGGGTTTTCTTTTTTCTTTTCATTATTTTGTTGTTCATTGTTTGTTTTGCCATTATAAGAACACACTTCTCTCCATGTGTGGAGGATGAAAAAAGATAGTGTCGGCAAATGTGCACCTCCAGAGACATCAATGAGAGCTGGGTAACCCCCAAGGCCCTTTTTCCTCTGGCTTTTCTCTTGATTATAAATTTTGATCAGAACAACTGTCTCAGTCAAAGCCTGAATGGAGCAAGGACTTAGATTCCTTGGCTGGGAAAATATGTTGTTTTTTCCCTAAGGCAGAGAATTAATTAATTTGAAACTTAAAAAAAGACAAAAATAGAATACGAGACATGAGGAAATTTGTCCTTTCACTCAACTAGCAAAATGATTCTTTTTTGACATTGACCGCAACCTAAAACGTACTCATTATTGACTAGTTTAGAAAACAAGTTATCAAATGTAGTAGCACAGCTATAAATACACGCTGCTTGGAAAGGCGTTCTTTACAGGGGTTCTGACCTCTGGAAACGTTTGCATTTTTTATCATTCAAAAATTTATCTGTGACTCCTTTTGCATCTTGTCTTCATTATGCTATTTTGCTACACATCTCACCCCAAATCTGTTGACTTATTCTCTGATTAACTGCATCACAAAGCTTTGAAGCTTATTATATGTTGTTACTTATTTCACATGTGTATGTTTTATCTCTCAATGAGACTGAGTTGGGTCTACTGATTTTCGTTTCCTTCCTAAAGAAAGAAAAACAAGAGGAAAGATGATCATTCTTCTGGGCAATGTGCTGATAGCAGATAGTTGATAGGAAAAAGGGGGAAAGTTACGGTTTACCATCTGATCACGTTTGTGTGACTGACTTGAGTCTTCACTTACTGCCCAGCTCCTACAGAAGGAAAGTAAAGCCCCTCTGCCATTTGATTTTTCTCACTATACTTAGTGGGGGGTCTAGGGTTAAGGGGATAAGGCGGACATGAAAATGCCCATGAGCCACCAGTGGGCCAAAATCAAACACATGCTTTGGTCCAAAAAAAAAAAAAAAAATGCTCTGAAGCTTTTTTCATTAATCGCCAAAATGTAACAAACTGAGAAGTTCACAGAAAACTCTATGCTTCTCATATCTCTTGGAAAATAAGATCCACAACAACGAACCCGCACTCCTAGTAGCTGCCCCTTTGATTCTGTCCTCCAGGTGAACACCTTACTAGATGTCACCTGCTGTCTAGGCAGGCACTGGGGTTGCAATATGTGTCATGCAGGGCAGTGGGTCCCCAGCTTCAGAGACTCTACCACCGGGAGGCAGGGACCCGGGTCAGGCGAGGGGAGCACGTCACATCGGGGGCAAAACTTAAGGAGGTGCCCGAGACCTCAGAAATCAAGATAAAAATATTTCAGTACAATATTTCAAAAATGGAAATAATGTAGAATGAACAAAATATTAAAATTTTAAATAAAGACAGGATCTGACTCTGTACTTTGTCCAATCCTGCCTTACTCTCCTCACCCTGATCTTAACCTTAACCGGAGACAGATGTAGGACCCATCCAAGTTTCTAGTTTAGTTGGTCTGGGGTGGGGCATAGAATTTGCCTTTCTAACAAGTTCCCAGGTGATGCTCATGCTGTCGGTCTGGGGACCTCACTGTAAGAGACACTGACTAGAGGATATGGCCTCCCTATCCTCCTCTGTTCCATGCAAATCATGAACCACAAGTCTGTGCATCTTGCATTGAAGCATTATTTATATCCCTCGCTCATCACATAGCAATACCACACCTGGGTACAGAGGAAAAGATGAAAAAATATTAGCCCTTAATTCTACCCATTCTACCCAGAGATTCAGTACACAATAGAAACTTGAATACATTGCAATTTTAAATACTTTTCACACTTGGATCTTAAAACCATAGGTATAAAATATCAAGATTTATTTCCATAGCCTTTCAACGAGAAAGCAGCACAACCCGGAAACTCAGATTATAATTTCCTACTTAAACCACAGGGAGTGTTTCCTCTTGGGAATGTAATGCTCTCCCTAACATAGTGTGCGGATTATTTTACTCCAGGCAATTTAATGCTTTCCTTATGTTCTGCAGAAATGGTGGCCAGTTCTAGTATCTCATGCTTTCACTGACCATAATACCTGTGCATTTCCATGCAAATGGATGGAAGCAGTAAACGAGTATGATTACAATTGAATGTAACTAAATGTGTGTCAGGGTTGAAACTTGGTAGTTTTTTGTTTTATCTTGTTTTTTAAACGTTTCTCACCGTCTCTTATCACAAGTTTATCATAGCTGCATGTACTATGAGATTCAATGTCCAGGGAAAGGATGTTGAGTTCCACAGTAGAATCAGGAGCCTGGATAAGCCACATGCAGTCAGCGCCATTACTGTAGCTTTCAGGCCAGCCTGGGGAGTAAAGAAAGACTGGAGCATCTCCTGTCTGCAGGAACCCACCACAAGCACCTGCAGAATGAAAAGCCACATCGTTGAAATACCTCTGGCAGAAAAGAAGGTAGCATTTCACTTGAAAGCCACAGTTCTATACTGAAACAACCAATTAAAACAATTTTCTCAAAGAAATTTATACATATTTTATTAAATCCACTGATTCAGACAGCTGTGATTTCCATAATTTTTTGAAGAAAAACACACTGTATTCTACTTTTTTCACCATAATTTTACCACTTAACCCAATTATTAATGGGTGCCTATTATCTGTCAAGCATGAAGGAAGTCCATATGGAAGATCCTATTATTATCGTAACCAAGGTAGAACTTTGTTCATGTTTCCAGTGTGCTTTAGTCTTCACCTTTTTTTAGCATAGCTATTGATCATGTAATTTATATTAGGCAATTTTGAAAAAAATTTTCAATTTGGTGAAATGAAGCATTCAAAAAAGTTTGTGAGCTTATAATAACAACAGCCTTTTTTTGGTTGTTGTTGTTGTTTGCTTTTTAAATAACAGTTTTGTTGAGTTATTATTCACTCACCATAAAATCTACCCTTTTAAATAGTTCAGTGGTTTTTAGTATATTCACAAAGTTCTGCAATCGTCACTGCTACCTAATCTTAGAACACATTTTCACCACCCTGAAAGAAACTGGATACTCTTTACCACTGATTCTCTGTTCTCTACTCCACAAGTCTATGGAAACCACTAGCCTCCTTTCTGTCTCTATGGAGTTGCCTATTTAAGACATCTTATATAAATATAATCATACTATGTGTGGCCTCTTGTGACTGGCTTCATTCACTTAGCATAATATTCTAAGGTTCATCTGTATTCTAGCATGTATCAATACTTCTTTCATTTTGAGGCAGAATAGTATTCCACTATACGGATATACCACGTTTAGTTTTTCCATTCATCAGCTGTTCGACATTTGGGTTCTTTCCTCTTTTTCACTATTTATGAATAATGTTTCTATGAACATTCCTGTATAAATTTTTGTGTGGACATATGTTTTCAATGTTCTTAGGTATATAACTAGGAGTGGAATTGCTGGATTGTATGGTAACCCTGTGTTTCAATATTTGAGGAACTGCTAAACTGTCTTCCAAAGTGGCTGTAGGATTTTACATTTCCACTAGCAATGTACAAGGGTCCCAGATTCTCCACATCTTTGTCAATAATTGTTATTGTCTGTCTTACTGATTATAGCCGTCCTAGTGTTAAATACATATTTTCTAGTATATCACTTTAATTCATTTGTTATTTATTTAACTGTATATTTTCGAGTTTTTTCTGTGTGGTTGTTCAGAGGATTACAATTAACATCTTAAGACATTGTAGTTTGGATTAATATTAACTTAATTTTAATAGTATACAAAACTTGGTTATAATATAACTCCATTCCCACCCACCCCCATCTTTTATGCTATTATTGTCATAAAATTATATACTTAAACATTATCAGCATAGTTTATTATTATTGCCTTATGCAGCTGTCTTTAAATCAGAGAGCAGAAGAAAAGAGCTACAGATGAAAATACGTTTATACTGCCTTTATATTTACATATGTAGCTGTCTTCACTACCTACTATCTAGCAGTAAAGACATGCTAGGGTCATTTCATTTCCTTCTGAAAGCCCCCCTTTAGCATTTCCTGTAGCATAGGTCTGCTTGCAATGAATTCTCTCAGCTTTCATTTATCTGGGAATGTTTTAATTTCTACTTAGTTTGGAGGATACATTTTCTGGGTATAGAATTCTTGATCAACAGACTTTTTACTTCAGCACATTGACTATGTCACCCCACTGCTCTGACCTTCATGGTTTCTGATGAGAAATGAGATGTTAACCTTGGTGAGTATTGTTTTTACAAGATAAGTGAGTTTCTCTTCGTGCTTTCAAGATAACCCCTTTTCTTTAGCTTTGATAGTTTGACAGCAGTATGTCTAGGTACAGATCTCATTGAGTTTATCCCACCTGGAATTTTGGGGATTCTTGGATGTGTAGATTAATATTTTTCATCAAATTTGGGATGTGTACAGACATTATTTCTTCAAGTATTCTTTTTTTCCCTTTCCCTCTTTCTTTACCTGGGACTCTCATTATGCATACATATGTTGGTATAAATGATAGTCTCTGAAGCTCTGTATAATTTTCTTCTTTCTTTTCCTCAACAGGATAATCCTAAAGGACCTACATTCAAATTCAGGGATTCTTTCTTCTGCCTGCTCAGATCTGTCATTGAGCCCACCCAGTGAATTTCAACTCCAAAATTTCTAGTTGGTTGCTTTTTCTTTCAAAAATATCTATCACTTTATTGATATCCTCCATCTGGTGAGACATCATCCCCATACTCTTCGTTAACTCTTTAGACATGATTTCTTTTAGTTCTTTAACATGTTTACAATAGCTTATTTAAAGTCTTTGTTAAGTAAGTCTGACATTTTGGCTTTCTCCAAGACAGTTTCTATGGATTGCTTATATTCCTCTGCATAGGCCATACTTTCCTATTTCTTCATGTGTCTCATAATTTTTTGTTGAAAACCAGACATTTTAAACAATGTAATGTGGCAACTCTGGAAATCAACCCCTCCCCCAAAGTTTGCTGTCACTGCTCTTTGTTCAGTGGCTTTTGTGTACTAATTCTGTAATGTCTGTGTTAATTGTTGTGTGTAACCATTGAAAGTCTGTGTTCAGGTTAGTGATCAACAACTGATTAAATAGAGATTCCTTTTAAATGTCTTGAACCAATAATTCTCTCACTTTTCTGAGTGACTGTGTGTGTGCACGTGTGTGTGTGTGTGTGTGTGTGTGTATTGGGATATGCCTATATGACTCTAGAAGACAGTTTATAACTCTGCCCTAGAATTCACTTTCTACTTTCACAGAGCCTCAAGATCCTACAGAGGTGAGAGACTGGGGCCTTCTCGAGTCTCATGTTGGACATGTTTATAGCCCTGCACATGAGTGGAGCCTTCTATGTTCCCAGAAATATGTCAAAACTTTTCAAAGTCCCCTATGGATATATCACTCCCCAGTTTTTCTTTTTACATTTTTGGTCAGCCTCTTATTAGCTGTAACTGGAATCACTGCCACATGCAGTTGTGATATTAAATAACTTGCCACTGATGATTTCTAAAAAACACCCCAGAGACAGGGCTTTTGCGCAGAGCACACTGAGTCAGGTCAGATGAAGACAAGTCCTGAGAATGGAGCTTTTCTAGGAAGCTGCCAGACAGGTTAAATAATAGCAATTCCTTAGGGATAGGATGCTTTCTGGAGTTCCAGATCTACTCCACCCCTTCCAGTGGCTGTTAGGCTGCTGGTTTTCATGGCTAACGTGGTTGTGAGGCTATTGTGAGGTTACTGCAAAGCTAGGACAGGGAGAGAGATGGGAATAGGGAAAATTAAGACGCCAGAAAGTTGTCTATTGTCACTCAGACTGAACCATTTTTCTTGAATAAACACTCTACAGATTATTGCAATTTTAAATTAATTTCCAGAGTTCTCAAAAGTTGATTTAAAATTTTTTTGCCAGTGTTCTCATTGTTTTTCTGCGAGAATAGATTTTCAGAGGCCTTTACTCCACCATTCCAGAAGTTTATGACTCTTATACAATACATGTTTGAATCTTGCTAGGGCCACCAAGAAATGAATGTAAAATTTATAGGACTAGGTCCTAATTACTTTATCCTATTACTATATAGGCTGTACAAGTTTAAAAATAAAATAAAGTAAAAACAATTTCAAAGTATAAGATCCGAATATTATCCAGTATCTTCAAATGTTAAGATTTTCCTTTACATAAAATACTTCTTATCTTGAATTTATAAAAAGCAGTTATCATACTAACTATAAGCTGTTAGTGCTGTTTGTCAAATATTCCATTTTTCCTCACTTCCAAACATATGGTGAAATTGCATTTCCTAATACTTCTGCGGTTGGGTGAGGCCATTTGACCAGTTCTGGTTTATGAATCATAAGCAAAATGACATGTGTCACTTTTAAGCTGAACACTTTTAGACTGAGGCATGCCAGGGCTCTCTTTCCTCTTGCCATGATCACAGGTAATGTCCCAAACAATGTCAGATCCAATACCCAGTTAACCCAAGAGGGTAACATGAACAAGTAAGAAGTCTTGTGTTTCTCAGCTATTCGGAGTTTGGAATTATTTGTTACTGCAGCATAATCAAATATGTCCTGACTGATTAGCTAATATTTTCCAACTTGACATGTTTAATTTCCTTCACATGACCCTAGTCCACATTAGGCTTATTTTCCTTTGACTGCTTTTTGCTTTGTCATTTAATCATTTAGTTACTATATCATTATTTAACTGAATGCTTTATCTTTGCTAATTACTTTTGAACTCTTGGAGAGTAGAGATTATATCTTGGTTTCCTTTCTTAGTTGGTATACACTTACCTCAGCATGTCTATAATAAACCCTCTATAAATATTGGTTGAATTAAATTTAATGTATGTTCGCATAAGGAATGCTAATGTCAGTGTTCAATATATTAATACAATTTAAAACAGTAAGCTTTTTTTTCACTTTAATGAAAGTGTCAGAATGTGCTATGATCATGAGATAATCATTTGCACCAACCAGGTAACTAGTAAACTATAAAATTTTCTTATCCTTTTATTTTTTCCTTTGCTCGTTTTTCATTAAGAGAAATGAGATTTATGATACTATACTATACTCACTCATCCACTTCAATCACATAATTATGGAATATATGTATGAGAAGAGAACTTTTTTTTGAGTACTACAATATACTTATTGATATAATGTTTTGCATGAGTGATTTCTTCTGTAACTTGAGATTTGTGGACATAAAAGAAGCTTAACTCAAGTTTACTTATAAGAGCTATCCAGTCTTAAATGGATAGCTCTAAATTACATTTGGCAATCTTGCTGATGGCTCTTTGCTCTTAGATAAATAGATTAATATTTTAAGGAAGAGTTTCATAGTCAATGTTTTGAAAGCACCTTGCAAGAGAGGTGAAAATAACATCTTAGGACAGAATTCCCAAGAAGCTAGAAGCAAACAGACTCTAATCTTTTAGGGTCTGTTTAGTCTTAGAACAAGTTCAAAGTCTGAATATTCTTCAATGAGATCCAATGATAATATGTCCTAATCAAATATTTCAAGGAGTGAGAATATGCCATGAGAAATATCTGCTGAATTTATTCTATGTCAACCCTCAAATTCACAAGAGCCATTCAAAAGTGTTTAAACAAATTTTCAAAAGAAAAGCACAGTCTCCCAAAACACAGCTTACTGGGGGAATTTAAAATGTCTTAAAAATAGTAAAATGAAAGATTGAAATTTAGGCCAACTTTACCTTGAAACATGAGGGTTTACAACAAGCTAAGGACACACTGAAGCATTTCTGAAGGCACACTTAAAAGGTAACATAGAGGAAAAACAGTTACTTGCATTTGTTGATCCTAGGGTGTGTGTGTGTGTGTGTGTGTGTGTGTGTGTGTGAGTGTGTGTGTGTGTGTGTGTGTGTGTGTGTGTGTGTGTGTGGTATTTACAAACCAAACTTTCAGAGATCTCTAAAGCGATTTCTAGAAATTGTAAGTAGAATATCTTATGGACATCAAACCCTTAACTATTATGGAAAATATAATGGGAAACCAGCATTTTTTTGAAATAAACATCTAATCTCTAAGTATTTATGAAATTCAAAGGACACCTGAACATATGGAGGAAGGGTTTTGAGACTGTAATTACTCTTTTTATTCACTTGTGTATTTGGCCCTTATTAGTAGGAACCTTTGAAATATTAGTCTGCACATATCAGCCCCTAAAAAGAATTTCATTTATTACCAAACACACCTGTAGCAATGGTAGGTAAAGGTCCAACAGAGGCATTCATTGCAAACCACTCCAAAAGGAATCCTTTCCCTGAGACTGAAGAGTCAGAAGAAAACTGAAATGTCAAAGAACTTCTAGTGGAGCTCAAAGAGCCAGTCTGGGTACCACAATAGGTTCCAATCAGGCGGGAATGAATGCCAGCCCCATCATAAACCTGCATGGAAGGGACAGATAATAGAGCACTGAACTCAGGCAATCACCTCCATTTTTCCTCATAAATAGAAAACCACGGAGTATAAACTACGATTGCAAGTAATTAAATGTTTTAAAATTATCTATATCTTCCCTGCAGAATTATATTAGTAACTATGCTCCATGTGATATAGCTCATTATTCGATTTACAGTAAAACTTATGGGTGGAAAAGTAGGAACCAGGATAGTGGCACAACAACAGTGTCTATGAAATGTGCTTTGGGGCCACAAAAGGGAGGAATTAGGAAGAAAGGGGGAAAGTCACAAGAAAAAGGAAAAGTCACAAGAAAAAGGAAAAGTCTAATGAGAGAAAGTGGCCAGGTATCCTGAAGGAGTTCACATTTCCAAAGAAGAAAAGAAGCAGAATTAATAACAGCAACAGAATCACAGCTTGTGAGGGCTTAGCATACTCAAAGCATGCAAGAAATCTCTTTCATTTGGTTGAAAATGTTAGATTACATAGTTAGAGACATATTTTCTGATAGTTTCCAAATACGTAATCTTGAGCATGTTTATCTTTTTCTTCACATGTGGATGGATCTCTCCAATTACATTTCATATCCTTCCCTCCATCTTGTAAATAATCTGAACAAGTTCGTTATAAGTGTTATTACATATTTCTCTATTGAAGCTACTATATAAGCTCAGATTTCAAATTAGCTAATAAGTTTTTCCAACTTACTGAGCATCTATCAAGGACTAGGTTCTATGTGAAGCACTGTGGACCTAAAATGAATAAGACAGAATCTTGGCCCTCAAGAATCTGATAGTAAAATAGTGAAACCCATAGAAGCAGAAAGTAGAATGGTGTTTACCAGGAGATGGGGGGAGCGGGGAACAGGGAGATGGTCAAAGGGTACAAAGTTTCAGTTATGCAAGATTAATAATTCTGAAGATCTAATGTAGAACAATGTGACTACAGCTAATATTACCATGTATATACTTGAAATTTGCTAAGAGGGTAAATCTTAAGTATTCTCACCACACCAGAAACAAAGAAAGAAGATGGTAACCATCTGAGGTGATGGATATGTTAATTAGCTTGATTGTGATTATTATTTTACAACATAAAATTGTAAAATATCATATATCAAAAGACCTAGTTGTACATCTTAAATATATATAATATTTATTTGTCAAATATACCTCAATAAAACTGGATAAAAAATAATCTGATAGTGTTTCTGGAATTGATGCAGTTGCCAATGTCTGGATGGCAATGATCGCCACGATTTTTATATACTTATATTTACTTACTTTAAAATGATTGTTCAAATTTTTAACACTCTAACAGGAGAATAAACAGGGTAATGGGATATAAGATAGAATAAATTCTTAATTAAGACACATACACAAGCTTAGATAAAGCCCAACAGAAAGATTACAATAATGCGGAAAAAAAGTTAGTTACAGAATCAAAGATAATAATTATACTACCAGAATCACCATTGTTCAGGTAACCTGGAAGGCGTATTCGTGATGTAGGGTAGACCACCCCCTATGACTTGTAAATGCTTGAATAGACATTAACTTGGATCTATGGTTGCCAATAGCAAGTCACCAAAATGTATAAACATCAGTTGCTCTTGGAAACTCACCTTTAGTTTGTCATAATAGCAGTTGAGTGTTGCCTCCATGTCCATCTCCAAGATTCTACCATGGATAACCTGAGATTCATTCACATTCACTATCCAATGGTAATTGGAGTTGTGGGGGTAATTTCCGGGCCATAAGGGAGAGGCAATTTTCCCCTGAGTTCCCACAATATTGTCATTGCCAAATACTAGGAAGGAAAACAGAGTAGTAAATCAGACCTACTTAGAACAGCTCCTTAGTCAAATGAAAGAAACAAAAGCCAAGGGGTGTTAAAAAGGACGGACTTCTAATTGACTGCAATTTCTTTTCTGAACACTGAAAGAAATACTGCTTCCCTTTTGGTTTCTCTGCTATCTATTAATTCTTTGGAGAAGGGTGATATTGTGAATGGAATTCCATCTCCTTAGAAGACCACATGGTGTGAAAACAAGCAATCGCGTCCCATGTAAAATTGGGTTCCCAGACCCCAGGGAACTTGGTGACTTGGGAAGGGGTATCACCAGCCCTGTTCTATAATTTTGGTTTACCTATTTTACTTCATGTTAAAAAAGAACGAAACATGTTTTTTTTTTCTTTAACTATGTAAGAGAAACTGACATTTTCAAACAACATATAGAATAGCTATTAATATTTAACATTTTATCCTATTAGAAGAATATCCTGTTATTACAATATCTGAGCACTTAGGAATATCCTAAAGTAACAGTAAACGTTTCTTGTGTTTTTTTAAATTCATTTTTATTGGAGTCTAGTTAATTTAAAATTTGTGTTAGTTTCTGCTGTACAGCAAAGTGAATCAGTTATACATATACATATATCCACTCTTTTTTAGATTCTTTTCCCATATAGGTCACCATGGAGTCTAGAGTAGAGTTCCCTGTGCTATACAGTAGGTCCTGATTAGTGATCTATTTTATGTATAGTAGTGCGTATATGTCAATCCCAATCTTCCAGTTTATCCCTCCCCCCTTCCCCTTTCCTCCTGGTAACCGTAAGTTTGCTTTCTACATCTGTGACTCTATTTCTGTTTCGTAAATGGGTTTATTTGTACCAGAGTAAACATTTTTTTTTTTTTTTTTTTGCAGTACGTGGGCCTCTCACTGTTTTGGCCTCTCCCGTCGCGGAGCACAGGCTCCGGATACGCAGGCTCAGCGGCCATGGCTCATGGGCCCAGCCACTCCGCAGCATGTGGGATCTTCCCGGACCGGGGCACGAACCCGTGTCCCCTGCATCGGCAGGCGGACTCCCAACCACTGCGCCACCAGGGAAGCCCCCAGAGTAAACATTTTTAACTTGAGGAATATAGAGTTTATGGGATCAAATGAAACACATTTGATATAAGTATACCAAACTGAAACGATGATACATTAGAAAACTCTCTATTGCAATATCATAAAAAATGTTTCACTTAAAATTAGGTAGACACTAGAGCTTTAAAAGAATGTTAGAACCACTGAGCATGCTCTCCCTGGCTCTTAATGAGTCATTCATATATAATTTAATTTTTCTAGTATATAATAAAGTAATTCCACAGAGACATTCAATATAGGGGAATTGTTCTTAATGCATTACTGAAAACATCGCTATCCTTCTAGTTTGTAGGACACGTTCTGGAAGCCATCACTAAAAGAGAACCAACTCACTGCTGGTAAATGCAGCCTGGAAGCCCACGCCACTGCCCGAGCCATCGGAGACAAATCGGACCCACAGGATGTGCCCAAGGATGGATGAGTAATTGAGAGGGAGGACGTTTCCACAGTATCGTCCCACCAAGCGACCAGTGGCGTTTCCTTCCCGGATCTCCACAAAATCTCTGCTACAGTCTTGAGACTCCTCCACCTGGAAAGTTCTGATTGGAAAAAACAAAATTAGGGATTTAACGGATAAAATAAATTTGGGGATTATCCTGAATCACTTGCTGGGTTGACCTGTTTGGTTTTTAAATTTTTGCTTTAACTTTAATCACAGTGTCTTTTGGCTAACTCAAAACATTTCTTATACTCAAATTTGTTGAAATGGTGATTCAAGAGATAAAAGACAATTAATACACTGCCTTCAGGGAGTTTTCTTTCTGGGGGAAAATTGGGCAACAAGATAGAAAAAAACAGAATATAGAAGACAGAATATCATGCCATCAGAGTTATTTTGAGGCAGAGGTATCACATGCAATTGTGAGGTTCACTAATAGCTTGATGGAGAGATTTTTTTTAAGATGGAAATGTAAACATAAGCTGGATTTAAGGTGCAAAAATGGTGGGCAGGGAATGCGTGCTAACCAAAGCACATATGCAGAAAGAGTGGGACATATTTAGAAATCTGTGAGAGGTCTCGTTTGGTTGGAATACTGAGTACCTTTAAGAAAACATTAGAAGACATAACTGGAGCAGTATGATGGGTTAATTTTGGGAGAGCTTAAATGCCAATCAAAGGCATCTGTACTTAATTTCTGTAAAGGTAGAAAAAACATGGCATTTGCACTAAAACACGCTAGCGTTCAAGCATGGCATACTCAACTTCTTTATATTCTGCAATTATGATGACATGGGGGAATGGAGGGTGGGAAATAAGATCTACCTCATGTAATTGGCATTAGTCACATATATAAAGAGTCTGGAACACGTAGATGCTCAATGAATGCCTTTAAAAATTGGCCTCAATGCTTAAAAAAATTGGATATAATCAAGGTAATATGGTGTTGGTGGGAGGGTAGACAAATAGATAAATATAATAGAAGAGATGGTCCAGAGGAGGATCCACAAGTATAAAGCCAATTCAACCCAATTCATGGTGCCAAGTTTGGGCTTCAGAAGAGACTCTGAGGCTGTATTTGGAAATCACCTGTACGCACATGAAAATAGCTGAAAACATGGCTAGATTGGGGGTTTAGAAATGAAAAAGTGGGGAGTGATACATAGAGAGAGAGAGAAGAGATAAGAGCAGAAGCTTAGGGAACACCCATATTCTGAGTTCAGTGAAAGGAAGAGGAAGCAATAAACCCAAGAATAGTCTGGAAAGTAAGATAAAAACAAGATCAGTGTCATGTCACAGAAGCCAAGAGAAAATTAAGGAGAGAGTGATGAAGAGTGTCATATGACAGAAAGATCCAGGATTAAGAACAGGCTATAGCAGGGGTCCCCAACCCCCGAGCAGGCGAGCAAATGAAGCTTCATCTGCTGCTCTGCATCTCTCCCCATCACTCACAGTACCGCCTGAACCATCCCCCCCACCCCCCACACACCAAGTCCATGGAAAAACTGTCTTCCACGAAACCGGTCCCTGGTGCCAAAAAGGTTGGGGACTGTTGGGCTATAGGATTTGGTTACTCAAAGTAAATTAGTAACTTTTAAAGGAGCAGTTTTAGAGGGTCCACTATAGGATTATTTTTCACACATATTAAGGAGTAAATTAGATGATTTTTGGTGATTTCCATAAGACGATGAATTACAATAACAACAAGACAATAACAAGCTTTTTATAACACCCAACAATTAGAATTTATAAATTCTCTATATTTATATTTTTCATGTGCCCATTAACATGCATAAAAATGTATCAATATATAGTTGACAACACACCAAGTCTCAGAAAATATTAAAACTATTAAAAAATATGTTCTCTGACCACTATAGAATAAAATTAGAACAGGGTAATAAAGAGATAACAAAGAGATCCCGCAATTTGTATATGTAAAACAACTTTCTATATAAACCAGGTGTTAAACAAGAAATCATAATGGCAATTTAGAATATATCTAGGACTGAATGAGAGTGAACACATTATGTATTAAAACAGGCAGAGTTGAGCAGTAGAAGTGTGCTGGGCCTATAAAACTTAGGGAGTGTAGTCAAAGCATTATTTAGAGGGAAATTTATAGCCTTAAATGTTTATGGTAAAAAAGAACTAATACTAAGAAAAGTGGACTAGATGTCTAATCCCAGAAGTTAGTAAAACAAAAAACAAACATACAAACCGCATAAAGGAAGTAGAAGAAATAACACGACAACATCTGAAATTAGTGAAACAGAAATGTAGAAAATACTAGAAAAGATTAAGGAACCAAAAGCTATTCTTTTGATAAGACTAACAAAGTATAAACCTCCAATAAGACTGACCAATAACAGAAGAAAGCTTAAGTGAGCAATATTACTAATAAGAAAAGGACAAAACAACAGATATACTAGAAATTTTTTGAATTATAATGAAATTTACTAAAAACCTATGCCACTAAATTTGAACTTAGACAATTTTTATAAAAATACAATACTATAACTAGTTGAAGAAAAAAATGGAAAAACCTAAAAATACCATTAAATCAAAAAATGTCAGTATTAAAAATTGCCTGCAGACAAAAGGAAACAAATACCTGAGCCCAGATTATTTTATAGAGGAACTCTACCAAAGCTTCAATAAGTCAACATCCCAATCCTAATCTTGTGTATATCGTAAAAAAAAAAAAATAGAAAAGAGGGGACAGAGTCCAACTTATTTAATGAATTTAATATAATCTTGGAAGCAAAATCAGTCAAGGGAGGTCAAAGAAAGAAAAAGTTTAAGTCAATCTCACTTAATGCAGATGAAAAATCTTACATAAAATATTAGCTAAATCAATCCATCAATCTGTAAAATATGTAAATCTTAATAAGGTTGGACTCACAATGGTTTAAGATGAAAAGATCTATTACAACAATTCAACACACACACGTACACACAAAGATTTAAAGAGAAAAAAAGATGGAAAAATATATGAAGGGAGAATCAGTGACAACTGCAGTAAAGCATTCGCTAAAACTGAACACCCATTCATCACAAAAACTCTTAGAAAATTAGGAATAGAGGGAAATTTTCTCAGCTGGATGAGAACTGCCCATCAAACACCTACAGCAAATATACTTAGAGGTAAAAGTTTTTAAACATTTAATTTAAATAAGAAACAACACAAGAAAGCTTGCTCATCACTTTGTTGCACAGTATACTGAAGGGTTCTCCAGGGCAATAAGATAGGGAAAGGGGGAATGGTTGTAAGAATTGGAAAGGAAGTGCTATAAATCAATATTCAAGAGCACTCATTCATTCATAAATATCTTCCAAGCACCTTAACATGTCAGGTCCTTTTCTAGGCACTGAAGATACAGTAGCAGACAAGAGACAAAATTTTGGGCAATTCTAGAGACTGGAACAGTGGCAGGATAAGATAATATGCAAATTTACAATGCTTGGTGTCAGTCTATTTATCTCTTGCAAAAATAAAATATAGTGTGTGTGTGTGAAAAAACAAAACAAGCAAAAAAAGATAATATGCAAAAATTAATAGGGTTTCCTTATACCAGCAAATGAAAATTTACAAGACGTAACTTAGTCAACACTCATTCAACAATATTTGTCTCTCTACTATATTGCCAAACACTGGGACAGGACAATGAAGAAAACAGACAATGTTCCTTCCTTCGGGGAGCTTACATTCTAGAAGGAGAGATAGATAACAAACAAATAAATAGAAATATAATGAGGTAGTGATATGCTCCAGGAGGAAAAAACCAAGTGATTAAGGAGGGTTATTTTAGGTAAGGTGGACAGGGTACATCCATGATTTTTAAATGGGCACCATTTTTAATAGCAACAAAAAATAAGATGCCTAGGAATAAATGTAACATGATATCTATAAGACTTTTAAGGAAAAAACACGAAATTTTAGTGAAGGACATAAAAGAAGACTGAATAAATGGAAAGATACTCCAAGTTCAGTATGAAGAGTCAATAAAGATTCTCCCCAAATTAATCTATAAATTCAATGTATTTCCAGTAAAATCAGTAAGTATGATTGCATTTATGTAAAATGTAAAACAGAAAGCAATATTAGGTAGTGTGTATGGAGACATGTATATATATATATTATTGATATATATATAATAAAAGGATATAAACATGCATAGACGTGATAGACATAAAATTCAGAATATGGGTCATCTCTGTGATGAGAAGGTAAGGGGATGTGATGCTTCCCTGTAATATTTTATTTATTTAAAATTAATTTTTAAATATAAAAGCAATTTAATTTTTTTTAAAGTAAATGAAGTGAGTGCAAACAATTCTTTTTTTCAGAAGTAACTGAAAGAAATTTTTGCTGAGAAGAAGAAGGACAAGACAAAGAGAAGAAGAAAGAATGGTCTAGTAGGACTATAGAAAAAAAACATTGGGAAGGGAAAAAAATGTCTCGAGAATAGAAAACTTACTTCCTCGCTGTGTATCTTTCAGTCACTGCTCAACATTATGTGAGCAAGACTTCACATGATGGTAAGTACAGCGCCCTCCCCGGGCTCTATCTCAGCTAACAGGTTAGGATGCTTAAGGTACAGCTGACCAGCCTGGAGGTTCTGGGACCTCACTGCTCACTTTGGGATCAATGTATCTGGCACACCTCTGAGCCTTCACTGCCGACCAGAGCCCTGGAGCCAACCGGTCAGCTCTGCTCTACCACTGGCTTCTCAAGCCATATACTAGCACCGGTAGGTCTCTAGCCAGACGGTGAGTCTGTGGCTCTCACGATCCCACCAAGGTGGGTTATTACAGTGTAGATCCTCTGGATCTATAGTTCAGACTTAGTCTTAGCAGCAAGCTGTGACTGATAACCGAGCACAGAAGAGATCAGGGAAGACCCACATCAGGCTAAACAAGCCACACAGTTGTCTTACCTCCACTGTCCTCCTTGACAAATTAATGCTTCATGAGACAAAGTTCAGAACTACCATCACTTCTGGCAAATAATTGTTCTGAATCCGCCCTTAGAATAGCTGTCAAGTTGGGCTCTTAAACTCAGGCTCAGCTTTGTTATGATATCAGAACGTTATCAACAAGGTACCATATGCTAAAACTGTGTTCTTCTGATTTTCAGAAGAAGGAGGAAGGGGTGATCATTCTCCTCAGCAGGCGACTTACATGAAATTGCCCCGAAATCTTTACTCAAAACGCTGCACGTGGTTTACCAGCATCAGCGTCACCCCAGTGCTTGTTTGAAACGAAGCATCAGGCCCCACCAACCAACTGTATCGGAATGTGAATTTTAACAAGATCCCAGGTGATCAACATGCACAAGAAAGTTTGGTCCAATGGTCGAGAAGATCACTAAGTGCAAGGTTTTTCTGTTTTTTGTACCAGACTGGTATAATCCAATGCTAAATGTCACAAAAGACATTTCATCAGAAAGGATGGTAGGATGATACCTGTAAGAATCAAATTAGACTTTTTAAAACGTTTTGTTGTTCTTGGAAGTCTTTCGTTTAGTCCGGTTCATTTTATAAGCAAATCCATCCTCTTGCCAAACACTTTGGCTCAGATCTGCTGGTAAAAATATGATGTGGAACAAAAATAGTACAGTCACTGTTTCTCATTATCTCATTTTGATTCTTGAACCTAGATCAATCGCATTTGAAAAGGACTCTGCCAGCAGAAAATACATTTTCTGTTCATTCCTTTAAATATCTGTTTTATAAAAAAATGTCTTTGGGGGTTTTATTTCTCCCCCCTCCTTTTGTGTTATAGATGCAACCATAATTTCTCCAGCTTTTCTCCCTACTCGATTTCACCGCCGTGTCCACAATCCAAACCCCATATTTTAGAACTTGACATAGTCCATATGTTTTTCATATGCTTCTCACCCACCCCAGGGGAAGTTTCCAAGCACCCATCTGGATATAGTTTAGACCAGGGCAGAAATAACTCAGAGGCCTGGCCATAAAGCCCTTCTCAGTATCATCTGCATAGAGGGGAGCATCTTGCATTCCACAGATTTATACTTTAAAAATAAAACTCAAGCAAGGAACACAAAATAATCAAAATTAACTTCTTATGGATGAGACAGGAAAAAGATGAAGCATTAAGATTTGCTTATGCAATAATCAGGACTTACTGTCCACTGAAGAGTAAAATGAATGACACTGGCTTTTTGTGTTTACCTTCCACCCTCTAGGAGGAAAGCCCAGTGTTGTTCATTTGGATTTGACTCTGAACTGCCACACAAGATACTTTAGAAATGGCAGAGTGAGAGAATCTAACATCCACTGAACATCAGGTGTGCATCAGCTTTGTGGTACACATTTAAAATTTAACATCTTTGATCACACCTATGGCCCTATATGGATATGATTATCCCCTATAGATGAAATGAATCTCTTTAGGTTTTAAACAAATAGCTTCTTGACATTAACTTATTAGTAACTTAACAAGAAATGGGATGTTGTCTGTCTTAAACATTCCCAGTACCTGGCCCAGTTCCTGAGAACCACTGAACATCAGATTGTTCAAGAATGTGACTGTGGTAAAGACCAAGAGGAAAAAGACCAGAAAAGGCCCTTTGGTCTAGCAATTATGAGGCCTATTAAGCCGTGTGAAGGACTTTGAACTTTATCATAAGAACGATGTTCATGGTTTATTCATCACTGGATATAAAACGTCAATTATGGGATTAACATGTGCTTTATATATGAAGCATCTAGCAAGGGTGCAACAGTGCTTATGTGTATAAAGTAGGGGCTTAATAAATATTTGTTGAACGAAGAAGTATATATATATATATATATATAGTTATATAGTTATATAGTTATATATATATATAGTTATATATATATGGTCACATATATATATTTTTTTCCCATACAAAACTTTGTGCTTTTAGTAAAGACAAAAGCAAACAAAACCTCTTTCCCACGTGGCAACTTAAACTTGTATTGCCTTTCAGGTGTTCAGAGGGTGTCTTTGTTTTGACACAATGCCAGCTGGACCCTGAAGAGGCACTGTCTGATCGATGGGCTAAAACAAAGTAACTTGAGATGTTTGAATGTGGTCCACAAATAGGACTTCTCTTTCATGTTTAAAAATCCATTCTTGATGCACAGAATGGCATGCCTAGAAGAGGAGCAAGACTTTTTTGAATAAACAGAGCAGTGTCTCCAAAACAATCTTCTCTCCAAGCAAGTTACTTCTTATATTCTTTTCAAGACAGAATTATCAACCCCAACCAAAGCCCAATAATCTATGACACAGTAAAACAAATAACTTTTAATTTAAAATGGCAATTTAAATACCAATGTCTTGGGACTTCCCTGGTGGCGCAGTGGTTGAGAATCTGCCTGCCAAGACAGGGGACATGGGTTTGATCCCTGGTCCGGGAAGATTCCACAGGCCGCGGAGCAACTAAGCCCGTGAGCCACAACTACTGAGCCTGCGCTCTAGAGCCCATGAGCCACAACTACTGAAGCCCGCACGCCTAGAGCCTGTGCTCCACAACAAGAGAAGCCACTGCAATGAGAAGCCCACACACCACAATGAAGACCCAATGCAGCCAATAAATAAATAAATACCAATGTCTTATCATCCAATGTTTATGAAGCACTCATTACCAGTGTGGCATGTCACAAGTATCTCTCTACTGATGGGATTAAAAGGTCCCATTTCACTTACCATGTGCTTTTCACTAACAACTTCCAGAAAATATATTATTGTTGTTTAATTTAACCTAAGACCACTCAGGATCCTACTGTTGATTGCATGTCCATAGTCCATATTCAAAAAGGCTTACAGTTCAACGAGGAACATGAGAGTGATTTTACAAATCAACCACTAAATTCTGTAAAAAATTAATAAAGAGATACCTCAGTTATACAAAGCTGAGAAACCATAAGAAGGAGCTCTCACACCCTGTGAAGGTAGCAGAGCCCAAGAGGAAGAAGAAAGACTCCTCCTCTTTCTTGGCATGGACTTAGCCAATGAGAAGCCATGGACTCTGTTTACTGAAGCCCTCCCAGCTTCCTTTTCCCTGTATAAAAGCATCCTCCTCCTTCTTCTGCTGTGCAGGGACTTGCAGGGGCTCACCATAGGTGCACACCCTGAATTGCAATTCTCTGCCGATCCTGAATAAACCCATCTTCGATGGAGAAGTATCTGGCATTCTATTTATTTCAGATCAACATTTCATTGGTTTGATAAGCAAACAGGTATGGTACCCACAAATCCAGCCCACTGTCACTCACTGTTTTTCTTGCCAACCCTGGAGTTTTATGGTATGTCCTTCTCCTGGATCCAAGCTCACACTCTCTTAGCGTTTGAAGCTCTCCAGGTTTTATTCGGAATCTGTTTCAAAGCTTCATCTTTCTGGTCAATGCTTTGTTCTGTACATGAGTATTCACTTGGCACTTCTATCTGATTTGAGATCAGGCGGTTTCAACTGAAACTGGCTGGACTTCCACCCATTCCTTCAGGAGCAGGGGCTGTTTCACTGAAACTGTGCCAGCTTTTGTCCAGCCTTCAGCATTTTCCTTTGCAAAGGGCTATTCTCTGGACACTGGCTGAAAAAACCTTTGGCCTGGCTCCTCTAGGACCAAGACGTTTCCTTAGAATTGGCTGTTATTCAGGCTTCCGAGCTGTTTGAATTGAGCTGTTTGTGTTGTAAAATGTTTGAAAATTGTTCTTTTACTTTAGAGAAAAACCTCTGAGAAATGGAAGCCCAGTTTTTGAGAGTACCCACACCCCCAACAGGGACTCTGGCAGATCTCATGTTTAAGACTGAAGTCCTTCCTCATGCACATTCCTAACTAAATGGACCAACCCGATAAAAGTCTGTCATACAGAGTGAAGTAAGTCAGAAAGAAAAAGACAAATACCGTATGCTAACACATATATATGGAATTTAAGAAAAAAAAATGTCATGAAGAACCTAGGGGTAAGACAGGAATAAAGACACAGACCTACTGGAGAATGGACTTGAGGATATGGGGAGGGGGAAGGGTGAGCTGTGACAGGGCGAGAGAGTCATGGACATATACACACTAACAAACGTAAGGTAGATAGCTAGTGGGAAGCAGCCGCATGGCACAGGGATATCGGCTCGGTGCTTTGTGACCACCTGGAGGGGTGGGATAGGGAGGGTAGGAGGGAGGGAGATGCAAGAGGGAAGAGATATGGGAACATATGTATATGTACAACTGATTCA
Source organism: Grampus griseus (assembly GCF_964374135.1). Taxonomy (NCBI): domain Eukaryota; kingdom Metazoa; phylum Chordata; class Mammalia; order Artiodactyla; family Delphinidae; genus Grampus; species Grampus griseus. The sequence continues at coordinate 171,650,827 of NC_139018.1, forward strand.
CTTTGTTATAAAGCAGAAACTAACACACCATTGTAAAGCAATTATACCCCAATAAAGATGTTAAAAAAAAAAAAAAGGCAATTTAGAATATCAATGGTCATTGTGGGGAACTTTTGAAATCCCCAAACTTAACTTTCTTAGAACCAAAGTAGACTACAATAGCTCAAAAATTTCCAGAAATGTGTGGAATACTTACTTTGGTATTTTGAGGCTTCCCAACATTATCTGGAGCCTAGAATTGCCTCTCTACAAAATAAGATTTTAAGGCTAACTGAGGCAAACATAATTAATGAGATAAAATGGCCCCCAACGCCTCAGGCTCTTCTTCCAGCACCATCTGGTCTCTCCATTGGCTCCTCATGGTCAGACCTCATCTCCGGGGCCATCTTCCTCCTTCCTTGCTACACCACCTATGCCTCCTTTGTACTGCCAATTCCCCCATACTAATTCTCTTAATGAGCTTCCCCATTTGAAACTCTTCCCATTCCTGTTTCCTCTGCATTTGTCAGAATATGTCTGTTTACAGCCACTATGGAGAACAGTATGGAGGTTCCATAAAAAACTAAAAATAGAAATACCATATGACCCAGCAATCCCACCACTAGGCATATACCCTGAGAAAACCATAATTCAAAAAGAGTCATGTGTCATAATGTTTACTGCAGCTCTATTTACAATAGCCAGGACATGGAAACAACCTAAGTGTCCATCAACAGATGAATGGATAAAGAAGATGTGGCGCATGTATGCAATGGAATATTACTCAGCCACAAAAAGAAACGAAATTGAGTTATTTGTAGTGAGGTGGATGGACCTAGAGTCTGTCATACAGAGTGAAGCAAGTCAGGAGGAGAAAAACACATACTGTATGCTAACACATATATATGGAATCTTAAAAAAAAAAAAAGGTTCTAATGAACCTAGTTGCAGGGCAGGAATAAATTTGTAGACATAGAAAATGGACTTGAGGACATGGAGTGGGAGGGTGAAGCTGGGGTGAAGTGAGAGTAGCATTGACACACATACACTACAGAATGTAAAATAGTTAGCTGGTGGGAAGCAGTAGCATAGCACAGGGAGATCAGCTCAGTGCTTTGCGATGACCTAGAGGGGTGGGATAGGGAGGGTGGGAGGGAGGCTCAAGAGGGAGGGGATATGCGGACATGTGTATGCATACGGCTGTTTCGCTTTGTTGTGCAACAGAAACTAACACAGTATTGTGAAGCAATTATACTCCAATAAAGATCTATTAAAAAAAATAAACATAAGTCTTCTGAGAATCCAGAGGCTAAGCCCTTAGTTTTTTGTACTCCCTGGACTAAGGCTGAACTGCAATCCATAAGCAAAGGCTTTCCCAAAGTCACTGGAGATGCTCACAAATTGCTGGACAATTTAATATAGTCATTCAAACTTGTCAACCTGGTTTCTCTGACTTATATCAGCTAGTTCATATGCTGGTGAGTGAGGGCCAGGCTCAGCATTGGATGAAAACCACTAATTGGGGGAAATCCTAAAAGGTCTCTAGAATTACAGCTGGGAGACCAGCCAGCTATCTTTTTTTTAAAGATTTAATTTTAATTTAATTTATTTTTTTGGCTGTGTTGGGTCTTAGTTGCTGTGCGTAGGCTTTCTCTAGTTGTGGCGAGCGGGGGTCACTCTTGGTTGCGGTGCGCGGGCTCCTTATTGCGGTGGTTTCTCTTGTTGCAGAGCAGCATGGGCTCCAGGCGCTCAGGCTTCAGTAGGTGCAGCACGTGGGCTCAGTAGTTGTGGCACGTGGGCTCTCGTATGCCCAGTAGCTGTGGCGTACGAGCTTAGCTGCTCCACAGCATGTGGGATCTTCCCAGACCAGGGATCGAACCTGTGTCCCCTGCATGGGCAGGCAGATTCTTATCCACTGCACCAGCCTGCTATCTTATTATATGAAAGTCCTCAGCCTGCTATCTTATTATATGATCAGGCTTGGCCAATCCCTAGGCAGCTTCATCAAGCAGTTCCTAGGGTTTCTCCAAAACCTGTTGATTGGAACAAAATCCAGGCATACACACAAAAATCTGATGAAACTGTTCATGATTATTACAATCAACTTCAGGTTATTTTTAAAGAAAATTCTGGTCTTCCTTTAGATGTTGATTCTACCCAGGTAGTTTTTAACTCTATGTTTATTAATGGGCTGAACTGAGACCTTTCCCTTCTAGGAAAAAGGACCAGGATGGAATGGGAAACTCTATTCCAGATTTAGTTAATGTGGCAAACCAGCTCTCTCAAACTCTACATAAGGCACCTCAGAGGAAGACTGCCAGAATTCTTAATCTTCAGCCCCAGCAAATGAAGGCTCCTAAATGAAACCAAAACCCTACTAATTTCTATTATTGCAAAGAGCCAGGACATTGGAAGAGATTGTCACAAATTTAAGTGCTTCAGGTGCCTTCAGCCCTCTAACCAGCCTTTCAACATCCTCCCAATTCTCATTGATGGGGCTCTACAGGGATTTTCCCCAATTCTCCCTCTTAGTCGGCATGGAGGAACATTTCTCTAGATCGGGGATGACGCTCTTCCAGTCCTAACTGACACCAGAGCCACACTCTCGGTGCTCAACCCCATTACTATAAAGCAGCCTCTGCCTCTGATAGTACTAGAGCTGATTCTGGAAATACTTATCATTTGTCTCCACTGAATCAGCTACCACCTTCCTTATGGGCAAAATCTCCAACTTATGCTGGAGATTCACAGCAACAAAATTCACAACAAACCTCCCGTCAAGATTTAAGTAGACCTCTCAAAACCTCTTCCCAGAATTAATCAAAAACCTTTTAAAAAAAGATCTTCAAGGCATAAAACCCCTAATAGAAAATTATAAGGCTCAAGGCCTCATAATCCCTTGTACTGTGCTCTGAAACACTACCATTTTACTGGTGAGAAAACCTACAGGTCAAAGGTGAAGGTTTATCTAGGATCTCAAAACAATCAACAGCATTGTTATCTCTTGACATTCTGTTGTCCCTAACCCTTATATGATACTGACGTCATTCCAACTGGAAGCAAATTCTTTCCTGTAATTGATTCACGTAGTACATGCTCTAGTATTCCAGTTTAGGAAGCTAGCCAATACCTTTTTGCCTTTACTTGGGAAGAAAACCAATTAACCTGGACAGTAATGCCTCAGGGTTCTACTCAGAGTCCTTATTTCTCAGGAACCCTGAAGGCTGACCTGGATGATACAAAATTCTCTGGAGATTAAACTACTTTGTTGCAATAGGTGGATGAGCTGCTTCTTTGAGCTCCTTCTCAAGCCTCCTCACAGGAAGACTCCATCCACTTGCTAAAGCTTTTAGCCTTAAAGGGACCCAAGGTAGCCAAAGGAAAATTGCAGTTTGCCCAAACCCAGGTTTGATATTTAGGGTATCTGCTATCAGAACAAAGGCTATATCTAGATCCAGATAGACTTCATGGTGACCTAAGTTTCCCAAAACCCCAAACGAAGCACAACTGCAACGTTTTCTCCAGCTAGTTGATTATTGTTGAAATTGGATTCCAAATTTCTCTCCTACGGCTAAACCTCTGTACGTTGTACTCAACAATAAAAACCTCAATGCAATTTTAAGAGAAGAAACAGATGACATAGTCTTTGAGGCCCTAAAGGAGAGTTTGGTGAATCCACCTGCCCTTGGGCATCCCAATGTTCAGATTCTCTTTTTCCTTTTTGTATATGAAAAGAATGGGAATGCCTTTGGGGTACTAATCCCAAAACACAGGGACCACCATTGACCCATAGGGTATTATGGCCAGCAACTGGACCCTGTAGCATGGGGATATCCCCCTTGTCTTAAAGCCATTACAACCACTCCCCTTTTGGTTAAGATCACCAAGAAAATTATTGTGAGATCCCTTTTAACCATCTTTGTACCTCATACAGTAGAAGTTCTGACTTCTCATCACACTCAACATTTCCCAGCCAGCCACCTCACCTCCTGTGAAGTCCTTTGGTTAACTGCTCCTTACATAACTCTCTTCCATTGTAATAACCTTAACTCGGCTACTCCTCTTCCCTCCATCACCAGCAAAGTCCCTCGTGGCACTTAACACTGATGCACCACCTCCTGACTCCTCAGGATGACCTACAGGGAATTCCACTGGGTCATGCTGACTTCCCATGGTTCACTGATGGTTCTCATTTAAAAGGTGATAATGGCAACTACAGTCCTAGGTATGCTATTAAGACTCCTTTTGATGTTGCTGACGCAGCATCTTTACCTATGGTTACTTCAGTCCAGACTGAATTACATGCTTTTACATGGGCTTATATTTAGCCAAGGACAAAACTGCCAATATTTATACTGATAGTAGATATGTTTTTAGAGTAGCTCATAATTTTGGAATATTGTGGAAGCAATGTGGCTTCCTTACGTCCAGTGGGAAAAAAAATTTAAGATGGTCCCTGTGTTTAGGAATTATTGGATGCAATAATTTCACCTGCCACTTCAGCTATTATTAAGATTCTGGGGTATTCTGAACTTGACTCTCTGGAAGCGAAGGGAAATCACCTTGCTGATATTTCTGTAAGGAATGCTGCCCTTAAAGGGACCAATAGCAGCCAAACTTCTGTCGTGGTCCAAAGGGAAATTTAGAAAAACTGGCTAGAGAAGCCCAGCAATCAGCCTCAGAAAAAGGAAAACAAGATTGGAAATTCTGGGCTTCCCTGGTGGCACAGTGGTTGAGAGTCCGCCTGCCGATGCAGGGGACACGGGTTCGTGCCCCGGTCCGGGAGGATCCCACATGCCGCGGCGCGGCTGGGCCCGTGAGCCACGGCCGCTGGGCCTGCGCGTCCGGAGCCTGTGCTCCGCAATGGGAGAGGCCACAGCAGTGAGAGGCCCGTGTACCAAAAAAAAAAAAAAAAAAAAAAGATTGGAATTCAATAATTGTTGGTTTGATAAAAAGAGAAAGCTCTGGTTTGCATCAAGTAACAACCTATTCCCACCCAACACTCTAAAACTCCCACTCCTCACTGCTGTACGTGCATTAAACCATTGTTCTACTGACAAGATGATAGCCTTCATGAATCAATATTAGAGGAGAAACATTAACAAGGCTGAAAAAAGTGCCAACCCTCACTTGTCCCACTTGTCCAAAGTAGAACCAGGGAAGCCCGTTCGTACTGCTCCCAGACACTGTATATTGCCTAATGGACAATTCAAGCTCTGGTAAGTGGACTTCATACAATTTCTTCCTCTAATGGATATAAATATGTTTTAGTCATGGTCCATATGTTTTCACACTGGACTGAAGCCTTCCCTTGCAGACAGCCTACTGTCCCTTCTGTGGCAAAAGTCCTTTTGGAAAAGATGATCCCTACCTGGGGAACTCATCTCAAACTTCATAGCGATCAAGGAATCCATTTTACTGGCCAGGTACTTTGACAAGTCTGCTCTGTTTGGCTCGTTTTACAACACTTTCACTGTGCTCACCACCCTTATTCCTCTGGTTCAGTCGAACACACTAACAGCACCATTAAGACTCAATTGGCAACATTTATAGAGGCCCTCCAAACATCTTGGTCAAAAGCACTGCCATCTGTCCTTCTAAATCTTGGATCTTCCGCTTTTGGAACTCATAAACTCTTACCATTTGAGATAGTCACATAATTTCCAATGCACTTGGTTCCCACTTCTTTTGACACACGACTGATAAAAGGAGAGATATTCCAACATTGCAAAGCATTAATTGCCTCTATTAAAAATAACCATGTTTTAATAGAGCGATCTTTTCACAGTGTACCCTTGGGAGATGAAGACATTAAGCATCACATCTTGCAACCTAGAGATTTTGTCTATTGCAAAAGAGTCCTCCAGAAGAACTCACTTCAACCTCATTGGAAAGGTCCCTATCAGGGACTGCTAGCCAACCCTTGTGACACCAAGCTCTGAGAAGCAGACTCTTGGATTTATGTAGCACACCTAAAGAAATCACTGAACCCTGACTGTACCTGTACATCACCTGGTGACCTGAAAGTAAACATTTTCTGGAATTGAAGCAGACGACATCTGACGAGACAGCTTTCCCAAGATATACTTTTGAGGATGACAGAAGGCTTCAGATGATCTCCAATGTCTATATCTTGATATCATATGGACTTTAGATAAAAAGCACCTGAGAGTTCTCCCTCCTACCCCTCCTAATTACTCAGACGTGACCTTAATAGATTTTCAATCTGTTCACTTTCCCTCTGACATGAAATACTATACCAGGAAAGGTCCTTCCTGACATTGACACACAAAAATCCACTGAAACTAGAAACCCTGACTCTAGATCAGCAATGATTTCAGAGAAAGATTATGATAAAAAGGGGGAAATATAAAAAAATTAATAAACAGAAACCTCAATTAAATAGAGTCAGGATACCAAAAGGGGGAGCTCTCATGCCCTGCAGAAATAGCAGAGTCCAACAGGAAGAAGAAAGGCCTCTCTTCTTTCCTGAAGGGCTCAACCAATGAGAAGCCTTGGATTCTCTGTTTATTATAACCCTCTAAACTTCCTTTTCTTCTTTATAGAAGTGTTCTCCTTCTCTCGCAATACAGGGACTTGCACGTGTCTTGCCATGGTTGCAGACCCCAAACTGCAATTCTCTGCTGATCCCAAATAAACTCATCTTTGCAATTTCCTGTTGATCTTAAATAAACTCATCTTTGCAATTCTCTGCTGATACCAAATAAACCCGTCTTTTCTGACAATGGTGGATTAGCATGGGGATAAGACATAAGGGTGAAGAAGGCTTAACTGAGATGGGGATTTCTCCTGGAAGAAAGAATGTTAGTGATGCTCTGAAAGAATCTAAATGTTCCTAATTTTTAAAAAAACGATAAAATTAATGTTCTCTGAAAATGAGAATTCCAAAAAGTAATGTACCAAGAGCTCAGGCATGTACTCTTGGTAATGTTAGGCAGGACTCTAAAACCACTGCAAGAGAATTTTAATGCTATTTATAACCTAAACTATGACTAAAACGGAGGAAATATGGAAACAGACTTCCTGAAGTTCCCACCACATTCTCTAACAGTTGTTTGGACAAATATGCTATTAGTTGTCCATCCTATTAGTAACACTGCTTCCTTCCTGCAGATCCATTCTCCCTGAAACAATATACTATAAAAAAAGGACTTACATAAAAGACAGCTGGAGCTGGTTGCCAGGGGAACTGACAATGTTCCAGACACATTCCACATTAGAGGGATAAATTTCTGGGTAGCCAGGGCTGTTGAAGATGCCTTCAGCCATGTGGAAGATGCCACCACAAGCTAGAAGAAAAGAGAAACAAAGTGAGTGGCAGATTAAATATTGAATACAAGACACCATAAGATAAAGGAGAAAGAACACTAGAACAGCTGTTAGCATCGTCAAAGGATATGCCATTTTCATTTCATAATAAAAAAAATCCATATCATATATAATAAGGAAAAGATTCTGAAAACTAAAAGCCACAGGGTATGGTGGATTAGAAGGAATCTCAGTGGTTTCTTTTCTAAAGGCCTTTTCTCCCTGTGAACTCTAACTTTATGTAATAAAAGACTCATTTGAATTCTGTAGTCCCTCGGTATTGCTGACCAGGATGACTTTCACCCCTGGCCTAGAACAGAAGGCAGTATTTCAGCTTTTCCTTCTCAGGAGAGCACAGAAACATGCACACATCTCCTTGGTGTTCTAAGGCTTTTAGCTGCTAATAACCAGGAAGCCAGCAGCACTCTCCTGGCTAAGAGCCCCAGCACTGGGTGCCCCTCTTTCCCCTCCTCCCCATAAGCCACCATCCATCCTGCATCAGTGCCAACACCCAGCCCTGCCTGAGCGCAGCTGTGAGGCCAGGGAGACTAAAGAACAGCAGTTGTCCACCCATAAGAGATGCCATCAGACACTGTCCATCAGGGGCTCCCTTAACAAACGTATCATGAAGGAGAACAAGGAGACACCGACAAGATAGTCTCCCAAGATCATTCCAGCCAGTTCTCCCCGCTTCCAGAGCTCATCCGCGTAGCGTCAGCCACAATTGCCAAGGTATGGGAACAACCTAAGCGTCTGTCGATGGACGAATGGATAAAGAAGATGTGGCATAGAGTTCACTACTGCTAGACTTTACACGCGTGTTGACCTAATATGAAAGATAGCGAGGTTAGTCATAGAGGGGAGCTAGGAAACTAGCTCCGAATGCTGAATGTAGAGGGATCCCAAATAACAAACCAAGGACTTTCTACACATTTCTCTTAACCTAGTAGCGCCATTTGCTACCATTCTTACCTGATGCTGATGCAGCATACGTGGCGTGGAAACCACCAAAATTCGCTATAGCATCCGAGACGAACCTCAGTGTCAGAGCATTGCTGAAGGAAGTGATGGGGTGGGGCATGGAGGGGCCACAGTATCGGCCTAAATAATGAAGACGGTGACAAGGAGAATGAATGATGACAAGTAAACACGTATTTTACTAGCATCACAAGAGACCAAAGCAAACAGAAGAAAACACTATTAGGAGAAACATTTAACTTAGGGTCAGTGTTGGGGAGGATGCCTGATAATTCAGAATGAGCTATGAATGCAAGCATAGGGGAGGTGATTCATAAGCATGGTAAAGATTGTTAGGGGGAGGCAGAGTAATACAGATGACCGCCAAATGTAACGAATGCTAAACTCTCCCGTGCGGTAGGGACCTGCGCAAATACACGTGCTAATTCTTAAAAGCAACATATAAGAGCAGAGAAGCACGTGGATGTTGGAACCAAAACACCTGGATTCAACTCAACTCCCGGCTCTGCCACTTACCAGCTACGTGACCTGAGTCAAGTTACTTAAGTGCTCTGTGCCTCAGTTTCCCCACTTGAGAGAGGGGACCTTTGATAACAGTGAAATCCTGTATCATAAGGGTATGAGGATTAACTGAGTTACTGTTTATAAAGTTCTTAGGATAGCACTCAGCACAAGGTGTTATATAAGTGTCCATTAAATAATATAGCCTCAACCTCAGTTAAATGCTTACAGACAAAAATCTCAAGGAATACAATCGGAAGTCTGCAGAGAGCAGAGAGTATTCCTCAATTGCCTGTTATCATCTCAGGCACTGTTCTGGGCACTGGGAATAAAGCAATGGGCAAAACAAAGTCCCTTCTCTGATGGAGCTTGTCTTCTAGCGCAGGATGAGAACCTTGGATGACAAAGCTCAAATACTCCCAACTCAGGCACTGACACTGTCCCTAACTAAGGCCCTGACACTACTCCTAACTCAGGAGTGACTCATGGAGAATGTTTAAATAACCTGAGATTATTTTGCTTGAGAACATTTCAGAAACTATTTAGCAGCAATCCCTAATTTCTACTGGGATGTTTTACAAACAGAACTCTAGATTACCTATCTACTATCTATCTATCTATCTGTTCTTTTGTTTCCACTGAGGACAAAACCAAAAGAAACATGCTCAATTTGAGTACCAGCACTGTGGTCAAATGTTAATAAGAAATTTCTCAGAGAATGCTACTTAATGCTGGAATGCACTGCATTTCACTACTGTCTAAAGCAATCACAACTTTCAATTAAAAAAATACATATATAAACTATTCATGTCCTTGAATATGAACAAGCTGAGTTTCTTGAACACCATATTACATCCTGCTTTCTTAGCCTCTCGTTATCTTTACATGGCTTATGACGCTCTTCATAGTTATTGGAAACATTCTAACCTGGAATGACAGTATATACACACGTAAGCACAGAAACTGTAAAAAGCCAAGGCCACAGATGTGAGCGAGTGAGCGCGGCAGTACCTCGGAGGGGCGCATCATCACGACTGCCGTCCAAAATCTCTAAGAAGTCTCGAGTACACGTTGTGCTGCTTTCAAGTCCAAAGTGGCTAAAGGAGAGGGTGATATGATTGACTGAAAGGGAAAAAGAGAAGACTCTTTAATAACGTTCTGGCAAACAAAACATACAGGGAATGCTATTTCACCTCTGATCCTTTCTCCTGCTGTTTCTCCAGCAGGGGAGCCATGAATCTGGCAGATGTGCACAGGGGGACGGATGGGGGAGGGGGGTGAAGAGGAGAAGTATCAACCGCTCTGCTAAAAGCTTTCCTTTGAAGAGTAATTGAATCCATGCTTTCGAAAATGTCTGTAGATTCTGAAACGCTGGTACTGGGAAGAGAACCCTTGGAGAAGGGCCCTTGGGTGGGTTTATTTCACGGACGATGGGGAATGCATCCACTGTTGCTGTGTTCCTCGCAGAAGTATTTTTCTTAATAGAATAGTTTCCTTAAATTCTAATTCTTTACCTGTGCTTGTATATAAGACATTTTCCTCTCTGGCACACGTATCCTAGCATTCTCAGTGTTACTTTAAGGCCAGAACCCGGGAAACGGAAGTTCATTCATTTATAAAGAGAGCTTTGAATTACTTGCAGAAAGGTATGTGCCTGGGTACATTTTCCTTTTGTTTTCTTCCAGGGTCCCAAATCTTCCGAATAGGATCTTTCCCTATTGCTGTCTTTATACCAGTGACCTCTTTCATCTAAATGCTTTAGAATGGTTTAGAAATTATCCTTAGGTGCCAGACTGTGGAACTCGAGGCAGGGGACTTCTTTACCAAGGCTAAGTTCCTGGCTACTTTCTTTGCCTAAGGATTACATCACTGACCCCCAAATGACATGCAGGGCAATCAAGATACCCTTCTGTTAATGCTTAACATGCCTAGGAAAAATGTTAGAGAATATTTAAGCCAAACTCTTCTTTTTTCAGATTAGCTAATGGGGCCTCATCAGCGTAAGTGACTTTCCTATTACCACACAGGTCATTAATCAGAGAGCGGAGTAAAGAACTTAATGCCATTCCCACAGGACGTCTGAAATCATCCGTTTTTCCTGAAAACCTCAAGGAAGGGCAGGGCTTTTTTGGAACGAGATTCCTAACGGCCCTGCGATCACCCTCTTCGCGGTCATTCTGCTTGAGTCTTTAGGAAACTCTTCACTTTCTCTGTAAAATGTGGACAGTAATCCTTACTACCAGAGCAGAAAACAAGCTTCTAGGATTCTAAAAAGAACACAGTGTAAGCACGTATTCCATGTTTCTTAAGGCCTATGCTGGGATTCTTTTTTAAATACGTGCATCACAGGAGAGACCAGGTTTTGTAATTAACTTCCACCTTGGTTGAAGACCAATATGCTCATAGCACTGCATCTCCAAACTAGGAGTTATTAATTTTCCAGTCTACGGTTCTTATTGTTCATTTATTCACTCAGCAACTGCCTTGAGCATCTACTGCACTCAAGGCACAGGTGTCAAAAACTATTTATTTATCCACTATTTTTGCTTACCCCCAGTCTCACACGCCTGTCATTTCAACTAGGTTACAGCTTTTTGCTTTGTTTCGTTTCCTTTGCTAGGCCTTGAAATTTAAAAAATAATTAAATGAAGAATAAACAGTAAAAGTTACTTCCTACCAGATTAGGAAACCCTTGTTCTTGTGCACATCAGGAAATGGGGCTCCCAAAAACAGGAGAGGAAGGCCATCAATTGTTACCACCGAGGAGATAAGAACATGAGTCATAGCTGGACTTTCCCACAGCCACCAAGCATCCTGGATTCTTTTTTATTTTTGTTACTTACATGGAGGCCGGGCTTGAATTATCCAGCTGCAGTTCTGATTGTATGGATAGTTGGCAGGGAACAGGGGAGAGGATATCGTATCAACGGAGTCGGTGAGGATGTAGCCGCCACAGGCTGAGGGACACACAAGCGCACACATAATGTCACACACTTTTGATTTTTGCTGACTCTCCAACACAATTATTTGAAGAATGAAAGCATAAATGATGTTTCCTTATTTCTGAAAGGCATGTCAAGGAAGTTCTCTGCCAAGAAAGCTGCACATAAACCCTGAGAAAGTGGCAACATACTCTACATCTGTAACAGTATTCTTCAGTTACGGGGAGTGGGGAGTGGCAAAGAACAACAGAGTAAACGGCTACGAATTGCCTGAATCATTCAACAAAACGCTGGCATTGATTCACTTACTCTGCCCACTTGCAAATTACAGACATAGGGATAATCTCTTTTACGACTGACTTTTTTTTTTTTTTTTTTTTTGCGGTACACGGGCCTCTCACTGTTGTGGCCCCTCCCGCTGCGGAGCACAGGCTCCAGATGCGCAGGCTCAGCGGCCATGGCTCACGGGCCCAGCCGCTCCGCGGCACGTGGGATCTTCCCGGACCGGGGCACGAACCCATGTCCCCTGCATCGGCAGGCGGACTCCCAACCACTGCGCCACCAGGGAAGCCCCACGACTGACTTCTTTTTTAGGAAAATAAATATTCAGTTGAAAGAGACTTCATAAGGGCAGCTGTGTGTCATCAGGGATGTGCAGAGCCCTGTGGGAGTAGAAGACGGGGGGGTGTACAAGGCATCTCATGGCGCAGACAGCGCTGAAGGAGGATTCGGGGGTGAGGGAGAGTGGCCCAGGGCAGCCCGAGCAAAGACAGAGGAGGGCACGGGCTGCACCACACACGCTTGGCCGAAGCATGGGGCGCGTGAGGAGGGTCGAGCGATGCTGGAAAAAGAGCAGGGCAGATTCTGTGCCTGTGTGGAGAAGCTTGGGCTCCACGCCCTGGTCGGTGTGGAGTCAGGACAGACAATGGAGCACTGAAGGTCAGAATCAGAACTCGCTACTGCACGTTGACTTTGGAGGAATATGGGAGAAGGGCAGGTGAGGCTGGGAGGCTACTATAGCAGCCCAGAGAAGGCCCGCTGGGGACTTCTTTGCTATGAAGCAAAACGTAAGTGATTAATTAAATGAAAAGAAAGAGTGTTAAGAAGCTGTTCTTGGGCTTCCCTGGTGGCGTAGTGGTTGGGAGTCCGCCTGCCGATGCAGGGGATGCAGGTTTGTGCCCTGGTCCGGGAAGATCCCACATGCCGCGGAGCGGCTGGGCCCGTGAGCCATGGCCGCTGAGCCTGCGCGTCCGGAGCCTGTGCTCCGCAGCGGGAGAGGCCACAACAGTGAGAGGCCTGCATACCGAAAGAAAAAAAAAAAAAAAAAAAGAAGCTGTTCTTTCTTTGAAAGAACTTCGCAGTCTTCTTGCTCCAAAGCCTACAGTGCACCTTGGGCAGACCTCAACCCAGAAACTCTTCCTAGCCAGGGCTCTTTACTGCAGAATCCGGGCAAGCCAAGTCCACTGAAACAGATGAAATGACTAAATAGACCACACTTGTTTGAAATGACAAGGATCCTCCCAATAAAAATCAAAGGCGTATTAAGGGGACAACAACCCACCCAGCTCTGGGTTCCGTCTCTGACAGTGGAATAAAGGGTTAATCTCTAAAATTCCCAGATGAAAGGCAATGGGTGAAAAGGTCTAGTAGGAAGTGGTGCTTTAAGAAAAAAAATGGGGAATTTCCTTGCGGTCCAGTGGTTAGGACTCAGCGCTTTCACTACTGTGGCCTGGGTTCCATGCAGGCCGCATAGTGCGGCCAAAAAAAAAAAAAAGAAAAGAAAAGAGAAAAGAAGAAATCAATGGAAAACAATACTGATTCTTCAGGTGGAGGGCAACCACTATCTTGAGGGTTAGAACCTGACTTTATATTACAAGAAAGTCTTGTAATTTATAATAGCGTATCTCTTAGCATAAAACTTTGGATAAATACTAGATAATATATCTGTGAATAAATGAACCTGGATAAACACTTCTTTAATAGTGTCTCTAATATTAAAGGCACTTTTAAGTGTTATTCTGAAAATGTGCTTGAGAGATACAGTGATCCCAAGGAAGTTCGCGTCACCTTAGTTGGACAAAGGAAAAGTTAAAAGTATCAACAGTTGGAATCATTGCAAACCACGGTTCCTTTGTTCTACTGAAATTGTCGCATGTTAAGTAGAAAGCTGGGACCGATTTCGGTCTCATTTTACTGCAGCACCAAGAGGGGCACTTAAGAACAGATGGTTTGTGCTTCCGGGAGACCCGCGCGGAACTTGCCTTGTCTGAAGTGAGCGCGGAACCCCCGGCTCTGTCTGGAAGGGCCAGACTGAAATCGCAGGAAGAGGCTGTTTCCTGAAGAGGTGAAGGGGTTCCTCAGCTGCTGTCTTCCACACACACCGGCAAGGCGAGGGGCTGCAGAGCTTAAACCATCAAATGCCTACAAAGAAACACAACAGGGAACACAGCGGTTCAGAACTTCAGATCTGCCTGTACAAGGCGCCTGTTCCGTGGAGTACCTGCACGTCGGTGACCTAGTAGAAAACACATTTGCTGGAATCCAGTGCTTCATTTTATTGTCTTGTCACTCGGGTCCATTGGGGTGTCTGAGTCTTTGGTCATTTCTAGGAAAACTAGGGATTTCAGTAGGAGTTCCTGTGCCCAAGAAACTCGCCATTAGATCCCTGGATGTCTTTATAAATGCCAGGCCTTTCCCTGCTTTCTAACTCTCCTGACTCCAGGGCAGTTACATCATGGGCCATGCTCACATGTGCTGACACAAGAATGAACATGGAGCAAATACATAAGAAATAATGAGGAGGAATCATTCATTTTCAGAAACCCAGCCTTTGCTGGAACTTTATGCTCTTCATGGGGTCATGGTCAAGAGGAAGAGAAATGGTAGAATTCTTTCAAATGACGTAGTGATGTGAGGCTGATTTAGAAAATTACCTCATTAGTTTAAAAAAGATATTGGGCTCTGTGCTGCCCAGTTCTGCACTGGGACTTAGCTGACCTTCCATATGTGCCAGTGGAACAGAGTTTACATTACAGACCCCCAAAATTGCTGTACTGGTGTGTGAAATTGAAGCTTGCACATTTTCTTGGGATTCTGTGTGTCTGGTGTGAATCTTAGAATGCTCTTATGTGTAAACTGGGGGGAAATGAGTTCTTTGTCTCTGGATGATAATAATAATGACAGCAACCGTTCATTAAACGTTTACTATGAGCCAGGAACTGGATTCAGCCTTTCACATATACTCTCCAGTTTCCTCCTCCCCAGATTCCCTCCATTTTCAAGAAGAGGATAACGGATGCACAGAGAGCTCACTGATGTGACCAAGACACACAGTTCCTAAGAGGGAGCAGGACACGGTGAACCAGACAGCTAGGTTCTGGAGTCCAGAATTAAACCTTTCGTTTTGTCCAATGCAAGATTTCAATTAAGCAAGATAGATGCATCAGCTGGCCAACCGCCAGGGTGGGAGTAAAAGTATGAGGTTAAAATATGACTGTTTCATGCAACATAAATTGCTATTTACATTTCATAAGAAAGCCCTGGGAGAAAACAGAAAGTCGGGAACTTAATACAAGGAAGGTACACACAAGTGACTTTAGAATACCTAGTGATTACAATCAGCGTTCTCCTTAGCACGTAAGTGTGACTGGGAGGCTATTCTCAGCTTAATTTGTATGAGCACATGAGTCAAACATCAATAGGACCTTTAACTCTAATGAGGGGCGAAAACTTTTACGATGACGGATTTCACATAAATGCTCTGGAGCATCACTTCTTTTTTCTTTGTTTCCCTCAATGTCCTAATCTTTAAATCTATATATCCAATAAAACGTTAAAACTGATTTTCACTCAACATTTAAAGGTTGATTAAAAACTAAATGATATATTCTCAACCAATTCAAAATATAGTTTGCAATCTAGTGTGACTGCCTCTTCTGAATACCTTGAATAGGAGCCAAACCCACACACACGCCATCATTACACAACCTCTTATACTGCATTTACACTGCAACCTACTTGCAAGTATTACCACCATGGGTTTAATCCAAGACTTGTTTATCTCTGTACTTGGTTTTAAACTTTCCTAAGGTCATAGCTATAACAACGTAGGATTTCAGTAATGTTATATTAATACTATCTTGCTTTAAAGAATACCCTCTTAGAACATCTGGGGTCCAGGGGTCTGGGGAATATGGCAACCGACCCTTGGTCAAGACTGCTTGTACAAGACCACTTGCTTCTCTCAAGGTGACTGGTTTGTTTGCTTAAAAGAGCATTTCTTAAACTTCAGTGGAACATGGGTTCTATGAGGTTTATAGACGTCCCCCAAAAAGCAACAAACAACACCCAACGATACACACACATGCAGAGGATTTTTACAAGTCCATGAACTCACAAAGCCAAGACTCCTCTAGTTTCCTTTCTCTCTCTCCAAATTCAGAGGGCTAGGGAGTAAGTAGATATTGTTCCTTCCCTTTCTAAGTTGTCTTCCTCTCTCTGAATGGTTGAAATCCTCTTAAGGCAAAATAAGGAAGGTAGAAAGTGAAGGCGAAAGTCATTCAGAAAGTCCCATGAATGAACCATTTCCCTGGAGGTTCTTTAAAAGAACACATCTTCTAGGAGGTCTACATGTCTCCAGCCCCTCCTACCCCCGAGATCCTGGAATCACAGGACTCTGGCTGAAATCCATACACCTGGGGCATTACTTCACAAGGAACAGATCCAAGATAGAAGGTTTCCAATGTCCCTAAATCAAAATTATATACCAATGTCACCCTACATTTGGTTAGCATGTTGTAATTTTACAAGCACCAGTGCAAACATCTCTAAAACTAGTCCTCAACAGCATGTGATGTTTTTCGTTTTTTTAGTGAAGAAAGTGAGACTTCACAAGTGTGCTAGCTATTAAACTATTGTCTCATCCAATGGGAGCTAGTGACCCAAGATCACGGAGCTACTGAGTAGCAGAACCAGGAACTTAATTCTTCTCTCTCCAAATTCTATATTATATCATGTTACTTCTCTTTACAATGTGTATGATAGTTATTAAGTTATATGTTCCCAATTACCATTTTATGAAAGTGTAAGACCTCACGTTATCAAGGAGACAGCTGGGGTCTTCTTTTTTTTAACAGTTTGGAATAGCAGTCCTTTTATTTGAGAGTAATATCAAATCAATTTAAGCTTTAATTTATAAAATTATAAGGAATCCAACCTCCACTGAGTTATCAAGCTCCGAGCCCAATATGATTCCCTTTTGCCATAATCCCATATTGGAATGCTGATTTTACCAACAGGTCCTTGAAAAGATGCTCAAGACAATTAATCACCAGGAAAATGCAAATCAAAACCAGAATGAGGTATCATCCCACACCTGGCAGAATGAAGGTCAGCATCAAAAAGACTGCAAGTAAGTGTTGGTGATACTGTGGAGAAAAGGGAACCCTGGTGCACTGTGGGTGGGAATGTAAATTGCTACAGCCACTATGGAGGTTCCTTAAAAAACTAAAAATAGAACTACCATATGACCCAGCAATCCCACTACTGGGCAGATACCCTGAGAAAACCATAATTAAAAAAGAGTCATGTACCACAGTGTTCATTGCAGCTCTATTTACAATAGGCAGGACATGGAAGCAACCTAAGTGTCCATCGACAGAAGAATGGATAAAGAAGATGTGGCATATATATACAATGGAATATTACTCGGTCACAAAAAAGAATGAAATCTTGCCATTTGTGACAACATGTGACAATAACGGATCTAAAGGGTATGGTGCTAAGTAAAATAAGTCAGACAGAGAAAGACTACTACTATATGATCTCACTTACATGTGGAATCTAAAAAATAAAACAAATGAACAAATATAACAAAACAGAAACAGAGCTATGGATACAGAGAACAAACAGGTGGTTGTCAGAGGGGAGTGGGTGAGGGGAGGAGAGAAATAGGTGAAGGAGATTAAGAGGGACAGACTGCCAGTTACAAGATAAATGAGTCATGGGGGTGAAACATACAGTGTGAGGAACACAGTCAGTAATAATGTGGTATTTTTGCATGGTGAGGAAGGGGGTCAAAACGTACAAACCTCCTGTTACGAGATGACTAAGAACCAGGGATGTGACGTACAACGTGATAAACAGAATCAACACTGCTGTATGTTATACAGGAAAGTTGTTAAGAAAGTTGTCAATCCCAAGAGCTCTCAGCACAAGGACAAATACTTTCCCTATTTCTTCTCTTTTGTGTCTATATCGGATGATGGGTGTTCACTAAACTTACTGGGGTCATCACTTCACGCTGTACGTAGGTCACATCATTATGCTGTACACCTCACCTTACACAGTGCTGTGTGTTAATTATATCTCAATAAACCTGGAAGAAAATAAACTTGATGTAAAATTTGCAAAAAAAAATTATAAGGAAAAAACTGCAGGGAAGAAAATAGGAGAAATCTTGTTGCTATTTTTTTAAATTCTAAAGTCATAAAAATTATCAGTATGCATTTCCTTTACTTCCATTTAGTTCCTAAGGCAGAGTTAGCAAATTATATTATTACTGGCTATACACATAACATATTCACATAGCTTATAGATATATAAGCCTCATGTAAGTCTACTGCCAAGAGTTTCCTGGGCCTGGGAATTGATTTTCTGATCTGTTGCTTAGGTGGTAAAAAGAGAAAAATATACAAAACAAACAAACAAACAAACAACTGCACATTGCGACTCATTTCTAGATAACTCCAGTAAAATAAAATGTTGACGTTGAATCCACAAAAGAAAAAGCAGCCACCATCCGTGCGAGTTCCAACTACAGGGGCTCTAAAGACAGGCAGATGGAGTTAAGCAGTAATCTAATTTCTTCGCTAAAGTTAATCAGTGTCTTTACAAAGTATTCAGAGTCTGTCAGATTTCCAGATACCAGCACATACGTTAAAAATACCTGAACTTACCTCTATCATACAAAAATAGGAGACTTTTTAAAAGAACAGAACCAGGCACATAACAGACAATAAATGTCTGATGTACAAATGAGTAAGTAAATATCGTGTATAAAGAGCATATGACCCCTGAGAACAACGGACTAAGGTCGAGGAAAACCCAGAGTTAAGAAAGAAAGCTGCTTCTTGTCTCGTGGACTGGGCAGCACAAACGCACAGCAGGCACGACGGCGGGGAAGAGGTTATTCACCGTGGGAAAGAGGTCAAGTGGAGCTGCCTTCCGGACCCAGAGGGCAGTGGAGGAGGCTCCGATCAAGGTCAGGGGCCAGGCCACACACGCAGCAGCCAGGTGCCCTCTCACGGGCTGTGCCAGCCCCTCACCAGGACCACGAGAGGAGGAGGATGGCGGAAGGTGGGTGCAGGACACCGGACCGACCCCCAAGGCCCAGAGTATCCAGGACACATGACATTACGGTACCACCGGGGACCCTCTATATACCCTGAGCTGTAGCCAGAGGGTAGAACTGAGCCAAACATTTATGAACTTTAATACTTGATGCTTTATAATGTTAAGGAGATCTGAGTAAATATCAACCCCTTTTCAAAGCTGACATGTGTCAACTGCAGCACCAAGTGACGGGGAGGCAAACCATTCAAACGAGAGACCAGCACCCCTTCCGGATGATGTTTAGAGAGGCCAGTGGTCAGAGTCCAGGAACCGGCAATTTGAGAAAATAAAGGAGCCAAGCAAAGGGAACCTTTCGCCTTTCCATATACTTACTGATGATGGAAATATGTATTATATAACAACATGTATTCTTTAAAAGCAGGTGGCAGAATTCCTTTCAAAGAGAAAAAAAACAGAAGGTGTTTATTTAGCAAAACACCCTCGCAGGCTCTCAGAGAACGACTGCCAGGGGAGAGATGCTACGTGACTTACTGTGGACAGGTCTCTCTCCTCTCTGTCCTTCAGCTGCCTAATCTGTAAAACTGGACTGACATGAGAATATCGTTCATACTGTTCGTCAGAATTAAGTAAGTTAAAAGGCATAAAGGTACGTCGGGTCGTTTCTGGCACACAGTAAGTACTTAATAGATATTAGCCTCTGCTATTAAAGTGGGATGAAGAGATCACTAAATTGCTGTTTAAGAAATGGATAAAACATCGTAGGGAGGGAATGGGAAAGCTAGGGAGGCAAAGACAAAAAGAGGTCCAAAGGTGGGGGTTCATCCGGCACGACGGGAGCCTGAGTTGGAGACATAATCCATGAAAACTGTCCAGCTGGGGTGGTGGGGTGAGCACAGGGTGGCAACTTCTGACCTGGCCCCCAGTGCTTCATGCCCTGTGCAGCCTCTTCCCCGGAGGGTGGCATGGACCTAACGACCTGCTTCTGATAAACAGGACAAGGTCAGAGTGAGGGGTGTCACTGCCATGGCTCGGTTGGGACAGATGGACCCTTGCATCTTGCTGGCAGCCTCTCTTGTTGGCACTGTCCCCTGCGCCCTGTACTGCTCGCCCTGAGGAAGCAGCTGCTGTGCTGTGAGATGCTCTGCAGAGAGGCCGCGTGGCGAGGGGCTGAGGGAGGCCTCTAGCCACAGCCTGCAAAGAACCGAATCCTGCCAACGGCCACGTGGTAAGTCACACCAGGGTTCCTGACCCACAGAAACTAGAATTATTGTTGTTTTGAGCTATTACGTTTGGGGATACGTTTGTAGGCAGCAACAAATAACCAATCCAGGGGGTGTGAAATGAGGCACTGAGCAAGGAATGCACACTGGAGTTTTTAGGGCAAGGATGTCTAATATCACATTTTAGCTCACCTGCAATATTTAGGCAGTCTACCATATAATAGAGCCTCACGTGTGTAGTATTTTGGAGAAATAAAGCAGAGAGGTCTAAATCCTAACTTTTTCTTAAAAAGGGGTAGAGAGAAAGGGAACGGCCATAAGAAGCAAGAGACAGAGGCCTTGAAATGTAAACAGTGACAAGAAACGGACATCTGGGTGACCACTCCCCCCCCGCCTCACTTCTCCACACAAGAGTCCCTGGAAATATTATGGGACGATGGGTTTCCCAGGCCTCTGAGTCTCCTTTCCCTCACCTGGAGCGACCCCCTGTGTCACCTTCCACTGAAGGGACCAAAAGTCATTCATGGAACCTAGTGACTTGGAAATTACTTGAGGTCTAAGGGGTGGCTGGCTGTAGTGACGGGGCAGCCAGGGGGTGGGCTGAGTTGTGTACACAGGGAAGAAATGGAGAGAGAGCGGCATCTCCACTGTCCTCGGAACCGCTGGCCCTCCCCGAGGAGCTGCCATGGTGACGGTGACCTGCCTGGCGTGAGATGCGCATTCAGCGAATGTGTTACCCTGATGGCCAACGCCCTTGTTTTCTTTCCTTGTTTCTTCCTTAGTTCTTTGGAAAGTAAAGCTATCACAGCTTGTTCAAGAATTCATAAGATCGTTAATGCAGCAGGTTGAGTTGGGGATGACAAAGTATCCGGTCTAGTTCAGGAAGAACAGTGATTTCCTTAAAAATCTCTGTGTTCCTCTCCAATCATTTTCCCTACAACACCAAACCCGGCTTCACAGCACAGCTTCAAAAATGTCCAAAAAGTGGAGCCTAAGTGGATGTCAACACTCACACTCGTCTCAAACCACCCTGTTCATGGCCTCTCAGTGCTCAGCCTTCACTGACAGGCTACATACGGGATTCGGCCCATCTGACATGTTCCATCTGACCGACTAAGGCCCAGAGGAGAGCACAGTGACCTTAGGTTCAGAACACCTGGGAAGCACAGGGATCTCGTGATCAGAACACCTGGAAGCACTCTGAGAGTCAGAACACCTAGACTCCAGTCCTGGGTCCATCTGGGATACTTGTTTGTTCCTGCACTTCAGAAGCTTCTAGTTATGAGTTTCATCGTCTTAAAAATGGGGGTAGATAATATGAAGGTAAGTTTCTCCTGTTTCATGATAGGAATGCTCACGCACACATTTTTTAGTGGAATTTGGCAACACAGGAAATGTAAAAGTTAGCTCTTTCACTTCCGGGCGTCTACCCGAGACAAACTCTTGCATGACTGCATTCAGAAATGTGGACAAGAATGTTCCTTGCTGAGGGTTGCCATAGTACAACATCAGAAGCAACTGAAATGTGCACTAACAGTACGTGGGTACGTGCCTCATGGGATGTTGATAGAGTGGAATCTTGTATGGTGGCAAAAAGAATGCATTAGATCTGAATGCACCACAGTGCAGAAAAACGTTCAAAACAGATTGTTGGATGAAAAGAGTGGATGGAAGAATATGTGTTATGTTGTATTATGTTCATCAGATAAATAAATTGTACATAATAATTTATTTACTTGAACATAATACATTTACTTGATGTACATAATACAACATAACACATATTTGTAAAACACGCAAAATAACATTACATACTGTATACAGATGCACACATACCATGAAAAAGTACCAAAATAGCCATGGGAATTGTAAACACAATTTCTCATAAATTGGTTTCCTCTGGGCCTGGGGCTGGGAATGGAACAGTGTGGGCTACACATGGGGCCTCAAAAGGAATGCATTTCTTTTGGGGGAAAAAAAACAAAACAAAGAACTTGAAGCAAATACGGCCAAATATTGAGATTTAGCAAGGAGGATGTTTTTGTTCATGCTATACTTTACATGCGTTGTGTAGCTGATACTTTTCTGTAGATTTAAAATATTTCATAATAGAGTTTTCAATTAGAAAAAGAGAATCTATATAAAGGAAATAATGGGAAATGTAGACTAAGATTTACATATAAATATGCTCTTCAGAGCATTATTATAATAAGAAAAGAATAGAAGTAACCTAAGTGATCAGTGATAAGCTAGTGCTTAACTCAATTCTACGGTGTCCATGTAACTGATTATATGGCCAAAGAAACTCTTCTTAAGAAGAAGCATATTAAATAAGCTAAGTGAAAAAAGGCAGGATACAAAACTATACGCAGTTTTATATTAACTCTCTTCGTGTCTGTGTGTGTAAGTGTGCATATGTGTGTTTCTGTAGGAAATGAGCCAAGATGTTAATAGTTTGTATTGCAATATTATGGATGCCATCAATTTCTTATTTTTTCTTTTCTGTATTTTAGAAACTTAGTATGAGGAGCATATAAAAATGTAAAATAACATATATATTTAAAGTACTCAAGTGTTTAGCCAGACGGACATGTAAATGACCCCATACAGAGACAGGAAAATATGCTACTCATATAACTGTACTGCAGTATCTAAGCCAGGTGGCTATTCACGCCATTTAATCTAGCCTTTTGCTGCCTGATGGAATGTATCAAGGATATGGCTTCTGTTTTAAGATTTCCAAAACACGTGTTAGTTGGCTACTACGTACAACCCTAGTCCAGCCCTCTCTCCAAGCTCTAGGCTCAGCTATCTGACTGCATTCCAGACACCATTGCTGGTATGTTCCATCAACCTTGGAAGTCAACGTCTCAAACTGAAATCATCGCCCCCTCCCCCTAATTCCTCCTGCACCTTCATTTCTTTTTTTTTTTTTTTTTTCCGGTACTCGGGCCTCTCACTGTTGTGGCCTCTCCCGTTGTGGAGCACAGGCTCCGGACCCGCAGGCGCAGCGGCCATGGCTCACGGGCCCAACCGCTCCGCGACATGTGGGATCTTCCCGGACCGGGGCACGAACCCGTGTCCCCTGCATCGGCAGGCGGACTCTCAACCACTGCGCCACCAGGGAAGCCCCAGCTTCATTTCTTGCCTCAGTAAATGCCAGAGTATGTACCCAATTGCCAAGCCTTTTTAGATCCCTCCCTTATCCCCCAGTGGAATGGATCCTTATGTTCTGTTAACTCTTCCTCCGACGTGTCTCTTGCACCCCTTGCCTCCACCTGCCCGGCAGTGTCTTGCTGTGGGACTTCATGCTGTCTTGCCTAGGTCACCAAAGGAGCCTAAAACTTCCCCTGCCTGAATTTGTGTCCCCCTTTAATTCAGTCTCCAAACAACTACCCCTGAGCAAGGAGCTTTCTAAAATGTAAAATCCAATACAAAAGGAAGGTGGAGTGTCCCGATCCATTTTAAAACTGTACTGAATAAAGACGAGCCATCACGGATGCCTTGCTTAGAACCAAGAAGAGTGGCTGATAGGGGTGCGGCGAGTAGCCCCTCCCCCAGGGTCAAAGCCCTGGTGATGGAGTGACTCATGGTCCCCTCGCTGAAACACTCATCACTCACAGGCCAAAGCACATGATGAAGGGGGAAAACGGATATTAGCTTCCTCAGTAATGTTTGTATTTTCATTTCTAGAAACTGGAATATATTCCCTCAGATCGTTGGAGAGTAGGAGGTGGGAAAATATTCCTACTGTCTTCTTCTTTTACTAAGTTTCATCTTGCTCAGGGAGAAAATAAACCAACTATATGTGTGGGTTAAAATGAGTATAAACTGGAGTAAGAAGAAAGCATTTCAATTCAAAAACAAAACACACAGCATGTTTTACATTCCCCAAAGTATGCCAATGCTTCACCTTAACTTCAGAGCTAAGCTTTCCATGCAAACAAATTATAAACGTATATGAACTTGCTTTTCTTTTCATTTTCTGCACTATCACTTTTTTCCTTCTTAACTCACTTGTGAATCTTCTAGAAGGTATCAAAATAAGCCACTTCTGAAGTGAAAAGAATTTAATGAGATGATATAGCGAAGAGTGTGTGAAAATTTTTATAATATATTATTTAAGATTAAAAAAAATACTTTAAGATAAAATAAGCCTGTTCACAAACTAATCATGATAGCAATGAACTAAGGATTATGGATCCAGGTCTGTGTACCTAAGGTTCACAATTTTCAAAAAGATAAGTTTAGACCTTTAACATAGTATAGTAGTAATAGAAACAGTAATAGTAGTAATAGAAACACCAGGAGCAGCAGCTAACACTTATCTGTACCAGACACTGTGATTAATGCTTTAAGCATATTTTTTAAAATTCCACCTTTCTTTCTTTTTTTTTTTAACATCTTTATTGAAGTATAATTGCTTTACAATGGTGTGTTAGTTTCTGCCGTATAACAAAGTGACTCAGCTATACATATACATATATCCCCATATCCCTTCCCTCTTGCGTCTCCCTCCCACCCTCCCTATCCCACCCCTCTAGGTGGTCACAAAGCACCGAGCTGATCTCCCTGTGCTATGCAGCTGCTTCCCACTAGCTATCTATTTTACGTTTGGTAGTGTATATATGTCCATGCCACTCTCTCACTTCGTCCCAGCTTACCCTTCCCCCTCCCCGTGTCCTCAAGTCCATTCTCTAGTAGGTCTGCATCTTTATTCCTGTCCTGCCCCTAGGTTCTTCAGAACCATTTTCTTTTAAGATTCCATATATATGTGTTAGCATATGGTATTTGTTTTTCTCTTTCTGACTTACTTCACTCTGTATGACAGACTCTAGGTCCATCCACCTCACTACAAATAACTCAATTTCGTTTCCTTTTATGGCTGAGTAATATTCCATTGTATATATGTGCCACATCTTCTTTATCCATTCATCTGTCGATGGACACTTAGGTTGCTTCCATGTCCTGGCTATTGTAAATAGAGCTGCAATGAACATTGTGGTACATGTGTCTTTTTGAATTACGGTTTTCTCAGGGTATATGCCCAGTAGTGGGATTGCTGGGTTGTATGGTAGTTCTATTTTGAGTTTTCTAAGGAACCTCCATACTGTTCTCCATAGTGGCTGTTATCAATTTCCATTCCCACCAACAGTGCAAGAGGGTTCCCTTTTCTCCACACCCTCTCCAGCATTTATTCTTTGTAGATTTTTTGATGATGGCCATTCTGACTGGTGTGAGGTGATACCTCATTGTAGTTTTGATTTGCATTTCTCTAATGATTAGTGATGTTGAGCATCCTTTCATGTGTTTGTTGGCCACCTGTATATCTTCTTTGGAGAAATGTCTATTTAGGTTTTCTGCCCATTTTTGGATTGGGTTGTTTGTTTTTTTGTTATTGAGCTGCATGAGCTGCTTATAAATTTTGGAGATTAATCCTTTGTCAGTTGTTTCATTTGCAAATATTTTCTCCCATTCTGAGGGTTGTCTTTTCATCTCGTTTAGGGTTTCCTTTGCTGTGCAAAAGCTTTGAAGTTTCATTAGGTGTTTATTTTTGGTTTTATTTCCATTTCTCTAGGAGGTGGGTCAGAAAGGATCTTGCTGTGATTGATGTCATAGAGTGTTCTGCCTATGTTTTCCTCTAAGAGTTTGATAGTGTCTGGCCTTACATTTAGGTCTTTAAAAAAGTTCCATCTTTCTTACAATTTCTTTTTGCAGCTGGTAGAATTGAGGCACAGAAGACATAAGTCACTGTTCACAGTCACACACTGGGTAGTGTGGAGCCAGCATGTGAACCCCTTCCGTCTGGCCTCTGATCAATTATCATTAAAACAACCAAAAAGATAAAATCAAGTTTTCTTCACTGACAATAGAATACTGGGAGATCATGATTCCAGGAAGCTAGTGACATGTCCGTCGTCATCTGGAAAGAAAATCCGGGGAAACAGAGTGGAAGTCACCTCTCTCTTCTTCAGACTTGCAAGCAAGCATCCTCAGTGGCCTTTCAGAAAGTCTTATTTGGGGCCCTTGTGGATTTTGGAGTGGCTGGCACCTGTCATGCATTCCACCGCACTGTACACGCACGGGATTCCCAGCGTGCTAACTGAGCCGGCTGGAACAAAGCGGGCACAGTGCCCAGGACCAATCACTAAACCTAACACCCAAATCCCCGATTCCTAACTCGGCTCTAGTCTTGGATCCAGATATACGTCCACTCCTTGTCCTTTCCTGGTCTAACCACAGTCTCATTAGACCAGCATGGCGTCTTTGCTCACCTCGCCCCTGGCCTTATTGGCTTTCAACCTGGTCTTTCCCCTTTACTTCATTTTTAATTCATTCTCGCAACACATGTCTACTGCTTGGATTGCCTTGAAGTGTATCGGGGTCAAGACATGTGGTGGATAAGATCTCAGGGCAGAGAAGACATCATTCACGTCAGGCTGCCAAGTCCGTCTGGAGCATGAGAGTCCGTGAAATGCATTCACGTGTGGCAAACGAGAGGAGGGCAGCATAGCTGCTAATGGAGCCCCCGTGTTGGAACGGTAATTGCAGGCGGAGGAAATACTAAGTGACAGGGAGCGCACCCCACCAGGAAATTATCCAAGCTGTTAAAGTCATAAATTTAGGTAAGGAAGGAAAGGGAAGTACTGCTCATTAGAGCAGCTTTTCTTGGGGGTGGAGGGCGGAGGGTGGAGGACGCATCGGTTTCCTCCGTCAGTGATATTTTCCAGCAACGGGCCTCTGAAATTAAATCCCCAGTTCACAGCACACATCTCGTGTCGGGACTCTTGTCACTCCTGTTTCTTTGTTCTACAGGGTGGCACTCCAGTTCCAAATTTTACAGGAGACAAGAAACTCTCATAATTTGCAGTTGTTGCAAGCAGGGACCCAAAAATTACTGGAAACGTTGGTATGAAAAGAAATCCAAGAAGTTCATTTTATTTTCATGAATAAACATACATTTAAGGAGATTCTGAGCTGAAACAGAAACAAAGCTTGTGTCCGCAGATTACGGACAGCGGCTCCAATTCAATGATTCTTTGCTCTGGGGATGGAAAGTATCAGCGTGGCTTTTGGTAACTAACTTGGCACCGGAAGGCCAAATGGCTAGGGGTTACCAAAAGCAAGCCACAAAATAAAACATTTAAAAGAGATTACCGGAGATCTTCCTCAAGTATCAAACGGAAGGTAAACTTTCTGTGGTGAGAAGTAAAGGAAAAAGGGAAGATATGAGAGGGAGAGAGAAAGAGAGGGAAAGAGACTGGTTTCTGTCATGGATCTATTTGTAAAACAGTACATATTTAAAGAAGAACTGTTTAAGAATTGTTTCTTTGAAGTACTGACTTCTATTATTCCTGGGTCTATTTGCTCAGGTTTGGAAATGATCAATGTTTTAAAAGGAAACACATCATAGGTAGTGTCTTAAAAAAATAAAACGAAATACGGATACTGTGTTTTACGTTTGCCCTGTCCCACCCTGTGCCTTGCTGACAGATAGTGTGAACAACGGGCACTGCAGCTCTGGCGTGGGGGGAATCTGGTTTTCTTCCGTTCAAATCCAACACTTTGCTTTCCTTCTCCTAGAGCAGCACGAAGAGCTTCAGAAAGAAGACCGTGACTCACGATGTGCCTGTTTTTTTGTAGCAGGGCCTGTAGCCCTAGTGGATACTTTCTCCAGATGAGAGGCTGGACCAGGACTGTGGTCTGCTTCCTTTTATCTGTTTCTCACTGATTCTCACCAGGCAGACATTCCATTGTGCTGAGCAAAGAGGATGTGGAAATCAGAGGCCCGGGGTCTCTGGGGGCCAGTCGTGCCGCTGATCTGATTTCTCTCTTCCCCTCTCACACTGGGCTACAACCCGCATTTCTAGATCAATAAGAGCTCGCAGAGCTATGTGAATTTAAGGCTCAGGAAAGAGCCTGTAATTCAGCAATTAGGCTGTCAGTTGGAGGTCACTTTAATACTAGGCCTTCGTGAAATGAAACCTAATGGAGCCGTTTTCATGCTGATCATACAAGTTCTGTGGGTCCCGCTGCTGCCGTAGCAAGCAGCAGTCACAGTGTGTCCTTCAGGAGAGCCAGAGGTTAACGACGCCAGCCACTCACAGGGACTGAGCAAAAAGTGCACACGTATTACCAAATTAGTTGAAACCTGAGTGTAAATTGAGCTTTCTGATGAGTTCCAGATGATGCCATCACCACTTCAAAAGCAGTCAGAAAAATCTAGTTTCTCTCTTTTTTTATTACAGCAGCATGAAATTCTAGAAAACATGCTTCTGCGATGTTATCTAAGTTCTCATGTGGCTCAAAATACTGAGATCGAATATCAATAATCATGCCAGGGAGTAAAGTCCACTCAACCCACTCCCCAATGAGCCGTCTGCAGTTCTCCACTGAAGGCTGGGATGGCTTTCTCTGGCATATGCACACATATCTTCCTAACACTATTCCCTGCATCCTGTCCTACTCCTTACAAATAATTCTGAGAGATGGCTGGGTCTCTAATGGGACTCTGCAATCTAAACTGATAGAGGAGGTTTAAAACCCTGATGGCTGGTCCTATCCAAGCACAATTTACCTTGGTATTGAATAATACACCTGAGCTCTATTAAAAATCCCATGAACACAAACATTACCTGGCAGCAGCATTGGCAGCTGAATGTTTTTCTCTTTGCTACTGACTCTGTCTAAGTAGCAGGACCAAGAAAACAACTTGAATGTCTCCAAAATGAATGACTGGCTTTGTATGAACTTAAACTGCAGAGATCTTATGTAAGATACTAGATTTTCGGGGGCATTTCGCATCCAGTGTCCATCCAGCTATAAAGATAGATGGCTGGTGCCTCAACGCCTGCCTTCATGAACCCCTGGACAGCGAACTCTAAATTGGAGCCAAGCTCCCAGCCTCGCCAGTGCATTGCCTGCCTGTTTCTAAACCTCTGCAGACCTCCATCCCCATGACTGGGTCCACTTGGCAACCGTACACAGCAGATCTCCACCCCAACTTACGCGAGCAGTCCTTTTTCACATTTCTTTATCTTTTAGTAAAGGTGAGTTACAAACTGTACAAACAAAAACGACTTAGCTTGTATATGACTTTTGCAACTTTCAATATAAAGACATTTGCAAATCAGAAAAGGAAACTTATGGTTGGCCATGGGTTCAAATTTCTCATTCTGAAAATATGAAATTTATAAAACCAATCTGGCCCTTCCTCAGGTCTCTGCCCTGATAACATGGCTTCATCATTTACTCCATTGATCTCTTACACTCAGCTGCTCTTCTGTCACCAGCACCCTGCTCTCCTGGCATGCTTAAGCTTCTTCACCACTAAAACAAATAATAATAACAACTTTCCTTCGATCCTGACTTATCACAGGTTATGGCCCTTTATCCCTCTATACCATTCACTTTCATAATTCTGGGGAAAAGCTGAGAAGCTCCTGTATCTCTTAACCCATCGTGATCTGGAATCTTCCAGTACTACCCACACCAGTCCTGCTTCTTACAAGGTCATCAAAGACTGAATCTGGTGGCTTCACTTTAGCTTCATCTGCTGGATTTGAAACCTTTGCCCACCCACTCTTAAAACTGACTTCTCTGTTGGTTTCTATGCTACCATTCTCTTCTGCTTCTCCACCCATCTCCTTGAGTACCCTGCAGTCTCCTTGTCCTTTGTTTCTCCATCTTCCCCCTAAATGGTGATTTAGGGCCAAGAGTTTACTTGGCCCTTTTCTCTTTACAAAATACTCATATATAGGATTCCATCTACTTCTGTGGTTTTAACAACCATCCAAGTATACAGAAATTATCCTCAAGTGGATTTGTCCAGCTCAGACCCCATCCTGAGCACTGAACCCGTTTGTTGAACTCTATAAGGGACGCAGTGTAGACCTTCAAACTCAAGTTTCCAAGTCAATCTGAGTACTCTATCCCTTTAGTACTCTCTTAGTCAATGACATTATTATTTACCCATTCTTCAAGCAAATCATCTTAACCCCTGCATCTCTATCACCCCTCCCCCTGACCCTCCACGGTGTAATTAGCCTCTAGGTATCGGTGGCTACACCAACATGAGCTTGCCGGTACATCCTTTCTCTCCACTCCGAAGGCCACTGCCCAGGGTTTTTCCATAGCTCTCCAATCAGCCTTTATACCATCCTTCTCTTTCTCTGCCTAACCTAGCCTCACATGGCTGCCTGTTATTATCATAACACACAGTTTTGAGTACATTACAGAAAACGTTCATCAACTCCCCACACTGGCTATAGGATAATTTCAAATTCTTCACAGAGCACAAGAGTTTGTCCAGTTCAGATGTTTTCTATAGACCCTGGGTCTCCACACGCTCCCCAGCACAGAGCTACAGCCCAAATGTCTGCGCACGCTCGCGCTTCTGTACACAATCTACCCTGTTCTCTCCCCAGAGCTTCCTCCCCTGGCTTCTGTGCCACATGTCTACTAGTGAAATTCTGCCACGTAAATGTCATCTTTGGTGTGAAACCTGCTCTGGCTTCCAGGCCCAAATGAATCACTCCTGTTTCCTCGTGATCATTATTGCAGTTTATTGAGTCCTGGGTCCACGAAGTGCTTGGCGCTGTGCTAGCAGAAAGGTTCATAAACAGGGTCTTCTTTTACTGAAGACCCGGAGGCCCAGCACCCTAAGCTGGTTGTTCGTCCTCGTATTCCACAGCACCTCCTCCACCACTGCCCCTGGAACAGGCCTCTCTGGGGACGCTCACCGTCAGTGTCAGTGTGACTAGGGGCTGGTACGAATGGGGGGCTTCCTATGTGACAAGCACGTCACCGACATGACCTCCAGTAACCCAACAACAAATCTGACACAGATACTCTTACTGTCCCCATTTCACAATTAAGGAAACCAAAGCTGAAAGATTCGCTTTCTCCCAGGCGACTCAACCAGCAAATGGCAGAATTCAGGCTCAGCCCCAGGGCCACCCGACCACAGAGTGGATTTCTTAACCACGGCACTGTGGTGACCCACACTGCTGGTGCAGTTCGCTTTTTGAATCCATGTGTTGCTCAAGGGCCTGGCAGCATCTGCTTCTGATACTCGCATCTCCCCGCAGGCGGGGTTACCCCGACTACTTCACACAGGATCCCCTGATCCTGGCAACTTGTTTGGACTGTTACATTTTGTATTTTACCATACTGGGCTCCTCCCGGCACCTGTATGTGGGTTTATGTTCTTATCTCCATGCCTAATGACCAGATTATATTTGAGGTTTTACTTCCTCCTGTCTGTTTCCTCTGGCTACAGTTTGTGAAGTCAAGCCCAGCTGTGTGCTGAGATATGGCACTGGTTACTAGAAAACCCAGTCTGTGTATTTACATCTCATGCAGGTGGAAAATCCTACTCATGACCACAGGAGGGAAATAAGGCAGCCATGCTGGGTGTGGCTTTGACCTAGGCTTTGTTTGGTTCACACACCTTTGCATGTTGAATCTTATGGATTAGGGACTTTACCAAAGAGAAGAAACTATACCTGGAACCATACAGACTGGGAGAAAGTGATGGAGAATTGCCCACCAGAGGCAAAACTGTAAGGCAGACAAGCCGTCTCTGGCCCATTCGACCTCCTCTTGAAGTTGCCTCTACTGCTTCAATGCTTTATTTCACCTTCATGTTTAAAGGTTATTTTAGGAGAGTACAGAGTTCATGACTGATAGTTATTTTCTTCCTTCAAGTTTAAGATACCAACTCTTGTCTTTTCTCCTTCCAGTTTTCACTGTTGAAAAGTCAGCATTCAGCCTGCCACTTCCTAAAAGATAATTTGTTCACCTGCTCACCTACTCTCCTGGATGACTGTAACATTTTTTTCTTTATCTTTTAGATAAAGATTAAAATCTTTAAGTTTTTTCAGATAAGTATGTCTTTCCATTTACCTTGCTTGGCTGTATACAGGGTCCCTTGGGATTCTTGTGTTTGTAAATTGATGTCTCTCATCAGTTTGGGAAAAGTCTTAGTCATCAGCTCTTCGAATATTGTTCCTGCTCCATTTATACATGTATGTAAATGTATGTTACATCTTTTATACGTGTCCTATATTTGTCTTAATCTCCCTTCTGTATTTTTCATCCTTTTGTTTTGTTTTGTTTTTTTCTGGATAGATTCTTCTGATATCTTCCAATTCATTTGTTCTCTCATCTCTGTCTAATTTGCCTAATATACAAAAAACAAACAAGCAAAACACCCCAAATCCTTCCACTGAGATATTAATTTCAGCTTCTGTGTTTATCCACTTTAAATTTTTCAGCTTTAAAAAAATATATATTTGCAATGTCACTTTTTATGATTTGCAGTCCTTGCTGAAAGTTTTAATTTTGACTTTTATCTCCATAAGCTTAGTAACCATAGTTGTTTACTAACCCGTGCCTATCAGTGTTTATTTCCATTGTCTGTTATTCATGCTATAGCTCATTTATGTTGCACTTCTCCTCCTATATATAAATATCTTTCATAGTGTGCTTGCTGTTGCATATGAAAATTATTGGTAGAAGTGAGATCTGGGATGATTTCATCTCCCTTTGAAGAAGAGTTTAAATTGCTTTGGCCAGATGTCCAAGGCCTAGATGCATTAGCAAGGCAAGGTTCCTCTCATTATTCCATGGCTGGAGATTTAGGGAGGCCACTCAGATGAATCGACGCTTGGATGCGGTCTTCCTGAAAGCTGCTACTTTCACTTTACCTAGGATTCAGGAGAGTTTACCAGGACCCACACCCTACTCATGTCCTGGACTCAAACTTTGCTCCTCTTTGCCCTGAAAGGCTCTGAGAAGCGCCACTCCTTCTGGATCGGCAAATGCCCCACGGGCAAAAGCAATTCCAAGTACCAAGCTCACATCTCTCTTGGATATTAACTCAGAAATTTCACACTACCTTGTGAGTTCCTTGTTGCATTTAGGAAAGTGTTGTAAAATATCATCCGAAGTTTTAAAATCGTCTTTGTCAGGAGAGTTACCGTCATGGAAAGTGGATGCCCCACAACTTAAGTTTGGTGTAGGACATATTGCTCTGCCAATTTAGACTCCGAAGACTCATGTTAAAAGGTTAATACAGAACCATAAATCAACTGAACTTTTAAGTAGATTAATGATCTAATCTTGTAAAACAATACTTGAAATCATACTGTTAGCCTGGACTACTTTGAAAATTATGAAACAACTTTTGAATTTTCCTGAGTTAAGTTTGAAAGCTAGCCGGTTGGAATTTGTATAAGAAACGGTCAGGAAACTAAAAGAGAAAGATCCATTAGCCAAGAGGATCTGGTTTATATTTCAATGAAATATCTCTAAATACAAATGAAAGACGGAAAACCTTGTGTTAAAAAAAAAATCAAGTAACCAAAAAAATTAAAGACAAAAAGAAAATTTTGCAATACAACCTCATTCACTCTTACATTAAACATATAGCATTAGTTTCAGGTGAAAATGTATTAAAGCTGTTGGTAGTGATGGAAACTTTTTGTCATTGAACCAACTCACAGTCATATCCCTTTTCCTCCACCCCTTGTCTCCCCATCTAGTCTGTTCTATCAGACACTGATTTGTTCAAGTAGCAGATCAAGATATCCTGATCTCAAGAAAAGTAGAACCCTGTGAGAACCCCCAGAGAGTTAATAATAATTGATTTAAAGTGGTTATGATACATCCATTATCATAATCCACTAAACTTTCCTAATCTCTTTTGCAACCACTTCTGGCCAATGATCTGTAAGGGGGCTTCTGTAAAAATTTTGCATTCTTGATTTAAAAAAAATACAAAATAGAAACAACTAACACTATTCCTTCCCGTCTTCTTCAGATCTGAACTTAGGATGTTCCGAACTGCTGCAGCCATTTTTGGACCATGAGGTAACAACCACAAAATGAAAAGCCAATTCACTAAGAATGGTAGAGCAGAGACTGAGTTGCTAAACAAACCTCCTGGTTTATATTTAGGTAAAAAATAAATGTCCTTATATTTTAAGTTGCTAATAGTTGAGTTTCCCATGATTTGACACAGAAAACATTCATGACTAATACATCCACTAAACATGCTCTTATGGCCGTGTTTTGACCCAGGTTTGACTGGAGACAATGCTTGAGATTTGTGTCACTTACCATAATACAAGAGTCCTGAGGTTCAAGGTCAAAGTCAGTGAAGTTCAGGAGAACACGGTGATGTTTTTCCACCTGAATGACCCATGTACACTCAGTGTTGCTCCTATAAGGACTGGGGTAATTTGGAGAATGAATCTCTCCACTGGGAGCTTGGAAAATGCCACCACAACCTGTAGATGGGAGACCCAATTCAATAATGAGAGGAATCCCTGATTCAGAAAACTTTACACCGTTACCTGGGAGCACAGAACGATGTGCTATTTTGTTTGACCACCATTTTTATGTATTCTGTGCTAAACATCCTGAAGAACCGAATTTTCGCCATTAA
Organism: Grampus griseus; assembly: GCF_964374135.1. Lineage (NCBI taxonomy): Eukaryota > Metazoa > Chordata > Mammalia > Artiodactyla > Delphinidae > Grampus > Grampus griseus. Next base: position 171,685,581 of record NC_139018.1, read on the forward strand.
TTCAGGCATCCCAACAAAATGAAGAAGTATGCCTAGGAAAAGGCTTCAAATACTTCAAGTACTGATGTCAAAGGTTATTTTAAAAATACTGAAAAATAATGCAAATAAAATCATATTTTCACAAAGCCATGAAATGCCTCTTCACTGTTCTCTAAAAATATAACATACTGTAAGAATAACACATCTCCTTCTAAGAATTTTGATAATTCAGTAGTGTACGCTTCTATAAATAATTTAACATCTGTCTTTTAAAATTTAATATTCTGGACATTGTACAGTCATTCAGTTTTTTTTAATTCCTATGATGTAATCAAATATCTATCAATGTCTAACTCTATGACTCATCATTTCTTGGGTTTATGATAATATAAACTAATAATGGGAAAATTCAGTATTATTTTCTGATAATTGAGAATCATTTTTAGGTAATCTAAACACCATGTAAATATAATTTTCATTAAATTCATGCACCATTAACTTTAGGAAGGCTCTAGTATACTTACTATATCACCTTTGGCCTACAGAAGTGGGGCCGTAAGGCAGCCTGGAGTCATGTCTTCACTTTGGCATTTTTTAGCTGTGTGACTTTGGACAGGCCACTAACTACTCTAAGCTTCCATTTCTTCATCAGTAAGATAAGGACAAGAAATAACCTTCCCTCAGAGGGTGGTTGTGAGGATTAAATGAGAGAGTCTTTGTAGACTAGTTAGAAAAATGCCTGACACACAGTAAGCGTTCAATAAACATTGCTATTATTAGTAGCTGTATAGATTAACATCTGCTGAAAGATTTTGTGCATTAATACTTTATTTTTAAAACTCTGCAACAGGTAATTTATTTAGACAGCCAAAGATCTTGGGCAGAAAGTCAGTATATAACAAAAGGTAATAATTCCTTGAAATTCACAAATTTAACATTTGCAGTTTGGGTATTTGCCAAGCATCCACATGTGTGGCATAAAGTAATTTAGCGCTTTGTTGATGCCCAAATTGAGGCTGGTGAACAGGCAGAAGTCCCTTGGACAGAAAGCGAGTCTGACCAACCACCCTGCTTCTGCTTTCAGCATGGATGTGCACACTTGCATGGGCTGGTTTTCACATACGAGGTGACTCTTTGCAAGTTAAACTCTCTTTCTCAGGGAAGCATATGTGCCATTAGAGAAGTCACAGAGCTGTGACGGAGGATGTAGCCGTCACATCGCTCTCTAAACACTTCATGAAATTTAACGAGGGCCCAGCTTAAGGATTTTGAGACAGCTCCTAGGTTCACCCACCTCCAGGGACCGCTCTCCATGAGATGTTGAAGCCTCTCCCATTTATGGACCAGTCAGTCTTGAATCGGATCGCCAGCTCACTTCCAGTGCTGGAGACCTGCATGGGATTCTCAGACGATCTTTGCACACACAGCTGGGCTATCCTGGGAGAGTGGAAATCAGGGCCTCCATAGATCTATGATGGGACGGAGAAAAAAAGAACTTGAGAGAGAGATTTAAGCAATTACAAGCCTTCCGCTGATTCCCCTTTAGCACCAGCGTTTGGATCCTATCATCAGCAGAGATTGAAATCTCAGCCTCCCCATGTGGGGGCACACTGTAAACTTGAGCTGGATTTTCCAAGGCACTCCCTCTGCCCTCGTAACACACAAGTTCAACCGCCCATGAAATGCCTGCTTGTCCCCTCAGCCGGAGCTGCAGAGCTGAACTGAGTAGATTACCCCAGACTCTCCCCGATCTCCCCTTCCCCTCTTCCAAGTCCACATAGGATCCCCTGCTTTCTTTGGCAGAGGCCTGTGGCAGATAATCCAGCATCAGGTCTGATTTTCTAACTCTTCTGGGCGCACAGGAATAGCCTTAGCATAAAGCTATTTTGTTGGTTCACTGAAGGCTACTGATCACTGCTACATTTTTAGGATTTTCCACTTTGCAACCCGAATGCTTTACAAGGTTAGGCATTTAACATGATATTTTTGCCCCTTCAGAGGGAGTGAAAATGTAACCTCTATCAGTGTGTTCTGTGGCATCTCAGGGAGGGAGTCCTACAGGCCCCTCTGTACCTTCTCCTGGCACAGACGCTCACAGGAGCAAGACGGAGAGCGTTCACCTTCTGCTCAGGAATCGCCCTGGACTCTGCCCCGCTAGGTCCATCTCACTTGTCCCGAGATCTCCTAGGCTGCTGCAATTTGCAACTATCTGGCTGGATGCAATACCCCGGCGACACATTCCTCGTGGCAACTGTCCCCTGGATCTCACGTCCAGCATCTTGCAGGAGGTCTGGCCCAGCCCACGGGGGCCTCCAGGATGCCTCACACACAGGTTTCTCAAGGGCCCCTTGGATAACCCGTGTGCGGGGGTGTGGGGAGAAGATAAGAATCCCACAGAAGGTGTAGACCCCCGACCGTCAATCTCGCCACACTTGCGTTAGTGCAAGAACGACCAGTTTGGTGACAGTTCTCAGGCACACTGGCATCTGTGCCCTTCCCCGCTCCCGGCTGGAACCGGACCCGGGAAAGGTGGCCCAGTGGGTGCGAGTGGTGCCCTCCCCACCCTGACCTGCGCCCTCTCCCACCCGAGCATCTCCCCAGCCTGAGGCCCCGAGCCCCTACCCCCCCCCACCCACCCCAGGGCGGCTGCCGACTGATGACTGATGTGGACCTCACTCAAGTGTCCTCCGGGGAGGGAGAGCAAGAACAACCAGCCTACTTTCGGTGAGGAGTGTGTGATTTGAATCCATAATGATTTCTTTGTCTGATTAATTCCCCCAGCCATGCGGGAAAGGCCGAAATGAATGAAACCACTGTTCCGGGAGGGCCGAGCGCAAGGGCTGTAATTGCAAAGGAATGAAGCGAGCCAACCGCTTCGAGCTGATTTTCACCTGGAAGAGCTCTGTTTGTGTGAGGCCCCCAAGTCCCATCAGAGGCAGGACTGGAGGAAGAGCCCTGTGTGGCCCTTCCCATGTACACATATGCAAATGGCACAAACCAGGCTGCTTCTGGTTTAGCACCCTTGAGATTCCCCTGCCCCCTGGCCTGGGGTGGAGCTCAGAGCCTGAAACCCACAGCCTGGGCCCCCAGTCGCCCACCCCGCAAGCAGCACATATTTGGACAGAACGCTGAGCGCAAGCGTTTAGTTCTAACAAAGAAAACTTGCACGTCAGCAAAATATTCTGGTCTCCCTGCTCAGGGTCCCCTTGAGATCGCAAACAAAGCGGGTATGAGTCGGCGGGCCTAGAGCCTCCAGAAGAGTAAACACTGCCGCTTTTGACGTTCTTTGCTTTCCCTCCACAAAGACAGCGGGGGAGAGACCAGGGGAGGCTGACTGCCCGCACCAGGCAACCGTCTGGGTCTCCTGCGTCGAGGACTGGCTTCCCTTTTCTGCTCTGTGCTGTTCAGGCTCCTTTCTCAAGGACTGAAGTGAAATCAGCCAGCGTTTCTCTCACTCAAACAATAGAATGGTACTTTCCGCTTCCACAAATTAAAACCAATAGTTAGCACACGACTCTTCAAAAGAGGAAAAAGATGGAAAGAATTTCAGGGTGTGCTTCGTTGGATTACAGCATATGACTCAACTTTGTGGGGAAGAGAATTGGTCTGATGATCAGAGATTAAAAAATGTGTTTTTAGCCAATGCTCAGGATATAGACCATTTCAAAGCCTATGGTTTTAATCTGTTTTGAACAGTTCTTTCTGCTCTGTTAGCTCCATTTACTGTTACAATCAAGTCAGCATTCCAGGGTTATGAGTAACCAAACGGCTGTTGCCTGATGCAGCTGGCCACCCTCCGGACACCTGCTTTTTGAGAGAAAAATAGATGGGCTCTTGGTTAGATCAGGTGAAACTCAGGTAAACTGGATACCTGGAGACAGTGAGGCCCTACTGGGCTCAGAGCAGGACGGGCTGATGAACAAACAGGACGGGGACAGATGGGTGGAGAAAGTCAGAGATGTTTCCAGGCCACACACCCACCTGGGGTAAAATATTGTGAAACCTGTTGTTAACATGTTATCGGCGTCCATGTGATAGGGATGGAAAAAAATCATTTTATTGTCATTAACCCAAATTGATGACAGCACCTTCTTGAGTATTTGCAGAGACGTCCAACAAGGTTTGGAGGGAAAAAGTCAGGGGGTTAACTCACTTCAGCCTTAAGAAAAAAACTTGCCCAAATATTTAAGGGCTTCAATATATTCCCTCAAACCCTGGTTGGATGGGACACGGGAGCCCACCTTGTCCTGACACAGATAAGCCCCAAGCAGACCGCAGCCTCTTCTCACGGTCCTTTCTGTGCAGGACCCTGTCTGAACGCTGCTGCCCAGAGGCCTTGAGCTGCCCCTCTGTCCCCAAGGCTGCTCACAGGGAACAGGCCTGCTCTTTGCTCTCTCACGTAATGGGTGGGACAAAACCAAAGCACAATGAACCCTATTTACATGTTGCCAAGTAGGCAACGATCACACGAGCTTTGCAATATGAAAACGAAGGGTGACGAACGTGTCACGTTACCGTGGAACACTCTGCTGCCAGCCCTCTGTACGGGTGAAGGGTTTTCATGCGACGGAGGAATCTCGCCCGCGGGAGGGAGCATCTCGACATTCCCCACGTGAGCGATATTACTGCTTCACAGTCTGAGCTGCGCGTGAGTTTCGTGAATTTTGGGAGCCACCTTATTCTCTCCTCGGAAGAAACTGGTCCTCTTCTGAGCTGGAGTCACGCCTGGGCAGCCGGACTTACGTGAAGACAGGGTTTGGGTTGAACCCAAGGACTCACCGGCTCTGTCTCCAGTCCCACTTACTGCAGCATCGTCCTTCTTTGCAGACTCGAGCTGCTCAATGTGACTCGTAGTGACGCTGCGTCTACTCAGTGAGGACAGGATTTGAGAACCCCATTTCTTTTCAAGGAGACAACTTGGTTGTAATTAAATAAGGCTTTTAAGTTTTAAAGTTTCCTATACAGGCCTGTCAACAAGGCGCTCCTTTCAGTATCTTGCACGCTGCCCACATCTGTCCTTCTACACTGGCTGACTGGCGTGTGCGGCGGGGATGGATTCAGTTCTCAGCTTCTCCACTCACTATCCTTATGGTTGTGGAAAAACCCAGCAATCTTTTTGAGCCTCCGTTCTGACAACAGTGAAGTGGGGAGCGGTAAAATCCCCCTCTCACCTCACAGGACTCGTTAACATTCAAATGGGAAAATGGATGCTGAAATCCCTTTGCCAATCACCATAAACGTACATTATCACTGCACAATTGGAGATGTGACACTTTCATTTATCCCACAAATATATATCAAGTGTTTACTATTTGCCAAGTGCTCTATGGCTCTGGGGGTATAGCAGTGAAACAAAACAAAACAGAACAAAAACACACCAATACCCAGCCTTCGTGGACTTTAAGTTCTACTAGATACAGAACCTTGTCATGAGGCAGTCCCTATCGCTGTGGCGATAGGAATTTCATGTGTACTTGGAAATCATCTGATGACTAGATTCCTGCAACAAACAGCTGATTATAACCGATTCTCAAGGGCCATCTTAATTACCCAAGATAAAGCCATTGCAGCAGTGTTGGAAAAGTTGCAGCCCCTTCCTCAACTCCCTGCCCTGTCCTACCCCGAGTACCCACGTCTTCTTTACACTCTGCCGCCCACTGCCTTTCCCAAGGGAGCTCTCTCAGGCTGGAAGTGTGGGGCACTGATGATACCAGGTTCCATCAGTGGGGACGGGAGTTGGGGGACCAATGCCTTGTGTCCTTAGAGGGATGGCTCTGAGCAGCAGACCTCATAGGACCTCGGGGGTTGCAGCAGGATTAAGCCCACATCGCCCACAGGGGCTCCCTTCCTTGGTTCTCTCTCCTCAGCCTCCCCCCATGGTTCCCTCCCTTCTGCCGCCTGGTACCACCTTCTAATTACACCCAGCCATTCGGGCACTGCTTTTAGGGAAAGTCAAACTGAGATATTAACCCCATTTTTCTGCAAGCATCATTCACCAAGGGCTGATACTCATCGAAACGTCTAAGAATAGAACACTGCTGGCCCCTGGAAAGAATTCAGGGTTTTCTGCAGAGTGATTTCCAGTTCTAGCCCCCAAATCCTATAACGTGCGGAAAACCATCTAATTTCCTACCTCCAGGACGTCGAAGGTGCAGCTTGCGTGATACTCCACATCAAAGTCATGGATGGTGAGCTGAACGCTGCTCCCAGGGGCGGTGTGAATGTACCAGATACACTCCTTGTTGGCAGGGTACCTGTTAGGGTAGCCGGGGCTACTGAAGGAGCCCGTGTCCCCAGACAACTCTCCACCACAACCTGTGAAAAGAGCAAGGCTCAGTCAGTTCCAAGAGGGCATCGGCCGCTGGGAAAAAGTCAAAAAGCCAGCTACGCAAAACATAACTCAAAATGCACAATGCCTAGCTTAGGAGAGAAATTATAAAGTCATAATAAAGTTATAATGATCAGTTATAAAACAATGAGAAAAAACCATGGCTACAGCTTATTAAATTCACTCTTTAAAAAAAATTGATTATATCATTTGGGGCGATAATTCTCAGCTCTTATGCTCACCACATCAAAACTTTGGTAATATTTTCAAGACGTCAACCTAATTTTTAGATCTTCTTCGTTACATATAGGTAAGAATTTCCTGGCAGGAAGTACAATAGACTGCACGCGCAGTCGACACCAGGTCGCTTGGTCTTCAGTTTCCTTGTATCTAATGCGTTATTTCTAAGTCCTTTCAGACCTCAGATGTGGAATTCTATGTGCTAAAAATCCTTACCTTTGTATGAGAGACTGTAGAAAATTTAAAAATATATATATATGATATGTCTACAAAAAACCTTCACAGAGATGTTTATAGCAGCCTTATTCTTAACTGCTAGAACTTGGAAGCAACCAAGATGTCCTTCAGGAGCTGAATTAGATAAATAAACTGTGGTCCATCCAGACATGGGATATTATTCAACACTAACAACAAATGGACTATCAAGCCACAAAAAGACATGGAGGAGGGCTTCCCTGGTGGCGCAGTGGTTGAGAGTCCGCCTGCCGATGCAGGGGACACGGGTTTGTGCCCTGCTCTGGGAAGATCCCACATGCCGCGGAGCGGCTGGGCCCGTGAGCCATGGCCGCTGAGCCTACACATCCGGAGCCTGTGCTCCGCAACAGGAGAGGCCGCAACAGTGAGAGGCCCGCGTACCACAAAAAAAAAATAAATTAAAAAAATAAATAAATAAAAAAAATAAAGTGAATGATAAATAAAAACAACAACAAAAATGATATAGGTCCTGGCCCTGGGAAACGTACATCTAAAAACCAACCAAACAAAAAACTGACGTATCAAACCCAAGCATGGAAAAAGACTCTAGCATGTGTTTTATGAATGTATACATCATGCCTTAGAAAGTAATTAAGGCAAGTCATTATAACAAATAATCAAATGCTACAACACGTGGTACACAGTAAAACACTGCCACTGCCTACTGAGTGCATAGATGCACTTTACAGATAGTTCCTATTTTAACGCTCATAACAACCACACGGATCATTATTATCTGCATTTCTCAAATGAGCAAATCAATGCAAACATAGGTCAAGTGGTTTGTCCAAGGTACCTAAGTCGTGAGGGGTGGAGCCACCCATGCGCAGAATCTCCCGCTATCAACCGATCCGTGCAATCCGGCAATGTGGGGTTCTTAACTACTACACTCCACAGACTCACATAGTTGGTAAGAATTCAGAGATTTCAGAATGGAAAGGGAGAGAAAAATTTCTGGAAGAAGTAAAACTTGAGGAAGGCTCAAATTTTAAAGACAAAATTAGAAAAAAATAAAGATAAAATTAGAAAAAAACGATAAATTTTTTTTCTAAAAATTCTAAATTTTTTTCTTTTGTTTTCCAAAAGCAATTTTTGGTGATTAAAAAAAATTGTTTGGGGGCTTCCCTGGTGGCGCAGTGGTTGCGAGTCCACCTGCCGATGCAGGGGACACGGGTTCGTGCCCCGGTCCGGGAGGATCCCACATGCCGCGGAGCGGCTGGGCCCGTGAGCCATGGTCACTGAGCCTGCGCGTCCGGCGCCTGTACTCTGCAACGGGAGAGGCCACAACAGTGAGAGGCCCGCGTACCGCAAAAAAAAAAAAAATTAAAAATTGTTTGCTCTGTTAACCTATCTCCCTTTTCTATTTTCCAGAATATTCTTATCAGTTGGTAAATTCTTCCAAGCACCTTCCCTTACTGAGCGTCAAGTCAGGGCTTTTCATGTTTAAAAATGACAATGCCTCCTCACTCCATTGTGAACGTATGTGCATTTTCACATTAAGACACTAAAGCTGAGGTCATGTCTACTATCCACCTTTGCAAATTTATTTGTCTGTACAGGGAATTAGAAAAAAGTGTTATAAAAGTTCAAAAGAAAGAGTTTTCATACAGAATCTCCACTTAACTGAAAAGAGCTGAGAATTCCAAGAAGAATCCTGATTGTGTAAAGAAATCGGATTCCAGCTCAACACGCTACCATCTTCTTGAATGGCCAGTTTCCTGCTTCCATTTGAAAAACCTCTGTGTTTTCAGACTTTAAATTTGTTGCACAGGACAGCATCTTTCCTATCAAGTTTCTACTCTTATTTCTGGTTGAAGTCCTGCGAAAAAGCTATTTAAAATTAGACGTGTTGACATTGTTTGTAGCCTGTGGTGAATGTTTAAAAAAACATAAGTGCGTGAAGATTCAAAAATATTTTTCCTACTACAACCATCCATGGAAAACATTCCTGAAGCCAAAATCAGCACAGATTGTATATGTGCTCAGCACCACTGCACAACCCCAGGGGGCACCAGTCACAGTGTATTCCATCAGACGATGCTCCCTGGAGTTGTGCGACACAGTGGCCCATGGAAAGCATCTCTTACTAAAATACATTATAGGTAAGCAAAGCCAGTCTGTTACCCCCATTTTTTTCAACCTACATTTTCAGCTCCTATGGTTCTTAGTATCAGTTGTATCAAATAAGCAAGCCAATGAAAAAAAAACCTTCGGCAGAAAATAACTTTGTGGTCACATAATATAAAAGAGAACAAGGAAATGGAAGCTTGGATACCTCACCTGCATTTTTATTTAGATTCAGCTCATCAGATAATCTAATTCTTTTTTTAAAATCATAGTCGATTCATCTAAAAGTCTGTATAATATTTTTCCATTGTCTTTTCCAATTGTTTTAGGTTTCCTTGTAAATTCCTTTGCAAATAGCAGGATACTAATACCCTTAACTGAGTTGCTGTAAGCTGGAATGATAATATCAGATTCTTGGCAGTCAATGACGCTTTGAAAAATTACAGTACTTTTTTATTTACCCACTTACAGCTCTGGAGACCCATAGAGTACTTTCCCCTAAGGTTTAAAATAAACATAAACAAGGTTTATAAAAAAACAAAGCACAATTTTATTTTTAGGTATGCCATGCTCTTTCCTCATGAATAGCACTTATGTGTGTGTCTCCTAAAGAGAAATTCCAATATTATTAAAAGTGATACCATACTGGGGAAAAATACTGTGTGCTTCTGAGGAGGAGACAAAGAAACTGCTGGAGCTTGAAGACTCTTTGCAGCTTTCTTTTTCTCCTTCATAATCTCACTATCTCTGAAGTTTAATTTACCAAAAGGTAACAACTTTGATTTAACAGTTCACATCAAACGCAAAATAGAACAAATTAATTCTGTGGTATTTTATGGTAAAAACTATAAAGTACTGAAATATAAAGTTAATTCTGATAATTATGGTAGAAATTTAACTCCCTCTATTTCTAAATTTTGAACGACATAAAATAACTTTCCAATTCCCATTCATCCATCCATCCATTCAATCAATATTTACTGAGCATATGCCATAGTACAGGCAGTGCTAGAGAAGCCAGGTATATTTAATGTCCCTGCGGAAAAAAAAAATCCATCTGTAGACATAAAAAAAGTGCTATTACCACATGCCCTCCTGCAAATCATTAAATTCTTTTTGCTTTTCCTTCAGTTTGCAAAGAGTAATTTTAATAAGTTTTGATTTGAAAAAAAATAGTGAATTCTATTTTATCTTTCACGTGCTAATTGATGGTAAGTTATAAATAAAAATAAATAAATCATTATGTCGAGTTGCCAAAAGATATTTTAGAATTTGCTAGTTTCAACAGTACAGCGTTGGCATAATTCTCTTTCGATACTAATTTCATTCCACAGATGAGAGACTTTTATCAGCATTTAGGCAGTTATGCTTCACTCTCCTGGGTATCATTTCTTTTTCCTAGATTTGGAAATTCTTTAATAAATGTGTACTTGGTATCAAGCAAAACAAAAATTTATGTCAAAATATATCTTTAAAAAACTGAAAAAATGGGGGGAAGTGTAAGCTGGAACGAAGTGAGAGAGTGGCATGGACATATATACACTACTAAATGTAAAATAGAGAGCTAGTGGGAAGCAGCCACATAGCACAGGGAGATCAGCTCGGTGCTTTGTGACCACCTAGAGGGGTGGGATAGGGAGGATGGGAGGGAGATGCAAGAGGGAGGAGATATGGGGATATATGTATACGTGTAGCAGATTCACTTTGTTATAAAGCAGAAACTAACACACCATTGTAAAGCAATTATACTCCAATAAAGATGTTTAAAAAAACCCAAAAACTGAAAAAATGAATGTCTATTTTTTCTATGCTCTCCTTAAGGGACAAGGGACAACATATTCATAACAAAATTGAGAACATTTCTATTAACCAAAAAAAATGAAATATGTAATGATTTATTTGATAATTTGCTTCATAAATTCAAACTATCTTTTTTTTTTTTTTTGCGGTACGCGGGCCTCTCACTGCTGTGGCCTCTCCCGTTGCGGAGCACAGGCTCTGGACGCGCAGGCCCAGCGGCCATGGCTCATGGGCCCAGCCGCTCCGCGGCATGTGGGATCCTCCCGGACTGGGGCGTGAACCCGTGTCCCCTACATCGACAGGCGGACTCCCAACCACTGCGCCACCAGGGAAGCCCAATTCAAGCTATCTTTAGGTTAACAGTGAAACATTAGAATATGAATTTGGAATTGGATAATTATAGATAAAAATGAAAAATAATAAATTCACACCAACAGTTGAGTTTTTAAAATTATAAATGAAAAACAAAAACTATAATTCACAGTAAATAGTAGAGATTTTTAAAGAGTATACAATGTGAATCTTTTGAATTGTATTTATACATCGTTTTCCACTTAATTAGCTGTGAAAAAGAGACTGGTTACAACACAGGAAATGTGACTTGGAACCTATATCAACACATACTGTCCCACTGCCAGTTAAAGGAAATAGCAAGACAGTCCAAAAACTCCTATTGTGTTTAATTCTAGAGGAGAGAAAACATGTTCCAAACGCTGAAATGAATCAAAAGCAAAATAATTTAATTCTGCCTCATCAACAATATCTTGTTTACATTGACTAGCAAAGCTGTTCATTTTCTCTGATTTACTATTTCTGCACCTTGTGTGGTAGAAACAAGTTTTGGTTTTGCTTTATTTTTAATAAACAGTGTGGAATTCAGGGACTTCCCTGGTGGCGCAGTGGTTAAGAATCCACGTGCCAATGCAGGGGACAAGGGTTTGAGCCCTGGTCCGGGAGGATCCCACATGCCGTGGAGTAACTAAGCTCCCGTGCGCCACAGCTATTGAGCCTGCGCTCTAGAGCCCGCGAGCCACAATTACTGACCCCGTGTGCCACAACTACTGAAGCCGGCGCGCCTAGAGCCCGTGCTCCACAACCTCAGTGAGAAGCCCGCGCACCACAACAAAGAGTAGCCCCCACTTGCTGCAACTAGAGAAAGCCCGCACGCAGCAACGAAGACTCAGTGCAGCCAAAAATAAATAAATTTATAAACAAATTTATTATAAATGTATAAATAAATAAATTTATTTTGTGGAATTCAAAAGTCTACTTATTTGGTAAAAGCTGCTTTACCTATGGAGCGGTCCCCAGTGTTTCTGATGTCTAATACTAAAAACCTTTCCACATAAACAAACATCCTAATTTTAATTTCCTAGTAAATTTAAGCTTACTTGGGGCCAGGAAAGAGAAAAACTGTTTGTTTGCTGCACTGTCTCCCTTGGTGTGAGATTCAGGACTTGATGGTCCCTTGTTAAAATACACTTTCTCCTGGGTGAGTCACAGAAGAAAATCTCTTTCTAAATCCAACCGGCTACTTTGGAGATGGAAACAAGGCTTCCAGAAAATCTCAGGTGCCGACATTTTATTTAGAGTAGAAATAATGGTATAGACACACCTGCAAATGAAACAAATGAAACTGTGGAGAAAACACAGTTTAGCAGGCTGTGCAATAAGTTTAAAAAAATCATGTCATTGTCAGTCATGTCTGTGACCTTGGATGAGTGACCAGGGGGTCACAAGAAGGGTAGAAAAGGGAGGACAGACAAGGCTGGAGATGAAAGAAGTTGTATCGACCAAGAGCCAATGGGAAATGACACAGGAGGTGATGGGTAGACTCCCAAGATCCTCGTCATCATCACGTTAACTGTCTGGTTGAATGAATAATCAAATGTAGGAAAACAGAGAAGTTTTCTGCAACTGGGCTTCAGTCACCTAAACAGAGACAATGATTTGGGAAGGCACTTCAGAAGTCTACATGGAGAAAATAATTAAATGATGAAAATACTAACCAAGGAGTAGCATGGAGTGATGAATAAAGAGCTCTGAGGGATACATATTCAGAAGAAATAGAGATAGGGGCTCTTTGCACCAACTGGTAAGAAAAGATTTTCATGGAAGAGACATGATTTCAGAGTTGCAAAACTTTTGGAAATATAATAATATACCAAGTAAAGCATAGGCCATGGCATAAGACAAAACATTCCAGCCCTGGCTATGCTACTCTTTGGATAACTAATTTAACCTTTCTAATCCCCAATGTCTTCATCTGTAACAGTGTTAGTACTCAACCTCATAGGGTTGTGATATAGATTAAATGAAAAGTCCAAAGTAAGGTTTTTAGCTAAGTGTCTTGCATATGACAATCACTCCATGTATACTGTGTATTACAACTCAACAGGAGTTTATCCAGATCTGGGATAACACAAGAGAAAGACCTGGAGCTGGAAGAGGAATTACCACACCAGCTAAAGAGCCATCATGACCACCCGATAAGACATAAGAAATCAATTGTTCACGAAGCTACAATAAAGATAGTTCATATCTGTATGGCAGTGCACAGTTGTTCAATGTGCTTCCAATGAGCACGTTAATCTTATTTGAAATTCATAACAACTCTGCGAGGTAGGCAAGAGTGATCACATCAGGCCCATTTAGAGATGAGCAGAGTGAGGCTCAAGAAGGCTGCTGGACTTGTAACTCATACAGTGAACGGCGGATCTGGGGCCAACCTCCCCCCGCCAGCCCCTCCTGCCCCCAAGCCCCTACTCGCAGTTCTGCCTTCTTTCCGCTATGCCTCGTTGGGCGTTTCAGCCCTAAGGCCCTGGAACGGCAGTGTTGAACACCGCCCTCATTACCTTGCTGTCCATCTACTGAGGAAAAAAGTCACCATAGCAACCAGAAAAAAATAAAGCAAAATGCGTTTCCATTTAATGTGAGACAAATCTGACAAATCTAATATGCTAACATCGTCAGATATCAGCTGAACTGGAATAAAATAATGTCCTGAAGAGAATCATATGTTTTTCAGTTTTAATTAGTTAATCTTTATAAACTTTTAGTGCTGGTGACTGACAATCTGATTCTACTTTCCTCCAAGCTGGCAGCCATCAACTGAAAGGAAGCGCTTACGTTATCAGCAGGAAGCACATTGATCTAGGGAACTCATAACAAGAAAGAGTTAAAAGTTGTTGCTTGGTGCTTTGTGACCGCCTGGAGGGGTGGGATAGGGAGGGTGGGAGGGAGGGAGCCGCAAGAGGGAAGAGATATGGGAACAGATGTATATGTATAACTGATTCACTTTGTTGTAAAGCAGAAACTAACACACCATTGTAAAGCAATTATACCCCAATAAAGATGTTAAAAAAAAAAAAGTTGTTACTAAACCTGCTTACTTGTGAAGATAACTTAAATCTTTTCCATATATAAGCAAATAAATAAAATTAATTTAAAAAAACAATAAATAAAATAAAATTAAATTAAAAAAAGAACTTTGCTAACACTTTTTCTGGGTTTTTTTTTTTTGTTTGATCTAAAACAAGCAACGAGTTATAAAATTCCAGAACAACAACAACAAAAAGCATAGTCTACGTATGTTCTATCCTCAAGGTTTAGGGTGGCTGTTGATTTTTTGTTTTGTTTTTTGGTTTTAATAAAAGCAAATTAGCAATGAAACGGCTAGATGGAATTAGAAACCCAAAGTTTTAAAAGCACATTCTGTGTTTCCTGCAATTACAATTGCTCAAACCTCTTTACACTTGGCATTTTCCTGAAACTATGTTCCATAAACCAAAAGCACTGGAAGGGCCTGCCCGCTTGGAAGTGACTCTGGGCCAAAGCCTGAGGCTGGAGGAAAAGGAACAGAGAACGGACCCAAACAGGACATCCTCACAGCCTTATCCTCTAATTTTGGAGGGAAATGTCTGAGAGATCAGGGTAAATGTGAAAAAGAAGCTGAAAAGCCAAAGTATAGTAAAAGAATAAATTTTAAATAATAAATGATGATGCCTCATCAAAATGAATGATGTATATTTTAATAGTTTTTCTATAATGTAAAAATAAAAACCTTCTCTTCTGCAGGACCTTGAGAGGAGACTCACTGGTCTGTCCAATTCCCCTCTGACATGCAAAAGGGCAGCAGGCGAAGGGGGCAGGGTCGCAAGGAGGAGTTACCAGTAAGGACTCTTTTCATGGGAGTCAGGCATGGGGTGCTATAATGAGAAACGGTAACTAGGAGCTCAGAATTTGGGAAAGCCCGACCCAAAACAAGGTTCAACTATTTCCTGCGGTACACAGGCCTCACTTTTTTTTTTTTTTAAATGGAATATAGTTGATTTACCATGTTGTATTAGTTTCAGGTGTGCAGCAAAGTGATTCAGTTATATATACATTTTTTTCTTCAGATTCTTTTCCCTTATAGGTCATTACTAAGTATCGAGTAGAGTTCCCTGTGCTATACAGTAGGTCCTTGTTGGTTATCTATTTTATATATAGTGGTGTGTCTATATTAATCCCAAACTCCTGATTTATCCCCCCCCCTTTCCCCTTTGGTAACCATAAGTTTGCTTTCTATGTCTGTGGGTCTATTTCTGTTTTGTATATAAGTTCATTTGTATCATTTTTTTTAGATTCCACATATAAGCAATATCATATGGTATTTGTCTTTGTCTGGCCTACTTCACTTAGTATGATCATCTCTAGGTCCATCCATGTTGCTGCAAATGGCATTATTTCATTCTTTTTTATGGCTGAGTAATATTCCATTGCATATATGTACTACATCTTCTTTATCCGTTCATCTGTTGGTGGACATTTAGGTTGCTTCCATGCCTTGGCTATTGTAAATAGTGTTGCTATGAACATAGGGGTGCGTGTATCTTTTCAAATAATGTTTTTGTCTGAATATATGCCCAGGGGTCGGATTGCCTGATTTACCTATGAGACATGCAAATAATGTAATTAAAGCAATTTTGAACAGAAACTTTCAGGTTAGGTTGGAATGGAGGTGGAGACAGATACGAGCTCCTTAAAACGGACAAAGTTGTCTTATGGTGACCATGGCACGTATAAGAACCACAAAAAGTCAGCAATTCCTGGTTTGGTTTTACCAGTTAATCCCCCAACAGTCTAAAAGTGCGTGGCACAGTCCCAAGGTATAGGAGAAAGGCAAGTGATAGGTATCCATCCTAAGAGAGAAGACTAAAGTCAGGTCAACACCCTCTCCGAAGACAAAACCATGAGTGGGGCGCCCAAATTCACCTGATCTTAAGGATTTGCAGATTCATATTCTGGGGGATTTTGCGGGTTAGACTGATTCTGTGAGGACAGAGAGGGCACCAGCTGGAGCAATCAGGAGATTAAATCAGAGACCAAAACCAGGTAATGTAAAGGCCAAGGAATGGGAAATTCTCCAGAGGAAAAAGAAAGAAGACAAAGCAGGTAACTCCAGGAGAGGGGAAAGTTGTCAAAGCTGCAGAACCTCCTGTATTGGCTTGAATAGTGTCCCCCAGAAATCATGTCCGCCTGGAACCTGTGAACGTGACCTTATTTGGAAATAGGGTCTTTGCAGATGTTATGAAGTTAAGATGAGGTCATACTGGATTAGAGGGGGGCTAAAATTCAATATAATTGATGCCCTTCTAAGAAGTGAGAGATTTGGGCACAGACACACAAAAGGAAGAGGGGCCATATGAAGACTGAGAAAGAAACTGAAGTTACACATGGACAAACCAGGGAAAGCCAAGGATGGCCAGCAACCAACAGAAGCTGGACGTGGCAAGGAAGGATTCTTCTCTAGAGCCTTCGAAGGGATGGCTCTGCTGATACCTTGATTTTCGACTTTGAGACTCCAGAACTGTGAAAAAATAAATTTCTGTTGTTTTAAGCTACCCAGTTGTGGTATTTTGTTACAGTAGGCCTAGGAAGTGAGGCGGGTCCTCTCCTGGGTTATAGACCTCACATGGCAGAAGGGGCGAGGGGTCCCTCTGGGGCTTCCTTTATAAGGGCACTAATCCCAACCATGAGGTCTTTACACTCATGACCTGATCACCTCCCAGATGCCCCATTCCTAATACTATCATTTTAGGGGTTAGGTTTCAACACATGAATTTTGAGGGGACATAAACGTTCAGACTCAGCACAAAGTCTATTGTTGAGAAAGCTAGAGACAAACTTAAGCTCAGTATCACATTAGGAGAAGCCAACTCAAGGGTTTAGGGTGAGGGTTCAGAAAGTTTCATCTTCCATAGGGATTTCATCCCAGACCCAGACTTTGTGATAATCATTTTGTCTAAATGTATTCCATACAGTAATGGATACGGAGTAGAGCTATCTACTTTCAGTGGTAGGGACAAAAAAAAAAAAAAAAGAGTGAAAGAATAAGGTCATAACATGCAGTTAATGACTTGGAAAATAGATATAAGGATGCAAGGAGCTCAAAACTCAATGCCAACCACAGTTATAAAATGACTTTTAAATTACCATGTAAGATGTCACATTAATATTCAAAATTAATATTTTCATAGCCATCAGACTCTCTGAGATGTTCTGAATCTGAATATTGAAGTGTTTCACCTTAGTATACCATTAAAAAGACATGAACCCAATGTACCCATATTTTAGGACTCTTTACATAATATAAATTTTAATTTCCTTTATATGAAAGTTTAAAAATCTTTCCTTTTGACCCAAACAAGTATAGTTGATCTTGGCATCTTTTCATTTTGATTAACTATATCCTTTTTCATCTAATCTACTCATTCCAACCAAGTTGAAAAATGGTTTCCCAGTAGAAATTCTTTGCTTACAATTCAGGAGAAATCAATCAATCATTCTCTCTCTCTTATACATTTTTGTAATTATTGAAGGTTTCTGAACAAAATATATAAAAACATCTTCCAAGGAAATGAAATGAGACCAAGGCAGCTGGACTAATTTCCCCTAAAGTAAGTAGTCACGCATAAGACTACCAAGAGCTACTTCATGAAATCCCCCAAACAGGCAAAGACAGAGGAAACATGTTCTCTTTATGTGATTTCCAAGTTCAACACTCATACTAAGTATTCATTCAAATCCGGCTTTGTTTCTATTTATTTCATTTATTTTTTTGGGCATGCTGCACAGCTTGTAGGATCTTAGTTCCCCGACCAGGGATTGAACCCGGGCCTTTGGCAGTAAAAGGGCCGAGTTCTAACCACTGGACTGCCAGGGAAGTCCCTCTTTCCATTTAATTATTTTGGTACACAGTGTGTTTGCAGGGAGAGAAGCTCACTGCCTCCCCACAGGGCTCTGCGTCACCCACCCTCACCCACCCCCATTCCTCCTCTCACCCCCCCCAACCCCCAGCCTTTCTTCCACAGCAAGGTTGCCCCTGATGGACCAATGGACAAGTGTAGGCAGCACCATGCCAACGGTCGTGGTGTCCCCTGACCCTCCAAGCTCCGTCCGAGCCTGAGCCACGAGACGATGTTCCGTGATGACAATAGGAAGGGTGCTGGTCCCTCACAGGACACATGCCTCGGGCGTCCAGTCAGCCCACGTCCCCTCTGACTGGGGTCCTGAATTAACCAAACCCTCAAGCGCTCCACCCTCGTCCAACCAATCTATTATGGGGTAGCTATCCTTCGCTTTAATAGCAGTCCTCTTGTAAGCTCTTTTGCATAACTAAGCCATGGTAACAGATTAGATGATCTCTGTGGTCTATCCCAGCTCAAACTGTATGATTACAGCAACCATATGTAGCCACTCCAGAGAAAGAACACTTTACGAATGAGGAATAAAGCAGATACTGTGTTGAAGGACAGACAAGCAAACTCAGCTATTTTGAACTAGTTGTTGGCTAAGTACTGCGCTTCACCCCATCATTGCTATGGATGAAGGAGCTGTGCAATTCAGTGGGGAGACCTTGGAACTGGAACATCATTTACTTGGGAAAGACAGCACACGTTCTTTCAAAAACAGCCATTATCCTCGGTGGGAATTTAGCTGCAAAATTACCTGCTATAAGCTCTGACCTTCTCTGCGTTGCAATATCATCTCATCTTTTTTGCAATGAAAAATTGTGGGGAAAAATCATTTGCTTGTAGGCAGAGTGCAGCTGTGTAAACACTTGGGAGTTCGACACCACACACTTGGTTGTGTGTCCTCATTCCCTCTTTGAGTTTGGGGAAGTTACTTGACTTCTCTGACTCCTCCCTCAGTTTTCTTACCCATAATATGTGAACAACGATGCTGATTTCAGAGTATTGTTAGGAGAAGACGAGATCGTATTTTTAAAATGCGAGCCAAAGGCCCAGCACATGGCAGAAAGATAACACCAACTTTTCAAAAATCATAATATCAACATTTTAAATAATTACTTGGTCCAGTAGTAATAAATGAGGTGTCCATTAAGTCAGTGCACCAAGCAGTTAAATCATATTTTCGTTCGCTCTTAACATGGTCACGTGGTTTTATTTTTATCACCATTAACGTCTTAAAATAAATGTAAAATGACATTTAGGTAGTATTGATAAATCTGTATTATTTAGCCTATGAGTAGTCTGAAAGTATAACTAGAAGGAGAAAAAAATCAGGGATAAGGTATATCAATGTCATCACTTATACAGAGAACACAGAATTAGGTTAAATTAGGTTAGGTTAAATTAGGTTAAATTACTAGAATGTAATTACTATCTTATACCAGAGATTCATTCTTGGTTTTGTGAGTCAAGGCCACGGAAGGCTGGCTTCAGTTTCTCTGAATATCCAGCGGCATATACAAAAAAACAAGTCCTCGGATACATAATGTCAGAGATAAGTACGGCATTATTTAAGTAAACGCTCAAAAAGAGAAATCTCTGGGGACAAAAATTATGTTTTACACTGAACATCGTGTTTATTCTGTGTTGGTTTAGTCATTTGGGGCTAAATTTGAAACTGTGGAAAAAAATGCGTGGTTTCTTTTTGCACTTTGTACAGAAAAGTGTGGAATCCCCTGGAAAGTATGTGCAGTATCTGTCAGGGGTGTTGTTGCTAAGGAACCAGAACACAAACAGAAGGTTCGAGAAAGCCCTTCTTTTTGGCCCAAGTCTCAAGGACTATTACAAATTGTGCAATATATGATTTGGGAAGGTCATGGTTGTTTGAGGGTTACTTTTTTCTTTTCATAACTGTTTGAAAGAGGAGCAATGGAAATAGAGCTCAACCTCTGCAAACGGTAGTGACGTGGGAATTGGGATGCCAGACTCCTAAAAGGTTGCCACTGGATACGAGACTCAGAGCCAACATTACATGAAGGTCAACTCTGTGTGTGTGTATTTTCCTTTGTCGTCAAGGAGGCAAATAATGTCAGAATTTAGCTTTTCCGCTCATAGTGAAATGTCTGCCTAGGTTTAATGCTGCCTCTGGTTACTAGGACCTTGCTGGAAAAATTGTGAAACCAAGGCAAAAAGAACTGCAGGATTTTCTTAGTACGTGATCATCCCACTTTTACAAATTTATAAACAGATTTTTTTTTTTACATTAGCATCATCCATTAAGAACTTTTTTCCAATAAAGATGTTAAGTGAGAACTCGCC
Organism: Grampus griseus; assembly: GCF_964374135.1. NCBI lineage: Eukaryota > Metazoa > Chordata > Mammalia > Artiodactyla > Delphinidae > Grampus > Grampus griseus. The sequence goes on from NC_139018.1 coordinate 171,705,804, forward strand.
ATAAATAAAAATCAGACACAGTATCATAATACAGCAATCTGTGCTTTGGTTCTCCACGAAGACTGTACTCGCTTTCAGTCTCCAGGCTTAAACGTTCTCTAAGAGTAACACAAAGGTGAAAGTCCAAAATATCAACTAGGCTGAAGTGGCCAGAATAAATAGGACGGGATAGAGCATGTATAAGTGTGAGAGAAAGCCTAATTAGCAGTTAGGGAAATAACTTTTAAATTAGACAGAACTAATGTTTCTTAAAAGCTTCTCTTTTACTGAAATTTTGACCCACACTGAACAAGATTTCTTTATCTCATATCACACAACATCATAAAACAATCACAGGAGTCTATGTTTTCCCCCATCTGTCTTTACCAAGAGCCTGCTTACAGATTTACTGAACAAAGGGCACATTCTCGATCGCAGCTGAAGTTACCTTAGAGGCAGAGTGGGAGAGGTGTTTTACTACTTCTTTCTCTGTGACCTTCTATCACTGCCCAGCAGGAAGTGACACTAGGAGAGAGAAAGGTCTCTGCCTGAGATTGAGGACCAGACTGCGTGATTCACACCCTGGCCTCATAAGCCTGCCGCAGAGTCTCTGCTGACCACAATTCAAAAGCCACTTTCCTGGGGCTTCCCTGGTGGCGCAGTGGTTGAGAGTCCGCCTGCCGATGCAGGGGACGCGGGTTCGTGCCCCGGTCCGGGAAGATCCCACATGCCACGGAGCGGCTGGGCCCGTGAGCCATGGCCGCTGAGCCTGCGCGTCCAGAGCCTGTGCTCCGCAGCGGGAGAGGCCACAGCAGTGAGAGGCCCGCGTACCGCAAGAAAAAAAAAAAAAAAATCACTTTCCTGGCGAGCGCCTCCAGGTTCCCGTGAATGTTTGCATGGTGAGGAACAGGGCTCGGGACAGACACGGGAAATAAAAGCCAAGTTCTCGCGATGGCTCCCATCAACTGGTCTTCGACAACTTGTCCTGCCTCACCTTCTATCCTCCTTTTAGCTCCGTATTTCTCAATCGTGTTCATTATTGCCCTTCTAAGGAGGCTTTTTGGATATTTTTTCCCGATTGCTCAAATAATTTAATATCACAGATATAATATATATCTGCCGTGTACTCTCTGTATGAGTGCTTTATACATGAAGCATAAAATATTTTCACCCTCCCAAGAAGCAATTCTCACCCCCTTGGTGTGGGCGCTGGGAGCGTGTGCTTTAGCCGAAATACTTACGGTTGAAAGCCTTTGCCATAATCAACCCAAGCCTCCCTGCTTCTACTTAGAAATGCCTCCCTCTCCCAGAGATTTGACTGATTCTTATTTATTCTTTAAAACTCGGCTCAAGTATCAAATCGGCCTGGAGGGCCTCTCAAAGTCCCTGCGGCCAGCCTAGGTCTCCTCCCCGGCCCCCCAGCATCACGGATCATGGATTCTGCCCTTGCTTTGTCTGTCTCCGCTACTACTGACCAACTCCCTGAAGTCAAGGATGCTGTCTCCTTCTTCTCTGTTATGGGCTGAATTGTGTCTCCCCCAAAATTAACACACTGAAGCCCTAACCTCCAGTACCTCAGAATGTGACTGCGTTCGGACATTGGGCTACTACGGCAGGGATGAAGCCAGAATAAGGCTCCTAGAATGGACCCTAGTCCAATCCAACTGGCCTCCTTATATGAATAGCAAATCTGGACACACAGAGCCATCAGTAGGTTCACACAGACAAAGCCACGTAAGGACACAGCGAGAAGGCTGCAGTCTGCAAGCCAAACAGAGGGGCCTCAGGAGAAACCAAACCTGCTGACACCTGATCTTGGACTTCCAGCCTCCAGAACTGTGAGAAATAAACTTCTGATGTTTAAGCTACTCAAGCTGGTATTCTGTTATGGCAGCCTGAGAAAACAAATACACTCTCTACATTTTATAAACGCCAAGCCCAGAACCCGGTCATGAATAAATATATTCTGGTTGGTTGGTTGAATGAATGACTGAATGAAAACATGTCCTCAATACATATCACAGAGGCCCCAAGTAATCACTAACACAAGATGCAGAACCACAAACTGTTCTTTGAATTACAAAAGATAAAACCTTTGTCCTCAAAGGGTGAGCCTCCCAGAAACCCCAGCACAGATACTCTAAATCACAAAAGGAATAAAAAACGACAAATTAGATGGAATTCCCCTGAAAGACCAACAATAGCAAAGACTACTGAAATGCCCATGTGAGGAGGGAAAGAACTGAAGGAAGGTTTACGAGAAATGTTGCTGACCTCAAGGAGGTTCTTTGCCAGGGCTCTCAAAATGCATCTTTTAGAAGCGCTTTGATACCGTGCTGCGTCTCCACAGGTGGTCAAGCAAGCGCTGGCTCATGTTCAAACCAAGCCAGCCATGCAGGATCCGGATACAGTTTTTATAAACCCCGAGCTGATCTCTGAAAAACCCTCAAGGCTTGAGAAATCTCGTTAATAGCTGAAAAGATGAGAAAATGGAACCAGCCCCCATTCAAGAGGCTGATGTCATCTATCTCCCCAGAGAAAAGGCCACTCTCTCCTTTGTGAAAGCCCAGGGTGACATCACCCCCTGATCCATGCACTTCGCCCTTCCTCTGCTGTTCCCAGTTCAGGGGTTTTCTCCCTTTGCAAATGTCACCCTTTCACTCACAAAGCTCCTTGACCTTGCATTTTGCCGGATTCCACTGCCAAGTGAAAGAGGGCCCCTGGGAGGCGTGATCAGAAGAGGCGAGGGCTTTGTGCAGCTGGCCGGGAGGCCCTATTCACGCAGCTCGCAGAAAGTTCTATATTCCCTTCAGCAACCCAGATGCAGGTCCCCGAGGCCAGGCCAAATGCAGCCCCCAGACAATGCTGTCAGCGCTGAATACCGCACACCGTTTAGCCAGACAGGGCAACTGTGGCCATTTCTTCCTTTGCAGAGTGGGATTCTCTTTGATGCTTTGCATAAAGGCGACGCAGTGTGGTTAATCTCACACCCGCAACACAACTCTAAAGAAGTACCCACAAAGAAAGCCCGACTGTAGGTCCATTTTCTCAAAGCAAATAGAAGATCTGTGTGGGTGACAGAGAGGCACGTTTTGTGAGCGGGTTTATTTATTAATTGGCCTCACGAACGAAGCACATGGGGAGCCTCCTCGGCAGCAACGGTCAGGAAATGATGCCACTGCAGACTCTGAACTTGCAACGAAGAGGCTTTTGGACTTCTCACTGCATAGTTTGGAAGAGACTGGGAGGGGAAAGAGGGTCTGAAAGGAGATTTGATTCTAGTGAAAAGAGGCTCAGAGTTTAAAGGCACTTTCTCTGGCCCGTGCGGAAGAGCAGCTTCCCGGCCAGTGTCAGCCTGGGTGTCCCGGCCCAGCGCTGGAGCCTGACTCTGAGATGTGGATCTGAAGAGGCTGTGCTCAGACGACGTTTCTGAATTACCTACACAGACACACTTGCGTGTGCACGCAGGCACATTCAGGAATATTTCTCTTTAATTTAAAATTGAGACTAATTTTTAAGTGTATTCTGGACCTTGTATCTTTAATATTTAGTTATGAATATTATTATGAATATTACTTATTGAATATTTTGTATTCAGATCCCACAACATGCCACGTTGCTTCAGTGCTTCCAGATGCTACTCAAAACTCATTTCTCTGTAAGTCAAAGACAAATGTTGTGTAATATTGCTTACACGTGGAATCTAAAAAACACAACAAATTAGTGACTATAACCAAAAAAGAACAGATTCACAGATAGAGAGAACTAACTACCGGTTACCAGTGGGGGGGGGAGGGGCAGTATAGGGGTGGGAGTGGAAGGTACAAACTATTGGGTGTAGCACAGGCTCAAGGATGTGTTGTACAACACGGGGAAGACAGCCAATATTTTGTAATAACTGTACATGGAAAGTAAACTTTAAAATTGTATAAAAATAAATTTTTAAATGACAAGAAAAAAAAAGGAACTGAAAACCAACATTTTATTTCAAGTAAACATGTTTTTTTGGTATGCACATGTGATACTTCAAGGTCATAAATGCTTCAAAGCTCAACGTCCAGATAATCTCCCAAATAAAGATGCATAAAAAGAAGAAAAAACTTACAGTTCTCTGAAATCTGAAGGGTTTACGGGAAAGAGAGGGTACGAGCCCGTCCCTGCCCGAGCCCCTAACAGTGAGGGACCCAAAGGCCACTGCTTCACTCTCCGGACCCTCCTGCTGGACCTGTGACACTGGACTCCAGCCGCCCTGGCCGTGTGGATCCCCACGCGCACCATGCCCCCTCCCACCACAGGGTCTTTCTTCTACGAGGAACCCTTTTCCTTCTCCTATTTGCCTCCTTAGCTCCTGCTTATTCTTCGATTTTAGTTCCAGAGTTGCACCCTCATGCAGGACCGCCCTGGCCTCCTGTGCAGGTTGAATCCCCTTTTGTATGCTCCTGTGGCGTCATCACAAGGGGCACTATTTATGTGCCCCTTGGCTGGACGGCTCCTTCCCCCAGTCGCCTGTGAGCTCCCAGAGTGTAGGAACCAGGCCTGGGGCAGGAGTCACACACTAACAGTTCCTTAGTATCTCTGGAAGGAACACAGGGATGACTAGAAATCGGATTTATGTCTTCAGGTTACCAACAACAGGTGAGAAGTGAGGGAACCTCTTCCATTGGAGGCCTCCTCCCTGACCCTTCTCTTTTCTGTCGGCCCCTCTTCTCGGCTGTCTCGAGTTACAGACGTAGTTCAGATGCTGAGTATAAACTCAGCATTGCGTGGCTATAGTATATGACAGTTAATTTTGCACAGATCTAGACCACTAACAGTCTCCTTCCAGAAGGTTCTTCCCAAGCATAATTTACATCTAGTGGCACAGAGTTAAAAAAAAAAATTTATTCAGTTCTGGTCCTATCTGGCAAAATTTTGTTGCACAACTCTGGTTCCAAGCTTAGCAAGTTTTCAGCAATTGGGAGTAAGTTTTGAAATAGTAAACAGGTTACGAGAATAGACAGAGGATGTCTTTGACTCTCCCAAATGAAGACAGATTCCAAATGGGACTGGAAGAAAAAAATTTTCCCAACCAAAACTCAAAGCCGTGCCTAGTGTGTTGGCTGGAGAAACCCAGTCGTCCAGGGTAGCCAATAATGACCATGAAGTCCTTAGTGTGGCCTTGGACTAGTACGGCTACAACGGCCTGGAGGGGAGAGGAAGCAGCGCACTGAGGAGAAAGATATCACCAGCAAAATAAATCGCTTCTCCTAAAATGCTCCGTCCTAGCGGCATGGCAGAATTACTTAGGGAGATTTTCAAAATTAGCAGTAGTCAAGGTCCCACCGCAGACCAATGGAATCCTATCTCCTGGGTTGGAACCCAGGCACCGGTACTTGTGAAAACTCCCAGGCAATTCCTGCGTGTATCTCGGGCTGAGGACCGTGCCCCTAGGCCCCGAGCCTCGGTCTCCTGGTTGGCATTTCTTACTTCCCACTCTCTGACTCAGTGTCAGTAGGATAAAGGCTGGGGCCCCAGGGAAAAAGAACCTCACCGCTTCAGAGTTTAGAGAAGAGAAAGCTCTCCGAGTGTGGTCTACAGAGACACGCCCACGGCACCACCTGGGAGCTTTTCAGAAATGCAGATCCATGGGCCTTACCTCAGCCCTCACATCAGGATCTGCATCCTAACGAGATCCCCACTGACGCATATCCACGTGGAAGCTTGAGAAACACCGTTCTGGAAAATACCCTTTGCCCTTCAGAATCTGGACCATGTCCCAAGATTTTCCTGTTTCTTCTAGGTCTTTCCACACTGTCTCCAGTTCCCTCAGAGTCAGGCTATTTCTGAATCACACAATACCAGAGACGGGCTGTATTACAGAGACGACTCAATCCAGCTCCTTCATTTAATAGATCAATAAATTGACATTCCAAGGTTAAATCTACCTATTTGATGAAAAGGACAATCCCGAACTTCCACAAGCTTAATTATCAAAGCTCATGCACTTTGGGAATTTATAATCTGTATTTCAAGTTATAAGTAGCTGTGGATTACCACTGAATATTTTTAAACACTGAAAAACCCTATACGTATATTTTAACGAAATATACTCAGGCTCCAGTTCATAATAGAACGTCGTACATTCTCAAGTATATGATAGGGTTCTCCAGTTGTGTAAAGTGCTGCGATGCATATAATACCTGTACTATGACGTTAAAAACCCTCAACACACATTCACATATGCTCACCCTGGGCTCACCCCTGACTGTGACAGCAGGACCACCGTTCAGAATGTCTGTGTGTGATTCCAGGTGTAACATGGCAACTCCACTCCTCCTTCAAGCTGATTGAATCATAGTAGTGAGCTCTTGGCCTAGAACTGCTTGTATAATATTCACGAGGACTATATTTTTCAGGTCTCAATCACTCTAGGAGAGTGGTCCTCAACTGTACTCGCCAGGGGGACTAGTTAAGACACAGATTATTGGGCTTCCCTTCAGAGGTTGCCATTCCATAGTTCTGGGATGGGGCCTGAGAATTTGCATTTCTCACAAATTCTACTGCTGCTTTGGGGGACCAGGGTTTGAGAAGCACCGCCTGCGGTCCTCTGCCTTTCGACTGGCCCACATGAGGTCAGTCTAGAAGTTTCAGAACTTGCGCTTAAAACCAATTTTCATCTTCAGAGGAGTGGTGATCCCTACCTGTTTTGGGAACCACCAGGTCGTAGGCAGGCTTTCACCTGCCCCTACTCGTTTGGCAGATGTGACCCCTGTCCTTGGCTTACTGCATCACTGGCTCAAGCTTTCTGCTCGGGTTCCCCTCACAGCCCAGTCCTCTCCCTCCCCCTTGTCTCTCTGATCGACCCTCCTTCCTTCCCTTCTATCCCCGTCACTCCTTCTCTGCTCAGTGTCAGGGTGAGTCTTAAATCTCATTCTGTTCCACTCCCCCGAGAGACTCCATCGCACCCTGTGACCTGCTTGCCACACCCAGGTACAGGCCTTCACCCCTAGAAACTTCCTTCTGCTTCCTCCTTTCTCGTAAGCAATTTACGGCTGCACCTCCTGAAGCAGTTACCCAAATCCTGTCCACGTGGACTTCACTTCTGGTCTTAACTCCAACAGGATTCAACTCTCCAAGGGCCACCAACGTCTGAGAAAACTTTCTGAGGCTGGGCACTAGATTACCACGCAGGTTCTGAGGTAGGAGATAGACGGGCCCCAGGCTGAGCAGCTGGAAGCTGTCCCTTGTGGACAGACGCTCCATGATAAAGAGAATGGAAGGAGCAAGGAGGAGCTGAGCCCTGCTTGGAGAGAAGATAGAGAGACCATATATTCCCCATTCTTTTTTTTTGCGGTACGCGGGCCTCTCACTGCTGTGGCCTCTCCCGTTGCGGAGCACAGGCTCCGGACGCACAGGCTCAGCGGCCATGGCTCACGGGTCCAGCCGCTCCGCGGCATGTGGGATCTTCCCGGACCGGGTCACGAACCCGTGTCCCCTGCATCGGCAGGCGGACTCTCAACCACTGCGCCACCAGGGAAGCCCTATTTCCCATTCTTGAGGTCAAGGAGACCTCGCAAACTACACATGCACAGAAAGGGTCCTCAGGACTCGGAGAAGGGAGGGGGCGCCAGACCATAATATGTTCAGACCATAATATGTCAACTTCCCAGAGATCCTTGAGCTGAAATCCACCTTTGCTAAGAAGTGCAGGCGCACACAGGGGAGGGCCCCGAGTCAGACCAAATACGGACTCAGAGCCAGACAGAGCAAGATGATTGGCCAGAGGAGACCCGGAAGAACTGCCCCATATAAGTGATTTAAACGACCCCCGAGGCACAGCTCTCTCTCTCAACCTAAGCCCACCCGTGCTTTCTCCACACGTATTCCTCTCCTAATAAACACTTTACCTGCTTCACTGTTTTCCACCTCTTTGTTAAAATTCTTTTTACAAAGCAGACAAGAGCCGGGGCAGCACCGCGGCCTGGGTTCGATCCCTAGTCGAGGAACTGAGATCCCGCTTCAAGTTGCCACAGCCATGGGCACCCCACAGCCACCGAAGATCAGTTCCACTATTCGTGAATGGTACTGTTTCCAAATATAGAATTGCAAAGGGAACGGTTCTTGGTCAAATAGCAACTACCAAATACAACTGAGATCAGCAGAGGGCTTACCTTGGATGAACCACTGCATCTGGAATCCTTTCTCATGGTAACCGACCCCGTCGGTATAAAACAGCACTTGAAGCTTGGAGCCCGTGGTGCTCCCTGAAGGTGGAATGTCTGCTCCACAATAGCGCCCCATGCGCCGTGGGCCATCATACAGCTGCAATCAGAGAGAGACCTTCCAGTGTGAAAACCTACAAGGCTTGTCAGATGGAAAAAGCAAAGTCCACTCGTGCAGCAAAAGCTGTTCCTTGCTTCAAAAGTTACGGGTAAATCTCCTGAGGTGGGTTGAGTGCAGGAATTAAAAATAGATAATTATATACAGAGAGGTCCCTCCAAATTATTGGTTGGCCAAAAAGTTCACTTTGGCCAACCCAATATAATCCAGGCACAGAAGAAGGAAATGCTGGGCCAGGGGAGATGGGTTCACATATGAATCACACGTGAGAGATGTTCAGTGAATAACAGTATTGTAACTGTAAGCTATAAATTTTTAAAATAAATACTATCTATAAACAATTAGACATTTTGGAAAACTCTGAAAGGAAGATACAAAAATTAATCCCACTGAAGAGAACCACAGTTAATATTTTGTTAATACCAGAAGCTTCTCTTACCAACATTTTTTTCATTTGTTTGTATACGTACATACACACATACGTGTGCAGGGGAATATGTGCGTGTATCAAGTTGGGCTACACATTAAATGGTGTTCCCTGCTTTTCACTAAATAGTCTATGCAAACATTTTTAATAGTGGCACAAAATACTACGAATATGCTGTATTTTTTTTTTTTTATAAATTTATTTATTTATTTTTATTTTTGGCTGTGTTGGGTGTTCGTTTCTGTGTGAGGGCTTTCTCTGGTTGTGGCGAGTGGGGGCCACTCTTCATTGCAGTGTGCAGGCCTCTCACTGTCGTAGCCTCTCTTGTTGTGGAGCACAGGCTGCAGACGCGCAGGCTCAGTAGTTGTGGCCCACGGGCCCAGTTGCTCTATGTGGGATCTTCCCAGACCAGGGCTCGAACCCATGTCCCCTGCATTGGCAGGCAGATTCTCAACCGCTGCGCCACCAGGGAAGCCCTCTGTTCCGAATATGCTGTATTTACATTATAATTCTACTGTTGTTCACTTAGGATATTTCCAGTCTGGGGGCCAATAAATATAAGTCTTTGCCTGATAGTTTAAATTTCTCTTAGGAAAGATTCCTATAAAGGGAATGAATTAAAGACCATGATCTTTCATGGCTCTGGATATATATTTTTAAACTTCTTACCAGAAAGTTTATACCAATTTATTCTCTCACCAGCAGTTTATGGAAATATTTTATGACTGCCATTATTTTAAAAACTGGGGCTAATAGTGAAAATTTGTTTTCTTTTTGTAATTGTCTTAAGTTGTTACTTTGGGGTTGAAGTTTCTTTCATGTTTACTGGGCATTTCTTTTTCTTTTCTTGCAACTTTTCTGCTGAGGTCTTTGCCCATTTCCCGACTGAGGTACTTATACATCCTGTTGGGTACCTTTTATCTGCCTAATTTCATCAGATACATATCTCCAAACTAAAAAAATAAACACCTTTGCCATATCTCTTCAATTGGTAAAAATAATGATAATCCAAAAAGATTGGCTTCCTCATGACTCAGGCCACTACATTTTCTTTTAATCTCCAAATGTCCACATGAAATGCTTTGTTCCAGTTACCCTTGGGATGAGCTGCCCATTATAAAAAAAATGGAAAATGTCTGATCATGCACTTCCTTTATTATTCACTTGGAGAGTACACACGTGTGAGTGTATGTGCTTGTGTGTGTCTGTATGTAAATGTATCATCTGGATTCAGTAAATTCCACACTGACCAAATTATTTTTATTTATTGAAATGTTATCATAGAAAATACTGTTTGAAGCATGTTGATTCGAGGATGGAAAGCTTCTTAATCGGATTCTACAAAGCCCCTCCACGGAGCCTTCCCTAATCCCTGTAGCCGGTCATAAATTAGTTTTCCTTTGAAACCCCTCAGCTTTTCATTTGTGCTTCTTTGTGGAAATGGGCACATTCTGGTGATGGGCATGTGTGTCTCTCTCCCCTACTGATTACGAGTTTCCTTAGAGCCCAGACTACCTCTTACATCCCCTCACAGCCTAGCACAGGGCTCTGTCCAGGGCAGGTTCCCAATACAACAGCTTCAGAGAAGGAACACAGCCATCTCCCCGACGGCTGCATTGATTTTAATGGCACTTAATCTGCATGGTTCCTTTAACGCTGCACAGTTAGATACATGTTAGGGTCTTACAGTCCTAAACTTCAGCATGCTCCTTTCAGGCAGCAAAAGGTCTGCGTCCTTTGTGGCCACTCTGCAGAAGGCCCTTGTTCAAGGTCATAATAAAAATCGCAGATTTCTAAATTTGGGTCGTCTCACTGAGTTCTCAAAACGGGCAGCAGATCGGCCGTACATTTCTGTGCGACGCGGGGAAGGTCAGTTGAGATTTAAAAAGAGAAACTCAGAAGTCCATTATATCACTCACTCTTAAGTACTAAACTTAAGCATTTTATGCAAATGATAAAGATGAGGTTTAGTTTTCAGACCTGTCCCTGCAGCTTCCTTTTAATTTTTTAAACACTGCTGCTTTGGATATATGTATTTATTATCAAACTTCTAATACTGTAGGTGGTTGACAGAAGACATGAAGGGGGAGCAAAAATGAGAGAAAGAATAAAGCCACATAAAAAGAAGAGGAAACAAAAACAGCCCTCCACGCCCCGTCTCCAGACCCACCACCCACTGCAGGAGGTAGAGGGGGAAGAAGGTCTGTATGGTAACCTGTTTATTCCTAAACTATTGCTTCACTGCAGGGTATTTATTTCAGCCACAGAGTTTCTATTAAACCTAGGGTATGAATTCCAATTCAAGACTAATTAGTACAAAAATAAACATACTGTTCTCACGCCAAAGCATAATAAACAAGAAAACGCTCTACTGGTTTCCACTCCAAAAGGCTCATTCTAAACTTTGGATTGTACTGCAGTGACCAAAACTTTAATTACTTCATCTTTATCCAACAAAACATGAGGTAAGATCTCTCTAGAACTATAATTGCCTTAAGCTTCGTGGATCTTCTGAAAAACTAGGTGGCAACACTTTGAGGAGCCCTAGTTTAGATGCTGTGCACGGTCATAAAGAGTATAGTGCTTTTGCCTCCCAGCTCGGTAAGGTTAAGAAATGTGACACTTTCACATGACTTGCAGGGGATGTTTTTTTCTTCCTTCCGGATGGAATTACTTCATTGAAGGAGAGCCCCTGATCCCAGTGGCTCTTAAATAACACACTGTGAATGGAATGGGGGTTGGGGGCAAAGGGAGTGGGTCTGGGGGGAACAGTGGTGAATAACAAGTAGTTTCTTTTTGCCTTTGGAGGGAAGAGAATGATACGTTGAAATAAACATCAAATAGACGTTGATGAAAATACTTACATATAATGTCAAATAAATTAATGACTTAATTAGTGTAGAAAAATACCTCTCTAGAAGAAAAAATCCCACACCCCTAATTTTATGTCTTTCTAACACTTACACTTAATTAAATCACAGGTTTTTGTTTATACTCACACAGATGGCTAAGGTCACCTCAACAATTCATTCCCTCGTTAAATTTACCACCCAAAAAGGAACAGTCATTTTTCAAAGTACACAAATACTGGTTACCGTGGAAACCAGTGGGTGCCTGCTGTTCCTGATTCTGTTTTCAGAGCAGAATGTTAACCACAGGCCATCCCAGCTGTGACTCACTGGGACTCCTGGCCAGCATGTGGCTTGGTTCCGCTAAGGGTACCATTCCCGGCTTTTAGAAAGCCCCAAGATTTACCCCATCTGAACAGTATTTGAGGCCTTGAGTCCATAGGAAGGGGACTAGCAGAAATTAAGAAGTGAAAGACTGAGATTCTTACTTTGAATATGAAGATCGAATTTGTATAACTGTGTCTAGAGGTTTGGTTTTTTTTTAATAATTGAAATGCTGTTTACATTTTCAAGTTGCCATTTAATGTACCTTCAGATGTGGATATGTATATGTACAAAACCTGCTGTGTAGAATCTTTTCAGTTATCCTCTTCAGGAGAAGATTCGTTTAGGGTTTTTGTGTTTTAGATCTTCCACCCCCGCGCCACCCTGAAACAGCTCAACCACTCTTACAACACTCAGAGAGGAAGGAAATCTCTTGCAGAAGTCTTGCTTGCCAATTTCTATCTACTTCCTTTGCATGGGTTTGATAATTCGGTGCATGCAGAGTTGATGAGACCATTAGAGATTTCTGACTACGGTTGCAATGTGAAATGATCCGTGGACTCCTAAATAGTACAGACCCATGCATACAAAATGGAAGACAGAAAACCAAAGACATATCACTGACAGAGTGAGATTTTTTTAAGATTAAGGTTTTTGTAGGTACTTTACGAATCACTGGAACTCAAGTCTGGAGAAACCCAGGGTCAGCTAATGTGTAACCTGTTCCCTCAGCAAGAATCAACTTTATGAACTGCAAGAACTCTCAGAATAGAAGTGTGCTTTTCAAGGGCCTCTTTGTTGCTAAATGGTTTTATGATTTTGAAAATTTGTGATCCTAATGAATGAAATTATAACTAATTGTCTCCTATCTCAGTTTGGGATGTATAGATAGACTTCTTTTCTAAACCCACTTTAGAATCACAGTGAGTAACAACTAAAACTTAGCCCTTTCTATTTTAGATCAGCATTGAATTCACACTTTTTCTAACTACTGTTTTTCCTATTTACTTGAAATTTTTCTGGAAGAAAAACATTTTTATAGTGGAGGTTTAATCATAAGAATTAAACATAGTCCATATAAAGAAATTAAATCAAGAGTTTCTTTGAGGTGGTATCATTAAAATATGGAGAAACTTCCAGAAAAAAATTTTGGTCCAGTTCCTATAAGAAATCTTTAAAAACCCCAAAAGAACTTTATCCTTTAGAGTTTAATATGTAATTGAAATAATTCATCTGCCGTGAGGGAGAATTCTAGGTATAGTAGAGAATCCCTGATAGTTTTACAGAGCAAAAATTCTGGTCAATGTAAAGAAGATACTTACATTTCTGAGAACTATACTCAGTGAGTTCACAGAGTGGCTTTCTGAAGTCAATGTCACTAGTAGAAGATTATATTTCAACTGAGAGCCGGACAGTAATTTTACTGTAGGAACACACTAGAGTATATTCAATGTGGTCAGTGTCAGGCTCTAGATTCAAAGTCCAGTCTAGCACTAAAATTTGCTTAGAATATAATCTTGTGAAAATTACTTAACCTCCGTAAGCTAAGACTTCTTTGTAAACTTGGCATCTTAATGGTACTTATCTCATAGGGTTGTTGTGCTTAGCAAATGAGACAAACCAGGTAATAGGTTGAGGATGAGTCCTGGCATATGGAAAGTACCCCAAATGTTATTCTAACTCTTGGTCAGAGGCAAAGGGAACCAACCTTGTTTCTAAAGAAACCATAACAGAAATAGTTTTGAGAGAAAAAATATGATGGGTAGGTAGAAAGAACTTGAACTGACTCACATAAAATATTTCTCAGAAATCATCCCTGGCAGACCAGACGGGGAAGTAACAAATCAATGAATCACTTGCGAGGAGATGGATGGCCGTCAGGGGCAGCATGTTGCTATGACGACCTGGTTTTGTGTGTGGGGTGCAGAGCCCAGTGCAGATCATGCAGTGGGGCAGACGGACCACGGAGTGTGTGTCTGAGTGGAGGGAGATGGTGGATCATGGCAGGGCTGGTGGCGAAGAGGACACTGGGAAATCTGTCAAGGCTGCCCTGGTGAGCGGATCAGGGAGAGACCACCGGTAAGCAAAGTGGCTCTACCTGTGTTTTTTCCTGTTGCAGCCTCCTCTCCCCTTTCCATCCGGCCAGCCAGCCTGCAGCTCTGGCTGCTCGGCCCCTGGAACTCCAGAGGAGTGGGAACTGGTGAATTCTTGGAGCACCTCTTCCTATTTTCCCCACCCAAAAAACAAGTGTACCAGGAACTATGGGAACCGCTTTATCAGAACAGCTGTTGAGAACATTGTTATTCAATGTTTACAAACAAATCTCCTGGATAAACTTGGAGCTTTCAGAGTTTACCTTAAATTTGAAGGGCTTTGAAATGTTCCTGTAACAACAGGAGAAATTGCCAAGCAAGATTCATCAAGTAGGGTAAAAGGCTCCCACTGTGGGTGAGAAGAGCCTCGGGGTAAAAAAGGAATCCAATTGTGGAGGTAAACTAGGCAAAGGTTTAAAGGAAAGCACATCAGCAGAGCGCGGTAGGCTCTAGAGGGCGCCGTGATGGCCCTGGAGGTAAAGCCTCCCCGTGAGACACCGGGCGCTCTCACAGTGCCCTCGGATACAGAGGCACACGTCTCCCCCGGCCCGGGAAACGCACTGCCATGTGCTGCAGGCTGCAGCAGGAAGCATGAGGTACCATCTAAAAGGAAACAATGACTCAGTGCTGGGCTTTGTAGGAGACAAAGAAACACCATTGAAAGACCACATGCTGAGTTATTTTGTGTCACTCTGAATTACAGGTCTGTCTCAAACACAGACCATATAGTCTCTTTTCCATGGGGTGGCTAGTTGCTGTCCCCTCTTAATAGCGCATTGATATTTATTTTTGCTTTCTACATATTACTTATTTTAGAAGTCACAAAGGCCGATTTGGGTTTGTTTGGTTGGTTAATCATTGTTTAATCATGGATGTATGCAAAGGTTTAACTACAAAGATGTTTTATCTCAGCATTGTTTATAATAGTGGAAATGTGCAAAGATTCTATGTGTTTTACAACAAGAATGGGTGGCTGTATTGTGATGGTGGAACATTCTATGTTGCAAATGCTGTGGTGTAACAAGGAGATAAATAAGTAACAAGGAGAAACATTCGCAAGCTACTGTTACATGTAAAAAAGTCATTATAGGACAGTATGTACAAAATGATCCCCTTCAAATATTAAAATAAAATAAATATATAGGATGGAACTACAGGAAATAAGTACCACCAAATATTATCAGTAATGATGTAATTTAGGTTATTTTTATTTTATCTAGGTTTTTCTATATCTTCTAAAATGTCTGCAATGACTGTATGCCTGTGTAATCAGGTAAGTTTATTTTTAAAGCACTGTCTCTGGGGACCTACTGACATAGCAATGTAGATGTGCACTGGTAATGTTTTTCCAGTGTCAGAATTCCATACGCGTTTAGGTTCTCAGATACCCAGCTGGTCTACTAAAAATATTATATTGTCTGTCTCCATAATCATTTTTATGTGTCTCAAGATTATCCATGAAAATTAGCCCATTAAAATGTTATTATATAAAGTAATCTCCTCCAGCATTAATTTAAAACCATATTTTGTCCCCAATGCTTCCTTTTTTAATCATAACTAGGTTTTTATTATTAATTAGACTAATTCGTTATTAAAAAATCATTCTTTCAGATGTTCAGGGACTAAAAAGCTCTCACAAACATAAGTTTTGATAGTCACTGATGGACCAATAAGTGCCTAATTCCCTCCCCAGTGGGAAGTGAAATGCTTTGAAAGCCAAGCATATTCTCCCTCGTATATACATGAACATTTAATTCCATGAACCGCAGCCTTCCCTCTGCCAACTCTACCGCTAATGTGAAGCAGTCAACATTTAAAAAAGATTATTCTGCCTCTTAAAAGCCTAACCATCTGCTACAGACGGACTCAGAAACAGGGAGGGACCTATAGCACAGCATGAAATCTTAGAACCTGGAGCTGGAAGGACCGAAAGCCCTGCCATGCAGACTCTTCCCCAACTGAGGGAGGGCGGGAGAAGAAAGCCTGTTCAGTACATAAGTACATGTAAGAACTGAAGGGTAGAGATGGCATTTTTGAAAAAATTCTGAAATGTTGCAGGTGGAAATTGTTCCCATTGTAAAACATAGTCAATCAGTGTAATTAACTGAAATCCACAACAATGACCACCAATTTCTGAATTTAGCCTTCTGCTTCGTGCCATGTGTCTGTTGGATGATGGAAGAGACCTTGCACGCACCCGATGCCTGTGGTCTGAGAAGCAGAGCTCGGTGAGGACCACCAGGAAAGGAAGTGTGGATAGAGCAATTTCAAGTTTTGAGCATCAAATGGAATTTTCACTGGCTTGCGGGTAGTGTGGAAATTATTGGTAGGTCTGATTATTATTTAACCTGATCCTGTCCTTCATGTTTGAGAGGATACTGAGAGGGGAAACACACAGTTTCTTTTGAATCTGAGAGCAAAGGCTCTCTTTTGAAGGCTGCTGTATTTGCCTCAACTGCAGCAAATTAATGCAATCCCATGAAAATTCTTCATTGTGAGGGATGGTGACAAGTGATCAGCATTTGCCTTTGAGGAAAGGGATTTTGATCACACTGAAATAAACATCTCTCCCTTAAATTTTCTGTAATTAAAAAAACTCGCATGTTACTTGGGCATTTTACTTGGGAGTCTTAAAATTCTTCTAAAATGCTTCTTGTTGCACTTAGTGACACTACAAAGTATCTGGCTTAATTAACCAATGGATACGCTTCATTCTAAACTCCTTGTGAATCATGATCCTGCTTCGTCCAAGGCTAGATTCACATCCGGTAGGGAGTCTTCAACTGAATCGTTTGGCACACTGTTTTCGCTTTTTACGTGTGGTTTTGAACAGCGGTTGTCCTTAGAATTGAAATAGCTTATCTGAATTCTAAGCAAAATGCCAGGCGTCCTAGAAGCGCACTTCCTCTGACAGACAGTTCCAGGAAACATGACTCATCTGCCCAGGAAGTGTGCCGTGGAAGTGCTGTGATAACAGAGTCAGTGCAGATCAATCACTGCTAAGACACCAGATCTCCTCTGCTTCTCTGCATTTCTCCAGCCAGCAAACAGGATTTTAACTACTGCACTCTTCGATTCAGATACCCAGGCCCTGTGGCTTTTGGAGGAAATCTGTGAGGCCAGGGAAAGGGAGCCCTGCTTTCAACAGGTGGGGCCAATCTACGCTAATCACGCTGGGAAGGCTGTTTTGGAAATCAGATAACCCATGAAATTGTGTTTATGTTGAAGAAAATGATAAATAATATTTATTAGCACTTACTCTGTACTGAGTATCACTCTAAGCCCTTTCCATGTTATTACCTAATAAAATTAAAATTCCTAGAGGCTTCCCTGGTGGCACAGTGGTTAAGAATTCTCCTGCCAATTCAGGGGACACGGGTTCGAGCCCTGGTCCGGGAAGATCCCACATGCGGCGGAGCAACTAAGCCCGTGCGCCACAACTACTGAGCCTGTGCTCTAGAGCCCGCGAGCCACAGCTACTGAGCCCGTGCGCCACAACTACTGAGCCTGCACTCTAGAGCCTGTGCTCCGCAACAAGAGAAGCCACGGCAATGAGAAGCCCGCGCACCGCAACAAAGAGTAGCCCCCGATCGCCGCAACTAGAGAAAAGCCCATGTGCTGCAACAAAGACCCAATGCAGCCAAAAATAAAAATATATAAATAAATTTATTTTTTTAAATAATAAAATAAAATTCCTAGCAGCTCTATGATGCAGATAACATTTTTATCCCCATTTTAGAATTCTGGAAACAGGTACAGAGAGGTAATTCAGCATTTTGAAAGGCATCAACAACTCGAGAAGAATTGTTCTTGTTTCCTTCCTTGGTAATTATTTTTTTAAAAAAAGAATTGTTAAATTCAAAAATACAGCAAAGTCCTTATTCTCTGTGATAACAGAGAGTAACACAAATAATTTTTTAAGTAACAGTGATAATACCCAAAACTCCTGTTATTCAATGGAATCAACATTTTCTTCACTATATTTCTTAATAGAGCTTGGAATAAAATAAGTGGACCAAAATGGTGGCTTTCTCATTTATCATTTACCCTTTGTGAGAATTGTCAAATGCATTAGTGAAGCAGGCTGTAGACAGAAAGCAAGAGGAAAATTAAATGTCTTGAGACATGAACCGTTATTTATATCTCAGCCTAAAGAACTGAACGCTCTCTATTTAGGAATTTCTTTATACCTAACTAAGGTGCTGGGGCAAATAATGACATTATGTGGGCTTCCCTGGTGGCGCAGTGGTTGAGAGTCCGCCTGCCGATGCAGGGGACACGGGTTCATGCCCCGGTCCGGGAAGATCCCACATGCCGCGGAGCGGCTGGGCCCGTGAGCCATGGCCGCTGAGCCTGTGCGTCCGGAGCCTGTGCTCTGCAATGGGAGAGGCCACAACGGTGAGAGGCCCGCGTACCGCAAAAAAGGAAAAAAGGAAAAAAAAAATAAATGACATTATGTAAGTGTTTACTATGTGCCAGTCTCTTTATATATAAAAACTCTTTTGTGCCGACTATCCCATTTTACAGATGGGGAAAGTGGGCCACTTAGAAGCTAAATAACTTGCTCAACATTTCCTGGCTAGTTAGTGGCGAAGTCCGGGTTTAAACCCAGGCTACCTGGCTCAGAGTCTATACTACACCAAACTAAACAGGTGCCGAGACTACTGAGCAAGATTTCATGTTCTATTATGGAGACTGAGTGCCTGCGAGACATCCTCCAGTGAGTGAGCAAGGTGAGGTGCTAAATCTTCGTTTCTTATTAACATCCACAATAGCCTGCAGATAGAAGAGAGCTGGCCTGAGCAGTTCAAATTCCAGGGAACGCCCCAAGAACAACAGAAGGATCAGCGTCTGGAGCCGCTTCCAACTGTGGTTTACCTTTTAACCAAAACATTGGGAAACTGAGGTCATTGTGTGTGAGATCTGTACAGAATCAGCTGTGTCTTCATGAGACCAGCAGTGATGAAATCACAGACATCTGTGGACACTTTGCTCATTAGAGAGGATGCAAAGTCTTTAAAAGGATAAAAGAAGTCAAAGTCCTCCCAAGAGCTGAATGGTGGAGGAAGGACACTTGGAAGAGAAAGAGAACAGACTCTGAACTTTTGGAGCCAAACAGACCCAGGCTGTGCCTGGGAGTGGAAGTCAGACCTCAGGAGGGAGGAACGGCCACTCATAACCGACGAGTCACGAGGAAGGGAGACGACTCGTCCAAGAGATGGAGAGACAGCGTCCTGAAAGGTAGGAGGAAGAATCTGAATGGCCAAGAGGGAGTTATCCTCTCTGTGGGGTGAGCATGGGGGAGGAATAATAAACATTTCTGGAGTGCTCATACTTGCCAGCTGTTCAGATCGCTTCATTTGATCTTATAACAACTTCGTGAGTAGTTGTAAGTATGTTTGCCATTTAATACATGAGGAAGCCGAGGAAGCCAGAGGTTAACTTCTGTGCCCAAGGTCACAGCCAGTGAGAAAGAGCAAAGCTTTGAACCCAAGTGGACTTCAGAGCCTGCCGGTTATTGCGACCTGGGTCCATCACCTCCTGGCAGTGTGATCTTAGAGTGAGTATTGTTGCTTACCTGCGGCCCAGTCCTCCTGTCTGTAAATGACCACAAAACCACCCAATTGCTAAATTATCCTGAAGATAAGCAATAATTATCAAGGTGTCTATAAGAGTGGCTGGCACATAGTAGACATTGATTACTGTGATTCTTTTATTTTAAATTTTTACTGGAGTACAGCTGATTTAAAATGTGTTATGATTACTGTAATTCTCAAAAGAGACGTTTGAGATGTGAAGGAGAATGTTATAATCTCTCATGAACTTGAACATTTTGCTTCTTTGTATGAGAATAAAAATGGGAAAAAAAATTTGGAAAACATCTCTAGAATAATGTTTCCCTAAGAATGTTCTGTGGATTACAAATGTCCAATAGGTGTTAGAATTCTGGGCCAAGATGGAATCCATCTGGAATTTTGCCTTTCGTGTCCCCGAGTGTCTCCGCCCTGAGGGAGGCCCCTCTGCCTCTCCTGGTTGTTGCTCTGCACGCAGTTCTATTAGGCTGTATCCTGATGTCTTTCTTTTCGTTGTGTTACCACGCCCACTCCATCCAGTGTTCGTCCAGTTCGGTTGATTCTACCCCCCAGGTGCTCTCACATCCCCTGTCGTTGACACATTCTCCCTCCACAGCCGTGTGAAGGGCTGGCCATCTCGCACCCGAGCTGCAGCAATCCTCTTTCTGAATCTCCAAAGTTCCTCTTACCCTCCCACTTATCCTCGAATCCAGAGTGTGGCAAAGTGCCAATCCAGCACACTGTCTCTGCTCACTCTTGGAAGATCTCTTGCTGCCCCAAGCGGTCACTGGAACTGTGCACCTGCGCACAGGGCTCTAGTCTGCAGGTCCCTGCCCGGCTGGGAGCCGCAGCCTTGGCCTCAGACACGCTGTGTCCTTTCGGTTCTGACAGATGTTCTTCTCGACCCGACTCGAGCCAAGCCCCTCTGAGCCTTCCTCCCAACTAAGCCTCAACCTTGGCCCATAAAGAATGCAGAGTCTCAGCGCAGATGATCTCATCCACTTATTCTCCCCAAATTAAAGGACCGAAACAAACACGAGCGTAGTTTCTAACAGCTCAAGGCCACATCCCCAGGATGACCCCAGGCCCCCTCCAAGTGCCCGCCTGAGAAAGCACAAGGCCGCCTAAAGGATTTACTGTTTGTTCCAGCAACACCTGAGGATAGGCCCCGGACCACCCTTTCTTGGAGCACATACTAAAAAGGGCTTAAAATTGTGACTCCTTCTCCTGTCCTTTTGAGATGTATTATGTATGTATCTCCTACAACTCACAGTGTCTTTCTCAAGGATCTAAACTCCATTCCTTTGAAATGAAACCATTAGGAAGGACAGGCCCCTTGCCTCCCAGTCTCTGTGAGAGGATTGAATCCTTACCTCCATCACTGCCAGATACAGACACAGAGGCCTAACCACGCTCATAGTGACCAACGCTCGCTAGTTTTTCACATCCCTGACTCTGCTCGAGGCCCCGCTGGTCCCCTCCCAGCTCCCTGATTCTCCCTTTAGAACACCCGGTCATCTCTGTACAAATTGAAGTTAAGTTCAGTTCATGCTGGACCTGCTTCCCTATTGCAGGAGCATAACGTTGATTAAAATATGTTCTTTCCGGGCTTCCCTGGTGGCGCAGTGGTTGAGAGTCCGCCTGCCGATGCAGGGGACACGGGTACGTGCCCCGGTCCGGGAAGATCCCACATGCCGCGGAGCGGCTGGGCCCGTGAGCCATGGCCGCTGAGCCTGCGCGTCCAGAGCCTGTGCTCCGCAACGGGAGAGGCCACAACAGTGAGAGGCCCGCGTACCGCAAAAAAAAAAAAAAAAAAAATGTTCTTTCCACTTTAACTAGTGTCTGGTTCTGTTTACCTTTGACAGTTCCTCAAACACAACTTGCCTTAGTGAAACCTACAGCTCCCTGACACCTTGCTCAGTTACCCTTCCCCAGGGATGCCTCCTCTGGCCCACGGCGAGCCGGGTCCTCCTGCTTCGTGTCTCTAGAGCTTCCGATAATATTCCCCGATAGCACTTCACAGGGCTTGTGACTAACTTTGTATTGTGTGATAAATTAAGATCTGCCTCCTCCATGAAAACAAGAAAAACTGATGCTAGAACGGTTTTATTTCCACAGCCTATGTCTCTAAATTATACTTGAATGACTGAATGAGTGGATAAATGAATGAATGATGCATATGTAGGATGGTAATAGCCTGAGGAAGTACTACAGCAAAAACAGAACAAAACAACTGACCCTGTTACATTGTGTTTGATTCAGCATTTCCCAAATTTATTAGAATTTAGGTCTCTTTGTTTGTAAAACATCTGTCAACACGTGTGGCAGAGAGAGCTAAGTGGTTTCCCCAAATCAACTTCCCCTTTGTCTGGCTTCCTGAATCACTATGTGGAAAGCAAAGGAATACCTACATTGGTCTCTAACATGATTGAGAAATAAACTTGTATTGTACTAAGCATCTAAGAATTTCCAAGTTCTCCATAAAACAGCTAGTATTCCTTAACTAATTACAATAGCTTGTGGGTCTGATGTTGCACAGTTGCAGTTATGGAAAATGCTGCCCAGGCTGCAGACTTAGACAACATGGATATAGCACTGGAAGACTGAGGGACATTAGTAATGTTTTCATGCAGTTTTTTCATTAGCAGCGGCTTATTTTGTCACTGAAAGGAGGACATGGAAGTGCAATAAGCAATGATATAAACATCTGGTGAACAGGATGACATCAGAAAGAGGAGTTGGCAAGACATGAAGTGAATCTTATAAAGACTAGAGGGAAATGCATTTGACAGAAGTCACTGACATAACTGAGGGGACTTGAAACGGACATAAGTGGAAAGGGGAAGGCATCAGAAAGATATGAAAGGATGTCATGCAAGATGATAGTGGCAAAGATGCCAAATAAAGAAAGTGGAGGAGAAAGTTTAGAATCAGAATTCACACATGGTAAAATGAATCTGACATTTTTATGTAATGAGATAAACATAACAGTATCACCAGGCCTTGGTGAGTCAAAGCATATCATTCAGCTGTAGCAATGGAAAAGTAAGACCTACTGAAAAAGAAACATGTAATAGCACTCGAAGTTGTATGTTAAGAAGATACCTATTAAAATACTTACAGCTTCCCAGGAGAGAGCTTTGCAGTGAGGATAAACTGTGCTGTCACGATGGAAGTGAATGACGGACAGTGGCCTCAGCTCCTGGCCTAAGGCTTAGGTGGGGTTTGCTCTGTTGGGATTCCCAGGGGTTTTGATCGAGTGGGTCTGGGGTGGGGTCTGTGAGTACATTTTTCTAACAAGATCCCCAGGTGATTCTCGAAGGCAGCCAGATTTAGCAGCCAGTTATGGGGGCTTTATCCTCTACCATCAGCTTCTCCCTCAGCAGAATTTTTTTTTTTTTTTTTTTGCAAAGGAAGCATATCAACACTAGTGGAGCAAAAAGACACACAGGAATGGCAACGGGCAGATGTCTTTCCAGACACCTCTCGTGTCTTGTTCTTAAAAAAAGCATAGCATTTGCTGAATTCTTTATATGCTGTCCTCTGTCAGAAAGTAAAGAGTGAAGAGAAGTGCTCTCAGGGACTAATCCTGACCAGCAGAGAAGTGGTTGTTACTGTAG
Source organism: Grampus griseus (assembly GCF_964374135.1). Lineage (NCBI taxonomy): Eukaryota > Metazoa > Chordata > Mammalia > Artiodactyla > Delphinidae > Grampus > Grampus griseus. The sequence goes on from NC_139018.1 coordinate 171,728,988, forward strand.
AAGTGACCAAAATGTTAGGCGAGAGCGATCAATTTCCCTAGAGCCTGTGATGATGGGACACATCAGTCATGAGCTTGAGGTTTGAGAGACTGAGACTTTGCAAGGAGATATGAGCCCAGGGACCAAAAACAATTTAAAAATTAGGGACTTCCCTGGTGGCGCAGTGGTTGAGAATCTGCCTGCCAATGCAATCCCTGGGCCGGGAAGATCCCACATGCTGTAGAGCAACTAAGCCTGTGTGCCACAACTACTGAGCCTGTGCTCTAGAGCCAGTGAGCCACAAGTACTGAGCCCGTGTGCCACAACTAGTGAAGCCTGCACACTCTAGGGCCCATGTGTCGCAACTACTGAACCCACGTGCTGCAGCTACTGAAGCCTGCATGCCTAGAGCCCGTGCTCCGCAACAAGAGAAGCCACCGCAGTGAGAAGCCTGCACACCGCAACGAAGAGTAGCCCCCGCTCGCCGCAACTAGTGAAAGTCCCCATGCATCAATGAAGACCCAACACAGCCAAAATCTTTTAAAATTTTTTTTAAAAGAACAAAGAAAAACAATAGATAAAGGAAAGGAAATTCAAGAAAAATGACAAATTCTTAAAAAATTAAACTCTGTCCACAAAGTCAGGAAAAATTTGGGGAGCAGTAAAAGGGAAAACCTCAGAAGAACTCAATCTAAGAAAAAAAACTATGGGGCTACCCAGGACCCTTCTGACCATTTTATGAGCACACATACAAATTCGCTAAACTTCAGGATATGGTACAATTAGAAAAAAAATGTCTATTTTTTAAAGCTATGACTGGGGCAAAAGAAAGATGAAAATGTGAGTTGGACCAGTGCTTACAGAAGATAGCGTAATGTGGTGAAGATGAAGTAGAAAGATTCCTTGTATGATTTTGAAACTGGAAGAAGAAACACTGAAATCCAATTTAGAATATAAGACAGTCAATTCCTTTACTTGAATTTTTCCAGGTTCAAGTGCATTACATCCTATTGAACTGAGAGGTGCAGTCATTGCAGAACTGATTTTGTAATCTTGCTTGCTTTATGGGTAATTCAAAACAACACTTTAGGGGAGTCCCCCGGTGGTCCAGTGGTTAGGACTCCACACTTTCACTGCCAAGGGCCCGGGTTCAATCCCTAGTTAGAGAACTAAGATCCCACAAGCCGCAGGGCATGGCCAAAAGAAAAGAAAAAAGAACAAAACAATGCTTTAGCATGCTGGCGGAATCCTCCTCCCTGCTGGAAGGTTCTGCCTCTTCCCACAGACGTGAACTCTGAGCAATGCAGGCCAGAGGGCCGGACCTCACCGCTCCTGGGCAGAGCTGGCCATGCCGCCTAGAGGGGCGCCCATCCACAGGCAGCCTAGATCCATGCCTTGCTCTCAGACTGAAGAAGATGAACCACCCGTCCTTGTAATTTGTCAAGGGCAAGTCTAGGTGGTTGTGAGCACTTGAGGTCCACGGTCACGTAGTGTCATGGCTGGGGTGGCCTTATTTAAGCTAAAACTGAGAGGCTGCAGAAACTCAGAGGAAGCTGTGGGGACGAAAGGTAGAAACGGACTATACGTACGCAGGGAGAAGCAACAAAGCCGGAAGAAAGGAGAAAGAAAGGAGACGCTACTGAGCGCCCTTGGTTCCCGCCCCGTCCCGGCTTTTCAGTTGCTGCCGTGTGTCATGAGGAGTCTCCCTTTCTTAGAGGAACAGCCCTTTCCCAAACACTCATCTTCCCTCCATGGGTTAGTTTGAGCGTGTACCTGCAACCAAGAGTATAAGGCAGAACAGGAGGACTGCCAGAGGCCTGAAGGGAAAATGTGTCAACTTCCAAAATGTGGGAAAGATTTATTCTGGAATCTCACAGATGAGTAAGATTGATGGTAATTTCGGGAAAAATTCTAAATTGGACACTGAACGTAAGTTGTCAGTATGTAGCAAAGATATAGCAAATGACCACTGCTTCCCTATGAAAATGTCATGCTAAATAACATGAATTCCTCTTGGTGACAGTGTCACTAGAGGGGTCAACCTGAGGGTTCCATGGAAACCCCCTCTTGTCACCTCTGAGAGTGACAATTACGGAAGAGAACACACATGGAGTATGTGTGGTGTCACGGCTCAGAGCATCAGTCCAGAGCCACAGAGCCTGGTGGAAGGCCTGGCTTTGCTACTATAACCTTTGTGACTACAGACAACCTGGCTTTGTCTCAATTTCCTCACCTGTCAAATGGGAAAATGATATTTCCTACATCACACGGTTGCTGCGAGAATTACCTAGCAAATTATGTGTTCAATAAATACCAGCTATTATTATTACCAAGTTGTTTGAATAGTGCTATCCCGAAAATGTTCAATAACAGATGCATTTTAATCCGAGAAACCTATCATTTTAGAGTATTTGAAACAGGTAGCATCTTTCTGATATTTTTATCAATTATTTTTGGAGAAGTCATAGGCCAATGGCCAATGAGTTTATATGCAAATGAATAATGCTCTAAAGACCAGAGAATCAGGATTTAGAGGAATCATGATGAGATGGAGTTCTAAGGCAAAATAGTGAAATATAACTTAATAGAAATAATATCCTATGTCTGGCTATGAAGCCATTGCCATTCATGTAAAAGTGACCTGGAGATTACAGGTGTTTAATATCATCCAACATTATGACTTGGCTAACAAAAAACCTACAATACCAGAGCACAAGAACCAGATAATATGGTCCAATGCCAGGTTAGTCGGAGCGTTGAATCCAATCCAGTGCCACATTTTAAGAGACACTGACATACAAGAGAACACGAAGAGGAAGGTATCCCACGAGAGCTGATCTTTCTGGACGTCTTGGCAGCATCTCTCCTTGTCACCTTGTGTCACAGTCTCTCCCCTCAGCTTCCATGCTCGTAGTTTTCCTCCTTCCTCTTCTCCCCACCCACATGCTCCCAGTTGACCTAACACTGGCTCTGGATTTCCTGTACCTCTCTGTGCTGATTTCTCCCAAATCCATCACTTTTGTTTGTATATTCAATACCTAAGAAAAATCTCTTCTTCCACATAGAGTCTCAGACTCAAAATAAAAATGAAAAAGTGAAATCAACTTATAAAATACAAAAGAAATCCTTCAGGTTGACTTTCCCAAATTGCATGGGCAATATGGTCTTACTCCTTTAAGCAAATGACCCTTCCTCCCACTGAGTATTTTATTTCCAAATATGAATCATTTCATTTTGCCCAGAGGACAAAGTAATAAAGGATGGAATCGCTTCCCAGTGGGATCTTTACCAACCCACACCTCTCAGCAAGGCTGGGCACAGTGTCCAACCAGCACCTAATCAAGTCCTTTTATAGTTTCAATTCTGTTAATTCAAAATAACTCAATTCTGGCTGCAGTAATAGCTACTCACTTTGGTCTTGGCTAAGTCACTTGAAAAAACCATTGAACTAGAAATGATTAAAATAATGGAAACTAGATTTTGTGTTTGTGGCTTTTCTCTCCTTAAGGGGTTATTTGTGCTTTTAAAATTTCCATCATAAACCAGCCATTGTAGCGATTGCTCTGGTCTTGCCCCTTGGCTTACAGAAATGGAAAACCTCTCCTCTCTCTGGCAACAGTGTGATTCTTTGGAAGGCTTTGCTGAACTTCTGGTTCTCATTCTGTGTTTTTGCTGCTTTCACCATCAATGTTGCATAAGATACACATCATCTGTGGACGCCCTCTGATTAGTGGCTCGGCCATTGTTGGAACAAGTATTTTTCATTTGACAGTTTTCGAGCACTTCCAAAGATTATCTGATGGGCCTTTTTGTTACCATTCCACCCTCAAGTAAGTCCAAAGAACTGGAGTCCGGTCCCTGGAAAGGTTTCAGCTCAGTTCCTCCCCACTCCTTCTGCCAAAGCCTCCTTTAAAACCCAGTTCAAAAGCTTCCTCCCCTCCCTGCTCTCTCCAGTGTGCTTTATCAAGTAAGGCACCCAGCAGATTGTTAAATGTGCAACACTCTTCACGCCCACGAACTGTATTTTGGGTTGTGCTTGAAGTGGCTGAACTGCAGTGACTGTGTAGAGATTATACAAAAAGGCCAGTTTGGAATTCAGTTCTTTCTCATTAATTAATAGCTCTCCTTAAGCTGATGCTAAAATATGACTGCGATATTCAGTTCAACCTGAACTTACTGAACCCCTGTAAGATCCCAACTCTGTAATCAGTGCCTGGGTTACAAAGTTAATCAGAGACAGCTCACACCTTCAGAAAGCTCATGGTCCAGTAGGGCATGTGGACACAGTCACAGAAGTACAAACATGATATGACAGACTGCTGGGTTTGTGGTATGAACACGTGGCTTTGAAAGCAACCTGTGCCTTTTTTTCCCTAAAGAATGAACAGTGTCTCACCATGTGAAGAAAAGAAAAAGGTGATCACTCCAGGTAAAGGAATGAGACAAACATGCCATTGTTATGCTTGTGAAGACCACCTGAGCACTAGATCAAGGAAGGGAGACTTTAAAACCACTGTCAGTTTCATGCTTGTTTTATGTTTGTTTTACGTTGTCTCATATTTTCTTTGAATACTAGTAAATATAACTTTCTGATGGGTAAACGCTATGCTTACTGTTTCTATGATACTGAGCTTTTCTAAATATAAAGCAAGATTTTTTTTTTTACCCAAAGAAAGGATCCTTCAAAAACAAGGGAATCCATGTATTCGGCACCTCACAAAGTCTCTCAAAGTATGGGAAGCTTTCTCTTCTTTGTTTTGAACAAAAGTACAATTTGAAAAAAATATGTTAAACTCAAATGACCTCGATCAACGCTAGTTTGTTTTAAAGAATTGGTAAAAAAGAGGGTTAAGGAACTTTTACAAAGATAATGGTTTTTTCCCTGGGAATATGTCCTCAAAGTTACATGTGCTGACCGTTGGAGGCCTTTGCAAGCAAGACTTCCAAAAATCACCGACCATCTTAAAGAGAAAGACACTAAACAATTGTGTTTGGATAGATGGGATGAGGGGAAATGTCCTAACATTATCAGAGTGGGTACTGGTCTCTTCAGAAAAGATTTCTAGTGAAAACATCATACGTAGATTCAGAAGTATTATATATTAGCAATGTAGACGGAGATAAAAGATGATGTGTTAGAGGACTCAAAAAGTGATTTTATTAATGATGAAAACTAGATGGCAAAATATATGTAAATAGCCTGAGTAAAATTGTTTCATGAAGTGTGAAAGTGGAAAATAATATTCTAAACTAATAGTTTATAAAATATATAATTTTATATATGAATGTATAACTAAATTTGTAAAGTAAAGTAAGTAGCTGCCTACCTGTTCAATCTATATCTCTACAAAGTTCCATATGCAAATTAGCAAAAAAGCTTTGGTAAATAAAATATTTTATCATAAAAGTAGCAGATTACCTCATATTTTGGGTTACCTAATTCTCAAGCAACTTTTATCACATAGCATGGTATATGGAAAGTTCAGTAAATGTTATTGGTGGTCATTATTGTAACACATAGAAACTTCCATTTTACAAAAAGAAAAATTAACTGAAATGAACTTAAGTTTAAAAATGAAAAACAAGAATCAAAATCATGATTCCCAGTATCAGGTAAATTAAGTGTTAAATAAAGCCATGATACTTAAATACTTTCTGATTTCTTGTTTACAGAGAACATAAAAACAACCAACAAAAACCAGAAGCTATCCTTCTACTTCTGCATTATTTAAGTAATATGAGATTACTCAGTCCAGAAGTTATACTGAAACCTAAAAACATAGTTATTTGTGAATATAATTTAGTAGATTAAATATCCTTACTATCAAGATGATACAGTGAAAGAGACATGAAATATACCTGTTCAAATACCATGGGTAGTTGGCATACTATAGACATGTAGGGCAGAGTGAGAGATTCGGTTCTACAAAGCATGACTTTTATCTTGGCTTGCTAACTTGAGCTGAAAATGCAGTGATTTATTTAGCTTCAGAACACATACCTCTAAGTAGTCGGTGGAGCAGTTTGTGTGATGTTCCAATTCAAAGGCTAAAAACGTATAATTCACAGTGTTTCCAGTTGTTGCTCGGATGGTCCAGTTGCAACGCTGATTGACAGAATAGGGATTTGGATAATTTATACTCTCTAAGATGCCATATGTCTGATTCACAATCACCACGTTCTCACACGCTGGAAAAAATAATAATGATTGTTAAGAACCACCGTCATATATATCATAATTGCTCCAAGATGTGTGTGAGATTTTCCTTTAGGAAAACAGCTAGGTTAAAAAGAAACCTATGGGGCTTCCCTGGTGGTGCAGTGGTTAAGAATCCACCTGCCAATGCAGGAGACACAGGTTCGAACCCTAGCCCGGGAAGATCCCACATGCTACGGAGCAACTAAGCCCGTGCACCACAACTACTGAGCCTGCGCTCTAGAGCCTGCGAGCCACAACTACTGAGCCGACGTGCCACAACTACTGAGCCCGCACTCCTAGGGCCCGTGCTCTGCAATGAGAGAAGCCACTGCAATGAGAAGCCCATGCACCACAATGAAGAGTAGCCCCCGCTCACCGCAACTAGAGAAAGCCCGCGCACAGCAACAGAGACTCAATGCAGCCAAAAATGAAAATAAAAAAAAAATAAATTTATAAAAAAAAGAAACCTCTATGTGTGTGAGTGTGAGAAACCTATATGTATGTGAGTATACAGACACACACACACATACATGCATATATATACATGTAGTTGGTACAGCATCTTTGTAGGGAAACGGTTGCCATTTAGAACAAATGTGAAATAATACTTAAGTGAATTCATAAACCTTAAAGTGTCATGAAAATTGCCTGCGTTAAAACAGGCATCAAATTCCTGTGAATTGGTGCAGAGCAGAATAGCTTAGCACGACTCAGACATCAGTCTAATTTGCTTGTTTAGAAAAGTGTATTAAACATTCCATGCTTCTGTTTTTCTAACTTTAGCATTTGGAAGGGACAGAAATCTTGGCCTTTAAATTCGACAGTTTAAAAACACAAAGTCCTGTGTGAGGGCTAAAAATGAATAACAACATGGCTTTGTTGAACATTCAAAAGTCAGCATGAAATTCATAATAAAGACTCTGTTATTCCTCCAGTTAGTCATCAGGAAGTATCAAACGAACAGAAGCAATGTAAAGGATTTGAAGAAGAAATAAAAACATTAAATTCTGAATAAAGTCTTCAAGCCAGTGGTGGCATTTCCGTCAGCTGAATTTTCAACAAAACCATGCTAGGGACTTCTAGGTACGGGGTAGTCCTGGGAGTCAGCGCCAAATTCCGCCAGACTTAATGGCTTGAATAAGGCCTGTGCAGGCCTCTTCTCGAGTCTTTTTCACATTGTATGATGTGCAATAAAAGAGAATGGGAAAATAAATACTACATCAAAAACGTTGTCTCTGAAAAATGTGGTTCATAGATGCATTTCTACTACACTGCTTCTCCACTGGTGGCTGGGACACCATTTGTAAGCTTTGGTATGGACAAGCCTACATTTGTGGGTCTTCAAAATCTTCCTTTGCTGGAACAAGGGAATAAAACTCTTTCTTCTTAAAAATATTTAGGTCACATTTTTGCCCACCAAGGATTTCTAAAGAAGAATTTTGTTGTTTTGGGTGCCTGCGAGAAGTTACATCTATTAGGCAGGTAGGTACCATGGGCCTCAATGACTACACAACAGGGCAGGGGAAAATATATTCCATTAAACCCTATGGGCTGTCTCCCAGTTCTCAGGCATCATACTATCTGCAAACCTCCAATTTCAAATGGTAGATTGCACAGAAAATCTCACCGGTTAGCTCCGATTCTACCGTTAAGGACCTATATCCATGTGCACTACGTTACTCCTTCAGTGTTCTGACATTATTAGAGAAAAACAAAATATCACAGGAATACAAAGAAAAGGAAGGGACCTTTAATAATCAATGTGACTATAATCAAGAAACAAATGATCACAGCAATAATAATATTAGAGAATGATTTTATGCTCAACCAAACAGATACATCCCTTGATAAAACTGAGGAGAGATTTTCATACACTAACAATGAATTTCTGAAGAACAAAGCCATGTATCATTAAAACTCAATATTCAAAACTACCTAGAATGTAGCCTAACTCTCAGAAGTAAGTGAATGTGAGCCTTCAAATTCACACATTTCAAGGTTAAATATTAATACTCTTTCAACTAATCCAAAGGGTATAATCTGTGTGTTCAGATTATGATCTTGTAATTTTCATTCCATTTTTAGGTAATTGTGCCAAAATTATTGATAAACTTAGCTTTGGTGGGGCAACGAACTACTTTTTAAAACACAAATAAATTGTTTATTAAATAACATAAATTAAAGGAAAACTTATTTTCTTGAATTTTCATTTTGAAACTAAATTTAGGAAGTATTTAATTCTAGTGCTAGAAGGGAGATTTGCTGATCAACTAATGTAATCTTTTTTTTATGAGAAAGTCATGTAACCCCAGAGAAAACAAGTGAACTTCTGAGGGACTTGGGCGTCAGGACAGACACCCGGGACCCTTGACTCTTTGTTCAATACTCCTTTAGTTCCACCATCTTGCCTCAAGGGAAAACAGATTTTAAAACGGCATCTCTACAATGACCAGATTTTTCCACAGCAAAGAATGTGCCTACTTCACATATGATTCATAAGCATAGTCTCCCTTAATAAAATTTAAGTACCTTTTGAAATAGAAGCCAAAAACAATCGTGTTCGATACACTTCGGTACAATGGAATAATGTCTTATTAGAAGTTTGTAATGTTTAATCCAAATGAAAACCCATTAGCTGCTAACCTGTTACACTGATCTTTAGCTGAATTGCAACTGTCTGAGCATATTCCGCTTCCAAGTTTCTGTAGCTTACCACGTGCTTTAGTTGCATGACATTAAATTCAAGGCGTAAGCGTTTCTCCCTCAGATAGAGTTAAATTTTTTTCATAAGGAGGTAAGATTTCTTTCAGTTGCTCAAACCAATGGGTTACACTTATTTCAATTTGCTTCATTCATCCAGAGATTGAAGACCCACTATAGGCACCAAGCAACCGGCATACACACTTACTCTGGTGGTATTTAAGCAGGAAGCCACGTCCTTGCTGACCTTCATCTGTCCTCAGTTTTAAAGACACGCTGTCTCCACTAGAACGGATGACAGGCGGTTCCTCATTCCCACAAAGCTGGGTTAGCAGATGAGAGCTGGTACTTGGCCCATCATATACCTTTAAGAAAATGTTTTAAATGTCAGATGATTATGGCTATAAACACTATCTAAAGGACACTGTATTTCTTAAGAAGTGGGGAAGAAATACAAAATGATATGACAAAAGAAAAGTCCTGAATCAAAATATCTTTTAAAATTATATTTAAATGTCTATAAACTTGAGCCATGAACTCAGAACCCAGGTTGAAATGTAAAGATTGAAAATGAAGGATTATTACATGTTTTGGAGACCATAGCTATTATCAGTAGCCTTCCTTGCTTTTTTTAGTTCATAGTTTATAATTTATTGCACTTTAATACATTTTTTATTTAGATGGTTTTTCAATGGACGAGGGTGACTTGCTGATACTGTAAAAAGTTCTGTTTTGATGACTTCAATTATCTTCTCTAATTCACCCTCTAATACATCCTCTAGATGGTTAGTTTTCCGTGTATATATAGAAATTATGTAGATAAATAATTATGATAAATCTCACAACCCCTTTCAGGAGATTTTAACCATATCTTAATAGTGCATATTCAATATATTTTAAGTACTTAGTGTACCAAGACATTCATTAATATATGCTGTACTTAAAAGGCTATTCTCATCAAATTTTCTTTTAATTTTTTATTCTGTTTCAGTTTTTAATATGGATCTTTTGTTTAAATGTTCCCCTTTCCCGAATCTCAAAAATAAAAAATGATGCATTAAGGTGTGTTGGGCAAGGTGGAAGCAGTGGAGGCTACAAGTGAAACTTTATACATACGGCCAGATAATCTGAAGTGCAGTTTGGATGGTACTCCAAATGGAAGTCTTCAAATTCCAGTTCAAACGGACTGCCGTGGCTGGATTTCAACCACCAGTGGCACTGTGAGCCGTGGTGGTAGGGCATCGGGTAGTTGGGAGATGTGAACATGCCGGTGGGAGTGGTGAGATTGCCTCCACAACCTACGGGAGAGAGACATGGGATGACACACATCCTTTTCTTTCTGGTAAAACTGCACCTTCTTGTCTATATCAAACTGGTGCTACGGTCACTCCCCTCTAAACCAAGTTGCAAAACAAAACTGCACCACCAGAGAGTAGCTAGCCTGTAACCCTAGTTCACGTCAATGTACTTTCCTTTTCCTAACCAAGATGAACAGCTTGATGAACTATACCAGGGAACTAGAACATTTTCCCTTACTTTGTCCTTCAAAAATAAAAACAAAACGGCTACTGTTAATTCAGAAATATTCACAATGTTGAAGTTTATTATAAATAATACTGACAAAATACAGCTGGAAAAAAAACAGATAAGAGCACAGCAATCCAACAATCAAGATGCCAGTTAGACTGGACTCTCCAATAAAAGACAAGTCTTGGCCATTTACCTGTTAAGGACCCATCCCAGTAAGCTGAGAATCCAGGCCCTGAGCCCAAGAAGTCACTCTTAAATTTTAACCATAGTTTGTTACTGTGGGAGATGATTCTTGGAGGTGGATTTGAGCCACAGTATTGCCCCAGGGGTGGTGAAGTTTCATAGCCTCCATTCCTGTGACAAAATACAGATGTGATCATTTGTTAGGGTATTGATAATATTACGATATAAACATTTAACGTTAATTAAACTTTGAGATCAAAAACAGATCAGTTTGTCAGTCAACCTCTCTCTCAAATATTCTAAAAACAATTTCAAGTTTTCACTTCATTAAATAATATATGAATAATAACATAGAATAACCATCATGTATGGTTGGCATGACATTTTATACAACCAGTTGCAAATGGAGAAAAAGTGTTTAATCTTCTCCCTCTCAAATAAAGCATCTGGCAAATGGGTCAGAGAACAAAGGATAAAGAAACCATAATTATTAATAGTAGAAACGAATTTTGCTTAATTTTATAGAGAAAACTTAAATTTTTTTCTTCTCATTTGAAAATTTTCAAAATTTAATATATTTGACATAGTTAAGCAAAATTTTGAAAATAATTCTTTCCCCAAGAACTTTTAGGGTCTTAAATCTAGTTTATAATCTATAGCTTTTTCAAGCCTAGAAAAAAAATATTCACTCAACATTAAAGTCCAATGATTGCTGAAAATTATGTTGTTTTAGCATTACATGGTATGATAATGCTTTATTGTTTTAGTACCTTACTTTACATCATAGAACAAAATTTACTGTAAAATAGTATAAGATTCTAGGCTTTTGAAATGCCAAATAAAAAATTTAACACAGATGCACACCAAATTGATTAGTCTAATTTAACTCAATGTAATGATTTGGGGAGATATTAATGTATAACTTAACTCACCTTTACTGCAAATATAACTTTTTAAAACCCATTCTTTCAAAGCACTAAAGAATTAAAGAATAAAGCCTTGCACTGAAATTCACAAGCCTAGAATTTATTATCTGAACACAAAAAAACTTTGTGAAAACTTTATCTTACCATCGCTTTTATGACAAATTAAACTAAATGGACAGTAAACAGCCTAAAACTTAAATTGATTTTACATAAAGTAGGTATTCAGTACCTGAATTGCAAGTGTCTAATTTCAGACCAGTAGTATATCTGTTTACTCTGCCCAAATAAAATTCAGAGTTTATTTTTAAATATTCCCAATAAAATAATCACTTCTAAATAACCACTGAATCTTATGCAATTTTCTCTTTTCCTACTGTTAAGCCAGGTTCCAAATGACAAACTTTATTCTTTATTTATTTATTTTTATTCAAACAGAAAGTCACAAAAATTATAATCGTCCTCATCGGTTCACTCAGTCCCATGTAATTCATTTTTTTTAATCTTGATCTTTTGTTAGCACTTTTATGAGTTCATCAGTTTTCCATTAGAGTTCTGAAAATGCTTATTCATTCAGTTCAGCAGGATAGAATGACAAACTTTCTATCTTGCAAGAAAGAGCACAAAAGGGAGCTCTACAGAAAATTTCTGTATTTTTTCCTTAACCTTTCCAAGAAAGATTATGAATGAAAATAAATAACGAACAAATTATGACGAAATAAAGGTGCTCACCTGATTTCCACATAATCTGCTACACAAGTTCCCCCGATGGCCTCCTCCAAGGAGAAGTTTGTGAAGTGCAATGCAATCTGTTGGCTGGTCTTCACCGTGATCCTATAAATGCATTCTAAGTTGTTGGGATAATTACTGGGGAAGTTTGGAGAAGTGAAAGTCCCAGATTCACCTGTATAGTCTTCCAAGCATGCTGTGAAAAGAAACAGATCACAAGAGAGGAAATAAAAAATATTATACTACATTTACCAGACATTCAGTAATATACACTTCATTAATTTTTGCCAAAATACTTGATTTTCAATAGGCCATTCGGGGATGTTCAAAGAATGATTTCCTTTCAGAACAAAGTTTTTGGTCTCAAAGGCAGAAACAATTACTAATAGTAAACCTAAGCTGTGTAGTGGAATTTGTTACATATAATCGCGACTTTTTGGTTCTTGGAAGTGCTATAATTTTTTTAATCCATGCAAATTATCATGAACATTAAAAATTAGGCTCAACTGCAGAAATCACAGGGGGAGGCCTAGCAATAATTTTGCACCCTTCTTTCAAAATGGTTTTTGTCGAAGCATGAATTTATGAGAAATGACAAAGCTGGTACTCAGCCACAGGGTGATAAACAGGAGATGAGACCCAGGGATCAGAGTGACCTTGAATCAACGCCCAGCTCAAACAATGACCAACTGTACAACTTTAGGCGAGTTGCTTCACCTCTCTGACCCTCATCTCTAAGATGGAGTTGTAACTATCTTTGAGTGCACACCCAAGCGTCAGAGATATAATGCAATTAAAGGACTTGGACATGCTACGTGCTCAGTGAATGGTAGTGACCACCATTATGCTTCGAAATAGAACAGAAAAGTGTAAGAAAAGCAGAGCATAAAGGTGAGGAACAAATTAGATCGTTCATATGAAACGTTTAGATAGTACCTGGGTACATTTATGTCCTAGATGACGACTAACTGTTCTACTTTAACAGTTGACCTATTCAGTCCTTCAGACTCTCTAGTCACTAACCAACCCACTCCAAATGCCTCCAAATCTGAGATATTTTCCAAAGAAAGTCTGGTTTCAATGCATTCTTAATGTATCTTCAATTGGATCCGGTAATAACATAAATCTAGGATCCAGGAGTAGACACAGGTCTTTGACTGACAGGTTTTGGAGGAGAATAAACTATTATACTTTATGATGAATAAAAAAAAGAAAATGAGGATGTTCAGGTGTGCTATTTCCCCCAGTTGCAGCTGTATAATCATACTCAGAAAAGAAAAGAGGAACCACTGGCATTGAGAGCACAGAGATGCACAGGAAATACTACAGGTTCTCCTACCTATGTACGGCCTTCAGAGAACTGGCATTCACCATGCATTTGGTTTACTCGATTTTAAACAGCAAGTAATCAAGGCTTAATTTATTGAAGGAGTTGACAGTGATATTTAACTTGAGGGATGAATGTTGTATATACTTCTATACTTTTCTACAGTCTGCCAAGATATTTCTTCAAGGGTCAAGGAAGAAAAGAAGGAAGGGAGGGAGAGAGGAAGGAAGGGAGAAAACAAGGAAGGGAAAAGGCAGAGAAAAAGCAGGGGAGAGCAGGAGAGGGGCAGGAATGTGTGTGAAGAGATGGTATATTAAGTATTTCAGATCCACTAATGAGTATTACTAAGATAAAAATTTATGGATCAAATGGACAGTAAGTGAAGGCTGTGACCCAGTCTCCCTGAGCTGACGAACTTACAGACTAATTGACCACCCCTGCAGTCAAATAGCTTTAGCCAATAAATCAAATATCGAGAGCGAATTCTCTGCCCGTTTCACTTGTTCTTAAAATGATACTGCTCCTTGCTTTCCCACTCTATCCCCAGAGGGGAGATACAATTGCACTGAGTATTTTCAATGCAACTTGGAATGAGTCTGCAGGAGAATGGCCTGTATAATCAGGTTCCCAAGTAAAGGAAATTTTAATGAAAAATTTTGAGAGGTAATGCTGAGTAATTTCCCTGTACCTTGTCCATATGCAAGTGATTATTGTAGTACTTGTAACGGGTAGGTGGGTGTGAATCCCTACTGAAATTCTGATTTACACATCACGCTTCTTTTCCATTGTTGGCACAAAGGTAAAAAACGGTCCCTGAGGTATTCAAATGATCTTCACGCTGTTCACTTTGTTTAACACGCTGTATCTGACAACCTGCCCTCCTTCCCCAACACACCTATAACAAATAAACTCTTACCCATCATTCAAAGTCAAATTCAAATATCACTTCCTCTGTGAAACATTTCCTGATCAAACAGAATTAATGTCCTTGTGCTCAATAAAACTTTATGCAAATTGCAATCTGAACCCCCAATATATATTTTATTGTGATTGTGTTTATGTGAGTATATTTCCTCTACTAAGCCTTTCCTCTCATTCATTGAGATATGAATGGGACCTTGTTAACCTTTATTAATTGTCACCACAGTACCCGGCCCAGATCACATCTAATAAATATTTGTTAAAATTATATTACTTGATGTGCTGAAAACTAAGAAGTGGGGGACAAGTATCTAACTTCCTACCCTTGTCTCTACGCCATCCCTACTCCTTCCACTTTTCTCACCTCATTTTCCCCTGTCCTCTCTCCTGGGTATATTGTGATTCTTTAATATTTTATAATGTTTACTAAATTTAAGTTATAGGAATCTGTTTCCAGCCATGGCAAGTAACTAATACTAGACTAGCCCCTCTCCATAACAGCTATAAAACTGGACAAAATATAGGAGGCACTGGACCACAGGCAGTCCAAGACTGCAATCCTTGACAGAAAGAAAATTCATGAGGTAGGAGTCTTGATTTCCTTGTCTTTTTATCTGGGCCAAGAATTTTCTGACCACAGCTGAAGCCAAAGTAGTGAATGACAGTCCTGTTGAGCTGAGGAAGCAGGGATCAGAGCATAGGGCTTCCAAAGGCACTGGCGCTGCTCCAGTGAGGAAGACACTTACAGAGAGGGGAACCAGGCATGTGCGGAAAGTTCCCTGTGAACTCCTGCCAGAGCCTGGACTGGGCAAGCATGGGGTGAGACTTCGAAAGTCATGCCAGAGGAGGGTAGCTCCTGCTAGGCTGGAGCAGGTACACCTGCTACAAATATTAAATGATAGAATATTTAATGTGAAAATTTGACTGTAGTTTTATGAGCTTCACATATCTAATTTGTATTACAGAGAGAAAAACAATGGTTCTCTCAACTTAATGTACTTATTTCTTGAAAGGTTAGTAAGTCCTCTTATCTAACTCTGAAATCTGTACAATGTTCACGTGTTCTTCCCTTGACAGTATAAACTGCTGTTTATAGAATAATATTGATACTGGGAAGTATCAGTAGGCTTATGCTGAGGCAGTATACTGAGAATACGCTAGACTTTGGCTTCCTCTTATGCTTTGCAATAAACCACAAATAACTAAAGTTGAATATATTCCCATAAAAGGATATTCACGTGTTGCCATGATGCTTCTTACATCGACACAAGATACAAACATGAAAAATGCCTTTTGTTTATATCTTATGTAGCCAAAGGAAAACTCACATCCAATGGCAGTTTGCCCTTTATTATGGTCTAACAACATTTACAAAGAGACGAAGAAGAAAAGTAGATTTCTTCCATCCACTAAATTCAACTGAACTAGCAGTGGAAAAACACATCTCCGAAGATCAAAGACAGCTATTAGTAGGCCTCTCACATCTTTCTTTCTGACCAACTTCAAAAGAAAAAAGAAAGAAAAGAGGAAGTACACAAACATCTGCTGTGGACCACTACAAAATCACAAAACCGTATTTTTCTAAAAATCACAAGGTGTGTCTGCCTCTACTAAGCACCTTTAAATAAGTGTTAGTAACATAGCATTCAGCTCATTATCCAAGGGAAAATTCAAAACACAGATAATCCTCCAACTCAAAAAGCAATGATGGTATCGCCCCATGCGATCTGGGTGACGGGAGTAGGATAAACTGACCCTGTAGATAGAAGAATGTGTCTCCTAGGGAGACCCTAGATGATGGGTAGCTGCTCCACCACCTCCCTGCTTTGGCTTGTGAGATAACTTTTGTGATTAGCCAATCACACTAGGGATCCACCTATAGGTGGTGCTTTCTGAAATCACTTCTTGTGTTTACGTGAATACCTATGACCTCAGATTTTCTAATGAACCCCGGAACCGCCATCTGCTTTTATTGGCATATTTGGTTTAACAACCTTCAAAGTGAAGACTTGAGAGAATATAAAATTACAGGTTCAATTTCTTCACGAGGAAAGAAGAAGCCTCCCTAACCCAAATTTAACATTTGCCTACAATTTTCTGCTAGGTGGTCACGGTCATGGCTTTTTCTTTTCCCATATCGATGACCAATTTTAATGAACATGAATATAAGCTAAATCACTAGAGCAGCTATTGTAAAACTGTACTTGGATAGCAGTAATTCTATTGTAAATCTGGCACAATCATGGCGGTTTACACCTATTACATAATTTTCACAGAAAATGTCTCATTTTATCTTCCCCAACTATGTGAAACAGCCAGGCATTATAACCTCCACTTCTTACAGATGAAGGTACAGGTGAAGGATATGAGACTCCTGGAGGTTAAGCTCTGAAAATCACTTAGTTCAGACACGACAAAGATAAAATTCAACCCCAAGTGCTTCCTTTCCAAATCCTGTGGTCTTTATGAATCCCTGGTTTCTCTAAGCATGAAATGTCAATTTAGAAACGAAGGTGAGTAGAAAACTAAGAATATCACAATGTTCTGTTTAGCATTTTTATTCTAAGAACTGAGAAAGATGATAAATTAAATAAGATAAATCAATCTACTGAGCTGGGAAGTGCTGGGAAACCCGTATCTACAAAAACATGAGAAACTACTGACCAGTGAGAAAGTGAATCTTTAAGAGATCAATAGACGTACTTAAAAATCCTTAAAAATATCTGAATATCTCAGAGCAGAAAATACAGAATTCAAGCTGGAGAGAAAGAATCGGAGAGGCTTGTGACTTGCCCAAAGCTTTCCAAGTTAGCAGCGAGGCTGGGACTAGAACCGAGGCTCTGACGTCACCTTCAGCCTTTCTTTCACCGAATAATAGAAAGTACTTTCCCCCATGAGCAGTTACAGCCCAATCCACCATCACACCTCACTTGTAATTCTACAGCAATGTATATGCTAGGACTTGACTTCCAGCGTCTCTGATGAAACGCGAAGCTTCATTAGAACCACTTGAATTGCTTGGTGAAAACCTACCCCAGCCCTACGTGAATCAGAATACCTGGGTGGGGTTCTGATACCTGAATCTGTAACAAGAAAACCCCGCCTCGAGCATCCAGTGAACACGAGAGTTTGAGAACACTGCTCTGCCGGATTGAAGTTTTAAAATAGAAACAGACTCTCTCTATGCATTTCTTCTAAAGAAACCCTCGTTTTCCCTTCTGGTAATCATTTCTTGACTTCTCACTCTTAGATGCCTCTTCTGGGCTCAGATCCAGGGTGATGGATGAAAAACAGCACTAAACACCCACTGCCGGCTAGGTGGGAACTCTGAGCGGGGAATGAGAAGGACGCGAAAGCCCACGCAGGCTCAGCGGCCATGGCTCACGGGCCCAGCCACTCTGCGGCATGTGGGATCTTGCCGGACTGGGGCACGAACCCGTGTCCCCTGCATCGGCAGGCGGACTCACAACCACTGCGCCACCAGGGAAGCCCAGGGCCGACTTTTAACCTAATGTTGATGTGCTTCTGATGCTTCCTGGACATTTCCCCAAACAACTGTAAAGCTCTTCCCCTAGCAAAAAATAGGAAAAGCCCACTGCCGTTCTACTGTAGCTCTGAATGGAATGTTACCAGCCACCCCCATGTGCAGGGCATCGAGAGCTTTTCTAAGAACTAGTCTAGATTTGGTAAAACAAATAAATTCAATTCTGGACTTCAATTTTCCTCATTTGAAAAATAAGGTAATTGGACTAGATAAGGTAATCAGACTAGATTAGTGTTTTGAGTTTTCTGGCACACCATAAAAATACATTTACATCAATCATGCACATACACAGATAATGCAAAGAGGTTTCATGGAGTAACACCAAACCCTTCATGATAAGTTCTGATATTTTCTAGTCTATTCTTTTCTATTCTATTCCATACTTTTCGCAAATGTAGGTAGCAATCTGATAAGATAATATCATGACCCACTGAGGAGTCATGAATGCTTCAACGTTTGAAAAACACTAGACTAGAGGTTATACAGGTTTTCTTCTAATATTAAAGTGGAAAGTGTGTCAGGTACGTTTCTCTATTCTTTCTTATCCTTTTAAAGTCCCCTCTTGGTAGGAGTATACTGACATATATGCAGTAGATGTTGACAGAAAATAAAATTACAGTTTAAATTAAAGTTAACTAATCAAGTATATTGTCTCTGAATTCAAATATTTTGTACGTTAAATGAGCAAACATTTAAACCCCGGGTTCATAAATCAGTTACTAAGAAATTCTTAAGGGGGTCTAGCCGCCAGCATTTTCTAGTTAGGTCTTTGTCTCTATTGCCCCAGGCGCATCCGGATGAAAGCAGAAACGCCGATGGGGGAGGGAGTCAAGCAAGGAGCAGAAGTCAATCTCTTTCCTCCCACACACATATTTAGGGGCTGACGTCACAGCCCCATGGGACCACTACAGCCGGAAAAGTAACTGGATTCGAGTCAGGAAATTTAACCTTTACCAGACGAAGGCAGGAAACAGCAGAGAAACTCACACCTGTGGTGCCAATGGACTAAAAGCCAACAACCCAGGACTGTCATTAGTGCCTAAAGATAACTTTTGCTAAAGCAGTAAGATAGGATGAGGGCCAGTGACTGAGCGTCGGTTGACACTTTTCCCTAACACTGCAGAAAATGTCAAAAATAAGATGACAGCTGAACAGAAAGCATCCCACCACCCCCCTCTTTCCAGGTGGGCAGCGAACTCAGACTCGGGCTGCCCGCCTGGCTGTGACCAGCCCGACCTGCACGTCAGTCTCCTGAGCCGTCCTCCCCTGAGCAGTCCTTCAGGGGCGCCCTCAGCAGTTCATGAGAGCCCATCCCTCGTGTCCTCCTCTATGGGAAACTGAGACAGGCTCCTAAATGATAAGATGAGGGTGCCATACGGCCTCCCGGATCCAGTGATTAGACTGCTGTTTAGAATATCTGACTGTGGCGGTTAGGCGATGAAATCATCCAGCAAAGGGCAGGCGCACAGAGACCAGCCAGGCTCAGCCAAGGGGTGGAAAGCAAACGCTTCCCTGTCTGTGATTTCAGCCCTTCTGGACCAAACACGGCCAGAGTAGCGATGGCCTCACGGGGAGGCGGATTCTTTAGGGTTTGCCACCTCAGGATGCCCTTCTCTCTCATCACCTGTCTTTTCTTTGTCAGTTTTCTTTTCTGTCCTGCTTGCTTCTTTCTCAGAACTTACTTTTATTTTACCTGTACCTTATCTTTCTGAATTAAAATTTATCATCCTCCCTGCCAGATTACTCCTATTGCACTAGATACTGTTTTACAAGCCAGCGTGGTTTTAGCGAGGCTGCGTGAGTCATTGCAGAGATACTGCATATTGTTACAAAGATTTCCATAATATTTTAGGAGGTCCCACCTGTATCGTTTGTTATCTGAGTTACAGCTAGTTTATTCATGCAGCAAAGTAAACTTGTGTTCATAGTTGATTAAAGGCAGAAGACATCCCAAAGATCATCAGATCCAATCCCTTAATTTTACAGATGAGAAAACTATGGCCCAGACAGTTCAAGTGACTTGCTCCAAATCCTAATCTAATATTCAGCTGTGGTTTGGGCCAAAAATATGAGGCATATAAAACCACAAAAGTATGGAAAATTGTGTGCAACTAGAATTTCTTGAGAAGCCGGTTTTGGTCATTGGATGTGAAAAATCTGAACGAAGTCCAGTAAACATGTCAATCACATAACATAACCAACTGTAACTGCTGGGGATCCAATTTCCCAGGTGCTGGAGCTGGATAATGAACTGTCTCGAGAGTGGAGCCCACAGGAGAGAAAGGTGTATGATCTTCTCACACTCAGGATCCTGGAGAAATCTAAAGCCACGCTTGCAAAACAGAACTCGAACGATTACGGAGAACAGCCTGAAATGAACAATAGTGGCCAGCTGCTCTGAGAGGAAGTAAGTGAGAAATTGGTGGAAACTCCAAGGGGAAGATTAAGTTACCTTTTTTTTTTTTTTTTAAGGGAGTGCGGGCTTTAAAAGATGAGAGGCTGGGGAGTTCTGGATGCAGGACGGTGTCAGAGGGAGCACATCTGGTACAGGGATACGCTCTCAGTACTTTCTTAAGCTTCCGAGAATTACATGTTTCTGGGACAATCAAAGGTGTGAAATGCTTGGGAAGCTCAGTCACACCTCCCACCCCCTGTATGTCTACACTGCATAGTATTTTGGTCCATGAACTATCTTTCTAAATATTATGCAAAAGGAAAACCCAGACTCCCTAAAAAGGTACACATCCCAGGTGGGAACAGGAGCCTAAGAAAACATGGCACCCTCCTAAATCCCATAGGTTCTGGGGCTGGGAGCATCTCTGGTTTATGCATGAGCTCAAAGACCCTGCTGGCAAAGGGTGTTTGTTTCTCACACTGCATTTGCAAAGAGCAGAGTAATGATGAGAATTAAGTAATAGGAAAAATACACTAAAAGGAAAGAAGCTGAAAAGATTCAATTTCATTAAGTCAAATTTAGAAATGCACGTTTTGACAAAAAATCTTTCATTTTCTGCCATAGAATGACATGTAGTAGTTTCTTATTCTGTTGTCCTTTTTCTAAGTTCTTTCTTTTTTTATTTTTTTATTGGAGTAAAATAAAATTGCTTTACAATGCTGTGTTAGTTTCTGCTGTACAACGAAGTGAATCAGCTATATGTATACCTATACCCCCTCCCTCCTGGACCTCCCTCCCCTCCTTTCCCCCATCCAGGTCGTCACAGAGCACGAGCTGAGCTCCCTGTGCACTACAGCAGCTTCCCACCAGCTATCTATTTTACACGCGGTAGTGTGTTTATGTCAAACCTAATCTCCCAATTCGTCCCACCCTCCCCTTCTCTAATTTCTTAAAATAAGTGTTTGGGCTCTTTTGTAACACTTAATTTTGACAGAATTTTAAACTCACAGAAAAGTTGTAAGAAAAAGCTCCCAAATTCCTTTTACTCAGATTTACTACCTACGTATATTTTGCTCCCATCGCTTTATTAGTCCTAAGAACATAAACATTCTCTTACAAAATCAGAGTACAATTACCAAAATTAGAAAATTTAACACTGATAAAATACTCTTACCTTCTCATTACTCTATATTTAATATGGAAGGCACTTAAGTCACTACACTTTATTCTAAAAGCACCTTTCATTATGTCACAGATTTTGGCATGAAGTATTCTCACAGTACTACCCTTGAATGCAGTAAGTGAAACCAAGCATACAATGCTATTTTATTACCTGCTGATGCATCAATTGCTTCATAGTTTACTAAAAAGCCTTCATAAGCAAGGTCAGAGTCAGCCACAAATGTAAGCATTAATGAGTTGTCACTACTGGTAAGAGAGGGTGGGATGGATTTTCCACAATATCTATTTGAAACCAAGAAAGAACACAGGTTTAAAAACTTTCAGTATGCTTGAAATGATGTACCCCAAATTAGGACATATAAAAAAAATAACAATAATATCCCCTATTAACCTTAAAAAACAAGTATATTTCAAGCACAAACCATTTACAAAGTTGCTAAAGATCATCCAATTCATGATTACTTCCTTTAGATGGTTTTATGTATGTGCTTAGCTGTGTGACTTGTAACAGAAGTTCAATGAAATTAGAAACTACGAGCTATAGGAGTCACCATACCGCACATTACTGAACTTATTCACAGAAATGTAATCAACACACTTATGCAACAAAGGAAAACCATGTATTATAAACTCAGAGAGCACAGACTCTAGAGTCAGGTCTATCTCTTAGAGGCGTTATGACTTTGGGCAGAGGACTCAACATCTATGCCTCAGTTTTCCCATCTGTAAGATGGGGGTGATGACACCACCTACTTCCTAGAGTTGTTTTGAGAATTGTATGAGTTAATACACTGTACATAAAGAACTTAGAACAGTGCCTGGAATAGTAAGCCTTAGACAGGTGGAATCTATTGTCTTTATCCAGCTGGCCTATGCAGAGGTAAGAGTTTGTTTACTAAACCATGTCAAGTTTTTGTTGAAGAAAACAATTTTACTCAGAAAAACTCTTGTAGTAAAGCTAAAAGACATTATGTCGTGAGCTTTCATCTAGAGAAACATTTATAAGAAGGAGTGGCTAGGAAATAGAAATCTCAATTCAGAGAACACTTGGTAAAAGTACCTTAATGGAATGACAGGGGGAAAAAAATAGAAACCAAAATAAGACAAAGTATTAAATATGGGAAATAGATGAGTTAATTTCTGTAAAAGAAAAAGGAAAAGAAAAGGTGTATAATACCATTTCAGTGTTAAAAATGACAATATCTTGATCAAAACAAAGGTAGATGAATTAATTAATATTCTAAATGTCTCTCTATATGCCCATGTCTGCCAAATTCGGACTAGATCATTGTAGCTTATGTCATTCAGCAAAAATTATGTATTTTTCAGTGATTACAAGTCAAGTATAAAAAAGAAATAGAAAAAAAGAAGGAATTTTAAAAACTTAAAGATTAAGACAAGAAAGATCAAAAAATGAAGAGGGAGAATAAAACTGGGGGAAAAAATAAGTTCAAGGAAATAATGGATAAAGAAAAATGTTTAAAAAATGGATGAGGAGGGCTTTCCTGGTGGCGCACTGGTTGAGAGTCCGCCTGCCGATGCATGGGACACGGGTTCGTGCCCCGGTCCGGGAACATCCCACATGCCGCGGAGCGGCTGGGCCCGTGAGCCATGGCCACTGAGCCTGCGCGTCCGGAGCCTGTGCTCCACAGCAGGAGAGGCCACAGCAATGAGAGACCCACATACTGCAAAAACAAACAAACAAAACAACAACAACAAAAAAAAATGGATGAGGAAAAAGAAAATGAAATACAAAAAGAAGGGGAAAAAGGAATCAGGAGATATCTATTTCCAACAAAGAGGTAGTAACAGCGGCTGGATTTACATAATCTTGTATCTGAAACAACTGAAAATCTGGACAAAAATAGATAGAACAATGGCTCTCAAGACACTGGCTATCAAGCAGTGAAGGACAATGACTCTTCAGAGACAGGAGACAAGTGAGTTTAAAAGCAAAACTGGAAATGATCAAACTGTTTCAAAGTAACTTAACTGCATCCCAAAACAAAGCCCAAGAATACAGTAGTGTCCAGTGCACAAACGCAAAATTGAAAATGTGTGTCATCCTATCAAATATTACCAAGCATGAAAAGAAGAAGGAAAGTATGACCCATAATGAGAAGAAAAACTGATCAATCTAAACGTAGCAAGAAATGACACGAGGACTGAATTAGCAGACAAAGACATAAAAATAGTTATAACTGTATCCCACCAATTTAAGAAGCTAGAGGCAAAAAATTAATGTGTAAAGTAGAGATGTGGAAGATATAAAAGATGGCCCCAGATGAATTTCCAGAAGTGAAAACTACCATGTCTGAGATGAAAAGATGCATTTGGTAGGATTAATAGCAGATAGACACTGTAGGAAAGAAGATTAGTGCACTTGAATACAGAGTAATAGAAACTTTCCAAAATGAAATGCACAGAGAACAAAGACACAAAATCAAATGAAGAGAATATCAATGAGTTCTGGGACAACATCAAATGGCCTAAGATACATGTAATCAGAGTCCCAAGGGGAGGGGAGACAGAAAAAGCGTTTCAAGAACTAATGGTCCAAAATGTTTCATATTTCATAAAACTGTAAAGCCTCAGGTCAAAGGAGCTCAACAAAATATTAGCCTGACTGAGAAAACTCAGATGAAAAATGAGCACATACAGAATGATGCCACTTTTATATAATTCCAGAATATGCAAACTAAGTTACAGTGATAGAAAGCATTTTCATGGTTTCCTGGGGCTGGGGATGAGGAACAAAGTGAGGAATCGTAATGGGCAGGAAGAAGGTGTGAGGGTAAAGGATATGTGCATTATCTTGATTTTGGTGATGGCTTCGTGGGTATATCCACATGCCGAAAGGTAATTACTAATGGCCAGGGCTACAGAGTAGTGAGTAGTGATGTAGAAATGGTCACTGAGAAGTGTGTTGATCTCACCTGGTTTTTATAACACAACATGATGGACTTTAAATCCATCACTGAAGCAGGAGTGCAAGAAAGCAGGAAGTTTTTGTGTTAAAAATCGAAAAACAAAATCATCTCACCTCCCAAGAGATGTCCGAGAACCAGTGTCATAAACTTCTAGATAGTCCTTTGTGCAATTGTAATGAAACTCCAGATGAAATTCCCTGAATCTCAGATGAATCAGGTGACCAGGTTGGACTATTACGATCCAGGTACAGTTGACACCATGGGGGTAGATATTTGGATGGCCAGGACTTTGAATGCTTCCTGTTGACGCTGTAAGAACTTTTCCACATGCTGTTGAAATAAAAATAATAATAATTATCAGAACAAGTAACCAACAAATAAATAATTTCAAATAAAATAATCTGATCATAATCCCTTAAAAGGTCAAAAAGAAAAAGGTTCCTTCTATGTCACTGAAGATAACCTAGTTTTTCTCTTATTAATAGATATCAATTAATTACTGACATGTGCTGATTAGGAAATATATATTTTTTCTTTGCCTTTGTGTGTACTGTAAATTTTTTTACAGTGTAGATGACTACACATCTGTAGTGTAGATTAAATTTCTATAATAATTTATTTCCATTGTTCACTTATTCTGATACAAGCCCAAGAGGCAAAGTAGGAGAATCAATCTCTTACCCAAAGCCGCAGTACTAAATTTAGCCATGAAACCATAATTTTCAGCAGAAGAACTTTTCACGAATATGACATGAAGAAAATTGTACACGGATGTTATAAACGAAGGTATGTCTGTGCCACAATACTTTTTATTTTCAGGAGAACCCAAAATGGAACTGCTACCAATCTAAGTAAAAAAGATATGTTCAAATTTATTTTGTTAGATATTTATTTTGGAAAACTGCTTCAAAAATAATTTTTTCTAAAATGTTTATTAGTATAGTAAAAATCAATTTTAGAATATTTAATCTCCCGGAAAGAAACTCTATCCCCCTTAGCAGCCGCTCTCCATCCCCCTCAAACCCCAGCCCCAGGATGCCACTAATTTACTTTCTATTTCCATAAGATTGCCTCTTCTGGACATTTCAAATAAATGAAATCATACAATATGTGGCCTTTTGTAACTAGCTACTTTCACTGAGCATAATGTTTTCAAAGTTCATCCATTTTGTATCATGTGTCATTACTTCATTTCTTTTTAATGCCATATAATAGTCCACTGTATGGATATATCACATTTTATTAATACACATCAACTGATGGACGTTTAGGTTGTTTTTACATTTTGGCTACTATGAATAACGACTGAAGTCATTCATGTACAAATTTTTGTGTGGATGTGTATTTTCGTTTCCCTTCGGTGTATACCTAGAAGTGGAATTGCTGGATCAAATGATAACTCTGCGTTTAACTTTTTGAGGAACTACCAATTGTTTTCCAAAGCAGCTGTACCATTTAAATGCTCACCAGCAGTGTGTAAGTGTAAAAGGGCTCCAATTTCAACACTTGTTATTATCTGACTTCTTGATGATAGTATCCTAGCGGGTGTGAAGCAGTATCTCATTGTGGTTCGATTTGTATTTCCCTGATGATTAGTGATGTTGAGCATCTTTTTCATGTGTTTACTGACTATTTGTATATCTTCTTTAAAGAAATATATATTCATATTCTTTGCCCATTTAAAAAATTAGATTGTTTTTAATTTCGATGAAGTCCAATTTTTCTTTTGTTGCGTTTTTTTGTGTCAGATCTAAGAAGGCTTTGCCTAACCCAAGGTCACAGATATTTACTCCTATGTTTTCTTCAAGAGTTTCATAGTTTTAGCTACGAAATCTAGGTCTATGGTCCATTCTGAGGTAATTTTTGTGTATAGTGTAAGGAAGGAGTCCAGTTCCGTGATTTTGTGTGTGCACATTCAGCACCGCTTGAAAAAACTACTTTTTCCCATTGAATTGCCTTGGCACCCTTTTCAAAAATCAATTGGTCATAAAGGTATGAATTTATTTCTGGATTTTCTATTCTGTTCCATTGCTCCATATTTGTATCCTCACCTGAATAACACACTGTCTTGATTATTATAGTTTTGTTCTAAGTTTTAAAATCATAAGTGTGACTCCACCAATGTTGTTCTTTTTCAACAATGCTTCTGGTTATTCTGCTTCCCTTGCATTTCCAATTGAAGTTTACAATCAGCTTGTGAATTTCTGCAAAAGTGCCCGCTGGGATTTTGGTAGAGATTGAATTAAATCTTTAGATAAATTTAAGGAGTACTGCCATCTTAACATTATTATGTCTTCTAATCCATTAACATGCGATGTCTTTCTATTTATTTAGATCTTCAATTTCCTTCAATGACATCTTGTAGTTTTCAGAGTACAAATTTTACATGTCTTTTTAAAGCTATATTCCTCAATATTTATTCTTTTTTGCTATTGGAATTGTTTCCTTGATTTCATTTTCAAATTGTTCATTGCTAGTATATAAAAAAGAAGTGACTTTCATATTTTGATCTTATATCCCACAACCTGCTGAATTTGTTTATTAGTTCTAATAGTTTAAGTGTGTGTGTGTCTGTGTATAGATTTTTTATGATTTTTTATATACAACATCATGTTATCTGTGAATTGAGATAATTGTATTCCTTCCTTTTCATTCTGGATGCATTTTGTTTCCTTTCCTTGCTTAATTGTCCTAACTAGAATTTCTAGGTTTTTGTTTGTTTGTTTTTTTTTTCTTGTAGCAGAAAGGCATTTATTTATTCATTCAACAAAAGGGGCTTGAGCTCCTTCTATTTGCCGGGCTCCCCCTCCTCCCCTCAAAAACAAAAACAATCTCGCTTCCAAGACTCAGGTCGTCTCATCGATTCGAAACCTTTGCAGCAGATATTGATACTCCAGTACTGACTGTTAAAATTTTATCCTCACAAATTCAATCTCATGAATCTATTAACTATCATGGTTCCAGCTGAAAACGCCCACTTTTCTTTTTTTAACGTTGCCTTCTCGCTTTATGATGTGATAACCTCATAAAAGGACTTTGTGTGTTTAGATCGCACACTCAAGTATCCCCAAACTTGTTTCCCCCGCCCCTGTCCCCGTCCTCCCATCTCTGCTGGCTTCCTCACTGCCCCTTTTGGCCCTTCGGGAGGGACTCTGCCTGTGCGAGCTCGTGGACATCTCTACCCTCGTGGGTCTTTTAAAAAAAACACCCAAAACCTGCCAGCAATGCACATCCTCACACGTTTTTCCACTCTTGGCTTTCTTTCACTTAGTGTCTCCTGGGGTTGGGTCCACATCTGCGTAGGAACCGTCCTGCGGTTTCTAGCAACGGCAGGTTACTCCTCTGAAAGGAGGGACTAACTCATGTCACCTGGTTATTCCTGGTTTCGTGGTCAAGACAAGAAAGGTCAGCCTTCGTGTCCAGGTGAGGCAGCTGAGGGCACCGGCGGCCCTCCCTAAACGGCCGAGAGGGAACCCCTAACGTGGCCGCGGGGCACTGTCAGCCCAGAGCCGAGTCCGGGAAGGGCCGGGACACCCCGAGGCCGCCCCACTGCTCCGCTCCAGTATAATGTTGAATACAAGTGGTGAGAACAGACATCTTTGTCTTTTTACTGACCATAGAGGCAAAGCATTTAGTGTTTCATCACTAAATATGATGTTAGCTGTGGGTTTTTTTTTTTACAGATGCCCTTTATCAGATTAAGGAAGTTCCCTTCTATTCTTGGTTTGTTGAGTGTTTTTATCATGAAAAGGTATGGAACCTCATCAAATGCTTTTCTTTTTTTTCTTGCATCTATTGAGGTAATTATGTGGGTGTTTTTGTGTTTTTTTCCTTTATTTTATTTTACACTGACTGATTTTTGGACAGATACCAACCTTGCATTCCTGGGATAAATCCCATTCGGTCATGGTACATAATCCTCGTTATATGCTGCTGGATTCAGTTAGCTAGAATTTTGTTGAGAATTTTGCACCTATAAACTAGTTTTGTTTCATGTAACTGATTTGAGGAAAACGTGACATAATATTTTTAATAATATCCAATCAAGTGCAAATATTCAAAAGTGTTTTACTCTCACCTCAATATAATCTGTATCACAGTGGGCAGAACTTCCCGTGTCAAAGGCAGTGAAGTTGAGAAGAACCACTTGGCTTTGGGGTTGGTGGACGGTCCACCTGCAGATCCTTTCTCCTGGATACACATTAGGATAAAAGGGCGAGTGGATGACCCCTTCTCCAGTTAATTCACCTCCACACGCTGTAAGTATGAAAAAGACAGTAGTGTTTGTCCAGAGATAAATGACTGTTGCCCTCCATTTTACTGCAAAGCTTCACTCCGCAGAAGGACATAATGGAATGTAACACTACTATTAGAATTTTCCCCGTACCACTGGAGGACATAAAATTACTCAATTATTTCAAGAAATGAAAAAGTTATAATCAGGCAAATGAGACATTTAAAAATTAAGGCATGAGTTTTCTTACCGACTTGATAAACAGCACTGAAACTAGCTCTTACAACAGAAGCGTCTATTTTAAGCCTGATCCAGATACTATTAGTAATGGATTTAATGTGAGAGAGGGTTTCACTGCCACAGACTTTTCCAAGTAAGGTTTGATCATCTCGAACCTAAACAGAAGAAGAAAATTGATCTGTAATCCTAATCAAGAATCCTAATCAATAAAGAAAAGGAAAGAAAGAAAAGAAGCACAAATACAAAAAATTAAAAATGACAAACATGATACAAATACACAGATACTGAAACACTTGTTTAATATGATAATTCTATGTACAGCACTATGTTAATATAGTTGAATGTTTGAAATGGTTATTTCCAGAAAAATATAAATTACTAAAATTATCTCAAGGAGAAGAAAAATAAAATCTGAATAGGCAATAAGCCATGGATAAAATTGAATATAATACAAACAATTAGTTCCCCCCAAAAAAACAACTCCTAGAAGATGCTCTACCTGGTAAGTTATATTAAACTTCTAAGGAAAAGATAATTCCCATATATAATTTGTTCTAAGGAACCCTCAAACATGGAACAATTCCCAAATAATTTGTCTCAGAACCATCTCACCAAATCCCAACACAGATAATACAAAGGAAAACTATGGGTAGATCTCACCTATTAATATAGATATAAAAATCCTACACACAGTTCTAGAAAAATGAATTCTCTCCATTGTTAGGCTTATATATCAAATAAAACATGAGGTTAAGAGTAATGCAAGGATTGTTTCAAATTATATATATATATATATATATTTTAACATCTTTATTGAAGTATAATTGCTTTACAGTGGTGTGTTAGTTTCTGCTGTATAACAAAGTGAATCAGCTATACATCTACATATATCCCCATATCTCCTCCCTCTTGCATCTCCCTCCCACCCTTCCTATCCCACCCCTCTAGGAGGTCACAAAGTACCGAGCTGATTTCCCTGTGCTATGTGGCTGCTTCCCACTAGCTAGCTATTTTACATTTGGTAGTGTATATATGTCCATGCCACCCTCTCACTTCTTCCCAGCTTACTCTTCCCCGTCCCTGTGTCCTCAAGTCCATTCTCTACATCTGCGTCTTTATTCCTGTCCTGCCCCTAGGTTCTTCATAACCACTTTTTTTTCTTTAGATTCCATATATATGTGTTAGCATACAGTATTTGTTTTTCCCTTTCTGACTTACTTTACTCTGTATGACAGACTCTAGATCCATCCACCTCACTAGAGATAACTCTCAAATTATAAATTAAGCTCACTAATAGATCCAATAAGCTAAACTATTTATCTCTATAGATGTCAAAAAGTTTGTTAGCATTCCTATTATTAGAAACAAAACTCTTAGAAAGTCAGGAGCAAAAGAAAATTTCCTTCATATTATAAAGACCACCTATTTTAAATCAATAGTCAGTATCTCATAGTGTGGTGGCCATGAGCATGGTCTACAGAGTCATGTCAACTGGATTCAATTCCCGCCTCTGTCACTTACAAACCTCCACACTTAGTAACTTTGAACAAGTCACTAAATCTAAGCCAAGCTCAAGCAGTTGGAGCAAACAGGTGAAACAAACGTGTGAATTCCTTAGCGAATGCCTAGTGCTAGAAAAGGTGGACTGAAGAACAGCTATCGTTATTCTTGACCTTTCTGAAGTTCCTCACTCAAATCAGGAATTCTTCCATGGATATTCATACTACCTTTGTTCTACAGAATTCTTTTGGAAGAGCTAGCCATCCACCTACTAATCCATTCCCTCGACTAACATCTTCAAGGCATCAACAAACACCAGGGCCTGTACTGGCGATATTGCTGTGAAAGACAGTCACCGCTCACAGGAACTCCCAAGAAGCAAGCACTTTTTTCTCAAAAGCGTGAGCGTCACGTTCAGGGAAGTAGAGAACATGCTCTTTTACTACTTAACACAATGGGGCTCCACGGGTACCTCTGTTAGGCATTTTGGAAATCCATGAAGGCATATTTGGCTTTGTTTTCATTATTCACAGGATGGGGGTGGGGCGCTACTGGCATTTAGTGGCTGGGGACCCAAGATACTAAACACCCTGAAATGTGAGAGACAGTCACCCACAACGAGGATTCTCCTCTCTCCTATGTGACCTTCAATGCAGTGACAGTTACAAGTATAAAATCTAGCTCTGGTTTATATACCAAGTGCAAAATATTTTTGCTCAATTCTAACACACACCGGATTTTCCAGGATTACAAGTAGAGTGTGAATCAAAAGAAGTTCTTTTTTTCCTCCTGGAAATCTGCCAAGAATTGGTCGCCATTTCAGAAAATTCACCAACCTACGTAGCCACGTCGGCCTGCGTTTTTAGTGCGGCGTTGAGAGGGTTTAGGGGGCAAACAAGTTACGACTTCATTCTGTCTTCACGTGCAGCTTGCCTAGGCTTTTAACATACTGTCATAACTTTTTAAATTTCATTTAATTAATTTATTTATTTGGTTGCGCCCTGTCAGTTGTGGCAGACGGGCTCCTTAGTTGTGCCATGCATGTGGGATCTAGCTCCCTGACCAGGGATCAAACCCAGGCCCCCTGCATTGGGAGCATGGAGTCTTAACCACTGTGCCACTAGGGAAGTCCCCATAATTTTTTTTTTTAACTTTGCTTCATTTCTCCTAAATCTTACACTTACAATTTTATTTTTATTTATATAATGTATTTATACAATATGAGCTGATATTATCTATGAATTTCATTTCAGAATAGCATAAGGTTGATATAAGAAGGTCTTAAAGTGTAGAGAACCATTAACTTAACCAAATACTCTGAACTCCTACAGAGAATGAGGGAATATTTCTCAGCAGAAGTAACTTTTAAGTTGAAACTTGGAAGAATATCCAGGTCAAAGGGAATGGGCAGTAAAGGGAAGAGCTTAAAAGTATAATCCTCAAAGCTGGTAGGGATATGGTAACATGTTACTCCCATGCATAACTGGTTGGAAGTATAAATTTCTGGAAAATAATTGGACAATATGTATCAGGAGTCTTGGAAATGTTCATAGTTTTGGACCCGGTAACTTCACTTCTCACACTCTGTCATAAGGAAATCATTCAAGATGCAGACAAAGACACACAAGGTTCCACATCAGCGTATGCTCTATAGACCCAAGAATTGAAAATATTCCACACGTCTAATAATAGGAGGGTGATTAAATAAATCATGGTACAGCCATATGACAGAGTCTTACACAGACACTGGCAATCGCATGCCTCTCCACTGACTCATCCCAAACCAGTTCCTTTCTACGAGCTGAACGCAAATTTCACACACAGCCGTAAAGTTATGCTACACAGCTCTCCAACCAAACAGCAAATCTCTGAAGGAAGAGAAAATTTCCATATCACCTTCAGCATCTAACAACTTTGCAAATAGGTGTCGGACAGACACTTGTTGATTCATTAATTTTAAGGCGTGGTATGACGGTTCAATTTTTGCTAGAGACGCAGGCATGCTACAGTTCTTGGAAACCGGAAAGCATGAAACACGGAGTAAGATGTCCTCCTGTTCTTGAACCCTCTGGGGTGCCCTTCGCTTCTGCTAAGACCGTAGCAAGCATCTCTCTTTTCTATTTTGCCCATTAGCAGATGACAAGGAGGAAGAAACACAGTCCAAAAGCAGCAGAGCAAACGCTAAAGCAGGCCGTTCCCCTGGGCCTCACTAATGAAATTCAAGGACTCCAGCAAGGAGAAAGGCAGCTGCAGTCCAAATGTTTTAAGAGGAACTTATAGGGCTCGAGGGCTTTAAACCTAGAAGGTACAATTGATTTTGGCTATGTTTCTCTCTCCCGGTGGAAATGAAACCTTATTAATTCTGAAAGTCTATATTCTCCCTGGAACCCAGGCATGGCAATACTATAACCACAATCCCTCAGTGCTCTAAAGTGACCCCAAATCATGCGGCAGCGCATCCTGTATTCACCATCTTAGGGCTTGTGAATTTGCATGCCTCCCTCCGCCCCCTCAGCGGCAACAAAAACCTCTTTCGTTTTTCCTATTCAACTTCCTCCTGTAAGAGACTGCATATCTCACAAGCTCATGGCCTTGTGACTTGTGCTGTCTCCCTATGGAGATTTAATATTTATCCTTCCCGTTGACTCTGGGCTTGGCCACAGGTCTCGCTTTGCCCTAAAGAATGTGAGCAGAGGTTATGTGCAGTTTCCAAGTAGAAGCTTTGGGGGTCACTGCACGATTCAACCGTCTTTTCCTTTCTGCTCTCACAAGACCAAGGGCTGGGGCCCCAGGGACAGATGGGACAGGGGCCAGATCAGCAGAACTGCCACCGATACCAGACTAGCATGTTAACACCAGTGGAGAATAAACATATGTCACTGTAAGCCACAGAAATTTTCTGTTATTGCTTTTGATTTGTTTTCTTGTTATTGACTGTTTGTTACTGCGGTGTAATCGAGAAAGATGACTCATATTTCAGCCTGGTCTGTACTGTTTCTTAAGAAGTCAGCTGAACTCATGCCATGGTCACTTGCATCACCACGCCAAATTCATTCTTTACTGTGGATCACATTTGCAAAGAAATGACAAGGACCATTCCAAATTCTAGTGTTCTGGGGACCAGGCCCAGATTTTTCATTGTTTGCTTTATTCATTCAGCAAACACTGATGGTTTCAGGCTCAGAGATCCAATTGATAATCTGTGACCCATGGTTTTTAACCCTACGGAATAGCCCAAATGCTTCTGATCTTTAACATCGGCAGATGGATCTGGTTCCTGAAGACAAACTACTCATACAGAAGGTTTTTTTTAAATGAAAAATAGTTCTTATAAAGGAGCCTGTAGAAAGAGCTAAAATTAACTGGGCTGTAAAACACAGTTTATCTGAAATTTTAGGTGGATCTGAAGCCCAGTCAGAAGTAAGCTTTAACATCTGTAATGGATCAGGTCCTAAAGCCAGGACTTAATATATGTGCTCATTTGTTCATATCTGCTACATACACAGATTTGTTTTTATATAACAATGTCAAAAATTTGATTAAGTATTAAATCATAATTCAAAGCAAACGAAATACTTTGGCACTTAGGCTTGGTCCAACCAAGAGCTGAAAACAGAACCTTACCATACAGTAATGTTTAACATGTGGCTTCTTGTGAAGTGAGTGTTGGGTTGAAATGCCCCTTAGCTAAACAAAGACTTGATCCTGGAGACCAGCCTTGGGTTCATCTGGGTACACAGGAGCCGGGGTGGGGGAAAGGGGGGTGGCGATGTGGCCCCATTCCAAATGAGAGACTAAAGGGTGAGGGGTAAGAGGTGAGAGAAGCCACACAGGAACTAAAAATTATCTTCTTAGATATCTTGTTATCCTTCTTTATTCATTATTATGTTTCATGATTTCATAGTCAAAATTTTAAAGCTTTTTATGCCTCTGGAAACAGTGGTGCTTCTAATATCTCTATCAATAGAGTAAATTTATCCTTTGTCTGCTTTTTTTAAAAAAATCTGCTTTTCTCAAATCAGGACTACAGGTGTAGTTTTACCTAGAAGTGTGTTCCTACATGACTGCCAACTCCAGTATGTCACCTGCTTCCACCTCTCTTCTCCTCCCCCACCATCATCATCATCATCATCGGAATCATTGTCATGTTAACTTTTACCAACCATTCCTGGTGATCCAGGCACTGTGCTAAGAACGTTCTAATTGTTTCTCTTTTCATTTAGCAAAGCTAGCTTCTTTACCCCCATGTACAGAGCCCTACAAGATCTAGTTCCTGCCTAACTCTTGTTTCTCTCCTCTCCTTTGTGATTCCAGCCACACTACTCTATTTTCACTTCTTCATGTTTGCCATGTTTTTTCTCAGTTCAGTGTCTAAGGCTACGTTGGTACCTCTAGCGGGAATTCTCCTTCTCTTAGCTCTTTGCATTGCTAACCCCTCTCATCTTCAGACTCAAAATGTGACATCCTTAGGGAAGATACCCCTAACCATTCAACCAAAGTCATCAGCACTGTTATTTTCTTTCACGTACTTTCTTTCCTTCACAATACTCTTCCCACCTTGAAACTACGTAGTTGTGTGCTTACTTGTTTAATATCTCTTGTGTTTTACGTACCCATCCCCAACACAGTGCCTGGCATCCAAGTTGTCTGATAAATATTCAGAGAATGAATAGATAAATGAGTGAATGACCTCTTCTAATCCTTCTGTAAACAGTAGTCGTATTACTATTCCCATTATGGATGAGGAAACCAAGGCTTACTGATGTCAAACATCATGCCTTCAGTGAAACAGAGAGCTGAAGTCCTCTGTCATGTTTTCATGCAATATTGTTCTCATTTATACCAGAGAGCATGGGTCATCCTCTCGATCTGCCCCAGAAGTCTGGAGCATTCTTGGTTACCCCGATTTCCATAGCTTCCTCTTCTCACTCACTGCTCTCCGTCTCACTTGTTCCATGGGGTTTGTGATGTCCATGTAAACATGCAACTCCTTTACACACAGGAAGGATCTACGCTATATGGTCCCTCGCGACTCCAAAGCTAGGCGGTTCTACCACCCCAGTCTATCTCCTGGCGCCACCACGCCAATCTGTAGAATGATTTCACCTGAGCAATAGCACATTTTATCACTTCATTAAAGAGCATCAGGATGGCAGAGCAATTTTGGAAAAACTGTGTTGACAACAAGTGCTAAGAAACTAACCAAATGTTTCTAGTCTCTGCCCAGACTCCAAATCCAATATGCTAAGAATGAAAACTATTGAACATCTCACCATGTCCCCTTTTTTCCTGCCATCTCTAGAAAGACATTTCTTTGAACTAAAGTTACTTCCAACGTGTGCTTAACTGGAAAACAATGCTCCTCAGGCTACTCTGGTGAGCGTGCTTCCTGCAGCCACATTCCAGCTTCAGTTGTCAGAGGGCTTATTCTTTCTCTGCCATTTGGGTTTATATCCTTAAGAATTTTTCTGTGAATCACAGTCATGAGACTCTGACCAACACGTCCCCTTGAGGGTACCAAGTGTGCTCAGGCAGGCCGGAAGTCACAGCCCTCTCTCCCCCAATCCCAAGGCTGGAGCTGAACAGCTTCACTGCCTAACAAAGAGCAAAAGGAAGTACTGTGTGAATTTGAATTCATCTAAAGACCTGTGGGGACGTGGGAGAGCTGTGCAGCACCCTGCCTCCCCCGCCACCCCAGATTCCAAGGGAAGACAGATCTTCAGTGTTCCAGTTTACTGTGCTCTCCGACTTTCCCATTTTTTTGGTTCTTTCTTTAAAATCTTAGAGCTTTTACCTGGTTTTGATATATAGCATTTTCCTACATTGTCTTTCATTTCATTTTCTAGTTCCTTCCTTAACCCAGTAATTATTTAGGAGAAAGTTTACAGATTTCCAAGAAGTTGGACATTTAAAATTTTTTATAATTTCTACTTGCATCGCATTGTAAAGAGATGTGCGTACAATTTCTGTTGTGAATTTACTGGGATTGGCAAGAGGTCTAAAATATGATTAATCTGTCATTCAATGAGACTTGTAGAATGGGTACACATTCCCTAGATTTCAGAAGCCAAATTTAGTGTAATGTATTCTCCCTATCTTATTAATTATAGTTATCAATCTTTCTCTGCTGTTTATTTCTCTTTCCTCTTCTAAGAGGGAACAACTTCCCCAGAAGCTCTCCTGTTTCCCCACAAGGTCCCTCTCCTCCCCCTTCCCTTACTAGTCTCTCTTCTGTGCTCCCTTTCGACTTCCCCAGTTTTGGTGGGGAGGGACAGATGATGTGGGATGGGTCGAGGAGATCTGGTGGGGCGAACAATTCTGTTCATTTCCTTCCATATCCTATTTCAAGCCCTGGCCTTAGTATCACATAAGCTTCTGAAATTATTATTCAGCCTAGTGCTCACATTCTCTGGGATTAAAAATTAAACTTTCATTACTACCTTATGTGTCCTTCACTCAGAGTTCTGACGGCTTAAATCACTTATGAAATATTAATGAGAGGGGCTGCTTTTTATTCTGGAAAGATAGTTCTGTCACATTCATTGAACTATTCTCTACAGTTTAAAAGCTCTCTTAGACAAAAACGGAGGGATGAACAGTTGATCTATTCTTCCTATACTTATTCTTTTGTTACCAGCCACATCACATCACCCATGGGTGACAAATCTTTTTAGAAGTAGAAACTTAGAGAGCTGTATAAATCCAAGAATTAATACATAAATGTGTGTTTCTTGTTTTA
The DNA here is from genome assembly GCF_964374135.1 of Grampus griseus. Lineage (NCBI taxonomy): Eukaryota > Metazoa > Chordata > Mammalia > Artiodactyla > Delphinidae > Grampus > Grampus griseus. Next base: position 171,766,243 of record NC_139018.1, read on the forward strand.
AAAAAAAGAAAAAGAAAGATATGCTACACTGAGTATGGGTAATACCACAGTTATTATCACACCCACCAGAAGGCCAGCATCAGCCCCAGGACCCCCCCAGGCCATGTGGCCAACCATTCCAGGACCCAGTCCTGCCTACCAGCAGGCTCATCACCGGCCCTGAGACACCCCCCCCAGACCATGCAACCAGCCATGCCAGGTCCTAGCCCCACCCACCAGTGGGCCCAGCACCCGCCCCAGGATGCCCCAGGCCATGTGACCAGCCACACTGGGGCTTAGCAGTGGGCCACCAGTGGGCTGGCAGTATCTCAAGAGGCAGGCCTCACAGCCAACAGGACCAGGAGCCAGTCCCACCTGTCAGTGTGCCCACAGCAGTTGGCTCTGTCACAACAGAAGGGGCCACTCAGCCCACATAGGGGCACCCACAGAGCATAAAGCTCTGGTGACCAGAGGCGAGTATGAAGCAGGGCCCCATAGGACGTCTTCTACATAAGGCTGCTTCTCCAAGACTGGGAAATGTAACCTACCTACCTAATACAGAAAAATAAACACAGAGAATTAGGCAAAATGAGGAGACAGAGGAATGTGCTCCAAAGGAAGGAATAAGACAAATCCTCAGAAAAAGAACTAAATGTAGTGGAGACGAGCCATCTACTTGATAAAGGGTTCAGGGTAATGATCTTAAAAATATTCAATGAACTCTGAAAAAGAATGATGAACACAGTGAGAAGTTTAACAGAGAGTTAGAAAATACAGAGAAGATACCAAAAAGAGCTGAAGAATACAATAACTGAAATAAAAGATACACTCAAAGGAATCAATGAATTAGCAAACTTGGAAATCAGCCAAGCTGAACAGAAAAGAGAAAAAAGAATTTTTAAGAATCAGGATAGTTTAAGTGACCTCTGGGACAACATCAAGTGTACTAACATTCACATTAAAGGGGTCCCAGAAGGAAAAGAGAGAGAGAAAGGGGCAGAGAACTTATTTAAAGAAATAATATCTGAAATATTCCCTAAACAAGGAAAGGAAACAGATAGCCAGGTCCAGGAAGCACAGAGAGTATCAAACAAGATGAAACCAAAGAGGTATAAACCAAGACATACTGTAATTAAAACAGAAAAAAAAATAGAGAATATTGAAAGCAGCAAGAAAAAAGCAACTAGTTATATAGATAGGAACTCCCATGAGACTATAAGCTGACTTTTCAGCAGAAATTTTTCAAGCCAGAAGGGAGAGTAACAATATCTTCAAAGCGATGAAAGGAAAATACATACAACCAAGAATACTCTATCTGGCAAGACTATTATTCAGATATGAAGGAGAGATAGAGTTTTACAACCAAGCAAAAGCTAAAAGTGTTCAGCACCACTAAACCAGCTTTATAAGAAATGTTAAAGGGTGTTCCATGTAAATGGAAATGAAAAGAAATCTGGGGTAGTAATACTTAGATAAGACAAAATAGACTTTAAAACAAAGCCTGTAACAAGAGACAAAGAAGGGCATTACACGATAAAGGAATCAACCTGACAAGAAGATATAACAATTACAAGTATATATGCACCCAAAATAGGCACACCTAATACATAAAGCAAATATTAGCAAACATAAAGGGAGAAGTTGACAGTAACAATAAAAGTAGGGGACTTTAACACCCACTTATGTCAAAGGACAGATTATCCAGATAAAAGATCAATGAGAAAACATTGGCCTTGAATGACACATTAGACCAGATAGATTATATAAAACATTCCACCCAAAAGCTGCAGATACACATTTTTCCAAGTGTACATGGAACATTCTCTAGGATAGATCACGTGCTAGGCCACAAAAAAAGTCTCAGTAAATTGAATAAGATTGAAATCATATCAAGTAACTTTTATGACCACAAGAGTATGAGATTAGAAATCAACTACAGGGAAAAAAAAAAAAAAAACCTTGCAAAGAGAAATACAAACATCCACATCTTTGAGGCTAAAAAATATGCTACTAAGCAACCAATGGGTCACTAAACAAATCAAGAGGAAATAAGGAAATACCTGGAGACAAATGAAAACAGAAACACAATGATCCAAAATGTAGGACACAAAGCAAAAGCAGTTCTAAGAGAGTAGTTAATAGCGATTCAAGCTTACCTCAGGAAATAAGAAAAATTTCAAATAAACAATCTAACTTTACACCTAAGGGAACTAGAAAAAGAAGAACAAACAAATCCCAAAGTTAGTAGAAGGAAGAAATAAGTCATAAAGATCAGGACGTAAATAAATGAAATTAAGACTAAAAAGAATAGATCTCCTGGGGCTTCCCCGGTGGTGCAGTGGTTGAGAGTCCGCCTGCCAATGCAGGGGACATGGGTTCATGCCCCGGTCCGGGAAGATCCTACATGCCATGGAGCGGCTAGGCCCATGAGCCATGGCCACTGAGCCTGCACGTCCGGAGCCTGTGCTCCACAACGGGAGAGGCCACAACAGTGAGAGGCCCACGTACCACAAAAAAAAAAAAAAAAAAAAGATCTCCTGAAGACAATATTAGCAAACCAAATTCAACAATACATTAAAAGGATCATACACCATGATCAATTGGGATTTATCCCAGGGTTGCAATGATGGTCCAATATTTGCAAAGTAATTGATGTGATATACCACATTAACAAATTTAAGAATAAAAACTATATGATCATCTCTATAGATGCAGAAAAGGTTTTAACAAAATTCAACACCCATTTATGATAAAACTTTCAACAAAGTGGCTATAGAGGGAATATTCCTCAACATAATAAAAGTTATATATGACAAACCTACAGTCAACATCATACTCAACAGTGAAAAGCTGAGGTCACTTCCTCTAAGATCAGAAGTGAGACAAGGATGCTCACTCTCTCCACTTTTATGCCACCTAATATTGGAAGTCCTAGCCACAGCAATCAGATAAGAAAAAGAAATAAAAGGAATCCAAATTGGAAAGGAAGCAGTAAAACTGCTACTGTTTGCAGATGACATGATACTACATATAGAAAATACTAAAGACACCACCAAAAAACTCTAGAACTAATAACTGAATTCAGTAAAATTGCAGGATACAAATTAATATACAGAAATCAGTTGCATTTCTATACACTAACAATGAACTATCAGAAAGAGAAATTAAGGAAACAATCCCATTTACAATTGCATCAAGAAGAATAAAATACCTAGGAATAAATCTAAGTAAAGAAGTAAAAGACATACTCTGAAAACTATAAGATATTGATGAAAGAAACTGAAGATGACAAAAACAAATGGAAAGATATCTGTGCTCATGAATTGGAAGAATTAGTATTGTTAAGATGACCATACTACCCAAGACAATCTACAGATTCAATACAATCCCTATCAAAATACCAATGGCATTTTTTTACAGAATTAGAACAAATAATTCTAAAATTTGTATGGAAATACAAAAGACTATGAATAGCCAAAATAATCTTGAAAGAACAAAACTAGGTGTATCACACTCCATGGATTCAAATTATACTACAAAGCTATAGCAATCAAAACAGTATGGTACTGGCACAAAAACAGACAAGGGAGTCCAGAAATAAAGCCATACTTATATTGGCCAACTAATCTATGACAAAGGAGGCAAGACAATGGAGAAAAGACAGTGTCTTCAATAAGTGGTGCTGGAAAAACTGGCCAGCTACATGTAAAACAATGAAATTAGAACATTCCCTAACACCATACACAAAAATAGACTCAAAATCCTGGTGCATAGTAAGTACTCTCTAAGTGTGAGCTATTTTTATTATTCTCAAAGTAGAAAAACAGATGTTGGAAATTTAGTTTTTATTTATATAAAAATATCTAAAATTGCTTCATAATGAAAAACTTTAATGTACCTTATGAGGGACTTTAGAAAACATAAACTGAATGAATATACACATTTACTTTATCATCTGAGTTTAAAACTTCTGGATTAAAAAAATATATTATTGTGGTACCATGGTCAATGCACTGCTCCATTATTGAGCTAGGTTCAGACCTTATGCTAAAATTCTATGCTTCCTCTCTCTACATGTGAAAGAGGGAAGAGGGTAAGAGGTTACATGGGTTTTTCCTGGAAAAATGAACTGGTCTAACTTAACATGAGCAAACAAAATTGTCAATGCCTCCCTGAGTTCATACAAAATAATTGCACCCAACAAAAAGTATTTTGTTTCTCTTGCTCAACACTTTAATTTGTGGCTTGACCAATAGTTAAACAAATGAAATACCAGGGGAGGCAGATAAAAACTGCCTTTTTGTCTCAGATATTCTTCTTATTACAACCATTACACACATTTAAATTAAAGTTTTCTGCGGGAGAGCAAGCAGAACTGATGAAGGGAAAAAATCCCTAAACTCTAAAACAAGGGTTATTCAATGCTTTAACTGAACTCCCTGCCACTGACTAGCTAGCTCACCCCGGGCAAATCCTTTTACTTCTCTGGGGTGAGTTCCCTCACATATATAACTGTCCTGGACAATCTCTGAAATCTGTATCCTATTAGTAAATGCTATTAGTCTTACTCATTTGTATTCACCTTAGTTATTAGGGCCTATTATTGGGACTCAGTTTAATAGCTTGTAATTTAGCATTATTATGAGCTTCTAGCCTCAGCTTTCATTTTTGTCCTCTGTTATTCTATTACCAATCTCCTGTTTCACCATCTGTAGATCTATTTTTGGCAAATTCTTTCATATTCTCTAGGACAGGTGTTCTCAGACTCTAGCCTGCATCAGAATCAGCGGGGTGGGAGGAGGAGGGGACCTGTTAAAACACAGATTGCTGAGCCTGTGCCCTAGAGGTTCTGATGCGGTAGGTCTGGGAGAGGACCCAGAACTACACTACCCGCATCCAGGTCATCCAGGAGATCTGGATGCTGCAGACCCAGCAATCATGTGAAGACCTCTGCTCTACAGAATATGAAAAATGTTGATAAACATCATCTGAGGGCCACTAAGTAGCAAAAGTTACCTCAATGTAACTCTGAGAACAGCCACTCTGGCCTTCCAGCTCCACGTGGGTGAAGTTGACTTGGACTTGCTCTCCCAGCGGCTGCCTTATGGTATAGATGCACTGTCTGTTGTGTGTGAAAGGTCCGGACAGGTCAGCAGAGAGGAGACCCTCTGGGTCTGTGTAGTTCCCTCCACACTGCAGATCCACTGAAGAGAACACAGAAGCGAAGGGAAAGGTCACGTGGATGGCCGTTCCTCCAGCTCCCAGGCATGAGATACAATTTTTAAAAACTATACACACACACCCCATCACACACCCACTCTATTCACCCTCTACGGGCTTATGCCTTTCGTGACAAGAGTTTTCAGCTTGACACGTATTTGTGGGACGTCCACGTAGTGCCTAAGGAAACAGCTGTAGAAATGTGTGATCTAACTACCAATCTGACATCCTTTTCGACAAATTGCTTTTTAAATGCATTTATGCTCTCCTTCATTCCAAAGAGATCTGAGGCAGTTTATAAAATACATGTAACAGAATAAAATATATGACTAGAAAAATGAATCAGATTAAAGGAATAATGAATACAGAATAGCAAGACGCAGTCAGGGGAAATTTGCTATGCAGAGAGAACAGGTGTGACTACACAAATTACAGAAGGTCGGCTGCAGATTCACCCTGAAGCCGAAATAAATGGAGAAAGAAGACTAGTGAAAAGATGTTATTGTTATTTTTCCTGATATTGAGACTTAAAAAGTGTTTTTCCTGTGAATTCTCATCAGGGCACAATGATGTATGTTGAGAACAAAATCCGCTACAGCCCTAAAATAAAAGTCACAGAGCATTTCATTGTTTTTTGTTCGTTTGTTGGCTTATTTTAAGGTGTCAGTGCAAGTTAAAGGCATGATAGCTATAAAATCTGACACATCTCAAGATAGATTGCGTTTCTCTCCTATCTCTCCCAACAAAACACGGAATAACCCCTAGGGAACTGATGTCTGAATTATTTAATTTTAGGGACCTGACACATATCTACCATAATGTGGACCCCAGAATTTAGGGACCAAGGGATATTATAGCATTAATAATAGAACTCTGGGAAGAAAAAGAAAAAAATTTGGAACAATGAGAGAAATATTTATAAATACACATTATCAGTGTAAGTCAGTCATCTGCAGCCTCACATTAAAGTACAAGGCAACTGTAAGCATAGCACTGTCCTTCATATTTATATTAAGCTCCCAGTTACCAAGTTACTTACAAGGTGATGTTAAGTAGGTGATATGAAACCCTTGGTCGTTAATCTGGTTGTCGGAATGGAAATGAATCCTGGCAAAGGGACCCGTAGTCTGGAGTGGTGGGACAGACAGAGTGGTGCAGAATTTCCCAAGAACCGGGTCCTGATGCAAAGGACCATCTCGAATCTAAAACAAGAGAAGGGATCATTAAGTTCAAAGTGGTCAGATTTTAACAAACCCAGTCGTTTTGTACAGTAACGTCAGAAAACCCATCTTTACAAGTGACGACTCTGGGAGGCTCTCCTGTCACCTATGCATCTATCACATGCTTGGGGTTCAGAAAACGGTAATCTCCTCCCACCCATCGCTGATGCCTTCCGTTCTCTCTGAATTTTAACTCTGAGGCTGGGTGTACACTTTGAATTTTTCTCAATATTTCCTTTCCTAGGTTTCCCCTGCCCCAGATGTTTGTTTTGGAATGATACATTCCTAATGATCTAGATGAAGAAATGGATATATGCAAAGAAAACAGAAAAGGAATGACAGCAATGTCACTGATGCACAGCTTGGTCTAAATACTCAGGAGGATCAGAAGTGGAAAAGGAAGTAAAGTTAGATTAGATACAAGAAAACAGTTTTATGAACTTAAAAAGCGAAACTTTGATAGTAATTAAGTACTGCAATAATGACGATGTGACCTTAGAAAACCATTTTAATTGTTGGGTTTTAATCTCTTAAATAATTGTTCCAACGACTCTATGATTCTATTGTAACTGCAAATTCTGTACTGCATAGAACACCAAGGTACCAATGAACTAATAATATTTTAATATGGCCAATCTGTCCACTCAAGTTAATGGTTCTATTGGAAGCCAAGTTATAGGGCAGCATGACTTTGTTCCTGTAATTTAACTAGCTCCTTGAAATATTCTTGAGAGATGAGAGGCATTTCAGTATTATTGGAATGATTGGTTCTTTCCATTATACATATCCAGGAATTAATATGTAGGAATGAAAAAAATGCCTCTAATTTTAATTTGATAGAATATATTGAAATTAATTTCAAGAAAATTCACTTTAATGTGAACATTTAAAGGATTATCTTCCTGATATTTTCCAGAGAGGAAGATTTTCCAGTCATTCCCAAAGGTTTCAAATCCATTACACGTGTTAAATTACTAATGACTTTAACTTGTGAAGATTTCTGTTTGACAGCAATACCCTTCCATCCTTTATGACTAATTCCATAGCACTCCATTCTCCTCTAATAGACTTGGGAGCGCATATTGTCTTTTATCACTACTGCAAGGGGTAGTGAGATTTATGATGATAAACAAGACAGGAACAACATACGAACTCCATCTTCTCAATGATATTTTCAGTCTGCAAATGGAGAGCAGCATCTTTGATAGACCTACATGCTTATGGCATTTGAATATAACAGCCTTTTTTCCTCTTCCACATTTTAATCTTTTACTAATGATAAACTGGGGGGGCAGAGGGTGACTCCTCTCTTTCCAGTGACGATTATCAATACATCCCGCAAGCCACACCCTTTGGCAATCCATTTCAACACAATTGCTATTAAGTTGTCTTTCTTCATGGAACACTAGAGGCAACTTGTGAAACACCCTGTCAGTTTACAACAGACAACTGAAGATCTGAGTCTGCTTTGGAGAAGACAGCCATTCCTGGGTGTTGATTTCGTAAATTCTGCTGTTCCCATGGTAGGAGACTGGGCTTCCAGGAAATGACAGGGGAAGGCAGGGCAGTCTGCTTCCCAGATTTAAATGGAACCCACAAGAAGCAACAAGCTGGAACAGTTAAGAATAGGGAGTTAGCGGATATCCCCGGCAGTCCAGCGGTTAGAGCTCCGCGCTTTCACTGCTGAGGGAATAGGGAGTTGGCATCCTGCCTCTTGAAGAATACATCTAACTACTGCTAATAAACTGTGGTCATCCAAGGGCAGCACCAATCATAGTTCCTGGAGTTCTAATCACATCATGATAAGTTTTATCTAAATACAATTGTTTACCTCCAGATAATCTTTGCTGCAATCATCGCGGTGCTCCAGGCTCAAGGTCCCAAAGGTAAATGTTATCAGGAGACCAGGACTAGTTATCACTTTCCAGACACAATCTCTTCCTGGGGGATACTTCCCAGGATATCCCGGAGACTTAATAGAACCATAAGTTCCAGTCAGTATACCTCCACACTCTGAAATAAGAGGAAAAAATAACTTTACATGGGCATACAAGTTATAATTCACATAGAATTATCACAGCCTTTACTGTAAGAAGAAAAGCTGTGTTTAAATAACTGTGTGCAGTTTTGGACACACACATAAGTTAAGCAAGACTTTCTACTTTCCAGTTTGATAAAGTTATAAATCCAGGAGTACCGACTGATAAATAAATGAATCACCCATGCGTGGGTCTCTGTGCTTATTAGCCATCTCATGGTGACATGGCTCAACAGGCAGTGTTGAACTGTCTGAAAGATGAATAATGGATGACAGATTTATTTTTTCGCTTTGAAGGAGATTAATTTCTGTACATTAACTCTTTTTTTTTATATTGAAGTATAGCTGATTTACAATGTTGTGTTAGTTTCAGGTAGACAGCAAAGTGATTCAGAATATATGAATATATATTCTCTTTCAGATTCCTTTCCATTGTAAGTTATTACAAGATACTGCGTATAGTTCCCTGTGCTCTACAGTAAATCCTTGTTTATCGGTTTTATGTTCAGTGGTGTGTACCTGTTAAACCGAAACTCCTAATTTATCCCTCCCCTACCCCGTTGTACATTAACTCTTAAGAAGTTCTGGAACTTCTATCAGCCACTATGCCTTTCAACAAACCAGATAATTTTATACATTAGAAGAGTTAAGTGTGACGTAATGTTCATTTGAGAAGGTTTCTTAACACTGTGATATAGTTATACCGTTCATTTTATAAATGAAGAAATTCAAATGTCTATGGGTGGTTGAGCCACTTTCCCAGGAATGGGGTGAGGGGAGGATAGGGCCAGGCTTTCTGACACCCACTGCACCACCACCCGCCAGCCCCCTGAAGTTGCATATCATCTGGGGCGGCTACTGTATGCTACTGTAAAATAGGAAAACAGAAATCTAGATATAAGAGACTGCAGTAAATATACATTAGAAAAAAAATAAAACGAAGTGACATTTTAGATGTGCAGGTTATGATATTTACATAGCTATGCAGGTTATTTAAAACAAGTTTTGCTACCAAGGCGAAAAGTAAAACATTTAGCTACATGAGTCTCACTATTCCTAATGAGAAAACATCTCAGCTGCTCAGAGGAAGAAAAGGGTTTTAAAACTTAGTACTTAAAAAAATTATCATATGGGTCAAAAAATTAAAATACCATAAGCAAAGTAAAGTGTTAACGGCAAACTGGGAAAAATGTAGTATATAATACAAAGAGTTAGTATCTCTAAAATACGAAGAGCTTCTAAAAAGAAGAGATATAAACAAAGAGTTCACTGCAAAGTGAAAAGTACCTCCTGATGTAATTATTTTTGCAAAAACAAAACAAAACAAAACTGAATATGATCAAACTCTCTCTGTGTGCATTTCTCAAATTGCAGTGCAGGGCAGCGGGGCCCAAACAAGAGTAGCAATACTCTTGTATATCAGCTGGGTGAAAGAAACAGAACTCAGAATTTGGGGCTACTAAAGTGGCTGGGATTTTGGAGCAGGGTATTATAGAGAAATCAGCTGCATGAAAATAGCACCAAAAAAAATTTACACAAGTGTCCTTGGGTCCTTAGCTGAATGCTAAGCTGTGCACACACAGGGGAAGACTGCAGACTAACAGAAACTAGGAGACAAAGCCAAAACCTTTGTGTGTAATTTGAGTCCCAGGAGAGGAGGGAGGAAGAAATGACAGAAGCAGAGAAGAAAACCACATGATCATCTCAAGAGACTTAGAAAAAGTATTTAATGTTTCAATATCCATTCATAATAAAAATTCTCGGCAAGCTAGGAATAAAAGGTGTGATGGTTTAAAAATGTTCATAAGTTCTTTGGCACTTTTCCCATTGAGAGATGGGATCTACGTCTCTTCCTCTTGAATCTGGGTTGGCTTGTGACTGCTTCAACAAATTTTTTTCTTTTTGTTTTTTGGCCGCACTGCACAGCTTGCGGGATCTTAGGTCCCCGACCAGGAATTGAAACAACGCCCCCAGCAGTGAAAGCGTGGACTCTTAGCCACTGGACCGCCAGGTAATTCCCGTGACTGCTTCAACCAATTAAAAATATGGCAGAAAAAACACAATATGACCGCTAAGGATAGGTCAATAAAAGCTATGCAGCCCCTGCCTGGTTCTGTTGTAATGCTTGCTCTGAGAAGCCAATTGCCGTGAAAGAAGTTGCACTACTCTAAGGCCACCATAGGAAAGGGGCTCCACGTAGGCACTCAAGTCAGCAGCCTGGCTGACTTCTCACCCAGAGGCCAGCCTCAGCTGTTAGCCCTATGAGTGAGTCATCTTGGGTTTCCAGCCTCACTGAGCCTTTAGATGACTACAGTCCCAGCCAATATCTCATTGTAACTGCTTAAGAGATCAAGTGATAATTGTCGTGCTGGGACCCTTCCAAATTCCTGGTCCACAAAATCAGAAACATAAGAAAATGATGAATGCTCTACAACACTAAATTTGTGGGTAATTTGTTATCCAGCAATAATAATTCAGAGTGAACTTCCTTAATGTCATAAAAGTTCTTTACAAAAACTTCCGGCTAAAACATTACATTTAAAGGTGAAATATTGAACATTTCCCCATGAGGTTGGGAACAAGACAATGATACCCACTCCATCACTTTTATTCAGCATTATATGAGATGTCCTAGCCAAGAAGATAAATTAGTCAAGGAAGAGGAATAACAGTTAACAAAGATTGGCAAGGAAGTTGGAAAACAGATGACATATGCGCAGGTAACATCACTGTGTATGTAGAGAATTCTAAAAGACTCTACCAAAGAAAATGATTAGAATTGATGAATGAATTTAGCAATGCAGCTGGATTCAAAACAAAATATTTTAAAATATTTATACATAGAATACTTCTATATATTAACAAAAAATGAAAAATAAAATTTTAGAAAAATAATATCACTGAACATAGCATAAAACATCAAATAGCTAGAGAAAATATTAATAAAAGCAGCGGAATGCTTAAGCACTGAGATCTATAAACCATTGCTAAATTAGAAGAGAACTAAGTAAATACAGACAGTCTATGTTTATGGATTGTCAGGGTCAACATTTGTAAGAGGTCATTTCTTCCCAAACTGATTATAGATTCAATACAATGCCAACAAAATCCCTGTAGATTGTTGGGGGAATTTAACAGGTTGATTCTAAAATTTATATGGAAATGTAAAGGATCTAGCTTATTTTAAAAGAACAAAGTTAGAGGTTTTACACTACCAGATTTCAAGCGTCGGTACGAAGCCAATGTGGCACAGGATAGATAAATAAGCCAACAGAAAAGATGAGAAATTCCAGAAATAGATCCACGGATTTACTGATGGGCGAACCGGAGGTTCAGTGTGTGGTTCTATTTTTTTATATGCTTAAAAAATTCATAGTAAAAAAGTTTAAAAAAGAGTACCCAAACCCAAATAACAACAGAAGGAACAAATCACCATGTGACATTAAGATAAAAAATACTAAGTGAAGGAGGAGACAATGTCCCCAACGCCCCACAGTATGTACTAGCAGGGGCTATAAAGATGCTGTTCAGTAGTTTCACAGGGGATGCTTAAAGATGCATATTTTTTAAACTCTTTCAATTCATCTGAATTGTATTATCTCTGAACACAAAATGAAAGTCCAGTTCAGTTTAGATTTACTTGATTTTAAAATAATTATAAAAATCATATATCATTAGATCTCAAAACAGCTAACGTGGGCTTCCCTGGTGGCGCAGTGCTTGAGAGTCCGCCTGCCGATGCAGGGGACGTGGGTTCGTGCCCCATCCGGGAAGATCCCACGTGCCGCGGAGCGGCTGGGCCCGTGAGCCATGGCTGCTGAGCCTGCGCCTCCGGAGCCTGTGCTCCGCAACGGGAGAGGCCACAACAGTGAGAGGCCCGCGTACCGGAAAAAAAACAAACAAACAGTTAACGTATCCAAAAATCTAATACTGATCAAGAAAATTTAATAACCTCAAGAATTTGCTTTATTTCTCTCCATGTTTACACTTACCTGGTGGCTGTGTTTCCCATCTTACTGTAAAGCCTCTCTCATTTCTTAAATGTTCAGAATAGAAATGAAAATAGAGGGCGTTGTCACTACTGAGGAGTTCGTGATGGGGGATGGAGCCACAGAACCTTCCAAGCTGAAATGCCGCAGAGGAATCCCCATCATGAATCTGAAGAAACTCGTGTGGACAATTGTTCACTGATTCTAATCGGAAAAGAGTGAAAGTGATCCGCAGCACCTAAAAATATAAAGGTCGCAAGAGACTATTTTTCATTTCTATGTTAGTTCTAAGGTGTTTCTCCTACTAGTTGGAAGCATTTATATAGAGTCCCTTTCAAGAGATGGATCTATAATTTCCTAAGTATTCACAAATACATATGACAATTCTATATATTAAAATGACTTGTGTTAAAAATTGCTTAGACCTAACTTGAGCTAATGTCAAAAATATTAATATTAATGAAATAGATTTTTAACAGCTTTATTGAGGTATAACTGATATAGAAAGAACTGCACATATTTAATGTGTACAGTTTGAGAAGTCTAGACATATGTAAACACCTGTGACACCATCACCACAGTCAATGTGATAGACATAACCAACACCTTCCAGTTTCCTTCTCTCTCTCTCTCTCTCTCTCTCTCTCTCTCTCTCTCTCTCTCTCGGTGGTAAGAACACAACATGAGATCTATCCTCTTAAATCTTGAAGTGCACAATGCCGTATTGTTATCTCGAGGCACTATGTTGTACAGCAGATCTCTAAAACTTATTCACTTACTGTAACTGAAACTTCATACCTGTTGAGTTGTTATTCAATGGGTTAATGAAATAGATTTCAGTAAACTGTCAACTTCATTAAACAAAGGCACTCCAAATGTCTAGCTAACAGTGCTTTCCAAATCAGTAAAATATAACATTTAAACATCTACCTTGAATTAAATTTAACTGACTAATAACCTGTAGCGTGTAGCATACCCACAGTTCATCAGTGACCCCCAGAGATGCTGATTCCTCAGGGGTCTCTGAACTTCTCAACTGATGCCCAGCCTGGATGGACGACCTCGGGTGTAGACAGTAAACACGGTGTAGGCAAGTGTAAAGTGTGCTAGTCTTTGGCGGTTGGATGTCATTGAGAGATGAGTAATACCAACAGCAGACATCATGGGAAAGGTACCATGAAAAGTTTTGAGTATGCAAGTAGGTGAGAATAAACATACAAATGTATCTTCAAGTTAAAATATTAGAATGTGCAGACTTAAATATAGTAATATAATTAATGAACCATAAAAGATTTTGTGCTGACAACCTCATTTAAAACAGCCAAACTACCAAAAGGAGACTGTTGGATCTAATTTATGATCTAAAACCACAACAGCATTCAGCTCATGGAAAAGGGTATCAGGATATTTTTGAAATTCTGTGCTAGGGTATTTTTAAGATTTGTTACTCAACATTACATCATTTTTGTCCTTGAAGCAATTTCAATGAAAATCAAATAAATGTTTATGAATTGAACTACCCTTATTTCAATATTATGTAAACTGTATTATGTAAACTTTGATGGGGATAAGAAGATATAAAAATCACAATAATCAAGAAAAACAGCATGAAGTGTTTTACAGATTCACAATAAATGCATTAAAATTTTTTCACAAAGTGATTTTTTCTTGAAAGAAAGATGTTTTCAATGTCAGGAAACAGAATTCATGAAAACTAAATGGAAGGAAGGAAATTCACATAACATACCCACTGGGAGACTGATTTTGGAGTTTATTCTATTGTGGGGTCACCAGGCCCCAAAGAATCCTTGCTCCTCAAGGGAAAAAATATTTCTGACCTTGTACAATGACCTCTGTAACATTAGCTTGCTGGGAAAAATTAATAGGATTTCAAGGGAAAGCCTTAGCTATTCAGACATACAACTTTATTTTAACGAGTCCACGTGTTGGTTGAGAAATAAGTATTTGGAAAAGTCTGAGTAATTAATATTGGAGATAAAAGCACTAAAATCCTTGGGCTCGGATCTTAATCTGAAGAGTGTTTGCACGGCAGTTCCACCACTGGAGTCGAATGGCCTGGGTTCAAGTCCCTGCAGGCCACTTACAGACTGCGCGCCCCTGGACAGATTTCTCAGCTGCTCAAGGGTAAAATGAGGATAAGAATTCTTATCTTTCAGGGTTATGAGAGTTACACTGCGATGATTAAGTGTATGTGAAGCAATTAGCATAGCACATCGGCACAAGCAACGCCACAGAGAAAACCTGGATAAGGAAACCACCTTAATAATAATCAACATAACACTGAGTGATTGTTACCATCTCGGTAGCAACATGACTGTACAAATTACTGGCTTGCTGTCGGCCAACCCATGTAGCATCCGTAGTGGACAAAGCATGGACTTTGAAAGACAAACTTGGCTTTGAAATCCAACTAGTCCAATTACCAGCTAAGGAATGTTTTTAAAAAATTACTTATCTTCTCATAGTTTCCATTATTTCATCTATAAAATGAGGATACTAGTACTTTAATTCAAAGAATTAGTATAAAGTTTTGAGAAAGGTTTACAAAATACTCAGCCCAATGCCTGATACTTAGAAAGTCCTCAATATAAGGTATGCTGATAGTTGTAGATAATTAGTATATATATAGTACAGATAATTCAACTATCATATAGTTGAATTATCATTATGTGTATTTTATGTAATATATACACATACTACATGTTCATACATATGAATGAAGTGTACATTTGGATGGGAGATACCGTATTTACCTTTCCCTCTTCGGTTCGGATAACCCAGAAGCAGTTCACGTCATGGACATAACCAACATTAGGGCTCATGTAGCTGAAGCTTCCATTCATCCCTGAGAGGAACCCTCCACAAACTGCAAAGGAAAAGAAGATGAACTGTGCTTTTCAGACGCTCTGGAAAGGCTCGCCCTGCTGCCGAAGCTTTCAGAGAACTCTGAGTAATTCTCGTTGGAGACAAAAGCCCTGCCATTCTTTCTTCTCCCCCGTCTCCCTTCAACATCCACCCAAATCCCACCTCGTGTTCAAAGCCCAGCTGATGTCTCCTCCTCTCCGCCTGAATTTCCCTGCCTCTTGGGGTTTTCTCCGGCACCCATTCCCTCTGTCTCTGTGACACCTGACACACTTTAATTCTTATCTTTAGCTCCCGTCTCTCCTCGGCCGTTGTGTATCGTCTTGTCTCCTCAACTGGAAGGTAAGCTGATAATAGGTGCAGACTGTTTTATTTTCTGCTTGCTTATTTCTCCACAGGCTCTACTAGAGTTGTAAACACACAGCAGTCTCAATAAATGTCCCGATTCAGAATCAGGAGGAATGAGGGAGGGGTGGAGGTTTTATGGAGGAGGCTGAATAAGAAGTACTCCTGAGGGACAGATACATTTGGATGGGAAGCAAAGAAGAATCTGGAGAGGTTTGGGGAGAGAAATTTCCCAGATAAAGGAATACAGCCGAAATGCGGTGGCATATGGAATCAAGAGAGAAGGAAATCTGTCTGGCTCGAAAGGTGTATTTTTAGGGAACCAGTGAAAAATAAGGTTAGATGGATAGGGTGAGGCCTGGTTATAGAGGATGATTGAAAAACAGTCCCAAACTTTATTTAACAGACAAGAGGGAGCCACTGTGTATTTGAGAGCAGGAGCGTGACGTGATTACGTGTAATATTCCCGGGAAATGAAACGTCTGCTATAGAGAAAACTCTCTCTTAGAGAACTACAATACCTTTAGCATATTTTGTTTTCAAAGTGGACATAATGAAAGTGGCAAATATGGATTTAATTTTTCCTTTGATGAAAAGGTTTTTATGGCTTAAATTGAAATATATATTTACCTTGTGAATTTCATACCATTTCTGCAAGGGAAGACTTAGTTCTAAGCCTTTGAGCAACAGAACAAGAAAGCAGGTTCAAAATCTGCAGCAGGACACACTCAAGGATGATACTTCTAACCTGTGAGCATCTGTCGTACAAGAAATGCTGAGCGTACCTTGCTGGGGAATCTGACAGAGAGATCCAGTCCAGAAACGTGTGCATTCACAACTGAAAGCATTAACGCCATCAACACAGGTTCCCCCATTCAGACAGGGGTTGCTCAGACATTCATTGATGTTTTCTGTGCAGTTGATACCTGCCCAACCCGATTCACAATTACAAAGATAACCAGAGACTGTTTCCTAAGGGCAGAAGAAACATAATGTCATAGAACAAAGGGATAGACAGTAAACTTAAACCAAGCCAAATGATAAAGAACAGCAGTGCTGTGTATTCTGTGTAGAAGGTGTCGAACCATAAGCATCTTCCAGTAGCCTAACTTGTACTGATTCATTTAAACGGTAATTGCAAAGTATAAGAAATCAGATGTATTTGGGTCAAACTGCAGGCTTTGTTTTACCACTTTGTAAATCACTGAGAGAAAAAATGAACTCATTGGTTTTTCCTGGGAACTAAAGTTATTACCTACCTTTTACCTGAAAGTTATTGACAGTTCTTTATCTTAAGTTTGAATCATTACCTTAAAATCTATGAATCATAGAAAACATATTTCTCAGAAGTGAAACTAAAATTACTCTCCAGTACGCAGTCTCCCCAGGAAGAGCAAAGGACTCACTTGGCACTGTCCATTTAAACAGGGGTGACTCAGGCAAATGTTACTGAGCTGCACACATCCATTTGGCCCATAACCGCTTCCAGTATATCCCGGCAGACAGGTGCAGACAGGTAAGGAACCTGTTTAGAAATACAAATGGACGCGTAAATACAGGTCCCCTCCATTCTGACCCAGTAACAAAGCTCAGGCTCTGTCCTCTAAACAAGGAGTCGTCCAAGTCTACACGTCCCCAGGGGCAGACAAGGCGAGGTGTGAAGAGAAAATACGAGAATCTTTTTTTTTCTAGTTTTTATCTTAAGAATAAGAAAGACATGACACATTTTCAATATTTATTTGCAGGTTGACACTGGTGCTGTCAGCCTGTATGTCATGGTCCTGAGTTGTGTACCAATGGGAGGCATGCCAAGGAAAAGGGGAGTTTCTTATCATGGAGGGCTTGACAGCAGGAAAGAGCATTCCTCTGAGGACAGTGTCTGTTGCAAGCACTGTACACATACTGACTAACTTGATCCTCTCAAGAACCCTATAAATAGGTACTGTTATAATTTCCATTTACAGATGAAGACAAAGCACAGAGAGATCAAGTGCCTTTCATCAGGGACACACAGCTAGAACATGGTGGAGCCACGGGAAAAGTAAAATCCAGTCTTCTAGAATTCACGCTCCTAACCACTTCAGTGGGCTGTTAGTCATTTAATAAACACTTAAAGAGTTATACACATATATACATGCATATATACACACATATATTCTTGCATATATGTGATATGACAAGTTAGCAAAAGTAAAAGTGGTATTTTGAAATAACGAGAGATATGATACGTTATTCAATAAATGGAGTTGGGGTCACCTATTTGGACAAAAATATCAAATTAGACCTCTATTTGACACTATAGATAAAAACAAATCTTAAAAAGATCAAAGATTTTAATATTAAAAATAAATGAGAGTACATGTACTTGACTATTTTTAAAGAGTTTGGTAGGGAAGACCAAATTCTCCCCAAATTTAAAGATAAAAACAAATCTTAAAAAGATCAAAGATTTTAATATTAAAAATAAATGAGAGTACATGTACTTGACTATTTTTAAAGAGTTTGGTAGGGAAGACCAAATTCTCCCCAAATTTAAAGATAAAAACAAATCTTAAAAAGATCAAAGATTTTAATATTAAAAATAAATGAGAGTACATGTACTTGACTATTTTTGAAGAGTTTGGTAAGGAAGACCAAATTCTCCCCAAATTTAAAGATAAAAACAAATCTTAAAAAGATCAAAGATTTTAATATTAAAAATAAATGAGAGTACATGTACTTGACTATTTTTAAAGAGTTTGGTAGGGAAGACCAAATTCTCCCCAAATTCTTGGGGTCTTTAGGGAAGACCCCAAAAGAAAACATTTACCTTTTTGACTAAATAAAAATTTTAAACTTCTAAATAGAAAATACAACCAAAAAATTAAAATAAAAACAACATCCAGGAAAAGTACATGTAAAACATAAGATAATGAGATAATATCCTCATAGTACCTAATGAAATGTTACAAATCAATAAGAAAGCAGATGAACAAAGGACATGAAAGAAAAGTTTTAAAGGGCCAGTAAATATCTAAAAAGTATTCATTATGAATTATTAGTAATCAGAAAGTTTTTTGATTTAATCAAAATTAAAATAATGAGAAGGCAATTTTTGCCTATAAAATTGACCAAAACGAAAACTAGCAATAGTACCCCTTATTGTCAAGGGTGGGGTAAATGTATATTTTCACACACTGTTAAATGAGCATATAAACTGATACATTTTCTGGGAGAAAATTTAGTAATATGTATGTATTTTTTAAATTGTAGGAGGTGAAGCTTCTTTTATGCAGCACAGCAGACCCCGTTGGTTTTCACCCTAGATCCATTTGCCCCTCCTTAGTAGTGAACTCCTTATTTTAACTGGGGGCATGGGCACCTGAAATAAAGATTACATTTCCCAGCTTCCCTTGCAGCCAGGCTCAGTGGAGCCAAAGGCCCAGAAAGGGGAGTCCTTAAAGAGAGTGGACAGGTCCTCCTTCCTCCTTTTCTCCTTCCTGCTGGAATACAGTCATGCATCTATCAGCTGGCTTAATTATCTTGGGAAATAATTGCAAAAATTAGAGCAGATAATAAAAGAGCATAGCCTATTGCATTTTTTAAAATCCAAATGTATAGTTTTAGAACATGGATTAATTTTTGGTTTGAAGACCAAAGTAAGAATTTTGAAAATAGAGGATTTTGATTTTAAAATGTTGATTTGCTTTAGAAGGTCATATTAAAATACCCCAAACCAGAGGGAGAGACGAGTCATTACCCAGAACCAAGGAGCACGACGCGAGTGGGTGGCAGCCTCCGTTATTGACCGAGCAGAGGTCTATGAGGGCGCAGACTCTTCCATCGCCCTGGTACCCTGATCACAGCAAGAGCAGGGGCATGAAAAGCAACGTCAGGAATATGCAAGAAGAATCCCAATCTGAGAATCAAGTATCACAGGAACCAGACCAACCACAGATCTTCTACCATCAAAACAGAAAATGTAAATGTAATATGTCATAAATAAAATTCCATAGTTAAGAAAATGGACAGGGACTTCCCTGGTGGCGCAATGGATAAGACTCCACACTACCAATACAAGGGGCCTGGGTTCAATCCTTGGTCAGGGAACTAGATGCCACATACATGTCGCAACTAAGAGTTTGCATGCCATGACTAAGGAGCTGGCGAGCCGCAACTAAGGAGCCCACCTGCCACAACTAAGGAGCCCACATGCCGCAACTAAGGAGGCCTGAAGCCACAACTAAGGAGCCCACGAGCCACAACTAAGACCCAGTGCAACCAAATAAATAAATAAAAGAATAAATATTAAAAAAATAAAATGGACAACAAGAATTAGGAAACTGATTTCAGAAACAACATTCAGGGTTGTTTCTAATGACACAAATAAAACTAAGAAGACAAATGAAACTACTGGGAGACTTAGAAAGTGCTGACACTAAGGAAGTTGACATTTTTTAATTACAGTGACTTTGAAGATCTTGGAGCTGAATTATTCTAAAAGTCCAAAGTACTGTTATTTCATGTTAATAAAACATACAGGTTTCAGTTTACCCCTTAGAACTCCCTGAACTTCTTGGATAGTAACTCAGTTTAGATTAGAGAATAGGAGTCATGACTTCTTTCCGGAAGAGAAGGGAAGCTCACATGTATGGTATGCCTACTATTATGTCTGTTATTAAGTAAACTTTATATGGAAAACATCTCATGAGTTCATTATATTAATAAATTATTTGTGGTAACAATAGTCTGTGATCCATAGAGAAAATCTGTCAAGTTCTGCATTATCTCAAGAGGCTATTTCACAGTTTGTAAAGGCTTATTGTTTTCCACTGATATTCAAAATATGTTTTCTTTCTTTCTTATAACATAGCTGAACTAATGTGCCCTGGATCCATAAGTTAAGTAAAACTTTTTGCCCTATTCAGTTTGTCTCCTTAGACGTAAGTCATATTTACAACGGAACACAAGAGCCTGTTTTCAAATGCATGTTTTGCCTGTAAGGGTATCAGGAAATTTGGTGTAGCACCTGGTGGACAGGGACGACAGTGGTAAGAGCCAGGTGTGTTTATACACGCAACAGGTGGAGCCACAGAACAACCGCCATTGCTTATCTCACATTCATTGATATCTTCACAAATGTATCCATTTCCTTGCCAGCCTAGAAAAACAGGTTTGAAAAGTTAGCTCTTCAATAGTTAAAAACACATGAAAACCTGCTTAACTGTGTAAGGAACCACTGATTAAAATGAGATATACTCTACCTATCAGATTGGCAAAACTTGTTTTAAATACTTACGATCAAATTCCGGCAAAGAGGTGGGCACATGGGGTAGTCTTATATGCTGTTAGTCAGAAGTTAAATTAATAAAACCTATCGGGAAAGAGATCTAGGAGTATTCATTTAAAATTTTAAAATACATACCTTTTGACTAACAATTCCACTTCTTAAAACTTATTCTGCAATGATAAAACTATCAGTACATAAAGATGTAGGTAAGCTGGTATCTACTGCAGCATTGTTTAATGGGAAAAAAAACTCTCAATGGTCTATAGGAGCATAGCTGAAAATATTATGACTCATCTATACCACTGGATGCTAAAAGCTATTTTAATAACATGTGCACACACATTGAAAGAATTTTCCCTTATGTATTTTAATTGAAAATACCAAATTTTAGAAATATATGCAGAGCTGTGATCCCAGTTTGGGGAAAGAATTGTTTTTAAACCTGCATATAGGTCTGTGTGTTTGTATGAGTGAAGGAAAAGGCAGAAGAGGAGAGAACCAGTTGCTAAGAGTGGTCTCATCAGGAGAAGGGGCTTGAAGAAGGAAGGGATTATCATGTTACTTGAGACACAGCTGTTTTATTCAACTGTTGAGTTGTATTACTCAATTGAAATGATTTAAAATTATAAGAATTTTTAAAACATTTTAAATCCTTTAAAATATTTATTTTCTTTGATCTAAGTAGGGACCCCTTCTAAAAATCTACCTAAGAAAATTATCGTATTTGTGGGTGAATAATTGAATGCATAGAAAAAAGCTGGAAGGAAATACGTTCAAACATTAGTGGTGGTTCTGAGTGATGACTATATTTTTTTTCTGTTGTTTTTTTCATAATTTTATAGTTTCTTTATATTTTTTAAGAGCATATATTGCTTTGATATTCAGGGAAAACTAAGGTGACTGACAGGAAAACAAAAAGTTTGTGTTTCTCTTTTTCCTCTCCAACAATGAAAAGAAAAATGTAAGAACACCTTTGCCCAGGTTATACTTTAAATGATTTACTTTTCTGATTTCTAGTTTTTAAAGACTGTCATTGGCAAATTACCTTCAAGAACATGATTATTTGCACATTTTGCTTGCCCCTGAGAACTAAGAAGGAAAAGGTCTTGACGTGTTTTCTTCGATGTCTTTCTAGTTGTACAAGATCTAAACACGTAAGATGAAGAAAGTCACTAAACCAGACATTGCTAAGTGAACCAACAGGCACGTGAGGTTCCCTGGCAAGAGAGGATAAGGGAGAACCCAGCAGCTCAGCTCTCACCCAGAGCCAAGCAGACCTGGGTTTGGATCCTGACTGAGGCTAAGCTCTTAGATCTTGGGCAAGTTATTTACCTTCTCTGAGGTTCAAGTTTTTACACTTCGAAATGGGAATAACACTAATTCCTACCGTTTCTTGTTTCTGTTGTAGCTGCATGAATTAGAAATTGCCTAGCACAGTGCCTTAATGACATTCTCATAAGGAATAGCTGCCGTTATTATATTCTCCTTGGGTTCCGCTTTCTAAGAACACCCAGGGAGTGCAGACGGGCCTTGTAAACTCTCTGGGGTCTGGTCGATCGCTTACCAGTGCACCCAGAGCAGTGCTCAGCTCACAGTAGGTGCTCTGCAAGCATGCCTTGAAGGGAGGATGGTGATCTCACAGTAAGAAATGAAGCTTTGACTCAAACCCAGGCAGTCTCTGAGCCCTGAGTCCACATTCTCAGGGACCTACCCTGGAGGTTCGGTCTCTCTGGGTCTGTGATGGAGCTGGACGACCCTATTTACAGCCAGGCCCCAGGGTCTTCTAACGACACACCCAGGTGAGGACTACTGGACTCCAGTGAACACAGTCAGAGCTCAGTTTGCCCAAGTCTACAATCATCTGGTTCATACGAAACGTGGGACCAGAGCACATGTCTTTTGATCTCAAGTCTAATCGGTTCACAGCCATAGCAACCAAACGTTTGACCTCCCGAACTCTATGGCTAACCCTGGCCCCGAGATCTGACTCCGGCACACTTTGGGACAAACCCCCCATTTCTTCTGTTGAATTGCTGCAGCAGTAAGATGGCCTGGAGCGGGATTTAGTGCATCAGGACATGAAAGTGGATCGGAAGCTGTCCTGAAAATGGCATTCTTATCCCTCGGCAGTGGAAGGAACTTGGTTCTGGCGTTTTGCCTGGCTGCCAGGCATCTGTGGCCGGGTGGGGACACGTCCATATACCTGCGGGACAGGCGCCACAATAGAAGGAGCCCGGCGTGTTGAAACACTGCACAAGCGCTGAGCAGGGCGGAGGCCAGAGGCTGCACTCGTCTCTGTCCAGCGTGCAGGCCATGCTGTTCGACGGGGCCGTCCACCCGGCATCGCAGAGGCAGCTGTACTTGGGCTGGCAGGACGACAAGGGTGTGAGAAAAAGCAATCAAGGAAAATGAGCATGAAAAGCCTTTGAAAATCTCTCCAAGCCCACAGCTGATCTTTCCTCTAACGTTCATTTCCACGAGACCAATCGAGTGGCTTCTCTTTTTCTTCCCATATGATTAAGCATTTAGACCAGACCATGAAAAAAAGAGAAACGGCTTTATTTTAGAATAAGGGAAACCTGTCATTTGCCCCCAGAGATGCCTGGGAAAGAGTAACAACAATCAAGAGCTATAAGTCAATATAATTAAAGTCAATCAACTCAGCCTGCTCTGGTTTTAGAGGGAAAAACACCCATGTAGGCACAGACCTTGGAAAGTCAATTCTGTTTGTTTCCTTTTTGAAGGTTCCACCCACCACCACCCCTCTCACCACGGCTGGAAGGGAACCATTTTCCATCACATGGGCAGAAAAATAGAACTAAAAATAAAGACCGGAAGGTCTCCAGCAAGGCCAAGTGGGCCAGGGCTGGGTGACCTTGAAGGCCAGGAATCAAGGTCGCCAGGACCCAGAGCACAGGGGACGCTCAGGGAAGTGGAGTCTGCAGCAGTCACAGGGGCTCAGGGGCCAGAAAAATCCAGATTCCTTAAAATGGTTGCAAACAAGGGCAGGCCTTTTGTGTTGCCATGTCTTGTCAACGTTAAAACTCACAAGGCCAAGAGAAGGTCATGCCTCACAGGGAGATTCATGGACGAATCATAAAAAAAGAAAGCTCGGATTTATATAATGAAATCAACCTCTGGGTCCCGTTTTCTGTTTATTTATAGACAACGGTCACAACCTTCCTCATCTGAGGCCAGCTTAAGGGCAGGACGTGGCTCCCCTCTGCAGCCCCACAGGGTCCAGCTTGTACACAGCTACGCAGAGCGAGGAACTAATACCCAGGCCTCTCCCGAGGGGTCCCGCTCCGGAAGACACCCACCTCTCCAGCCTGCACTCGGACCAGATCCTCGCAGATGCCGTGGACACAGCGCACCTGGGAACCCCCCTCACAGTCATCGTATTTGGATGCACACTGGGGGCCGTGGGTGTCAGGCGAGCAGAGACAACTGTTGGTCACACAGAGCACAACGTCAGGACCTGTTTCTTAGCGTCAATAAAAAAAATAGCAGTAATTCCGATTGCGGGTCAGTGATCTTCACGTGGAATCATAAACCAGCAAACCAGACTTCCTGGCTGGCGTCTTGGGAGAAAATCACCGTGTGCTTCTTTAAGTGGCAGATTGAGTAAACGTGTTATCATCTCAAATATGGGGTGAGAGGGCACGACTACCACTATAAATTCTTCTGCTATCAGGTCATCAAACAGTGCTTTCAAAGGTCAGCCATCTATAAACTAAGGGGGACGGAGTTCATCGGGACGGTAAAGGGAGAGATCATCGCAGCCGTTCATAGGCCAACCAGCTGGACACGCCAGTAAGCACAGGTGACCTTGACTGAACGGATAAATTCCCGAATATTCTCTAGGCTTGCATAACCTCACGGACAGTGGTATATCCACATCTCAGAGTCTATGATGATGATGATTATACAAGGGCAACACTTCTATCCATAAGACAGGAGTTAACATAGTAACATGTCTTTCATTATCACATTGTAACTCACAAGATGTAATTAACACATATTACCTAAACTAGCTGTGGGTGTTTTGTCATGAGATTTCAGTTCAGTAATAATCAAATAAGCGAAGTTGTTTTAAGCTATGGTAATCTTAAAGTTGCTGCGTTAGTTTTATATCTGTCCTGCAGCTTCAGAGGGAACGTGGATGGTGTGAGATGGCTGGGGGAAGTGGGTGGGGGAGGTGGAGGAATCGCTGAGCTACACTTCTTTACACAGGTCTGAGCACAGCTGATGGAGTGAGAGCCAGGCCCGCAGGGCACTGTTTGCCTGACTTGAGCCATGCTGGCCATTGGGGCCGAGGGCAGAGTCAAGGTACAAGGAGGACCTGTGTGGCCATGGACCGTGAACTAGTTTCTGAGTGTTCTGGAAAAGGGGCCGGTCTACCTGGTAAAGAAACTTTTTTTTTTTTTGGCGGTACGCGGGCCTCTCACTGTTGTGGCCTCTCCCGTTGTGGAGCAGCACAGGCTCCGGACGCGCAGGCTCAGCGGCCATGGTTCACAGGCCCAGCCGCTCCGCGGCATGTGGGATCTTCCCGGACTGGGGCACGAACCCGTGTCCCCAGCATCGGCAGGCGGACTCTCAACCACTGCGCCACCAGGGAAGCCCTAAGGAAGCTCTTTTAACGATACGTGCTGAGGCACAAAGAGCTCAGCTGATGTCCATGGATAAAAACAAATGTGTGATTGGCAGTGAGGGAAAGGGGAGCTTGGCTGTTGGAGAAGCTCTAGGAGCCACACTCTGGGCACAGAACTCTGTGCAGCCGTGGAGGCCCCAGAAACAACTGCTGCGGTGGCACCTTCGAGTGGGTTCTAAGGAAGAAAGAGACCAACGAATGTGGCCAGAGATGGAGAGTCAGAGTATGGTGAATACCATTCAGGCACTCACATGTGGGGTTGCCAGGCCTAGCAAATAAAGATACAGGATGCCCGGTTTAAAATTTGCATTTCAGATAAATACTTTTTTGGTATAAGTGTGTCCCATGCAATTTGCAACATCAATAACTAATTCTGTAAAACCTGTTCCATTAATAAATCACATTTCTGAGCATTCCAAGGTTGCCTTTCTCATTAAGGTCACAGATTGATAGCAATATATGATTAAACTTCAAAAGAAATTCAATTATTCATTCCTTACCCATAGCTGTTTATCTTCTTCTCATCTCTCTTTTTCCACACTCCCCCTCTCATATTCTCTTCCCTTTCCTCTTCACTCTCCCAGCCTTACACAGAATATTCTTTCAGACAATTTAATTAGACTCTTGGAGACGGCAGGACTTTGGACCATCTCTTGCACACGTTTGAGGATCTGATCCAGGTGGCTTCCTGGCTAAAAGTTTATTTTACCAGCACCTCCACCCACCAAAAGAAAATTTTTTTAATCTTTAAACCAACTATTACTAGCTTTCTGAGTCTGTGATGTATGAGAAGTCTGAGTATTCAGGAACCCATGGGACAAGACTGCCTAGGTCTTGACCCTTCCTGTTAACTCTTCACCTTAGACCATGTAATAATAACTCCCTCTGCCTCTGTTTCTTGTAAAATATAAGTGCCAATCTACGAACACTATTTTCACCTTGGGGTCTAAAGGCATTTTCCTGTAGGAAGTGCTCAGGAAAGTGTGCATTTATCTTATCACTAAGTGCTTTACTACTGGAAAAGGACTTGA
The DNA here is from genome assembly GCF_964374135.1 of Grampus griseus. NCBI lineage: Eukaryota > Metazoa > Chordata > Mammalia > Artiodactyla > Delphinidae > Grampus > Grampus griseus. The sequence continues at coordinate 171,792,868 of NC_139018.1, forward strand.
AATTTGAGAAGAGCTGCAGTTAAATCCTCTCTTCCTTCTCCCTTGCTATTGTCATTCGGAGAAGAATATATTTTAATCCTGCAGCACTTCCCTAATGAGCTACAAAGTATACTTCTTTCATTAAGTTTAGATAACACGAGGAGAAGAAGAAAGCCTAAGGGGAGGAAGGAAGCCAAATACAAGAGCAATTTCCTTACTATGATCCTCAAAGACAAATATTTTTAATCCCATTTTACTGGCAAGGTTCAAATTGCCCAAGGCACAGAATTAGCAATTGGCAGAAGATGAATTAAAACGTAGGTCAGTGTTATCCCTGTACTATTGTTTTTCCACATCGCATTCCCATGTTCTGAAAGGGACAGTTAGTTGAAGACTTTCCATTTTTACATGTCTTTTTAACGTAACAGTGTTTGCATGCAAAATGTATATTCTCAAGGTGTCTGGATACACCCTTAAGGAAAAAGAGTAGTGAATTATATGCCTCCCTGAAGAAGTCACTTTTGTAACGACCTTCTATGGCTGATTTGGTCCCAGCAGAAGAAAAACTAGGCTTTTCCATCTTCAAAAACGCTGCAAGTGCATTTGGCAGGTGAGACGAGGTCACATATATTTTCATGGTCATAGTTTAACTTGTGTTGGTTCCGTGGTTCAATATTAATATAACTGACTAACTAAAAGATGTAATACGTTTAATACTTAACTACAATCTGAGCTAAAACCAGACGATCCTCCATCATAAGCTCTGCCTGTTTTAAAATCTACCAGTGATAAGAATGGAAATAAGTAAAATAAAATATGATAAACACCATTGTGTTCTTGGAGAAAAAACAAAAAACTCAACTTTTTTTTTTTTTTTTGCCCTAGAAAGCCTTCTAGATCTGAGCCTGAGGTATATAACATGCACCGTCCATGCATGGCAAATGTGGGTCCCACGGACTGTCTTACACCCATAGTCAGCAGGAAACAATAGGAATCACTTCTTCAGAATAAAGAGGCAATAACAGTATCGAGAACTGGCAAAACATTACCTGTGAGCTGTCTGAGCGCTTGGGACAAGACCACGAGCCACAGGAGTCGGGGAAACAGACGATGGTTTTTCCTGCTCTACTTTCGTTACTCCAAGAAAGAATTTTTACCAGAAATTTTTCTGTGAAATGGGGCTTCCAATGAATTAGTATTTGCATAGCGCTTTGTCTTTCAAAGGTCTTTATAATTAAAAGTTATTAATCCCCGTAAATAAAGACTCCTTTGTCTCCCTCAAGTGAGTGGGCTCTAAGAGTCAGAGAATGGAGAAGCCTGCAAATCCAGAGCAAACCCTGCTCGCCACAGACACATGTCTGCACACCCAGATTACCCGACAGGGTCTCAAGCTTGCCTTCATCCACTGCCCACAGAAGTTTCCAGAAGGGGCTTCTAGTCTCAGGGAAGCTACTGATTAACAAGGATTTCACCTCACGTAATCAGTAGAACTCGAGAAAATATCTAAAGGATCTTTGTTTCATTCCACATAGATTCCACAGAGCAAGCGTTTAATCTTATGCTCATGTACATTTTTCGATATATGCTCTTTTATTCCTTCAGAAAGACTTCATCATATGCCTGAATGAAAGTATTTAGGTCACAGATAATCAGCTGGAATTTGTGAGGCTTCATAAAGCATCCCCACAGCAAGAAGAAACCAGAGTGAAGTGCTGTGCTCCCTAGCGTACTCCAGCAACGCTATGAAGGGCAGAAACTAGAAACCAAAACCATTCCCAGGGTCAGCACAATCAGGCCCCGGGCTTTCTTTGATAGGACGGTGCAAGAGGAAATAATTCAGTGCTGCCCTATCCAGTTGAATCTGCCATTTAGGCAGCTCTCAACAAATACAATGGCCTCCCTCCCTTCTCTCTCTCTCTCTCTCTCTCTCTCTCTCTCTCCCCCCCTCCCTCCCTCCCTCCCTCCTTCTCGTTTGTATCTGGAAAAATTAACCTCTGACATGCAGCAAATACTTGTGTTAAAATTTTTCTTTTCTTTTCCATTTTGCAGGGGTAAAAATACAAGTTTGTCCTGGGGGGGAAAAAAACGATTTTGGCTTCGTCTATGGGTCTCCACTCCCTGCTGCACACATCTGTTATTGTGTTGACTTGCAAGACTCCAGAAGACAGTGATGATAACACAAGATCAAGAGTGAGAACTAATCTCCAGGACATTCCTCAGTAACGGGAAGGCGGGATGATTCGTGCTAGGAGTGATTTGCCACTGATATCTGCAAGCAGCAATTCTCATTGATAAATGCCCATAAACAGAAATGAGGAGATAATGCTTTCAAGGCAATGAAAGATTAGACCTGCATTCTGGATCTGGCCCAAGCTTGAATGTTTATAAAAGCAGGGATCAGGGGGTTCCTTTAAATGAGAAACAAAATCCAGAGAGCAAAAGGCTCTTTAATAATGTAATAGTTCATTTACATCACAGGCGGTACAATGTGCGTGACACTTAAACTCACAGACACATCCACCAGAAGCCTGAATGAGTTAAGTTTGTAACTTGCAATGAGCAAACATTTTTAACATCAGGTCAAAAGAACAAAAGGATCAACTAAATGAAAAAGAGGAAGATTGCAGTTGCTCTTTGAGAAAATCATGTGTTAACAGATGACAAGGCCAAAACCAAAATTACTGTGCTCATTTTTGCTGGAAAGGTCAGAATGGATTGTTACAAGGGACTTGAAGAACAAGACATCAGGGACACTAGCGAGAGAGTAAATAATTGCTCTTTACTCCAGTGAGGTCACACCCAGAGATTTTGTCATAACAGAACCAATTTCTTTATCTTTTAATAATCACAGAATATAGGAGATCCACCAAACTATAGGGAAAGATAATGTCTAGAGGTTTGAGGGTTTTTTAAAGTGATTTTTAAGAAACTACAGAAACAGTCTGACATTGACCCGCCATACATGTTTGGACTTGATTATTTAACAAGATAGTGCATCAGCCAGTGTAGCTTTAAAGACCAACATTCCTAGAGTTTGAAGGGAACATGGACGCATCGGGATACCTGAGTCGGCTTCGTAAGGGAAGGGGAGTTTTCCTGCAGAGGGCGATGCCTGAGTGGAGCTCGACAGTGCTGCGGACGAGCCATGTGACAGAGGCAATCAGAAGAGAAGATGGGGGAGGCCTGACGACTGTGGTGAGGGCCTGATGGCCAACTGAAGAAAGACAGTGAGCGCTAACCGCGTGAAGAAAACCTCGGTTCAATCTCTGCTCTGGTTACGGCTAACACTGCACTTAGCGCTTGAATGGAGATGTCCTGATGTGATCTGTCAGCTCTCCGCTCTGTGGAGTGAGGGCAGCAGGGGCTCGCTGGTATGCGGGGGGTGGGGGGGGGTCCCTCCCTCTACTATGTAAGGCTCCTCAGTGGCTGCCGCTTTGATGCTGTGACTCCTACTAACCCTTCAGCCTCATCTTGCCCCGGGCCATCCTCACTCTACCCCAGCCATGGTGGCCTCCTTCTCGTTCCTCAGAGATTCCAGAGAAAGAATTTCTTCGTGGGGTGAGAGCTGAGGTCACACAAGCTTTCTTCCATCTAAGTCAATAGCTATGTGTATGTTCAATGAGCACCACGTGACTTCCCCAGGGAGCACCTAATTTTGCTGGTAATACAGATACTTAATCTTGGACACTTTTAACCAGGGGATGTGTTAGTCCTTAAAAAACACACCCTAATATTTTTTTAAAAAAACAAAAAAACAGGCAAAAGTGACAGTTTTGAGCTAAAGCTTTAAGAGACGTTACATATTTCTGTTTAACTCTCTGGGGGCTTTTGACCTTGGCCATGAGAAGGACATTTCTCAGGCAGCTGGGATACCTCCAGCCCACACCTAAGAACGAGACCTGCAGACCAAACCGAAATGAGGCAGAGCCACCGTGGCTAATATGCAGACCTGTGAGTATGAAAAATAAATACTTACTGGTTTAAGAAAAAAAAAAGGAAAGAAAAAAAGTTACCTGTAACTTCCTTCTGTATTTATACACGTGGCTCCATTCTGGCAGCCCAAGGGTGTTCCTGAGTAAATCTCACATTCGTTAACGTCAACGGAGCACAGAGGACCCTGCGTTCAGACAAAGAACAAAGTCAAGTGTCGCAGGTCACAGAGGCATCCGGGGCCAGTCTTCACAGGATACGATGAAGGATTTAAACACGGACAGGAAAGAAATCCTTGGTCGAGCCAAATACATTAAAATTGAGACTGGTCTCCAGTCATCCTTCCTCTGGAACTCAGGTATGGCCCAACAGAGACAAAGAGCTCTTCGCGGATCACACCAGTCACAAGAGAAGAATCCTTATACAGGCTAACCCTCATTTCACTATCGAGCTCTGCCTGGGAATAGTCACATAATTTCTTTTTAATGCACATGTCAGGAACATGTTCACCATTAATAGAAAAGGGCAGGAAAATGTACAGGCTATATCAAGATTTGTTCAGTACTTTCAAGGCTGAACAATTTAAATTCATGCTAGCCCGAATAACATGTAGTATCCAATCCAGTGAACCCTCCTTAAGATGGCTTAGTATTCAGTGGGGGATAGAATCATGCCTGCCGCTGTTTGGATGCTGGCGTACATGGTGTCATTCATTCTGATTCAGGAGACCACAGAATCCTAGAAACCTTGGATGGAGAATTAAATATGTCTGAAGGACTCCAAGGAAACCACCGATGCTGACTCACCATCCTTAACCAAAGCCCGAGTGACTCACCTTCCACTGTGAGGGACAGATACAGAAGAAGGAATCCTGGAGATTGAGGCAGGTTCCCCCGTGCTGACACGGATTGCTGCTGCAGACCTTTCTGTCATGTGTCTGAAACAAAGACAGGAGGGTCAGCGAGACAATCGTGCTTTCCGTGTTCCAGAGCGGGTATGTGTATAAAACTACATTTTACTCCTGATCAATGGAGGGTCTTCCTCCAGACTTTCAATCCATTACTTAAATTCTTCTTCATATCAACTCTCTTATGAAAAAACAAAGCATTTGATATCATCAGGCCTATTCACATTCCTTCACTATTAACGTGCATTTAACCAGGGATGGGATGAGGCATGAGTGGCAGGCGAGGATTCTCACTCTACTCTTTGGAAAAGCATTGTTCACCTGACAAACGTACGTTGGTGGACACGGGTCCAGATTTCAGCTGTGGGAATCACATGGACGTTTCTCTTGTTCCGGTTCTGTTGCTGTTGTTCTTATCTTTGGTGCCTCCAGATAAGCATTTGAAATAGGATCATCTTTTGCTGCCACCCCTCCTCCCCTGGGTTAAGATAACTGAACTCTTTTCACTCCAGGACCCTTTATTGGAAATGTGGCCTGTTAGATACACCCTCCAGTCTCGTGCTCACATGACTGCTTTCAGACCAGAGTCACAGACAGACCTGCCTTTGTCTATAGAACCTGGGGAATCTTACCCTATGTCAGCTACCAGTTCCAGTCTTGTAAGATATGTAATGCCTTTGGGGGCAGAGGAAACTTCTTTAGAGAGGACAAGTGATTATGCAAGGAAAGCTATCCCGTTAATTTCACCTAATCTTTGTCTAATTCTGTTTTAAAAATTAAAATAGGGGCAAATTATTCTTCACATTAAAAAAAAATATTTGGTGACTCAGAGAGAAAATGAAGTCTGTTCCCTCCGTTTGCAGATGAAACTGAGAGCAGAGGATGGCAGGCTGACTCAGCACCATTTAGTGCAAAGCCCATTCTCTCTCCACCTTTGTAATAAGTCAGGTGCCCATACCTTTGGGGGTCTCTTTCTGGCCTCTGTTTTCTTGCATTATTCTGTCTATCTTTGTGCCAGTACCACAATTAGCTCTGTTCATCACAGGATACTATTAAAAATTAACCACAAACTCACTTAGAGTTTTTTCTGGCATACAAGACAACGCTGAGGATGAAAAACTCAAAAGCCCACGGGGGCCCAGCAGGAAGTGGGATCCGCAAGCAGTCAGGAGGAAGACAATAGGGAACTCGGGGGACTGTGGTGCCCAGAGCGCACTTGCCCCATCCAAAGGCAGGCAGGCACTTCCATTCCTAAATCATTAAAAACTCTTCCCAGGGGGATGGGCAGAGGGAGGACAGTCTGAGCTAATTGGACCATGGCCTCCAGTTCTTGACCTTTGGTGGGAATGAAGAAGCACTCTAGGAGACTGAAAACTCTCGTGCTGTGCCGTGCTCATTTCTAATTCCTCAGCTACTCCATAAAAAGATAAAAGGCTGAAAGGGCAATTTATTAACAAAGCCAGCAAAAAGAATACATGAACTTGTTCACCAATTGTAAAACACTGAAGTAGAGGACAACATGTGAAGCATAATCAAAAACAGACCAAGAATATTAGAGCAGGGATTCTTAACCTGGAATTCCCTTGCTTCTTTTCAAAATTTAAAATATGGAGACCTTCTATGCATTTCTCTGCGTGGAAGCTTACAGCTCCCATGAAAGTCTCAAAAATGTCAGCTCCCTACAAAAGGGATAAGAAGTCTAAAATCACAAGGACTAGTTTACAAGCATGTAGTAAAGTTATGGAAGGTTTATTCTAATCAATTGTTCAGATTTAATTACCAGCAAATATACTTTTAAGATTTGGAATATTTTGAGATACATCCTAGACTTCTAAGTTTAACGTTAGAGAAAATGTAAGGCCTTGGAAAGCCGAGGCCTGGATGCCTGAATCGGCAAGTTGGGTGGTCGCTAGCTGGCCAGCTTCAGCCTAAAGTTGCACGGTTAAAAAGCGCCAGCAGAAGAGGCAGAGCACATGGACGGCTAAACTCAGAGTCAGAGGACTTCACATGCCCAGCGACCTTCATCTCTCTGAGGCTCACTTTGCTTCATCTGTGTCCTGGGAAGCATGACTTGTGATGAGAATTAAATGAACTGATTTACAAAACAGAGAGTCACAGATGTAGAAAACAATCTTATGGTTACCAGGAGGAAAAGGTGGGGGGAGGGATAAATTGGGAGATTGGGATTGACATAGACACACTACTATATAGAAAACAGGTAACTAATAAGGACCTACCGTAGAGCACGAGGAACTCTACGCAATACTCTGTAATGACCTATATGGGAAAAGAATCTGAAAAAGAGTGGATATATGTAGATGCATAACTGAGTCACTTTGCTGTACAGCAGAGACTAACACAGCATTGTACATCAACTATACTCCAAAAAAATTTTTTTTAATTGTGATGAGAATTAAATCATGGAAAAAGCAAAGTCCTTGATATTGATTCTCCATCCACCTTAAGAATACCAGCTCCATCAATGATTCTAGTGTATTTTCAATGAAAGATGTTGGCTCTCTAGTAGGTACGGGACTCACCTGCTGTAAGCTTTGAAATTTTCTCTCAAGATCCACGAGCTAGCAGTGGGGAGGAGAAAACATCCGTTAGCTGGTTCAAAGGCACGTCACATATAATGTTAGCCTGTGACATATTTTCCTAACACCTTCTGCTGCGGACTTACTTTATCTGTTTGTTCCTTTTCTTATTGCCTTTTCCCTCCTCCTTTCTCTCCCCTCCAGGCTTCCCTTCCTTCCTACTCTCTTCCACGGCATGCATTTTTTTTTTTTTTAAGAAGTACAACCCAATGATAAGTTGCTTCGTTGATTCTCTGTGCATGGTGACTCTGGGAATTTTCCTAAGTGACAGTGATCCAACCACCTTGTGCTATCAGCACGTGAGCAAAGCCAACTTACTCCACAAGCTCTGGTCACAGAACTTCCAACCGCGGTCCATCACCACCTCTACACCCTCCACTAGAGCTGGGTCATTTAACCAAAAAGCCCACGATCACAGCACTACATTTCTAAAGAGGATACACGTTTGGTATATCTTCTGAAAAAGAATTATTTACAAGGTTGAATTAAGGAGAACCCATTTGCTCTGAGGGTGGGGAGGTCAGACTCACCTTGGAATCGAGCTGGTGGATTTGACTGGAAATATTCTGAGGCAGACCAATTGCACCTCTTTTTAAGTTCGTTATATCATCTTTGTTTTCCTGGATCTAATTTTAAAAAGGAGAAGAAAAAGGAGGAGGAAGAGAACGCTAGTGAAAGAATCATGTATATAAGAATAACATTTTTAAAATTTGAGTAGTATATTCTATTTTAAGCCCCGAGCTCTCGCCCATTATTAGAAAAACCAGAACAATGCCACGTATAATAAACATTGGACTAAAATGGCCGTGGCATAATTCCATTTACCCTTTCAGTGGCAATATATCAAGGAATTTTCCACCTGCATATTCTCCCTTTAGAATGCACGTAAAGAGGCCTGGCTTGGAATGAGACTGTTCAGGTTTTAAGTCTTGGCTCAGCCATTTAATGTATGTCTTCGGACATGTGGCTGCAGAGATCCTCTACCTCCCTTACTGAAGGGGTAAGCGTAACGCCAACCTCATGGGGCAGCTGCGAGGGTTAGAGGAGACAATGCACACAAAGTGCTGAGCACAGCGGATAGCCCATAATAAGCTCTAAATACCAACTTCTAACATTACGACGGATAGGCCTGCGTGATGCAGAAAACAATGAGCACTGAAAGCATTCAATAAGACAGGAGAATAACTGGCCAAGTCTGTTGTGTGGCAAAAGTAAACTGGTCACATCTACCACTTTCTATGGTCCCCCTCCATCCTCGGTCCCCTTTAAAGAGGCCCCACTATCACCCTCTGCACCTTCTGTGGATTACAGTAAATAAGCCTACACAGTGAGCCACTTCCTGCTAGAAATACTACCTGTACCCCTCATTAACCCTAGGGCATTGTTCTTTCCAAGGACTTGTTTCACCTCCGATATGTTCCCTGTGCTAAAGATTCAAAGTACAGATTAACACAGGCCTCTTTCTCACACCAGTTAGAATGGGCATCATCAGAAAATCTACAAACAATTAACGCTGGAGAGGGTGTGGAGAAAAGGGAACCCTCTTGCACTGTTGGTGGGAATGTAAATTGATACAGCTCTATGGAGAACAGTATGGAGGTTCCTTAAAAAACTACAAATAGAATTACCATATGACCCAGCAATCCCACTACTGGGCATATACCCTGAGAAAACCATAATTCAAAAAGACACATGCACCCCAATGTTCATTGCAGCACTATTTACAATAGCCAGGTCACGGAAGCAACCTAAATGCCCATTGACAGACGAATGGATAAAGAAGATGTGGTACATATCTACAATGGAATATTACTCAGCCATAAGAAGGAACAAAATTGGGTCATTTGTAGAGACGTGGATGGAGCTAGAGACTGTCATACAGAGTGGAGTATGTCAGAAAGAGAAAAACAAATATATATTAACTCATATATGTGGAATCTAGAAAAATGGTACAGATGAACTGGTTTGCAGGGCAGATATAGAGACACAGATGTAGAGAACAAACGTATGGACACCAAGGGGGGAAAGTGGCAGGGGGTGGTGGTGGTGGTGTGACGAATTGGGAGATTGGGATTGACATGTATGCACTAATATGTATAAAATAGATAACTAATAAGAACCTGCTGTATAAAAAATAATAATAAAATAAATTTTAAAAACCAAAAAAACCCCACAGGCCTGTTCAATCAAGTAACCATATACAAACACACAAAGCTACGTCAATGCATTTCCAGTGTATTACCTGATGTAAACATTCGCCAAGGTCTTCATCATTTAATTTAATTTTTCCCCGGGATCCAGTTCTAAATTCAATGTTTTGAGCTGATCCAGTAAGAAACACTAAATTCCCTCTCTCTGCAGTCATTCGAGGTCTGCATAATCCAAGCCAGAGAATGTATCGGTGATTATGGCACATAGCTTTGAAGTCTAAAGAACAGAGTTTCTCAGCGACTAACGACAGACTGCATACACCTTTGCTTTGTGGTCAACTCAGCCAAATTCTCCCTGCCCATCTGCCATTTCTTTCTTTGCAAATTTCCTGGAGATATCTCCTAGGAATTGTATGCTTGCCTAATTTGCAAAATGATAAATGGAAAGTTTGTGTATAAAAAGATACTTCCATACAACCATACAACTGTTTTCCCCTAACTGTTTTTAACATCATTGTTTTCCTCAAGAAAAATTACACCTTTGCTTACCTGGTTATTTGTGAAAACTGATGAGGACCCACCCTAGTCCATCAGCAGAAATAATCCATGTGTCTACTTACTGTTGGAGGTCAGTATTTCTTTTTTGTCTCTGCAGCGCAAGTCCTCCAGCTTCACCATGTGATTCAGCAAATGTCAATAAAATAACCAAACTCCAAAGAAAAAGTGAGGACATCTTCCTCACCAACCTCCAAGGTTGTCAGGTAGGAGGGAGGCCGCTCTACCCAACTGAGTGTGGCCGTTTGGAAAAAGCAAACCAGGCAGACGTACTTTGACCAGTGGGATGTCCTGCAGTTTTCATATCTTCCTTCTTTGCCCTAGAAGGCTACGTTATTTCTTCTTCCTGAGGGATGTAAATGATCTTAGATCTTCAGGACTCTTCAACTCGTGAGAGGGCAAAATCTACTTCTAAGTGATGCACAACTTAATCATTATCTGTTCGACCTTTGAAATGGTAAGAAATTGCTTTGGAAACATCCACTAAAACAATTCTTGCTTAAGAAGTAGCCACCTTTCAGCAAATGCTTCTGGGAAAATGGGATATCCACATGCAAAAGGATAAATTTGGACCCTGACCTTATATTATATAGAAAAATTAACTCAAAATGAACCAAATACCTAAATATAGGAGATAAAACCATAACATTCTTAGGAAAAAACATAGGGGGAAGCTTCATCACATTGGATTCTGCAATGATTTCTCTGATGTGACTCCAAGAGCACAGCAACAAAAGAGAAAAAGAATAGATGAATTGGACTGCTTCAAAATGAAAAACTTCTGTATATTAAAGGACACTATCAACAGAGTGAAAAGGCAACTCAAAGAATGGGAAAAAATTTGCAAATCGTATACATGAGAAGAGGTTAAATATGCAGAATATGTAAAGAACTCCTACAACTCAACAGCAAAAAACAAATAAAGCAATTAAGAAATGGGCAAAGAAAATCGACATTTCTTCAGAGGAGATATTCAAATAGCCAAACAACACACGAAAAGATACCCAACATCACTCATCACCAGGGAAATACAAATCAGAACCACAATGAGACACCACTTCACACTCATAGGATGGCTACTATCAAACAAAAGCCGAACATAGTAAGTACTGGGTGAGGATGTGAAAAAATCGGAACGCTTGTACACTGTTGGTGAGCATGTAAAATGGTACAGTTACTGTACAACAGTGGCCGTGGCTCAGAAAATTCAACAGAGAATTGCCATATGATCCAGGAATTCTACTTCTGGGTATATACACGAAAGAATGGAAAACAGGAACTCAAAGAGGTATTTGGACAACTATGTTCACAGCAGCATTACGTGGAAGCAAGCCAAGTGTTCACTGACCGACATGAACGGAAAAACAAAACGTGTTGCACGCATATCACGGAATGTTATTCAGCCTTAAGAAGGAAGGAAACTCTGACATATGCTACAGCGTGGAGGGACCCTGAAGACATTATGCTAAGTGAAATAAGCCAATCACAAAAGGGCGCATACTGCATGATTCCACTCATATGAAGACCCTAAAGACAGAAAGTAGAATGGTGGTCTCCAGAGAGGCAGGGTAGGGAGAATGGTAAGTTATTGTTTAATGGGTACAGAGTTTCACTTTGGAAAGATGAAAAAAAGTTCTGGAGATAGATAGTAGTGATGGTTGCACAACAATGTGAAGGTATGTAATACCATCGAACTTAAAAATTACTCCCTTAAGTAGGCTCTGCAACTTGATATTATGGAGAGATGTAATACTGTTTTACACCTGTTCTATTCAACCACAAGAACAAAACTAGCAAAACTAGCGGGCAAGCTGCTATTTTCTTGAGGTGATACTGAAGTCAACTGATGAGTTTTTTGTTATTCTGTTATTCGTTTTAAGAAACAGGTGTCATACCACAACGCATTTCAAGTTGAATACATTTTTTTAAAGTTTCATTAGTTCAAGCTTTGTTTAAAAGCTTAACAGTTTGGTATGGGGGGGGCGGTGGAGGGAAATCTTGTCTTCGTGAAATATTTGTCAACTTTAAGAATAGGATAAAATAGGATGGGTTAGAATCCTCCAACACAAAGGACAATTCTAACTCTGAGCTTTGAACATAACTATTTTCATGATTCTATTTTCTTAAAGGTTACTTGCACTCAGCAAATCTGTTAAGTGCAATAACAGATGTCTCCAGCATGATTTCAGTAAGAACTTACTTTTTTTTAACAGAATTTTCCTGTGTTACTAATGTGTTTATTATTAAACAAAGTAAAGATAATTCCTCTGCTCCCAATCTAGCCATCCAATTCCTAATTGTCCCTCATGCTAGAAGGAAAAGAAAGAAATATGCTTTCAAGGTCTGACTGACTTTGGAATGACGAGTTAGGGAATTTTACATCCAGCCCACCTGCTCAACTCTAGCTGAGATCAATAGACAAGTCTGACAGTCTGCATGTGATTCGGTGGAAGCAATATAAAAATCAGTCGCTGTTTCCACACCATTATCACTCATCCTGTTTACCTGCCTTATTCGGAATTTCTTCAGCAAAGACAAATTAAGATAGTTTTAGAATCCATGACCTCAGACTTAGAAGGTGAATATTCTCCTCTCTCCTTTTCCCAGAGTAAATCTTCTATTAACCTGAAACCCTGTCTTTCATTGGCTGGCAAAGCTCCCATTTCCTCCCTAATTCAGAATGCATTCCACAAAGATTCTTCATGTGCCCTTTACATAGTAGCCATTCTACAAAATGGTAGGAATACAAAGTGAAATACGTTGCAGATTTTCCCCTCCAAAGTCAGGTCTAGGGAAGATCATTCACGTGGGTTCAAAATCCAACTCCATCACTTTCTGACCATGTGGCCCTGTTTCTTCATCAGCAGAAAGATAATGATAACAGCACTGAAAGTATACAAAATGTTTAACACATCCGGTCTCTGGCATTTGGTAAGTGTCCACTAAATGTAAACTGTGGTTATCATGTAAATAAGTATAACCCTCCTTCTTCTTCTACACTTGAACTTGGGTTTCTTAAAGTAAGAAATGATAGAATCCACAGTTGACTTAAAAACCATGGGCACCAGGAATATCAGGGCTGTCTAATCTCCCCTTTTATGGAAGAGGATTCCAGAACAGAGACATGCATTGAGGACTTTGAGTGAGGAAGGGGACATCTGACCTGCAGCTGGGGATGTGAGGCAAAAGCAAACTGATGTCTGAGAACCAGGCAAGGTCGTGCCAGGAAGCAGGGAAGAGCTCCCCACGGATGGGTGGGAAGCAAGATTCGATCTAAATCCCAGAGTCTCCAAGCGCAGGCAAGCCAAAGGGAACAAACTCCTCCTCGAGGTGGAGCTGAGAAAACAGAGAAAGGGAGGGTTTGCTCTAGGAGCTGCTCCATGGGAGGGGACCGAGTGTGAGAGTACACCTAAGAAAGCCGTAATACACGGGTTTTTTTGCATTCATTAAAATAAAATTATTAATTCAGAACACTAATAATATCCATGACACTTACACATCTTAAGTTTGTCAAGAGGTCTGTTGCACTCTTGGTTTCCAGTCTTTGGCATCTACAACAAGGTGCATGCCAATGTGTTTTGCTTTGTTGCAGATGTTACACATGGTACGTGGAGTTGGGGTTTTTTCTGCTTCTCCATCTGCATGGGCAGTGTGTTACTAATCAATAATGCATGGCCTGCTGACCTGTGCTCCCAACCCTGCCCCCTGGTGTCACCTTCCTCCCTCCTCTTCCTCCCAGCTTCTTAGCTCTTCTTACAGAACTATCAGCTCCCTTCTCTTCCTCCTTCCCTCCTTCTTCATAAAAGAATCAGAATTATCTTCTCCTTTCTTCTTCCTTTAACTTTTCTAAGACATCTTTGTACACCCCTTGCTTCTTCTGTACCATTCACTTCACCTCCTTTTTCTATTTGAATCCTCAGCCCCCACCATTTCTAATAATCCTCAACACAATGCACAAACGAAATTCATGAGTGACTCAGTTCACAAAGGAAAATTTTGTGGTCATCAAAAGTATATACGAAAGTAAATTCCAGTATACTAGAAGTTCACATGAGGGGAATTGCTGGGTAAGAAGGCGTCACTGTAATCAGAACGTTGATAGGACCAAAACAAAAACACAACAACAAAAGCAATAGAGAACAGAATTACCTCTGCCTGGGAAGGGCAATGCAGGCTTCCCAAGAGCCAGCTGAGTCTTACAGAATGTATAGGAGTTCTCCAGGCAAAGTAGGGGGATTGGGAGTCTCAGACAGAGAAAATGGTACATCCAAAGCTTTCCAATTACAAGAGAGCTAAACGTGGCTGCAACAGTGTGTGTTTGTGGGAGATGAAATTTTTTAAAGGGAAAGGAAGTCAGGTCCAGAAGGACCAGGAAATGTTATTTTAATGAGTTTAGATCTTATTTTATTTTTAAATAATGGAGAATTATGAGGGTATTTTACATAGGAGGTCATGTTTGCATTCTACAAGCATCCCTGCAGAGCCAAGTCTCAGACCCAGAGGTAGTGAGGAAGTTGTGGTACAGCTAAGGTGTGACCTGGGGAGGCCTTGTTTGAAGGCAGTGGCAGAGAGAGCAGGAGACAGTGAGAGAGGTATTTAGGAAACAGGATCTACAGAAAAATAGATTAGGGCAGTTAAGAGAGAGGAGGGAAGTGATGCACAGGTTCCCTGCTTGAGAAATTGGAAGGATAGAGGTGTCAATAATTGAATAAGACAGAATAATTAAGGGAAGGAGGTTCTGGAGAAAAGGTAAAGAGTTCAGATTTGGGTGCACAGAGATCTGAGGAATATTCACCTCCTCCCCACCCCACCCCGCCCCTGTCCTGCCCCGCTGCCTCAAGGCCCCACTCTGCAAATGGTTTAGATATCAGTGGTGGGTGTAGGGAAGATCCAGAGATGGCCTAGACCACAGCCTTGCTACTCAAAGTGTGGTCCATGGACCCAGCACAGACGTTACCCGGGAGCTTGTCAGACATGCAAAAATCTCAGGTTCAACCTCAGACCTACAGAATCCACATCCACATTTTACAAAGACCCTCTCTTTCTGACCCAGGGGGTGAAGGCACCTTCACTCCAGAAAAGAGTCACATGGTCTCCACAAGTGCATCTGTATTTCTATTTTTTCTTAGATTGGTCTTCTAATTTTCCATAACTTCCTTTTCTATTTCCTATTTCTTTATCTTCTTTTGTTCTACTAAGAAATCTTTGTTATTTATCTTTTAAAATGTATATTGATTTTTTAAATTTTTGACATATTTTTAATTTCAAAAACTCATTCTTATTTTGTATTGTAACATCTCCTCCTATTACTCTAAAAATATTATAGCTGCTTTTTGAAGTTTACTGCATGATCTCTGATTTCTCTAAGTTCTTCTTCTTCTGTTTGCTTGTTTAGATCTTTCTATTTCATATCAGAGGCTCTCCTCAAATACCTATTTATCCTTATGTGTTCATTTAAATTTAAGAATAAAACACTAAAGAGTGGATGATAAGCTCTGTGTGATGGACGGTGATGGACGGTGTTCGTAACTAGCAAACTTTATCATGGGTGGTTGAATGGCAAGCTGACAGTTCCATTGGGCGAACACCAACTATCAATTTTTGAAGATATTTTTTCCCCTGGGGACATATAATTTCTTCAGAAAAAAAAATACACCAGTTTTCTACCTGGATAAGGAAAGTTTGCTGGAAATTTTAATGCTAAGTGTGTAGACTTTATTTAGCCCCTTGTCTTCCATCTTTTTTTCCAAATTCTTGGAGAGTACCTCAATTCTGTATTAATATAATCCCTGTAACTTATTTCATATACCAAAGTTTACTTTTCATTCCTACTAGTTTCATCTAAATCCCATGGTTTTACGGTCTTAATAAGCATTTACTGCAGACATATGACATCCTCAACAATGAGGGAAATTCAAAGAAGTAAACGTCATGACTTTCTCTGGCTTGCAATAAAGGCATATGTACAAATCTAGAGCACTGTGATAAGGCAACATTATAAAGATGGGTAAGACACACGAGACAAAGTGCATACTAAAATGCTTTTAGGAAAACAGCACGAACCAAACTGAAAAAGAGGTCCTGAACCCCGTCTGGGCATACTGTAGTGGTTCTGCAAATCCAAGAGGGTCATTTTGGAGAGAGGTGGTTGGGTAAAGGTGGCAGCATTGATGAAGGGCCTTAAGTGGCCGGTTGAAGAATTTTGATTTAATTTTTTTACTTAATGGGGAGCTGCTCTTGTATTTTGAGTTAAATAATCCTTACGTGAAATTTCCAGAAGGCCAGCTGAACTTATCTGGAGGGCTGGATCAGTGGAGGAGTCATGAGAACAGGGAGAGAGGGTTGACATGAAGAGGTGCCTTGGAGGAAGAATGGCAAGGTTCTCATACCCTATATTCTAGCTCCCATCTCATTTTATAGCTTCAATGTGGCTTTGGTGCTTTCTTTGGTCCCTTTTCATTTTTACATCAGTTTAAAACAGAATATTGTGGGATTAATCGTGTTTTAGTCATTACTGGAAACATCTGTGAATACAATGACCTCTCTCAACCTTTATGACACTTAACTCGTTCTCTTTTTCAGGGAACTCACATTGCTTGAAAGGTACATTTACATAAGCCAATTTTTGTGATTTTCTACAAAATGTCTGAACAATACAATATTGTTCCAATTGTCTATTCATTTCCCATGAAGGATCACATAAAATAATTATGGAAATTGATGTAAGTTTAAAACTATTCATTTGCTCATTTCATGGAAAATGCATTACCTCCTAGTAAATTACCAAATCCACTCCTGCGATAAACTGACCTTTTTGAATGCAGTGTGGTCTTGACTCGGAACACAATCCAGACGTTTGTTCTCCATGCTCATTACTACAATGATTGCAATTATCCTTGAGCAGAATGAAAAAGCATTATGGGTTAATCATTACCATCTGAATAATTCAGGTTTGGCAGAGATTTTCCTGAGGAGGTAGATCTTGTTATTCATTATTGAGAGTTTGGAGGACTTTTTTGCTTTTCTTTTTCAGAATTTTTTTTAAGTGCAATAATCCTTACATAAACAAAGAGGATATAATCAGAAAATTCATAGCCAGAGGGAGGAATGTAATAGAGGAACAAAGCTTCACATAAGGAACAGAGGTTGCTAATGGCATATATACAAACACACACACAGCGTCTGTGTACTGGGGAGTCTTGTGTCATTGTGAGACAGAGACTGGTTAAGGACAGACAGAGCACACAGCAGAGGGCATACATTGCTAGAATTCATGGCTCCAAAAGCCAGGGGGGACACAATACAGCTTTCCCTACCTCCCACAGCTCAAGACCCCAGGACTGCAGCACCTCTGCTGGATGAATTCAAGCTTGATTTCCATGAAGGTGTGAAGCCATAAAGCGGAGGTTATCTTTGATGTGCACCACGGGTAAACCCACCTGACATCCCTTTCCAAGGTAACCTAAAAAGAACAAAATAAGTTTTCTACTCTGTGACTCCTAAAATTCCCTGAACAAGGCAATGAAGTGAAAGATTTAGACACCTTTCATACTATAATCAAAGAAAATGCCAGGTTGTATTAACACAATCATGTAAGTGATTGTAGCCATGTAGGGGCAAATAGTTGCTACTCTAACCTTTTGAAAAGGGGGAAATGCATTTTTGTAACAGTATTTTGTATTTGATGAGAGGAAGAGAGCAACTGAAAATTCACCACTGCGGGGGATGCGAGGGAGGGAAGGAAGACGAGTTTAGGGATACCCTGAGAAAACCATAATTCAAAAAGGGACATGCACCCCAATGTTCACTGCAGCTCTATTCACAATAGCCAGGACACGGAACCAACCCAAGTGTCCATCAACAGACGAATGGCTAAAGAAGATGTGGCACATATATACAATGGAATATTACTCAGCCATAAAAAGAAACAAAACTGAGTTGTTTGCAGTGAGGTGGATGGACCTAAAGACTGTCATACAGAGTGAAGTAAGTCAGAAAAACAAATACTGTATGCTAACACATATATATGGAATCTAAAAAAAAAAAAAAAAAAAAAAGGTACTGATGAAGCTAGTTGCAGGCCAGGAATAGAGACGCAGACATAGAGAATGGACTTGAGGATACTGGGAGGGGAAAGGGTAAGCTGGGACGAAGTGAGAGAGTGGCATGGACATATATACACTACCAAATGTAAAATAGATAGCTAGTGGGAAGCAGCCGCATAGCACAGGGAGATCAGCTCGGTGCTTTGTGACCACCTAGAGGGGTGGGATAGGGAGGGTGGGAGGGAGGCTCGAGAGGGAGGGGATACGGGGATATATGTATGCATATGGCTGATTCACTTTGGTATACAACAGAAACTAACACGGTATTGTAAAGCAATTATACTCCAATAAAGATCTATTAAAAAAATAAAGAGAATGGTAAAATGAGGGGAAACAAAAGAGTCTAGGGATACTTGGCAGCTACAGAACTGCCTCTTGTGGTGAACTTCTAATTGGAGAGATACAAACAGAAGCAGCTCACAGAGGCATCTTTATCTGGTGGTGGGAGGCTTTGCTCCACTGATGTGATCGATGACAGGAGGAGTGTTTTAACAAGGCTGATGCCTTACAAAGGGCCATCATTCCCAGGGGATGCATTAATTGGAGTGCCACGCAGACCTGTGGGAACATGTAAGGTGTTGTCATCAAGGGCGGGAAGAAGGCTGGGATGACTGCACTTCTCACTCACTCAGTGCCATTATTCTAAGATCTGTAAAAACCAAAGCCTTTGTCCCTTTGTATTTTTCTTTTTTAAAATAGCAGCTTGGGCTGTATTTATTACAGAAGTACTACTAAATCAGGCTTTGCCAACAATTGCTAAACTGTGTTAGAGAAGGCATAAACAATCCCCTAGGAGTTACACACAATTGTGGTATTAAATACTTTTCTTATAACATCTAATGTGCTATTCTTGTTTAGGTTGACAGATAGAATTATTCCAGCAATTCCCCAAGTCATGAAAGACATAATGATTCTGCTACAATACTCAGCATATTCATATTCAAGTCAGATTAATTGGACAATTATTTGTTAGGTACCCCCTGATTGTCAGCATCTGAGAGGCACTGAGGAGACAGAACTGGGTAAGGTACAGCCTTTGTCCTGGAGGGAAAAAAGTCTGGGGAGGAGATGGTATTATATGCCATCAGGCTGCAAATGAAGTAGTGACTTGAAAGCTAGATTACCCAAGGTAGAGGTGGAATAGAGTACTGGTTTTGATAGAAAGAATACTTTTAATTATAAAAGTAATATAACTATATTACATTGAATGGAATATTCAAAGACTGGCTTCTTTCACTTAGCATGATGTTTTCAAGGTTCATCTGTGTTGTAGCATGTATCAGTACTGCATCCTTTTTTATGACTGAATCTATTGTACGGATGTACACATTTTGTTTATTCATTCATCAACTGATGAACACAATAGCCATTTCCCTTTTTGGCTATTATGAATAATGTTGCTATGAACACTCATGTACAAGTTTGTGTGTGGATATGTTTTCAGTTCTCTTTGGAATATGCCTACGAGCATTCTTGTTGGGTCACATAGTAACACAATGTTTTGAGGAACTACCAAACTGTTTGTCAAAGGAGCTGCTCGTTGCATATTTTATTGATTGGTTTCACAATCTTGTATTTCAGCATTGTCTTATTGTAACACATTTAATCTGCTTCCAGTTTCACTATGTTTAATATCTTCATCCCTATAAACTGCCGTCCTTTTGAATTACATTATTAAGGCAGATTCCCATGGTGGGTCTGTTTTTACCATCTTTTACTTTCAACCTACTTAAATCATTTCATTTGAAGCAGGTTTCTTATCAAAGTATATAATTAAATGATGTTTTTTAATCCACTCTACCAATCTCTGTATTTTAAATACTGTATTTTGACCAACTATATTTAAGACATTTATCGATCTGGGAGAGCTTTTGTGCCATTTAATCATTTTTGTTTGTTTCCTCTGCTTCACATTCCTCTCTCTTTTCTTGCCTTCCTGTGGGTTACTTAAATATTTCTTAGGATTCCATCTTGATTTACTTGTAGTGGTTTTGAGTGCATTTCTTTGCACAGTTTTCGCAGTGGCTGCTGCTCTGGGCATAACGATATACTGTACGTACATGACATCACAGTTGATTGCTATCAGCAATTCACCACTTTAAGTGAAATGAAATCTCAGTTCCATTTAGGTTCCTTGAATTTCTCCACTTTTAAATATTGTCTTGAGCATTAGATGGTATTATCATTTTTGTTTCAATCATCAAATGTGATTTATAAAATTCATGAGGAGAAGCAGAGTCTATTGTAAGTATCCATACTTCTGCTCTTTCCATTACTCTTTCTTCCTTCCTGATGCTCCAAGATGCCTTTTTTTTATCATTTCATTTCTGTTTGCAGAACGTCCAATAGCCATTGTTTATGGGTAGGTTTCCTAGCAACAAACGCTTTTAGTTTTGCTTCATTTGAGAATACCATTATCTCCCCTTCATTCCTGTGGGACGGTCTGGACACAGAACTTTCAGTTAACAGTTTCTTTCTTTCGGCACAGTTGTGCCACCTCTTTCTAGCCCCCATGGTTTCTGATGAGAAATCTGCTGTTATTCAAACTGTGTTCTGCTATAGTAATGTGTCCCTTCTCTCTGGTTGCTTTCATTTTTTCTTTGTTTTTAGTTTTCACATGTTTAATTATAAAGTGTCTTTGCATGGATTTCTTTCAGCCTATCCTGTTTGGGGTACACTCAGCTTCCGGAACCTGCATATTTATTCTTTGCTAAATTTGAGATGTTTCCATCCATTATTTCTTTGCACATTCATCCAGCTCTATTCTTTTTTCTCCTCTACTTCTTGGACTCCAAATATATGAATGTTGGCTCTTTATTACTGTCTCAGAGGTCACTGAGTCTCATTTTTCCCCAGTCTTCTCTTTGTTATTCAGATTTACTAATTCTATTGCTTATTTTCAAGTTCACTGATTCTATCATCTGTCATTTTCATTCTATTATAGAACCCATCCAATGAGTTTTCTATTTTGGCTATTGTATTTTTCAGTTATATAATTGCCTTTATTTCTTTTTTTAAAAAAACTGGGACAAAAATGCACATCATAGTGGTTTTTTTATCAATGTTAAAAAAAAGTCTTTGTTAACTATTTCCTTGGGGAGCCTTTCTATTTTTTGCTTCAAAAGAGTTTGTAACTACTTGTTAAGGCATTTTTATGATGGCTGCTTTAAAATCTGTCAGATAAATCCAACACCTGGCTCATCCTGGAGATACCATCAGTTGGCTGTCTTTTCTTATTTGTTGTGATTTGCTTGGTTCTTGGTATGACAGGTGATTTTAGATTATATCCTGGATACTTCGTCTATTATGTTAGAAGAGTCTGGGTTCTATTTTAATCTTTTATTTAAGCAGGCAGTCACTATGTTTATGTTTAGCATGCAGGCCTTGGCCTACCTTTTGGTCTATGATTCCAGTGGTAGTTTAAATTTCAGAGCCTTTGCAGTGTTAACTTGGTCCATCTGGTGCTGCTGGAGCTCAAAGTGGTCCTTGATGGTGTTACTTTAGGGGAAAGAAGTTTTCCCCAAGACGAGTCACCTGGTACCTCTAGGTTGGGGAAAGACAGCCCCCTGCCCATGGTGATGAAAACTTCTAGGTCAGACACTCCTGTAGCAGAATGCCCCTTGTCAGGGCTCCATGGTTGCTCAGTGTCTCTCAACAAGTGAGAGGAGCCTGTACCTGCCAGGGGAGTAATGCTTCCCCTGGACACTTGCCAGTGGGGATCCCTATACAACGCCCTTGAGGGTTGTATCAGACCCACCTGGTGTTGTCAGCAGGACCCCTGTTCCATCCTGGGCTCCCATATGTTGCTAGCTTGGTGGTCAGGAAACACCAAGCCTGGGCTACCTTCTTCTGTTGGGTGGGAGGTGATAAGACATCCTGTAACTATGTTCCCCCTCCAGTTGTGGGAGTACTTAGCTGGTTTGTTTTCTTCCTTACACCTTTCAGAGTTTTCTTTCTGATGTCTCTTGCATTATTTTATAATCATACTTATCCAGAATTGATAATTGTACTTATCAGGAAGGAGCAGGAAAAATGAGTCTTCCCTCTTGTCTGGACAAGTCAGAATACAGTATTTTAAAAAATTTATACCTTCACAGCTTCCCTCAAAGCCAAAACCCCAAGTTCTATTCTAGAATTATTTTTTAAATCATATCTTCCAAACTTGAGTAAATTTGGCTATTCCTCTGTTAATAGAGGAAGTGGCGATAACACCAATTAAAGTGACTTAAAGACACTTTAAATTCCACAGTATGACAGCCTTTGGAATTTTCTATATCGATCCAGTATAGTGACTATATTCACTCATTTAACAAATATTTATTGAGTGCTTACTTTGCACCAGGTACTGTTGCAGTCACTGGGAAGGTAGCAGTAAAAAAAAAAAAAAAAAAAAAAAAATTAAATCCCTGCCCTCCTGGAAGTTTACATTCTCTAAACCATGGAATATTTTTCATTTTAAACCAATTCAAAGTATAGTAACTATCAAGCTTATTGTCTATTCATCGATAGGATGAGTTCTCAAATAGCAAACTCAACCTGTATCTACTATACAAGGAGTATCACATTCCAGTAGGTATTTTCAATCTTTTTTTGTGTGTAAAATTTAACTGTACTTGTGTAAGGAACTAGCTAAGTTCCTAAGTAGCTAAGTAAGCAAAATAACAACTATTTGAGTCAAAATTATATTTTCTGGGTGTTGTGGGCAAAAAAGTAGTTACAGAAAAGGGTGAGATCTCTGAGAAAAATGGCTTGGTCACTGAAGGGTAGAGAAATCTGAGGACTGCATCTTCAGGAACGGATAAAGTTCAGCTCCAAACCACTCTCTGTTCTCTCTTTAGACTCTTCTTTAGGTGATCTCATCTGATTATAGAGCCAGCTTGGCTAAATAAACATGTTCCATATTTACACTCATAATTTAAATCTGCCCTGATATGAATAAAGATACAAACAAAATAAAATACAGAGCAAATACTTGAAGTAAACAGTGAAACCACAGTATGTATAAGAAGATAAATGAGAACACCCTAGGGCTATAAAGAAGAGTTCTATCAGAAAAGTAACTTCCTATCTCCTAGTTTTTGTGAAAATTTCTATCTAAATTCAGATTTGTAGAAAAAACAAGATTTTGGAAGCTTTAGGAATCAAGTATGGTATACTTGAGGGAGAGTTATAAGTGTTGGATGTAATTGAAAATAACACTCAGAACCTACGGTAAATATATGACAAAGTTATTTGAGAACTTGGGGAATAAGAAGCCAAAAAAGTTCTTTGCACATGCTCGTATTTGTTGAACAAATAAATTTTAAAAGGAATAAACTCAAAAATCAAGACAAAAATAGTAATGTAGTTTGGGTCGTGGTTGTGTAAGATTTTGAAGAGCATGAGTATTTTAGTGTAAAATGTTCTTAGAAGTCAAGGAGAGAGGTCAGGAAAATGGATTTAAAAAAAAAAAACAACGAAGTTTAAAATTTTAGCAGCAAAGTGAACGAATGACAGGAGAGGAAAAATGGTAAAGAAAGACTGACCAGTATGATCTGAAGTTGAAGAACATATGTGGGATTCTTACTGCTCTTTAATAAAATATGCAAAGGAACTTTGCCAAGTGAGGTATTATAGGCATAACTAGACATCCTGGTGAGTATGATGAATGGAGAAAGAATAGGTTGGATTGGAGGTGGGTCAAAAAAGATGCATGTTAAGAAGGTGATATGACAGCTGTATGTAGCACATTTTGACAGTAGAACCTGAGAAGAAGAGAATTCCAGTACAGGGAAGTTCCAAGGCTGTCTTGAAAAATTATATAACCAGGTCAATCACAGTCTATAAGAAACTGCTGAAACCTACAACACTCACTCAATTTCAAAGCCCAACGCTATTAGCAAGTCAGTTTACAACTGGTGGCCTCAAACAGGCATAGTTCCAAGCCGAAAACCAAATTATGAAAAGTTAACCTTTTCAAAAACATAACCAACTCAGAAAAACATCCTTTAACTACTTTACCTATATGGGCTTATTGTGTTATCTTGGCTTATTTGGGAAGTTGTTGATTCTAACTTTTGATTTTAAATTATAAAGTTATCAAAACAAAACGAGCAGGGCTTCCCTGGTGGCGCAGTAGTTGAGAGTCCGCCTGCCGATGCAGGGGACGCGGGTTCGTGCCCCGGTCCGGGAAGATCCCACATGCCGCGGAGCGGCTGGGCCCGTGAGCCATGGCCGCTGAGCCTGCGCGTCCGGAGCCTGTGCTCTGCAACCGGAGAGGCCACAACAGTGAGAGCCCCGCGTACCTCAAAAAAAAAAAAAACAACAACGAGCAACCAGAGCCATTCTAGTTTGGGTGCAGACACGGCAGCTGGCCCACAGAACGCATCCTTCAGCACGTGCTTGAGGCTGGCTCATATGGCGGATGCTTCTTTACTGTGTACTGCTAGAGCTAGAATCAAACCAGTTTCATTTGTGCTTAGCTTCACTCATCTATCCTCAAGAGCCTCCTACAATTTAACAACTTCTGACCCAAATTAGGTTGAGGTTAGAACAAAAGACAAACTGTGATTTTTGTTAAAGAATCTTGCCCAATACCTCAAAAAAATAATTTTAGTGCTAGGTGGCCCATCAACTTTCACAATCTCAACTACTGGTTTCGTCTCCTTAAAAGGCTCTGTCTTGTGAGGGGGAGCAAGTTGGCTGATAGTGGTATTTTCTCACTTTTCAAGGCACAGGGCAGTGCCTACTGTGCAGGTCTCATTTACTAGCCAGAACACAATGTTCAGGGGACTCTGAACTTGCAGAGGGTCAGCTGATCCCTCAGTAACAGGGTGACTCACCGCCCTCATCATTTGGCTCTACTGCCTGCCACTAAGGATTAAGATGATCAAGCACTGGCTCTTTCTCCTATGACTACATAACTCCTCTTCAAAATCATTTTCCAATATGATTCATTCGGTTTAAATTGATTTGTCTCATGCATTATATTTAGGTATGGAAAACTTACTAAAAATATGAAGCAGGGTAATAGATAATTTATGATTATTTGGCAAACCATTTCGAAGAGCACAAGTGGGGGCTTCCCTGGTGGCGCAGGGGTTAAGAATCCGCCTGCCAATGCAGGTTGCACGGGTTCGAGCCCTGGTCCGGGAGGATCCCACATGCTGTGGAGCAACAAGCCTGTGCGCCACAACTACTGAGCCTGTGCTCTAGAGCCCGCGAGCCACAACTACTGAGCCCACGTGCCACAACTACTGAAGCCCACGCGCCTAGAGCCCGTGCTCCGCAACAAGAGAAGCCACAGCAGTGAGAAGCCCACGCACCGCAACGAAGAGTAGCCCCTGCTCGATGCAACTAGACAAAGCCCATGCGCAAAATAAATAAATAAATATTTTTAAAAAATTAAAAAAAGAAATAAAAGAGCACAAGCAACACAAAGGGGAGAACAAAAAATCAGTTTCCTGTTAGAAATGGCAAAGATTTATTGTTTTTTTAAAAGGAGAGCCTATATTTTCCAAAATGTTGAATAAGCTTACAGTAAGTCCAAATATCAGAATTTCCAAGATGTGTATATATGCTAATTAAGGGATGCTCCGGTAACTATATCTTCATTAATGTATGGATTTTGTGCTTGCTATTATACATAATTAATTAAGGGCAAGAATCACGATCTGTCCATGGATGTACTTCAATAATTTAAGATTTTTCACAAAGCTGTATTTTATCTCCTAGTTTGTACGCACATGTCGCCACAGAGCCTTCGTGTGTTTCTGCCTGGTGCACTGCAACTCAACACATTTTGTTGTATCATTGCGCAGTGGGGCACAGGACACTATAATTATAGCATAATCATAGTAAAACTCTGAACCTTCTTATTGGGAAGAATCTTTTCATCAGTGAGGAAAACAGAGAAAGTGTGCCAAAGTGATTTCAGATAGCTGTATACTATCATTTACGAGACTTGTACTAAGGTTTATCTTTAAACACATACACAAAATGTAGACAGTGACAGTTATACATATATGCATTGGTCTACAGCTTCCCTATTCCCATATTTATCTATGAGTTCTTCTGAAAAAATGGTGGTGGGGAATGTTTTTTTTTTTAATTGTGATAAAACGCACATAACATAAAATTTGCCATTTAAACAATTTTCAAGCATGCAATTCAGTGCCATTAAGTACGTTCACACTGTTGGGCAACCATCACCTCCAGAAGTTTTGCACCTCCCCCAGAGACTCTACACCCATTAAACATGAACGCCCATTTCCCTGGTCTCCTGAGCCCTGGTAACCACTAGTCTACTTTCTATCTCTATGAATTTGACTCTTGTACATACCTCATATAAATGGAATTATACAGACTTTGTCCTTTTGTGTCTGGTTTATTTCACTGAATATAATGTCTTCAAGGTTCATCCATGTTGTAACGTGTCAGAATTTCCTTCCTTTTTACAGCTGAATATCGTCAATAACGCTGCAATGAACATTGGTATACAAATATCTTAGTCCCTCTTTTCAATTCTTTTGGGTATATACCTAGAAGTGGAATTGCTTTATCATATGGTAATTCTGTGTTTAATTTTTTTAAAGGGATTATCATCTATCTTCTATAGAGGCTGCACTATTTTACATTCCCATCAGTAATGCATAGGGTTCCAATTTTTCCATATCAGGATGATTGTTTTTTAAGAATAAAAATATGAATTAAAATTTGTGACAAAATTTCTCATCTTATTTCTTTTCATTTCTCTTCTATTTGTCACTTGATCTTATCACCAAAATCAAAACCACAGGATTTATGATGCAAGATTTAGTCTGATTAGAGTCCTAATTCCAAGAAGTCTATGGAGAGGGAGAGTCAGAGAAAGTTAAAGTTATAAAAGTTAATTCACAGAATAGGTATGTGGAATGGGGTCAGAGGGCAGAGTTCCCTCCCTAAAATCTTAATGCTGTGCTACATTCCTTAGATCATGATGGCAAATTCAACTTACAACAAGAAGCTGAAAAGGAAGACAAAAGGAAGCTCTGAAGATAGCAAACTACAGGTAGGTACGTATAAATGAAAAAGGGACAGTGAGTTTTGTCTTTCAGAAGGAAGTAGAATTAAAGATAATTAAATAATGTGCACCTACACTTTCTATGGCATACCGATAGAGAGGTAATCAAGAATTAGCATTACTATTTCTGAGATTTTCTTCAGACTGTTGTATAAGGTAAATGATGATAATTTGGTCTAAAATATTATACACATTTGTTTAGATAAAATAAAGGAATGTTTAAAAAATTGAAATTAAGTAAAACACTCAATATTTTAAACAGGGCAGAATTAGAATCATCATTTTAGAAACAGGAAGAATTATTTTAAAAAAGTAATAGATTCATAAAGCAACTTCTTTAATTAACATACACAATATACAGTTTCTCAAGTTCATATAGTACACCTGTTATGACACTTTACAAAATATTCATGTAGACATTAAAATTCTAATGTTCCCAAATTTGTCTATACCGTAATATTATAAAGGGAATATTTTACATATATATTTAACAATTTCATATAAAAAGATATTCTCCTAAAGAATAACAATAATTTTCACCTTACAAAACACAGTAATATAAACTTAAGGAAACAAAACGGCATTTTCCTGATAAATCCAAATTCTTATTAACGAGAGAATAAGATAATTTAGTTGAATTTTGTCAAAATTAATTCAAAAAAGAATTTCAGAGTTATTATCTGGATATAATGGAATACTGCCACCATCTTTCAGAGTTACTTAAAAATTATTCACATAGGATTTTGATTAGTTGAGCTACTACATGCACATTGAGACTATTTCCAAGTAGACGATAACGCTGTTTGACTGTTGTCTTCTCAGGAAATCCTAGAAAAGAAAGGTAACAATTTATAATACAATCACTTGCAATATTAACTTCCAGAGATAAAAGGATGTATTCTTTAGTAAAAGCAGCGTGGTTATTTACATAAATAAGTCCCTAAGGTATCCATGAAGTTCAAGTAACAAATGAGAATTTGGAGCCAAAAATATTATATAACATTTCATTGCTTACACAACGTGATATTATCATATCACTTATCATATTTGCTCAGTACACACATGTACACACATAACATCCACAGAACTAATAGAAATCTGAGCACTAGTACACTTTAGGAAAAGCAGTGGCTACCATTATTTCAGTTATTTAATAACAACCTTCAGGAGACAGAATTCACATACTATAAAATGCAGTTTTTCTTTTAAAGGGAGACTTATTTATTTATTTATTTATCCATTCATTCATTTATGACTATGCCACATGGCTTGTGGGATCTTAGTTCCCCAGCCAGGGATTGAACCTGGGCCCTCGGCAGTGAGAGCGAGGAGTCCTAACTGCTGGACCACTGGGGAATTCCCTAAAGTGCACCTTTTTAAAGGGTACAATTCAGTGGTTTTTAGTATAGTTGCAGAGTTTTGCATACATCCCTACTATTTAATGTCAGAACAGTTTCATCACCTCAGAAAGAAAGCTGGCCCACAGTTAACATCATACTCAATAATGAAAGCTAAAAATTTTCCTCTAAGATCAGGAACGAGACAAAGATACCCACTCTTGCCACTTTTATTCAACATGGTATAGAAGTCCTAGCCAGAACAATTAGGCAAGAAAAAGAAATAAAAGGAATCTAAATTGGAAAGGAAGAAGTAGAACTATCACCATCTGCAAATTACATGATATTATACATAGAAAACTCTAAAGACTTCATCAAAACGTGGTTAGAATAAATGAATTAAGTTGCAGTATACAAAATAAATATATAGAAATCTGCTGATTTCTGTACATTAACAACAAACTATCAGAAAGAGAAAATAAGACAACAATCCCATTTACAGTCGCATCAAAAAGAATAAAATACTGAGGAATAAATTTAACCATTGATGAAAAAATTGAAGACACAAATAAAGGTACTCCATGCTCATGAACTGGAAGAATTAATATTGTTAAAATGTCTATATTATCCAAAGCAACCTACAGATTTAATGCAATCCCTATCAAAATTCCAATGGCATTTTTCACAGAAATAGAAACCACATCCTAAAATTCCTATGGCATCACAAAAGATCCCAAGTAGCCAAAGTAACCTTGAGGGAGAAGAACCAAGCTGGAGGCATCACGATGCTCCCTGACTTCAGACTACATTACAAAGCTAAAGTAATCAAAACAGTATGACATTAGCATAAAAAGACACAGAAATCAAAGGAACAGAATAGACAGCCCAGAAATAAACCCACACATATGT
This sequence comes from Grampus griseus, assembly GCF_964374135.1. Lineage (NCBI taxonomy): Eukaryota > Metazoa > Chordata > Mammalia > Artiodactyla > Delphinidae > Grampus > Grampus griseus. The sequence continues at coordinate 171,822,377 of NC_139018.1, forward strand.
GGTTAATTAATTTATGACAGGGAGCTGAGAATATACAATGGGGAAAGGAAAGTCTCTTAAATAAATGGTGTTGGGAAAATTGGACAGATACATGCAAAAGAATGAAACTGTACCACTATTTTACACCATACACAAAAATTAACTCCAAATGAATTAAACACCTGAACATAAGACCTCAAACCATAAAACTCCTAGAAGAAAACGTAGGTGGTAAATTCCTTGACATCAGTCTTGTCCATGGTTTTTTGGATCTGACTGTAAAAGCAAAGGCAACAAAAGCAAAAATAAACAACTTAGACTACATCAAACTAAAAAACTTCTGTACAGCAAATGAAATAATGAGCAAAATGAAATGGCAATCTACTGAACAGGAGAAAATATTTCCAAATCATAAATCTGATAAGGGTTTAGTACCCAAATTATATAATGAAGTCATAAAATTCAACAGCAAAACAATAAATAATCAGATTAAAAAATGGGCAGAGTACTTGAATAAAAATTTTTCCAAAGAAGACATACAGAGGGCCAATAGGCACATGAAAAGATATTCAACATCACTAATCATCAGGGAAATGCAAATAAAAACCACAATGAGATATTACTTCACATCTGTTATAATGGCTATTATCCAAAAGACAAGAAATAACAAGAGCTGGAAGGAACATGGAGAAAAGGGAACTCTTATGCACTGATGGTGAGAATTTAAATTGGTGCAGCCATTATGGAAAACAGTATGGAGGTTCCTCAAAAAATTAAAAATAGAACAATCATATAATCCACCAATTCCACCCTGGGTATTTATCCAATGAAAACAAAAATACTAAGTAGAAAAGATATGTGCACCCCCATGTTCATTGCAGCATCATTTACAACAGACAAGATATGGAAACAACCTAAGTGTCCATCGATGGGTAAATGAAAAAAGAAAATGCACACACACATACACACACCATGGAATACTACCCAGCCATAAAAAAGAATGAAAAGGACCTTGAGGGCATTATACCAAGCGAAGTCAGAGAGACAAATACTGTATGATCTCACTTATATGTGGAATCTAAAAACCAAAGCAAGCAAACAAACAAATTTAAAAAACCAAGGTCATAGATACAGAAAACAGATTGGTGGTTGCACGGGTGGGGGAAAAAAGGGTGAAATGGGTCAAAAGGTACAAACTACCAGTTATAAAAATAAATAAGTCCTGGGGATATATAATGTAGAGCATGGTGACTATAGTTAGCAATACTGTATTGCATATCTGAAAATTGCTAGGAGAGGTCTTAACAGTCCTCATCACAAGAAAAAAGAATTTTGTAACGATGTATGGTAATGGATATTAACTAGATTTATTATGGTGGGTGATCATTTTGCAATGTATACAAATGTTGAATCATTATGTTGTAATGTTGTACATCTGAAACTAATACAATGCTATATGTTAATTATATACTTCAATACAAATTTTTTTTAAAAAGAATGCTGGCACCCATTAGCAGTCACTCTCCATGTCCCCTCCCTGCCCCTCAACTACTGATCTACTTTCCGTTCTAGAGATTGCCTATTCTGAACACTTCATACAAATGGAACCATACAATATGTTGTCTTTTGTCTCCGGCTGCTTTCGCGTAGTGCTTTCAAGGTTCATGCGTGTTGATTCTGGAATGTTTTTTAAAAGCAAAGTATTCTATGTTTAATATCTTAGTCCTTATAATAACATTATGTATTAACAATATTATGTATGTTGTATAATACGACTATAAAATATAGTGTAACTCAAACATCAAGCACATCAGTAAAAATTATCTGATCCGAGGGAAAAAATGGCTCATAACATGCACCAATAGTTCATTCCTCTCTCTGTCTGAATAATATTCTATCTTATGGATATACCACATTTTATTTATTCATTCATTCATTAATAGACATCTGGGCTTTTTCCCTACTTCTTGATTATTATAAACATTGATGTTATGAACATGTACGTACGTATATATGTATGTGTTAAGCTTTTTTCAGTTCTCTTGGATATACACCTAGGGGTGGAATTGTGGGGTCATACAGTAACTCTGTGTCTAACATTTGAGGAACTGCCAGAATGCTTTCTAAGGCAGCTGCACCATTTTATCTTGCCACCAACAGTGTACAAGGGACCTGATTTCTCCACAATTTGTTAACACTGTTATTGTCTGTCTTTTTGTGAAGTGGTATCTTACTGTGGTTTCGATTTACCTTTCCCTAATATCTAATAATATTTAACATCTTTTCATGTGCTTATTGGTCATTTATCTATTTTCTTTGGAGAAATGTCTATTGAAATCCTTTGCCCACTTTTAAACTGGATTATTTTTCTTTTTATTGTTGAGTCATAAGAGTTCTTTATATATTCTGGATACAAGTCCCTCAGAGTTGCTTTTTTACATTCTGCTTCCACAAACTGACATTCTCATACTGAAGTTCAATTTGCTACATTCTTTTGCAAAACAAAAGGGCCCACAGATACTATATTTGCTGGAATAAAATCTTGCACATACCACCGTAAAAGACTGTCCATGCGTAAGAGTGGATGCCAGAATCTTAGTTACAATTCCAGAATTTCACATTCAGAATCCTTTGGCATAGCAATTAAATATAGGAAAAGCAAATCAGGTAATAAAGGAAATAATTAAAGAGAATTAGAAATAGCAAAATTTCAAAACCTGATAAAGTTGCTTCATCAACACTAGACATTATACTTACTGCAATAAAATAACAGTGATTACCATAATAAAATGATATTTGCAATTGAGCATGATCATAAAATTGCTATTATAAAGATAATATGTCTTAGGCAAGCACATTAGTCATCTCAAATTATTTACTTCAAAGTAGCCAGAGGTAGAAATACCTACAAACTTTTAGACTACCCCTAGGACGATGCCTTGAGATACCAAGATTATATCAGAGGGGAAGAGATGTCTGAAAACAAACAAGTCAGATTTGTAAAAGTTATATATATATACAAACACATATATACACATGCATGTGTGTATTTTATACATAGATATTAAAATCTAAACTCACTTGTGGAAAGAATTACATAATTTTGTAAAGTTAAAAGGTGACTTTTTAAAAACTTAGGTACATTAAAAATAATAATCCTCAAAAGCAAAGAAACCTAGAATTAACAAGGTCAAGAGAGCAGCTTTTATTCAGTAAGTGTCGGTTAGTGTCTGTCTCTTCCAAAGCCTGCTGTCTCATGAATGCGTGCCACTGGCCACAGAGAGAACCAGGGCAAAATGTGTGGGAGAGTCAATGCGAATCCGTCATGGCCGGTGGACAAGCAACTCAAAGAACGCCCATTTTGGACCCAAGGTCCGTGACGTCAGAGGCACACGTGCAGGACAGTTCTGTCACAGGGCTGCTCAGTGGTGACAGCAGGGCACTGACTATACACATATGTCACATATTAAAATAAGGTAGGGCTTCCCTGGTGGCGCAGTGGTTGAGAGTCCGCCTGCTCATGCAGGGGACACGGGTTCGTGCCCCGGTTCGGGAAGATCCCACATGCCGCGGAGCGGCTGGGCCCGTGAGCCTGCGCGTCCGGAGCCTGTGCTCCGCAACGGGAGAGGCCACAATGGTGAGAGGCCGGCGTACCGAAAAAAAATAAAAAAAAAATAAAATACGTAAAGCAATGAAAAAGGCTTTCTCCCATGTATTATACATATATTTTCAGAGAACTTCGAAAAATCCTATTTTACCCCTTAGATATTTTTAAATACTGAGAAAAAATATTTATGAAGTAAAGGCTATAACATCTACCATTTAAAATATAAAAGCACGAATTTTATATTATGTGTCAGATAGGTTGTAAGCATGTGACATACGTTAACTCACTTAACTGTTACAACAGCTCTATGAAGTCGGTGCTATAATTATCCCCATTTTACAGATGCATAAACTACGGCAGAGAGTGGCTTCAGTAGGGCTAAGATTCACACTCAGTCAGTCTGACTCTGGGGTCTGTGCTACATTTCACTATTACCAAAGTGATTGCTACTGCTTGAAAAAATAAGCACTCAAATAAAACTTAGAAATGAGTTGCTGTTCGACAGTAAATCTCTTTTCTCTCTGTAGTAGTACAGAAAATACCTTTGATTGCTCATCCTAAAATATGAAGGAAAAAAAAAAGTAACCACAACAGTAGACTGGGAATTAAATTCCTGAGTCCAATTCTCAGTTCTTTGTTTCACTGATGTTCTCACTCACTTTGTGACATAAACTAAGACACGGAAAGTCTATGTTTTCTTAAAACACACTCCCCGGGATGTTTCAGACTGAATGAGATCACCAAGAAAAAGGCAGAGAGTACAAAATAAACCTGGTTGCTGTGACTATGCTTGGAGAATCAATTACCAAGAGGGTAGTCAAATTCTGTTGGCAGTTTGTTCCCAATGTACAAAAAGATGCTTTCCAAACCTCAACTGTAAATCCATTATTTAGATTTTAAAACATGGTCTATGTTTTAGGACTGTATTAATATTACAACAACATTAGGTTTAGCGAAGTTTGGCTTTTCTGCATTCAAGTTCCCAATCAGTTATCAAAAGCACATTTCCTCCTTGTGCAGCCCTGGAAGCATGTGAGGGAGGTCTGTGTCTCTCCCTTCCCATGAGCCAGGTACTAGGAGCACACCCACCGCAGCCCAGGAAACCGATGGCATCCACACAGCAAGAGCAGCAGCGCCAAGGAAGCGGGACCAGGGAGGGGCGGGGTGCTCTAAGAAGCAAAGGCGCTGTGTCCAGTCTCTTAATAGCAACAATCCCTGGCTTTCCTCATTACTTGTCTTTCTCCCTTGGCAGTGGTATCTTCATTTTTCTTGAGAGTCCATCTTCAGATTCCCTAATTTCGTGTCAATTCTGGCATCTGTGCTCCTGAGTCACCCTTACTTTCCATTAGGAAAGTTCCTTTCTAGACCACCTCTCCACTTTTTCTTTTCTCCACTGAAACCTTGTAGGGAAGGAATCAATTATACCAATTATATAATTGATAAGAGTGTTATCTCCGAGGAGTAGAAGTACAAATACATACCTCCCCACCACACAAAAATAAATTCCTCAATTGCCTGTTAATTTCTTCATTAAAACAAAGACAATTCTAGGCATTCTTTCATAAGATCTAGTGTGAGGTTATTCGAATAGTACTCCTAGAAGCAAAAAACTAAATTCGAGAAAGAGATGCTATTAACAACCATCTGTAGGGAGAAGTGAGGAATTGCTGATTTGGCCCTTCTGTTCCTGCAAAGCACCTGGAACCATTACTGGAGTGAAAGGAGAAGGGGAACTGAGTCTGAAGGGAATGAACTGGGGCAGGTTATGAAGAAAGCAGACACAGGAGGGAAGGAAGATGTCAAAGATGGCACCATCAGGAAAGGAAGCGCTCTCACATCCGTCTGGGCAAGGGTTTATTCATAAACTATGCACGAGTCCCTAATGAATTTTGAGACCTTTAATCAGTGAAAGCTGGGGTCTGCATGTATCCCACATACCGAACTCTGGAGGAAATCCAAGGAGATTTGCTATTTCTTTAGGAGTGAAAAATCGAAGTTGAAGCATTAACAATCTTGTTATCTTTTCTTCTTGTGACAAATTGGTAAGGGATTTGTAGATATTCTCAATCTGTAGGAAAACATCCAAAATAACTAATAAAGTAGAGTGCAATTAGACTTGTTAAGATAATATCGTCTATTGTGAGACAGTTTAAAAATGATGGACATAGTCTTCTGTAACACATGGCAGCACAGGGTAAAAACATCTCTGTGCAATGAACTGTGTAACTGGCTCATCAAGGGCCAGGTAAACTCAGAAAACAAACAAAACCTTAATGCTGAATAGATCAGGATACTCTCAGTGTATCTGTCATTTTTGGTCCCTCAAAAATTAACTCATAAGAATAGAAATAATAAATGACAATATAACATAAAAGAAATGTAGTGAAAGATACAAAAAAGAAACTTGGTCAACCAATAAGTCGATTTTACAAAGCAAATAAGCAGCCATTAAAATGTTTACTATTTATGACCAATTTTATCAAATTAAGATATTTTCTTAAAATGATAAAATATATTTAATAAATATGACTTCTCAAATCCAGACATTCGTTTGTCTCTGATAGGGTTTTTAGCAAGGGTAAATTTTATTAACAGTAAGAGTTTAAATCAGCATAAAAGAAGATAATGTGATTTCACTTCAAAATTATTCAGAAGTATATAAAACTTTCAATATATCAAGCTTGTATTCAACCATGATACCGTAAAGAATTAGCAATTGAAGTATTAATAAAAAGCCTTCCTAAAATATAGATTTTTTTCCCTAACAGGCATTTTTATAGTATGTGCTCCAAAGGAAGGCTCCAATACTAAGATATTTATGCATAATTTTAGAGAACATTAAGTACTGTACTCTGCATTTCAAATTACTCTTTATGGAATAGAAAGAAAAACAAAAGGTAAGAAGAAAAAAAAGAAAGTAAAAACATAAAACACTTTTTGTACATATACTCATATCTAGCAACAAGAAGATTTATTCTATAGTAAATAATTATTATATACACATATTCATCCCAGTTGAACATGTAAACTTATTTTAACATTCTCAAATTTTAAGTATTAAAGATAATTTTATTTAAAATAATTTTCAAATATTTTAGTTCTGCAGCATGCATAGTACCTGCACATCCTCTGTAGTCTGCAACACAGATCCTGTCCCTTCTATGTAGCGTCCATAACTAAAAAATTAACACAAATATTTTGTAGCATCTAATATATTTGCTAACGCTAAATTTCTTAAATATTTCTTGAATCAATCTTACATAGTTGTTAATACATCCTTCTGAAATATTCTAAATAATATCACATAAATATGCTTTGTAATTAAAAAACTTACCAGGTGAAAGACATAAGATCAGTCTGTTGAAAATTCTCAGACACTAAACTTGGCATAGTTTTTGTTGTATAAATACTAGTCTGCATATACATTATTGTCATTTTTTAAATGTTCATCACATTTAAATGCATAGAAAGTATGCATTTGTTATGACTTTATATCTAAATGCTATTCAATACTGACATCCCTGCCACATTAGACCAAATGTTATGTAGGTGAAAATAAATTGCTGCTCTTTTCTTATAATGCCTGAACCATCATTTCTTCTCATGAACCCAAAACCGTACTCTCCAGTCTCATGACAAACTCAGGCCCACCAAACGTGCATCTGCCTCTTACTGTAACACTGTATGTTTTTACTCTTTATCATAAAACAATCAGACTATTGTTAAAAATGTATTAAAAATACCAAACACTATAGAAATGCAAGGTATTAGTAATATTTCTTTCCCTAAGATCATTGCCAAGCTGGCTGTTTGACATTTTTTCCTAATAGATGAATTTAAAATAGAAATTAGAGAAAGTCACCATCAAAGAAAAGCTGTTTTCTTATATATCACGTGTGTGTGTGTGTGTGTGTTTATATTATCTACACTAAAGTAGACTTCTACAATAAGGCTTCTTTTATACCATTTTTATAATTATAAAAGAATTTCAAATTTGTTTTTTATTACAAAATTGATAACCCCTGTTTTATGAGAGTCCTAAACAGAACCTAGCAGACTTGGAAATACACAACAGCTGAGTGAAGTCTTTTAAGGTAATGGAAAGCAATAAACCCATTCCCCTGAAAGTACAAGGGCAGGGTATGATAAAGTCAGGGTGAGCCTGGTATGATTACGTCGGGGGCATAGTGTCTTGTGCAAGACAACTAGCTAGTAGGTAAAGAGAGAAGGCTTGAATTTTTTTTTTTTTTTTAAAGAAGATGTTGTGGGTAGGAGTTTATTAATTAATTTATTTATTTTTGCTGTGCTGGGTCTTCGTTTCTGTGCGAGGGCTTTCTCTAGTTGTGGCAAGCAGGGGCCACTCTTCATCGCGGTGCGCGGGCCTCTCACTATCGCGACCTCTCTTGCTGCGGAGCACAAGCTCCAGACACACAGGCTCAGTAGTTGTGGCTCACGGGCCTAGTTGCTCCGCGGCGTGTGGGATCCTCCCAGACCAGGGCTCGAACCCGTGTCCCTGCATTAGCAGGCAGATTCTCAACCACTGTGCCACCAGGGAAGCCCGAAGGCTTGAATTTTTAAATCATACAACTACTTATCAAAAGAGCTTCAGTGAAATTAACAAACAGGGGTAGGGATGGACCTTTTACAAATTTTTCTTGAAGGGTCTAATTTCCCCCCTTCTTCCTAGGTTTAAAAAAAAAAGTTGAGGGGCTTCCCTGGTGGCGCAGTGGTTGAGAGTCCGCCTGCCGATGCAGGGGACGCGGGTTCGTGCCCCCGGTCCGGGAGGATCCCACATGCCGCGGAGCGGCTGGGCCCGTGAGCCATGGCCGCTGAGCCTGCGCGTCCGGAGCCTGTGCTCCGCAACGGGAGAGGCCACAGCAGTAAGAGGCCCGCATACCGCAAAAAAAAAAAAAAAAAAAAAGTTGAAAAACACTATTTCTTGAGAAATAATCCAAAGGATGTCCCCTAAATGTCCATCAACAGGTAACCAGTAAAAGAAATTATGATATACCTATACTATGAACATATGAAAGTTCTTTAAGCACCCATAGGTAATAATATCCAAATTATACTGCACAATGAAAAAAAGTGCACATAATAATGAATATAGTATGTTACCATTTACTTAAAGGAGGGGGTAAAAATATACATGTATATTTAAACACACCTCACATGCAATACCTCTGGAAGACTAGAGAGTAACCTGAAATCATCGGTTGCACGTAGGGAGGGAAACTGGATGAACAAGAGGCAGAATTGGAAGGGAGTCTTACAATCTTAGTTCCTTTTGAATTTTGAACTATAAGAATATACTACTAATTCAAAAAACTAAATAAAAGTTAAATATGCTATAATGTGCTCCAGGACATTCAATGTTATTTCTTCATATTAAAATTTAACTTCTTCTTGTACATTGATCATGAAAGTGGACAGAAATTTTTGAGGTACCATAAAAAGAAAGGTGCTAAACAATTAGCAATTCACCATCTATAGAAACCATGTCTCCACTGTGGGTAATTAAGCTCCTATGAAGGTCACCAAACGATGGCAGTGTCTTCTATGAGCACTGTTGTGGGTTGTGCACACCATGTTCTGCCAGAAGGAATTTTCACTTGTGCATTCTACTGGAACACGGAAGCAGGCGATGAAGGGTGAAAAAAATCATTCCAGCAGAAACATTTTTTTATAAAAAAAATCATTCCAGCAGAAACATTTAGAAGAACTAAGAGAAACAATAGTTATGAAAACCTGGTTATTTTGGATATGCCACGAACAGAGACTCTTTAAAACCTACCCTTTTGTAAAGCATGTGGACCTTCTGCATGTGGGCTTAACAATGTCTAACAAAAGAGCATATCGCAGCAATGACTTTGGCGGTAAAAAGTATGAATTCATGTCAACGTCATCTTCAAGAAAATCTCTTAGCATTCGCACAGAGAGATCACTGTCCTGTTGACGTTTCCTGTCAATTTCTCCTGCAGTTTCAAGCTTAAAAAGAATGGCTTCTTTTCCAGAACATTGTGTGCTGCTATCAAAGCAAATATTTGGCTCAATTTTCTTTTCTTCAATTTTCTTTTCTTCAGTTTTCTTTTCTGCATCTATCGTATGTTTTTGTGGATGTTCAGATTCAGTTTGGGGGAACTCCATCAGTACCTGGCATTAAGTAAAAATACACAAACTCTCAAAAGCTTTCTTAAAAATAAAAGACATATTAATAACATCCACTCAACATTATGTAAAAAAATTCTTTAGCTTTTACTGAGTTGCCATTAAAAAGATAGAAATTGAGGTTTACTAGTATTTATACAAGTTATTACAAGTTTTTCATCATATAGTGTTAGGCATCAGGCTATAGATGATTTATTTCATGAAATTACTGCTTTCTGAATTAACAAAACCATTCAACAAAGTAATAGGAAGTATGTTGAATACAGAGACAGCATTATATTTGGAAAAGAAGTTGAAAAAGCAACAGGTACATTTCCAGAAAATGTGTTTTTGATCAAAGTTTGCCATTCTCCTTCAATTAAAAAAAAAACAAACTAGAACATACCCATGATCTAAAGGAAAATTAGTAATTAAAAATGAAAAACACTCTTCACCCTGAAAGGTTATTTCTATCCCTGAGTCCCACAGGAAAAACATGTTCCTGCAAAACAGGTAACCATTTATAAAGTCCTATTTTGGGAAAGAAAAAACAGTTCCAGGAATTTTTAATGATGACGCCTTTGTTCACATACTTTATATACCGTTTTTGGAACTGCCCACTATTAAAGGGAGATATATTGCTATTTTATTATATAACACAGTACTGTATAATACTGATATTGTATTACGGGGGATTCAAATGATACTACTGAAGCCCTGTTAGTAGGACATGACTTTTGAGTTCTTACCTGTGAGGGTTATAGAGAGCTTCACTGGACCACTGAAACTCTGTTATCCACACCAATTTTCAGCAGAAGCATATAAAATTGCTAGCATAATGAGAGATCCTATATATAGCAATTGAGCATTTTATTCTAGCTTGTGCTAATCATTACCATTTTTTAATCAATTAAGGCTAAATAGCATAGATTTCAAATAAAATGCAACTGATGTGTGAAAATACTCAAGCCATTTTTAAGATAGTATACATTTTATCAAAAGTAGTCAATGGCTTCTACTGAGGGAGAAAAATAATAGATGCAAAAGAGTCAATGGTCAGAAGAGAAATTATAGGAGGAAAAGAAGGATAACAACACTAATGGTAATTTTTTTTACTTTTAACTTATTTTCTTTTCTAATGATGAAAGAAAAGTTTCTGGTTTTGTTTCAAGCAATTAAAGTGGCATCAGGAGGGTGAAAAGGCCTACAAGACAGACCTCAGGCATAATCTAAATTACAGGCACAAGAGGACACACATAAACCTCTGTAAACATACTCCAATAAAGATGTTAAAAAAAAAAAAAAAACTCTGCAAAGTAGTTCCTGAAAATAAATTAGCAGACTGAGATATATTTACAACAGATAAATAATGATGATGATGATAACAGCAATAATAATAATAATACCTGACCAGGGGCTTGAAAAGGGAACGGCACTGACTGAAGCTTTGCAATAAGGAAATACCGTAGCCTTGAATTTGGAATGCCAAGCTGCAAGTGAAACAGGGCAGTTAGCTGCTATAGGATATTAAAGAGATCTGTGTCAACTTTTAGCACCTAGTAAAAAAACTCATACAGTTATACATTAGTTTCTGCCAGACAAAATTCTATTATCAATTTGTGGAAGACTTCTCTGTAGCAAGTTCTTAAACCTTTTAAACTGTCACTCTGTACCTTTATTTGAATGAAATAAAGATAGAATCAGATGAATCATATGTCTATGAGTCACTTTCATTTTATATTTCCCAGGTAAAAAGTCAAATAGACATTCTTACATTCATTATGAATAGTATAGTAATCATAAAAAAATAAAATTCACATATAGCTATAAAATTCAGATAGAGAAAGTAATAACCATGTCAGAACTAACTGCAAGATTTACCTATAATATTATCCAAAATGGAGCCATTCTTTTTACTGAATCAAATTCCCTTTGGGAAAATTTGTATAAGAATTTACAATTGCAGTACTTACAGAGGTTGGAGACAACAGAAATTCTTGGTACTGAAAGCCACAATTTCCTATTGTTTGTATTAACAGGTCTCTGAAAAGGCAAAGGGAAAGAAAAAAGCTTTCACTCTACAGTTCAAAATAGGGTTCTTATATAAAATATTATACCTAAAACTTCATTTTACATGAAAACTGTACCTCCACTTAAGTTGTTTAGAAAAAGGATAATCCTAGGTCTTATTTTAAGTCCAGTACTTGAAAAATTACATTTCTCAATAAAAGAGATAATCCCTATTATAAATAAATAAAGCTACCAGATAATTTATAAAACTGGTGAGTTAGAATCGCCAATCCTCTCATGATAAGCTTACTATAGGAATGGAACTATATCTGTAGCCAATCAGACGGGGGACCACTGTCATAGACAGCAGGTCAGTCAAGGACTTGGATGCATTCTCTCCAGCTGGGCTACTGTCTGAAAGGGGCCTGACACAGGGCTTGCTTCTTCAACCCAACTGTAGGACAGAAAACGCCTGTCAATAGGACAAATTCTTACCGAAAACATTCCTACTTCTAAAGGAACAGGCACCAATGTAAGCAGCTAAAATTGAGAAATCATTCCGGAAAAATTCAAACATATCAAAATGGGAAAGAATCAGTTGAACCTAACTTTGTGATACTTCACGTTACTAACTATTCAAAATCAGTATTAACGCGTAAACTTCATAACATATATAAAATGTCGGAATATACACATTTGTTTTTAAGATCTTCATTTCATAACAGCTCCTATTATAAAATATACCAAGTCTAAGATGAACACAGGACAAATACATTTTTTTACCTTGTAGAAGATACTTCAAAACCTTTAACATTTTCTAAAAGAATATACTTTGGTAATTTTTGTAACCTAAAAAAAAACAAAAACAAATGGAATTCTAAACATCTCATTACTAAGAAGTAAGAAGTAAAGAAAATCCTTACTTGTGGGAAATATGAGGTAAGTAATTGTCCAAACTCTTTTTATGAAAGAATTTTATAAGGGATGCAGACAACTCATATTTTATTCCTTTCCCCCATAAACAAGGCACACCTGATAAAGTTAACATTTGAAATGTTAATTTCCATGGAAGTTTAATGAAAACATGGGTTTGCACAGCTCAAAGCGCTGACATTTCCACAGAATGGAGGCTTCTAGGGTTGGCAGCACAAGTTTCCAGGCCATGGGCGACAGCATTCACTAACATTAGAATCATTTGCACAAATACCGAGCAGAGGCAACAGAATTCAGCTATTAGGCTGTTAACGCCCTGTCACTCACTTTTACCGGCAACTGTGGAACCGACAAACATTTGCAGTTTTACTCTATCAGTCACGACAGAAGATAAATGACTCGCACAGAACCTGTATAAGATGCTGATCTCTATAAAATGACAAACATCACGTTCTTCCAGATGTAAAGTTTTACATTTAAGGTAAGCTTGTACCGGAATTTAAGTTTTTACCTTGGGAGAATGTCTAGAATATGTAAGAAGCTATTTGTCCTTGGATCAGTCACATCACCTTGCAGGCCGATTCTAAAGGGTAAGGAAAGTAAGTAAGTTCAGCAAGAATCTTACATAAAGGTATCAAATCACTTTTAAAAAGTCAAAACAGAGAACTAAAATTAGTTGGTCCTCACAAAAAATATGATCATCTCTGTTGCTACAGAGAACAAAAATATATGTTTTCATTTAATTTAAAAAAGCCTTGCCTGTCTAATAAATACACTTATTATCAATACAAGATAATATGTCCAGATGACTTCCATGAGGCAAAGAAGAACAAGAAGTCCACAAAGAATAAAATCAATTACCCTCTTAAAATCACTTTGTTCAGGAAAGACACACACACACACACACACACACACACACAATTAGCTAATGTCTCACCTGCCCAGGTGAGACAACAAAAGTTCAGAAGAATGAGCTGGTTGGGCAGGGTGGCAGTGTAGAGTTGATGGCATTGGTAAGTAATCACCAGCTAAGCAGATGAAGGTAGCAGGTAAAACTAGAACTATCTTGTCCAATGTAAACAGGAGAGACTGAAGCTGAAGGCTTGATTCTACACGAAGGAGTTGCAACTCGGCTAGACTAAGTAAGTCAAAACAGGTCACGTGAACAGGCAGAATTTGGACTAGCAGTTAAATCTTGCAAGTAACATTCGATATGATCAAGAAGCAAGCAGAAAAGACTTATATTGGGCATGAGTCGTAGCAACAGAGGACTAGGGTTTAAGGCCTTGCTACTTACTAGCTTCGTGGTCTAAAATAAGTTACTTGACATCAGTTATCAGTTTCCTCACACCTGACAGCAGGACCAAAATCATCAGTGGATCTGAGGCTCAGATGGGAGATTAGAGTGGACTTGAACAGATTCCTCAGAAATCTTGGTTTCCTCTCATTTTGTCCCTTTCCTCTCAGAGTTCCAAAGATGATCGCACTACAGGATCAGACACTGCAGCCGTCAGCAGCTGGAGTTGGGCTAATACAGAGTGGGAGCAGCAGTAGGGAAGACACAGGGGCCCCACTGCAGTGATATCTGAGGCATCACAGCACTGGGGCTGCATTCTGTCCTGAACCTCCCACTTACTGTGGTTAAAAAGGCCATAATACACTTGCACAGGCTAGGAGCCATCTTTACGTGGAACGTCCTCCTTCACTGATAAATTCCCAACCTGCTTTCAGACACAATACAGATATCACCTCTAAAAGAATTCGTCCCTCCTGGTATATGCAGCAACATAACACCTCTCTCCTCCATGCTCTCATGGCAGTTTCAACATTCATTTATTATATTCCTTAAATCACATTATAAGATAATTATTTGTCAGTCATTCCCCATGGACTATAAGTTCTATAAGGATGGGAACTACAGCATCAAAAGCAATACCTCATGTGTAGGTGCACAATAAATCCCTGGGGAATTAATTTCCTAGAAAACTTGAAATAAATCAAAACTTGGATGGAAATTAAGCATGAGAATATTTATTTAAATTAGAATTTTTACTACATGTTATATCCCATTTAAAATCACATTATGTGTTTAAATAGGACTATATATTAATAGTCCTATATATTAATAGGACTATAAAATAATCAAAAAGTCCTGGCTCTGACATTTTCTAATGGTATGGCCTTGGGAAAGTTACTTAACCTTTCTATGCCTCAGTTGCTCACCTGTAAAATGATGATGATACTAATGCCCATCCCATAAGCTTGTTATATTAAATGACATACTCCAGTAAGACACTCAGAGGGTTACCACTATTATCATTATTACTTAAAATAATTGAAATATTATTATTTAGAGTATCTAAATGAAGAGGGATTAGTCAAGATTTTCTCTAAAATATAATTCCCTGAAATACATAGCCAAATAAACACCATATAATAAAAAGCTGTCTTGGAACACAGCTTTAAAAAGTCATTTTATTAATTGTATGTATTATTAAATGTACCTATCAATTCGAGAAATTTTAAATTCACAAATGCATTCTTTTTTTTTTTATTTTTTACAAATGCATTCTTGACTAGCCTTAAAATTTTACAGGTAGGTAATTTAGGATTTGAATATTAACTATGGAAATTTACTTTGATTCATCAGTGTTCGGAAGATATTCCTGAATGCTCATTAGTTTAAATAATTAAAGGTAATTTGGGTCAGAAATAAATACTGTTTCTTTGGTAGGTATTAAGGAGGTACCATATAGTCTCCGCATACCTACTATTGACCAAATTACTGTGTTCATCTGGCAGTAATTGCTATTTTCTTTATGATTAATGCTGAATTATAAACGTGTGTAGAGAAAAGGAATTATTGATGAAAAGTTTCAAGACTAGGGAAATGCAACTGATGGACTTCAAAGTGTCTGTGCTTGAAATTACAGTGTGATTTGATTGAACGAGTCCTTCAAAAGTACTCTTCCTAACAGAGAAATATTTATTATACATACCTTGTGAATGGCTGACAGGGAGGGCTCATTAAAATCATATTGAAAGATAATCTGTCAAACTCTTCTAGTGTAATACCCTAAGGAACGAACATGTGGGGGGAAAGAAAAAATATAAAAACATGCGTAGAAGGGGGCAGAGGAAAAATGCTAAGTAGTTACCAGTAAATACATCAGAAATTGTGACACTTAACTTCATTTATAACACTTAAAAGTTTATAAAACACCTACTACTTTTTAAATAAACTTTAGTTAAACTAATTTTCCAAAGCAATTTTGTGAAGAAAGTCGAGCAGTAAGCTGAAGCTATGAAAAATTAAGTGACTTCCCCCAAACTCGAGAGCCAGCCAAAGCAGAGCTGGAAAGCTAGTTTCCTAGATGCTAAGTATTTTGTGCCTCTATGACACCTCAAGTCCAAGACTGCCGTGATTTCTGGAATCAAACATGGAAAACTTTATTTTATAATTAATGATTTGCAAAGGATCTAGGGAATTTTTAATACCTCTCTATTAATATTATTTATTTAGAAAACGTGATGTATTGACCAGTCACCATCCCTTTCATGTATGTCTCTGTCAATATATCACCAAATGGAAAAAGGTCCCATTTTCAGATATCCACAATTACTATACTGTTTTACAGTTGTGGGTAGTCAAAGGACCTCAAAAGATTGTAGATAAGATTAATCAAAATAATCCCTATTGGGCTAAATAGTTTTAAAATGTACTGTTTTGCTCCTATTTTATATACACTATCAGAAGACAAACATAGAAAAATACAAGTCATGGGTTTGCCAATTCTCATTAAGCTCTCTTAGTGTACACTCTTACCCAGGAATTTAAAGCCATAAGCCCAGAATCACAACATTCCTAATTACAACACATTTCTAAGAAGTTTGAGTTCGTGAATAAAGCAGGAAAAGCTTTATTCTGAGTTCTGAAAAGAGTGACTTAACCTGGGGAGCACATCAGTTTTCTCTACTGTGTTAAAAGTTTGAATGTACATGTCTATCGTTTTTAAATCACAGGGTTTTAAGTAGTTTAAGGCATATATGTAAAAAGAAATAAAAATTAAATACTGAAAAGTTCCTGAAGCACCTCTGGATCCCAGAGTTCTAAAGAAAACAATCTGAAAATCATACACTCAACAGTCTGTCAGGAACCCTGGGGCAGGGCAGTAAGATTAGCACACATACTCCAGTTACACAGCTGGTCAGCACAGGGCTATTACGAAAAGCAACTTATTTATCTCACAACTGATTGTGAACAGATTAAAGCTGAATTCCTAAAATGAAAATAAAAATCAAACAACAATCTTTTACGTAAGGAGAATCCTTAAGTCTAGAATCTAAAGGAAGTAAACAGAGTTAATGCCTCCAATACTGTTAGACATAAAAAAATTTACAATTTTAAAGGATTCTTGGAAAGAGTGATTTTCTTTTTTTTTACAGTACAACCCAAATGACAGAACAGTTATGCAAAACATAATCGCTCAATTAAACCATTCACAACTGTCTTTAACCTAGCATTCTAGGTCAATGAATATGTTAGGATTCAAGAAAGTAGTTAGAGATGCATGGATTAACGTTAATAATTTGATATTTTAACACTAATGGAAATCAAATTCTGTTTCCATAAACAGGCCATTCAAGCTAATAAAAACATCGTTGCTTTCAGAGAACATTAGATCCACTCGATGTGGTAACACTGTTTATCGCATGTTGATGAGCAACTTTGTTTGTCCCCCTACTTGTTTTATTACTTCTTTTCTCAAAAAGCTTCCTGGTTATTCTTATACTTAATTTTCATTTAAACTTTAGGGAGACCTTGGTAGATTAGAAAACAACAACTTTTGACTATTTTAGTGAATTTATTGTTAATCTAAAGAGAAATAAAATTTTGTGGCACAAGGTAAGTCTTCAGTAAAAAGTTAGTGATATTTCCTACCATTTCCTGCCCTATGAACTCTGATGTTATTTTGTTCATGAATACTCATGACAGTTAGATCTTTCTTGATCACTGTACGAATCATCATTATAAAGTAATTTTCTATGACTCGTAAATGCTTTTTGCTTTCAGACAGATCTTACCTAATACACATCAGTTCTGAAACCCCTGTTATACTTTGTTATGATTTGCCTGACATTTTTTCATTTTTTAGGCACAATGTGTTATTCATTAAACAAGGTTCATAATTAATCCACCAATATTTCAGAGCATCTACGACACACCAGGCATTGTGCTAGTCTGGGAATACAACAATGAACAAACCAGACAAGGTTTCTGCTCACATATTTATATTGCAGTGTCTAGTAATTTTCCATTTTTTCAGAGATAAATTACAGATTTTAATTTTATTACTATTTATCTTTGTAACTGGTGAATCCTGCTCCTGGTTAAAAACCTACATGAGGGACTTCCCTGGCGGTCCAGTGGTTAAGACTTTGCCTTCCAATGTAGGCGATGCGGGTTCAATCCCTGATCAGGGAGCTAAGATCCCATATGCCTTGGGGCCAAAAATCCAAAACAAAACAGAAGAAATATTGTAACAAATTCAACAAAGACAATTTTCAGGCCTGACTATAGGCAACGAGGAGGGCTTCACCCAGCGGGTGTCAGGGGAAAGCCACCCTCCCGGCTCCAGACTTGGTGCAAGGCCAGCACCTTGCAGTCTCTGAGGGCAGGGCTGGTGCGAGCTCTCAGGCCCCCAGCAGCTCATGCTCTTCGTATATTTGCATTCCTAGGTCTCTTTATCTGAGGGCTTGCACAAAGCCCTCTTCAGGCGCCATCTATTTCTGCCAAGGCCTCCGTCTAGGAGGAAGAGGGGAACCCTTGAAGATACTTCTCCCGCTATGACTAACGCTTGGCCCTTCTCACTCCCAGCCTTCTCACCACTGCCCGCACTCTCTCCCCCAATGCCAGGGGCTCCTCAACAGTGAGCAGACCCCCACGTCTGTGCTGATCACCCCACCTTCCAGCAGGATGCTGTCCCCTGGGGAAATGGAACAGGGGGCGTTGGCGTTTTCTCTGTTTTTTAGAGACTTGCTTTTCCCACCACAGCAAGTAATTAAGGCTTCACTCTTTCATTTTTGCCCTGTTGCTTTAATCAGCTACTCTGATCCCTGACAGCTCAGCTGAGCTCCTGGCAACATTAAATAATGTCCTAAAAATCTATAGCTTCATTTATCTTTCAAAGAACAGACATATTTTTTGAGTCTCACTTTTCCTTCCTACTCCAATTATATTATTATTCTTACACTGCAAAGATTTATAACATTCTCACCCTGCTTCCCGACCATTATTTCTTTCCTAACATGGCAGCTTTATTCCTGGGTTCTCCACTTTGATTCATCTCCTGCTTAGTTAGATTAAGTGACTGAGTCATTTTTTCAGTAAGGGTTCATGGGTACTACAGTTCATGAGTTGTTGGAGGTTTTATTTTAGGAATTTTTTTCATCTACTTCTGTTAATATTTTTGTCCTGTTTGTTTTATTTTCTGTTTGCTATTCTGACAGGACTTTCATTTCTATAATGGTTTTATTTTTCTCATCTGTTTTTTTTCCCCAGACCACTGACACTCTTCAAATCTATTGTCTTATTATTGTTTTTTGATCTCATGTATACATTTATTTGAGTTCTTGTTTTAAAGATATTGAGCTTTATTTAAGGTTTCAAGCACATGGAGACATGTTTTTGTAATTTTCTTCTGCTTCTTAATATGATTTTTCTGTGTATATTCTGCTTTTTTGTTTATGTTACTTCCTTTTAAAAGTACTATACTAGGAGAGTCTCAAACTGGCTCCTTTCTAATTATTAATTTTTTAATGGAGATCACTTGAATCTAGAAGTTTGCTAAAAAGGCGAAAGAAAGAGCAGTAGCTCTGTTCAGGTATTTGTCACCACACTTTCTGGGAAGAACCCACAGAGGCCTTTAACTTAAGACCATGCCTCTGTCCCTAACCCATGCTCTCGCATTTAGGATGAGCAGGAAGTCTGCAGAGGTTGTAATGATGCTTTCAGCCCAGTGAGTTGGAATTCTTTACTGTCTCTTCTTGACTTTGAACAAGCAATTGCTGGGTCTGCTTTGCCTCTCCCTTGTCCTTCTTCCCTTCTCAATTCTGCACAGGACACAGAGAGGTCTGCATGAACTTCTACCACCCTCATTCACCTGTGTCTCATCACCACTGCATTTGACACTACTCTTCCCAGTTTTCTTTTCTGCTTTGGTTTATGGCTAAATCCTATTTTCATTCATAATGGTTTCCCACCCCCTCTTTTCTTTTCTTATTTCTATTAGGAAAAGAAATAGAGTTTTAGAAAAGAAATATCTTTTTTATGCCACAGTCAATCAGAGGTCCCAAAGAAAACTGTTTACAAGTCCAACTTATGCACTAAATAGTAAGTTCCTGAAGGTAAAGACTATCTCTCAGTCATATCTGTGCTCCCTCTAAGGGCTCAATAACTTGCATGAAGTAAATGTTCAAATGATCAGAATAGGTTGCTTCGTGAAACTTAAAATCCCTGAAGTCTCTCATTACTCCTAAGTTCTCCATTAACCTTCCACCCCCTTTTTAAACATGACCCCCAAGGTAGTTCTGATATATTTGACCTGGACATGGTACACTCTTTCCACGTCAGAACAGGGTTGAAGAGAACATCCTAGAAGAGACTAAAAGCCGTGGGAAGGTAGACTGTCTCTTGTCTCATAGACACCATTTTAATGAACTGATTCTCTCCTTTCAAATGACCTGGAGGTACCTCCATTCTTCCCTCTCCCTAGTGTTCTTATATCATATGCAGATAATACAATTTATTATCACCTATTAAAACTGGTACTGAAATAGAATTACCACTAGAAAAATGGACACAGATGTATTATTCTAAATGCCCCCAAATTTCTATTGGCATGTAGCTGGGAATGCCAATCAGTCCCCAGATATGTCAAGTATTTCAGTTTCTCTTAGAAGGTAAAACAGAAAGGAAGGTTAAGTTGGTGAACATAATGGGTGCTTTACTGAGATTTTGTTGTTTTTTTATACTTTGTTTAGTGGGAGAAAACTCTTGCTGAATTGGACATTTGGCTGCATCAACTTTTAAATATTTCCATTAAATTTAAATTTAGATTAATTTTTTCTAATAAAATAACTTTTGCTATCATACTGTATGTCAGAGAAATTCTGGAACCTAAATGCATATCATCTGCCTATTAGAGTCAATTCAAAGTTACTTTTTTGTAGGTATCTTTCTTCTGACCCCGGATTTATTTTTGCCCTACGTCCATGATGAGACAGGTAGACTGACTGTACGTTGCCATGAAGTTTATGAAATGCATTGCTACCAGTGACTGGAAAGATGATGATGTCCCCATAGTCCTCCTCTCTATGATGCCCAGGGGGAAAGATATTCTGTTCTCAATACGAGGGATAGACGTTCTTCAACACGTAAGTAGATTATTTCTACCTTTTGGATACCCAATCATAGAGCTAGGAAATGTTCCCATTTCATACTGGCTGAAAGAAAACTTAAAACAAACCTGTTGGGTAAACAAAATGTGGTATACCTATATAATGGAATATTACTCAGCCAGTAAAAGAAATGAAGCACTGATTCATGCTAGAACATGGATGTATGGAAACATTATGCTAATCGTAAGAATCCAGACCAAAAAAAGCCACATATTATATGATCCCATTTATATGAAATGTCTAGAATAGTCAAATCCATAGAGACAGAAAGTAGATTAGTGGTTGCCAGGGGTTGGGGGGAAGGAGAAATGGGGAGTGACTGCTAATGGCTACAGGATTACCTTTTGGGGGATGAAGACATTCTAGAATTAGAAAGTGGTAATGGTTACACAACTTTGTAAGTAAATGAAAAAAACAAGAAAACACTGAATTGTAGACTTTAAAACAGTGAACTTCACGGGATATGAAATTGTATCTCACTGAAAAAAGCATTTGTGAGACTTTTGCTTCTGCCTGTGAGTTGTGTAAATAAACTAGAAAATTGGGAGAAATGTAATAACTGTTTTCAGATATTGGAATTGGACCACAGACAGAGCAGGACTGCCATTCCTTAGAAAAGGAAAAAAAAAAAAAAAAACTTGAAGATAATTCAACTTTCTGCCTAGAGATAATTTCCATACGGCAATGAAGGGAAAGGAGATCCAAACTGTACCTGGTAATGTAGATGAGCTGAAGACAGAGGTTGGAGCTCAAGATCAAAGTGACTAGAATTTGCAGAGCAGAGTGCCAGACAAAAAGAAGCTGCACAGGGAAAGAGATGCAGAAATCTGCATAACATTCCCCTTGAGTGTCTTGCTGAGTATCAACCTGTGCATGCATCAGGCAAAACGCCTTGAGGGAGGGCAAAGAAAAACTGCTGGAAAAGGAACAATTACTGGGAAGTTGTAAGCCAAAAAAATTCCCAGATCTCTGGGCTAGCAATCGTTTGAGTTAACATCCAGAGTAGCAAGACCTAGTTGAGTACATAGGGCATTTAATAGCAGTCTAAGAAAGGTCATATATTAACAGTAAGATTAGACTAGCCTTACAGTAAAAGCTACTCCAGATCCAGTTTGAAATGCTTAACAATAAGCCTCAAAATAATCAAGATGATCTGAAATTAACTGCCTCTGAGGACAATATCCAACAGTCCTTAAAAGATTACAGTAAACTCCAACACTCAAAAATGTAAAACCTACCATGTTAGGCTCCTCATAAAAAATTACTACAATGCTAAGAAACATGATAATGTCTTATAGCAATTAAATAAATTAAATTCATAATTAAGAACCTTCCCACAAAGAAAACTCCAGGCCCAGGTGGCTCCACTGATGAAATTCTATCATTTATAGAAGAACTGATACTTGTTCTTCACGAACTCTTACAGAAAATATAAGGCTATGTATAAATATAAAAACCATACAAATATGTTATGAGGAAACTACAAAAGTCACCTACAAAGATAAATGCAAAAATAATTAACAATATTTTAACAAGTGGGATGTAGCATAACATAAAACTGATGGTATATCATGACAAGCAGGATTTATCCCAGGAATGCAATACTGACTTAACATTCAAAAAAGGAATTGATATGATCACCATATTATCAGAATACAAGGGAAATGATATAAACATGTCAAAAGATGCAAAAAAAAAAAGCATTTGACAAAACTCAAAACCTGTTCATAATACAAATTCTCAGAAAACGAAATAAAAGGAAATTTCCTCAACTTGATACAAGGCATCTATGAAAAATATACGACTAACATCTACAAAATGATAAATGACTGAATGTTCTCCCCTAAGATCTGGAAGAAGGCAAGGATGTCCACTGTTACACGTTTTATTCAACATTATAAAGAACGTCCTAGACAATGCAATAAGGCAAGAAAAAAAGTCACACTCGTTGGAAGGGAAAAGTAAAACTCTTTTTTTCTCAGGGAATATAACTGTACATGTTAAAAAATCCTAAAAAATCAATATTAAAGTTACCAGAACTAATAAGTAAATACAGCAAAGTCACAGGATACTAGGTTAATAAATAAAAATAAGTGTAAGACTAGTATAATAAATATTTCAAAATATAGCTGATACAAATTAAAGAAGACCTAAATAAGTGAAGAGTGATACCATGTTCATGGATTGGAAGACTCTCTTTTATGAAGATATCAGTTCTTCCAAAACCAATCAGTGAAACTCCAATCAAAATATCTTTTTTTTTTGTAGAAATTGGCAAGCTGATTCTGAAATTTACACAGAAATGTAAATGAGAGTGTAGCCAAAATAATCTTGAAAAAGAAAATCAGAAGTTTGAGAACTTACGTTGCCTGAATTCAATACATATTATAAAGCTATAATAACCAGTTTTATATGCACTTACGAAAAAAAATGACCTCTACCTCAGACTACACACAAAAAGTAACTTTAACTGGGTCATAAACCTAAATGTAAAAGCTCAAACTATAAAACTTCCAGAAGAAAACAGGAAAAAAATGGGGTAAACAAAGATTTCTTAGGACACAAAAAAAAGTGTCCCATAAAAAAAAAAAAAAGATAAGTAACTTCTGCACTTTGATGAGCACAGTTAAGGAAATGAAAAGACAAGTTACAGATTTGGAGAAAATATTTGTCATACATATTTCTGACAAAAAACTTCAATCCAGAAGTCTTAAACAACTCTTAAAACTAAATGATAATAGCACAAACATACCAAATAAAAACTGGGAAAGAAATTTCATCACGAAAAACATAGAATGGATAATAAGCACATGAAAAAAATACTCAACATTATTAGTCACCAGGGAAATGCAAATTAAAATCACAATACCACTGTATGCTCACAAGAGCAGCTAATATTTAAAATACTGACAACAGCAATTGTTGGTAGGGATGTGAAACAACTGAAACACTTAAACATTGATTGTGTGACTGTAAAATGGTATGAACATTATGGAAAACAGTTGGCATTTTCTCATAAAGTTAAAGAAATTTGCCATATGATACGGCAATTCTACTCCCAGGTATATATCCACAAGAAGTAAAAACAAAGTCCACACAAAAACTTGTATATGAATATTCATAGCAACTTTTTTATAACAGTCAAAAACTGGAAACAATCTAAATGTCAAACATTGTGTGAATGGATATACATTTTGTAGTATGAAATATTCCACTGTACAGAATATCACTGAACAATAATGAAGAGCCAACTACTGATAGATAACAACGATGTGGGTAAATGCAAAAAAAATTACACTAAACAAGAGAAGTCATACTCAAAAAAATTACACTCAAGATTCTATTTAGGATATGACTAGAACTGGAAAATTTAATCTGTAATGACTGAAAGCAGATCAACGGTTGCCTGGGGTTGGGGTCAGAGACTGAGTAAAACGAGGCATTAAGGAACATTTTAGGGTGTTCCTTAATGGATGGATGTTTTAAGTCTCGATTGTGGTTACACAGTATATATTGGTCAAAACTCAAACTACACACTTACAATGAGGGCAGTTTATTGTATGTAAATTATGGCTTCATGAGAAATTTGTGTGTAAAATTTTTTACGACGTGAAATTGGGAGAAAAACATAATTTCATATTATTTTAAAAATAACAAAAGTGTTAAAACACTTCTGCTGAGTTCATCACAGGCAAAACGGTATCTTTAACTTTGATGGGCTTCAACAAGAAGCATTCAACAAGTAATATCCAACCACTTTTTTTACTCTCTTTTTTTCACTCCTGCTATATACATATTACACATGAGTAATGCTTAAAAATAAAGAATTAAGTAAAGTTTAATATCATTACAGAACCAAGAATTTAGAAGTCAAGCATATTCTTACATTTCAATTCTTTCTCAGAGACCAAAACATTGATCCTCTTTTTCTAAAGCTAGAAATTTAAAAAAAGGCAAAAAGTAACATGCTATCTTCTGACAGAATAAAAAATGTTAATTTAATTCCCTTCTCCTAAACTTTTTCATTTATATATGACTTATCTTCAAATGAAGACACCAGAAACCAGTATCTTACAGTATTCAATTATATTTTCCTTGCTATATATAGACTTATTAAAACAATATTGTTACTCACTTCAATTGTCTTGGCCAGTAACTGTGTGTGAGGAAAATTATACTTGTATACTTCATTAGCGACAGTGTTTATATCAACGGCAGCCACCACTTGTGCAGGTATACAGCTTTCTGTAATGATAAGTGGAATAACTTAAAAGGTAAAGTCCTTAACAACAATTTGTTCATCATAGAGAGAAGCCAAAAACACAGAATTTTGTAGTACATTTCCTCACTTCCTCAATTATCTGGCCAGATCTTGGGTTGTCAGTGGACAACAAAGCCAGGAGGAGCTAGGCGCGAAGTAGAATATTTATGTGCCTCTGGTTCACCTCTCTCAACAGCGTTCTCATGCTAAAAATAAGATTTAAATATTTTAGTCATTATCTCATATTTTCTTTCCTTCCTCCATTAAGATACACATTTATGAGTCGAATGGAAAGTTTTCCTAAATTAAAACAAACCAAAACAGAAAAGTGAAGTACAGTAAGTCCCCTACATACCAACGAGTTCCGTTCTGAGAGCACATTCGTAAGTCCAATTTGTTCGTAAGTCCAGCAAAGTTAGCCTAAGTACCCAACTAACACAATCGGCTATATAGTACTGTACTGTAATAGGTACTGTACTATAATACTTTTCACACAAATAATACATAACAAACAAACAAATGCAAAGATAAAGAAAACATTTTTAATCTTACAGTACAGGTTCCATTATTGTCGCTTGGTGCTTCTTGGCAGTACCAGCTACATCACTGCTGCTTTTACACTTGCTTCAGGACATCCTCAGCTTGAAATAAAGATACTGTACTACTGTACTCTATACAGTAAAGTACACATAAGCAGAACCACTTGTAGAGGATGCACACATGTGACAATGTACGCCAGACACGTGAACTAACTTACGGGATTCGACATGAGAACACACGTTCACATCTTTGAAAGTTCGCAACTTGAAGGTTCGTATGTAGGGGACTTACTATATATTCTTAAAAGCCACATCACTGGGCTTCCCTGGTGGCGCAGTGGTTGAGAGTCCGCCTGCCGATGCAGGGGACACAGGCTCGTGCCCCGGTCTGGGAAGATCCCACGTGCCGCGGAGCGGCTGGGCCCATGAGCCATGGCCGCTGAGCCTGCGCGTCCTGAGCCTGTGCTCCGCAACGGGAGAGGCCACAACACTGAGAGGCCCGCGTACCGCAAAAAAAAAAAAAAAAGCCACATCACTTGGAAATTTATAAATAAATTAACTAACATTTGTTCTTCAACTTCTAACATTAATACAATGCTGCTTCCCAATACCACTGAAAATGCTTTTAGGTAAGTTTTGCTAAGTTTCACGTAAATTTGTTTCGTTTTGTTTTCAAATAGCTTTATTGACATGCAACTCACATATCACAAAATTCACCTGTTGAAAGTTTAGGTAAGTTTTTAAAGGAGATGAAAAATTAATTGGTGTCCAAATCTAGAAAGCTCACAGACTAAAAATTAAAAATTTTGACAGAGAGAAGGTGAGAAGAGCAAGAGAAATAATTACAAGGGCATGTCTGCCTTCACTGCCCATCTGCCTTGCTGCTAAAGAAAGGTATTTTTTCATAATGCTTTCAGATTCAGAAAATTTTGTCATAGTCTTTAAATGGCAGTCAAGATTTCAACCATGTACACGTAGCTGCTGTTATATTTGGCAATTATCACCCTCTTTGCACTTCTTCCCCAAACACATACAAACCCAATTATGTGTAAACCCTGTCCCAAATCGGTAGAAAATGTGAAGAGTTTTTAAAATAAAAGTATTTGAGAAATCTTAGGAAAATCATCAGAGAAAATGTTACAAAATTACATAGTAACTCCAAATAGCTATTTCTTTAATAACCATTTCTGTTCATAGTTAAATTAGGCAGCCCAAATATCAAAAAATGAAAAAGAAAAATATTAGGATGTGAGGAGCTAGGCTTCATGCAGCAGGCACCTGGAAATAAAACCCAGATCTCAGAAGACGGGGCAAGGAGGAAAGCTCACACACATTCAGGAAACAATCACAACCCTACACTGAGGCCTACAAAAGATAATGCCAGAGAGAAAACAGGGGATGAATGTGTCTAAGTAAATATTTACTTCATGTATACTACTAGCTAGGCTCAAGACCCTGGGCTAGGATCAGTTATCTTCTAGGTACCCTGCTGCCTTGTATGTAGGTCACTGGAACTTCAAGGTCCAGTTAGTAATATCATAGGCAGCTGCCTCTAAGTGAGTTTAAATTCAATAACTAGTTTACTTGCCTTTGTATGAAGTCAATTTAAGTTCTAAATTATATCTCTGTCAAAGGCATCAGAGAGATCTTGAAACATAAATCAAGGTTTTTAAACAAACTAAAAAAAATTAGTATATAAGGATCAATTTGCAAAATCACAAACCTTATAATCCAGGTCAAGAACTATACAACTACTAATCATTTTAAGAGAGCTCAGAACTAAATAACTTCACTGAACTATTCTACTGTTCTGCTAAATAAGATATGTTGTAATTAGCATGATGCTTGTCTTTCTGTTATATATACAGCAAGCTGGGATTGCCTGGAGTTAGTTGATGTGATTTTTCTCCTTTTTCAGGATGACTGAAAATCCACAGTGATGTGCCAAATCTCTACTATAATCAATAATTAATTTTATGTTCTTGTATTAAGTGCCTGGAAGACATAAAAACTGATAAAACTCAACTGCCAAATGAGTGCTTTATGTGGTGATGAAAGAACTGATGAACCGAAAATTCTTTCTCAGGAAACAATAGATTTTTAAAGTCAATAAACAAGTGCACTGTTTGCACATATTTTAGACTGTTATAAAATAGGATCTACCGCATGACCTAAAAAGTTATTTCCATGACGAAAAATAAACATACTAAGCCCTTACTGACACGAATTCAACCTGCCTTTTCAAAACAGATTGTTTTGGGGTATGAGTGTGTAACCAAGGAAAAAGTTGAACTTATAAATAACACTCTTAAAATCAAGCCTTTCAATTCTATCAAAATCTTAAATTGAGCTCCAAAGACAAGTTGTTTTGATATTTCTTACTGTACACTTTAAATCTATAGCCTCCAAAAATCTTTGTTAAGCTATACACACAGATTTTGAAAATGTTTAACTAAAAATAACCAAAAAAATATAATTCAACAGATTTTTGCCTAAGTGAGCTCCATCACTTAACCTATCCAGGAGTAGTAATTCTCAAAGGGGACAGAGAATTGGGGAAATGGGATCCACAGGATCTTCTGGGGAAGGAGAAGGAGAGGATGGGTTTTCAACACTTTTATCTATTGCTTTACCTGGATTTTATTCATGGTATTTCAGTTATTATTCTGGACTGCATAGTTATCAACAAGAAGCATAGATACTAAGACATTCCAGTTAGAGAAATGCAACACTGGGGGCTTCCCTGGCGGTGCAGCGGTTGAGAATCTGCCTACCAATGCAGGGGGCACGGGTTCGAGCCCTGGTCTGGGAAGATCCCACATGCTGCGGAGCAACTAGGCCCGTGAGTCACAACTACTGAGCCTGCACGTCTGGAGCCTGTGCTCCGCAACAGGAGAGGCCACGATAGTGAAAGGCCCACACACCGCAATGAAGAGTGGCCCCCACTTGCCGCAACTAGAGAAAGCCCTCGCACAGAAACGAAGACCCAACACAGTCAAAAATAAATAAATAAATAAATAAAAATTTTAAAAAGTAGAAAAAAGAAATGCAACATAAATGATTTTAAAGGATTGTCATATTAGATCTACAAGGACAGTTTAAGGGGTATCATACTCCCATTTATATGCGATCTAAACTAAAACCAGCAGAGTTAATTATGTCAAGAGAGACTGCTAGGTGAAATGGTAGAAATGCCATGGAAAATGAAGACTGGCTCAAGGTGGCGGAGTAGAAGGACGTGCGCTCACCCCCTCTTGCAAGAGCACTGGAATCACAACTAACAGCTGAGCAATCATCGACAGGAAGACACTGGAACTCACAACAAAGATACCCTACATCCAAAGACAAAGGAGAAACTGCAGTGAGACGGTAGGAGGGGCGCAATCACGATAAAATAAAATTGCATAACCGCTGGGTGGACGACTTACAAACTGGAGAACAATTATACCACAGAAGTCCACCCACTGGAATGAAGGTTCTGAGCCCCACATCAGGCTTCCCAACCTGGCGGTCCGGCAACGGGAGGAGCAATTCCCAGAGAATCAGACTTTGAAGGCTAGCGGGATTTGACTGCAGGACTTCAACAGGACTGGGGGAAACAGAGACTCCACTCTTGGAGGGTACACACAAAGTAATGTGTGCATCAGGACACAGGGGGAAGAAGTAGTGACCCCATAGGAAACTAAACCAGACCTACCTGCTAGTGTTGGAGGGTCTCCTGCAGAGGCAGGGGTGCCTGTGGCTCACCGTGGGGACAAGTACTACTCTGGGAAGTACTCCTTGGTGTGAGCCCCCCCAGAGTCCACCATTTGCCCCACCAAAGAGCCAGGTAGGCTCCAGTGCTGGGCCGCCTCAGGCCAAAGAACCAACAGGTAGGGAACCCAGCCCCACCCAGCCCCACCCATCAACAGACAAGCATATTAAAGTTTTACTGAGCTCTGCCCACCAGAACAACACCCAGCTCTACCCACCACCAGTCCCTCCCATCAGGAAGCTTTCACAAGCCTCTTAGATAGCCTCATCCACCGGAAGGCAGAGAGCAGAAGCAAGAAGAACTACAATTCTTCAGCCTGCGGAATGAAAAGCACAGTCACAGAAAGACAGACAAAATGAAAAGGCACAGGGCTATGTACCAGATGAATGAACAAGATAAAACCCCAGAAAAACAACTAAATGAAGTGGAGATAGGCAGCCTTCCAGAAAAAGAATTGAGAATAATGATAGTGACGATGATCCAGGACCTCAGAAAAAGAATAGAGGTAAAGATTGAGAAGATGCAAGAAATGTTTAACAAAGACCTAGAAGAATTAAAGAACAAACAAACAGATGAACAATACAATAACTGAAATGAAAAATACACTAGAAGGGATCAATAGCAGAATAATTGAGGCAGGGACCTCCCTGGTGGCACAGTGGTTAAGAATCCACCTGCCAATGCAGGGGACACAGGTTCAAGTCCTGGTCCAGGAAGATCCCACATGCCACAGAGCAACGAAGCTCATGCGCCACAACTACTGAGCCTGTGCTCTAGAGCCTGCAAGCCACAACTACTGAGCCCTTGTGCCATGACTACTGAAGCCCGTGCACTTAGAGCCAATACTCCACAACAAGAGAAGCCACCTCAATGAGAAGCCTGCGCACCACAATGAAGAGTAGGTAGCCCCCGTTCGCTGCAACTAGAGAAAGCCCACACACAGCAACAAAGACCCAACATACCCAAAAATAAATAAATAAATGTTAAAAATTTAAAAAAAGAATAACTGAGGCAGAAGAATGGATAAGTGACCTGTAAGACAGAATGGTGGAATTCACTGCTACAGAACAGAATAAAGAAAAAAGAATGAAAAGAATTGAAGACAGCCTAAGAGACCTCTGGGACAACATTAAGCTCACCAACATTTGCATTATAGGGGTCCCAGAAGAAGAGAGAGAAAAAGGACCCGAGAAAATATTTGAAAAGATTATAGTCAAAAACTTCCATAACATGGGAAAGGAAATAGCCACCCAAGTCCAGGAAGTGCAGAGAGTCCCAGGCAGGATAAACCCAAGGAGAAACACCAAGACACGTAGCAATCAAATTGACAAAAATTAAAGACAAAGAAAAATTATTGAAAGCAACAAAGGAAAAATGACAAATAACACACAGGGGAACTCCCATAAGGTTAACAGCTGATTTCTCAGCAGAAACTCTACAAGCCAGAAGGGAGTGGCGTGATATATTTAAAGTGATGGAAGGGAAGAACCTACAACCAAGGTTACTCTACCTGGCAAGGATCTCATTCAGATTCCATGGAGAAATCAAAAGCTTTACAGACAAGCAAAAGCTAAGAGAATTCAGCACCACCAAACCAGCTTTACAGAAAATGCTAAAGGAACTTCTGTAAGTGGGGAAACACAAGGGAAGAAAAGGACCTACAAAAACAAACCCAAAACAATTAATAAAATGGGAATAGGAACATATATATTGATAATTACCTGAAATGTGAATGGATTAAATGTTCCAACCAAAAGACACAGGTTCGCTGAGTGGATACAAAAACAAAACCCATATATATGTTGTCTACAAGGACCCACTTCAGACCTAGGGACACATACAGACTGAAAGTGAGGGGATGGAAAAAGATATTCCATGCAAATGGAAATTAAAAGAAAGCTGGAGTAGCAATCCTCATATCAGATAAAATAGACTTTAAAATAAAGAATGTTACAAGAGACAACGAAGGACACTACATAATGATCAAGAGATCAATCCAAGAAGAAGATATAACAATTATAAATATATATGCACCCAACATAGAAGCGCCTCAATACATAAGGCAAATGCTAATAGCCATAAAAGAGGAAATCAACAGTAACACAATAATAGTGGGGGACTTTAACACCTCACTTACACCAATGGACAGATCATCCAGAAAGAAAATTAATAAGGAAACAGAAGCTTTAAATGACACAATAGACCAAACAGATTTAATTGATATTTATAGGACATTCTATCTAAAAACAGCAATATTACACTTTCTTCTCAAGTGCACACGGAACATTCTCCAGGATAGATCACATCTTGGGTCACAAATCAAGCCTTGGTAAATTTAAGAAAATTGAAATCATATCATGCATCTTTTCCAACGACAGTGCTATCAGATTAGAAATAAATTACAGGTGAAAAACGTAAAAAACACGAACACATGGAGGCTAAACAATATGTTACTAAATAACCAAGAGATCACTGAAGAAATCAAAGAGGAAATCAAAAAATACCTAGAGACAAATGACAATGAAAACACGACAATCCAAAACCTATGGGATGCAACAAAAGCAGTTCTTTGAGGGAAGTTTATAGCAATACAATCCTACCTCAGCAAACAAGAAAAATCTCAAATAAAAAATCTAACCTTACACCTAAAGGAACTAGAGAAAGAACAAACAAAACCCAAAGTTAGCAGAAGGAAAGAAATCATAAAGATCAGAGCAGAAATAAATGAAATAGAAACAAAGAAAACAATAGCAAAGATCAATAAAACTAAAAGCTGTTTATTTGAGAAGGTAAACAAAATTGATAAACCTTTAGCCAGACTGATCAAGAAAAAGAGGGAGAGGACTCAAATCAATAAAATTAGAAATGAAAAAGGAGAAGTTACAACAGACACCACAGAAATACAAAGCATCGTAAGAGACTACTACAAGTGACTGTATGCCAATAAAATGGACAACCTGGAAGAAATGAACACATTCTTAGAAAGGTATAACCTTCCAACACTGAACCAGGAAGAAACAGAAAACATGAACAGGCCAATCACAAGTAATGACATTGAAACTGTGATTAAAAATCTTCCAACAAACAAAGTCCAGGAACAGATGGCTTCACAGGTGAATTCTATCAAACATTTAGAGAAGAGCTAACACCCGTCCTTCTCAAACTCTTCCAAAAAACTGCAGAGGAAGGAACACTCCCAAACTCATTCTATGAGGCCACCATCACCCTAATACCAAAACCAGACAAAGGTACTACAAAAAAAAGAAAATTAGAGACCAATATCACTGATGAATATAGATGCAAAAATTCTCAACAAAATACTAGCAAACAGAATCCAACAACACATTAAAAGGATCATACCTCATGATCAAGTGGGATTTATCCCAGGGATGCAAGGATTCTTCCATATATGCAAGTCAATCAATATGATACATCATATTAACAAATTGAAGAATAAAAGCCATATGATCATCTCAATAGATGCAGAAAAAGCTTTTGACAAAATTCAACACCCATTTATGACAAAAACACTCCAGAAAGTTGGCATAGAGGGAACCTACCTCAACATAATAAAGACCATATATGACAAACCTACAGCAAACATCATTCTCAATGGTGAAAAACTGAAAGCATTTCCTCTAAGATCGGGAACAAGACAAGGACGTCCACTCTCGCCACTATTATTCAACATAGTTTTGGAAGTCCTAGCCATGGCAATCAGAGAAGAAAAAGAAATAAAAGGAATCTAAATTGGAAATGAAGAAGTAAAACTGTCACTGTTTGCAGATGACATGATACTAGACATAGAGAATCCTAAAGATGCTACCAGAAAACTACTAGAGCTAATCAATGAATTTGGTAAAGTTGCAGTATACAAAATTAATGCACAGAAATCTCTTGCATTCCTATACACTAACAACGAAAGATCAGAAAGAGAAATGAAGGAAACAATCCCATTCACCATTGCAACGAAAAGAATAAATTACCTAGGAATAAACTTACCTAAGGAGGTAAAAGACCTGTACTCAGAATACTGTAAGACACTGATGAAAGAAATCAAAGATGATATAAACAGATGGAGAGATACACCATGTTCTTCGACTGGAAAAATCAATAATGTGGCAAATGACTTTCCTACCCAAAGCAATCTACAGATTCAATGCAATCCCTATCAAATTACCAATAGCATTTTTTTACAGAACTGGAACAAAAAAAGTCTTAAAATTTGTATGGAGACACAAAAGACCCTGAATAGCCAAAGCAATCTTAAGGAAAAAAAAACAGAGCTGGAGGAATCAGACTCCCTGACTTCAGACTATACTACAAAGCTACAGTAATCAAGACAGTATAGTACTGGCACAAAAACAGAAATATAGATCAACGGAACAGGATAGAAAGCCCAGAGATAACTCACACACCTATGGTCAACTAATCTATGAGAAAGGAGGCAAGGATATACAATGGAGAAAAGACAGTCTCTTCATTAAGCGGTTCTGTGAAAACTGGACAGCTACATGTCAAAGAATGAAATTAGAACACTCCCTAACACTATACACAAAAATAAACTCAAAATGGATTAAAGACCTAAATGTAAGACCAGACACTATAAACTCTTAGAGGAAAACATAGGAAGAACACTCTTTGACATAAATCACAGCAAGATCTTTTTTGACCCACCTCCTAGAGCAATGGAAGTAAAAACAAAAATAAACAAATGGGACCTAATGAAACTTAAAAGCTTTTGCACAGCAAAGGAAGCTATAAACAAGACGAAAAGACAACCTCAGAATGGGAAAAAAATATTTGCAAACGAATCAATGGACAAAGGATTAACCTCCAAAATATATAAATAGTTCATGCAGCTCAATATTAAAAAAAACAACCCAATCAAAAAATGGGCAGAAGACCTAAATAGACATTTCTCCAAAGAAGACATACAGATGGCCAAGAGGCACATGAAAAGCTGCTCAACATCACTAATTATTAGAGAAATGAAAATCAAAAGTACAATGAGGTATCAGCTCACACCAGTTAGAATGGGCATCATCAGAAAATCTACAAACAGCAAATGCTGGAGAGGGTGTGGAGAAAAGGGAACCCTCTTGTACTATTGGTGGGAATGTAAATTGATACAGTCACTGTGGAGAACAGTATGGAGGTTCCTTAAAAAACTAAAATAGAATTACCATATGACCCAGCAATCCCACTACTGGGCATATACCCAGAGAAAACCATAATTCAAAAAGACAGATGCACCCCAATGTTCACTGCAGCTCTATTTACAATAGCCAGGTCATAGAAGCAACCTAAATGCCCATCAACAGACAAATGGATAAAGAAGATGTCATACATATATACAATATTACTCAGCCATATAAAGGAATGAAATTGGATCATTTGTAGAGATGTGGATGGACCTAGAGACTGTCAAACAGAGTGAAGTCAGAAAGAGAAAAACAAATATCATATATTAACACATATATGTGGAATCTAGAAAAATGGTACAGATGAACGGGTTTGCAAGGCAGAAATAGAGACAGATTTAGAGAACACCATATGGACACCAAGGGGGAAAAGTCGGGGGGGGGATGAATTTGGAGATTGGGATTGACATGTATACACTAATGTGCATAAAATAGATAACTAATAAGAACCTGCCGTATAAAAAATAATTTTTTAAAAAAATAATAAAAGTGATAGAGAAAATACAAAAAAAACCCCAAAAAACAAAAAAGAAATGTCACTGAAAATACATGCGTAATTCTTGCTCTTAAATATGTTTCTTATTAAAGTGAGCAAGAAACAGACACACACACACACACACACACACACACACCCCACCTTTGAATAATGGTTATTTTCCTTCTTTTTCTGATCACACTTTCTGGAAAAGTTGAAGGGGAGAACATCTGGTTGGTAGTAGTAAAAAGGTACAAGTTCACACGCTACCTGCCTTTCCTAACCAAATGCATCAAACAGTTTAATTGTTCATGGATAGCTAAGGTGGGGAAGAAAATCAATATTTTTAAATGTAAATATAAAATTAACTGGCCTACTTTGAAATAAGTAGCTTTTTTTCTTCTTTTCCTTATTTTTTTTTGTGAACTGTATCTCATATAGGTGAGTAATTCTTGAATTACCTCATTATAATCACATCTGAAACATCTAATCAGATATGTTAACACTGACATCTAGTTGTGAAATGGAAGATCAGTTGAATACATCTAATGTCTATTTCTTTTCATTCAAAGTGATAGTTTAATTAAGAATAAAAGTATTAAGCAAAAACAGACATGCAAGGATTCTGAGTTTAAAATAATTACCAAAGTATATTACTTGTTTCTTTTTAAAGATTCTTGCATTTCAGAAATCACAAAATTGGTTACATTTCTTTACACTAACAATGAAATATCAGAAAGGGAATGTAAAAAAAACAGTCCCTTTTAAAATCACACACACACACACACACACACACACACACACACACACCCCAAAAAAGAAACAAAAACAAAAGACTTAGGAATAAACCTGACCAAGGAGGTGAAAGACTTATATGCTGAAAACTATAAAACATTAACAAAGGAGACTGAAGATGATACAAAGAAATGGAAAGATATCCCATGCTCTTGGATTGGAAGAATTCATATTGTTGAAACGGCCATACTACCCAAAGCAATCTACAGATTTAAGGCAATCCCTATCAAATTACCCATAACATTTTTCACATAACTAGAACAAACAACCCTAAAATTTATATGGAACCAGAACTGCCAAAGCAATCCTGAAGAAAAAGAACAAAGCAAGAGGTATAACCCTCCCAGACTTCAGACAATACTATAAAGCTATGGTAATCAAAATGGCATGGTACTGGCACAAAAACAGACATATGGATCAACGGAACAGAATAGAGAGCCCAGAAATAAACCCACACACATACGGACAATTAATCTTCAACAAAGGAGTCAAGAATATAATACAACGGGGAAGTCTCTTCAATAAACAGTATTGGGAAAGTTGGACAGCCTCATGTAAATCAATAAAGTTAGAACACACCCTCACACTATACACAAAAATAAACTCAAAATGGCTTAAAGGCTTAAACGTTAAGACATGACACCATAAAACTCCTAGAAGAGAACATAGGGAAAACATTCTCTGACATAAATCGTATCAATGTTTTCTTAGGTCAGTCTCCCAATGCAACAGAAATAAAAACAAAAATAAACAAATGGGACCTAATGAAACTTAGAAGCTTTTGCACAGCAAAGTAAACCATAAACAAAATGAACCTAAAACAACCTACAGAATGGGAGAAAATACGTGCAAATGATGCGACTGACAAGGGCTTAATTTCCAAAATATACAAACAGCTCATACAACTCAACAACAGCAACGAAAAAAAAACCAATCAAAAATGGGCAGAACTAAATAGACATTTCTCTAAAGAAGACATACAGATGGCCAACAGGCACATGAAAAGATGCTCAACATCACTAATTATTAGAGAAATGCACATCAAAACTACAATGAGGTATCACCTCACACCAGTCAGAATGGCCATCATTAAAAAGTCTACAAATAATAAATGCTGGAGAGGGAGTGGAGAAAAGGGAACCCTCCTACAATGTTGGTGGGAATGTAAGTTGGTGCAGCCATTATGGAAAACAGTGTGGAGGGTCCTCAAAAAACTAAAAATAGAGTTGCCATATGATCCAGCAATCCCCCTCCTGGGCATATATCTAGACGAAACTATAACTTAAAAAGATACATGCACCCCTATGTTCACAGCAGCACTATTCAGAACAGCCAAGATATGGAAACAATGTAAATGTCCATCGACAGATGATTGGATAAAGAAGATGTGATACATATATACAATGGAATACTACTGAGCCATAAAAAAAGAACAACTGAGCTATTTGTAATGAGGTGGATAGACCTAGAGTCTGTCATACAGAGTGAAGTCAGTCAGAAAGAGAAAGACAAATACCGTATGCTAACACATATATATATGGAATTTAAGAAAAAAAAATGTCATGAAGAACCTAGGGGTAAGACAGGAATAAAGACACAGACCTACTGGAGAACGGACTTGAGGATATGGGGAGGGGGAAGGGTGAGCTGTGACAGGGTGAGAGAGAGGCATGGACATATATACACTAACAAACGTAAGGTAGATAGCTAGTGGGAAGCAGCCACATGGCACAGGGATATCAGCTCGGTGCTTTGTGACCGCCTGGAGGGGTGGGATGGGGGGGTGGGAGGGAGGGAGACGCAAGAGGGAAGAGATATGGGAACATATGCATATGTATAACTGATTCACTTTGTTATAAAGCAGAAACTAACACATCATTGTAAAGCAATTATACCCCAATAAAGATGTTAAAAAAAAAGAACAAAATAATGCCATTTGCAGCAACATGGATGGACATAGATATTATCATACTAAGCGAAGTAAGTATAAAGTATATGTATATGTATGCACGTTAAGAAAAACAGCAAATGTTGACAGGAGCTGTATCTTGATGGTAGAGGTATGCGCCAGCAAACAGTTGTAACTCAATGCATTATTTTGTCCCATCAACACAATAGTCAAAAGAATAGAAAACAATAAGAATTAAACTACACTGACATAGTTTTTTTAGAGATCAACAAGAATTAGCACATGGCCCAAAATATGAGTTGAAAGCTACCTATTTAAATACGTAATAGAATTCAAGGGATAGAAAACTGTCTTCTCCATTTTTCTCATGACATTTAAGACCTTCACCTTAAGCTCTTAAATTAAGGGCACAACCATGTTTAAAAGCACATTAATCTAAATAAACACATGTAATCCAGCCTATTACAGGTTTAAACAACGAAGACTATTTTACATAAATTTGCTGTGAGTAAATGAACATCTATGAATGGTTCATCCTATAAAATGTTGAAACGTTTTTGGTATTGCTTTCTCCTAATTTAAAAGATGACAATTTCTGACATAGTCATTCTGACAAAGTCAATGAAAAAATGACAAGTGATATAAGCATCAGTACCCTGTACCTAGTTAGTTGTGAATGAAAAAAAAAGACTTGTAAAAATATAATTATGTTATCGATCATAAAGACCCCTAAGATTAAACTAGAAATGTCTCTCCTGCCATTGAGCTCCTCTTTACTTTATAATAAACCCTCCTTGAAAGCTTATACTGTATTTTTCATCATTATAAACTTTATGAAGTTTTAAACCCTACCCTGAATTTCTGCTATAGGCACTTCTAAATGAAGAATTAAGTTTCAGAATTCTGCACTAGCCCAGAAAGTACAGGCTGGTCCTAAGACCTCAAAGGAAAATGCACTTCAATTACTTCATTCCTCATTTTCCTCCTCCATACTCCTCCTGGCTAGTATATGCAAACCTTTTTCCACTAAGCCACATAGTAGTCGACAAATATTATCTATCATTGTTTTTTTTAAATCAAGGCTGTCACAGGCACACCCTACAGAGATCTTTTATTCAAAGTGTGTGTGTGTGCACACGTGTGCATCTGTTCACGTGCCCCGAGAAAGAACGATTTAGAATATGGATATCTAACTAGTTAGCTCTTTCTCTGCCTGTGTTTGAATTTTAGCTTCACCATTTCCAACTGTGTGACTTAGACAAGTTCCTTGACCTCCTTATGCCTCAGTGTCTTTACCTGTAAAACAGAGATAATAAAGTAGCTACGTCATAGTCTTCTGAGGATTAAATTAATTAATACCCATGAAGCTCTTACATTTGTGCTGGCCATATAGTAATCACTCAATAAACATTTGCTATTATTATTATAAAAAGTAAGAATATCAAATGCTAAGAAAAACCAGGTGTGATAGGAATTCTCACTACAGATATGAACATCAAATGAGAATTCAGTGTTTTAGGAGTAGTTTGACAGTATGTACCCAAAGTGTTAAAAATTGCTTTGGACTTACCAATTTTATCTTTGGGCACATAGCCTAAGATATGGCAGGCAGAATACTGACCCCTCAAAGATGTCCACATCCTAACCCCTGAAGCCTGTGAAATGTTACCTTACATGGCAATGGGGACTTTGCAGATATGACTAAGGATTGTATTGAAAAGAGGAGATTATCCTGGCTTAAGACGATAGGCCTGATGTAATCACAAGAAGGATGGAGGAGGGTTAGAGTCAGAGAAGGAGATGCGATGAGGGAAGCAGAGGTCAGAGAGAAAGATTCGAAGATGCTACACTTCTGGCTTTGAAGATGCAGGAAGGTGTCATAAGCCACCTGTAGGGTGACCTAAAGACACTGGAGAAGGCCAGGAAACAGATTCTCTCCTATGGCCTTCAGAAGGAACCAGCCCCAGCGACACCTTGATTTTAAGACAGCTGACCTCCAGCACTGTAAGATAATATATTTGTGTTGCTTTAAGCCACTAAGTTTATGGTAAATTGTTATAGCAGCAATAGAAAACTAATATATAAGGCAACACAGAGATGTAGAGAAAAGATTCACATAAAGTATAAATGTTATTTTATTTATAATAGTGAAAATTACAAGCAACCTATTTGTGGAAATTCCATAAAATGGAATGTCACACAACCGTTAAAAACCAAGTTTACGGGCTTCCCTGGTGGCGCAGTGGTTAAGGGTCCACCTGCCGATGCAAGGGACATGGGTTCGTGCCCCGGTCCAGGAAGATCCCACATGCCGCGGAGCAGCTGGGCCCGTGAGCCATGGCCGCTGAGCCTGTACATCCGGAGCCTGTGCTCCGCAACGGGAGAGGCCACAACCGTGAAAGGCCTGCGTACCGCAAAAAAAAAAAAAAAAACCAAGTTTACAAAAATACATTTAATGGCAAGGAAAAATTCAAGATATTCTAAGTGAAAAAAGAAAGCTATAATTTAATGTTCATGGACACATGCAGAATGCAGACTGAAAACATATCATCTAAATCCTCAGCAGGGTTTATCCCTGCATGAACATCACATATGATTTTTATTTTTAAATTTTCTTCTTCATTTGTGTAGCATCAGTACTTGCGCAGACCATAATCTCTGGAGGAAAGAATACGGCATGTCTATATGTAGCCCCATCACACAGCACGGTAACCGACACAGAAACCAGTCAATAATTATGTCCTGAATGAATAAATGAGTATGTTTTCAGTACTTCCCAATTTTTAATAAATGTATTATAGATACGGTTAAAAATAAAAAGAGCACTAAATGTAAAAATGATTTATTTTTTGGGCCACACCATGTGGCATGTGGGATCTTAGTTCCCCGACCAGGGGTCGAACCCATGCCCCCTCCATTGGGAGCCCAGAGTCTTAACCACCAGACCACCAGGGAAGTCCTTCAAAATGATATTTTTAAAATATTCAACTTCACTAGTAATCAAAAAATTAAAATAACCATTTCACCTAGTAAATTCTATAGTCTTAAATACTATATTGGCATATCTGTGGTCACACAAACACTATGAGATTTAACTGGTATGTCCTTTTAAAAAGGAACTTGACAGTATCATCAATCTTTAAAATGCTCATACCCTGTAACTTATTCACTCATTCAACAAATATTAATTGAGCATCTGCTCTGTGCAAGCACTATTCTTGATGCCAGGGATACAATAGTGAACAAAATAGAACAAAACAAACAAATCCTTACACACACAAAACAAAATTCCGACACAAAACATCCCAACCTTATAGAGCTTATGTTTTAGAAAGAGAGGCAATTAAAAACACAAACAAGTAAAACAGATAGTACGATGGGCAGTAATTAGTGCTGAGGGTAAAAATCAAACAGAAAGGGGTACGGGGAGGCAGGGCAGAGGGTGCAGTTTTGGATACTGGCCAGGGAAGCCCTGAGAAGATGCCATTAGAGTAAACACGAAGGACTAGGCGTGTGTCTGTGTGGGGAGCAGCATACCAGGCAAGGGAGCAGCAAGTGCAACCGCACTGAAACAGGAATGTTCTTGGTGCTCGTAGGACAGCAAGACCACCATCCCCACTCCACTCCCGGGAGCTCATGCTGACAGCAGGACGATGTGCATCCTCCCCGACCTATTTCTGTGTCCACATTCATCCACATTACACACACACACATACTGTACGTACGTGCCTGAATATAAGACAACTAGCATAAAAGCCAGTTGCCCATTTTCCACATGAGAATATCCAAAATTAGATGTACAGCCATTTCCATTATATAGACAATGAAAGGAAATGACTTCATATTATATAATTTATTAATTTCGTTATATAAACATATTTTAAATAACAGTCTTATTATGTTCATTTAGAACTATTACTTTTTCCAAATTTCATGAAACAATTTTATTCTATATGCATCTTTGAAATCATGGTCTTTATCATCCATAAAGCCACTTTTCAAGTTATCTAACACAGTTTTCAAAAGCACATCAACTTCTGTTCAGAGTTACTTAAGATCCAGCATTTTTTGAATTCATGCATGATAATGTCCCTGGAAATTTTATGCCAAACACAA
Organism: Grampus griseus; assembly: GCF_964374135.1. Taxonomy (NCBI): domain Eukaryota; kingdom Metazoa; phylum Chordata; class Mammalia; order Artiodactyla; family Delphinidae; genus Grampus; species Grampus griseus. The sequence continues at coordinate 171,864,566 of NC_139018.1, forward strand.
ACACCCATTAGCTATGTGTGATCTCCACAAAGTAACCCTGTACTGTATTGCTTTACAATGTCATTTCTAGAAGGTCTGTTTACAATGGTATCTAATACCTGTAATGGTAAGGTCATCCTCCCAAAAATTATCTCTAAATTCAGCTGTATGATTTTTCATCAATTCCATCAAGTGACCTCAACAAGCATCCTAAACTAGTATTACGTTTTTTCAGGCTAATGTAACTTATCCAAGCAGCATTTTATTACTTTGCTGTTCGAAATACAGTAGTTGAGGAATATGAAGATCCTTCATGAGAAACTAAAATATAAGGTCACATCCTCTTTTTGGAGTACTATAACTTTTGGGGGAAAAATGAATATATTGCATTGAAGACAAATATGTCTTATGTCATAAGACAAATGTGTCTTATGACAAATATGTCTTTAAGGGCATATGTATATATGTTTGGGTTTTGGTTTTGTTTTTATTTTAAATAATGAAATCACAAGCCCTTTGTTGTTACCGTCATGGGAGAAATGCAAAAGAATCTCGTATTAGAAACAGACCTCTGGATTTTAAGTATGTTTCCCTAGCCAGATACTGAAATACCAACCCACAAAAAAATCTGTAAAATTATAGATGCACATCTTTTTCCCTCAAGCATGGTCACCAACATTCTGACAGTTCAAAATTAACTGGAGGAAATCTCACTGGATGGAGAGTAAAGCAGAGATAAATGATCAGTAGTAAGCAAAAATCCACAAACATTTTTTTTTTAACAATCAACTCAGCAAATAATAACCACAAAAGTAAAATGAGGCCACAAAAATAAAATGCCTTCTGAAGAAACAGAGAAATTACTCTGGAACTTTATTACCATCTGAATCTCAGGGATTTTAGGAAAAAAATTGAAGTAAGGTAAAATTACTTATTTAGTATCTCTTATTTGATCTATTAAAGTTTGAAGTACTTCTAACTATAAATGGGTAACTGTAAAGTCTTTGAATTATGGATTCTTTTTGGACCGAAATTCACCTATAATTAAGGAACATGCCAGAGTCTATGACGGTCGTGTTCGTGTTAAAAGGCTCTGGCATTTGTTGCTTAAATTCTCATTCACTGAGTACAAAGGGATTATTAAATTCGCTATGAAGTTTGAACAAAAATCACTAAGAGATGCTTAAGAACTATTATGATTAACTCTCTAATAGAGTTGTTTTACTTTTTTTTTTTTTTTTTTTTTTTTTGCGGTACGCGGGCCTCTCACTATTGTGGCCTCTCCCGTTGCGGAGCACAGGCTCCAGACGCGCAGGCTCAGCGGCCATGGCTCACGGGCCCAGCCGCCCCGCGGCATGTGGGATCTTCCCAGACCGGGGCACGAACCCGTGTCCCCTGCATCGGAAGGCGGACTCTCAACCACTGTGCCACCAGGGAAGCCCTAGAGTTGTTTTCCTTAGTCCAAGGTTTTTTGCTAGGTTTGTGGTGATTAAAAGTCCCAGAATGGGGGCTTCCCGTGAGCCATGGCCGCTGAGCCTGCGCGTCCGGAGCCTGTGCTCCGCAACGGGAGAGGCCACAACAGTGAGAGGCCCGCGTACCGCAAAAAAAAAAAAAAAAAAGTCCCAGAATGAAAATAACTAGTGGATAAAAGTAAAAGCAACTATTGAACCAGGTAAACTAATGGTATTTATAGTATTTTTTTAATCTCAACATACAATCTACCTATTTTCCAAAACTGAGATGTATGGGTTTTTTTTTTTTTTTTAAGTTTTTAGGCAGGATGAAAGCTGATTGGCACTATTTCTGAAGAGCACGTTTTAGAAATATTCCTGATAATTTTCCAAGGGCAAAGCAAAAAGCCAACAGCAATCCTAAGAAGGCTCTAGATACCAACAAATACCAAATTCTACATGTAACATTAAACACATACACCTTTATGATAATAATCGTTCTGTAATCACTTATAGATTTGCTGTCATACAAATCAACTCTTCCTTTCAACTTTCCATACAAAGAGGTAACATTTCTTGACAGGAATAAAAGGATAAAAATAAAACACTTGAACTTCATTATTTTCACCATATCTCATTATTAACACACGATTAAAATTCTACATTGAGTTAAAACCAACTTATTCTCAATAGATTTGATTATTTTGAGAAATGTTTTATCATGTGGTACAGAAAAAAATCTCTATTATCTATTAAAATTTCACATATAATTATGCATACAAAAAACTTTCATGATTCTACTTGTTTGGCCACTCTCCAACACAGAAACATACACACACACATACATACATTTGTTCTGTGTCCTGCATAACACCTATTATCCCTCAAAACACTACCCATGGACCAACTTTGGGAAATGCTGACTTAGCTCATCCAAAAAAAAAAAAGAGAAAGAGAGACCTTTACGATTCAGACTTAATAACTAAGCTTAAGCTTGTCACAGTATAATGGTGTCTACTTCAAGCTATACATATTTCATAGCAAACATGACCCCTGTTCATTTATTCATTCATTCAACAAATACGCGTAAGTGATGTTCTAGACAAAATCTATCCTATTATGGAACTTATATTCTAGTGTGGGGGCAAAACAACAAATAAATAAGTATGTAAGTATATAATATGCCTAACAATGAAAAGTACTATGGGAAAAATTAAGCAGAGTTAAGCCAGACAGTGTGGGAGAAGGAACTAGTTCAATTTTTATATATGTTGGTTAGAGAATGTCTCACTAGCAGCAACTTGAAGAAAACGAGGGAGCAGGTTTGGCAGATATGAGAGAACTTTCTAGAACAGAAGGAAGAGATACTGCAAAGGTCCAGAGATGGGAGCATGCTTGTATTGTAGGAGAAACAGCAAGAGACTGGTATTAGGGACTGAATGTTTATGTCCCCTGAAAATCCATGTGTTGAAACTTTACCTCCCAATGTGATGGTATTAGGAGGTGGGGCCTTTGGGACGTCATTAGAATTAGGAGGTGAATGAGGGTGGAGCCCTCATGAACAGGATTAGTGCCCTTAAAAAGTCATGAGACAGCTTGCTTCCCCTCTGCTCCCCGCCAAGTGAGGACATGATGAGAAGGCAGCACTCCGCAACCTGGAAGAGGGCCCTCACCAGAATTCAACCATGCTGCCACCAGGATCTTGAACTTCCCAGCCTTCAGAACTGTGAGAAATTAATTTCCGTTGTTTATGAACCACCCAGTCTCTGGTACTCTGTTAGAGCTGCTCAGACTGACTCAGCTGGTGGGCAAGCCTGGAATGGAGTGAGCAGGGAGAGGTGCAGGGGATGCGGGCAAAGAGAACGGGGCTGGCTCCAGATCAAGGAGGGCTGTGGGTTAAGGACTCTGGCTTTTACTGAGTGAAATGAGACACCTCTCAGAAGTTTTAATCAGAGAAGTGACTTCTGTGACTTTTTTTTTTTTTTTGCGGTACACGGGCCTCTCACTGCTGTGGCCTCTCCCGTTGCGGAGCACAGGCTCCAGACGCACAGGCTCAGCGGCCATGGCTCACGGGCCCAGCTGCTCTGCGGCATGTGGGATCTTCCCGGACCGGGGCACGAACCCGTGTCCCCTGCATCGGCAGGCGGACTCTCAACCGCTGCGCCACCAGGGAAGCCCTCTGGGACATATTTCTGAAGGATCACGCTGACCACTGTGTTGAAAATAAACTAGAGGTGATAGAGCAGAAGCAAGGAGACCAGTAAAAAGGCGACTGCAATAATTGTCAGGTTTCCTGAAAAAGAACCCAAGGCAAAGTTTGGCTTCAAATGCTTTTTCTGGGAGGTAAAACCTCAAAGTAGCAAAAGTGAAGGTAGTGAGGAAGGGAAGGAGGGAAAGCAAACAAAAGGCAGCGCTTTACTAAATGTCACAGCTTCACAAGAAAGCCCAGCCAACCGCACTCTCAGAAGGCCTGGGTAAGACAGGCTGTCTTGGGGGAGGGACGCATCACAGGGGACAGAAGCCCTGCAGCGAAGACGCAACGTGGCCCAAGCAGCACGTCCCACGCGCCCATCTGCACTTGGGTGGGGACACGGGTGGGGGAGGAAGGCGAGGCGATGCCTCTGCTGAGCCCTCCCTCAGCCTCTCTCTTTGTGGTCTAGTCACCCCATGAGGGTGTCCAGGAACAGTACTCCTGTGTCCCCTCTAGTCGCAGACTACGACCACACTCACAACACTTCTGACACAAGATGTGTTTTTTCCCTACACGAAGCAGTTCTCTGTGACACCAGCTGGATGCCCACAGCTCAATTCAATTCTGACAGTATCTGCCTGAAGACAGCTTCAGACTCCACCAGTTCCGGGCTCAGCCCCACAGGACTGCCTCACTTCAGACACCAGTTTCAAATAGGAAATCCCCAGGTTAACCACAACTTCTATCCAACTTAACTGCAAATCAGAGGTCCCCATGACCCCCCTCCTTGGATTTGATCATTTCTAGAACATCTCATAAAACCCAGGGAAACACTTACTTAACGTTTACCAGTTTATTATATAATAAAGGATATTTTAAAGGATACGGATGATAGACAGCCAGATGAAGAGATACGTAGGGCAAGTTCTGGAAGGGTCCCGAGTGCCGGAGCTTCTGTTCTCATGGATTGGGGTGCACAGGCCTCCCAGCACGTGGATACCTTCACCAACCCAGAAGTCTACAAACCCTATACGTTTAGGATTTTATGGAAGCTTTATCATGGAAACATGATCAGTCAGTGATAATCTCCAGCCCCTTTCTCTTTCCCAGAGGATGGGAGTGGGACTGAAAGTTCCAAGCTTCTAATTATCACTTGATCTTTCTGGTGGCCAGTTCCCATTCTGAAGCCACCCAGGAGCCCAACAAGAGCCATCTCATTAGTACAAAAGACATTCCTGTCACCCAGGGAATTCTAAGAGATTTAGGAGCTCTGTGTCAGGAACCAGAGTCAAAGACCAAATATTAGAACAAAAGATGCCCCCAGTGCTCTTATCACTGAGGAAATTACAAGGATTTTAGGAACTAGGGGTGTGTGTGTGTGTGTGTGTGTGTGTGTGTATTTTTCCCCCCTACTGTTTCACACATATGACTCTCCCTTCCTCTCCACTTAGAGTCATGGTATCCAACCCCTCCAGACAGCTGCTGTAGCACCTAGATCCCAGGTGCTTCATCTGAGTGCAGACACTGCAGAGAAACTGAGCATCCTGAGGATGAGAGCCAAGCCCCGACCCCCTGGCAGTGTTTCGGGATGAAGCAAGAGCAGGAGAATCGGGGGCGACACTGAACACACAGCTCAGGGCCCAGGAGACTGATGAAACAGGACAGAGATGGGGTGGTACAGGTGAAGACGGAGAGGAAGGATGGAATTATAAATACGGCTTGAAGGTAAAGCCTATGGAATTTGCTGATGTGAGTGAAAGAGAAGACACAGAGATGACTCCAAGACCTAGGGCTGGGCCCCTGGAAGAAGGGGGATGCCTGTCACTGGGATGAGGAAGGCCGCAAGAGGGGCACGTTTGGGAGGAGTAAGGAGAACAGGAGCTCAGTTTTGCACGTCTTTAGAACAAAACAGGGATAACGGGAACACTAACACATCCCGCCATGTAGAAAAACTACAGAGAAGCTAACTTTAGACTTAGTCAAAGCTGTCGATATAATCAGACAGCCCTAGCCCTTCTCATTCACCGGCATCTCCCCCCATCGGTGCCCTCTTGTTGCCCATCAGGCATTTCCCAAGACAGCTGAGGAACGCTATTACACAGGGTGCTAACGGTGCTCCCCTTTCTCGCTAAAAAAAAAAGCACACCCTGCTCATATGCATGAGGAAGTGCTGTTTTAAGCCAAACAGCGTCTTTTTTGCAGGGCTTCTCAACATCTGGGATACATTAATGCGTCCTGAGAATGATTCAAGGGCCAAAGTCATGAGAAGTTTTCTGAACTTACTTAACCATCAAGCCACACCGATTAATTCCTCAGAAGACTGGTGCATAGGATATCAGCCAGGAAGTGGCAAATAATCCAAGAACTCATTTTAATCCTTATGTCACTTGGCTGGTATTATCTGATCAGTCCTTAGATCCCCTCCTCTCTCTATTTTCATGGCACAATGTTCTCTTGGTTCTACTTCTTGCTCTCTAATTTTCCTGCTCAGTTTCTCTCCTTGACTATTACAGTAAGTCCCCTACATACAAATCCTCAAGTTGCGAACCTTCAAACACGTGAATGTGCATTCGCATGTCCGATCACATAAGTTAGCTCACGTGTCTGGCATACACTGTCATGTACGTGCATCTTCTATAAGTGGGTGTGCTTCTGTGTACTTTACTGTACAGTACTGTATAGAGTACAGTAGTGCAGTATCTTTATTTCAAGCCCAGGATGTCCGGAAGCAAGCGTAAAAGCAGAGGTGATGTAGCTGATACTGCTAGGAAGCGCCAAGCGATAACAATGGAAACTGTACTGTAAGATTAAAAATGTTTTCTTTATCTTTTGCATTTGTTCTTTATGTATTATTTGTGTGAAAAGTATTATAAACCTATTATAGTACTATATAGCCGATTGTGTTAGTTGGGTACTAGGCTAACTTTGTTGGACTTAACGAACATGCTCTAGGAACCGAACTCGTTCCTATGTAGGGACTTCCTGTATTTATCTACCTAGCCACAAAAAAACAGCACCCTCGGTGTTCCATCTTGTTGGTCCTCTTCTCTGTACACTCGCATATACAGAGAAATAAATCCCCGTCTCCAGTCCTCTCTCCCTCAGCCCAAAATGCACAATTTCCATGGGTCCCAAGGAAAACTCAAACTCTGTAACTCTGAAATGGAACCTATTATTTCTCCCCAACCTTGACTGTACCATCTGTTAAATCATCCAAGTCAGAAATCTGGGTACCTAACATCCCAATAACTACCAGGTTTTGCTGCCTTTCAGATCTTGTATATCTTGTGAGTAAAAGTCTTCTCCATTTATTGGCTCTGCCTACATTCATCACCTCTCAACAATCACCTCCTAACTGACCACCTTGCCTCTAATCGCCTCACCCCTCCTGTGGTCATAGGGTAAAATTTCTAGAACATAACCCCAACAGGTTCATTAGTCTTCCTTCACTAATCAGACTTAGAAGATAAAAATCCAAGCACCTTTTCAGGTTATACATGGCATTTCATGATTTGGTAGCCTGTAAACACCTTCTACTGTCTTGGAGCATTTATATTGCAATAATATCTTAATACTTGTATGTATCCACATAGACCATGCTATTTCATGCCTGTGTGTCTGTACAGAATTCTCCTTTTGTCTGGTACATACTTCCCCTTTTTTACTCTCTGGAAAACTCCCAATCATCCTTCAAAATCCTGCTTGGTAAAAATATCATAACAAAATTGAACCACAAACGCCAATTATAAAAAAGAATATACCAATGGAAACATACACAAGCCACAAAATTAACGCAAATAACAAGCATATGAAAATGTTCAACTTCCTAAGTAACATCATCAGTACTATTTATATATTATGTACCAGGAACTATACTAGCTCTATGTATACATTGTTTCATTAAATCCTAACAAGCCTATAAAGTTAGTATTGTTATCCCAATTTTATCAATAAGGGAATCCGACACAACTACGAGAAAAAGGCTAGTTACAATTAATGTGGGAATAAGAAAAGGAACTAAGATTTACTGAGTACCCACATTATTTTTCATTCATCAACTGTTTCATTTTACATTCATAACACCCTATGAGGAGGTATTATATCCATCTCACATACAGGGTACCTGGGCCCAGAAAGTTGAATAATTTTCCAATATTTAGACAGCTAGTATGTGGCAGACCTGTCTTATTCCTAAATAATGGCATTAATTTTATCACTCAGAGAAACACACGGAGTATTTCAGAAAACACTGGGACAGGTGCCACGAAAACGAACATGAAGTGGATCCAGGCTAGGAAATCTGTTCTCTAGTAGAGAAGGTAAGCTTCCTAGGGAGTCAACAGGGCAAAACGGAATACTCCACTCTCTTCAATGCCCTTCTCTTTTACTCTTCATTTTCATTCCGTATCATCTATAGTAGCTGTAAATGATTCTTTTCTTCACCAACTTATTCCTGTATAATTCAAATCTAGTCTGAAAGCTCTTTGACAACTTCAAACATTTAATAATCAGGTTCTTCTAAAGGCCATTTTTAACAACATATAATAACGTTATGACTTCTGAGAATAGGGGCCCACGTTGACTGAGCACTTCCTGTGTTCCAAGCTCTATTTACTGCTTCATTTTTATTCATTCACAATCCTCACAATTCCCCTTCGAGGTAGGTGTTATTATTATCCTCTTAAAGAAGAGGACACTGAGGCACCGAAAGCTTCATTCTTCCCCAAGGCCACACAGCTAGAAAGCCCTTCTGACGACAGAACTGCGCTCCTAATGAGAGGCCCCTCCTTGAGCCGCTCCTACGTAAACACTGTCCACTGTTACTCTCCCATGGAGCCAAATAACAATGCCTTAAGACCAAGCTGCTGTAAAAACAAGCTATCCAATTTCAAATGACTGGACACTACCAAATGACTGCCAGAAAGAGTTTAAGTATCAAATATTAAAAAGAATGATTTGCAAAATTTTTAAAAACTATAATACCTGAAGGATTCCTAAAAGCAGTTGGCAAAGTTAATGTAAAATGGGAGGCATTTACTGCTGTTTCCTCCAAGTGAGTGGTTTCTATTCACTCTAAACTCCTCCCCTATCCTATCCTTTTGCTCTCTTCAGTGGACTTCTTAGTTGACTTCTCTAACTGGCTAATTTGGGAAGAATAAACTGGCCAGGGCTGCTCAGAACCCCCCTCCTCTTGGGAATGCGCTACCCACGGGGAACACACATTCTGCTTGCTTCTCCAGCTGTGCCCGGAAGGTAAGCTGCCGACTTCTCTGGTTGCACATGAGCTGACCCCCTTGGCCTTCTCACTAAGCTACATGCTCCAACTCAGCCTTTATTCGTAATAAAAATCATATAGATTTTGATTTCCTATTTGCCTTATTCTTCTGTTTTCTTTCTGTTTTTGTTCAGAATTAAGAAGAGGGGTACTATTTATTGAGCTCCCTAAAAACACCCAATAGATAGGTCCTAACACAGAGTAAACTGGTCATCTATTCATTAACATGGGAGAAGTAATTTGATGTGTAGAATATAGTACCGTAAGTCCGCTACATATGAACGAGTTCCATTCCGAGAGCACGTTTGTAAGTCTAATTTGTTAATAAGTCCAGCAAAGTTAGCCTACGTACCCCCCTAACACAATCGGCCATATGGTACCATACTGTAATAGGTTTATAATACTTTTCACACAAATAATACATAACAAACAAACACAAAAAATAAAGACAACATTTTTAATCTTATAGTACAGTTTCCATTGTTATCGCTCGGCGCTTCTTAGCAGTACCAGCTACATCACCGCTGCTTCCACACTTGCTTCCAGACATCCTGGGCCCGAAGTAAAGATACTGCACTACTGTACTCTATACAGTACTGTACAGTAAAGTACACAAAAGCACAACCACTTGTAGAGGATGCACGCACGTGACAGTGTACGCCAGGGACGTGAACTAACTTACCTGATTGGACATGTGAATGCAAGCTTGCACCTTTGAAGGTCTGTAGGTAGACGACTTACTGAAATAAATACTCTGCAGTGAAGTACGCATTCATTTTTCATCACATAAAAGAAAGGTAATTCTGTCATCCAGTGGAAAGTTGGGATGTTCCTCTCTGAATACAAAAAATTCATTCTACATATTTCTTCCTTGTATTTCAAGTTCAGAGAAAAAACAATCTAATAACTCCCATAGATACCAAACAACAAATGATACATATTTTTAAATGGGACACATTTTTGCCTTGCTTTACTTTAAACCTGACAGTAAGTCATACAAGAATAACTGTGGGAAAATAGGCATAAAGAGGACATTTTTACAACCTCAAAGGATAAATATAAAAGAAAAAAAGTTAAGCAGTTCAAATTTCAACCCCTTACAACTGGTGTTTCAAAACTACCCCTGGTGACATTCAGCTCTACATTTCATCATAATGTACTTATCCCATTCAGTTATAAGCACACCAAATCACAAAGTAGTTTGGTAGAATCCCAAGCTGGAATATAAGTCATTGAGAAATAAAGACAAAAGAGATTCAGAAAATGAATAACTATGATAGGCCTATCCTTTTAACAGAAAATATTAAGGCTGGGTAACTCTTACTATATATGAATAAGTATTATGTGGCTAAAACTCAAAACCAACACCTTGAAAGACCTTTCAAAATTATTTGGGAGGGCAAGACGTTTTGCTTTTAAGGCTGTCCCAATAGTTGACTAGATATATAATAGTAATCAGCTAGAGCTTTCCTTTATTCACCACCTTTTATTTTTTATATTTATATATATATATAAAATATATATATTTTATATATATATAATATATATTATATATATATAAAATATATATAAAATATATATAAAATATATATATTATATATATATTATATATATAAATATATATATTTATATTTTATATATATAAAAATCTCATTATATTTTATGAGAAAAGCAGATTCTTATTTGGTAACCATTCATATCTGCAGGTGTCTTTGCAGGTTCCACTGCTATTTAACTCATGAAACTACTATTTCCACTACTTTCTGAAAAATGTTTTCACTTGGAAGATTCTCTAGCCAAAACTCTACAGGCTATGCAGGCATAAATAATACAAAGTGGTAATAAGTGGTTCCTGTACAGGGGCAAATATGTATTAAAGAATGCAATGACATTTACTATGCTTGTGACCATCTAGAATCTTTGCCTATGTTTCCTGTTGTTCAAAATTCTGCCACTTTACGAGTCTCTTCTTCCCAAAACTGAAGTCAGAACTCACTCTCCCAGCTTTCTTAGTCTGGCAATGGGATCTAATGGCCACCAACCAACTGCATTCTCACCTAACTTCAATTCAGAAATAGCAATGTAAGAAAGCAAATGAGAAAACTCATCTTTTTTGGTAAGAGAGGTGGTAAAGATGCCCCTTTCAGGGCAAAAGTGTGACAGCACTTCTCACCTCCAGTCCCCAGCATTACTGGTGGAAGCTGTGATGTCAGTATGAGGACTCGTGGGGCCGGTGCCCGGAATGTGGATCGAGTGGTGCTCCCATTCTCTTGACCTGTTTGTTGGGTGTCCTGTAAATTCTGTGGGCTTCCAAATGCCCTTTAAAAATTTTTTTTCTGCTGATGTTAGCTAGAGAGTGGATTCTGTGGTTTGCAACTACGAATTTTGTATCATACAAAAATTTGGACTAAGCAAACTATGGTTTTACCAACGTGACGGTAGAGTGAATACCAATTCAATAATAAACTCAATAGTCCGCTACAGAGAAACCCGTCACAAGTGTGCTTCTGTGCTACAGGTGGTACAGGAACAAAGAAAAATACCACAGAATTTTACTTAGAGGACTAAGTTAACACATGGACATGCAGATATAAAATAAAGTTAAAAGAAACTTAGAAGATACAGAAGCATCTATGTAGTTACTGCAACAATACAATAGCATATACAGCTAAGGATGAAAAATGTTTATTGATGTATTAAAAGGTCTATTGGGTTTGAAGAAAATCTGTCATGCTGCCAAAGAAATTAAATATACCTTTGATAACTACTAGAATTCAGTTATGTGAGAGAAAATATTTATAAATCATATACCTCATAAAAGATCAACATCCAGAGTACATACAGAACTCACACAACAGAACAACAAAAAAGACCCAATTCCAAAATGAGTAGAGGACTTAGACATTTCTCCAAAGAAAATACACAAATGGCGAATAAGCACATGAAAACATGTTCAACTTCCTTAGTTATTAGGGAAAATGGAAATCAAAGCACAATGGGATATTTTTTCACACCCATTAGGATGACTATTATCAAAAAAAAACAGAAAAAGGGAATAACAAGTCAAGAATGTGGAAATAAAGAAACTGGAACCTTCATGCATTGCCCTTGGGAATATAAAATTATGCAGCCCCTAAAGAAGACAATTTACTGGTTCTTCAAAAAGTTAAACACAGAGCTACCATATGATCCAGCAATTCTACTCCTCGGTATATATTCAAAAGAACTAAAAACAGGGACTCAGACACATACATATAAACCAATGTTCACAGCAGTATTATTCACAATAGCCAACGGGTGGAAACAACCCACGGGTCCATCAACAGATGAATGGATAAGCAAAATATGGTATATGCATATAATGGACAATTATTCAACCATGAAAAGGAATGAAGTACTGATACATACTACAACATGCATGAACCTTGAAAACATCACACTAAGTGAAATAAGCCAGACACAAAAGGACAAATATTGTATATTGCAGTTATATAAGGTACCCAGTAAAGACAAATTGGTAGAGACAAAGCAGAATGGTGGTTACCGGGGGCTGGGGGAGAGGAGATGGGGAGTTGTTATTTAGAGAATAGAGTTCCTGTTTTGGAGATGATGAAAAAGTTCTGGAAACAGACAATAGTGATGACTGTACAACACTGTGAATGTAGTACTTAAGCTACCGAATACGCTGGAAAATGGTTAAAATGGCACATTTTGTTATGCCTATTTTACTGCAGAAAAAATTCAGTCATAAACCGTATCTGGAAATTTGCCAAAGTTTAAATTCAGTATTATTCCTGTTGGCTGCTTCTTATTATTTAAGACATAGATTCAATTAGTGGATCTAACTAGAAAAATGGCAACATAGATAGCATGGTTAAGAGGTCGGGTTAAGAGACCTAGGTTACAGGGACTTCCCTGGTGGTCCAGTGGTTAAGACTCTGGCTTCAACTAAGATCCCACATGCCACGTGGGCAAAAAATTTAAAAACTTTTTTTAATTAAAAAAAAAAGAGAGACCTAGGTTATAATACTGGCTCTACCATTAACTAGCTTATGACATACTTAAAACAGGGCCTGACGTAATTGTTGCAGTTAATCGGCATTGTTATTAGTTTGTATTATTATATAAAAAACCCCATGGAAAACAGCAATGCATTTTATTACAGAAAAATTTTAAACTTTGGCACATCAAATAAATGAACATTGGGGCTTCCCTGGTGGCGCAGTGGTTGAGAGTCTGCCTGCTGATGCAGGGGACACGGGTTCGTGCCCCGGTCCGGGAAGATCCCACATGCCGCGGAGCGGCTGGGCCCGTGGGCCATGGCCACCGAGCCTGCGCATCCGGAGCCTGTGCTCCGCAACGGGAGAGGCCACAACAGTGAGAGGCCCGCGTAACCCAAAAATAATAATAATAATAATAAAATAAATGAACATTGGAAGAGAAGCGTGCAGGGTGATTAAGACGCAACATCCCTAGTACGTACGTCGACCTCAAACCAAAAGATGAGAGTCCAGGTAGAGAGGCAGCAGGAAGCCTACTCTGGATCACAGGGTCAGTCAAGGCAGGCTCCTCTGAACTAAGCCATGGAAGATGAAATGCAGCTGCAGTGGAAAAGTCTACAGTTAAAGCACTCTGGGTGGAGACAACAGCACAAGCAAAGGCCAGAACATAACAGGAACTTTGAGAGTTTGAGAAACACAGAGAAAGGAGACCTGCAAGCCTGGAAAAGAGAAGCAGGGGAGAGATAAGGTTGAAGAGGTGGACAGAAGCCAGATCTCACAGGCCTACTAAGAAGAGGGGGCTGTGATTCTAACCTCAGAGGGAAACCACTGAAGCAGAGTGACACGATCCAGTTTACTGGGTAAGAGATCACTTTGTTGCTATGTGGAGAAAGGATGGAGCAGGAAAGCAGAGTGGAAGCAGTTGGGAAGGAAGCAGGGGAGCAGTTGGGAAACTAGTTTTAATAATTTAAGTGAAAGATGATATAGCTTAGATTCAAGATGGTAGCAATAGTAATAGAAATATGTGTACAAATTCAGGTTGCATTGGCTAGTACGAGGGAAAATATCTAACTAATTAACCCCCCAAAAGATGCAGATTAAAATTATACAATTTCCCCTATCAAATTCACAAAGGTTAAAAATGGATAATACAAACCCTGAGGAATATGTAGTTTGAGGAGGCACTCAGAAACCTCTGGGAAGCAATTTGCTACGTTATCAAAAGTCTTTAAAAATTCTCATAATTTTTGACTTAGTACCTAGCACACAGTCTTTTATTAATTAATTTGACTTCTAGAAAACACACTAAAGAGAAAAATCAAGGTTTATGCTGAATAATTAATTGCAGCACATTTATACTTGCAAAAAACTGGGGGGAAATATCGAACATTCAACACTTAAGGAGTAGCTGAATTATAGCTTGTGATAAAGCACTACATAACCATTAAAATCGTGTTCATTAAGGGGTTTCAAGATATGGAGAAAATGCTGACATTATACAATCCTAGAAAATTAACTAAGAGAGCAAATAATGTTAAAGTTTTGTTTTGTTTTCCTGCTGGTAAATTTTGGTATGCGAACTGAACATAGAGAGCCATCAAATAATTGGTAGGCAAGAAAAATTTAATAATCACTAACCTCTTCTAGAATCAAAACTCAATATATATGCTCAGAAAATGTATGTGCTCAACTCATTACATACTGTCCGTATCTTACGGTATTGGTCTCTTGTTATCTTTGGAACTAAAAAAAAGGAAGCAGGGAAGTTTCAGTTTTGCGGTTGTCATAGTAATTTAAGAATAAACATGTGCGTTCCAAATCTATTTGTCACTCTATACCTCCAGTGCCTAGCACAGTACCTGGAACATAAGAGGAGCTCAATAAATATTTTTGAGTGAATGTCACTGAAAATAAACCTTGCAGTTCCAACTTAGGACCAAAGAAATTTTAAAACCTCAACATGGAAAAGATACATAAAATCGTGACAATACTTTATAATATTGTGAGTGGCTACAAGGTACCAGGCATTATTAAAGGTTTTACCCACTTTTTCTTTAATCCTCATAATTCTCCATCTCTGAATTACTTTTCACGTTGTGAAACTAGGAAACAGGCTCAAAAATGTTAAGGTCACACTGCAACTAAGTTTGAACTCAGGGCTTCTGGCGCCTAAATGTACCCAGACATGAAGTAACAAGACAAGATGTTTCTTTTCAATGATCAGAACTGACCGGGATTTTCCTCCAGGCTTCCCCTACAGTTCTGCTGAGTGTTCACTAACTTCTATGTGGCACTGTAGTTATCCCGTTGAAGATTCGTCCCTCACCTGCAGAACCCAGCCCAGTGACCTCCCCTCCCCCGCTGTGACCTCCTCGAGGGTGAAGGACCTAGTTTCCACGCCGCTGGTGACAGCCATACCGAATTGGGGATTGGCACAGGGCAGGGGGCTCACCCCTCCCCCTTTGGCGGTACCGTTTTGGTTTGACTTTACATCCAAGCCTTGTGGATCTGGACTCACAAACTGGGTCCTGGCAGGTGCCCCGCCCGCCCTTCGGACCAGGCTCGCGGCGGGAGGGAGGGAGTGAGTCTCCGCCCGCAGGGGCGGCTGGGGCGCCGAGCCGACGGTTTCTATGACAACCGAGCAACTCCCCCGCGCGCGCGCACACACACACACACGCGCGCACACACACACACTCACACACTCACACACACATACACAGTTTCCCCTGCAGTCTCCGCCCCTAGTGTCTCGCCGCTCCGCCCCTCCCAGAAGCCCGAGCTCTGACCACCAACAACGCGCGAGGGAGGAGGCGCCCTGTGCCCTCTTACCTCTCAGCGCCTGGTGCATACCCCCAATGCCGCTGTACAGCTCCAGGACCCGCAGGGGCTCCATCCCCACGCCGCCGCCGCCGCCGCCGCCGCCGGCGCCTCGGAACTAGGCCTGCCGGTCCCGTGGCTCCTCCTTCCCCCCGGCAGCGCCGCTCCCTCGCCTTTGGTTCCGCCGCTTTTCAGTACCACCCCCCCCCCCCGCCCCCTCCTCTTAAAAGCTCAGGCTCACGGCTTCAGAGGACAGCGCGGGGCCCGGGGCTGGCAGAGATTAGCGAGTGGAGAAAGGGCCGAAAGCACCAAGGCCTCCCAAGTGAATGGCAGCCACTCCTTGGCCTGATTTACGCTCCATCTTCCTTTTAAGGTGTATTCAGGAGCCTTGGGAGGGAAAAAGAAAATCTGGGGCTCAGTAGAGGGGCGAAATCTGCCTTTGCCTCAAAGTGAATTAACACGGGTTAGAATCCAGAAAAACTTATTTTTCAGGCATGCTGCTCTTCTGTCCCTTGGAAGCCTAAAGCGTCCAAACCTTTCTTCCATTAGCCTTGAGCACGTACCGCCTGGTGTTGGGCCTTAGCTTGAGTGATGGAGATAAATCAGCCTCTCGCCCAGAGAAGGTGCCAGAGTTACAAGTGCAGAAGTCAGCACACGTGCCCCAGAGATCCGGTGTGAACTAACACAGAGGACGCCTGCTTAATTGTTAGCGAGGTTCATTCTGTTTTAGCTTGGAAAATACCCCCAAGATTGGATATGCTGTTCATAAAACTATTTAAGTTACCAAATGCAAGTACATGTGCCTGACGCACAGTGAGGCCAAATGATACTGAAACGTCTGAGTTGGGAGCAGAGAAAGGTTTATTGCAGGGTGAATCAAGAATAGGTAGCTCGTGCTCAAAAACCCAGAACTCTCCAAAGGATTGTAGCAAAGCCTTTGTAAGGGCCAGGTGAGGGAGGGGTGTCCCAGGGTATGTGATCAGCTCGTGCACAGTTCTCTGATTGGTTGATGGTGATCAATCCTTAGGTGCCAGAAGGTCTGGAGCTAATGCTCTTGATCATCAAGTAGTTAATTTCTTCCATTTGGTAGTGGTTTTAGCATCTGAAAGACTCAGGAAATATGCATCAGATACAAATTATCCGGGTACTTCAGAGAGGAACTAAAGCAGAAGCTATGGGGGAGGGGGTCTGTCCCAGGAAGGCCCCATAGTGTCCTGCTCGGTTACAATTATGGCCTTCCAAGTGCTGGGGCCTTGCTTCTCCAAGATGATCCACTGACCAAATTGTTAGAAGCTGGATTACAAACTAAGAAAACGTGGTCATACCCAGGAGAAGAAATGGTCTCATTGTGAACTGGTTTTCTATTGTTCCGGTTACCACCACACGTCCACTTTTTTTTTTTGGCCTCTTGGCATGTGGGACCTTAGTTCCCCAACCAGGGTTTAAACCCAGGCCCCCTGCATTGGAAGCGCAGTCTTAACCACTGGACCACCAGGGAAGTCCCACACGTGTTCACTTTTGTTAGGAGAAATTGTGGAGTACCACTTGTAATAATAACTGATAGAAACATTCACCTGTGCTAATGTAATGCTGTTAACAAATAAAAGTATGCCTACTGTGTCTCCATTATGGAACTGACTGATCCATTTTGATGTGTCCTGTGAAATTTTTTAACAGTAAATGTGTATTGGCCTTTGAATGTTTTTTTTGTTTGTTTGTTTTGGGGGGTTTCTTTTGGCTGCATTGGGTCTTTGTTGCTGCGCACGGCTTTCTCTAGTTGTGGTGAGTGGGGGCTACTCTTTGTTGCGGTGCATGGGCTTCAGCAGTTGTGGCATGTGGGCTCAGCAGTTGTGGGGCACAGACTTAGTTGCTCCGGGCATGTGGGATCTTCCCAGACCAGGGCTTGAACCCGTGTCTCCTGCATAGACAGACGGATTCTTAACCACTGTGCCACCGGGGAAGTCCCTGAATGTTTTTTTATTGGTCACTTATTTCAGATAAGAGGGGTGGTGTGTAGAAAGATACCAGAGAAGGGAGTCTTAACCCTGGCATTGCCAGTAACCAGTTGTGTGCCTTGGCGGTGAGCCTGGTTTCCTCATCTGTAAAAGAAAGCACGAGAAAGAAGGGGAAATGATTGCTGAGGGCCCTGTGGCTCTAAGATTCTGAGGCTGAATTAGTATTTGAAAACATGAGTCCTGATTGGGCCACATGTTAATTACCAGCTCAAATTGAAATGATCTTGAAAGAAGACATTTTAAAAATCTGCTTTAAGCAAATATGCTTTTAAACCAATTAAGCCTATAGAAATCATACACACGCTAACATCATGTGTATAATGCATGAAACAAAATTTTTTAATATTTATTGCATAATATTAGTACCATAAATATATATCAGGACATACAATATAAAAGGAGCTATGTAGTCACAGTGATTTATATATAGTCAAGAACCAATACGTTAAATAAATCTAGCATCTGTTTAGCATTAGTGCTATAAATCAAAATAAATATGACCGAGGATCTTACCTTGTAGGAGACAAGACAAATATACGGAAGAGTTCATGAAAAATACCAGCTTCCTGAGAGGAAGAGAAGTAGAGCCCCATCCCCACACAGGATGATTACAAACGGTTCACTCTGATACTTAAGGGTCTTCACAATGTAACCCCAGACTCATTGTTTTGCCTTAACTTTGCTTTCTCCCCTCTTTAATGCTGCTACAAACTAGAGTACTCGGAATCCCCCAAACATCCTTCATTTCTGAGGTTCCCTTTCTGTTCTTTACCCTGCCTAGAAATCCTAACCTTCTTCAAGACCCACACTTCGAGCAGAAGTTTCCTTCTAGACTCCCAGGCTGGAAACCCACGACTTGTTTCAATTCCCCAATCCACTTGCCTCCCAGTCTTCGGAAATACAAATCCCACCTGTTCCTATCACTAAATCCTTTCAGTTCGCTCTAGCCCAGTTGTCACCTCATATACGCCACTTCTTCTCTTCACCTGGTGTTTCCTCTCTAACGCTGACCATGCGTGATAATCATTTCAAGAACAGAAACTTGCTCCATAATCATAATTTACAGCTCTCTCCATGGAAGCATCTGTAAGACACTAAGCCCCCTTGCATCAGATTATGTATACGTTCTCTTCCAAACCCCGGCACAAGCTGTTGAGCTGGGGGTGCCCCAATCGGGAGTAGCCAAGGAGGAATGTGGGCAGGGCAGATAAAGAAAAAAAAGAGATATATATTGATTATTCCTTCTTAAATGTTCATGCAGGAGGAAAAGGGCTTTCTAATCCTAGAGTTTCCCATAAAGTTATCCTCAATGATATGTCCAATAGAGCTGATATCCTAATCAGAGAAGCTCAACACACTTTTTGAAAATACAAACATCAAGAGTTGAACTTTAGGATGTTCACTGCATATTCCTTCAAAACATAAAATACACTTTGTTAAAAAACCAAAATGCTAGTTAACACTTTGCACATATGAAGTATATCAGAAATAATTAAGGGGTACAATATAATACCAAGGGCTATATTAAAAGAATAGCCTTGGGCTTCCCTGGTGGCGCGGTGGTTGGGGGTCCGCCTGCCGGTGCGGGTGACACGGGTTCGTGCCCCGGTCCGAGGGGATCCCACGTGCCGCCGAGCGGCTGTGCCCGTGGGCCATGGCCGCTGAGCCTGCGCGTCCGGAGCCTGTTGCTCCGCAACGGGAGAGGCCACAGCAGTGAGAGGCCCGCGTACCGCAAAAAAAATAATAATAATAATAATAGCCTACTCTGAATTATTTAAGGGCTCATTGTATAAGTTGAAATCTAATGATGTTTTATTCTTCCTCTCCTGCCTGTCACTTATCATTAATATTTAACAAAATTAAACATAGCCTGACAAATGCTTAAAATACTTATTGCAACCATCTTTGAGTTTCCATGATGGCCATTCATTTTTTTTTTTTTTAACTTATTTATTTATTTTTGGTTGCGTTGGGTCCTCGTTGCTGTGCACGGGCTTTCTCTAGTAGTGGCGAGCGGGAGCTACTCTTTGTTGAGGTGCGCGGGCTTCTCATTGCTGTGGCTTCTCTTGTTGCACAGCCCGGACTCTAGAAGTGCAGGCTTCAGTAGTTGTGGCACGTGGGCTCAGTAGTTGTGGCTCACGGGCCTAGTTGCTCTGCGGCATGTGGGATCCTCCCAGACCAGGGCTCGAACCCGTGTCCCCTGCGTTAGCAGGCAGATTCTCAACCACTGCGCCACCAGGGAAGCCCCATGATAGATTTTCTTTGCTGAAAAGCATAGAAACCACGCAGTGTGCCTTATAGCTTTGCCATTTCCAAGGACTCAGTCATGGATTTTGACCCGGATTTTTCTCTTTGAGGCTCTTTCTGAAATTTCAAATCAAACAATGTTTTGCAGCAAATTTTAAAGATTACATTTTAATTAAATTAAAAACAGTGAGATTCTCTATCTTTAAAACTGCTTTCATATGCTCATGGAAAGTTAGAGCAGGAAGGAACCTTAAGGACTATTTGGTCCAGTGTTTTTCCAACTAGTTTTGATGTAGAATATTTTGTTCAAACAAAATCTCATTTAGAATCAGGGCAGGGACTTCCCTCGCAGTCCAGTAGGTAAGACTCTGTGCTTCCACTGCAGGGAGTTCGGGGTTCGATCTCTGGTCAGGGAAGTAAGATCCCACATGCCACGTGGCACAGGCAAAAAGTTTAAAAAAGAAAAAAGTATAGAATCAGGGCAGAGAGGGAGACGTAGAGTGAGGGTGTGCGCGCACACACACACACACACATACACATACACACACACACACAGCTGTCCTCTTGTCGAAGCATGGATGGTAAGCAGCCCAGAAGCACCTCTCCTACTACCATTGGTCTCCGTAGCTGCGTCTAAGTGACCTGGTGGGACATGGATTGTAAACGACTGATTTCATCCAACCTCAGTTTGAGAGATGAAGACACAGAGATCCAGAGGGATTAGGTAACTTGCCCAGGCCCACAGGTAGGTGGAGAACAGGGAATTCCAACTCACTGCAAAGTCCATAACTTAGTACAAAAGATACTTCATCGGCTCTGCTGTCCCATGCCTGCTAGGCCCCTAACCCCAGATGAAAAGCCCAGGGGTCCAAACAAAAGCAGCCCTAGTCACCAGAATATGGTGCTTCCTGAGAACAGGTTGGCCTGAGGAATAAAGGCAACTTTGGAGAATTGTGAAGCGAACCAGAACCCATACAGCAATGCATGTTCTAAAGGTCAGGCAAAAGGGTTAATGTTGCTTCACCAAAGAGGATCAATCTCAAAGACTGATTACTAACCTTTGTAATAGATTCCCTGCCCAGTCACTCCTGCAAAGGCAGCTTGATACAGGGTAAGGAACACGGTCCTTAAAATAACTTGGTTAAAATTGGAAACAAACCGAATGTGCCTCAAGTAACAAATGAATAAACAAATGGTATAACTATACAAAGGAATACTACTCAGCTATAAAAAGAAATACTGATATACTTGAAGCATAGATGATTCTTAAATGAATAATGCAAGAGAAAGAAGCCAGACACACAGAACTACGTGCTATATGACAAAGACAAAACTAATGTCATGGAAACATCAGGAGTTTCCTGAGGCCAGCGCAAAGGAGAGACTGAATGCAAAGGGTCATAGGAGGATTTTTGGGGGTGATACAAAGAGCTTTATTTTTTTTTTCGATGTGGACCATTTTTAAAAGTCTTTACTGAATTTGTTACAATATTGCTTCTGTTATATGTTTTGGTTTTTTGGCCGCGAGGCATGTGGGATCTTAGCTCCCCAACGAGAGATCAAACCACGCCCACTACAATGGAAGGTGAAGTTGTAACCACTGAACCACCAGGGAGGTCCCCAAGCTTTATGTTTTGATTGTGATAATGCTTACTTAGCCGTATACACTTGTCAAAATTATACATTAGAATTGATTAATTTTATTGCACAATTATACATAAATAAATCTTATTCTTTTTATTAATTTTTATTTTTGGCTGTGTTGGGTCTTCATTGCTGCACGGCTTTCTCTAGTTGCGGCGAGTGGTGGCTACTCTTCGTTGCGGTGCGCGGGCTTCTCATCGCGGTGGCTTCTCTTGTTGCGGAGCATGGGCTCTAGGCGTGAGGGCTTCAGTAGTTGTGGCACTCGGGCTCAGTAGTTGTGGCACACGGGCTTAGTTGCTCCGCGGCATGTGGGATCTTCCCGGACAGGGCTCGAACCCGTGTCCCCTGCATTGACAGGTGGATTCTTAACCACTGAGTCACCAGGGAGGTCCCAAAGCTTATTTTAGAAAAATAAATAAATTGGTTAATATGAATCCTGACTCTAATACTCACTTTATCTATGAAAGAAGGGTAATATTTGCTAGCAAGGTAGTCGTCTGTATCCAATCGATTATTAATTTGTACATATATACATATCTGTATATGTGAGTGTATATATATATGTATATATATAAAGAGGGAGAGAGAGAGAAACTCAGTAATATGCCTAGAACAATAGACACTGATTTCCTTCCACTTTGTTCCGTTTGAGCTTTGTTCAGTTAACAGCTGAACTACAAATTATAATGTAAGGTATAAGCCATTCTTTTCTAACAATTACATAGAGAGAATTATTTTCCTAGTGTGTTTTCAAAAAAGTTATATTACCAGGAGACTAGTTTGTCTATTATCCAACAAGATGTCTTCATTGTTTTCTATTACAGCCCTCAATGAATAGAGGAGATGAAAATGTAATGCCTTTGAGAGCTGTTATTACTTTGCTCCTTTTCCCTAGTAATTTACCTGAATATCTAGAACTGTCTGAGGCACAACCAAATCACACAAACCAGAAGTATCAGGAAGAGGAAAAGGGGAAAGACATACACAGGCACACCTGCATGCACACACACACTCCATAAAAGCCCTTATTATTCTTCATAGTCTTTTTTTCAAAAGTTGCTACAATTATCAATACTGACAAACTAAAAGCCAGAGAAGCATCATATACAAGGATTTTTCATTTTACCCTTGCTAGTTAGGTAGTGGTTTAGATGCATGACAGAACTTAGAATCATTCTCATATGATCCAATAGTGATAAAAATAAATGAAATGTAACAGTCCCATAATACTGCACTTACTACATTTATTCACTGTATAAGGAAAAAAATCAACTTCGTATTTATTTAAAATGGTTAAAATTGACTTTACTAGCTTTCAAAGTCACTTCCATAAATATTGTACAACACAAGCCCAACTTATCCCCCAAACTTTCTATTCACACTTGGGATGCACCAGAGGCCATTAACCCTTGCATTCTAGAGTTAAACTGATTCCTGCAGATCAAGACTATTAGTGTTTCATTTCCATTTAAGGTAATTACTGCTAAGTTAAAATACAGTACAAGTCCCAAAGGGATTTGTTCTATGTTTAGTCATTCAGAGAATAGGAATGACTGAAATAGACTATATTTCAGTAGATGGCAAAAGTATGTTTTAATAATAGGATAACATCAATAATACATGATAATATAGGCTTATAAGTTTCAAAGAACTTTATGAATGTTTAAAATGCTTACTAATCTATTTTAGACCTATCAGATTTTCTTTTTTTATTTATTTATTTTTTTTTGCGGTTCGCGGGCCTCCCACTGCCGTGGCCTCTCCCCTTGCGGAGCACAGGCTCCGGACGCGCAGGCTCAGCGGCCATGGCTCACGGGCCCAGCCGCTCCGCGGTATGTGGGATCTTCCCGGACCGGGGCACGAACCCGCGTCCCCTGCATCGGCAGGCGGACTCCCAACCACTGCGCCACCAGGGAAGCCCCAGATTTTCTTTTTTAATATTCTGCTTTATTACAAAGAATAAAAAGGAGAAAACTTCACATGACTTGCTCAGTGTCACATAAAACAATATTCTCTGGGTTAACAGATTAATTTACAAATCACAGAAGCACATTTTTAAAGGAAGAGAAATTAGAAGATAGTAAGAGTATTTAAAAAAAAAGTCTGGAAGGCATCAAGTAATAAATAAGAGAGTTGGCATATTTTGAGGAAAAATTCACATTAGCAGTTAAAAATCATTCTAGTTAGGAAAGAATGTCTGGAATCTACATGTCATATCTTTTTTTTACTCCATTCATTTTAGGTTTAAATCCTAGAATAGGGTGGGAAAAGAATGCAACAAAGAGCAGTCTTTATATATCCTTGTAGAGTTTACAGCTTTAAAATCCAAAAGCTTCAAATTTCAGTTTCATCAAAATACTAGTTCCCTAGAGATGAGACCTTATTATTTGGAAAATAAATTTTTGTTTATCACCAAAAGTGAAAGAGACCTGATAAACATACATTAGAAATACCCAGAGAGGGACTTCCCTGGTGGCACAGAGGTTAAGAATCCGCCTGCCAATGCAGGGGACACGGGTTTGAGCCCAGGTCTGGGAAGATCCCACATGGCGCGGAGCAACTAAGCCCGTGCGCCACAACTACTAAGCCTGTGCTCTAGAGCCCGCGAGCCCAACTACTGAGCCCATGTGCCACAACTACTGAAGCCCACATGCCTAGAGCGCGTGCTCCACAACAAGAGAAGCCACTGCAATGAGAAGCACGGGCACCACAACGAAGAGTAGCCCCTGCTTGCCCCAACTAGAGAGAGGCCGCGTGCAGCAATGAAGACCCAACGCAGCCAAAAATAAATAAATAAATAAAATAAAATATTTAAAGCATAATTGGGAAAATAGGCAAATATACATAAAAAGAAGAAAAGAACTATGGCTGATGTTTTGATGTTTATCCTGCTAGTCTTTGCACAAATTATATTTTACCAAAATCATAATTTTATTGCATATGTATTTTTTTAATTAATTTATTTATTTTGGCTGCATTAGGTCTTCATTGCTGCACATGTGCTTTCTCTAGTTGAGGCGAGCAGGGGCTACTCTTTGTTGCGGTGCGAGGGCTTCTCATTGTGGTGGCTTCTCGTGTTGCAGAGCATGGGCTCTAGGTGCACAGGCTTCAGTAATTGTAGCACGCGGGCTCAGTAGTTGTGGCGCACGGGCTTAGTTGCTCCGCGGCATGTGGGATCTTCCCAGACCAGGGCTCGAACCCGTGTGCCCTGCATTGGCAGGCAGATTCTTAACCACCGCACCACCAGGGAAGCCCCTCGCATATGTATTTTATACCCTGATTTTTTTCACCTAACGTTTTATCATTACCAATTCTGCACTTCATTATATATATAAAAAGATATACATTTTTATGAATTTTAGAAATTTTAGAAATAATACACACTAATTTTGAGAGGTAAAACAAATTACAAAAGTATAAAAAGGAAAAAAGATACATCCTTCTATAAAACTTGATTCCATCCTTACCCCTAAAACACAACCAGTTTTAACACTTTACTGAACATCTTTCCTGCCTTAACAATACATAAGTACATAAACAATAATTTATTTTTCTGTTCTCTCAGTATTGAACACTTAAGAGGTTTTAGTTTTTCACATCAATAGTGAGTGTAATGTATATTCTTGCATATTAATATTCAAATATTCTCTTATTATGTTTACCAGATCGAGTCTAATATGGGGTTACTGGGTAAAAAGTTTATAATTATGACCTAAGTCCTTTATGCAGATGGTCAAAAGTCATCTCCAAAAAAGACTGCAGAGCCCATATTCCCATCAGCAGTGGCTGGAATGCTCTCCTGCTGTATCCTTACGAAGTGTTGCCATTTGTAACCTTTGTCAATCTCGTAGGTCACAAATGAGTAGGGCCTTTTTATTTTCCCTTTTTTTGATTAACATAAAAACCTAAATTTTTATACGTTTAGGGTTAAGTATATGTTTATTAGTCACCTGTAATTTTTTCTTTTGTCAATTATTTGTGACATTTGTCCTTTTTCTACTGGGTTAATATGTGTTTCTTATTGAATTATCACAAATGTGATTTTTGTTGTTAGTTCTAAAGCTATCAGCCACATGTATTGCAAAAACACTTCCCAGTTCCACATTTTCCATTTAATTTGGTTGATAATATCTTATGACACAAAAGTACTTAATTTTCTGCAGCCAAATACACATATTTTTCCTTTGTGACTTACCCTGTATCTTTTTAGGCTTAGAGAGTCCTTTACTTAGAAAAAAATAAGCTAAATTCACCTCCATGTTCTTCTTTCCCTTATGTTTCAGCTTTAAAATGTATTTTGATATAGTATGCAAGGTGAGGTTTTTAACCCAACTTTCCTCTAAAAATCTAGTTTCCCCTTTCACATTGGTTTTTAATACTTCCGGTTCTACACACTATGTTCTAATTTAGTGTGATCTGCATTGGGGCGGCGTATCCCTTCTTGGAAAAGTCTGCTGGGGAACCACACTTTTAATTACTCAAGCTTCATAATACATTCTCACATCTGGTAGGAAGTATCACAATTCCTCTTCTTTGGCAAACATTTCTTAGCTATGCCTTCCCATTCTTAGCTCCTTTCAATATTTTCCCAAGATCTGGTACCAGTTATCCTCTGAGTTCCTTTCCGTGAGAAGAGCAGAAGACATCAAAACCCAGCGCCTAGAGGACATATTAGATTTTCCCACATACCTTGTGGCTGTAGGTAGTGTGATACCAGGGACCGCTTCTACTCTTTCAGCTTTAGAGGGGGGCTTTTTAAAGTCATAAGTCCATTTTGATGCTTCCAATTCAGTAACACCCTTTTAAACCTTGCTTCATCTAATATAGCACTTATTACACACTTCCCCCATTTTCAGACCTACCGGTACACCGTCTTTTCACCAACCTTGGTGCACCATGCTATGTGTTTAAATGCTAGCTCCTATTTACATGGGTGTTGCACAAAATTTAGAAGAATCCATCTCTCTCTCTCTCTCTCTCTCTTTTCCTTTTGGACTCTTGCCTCCATATCCTCAAGTTGGCTCAGAGTTGACTGGTCCACAAAATCTTTCCAGGTATTTTCATCTCTTTGGAGCACATCACCCGCTATCAGGAAAGAAAAGGAAAGGAGAAGCGTGGAGGGGAGGGACGACAAAATGAGAGGAGAGAAAAGAAAAAACAATCACTAAGGTGTAAGGCCCCTGGCCTCACTAATATTGCCCTCATATACTTATAATAAAAATGTAGGGGCTTCCCTGGTGGCGCAGTGGTTGGGAGTCCGCCTGCCGATGCAGGGGACGCGGGTTCGTGCCCCAGTCCGGGAAGATCCCACATGCCACAGAGCGGCTGGGCCCGTGAGCAATGGCCGCTGAGCCTGTGCGTCCGGAGCCTGTGCTCCGCAACAGGAGAGGCCACAGCAGTGAGAGGCCCACGTACCGCAAAAAAAAAAAAAAAAAAAAGTAATAAAACAGAAAAAATTTCAAGACAAAATCTTTCTCTCCTTTTTCCTAATTAGGAACCAAAATACAGACTTTGCTTTATTTTTCAATTCAAATTAATGCCACGGTTTTTATTATTGTTATTATTTATTTTTAATTAAGGGCAATTTTAGTACTAACTTCTAATATTTCAGGAGTCCCCTGGGTGGATGGATGCGTAGATAGGTATTTTATTATCTCACGATTTGACTACCCTAAATCTGCCATGCCAATCAAGCATAGTTTAAAAAACAACCAAACTGACATCAAGAATCATTAGAGAAATGTATAATATATCAAGTTTTCAAATTCTCAGCAAGTTTTGATAGGTCTGTACAATTTTCACAATAGTATCTAGGATCTACAAAAGCAAGCACAGGAGGCTTCCATGGCATTCCAATGACAAGCCCATATTCAGATCATACTCAGATACCCACCTCCAAAGCTATCACAAGGCAGTCACACACATTTTTGGCATGAGCTCAGAGTTGTATATATCTGTACACATTTATGTGTGTTTTCACATTTTAAAAAGTTATACCTGAAATGCAAAAAAAAAAACATTTAAACACAATACATAATATATTTTGTTTAATTTGTCTTGAGACAAGTTTCACACACACGGTAGTCTAGGATCATCCTACAACTGATGAAAGTTAACCGTTTTTTAATTTCATGGGAACACTATTTTTAAACACATTTTATCTCCCAAAGTCATAACATAAATCAGTCCCAAGTGCTATGTCAGTTGCTTTAACAAAAAAACAACCACCACAACCAAAACAACTGCCTATGAGGAAAAACCACTGCTCACATTTCCATCTTTACTTTGTGATTAGGGTGGGCATTCATGAGGCTCCCAATAACACCTGCATGCGTAAACCATCTTTTCCTCTGCAGCACCACCAACTTTGGGGTGATGGTCTGTGAAATCAAAGCATCTCCAAAGCGGTCCTCTCCCCCTTTTACCTTGAATTAAAGTGCAAGTTTTGACTCAAGTACTGAACACTAGACACCACATTCCAAAGGGAAATACAACGGTATAAAGCAACATTTTCAAAGGAAGCATGCCAGGCAGGTTATGCAGGTTAAGATATAACCATTTATCCATGTCAGAGGCAAAAAGAGTTGGAGATTTTTGAAGATGAAAGTTTTTGGAGCAAGTTGCCAGCATGCTGTGTGAATCTGACCAGAAGATCTATGGGGTTGTTTGCTTACCGCAAGTGTAAGGCAAAGAGCTTCAAAGGGCTACCCAGGGATTGAAAATTGTATCCTCATTACCCTCTGAGCTTCTGAAGGTAAAGTATTTCCCTTGGACCAGATCTGAGCCATGCAAGATAGCGCTAGCTGTCTTAGATCCTGTTCAGGATCATCCGCTGGAAAGTAGGTATCAGAGCAAAAAGCAGCAAGGGGTGTACTTCAGAATGACTCCTTGAGACTGTGGATGACCAAATACAAATGCACTTCTGCAGGTCAAGGGAGCTCTGGGAAACAAAGAAGCACCTGTTAGAAGAAGGGCCAGTTTTAAACACAGACCAAATGGAGAGGGCCAGTTTTAAGTACTGGATCATCAACAGTCCTTGTCAAGTAAGAACTTTCTTATCTCCCCAACCTTTTCTCTGCTATGAGCTCTAACCCTAGAGCAGCAAGAAACTTCAGTTACCAAGATAGAGAAGAAGTAGGAGCACTTCAGAGAGAGAGGGGTGGGGGGAGAAGGAGAGGGAAAGGGAAGGAGGGAGAGGGAGAGAGAGAGAGAGAGAGAGGCGAGGACTCCCATTTCCTACAGCTCTTTGCCTTCTGCGTGCTCATGCTGGGAAAGGGAAGACATGTAACTTTCAAGCAAGACTGTGATTTTGATTGTTACAGGAACATGGACATTACAAATGACTATGGTTCATTTTCTCATTGGAAGCAACAGGGAAGTCTTTGATTTTCAAAAGTCGTGGGAATTGCTTGGATTGTCATTTGCAGGATGATCAGACCATTTTCAAAGCTGTCCCCCTTGTCTTTTTATTCCCTCCTGCCCTTGACTTTCACACACAACCTTTTTTCCTCTTCTTCATGCTACAGTTTAATAATGATAGTCACAACAACAGCCCACATTACTGAATGCTTACTCTGCGCCAGGCACTCTGCTATGTATTCTATACATACATTTCCCATTTCATCTTCATACGAATCTGTATTATTACCACCCCTATTTTACATATGAGGAGACTGAGGTTTATCCATGGTTGCAAGTAGGTAGAGGACTGGGAATTTACCCAGGTAGCCTGACTCGAAAACAATGAATAACATGTATCCTCTCAGTTCAAAGGATAAAAAATACGAGGCTTGCTTTCTTTAATAAACATATGTGGATCTCCCCCCACTTCACGAGAAAATGGGAACATTCCACTGAAGGAGAATTAGTAGAAAAGTAAACATAGCTATTTTTTGTAATCATAAAATCCGCTGATGTACACACTTATTCCAGACTCCTGGATGATATCATTATGTCAACAATCACAAAGCTTTCTCAATCTGGACATGAAATAACTGCAATCAAAACAACAATATCTAAAATTTGTAATGTTTCAGCTTTAAAACTGCCTTTTCCTATTTTAATCTAATTTTCTTCTCACAACAATCCTGGGAGTAGGTATCATGAATACTAAGTTTTCCATGAGGAAATGAAGATTAAAGCTTTTAAAAACTGTGATTTGTTTAACACCAAAAATGAATACATGAGAGTCAAGACTAAAGGGAGCACAGAACAGGGACCTCCCTGGTGGTCCAGTGGGGAAGACTCGAGCTCACAATGCAGGGGGCCTGGGTTCGATCCCTGATCGGGGAACTAGATCCCGCACACTGCAACTAAGACCCGGTGCAGCCAAAATAAATTAATTAATTAAAAGGGGGAGCACATATCAAAGGGAAGTTGACATATCAACTCATAGTTGCATCAAGATTTATATGAATCACTCTTGATCCTTATGGTTTGCATTTTTCAGTAATCAAGATGCCTCACAAATCCTCTTCCATATAATGAATCCCTCACTTCATTCCAATGAGATAATTCATGGCAACTAACGAAGCATATGGTTTTCAGATGTAGAAAGTAGGGCCTCAAGAAGTAAAGGAGCTGGCCAAGTCACTGGGATACAAGAATCTTATAGGATTCTACCAAACTGAGTTGAATTTATGTCCTAATATGGAAAGGCATGCCTTTTCTCACTAGAGAGATTCTTCTAGAACTTCAAAACCATGCCACTATATTTCACAGTAACCTAGTCATCTGGATTGCTGTTCTCTGAGAGAGCAAAGTTTCATGCAAGCAATTAGTCCTGCTAATTACATTCCAGGCTTTCTTTTTCTTTTTTGAATTCCAAAAGTTAAAGCGTTCTTTTCTATGATTCATCTCCTCACAAGCAAAGACTCATAAACATGCCCACCTTCCAACCACTATATTTTTCACACTCTCAATAGCCAAAACTACTAACAATTCACTAACACAGTGGTTCTCGGACTTGAGCGTTGCTCAGAACCATCTAGATGTCTGGTTAAAACACAGACTTCCTTCCCCAGAGTCTCTGATTCAATCACATCTGGAGTGGTGCCTGACAGTGGGCACTGCTAACAGATTTCCAGGGGATGCTGCCACTGCTGGTCTGGGTACCACACTTTGGGAGAACCCCCGGATACGTATTTCTCCCAAACGTTCCCTTAAAGGGTCCCCACTGAAAACCGCTCAGCTGCTAAGGCTTCTATTTGGAGGAAAAGGAAACAGTTGTCATGACTCATGGCCTTTTTCAAGTTTTTCCAGGCACAAAATTAAAAACAGAAAACGACTAGATTGAAAGCAAAATGAAAACAGCTAAACTGTCTAAATTTTGACTTACGGCATGGTTTCTGGGGTTAAGAAAAAAAACCTAATAACGACTCACGTGATCCTGAGGCTGACCACACTGAAAGCTGTCACCACTGAGGCTACCAGAAAAACCTGGAGACCAAGCCAGGCTGCTCCTGTCCTAACCCAGAATCATCTCAGACACTTGGCTTCCAAGTTGGTTTGGTTTTGTTTTTCTCTGTCAATAGTAAGTTCTTGCATACAATTCTCCAAACACATCATCAACCTATAACACTTTTCATTACTCATTTTTTTCTACACCGTCTCTACTACTCTTTTAACAGAAAAAAAATGTTAACTGTCCACAAACAGATACTGTTGGAACATCCATCAGGTAGATCAAAAATCTGCAGAGAGAAGCTGGCAAAGGAGGTTTCTTCAGCTTCCTTTATTTTTGTGATCATCATCTCTAGACAGCTCTCAGGGAGATTTTCATTCCATTTTGCATCTCTTTGGGGAAAATGAAGGCATTTTATGTTATGGTATAAAATACTTCAGTATTTTAGTTTATTTTTCAAAAGTGTGGCTAGTATTTTAAACAGCACTGTTCCATAAATAAAAACTGACAAGAAACGTTGTTATTACAAGATACAACATTTCTGCTTAGAAAAGAAGCTGTTAGTTCTACCTTTAATATAGGAATATATTGCAGGAACTACTGCCCTTTTACTCTGATCACCATGAGTCCATTAAATTTCAAACTACGGGCCAGCCAGTGAAGGATAACACTAATAAGTGATGAACCAAAGCCATCCAAATGTAGTCTTTATGTCCCAGTGCTAAGAGAAGGAAAAACATAAGGATGATGGTAAGGTCACTGAATACACAGATTTGGAAAGAAATTATCCTGTTTGAGCGTGAGTCACCAAAACTACTTCCTTAGTGATAAAAGTTGCCTAAGTAACCTAGATGCCTGATTCTGCTAAGAAGTACATGGGCAGTGGGTTGGGTTTCAAACCCACTAATCATTTCCTTTACTTAATTGCTAACTGCTCTTCCCGGCTGCCGTTTGGGGCCTGAGTTTTCTGTAGTAACCCAGCAACTAGTTATTATGCTCTATTTTATCAAGGAGAACAAAACAGCAAACTCAACGTTTCCATGGATTTCAGAGGAAGAGTCGCTCTTATTTCACTCTGACTTGAGGGGCACATCATGAAACTACTGAACTAGATCTCAGTGTGACAGCATGATTATGCAAGACTTAGAGACAAAAGGATTTAACAGAGAAGAGATGAGTCAGTTAAGGGGCCCTCTGAGGGCCAGGAAGGTGCTTTATTCAATTCTGGGTCCTCAGAGCCCAGAAGAGAGCCTGGCCCCCAGGAGGACTCAAAATTCATTGACTGAACAGGGTCACTGCTTCTCTTAAGAATATTCCAATCTATTAAGTAATAGCACTGCTGCTGAGTTGGGATTTCATCAGGCTGTTATGTCTTCATGCATCCTTTTCCCCATCTATCTACAACGGGGCTGTGATATTGGTTGCTCTTGCCCTTGTACTCATATGAAGCACTTTACCAATGCTCTTTTTTAACAGAGAGCTGGGACAAGGGAGTATTTCTTGGAAAAATCTGAGATGAAACGGCAATGAGATTAGTATTGGGCAAGAAATGTTTAAACCTGGGTAGTAAGGTCAAATGTGTTATCAGTAACATTGCCTGAGTTTGGCTTCAAGAATCTTGGTGGTCGGATAGCTCACTAAACCTCTCATTTCTAAACCACACTCACTCACTCACACATTCACTAAACCACACGTCTCTCATTATTCTTGGACTATGTAATAACAGTATTCCAGATGTTAACAAATCTCTCTAAAATTCAAACTCATAGAGAGTAAGTACGGGGAGAAGTTGTTCTTACTTATAGAGGCAATGTGTTCCAAAAATGTGGTCAGTTTCTTTCTTTTCCACTAGCAAGTGTGGGTAAAGGATTGTTATTCATTTAATTGCATGCAGGGATGATATGTCATAACCATCAAATCATTCTGATGGGCTGAGTCAGAATTAAGAAATGAGATCTCCACAGAAAAGCCCCAAAATGCCCATGGACGTCTTGATGATTCATGAAGGGCACCATATTCTCTGAATCATAAGGGGTCTTGTGGCTGTATCAGAACAGGGGGGGGAAAAAGTCCAAAGAGATAGACAAGACACCATGGTTAGAATTCCAGAGAGCTGGGGATGTCACCAGCAGCAGTACAAAAAATACCACAGCATGGGAAATACCGCACTACAGTGGAGTTTGGAGTGTGAGACCTACAGCCAGAAGTCCTGGGTTCAAATCCCAGGTCTGCCACTTCCTGGCTGTGTGAGCCTGAGCAAGTTACTTACCTGTTCTGTGCCTCAGTTTCTTCATATGTCTAGTAGGGTTGTTGTGAGGACTAAATAAGTTAACACATGGCAGACAGCAGGCAGTCAATATACATAGGCTATCATTACGATTACCATGAGCTTTCCTATCTGGGCCACACGCTAACTTAAGGAACAACATCAAAGTTATGCCTGGTTATCATTACCATTGTTTAGAGTTCACTAATCAAGGACTGTGAAAACCAACCCAAAGTCAGCACAAGGAAAACCCTGATTAGACATGCAAATAGCACTGCACTGTATTCTGTGCACACATGTCCAACCCCCCGAAGCTCTCGAGATGACCGATAAATAAATTACCATCTTGTTTAGAACAGTTTTTCATAATTTATGATATGAAAAGTATATTTAATCTATATTAAGCTCAAACCCCATATTTTTGCGGTTATTCCATATAGCCATACGAGTCCCATTAGAAGGCATATTTCTAGTACTTAGCTAATTAGAATCACAAAGCCTTACTCAATATTTTAGGAACCATTGCAGCAGAATTACGGAGAGGGCTGCCAATCCCTTTATTCTGCTACAGTTGACTCAGAATGGTCTTTCTTAACTTACTTCCCATTCCAATGAAATTTCTTAATCCTTTTGCCTTGCTTAGTTTTATCCTCATGCCATTTTATAGGTCCTTTCATTGGCCACATAGCTCCATTTAGGGTTACTCTGATTTATAAGTTCACTTTTTTTCCTAACACTTTGCCTTTTTTTTTGTAATTAGGAGAACATAGTTTCACATCTTTTGTATTGGACTTTTTTTCCCTCAGCATGTTTTTGATTTCCATCTCTAACCCCTACAAATCACCTTGATCTTTGTCAGCATAAACACAAAGACCAAAGTTTGATGGGGTATATTTTCAACTCTGAGTTTATCAAATACAGTCAAAATTAAATTTAATATTCAAGATTCTGAAGAACATCATTTCACTGGCTAAATGAATGTGATACAGCAGAGCTAAAGCTTCTCCAGACTTTTGGAAAGATTGGTCGATTCATTCGTCAGTTTTGAGGTAAGTGGGATGGGGTTCCTTTATTTTTCCCAAATATAAAGAAAAGAGATTATGGCTATAAGATAATCAATATCCCTTTCCCAACTTCACAGGTTACCATAAAGAAACCAAATATTATTTTTTAAAAATTCTTCAGTTCTTTCAAAGAAAAGTATGCTATTAAACAAAGTTATTATAATTAGACCCATTACCAAAATATCTTCTGGAAAAAAAAAAGTCTGCCCCTTGGGAACTTGATGACCTCCTCAAAATAAGCTGAATAGATTCCCAGGATGCCAAAGCACTTGGCAAATTTTCTGGCACTGGCACGACTTTCTTCTCTATCCTGAAAATGGTAAAAACAACATTATAGGACACAGGGCAAAACCTGCTTGTTTTCTTAAGGTCTCACTAGGCTAGTAACTGAACGGTGACGGTATCACTTAGCTCTCTTTCAAATAAGGTCTGGTTTTTATAACTGGACTGCTTTTGTCTTGCTTTTTGGATCTAGTGAACCAGTAATGACAATGTAGCTTCACGTCTTTGTCTAACATGGACTCGAACTGGTTTTTTTTTTGCACTAGGTTTTTCCCTCAGTATATTAATTAATATTCCCTGTTCCTCCTACATCTTCACCACCTTCTCTTTCCTTAGTCAGAGACAGTACCTTAGACTTTGATGAAAAGATAAATTATATATGCGCTAATCTAAAGTTCTAGAGATGACAGATGAATACATTACAATATTGTTTCAGAACAAATTTTCATAACTTGTGATATGAAAAAAGTACATTTAATCTATATTAAGCTCAAATTCCATAATATTGTTGAAGCAGATGTAGTTTTATGGGAAACTATCATCTGCTTTCCCCACAAAAGTATCAAAGAAAATTCTAGAAGTTTGTCTTTAAGCTTCTTTTTCTCTGAATTTTTTTTTTTTTGAGACACAAAAATGATGGGCATGTAAGTGTTCCGTGTCTCTGAACTTTTCAAAACTGTTTTAGAGGATACTGAAAAAGCCCCTGATTTTGCACCAACTGGGGAAAACCAGACCAACACCTGCAAATCGCATATGGAACAATCTAAAGCAATCCATATTAATTTATGTGAACAGACTAGAATGCTGTAGGGAGTAAAACTGCATGACCCCTTGGGTTTATACCCCACCTTCTTCATGAGGTTTTGCTCTATATAGACTAGAGGAGGGAAGATACTTCCAGGGAAATGGATCTGAGTGAATTATCTTTCATCTCAGATTAATTTTCCACCAAGAAACAATTGTTTTCCACCTGTGAGGATTCCATTCTCTTAGTCTGTCCGGGAAGCTCAGAGCCCTCGACTTGTTCCTCCTCTCCAACTTCAGGCTTGGCTTACGCCCACCAGTGTGTCTGACTTTGAATCAAAACCTCTTTCTCTTAATAACTGCATGCTTAAGACTCCCGAAAGATCAGGCTTTTACCGTTCACGTGATCTACTGCAAACAGCTCTCAGATGGGTCTCCCCAATTCATCCTCCACAACAGGCCAAAACAATCTTCCTGAAACACGGCCACAAGCACCTCTTTCTCCTAGTCAAAAATCACAGTGAATTCCCACTGCCCACCACATTAATTATAAACTCCTCTCCTTGGCATTTAGTCCTCCAACGCATGATCCCATATTAGCTTTCCATTCCCTTTCTCCCCTACAACTGCTCCATAATCAGCCACACTGGGATTCTTACTATTACCTACATGTCCCTAGAAGTCGGACACACGCAATTTTTGCTTATACTGTTTCATCAACTTTGAGCATCGTTTCTCTAGGATAAGCTGTAGAAATCATACTCATTGCTCAAATACCACCTTCTCTGCATACATTTTCTGATCTCCCCCAAATGCACATGATCACTTCTCCATCTAAACCCTTCAGCTCACTCACTCACCAGACTCTGCTATGTATCACAGCTCTTTTATGTGGTTCCTAATTTTTTCAAGGCTGTGAGCTCCCCAGAGGCATGAAAAGTTTCTTAACTTACCTGAGTATACTAAGAAGTGCTGCAGGCAGTGCAGAAAACGAGTTCCCCTGCCTGATGAACAGAATGTGAGGAAAGATGTGAGGGCGGGGGAAATGTGGCGTATTCATGGAATAGAAAAGAACTTAGGGCCCCACTGAAATTGCTGTCTTGGTGGGAGCAGTGGGAACTCAGGATGGATGGGAACATCCTTAGCCTAGCTTTCAAAGGCCACTGTCAAACTATGAGCCTCAACTTCCGCTGAAGCAAAATTTCTACTTGTAATTGTACTAACTGCAATTCTTTGGTTTGTTCCTTTACTTAAGTATTGTCTCTCTGTATCACACATACGTACACATGGACTCAGCTCTACGTCCCAAGAGCACATGGATTATACCTGCCTTGTTCACGTTCCCTGCTGTCTAGCAGGATGCCTGGAACATGGTAAATATTCAATACATGTGTTTTGAGTCAGTTACTAAAAGCTGTGGATCATAATACCCTTTAAAGATTAGAGGACGTCATGTTTAAAATGACTAGCACACTGCTTGAACATAATAGACACTAGTAAATATTAGTCTCCTCTTTCTTCCCTCCCTCCCTTTATGAACTGCAAACGCACTAATTCATACATTCAACAAATGCACCAGGCTTCTCTGCAGGCACTGGAGATAGGCCAGTGAACAAAAGAGAGAAAAGTCTCTACCCTCCTGGAACTTAACCTTCTCACAAGGGAATGAGTGATTCACTTTGGATCTTTAGGGAGTCTCAAGCATGCAGTTGTTAAGAAAAAGAGGTTTTGGTTCAAAGTCAGACACACTGGTGGGGGTAAGCAGAGCCTGGAAGAAGGGAAGCCAATTGCAGTACTGCTGGGATGAGGTAAAAAAATGGCTTGGATGTGAGTCACAGCAACATAACAGGAGTGTGTGCAGAAAGCAACGGACAGGACACACACGGGATCTGAGCCATCGAAGGGTAAGGAGGTGGCAAGGATGATGAAAGTTTCCAATCTTGTTAGTTTGCTATGTTGCCTTAAATAGACAGGGGAGTTCTGAAGGGGAAGCTCCTGTGGGTGGTGGGGTTTAGGGTGTGAGATGAGCTAAGTCCAACCTTGGATATAACGCCTTTCAAGAGACTGAAAGGAGTCCAGGTGAAAATATTTCACTCTCGAAGTAAGGATTTAGAGTCAGGTAAAAACCAAACTCCCTTCTTATCTATTATGAATGACACTGTTTGAATAACATAAAACATGATATTCTATCCCCAAATTCCTTTAGGAATCTGCTCCTTCACAACACCATCGGGCAGTTATCCTCCCTCTGCAGCTCCTGAAACACAGTATGCCCCTAAATGATATTTGTGAATTAAACTGCTTAATAGCAAGCAAAATTTTATCAAGACAAAGAGAAAAGAAACGTGCATTTGGAATCAGAAAGGGCTCCATTCAAATGCTTCCACCCTTCCTGCCTCTACTGCTACTTATATGACCATGGGCAGGTTTTTGGCCTGCTTCTTAGTTGCCTAGTGTTTAAAATGGATGATCTCATCCATCCCGCAGGATGCTAGGAGAGCATTAGGTTAAACTAAACACATACAAGTTTCCTGTCCTCCAGCAGACACAGAAGTTAAAGCACTTCTATTATTGATTATTATTATTATCTTTAATACTATGCCCTTTAGATTTTGCCATGATTTCCACCCTCTCACTTTATCCACCTTCTCATTGCTGACATTCCGTCCAGGCGATCCAGCTAGAAGCTGTCCTCTTGGCATGACCTCCCGCCAACCAGCTCTCCTAAAGCCTCCACAGGCCACTAAGCTCCTCTCCGCATGGCTGGCTGGTCCGTCAGTTCAAATCGCCTGATTCAACTGACATCACCACAGCTTGCAAATTCCAAAATCCCTGTTAGTACTTTAGATTTGGTAATGTTTACGCCTGGCCTACACACTGTACCACTGTGTCCTTATTTATATACAACTTGCAGCAGGCAGTGTTTGAAGATGCTTCAGGGTCCAGCGTTCGAAAACACTCTGGAAATAGGTTTTCACATCAATCAAAAAATAAATATGAAAACCGAGAAATCTATGTCTACGTACTGTTTACTTCCAAAAGGTAGCTAAGAACATGGGGGCACAGAGAGAGAAGGATTAGTTATCATGCTCAAGGATGTTAGTTCAGACATATTGATTTCCTTCATCGATGACTAGCCCTCCTTGGTTGAGGCACTGTCCTGGTTGGTGTATACTTTACCTCAGAATCAAATGAATTCTTTCCAAAATCTCATGCATTCTATATGAATGAGTAATAGTGTTTTTGTAACCTTCGCTTTTCTACACTCTACAGTCCACCCCAAGCTACGGCAATTTCTAATAGGAAGGACACATCGGATACTGTGTCTGTGTGTGCGTGTGTGTGTGCGTGCGTGTATGTGTGTGTGTGCACGTGGTATATAGCAAGTATTACGGATTGAATGTTTGTGACCCCTAAAATTTATACGTTGTAGCCCTAATCTGCGGCTGTTCAGAGGTGGGGTCTTAGGAAGGTAATTAGATTTAGATGAGGTCATGAGGGTGGGGCCCCTAAGATGGGATTAGTGTCCTCATAAGAAAAGGAAGAGACCAGAACATGCACTCCTTCTGCCACGTGCGGACACAGCAAGAAGGTGGCCATCTGCAAACCAGCAAGCAGACCCTCATCAGACACCAAATCAGCTGGCACCTTGATCTTGGACTTCCTGCCTCAAGAGCTGGGAGAAATAAACATTTGTTGCTTAAGCCCTCCAGTTATGGTATTTTGTTATAGCAGCCTAGGCTGACTAGGAAGGACAGCAAGTGAACATATCACAGTCCTGAGAATACAGATCGGGGACAGGTTAGAAAGGAGGAGGGATACCCCCAGATGATGATGAGGGCCAGCATCCATCCCAGAGGAAGTCGCCACAGGCCTGAGGAATTTGCTGTGGTCACCAACAGGGCACCCTGCCACACCGCACCAGAGCCTTGCCCTCATTTTCCGTAGTGAGTCAGTCAGCAAGAGTCCTCTGACAGCACCAGCTTGTTGCCCTGGGATCAGCATTTTAGGTGGGCGTAAGGTCCACCCTCCCTTCCCCCCAGAGGGAGATGGCTTTTTCTCCTCCTAAGGGTTCCAGGCAAACTCACAATGGTGACATTTGTTGAGCAGTGGCTTGAATAAAGGGCGCTCTGAGAGCAAGACAGTAACAT
The DNA here is from genome assembly GCF_964374135.1 of Grampus griseus. Taxonomy (NCBI): domain Eukaryota; kingdom Metazoa; phylum Chordata; class Mammalia; order Artiodactyla; family Delphinidae; genus Grampus; species Grampus griseus. The sequence continues at coordinate 171,904,096 of NC_139018.1, forward strand.
GGAGCATAAGCTGGTCTGCCAGGGCACCACGCCCCAGGAATGCTCGGGAGGGACCCGCAGCCTCCCAGGGAAGGAGAGAATTAAGGAAGTCCACAGCAGGGGAGCTGTACCGCAAGGGGTCCTGCAGTTTTCGACCTTGGCAGCCCCATTTGCCAGAACTAACTGAAATGCAGTAAACAAAATATTGCCTAAAAGAGGCTTGTACAAAGAAGCTGGAATAAACCCTTCATTTGGTTCTAAGCTACTTTTCTTAAATGCCAGGTAACTTCCAGCACCCCCCTTCCAAAACACAAAACAAAAGCGGAAGAATTTTTACTTCCCCCTTACCCTCCCACCCCCATTCACTATAGAATCAAGATGCTTTTATTTTTACAGTGGTTTTGGGGCTAATCCTCTCAATACTCCTTCGGTCTTGTAAATACAAAAGAAAACACAAACCTCTGATTTTTACATTGCTACAGATATCACTAAAAGACTGGCTTGGATTGGCTCTCTTCGTCTCCCTTTGGGGGTAACCACACTGCTCTGCATGTTACTAATATCGCAACAAAAACCCTGTTGAGTGATTTACCTGGAAGGTTTTGGTGTGAGAATCTGAACACTCTTTTGGTGCCCTAGACCAAAAGTTTTTTGCTCTGTAGACAAGTTTTATCTCCCTCACTCCGAGACCAATTGCAAGAATTCTTCTGGAAAACAGGCCAAGGGACCAGTGACATTTCCCAGACAAGTCACCAGAATCCTGCAGTGAGCACCATCGCTGAGACAAAACGAACACATAAATCTACTTCCCTCAAACATTATCATTTGAGGTATAAAATTGCCTTTCATTCATCGCATTCAGCATTTAAAGTAATACCTAATTAATTCTATAACTGATGCAGATTATACCTTTAATGACTTCCGCTACAGCAGAAAAACCATTGAACAATTTGATTTTGCCACTGCAGACGCTGAGTTTCCTCTTTCACCCCAAACTTCCACATCACGTTAAAAGCCGGGTGTGGTTTTATGGGGGCAGGGGTAGGCCGAGAGGAGACCGGAGGGAAGGGTGGGAGGGAACTTTGCAAGAAGAACCTTCCCGGAGTGCGTTTGTGATGCCGCAGACCCGCGTTTGGCGGTTATAGAGGCCAGGCCGAAGTTTCTTACTAAAGAGAAGTCTGAACATTGGAGCAAAATCAACAGACTTTGGCGAGTTCTTAAGAATTTACGGGCGTCCTAGTCTCCACGCAGGCGAACTGCACACAAGAAAGCGCAGGCCCAGCTCGAAGTTGCGTAAAACTTCCAACAAATGCGCGCGCGCGCGCGCGCCCGGGGAGACTTGGGTCAATCTCGTCTAACGGTTTCCCTGAACCGCTAGCAGCCCTCGACCTCGGCGGGACGGCCCGGCGCAATGACTCGCCGCCAGTGACTCAGCGACCCCACCCATCTCCCCCGGGCTTTCCTCGCAGTTCCCGCCGCCCAAAGCCGGACCCAGCCCGTCAGGTCCCCGGAGAGGGCTCTCCAAGACTAGAGGGCGAAGAGAGATGGGGCCCGACCGACGCCCCTTCCGCAGCAAGCGGTGCGCAAGGCTGCGCGGGGGGCTCGAGCCCTGCGTCCCGGGCTGTGCGCGCTCCCACCTCGCGCTCCAATCCCAGACCCTCTTTGTTTCTTTGTCCACGCCTTCCGATCTGCTGGAACCCGCACTCCCCCTCTTCCCGCGGGTCTCCCCACCCACCCGCTCCCTGCGGACCGCAGCCCCGTTGCTGCGCGCCCCTCCCGCGCCGCTCTGGCTCGGTGCCCGGGACCCCTCCGGTCCAGTCCCCGGCGGGTCCCCCCACCACTGAGCGACACCGCCTTTTTCAGCACCCAGAGGTGAGCAGAGCCCGGGCCACCATCAGGAAAGCCCCCGAAATCCCCAGCCCAGCCATGAAGTAACCGAGACTGTACCCAGTCCCCAGGGCGGAGGACGGGGGAGGAGCAAGGCTCCAGGGCGCCCCCGCCCTAACCCCCCGCCCAGCCTTCCCCATTGGTTGGCGCACTCTGCCTCCGGGATGGCAGTGGGAGGGGACCCTGCTTCCTAACCGGCTTATAAAATCTGCGCCCTCGGCGGGGTCCCGTCCTCTGCCACTCTCGCTCCGGGCTCTCCGCTCCAGAGACTCAGCAGCGCTCCCTTTGCCCACACCCACCGCGCCCTCGCGCGCCTCTCCTCCCGGAGCTAGCCCGCGCCACCGCAGCCGCCCAGCCCACCGCCGCCCTCTGCAGTCATGTCCAGCAGGTCCGTGTCCTCGTCCTCCTACCGCAGGATGTTCGGCAGCTCTGGCACCGCGAGCCGGCCGAGCTCCAGCCGGAGCTACGTGACCACGGCCACCCGCACCTACAGCCTGGGCAGCGCGCTGCGCCCCAGCACCAGCCGCAGCCTCTACGCCTCGTCCCCGGGCGGCGTGTACGCCACGCGCTCCGGGGCCATGCGCCTGCGGAGCAGCGTGCCCGGCGTGCGCCTGCTGCAGGACTCGGTGGACTTCTCGCTGGCCGACGCCATCAACACCGAGTTCAAGAACACCCGCACCAACGAGAAGGTGGAGCTGCAGGAGCTGAACGACCGCTTCGCCAACTACATCGACAAGGTGCGCTTCCTGGAGCAGCAGAACAAGATCCTGCTGGCCGAGCTCGAGCAGCTCAAGGGCCAGGGCAAGTCGCGCCTGGGGGACCTCTACGAGGAGGAGATGCGAGAGCTGCGCCGGCAGGTGGACCAACTCACCAACGACAAAGCCCGCGTCGAGGTGGAGCGCGACAACCTGTCCGAGGACATCATGCGTCTCCGGGAGAAGTAAGGAGGCGCCCACGCGGGGCCGCGGGAGGGAAGGAGAGGGGAAGCGGAGCCGCCACGCCCTTGGGGATGTGGCCCGGGCGGCGGCTGCCCGGGGGACAGCGGGGGAGCAGGGCTGTGACTGCTGCGGCGCGGCCCCGCCCTGAACCCAGATCTTGCAAGTTAGCGTTTCCTCTCTAGCCCCACTCATTTGCCCAAGAACGCCTGTCTCAGAAAGTTTCAGATTTCTTAAAACTACCGCTCTGTCTGTCCTCGAAGCCCCTTGCAAACGATGCGTGCGACTTCCCCAAACTTTGAGAAAGTTTCCTGCCCCCCCTTCCCACACCTCCCACGGCGGGCTGCCAGCCACGGGGCCGTGCAGGGAGCGAGACAAAGAGACTGCAGAGTCTCCTCCGGGGTGGGGTGGTGGCGGTCGTCTCGCAGGTCGTGGTGGCAACCGTGATTGCCTTTCCACGCGGTGGCCAAGGCCCCGCTCAAACTAGCCGAGGGCAGCAGCCCCAAAAGCCGCGGTCGCTGGCTGCCCGCGGAGGTGGCGCAGCAGCGCTGGTCTGGCGGCCACGGCCGGGTGTTTGGGTGTGGTCGCCCCGCCCCTGGCGGTTTCCCCGTGCCCCTGTGGTTAACGCGCGCCTGTTTCAGGTTGCAGGAGGAGATGCTTCAGAGGGAGGAAGCCGAGAGCACCCTGCAGTCTTTCAGACAGGTTTGTAGATTCTGTTCCCACTCGCAGCCACCGGACGCCACCCACCCACGCGCCCCACGAGCAGTTCTAAAAGTTGCTTTAACCCAAGTATAAATCGTGCCAAACTTCACGTCTGCGCTCCAAGCCCCCTAGTGGCAGAAAGACCTCAGTTCGGAGCTGCTCCGGACAAAAACCCTTGAATGATCAAACCGTTCTCTAGGACATAAAGGGAAGTCTTTAACTTTTTACTTTGTTTCAAGATTTTTTTTCCAAACAAATCATTTTTTCCGTTTCATTTTTGCAACACGTTGATATTCTGATCTCGAACAGTTACAGTTTGATTTAGATGGCGGTTTGCCAAAGTCAAGTTGGCTGCCTTTTACAAGGCCCCCAAAAGCGCAGTTCTGCCCTGTAGTTTCAAATGTAAAATGTATTGGAGGATAAGAAACTTAGTTTAACTGGACTTAAGCCAGCAAGTTTCTTTTCTTCGCTTCGCTGCAAGTTCTACTGTGGCCCTAAGCTTAGATAGCAGTATCCCTATGCACAACTATTGGCTGAAAGGTATTAATGGTTTCTACAGGCTTCACTGTGGAATGTAGATACAGACATCCTGGCAAGTGGGGCCGTTCTGGCTGGAAAGAATAGGAGTCTTTGTGTTCCCAGAGACGCTTTGCAACAGGCTGCATTCTTACTGACTATGTAATGATGCAAGCACCGTTCTAATTGGACACAAGTATTTGCTAACATCCGTTATCTAATATCTGGCCCAGACTCCCAAGTATGTGATGTGAAGACTTCTTAAAGCTACAGTCATACCTCACATGTGGAAAGGCCTTTCTTCTTTGAACCTTTGTATTCTTTAGCATGTCCTCTCCATAAAGCATAAACCTGAAAATGAAGAATGGGGTTTTAAGTAAAAGGTTTTCTTGCTCCAAAGATAGATGGCCTTAAATGATTTTTAACTTAAAATTGGAATCCCAAAGCAGGAAGAGTCGCCAGCATAGTTGCATTCTCCTGAACACTTACTGGGACGACTATAAAAGCTCCTTCAGACGAACAGCCTAGAATAACATTTTGAGGCAGAAATACATTTACCAAATTAAACACAGCAATGAGTAGTTTATTTTAGTCGTGGGGCATTTCTGATCATCATGTCTGTAGTGTTTTCTACCCCCAGTAGCAACCTCATGTAAAACAATATTAGTATAAATTGTCCCTATTTAGGGATGAGGTAAAACCCCTCACATTCTCTTCGAAGAAGCAGAATGTGACACACTGAACTTTTCTATAGAGTAAATCATCTTGTATATCTTTTGTAGGGTTTAACAGCAAGCAAAAATGAAATTTTTTCTCCAAGGCTGATCTTTTTTTATCACTTACTCCTCACTCATTTTTCCATGAAGGTGATAGAAGCATGTCAATATTTTAAGACTGTAAAGCTATAAACTGTACTCCAAATATAATTGCTTACAAGATAAGAGGTATAAAAATCCTCACGACATTCCCTTCAGGGGAAATTAAATCTTTGGGTTGTAGCAGTTTACAGATTGTGGAAACAGAGAAGGAGACCAGAGCAGCACAAATTTTACACAGTTAACACCGTATGCATTTTGATCAGTCATTCTGAAACAAGCTGAGGAACCAAACTGACACAGAGCTAAGTGAAAAAGATGTGGCCACACCCTTGTGGGATGAGATAGGGGAGTTCCAGGAGAAAAATCTACCAGAGGAAGCAAAGCAAATACAGTTCAGGGTTACACTTCTTGTTCCTTATTTGCCTGAGCTACGCTTGTACCGGGGCGCATCCTGAATTGGAGTATAAATCTAGCCTTGTAGCTTGAGTGCCAGATGACTTGCTTGGGACCCCAAGGATAAATTTCAAAAGGTTTGAGTAGAGGGGGGGATAAAACAGCTTACGTACTATCTGCTGACACTTCTGGAGCACTAATTTCTGTTCTGCACGTTCTCACGTACACACGAAGTTGTGAAACCTGACGGACTCCCATCATCCTACTGTTCCATGATGTGAACCCCCCAAAATGCTGTGGCATTGATTTCCTAGATTTAAAAAAGTAATAGAAACTTCACTGATATAATGTGGATTCAATAATAATGGATTGACCGCAGCCTACCATGTTGGCATACACTTATTTATTTATTTTAAAATTGTCTACTGGTCACCTTGAGTACAACTCAGCAGACCGCAATTCAAATTTGTTACTGTAGCATGGGGGTGATTTACAAACTTCTTCGAAGGTTATAAAATTCGTCAGTGCCCTTCTTTATAATAAAGAGACCTAAGGTCATATAGTTCATTTGAAATGAATACATGGGATAGGCCACAGACGTTAGCATCCTCCTTCATGCCCTGTCTTTTCTCTTTTGGAAACAGGATGTTGACAATGCTTCGCTGGCACGTCTGGACCTGGAGCGTAAAGTGGAATCCTTGCAAGAAGAGATTGCCTTTTTGAAGAAACTACATGATGAGGTAAGAGGAGTCACAGTGTGTGAACCATTGTGGGTGAAGCTGCCCCCCGTACTTGGCATGGCTGACCTTCTCCCTTTTCTTTCCTCAGGAAATCCAGGAGCTGCAGGCCCAGATTCAAGAACAGCACGTCCAGATCGATATGGATGTTTCCAAGCCCGACCTCACGGCTGCCCTGCGTGACGTCCGCCAGCAGTACGAGAGCGTGGCCGCCAAGAACCTCCAGGAGGCTGAGGAATGGTACAAGTCCAAGGTGCGAAACGAGCAAGTGTGGCCGGATCGGAAGAAAAGCATTCTTTTCTGAAAACGCTGTACCTGTCTGCGATTCCCAAGCACCTTTTCACTGCCAAGTTTAGCTGGCTTTTCCTCCTGCGCGAGTTTTCTCTCTTGCCACATCCTCCCTGCAACTCACACCCCCTCCGTTAGAATAGCAGACGCCCTTGCCACTGCCCCGCTGTCACCGTACTTCCAGGTGACCCTCTTGCCCTTGACCTCCACCCTTTGAAAACGAGGGAAACAGAGGGAATTTCTACTTGGAAATCTCAACATTGGCCTTCCACCTCATTTCCTTTGGTTTTCAAAACAAATTAGGCGTATCCTGGAACACGTCGCAATTTGAGCTTTGAGTGTAAACGTTGGTTGGTATCATGCCTTGTTTACGTATTTGTCTGTCTGCCATCTTTAAGCCGTCTCCATTATCCGGGCCAGGTAGAACCTCAGAGGACTTGTGGACGAGGCACGTGGGTGACCCAGGTTTCTGCTTCCTCCCTGACAGTTCGCTGACCTCTCCGAGGCTGCTAACCGCAACAACGATGCCCTGCGCCAGGCCAAGCAGGAGTCGAACGAGTACCGTCGGCAGGTGCAGTCCCTCACCTGCGAGGTGGATGCCCTCAAAGGCACCGTGAGTATCACAGCGCAAGAGAGGGCCGGTCACCAGCTTGGACCCGTTTCAGGTGGCCAAGCTCAGGGTGCTATCGGAAGAAAACTTTGCTCAAAGGGAGAGAAATTTACATTTTAGTCCAAAGACTAAAATTAGTTGTCAAGACATTTTCAAAAAGAACTTGGAGATCCCAAGGTTTTAGTTTACCTATATTATTGCTTCCACTAGGAAGGGGACTCGGTACTTGTATTTTCCACTGAAAATGGGAGCGTTCCCCATTTGCTGCTAGGGAAAGGGATTGCAAATGGTCTGGAAATGGTTGGGGGGATAGCTCTGTTTGTTCGTTTGTTTCTGGGAAATAAACAGCCTTTCTCATCTCTCCTGCAGAACGAGTCTCTGGAACGCCAGATGCGTGAAATGGAAGAGAACTTTTCCGTGGAAGCTGCTAACTACCAAGACACTATTGGCCGCCTGCAGGACGAGATTCAGAACATGAAGGAAGAGATGGCTCGTCACCTGCGTGAATACCAAGATCTGCTGAATGTTAAGATGGCTCTCGACATCGAGATTGCCACCTACAGGAAGCTGCTGGAAGGAGAGGAGAGCAGGTGGGGAACGGGGGGGGGGGGGGGGGGGGGCTCGTGGGAGTGAATGCCAAGCTGCCCTGTGTGAGGTATTATGCCCCTTGCTTTCCATGCATCATCTCATTTCATCTTCAGAGCCTTGCTTCAAGGTAGCTATTTACCACTTTTTACAGATGAGGACCCTTCAGTTCAGATCTGGAGATCTGAGTTCTTTTGTCCTAGTCAGTTAATCAATATCTGAGCTGGGATTTCAACCTACGATTGATTCTGTGAAAACCGAGAGTCACTCTGTCACACCTCCAGCCCCTTGGAGAAAATGCTTGGAGTAAAATATTTAAATGTACTAATGAGACCGATCATAGGTAGATGCTTCTGAAGCAAATCCCTCACCTGTGGATTGTAAATCTTCTTATTTGATGAAAATACGAAGTGTATAAATGTATTCCTTGTTGTTTTCCAAAAAGGTTACTGTTTTTCTTCATAAACTCTTTCTAGGATTGCTCTGCCTCTTCCAAACTTTTCTTCCCTGAACCTGAGGGGTAAGCATTTGATTCTCCTTTATGAAATATTTTATTTTTTCGGCTGCACTGTGCGGCATGTGGGATCTTAGTTCCCCCACCAGGGATCAGACCCGGGCCCCCTGCAGTGGAAGTACGGAGTCCTAACCACTGGACCGCCAGGGAAGTCCCTATGAAAAATGTTAGCAGCTTGTAACCATTCTGTTTATAAAGCACTCATTTTTAAAATGATACTTGAAAAATGCCATACAAGAGAAAATTCTCTGAGATAGGCATAATTTTCAAACAAGTACTGTCTTACATTTTCTACGTCCAGTTAAAGTGAAATCCCATCTTTTTTCCCTCCCGTGGGAGTATACACTGAAGTACTCCGTCTCATCCTGATGGTACAGTGTTGTTAGCCTCTGGGTTTTAAAACAGGTAATAGTCTTTAGAATTATTTTGGGAATAGTGCTTTAAACAATCATGAACAAAAAATCATAATTCTTTGGACAAAATCATCTCTTGCCTTTTAAAAAGTTTCATTTTTACTCATTTTGGACCTGTTTTCTTTATTCAGAAACCAATCTGGATTCACTCCCTCTGGTTGACACCCATTCAAAAAGGACACTTCTGATTAAGACGGTTGAAACCAGAGATGGACAGGTTGGTATCTTTAAATCAAAATGGGAGTAATTTCAGACAGGCATTGATACACTTTTAGATCACTAAGTCTATCTCAGATACAGCTAGCTAGTTTGGGAGGTTTCAGTTTCACTCGTGCCTCCTAAAAAGAGAACAGGTCGACCTCTTCCAGCACTACACACAGCCATCTAATTATCTGGCTCCTAGATGTGAAGGTGGGACAGTAGTCTGCCTTTGTCTAAAATTAGTGATTTCCTTTGGTGCCTGATTTGAAACAGGAGTACCGCTTCCGTAAGTTACTTCCTAAACTAGTTTCATTAGACTGCCTCAGTAGCAGGAATGTCTTGATCCTGGACATAATGGCCTTCCCTGGACACTCGTAGACCCTGTCATGATGTGATACAAGGACATGCCATACGATCGAGTAGGTTCTCATTACCTCTCTGTGCCAGGAAAGAAACGGTCAAGATGTGTCGTAATCTTCCCTTGCACATAAAATGTACTAGCTGTACATTTTAATATGTGTTAATTGCTTTTAAACTTTGCGGCCTATGATTGTTACAGCATTCTTCTTCATAAACACAGTATTTTTCAAGTTTACTTTTTTAAGTCATAACATTCTATCAGATACATATTTTGCCTACAGGTGAAGCACGTCTTACACATGTATCTGTCCCTGCTCGCTGTGACCCCTGGTCACGCAGAACCAACGTGATCTTCCAACTTTCACAATAAGTGATATGCCTTTGCTAGGATTTTTCTTTGACATGCTTTATGGGGTAACTTAACCATTGGTATGTAGTATTACATTTGATCCGAGTTCTGTTTTTCTCAACAGGTCATCAACGAAACTTCCCAGCATCACGATGACCTGGAATAAAAACTGCACGTACTCCATGCGGCAAAATACTACCAGTGAGAATAAAAAAGAAATCCGTATCTTAAAGAAACAGCTTTCAAGTGCCTTTCTGCAGTTTTTTCAGGAGTGCAAGATAGATTTGAAATAGGAATAAGCTCTAGTTCTTGAGAACCAACACTCGTAAAAGATTTAGAAAAAAGTTTACAACATAATCTAGTTTACCGAAGACGCCTTGTGCTAGAATACTTTTTAAGAAGTATTTTTGAATACCATTAAAACTGCTTTTTTCCATCACGTATCTGACCAACTTGTTTCTGCTTCAATAAATCTTTGGAAAACTCTTTTGGTGTCTTGCTTATTTGATATCTAAACAATTCTCTAAATTTTATGACAATATATGTTTGGGTTAAATATTTTTTGGTCTTATTGGTCAAATTCCCACAAAATCAAGGTTAGGTTAACTTGAGAAATTCAACTTTATGCTTGAAGCGTAGCTCTTAATTTGGTCATTTTAGATAGACCTCGCTTCTTTTCAATCAAGTTATTTTTAAAATTCATAAATAGATGTTATATAATTTGTAGACAAAATGATGATAGGTCTTTTCATAAAATGAATCCAGCTGGGTCCATGTCCATGTGTGATTTCAGTTCTAACAAACAGACCTCCTAAAATTAAAAAAACTGACTAAAATGAAAACTGCATTTTGGTATGTGCAGCAGATACGTGGCACAAACTCCACTACGGGGGTTAAGGTGTAGGGCAACATCCAGGATATAACGGCTGCATCTTCCATTAGCAAGATGCAGAGAAATGGGACAAGTTCATTTAGTTCCAACATGGGAAACTACCCTGCTTTTCTGTGTGTATATCTATACCTATATGTGATATCTAAATCTATATATCCACCTACAGATATTTTTAAAGAATTGTGCTTTGGGGGAGTGATGTTAGACACAAAATAAAGGAAAATCCTTACCTGTTCATTGGGAGGTGAAATTAACACATGTGAGTCGTGGTAAAATGATGCTAGTCTCTGATCAGCTTTCAAAACCTGGAGCAATGAGAATGAAGTGCTGTGGTCATGAAAACCTTCCTATAGGTCACACAATGTGAGCAGAGTTTAGGAAGAGAGAGAAAGTCAAATAAATGAAAGAGGGAGGGTATGGCCTGGAAGCAATAGAGTTGTAATGGCCCAATGCATGTTCTGGAGGGAAATTTCCTTTGAGTAAGAAGTTCCTAGACTTAAGTCCCAATTTCCTGTATTACTAGGATTCCCTCTCCTCCAGGAATGATGTGGTAGGCATTCCTTGTTTTTTGTGTTTTTTTGCGGGGGGGAGCCACGCAGCACCCGGGATCTTAGTTCCCCGACCAGGGATCGAACCTGAGCCCCCTGCAGTGGAAGCATGGAGTCTTAACCACTGGACCGCCAGGGAAGTCCCTCCTTGTAATTTGTAAGTGTGTTTGCATCTACCTCTCGGTAGAGTTGCTCAGGGGAAAGTAAGATGGTTTACACTTCGTTTAACTAAATGCCAGACACTGTGCTAAGTAATATTAGTTGTGATTTGCATCATTTTTGATACTGTGGGTACCACATGAGTAAAGAAAGAACTGGCCCAGGGAAATGACCCCTAGTCAGGGTGATTTACATCCCAGTTTGCGTAGGATGGTATTGGTTTATGCTTACTTATTAATAATGCCCCCTTTCAGACTCACAAGTGTACGAATTTGAACAACAGCTTCTATCTGGTCATCTTACCCTTAGCATAATCTTTTTTTTTTTAATTAATTGGAGTCTAGTTGCTTTACAATGTTGTGTTAGTTTCTGCTGCACAGCAAAGTGAATCAGCTCTATGTATACATATATCCCCTTTTTTGGATTTCCTTCCCATTTAGTTCACCACAGAGCACTGAGTACCTACCCTTAGCATAATCTTATAGGAAAGGACATTCCTGCTGAGACTCCTTGAGTGGTCCTGCACCCCACCCTCACTCCACCCCCATATCTGAACACGGATGTGTTAAGTTACATAATCAGTATTGCCAGAGCAAACATCCATCCCGAGGCTTGGGCCCTGAAGAAACTTCTTCTATTTGATTTTCGGGTTTGTTTTTTGTTCTTTGGCCATTTTCACCACATTCCTCTCAGCCTCCCAGTCCTACGACTCCTGTCTCTTCACCTCTACCCTACCTTTGGCTTCGAAGGATCAAGACACTGGCCCCATATTAGTTTTCTTCAAGCACATAACCCTTCATTATTTATTTATTTTTTTTGCATTACTCGGGCCTCTCACTGTTGTGGCCTCTCCCGTTGCGGAGCACAGGCTCCGGACGCACAGGCTCAGCGGCCATGGCTCACGGGCCCAGCCACTCCGTGGCATGTGGGATCTTCCCGGACCGGGGCACGAACACGTGTCCCCTGCATCGGCAGGCGGACTCTCAACCACTGCGCCACCAGGGAAGCCCAAATGCTTGGTTCTTTTATGTACAACATTAATCCCAGATTAAAAGAGATTAAAAAAAAAAGTAAGGGATGGGGAGAAGAAAACAATGGCATAGAGTGTGAAGTCTCAGAAAAGTTACCAAGGGGACGGTGCAGTCTGTGGAAATAATGTGAAAATTAAGTCCTGCTAAGGTCTCTCACCGTCGTGATATATGGACTAGGTGGCTGGTGACAGAGACAGAGTCTGACTGAGTTACAGCGTGTCTATCGTGAGGTCCGCCTTCCCATGACCAGCCTCTTCTGACAAAGGTGCTGGGAAAGGAACTCTCCTTTCCAAGGCTGTGGGACTAAAGGAGGAGCTGTGTGTGGTGATGGGGGACGGGTGGGAGGACATCAGCTTCTCCTGGTCTTTTCCTGAAGAAAACAAGGTTGAAGCAGACCCTACGCCCCAAAGAAGGCTCTCTCCCCAACCTACCAGGCTTCAGCTAAACAAAGGGTCTCTATAAATCCGTTGGGGCTGCCATAACGAAGTACCGCAGACTGGGTGGTTTAAGTAGCAGAAGTTAATCTTCTCATAGCTCTGGAGGCTGGAAGTCCAAAATCAAGGTGCTGACAGGGTTGGTTTCTCCTGAGGCCTCTCCCCTTAGGTAACCTCTTCTTGTAAGGAAACCAGTCATATTGGATTAGGTCAAATGACCTCACTGTACCTTAATCACCTCTTTAAAGACCCCATGTATTTCCAAATACAGTCACATTCTGAGTTAAGACTCAACACACGGGTGTGGGAAGGGGGTATGGGGGGCATGGGGGCAAGGGACACAAATTCAGCCCACAACAGTAGTCATAGTTAAACATTTGGAGAACATTCTCCTTGTCTGTACTTGAACTAGGTCTGTGATGGAGATTTTCAAAAGGCCGTAAGTTTGCAAAGTCACTGAAGGTTAATACGCTGCTTAAAGGTTTGTGGCCATTCGTGACTCTTCAACTTCTCCGTTTTCTTAAATCCCCTCTCAAGGTAGAGAACAGTTTTGAGACAAATGCTCTGGAGACTTTCTCTACACAGCTACCCTGTAAGGCCAGTATTTCTTTTAGGGCACGGTAGGAGGTGAGGAGACAGCCATGGAAGGTTCTGGGAGGGTCACAGGCTGCTCTCAGATGAAGATTTTCCGCGGTCCAAGAAGACTAGTCTAAACATTCGAGTTCCCTGTATGTATCAGGCACTGTGCTGGGTGTTGGCTGGACAACCACAGTCTGCTCCTTTACTGAGTTTATAGTCTACCAGTCTCGTTGGGGAAGAACAGTGCTATGGACTGAACGTTTGTGTCCCCCTCCAATTCATATGTTGAAACCCTAACCCCCAATGTGATGGCATTAGGAGGTGCAGCCCTCATGAATGGGATTAGTGCCCTTTAAAAAGACACAGAGAACCTGCTTTCCCTCTGCTCTGCTCTCTGCCCTGGGAGGATACCACGAGAAGCCTACAAAGAGAAGCAGGCTCTCAGCGGACACCGGATCTGCTGGCGCCTTGATCTTGGACTTCCAGCCTCCAGAACTGTGAGAAGTAAATTTCTGTTGTTAAAGCCCCCCAGTCCACGGTATTCTGTTACAGCAGCCTGGACTAAGGCAAACAGGGGATGTTGTGTATGAGGTGTTGGAGGCATCTTACTTCCCAAATGTTGCAAAGAGGCTACACAGGTCACTTCAGGTCAATTCAGCTCTACTCAGGCTGACCTAAGGTGGAGAAAGTTCCTGTTCTGTCCTTGGCATTCAGACCATGGCTTCTAGTCCTGACGATGATCAGAATTCAATAATGGGCCTCTGTCTCTCCAGAATATGAAATTCTCTCTATATTTTCCTGTATTTTATCACATTAATTGTAATTATTTCTTTTAAAAAAATATTTATTTTATTTTTAATTTTTTAAAATTAATTAATTTATTATTTTTTTGGCTGTGTCGGTTCTTAGTTGAGGTACACGGGATCTTTGTTGCAGCATGCAAGATCTTTCGTTGCAGTGCGCAGGCTTCTCTCTAGCTGTGGTGTGTGGGTTTTTCTCTCTCTAGTTGTGGTGCGTGGGCTCCAGAGCGCATGGGCTCTGTAGTCTGCGGCCCGCAGGCTTTCATCTGAGGCATGTGGGCTCAGTAGTTGTGGTGCGCGGGCTTAGTTGCCTGGTGGCATGTGGGATTTTAGTTCCCAGGCCCAGGATCAAACCCAAGTCCCCTGCGTTGGAAGGTGGATTCTTTACTGCTGGACCACCAGGGAAGTCCCTATTATTTCTTAATGTTTGTTTAAAGGTCTTTGTCTGCTCATGTCAATATGTGAATCATGTGTGAATTTGTTTATAGTGTCTGTTTTCTCTTTTGGTTTTTGATTATTTGGTCCTTTTTTTTTTTAGCACACTTCATAGTTCTTTACTGCATGCTGAACATTTTAAATGAATGCTTGTTTAGGCTCTGGGCAATGTCTTCATTCTCTAAAAAGGAAGAATAATTTTCTTTTTACAGGCAAATTGAGTACCAGTGGGTCACCTTGATCCTGGTAAGGGTTAGTTACAGTTCTTGTTAGGTCTTGTCTATTTTAACTCCATTATCTTAGTACTGGTCTTCACCTTTCAAATGTGTTCCTTAGCCCCAGGATAGGACATTTCTGGATCTCAGCTATGGCCTGGATGCATTTATCGAAGCCCTTCCACTTCGGCAGACACTCTAGCCTGCTCAGCTTTTAGTCTGTTTGCTACTATTTTCTGCTGGGTTTCCTGGAGTTTCACACTGAATATATACAGCACAGGAGATGGCCAACAATTTGGATGTTTCTCTGTCAACTTAGCCTAGGAAGAACACCATTTTATGTTGAGCTCTCTCCCCCATTTAGAAACTGCCCTCATGGGAAAAACCAAGCGAATGTGGATTTCACCTTGGAGTCTTTGCTTCTCCGAAGGAATATAGCCCTTAATCTCCATTCTTGACTGTACTGGTTGCTCTCAAAATAATTACACCGTTGTGTGCATGTTTGTGTCTGCTCGTGCGCATGTGTGTGTGCTCCAGCTATTATAGTTATTTTCATGGAGTACACAGGTATTCAGTTATCAATTACCACTATGAACCATACAATTATAAAACTCAGCAGCTTAGAACAACAATTTATGATTCTGTGCATTGACCAGACTCAGCTGGGGAGCCTTTACTTGGGATCATTCATTCAGTTGCCGTCAGGCGGTAGCTCAGGCTGGGGTCCTCTGAAGCCTTCACTGGACTTGACAAAGAAGATGACTTCTTCATTCTTAAGTCTCTTTCCTCAGTGTTCTTTGCCTTCTTTCACGTTCCAGATATTGTCTCATAATCCATGCCTTAGGTTTCTCGCAGCGTGGTCTGAGGATAGTTATACTTCTTACAGTGTGACCCACGGCTAAGAGGCAGGAAGCAGAAATATCCAGGTTTGATAAGGGCTATGTCTGTAAATAACACAGCGTAATTTCCACGCATTCCATCCATCAAACCGGCCACAGAGGCCACCCAAATTCAAGGGTGGAGAATTAGACTCTACCTCTCCACGTGGAAGTGGCAAGGTCACATTACAGAAGAGCATGTGGGAATGAGAGCGAACGTTGTGGGAATGAGAGCGAACGTTGTGGCCATCTTTGGAAAATACACATTGCCACAGAGGCTGAAATCAAAAGTCCCAATCAAAACTGACTTAAGACTATAAAAAAAACCTGAATAGTCTTTCTTAAAAGAAAATATCAAGAACAGGGGACTCCCCCGGCAGTCCAGTGGTTAAGACTTTGCCTTCCAATACAGGGGGTGCGGGTTCGATCCCTGGTCAGGAAGCTAAGATGCCACATGCTTCGCAGCCAGAAAACCAAAACATAAAACGGAAGGAATATTGTAACAAATTCAGTAAAGTCTTTAAAAATGTTCCACGTCGGATAGACCTAGAGTCTGTCATACAGAGTGAAGTAAGTCAGAAAGAAAAAGACAAATACCGTATGCTAACACATATATATGGAATTTAAGAAAAAAAAAATGTCATGAAGAACCTAGGGGTAAGACAGCAATAAAGACACAGACCTACTGGAGAACGGACTTGAGGATATGGGGAGGGGGAAGGGTGAGCTGTGACAGGGCGAGAGAGAGGCATGGACATATACACACTAACAAACGTAAGGTAGATAGCTAGTGGGAAGCAGCCACATGGCACAGGGATATCGGCTCGGTGCTTTGTGACCACCTAGAGGGGTGGGATAGGGAGGGTGGGAGGGAGGGAGACGCAAGAGGGAAGAGATATGGGAACATATGTATATGTGTAACTGATTCACTTTGTTATAAAGCAGAAACTAACACACCATTGTAAAGCAATTATACCCCAATAAAGATGTTAAAAAAAAAAATGGTCCACGTCCAAAAAAAAAAAGAAAATATCAAGAACAGATATCCCAACAGTTGAATTCCACCAAATATGTAATGTACACATTCCAAATCATCACAAACATTTTCAAATCATAAAAATGAGAGAACCTTTTCTAACTCATTATATGAAGAAAGCATAACCTTACTCCCCAAACGAGACAAGGACCCAGCAGGAGATGAACACGGCAGGTCAACGCTCTTCACGGATAGAGATGCAAATACCCTCACAAAACATCAGCACACCAACTTGTGTGGCTGAGGTTCTCTGAACAGCAAAAGATGGAGTTAGATGCACAAGAGATTTATTTTGATGTATGAACGGGAAGACATAGGAAGAGACAGGTGAGCCTTTAGGCTGCAGTATAGGTCTGACACCAGTGAAAGGAGAGAGGGAAGGACGGAATTGTAGGAGTAGCCTCAGACTGCAGTGTTGACTTAAGAAAGTTTCAGCAAAGCCTATGGAAGTTCCTCATGTCAGTGGCTGGTTAGAAGAGTCCCATGTCCCACAGGAATGGGTCAGTACTACAATCTTTACCGCGTTCAGTCACTGGTTTGGGAGCATCCCAGAGGAAGTGTGTCCTTGACCCAAATGTGGTGGTGAATCCAGAGGGATGACAGTAGGGCCATGAGTCAATTATGTTTCCTGAAACAGGAGATGTAAGTGATGTATCTTCCTTATCACGACACAAATCAAGCAATATATTTAAAAACAATACTTATGTATTCTAAACATATAAGAATAATAAATGTTGCATATAGCTCAGGGATACAAGAGTATTTTAATATTAAAACTGATTAACATAATTTAACATTCTGACATATGAAAGGAGAAAACCATATGATTCACTTAATAGACACAGAAAAAAGTTTCATAAAAGTCAACACCTAATTAATATAAAAACTTTTAGAAGAATCAGAATATAGAGGGACTTCCCTGGTGGCACCGTGGTGAAGAATCTGCCTGCCAATGCAGGGGACATGGGTTCAATCCCTGGTCTGGGAAGATCCCACATGCCACGGAGCAACCACTGAGCCTGTGCTCTAGAGCCTGCGAGCCACAACTACTGAAGCCTGCACACCTAGAGCCTGCGTTCCACAACAGGCGAAGCCACCGCAATGAGAAGCCCGTGCACTGCAACCAAGAGTAGTCCCTGCTCGCCGTAACTAGAGAAAGCCCACGTGCAGTAATGAAGACCCAACGTAGCCAAAAATAAATAAATAAATTTAAGAATATAGAGAATATTTCTTAACTCAATATGAGGTAGCTATAAGAAAGCAAAAGTAAACATAAAAAACGATGGCAAAATAATATAATTATTCCCTTTAAGATCAAGAAAAACAGGGATACCCACTATCCCTGCTCCTATTCAATACTGTACTACAGGGAAAAAGAATTTAAAACATAGCAATAGAAAGAAAAGATAAAACTGTCATTAATTGCAAATAATATAATTGCTTATTTGGAAAACCCAAAACTATCTACAGATAAATTATGTGCAAAGAAAAGCAAAGGGTTGAAAAGAAATAAGATACTCTTTTAGATAAAATAAACACCACATTGGAAAGACATGTCTTACCAGATAGGGCTATAGTAAAATACAATAGTGTAGTATTGGTGTAGAGATAGACATCAGGAGAATACACAGTAAGTCCCCTACATACGAACGAGCTCTGTTCCAAGAATGCATTCTTAAGTCCAATTTGTTTGTAAGTCCAACAAACTCAGCCTAGGTACCCAACTAACACAATCAGCTATATAGTCCTGTACTGTAATAGGTTTATAATACTTTTCACACAAATAATACATAAAAAACAAACACAAAAAATAAAGAAAACATTTTTAATCTTACAGTACAGTACCTTGAAAGGTACAATAGTACAGTACAAGAGCTTGGCATCCAGGGGCTGGTATTGAGTGAACAGGCAGACACGTGAACTAACTTATGTGATTGGACATGTGAACACAGCACGTTTGCAACTGAAAGTTCGCAACTTGAAGGTTAGTATGTAGGGAACTTATTTATAGAGTACCCCCAAATAAACCCATGGATCTTAGTTTGGGCTGCTATAACAAAGTATCATAGACTGAGTGTCTTAAACAACAAACGTTTACATCTCACAGTTTGGGAGGCTGAGAAGTCCAAGATCAAGGTGCTGGTAGATTTGGTGTCTGGTAAGAGCCCACTTCCTGGTTTGCAGATGGCCGTCTTCTTCCTTTGTCCTCATATGGCAGAGAGAGAGAGAGAGATTGAAAGCTAGCTCTCTGGTTGCTTCTTATAAGCACTAGTCCCACTGTGAGGACCCCATCCTTATCACCTCATCTAACCCTAATTACCTCCAAAGGCCCCTCCAAATACCTTCACATTGGGGTTTAGGGCTTTCAACCTATGAATTTTGAGGGGACACAAACATTCAGTTCATAACACCAAGTATATGGAAATTTGCTTTATGATAGAGTGAGCACTGTTCTAACATACATTAATTGGAAAATCATCTTGAGAAGGACCCTTGAAGGGGAGATGCACCATTGTATATCCAAAACTTTTTCTGGAGCCTTTCTGTAATAGAGACCCAATCTTCTCTTTCAGCTATTGCCTTCCTGAACTTGAAGCAATGAATATCTCCTTGAGGAAAAGAGATGATAACTGGATGGTTTTAATGTCCGTTTATGAGTTGTCGAAGATTTCTTTGACACTTCACAAATTCCATACCTAACAGTTCACTGTCTATGAACAAAATTAATTTTTTAAATTTAATTTTTATTTTATATTGGACTATAGTTGATTTACAGTGTTGTGTTAGTTTCAGGTGTACAGCAAAGTGGTTCAGTTATACATATACATATATCCATTCTTTTTTCAGATTCTTTTCCCATTTAGATTATTACAGAATATTGATAGAGTTCCCTGGGCTATACAGTAGGTCCTTGTTTTTCGATTTTTTTAGATTCCACATATAAGTGATATCACATGATATTCGTCTTTCTCTGTCTGACTTACTTCATTTAGCATGATAATCTCTAGGTCCATCCATGTTGCTGCAGAGGGCATTATTTCATTCCTTTTTATGGCTGAGTGATATTCCATTGTATATATAGACCACATCTTCTTTCTCCATTCATCTGTTGATGGACACTTAGGTTGCCTCCATGTCTTGGCTATCGTAAATAATGCTGCTATGAACATAGGGATGCATGTATCTTTTTGAATGATAGTTTTGTCTGGATATATGCCCAGGAGTGGGATTGCTGGATCATATGGAAACTCTATTTTTAGTTTTTTAAGGCACCTCCATATTGTCCTCCATAGTAGCTGCACCGAGAAGCACGCATTTTAAGGGCAGAGGACCCGCAAAGCTATAACATGGCCCGGATGTACTAACCAGAATCCGCAGTAGCTAGATTACCTTTGGCAAATGGGTGTCCACACCATTGGTCACGTGTGTAGCCTCTGAGTCTGCCACTGTGGCCACTCCACAGCCACTCCACACTCCACAGCCACAATGACTATTGTTCCAGTTCTAAGACAGAGGTTAACGATGGCTGGTTAATGTCAGTTGCAGAGTCATTCTGTCTACTTGGTATGTTTGGTGTCTCTCCTGTACTGGGATGTGTTCTGGTTGGCGTTAATTGATACAAAAATCTTCACACCGTGCATCTCCCACATTCCTGTCCATATGCTTCTACCCCAGCCCTCCTTGTGTCTAACAGTCCCGTCCTTTTCTTTCCAGGGACTTGGCCAGCCTGCCACGCTGGGGGTCTCAGCCCAGGAATCTCTACACAGTCTCATCTCGGGCTGCTTCACCTTCTATGCCGGGTGCATCACTTGCACCCCTGCTCATTAGGAAGATCTTTGCCCTCCCCACTAGCTTTCAAGGCCACGCCTGAACGTGGCTGCAGTAGAGCACCAAGGAGTTCAGCGCCTGCCCACGCACTGAGCCAACCCGTCTGCACACCAAGTGCAAGTTTTTGCTGGTTGTGTGGCACCTCGCCCCCAGATGGCCACAGGTGAGCAGGGGAAGGCCTACTAATACAAGCACAGACGGCGACGTGGGTGTGCGGGCTGCCAGCTCCTGCAGCTTGCCTGTGCTCTCCTGTTCCTGCTCGACTCTGGATGTACCATGTCCAGCTCTTCTAGGGTCCATGATGAGAAGACATAATTCTCCATTGCACATGCAACGGCCTTCCTTTAGAACACAGGGGTCTGTGTAGTAGTTCTCCCACCAGGGCTCTCCATAAACTACAGCCTCCTCCAACACGAGAGAGTCGGCTGGATTTCAGGGCCAGAGCTTCAAGGCTCTTGTACCACGGTCTGGGGGTACCTGCTGCGGAGCCTCTTCCTGCTGTGGGCTCCACAAAGCCGGCAGCCTTGTGTGTTACCTGGTGTTTGGACCACAGCAGCATTCCCATGTGGAATATGTCTCAATGATCCAAGGAAATCTAACAGGTAATGAGCCCTCTTCTTCCGGAAAAAAGATGCAAGATGCAGTAACAGCTCTTCACTTTGGAGGGAATATCCAGGCTTGTCCCTGACCACTGGAGCCCACCGCTTTACTGAAACGGCAGGTCCCTGACTCTGACAGGGTTTACCCCCCCCCTCCGGAGCGCACATTTCTTACCAAGGTCTCCAGTGTACCAGCCACGCCTTCCTTTCCTGGCCCGATCAGCATGGCGGCACTGATGTAGGGGGTCCATGCGATGGTCCTAGGGATCTCCAGGTCTCTTTGGATTACATCATGACTGAGGGTGGGAGACTGCATAGAAGCCTGGAGCCAAACTGTAAATGACTGCTCCTGTCCATTCCATATGAATGCAAATTGTTTCTGATAAGAATAGAAAATAGCCCCACCACGCTTGGGTCAAATCAAAGGCTGCATGCCATTTCCCTGAGGCATTTATTAACCTGCTCTAGCAACAATGCAGCATCCAGTACAGTAGATGAAACTGGGGGTGCTACTTAGCTGAGCAAGCGGTAGTCTTTAGTCATCTTCCTGGATCCAGCGAGTTTCTGCAGGGCTCATACTGGTAAATTAAATGGAGATATGCTAGAAACCACCACCACTGTATTCTTTTGGTTTTAAATGGTTGCATTTACGTTTGCCAGCCCCCTGGGATACGACATCGTTTGTGATTTAATATCTTGACTGGGAGGGTGGAGAGGGGTAGTTTCCGTCTGGCCTTTCCTAACCATGACAGCTGTCACCTCGTACACCACAGTCCCAAGGTGACTACTCTAACTGTCATGTATGTCCATTTCCATTACACACTCAGGGGCTGGGAGAATGACCAGTGGGTGATTCTTGCAGACACAGTGGACCCACTGTGAGCTGGACTTTATCCAGGACTTTATGCATCTCCTGGACCCCATCATCCTCCATTCCAGCAAGGAGGCCATGGAGCTGTCAATGCACGCCGTGTCCAAAAGCCCTCAAGAAGTCTGGTTAGTCCTCTTCCCCCGGAGTACAGTCACTCAAGTAAACGACTGCACGTCCTTTTAGAGGAAGGACTTGCGGACAATTGCACGAATTACCGCTGAAGCATCTCAGGGTTCTTTCTCTAGGGACCCGGCCACCTCTAGAGTCAAAGTGTTCTAGATCTGAACGTTGGCTCCGTCCTTACGTCTGTTAACAAACCCAGCTCTGTGTCTGTCTCACAGAGCCCTGGCCGGCAGATTCATCTTACCACCTGTTTTCTCTGACCACTCCTGGTCCCAACTGTGTCTGTTCAGGTCTTCTAAGAAGCAGAAGCCAAAAAGGCATCGCTATACAAAAGATTTGTTGGATGAGGGACTTCCCTGGTGTTCCAGTGGTTAAGACTCAGCACTTCCATCGCAGGGGGCGTGGGTTCAGTCCCTGGTAGGGAAACTAAGATAGCACATGCCACACAGCGTGGAACACAACGTTATTAAACAAATAAATAAATAAATAAAATAAGACATTGTAAAAAAAAAGATTTGTTGGATGAAATACCTATGAAGGACAAAGGGAGCTATAGAAGTAGGGAGGGAGAAGCTTCAGACCACATGGCAGGTCTGACATCTGTGAAAGGAGAGAGGGAAGGAAGAATTGGATAAGAAGAGGCTCAGATTACAGTTCTGCTCTAAGAAAATTCTTGGCCAGACCAATGGGGAGTCTTGAACAAAAGGCATCCTTTCGAGAAATCTTGCATCCAACAAATGGTCCTATTCTAGCGCACACGCTATGCTCAGTCGTTGGCTGGGAATGGTCTCATGGCAGCACTGATTGAGAATGAATGGAGAGGTAGACCCCAAAAAGTGCCAGTTGGAGACAGTCAACGAGCTACATTCCACAGTGGCTTCTCTCGAAGGGAGTTTTGACCCATTGCGGTCACCCCACCCAGGACCACACAGCAAATCTTGTTAAAGGATATTTCCTTAGAGGCAACATAACCTGCAAAGATTCCTCTCACCCTCCAATGAGGAGAAACGATTACAGTATTAGACAGAGCAGTGTCTGCCCCTCTTTCATTCTCTTGTTTTTCAGACGGTGTCCTGGCTCTGTGTGCATTTGAGAAAAGAAACCCATCACTTACTCATCCATCTCCTGATGGCCTCTCTTTAGCTACATGAAGGCCCTGCTCAAGTTTTTAAATGATTATTCTCCTTTAAGATCACCTCCTCAAAGAGACTTAACTTTCTTTCCTTAACTTCACTTTCCGTTCCTTTACCATATTTTTCTCCACAACACTTATTATTGTCTATAATGTTATTCTGTATTTGTGTGTTTGTTGTTCAGTTTTCTGTGTCCCCTGTTTGAATGTAAACTCCATGACAGATGGGACCCCCTTTGTCTTGTTCACTGTCATATCTTTAGTACTCAGCACACACATGCCTGACACACAGTACATGCTTAATATATGACGATTAAATGAGTACGTCAGATCTTAGGCAGACCAACCTCCCCAGACACATCTAAAACTAGTCCCTGGAGTAGGGGATGGGGACAGAGAAAAGATGGTTTTTTCCAGTTGTATTATGGAGATCTCACAATAATGTCATAATAAATCAAGGATTATCATACCCATTTTGCAGATGAGTAAACTGAGGTTATACAGACGTTAAGTAATACAAAGTCATCCAGCCAGTAAATTATGAAGGTGGGATTTGACTCCAAATCCAAAGTGTGCGCTCTCAGCCGCTATAGAATACTAAGAACAACAACAAAAGCCCAAAACCTAGCTTGTAAATAGGTGAGTTCTGAGAAACACTAGACTAGCTCCACTTCCAAACTTCTTGAACAGAATGACTCTCACCATCAATTTGATACATAATAGCTAAATCACAAAAGAGGAGTCATGAAATAACCCTAAAGCACTTCGAAATTTGCCAACGAACAGCTGATTACGTCCTCTTTTGCAAAGTGAACTAAAACTGTTTACTTATCAGGCCTCAGAAGGGCTTAAATGTTCCACACAGAATCTCGAAAATCCAGAGAATCACTGAGTCATTACCTGGGGCCAGACTGAATGCTTCAGAGTATTTTCCTGGTATTCTAACCTGTCTAGCACCTAATGACTCAGTTACTCTTATTTAATCTCTCTCAGGATTTTTTCCTTACCAAGAAGCTACAAATAACCTCCATGGTCAGTGAAGTTAGTCTCTTCAGATATCTGTCAAATGATTTTTTTGTGGTTAATCTAAAGCAAAGGTTAGAAAAAAGGATCCATCTCATTCTGGAAAGCAAACAAGAAAAAGCCCTCAGCTGGGAAGAGTCTAATTGTTCTTAGCACACCCCCTGCTGGCAGGACCATGAAAAAGCCACACAAATCAAACAGCAGCTTCTAAAATCAAATGCGCGTCAACCTAAATTTTCAGTCTTCTGTTAACCTGATAAATTATTCAGCCTTCTTACACATTTAATAAAGCTCTGAAAACAGGTCCCAGAAAACATTTGCAAATAACATATAATTTGAGAAATAAATAAAGCCTTGGTAGGAGGCTATGCTCTTACCCGAGGTGACTGATGAAGTACACAAAGTGGGCCACCTGTCCTGCTGCTTTCTGAGTTGTTTTCTTCAAGGGGCAGTTCTTTTTGGCTTGGCAGTGAACATGGCGGTAGTTGCTTAATTCCTGGAGAGTGGGGTGTGTTTGATTCACAAGCCAGAGGCCTGATGAAATCTGGCTTTGGTAACCTCCAACGTCTTTTCCCAACTTCTTCACAGAAAGATCTCCTTGGGAGAAAATCCTTTATTTGAATCTTTTTCCATAAAAAAGGTGTGTGTGTGTGTGTGTGTGTGTGTGTGTGAGAGAGAGAGAGAGAGAGAGAGAGAGAGAGAGAAAGAGAGAGAGAGAGAGAGGAATAGAGAAAATTGCTTCTGGCTCATTAACGCCTTTGAAGACACTAGGCTAAGAAGACTGCTCCAACTACGTGAAAATGTAAAAACAAGCTAGCAAACAAGCAACAACAACAACAAAACCCATCTATTCTTCAAGACAATTGATTGCTGACAGAACAGCAGGGCAAATACCTAAATGGCCATCGTGGTGCCCAAAGACATACTGACATCTACTGGTAGGTCTAGAAATCACAGGGCTTTCCCAAGGGCCACACTGAGCTGTATGGAATTGGATGGATTAATATCTACTGGACACAGCTCAGAACTATTCTAAGTAAAAGATGAATTTATTATGACCATCAAGACTATTTCTGAATTTTTCTATTATTTATTAAAGTCCTTTTATCTACCAGCTAGATAGAAACCCCTATACTTGAAACATTAAGCTAAAGAGAAGCCCAGCCAGGAGTCAAATGAACCAAACCCCTTTCCATCTTTTCATGATCCCAAAACATACCTCTTCAAAAACTGTGCTTCAAAGAGCACCAAGAACAGCGGGAATATTGCTCAGTTGGAAGATACATCTGCGTTCAAATCCAGGCACCTCCATTTGGCTTTGTCATTTCTACCAGTTTACCTAATCTCTCCGAATCTCAATCTTCCCAGCTGAAAAAGAGGATTAAGAACACCTACCTGGAATGACAACTAGAGGCAATTAACATGAGGTGCCTCGCTCGCATTAAATACTCAATAATGGAGATGTTATCATATTTTAAGAACAGGAAACTTTCTGGGGCCATTTGGCTCCTGATTGACCAAGCTGCAATTTGGGAGAGCGCTTCTCATACTTTAACTTGCACACGAATCGTCAGGAATTCTTGCTGAAACGAAGGTTCTGATTCAATCCGTCAGGAGCAGGGCCTGAGATACCGAATTTCTAGCGCGCTCCCAGGTGATGGTGCAGCTGGTCCAGGACGCTACAGAGTAGCAAGGATCTATGGGGTCTACCGCCCTCTGGTGGTCAGGAGTTTTGAGACCGCCTCTATTGATTGCCTTCTTCTCTGAAGGAATTTCTTTTTTTTTAATTGAAGCATCGTTGATTTGCAATATTGTGTTAGTTTTAGGTGTACAGCAAACTGATTCAGTATTTTTGCAGATTTTACTCCATTACATGTAATTACAAAATAATGGGTATAATTCTCTGTGCTATACACTATATCCTTGTTGCTTATCTATTTTATCTGTCCTAGTAGTTCATATCTGTTAATCCCATACCCCTAATTTGTCCCTCTGCCTTTCCCTCTTCCCTTTGGTAAACCTAGGTTTGTCTT
The DNA here is from genome assembly GCF_964374135.1 of Grampus griseus. Taxonomy (NCBI): domain Eukaryota; kingdom Metazoa; phylum Chordata; class Mammalia; order Artiodactyla; family Delphinidae; genus Grampus; species Grampus griseus. Next base: position 171,929,999 of record NC_139018.1, read on the forward strand.
CTATGTCTGTGAGCCTGTTTTGTATATACATTCAGTTGTATTATTTTTAGATTTCACATATGTGATATCATATATTTGTCTATCTCTGACTCATTACACTAAGCATAATGTTCCCTAAGTCCATCCACACTGCTGCAAATGGCATTATTTCACTTTTTTATGGCAGAGTAATATTCCACTGTGTAAATATACCACATCTTCTTAATCCACCAATCGTCTGTTGATGGGCACTTGCATTGCTTCCATGTCTTGGCTATTGTAAATAATGCTGCTCTGAACACTGGGGTGCATGTATCTTTTTGAATTCGTGTTTTCATTTTTTCTAGATGTATATTCAGGAGTGAAATTGCTGGGTCTTATGGTAGCTCTGTTTTCAGTTTTTTGAGGCACCTCCATACTGTTCTCCATAGTGGCTGCACCAACTTACATTCCCACCAACAGTATATGAGGGTTCCCTTTTCTCCACACCTTCTCCAGCATTTATCTGTGTTCTTCTTGACGATGGCCATTCTGACCAGTGTGAGGTGATACATCATTGTAGTTTTGATTTGCATTTCTCTAACAATTAGCAATGTTGAGTATCTTTTCACATGCCTGTTAGCCATCTGTATGTCTTCTTTGGAAAAATGTCTATTCAAGTCTTCTGCCTGTTTTTTTGATTGGGTTTTTTTGATACTGAGTTGTATGAGCTGTTTGTATATTTTGGATATTATCGCCTTGTCAACTGCATCGCTTGCAAATATTTTCTCCCATTTTGTAGGCTGTCTTTTTGTTTTGTTGATGGTTTCCTTTGCTGTGCAAAAGCTCTTTAGTTTAATTAGGTCCCGTTTGTTTATTTTTGCTTTTATTTCTTTTGCCTTAGGAGACGGAGCCAAGAAAATATTACTATGATTTATGTCAGAGAGTGTTCTGCCTATATTCTCTTCTCGGAGTTTTATGGTTTCGGGTCTTACATTTAGGTCTTTAAACCATTTGGAGTTTATTTTCATATATGGTGGGAGGGAATTCCAATACATGGACAGAGTGCCTTGAAGTACTCTGGATGGAGATGCAGTTGGCTGATGTAGAAAAACTCAACACTTCATCCTCACGCCTTTCCAGTTTATGGATTTCACTTCTCGTAAGAGAGACAAGGCATTTGCTTCTGATCAAATTACCCCCATAAGAGGGGTTTGGCAAATCAAAGCCCAGCAGTTAATTTGTTATGTTGCAATTCTGGGCTTTCTGCAGAATCTGGCCTCAGTGAGTCATTCAGGTCATGGGCCTTGGAGTCACAAAGGAGTTTGCATCCTGGCTTTGCCATCTGCAAGGTCTCGGTCAAGTTCCTAAACTTGTCTAAGCTGTAGTTTTCTCAGAGTGTACTGTGAAAGTTAAACGAGATAATACGGATACGACTGCAGCACATACACCGCTCAATAAATGATAGTGTTATTATTGTTTTCATGACAAAATTGCACAGCTGACATTTCCTCTTGTTTCTTAAATATAGTGCTGCCAGTATGGGGAAGTGGATGTTAGAAAAGTCAGTGGGACATCACAGAATGAGGTTTTGGAGAAAGTAAGACGCTGGTTTAAATCCCAGTTCCACCACCAGCTGGGATAAGTTCCAGCAACGTAATATAACATCTCTGGGCCTCAGGGTCCAACTGCACAATAGGCAATTATAGTTTACTTGGGTGGTCTGAGAATTAGAGATGTTAGTTGAGTTAGTTTATTATACATAATAAAATGCCCTTAAAACCAACTGTTACTAATATCAACGAGAAAAACACCGTATTCTGAATCAGAAGACTTGGGTTCTAGAATTCCTCATTTTTCTGACCTTCCTACCTCAATACACAGCATTTTAGTCAAAGCAATGAATATCCCTGGGCTAGTAAACTACAGATGCAGACAGGAATTGTGGCCCTACCTGTTGGTTACAAGGTAACTGTGTGAATCAGGTTTTTTTAAATTATTTTTATTTTAACCAGTTAATTAATGTAACCCATTAAATTGTATTTTAAAATATTTTTAGTCCCGTGCCATTTTTTAAAGTACACAGAATACCTTCCTTATGTATTATCACAATTATTTTGTACAACAATGTCATAAGGATGGGTATATTTGCATTTTCTACAGATAGAAGAACAGCGGTTCAGAAAGATAAAGTAGCTTGTTTGAGACCGTGGAGTTGGCAAATAAACAAATAAATAAATAAACTCAGGTGTCCTTACTCTCTCCGAAATGATACTAGAGATTTTGGGAAGCAAAAAGTACTATTTAAGTGAGCTCATGAAAATGCTTCATGTTTTCGCCACCAAAATTGCAACCTAACATTGGATGGTTGTGACTTTTGATCACCATGACCAACTGATGAAGGTACTGTTGGTGGCCTCGAAGGACATGGGTTTAAATCCCGGCACTGCTACTTTCTGAGGGTGACGCTGGGCAAGTCACCCTCTCTCAGAGCCTCACATGAGCTGTAAAAGGGAGACTTGGAGCTGGATAATAGCTGATTCTTTTTTTTTTTTCTTTCTAACTGGTCATAAGGGTGGTAGCCATTGGCAGAGGAAAAGAGATAAGATGGAATGTAAGCGTACATTATAGTCTCCATTTTATTATTTTATTTTTTTTAATATATTTATTTATTTTTGGCTGCTTTGGGTCTTCGTTGCTGCATGCGGGCTTTCTCTAGTTGTGGCGAGCAGGGTCTACTCTTTGTTGCGGTGTGCGGGCTTCTCACTGCGGTGGCTTCTCTTGTTGCGGAGCATGGGCTCTAGGTGCACGGGCTTCAGTAGTTGTGGCACGTGGGCTCAGTAGTTTTGGTCCGCGGGCTCTAGAGTGCAGGCTCAGTAGTTGTGGTGCACGGGCTTAGCTGCTCCGCAGCATGTGGGATCTTCCCAGACCAGGGCTCAAACCCGTGTCCACTGCATTGGCAGGCGGATTCTTAACCACTGTGCCACCAGGGAAGCCCTATAGTCTCCATTTTAGATCGGCTTGTCCTTGAATGTTGGGGACTCATGCCATCCAAACGGTTGTCCAACATTCACATGACCCTTCTTCTACCACCTGATCCTCCCTTTTTTCAAAATTTTTCATTTTATTTTTTGGCCATGCCACTTGGCATGCGGGATCTTAGTTCCCCGACAAGGGATTGAACCCTCGCCCCCTGCAGGGAAAGCGTGCAGTCTTAACCACTGGACCGCCAGGGAAGCCCCTATTCTCCCTTTAGGAAACCTCCCATAGTACGGAAATCTTTCTCCTGAAGTCTACACGAGCAGGTCTTTCCTCTTTCTACCGCAAAGCAGTCAGGGAACCAAGACTCTCCTTGGCCTTCAGGGTCTCGGTGAGGGTTAGGAAAGCAGAGGGATGGCTGGAGTTCACAGGCACAGCCTCATTACTGATGATGGTGGACGGGACTCCAGTGTGAGCTCTTGTATGGTTCCTGCTGTCTAGTTTCCTCACGCTTCTGTGCTTCTTGGCTTTCTTCCCAAGCTTGGTCCTCCAGCTCCGCTGTCATCCCAATAAGTTCCCTTTATGTTGAAGGAAGCCAGAATTAAATTCTGCTGCTTGCCACTAACACCCAGACTAACTACAGGAGAAATTAACATCCATCTAACATTTTCTTCTTTGCTAAAGCTACTGCCAAGATTCTTGTGATGAGCTGAGCAAACACCATTCACACCATCGTTCACAATCGTGCAATATACAAGAGGCACAAAGAAGAGCTGGCTAAAGAATTAAAATGTAGCTCCCCTTCCTATAAACATTTTAATCTGAATGCTACGTCACCCTCTGTGAGTCAGGCGTCCATGTCCCTCTCTAAAAATGTACCACCACGCTGATAAATGAAAATCTGTTCGATGAGGCATATTTATGGCCGTGACTTACAATACAGCGAGTGTAGTTGAGAAGTGCTATGTGCTTGGTAAATTTAGAACGGCATTTCCTAAATGTCAAGTGTTTATTACCTGGAAAAAAAGAACGGGAAAACAACCCTACGTTTGAAACATGTTGTGCAGCCTCCTTGATGAGACATCCTAAGGACCATTAGTTGTCTAAATAGAAATTGTATTTCAGAGAGGGGAAGAATATGAAAGATTGTTCTCTAGTTTAAGATTACACCCTGTACCTTGCAATAAAGCCGTAAACTCAAGCAGACATGTTGCATCCTGGTTATTTTTCCTTATTCTGCCCCTTCAAGCCTCATTCTTCACCTTAAAAACAAAGGCGTATGAAAGCATTCAGCACACGGCCAGCCTCACTGAGGCCTTACTTCATAGATGGGATTCCTCACTGTTCTTCTTTCCCTTAAAGGGAAGGGTAAATCCTGTGACTGCAATCTGAGGGTTAAAAAAAAAAAGTTCATCTCTGAATTTCATGGAAATTTTAGGGACTCTTGAATTTCATGATCTTGATGTATCGTATATTGTGGTTCCTGGAAATGGATTTTGTCAGAAGGGAATGATCATTTTGAAAAGAAATTCTGCTCAAGATTTTCAAAAATGATAATCAGATAAAAAAGGTTGGTTTTCTACCTCTGGTGAGCTAGCCAGAGTTTCATCTTCATCTGGTTTCTTTTCCATTCTTTCTGCTTGAATAGAGGACTCCAGGGGGTAGAAATATCTAATTGTGTAGAGGTCAGCTTCAGAGCTTTCAGGTCTCGAAGTTCAGCTGGTGTCTCGCAGGATGATTTATGACATGGGTTATTCAAGGAACTCTCTCCTCAATTGCTTCTTTCATTTTTACTCATCTTTTGTTGTGCAGAGTCTGGGGTGCACCCAGGCTCAGAGCTGATATTTCCTAGAAATTAATGTCAAGACATTGATTCTGCAAGAGGTGCTCCCCCAAGTTAAAAGTATCAAGGACAGTCATCTCTGATGGATGGATCCTTTGTGAGAACACTCATGAATGAGTCAACAAATGATTCTTGTAGAAGAAGGAGGCTGTTTGAACTGGATTCTCCTGACCTCACTTTCACTGACTGCAGAGTTGATGTCAGAATGATTATTTCCCTCTCAATCTCTAAAACTTTTCTTATGTCTGTGCCTGACACTAGGAGCTGGAAAAATCTTAGATGAATCACCAGTCAGCTGACAGTTATTACCCATATTACATGTGAGGAACAACAGAGCAGGGCAGGGAGTGTACAATGGTGACACGTCTTTTTTGAAAAATGCAGAGTTCGTCATTGGCAAAGTGCGCATGTATCACAACAATTAAGGTATTAGCTGCCTCTAAAGAAAAGAGACAACCTAGTGGTAGGAAACAGGGAGTCCCTTTAATGGGACTATATAGCACAAAAGGGCAAGGCATGATGGCAGACGCTGGCTGGCTTCCCAAAGAGGAAACGGTCCACCCCTGCATTGGGAGAAATGCAGACTCAGAAGGATAGAAATCAGCCAACTGGTCAAGAGCCCCAATTTCCAAAAGTAAACCATGGTGCTAGTGGCTTTCTTAGCTTTGTACCTGCTTTGCTAATGTGGTCGTTTCAATACAGCAAATCACGCTGTTATTTTTCGACATCAGACTCATCTCTCAGGTGGCTTGGTGGCTCTCTCCGGACAGCTTTCCTGTGATTTAAAGAATTTAGGATCTTCTGGAGGATCTCTAGGATGAAGACTTCTGGTTCTTGGATTACAACTGAGAGATGAAATAGAACCCTCTTGTACGAGACAGCAGTGCTCCTTTGGAGGCAAGGCTACTAGAAAGTTAAAGAAAGATTCAGACCAGCATCTATAGTGATTAATATCAACGATCGTTGCAGGCTTTTTTTAGTGGACATCTTAAAAACTCAGCACGGGTCCTGGCTCTGCCATCCATCACCTCTGGCATCGACATGGAGGTCACTGAACCTCAACAAGGGGCAGCTTCCCCTTCTGCAAAATGGAGAAGGGCACACCAGTGGGCTCACTGAGGTGACAATATACAGAAAATCACCAAAATGACAATGTTCCACACCCCATAATATCTTATTATTATTGATGATTAGTAAATCAGAAAGAAAAGACTCTGATTTATGATGCCCTGAAGAGTGAAAACTCACAGAAGGAAATTAATGAGGAAGAGAGACTTAAATACCCAAGGACAGAGAGACTTGCCAGTGCAGGCAAACTTTTATGTCCCTTTCAAGTTCCATGTGATTGTGGTATGTAACGCATCCCAGAAATGAGATAAAATCCATTTAGCTGAGGTGATGGGGAGGGTCTGCAACTCTTTCCTATCAAACGCACGTGAGAAAGCTGGGCAGCCTCATTTCCAGTCAGAACCCACTGCTGCTCTATTACTTGGATAATTAAAGGCATGTTATAGCAAAACATTCCTGATATTAAAAAATGAAGCAGGCATGTCTTACTATGATGGTGCAGGGCTTAAGGCAGGAGTAAAAAAGAATCAACAGGATGAATTTTTCTTTCTTCAAGAAGAAGAGTTTCATTTTAACCTAAGAAATAAAAACCATGTTACCATGATATACAATCTATAGTTAGCATATGAAGAACTCCATAAAAATATCCAATATTTTGAGAAAGCCTTAAAGCCTACTGCATAATAAACTACATTGCCAGAAGATTAAATCCAGAGGATGGCATTATTCAGAAAGAATCTGGCTCAGTCACAACAGCTATTTCCTGCCTCTCCTCCAGACCCTCTAATCGCTCCCTTAAACTTGAGATCCATTTGATTTGCAAATGAAATGAATCTCAAAGGTTGAATGAGATGATCTTTACAATTCTTTTGAACTCTTTATTTTGCAAATGGAGAAAGCCCAGTATCTTGGGCTTATCTAGGACTCAAATTCCCGCTTTATTTTGATACCCCAAAAAGAGTTCAGTTGGGGATGATCAATCAGAAAAACTCCAAGTAAAATAACAATGTAAACTTTTATTTAGAAATGTAAGCATTTTACAACTTATTAAAGGAAATGAGAATTTTTACTCTGTTCTTTAAAATTCATCCTATGTTCTCCAATTTAGCATTTAAATCTTAGTAGTCTTAGAAGATGAAAATTATTATACATAGGATGGATAAACAACAAAGTCCTATTGTAGAGCACAGGGAACTATATTCAATATCCTGTAATAAACCATCATGGAAAAGAAGAAATAAATGAATCCTATTAGCCTTAGTGAAACAGAGCTGGACCCTATGGTGCTTGCCCCCTAGGTCCTCTGCCTGCCTTTTGTCTGTGGAAAAACTTTGGCCAAAGAATAAGTTTAATCGGAGAGTGAGAAAATGCAGAAACAAAGGAAAACAGTCAAAGGAGACCAAATAATAACAGTTTAGTCATCAAGCATAGTCAAGGCCTTTTAGTTCCTTCTCAAGGGCTATAGATACTAATCTGAGCCATACCCTGTGAGCTGTCGTACAGATACCGAAACCCTCACCAGGTGGAAGAAGTGAACTCCACGGTGACCAGACTGTAGCGATGATCTAAGCTGCCACAATTCTGAGAACTGGTTGCAAAGAAATGGAAACAAACTGACCCTGGAACTGAAGATTAACTGTACCTAAGACAATTAAGATGACGCTGGTCAGACCACCGATGACCAATGTCAAGATGACTGGCAGAGCTGACCGTGCTGTTTCTGCACACAGCCCCCTCCCTCCGCCTATAGAAGCTCTTGCCCCCTAATTGTCGGGGTGGGGGGATCAGGGTGGGGAGTCGGCTGGCCGGCATCCAGAATAAAGCAACCTCTCCTCCCCACCTTTTGAGGGGGGGCAGCCAGACCCCACTTTCGGTTACATTAGGTTTGGTTACTTTCAAATCTGAGGTCTTAACCACTCATTGGTCTAAACATAAGACAGTCATTCCATATTTATCTCCATCTTTTTGTTGATTCTTGTTCCTTAGCTATCTTGAACAGTAAACAGGTTGATGGGTATCTCCGATTTGGAGGTAAGCTAGCACTATATATGACTGTGAAAGAATGTTTTTGCTTCCGCACGCTTGGCCCTGGAACACGTCACTCCTCTTACAGAACCCTAAAATGTCTATTACTTGTAGTAGATCAAAGTTACGAAGTCCATTAATGTTCTTACACTTACTTCAAGTCCTTTCAAAAGGACTTTTAAAATGTGAAAGGTGGTCCTATTCCCCTCTAACCAAACAGATGGGATCACAATACTTCTAAAATACTAACCTTATGATAGATTCCACTTTTATATACTTTTTCCTGTTAAAGAGAAAAAAATGAGGTATAGTGATGATTCCTTGGAAGCCTGAGAAAATTATTTTTTAGGACCTCACCCCCAAGTTATATAAATGCCCTCAGATATGTTACTTACTTTCTCTTTACACCAGATTTTTGTGTAAATTAAGGAATATGTTGTAGTTGTTGTTGATTGTTGTTCCCTAAATAAGCAATAACTACCCAAACCCCATGGGCTCTCCTATGAAAATAAACACTGGAAAAGGTATATTAGAATTGACACAAGAAAACAAATAAAAATAAGATGAAACATAAAGTGAGCAAATGAAAGCTTCATTGAGACATCAAATATATAGAGTCCCTTTTGACCCAACTCCTAGAGTAATGGAAATAAAAACAAAACTAAACAAATGGGACCTAATGAAACTTAAAAGCTTTTGCACAGCAAAGGAAAGCATAAACAAGAAAAGACAACCCCAATTTCCACTCCCACCAACAGTGCAAGAGGGTTCCCTTTTCTCCACACCCTCTCCAGCATTTATTGTTTGTAGATTTTTTGATGATGGCCATTCCGACCGGTGTGAGGTGATACCTCATGGTGGTTTTGATTTGCATTTCTCTAATGATTAGTGATGTTGAGCATCCTTTCGTGTGTTTGTTGGCAATCTGTGTATCTTCTTTGAAGAAATGTTTAGGTCGTCCACCCATTTTTGGATTGGGTTGTTTGTGTTTTTGATATTGAGCTGCATGAGCTGCTTGTATATTTTGGAGATTAATCCTTTGCCAGTTGCTTCAGTTGTCTTTTCTAACACAACATTGTGAAGCGATTATATTCCAATAAAGATGTAAAAAAGGAAAAAAAAGAATAAATGCTCTATTTAGTAATCCCCCCTCAAAATATATAAAGTCTACTCCAATCTTGTTTCATTAGTATCTGAAATTTGATATGCATATTAATATCCAGTAAACAGTTCTCTATGGTTGTAGGAAGATGTTCATAGGAAGATGTTCGAAAATCAAAATATTTGACTCAAAAATTTAAAGCTATAGAAAGATGATCACAAGAAAAAAATCCATGAGTAAAATTCAAAAAATACTTAGTCCCTACTGTGTGCTAGGCAATATTTTAAGTGCAGGGGGGATACTCAGTGAACAAGACAAAGACCCTGCCCTCCAAGGTCACTTAAAATACTGTTAACATGAACTCAAAAATATATATATATACTGAATTCTTACTTTTTGCTTTCTTAGGCTATAAATTCAAGGGAAAATTTGGAACAATACCTTTACGGAGGCAGACACCAAAAAATACTCCAGTTCTTACAAATGAAATAGTAATCTCCCCCTCGCTCAAGGAATAAAAAGTTTTCTCTATAGTAACCACCTGGACAAGCATTACTGGCTCTGCTTAAAGGATCATTTGTGAGGCTCCTGTGATTAACGGCAATTAACGAATTCACAGAGTGCTACGCAAACACCAGAAGAGATGCACTGAATGTGAGAAAAGGTGGCATCCCTAGCCTTCAAGGCACTTAGAATACACTTTCACGGAAAACAAACAGTGCTGACGTGGATGAAGATACGTACCCAGGTACCTTTCTAAGTCATGTAAAGCAGAGGGTCTGCTTTGTAGATAAATGACATATTTCGACATAAAGTTTCTCTTTGCCCTGGGCCAATAAACAGGCCAGCACTTTATACTATTATTATAGATTGTATAATATATGATATTATTGTACAAAGCGCTCCAAATCTCTCTCCCTGGTCTCTGCCCTCAGCACCTACCCCCGGCGCCTTGGGAAACGCCGTGATATTCTACTTTTCAGGCATCTGATGTACTGTTTTTCTTATCTTTTTCTCCCTACCGCCCAAACTGGGAAGGTTCCACCATGAAGTCACACAGAGACTCTGGCTGAAAGCAATCCACTCGAAAATGTTTGCTCCACTCAACACTACGTTTTCTTTAAATCTCTTACCCTATGCTTCCCCCCACCCCTAACCTCCCTACCGTCCTCCCCACCCAAAACTTCCAACAAAAAGGGTAGAACAGGGCTTCCCTGGTGGCGCGGTGGTTCAGAGTCCTTCTGCCGATGCAGGGGACGCGGGTTCGTGCCCCGGTCTGGGAAGATCCCACATGCCGCGGGGCGGCTGGGCCCGTGAGCCATGGCCGCTGAGCCTGCGTGTCCGGAGCCTGTGCTCCGCAACGGGAGAGGCCACAACAGTGAGAGGCCCGCAAACCGCAAAAATAAAATAAAATAAAATAAAAGGGGTGGGGGGTAGAACATTTTCAGGATCCAAGGGACTCCTGAAATCACATGAGGCATTTTCTACTGGCTTAAAGGAAAACCTGATGCTGAACTTTGGATGGACCACTAGGGAAGGAGACTGTCAAAAAGGCAATTTCAGGACATATTCTCCAGCCCCCCCCATCCCCCCCACCCCCACCCCCCCATCCCCCCACCCCCCCCACCCCCCCGCCGTAAGAGCTGAAGGAGGCTGGATGGGGATGGGGATGGGCGCTGGTAGAGTCTTATTCCAGGCTGCGTTGCTGAAGGAGAAAGATGCAGGGTCTCTTCATCACTGACATCTTTAAAACATTTTTTAAAATCTCTAATCTCTTAACACAGGCTTCTCTAGGCCAGCAGTTTTCAAGTTCATCTTTCCAACTGATGTTTGTGATAGATGTGAGTCTTGTCTCTCATGTCACTCACTCGCAGGGTTACCCGGGAAACATGAAATCTGCTTGGTGACCATAACTCTTTCTTTCCCACAGACAGCACACCAGAGCTGTTCATGGGATAACGTTGAATACACTCCACTTTATTTTTTAAAAAGTAAATCCTTTGCCAAGTTGGGCTATTTAACTGTTACGAGTTACAACTCAGAATGCACCTCACGGCCATTTCCATTATGTCCACTGAGAGCTTCCTCTAACCAAGGGATCAGCAAACTTCTTCTGTAAAGGGCCAAATTATATTTTCACATTTCTGGGCCGTACAGTCTTTGTGGCAACTATTCAACTGTCACTGTAGCACAAAAGCATCCATAGACGATACCTAAATGGATGAATGTGCTGTGTTCCAATAAAACTTTATTTATAACCACAAGCAGGCTAGATCAGGCCCAGGGGCTCTAACTTGCCCTTAACCCTTTCTCAGACTCAGACAGGACCCCTCCCCAGCTCAGCCAGTCTTGGCCCATCTCTGGTGGCCTTCTCTCCTTTTATGCAATACACCATCCTCTCTCCTCCAAACAAAACTTCCCCAATACATATTTCATTCTTTCCTGAACATCTGATGTTACATTACTTACATGTCTTAAATGGCTGTTCTCCTCCAGTCTGATATCATGGAACATATTCCTCTGTCTTCTATCTTATTTCTCCCCGTGGTGATACACACTTTCACTAGAGAAGTGCATTTCCTAAGTGACAGCCCATTTCCTCCATTAAATGAGTACTGCTGTACCTCTAAATTTTCCAGTCATGAGTAATTATTGCCAAATAGAGCAAGGCTTCTAATTAGCAAGCAAAGTCTAAATTCTAAATGGTGTGACGGATTACCTAATTTGATCTGTTGCCTTTTAATTCCCCGATTGGAAGTCTCAGGCTTGACTTTATCCCTATCCAGTCAGTTCTCTTCTTGAGCCTCATCTCAGTTGTACTATAGGTCAGGTTAATTATTCTCACTAATTTATGCATTTATTGCAGGTAGAGGACCTTTTAGTCTGTAGAGTTCAGGGAACGTCACACTCTCTGACCCATAGTTCTACCTCCCAGACAAGGAAAGCTATCCCTGACCATGGCTTTGTTTGTTTCTCAGATCTAGTTCTTTTCTCTCTCTCTCTCTCTCTCTTTTGTCTGCAACCTCTACATTTATAACCTAATAGAACATTCAAATTCAAACAAAGGACACAAAAGAACAGTAAGTAGCCCAGCTCTACTAGAGAACTGAAGCCTAAGGGGAAGGTACTGTGCTTGAGGTGGCAGGACACAAGGTTGAAAGGGTAAATGGTGAGAAGTTTAGCAAGCTGGAACTTGAGTGATTTCCTGGTCTCCTCCCCTCCTAACTGCAGTTTCCAGCTGTTTCTCCAGAGCCTGTTATCCATGAGCAGTCCTGGAGGATATAAACAAAACCTCTGACCAGCCCAACAGGAAAAAGCTTAGGCAGGATTTTTTTCCTCTTGATGAGAGGTCAACTGTATTAGTTTCCTGTTGCTGCTGAAACAAATGATCACAAGTTTAGTGGCTAAAGGCAACATGAATATGTTACAGTTCTGGAAATCAGAAGTCCAAAATGTGTCACAGTGGGCTAAAATCAAGGAGTCGCAGGCCTGAAAACCGTTGGGGGGCATTTGGGGAAAATCCGCCGTGCCCTTGCCTTTTCCAGCGTCTAGGGGCTGCCTACGTTCCCTGGCTCACGGCCCCCTTTCTCCATCTTCAAAGCAGTGTACTAATGTCTTCAGTCTTTGTGCGACTCTGACCCTCTTGCCGCCCTCATTCACTTAAGAGAGCTGCTGCAGTTACACTGGGACCGCCCAGACAGTCCAGGATAATCTACCCAACTCGAGGTCAACTGATTAGCAACCTTAATTCCATCTACCACTTTCATTCTGATGTGACAACATCGTCACAGGTTCTGGGGATTAAGACATCTTTGAGAGGCCTTTTTTCTACCTACCACATTATCTGAGTCTAGAATTCAACAGCTGAGCATTCTGGAGGCAACCCTATGCGTATCTTGTCAAAATTTAGTCTAAAACTAAAAACAAATTTTTACAAGATTTTAGACAGGAAATATAGTAATTCTCTCTCTCTCAGACAGACAGACAGACAGACACACACACCCCCCAGACTTGCATTAGTTTGTCTGTAGAATGAACATGGGAGATGACCATAGACTTTTGGGAAAAAGAAAACCCCTGAAATCCAAGAAACATGTCCATTTAAGATACCATTCACCTATCTAGGAAAATAAATTATTGATGAATATGCAAGGATTCTAAAAATATATTCCATGAACCTCCTCCAAGGACAATATTCGAGAAACAACTTTTAGCCACATTCACATTCTGAACCAAATGTTCAGAATAGAGATCAGAAAGATAGAAAGAGAAAACGGTGATCAGTAATGAACCTTGAAATTTATAAATCATTCAATCTAAACGAAGAGTGGCAGAATATGAAGGTTAGAAATTAGAGGCTTCATTTATTTGACTGACCTTAATTACAGAAATCTGATTTATAATTTTAATTGATAAGAATCCTTGAGAGGAAAGTGGTCTTTGATGACATAAGTCTTCATGGGCTGTGTTGATATTGCTTTTCTTAGGAAGACAAGAAGGAGGATGATGAAAACTATTTACATCCTGGTGACTACCAGAGGCTCTAAACAAACAAATAAACAAACCAACAGTGCTGGAAACTACCTAGAAGGGTCCGTGGTCTTTGAGATTAAACTAACTCAGGAAGACATGCTGTCCTGAAATTTACTGACAATTAAGAGAAAAAACAAGACTCCTTGAGAAATAGAAGTATTTGACAAGCCATTAAATATAATGGTTTAACCACAAAGCCTGAAAACATTGTTATAGGAAATTGATTTCGTTCACTTCGGCTGTAAGTTAACTCATCAGACTTGGGAAAAACAACCTACCACTCAGGATGTGAACTTTCTGGCCTTGCGATAATGAATCCATCACACTGCCTGTTCTCCTGTTTTTCAGAAAGCTGGCCTCACCCACCCCGCAACCAGTTCTTTTCTCAACAGCTACAGAGATCATTCAAGCTGCCTCTGATAGAGCTGATCCACATACAGCAGAGTTTCCTTCTTCCACAAACTGTGAGTAACATGCTAATGACAACCTGATACTAAAAAGTTAGGAATTCAACAAAACCTAGGAGTTGAGGACAGGAGAGGGTTAAGTAAAATTAAAAGTATTCAAAAATTATCTTTCTGGTGCATGGGGCAAAACAGTGGCAAAATAGAGTATCCAAAGTATAAAGGAATAATATCCTATTTTCATATAATAGTAAAGAAATGATGTTTGATTACGAATATACTTTTTACAAAGAGAAAAAAACCTAACATTTTCCAAAGCTGAAATTTGAAAGACCACGTTGACTGGTCACCATCCAGTAAAATGAGATAAAAGATTGAAATATGCCTCTGTGACTCAGAAAATAGGAAACTTACTTCTAAATGTATCTTGGACAGAAGAAAACAATCAAAACAAAATCATGAATGATAGGGAAAGCAATGAAAGCAAGGTCACTGCATTCTAAACCCTCCGGAACACAGTGAAAACTGTATTCGGTGGAACCATAAGACCACTCTCAGGCTTGATGATTCACTAGAAGGACTCAGGAAAACTATCATACTCACAGTTATTGCAGGAAAAAAATAGGGATTAATATCAGCAAAGGGGGGGACTTCCCTGGTGGCACAGTGGTTAAGAACCAGCCTGCTGATGCAGGGGACACGGGTTCGAGCCCTGGTCCGGGAAGATCCCACATGCTGCGGAGCTACTAAGCCCGTGCACCACAACTATGGAGCCTGCGCTCTAGAGCCCACGAGCCACAACTACTGAAGCCCTCATGCCTAGAGACCGTGCTCCGCAACAAAGAGAAGTGCGCCGCAATGAAGAGTAGCCCCCGCTCACCGCAACTAGAGGAAGCCTATGTGCAGCAACAAAGACCCAACGCAGGCAAAAATAAATAAATATATATCAGCAAAGGGAAAAGGTGCATGGGATGATGTCCAGGAGAAACCAGGTGCAAGCTTTCAGGTGTCCTCTCCTTGTAGAGTAACACAGATGCGCTTAATTCTCCCAGCACTGACGTGTGACAACACATGCAAAGTGCTGTCAACCAGGGACGCTCACTTGAACTTTGGTGTCCAGGGTTTTATTCAAGGTCAGAAACAAAGGCACATAGTGTCTGCATGACTGACCTCAGCTATTCAGACTCCAACCTCCCAAAGCAAAGACAGGCATTCACAAAAAAATCACAGTTAGAATAAACTGATTGAACTGTATTGCATGGCCTAAGGCTCCAGATATGCAAAAACATTCTGGTTAGGTAGAATATTCTAAAGGCTCAGAGTTCATCTCCCAGCAGCCAGCCAAGGGCCAGTCCTGAAGACAGATCTTTCTTGGGAATGTGCAGAGCTAAAGCGGCCAGACCTGCTGAGTTACCACTTTCCTACACAAATATCTCCACAATTACAGAAAAAATTAAATTAAGGAAATGTAATGTTAGTTTTAAGAAATTGGAAACAAAATCAAAGACAAAAGAGCATAAAAAGGAATTAAGATAGCAAAATGATATGAAAAAAAATACGTGATAATAGGTTGAATGTATCCCAAAGCCAGTTCTTCCAAAAGACCAATAAAATAGATACTCTCATGAGCTTAATCAAGAAAGAAAGAGAACAGACATTATAACTGATGTCACAGAAATAAAAAGGATTCTAAGAGATTATTACAAACAATTATACACCAATAAATTGAATAACATAGAAGAAATAAATTTCTAGAAACATACAACCTTCCAAGGCTGAATCATGAAGAAATAGAAACCTTGAATAGACTTGAATATTGAAACCTTGAATAATTGATAAAGGTAATCAAAAACTTCCCAACAAAGAAAAGCCCACAACCAGATGGCTTCACTGGTGTATTCCACCCAACAGTTAAAGAATAATTAACACCAACCCTTCTCAAGCGCTTCCAAAAACTGAAGAAGTGGGAACACTTCCCAATCCATTTTATAAGGCCATTATTACTCTGAAACCAGAGCCAGACAAAGACACTCCAAGAAAAGAAGACTATAGGCCAAGATCCCTGATGATGAACACAGATGCAAAAATCCTCAACAAAATACTAGCAAACCGAATTCAGTAGTACGTTAAAAGGATCACATACTATGATTAAGCGGGTTTTATCCCTCAGATGCAAGGATAGTTCCATATATGCAAACCCATTCATGTGATACACTTTATTAACAGACTGAAAGATAAAAATCATAGGATCATCTAATTAGCTGCAGAAAAAAGCTGACAAAATTCAACATCCTTTCACCAAAAAAACTCTCAGCACACTAGGAAGAGAAGATATGTACCTCAACACGATAAACTCGGTTGAGTTCAAGTTAGATGTGTATATAGTTGATGCAGACTACAGAAGGTACTTGATAAATATTTCTAGTTTGAATAAACCAAATTCAACTTTTTCTTGTACAGGCGGACCTCAGAGACATCGAGGGCTCGGTTCCAGACCACTCAATAAAGCAAATATCACAAGAAAGTGAGTAACAGGAATCGTTTGCTTTCCCAGCTCATAGAAAAGCTACGTTTATACTCTCCTGTAGTCTATTAAGTGTGTAACAGCATTATGTCTTTAAAAAAAGTACATACCTTAATTTAAAAACAGAGTATTGCTAAAAAATGCTAACCACCCCCTGAGCCTTCAGTGAGTTGTAATCTTTTTGCAACAGTGACATCAAAGATCATTGGTCACAGATCACCATCGCAAATAAAATAATAATGGAAAAGTTTGAAATATTTTGAGAATTACCCAAATGTGACACAGAGACTCAAAGCGAGCAAGTGCTGTTGGAAAAATGGTGCTGACAGAATTTCTCAATGGAGGGTTGCCACAAACCTTCAATTTGTAGAAAATGCAAATCTATTAGGCGAAGCATAATGAAGTGAAGCGCAATTAAACGAGGCATGCCCATACTTCCGTGGTAGGCGCAAAATACAGTCTGCAAGAACAGATTGCTGCTGCATACACTGGGCAAGTCTAAATGATCTGCCCTGTCAACAGTCCTTTCAAATAATATTGGGTCAGTATTGCTGTGGTGTAGAGTTAGTTTTTCCTTTTTAATCCAAAATATAGAAGTTGTTCTTTTAACTACTAAGAGCTGCCACCCTGAAGGCTTCCTAGAAAGAATTAAAGGATAAGAAGTGATTATTCTTTTTTATAATCTTGTGTCAAAGGGCTCTTTGCAGCATGTACTATTACCGATTTGCCAGTAACATTCAGAATCAGTTAAAAACAAAGATGGTGGCTTACATAGATTCAAACACACATATATGCACGGAAAGAAAGATTTATTTTGAACGACTGTATTTCAGAATGACAGGAGCATCATAGAATTAATGTCCAGCCTGAGAAAGGAGGGAAGGAAAACTAACTGTTTACTGAGGGCTCTTTTATTTAAAAAGAAACACGTATTCTTTCGTTTTCCCCCATCACTTGCATCCCATCATGAAATTATGAATCAATAAATATTTTTTAGTTCCCAGTAAATCATTTATAACACAGAATACCCATTTCATAAGAGAGATCCAGGCTAGAATTTTCTCAATTGTCTACAGTAAAAATCACATGAGCTGAAATTTATGAATCCTGGAGGCTTACAAGCAAAAGCCAAAGAACTAGTGCACGTTTATCTGAGGGTGTAAAACCGTCCCCACTTCTCGGAGGGGAGAATGTCATTTTCCTGTGAACCACAAAGGAGCACTGAGCCCAGAGCAAAGCAAAACATCTTCGGAAATCTTTGAAAATCAGAAGCTGCAAATTCCTCCTACCCCAGATCACCAGTTTGCAATCTGGAGAGCATGGCTTAATTCTTAATGAGTCCCAATATGGCAATCTAAGAAGTAGCTGTGCCAATCGTTAGACAATCTGAGTTTGGAGCTTGTTAGTAGCATTCTGTGTACAAGAAAGAATCATCTATTAGAGCAGATCCGTTTCCAGACAGCTGTCAGCATTCTGCATTTGACTGGACACCCTGTGTTCTGTAGAGTGCCAACTACTCTCACCCCCACTTTTTTTTTAAGTACATGGCCCTTAATTGTTTTCAAATCTATTTTATTTTATTTATTTTTGGCTACGTTGGGTCTTCGTTGCTGCACGCAGGTTCTCTGTAGCTGCGACGAGCAGGGGCTACTCTTCGTTGTGGTGCACGGGTTTCTCACTGCGGTGGCTTCTCTTGTTGTGGAGCACGGGCTCTAGGCACGCGGGCTTCAGTAGTTGGGGCTTAGCTGCTCCGCGGCATGTGGGATCTTCCCGGACCAGGGCTCGAACCCGTGTCCTCTGCATTGGCAGGCGGATTCTCAACCACTGTGCCACCAGGGAAGCCCTACTCTCACCTCTTTTAAACTGCAGAAAATTGAAGCTGACATCAAATTGCTATTTCAGCACCTGCAGTTCTGCTAATCCTTTATTTCAGGAGAGCAAATCTGATTTAGCCACAGTGCATGAGGAGATGGTGGTGATTATGAAAGTCTGTCCCCTGATAGCTATTCTCAGCTAAAAAATAATCATCCTTTAAGAAGATATGACTGTGCTCCCTTCCTTCACCCCTCAAATATTTGTTATGCACTTAGTGAATGAAGTCAAATAACATATCGAAGAAAATCTCTCGATGGCAAGATTGAGGTGAAGACCTGCGTGGCCTGAAACATTGTTTCACCTCTCCTTCGTGGGTCTGATTGAATCGGGCTTTGGAGATGACAGTGCAGTCCCTAGAGGGCCCTACAGGCTAGTAAATCCATATCAAAAAGCCACTGTATATATGAATTCCTGCTGATTTTATAGGACAGCCTGTTTCCATTTAGACAGGTTTAAGCACCACAGAGCAGAATCACTTCTCTCCTCGTTAGATGAAAAGTGCAAACGTTTTTGAACCCAATCCTTTACCTGGTATTCCCCTTCTTACTTTTGTGTTCCCAGAATCATAAAATCTTTGTTTGCTGATGACAGCAAATATGTCACCCTCTGTTCACCTTGACTTTCCCTTGCAGAACAGAAGTATCCTAACTAGGAAACCAGATGGTTCAAAGTGCATTCCTTCACGTTGGTGGTAAAAGAGAATTACAAGGCTCCAACAATAATCAACCACCAGCCTCCAGAATAAAAGTGTCATCTCATGGGGAACCACATCATCTACTCGAGGGGTCTCAGATTTCTGCCTACGGATGAATTAAACATTGTCGGCACTGAATTTCTGGGAAATAAACTGAACTTAATGGGAAAATAAATGACTAGAAAGACTTGAAGGTGTTACTTTATATCTTCAGCATGTATTAGTGTTGGAGACATCCTAAAGGAAAGACCAGGTCATTGAAAAATGATTAAGATCTCTAATAGTTATTATGATGACCATAATGAACTATCTATTCATTAAGGATTTATATACACCCGAACAAAGACAGTGGAAGCAGAGACAGTGATTCAAAGAACTGCTGATTCATCCTCTACACAGTAAGCTGGTAGCAAAATGTAACAATATGAGATCTGGATGTACAAGGACCTGAGTTGAAATCCTGCTGGCTTCTCTTATTAGCAGCTCTGGCTAAATCATTACCTTCTCGGTGTCTCAGTTTCCTTATTTTAAGAACGTTATTGTAGCGCACATCTTTTACGGTGTCTGCTAGCCGCGGACAGCACTCTTCTCCAGAGCACACCCCTCCCCACTTCAAGGCCCCTCCTCAAACTGGGGCATCAGTGGTCATACTTGGGGCTAATGCCTGGAGTGGATACTTGACCGAAACCCGGACCATCAGATTTCCACTCTAGAAGTTATCATTCAGATGGAGTAACAGTCAACAAGTCTCTGCTTGAGGCTGGACCCAGAGAATGGTGGGGTAGCACATGCAAGGGGAAGCGGAGAAAGACAGCAAAGAGGAAGGAAACTAGGAGCCAGGGAGAGGAATATCAAGTCAATGTCATTCAGAACCAGGGAGCAAAGACTGAAGAAATGGCTGTCTGGGTACCCAACGGCTTTCCACTTCCTACTTTAAATCTCACACGCGTCCAAATTACTCTTGAGGGAGATGGTACATTGCAGTCATTTTCCTTCTTCTGTTTTAGATTTAATGTGAATTTCCTGCCAATAAACTCCAAATAACCACGTCCACTATAGAGATAACAGTAGCTATATATGAGGGAACTGTGAGCATTGTGATTTAAGTAAAACGTCAGCTCAGTTACATCCAATAAATCACGGCCATTGTTACTGTCACTTTCCCTATGAGTAAAATGGGAATACGCTTGCAGTAAAGACAAACACTGGAGAGAGGTTTTAAAGTAGCTACTAGAGGAACACAGTAGTAAATTGGTAGAAAACACAGTTGCTTTAATTTATGCTAACATACTTTCCTAGTAACCCAGAATATGCTTCCTCAGTGGTCCGGCTAATGGGCCACTGGGATCTTGTGTGTGTGTGTGTGCATGTGTGTGTGTGTGTGCATAGATGAAGATAATACACTTTCATCACTTATCGAACTTAGATGACTAATAAGGGCAGCTGAATATCATCTAATGAAGATTACATTAGATTTCATCATATGCTTATGCTATTTATACAATCACTAAATAAACTGGGGATTACAAGTTATATTTATGAATGTGACAAGTTTCACCTAAAACTGAGAAGCTAGCAGCTGCATTCAATACTTTAAAACCATGATGTTTGGCTAGCGGCAACTGTAGAAAAAAATTTGGGGCCTTATCACTGCTTGCACAGGGTCCCAAAGCAGGGGCTTTCCCATCTTTCGAGTCACCAGATGTATGATCTCACTCTGTTCCCTGCCGTCTGTGTCTCAAACCAGCCAGTTCTCACGGGAGCGCCTCTCTTTCTCGCGATCCTTTGCTAAATATAAGTGACAACAACCAACACTCCTGACACTGTTTTCCTAATTCTTGCCTTGGAGCCAGGCCTTCAGCAGGTACTTGGTCTGCTTTCCCAGTTGACGCAGTATCAGCTTTGCCAAATATCTGGTTCAGCCTAACAAGTCTTTCCAGCCTGCTACATCTGCTTCTCATGGCCTTCAGGGAACCCCAAAAAGGTGAGAGAAAGAGGCCACAGAGGAAGCAAAAAGAATTAGTCTTGATGATTACATCGAGGAAAGAACGTGGGTTTGGTTCCTAACACAAAAAACGGACTGGAAGTAAAAAAAATCAGAGGCTTCTTAAGTTTTGGAAGGAATCACAGTGCCAGAGGAATATTATGAGCCCAGAATAAAAGAATGCCCTTGATTGCTCGTTCCTTAACATTGTCCTTCATCTCCTCAATTTACACAAGTAGGAAGTGGACTACAGAAGCAATACAACTGGGACTTCCCTGGTGGTGCAGCGGATAAGACTCCATGCTCCCAATGCAGGGGGCCCGGGTTCGATCCCTGGTGAGGGAACTAGATCCCACATGTATGCCACAACTAAGAGTTTGCATGCCACAACTAGGGAGACCAGGTGCCACAATTCAGGAGCTGGCGAGCTGCAACTAAGGAGCCCGCCTGCTGCAACTAAGACCTGGTGCAACCATATAAATAAGTAAATTAATTTTTTTAAAAAAGCAATACAACCACCAAAGAGGAATTCCACAGTACCCACTATACATATGATGCTTTGGGTTGTCCTCTTTGGGGAGACAGTGTGTTCCACGTGTGGAAAAAAAGTGTGCCCAAAAGATGTCTGATTTTTAAGGACTTTCTGCTGCTCACCTCAACCTCTCTCCTTCCTAAAAACAAGGATGACATTTCTTATCCTTCTGTGCAGTTAGGTATGACCAGGTCACCATCGGATGATACGTGAGCAAAAGTGCTGGGCACCATATTTATATCTGGCCCATAAAAAATACTCAAAACTGTACTTCTCCATGTTTGTTTCTTTTTTGCTGAATATATGTAGATGGACAAATTTAGATATCATGTGTTGAAGACAGCAAAACACAAAACGCAGTGAGTCAGGGTCTTAGAATTACCACTTGGAGGTGAGTTTCCTACCAATCAGGAACACCTGCTATATTTGTAGAATTTATTTTATTGAAGTATAGATGATTTACAAGGTTGTGTTAATTTCTGCTGTACAGCAAAGTGATTCGGTTATATACATATATACATTCACTTTCATATTCTTTTCCATTGTGGTTTATCACAGGATATTGAATATGGTTTCCTGTGCTGTACAGTAGCAGCTTGTTGTTTATCCATCCTATATATAACAGTTGGCATCTGCTCATCCCAAACTCCCACTCCATCCCTCCCCCACCCCACC
Organism: Grampus griseus; assembly: GCF_964374135.1. NCBI lineage: Eukaryota > Metazoa > Chordata > Mammalia > Artiodactyla > Delphinidae > Grampus > Grampus griseus. Next base: position 171,952,195 of record NC_139018.1, read on the forward strand.
TTGGAGACCACCAGTCTGTTCTCTATGTCTGTGAGTCTGCTTCTGTTTCACAGATAAGTTCATTTGTGTCATATTTTAGATTCCACCTATAAGTGATATCATATGACATTTGTCTTTCTCCTTCTGACTTACTTCACTTAGTATGATCATCTCTAGGTCCATCCATGTTGCTGCAAATGGCATTATTTCATTCTTTTTTTATGGTTGAGTAGTATTCCGTTGTATATATGTACCACATTTTCTTTATCCATATTTATCCAGTCATCTGTTGATGGACATTTAGGTTGTTTCCATGTCTTGGCTATTGTGAATAGTGCTGCTGTGAACATAGGGTGCATGTCTTTCTGAATTATGGTTTTCTCAGTGTATATGCCCAGGAGTGGGATTGAAGGATCATATGGCAACTCTAGTTTTAGCTTTCTGAAGAACCTCCATACTGTTTCCGTAGGGGCTATACCAATTTATATTCCTACCAACAGTGTAGGAAGGAACACCTACTATTGACTTTACAAAACATTAGAAATAAACTTCAGTATTTCTTAAACCATTACACATCTTGAGGCTTGTTGATTGTACTTGCTTATCTTTACCCCATATCAGTATTTAATAGTCCCAATTCATTTAACTTTTTCTTATAATTTTCTGATAAAAGCGAATGTGCTTCACGTCAGAAATTTCCTGAAATGTAAATTCTACCTAGCAACAGTCCCTGAAATTAAATACCTGGAGAAATTCATTAGACAAATATGCTGTTTTAGAATTTACATCAAAAAATGAAAGCACGAAAATGTGTTCAGCATATCTTTATTATTATGAAACACAGATACTAAAATATCAATAATGGGTACAGAGTTGTAAGGAAATGATCAATAATGAAGCAAATGCATTTTCATAGCTCTTCAAGGATTTACGCACAAAGCATAGTTACTGAAATATTTTAACAATATCAGATTTATATTCTAAAAGCAAGCGCCGATGCATTTTGTCTCTTACAAAACATTAATGTTTTAAAAACCCAGTCATCCCAATATGTCTTTGAGGCGAGTTACTATTCATTTATTTTGAAAAATAACTTAATTCAAGTATAGATTTCTAAAACCTATGAGAAGCAGCTATTATAGGGTCGATTATACCATAACAAAAATAGTGTAGGAGCAGCTCAGGGTACCTACTAAAATTCCTCCACTGGGAAATAAAGAATAGAAGACAATCATTTATGTACCACAAAAAAGGTATAAGACAATTTACAATGTTGTCATGATTAACTGCAATGAAAATATAATTGCAGTGACATCTCTTTAAATACATAATATTGGCTTTATCTCATTAGAAATTATGTTTGCATATCATCAGCTTTCAGGATTTCTTCACTGACAGATCTCCGTTTCACATTTTTAAAGGATATAAAAAGAATGTATGTGAAATAATAATATAATAATGATAGCAGCAATGGCTACACATATTGAATCTTTATGTGCTCTCCACTTTGCTTACCACTTTACATAGATCATTTAATCTTTGACATAAATCGCAGTGATATTTTTGGATACGTCTCCTAAGGCAAAATAAGTAAAAGCAAAAATAAACAAATGGGATCCAATTTAACTTAAAAGCTTCTGCACAGCAAAGGAAACCATCAACAAAACAAACAGACAACCTCTGGAATGGGAGAAAATATCTGCAAATGATATGACCGACAAGGGGTTAATATCCAAAATATATAAAGCGCTCATACAACTCATTATCAAAAAAACCCCACAAATAACCCAAACAAAAGATGGGCAGAAGACCTGAATAGACATTTTTCCAAAGAAGACATACAGATGGCCAACAGGCACATGAGAAGATACTCAATGTCACTAGAGAAATGCAAATCAAAACCACAATGAGATATCACCTCATACCTGTCAGCATGGCTATCATCAAAAAGACCACAAATAACAAATGCTGGAGAGGGTGTGGAGAAAAAGGATCCTCTGTGCACTGTTGGTGGGAATGTAAACTGGTGCAGCCACCATGAAACAGTGTGGAGGCTCCTCAGAAAACTGAAAACAGAGCTACCCTATGATCCAGCAATCCCACTTCTGGGTAGGTATCAGGAAAACATCAAAACACTAATCTTCAAAAAGATACATGCACCCCAACGTTTACAGCATCACTATTTACAAGATTCAAGATATGGAAGCAACCCAAGTGTCCATCAGCAGATGAATGGATAAGGAAGATGTGTTGTATAGATACAATAGAATATTACTCAGCCGTAAAAAAGAATGAAATTCTGCGATTTGCAGCAACATGGATGGACCTGGAGAGTATTATACCTAGTGAAATAAGTCAGACAGAGAATGACAAATACCGTATGATATCACTTATACGTGAAATCTAAAAAATAAAACAAATATATATAGTAAAACAGAAACAGACCCACAGATATAGAAAACAAACTAGTGGTTACCAGTGGGGAGAGGGAAGAGGAGAGGGAAAAGACAGGGGTAGGGGATTAAGCAAGCTATTTAAAAAAAGATTTATACAAACTACTATGTATTAAATAGATAAGCAATAAGGATATATTGTACAGCACAGAGAATTATAGCCATTATCTTGTGATAACTTAATGGAGTATAATTTGTAAAAATACTGAATCACTGCTATACACCTGAAACTAATATTGTAAATCAACAATACTTCAATTTTAAAAAGTTGGATTCCACCTTGGTATAAAAAAAAAAAAAAAAATCCTCCCCACAGCGCTGTGAGTACTATTAATAACAGCTGCAAACTCCAGGGGGCGCACTCACACATTGGTCCATGTAAATGGTGCCCAAAGCCATACGTGGTGGTCCTGACTTTTATTTTTCTCACATTAGAGATAAGGAAACTGAGGGTCATAAAGGGAGAGGAGAAAAAATAATTTAAGAAAGTGAAACCTATACCAGAGACTCTCTTTAAGGGGTAGGAGTAAAATCAATTCATTTTGAAAAGACACATAACACCTGTGCCGCTAATAAGTATTAAAGAAGTAAAATTAAGGTTGCCAAGAGTCTATAACCTCTGCCTATACCTGGGCATGTGCCTTTCCATGGATTTTAGACCTTCAGCTACCAACCAGCAACCAGGCATAGTTAGGGCACCTCTCCTGCGTTTCTAGAGCTCTCTGAGTGTTTCACTGCATTATGTTGTAATTCTTTAACAAGCTAGTCCTTCTGCTAGAATCTGAATTTTTAAAGAACAAACTGTCCCATATTTCTATCCCTATAAGCAGCCCATAATGGACATTCTACTAGTTTCTGGCAAATTAATGAAAGGGACACTAATTCTCTTATAAAACAATGCTACGTTTAAAAAACTTGTTTTCAGGCTTCCCTGGTGGCACAGTGGTTGGGAGTCCTCCTGCCGATGCAGGGGACACGGGTTCGTGCCCCGGTCTGGGAAGATCCCACATGCCACGAAGCGGCTGAGCCTGCGCGTCCAGAGCCTGTGCTCCGCAGCGGGAGAAGCCGCGGCAGTGAGAGGCCCGCGTACCGCCAAAAAAACCCACAAAAAACTTGTTTTCTATCAATCACATTTGAGAACCAAAACCTCAACACATTTCAGAAGTCAGCTGATAGGAAATGGAGGAAAATGGACCATCAAAGACAGCTTTCTAAAAGAGTGTCCTTATCATGAAGTCCCAGGAGTTGAACTACGTATGGTTTTTTGGCATGAAACAGTATCACATGTCTCATCTTAAGACAAAGTTAACAGTAAAAAAACAATATGCTCTCTTATTTTAGTTCGAATTCTTCATTTCCTCAAGTTTGGACTAATTTTAGCTCTTAGATCATTTAATATTGAAGAAAAATATATATATTTAAAGCTTAGAGCCAATTACTTCCAAAAGTTTTAAAGGCAACTTGAAGAAATAATTAGCTGTATCTAAAATTATTCCAAGTGCTATCTTGCTTCTAAAATGTCCCTTTTTTGGGGTTGGTTTCTTTCTTCTTGTCTTGGACAGAATACTCTTCCCTGGTTTGCTGATTTTGGGGGGAATAAAGTAAAGAACTTTAGAGTGAGGACAGCAAACCCCTACAAGCATGCATCCCTGGGACCTCTGCTGAGACCTGGCAGATTGCCAGTTAGGGGAGGGCGTCATGTCCATACCTTCAGTGGATCTGATACAGAATAGAAACACTGGAAACTCAAAGAAGGCGACAGTTTTAAGCTTTGCGATCTTACATATGTGAAAAATATGTCAGATCACTGTCTCCTCAGGAATCTACCTTGTATGAAGTGTCTGAGGAAAGACTGATGCTACGTTTAGTGTCAGAAATGCCACTTCATGCAGCAACATAGATAGACCTAAAGATGATCATACTAAGCAAAGTCAGTCACAAAGAGAAAGACAAATACCACATGATATCACTTATATGTGGACCCTAAAATACAACACAACTGAACTTATCTATAAAACAGAAACAGACTCACAGACATAGAGAACAGGCTTGTGGTTGCCAAGGGGAGGGGTGTGGGAGGGATGGATTGGGAGGGTGGGATTAGCAGATGCGAACTAGTATATATAGGGTGGATGAACAACAGGTCCTACTGTATAGCACAGGGAACTATAGTCAGTATCCTGTAATAAAGTGTAATGGAAAAGAATAGGAAAAAGTATATATATATATATATATATATATATATATATATATATATATATATATATAAAAACTGAATCACTTTGCTGACAGCAGAAATTAACACAACATTGTAAATCGACTATACTTCCGTAAAATATTTTAAAAAAATGCCGTTTCATGCTATGCACTATTAAACAAAAGGTGCTTTGCAATCCCATGTGTCTCAGAGACTGACAGCTCACACTTCCAAGCATCTGGTATCATACAGGCACTTTTACTGTGTATCAACTGAGGATCTTGAAATAAAAGCCAAATTTGTCACTTGTGATGAATTCTGTGGGGAGTTGCCTTTGACATGGTGCCAATGTCAAGAGATCACAAAATGCAGTAAGTGTGTGGCTGACTCAGGACATTGTATGAAGTCACAAGGGTCGCAATTCACTAGTTCCAACATATGCTACGGAGCAGAAGGAAAACATCCCAGAACACATGCCTTAAGAGTTTTCAGAGTTCCCTGCTCAAGGAAATATTTAAAGGAGGCACACCTTTCTGGAAGGGGAGTGAAGATGGGGGAAACATAAAACCTTCCAGTCTTTCGTCATCACCCTCAGAAAGCCTGTGACAGAATGAACGACGATAACCTTTTCTGAAGGCACAGAGGAGGTGGAGATGTTTGAAGACTCAGGGATTCTGTCTGGATCCACAGCAGTAACTTTACTGGATAAAACTGTGGGAGAGGAAAGCTGAGGACTCCCCTCTCTTACTCTGTCTCCCCATTTGCATCCAAAGGCCGTACAGGCTGTTAAAAAACCACTTAAAATGAATGATAATAATAAGAACTTTGTGATCGGTTTTTAGACTGCGTTTACTGACAACTCACTGTTTGACTATAACTATGCCAAAGGACAGCAAAAACTAGAAAACAAGACTAGAAAACGTTATTCTCAGGAACAAAATCTGTGCACAGACTCAGTGGTTGTATATGTAAATAACAGTCTTATTCTTCATCTAGACTGGGGAGACAATCTAGCATATTAGTCAAGAAGGAAATTTGTTTCCTGAAGTCCATTACTAATTAAATTGTGCTGGTTCTTAGAAAATACATGCTGACTCGGGACAAAGGATCATGAGATCTTCGCTTTACCCTTAGATCAACAGTTGATTCCACGTGAAGGGTCACTGGGGTACTCATTATACTATTTCTGCTAATTCTCTGTAAATTGAAGTATTTCAAAATAAAAAGTTTTTTAAAAGTAGTTTCTCTAGTCTTCTGCTTCTCAGCTGTATAATCTAGTTCAAGTTACTTGCTGTTTTGAAACCTCAGTGTTCTCATCCGTAAAATGAGAATGATACTGGTAACAACGTCAAAGAACTCAATGGAATGATAACTCAAAAAAGGCAGTAATGACACAAATCTTAAAAGTTATTTTCTGCTCATGCTCGATCACGCATTTTGGTTTTGGCCAGCTGGAAGTAGCTGAGTACATGCCATCCACTATGATAATGAAGTATGCTGATGCTATCCTTATTAAAAAATCATCAGTGCTCAACGACACCCAACTTTTGAAACTGCAAACATTATAAAGCAGGCTATCATTGAAGTGCTCTGTTTAATTATAAAACAACTACATACATCCAAAGATACTTACGAAATGGGACTGAATGCATTGGAAATTTAACAGACGTTAAAATTTACTTCGAAACTGTGGAATTTTTAGCAGTTTCTCAAAAACAAAAACAGAAGACACAGACACACACAGGAAGCAAAGAAATGTTTCCTTAAGTTTTCCTAGATACAGTCGAAATGTTAATAATCGTTTTTGGCGTTTACTGTCAATGAAGCCATTTACTGCTATCACTGTGTCAAAAGGTAGTGGGGAAAATAGTATCAACACCTCCTCTTGAGTAAGCTGGTACCAGCATTATATTTAACACCGGTGCTTTTTTCATACAATGGATCATTTTCCTTACCCTCAGGAGAGCAACTTCAATGTCTACCTTTAATCCCACCTAGAAATATTTTGACAAACTGACGAGAGTTAAGTATGTTAAAAAGTTAAAAGCATAGGTTCTCTGCCTTTAAAACACTGAGCAAATTAATCTATGATGGTATTCCATTAACAGTATTCCATTAATCTATGATGGGACAGGTACCTCTATCCACATTTCTTAGCACAGGAAAAGGAGATTAAATATATTCACAGCGCCAAAAGAAAGCTGGTAATAGAATGGACTCAGGGACTATTGCAAATGACGGCATAACCTTCTAATTATGTCCTCGTCTAGAGAGCAAGCTACACATTCAGAAGGCAAAATCCATTCTCCGTGGAGACAACAAGCACTCAGAAGCCAAGCACTTCCTGTGAACTTTACGCTCCAGTGGGACCAGGTGCCACGGCTCTCTTGAATCTCAGGTGATGAGCTGCCCCAGTGCCAGCAGCAGCCCTGGAGAATTCCTTCCCTCCTCTCCAAGTCCATTTTTAATATGTGTTTTTTTATATATACTAAATTGCTTATGATATAATGTTCATTTAAAATTTAACTCTTTGATTATTTTAAATTGTACCATGTAAGTGGCACTAAGTACATTCACAATGTTACATAACCCCCTCTAATGTCTGCTCCGGAACATGTGCGCCATCCTTTTTGTCACTGGAATAATATTCCAGAGAGGTGGAAACATTACACCTCTAAGATTTTAAAACCCGAACTTTAAACTTTGGACTCAAGTATATGGTTTACAGCCCCACCGAATCCTGTGTAAGAAATTCTAATTTCCAAGAACCTGGTACTATGTTACCATTCAAACTGGACACTTCTGAGAATACAGGGGGATAAACTGGGACCATCTGGGCAAACCAGGACATACTATTATTAAGAATAAACTTTCAATGAACTATTGCCTTAGTTCATTGCCTCAGATGCTAAATGCAAGAAATCTTTCTCTTCAGAGATGTTTATAACTAGACTCTGTGAACATAACTACCATACAGGGAATTTCATGATTCTTAGAAGAGCAACTTGGGTAAATAATTAATGGGTAAATATCCTTCTGGGAAACCATCAGGTTTGGGCTCTTTAGACAAAATTGTTAAAATATCACTCTATTTACCCAAAGATCAGGAAGCACAGAAAGTCTACTCTAAGGTAAAAAGTCTTCATAGCCATTTCTAAGACTTCACACACGAAACATTTCATTTCACGTATTTGATGAAAATGAATCAAGTCATTGTCTCACGAGTAAAACAAAGAAGAGTACGGGAGCCTCCGTATTACTTTTTGACGAACAGAGAAGAGGGATCAGTGCCCAAAACGAAAATGGAAAAGGAGTCATTAACGTAAGAGTTGCTTCTGAAGTGAATGCATTCAATCCCTAGTAACTGATTATACAAAAAAAAAATTTTTTTTTAATGTCACACAGTGTATTTTCTCTATGATCAACAGAATGGCATACTAAAAGTCTCTAGGGCTTGAGAGAAAGATCATAGAATTTGGAGTCACAACTACTTGGGTTCATACTCTAGTTCAATCATTTAGTAGGTGAAAATTGCTTGTAGAGAAAATTGCTTGTAGCAAATACGGTTAGACGCCCATCCAAAATCTTTTCTTCCTCCTTCCCAACAAAACCCTGAATTTGCTCAGGTACACACCTGTCCCCCTTGAAGCCCATGCTTCTCAGGGATAGGACTAATTATAAAGGTTAACCCCGAATCCCGTTTATTCCCTCTGCCAATGATACAGCTGCGGTACGGATTCTGAATCTCCTTGAGGTCCCAAAAGACAAGGGATCGAATAATAATGCCATTGGCACTTTATTGGATTTCACAACACAGGTACAGACGCATATCTCAACACAAAGAAAACAGAATCAGGCTGATAAAAGACATTAATTTATCACATTAAATGCTCATTTCAAAAAGAACTCAGGGGAATTTAACATGGTGGATACTTCTCAATAAACTTTAAAATGAATATAGTAGAATATATAAAAATTTATAATGTAAGCTTGAATCATAATTCCTTAATTTAGAAAAGTTAAAATTTAGAATTCATTGAGAAGGATAAGACAGTTAAAAATGACCCAATGTAATGAAGGTAAAATTCTAAAATCTAAAAATTTTAGATAATCTTATTTCCCCTAACAAAACAACATCAACGATAATAAAGCTAAAGAGAGGTTAAAATATTGATTAAACATACAAGCTTTGGGTATACAACCTAAATCTGAAAACTGGCTCTGACACCTGTATACTATATAACATTGGGCAAGATTCTTAGCCTCTCTTAGTCCGTTTTCTTATATATCAAATGGAGATAATATAATCTACCTCACAGACTTAGGTTTTAATAAGATAACGTAAGCCAATTTCTTGTATAGGTGCCCAGTGTATAGTAAGCCCTAAATTAAATATGTTAATTGCAGTCACATAATAAAATTAGTTCCAAGGGATCTCACTGACATCTGGTAGTCTATTATAGAATACTGGGTTTTAAAAAGCAGCCCAATTTTCAGATGGGCAAAGGGAAATCCTCAAAGACATTTCCAGCAACTCCAAGAAAAGACAGGTGGCAAACATTATAGAAATAAAATCATATCGAATTACTCCTCCTGGATAAGATAGAGTAACAGGTACTGGATTTAGCTTCCTACCTGAAACAACTTAAAAAAAAAAAAAAAGCAGACGACACGAATGAAACAATGGTTTTCAGACACCTGGACATTAGCCAACTCAGGATGGTGATCCCTGAGAAAAGCGGATGCAAATGAGTTGAGTCCTACAATTGCCCTAACTTACTGCCAAATGGTTTCCAGGCCACAGCACAGGGAGGGGAAACTCAGGCAGAGTCCAGTGGTCTCTGAGAATAGAGGTTATAGATCTAGGAGTCTGGGGATGCCAAGGTACATATTGAGTGGAGAAGGCTTCATGGAGAGAAATCTCTGCAGGGTGTTTTCTGGTCTTCAGCTGAGGAATGACAAGCACATTTAAGTGAGGAAACTACCTGAATCTGGGAAAAGAATCACCAGAAAAGAGAAGGAAAAATTCCTGAAACTTAAAAAGGCCAGGGATAATTCGTGTCCCCACCAAACATCAAGGAAAATCTTGTAATTCATAGGACACTGAGTAGGGTGTTCATAAGGGTATTGCCTCAGTGTGAGAAAAAATTTGCTCTAGGATAGCGCTGCTATGATTCCAACTAACAAAGACTAAAAGTAAGCCTCTAAAAGGAACAAACTGTTTACAGGTAACTCAATTTCTTCCCAGAACAAATCTTAAGATATTTACAGGATCGTAAAATATTTAACACACACCAAAGTAAAATTTACAATATCTGGCATTCAATTAAAAAATCACCAGATGTTTGAAGAAGCAGAAAAATACAACTCATACTGAGGAGAAAAATCTATCAGTAGAAACAGATTCAAGAATTACACAGATGACAGAATTAGTACAAAAAGACACAAACAGTTATAAGTATATCTGACATGTTCAAGAAGATAAATATATATGCATACTAAATATAGACATGGAAGGTATAAAAAGACACAAACAGAACTTCTACAATGTTTAAAATGAAAAACATCCTGGATGGGATTAATACCAGTTTAGACACTGTAAAACAAAAAAATTAGTGACTTTGAAGATGCAGGAATAGAAACTACAGAAAATGAAAAACAGACCAGAAAAATAAAGGAGGAGGTAAGACAGAAAAAATATTTGAAAATAATTGCCTGAACTTTCCAAATCTGATGAAAGCTATAAGTCCACAGATGCAAGATACTCAAAGAAACTCAAGTACAAAAAACTTAAAGAAAATTATACCAAGTCACATACTAATAAAAGTGCTTAAGACTAGTGCTAGAAAAAAAAATTAAAAGGAACCAGAGGGAAAAAAGATACTTTATGGGAGAAAAGACAGCCTCTTCAATAAGTGGTGCTGGGAAAACTGGACAGCTAAATGTAAAAGAATGAAATTAGAACACTCCCTAACACCATACACAAAAATAAACTCAAAATGGATGAAAGACCTAAATGTAAGGCCAGACACTCTAAAACTCTTAGAGGAAAACATAGGCAGAAAACTCTATGACATAAATGACAGCAAGATCCTTTTTGACCCACCTCCTAGAGAAATGTAAATAAAAACAAAAATAAACAAATGAGACCTAATGAAACTTAAAAGCTTTTGCACAGCAAAGGAAACCATAAATAAGAAGAAAAGACGACCCTCAGAATGGGAGAAAATATTTGCAAATGAAGCAACTGACAAAGGATTAATCTCCAAAATATACAAGCAGCTCATGCAGCTCAATAACAAAAAAACAAACAACCCACTCCAAAAATGGGCAGAAGACCTAAATAGACATTTCTCCAAAGAAGATATACAGATTTCCAACAAACACATAAAAGGGTGCTCAACATCACTAATCATTAGAGAAATATAAATCAAAAGTACAGTGAGGTATCACCTCACACTGGTCGGAATGGCCATCATCAAAAAATCTACAAAGAATAAATGCTGGAGAGGGTGTGGAGAAAAGGGAACCCTCTTGCACTGTTGGTGGGAACGTAAATTGATACAGCCACTATGGAGAACAGTATGGAGGTTCCTTAGAAAACTAAAAATAGCACTACCATATGACCCAGCAATCCCATTACTGGGCATATACCCTGAGAAAAACATAATTAAAAAGAGTCATGTACCACAATGTTCACTGCAGCTCTATTTACAAAAGCCAAGACATGGAAGCAACCTAAGTGTCCATCGACAGATGAATGAATAAAGGAGGTGTGGCACGTATATACAATGCAATATTACTCAGCCATAAAAAAAAGTGAAATTGAGTTATTCGTAGTGAGGTGGATGGACCTAGAGACTGTCATACAGAGTGAAGTAAGTCAGAAAGAAAAACAAATACTGTACGCTAACACATATATATGGAATCAAAAAAAAAAAAAAAGGTTCTAAAGAACCTACGGACAGGACAGGAATAAAGACACAGACGTAGAGAATGGACTTGAGGACACGGGAAGGGGGAAGTGTAAGCTGGGATGAAGTGAGAGAGTGGCATGGACATATACACACTACCAAATGTAAAATAGATAGCTAGTGGGAAGCAGCTGCATAGCACAGGGAGATCAGCTCGGTGCTTTCTGAGCCCCTAGAGGGGTAGGATGAGGGGGTGGGAGGGAGACACAGAGGGAGGAGATATGGGGATGTATGTATATGTATAGCTGATTCACTTTGTTATACAGCAGAAACTAACACACCATTGTAAAGCAATTATACTCCAATAAAGACGTTTTAAAAAATTGTGTTTAACTGAATGAATGTGCAATTTATAGATATTTTGTTAACTTTAAGACCATGGCACTTTTTTTTTTTTTTGCGGTATGCGGGCCTCTCACTGTTGTGGCCTCTCCCGCTGCGGAGCACAGGCTCCGGACGCGCAGGCTCAGCGGCCATGGCTCACGGGCCCAGCCGCTCTGCGGCATGTGGGATCCTCCCGGACCGGGGCACGAACCCACGTCCCCTGCATCAGCAGGCGGACTCTCAACCACTGCGCCACCAGGGAAGCCCGACCATGGCACTTTAAAATTTTTAAATTTAACTTTTTAAAATTTTTAAATTAAACTTTTCAATTTAATAAATTAATGAAGAATATTTGGATAATATTTTTGATATAAAACTTTGGTCACTAAAATTAGCTCTTATACATTTTTAAATGGCTACGGATCATCAGGTGTGTAAATGAGTTCAGATAATGTTGATTATGGAGGAGTTTTTGCCAGCTCTACTCAATACTCTGTAGTGACCAATATGGGAAAGAATCTAAAAAAGAGTGGATACATGTATATGTATAACTGAGTCACTTTGCTGTACAGCAGAGACTAACACAACACTGTAAATCAACTATACTCCAATAAAAATTAATTAAAAAAATAAATTTGTGAAGGTGATATGAAATGTGTTTATGAATAAAACTAGCTACATAGCTCTTAGTCAAAAAAAAAGATACATTACGTACATGGGAACAAAGGTAAGAATGACAACAAACTTCTCATTGGAAACAATGTTAAGTCACAAGAGAGTGGAGCAACATCTTCAAAGTAATGAAAGAACATGTACTGTCAATCCAGCAAAAAACATTTTTTTAAAGATGGTGAAATAAAAACTTTTGCCAACGTATAAAAACAGAAAGAATTTATCACCAGCAGTCCAGGCCTACAAGAAATATTAAAGGAAATCCTTCAGAGAAATAATACCCAATGAAAATGCAGATCTACATATAAAGAGTACTGAAAATGGTAAATATGTGGGTAAATATAAAAAATTTTCCTTAAGAAATTTCAGAAAGGTAACTGACAGTTTAAAACCAAAAATATAATATGTGCAGTTTATAATATATGTAGAAGTAAAATGTGTGACATTAAATCTAAATGATATAAACACATCAATAAAAGGCAGATGTTCAGATTACATAAAGAAGCAAGACCCAACTATTTGCTACCTATAAGAAAACTACTTTAAGTATAAAGAAACAAATAAGTTCAAGGTAAAATGATATGCTAAAAAAGATATGCTAATTATATAATTAAAAATAGCTGGAGTGGCTATAATATCAAAGTAGATTTCAGAGAAAATAATATTACTAGGGGGCTTCCCTGGTGGCGCAGTGGTTGAGAGTCCGCCTGCCGATGCAGGGGACACGGGTTCGTGTCCCGGTCCGGGAAGATCCCACATGCCGTGGACCGGCTGGGCCCGTGAGCCATGGCCGCTGAGCCTGCGCGTCCAGAGCCTGTGCTCTGCAACGGGAGAGGCCACAACAGTGAGAGGCCCGCATACCGCAAAAAAAAATAAAAATAAAAAAATAATAATAATATTACTAGGCACAAAGAGGATAATTTCAGAATGATAATGAGGTCATTTATCAAGAGAACCAAAGCAAAAATGAATAAAACTGCAAGAAGAAATAGTTAAATCCACAGTTATAGTCAAGGATTTAACACTCTTCTCTCATTAATTGACAGAAGAAGCACACAGGAAATCACAAGATACAGAAGACTTAAATAACAATATCAACCAACCTGACCTAATTGACATTAGTAGAACACTGCACCCAGCGACATCAGAATACACATGCTTTTCAAGTGCACACAGAAAATTTACCAAGAAAGACCATGGTCTACTCCATAAAAATAAAAGTCTCAATAAAGTTAAATGGATTAAAATCATACAAAGTATGTTCACTGACCACGCTGAAATTAATTTAAAATAATCTACAGTAATATATCTGGAACAATTCAGAAATATTTGAAAGTACATAATATACTTCTAAGTAACTTTTGGTACAAACAAGAAACAAAATCAAAGTATTCTGAACTGCATGAATAACAACATATAACGTATCAAAATTTGTGGAAAGCAGCTTTTGGAGGAAAATCTACAGCATTAAACTCCCATGTTAAAAACACAAATAAGTCTCGGGGCTTCCCTGGTGGCGCAGTGGTTGAGAATCTGCCTGCTAATGCAGGGGACACGGGTTCAAGCCCTGGTCTGGGAGGATCCCACATGCCGCGGAGCAACTAGACCTGTGAGCCACAACTACTGAGCCTGCGCGTCTGGAGCCTGTGCTCCGCAACAAGAGAGGCTGCGATAATCAGAGGCCCGCGCACTGCGATGAAGAGTGGCCCCCACTTGCCACAACTAGAGAAAGCCCTCACACAGAAACGAAGACGCAACGCAGCAAAAATAAATAAATTAATAAACTCCTACCCACAACATCTTCTAAAAAAAAAAAGTCTCATATTAATTACCTTAAGCAACTATAAAAATGAAATCCAATGACTCTTACTTCACACCATAAACACACACACAAAATTAACTCAAAGTGGCTCATAAGACTAAATGTAAAACCTTCTAAGAAAGCACGGGAGAGGATCTTAGTGACCTTGGGTTTGTCAAAGATTTCTTAAATTTGAAACAAGAGGTACAAACTATAAAATTATAAGATCCATAAATTAGACTTTAGTGAAATTAAAAACTTTTGTTGTTCAAAAGACACTATTAAGAAAATGAAAAGGCAAATCTCAAACTGAGAGAAAATAGTTGCAAAACATATATCTAACAAAAGATCTGTATCGGTAATTTATAAAAATTCTCTTATAACTCCATAATAAAGCAATCCAATCAAAAATAGTCAGAATATTTGAATAGACACTTCACCAAAGAAGACACATAGAAGGCAAATAAACATCTGAGAAGATAATCGAAGGGGAATTCAAATTAAAACCATGAGAAACAACTATACACCCAACATAATGTCTCAAATTAATAAAGATTGACCATACAAAATTTTACCAAAGATGTGGGGTAACTACAACTGGTATAGACCGCTGACAGAAACATGAAACGTTACAACAACTTTGGAAAATAGTTTGGTAGTTTTAAAAAGTATTAGACAGGCACAGACCATGTGACCCAGCGGTTCCAACCCTAGATATTGACCCCAAAGAAATGAAAATATACGTCCATGCAAAGACTTGTGCGTGAATGTCCATGATAGCTGTATTTGTAACAGCCAAAAACTGGAGACAACTAAAATGTATCTCAATGGGTGAATGGATAAACCAGTCATGGTACAACCATATAATAGATTTCTACTCAGTAAATAGGGGAATAAACTATTGACGCACAAACAACAGGAGTGAGTCTCCTTTTCTTGAATTATTTATTCATTTTATCCCTTTACTTATTCCTTTATCTCTAAACCCACTCCCATCATGCCCTCCTAAATTGGCACTCTTCTAGTATTTAATATATGCCCTTTAATATGTATGTACACATGTATGCATGTGTATATATAAGTATATATATATATATATATGCTTTAACGTATATTTCAATGGCATTATGCTATAGCTCTTATTTTCCCCTTTCTGCTGTATTTTAAGGACTTATCCTAGCTCTATACACATCCAGTAAGTTGCTTCTAACTGATATATTTCATACTATGTGTTTACCAATGTTACCTCATTGACTCCCTTAGAGATGGGTACCTGTGTAACCAACTTCCTGCTACCACAAACAATAATGAAATAAATATCTTAAATCTTGTCTCCTTGTGGACCTACAAAGAACGTTCTCTGGGACATAGGTATGACGGTGGGATTGCTGGGCCATAGGCCAAATAATTAACATTGCTAACTCAGTACTGCGAGACTGCTTTCCAAAATGGCTCAATCAGTTTATACGTCTACTGGCATTTGGAATTAACAATCTTATGAATTCTTAGCAATATATCTCATTTTAATTTTCATTTCTCAGCTATTAGTAAGTTTGAGCATCACTTTCTATTCTTATTAGCTACTCAGCTTTTCTCTTTGTAGATCACATTCTTATTCTTTGCTCATTTTTATATTGAGTTTCCTGTCTTTCATTTGTTGATTTGTAGTTCCCGGGAATGTTTCTATAGTAATGTCATGAATTTTATGCTTTGCTAAAAGCTATTCTAGTCTGTTACTCTCTATTAGCTTTAAGGTGTTGTTCACTGACTAGAAAATTCTACATGTTAATGTAGCCATAGCCATCACTTCTCAACCTGATTAAGACATTATTTGGGGGTTACGTTTAAGGGGTACAGCCCCTTACCTACATTTTGTTCTATTAGCTTTGCAGTCATCTTTTAATCCCTCTTTAATCTACCTGGAGTCCAACTTGTTCTATGGTGCAATGTAGGAATTTGGTTTTTTCTCTATTATGAGCCAGTGTTGCAATACCATCTGCTAAAGAGTTGATCTTTTCTCCATTATATAAAATGAAGTGATGCATCTCTATCATATACCACACTTTTTTTGGTAAAAAGAAGAATGCTCTTGGAAGGCTGATGACCCAGATGAGATGGGCAAGAAAAATATCCCTGGCCCTCCATCTCCAGGAGGGCAATGGTGACTGCCCACTATGGATTCAGCCTTCTGAAGCCACAGGCAAGTAGGAAACCTTGAACTCACCCAGGGGCTCTAAAGGGATTTTTAAAAAACAAGAATAAAGAAAGAAATAGTCTTATTAGGTCAAGTGCTTCAGATATTTCCTGTGAATTCCTGCAATTCCTGCAATGTTTAGTAGCAAAACAATGTGTTTCCGGGTCATGTTACATACATAAAATGCTTTTAGTGTCATAACTGTACTACATATTGCATGATACTTAGCTGTTTAGAATGTGAGCAGACCTGTTATCCACAAAGCTTTCCAATTTTCCCAAAGCTTTTGGAAATTCATGGAATGATTTAGGGTGCTTGACATGATATAGTATTTAACTGGTACATTTTTTGTAAGCAAGGAAAAATCTTGTCCCAAACGGGTCTGATTTATGGCTTACTTCAGTATTCTATACATAGTAAGTCCTCAAAACAATGTCCTTGGCTGACTACCTGGCTGAGTGCCCACATATTCCCTGGGTTGGAATTTACAAGCAGAAGGAAATCCTCCTTCGTGAAAGTCACGATCTATTTGCATTTGCCTTTCGTTAGGAGGAAAAGGCACCAGAGACTTCAAGGACTATTATAGTGTATAAAACTTAACTCCATGCAATTATTCATGGAGCCCCTCCGGGGCCATACAGCATTATTATATGCTTCAATAAATGTTTCTGCCTTACCCTTGGATTTCAATAGAAACTATTTTGCACTCTTGTTATTCACTTACATTGCCCCATTGATTCTAAACAACCAGTAGAAAATGGAATCAAGCAAGCCAGTATTTCCCTTAGAAACTGGTGGCGGGTGGTATTACGAGCTGGAGTCCTAACTAAGAGTTTAGTACTGGCTAGCACCAGTACTCAAACATTCCGTTTTCCATGCCTATAGATGTACTTGAAGTTAAAGAGCAGAAGATCAAATCCATCCATGTAACAAGATTTACCCGGTGCTCATTACACCCAGGGATTTCATGAGTGTCATGCCTAGACTTGGTTAATCTCTAAATCTACAGGATGGAGTTCAGAGTTTCTCTTTTTGTTTGGATCTAAAGAACTGTGACTTACTATTTCCAGTTCACATAGCTGATAGGTTACATTATAACATTTCCTCTCTGCTGGAGGATGACCTTCCACGTGTTCCATTGTGATGCACCAGTAATGTTCTTCTGTTCCAAAACAGATTTTGTTTCTTACTTTCTAAAATATAATAGAACATGAATTTTGATAATGTCACATGAACACCATCTTCCCACTCCTTTTATTTCTCCACAATAAAGAAACCCTGGGGACACTACAGATGGTGAAGGGGAGTTTCACGCAATGGCAGGTAACTGCAAGCTCTTGTGATTTCAACCCAGGAAAGAGACAGAAAGAGCGCACGTGTTCTCTGTGACCTAGGCTTTTTGGTTAATGTGAACCTAGCTGGGATGGCTGTATAAACGTCAACATGCTTTGAGGCTGGTAACACAAACATTAATACAAATGTTAAAAAAGAAACCAACTTTGGTTGTGTCCATGGGAAAAGATCTACAAATGTTCTCCACAACTTAAAAGTTTTTCTACTGACATTTAACCGGAACATGGGTATCATTAGGACAATGTTCCTTGCTCTCCCACCATTTTGAATATTTCCCAAATCCTTATCAGTGACACTGAAAATTTTACTGATGTTTTGATACTCTAGACAAAATATCCAAGGTTAAAATGGGAAGTTATATGGGAAAACCTTAAGTAGGCTCTAAATGTCCTAATCATATGTAATTTTTATTAAATAACTTATAAAGTCTCCATATTGTATATCTAATGATTTAGTTCACTATATTCTTTCTACTCATCAATCATATATTTCCCATGTCATCAAAAAGCAAAGTTTATGTCTCTACCCAGCAGAAAACATTTTTAGGGAAACGTTTTACTAAACTATAAAATATTAGAGTGTTCCGATCTATTTTTCATAATCATTGCTAGTAACATGATAGAAACATTACCAATCCTGATAGCAGATTTTCAGAAATTAATTAAACCCATTAGAATCAGTAGAAAGCAGTCATTTATTCGTCACTACAGAAAGAAAGAAAAATGAATTCGACTTTATGTAACTAAAAGCACATTCCTTTTAGAAAATATCCACATATGAATTTTGAAATCAATTTATGGCGGTAATAGGTTTCATTTGCTAAAGAAGAACAAATGAAAATGTAAATTAAGAATGGCATCACAAACGGCAACTACGATTGAATCAAAGATGTACTTTATCAAAATAAGCAATTTACGGCAGAGTGTTCTTACAAGTGAACCCTGAATAAAACAATAATCTGGCTAAGGTAAGAACTCAGAATTACATTTGTAATTAATTTGCCATGCTCAGTCTGCTCTGTTCCTATTTCTGCTCTTCTCGTGCTGATACAAAGACGAGCACGAAAGTGTGCACGTGATTACTTATTTAAGTCAAATACCTTATGAATGGATGCACTTATGACCTGTATTAACATGTATCATCAGGATGTAAGGGAGTTTTGCAAAATGCTAATGTTCAATGTCTCCTTAAGCTTTATTTTATATTGATGTCTTATTTCTCATGTAAATGTACACTTTTCCTTATGAGAATTAAGTTTCTCTGTGCTTTAGTTCTTACAACTTTCCTATGAAATCAACCAGCTTGGTATTATTCCCATTTCACAGATGTGGGCCTAAGCCACCACCGCCATGTGCTATATCCTACCCTCACGGGGCAGACTGTGGGGCAAAGACCATGATTTACCTTCAAACAGCTTCGTTTTCATGAATCAGAATCAAGTGGACAGGGCTTCCCTGGCAGCACAGTGGTTAAGAATCCGCCGGCCAATGCAGGAGACACGGGTTCCATCCCTGGTCCGAGAAGATCCCGCAGGCCGCGGAGCAACTAAGCCCGTGTGCCACAACTCCTGAGCCTGACCTCTAGAGCCCGTGAGCCACAACTACTGAGCCCAGGTGCCACAACTACTGAAGCCCTCACGCCTGGAGCCCGTGCTCCGCAACGAGAAGCCCACACACCGCAATGAAGAGCAGCCCCCGTTCGCCGTAACTAGAGAAAGCCCGTGCACAGCAATGAAGACCCAACGCAGCCAAAAAAAAGAATCAAGGGGACAGCCTTCTCCCCATCATATTCCCTCTACCTAGAATCTTCTTCATTTGGTAAAGCCTTACTCCCTTTCTAGGCTTAATTCAGAAACCAGCTCTTCTCTGAAACAGACTCCACTGAAATCGACTGAATGATTCCTGCCTCTGTTCCCCATAGCTTTTGTGAGAATACTGAGCACACCCTTTCATTGTTCACAGCACGCACATCTGTTTATTCCTGCACGAGTTAGTCTTTTTTTTTTTTTTCTTTTTGTCTGCGCCGCACGGTTTGTGGGATCTTAGGTCCCCGAGCAGGGATCGAACCCGTGGCCCACTGCAGTGGCAGCACGGAGTCTTAACCACTGGACCGCCAGGGAAGTCCCCAGGACTTAGTCATTTTTATATCCCTCTCGCAGAGCCTGGGAAAGGGTCTAGCATGAAGCAGCTGTTCAACAACCTTAGCAAAGTAAATTGTATGAGTGACCGCCACAGACAACAGGTAAGTAGAATTGTAACTATTCCTGCCCTTGAAGTAAATCCTGTCAGTGGGAGAGGAAAAGGCTTAAGAGTGAGACAGGAAGTTAATACGTATATTAAAGAGTGATTTTTAAGTGTAGATAAAGGAGGAAAAGGATTGGCCTAAATCCAACCACGACACCAGCACAGCTCAAGACACAAGTGAATGTAATTAGAGGCGTGAGGCGTTCATTCCTGCATAACCACGGGTTTCTTGTTCAATTACACAGTTTTCTTATATGTCCTCTTTAAGACAGGAAGCAAGGTGGGAACGATATTACGGATAATAGAGGCTCCTGACAGAGAAAGAATTCCAGTGGATACTGGCAGTTCAGCTGTTCTCTTCAGAAAGAGGCTTCAAGACAGCCTGCCTTTTTATTATGTCTGGTGAAGGTGAAAACGGCTGTTAAAAATATCAGTGAGGAGACATTTATGGAGTCCCTACCTCAGGCTAAATACTTGCGGAAAGTTTTCACAGATTATCAGATTCTCCTAATATGAGTTAGAGATCATGGTCCCCATTTTACAGGAAGAGGACTGAAGATCAGAACAATGAAATGAGTTGCTGAGATTGCAAACCTAGTGCCAGAGCTTTGATCCAACCAAATTCCGGGACCCTTCCTACGACTCCCTACAACCCCCTCTTTCGGGGTTTGGAACACTGACACTCACCTACTGCACTGTGTGAACATGATTCCTGTTTAAAGACATCTGGTTTAGGCTATTTCACATCTGCTAAATTGTAATCTGAGGATTCCTTTCACGTGAAGCTGGAGAATTTGTCTATACTCCTTGGGCATCTCATGGAAACCGCGCTTAGGTAACCTGTTGTCGTAGTAGTGATGGCTGACAGGTGTGTTCTCTCCAGTTTTAGAGAAGGGCCAGAATCCATAGAGTTTCACGTTCTCGCACAGTTCAACTGCCACGCTTGTGATCATCAAGCCGGAGGACAGGCGATACTCGGTCACACCCTTAGTCCTCCAGAAGAGGGCAAGGTTTTTCAGGTACTTGGGATGGAAAAATAAGACTCTTTGTCTTGCTTTAGACTCCTTCAGTGTGTAGTACACCTTAAAAGAGGCCGCCGTGTTGGCCCTGAAGGAAAATGCTGGCAGAAGGACGAATGCATCTCCATAGGTTGCAACGTCCTCCAGAAATATTGCTTTCTTTTCCTTTAAGTTCCCATATCTGCCAAAGTTTTAAAACATCATGATTTTAACAGTAATCATCAAAGGAGCAGTTTTGGTAACATGAGGCTGAATTCACCACTGGCCAAAAAATAGAACCATTTATATCACTGTATATAAAAGAGACAAACTGCAGACTCAGAAAAAACGCACGTTAAGTAAGCATCTTGTAAACATCAGGGGTGAGGTCTTCATTTCTCTTTCTTGGCATATCTAGGCTCTCATTCCTACCTTCTTATGGGGCAATACCCTTACTGGACATACATTTTTTATATTATTTTATCTTCCAACTCAGTCCTTTTTTCCTAAGGTTGCTTTTTAATGACGAATTACCTTCCAAATGTATAATGCTGAAATGTTTTCTCAAACATAACACACTCTTAAAATATCTGTACATTAAAAAAATGCATTCAGCTGTACATTTGTATATACATGTTATTATAAAATAAGTTTCCTTTAGAAAGTCTAAAGTATCTATATGCATAAACACACACACACACACACACACACACACACACACACACACACCCCTTAAATTTCCTCCATGGATTGTGAGAGCTCTATGTGTTTAATTTAAATAATACCTCAGTAAATATACTGGTGTGCATGACTGCGTGTGTTTAGAAAATAAGCCTTGGGGAGACAGGTACAATATTTTATATTCTCTTAAGCCATACTAGAACTATTTGAGGGGTGTATTCTACTAATAACAATTATTAGTCACTTCGGATGAAAATAGTTGAATAAACCTATATGTAGGATTTTTATTAAACAGCCAACATTTTGTAGTAGTTACATTGTGGAAAATAAAATACACGAATTATTTTTTAGTAATAAACTGCCCGAAATGAAAACTGGATTTTGCCAGGTTCTCCTAAGGGTTATTACTCTCTGAAGCTTCTAAATAGACTACGTTTTTTCAAGAAAGCGCTATCGAGACAAGAGTAACACTAAAATTCTGAAAGGAAATCTAAAAAAGGAACTTCACTATTAAAAAGTTCTCATTGGATTAGCAACATTCAGCTTATGACATTAGAAGTACAACTGGACATACCTCTTCTGAGCCACAACCTAAATTACCAAATATTCTTATATATTTTCCTAAAAAGCCATTCCAGCTGTATTAGAAGTCAGTCTCAGCAACAAGATTAGTGCTCAGACTAAGAAACAGGTTAAATAATGAGAAAAATGTTCTTGAACAGTTATGTAATTTGAGGTACTTACCTTAGTCTTATGATACTGGGATTTAGAGTCACCAGGTTGGTTTTAGTGCCAACATCATTGGTAACATTTCCTGTGGTTGGGGGGAGGTTACACCTGAAATTTGGAAGGAAAACTATTCTCAAAATATAACTTGTGAAAAAAAAATGTACATCCACATACATCCACACATATACATGTGATCATTCTCATTTTATTGGAGAAAATTATTGTTGTTAAGAGGACCCTCAGAATTCATCTGATTTCCATCGAAAAACAATAAGTACTGAACTCTTAGCTGGCATTTCAACACTGGATAAAATAAATGAATTTGATAAATGCTTTCAGTACTATGTAAGACCTTTATAAGTAACAAAACTAGAAATGACAATTACACCTTGCCTAGCTTTTGAAGAGTTCATGATCCTTTTATTAAAATTATTATTTATATTAATTAGATTCCCACAGAGGCATATCACCAATTTACAGATTTTAAAAAATTGAGGCACTGCGACTAAGGTTATAATGTCTGCCAGAAGCAAAGACTATATAAAAAAAATCAAAATTTCCTGATTCCCATATGGACTGTTTTTCCACCAAATTAAGCTGTTAATAAACAAAGCCTTAACGTTCTTACAATGATGTTTTCATATTGATGTTCTCATCCTCTTTTGAGCACTATTTTGTTTTTAAATTGGAAAACAAATTAAGAATTGTAATTCTGAGTAAGTGTATTCTTGTCACACAGAAAAGAGAAAGTATCATTTCAGAATTTCAAGTAGACCATTTCTTTAAAGCTATACATACAAAGGGAGCATCTCTGAGGAAGGCTGTTTAAACTTGATGTGTTCTGTAAGATGAGGTTGAAATATTCTATTCCATGCTCTATGAAATATATGGATAAATGAAACATGTACTTCTCTCACTGATAAAAAAAAGATACATCAGAAAACAAATATGGCACCTTGGGAAAAATAAATATTAATTTAGATAAGAGGCCACAGAAATGTCTTCATTAGTGGGCTTCCTGTAACAAATCTACTTTCTAGAACAGTCTCATATTCTTTTGAAGACTCAGAGATGCTTTCCAATATGGTATCACTGGAGACCCCTAGGGGAAATATTGGGTATTGTATATACACAGTACAGTAAAGCCACTCAGCCCCTATTTTTGCTCCTTACACACTTAACTGACAGCTCCCAATCTTCTGAAATGAAAAAAAAAAAAAAAAAAAGAGAATCAGCTTCCAGATGGTTTTATAAACTATGAAACATGTACAACCAAAACAGACATAGGCTTAAAAATTAAATAAATTTTAATGACACCAACTATGTACAGCCCCAATTTGACCTTTCAGTTTGGAAGGCTAACTTCAAAAGGAACTCTATATTCAGAAAAATGGCTGCATCAACAAATGCAGAATCTAGAAATATACGCATTTATTTTAGAGTTATAAATTAAGTAGCTGTTGAGTTTTTTTGGGTTTTTTCCCCTGCTTGTTAAACCTAAACTTGTATTTCTTATATCTGCTATAAAGTAAAATGGATGTTTAGGAATAATATTCACCCCAGATGTTTTGGGAATTTTCAGTCTATAAAAATGTCTATTACGAGAAGAATTATTTATCTTCCTTATGGTTTTTCCATACTGAGTACTTTAACAAAATGGCTAAATCATGCAGGTATTGGCCATTTTCACATTCACCATGACGAACACATTCAATAATGGTTGGACTGCCAGGTCTGTTGTTCTGTTATTATCTTCAGCATAAAATTCTAAATGAGATTAAAGTGAGGGGGAGCTACTGATTCAGAAACATGTTTCTTTTTCATGGGCAGCATTAAATCAATAAAGCTCAAAGGATCTCCTCTGATGTATGCAATTTGTGCTCCTGAAATAGGAAGAAACGGATTTCAACTGACTTTATAAAAAGGTGCATTTCAATTGAAATCCACCCTCACAGGGATGAATCCTCTTTCCATCATATTCTGAAAGTGGAGATGCTCTGTGGCTTGTGTTATTGGTTCAGACACACAGAGAAACTACTTTTGTTTCTGTTTTGGCAAGCTAGCTTGTATTGAGATATAAACATTTTAAAAGATCAGAATTTAGAAGCTGCACATTTTTTAAAAATTTCAGGCCAGAAACCTAAATAAACATCAATGTTGTGTGGCTATACAATATCTAAGTCAGCATTTTCACAAGTATTACCTGAGAACAAAGTGTTCTTGAAATGCTCTGTTTAAGAAAAAAAAAAGTATCCTTAATATACTGAAGGTTGTGACAAGTCCTGCAGTGAAGACCCTCTTTGACTATGATCTCATGCAGGGTTTCTGGAAAGTTAAGTGACCATAGCGACATTCAGAGGAACTCATGATCCATTTAACACTTTTGGAAACACACTAGATAAATTGCAGGCTTAAGCAACAGAGTTCAAAGGTCAAAATTTACACAGAGTATCTTTAGCTTATTCATTTAAAATATCCAGCTGATCTTGGATGTCAAAGAAACCAATTCGACAGAGCTTACCTAAAAACAAAGTCGGATTTATCGATTTCGGCTCCGCAGAGAGACTGATTCAGAATCCCCCCATTTCCAACCACCGCACACTGATTGTAAGGGTACCCCACAAAAGGCTGAGTCTATCAGGAGAAAGGGAAAAACTGTCATAAAATAGCTTTAGTTTTAGAACCATAAACATCATCAGCTTAATTCAAGTAGCTTAATCTTTACACATGCTAAGGAAAGAAAAAGAACAAGAAGCAATACCACAGCATGTTAATCAACTTACGACATCATAAAAAAATCCTGTAAACCTGTTTCATTTCTCGAGAGGAATATATAGCATATCATAGATAAACATAATGTAATAATACAAAATATAATACACTTGTTCTTAAAATGTACTTTAACGTATTTTACATCACATAATTAAGTAAATAAATTGAGGATGAGAAAATCCCACATGGGCCTTTCGGACTAACAGGACCATTTCCAGCCAAAAATAGAAAAGAAAGCAATTCCAAGGTAGCATTCAATTCTCTATTCTTGGCCATAAAATTAATAGATAATTTAGTGAAAGTTCTCTGTGCTTCTTAAGCAGGTGGACCTTCAGGCTCAGTGAGGACAGATTTGTGCCTGCGGCCTCTGTACATGGTCAGCCACGGTGCTCCAGGGAGGCCCAGCAACTCTGTGCTGATTTGTTTCAAATTCATTTCTAAGGCCGGAATCATTTTTGTTTCCTCCAAGGACCCAACTGGCCGATCCCAAAAGACTTCCCACTTTTACCAAATCCTCCGCGGTCTGAAACATAACTTTTCAATTTGATAGTGTACTTTGCCTTTGCTGGTCACTTTTCCGGAAGTAAGGATGTGACCTTCACCAGCAGCAAGGGTGTCAGCTCAGAGTTCCGCGATGATGAGGTCCTGATTCACCTGCTTTGTCTCCAGAACGTGAGTGTAGGTCCTCAGGGGCAGAGAGCATGTTTATTACTTTTCATTTCCCCTGTCTTCTACTGCAGACCTCGCCTAGAGGACCACTGCTTTTTGATGGGTGACGACTGGCCCAATGGCCACCTGGGTGCAACCCCCAGCACCACGTTGGAACCCAGCTGTACCAGCTTATGGGCACCAACTGGTAAATATTCAGGAATTTTGTGAGCCGATTGTGAAACCACTGGTAAATTACAATCGCCACGATGGGGATATTTACACTGCTACGAATCAGGGAACCCTCCTGCCCAGTGTACCAGCCCCACTGGCAACGCCCCAGGACCAGTGTGGTTCTGAGCTGCCCAACAGATCCTGAATCACCCTGACTCCCGCGTGCTCCTGAATCTGCACTGGGAGATGCCAAACGAGTGACGAGAACCCTCTTTCAGCACGTCTGCGTTTGTCCATGAAAATGAAAAATCACGTTGCGCTGCTGGTGCGAGAAGCACTTTCCTGAGTCGTAACTTGTTAACACATGGAATCCATCCAACAACCTTGCGAGCATTTTACAGATGGGAAGACGGAGGCATGAGTTTAAGGAAGGGCTAGAAAGCAGCAGAGCTGGGATTCAAACCCAGGCAGTCTGGTTCAGAGTCCATGGTCTTAACCACGACACATTATACAGGTGCTGTCTGTCATTCAAGGGGTGAAAGGTTAACTGAAGGATGTGCCTTATTTCCCTGCACAGATGTGACCCCAGCAGAGTGTCTGGCTCTTTAATGAATGGTTCCCACAGACCCTGGGCTACTTCAAATCACTGAACTTCTAGTGCAAGATATTTTCAGACCGTGTTTACTAACCGATGCCACAGTAAATTCTGAATTTTAAAGACAGGGCAGAATGCAAAGAGGCTCTTTATGGTACAACAGAAAAGATTACTGAGGGGAACGTATCTCCAATTAAGCACTCAAAATAACGAACGTTTTTCTCTGGTTTCTTGGTCAACTGGGAGGAAAAAGTCCATATGCTTTGCTATCTTACGTTCAGTAAGAGTTCAAATAAATGACAATTTCAACGTTCCTTAAAATAAGGCTCCTAAGAAAACGCAAATCTGGGCCACTTAACTGCCTGCTTGTTGCTAACTCTGGTTGAAAACCAGCTTCGTTGTTTTCCTTTCAAGTAACTAAGCAAACCTTCGGAGTAAGTGACTTCACACCATTTCACCCAAAGCATCTATTGCGATCTGCTCGCTGTGTGCCCCACAGAACAAAGCAGGGTTGGGGTGTGGGAAGCAACCTCGGATGCTGTGTCTGTGGAAGGGGATGTTGAAGAAACACAGAAAAGTGACCTCGCTTTGCAGCTGTTACTGTATTAACTTCGGAATTTCCTCCCCCTAGTTTTAAAAAGTCAGTATTAATTTGGAAAGTGGATGCTGTTGCTAATTGCATCCAGAATTAACAAGCCTATGCTGCTAAGTTATTCTTTTCAAGGGGCCAAATCAGAAGCAAAAAAATACCTGCAGCTCCTCTGTTCTGACCAGCCTAAGGCAAGGACAACACTAGCAACAATGGCAAGAGTGAAAGAGTCGCTCTCTGTGGAAGGTCTTCCCTGATAAGGGACAGAAATATTCTTTAGTTGTTATCTTTTCAGCTATTGGTAATTTCGGTGCATCACGAGGGGATTTTCAGAATGCCGTAGGAGTTATTTTTTTGGTCCCCGTTCCCTTCCGGAAAATCTGCAATATTTTTTCTCTAACATTGTGTATTGATTTTTCGTTCATTCCCAGAAAATTATACTTCCTTTGAATTGTAATATTAAAAAAAAAAATTGGAACAACGTACATGACAATAAAATAGTTGAAACAAGTCAAAGGTCCAGCAAAATGGAAATAATTGTAAGAACTGAATATTCTACAGTTGGTAAACAGCATATATAAAGCGATCCCGTTTTGACCACTGACTTGGCCTAATTGCTTTTCATCAAATCATAAAAAGATGCCTGAGGGCTTCCCTGGTGGCGCAGTGGTTGAGAGTCCGCCTGCCGATGCAGGGGACACGGGTTCGTGCCCCGGTCCGGGAAGATCCCACATGCCGCGGAGCGGCTGGGCCCGTGAGCCATGGCCGCTGAGCCTGCGCGTCCGGAGCCTGTGCTCCGCAACGGGAGAGGCCACAGCAGTGAGAGGCCCACGTACCACCAAAAAAAAAAAAAAAAAAAAGATGCCTGAGAGTGTAGTTCATCAGCAGTGGGATATTTTCAGGAGAAAAATTCCCCCTAAGTTTGGATTTATAGTGTAATGATACAGTATCATTACTCATTAGTTTAAATAACGAATATGTAATGAATGCATCTGTGCACTGGGGAACGCCCTAGGAGCCTGGGATACATAAGAACACAGTAGATAAAAATCCCTGTCTTGTGGAGGTTATGTTTACGGACCGCAAATTCTTATGTATTTACTTCCCAAAGACTAGTCACATAAACCTACAGTTCTTTGTGAAGGAATTGATTTAGTCACGGAAACTGACAACTGGAGGAGTCTTATTGCAGGTGAAAAATGGGCATCTTCCCAAGCCCTGGTAATTACTATGCAGAAAGCCCAAGTACCTCATCTCATTCAAGAATGAGTCATGAAGACTCATGGGCTGGAAGAGCTTATCATTTAAGATATAAATACCATTCCCCGCAGAGCCACAAGTATTCAAAACTGCCTTGGACTGCCATACGTATCTTACACAACACAACAGAGTGTGGCATTTTAATGAATTAACTGCTCCATTCTTATATCTTTTTTTTTTTTTTTTTTTTTTTTTTTTTTTTTTTTTTTTTTTTTTTGCGGTACGCGGGCCTCTTACTGTTGTGGCCTCTCCCGTTGCGGAGCACAGGCTCCGGACGCGCAGGCTCAACGGCCATGGCTCACGGGCCCAGCCGCTCCGCGGCATGTGGGATCTTCCCGGACGGCACGAACCCGTGTCCCCTGCATCGGCAGGCGGATTCTCAACCACTGCGCCACCAGGGAAGCCCCCATTCTTATATCTTAATCTGAGCCAACATTCACCTTAAATGTTGACACAAACCACAAGAAATTCTCACTCACCACTGGCAACATATCAAAAATGTTCTCTCTGATTTGGATTTTGCTTTTACTTTCCACCTCGTAACTCACGTTAGTCCCGACGGGAGTGTTATTTTGAGAAACAATGAAGTTTTGAACGGCATCACAACACGAAGCAAGTTCCACTCTGCAAAGCATAAGGATAAAAGTGAGTCAAGGAATAAGATTAAGAAACCCAAAATAGAGACGACGATGGAAAACGCAGAAGAGGATTTTGCCATACTGACTTTCAGAGAGAAGATACCTCATTCGCAAAGATGACATTTTTATCTCATTCCATTCTAACTGTCCCTGGATGGTGCAAGAGTGCTGTGGTAGGACTAAATAGCAAAGAACATTAACGTACTTACACTCAGGTAGGGACCGAGTCACCCATAGGAAATACTGATTATATAATGGTTTAAATACAAAGACTTCTTTCTCATGATAATGTTGTAACAACAGAGAAAATGGCAGAATACCTTCTAATTATTTTATTAAACAGTACAGAAGCTAAATTAAGACCAGTGTCACAAATCATCACCAAAACAATATGTAATCATTTATTATGAGACAAGTTCAATGAAAAGAAGCATCATTCAATACAGTGATTTTTTTTGAGCTTCACTGAGGTATAATTCACAAATACGTATGGGGAATTCCCTGGCGGTCCAGTGGTTAGGACTCTGCGCTTCCTAACAGGGGGTCTGGGGTTCTATCCCTGGTCGGGGAACTAAGATCCCATAAGCCTCGTGGTGCGGGCAAAAAAAAAATTCACAAATTGTTTATGTTCATGGTTTAATATGCATACATCCTGTGCAATCATCACCATAACCACGCTAATCAACATGTCCATCACCTCGCATAGTTATCTTTTTCCTTTTTCTTCTTCTTTTTATAGTAAGAATTGAGATTTACCCTCTTAGCAAATTTCAAGTATGCAATACAGTACTGCTAACAACAACTACACTGCTGTACTTTAAGGACCGAATTTTTAAATGACGTGAATTTCAAGTTGCCATTCTTTACAGAAAGCCCAGAAAAATGTAATTTAGTACTGAACTCTTATTTCCAAACTATTCCTATGGAGTGAAACCTTATTGTCAGAATGCAGACCCAGAAAGGTCCTGCCAGGGGTTGTTGGAATTTGCCCCCAACCTCTGGCAGGTGAATTCAGAACCACTCAGAATTTATATTTTGCTTATGTAATTCTCCGGGGGTGTAGACTCCATAGCGTCTCTTGATAATTATTCCACAGTTTAATCAACCTGGAAGTCAAGAGACTCTTTGATTTGCACAACTGAACTCTCTTCAGTTAAATCCACCTCCCTGGTTAGTTTTTCATAGAATCTCTCCATAAAAAACACTTCATGTAATTGAAAGCAGTAATCAACAAGCACAACTTGAACCTTTTCAATTTTGAAGCATTTAGAGAATTTCCTCTTCTCTCAGATTTTCTCCATGAGACCAGTTTTTTCATTAAGGTCACCTTGTTCATCTTTAAACCTTTACTAATTTCTCCATTTTACTTAAAAATATATATTAAAGTTGGATCCTACCATAGCACAAGGAACAGTGACTTTTCAGCAGACAGAGCTGACTGTGGTCAGTACTGATACCCTGAATTCCTAACTGGTCCTTTCCCATCGCATATTTTTTTTTATTGGTTTTTGGTCCTGAAGGGTGTACTTTTATACATGTTCCTACTGAATTTGGTTCTTTTGAAAGAATACAATGCTCTAGTCTGTCATAGTCATTTTGAATTATATTCCAGTCTCCGTGAATGCCAGTAATTCTCAGGGTATGAAAAGTCAGTGCTGTGATATTTGTACCCTAAAAATCAAGATTTTCAAATTACTTCATATCAGTTAGCTGATATTATTAAAATAGTACATTCTTACTTGAATTCTATCACCTGCTTATTATTTCTCTTTGTATTTCAGAACCTACCATTTCTAATAGCTCATGGAGGCCAGACCAACAAAAGAACAAATTGAAAATGAAATGATGTGTAGTCAAAAACATGATACTAAGTATTTGAAATTATAAATTTAACTTCATAACAATTCATGTGACATATTGCAAACTCAGAAATCCTTATGTGTTTATAATTTTAAATGTCTCTTTTATGCAGCATGTTGAGAAAGGCAATGGAATAGATTCTCATTTACCTTTTACAAGTAACTTAATTTCTCTAAGGATATTTGGTGCTTGAAAGAATATTGCATCACACAAAAAAACCACTAAGCAGGGCTTCCCTGGTGGTGCAGGGGTTTAGAATCTGGCTGCCAATGCAGGGGACACAGGTTCAAGCCCTGGTCCAGGAAGATGCCACATGCCACGGAGCAACTAAGCCTGTGCACCACAACTACTGAGCCTGCGCTCTAGAGCCCGTGAGCCACAGCTACTGAGCCCGCGCACCACAACTACTGAAGCCCGTGCACCTAGAGCTCGTGCTCCTCAACAAGAGAAGCCACCGCAATGAGAAGCCCGCGCACCGCAACGAAGAGCAGCCCCCGCTCGCCGCAACTAGAGAAAGCCCGTGCGAGCAACGAAGACCCAACGCAGCCAAAAATAAATAAATAAAAATTTAAAAATGCAATTATTAAAAAAAAAAACCACTAAGCAAAGTACCGTTTGTGGGTTTTTAAACAGTTTTCTTTCTGGGAGTTCCCTGGTGGTCTAGTGGGTCGGATCCGGCGCTTTCACTGCTGTGGCCCCGGCTTCAGTCCCTGGGCAGGGAACTGAGATGCTGCAAGCTGTGCAGCGTGGCCAAAATTTTTTTAAAAAATTGTTTTTTTCTGAAATTATTTTCAATTATTATAAAATTTTCAAACTCTCAGGAAAGTTGAAAGAATTGGACAAGAGCATTTGAATAATGACCAGCTAGACTCTACAAGTAAGTTTTTACTATATTTGCCTTGTTGTGTATTAATCCATCAATCCATTTTTGTCGTTATAGTTATTGCAATTCAACATAAACGACAGGTGTCAGTACACCTCACCCCTAAATACTTCAGCATGTTTATCACTATTTTGTATTCTGCGGTAGAATTTACATAGAATAAAACCCCAAGTGCATTCAATGAGTTTTGAGAAGTGCATATACCCCTGTAACCCAATCCCCTGTGAAGATACAGAATATTACCAACCCCACCAGATAATTCCCTCAAATTCTTTCCCAGTCCACCTCCAGCCAACCCCCACCTCAAGGCAACCACTTTTGTGATTATTTTTTACCAAACATTAGTATTGCCTGTTCCAGAATCTATATAAACATATACATAAATCTATATAAATATAAATCTATATAAATCATATTAATGCAACATTGTAAATCAGCTATACTCCAATAAAAATGTTTTTAAAAATTTAATTAATTTTTTAAAAAAGAATCATATTGTATATACGCTTTTGTGTAAGGTTTCTTGCACTTGGCATAAATGTTTTTGCAATTCATGTATGTTGCCATGTGTGTCAGTAATTTATCCCTTTTTATTGCTAGAGTAGTGTTGCACTGTCTGAATGTACCAGAATTGATTTAGCCATCCCCCCTGCACTTTTTTTTTTTTTCAGTACGCGGGCCTCTCACTGTTGTGGCCTCTCCCGTTGCGGAGCACAGGCTCTGGACACGCAGGTTCAGAGGCCATGGCTCACGGGCCCAGCCGCTCCGCGGCATGTGGGATCTTCCTGGACCGGGGTACGAACCCGTGTCCCCTGCATCGGCAGGCGGACTCTCAACCACTGCGCCACCAGGGAAGCCCCCCCACCCTGCACTTTTAAAGAAATCACTATCAAAAATCAATGTTAAATACCTAATCACTCCTAATAACATCCCAGGAAAAACATCGGAATAATTATCCAAAATGTCATTTCTGCAGCCTATGTTGGGTCACTGACTAATGGGACATTTTAAGCCTTTATAGTTAGTGGCAGAATTATAAATTTACGCTCTTTGTCATTTCCCAGTTCATCTGCAGTAAAGATCCCCATAATAGCCAGTGTTAGTATAGAGCTGAGATGCTTAGAACAAAACAAAATGGAATTTTATTTCTATTATTCCATTTCCCATCATCCCTAAAAACAGAGTCAGTTCTAACCCTTGGTGACTCCAAAGTCAACCAGATGTGCTCACAATCATGGGCATGGCAATTTCCCCCTTCTTGTGTAAAAAGAGCAAGAGACATTAAGAAATGAAGGACACTTGGTATTCACTAGATGTGATAGTGAATTTCACCTGTCAACTGAGCCAAGTCAATGCCCAGAGAGCTGGTAAAACTATTTTTGGGGGTGTCTGTGAGGATGTTTCAGGAAGGATTAGCATTTGGATCGGTAGATGGAGTCAAAAAGCTCACCCTTTCCATTGCATAGCAAATATCCAACCAGACCAGCATTCACAAACCTCACCCCGGTAAAGCACTGTACGCTCTCCAGAGCATTTTAACACCTATTATGACATCTGATGCCCACAACAACCAGGGAGAGAGAAAATACAATTATTCCCATTTTACTTATTTACTTTTTAAAGTAGTAAGTAGTCTTATTTATTTATTTTTGGCTGCGTTGGGTTTTTGTTGCTGTGCGAGGGCTTTCTCTAGTTGTGGTGAGCGGGGGGGCTACTCTACATTGCGGTGCTCAGGCTTCTCGTCGCGGTGGCTTCTCTTGTTGCGGAGCACGGGCTCTAGGTGCACAGGCTTCAGTAGTTGTGGCTCGCGTGCTCTAGAGCACAGGCTCAGCAGTTGTGGCGCACGGGCTCAGTTGCTCCGCGGCATGTGGGATCTTCCCGGACCAGGGCTCGAACCCGTTTTCCCCTGCATTGGCAGGTGGATTCTTAGCCACTGTGTCACCAGGGAAGCCCCCATTCCCGTTTTAGAGATGAGAAAACTGGAGTTGAGAAAGTGTATGGGTTAGAACCAAGGCGCCCAGGTTGTTCGTGACTCCAGCTTATGTCTTTTGACATTCACTTCTTTGCAGTTTACACTAGAGTATCCTGGGTGGGTAATGCTGTCATTTGAGCTTCTTCCTTTGGGATGCTTTCCATAATGGCACCAAACAACATAGCAGT
This sequence comes from Grampus griseus, assembly GCF_964374135.1. Classification (NCBI taxonomy): domain Eukaryota; kingdom Metazoa; phylum Chordata; class Mammalia; order Artiodactyla; family Delphinidae; genus Grampus; species Grampus griseus. The sequence continues at coordinate 171,986,372 of NC_139018.1, forward strand.
TCCCAAAATTATGCTGGTAGCACCCCACTGACAGCTTGTCCAGACATATCTCAAAGGCTGCAAAAAATTTTACATGTGAATATTCCAAACCCTCTATATAACTGAGACATTCAAGGCTCTTATTTTACATGGAGGGTTACACGATTCCCGATGGATGGGATCGAGGTTGTCAAGTGGTCCAGACAATGTGTCCTAGGATTTAATGGAGAAGAAACCCCTGGTTTACTGATGATCTAACCCTTGCTGTGTCACACCTTCAGCAACTTCCTCTATGCAATCCAGTTCCAAAAGGAAATCTAGTCCCTTCCACCACCCCCCCAGAAATGAATGGGGATTCTCTGTACTGCATTGATTTCCAGAACCGGAAAGAGTTCACATTCTTTCAAAAGTGCTTAACTCTCAAGAAGTAGGTGGGAGTGAAGTGAGAGTGGCATGGACATATATACACTACCGAACGTAAAATACCTGGCTGGTGGGAAGCAGCCGCATAGCACAGGGAGATCGGCTCGGTGCTTTGCGATGACCTAGAGGGGTGGGATAGGGAGGGTGGGAGGGAGGCTCAAGAGGGAGGGGATATGGGGACGTGTGTATGCATATGGCTGTTTCACTTTGTTGTGCAACAGAAACTAACACAGTATTGTGAAGCAATTATACTCCAATAAAGATCTATTAAAAACAAAAAGTAGGTTGGTCCTGGGAGAATCTGGCTTAATACTTTTAGCCCTGATCTATAAAGACAGAATCTGAAGATGTCCAAAGTCATCTTTGCATCACAGTTGGTCTAATGAAGTACTTTTGAGAGAGATTTTTGTTCACACTGTAGAAATTCGTTTTTCTTTGCCACCCTAGGTGCTGAGTGCTTCCTTGGTTTTTATCTTTGCTTTTTTGTTTTTGTTTTGTTTCTTTTCTTTCTGATTCATTTCAAGTCCCAGGTCAAAATTCTTCTTCAGTTCTGAGCGGGATGCTTCCTGGATTTCCATGAAATGTTAAGGACGGCTTAAGGCTTGCAGTGCACAAGACACCACAGGACACTCTGAATACCAACCACCTAAGCGTCCCAGCCCAGGGCTCACAGGCCTCTCTCCTGTTTATCAAACTCCGGAGACTCCCTACTGAGTCTGGGGCAGTCAGGGTGCGGCAGAGGCTAAAGGCACTTTCCAAGTATTACTAAAGAGCTGCCTTGTTTCTGGCATCCATTCCCTAAGGTTCTAATGAGGGTCCTAGGAAAAGGAGTTTTAAAACCTAAGCACCTGGGCTTCCCTGGTGGCGCAGTGGTTGAGAGTCCGCCTGCCGATGCAGGGGATACGGGTTCGTGCCCCGGTCCGGGAAGATCCCACATGCCGTGGAGCAGCTGGGCCCGTGAGCCATTGCCGCTGGGCCTGCGCGTCCGGAGCCTGTGCTCCGCAACGGGAGAGGCCACAACAGTGAGAGGCCTGCATAGTGCAAAAAAAACCTAAGCACCTGCACGAATTCGAAGGACTTACTTTACCCTCCTGTGTTTTCTAACGTGGCCACATTTCTCTTCTGTCACCAAAATCACAACATACCTGGGCCAAGCAATACACCCATCGCCTCTCTTCTGTGGACGCTCCCTTTTCTGCCCTTGTTCTGTCCCTACCCCACATTATATAATTTATTGATGGACCAATCGTAACAATATCAAATATTTAGTGCCTTCTCCCTATGTGCTAAATATTTTACATATATTATCTCAGGCGATACAATAATCCTACAAAATAGGTTCCATTGATACTCACCTTCCAACTGAGGACAGCTCAGGCTTGTAAAAGGTAAGCCGGTCACATATCACACATGTATTCGCTCACCCATTCATTCATTCATTCATTCGTTCATATTTATTTAGCATGTAGGCAGGCACTGAGCACTGTGCCGTCTACACACTGGTGAATAAAATAAGCGCTGCCTCTGCTTTGTGCTGTTTATGATCTTAACGAGAAAAATGTCCTCGTTTGAGCCACCCTATCTCACTACCCAAAAGATTTTTACAGAATCTACAAGTTCAAAATTGAAAGCACACTTACAAAACACAAGAGGGTGCAATGGACTCAAAGGGCCCTTTCTATCGTGTAGGTGTTGATGTCACGTCATGTACAAGACCCCAGCCCAGCCTCCGTACACAGTCATCACGCCCCAGTGACCGTACTGGACTCTGTGTGAGTCCGTGTGTTTGCACGTGGGCCTGTGTGTGCAGCTCTGTGGTGTAGGGGCCGGGGGAAGGGAGGAGAGGAAGAATAATTTGGTGGTGGAAGTTGAGAATAAGTCATTCCTGGACATAAGTCATTTAAGGAGTAAGATTCCCAGGTTTTAAATTGACTTGGTATAACTCAGCAGTGAACACTGGCTCACTAAAAAAGCCCACTGTGAACTGAACAATATAATAAAAGAATAGTGACCTGGGAGGAGAGGGGAGAGATGCCTTCTACTCTTTGATGCTCAAAGCCACACTCACTGTGCTTGGGTCTGGTGTAGAAACTCTGCTTCCAAAGGCACCTTGAGAAACCAGGGCCTGTCCGGAACTAATACTGTCCAGCTGGGAGAAGAAGGGACTCAGTAGCTTTCTTCAAATACTGTACGGAGTTGGGAGGAATTAGATTCGTGTAACTTCGAGATACCGAACCAGGACCAAAGCATAGAACGATTCAGCCCGTAGTTACCCAACACCCACTGAGAAATGGCCATAGTTCAAGGTCATGAGCACTAAAACTTATAAATTCTTAAACGCAAATACGAGGAAAGCATGGATGGACCCTGCCCTCTGGGAGTTTACTTACGTCAGGAGAGACAGACACTAAATGTGACTGGTACTTCAATATAATTTCAACAGGATACAGATAGACATCAGAAGAGGCTGTGCTAAGCGCACAGAGGAAGGGCGCTTGAACCAGCCTGGGGGCAAGAGGAAGGTTCCAAGAAGGTGTTAGTACATGCCCAGCACATAGGGGTCACAGGATAAATATGTGTTCAGTGAGTGAAGAAACCCACGTTTGGGGCAAGTCACTGGACAGTAAGGGAAGGAGACCAGAGGGAGGAAAGCCAACTGCTGTTAGAGTTCACCTAGTTAAAGACCGAGGGCTTCCCTGGTGGCGCAGTGGTTGAGAGTCCGCCTGCCGATGCAGGGGACATGGGTTCGTGCCCCGGTCCAGGAAGATCCCATATGCCACAGAGCGGCTGGGCCCGTGAGCCGTGTCCGCTGAGCCTGCGCGTCCGGAGCCTGTGCTCTGCAACGGGAGAGGCCACAGCAGTGAGAGGCCCGTGTACCGCAGAAAAAAAAAAAAAAAGAAAGACTGAAAGGGCCCACAGAAAGCAAGTGATGTGAGGGTGCAAAGGGTGGGGTGGGGGAGATGTGAGACCTACTGAGATCTACTGAGTAGATGAAAGAACAAAGCGAAGAGATTAAAGTAAGGCTGCCGGGAGACAGAACCATGACTCCGTCACACGATGCTCTTGTCGGTCTCCCCCTAACCCTCAACATTCCCCAGTGGAATTCACTCATTTCACAACTATTCGTCGAGAGCATCCTGTGTTTCAGGCACCGTGCTAGACCCTGGGAACACCTCAAGGAATAAAAGAGACTCTGTCCCTGCTGTCATCTGGAACTTGGAGCAGCACAGAAGTAGAACCTGGAAGAAGCCTTCCGGGCAAAGCAATGAAGGTGATGAACAGTTGCTCACCTCTGTTCAAGAGGGGGGTCTTTTTTGTATTAAGTGTCACTGAATTGCAAGGAAAGTCTGTCCTCAGAAGGTTGTATAAGCAAAGGACAATGTAATGCCCCCTCTGGAGAGCAAGGAAAATATCGTATTCCTAAGCTTCTAAATTCCTGAAAAAGAATGGAAAGCTATTTAATCAATGCAGACAATATTTTTCAATTTTCAGTTCTCCTGTGACAGGTGACTGCAGAAGAGAGGGAGCCAGGTTAATGAGAAAGAGGAAACTAAAGCCAAGGGAAAAAGAGAAAGACATGGACAGAGCACGAGACCAAGAAGGAAAAGAAAAGAGACAGACACATACACGTGAAATCCAGGGAAAGCAGAGGAGAGGAAGACAGAAAGTGAGAGACAGTCACGTGCCAACAACCAGAACATCAAGACCCGTAAGGATCCAGAGAGCAACGTGCTCACGTGATCACGCAGAAACCCGGGTTCACAGACAGCACATTCGGCAGAAGAGGGGTCAGAAGGAGCCACAAGATAGAGGCCCCGACAGGAACATAAAAAGCGAAACGTGAGTTTGTGGCTCAAGAATATTCCTGCGTAAATGATAGTAAACACGTGCATGGTGCCCACTGTGTCCCAGACATTCTTTTTTTTGGGGGGGGGGCTTCTATTGTTTTATTGATTTACAATGTTGTGTTAGTTTCAGGTGTACAGCAAAGTGAATCAGTTACACATATACCTGTGTCCCATCTTTTTTAGATCTCTTCCCATACAGGCCATTACAGACTATTGAGTAGAGTTCCCTGTGCTATACTGTAGGTCCTTGTTGCTTATTTATTTTATGTATAATAGCGTGTATACGTCAATCCCAATCTCCCAATTTATCCCTTCCCCCATCCCCCCCTGGTAACCATAAAATTCTTTTCTACATCTGTGACTCTATTTCTGTCCCAGACATTCTTTGAAGCACTTTACATAGTAACTTATAAAATCCTCATCAAGGTGCCATGAGGTGAACACTATGATCATCACTACTTTTTATTCTTATTTTTCAGATGTGGAAACTGAGACACAGAGAGGCTAAGCTACTTGCCTGAGGTCACACAGCTGGTAACTGGTGACTGAGATTTGAACCTAAGTCTTAATGTCTGTGTGCCTTATTCTCTCGCTAAATGTCACCTTATTATACACAAATAAACCATAAAAGAGACACACAGAGGGAATAAAGCCACTGACACAGCCCACACAGCCACTGTCACAAGACATGTAGATAAATTCCATGACCTTCATGGGAATATACAACTCAAGATGTTTTGTAAACTGTGATTAAATATTTTTAAACTGTGCTGAATTTCCACAACTATGCAAAAAAGAATGAAACAGCATCCAATTCCCTTCCTCAGGGGCAAACCCAGCTGGATACATGTTAAAGCACTGAGGGTTGGGAACTGGGGTCCATGGAGTCAAGGCCAAGGTCAAAATTTCTGCCCAGGCAACAGACTGCTTAGGGCTGGGAACCAAAACAGAACTGCTAAGACAATGGCAGGGTCTGACACTAAAGAGGACAGATATGAACAGCCAATACCAAGAGGGTAGAGTCAGGAATCAAGTTTAGTGACATGGAACAGTGTTTAGGGTAAACTGAAGATTTCATTCATTCACAGGTATATTTATTTAGCAAATCAAGCTCTGAGTACTGTTCTCAGTACCAGGGATATAACAGAGAAAAGAGTAAATGCCCACAAAGAACTTGTAATCTAGTGGGACAGAGATGATAGCAAACAATGACAGCATCGTGACATTAGTCCTGTGACGAGGGCAGCAGAGGGTCAGGAGCTGGGATAGGCCAAGCCAGGCCTGCCGCGTACCACTGATGCCAGGCCTGCCGCGTACCACTGATGCCAGGCCTGCCGCGTACCACTGATGCGTAAGAAAAGGAACCCGGAAGGGTGAGACTGTAGGCCAATGGAACCTCCATTTGTGACAACAGCGTGAACCTTTGAGACTGGCACGCTGTCAGTGTAAGGTAGGGAGCCCACAGTTTGTGGTGTGAGCTTACTCACCGCCCAAGGGTTGTATAAACTACAAGAACTTTAGGGGCTGCTCTGAGTGGGACAATCCGCTCACCTGAATCCCCTAACCTGGTGTGTACATTTTGCTGATTCAGTAATAAAGCAAAGTGAAAGCAAGTCTAACTGAGTCCAAGTCCACATTCATGCAAAGCCAAGATCTGGGCTGACCCTGCGGACGGGAGCCCAGGGGAAGGTGTTCCATTTGAACCTGGGGCGTCAGGACTCAGCGCCCCTAGAAGAAGCAAAGTTTAAGCTGAGAACCAAAAGGTGAATAAAGGGAGCCAGGTAAGGCAAGAGAAAGAGAGGGAGGAAGACACTGAGAAACAGAAAACAGGGAGTGTGCAAGCTGGGAGAAGAGAGAACGTCGGATGTGCAAAATGTTGAAAGGAACTCTGTCTGGCCTGGTGGGTGGTGTACTAGGCGGGCAACGCTGCAGAACTGCACCATGACAAGTCTTAGAAGCAAAACGGGGCGAACAACTCAGCTTCCTCCTGTGGGAAAGGACGAGTCAGGGAAGGTCTAGTTACGGCAGCGTTACAATGAGATTTTAGGGTGTGTGCCCTGGCTTCAGTGGGGAGGACAGATGGGGGGGTTTGAATAAGCCGGTACCATCAGTTGGGAGGATACAGCAGTGACCCAGGATCGGAGATGGTCTCCAAAGATGCCCGCTACCTCCTCCTTCTCTCCCCACGCACGCGAGGTGTTCCTCACGCCAAGTAAAATCTAAAGCTCCTTCCCTTGAATCTCGGCTGAACTTTGTGACCCGTGACCGAGACAACGCAGCACAGGTGGCATCCTGGGTCATAAAAGTCCTGGGGCTTCTGCTTGAGTCTCTTGGAACATTCACTCTCTGGACAGGGAATCCAGCCACCACGCTGTAAGACGCGTAAGTCACACGCAGAGGCTCCCTTGCAGGTGCTGTAGCTGGCCGCCCGACCTGAGCTCCTACAAAAGCCAATGTCAACTGCCGGCCGTGGGAGGGAGCCATCCTGGAGGTCCAGTCCAGCCCCCCACTGGACTACAAACCATATGAAAGCCCCTGATGAAGAGTCCCCCGGTTCAGCCCAGTCAGCCAGTGGAACTGTGAGAGAATATGAAATCATTGCGTTTGTCATCAAGGTGTTTTTTTTTTTTTTTTGGACGTGCTGTGGGATCTTAGTTCCCTGACCAGGGATCGAACCCGTGCCCCCCTGCAGTGGAAGCGCAGAGTCTTACCCACTGGACTGCCAGGGAAGTCCCAAATCATCAGGTTTGGGGGCAGTTTATTAGGCAGCAACAGATAACCAGAACACCAGTTAATAACTAGGTAACAGTTAAGAGATAATTAGAGCAGCTCTATCAGTTAGGGCTCTCCAGAGAAACAGAACCAGGAGTCTATCAATACTGATGTCTGTCTGTCTACCTATCTAGATTTATTTTAGCAAATTGGCCCACACAGTCAGGGGAGTTGGCAGGTCTAAAATCGGCAGGGCAGGCGGGCAGGATGGCAACTCGGCAGGAGGTGATGCTGCAGTCTTGAAGCAGAATCTCTTCTTTTCTGGGAAACCGCACTTTTTGCCCTGAAGGACCTCAGCTGATTGGAGGAGGCCCACGCACATCGTCAAGGGTCATCGCCTTTACTTCAAGTCAACTGAGGGTAGATGTAAGCCACATGCTCACGGCAATGCCTAGACTCACATGTGATTACATAACTGGGCACTACAGCCTAGTCAAGGGGACACAGGAAATTAACCAGCCCGGTAATTCAGCCCCAAGTTTTGGTGGAGGAGAGAGAGGAGGAGACAGCTTCGCGACATGCTTAGGATGTGAAACCGTGGAAGTCTGGTGATGAACGGCAAATGGGCACTGAAGGGAAGATGTCAAGGGTGATGGGGGCCACTGGGAGGGGGCGATGCCTTCCCCGACACAGGGAGCAGCTTAAACAAAAGCAAGATGGGGGGGATGGCCTTTGCATCATGCGGTATTGTAGTAACCTGTCGTTGTTTTCACTCATCCCAGGTCTCATAAGGAGAGAATGAGATCACATGGCAGGCAGCAGTGGAATGAGAAGTTAGATTGTGAAGAAGGAGGGTTGCGAAGCCTTTGAAAACAGAAGAGAGACTCAGTCGTCTGGCTGGTCCAGAGGCCGTTCTGAATGAGCACAAAGCTATGACCAAATGAACTTGCCCAAGTCTCTCCCAGGGCCCCATCGCGGGACTGGCTCCTGACTTTCAAACATTGTTCCATTAACGTCAACAGCCAATTACGTAAGTGTGGAAAACACAAGTTCTAAAAATACAGAATCAGCTGTTAAGGTGAATGTTAAGATTCTGGAATATATTTTACTTTGCAGACCAAAAAAGAAAAAACAAAAAAAACTCCAGGTCAGAGTCATTATTACTCAATGAGTGAAGAACACGCAAAGAAGTCTTTTGTTTCTACTTCTATTTAGTTAGATATTTGGGAGGGGAAATAAAAAGGAGTAAGAAACTTTTTTTTCCTTTTTGCAGACACCGTCTGGCAATGTATTTAAGACCCTGGAGTAACACTGTGAACCCTGCAAAGACAGAGTTCTATCATTACAAGGCTGAATCGATCTCACGCGTAATTGCACCAGCGTGCTGGTCTGTGAAGCATTTCCTCAGGAAACTGTTGCCCGTATATTTTGTGTTGACACTACTTTCTTTTATAAAGGGTCCCATTATTTCATGACCTTTAAACTGACCAAGTCCTAATTGTGTGCTTCAGTGACAAGCGATGCGTGTGTCTGACAAAGGGCTCCTTCTGTGCTAGGGATGGGAGTCGCCGTCCTGCACACATGGAGGGACAGGTAGGAGGCCGGTTCTGACCATGATCATTTCTGAGCCTGACTCACATGGACAAATGGGCCACAAGCGCTCCCAGCAGCCACCACAGCGGCTCATCTCTCAGGCACTCTTCCAGGTCAGCCCCCACGGCTCACTGAGGAATTCACCATCTTCTGCTTTTTTGGCTACAGCCCCAAGCTCAGCTTCTGTGTCTGCCTGGCCTCTGGGACCTGGGCACTTATTTCCTTGCTTTTGGCCACTGGTTTCCCTCCACATCCTGACTTTTCATCTCCGCCCTCAGGCTTTGCCCAATAGATAAGGCATCCTACCCTGAACTTGCCAGGGTAGGATTAGGGTTAGCGTTACGGTTAGGGTTTTGTCCCCATTGAGGGGCTAAGTCATCTGGGGAAAGAACGGGATGCAGAACTCTGTGCACTGCCTAGAATTAGGCTGGTTAATTTTCAGGCAACTCAAAGTCATTCCTTGTTGGACCTCTGAAGCGTGTTGCCAAACATGATTTGACCGGCTGTCCTGAAAGGGAGGGACAAGCCACAGACAGCTCCTATAAAGGTAAGTCCTTTTCTACTGCAGACGATGCACAGGAAGACCGCAACCTACTATTTTTAGTAAAATATTCATTGTAAGCTAGGAAAATGATATTAAACTGACAATAATAATAATAGTGATCAAGTATTGAGACTTTAACATATAACGGACTCAATACTGAACATTCTATGTATTGAAAATTCATAAAAACTCATGAAAGAAGGTATTACTCATCTTTATCAAACTGATAAAGAGACTGGCCGGGAGAAGTGACTTAACCTAATAAGAACGATAATGATGCTACAAATGACCGACTGCCCAGGTGCCTCTTGTCCAAGGTAAAATGGTCCCTAGTGGGAACTCAGCATTCATAGGGAGATCAAATATAACATAAAATCAATGACTATGGAAAACAAACAAAAGGTCAATCAAATAAGACACATGAAGCCAATGGGAAGCTCAGTCCCAGAAACCTGAGTATACTTTCCAACTCCTGGTTTCTATACTGAGCCCTAGAAAGATTCGTGGTTCTTCCTGATGAAAGTGTTTTCCCATCAATATTTTGCACTCTCTAGAATACATGGATCACAGGTAACCAGGGCTGTAAATTAATCCCACACACAAAATTCCAATCCATACTTGTGATCAGTGTTCTGAAGGAGAATCTCATCACAGGACAGCAGCAGTGACTTCATCAGGGTGTTCAGGGAAGGCCTTCCTGAACAAGAGATGATGGATGTGGGATCTGAAAGGTTGGTGCACATGAACAGGGGCATGGGGGGCAGAAGGGACAGAGCTGTCAAGCCTCCGGGGCTGAAGCAAGTATCAGACATTTGATGAGACAGAAGACCAACGCAATGGAGCAAAAAGAGCCAGGTGGGGTGTGTGGTGCGAGGTGAGGCCGGAAAAGTAGGTAGTGGCCAGGAAATACAGGGCCTTAAGGGAGTTTAAGTCTCAGTTTTGAATGCATCCCCCCCCCCGGCCCTGCAAAACAACAACAACACTCAGCGGATTCCAAACAGGTTGGGGCAGGGGTAGGCTTGGTGGAAGTGAGTTGTGACCCCCCGTCATCACCCAATTTCCATTAAAAAAAAACCATCCAAAGAAGACGTGGTACATATATACAATGGAATACTACTTGGCCATAAAAAAGAACGAAATCATGCCATTTGCAGCCACATGGATGGACCAAGAGACTATCATACTAAGTGAAGTAAGTCAGACAGAGAAAGACAAATACTATATGATATCACTCACATGTGGAATCTAATTTTTAAAAAATGATACAAATGAACTTATTTATAAAACAGACCCACAGATTTCAAAAACAAACATACGGTTACCAAAGGGGAAAGGTGGTGGGGAGGGATAAATTAGGAGCTTGGGACTAACATACACACACCACCATATATAAGATATATAACCAACAAGGACCTACTGTAGAGCACAGGGAACTCTACTCAGTATTCTGTAATAACCTATGTGGGTAAAGAATCTGAAAAAGAATGAATATATGTATAACTGAATCATTTTGCTGTACATCCAAACCTAACACAACATTTTAAATCAACCACACTCCAATAAAACTTTGTGAAAAAGCCATCCAGCTATTGTATGGAGAACGGAGGAGAAGGGTACCAGCACGATGGACGATGACCCTTGTGAAGGTCACTGCAGTAATCCAAAGGAGAAATAGCGAAGAAGCAGAGTCCCCCCGACCATAGCCAGCCATGGAGTGTCTCCTATGCACCAGCAAAGATTCCCATATTCTAGAGAGACATTTCTAAAATACAAACAGGACTCGAGGATGGATTGATATGGGGATGAGGGGGAAGGAGCCAAAAGAACAAATGGAGCAACACAGAAACCCAGGGTGAGAATCTTTCAAGGAGCGAGGAATGGTTTCTCATTTCCAGATCCTGGTAAGAGGTGAGAGCTCAAACAAAACGGGAAGGGAAAATGCCTTTTGGATTTAGCATGTGGGGTCACTGCTGACATAGGTGAAATGTTGTCGTTAAGGATGTGGGTGGAAGACAGAGTGAGTACAGACAACTCTTTCCAGGGTTCGGTTATGCAGTGGAGAAGGGTCTTTGGGTAAGAAGTGAAATGAAAACTCAAATCAAGATGGCGGGTCAAAATACCGTGATTTTAGAATCAACTGGCTCACGATGAATATACGTTTCACACTAAAAACATAGATTGGTTTTGCTGTTGTTTTTTTTTTCCTTTTTTTATTTCTTGGCTGCCTGCAGCATGTGGGATCTTAGTTCCCCGACCAGGGATCCAACCCATGCCCCCTGCACTGGAAGCATGGAGTCAACCACTGGACCGCCAGGGAAGTCCAAAAAGTAGACTGCTTTTAAAGAATACAGTGATCTAAGAATTCCAGTGCTTCGCAGGGATTCAAAAGGCACGAAAGCATTGTTTCAGCCCCAACAGATCAGAAGAATTAAGGGCTTCAAATAGACACTACCTCTTTTGGCAATATGCTTATACCTAAATTAAAACAGAACCACCCGTGAGATTGAACTAGCCTCCCAGACCACTGGGAGAAATTCCAGCAACCCAGCGTGGATCTGTTATTAGTTTGTGGGATTATCAGGTTGGCATCACACTGAAAGATAGGATGGGAGAATTGACAGTCATCCCTGATTCAGGTTAATTCATGGTACTAAGCACACAGAGTGTTACTTTCCAATTCTTGGCTCTCTCACAAAAGTAGGACGGCAGAACGGCCTAGACATTTGGAATTAGAAAGTCAGACATTGGTGACTGTCCTTAACGAATCCAGTTAGATACAGAATGGGAGGCATGGCGTTCAAAAAATCCACCCATTCATCATTCACATCGTAACATGAATTAGTACGTCCCATGGCAGGGGTGGTCTGGCACAGAGAAAGTGGAGTTTTGAGGAAGGATGAGGGAGAAAACATTTGGGAACGTGGAAACCTGACATCCCATTGTATCTCCGGACCCTGAGGCATCGCATTGAGAAGCAAGAGAGAAATGAGGAAGGAACTGGGATAATTTACAGAAGATCAAAAAGGCGGGCTGGAAGGAAGCCCAGGCACCCGACCCAGAGCTGGGTGTTCAATACGTTTTGAAATATACAATAAATGGACAGTTTCACACACGTCACAATTTTAGCTTTACCTCAACCCACTCAAGGTTCTGCTTCATAAGCCGGCAGCCATAGGAAGATCCAAGAGGGTGTGTGATTCCCTGTTCAATGTGGGATTCACACAAGTTTCAGGTTAAGAAAGAGAACAAATAAAGACCAAATTCCATTCGCATCTCAGATGACTGAGTTTTCCCCTTATATGTGTACACTGATATTTTGACGTTTATGAAAGATCAGCTCATCTATTTGAGTAGAATATAAGTAAACCAAGGTAACTAGAATATGAAAGACTATGACTGTCAAAGCAAAGGACAGGAACTCCACTGAAATGTTAACTCAGAAGTGAAGGAGATAATGTTGAAACACTGGAAAAAGACCTCTACGTACACAGGGACACTGCACCAGTGTTTAAACAACGTAATGTACCAATGAAGATACCCCAAGCAATGTAACAGGGAGCAGAGGGCTTGAAAGGCAGGGCGGTCTAGAAGAAGACTTCTCCGACCTAGGAGCATAAAGCAATATGGTTAATACCGAGTACAACTTGGGAGAGACGTTTTTGAAATAAAATTTAGAAGATCAGTGAATCCCATGTGGTTTGATACATTTTTATGGCGACGTTTATATTCTGTAGACTAAGACAGGAACTAGTCCCTAAATGTACAGAGACAGTTTCTATTATTGAATACAGCAGGTGCAATGACATGGTGTGGTTTTGTTGCTTTTCTATATGCACAGGCAGGCTGTATGGCATGACAAATAGAAAATGATATGACAGAATATTAACACTGAAAAATGGTCTCGAGGCAGAGGAAACGAGGGAAAGAAGCTTTTTCAATCTGACAGCTGACCCAAAACACCTATCACAAAGTGCAAACATCTTGTTAAATTTTTTAAAAAATATGTATTGCTTTGAGCTGTCATCAGAGTCACCCTGCATGAATCGTAAGCAGCAGACAATTTAAAGGGTACGAGGAGGTTCAGAAAAATGAACATGGTTTTGTATAATCAAAAGAAGCCCCTGATAGAGATGACTTTTGCTTTTCTCCAAGAAATCTATGCTACGAGACAAAATGTCTGGGACTTAATAATGTTAAGTGTTGACTGAATGAAAAAAAAAAAAAGGGAGTAAGCTCACCACATGCTATCCGAAATCAAACCATAGCTATTGCTTCTGGAGACATATTTTAGAAAATAGTTGAAAACTTTGTTGGTCAAACTAAGTGTAGTTGCTCAGTTTTACGAGTTCTTGAAAAATATTGATTAAGTTATCCATCTATTTATTTGCAGAATTTATAGCCTTTCACATAGCTAAATCATCAAACATGTAAGGGTCACATAGTAAAAAAATTAACATATGTGATATGTAGTCTGTAAGTTTCTTTTGTTTAACACTGTATTTTGTCCAAGGAGCTCAAATAAAAATGAAAGCAACACATCGGCTGTTATTTTAGAAATATCAAAGAATCTACTAAGACAGCAATGGAATCTTTTATATCCAACACAAAGAAAGACAAAGTTACTTTCAAGAAATTTTAATCGAACCAAACCTGAGGGGATAATTTGAGATTTATTAAAATTGCTACCATGTAATAGTTATCTGTAACAAAGTAATCAGGTACAAAATACCTGTTTCACAAGTAATTTGAAACGCATCTCATTTGCATGAGCCTTAAAATAAACATGTGCCTTTATACAATAGCACCATTTGCTGCCGCTATGTTTTCAGTAAATACCGATAATGTTCAGTCATTTTTGTATTCAAACTCACGTCCGTGAAACACAGGGATGTCTCAAGAAATCAAATGGTATTAGAGGTTCCAAAAGAAACCCCAAACAAAATAATTGTGCGACTATTTCTGGAAAAAAAAAAAAGTGAAAGTAAAATAAAAATTAAGCTCTGTTGCTTGTATACCTGTTAGCTTTCTATAATCGATTACACAAATGAACACAGTTCTTTTAAGTTAGAAAACAATTCATGAAAGCTAATGCAGTAATAACCATGCAAGTTACCGAGGGAATCCAAGCCTGATTATTGAAGCTCAAAGATCTTCTGCCGATGCAGGGGACACGGGTTCGTGCCCCGGTCCGGGAAGATCCCACATGCCGCGGAGCGGCTGGGCCCGTGAGCCATGGCCGCTGAGCCTGCGCGTCTGGAGCCTGTGCTCCGCAACGGGAGAGGCCACAGCAGTGAGAGGCCCGCGTACCGCAAAAAAAAAAAAAGATCTTCTGCTGGGATAAAACCTGCTTACCAAAAGTTTCCAGAGCTTCACAAAAGAGTTTTCAAGGGTGAAGTAGAGGAAGACAAGGAAGAGGAGTCAGGAGCTTTTCATAACACGTTTAATTTAAATTTAAGTTATTTCGATGTTATTGTAATAGGGAAAAGCACATCTGATTCCATACTGGATCTGTTTCTTTTACTTCAACCTTTGTATTCCATTGCTCTATTGCTTTTGCTAGAGCATCACTAAAGGGATGTAAAAGTATGGCCCATCTCTAGGAACCCTGCCTCGCATGCCTGCGGCTTAAGCTAAAATACCTTTGTTTCACTCACAGGAAACATCCTGACCAGGCCCACCTGTGAGTGGCTGCAGGAAAAAATGAATTAACGCATCCCCTCCCGAGTCTGGCAGGAACCAGAAAATATTTGCAGCAATAACAGGAACTATCATCCAAACCCGGGCAAGATGGTTCTTTGGGACACCAGTCCAGCATCCTCTCAGCCTGCTGGCTTTCCAAATAAAGGCGATCGTCCTCGCTGCAACAACTCATCTCTCACTTTACTGGCCTGTTGCATGGCGAGAAGTACAAGCTTGGACTAGGTAACATTATTCTCAAACATCCAAGTGTCCTGCTCAAGCAAATGATTACCTATCCATCTCTAAACGTGACAGGGAGACAGTGTGGAAACCAATACAGACCTTCCTCCACTTACCATGAGATTACACCAGTAAACCCAACAGAAGTGTACAATACCCTAAGTCGAAAATGCACTTAATACACCTGAACTACCGAACATCCCAGCTTAGCCTCGCCTACCTCACATGTGCTCAGAACACTTATTAGATCAGCCTACAGCTGGGCAAAATCATCTACCACAAAGCCTCATTTATAATAAAGTGTTGAATATCTCCTGTAATGTATTGAATACTGTACTGAAGATGAAGAGCAGAATGGTTGTCAGCACGTGGGTTATTCACACTCGTGACCACCAGGCTGCCTGGGAGCTGCCCAGCATCACGAAATAATATCAGGTATGTATTGCTATCCTGGTGCATGGCTGTTAGCATACTGATGCCATCCAGGCCTGTTCGGTTCCTCCTGTCCTTCCAATGACCTTACCTAGGACTGCACTGGGGGTAAATCTCTTCTTTGTTGTCAAGGGCTCTGTAGTTCATAGATGTTGTTTAATCATCATTAGGTCCAGGTGGTTTCTGTGCTGTTAGTCTCCAAACAGTGGTAAAGACCTTCGTCCGCGGACATATTCCTGGCACCCGTGAGACTAGCTCGCCATCATAAATCTTGACTTAGGAATGCACTTGCTGTCTGCAAACACATACCCCCATGCCCTAGGTTAACTATAAAATTGTCCCAACTGCCCCCCGGAGATGCAGAGTACAGCTGCATATGCTCTGGATCAACGTCTGCCTGATCCTACCCTGTATGTAAGTTACCATATAAGAAACGGATCCACCGATTATACGGCGCTGCCTGCCTCATTCTTCAATCTCAAGATACCTTCTCAGTTCGGTGGACACTTTCTGTTCCCTCTGTCCTCAGACACTACAGAAAAGATCAAAATTCAAAATGTGAAGTACAGTCTCGAATGAATGCATGTTGTTTCTTCACCATTATAAAATTAAAAAATTGTTAAGCCCAACGATCGTAAATGGGGGACCATCTATAAATTCTTAAACTGAAATGCAGGTTAGATTTTCCACAAATTAGTATACGTGTACCAACTCGTGCTTGGGGAAAATAATGGTAATAGGAAAATTAATTAATGATTTTGAAAGCAGAAGGCAGACAGCTTGACATTCTTAACTTTGTACAGTTATACGTAAATGAAATTATACGCCAAGGGAGAAAAAAAGGCGGTAGGACATTTTCAGCTCTTACTCAAATCCCTCTTGAGGATCTCACAGAAATAACAATTCATAACCGAAGTCTAGAATTAATTTAATTAATTAATTTAGAATTACAAGTACGGATAAATCTGAGCTATAGCCACACCTAAACTTAACGATAATCATGCTTAGCATGGAAGGTGAAACAAACAATCAAACCCCAAAGCAAACAGAGCCTCAGGTCTGGAAGAGTTCTTAAGAAATATTTTAGTCCACTCTGGGGCTCCCAGGCTCCTTGAGAGTCTGATGAAAGTTAGGGATCTTTTCCCCAGAAACATGTGCAAAGTGTCACATACAATTTCAAGGGCTTCATGGAACCACCAATATAGATCTCAGATGTTTCCAGGTAAAGGTTGAGGAAAGTTAGGGACTCAGACCCCAGGTACAAGTTCTCAGACTCACAATTAAATTACTGAATGACATTAAGAATTTATGAAAAGAGGACAAACATTGTTAAATGGAAAAAAAATTAAGACTGCTGAGAAGATAGGCTTCTCCAGGGCCATATTTCTTACGTAACGTAGCTTTCAAACTTTCTTTTCTGGGAGAGCCCGTTTTCTCTCAACACTTTCCGTGTTTATCCCAGACCAAGGAAACATCTTCTGCATCTGGTTGTCCCAAAGTCATCTCAAACACAGCCTGCCCCAAATAGGCTTATCTTCTCAAAAGCAATTGGCCCTTGAAATCTTTCTACTTGTCACTGGCACCACTATTACCACAATCGACCAGACCCACATTTTCTCATGGGTCTCTGACTCTATTTTTCTTTCTCCTTCAATTAGAAAACTAGGAATCAATAAGCCACCAAGTCCTGCCCCTTTTTCACTCATGTTTACTACAGCTGTTTATTGGGTACCATCTAAGTGATGGTCACAGGAGACACAAAGATTAAAAACAATAAAACATGTCCTCAAGGAGCTCACAGCCAAGTGTCCTTGCCTTGTTATTTCTGTAGCTACCAGTGATGTTTTAGATCTCCGTCATATTGCAGAGTCATCTTTCTCCCACCAGCCCCTGACTGCTCTGGCTTCCTTCAGTCTACCCCCTCCCTCCTAAGGCTCTGCTGACTGAATGCATTCCCTAAAATAATAGATTCATCACGTAATTCCCTTGCTGGCGATATCCCTCCTGGGTTCCTGGTATCTACAGAAAGCCTGTGGAAGGATTCTACTCTGATAATCAGAGTCTTGTGCACCATCAGGCCGACCCCATCTACCTATGTCTCCCCTGCACCCCAAGCACCCTCTAGTACAAGTTCACTGCAACGGTGAAGCTGGTCTTGAAACTCACTCATGTTTATTCCTGGTCCCATCGCTCCTGGTCTCTCCCTCCCTTTCCGCTTGTCCTCAGAGCTACAGCTCAAGCCCTGCCTCTTTCCACAAAACGTTTCAAGAAATTACATCCCACAGCGACCGAGCACTGATATACTACGGTATTTGTATACATCACTCACTTTTACATTAAATCATAAATAGTCACACTTTTATTTCTTGTCTCTCCAAACTGTTTCAATTCCTTTGAAATCAGTAAGAAAACCCTCCATTCCCTTGTTGGTTTCCATGCATCCATTTATTTAATACATATTTACGGAGGTTCTGCTTTGTGCCTGAGGTTTGTGTTTGAGGTTCTACTTTAAGCCTGTGTAACAGGCTCAAGCCTACTGTGCTTTGATAGAGTAATCCCGAAACAAATATTTATTGATAAATAAAATGCGTGCCCTATGCTAGCAAGTAGCTTATTTATCTAAGGAAAGCTTTTAAAAGCTCTCTGATTTTGAGATCCTGTGACCACGAAGTCCCATAATCTTTAAATAGCCCCTAGGTGTCAACTTTTGGGACTTTCAACAATCAGGCTGCAGCTGGATTTAGAATATATTCACTTGCTCACATTTTTTCAGAATTTAATGTAACTTTTGTTATTCCTGCTAAAAGAATATTACCACCTTCCACTTTTCTTCAATTTGGTATAAATTGCTATAAATAAATAAAATAAAATAGAATACTATTTAGTTACTTGACATCTATAAGAAGAGGGGACATTTCTATAATGCCAGCTTTATAAATAAGCCAGAAACTCCCCAGATTTGGCCAGCTATATCGGTAAAAACTGAGGAAAGTGAATGGCTTACTGTGATTTAATTGGACAGAGTTCTGATGAGGGTTTATATAATTTAGTTCACAAATACGTCCATAAAAAGAATGTACCAATATAATACATATTCAAGTAAATAAATAAATGTCCCCATGACTGTTCTCTTGAAAGACAGCAAACAATAAGTGTTACGGTCCCAGATGTTTACTTAAATTGGCCCTGAAGGGATAGATGATTACCATGGGGTAATCATCACAGTTACAGATGCACTTTTTATACTGAGATGGTTCTAAGGGAAAAGTGGCCAATCTGCATACCAGCCATCTATACAGCATCTATCCATTATCACTGGCACCAGTGACTTTCATACGGCTTTGGATTCAAAGAGACTCCTGATTTTTAGTGCGTGCACGTGCACACACACACACACACACACACACACACAAGAGGGAAAGAAGGAAAAAAACCTTTAAAAAGAATTCTCTTTTTAACTGAGCTAGACGTTGTGCGTAAAAACGTGCAGAGATCATTCGAGGCTCAGAAGGAGGTTACCTTCTTCCAGAGAGGATTATTCCTTTTAATTTAGATATGTAGCAAGAACGTTGATTATGAGGGATTGGCTCACATGATCACGGAGGCTGACAAGTCCCACGATAGACAGTCTGCAAGCTGGAGGCTCAGGAAACCAGTGGCGTGGTTCTAGCCCAAATCCGAAGCCTGGGAACCAAGGAAGCCAGTGGTGTAAGTCCCAGGAGGAGTCCAAAGGCTGATGGCCAAGGAGAAGATGAATGTCCCAGCTCAAGCAGAGGAAGCACGTTTGCCCTTCGCCTACCTTTTTGTTCTATTCGGGACCCTCAATGGATTCAATGATGCCCCAGGATTATTTTGTTTTTATCAGGCATCTAGGCTGAGGGCAGACCTAAATCCAAGGGAGGACGGAAATGACTTCGATTGGGCTTCAGTCTTTTAGAGAACGGGTCTCTTCTAGGGTATGCTGGAAGCCCTGCTCTATGTCTCTACCTGTCCTCCATGCTTCTGCTTTTGCATCCAGCAAGTTCCTTGTGAGGGGACGCAGCTCCAAAGGCGTCTCTTCTTCACATTCTCTCTTCTTCTGGACCTTAGTCCTGGAAATTCCCCCTGCCTTGGTAGCTCTCCACTGCCCTCCAAAGAAGTGTTTCATATACTTCGTTTTGTTTGTATTATTCTCAGGAGGTTTGCCCTGAATCAGCTTTACCGCCAGAAGTGGAAGCTCCTTTATCCCGACTTTAATTGTTGGTGTCACTACTCATCTAGTCCTTCCAGCTAATTATCTGGGATTAATCCTCAATAGTTCAATACCTCCATAGGTCTCTCTTTTTTTGCCTACTCTGCACTTGTCGAAAGGTCTCTCAAAACCAGACTCTTCTGCTACTCATTGACCCTGTGATCGCTTAGGTTACAATTGCCCTTGCAACTTTCTATCAGGTCTTCCTGTCACGAGAATCTCTCAAAACTAGTCTTCGGTAGGATTGTGTCTAAGTCCATCTGAGCTGCTATCACAGAATGCTATAAACCAGGTGGCTTATAGACAACAATTTATTTTCACAGTTCTGAAGGCTGGGAGTCTAAGACCAAGGTGCTGGCAGATTCGGTGTCTGGTGAGAATCCACCTCTGGGTTCTTAGACAGCTGTCTCCTTGCTGTGTCCTCACATGATGGAAGAGGCGAGACAGCAGTACGTGGTCTCTTTTATAAGGTCGTGAATCCCATTCATGAGGGCTCCACCCTCATAACCCAATCACCTCCTACGTCCCAAAGGCCCCACCTTCGAATACCATCCTGTTGGCGATTAGATTTTTAACTTATGACTTTGGAGGGGACAAGTTCAGTCTATAGTGGACAATCTAGCATAAAATGTCCTGGAGATGAAATAGTTACACAGGAATCCCACACTCTTAACTGCCAGTTAGGAAAGACAGTGGAATCCTACAGGAGGTCATGACAACCATATGTCTACCCAGTGGAGGAAAGATGTTCATTTTCACCTTTAACCCAATCAGGAAGTTTCTCTCTCAATGGGAGCTGCCCACAACCCATCTCCAGTGGCACCAGGATCAAAGACAGCTGGTCCAATGACTCCAGCATGTACTGACTGAAGGACCCTGCATGCAGAAGAACTGGCTTCCTACAGCGAACAGAACCGAGCAGCGTTAAGAGAATCTCAGGTGAAGGCCAAGCCTCTTTAATAAGGTTTTTAGAAGAGTCGATGCTTTACGTAAATTTTGAAAACAGGAACCAGTAGAGATAAAAACATATTACCGAATTGTAATAACCTGGCACAAGACAAAACCTGTGTTGATGCAAAGCAAAGGATCAGAATGTGGCAAAGAAAAGCAGAGCAAGGTAGCCCAGGCAGGCACAGAGACACCTGGCCTGGCTGCACCCTATGTGCAGATAATAGGAGGAAGCAGTACCAGAGAACGACCCATGCATCCCCCGCAGGCCACTGTTTTGACACAATTTATTCCCGTCTGGGTGGGCTCCCAGGTATTCAAGCACAAGACCGCTCTGTAACCATCCACTGATAACCTGGTCTTGTCAGGTTGACGGCACCCCCCCTGGGTTATGACCTGCAGCATCTCATGCTCCTGAATGGTGCTGAGATTAAAAAGCTAATGAGAAAAACGGGAAGGGAATATGCAGAAAGGAACATAGTTTTTGTTCTAGAGCGTTGGGACCACAGGTGATTTCTTTTTCTTTCTCTGTTTTCCAAAATTCCTTTACACTGCTACATGTTAGTTACAAATACACGTCAAATACAAATGGTACAAAGAAGCAGCAGCATCCTCTAAAATATGATAAAAAGTACAACAAAAACCTTCCTTTTGAAGTTGGGATTTCTGTAATTAATTTCAGCAACATAATCGCAAATTTCTAGCTAAGAGCTGGGGATACAGGGCCGTGTGTCTCGTGAGAGGATCTCAGAACGAAAAGTCCCTCATGGTCGCCTGGCCCCTTCCACGCTTCTTTTTAACAGCGCATTGCTTACTTTAGCGACAAAGCGAATGTACAAAACATTTTCAAATCTCATATTATTTATGAAGAAACTTTTTACCTAAACTTCTCATGCTCTTCTGCTTGTCGCTTCCATGGACAGCTCTGGATACTAGTGACGACCTGAAGATAGTCATCCTCTGAATACCTACAAGCCAAATGTCAAGGAAATTAGAAAAGAAAGATCTCACTTATTGCTAAATGAATATGTAAGTCTTCTGAAGGACGCTTATGATCTACTCATGTTAGCCTCTAAATCTTTTCTGAAATAAGGTGATGTAGAAGGAAGTAAACATCACAGCCATTTCCAAACTTTAGGAGCATGTGATTCACAAAGAATCATGTTGATTTAGGAACACGTAATTTTCACATTCATAAGTCCAGCGGAGCATTACGAACCAACCACGACAGCACACTAATTCACATGCGTATCTTACGGCTGGTTAACAAATAAATTTATTTTTATAGACACTTACCATAAATATATAGTTTACCATCTTTTTCAGACTCTAAGTTGATAGATTTACCTTGGGATATATGGATAACATTTCCACAAAATAATCATCTTAAATTTTAATTCTGAACAGTACATTAAAAAAGCAGATTGGACCAGGTTAAAAGAGATGTATACTGGCATAAAAATCTACAGGCATAGTGGTACAGTTTGGTCAGATCCCAGTCCCTGGCAGATCTCCCTCTACCTGAAATTTCATCATTAAGTAACAACTCCCTTAAATCACAAAACAGCCTCTAGTCTTTAACGGTTATCAATTAAAATGCATATATCCTTTTGAGTGAAAAAACCCTTAAATTTCCTTTCAGTTAATAGCATAGTCATTAGTTGCCAGCTACTTGAGATCAAGGCTTTGCAATAAAAAGATAGAGTATATGTTGATGAGTGTCTGGGGAAGGGAGTAAAGAATCTTGTCAGAAAAGGACCTTCTCCACCCCCATGCAGTATAATGCAGATGCTCCAAAGTCTGTCTCTAAAAGGAGGTATTTCTTATAGGTGGGGAAGGTGGTCAACCAATCAACTCCTTTGCCCTTGAAATTTACCTACCTTTTGGGTATCTCGCCTGTCAATGTTGCCACCAAGATTAATCGAAAATATTTTCTCTTGGTTCCCGTTGGACCAGCTAAGAAAAGCTGAAAATCTTGAAAGACTTTGCAAAATACTAAAGGAGAACAAAGCAAAGAGCTACCACAGGAGAGATTAAAAATAGTTTGACTTGCACACAGGTTTCCAACCTCAACCATTTAACCTCACTCTCATGGGCCCCAAGTCTTGTCACCAAGGGACTCGAGAGATCTATACTCTAGCCCCAAAGCTTTGACTAGACGTGGCACTTCCCAGCTGGAGTGAGGATCACCTGCCTCCACATGCTGAGAGTTAATCTAAAGACCTTCTGCAAAACAGCATTAAGCTAAAAAAAAGAAAACAAAAGAAGACATGCACATTCAGCAGCCTACTCAAGGCTCTCTCAATTTCTGGCTCTTCAAGAGAGAGATGTGACATTGTGACTATCCTCTCCTGTCTGGAGAAGTCTTATCTACCGCCAAGGTGTGGTTTTTAGTCATTTGATCACCCTGGAAACAGGACAACCATCAGAGCAATGTGTGTACCAGGGTCCATCATACAAAGTAACAAAAGAATTGTCATCTCACATTTTTCACAGAACTAGAACCAATAATCCTAAAATTTATATGGAATCATAAAAGATCCAGAATTACCAAAGCAACCCTGAGGAAAAAGAACAAAGCAAGAGGCATAACCCTCCCAGACTTCAGACAATACTACAAAGCTACAGTAATCAAAACAGCATGGTATTGGCACAAAAACAGACATATGGCTCAATGGAACAGAATAGAGAGCCGAGAAATAAACCCACACACCTACAGTCAATTAATCTTCAACAAAGGAGGCAAGAATATACAATGGGAAAAAGAGAGTCTCTTCAGCAAGGGGTGTTGGGAAAGTTGGACAGCCTCATGTAAATCAATGAAGTTAGAACACACCCATTCGCCATACACAAAAGTAAACTTAAAATGGCTTAAAGACTTAAACATAGTACGTGACACTGTAAAACCCCTAGAAGAGAACATAGGGAAAACATTTTCTGACATAAATCATACCAAGGTTTTCTTAGGTCTGTCTCCCAAGGCAAGAGAAATAAAAGCAAAAATAAACAAACGGGACCTAATCAAACTTACAAGCTTTTGCACAGCAAAGGAAACCATAAACAAAATGAACCTAAGACAACCTATGGAATGGTAAAAAATATTTGCAAATGATGCAACTGACAAGGGCTTAATTTCCAAAATATACAAACAGCTCATACAACTCAACAACAAAAACCCAAATAACCCAATCGAAAAAATGGGCAGAACTAAATAGACATTTCTCCCAAGAAGACATAGAGATGGCCAATAGGCGCATGAAAAGATACTCAACATCACTAATTATTAGAGAAATGCAAATCAAGACTACAATGAGGTATCCCCTCACACCAGTCAGAATGGCCATGATTAAAAAGTCTACAAATAACAAATGCTGGACAGGGTGTGGAGAAAAAGGAACCCTCCTACACTGTTAGTGGGGATGTAAGTTGGTGCAGCCACTATGGAAAACAGTATGGAGGTTCCTCAAAAAACTAAAAATAGAGTTACCATATGATCCAGCAATCCCACTCCTGGGCATATATCCAGAAAAGACAAAAATGCTAATCTGAAAACATACATGCACCCCAATGTTCATTGCAGCACTATTCACAATAGCCAAGACATGGAAGCAACCTAAGTGTCCATCAACAGATGAATGGATAAGAAAGATGTGATTGATATATATGTATACACACACACACACACACACACACACACACACACACACAGACACACTGGAATATTACTCAGCCACGAAAGAGAATGAGATAATGCCATTTGCAGCAACATGGATGGACCTAGAGATTATCAGACTAAGTGAAGTAAGTCAGATAAAGACGAACATCATATGATATCACTTATATGTGAAATCTAAAAGAATGATACAAATCAACTTACAAGACAGAAACAGACTCACAGACATAGAAAACAAATTTATGGTTACCAAAGGGTGGGGGGGGAGAGATAAATTAGGAGTTTGTGATTAACAGATACGCACTACTTTATATAAAATAGATAAAACACAGGGAACTATATTCAACATCTTGTAATATCTATAATGTAAAAGAATCTGAAAAAGTATATGTATGTTGTATATGTATATATGTATATACCTGAATCACTTTGCTGTAAACCTGAAACTAACACAACATTGTAAATCAACTACATTTCAATTAAAAAATTTTAAAAGTTATAAAAGAGTTATTGTCTCACAAAGCTCAACTAAAGAGAAATGGAAAGGGAAGGGCCAAATACAAATATCTAATTAAACCAATGAGAACTGCAACTGTATCTTAAGTCATCAAAATAAAACATATCATGAAAAGTACAGTAAATGAGAAATTATTATCCTATCATAAAAACCAAATGTGTCAGAGTCTAAAGTTTTGTTTAAATTTCATTTATTAAATTAAAAAGAAATTAAATTTCTCATGATGTATAATAAAATAAGATTAGTGAATTTGAAGACACAGCAATAGAAACTTAAAAATGAAACATAAAGGGGAAAAAAGGTTGAATGAAAAAGCTGTAGAGAATCATTCAGCTGTGAGCCAACCTCAAGGGGCCTAAATGAGAAATTATGGTCCTAGAAAGAGAGAAGAAACCAAAAAAATTTTGAAAAAATTATGGTGGCAAATTTTCCAAATTCAAGGAAAACTGTAAACCGACAGATCCAAGAGGCTCAACAAACCCAAAGCACAGGAAACATGAAGAAAACTACACCAAGGCACATAATAAAAAAAATTCTTTAAACCAGTGATAAAGAGAAAATCTTAAAAGAGGAAAAAGACACATTATGTACACAGAGATAAAGATAAGAATTACAGCACACTTGCCAGAAACAATGCAAGTCAGAGGCAGTGGAACAATGTCATTAAAATACAGTACAGGATTTGGCAGGACTGTCGATCTAGGATTCGAGAGTGAGCAAACCTTTTAAACAATGAAGGTAAAATAAGGACTTTTTCAGGTATAAAAAGGCTAAAGGAATTCATACCAGCAAATCTGCAGTACCAGGATGCCATCCAGAATATGTAAAGAACTCAAAGTTCAATAAGGCAAACAGCCCAGTTAAAAGCTGGGCCAAAGATTTGAACAGACACTTCACCACAGATGATAAACAGGTCGCAAATCAACCCATGAAAAGATGCTCAACAACATCAGCTACTAGGGAACTGCAAACTAAGATCACAATTATATACTACTATGCAGCCACTAGAGTGGCTAAAACTGAAAAGCCAGACCACACTAAGTTCGGCAAGGAGCAGAGTGAGTGGGACTCTCCTACACTACTGGTGCGAACGAAAATCTACAACTCCTTCCGAAAACCACCGGGTAATTTCTTCAAAGGGTAAACCTACATATACCCCATGCAACCCAGCCGTTCCATGGCTAGGTATTCCAAGAGAAATGCAAACGCACAGCCGCCAAAAGACTTGTATGGCAGCTTTATTTGTAACAGCCCCAAATAACTATCATGTGAACCTCCATGAGAGGTGAATGGATGAACAGATGGTGGCATCTACTTACAAAGGATGGAAAAAGATAGACAAAAAAAGAGTACACAACGTAGATTCCATTCCAGAAAATGAAAACTAGCCTACAGTGACAGAGAGCCCGTGAGGAGCTGCCTGGAAATGGGGGCTGGCACAAGAGGGGCAGCAGTGGTAGAGAGGAACGGATGACAAAAAAGCATGAGAAACCTTTGGTGGGTGATGGACGTCTTCCTAATCCTGACTGGAGTAATGGTACACACATATGCCAAGACTCCTCACACTGCACACTTAAGTTACAGTATATTGTACATCATTTACCCCTTAAAAAACTTTTAAAATGTTCATATTGAGCTAAAAAGTTGTATTTTCCATGGTGATATAAATACGATAATGAGCATTATACATCGGCCATTGTTGAGGACCAAATATCTAAAATTCAAAATTCTAGTCACACTGAACCTACAGTATATTTAAATGAATATGCTTTTTTTTTTTTTTTTTGCGGTACGTGGGCCTCTCACTGCTGTGACCTCTCCCGTTGTGGAGCACAGGCTCCGGACACGCAGGCCCAGCAGCCATGGTTCACAGGCCTAGCCGCTCCGCGGCATGTGGGATCTTCCCGGACCGGGGCACGAACCCGTGTCCCCTGCATCGGCAGGCGGACTCCCAACCACTGCACCACCAGGGAAGCCCTGATAAAGAACTGAGAAGTTGCTACTTCCTATGTGTTCTCAGAGTCCTTAGACCAATACTTCTATAATAGCCTTTCTCACATCGAATTTCATTCCGTGTTTACACATTGGCTGCCTTTCTAGACTATGCCTTTCCCCACAGGACCTCGATGGCTAAGCATTTCTAGACTAACACAATCCCAGATCAAGCTGATTATTCTTGTTAACCCAGGAAATACGTGTGTAATTTAATTATAAATACAAAATGTAATGAGGTCATACACTACTGTAAGTTCAAAGCAATATTTCCTCACTCCACAGATTATGGCTTCTACGCAGTAACACTCCCCAGTGCTGACGTGCACTCCCTTGACCTGTTCACAACTCACCTACCCCTATATTAAAGCCTACCCCTTCCTCAGTATATTGCCTGAAGAGCCTCAGATTAGAGCTCAGTAGCTAGTCAGTCACTTCAGCCAGTCCATTAACCCAACTCATCCTTCCTACTTTCCCAGTTTCTTTTCTTTTCTTTTTGTTTTTTTAATAAATTTATTTATTTATTTATTTTTGGCTGCACTGGGTCTTTGTTGCTGTGTGCGGGCTTCCTCTACCTGCGGCAAGCGTGGGCTACTCTTCGCTGTGGTGCGCGGGCTTCTCATTGCGGTGGCTTCTCCTGTTGAGGAGCATGGGCTTTTGGCGTGTGGGCTTCACTAGTTGTGGCACGCGGGCTCAGTAGTTGTGGCACACGGGCTCAGTAGTTGTGGCACACGGTCTTAGTTGCTCCGTGGCATGTGGGATCTTCCTGGACCAGGGCTCAAACCCGTGTCCTCTGCATTGGCAGGCGGATTCTTAACCACTGTGCCACCAGGGAAGCCCCCCAATTTCTTAGCATGAAATAAAATGAGTGTGCACGTGTGCGTATCTGGTTACACTTTTACCCTTTTTGCAATGATTAACCCATGACTGCCTCCATCTTCGACTCTGAACTCCCTCAATCGTGATCAATGCAGAATTTGCTGAGATTTCACACAGGAAATAGAGGAAAGGGGTTATGCTGTGAGAGATCTAACCTGTGCAACTTTTAAAAGCAAAAAACACAGTAAATCCTTATCTCATTTTGGCCAACTCTTGGACTTGAGAGTAAGCTCTTTTCTCAACTCTCTTTGCTGCCGCAGGATGGGTGTGGGGAACCTCTCTTCCTAGCTCCATACTTTCTTTCTCATTATTGTGCTGGAGCTGGCTCACACAAGCTTGGAAGAACTGCCTGGTGCGTGTCCAGCAACGTTGTGAGCAGGTTGAACCACTGGTAGCTTGAAATCAGGCAAGGTGGGACAATTTACATCACTGGAAGCAGCAAATGTGACAAGTCAGGGCATTCTCCACAAGCTAGTTGTTAAACGTGAGCACACCACTGCCCCTATCCTTCTCCACCCGTTCCACAACCTGTGAGACTGGCTCAGAACTTTCCAGTCTTCCCCCCAGTCTGAGCCTTATGGAGGCTGGCCAAGAAGGCCAGGTAAGAGTTTGCTGCCACACCTGACTCATCAAGAAAACTGATTCAGAGGGGTCCTAAGCCTCAGTGAAACAAAACTATCATATTAGATGCAAGAAGCAACTACAAGCTTGGGAAATTACAGATGACTTTATTTCTCCAAAGGTTTTAAGCACTCTTATGTATATTATACTTTAACTTTGGCGTACTTGAAAAGCAGAGTTCGTGTCATTTTGACAATCATCCTTCCCATTATATCAAGCTTAGTCTAGAACATTAAAATTATCACCCACTTCCAGTTAGAATAAAAGTTCATTGTAAAGTATGTCTAGTCTTAAAAACGTTTTGTTTTCAGGACGTATGTCTCCCAACAAATTGTAGCTGGCTCCAATGTAACTTAATATTGAAAGACGCCAATCATAATGTATCTGATTTTACTAGTAAGTTAGCTGCATAGAAGGGCTTTTGACTTTAGAGTCCCTGATACTTAAAACCAAGTCAAACACATTACAGCAGACATATGTATCAATATTTTAAAAGGAGAAATACTCCTGGCCATTTTATAATCAGAAGACAGTACTCAAGCTACTTACTTCCTGGAGTTGCTATGTTCAAAGAATCTTTTTTTATGTCTAGAAATGAAGCATTATCCTCTGGTATTACAAAGGGGAAGACTAAAGAATAAGGAAAGTTAATGAGAGTTTTTTCCCCTATATGCTGGTCCTTTTCTACTGAACAATAAATCACCAACCAGCTTTTTGAGATAATTAAGACTACCACAGCACCATCATGATTTGTAAGGTGGAAGCATGGCTAGAGAAGGAAAAATCCCATGGATGCTACGAGTGTGGGCCAATTTGTGAAACAAACGTGCCTCTATAGAATTTTCCTGTTGAGTAAAATGCTCTGAATCACATCATACATTCTGCAAATTTACAGTTACAGTTGGTTTTCAATTGCAAAGTATGGTCTTCACCCCAAAATTGTGAGAGGCAGCCACCCCTATGATATCACCCCCATTTTTATGGATGACAAAACTAAAAGTTCTGAGAAGATAAACAGCTTGCTCAATGTTGTACTGTAAGCAGATGAACTAAGAATTCAACTCACATCCTTTAATTCACACTCTGGCTCTCTTTCCAATATATCATGCTGCATCTCATCTATTTTCAGAATGAAACTGAAAATCAGTCCCATCAGAAGTATTTTCTGGTACTAAGACATATAATAAATCATACTAAATAATGCAGCAAGTTATTTTCAAAAGAATAAATAATATCTATTTCAGTCATTATTAGTAATACTCAAAATGAGGTACAGATTATAAATAACATATAAAAATGATACTAGGTAAATATAATATTAAAATTTAAAATATTTTTCTAAGACAAATACTGTATGATATCACTTACAGGTGGAATCTAAAAAAAACAAAAAAGAAACAAAAAAGAAACAGATTCACAGCTATAGAGAACACACTAGTAGCTACCAGTGAGGAGAGGGAAGGGGGAAAGACAAGACAGGGGTAGAGAATTAAGAGGTACAAACTACTGTGTATAAAATAAATAAGCTATGAAAATATATTGTACAGCACAGGGAATATAGCCACTCTTTTATAATAACTATAACTGGAGCATAACCTTTAAAAATTGTGAACCACTACATTGTACACCTGAAACTAACATAATATTTTAAATCAACTATACCTCAATAAAGAATAATAATAAAATGTTTTGCTAGAGACGTCTCTTTGGAGATGAAGACCCACATGCTATGACCAGTTTTATTTCAATTAAGATATAAACAGGACTTTTCAAAAGGCACAATTTATGGTTAGTTAACTTAACCATTAAATATTTATTGGGTACTTATTAGATGCCTAGACCTTATCTTGAAGATATTCATTTATCAGTCCTATGTAAACAGCTGAGGTACTGATTTAGTTTCCTATAACATCTCTTCATTGTGAAAGCCAAACCTTGTCTACTGAAATGGGTGGAGACACCCCAATAATATTAAGTCAGTAGGCTTCTAAGTGGTATCCTGTGTAGATCAAACAGTTTTTTGTAATTAGTTTCTATAAAACCCCTGAAGAGCTCAGGTCTACATGGAAATAAATTCTGCAAGTCAATACAGCGGTATAAGATTTTCAGTCAGTACAGCCAATCATTTCCAGTGGGCAATACTTTTTAAAGGAATGGCTGATCTGAGAAAATATTTGAAGAGATTATAGTTGAAAACTTCCCTAATATGTGAAAGGAAATAGTCACTCAAGTCAGGAAGTGCAGAGAATCCCATACAGGATAAATCCAAGGAGAAACACGCCAAGACACATATTAATCAAACTATCAAAAATTAAATACAAAGAAAAAATATTAAAAACAGCAAGGGAAAAGTAACAAATAACATACAAGAGAATCCCCATAAGGTTAACAGCTGATCTTTCAGTAGAAACTCTGCAAGCCAGAAGGGAGTGGCAGGACATATTTAAAGTGATGAAAGGGAAAAACCTACAACCAAGATTACTCTACCCAGCAAGGATCTCATTCAGATTCAATGGAGAAATTAAAACCTTTACAGACAAGCAAAAGCTAACAGAGTTCAGCATCACCAAACCAGCTTTACAACAAATGCTAAAGGAACTTCTCTAGGCAGGAAACATAAGAGAAAGGAAAAGACCTACAAAAATAAAACCAAAACAATTAAGAAAATGGTAATAGGAACATACATATTGACAATTACCTTAAATGTAAATGGATTAAATGCTTCAACCAAATGACATAGACTGGCTGAATGGATCCCAAACCAAGACCTGTATATCTGCTGTCTACAAGAGACCCACTTCAGACCTAGGGACACATACAGACTGAAAGTGAGGGGATGGAAAAAGATATTCCATGCAAATGGAAATCAAAAGAAAGGTGGAGTAGCAATTCTCATACCAGAGAAAACAGACTTTAAAATAAAGACTATTACAAGAGACAAAGAAGGACATTACATAATGATCAAGGGATAAATTCAAGAAGAAGATATAACAACTGTTAACATTTATGCACCCAACATAGGAGCACCTCAATAGGTAAGGCAAATGCTAAAGGAATGGCTGATGAATGTGTGACAGCCAAAAAAGAGAAATATGTAGCAAGCAGGCTGAACTGAGATACACATGGTACTGACTTACTGACATTTCAACCACTAGAAGCAGGAGAATTCTATTTACATCGTTTTTAACTCTGTGTGATGGTAACTTCTAATTAGAATACTGTGATTATTGTCACTTGGCATAGGAGAAAGGGATTCAAACTTTTATTCTCTGCATACCTTTTAGCGTCCCTCAGACAAGTTAAGTATTCCAAAACAGCTTTAGGAATGAATTCCTAAAGATGCCAATGTTCTTCTTCACAGCGCCACTGAAATCTCCAAATTGCCACATTTGAAAAAGTCAGATATTGATTGTTTTTTTTAAAGAACACTTTCTCTGTCCTGGATCATTAACTTTTGGGGTTTGGACAGTAATTGTATGTTTAAGACACGTGCTAGCAAATACTGCAAGCAGTGACTAACTTTAGCCAACCAAGAGGGAAAGGGGTATCTATTTACAAAGGGGTGGGACGTGGTAAAGGAAAGGCTACATGGATTGGTGAAGCACACTAAGGCTACGATAGGGGTAGAGGAGGAAAGCTCTTACCACCCTAAGTCCATACACTAGCCAGAAAGAGCTATGGCTAGAGGTGCAGAAGAAGGTCACAGGACTGCAGAGGTGGCCTTTGGTAGAAGATGAAGTCATCCCTAAACCGCTCCCACAGAGAGGGATCCAGGGGAATAAATACCCCAAACTTTCTCTCTTCCCATTTTTTACTCTCATACCAATGACTTCCAGAAAGTGACCCTGACCAGAAGCCAAAAGTTATGAGACTCCAACTAAGGTAGCGCAAGGAAATCAGCCTCCTGGAGCACGCAGCAAGAATGAAAAAGGTAGAGAGTGGATCTGGAAGGTGAAATAGGAATACATAGCATAAGTGGAAAGCTATTCATGGTGCTATTCATCAGAATTATTTGGGGGTAACAATTTACTTCACTGGACTAATTTGATAGAATGCCAAAGTCAAGCAGTACCTCACAGTCCAACAAAAAATATCATTTTAAGAAGCAACCTAAACGTCCATCAACAGATGAATGGATAAAGAAGATGTGGCACATATATACAATGGAATACTACTCAGCCATAAAAAGGAAGGAAATTGAGTTACGTGTAATGAGGTCGATGGACCTAGAGTCTGTCATACAGAGTGAAGTAAGTCAGAAAGAGAAAAACAAATACTGTATGCTAATGCACATATATGGAATCTAAAAAAAACCCCAAAAAACAGTACTGATGAACCTAGTGGCAGGGCAGGAATAAAGACGCAGATGTAGAGAATGGACTTGAGGACATAGGGAGGGGGTAAGGGTAAGCTGGGACGAAGTGAGAGAGTGGCGTGGACATATACACACTACCAAATGTAAATAGACAGCTAGTGGGAAGCAGCTGCATAGCACAGGGAGATCAGCTCGGTGCTTTGTGACCACCTAGAGGGGTGGGATAAGGGAGGGTGGGAGGGGACGCAAGAGGGAGGGGATATGGGGATATATTTGTACATATAGCTGATTCACACTGCTGTACAGCAGAAACTAACACAACATTGTAAAGCAATTATACTCCAATAAAGATATTTTTTTAAAAAAGTATCCCCTTCACAAATATCTGCAACATGCAAATACATCACCAGGATGGAAAGAATGAATAAACAAGGACTGAGGCTGCTATTGAAGATTCCCGCGTTTTCCCTCACAACACTACTGCTGTATAATTTCTGAAGATGAAAGAAAGATGACCCACTTTTCAAGTTTATGGAAAGAAATCTCCACTTATGATATCCAGAGTTGAAAATAACCGTTTAGTGATCTTATACTATCAATTTTTAGAACTAGGATCCTATATGTTGCAAGGAATCAGAAAGAACCAATAAATTGAGTGTTCTCCATCTCTTAAAGAGTAACATTATATAGTTAGAGTGAGTTACAAGAGTGAAGGAGCTAGCATGGATATTACACCTGGTAAGATTTTTAAACCATATATGAATGGCTATGAACCTTTTGCCTTTTAAATTCTTCTGACTCACATAAGCAGAGTTGATCTCTTTCTCCCATGTCCTTTGCACCACCCTAAATCCACTAAATATCTCTATAGCACTTACCTTTTGTTTTCATGTATTTACTCAATAAGTACTTCCTGGGCATCTGTTACGTGCAAGATATTGTTCTAGAGACCAATAATAAAAATAGTGAACAAAATAAATTTTCTTAAAAAAATCCACATTCTCATGAAATTTATATTGTAATAGGGGATTATGGACAATAAACCCAATGTATGGGTTGAACTGTGTTCCCCCGAACTCATACGTTGAAACCCTAATCCCCAGTACCTCAGAATATGACTATATTTGGAAATAAGGCCTTTAAATAGGGGATTAAATTGAAATGAGACCATTAGGGTGGGCCGAGTCCAATCTACTGGGATTCTTATAAGAAAAGGAAGTTTTTATTTACAGAGAGATACCAGGAGGCTGGCCTACATACAGAAAAGACCATACATACGGAAAAGACCATGTATGTACGCTTCATACATACAGCAAGAAGGCAAGGAGAGAGACTTGGTTTTGGTTTCAGAGAAACCAAACCTGCTGACACCTCGGTCTTAGACTTCTAGAACTGTGAGTAAATAAATTTTTGTTGTTTAAGCCACCTAGTCTACGGTAATTTGTTATGGCAGCCCTAAGAAACTGTACATCAAATAATACATAAATTAAAATCATGTTGAAGTATAATGTACTTATAGTACTGTGAAGAAAAATAAAGCAGGAATAGAGGGAAAGAAAGTATGTGAAATAGGGCTGCAATCTAAGTGGGGTGGTCAGGGAAGATCTCCCTGGGAGGTAAGAGTTGGGCAGAGACTTGAAGAAAGGGATTAAGTAAGCAATACACATATGGGGGTTTCGGAACGTGAAGAACATTCTATGCAAAGGGAAGGACAAGTGTGAAGGCCAGAGACAGAGGCAGGCACGGTGTGCTTGAGGAACAGCAGGATGGTCAGGTTGGTTGGAAATCACACACGAGTCACTCAGGAATCCACTCATGAGGGTGGCAGGAGATGAGGCCAGAAAGGTCGCAGGAAATCTGATGGTAGAGGCCTTGCTAGTCAAAGTGTGGACCTCAGACTGGCAGTATTGGCATCACATAGAAAGATTATTAGAAATGCAGATTCTCGGGCCCTGCCTCACACCTACAGAATCAGACTCTGTCTTAAAATAAAATCCTCAAAAGATTTGCAGACCTGTTGAAGTTTTTAACAGCTTCACTGAGGTATAATTAGTATGCCATACAGCTCACCCATTTAAAGCAGAGAAGTCAGTGGGTTTTAGAGTATTCGCAGATATGTGCAACCATCACTACAGTCAATTTTGGAACGTTTTTACCATCTCAAAAAGACGTCTTGTACACTTTAGCTATCACCTCCTGCATATCCCATAAACGCTGGCCTACTGTGTCTTCATTTTCATCCATCTCGAAGTATTTTCTGCTTTCCCTTTCTATTGCTTCTTCGACCCACTGCACAGTTAAGAGTATGTTGTTTAATTTCTACAGATTTGTGAGTTTCTCAATTATTTTTCCTGAATATTCATCTTAAATTTCATTAAAATGCGGTCACACAACATACTTGGTGTTAGTTCTATTCTTTAAATGTATTGAGGTTTGTTTTATAACCTAGCATATGATTTACCCTGGACAATGTTTTGTGTGCACTTGAGAAGAATGTACATTCTGTTGATGGGTGGTGTACTCTATAGATGTCTGTTAAGTCTAGCTGGTTTATAGTGTTGTTCAATTCTACTATTTCCTTGTTGATCTTCTGTCTGGTGGTGTATCCACTACTGAAAATAGAGTATTTAAAATCTCCAATTATTGCTGAATTATTTATTCCCTTTGTCAGTTTTTCCTTTGTGTACTTTGGTGCTCTGTTATTAGATGTATATGTGTTTATAACTGTTATATCTTCCTGCTGGATTGACCCTTTCATGATGATAGGATCTGCTTTATTTCTACTAACACTTTTTGTTTTAAAAGTTTATTTATTTTAATATCAATATATCCACTCAAGCTTTCTTGTGGTTGCTGTTTGCAAGATATACATTTAAAAATCCTTTTACTTGCAATCTGTGTGTGTATTTGAATCCAAAAATGTATCTTCTGTAGATAGCATAGTTTGATCATGCTTTTTAATCCAGTCTGACAGTCTCTGCCATTTGATTGAATGGTTTAGTCCACTCATATTTAATGTTATTACTGATACAGTTACATTTACCTCTGCCATTTTACTTTTGTTTTTTTATGTCTCGTGTATTTTTTTTGTTCCCCTATTCCTCCTTTACAGCTTTCCTATGCCTTAAGTGAATTTTTCTAATGTACCATTTTGACATCTTTAATAATTTTAACTATATTTTTAGTGGTTGCTCTAGGGTTTACCACACACATCTTATCAGAATCAGCTTTCAGTTTATACTAGCTTAATTGCTCTAATATATAAAAATATTACTCTTATATCAGTCTCTCCCCTTTTTCTTCTTTTTGTGGAATTTTTGTTATACAATATTACATCTATTAATGTTATAAACCCAATTACACATTGTTATAATTATTACTTTACCATTTGTAGTCATTTCCTTAGCCTGATGCAACTCTGCTCCCACCCATAACAGCTCCTTTGTGCTGGCAAATATATTACATGTATATTTGAGAAGTGCTCTAAGGACCTTGTAGTAGGCTGCTTTAAGAATTTTGTCTTTTATTTTGAGTGAAATGCGAAAACATTAGAACAGAAAAGTGACCTGGTCTGACTTACATTTAGAAAGGTTCCCACTGTCTACTTCATTGAGAAGAGTCTCTAGGAGAGCAGGGGTGAAAGCCGGAAGAGCAATTTAGAGAAGTTGGCCACAACCCAGGAGTGGAATAAAGATGGCGCGGTCCAGGCTGGAAGTGATAGAGTGAGTAAGAAATGATCAGCTTCTGGGTATGACTTCAAGGTGGCCAGTGAGATTTAATGACAGACAATGGGATGGATAAAAAGAAAGGCGTCAAGGATAACTCCAAGCATTTAGATCTGAGCACTGGAAAAATAGACTTGCCATTAACTGAAATGGAGAACAGTGCTGAAGTACAAAGTTCGGGGGGTGGATCCAGGAGATCCTGTGAGGTTTATAAGGATCACAAGATTCCTTATGAGTACCCCAGGGAGGTGATCACTGGGCAGAGGTCATAGAAACCTGGAAAGAGGTCTAGGCCGGAAATACAAACTTGGGAATCATCAGTATGTAGACGGTATTTAAATCCATGAGACTAAATGAGGCCCCTGAGGTCTGAGGATGAAAAGAAATGAGGTCTGAAGACTGAGCGCTGGAACACTCCAGTGTCAAAAGTGAGGGGAGATGCGGAGGAATCTACAAAGACTGAGAAGGAGAAACTAAAGTATTGTAACTATCTGACTTGTTTTTTTGTTGCGTTGGTTTTGTTTTCTTTTCTATTTTTCGGCCGCGCTGCGTGGCATGCAGGATCTTAGTTCCCCGATCGATCTGGGATCAGACCCGCGGCCGCTGCAGTAGAAGTGCTGCGTCTTAACCACTGGACCGCCAGGGAAGTCCCTGACTTTCTTAATATACTGCAAGCTGTTAAAAGAGTAGAAATAATTTCTTTATCATTGTGTTCCTTAAGCAAGAGTTCTCAACCCGTTCTCAACCACGCATCCTTTGAAAAAGCTCCCAGGGAGTATGATACACACCTCCAGGTTGAGAATAACTGTCTCTGTGCCTTTCATAGTGCTGGACACAGAGAAGTTGCTGTGTGTTTCTGAAACTGAAAATTAATATATGATCAGAACGTAAAAACACCCAAAGGTTT
The DNA here is from genome assembly GCF_964374135.1 of Grampus griseus. NCBI lineage: Eukaryota > Metazoa > Chordata > Mammalia > Artiodactyla > Delphinidae > Grampus > Grampus griseus. Next base: position 172,023,630 of record NC_139018.1, read on the forward strand.
CAGATATTGGTTTTGAACTATGACAATAATTAGCCATCTTCCGTGATCTTACCAAGAAAAGCCATCCTGGTCCCCGAGTTACAATCAGGGTGCAGCGGTTGCTGTACACGATAAAGCTACCTGTGTATATTTACATTACGGATGTTTAAGTAAAATAAGGAACAAAAAGTGAGGAAAGTATATGGTATGTTGGAGGAAGATTGCTTTTAAGTAGCTTCGCATTTTAAAGTCAAATGCCTTTCTCTTCCTGTACTTGTGACTTGTAATTCTGTTCTCATTAAGGTTGGAACCATACACTAGTGACAAAAAAACAGTCAGAATGTCATCCAAGCCCTGGCTCTGCCTTTTCTAACTGTCTGATGTTCTGCAAGCCATTTAACCCTCCGACTTCATCTCTTTCACTCGTGGAGTTAGAATAACAAAAGCTATTCTGAAGAAATACTGCAAAGACTGTAGATATACTTAAATTATCTTGCATACAGTAGGTCCACAAAAATGGTAGTTGTTATTACCACTATTGATAATTTTGGTAATCATAATAATTGTCATTATGATAAAAATATAATATCATAAAGATTGTGAATTGAGCAGTCAATTAGTTATCCGTGGTTATGTGAAAAATTATGAAAAAAATTAGTGGCTTAGTTGTTTTACAACAATAAACTATTACTGCACAGTTTCTGTAGGTCAGGAATTCATGAGTAGCTTAGCAGGATAGTTCTGGCCCAGCAGCTCATTAGGATGTAAAGTCAAGATGTTGGTCGGGGCTGGAGTATCTACTTCCAAGGAGCTTCACTGACATAGGCGGTGCTGCTGTTGGTGGGAGATCTTAGTTCCTTGCCACGTGGACCTCTCAGTGTCCCCATGACATGACAGCTGGCTTCCCCCACAGCGAGCAATCCAACAGCAGGCAAGGCAGAACTATCAAATCCTTTTATGACCTGGCCTTGAAATCCCACATCGTTATTTCTGCGATATCGTATTGTTTACACAGGGCAGCCCTATTCAGTGAGGCAGGGGAGAAGCAAGTAAATACCAGGAGGAAATGATCATTGGGTGCCACCTTGGAAGTCTGGTTATCACAGATAGTAAAGAAACAATACCTTTAACGTATTTGAAAGTGGTGGGCAAAAGTATCAATGACAGATTTGCTTTCCTTCTCCATCCCACTTCTAAAATTGGAAAGAATGCCTAATGTGAATACATAATCAAGACTGCAGTATAGGGGCTTCCCTGGTGGCGCAGTGGTTGAGAGTCTGCCTGCCGATGCAGGGGACGCGGGTTCGTGCCCCGGTCCGGGAAGATCCCACATGCCGCGGAGCGGCTGGGCCCGTGAGCCATGGCCGCTGAGCCTGCGCGTCCGTCCAGAGCCTGTGCTCCGCAACGGGAGAGGCCACAACAGTGAGAGGCCCACGTACCGCAAAAAAAAAAAAAAAAAAAAGACTGCAGTATAACGAGAAAGTCAGTGTTTCAGTTTTCCTCTGAGGGAAAAGTCGGTTTTGTTTCCACCAACAAACACTTATAATCAAGTAATTCACGATTCCAATCTTCAGCATGGTAACAAACGATACTAAGCAACTCTTGCCACGTATTAACTAAGCAATTCAGACTAGAATTCCTCCAGTTACCTTCTAGCATCAACAACCACACACAAAATATTTTATTTCCCACCTTGTCTTTAACTGGTTGCCTGACTCTGAACAAGGCATGATCCCACTTTTATCTTTAAACTGAGGAAATTAGATTTTTTATAAAAACAAAACTTACACATAAAAAAGTATACAGATTAGAAGAATTTAAGAGACTATTCCTTCAAGCTCTTAAATTGTATGATGGTTTATTTCTTATGTATTCTTTGAGGCACAGAATGATGGCTAAACCACCTTTTGACAGACTTGACACAACTGCAAAAAAAAAAAACTTTTCAGAGACTTCTATCATAGCCTCGATGTTAGCTCACCTGCCCCAACTTAAAAGTTTATACGAGCAAACACAGCCACTCCTTTGGTTACCAAGAGATACATCACAAGATATTAAGAACATACCAAGTTGGTATGAACGGCTGTTTTGTGTTAACTTCTTCTTTCTGACCTCAATACCAAGGAAAGGAAGTAGGGCTAGATTTTAAGGGCTAGTCCTTAAAAGCTGACCACAAAAGGCAAGTTAAAGGGTCAGAGATGAAAAGACAGACAAAACTGTGGGTATCTCTTTAAGAAGCAAAGAAAGCACCATAGATTTAAAGCTAGGTGAACAAGTCATACATCACTCTATGCCGAGAAAATCTTGTAAATGACCACAAGCTGTTTTTCCTGACAGACAAGTGAAAACTTAGGAATACTTGCTTTGTTAACAGGCTATCAAGTGGTATGTTCAGAGTCAGGTTTTTTGAAGCCTGATCTGCCATAATTTATACTTCTTCTTTTCAAGCTGCAATTCAGGTCATGCTGTGCTCTCTGAGATAATAAACAGGAAGAACGCTTGGGGCCAGCCTTCAATTCACTTTGCCTTTCATCCTGCAAAACAGAGCCTTCGAACAGACATCTTTAGGATGCCCCATTAAGATGATCCTTTCAGAAAATTCTCTTGTTCTCAGTAATTTTAAATGGTACGGCATGAAGTAGCTCATCAGACACACACACTCACCAAGCAGTGTATGGTTCAAGCCACACCCAGCCTATGCAAGCCTGGCTTCCAAACCTTAATTCTGAGAATCTGAATCTTACCAAGAAAAGCTATTTGAACACAAGCAACTTTTTCATGCCCCGGTGATTGCGCAGGAAGTTACAGGGCAGTGGCTTACACTCTGTCCCTAAGAAGAGCTCTAAATAGCTCCTTTCCCTAGAAGTACTATTTAAACTACTCAAGTGTTCAGAAGATATAAGAGATTGCGGTTGTTTAAGAAAAATGTTTCCTTCCATCTTTAAGGAAGACTGAAGGGCCTAGGGTCAACAGAATGATGGGAACGGCAGAGCTATTTAGTACATATGGCGCAGAAATATCTGGTTGACGTCACTGATCGGCGCTCCGTTTCCATAGCATAGCTGTTGCTGTAAGCGGCATCCCAGCCAGAAACTACCTCCCCCACGCCAAGCACGCGCCAGCTCCACTCACGTTCTATTGGCCAAGCCCAGTCACATGACCCGAAACATCTAGGTAGGCTAGTTCCAGCCAGTGGAACGTGAATGGAAGTGATGTGTGTCCACTCCAAGCTGGGTGTGCTTTCTCCATAGCATCCTCTCCTTCAGCAGCAACCCTGGGGTCACCTGTTGAAGATGCCTGCATCATAGGATGGAAAGAGCCAGAATCCCTGAGTCAGTACTCAGAGGACAGTTGCCTGACCAGGAAGGAACATCTATACTGAATGCTGCATGAGAGAGAATACAAGATTGTGTTATGACACTGCGTTAGGGGAGATTTTGTTGGAGTAGCTCATCTACCCTGACCAGGTGGTGGAAACTGAAGAAATGTAGATGGACATTTTCTTGGGATCCAGGATCATCTGGGAAAATGGAAGAGGAACACAGGAAGAAAAAGGCACAGGAACAGAGGCAGCAAAACCTAAGATGGGGAGGAATGAGTTCATTTCCTGGATCAGCCCCTCTGAAGTATCTCCTCTTGAAAAACCAGCTCATTGGTCTGAAACAATGTGAATTAAGATGGACAACTTGGATATTCATACGGTCAACACTTGACAATCATATACACATAGCACAAAATATTACAAATAATCTTTGCCATACTGAAAAATGCAAACTAGCAGTGATAAGATGGCTAGGTAGTATGTTACAGATTTTTAGAAAATAAATTTATTTATTTATTTATTTATGTGTGTCAGCATTGGGTCTTCGTTACTGCACGCAGGCTTTCTCTAGTTGCGGTGAACGGGGGCTACTCTACATTGCAGTGCACGGGCTTCTCATTGCGGTGGCTTCTTTTGTTGCAGAGCACAGGCTCCAGGCGTGTGGGCTTCAGTAGTTGTGGCATGTGGGCTCAGTAGTTGTGGCTTGTGGGCTTCAGTAGTTGTGGCACGTGAGCTCAGTAGTTGTGGTACACGGGCTTAGTTGCTCCGCGGCATGTGGGATCTTCCTGGACCAAGAATCCGTGTCCCCTGCATTGGCAGGCCGATTCTTAACCATTGCGCTACCAGGGAAGCCCCGGCTAGGTAGCATTTTAGTTCATGATAATATTTTATCTGGGAGACACCTGGTAAAAAAAGGTTTGGGATGGAGAAACCCAGAGAAACATTCAGGGAGAAAGAATGAGATAGGAAAAACCAGAAAACTTCAGATTCAAAGTAAGAGACAGAGCCAGAGAAGTGAAAGATAGGTTTCAAAAATGAGTTGAAGTTTATGGATAATTTTTTAAGAGCTACAAATTAGAGATGGTAGAGAAAATGCTTTGAGGATCTAAGAGGTATATTTATTTATTCATTAGTTTAATCCCACAAATACTTACTGAGCAAGTACTATGTGCTGAGCCCTGTGACAGGCACCATGGACAGAACCACAAACTCATGGTCTTGGAGCTCAGAGTCTTAAACAGAAAATAAAGACTTGTGATACAAGGTACCCCATCTCGATGGTCTTCCCAATGGCAACTGTTTAACTTCCTTTTATTGAAAAATGAAGTCAAGACCAGTGGGAGACAGAGCACCATTTCCCTCCCACTCTAGTGCCCTCTTCCTAAATTCCATTTTAGCATCTGAAATGGACAAATTGGCTGGGGAAAGAGAAAATTCTAACTCTTTAACAGACCATGAAAAAAACAGAGCTAGGGACTTCCCTGGCGGTCCAGTGGTTAAGACTCCATGCTTCCACTGCAGGGGGCGCCCGTTTGATCCCTGGTCAGGGAACTAAGATCCCACGTGCCACACAGAGGCAAAAAAAAAAAAAAAAAAAAAAACAGAGTTAAATCATTATTTCTAAGAAAATGAAATTGCCTTTTATCACCACGCACCGAATAGCTTTCCTGATTGTCCCCTGTACGTCTGTAACAACAGTGGTCGCAGAACGCGCAGTTCCGGACAATAGACAATACAACTGAACAAATTAGTCTCCTGAGTGCAAAATAACACTTTCATAACAATGGGTAATTCATGCCTACTTTCTCTAGACCTCTGCGGAACAGAATAACAGTGCAGGCTAATTGCACGAGCTGGCTGAAAACGGTGCAGGTCATGAAAAGGCATCTCTCTAAAAAACAGCCGAGAAAAGGTCTTAGCGCCAAATCCAAACCAATAGGAACAAAGTGAGAGCAAACATGAGACCATATGCCCAGGCCATCTCATTCGCGTGCTGCAGTTAACCACGTTTGCGGACGCCCATAAAGGGGGTGTAAGATTCTCTGCCTTGAAACACAACGTCACCTTCCGTGATGAAAGAACCTTCCGCCACGCTGACTCAAGCGCTTTGCTCCCAAGTACAGCTACGGGTCATGGTTACGTTAAGCACTTTTGTCACTCTGCGGAACAAAGACATCTCGTATCAGAGAGAGAGAGGTGAAGAGAGTCAGTTGAAGCTTTCACACACTGACTCACATGTCGGGCAAGGGATACAACAGGCTTGTCGCAGGGAACGGGGAGCAAGGACCAATTTTTCCAAGTTCTACTCTCGAGGAGTGGTGCTGCAAGACATGTGGAATTTGAGTCCCTCAGGAAAACTTCCAGCAAACAACAAGCAAAACAATGGCTCGAATATGATCAACACAGACGTGCAGTGCCGTCTATAATGCGTAAGCTGCTTTACGTCCACCTCAAAATTCAACGTATTTATTGTGCAAGAAAAGAAGCGTTTGCAACTGCTAGTTCTGGCCCATCTACCATAAGCCAGGGTCCCGGCAAAAACAGTGGCCTGCTCAAACCGAGTCATTTGAGAAAAGCTTAAAGAAGGCACTTTTCCCAAAGTCCTGGGCTGGATGTAGGAAAATCCAAATACAGTATCAGGGAACCATTAGGAGCTCACCCCTAGGCTGAAGAGTCCAGTGGAGGGAATGAAGTGAAAAAGGAGAGTGAGAGACACTTAACAAAAGTCATGACCTTCGGGCTTCCCTGGTGGTGCAGTGGTTGAGGGTCCGCCTGCCGATGCAGGGGGCGCGGGTTCGTGCCCCGGTCTGGGAGGATCCCACGTGCCGCGGAGCGGCTGGGCCCGTGAGCCATGGCCGCTGAGCCTGCGCGTCCGGGGCCTGTGCTCCGCAGCGGGAGGGGCCGCGGCGGTGAGAGGCCCGCGTACCGCAAAAAAAAAAAAAAAAAAAAGTCATGACCTTCATTAAGAATGTAACACCTTCCTTCGGTCAAGGATGTAATTCGCCTGCAGCAACATCACAAGAGAAAAGCTTCTTTTCATTCCTCCCCCTTCCTGATCCATTTCTAGGGCTCTCCTCTGAGTCAAATGCAAAGAAAAGCAGGTGACAAAGGAGCCAGGAGCCTATGGATGAAGTCCCTGTAGGTCGGCCTCCCGGGGCAAAGCGGCACACAGACCAAACTGTGGTGAAGGGAGAGAAGTGGGTCACGTGCAGCAAATGCAAGTACGCAGCACAGTGGATTTCTCTAGGACGCTTAGGCCCATCAGCTGGAATTGAAGGAAAAGAAAACAAACATTTCCAGAGGACTATCCATTGTAATAAACTGAGCTAACATACAGGAGCATACAGGGCTGGACTGCCAAACCAGATTCACTCAAATCAGAAATCTTACTGGGTAGTAGGCTTTCCCACTAACTTCAAGGATCCAGGCTGTCGGGAGGCTCAGACAAAGCAGAGGCACCTGGGACGCCCAAGGCGGCCTCCTCGGTCCTGGCTTCCTGCACTGGACGTGCACCTCCGGCCCAGAAGAGTAGGTGAGGTCTCTAAGTGAGGTCCCTGGGTTCCTTACACAGCAGGAATATTTAAACTAGGAAACATTTCCCTGTACACCTAGAGAGCTGGACAGCCCATGTGATGCTCTCCAGGGAGACCTGCCTCACGGATCCTGGGTTCCATTTAATATAAGTAATTCCTCAGGCAGGGAGCAGATGCTAGGACATTCAGTTGACAACGGTCCCTTCCTCTCGGCGAGTATTATTAGTCTATTACCCAAGGTCTAGTTGAAAGGAGATTAGACCAGTCTGCCTACCGCAGTTTCCCTCCCCCGCCCCGCCCCGCCCCCCCCGCCGCCCCGGGGATGGAAGTACATGGATTACAGGCAGCATTAACTGCTTCCTCACATAAACTGTTTTTAACATTAAAAGAGGAAGAGATGTGTGTGTGTGTATGAGAGAGAGAGAGAGAGAGAGAGAGAGAGAGAGAGAGAGAGAGAGAGAGAGAGGAGAGGAAGACAGAGGAGAGAGAAAGACTGATCGCCAGACTGATTATTAGGAAGAAAAAGAGAAGGAAAGGCCGCTGGGTCTCCCTTGCACAAGACTGCCATGAGGACCCTGCTCTCCTTCTCACCCCGCACAACTTTCCAACTCGGTCAGGCAAGCGCGCAGCGACCTGCAACTCTGATGAGTCCCTTCCAGGGAGATTTACAGGTGCCAGCCCTGGCCCCGCCCGAACGCGCATCCCCCGCCCCCCCGCACCGCCAGACTCCGCCCCTTCCCGGGACAGCCAAGGCAGCGCCTCTACCATCGGACTCTCAGGCCACGAGTAGCTCTTCCTTGCACGCAGCTCGGAGCTTTTCGAGCTCCCTTTCCCCAGTTCGGAGAAGATGGTGCTGGAGACTCTCTGAAATACAGGATCGTCAGCAGGTGTGGGAAGCTGCAAGTGAACCACAGCTGGGGCGGGAGCGGGGGTGGGCGTGGGGTCAACCTGTTAACCTTCATGGGACTGCAAGCAGCTCGATACAGGTGCGCGTTTCTCTAGACTAGGGTCCGGAATGCCATGGGGTTCTCAAAAAGAGCCAGGGCCTAGAAAAGCTGAGCTGGTAAGACTACACGGAGTGTCTAGTGAATGTGGATTCAGGGACAGATACGCAGAGTCCCCAGTGCCAGGGTCGGACCCTGGTCTGCACTGTTCAGCCCCTCACCATCCCCCTGACCCGACGGAGCTTCTCCAAGCCCAAGGTCATGCCTCCATGTGAAGTCTTTTTTCAAATTTTTTATTGGAGTATGGTTGCTTTACACTGTTGTGTTGGCCTCCACTGCACAACAGAATGAATCAGCCAGACACATACAGATGTCCCCTCCCGTTTGGACTTCCCTCCCATGTAGGTCACCACAGTGCATTAGGTAGCGTTCCCTGTGCTCTACAGCATGTTCCCATCAGTTGTGTACTTGATACACAGTATCAATAGTGTATAGGTGTCAATCCCCGTCTCCCAGTTCCTCCCACCCACCCCCCTTCCCCCTTGGTATCCATACGTTTGTTCTCTACATCTGTGTCTCTATTTCTGCTTTGCAAATAAGATCATCTACACCATTTTCCTAGATTCCACATATATGCGTTATTGTCTGATATTTCCTTTTCTCGCGAACAGTCTTATTTTCCAAATGATTTCAAAGATGCCGTGAAACATTTTTTGACACTTACAAAACACCTATTTTAAAAGTAAATGAGGGCTTCCCTGGTGGCGCAGTGGTTAAGAATCCGCCTGCCAATGCAGGGGATACAGGTTCGAGCCCTGGTCCGGGAAGATCCCACATGCCGCAGAGCAGCTAAGCCCGTGCGCCACAACTACTGAGCCTGTGCTCTAGCGCCCGTGAGCCACAACTACTGAAGCCCGCACGCCTAGAGCCCGTAGCCCCCGCTCACCACAGCTAAAGAAAGCCCACACAGCAAGGAAGACCCAGTGCAGCCATAAATAAATAAATAAAGTTCCATTTTTTTAAAGAAATTACATTCAAGGCAAAGAGTAGAACTTACTTTCTCGTCTTGTTAGATAAAGTCTCCAAGCCGGCTTGAAGATTTTGGCATCTCTCTGTCGGCGGGAGGAACTTCTCGTTCAGATACGTGCTGTTTTGTGAAAGAGATTCAAAAAGAGATTGATTTAAAAGGAGAGCTTATGAGATACGGTTAACAAAAAGCAGATTGAATTGATAATGGGGGCCCAATTGAGGTCTGATTTTCATCCCTTTATTGGATTTCTCTGTGGAAAAGGAAATTGATATTTTCACCTGCAACAATGGGTCTAAATGAAAAAAGAAAAAAGAAAGTTTTTTTTGACATAAAGTCAAACAGAAAAGAACACTCCATGGGGGACTGTATTTTCATGTTCTCATACTTTGAGGTTAGTATGCACAATGAACAAGTTATTGAATAGTTTTAATCATCGTGTGTGTAAGCAGGCTTTATTTCTAAAAGATGTCTCCGGCTAGGAAGCATGCAGACACAGGACATCTGTAATGCTCTCCCAAAAGAAGGCAAGATAACTCTGGCCTTTGATTATTACAGTAGCTGTGATATAAGGGTCTGTTACTATTGTTTTATGAACTTGGAAGAACTGGAGTTGGAACAAAACCAAATCAAGCGAGTTAAGGAAATGGGTCATGGAGTCGGGCTGCCTAACGAGCCTTGCGGACACACATGTGCTACTGAACTGATTGAGGCCTCTGTTTCTGCATCTCTAGTCCTTACCCCATAGTGCTATTGTCATGATATATACACGATAGAGGGAACAATGAAAAACACCTGGTACCACGCCTACCACAGTAAATGCTCAAAAATATATCAACCACCACTTTCCCTACACTTCAAAAACATGCACACAACTCCAACTTCCTGGTAGTGCATCTATTTAATCATCCTGAAGGTATCTGCTGAGGATCTCATATGTGCTGGGAGCCAGGCACAGGAGACAGGATACCGAGCTGGATAACACAGCACACAGTCCCTTTCCCTAGTGGAGCCTGCAGTCTGGTTAAAGAGAACGATGTATATCAACCAACCAACCACAGGAATGAATACCGAATTCTGATCTGTGGTTATTAGGATCCTGAAGACAGCAGTGGGTACCATGGGGAGCTGCCTGCACCCTGGGGGCGGGGGGCCTCTGAGAAAGTGTCATTTGGGTGCAGATCCCCAGGGTAATCCAAGGGCGTTACTTTGGGAAGAGGGGGGAACATTCCAGATAGAGGGGAAAGCACGTGCAAAGGCCCCAGAATGTGTGAGGAGCTGAACGGAGGCCGGTGGGGCTCAAGGCTGAAAGGCTACAGGGTGTCTGGAGCAGTAAGTAAGGGCCAGAGCACACAGGCCTGGTGAACCAGGTTTAGAATGGACCCTAAGGACCCAGGGAGCAATAGGTTAGGGGCAGGGAGTGATGGATGGGCCTGGCCTCAGGTGCGTTTTAAGTAGTTGACTGAGAAATGAAACGAGAGGAAGCAGGACTACAGAAAAGGTGGGACAGTTAGGAGGCTTCTGCAGGGCTCCAGGAGAGAGAGGACGGCAACTTGCTTTGCCAGCCAGGATGGAACAGACTATGATGCGCTCACAGACATCCCCCAACAGCAGTTGCTTTGCATCACAAAGGTCTGTTTCTTACTCATGAAATGCCCACTAGACACTGGGTAGCTCTCTAGGGCGGCCGTGCTCCCTGCGATCTAGGAATACTGCGTACTGCGCTCTTGGGGCACCTTCCTTTCAACAACCCACTTCCATAATCGCTGTGGCAGGAGAAGAAAGTGCTGGAAGGTCTTCCTCTGTATCCGGATGCTTCAGCCTGGCCAGAACTAGCTGCATGCCCGACCTGACTGCACAGTGGTTGTCAGAAAAGGGCAATCATCCTCTGTGGCCAGAGAAAGAGGCGATCAGGATCCAAGAGTGGATGAGAAGCCCACATCCACTTGCCCGTTGGCAGGAAGAGAGGCTGACAGATTTGAGATCTATTCTGGAGGTAAAACTGCCAGGACTTCATAGTAAGTTGGATATGGGAGGTGAGGTGGCAGGAGGTATCAAGATAAAGATATAAACAAGAGAGATTCATAATTAATCCTCCAGAAGTGCTGTCTAAAAAGACAGTGCACAAAATACATATGGGCTCACAAAATCCCTCTTTATCTTTTTTTTTTGGCTGCATTGAGTCTTCGTTGCTGCGCGCGGGTTTTCTCTAGTTGCGGCGAGCGGGGGCTACTCTTTGTTGCAGTGAGTGGGCTTCTCATTGCGGTGGCTTCTCTTGCTGCGGAGCACGGGCTCTAGGCATGCAGGCTTCAGTAGCTGTGGCACGTAGGCTCAGTAGTTATGGCTCGCGGGCTCTAGAGCGCAGGCTCGGTAGTTGTGGCGAACAGGCTTAGCTTCTCCGTGGCATGTGGGATCTTCCCGGACCAGGGCTCGAACCCGTCTTCCCTGCATTGGCAGGCGGATTCTTAACCTCTGCGCCACCAGGGAAGTCCCCCCCTCCCCACTTCCGTCCTCCTTGTGTCTACGTGCCTCACCTTCTGTGCTTTCTGAATGTATTACCGTACTTTCCAAGGATTTGTTTATTTCTAATTTGCTGTGTATTTTTTTCAGGCAGCACCGTTAATGAAGTGAATTACTGAGCCAGCAGTGCTTTGAATTCTGATGGCTTCACAAGACTGAATTTGTGAAACTGTGACAAACAGGTACCCAGGGTTTGGTGTCAGAGCACTTTCCTTAAATCGGAGAGTATCCTTGTTAATAAAAAGTCCAAACAGCTTTGCCCAACTGAAATCACAGAAGGCCCATGGAAAGCACATGAGGGTACCTGCGGGGAAGTGGAGGTGAGAGAGTGAAGAATGAAGCCGGAGGGACAAAAGGGGCCTTAGGTGTCAGCCAGCAGGGCCAGCCTTGAATCTGGGCTCCACTCTCTGACCTTGGCCTTTAAATCCAAGAGTTTCCTTTCTAAATCTTTACTCAATAAGGTAGTTTATAGGGATGCTACAGATGAAATGTTTGTGTCCCCCCAAAATTCGTATGTTGAAACCCTCGCCCCCAAGGTGATGGTATTAGGAGGTGGGGCTTTGGGAGGTGATGAAGTCATGAGGAGGGGGCGATCATGAATGGGATTAGTGCCCTTATAAAATTGGCCGAAGAGGGCTTCCTGGTCCCCTACCGCCTTGTGAGGTTACAATGAGAGGATGGCTGTCTATGGGGAAGTGGGCTCTCCAGATACCAGACCTGCACATGCTATGATCTTGGACCTCTAGCCTCCAGAACTGTGAGAGATTAATTTCTGGTATTTATACGCCACCCGGTCCAGGTCCAGCAGCCTGAATGGACCAAGACAAGGGATAACACGGGATGGGTATAAAAACAGCTGATACACAAAAGTTACTGAATAAATGCTGTGTTCTTGTTCTCCTAAATGCATTCTATGTTGTTTCCTCAGTTGTTGTTATTACAATAGGGGATGGTATGGTAATACTTCTCCCACCCACAGAAGTCATTTCACAGTAAAAGGAACAGAAAGGGGAGCCCCTTGAGTTCTCTCTTTCTCTCCTGCCCCCTTTTCATTCAAAGGATCTTCCTAGTTTTCTTCCTTTTCATCTAATGTCATTAAAGTCTTCCTAGGAAAATGCTAAAACACTGACCTGTGGAACCCATAAACTTCAAATGTTTGTCTACATTAGGCATCTGGCCAATATAGCCCCTTTCACTGCCTCTTAGACAAGCCTCCTAGTTCATGCTGTTTTCAACAATGTTTGTTATTCAAAGTGACAGAAATACAAATTAACAATATAACCGCCATGTTTTAAGATGCCTGAAGACCTGACGCCGTAAGAGATGCCAGGACCCGTGGAGAAGTGGAAGGCATTAGACCTTCCAGGGAGAGGGCTAGACCATCAGTCCTCTCCGTTGTGGGAATAAGTGAGAATTAGACGTTCCTTAGATCTGAGCTCATGAGGAAAACCACAAGGGAGTTACTTGCTCTTGAGAGAGGAAAAGAAGAAACCTTCCCAGGTTTGAGTTGAGAGAGGTCATGATCCTATTTGAGAAGATGGCATCCACCACAGACGAAGACATTAGAATAAATCCTCCTCAACTTCTGATTTGGGGACATCTCTCAGACAAGGCAAAGGGGACAGAGAGAAATACAAGGAGATGAAAGTAGGAAATCCAAAAACCTGGGGTCATAAGTAACCTGGCAGAAGATGAGATGGCTACAAGTCGTGTGGGCTGATTTATAACCTGAGGAAGGATGACTGGGGATCACGTTGGAATGGCCCATCCAAAAGGACTGGATGTTCAGGGAGAACTTGAAATGGTAAAGAAAGCAGCAGAGAAAGCACATCAGAGCTGCTGTAGGTAGAAGTCTAGGATATGAACGGAGAGGGACCCCTGCCCCCCACAAACTAACTCAATTTGGCGGTCTGAGCAGTTGGGTCTGAGAGACAAAAAAAAAACCTCTAAGAACCAAAATCTCTGGGGCCAGACTCTCATGGGTTCAAAATAAGATAATAGATAATTATCTATTATAAAGATAATAATTATCTTTCCATCAACTCTGATAGCTCTTTTTTTTTTTTAATTTCAATTTGCTGGTGAAAGCCCTTTTAAAGAACTTCTTACCAGAATTAGCCAAAGAAAAGAAAAGAATCACCCCACATACCATCTGCCAAATACACAGTGGAGATAGCCTCCCAGGACAAGTCACGGAGGGACGGTGGCCATCCTCCTGGAGATCTGCTAGAACCTGATGAACCAAGTTAGTGCTTGAGGCGTCCCAGACCAGAGAGCTGAGACGGCTCTAACAACTGCCCTGCCAACGTCTCTTTAATTGCTCCATTACAAGATCACAATCTCTGCTTGCACGTCACTAGACAAGATTGCTTGTCTGCTCATTAGCAGCATGGGTAGCATCTCACCAGCATGCCCAAGTTCCTGCTCCTTCAACATTCTGTCACATCCACCTTGCAAATCTGCCACAATGGAGCAATACAGCATCTGGCCTAATGCATTCCTATACCTGCCCCCAAGGACTGCTGGGAACAAAATCACCCAGGTAGGTGGGTTGGTGCCTTGATAAAATTCATGGTGTCCAGTATGCTAGGCCCTTTCCCTTCTGATCCATCCTCATGGTCCCCAGGTGGGTGGTCCTGCTAACACATTTGATCGTGTCATTTCCCTTCCGTGTCCCCCCTCAGCCTCAGAGGGACACACGGAGCCATCCAGGACCTGGCCCTTGACCGTAATTCCAGTCTCATCTTTTACTGACTGTTTGCTAACCATTAAGTGGTACAAATTCCTCTTTTTCCATTCCTTGCGAGTCTTAGATTATGGATTTTGATTGCTTTTATTATTTAATTATAGGATTTATTTTTTTGGTACCGGCAACCAAGCCTTCAGGCACGTTTTCATCACTTCAGTATGCCACGGGGGAAAAAATCTTTAATAAGATTAGGGGAAAGATACACAAAAACAAGCATTTCTGCTATCATTGTTATCTATGTGGCTGATCTGAAATTCTATCTTCATAAGTCAGACTTGAGTTGAAAACCAACTGGCAAGATTTTACAACATAGCAAGAAGCTTAGAGACTACAATGGGTACTGAAAACTAATAATAATTAAGGCTCTGAAAATGCAAAGAATATCTCTTAACCAGAACAAGTGATTCAGTCCCTACAAAGTAATGTCATCATTATCTTTTTTTTTTTTTGCGGTACGCGGGCCTCTCACTGCTGTGGCCTCTCCTGTTGCGGAGCACAGGCTCCGGACGCGCAGGCTCAGCGGCCATGGCTCACGGGCCCAGCCGCTCCACGGCATGTGGGATCCTCCCAGACCGGGGCACGAACCCGCCTCCCCTGCATCGGCAGGTGGACTCTCAACCACTGCGCTACCAGGGAAGCCCTGTCATCATTATTTAGTCGGTATCCACAAGAACCACTAAAACACAGAGTTAAAGACTTTTAATTAATGCAATATGCATTCAGTCCCCAGACAAATAAAACATCCCAAAGAATAACTTGCTTGTAAGTTACTGAAGAGTGCCAAGAACATCCAAATTATTATTTTTTAAATTAATTAATTTAGTTTTGGCTGTGTTGGGTCTTAGTTGTGGCACGCGGGCTCTTTGTTGTGGCGCATGGGCTTCCCTCTAGTTGTGGCTCACAGGCTCAGTAGCCCTGTGGCATGTGGTATCTCAGTTCCCCGACCAGGGATTGAACCCATGTCCGCTGCATCGGAAGGCAGATTCTTAACCACTGGACCACCAGGGAAGTCCCAAGTTCTTGAGACATCCAAATTCTATTTACAGTGGCCAGAAAGGGGGCACAAACTGAGTTGTGAATCTAAATGAAAAGCTTAAAACCGAATCAACTTTATCTCTCTGAAGAAAGAATTTCTTAACACATGGGGAACACAGCCTAAAAATGGGAAGTCCAAAGAATAGGAATCGTTCTATCTACATACCTTGCACACTCCTTCCCCGTTCCTGGGAAGAGACGCTGATGAGACAGGAGTGCGTCCTGACCATCAGCAGACACCCCCCGGTCCACTGGTGTGACAACTGGCCTGCCAGCTCTAGGACAGAGGGGGCAGGGGCCAGCTGTGCTCACTTCAAGGTCATCAAGCAAACACCTGATTGTCATGTGCACCCCGTGCCACGCAAGCTCCCCGAGGGAGAAAGGCAAGCATCCCAGCCTACCGGGAGAGCCTGATTACTCTTTCCAACCGACAAATTAATATTCTGGCTTATGCGTGTGGTGAACACAAGTCTGCCTTTGAAATCAGACCCAAGAACTGATGAAATCAAGTCTTGGTGTCTACAGAGATGAGGGGAAGACCCTGGCCAACCTCTTTGTTCAGTCGCTCACCAGGCATCTGTGCCACAGAGAACTATGGCTACTGGAGAAAGGACGGGGACAAGACCATGTCCCTGTCGCCTTGGAGCAAAGAGTCTGGTGCAGAGTACAGACAAGCACACGCTTACCATGCTGAGTCTGCAGAATGGATGCTGGCTTGGTGGATTCCCACCATCACGTTACTTTCAAGAAACCATGAATCTGTGTTTTGGTGGACATCACTTAATTCAAAATATTAAGAACTGCTATGAAAATGGCTACATTAGAATTTCACTTCCTTATACATGAACACTGCAGCCACCTTAACTTGCAGAAATTTCTACAAGTAATCCCTGCTAACTTGGTTTTTCACTTTGACTTTTACCTGTCTTTGGTTACCCTTGACAACGATTAATTAACTAACTCTCTTACTAAATCAGTTACCCTAAGGTATTCTGGTCCCTCCACCACTGTGGAAAGATAGTTTTCAAAAATGGACAATCATCAATATCATACAGATGTGACATGAACATGCATTAAAGATTTTCTTTTATTCCCCATGAGGGAACCAGTTCAAAGCAGAAGCCACAGAACACACAGACTTATAGATCAGAAGTACTGAAACGAATGTGCAAATAGAAGGAAGTCCATTGGACTGCTACCAGATAGGATGTAATTTGCATATTTCGAGATAAGAATTAGTTTGTGTGGCTCTGAGCTAACTACAGCTTGCAGAGCTGTAAAGTTGTTCCCAGGCGATCGGCATCAGCTAACGCAGAGGTGTGTGATCTGAACGATGCCAGTGTATCCACTGAGGCACACAATTTCCCCTAAACCATTAACAGTATCACTGCCTCCCACTATAGAGTTAAAGGAAGGATCAAGAGTACTGAACCTAAAAGACTTTCACTCCGTGTAACTTGCAGTCTCCTCCACTCCACAGCTTGCCCAAGGGGAACAGGTGGACCTGGTTTAGGTAGAAGTCCTCCGAGGCACACAGAGAGCACCGCCTTACCTAAGCAGGTTGAAGTAAGGGTTACCAGAAGGACAAGTCTGATATGGAGGCTAACTGAAACTTCAAGTCCAGATGGGCAAGAGGAGGGTCAAAGGAGAGGCAAAATAAAATAGGAGCAGACTGAGAACAAACGGAAGAAAACAAGTGACCAGCACTGGACCATCCGTGCCTCTTTTCACTGGTCCTGAAGTGTGAGATCCTCGGGGCCTTGAGATCAACTCAAAAGTGTAGACAGGATGGAACTGCTCTCAGTACAGTGCTTCCAAGTCTTTTAAAACCCACCTCCAACAATATTTTCTTACTTGATACAGCCAAGATTATTCTGACCTTTCTTTAACGTGCTTTGAATTTGCAAACCCTGGATAAACTGAGTATATTTTTGATACTAATATCCACATTCCTTGATGCAAAAATTCTGATATGCTTTCCTGGTTAGACATGAAGATGATAACAGCAACTCTATGTATTGTCAACTTTATTCACGTGTCATCTACTCCTCACAATGAATATACAAGGTAGGGACTGTGCCCATTTTACAGATGAGAGCAATAAGACACTGGAAGATTAAAGAACATACGTAAAGGCACTCTGTTAGAACTGGAGTAGAGTTTTGAACCCAGACCACTACATGTCTGTGTTCCTGGGCACTGTGCTCTTCTACCTCCCCTTATAGGGAAAAATTGGTTCTTCAGTGGAGAGCTATTCATTGTCTACAGCACTCGCCACTCCGGGTTACCTGATTCTGAGTCTACAGGAACTGACAAATGGTCTCTCCTTGACCAAACTCTAGTCAAGTTCCTCTGAGGTCTTTTTCAACTAGGACCCATTTGTGGGCATGTCCTTAAGCGACCAGTTTTAACAAGAACCCTGCTAAGTCAGCTCATCCGGAATCCCCCATCCTCCAGGTGTGATCACCCTTGCTATCTGACCAAATTCCTCAACCTCCACCATCCTCCAGGCGATATCCAATCACCCTGGTCTGCCTTTGGCAAGATTCCTAGCAGGTTGGTTTGGCGAGAATCATCCCTTACCCCTTGACGTTCCCTCCACTGACCCCCACCTGCTCCTTGGCTATAAATTCCCACATTTCCTTGTTGGATTCAGAGTTGAGTCCCATCTCTCTCCCCTACAGCAAAACTCCACTGCAGGGGTCCCTACACCCATTTCAGTAGTACTGAATAAAATCTGCCTTGCTGCCTGTCCTTTAACAGAGCTATTTTGCAATTCTATGTATTGAAGTTAAGTGATAGCAACATAAAACGATTCTTGTCTACGGGCATGCAAATGCGTTATGTCCAGTGGAGAGACAACCCTTCCCCACAGTGGGAAAACCTGTTTTGCCTCCCTTGCCCTGTTCATCTCAATATTGCTGACCTACAAATGCGTCTGTTCCTTTGAACTGGCTGTCACCCCATACCAGCTTCCTCACTGATGAGTTAAATAAAATTTTAAAAAGTGTTCATTTTCATATCTGTATGAGAGCCATGATTTTACCTTTTTATTAAAATTATCTTTTAACACTCTGAATGAGCGTGCTGGAAGCATCTGCAAATTGAATAAACACTACCTGATAGAGAGGACAAACTTTGGTGGCAAACATCACAGTTCAGATGCCTACTCTGCTACACACTCGATGCTTAGCCCCTTAAAAATTATTTAGCCCCTCTGTGCTTTCAGCTCTGTGTGCAGAACGGGGGTGATACTATCTCTTTGACGGATCTGATGCAAAGTTTGTAACTGAGAATGCATAAAGAACGCTCAGCAGTGACTGGAACAGAGAGCCACCTAAGCAGTGCTCAGCAGGAGTGCTCAAGGCGGCCGTCAAGATCACGGGATGCCTCTTGAAGCAGGGCTTCTCAAACTGCAACGTGCCCATGAATCACCCGGGAAATTTACTAAAATGCAGCTCTGGGATGGGGCCTGAGAGTCTGCATTTCTAACCGGCTCCCAGGTGACGCCAATCCTGCCGGACTGAGGATCACGCTTTGACAAAGCATTATAAGCCTCCTGGATCACGTTCATCCGCTCTGATAGATTTTTCATAATAGTCTAGAGTAAGACTTTCAAGAAATGTGGGCCTGTCCTATGGCCAGAAGCATGAGTGGGGAGAAACCAGTGAAACACTTGACAGAATTACAAGAATAAAATGAGCTAAGTTACCATGTCACTAAAGAAGAGGTTTTTTTTTTCTTTTTCAGATGAAGAGCTCAACCAAGGAAATATTGTAAGAGGAGATGTACGGTACTGAGAATATTTAACATAATTGCTTTCCTGAGTCAGACCCAGTGTTCATCCTCCTGGGAGCTCTGCAACAGAGAACACACACCCACCATCCCTAACACCTTCACTCAGGCTTAACCAGCCCGTCAAACACACCGCTCCAACGGGCATTATTCAAGCAAACTGGATGTAGTTGGAGGATGCAATGTCTTCTGAAAAAAGGCCAATGGACATGTGTTGGAAACATCTCTAAAATGTCCGTAAAATCCACACTTAAGTGTCCCTATCAGCTATGCAACCCCGGTCATGAAGTTCTTTGTCCCAACCAAAACACAAATGAGGAAATTCCTCTGGCAACTAAATATCTCTTCAATAAAACTTGGAGAAGTGAATTCTGAGATAAGACCTTTAATGAGAAAATAACTTTTATTTACATTCCGTACTGACTCTCTGGTGCTGTGTGAGACAGCACTTGATAATTTAAAAATACTTAAATATTAGAACCATAACCACTGTTATACGTTTAGTCATCAAAGAGCAAAGACCCTCTAATAACCTGTAAGTTCATAGCTCATTTTAATATATTCATATTTCATACTCATTTTCAGGAAAGCATTAGTGAAACCGAGCAGGACCCTGCAGGGCCCTCCTGGGTACAAAAGCCCTTCCTTGCCCCTCCTCCCCATTACTAGTTTGTAGAAAAAGGCTTTAGTCTCCTAGGTCTTCCCTGAGTTCCAAAGAGCAGGCACAAGCAGTTACTAATTAGGAAAGTGAGCGAACGCAGAAACAAAGGAAGAACAGTTTAACAAGAAAAGTCAGGACCAGAGTTCAGTGATAAAACAGAGTCCTAATTCCTCCTCAAGGGATATGCATATCTGATGCATATCTCTGTGGGCTTCAGGAACCTCTCCCCCACCCAGGTGGAGGATGGTGACTACATACTGACCACAAACACCAGACCCCAGACTGGCTAGAGCCAGAAGGTCGATGACTGAGATTTTGGAAACATCACCCTGTTACCTCACCACCAACCAATCAGAAGAGAGTCATGCACCCTGCAGCCCTCCCCCAAATGTTGCCTTTAAAAACTATTCCCTGAAAGCCATCAGGGAGTTCAGGTCTTTTGAGCATTATCTGTCTGTTCTCCTTGCTGGGCCCTGCAATAAACGCCGTATTTTCCTCCACCACAACCTGGTCTCAGCGGATTGGCTTTGCTGCGTGGCGGGCGAGGAGACCCAAGTTTGGTTTGATAACATCAGGGTCAAACGCTGGGGACCTCGTGTAGAAAACTGAATGGAATCTTCTTTAAAATAACAAAATGAACGAAGTTGAATAGGGTGGTACGATGGTTTCCGATCAGCAGAGCGAGGGAAATCTGAAGCAATGAAAACTGATGCCAAGACTGGGCTCCAGTATGGAGAAGCTGCCCAGTCAGTGCGGAGGCTCCAGGGAAATATATGCTGTCAAGACAGAAATACCCCAAAGGCTGTTTGCTGAACACATCTGATCGGCGAGCAAAATCTTAATTTACTGATCTAATCAAAACTGGTGGATCTTACAAAGGCTGTTTGGGCTTAGTTGTGGAATTCAGGTTAGTGTCATCAGAATGAAAATCAGTGCAGAAAATCTTTCAGAAATCATGTCCAAACATTTCGCCGCACCTGAAATACGAAATAAAATTATGAGAAGAGTGTGTCATAATAAAATAAAATAGCAAGTGGAATGTCATCTCACTGCGGCAATTTTATAAATGTGAAACGAGGCAGAAGGCCCTATCGCAGAATAATGATGATATTTGAAATTCTGAAATGTAAAGAGGGGAACTACTTCATTCAGTCAACAGAAAGCTCACCGGAATCTGGCTGTCAATAAAGATTGTTTTCTGTGACCCATGTTGTGTAAGGCAATGATGAAAAAACTGTAAACTAAGGGACCCTCCTGCACTGTTGGTGGGAATGTAAACTGGCGCAGCCACTATGGAGAACAGTGTGGAGGTTCCTTAAAAAACTAAAAATAGAACTACCGTTATGACCCAGCAATCCCACTCCTGGGCATACAC
Organism: Grampus griseus; assembly: GCF_964374135.1. Taxonomy (NCBI): domain Eukaryota; kingdom Metazoa; phylum Chordata; class Mammalia; order Artiodactyla; family Delphinidae; genus Grampus; species Grampus griseus. The sequence continues at coordinate 172,044,570 of NC_139018.1, forward strand.
CCAGAGAAAACCATAATTCAAAAAGATACATGCACCCCAATGTTCACTGCAACACTATTTACCATAGCCAGGACATGGAAGCAACTGAAGTGTCCATCAGCAGAGGAATGGATAAAGAAGATGCAGTACATAGATACAATGGAATATTATTTAGCCATAAAAAGGAACAAAACAGTTCCATTTGCAGAGATGTGGATAGACCTAGAGACTGTCATACAGAGTGAAGTAAGTCAGAAAGAGAAAAATATTGTACATTAATGCTTATATGTGAAACATAGTACAGATGAACTTATTCGCAAAGCAGAAATAGAGACACAGATGTAGAGAACAAACTTATGGATACCAAGGGGGGAAGGAGGGGGTGGGATGAATTGGGAGATTGGTATTGACATTTATACACTACCATGTATAAAACAGATAACTAATGAGAACCTACTGTATAGCACAGGGAACTCTACTCAATGCTCTGTGACCTAAATGGGAAGCAAATCCAAAAAAGACGGGATATATGTATACATTTAGCTGATTCACTTTGCTGTACAGCAGAAACTAACACAACACTGTAAAGCAACAACACTCCAATAAAAATTAATTAAAAAATAAAAAAATTAAAGTACCCATTTTGCTGGTTAGGATTTGAGGTAAACAGACATGAAAAGTGCAATAAAGACACATCTTGTTGAGAAGTGAAGTTTTGGGTGAAGAGATGAATAGTTAGAATCTTCAAATATAGATTATCAAGCTTTACAAGGGTTACTGTGTTGAATTCTATTTGACCTTTAATCTCAAATGCCATTAAAAGCAACATAAGCAAAAAACAAATGTTGGAATCTCCACTTCATGTGCTGTCTGACTCACTATTTATACTTTTTATTTGATCTTCTAAAGCTCCCTTTGTTCTCATAAAAAAAACGATAAACTAGAATTTGTTCAAAAAGCAACCTCCAGAATTTTCCCTTGATTCCCTGTGACACATTTCTATGTCTGCCTTTGACGTGATTTTTGTCTTCCTTACCTATTAGTAGCTCCCTAATAAACTTGAGCAAACGGATGAATGAATAAATGATCAAGGAACCTGAGATACTTGAAGATGATAACTTATCCAGGGAAAAAGAGATTCTAGAGCTGATCAGACTGAAAAGTAAAATAAAATTCTAGGAAAATAAAAGTCAACAGGAGGAATTAGAACCAAAAGGATCTTCTGATTAACCCCCAGATAATTATAAGATTTAATTAACCAGAAGAACCCAGTCTCTGTTCATTCTCTTTGAGATTTTACTGCAGTTAAAATGATGTCAAAATGCTCTCATTAATAATGAATGAAAGTGTCAGAGAGCTGGCTCACCAAATGTACTGTGCTTAGGGAAATCATGATTAGGAAGGGTTATGAAAGTGTCCTTGGAGACCGATCCACCTCAAACTGGAGCAATGTAATCACAGACGAAATTCAACAAGGAAACAGCACAATGTAACAATCCTTGAAAAGAGGAAATACAATTACTCCAATGAGGTGTTGGGTTCTGAGCGGTGTAGTCAATCAAGTCTCATTTCACGAAACTCAGGAGCAATACTCAACAGCACTGAACTCTTGATTACATTATGGTGTATTAATCTCATATCTGCATATCCACAATTTCCCAGCTGATAAAATGTCCTGATGTTATTTTACGGAGATTTGGAATAATCCGAACCCTGTTAAGTCAGAGCTACTGGGTCTGGTTCTGGATTTTCTGCCATTAGCAGGGCTCACGCTCTGTGCCTCTGTTCGTCACAGGGCCTCTTTCCTGCATCATCTCATGTCCCCCTTACACACCTTCCCCTGGAGGATGGTCCTTCTCGCTCTTCAGCTAATTCCTAGTCCCATCTGCTACGCATCTGGAAAACTAGAGTTTGTGAGTAGGATCATACGTGGTAATGAGTTCTAATGAGTTTTTAATGGACCACACTTCACAATGAACATACCTGTGTTAAAAAAAAAAACCTTTAATCGGGGAGGGATGGAGTGGGAGGATGGGGTCAGCAGATGTAAGCGAGTATCTATAGGATGGATAAACAACAAAGTCCTACTGTAGAGCACAGAGAACTATATTCAGTATCCTGTGATACACCATAAGGCAAAAGAGTATTTTAAAAAAAAAGAATGTATATATGTGTATAATTGAACCACTTCGCTGTACAGGAGTAATTAACACAACATTGTAAATCAACTTCAATTAAAAAAAAAATTTAAGAAGTCTTTAAGGAATGTTTTTCTGCCCTCATCACCCAACCCTGGTGGCAAAGACAGCCCCCTTCTGGTCTAGACTGAGGACTGAATCACTGAGCCTCTGGAGGGGCTCTGGCCCCTCTTACTCCCCTGGGGGTACATACAGCTACCCAATTCTCAACTTCCCAGCCGATTTCCACTGGATAGATTTGCCTATCCCTGTTTTCACCCTGGGGATCTCTCCTGGACGTGGTGCGCAATCACTGTGAGCACCCTCACATCACCGAGATTTGGCTTCTGTTGCCCTGGACAACACTTGCCCTCTCCCAGCCCCCGCTCCGGCTGCTCAGAGCCTCACCCACACCCCACGGACTGACTACTGGCCAAGCCAGCCCCAGGCACTCAAAACTGGGATTCAGAGAGGGTGAGTCACCCAAGCAGAGGCCCTAAGATAGGGATTCAGCATCTGAAGCAGGCCCCAAGTTTTGGAGAGAAATGGGCTCTTCAAGCCACACCATGCAACCCCCCGTTCTTGCATAGCTGTCAGGCCACGTGGGGGGCTAAGGTGTGACCTAAGAAAATTATGCACAGGGATGACCCTGAGTGAAGACCAATTTGCTGTGAATCCTTAATTTAAGCCTAGGAAATCCAAGCACTGTGACATCAAAACAGCTGCGTCGAGGTATCCTCCTTTGGTCTGAACCTGCATTTTTCTGATATACAGACCTTTTGGGAACGTTATCTACAAGAATTTTACAGGAATTAAGTGCATATGAATACAGGCACACGTCGGAGACATTGTGGGTTTGGTTTCAGACCACCGAATAAAGTGAATATCACAATAAAGCAAGTCACACGAATTTTTTGGCTTCCCAGTGCATATAAAAGTTATGCTGACACTATACCGTAGTCCGTTAAGTGTGCAACAGCATTATGTCTAAAAAGGCAATGTACACACCTTAACTAAAAAACACTTTATTGCGAAAAACTGCTAACCATCATCTGAGCCTTTAGCGAGTCACAGTAGTAACAGCAAAGATCACTGACCACAGATCACCATAACAGATAAAAAACATTAGGGAAAAAAGTTTGAAATATTGCTAGAATTACCAAAATGTGACACAGAGACATGAAGTGATCAGTGGAGGCTGTTGGGAAAATGGCGCTAACAGACTTGCTGGACGCAGAGTTGCCACAAACCTTTAATTTGTAATAAATGCAGTATCTGTGAAGTGCAATAAAATGAGGTCTGCCTGATTAAGAGAATCCAGGAAAAGCTGAGATACATGCACACACAGTGCTAGCATTTTATTTTCTCACATTCTTTTTTCAATTCTATCCAGACATGAGTGCATTTGTTAATTCAAGAAATACAATATTCAGAATGATTATTTTTCTTAAAGCTGTGGGTTTTTCCTTAGGCAATGAATGCGTCCATCTGATTCAACTACTTATTATCATTTTCTTTCAACTCTTCTATTTCTTTCCCAGTAATAATACATATTTTCTCAACTTCTTAAATCTCTTTATTACCTACAACTGAATGTAATTTGGAATTTACAAGTCTTATCACATTCTCATTCTGCCTGAGCAATTCTAAGTATAAAAGGTACTGTCTGCATGTATTCCTTCGGAGTTCCTGCACCTTTTCGCTTAAGATTCCTGAAATTAATATTATGATTCTTTGATATCTTTTCCATCTAGTCATTTCTGGCTTCTGGAAAACACCAAAAAGCCTTACTTATCCAATGTCCCACCTGAAACTTCTTACTTAAGGGTTGTCTGAGATGGAAGTACTGACCATTTTGCCAAGGGAGTTGGCCCAGAGCTAAAAACAAGCAGAATCAAAAATGTTTTTGCAACAATGCAATTAGTCACTCATCAATCCAGCTTGTGAGTGACAGCTACAGTGGAGTACCTTAAGGAAATCAAGATATATCTGTGATACTACTTTACCAGCCTAATAATTCACTTTACAGCTTACCAAGTATTTGCATTTAATTCTTGGAATAGTGCTGTGAAGGATCCATTTTTGTTTTGAATTTTTGAATTTTATTTTATTTTTTTATACAGCAGGTTCTTATTAGTCATCCTTTTTTTTTTTTTTCCTGCGGTACGCGGGCCTCTCACTGCTGTGGCCTCTCCCGTTGTGGAGCACAGGCTCTGGACGCGCAGGTTCAGCGGCCATGGCTCACGGGCCCAGCCGCTCCACGGCACGTGGGATCTTCCCAGACTGGGAACCCGTGTTCCCTGCATCAGCAGGCGGACTCTCAACCACTGCGCCACCAGGGAAGCCCTAGTCATCCATTTTATACACATCAGTGTATACATGTCAATCCCAACCTTCCAGTTCATCACACCACCACCACCACCACCCCCGCCGCTTTCCTCCCTTGGTGTCCATACGTTTGTTCTCTATGTCTGTGTCTCTATTTCTGCCCTGCAAACCGGTCCATCTGTATCATTTTCTAGGTTCCACATATATGTGTTAATATACGGTATTTGTTTTTCTCTTTCTGACTTACTTCACTCTGTATGACAGTCTCTAGGTCCACGCACGTCTGTACAAATGACCCAATTTCGTTCCTTTTTATGGCTGAGTAATATTCCATTGTATATATGTAGCACATCTTCTTTAACCATTCTTCTGTCGATGGGCATTTACGTTGCTCCCATGACCTTGCTACTGTAATGCTATGAAGGGTCTCAACCACCAGTTTCACATAATAAATCAAATTGACCGCTGTTAACTTAATACATTCTACTTGTCCAGCTCACTTCCTCCAGTATTTCTCTCTGCAGTGACTCATCTCATTGTGATCTCCCTCCAACACAAACTCCTGTCTTCATTTCCCTCCTTCCCCAGCTCCCACCCTCAAAAACACTCTCTCTCTCTGTCGCCTTTGCCCAGCAAATGTGGGGCCCTGGATGCACCCAACTCTCTGCCATCTGGGCCAACCCTGGACCAGCCAAATACTGGAGAAAAATCACCGAACTCTGCTGAATGACTTCGCTTGGAACTCTGCTCATTACTATGCAATAACCTAAATGGGAAAAAGAATTTGAAAAAGAATACATATATGTATATGAACTGTACAGGGATACTCTGCTGGACACCTGAAACTAAGGCAACAATGTTAATCAACTATACTCCAATACAAAATTTAAAAAATAAAAAAAAAAGAAAGAGGAAAACACTTTGCTAAATTAAAAAAAGTCAGGCACAAAAGGCTACATGTTATATGATTTCAAGGACAGGGCATCTCCAGAACAGGTAATCCACTGAACCAAAATGCAAATTAGCTGCTGGCAAGGACTGGAGGAACGGGGACTGATGAATGGCTACAGATTTTTCTTCTGAGGCAGATGGAAACGTCCTGAAATTATACAGTGCCGATGGTTGCACAACGTTTTGAATGTACTAGAAGGCCCTCAATTGTACATTTTAAGTGTTTTACGTGATTATTTTACGGCATGTGAATTTCATCTCAATAAAAAAATGATAAAGTGAAAATAAATTCAGCTCTGCCAACTTCAAGTGGGCATTGAAGTTTGGCAAGTCTACTATGTTTCCCTAATAATCTTCACTCTCCTCTCTCAAAAGCATTACTTCCTTTTTTCCCTCTGTACCAACCTCCCACACTCCCTAACCCCTACGCTCCCACCTCATAGCCTTACCTCATACTCCACTGCAGAAACAGAAACCCACAAAGGGCAACACCTTCGTACATCTTCCACTATATCTAAAACCTGTCGCCTTCTGGGCTTCCATTAGTCTACTCAGCAGCACAGGCTGGGTGGCTTAAACAACAGGCATTTCTTTTCTCACGGTCTGGGAGGCTAAAAATCAAGGGGCCACTGGGATTGGTCTCTGATGAGACCTCTCTTCCTGGCTTGCAGATGGTCACCTTCTCACTGTGCCCTCACGTGGACTTTTTCCTGCGTGCACACGTGCAGAGAGAGCTCTCTGGCATCTCTTCCACCTTTTATAAGGGCATCTGTCCGACTGGATGAGGGCCCCAAGCTTATGACCTCATTTAATCTTAACTACCCCACTAGAGACCCTGTCTCCAAACACAGTCAAATTGAGGGGTTAGGGCTTCAGCATATGAATTTTGGTGAAGACACAGATCAGTCCTTAACACTGCCCATCTTCTTCAGGTTACCATGAGTCACAACAGAAACCAAGTCTCTGCTCCCATCAAAAGCCGGTAGCCCCCCATGGCTCTGGGTCCCCAGCCCTTAGCACCTTCTTAAGGAAATCACTGGCCCACCATCTCTTCCTTCTGTGTAACCAGAGCCTCCTGCGGATCCTTCTTCCAAGAATTCAGAGGTCCTCCTCCCTTGACTCCACGGTCTTTCTCCACCTCTCAACTCATTTTTCTACCTCCCTTGGAGACAAGAATTCTCGAAAGAATTCTCTAAATTCACTGCTTCCCCTTCCTCAACGATTTATTCACTCATCAGACCACTCAAATCTGGCTAAAACTGCTTGCCTCACGCTTTTAAACATCTTCCATACTCCAAATTCAATGCACACATCTCTCTTTCCATCTTACTTGATTTTTCAGCAATACGTGACCCAACTGAACACCCTCTGTCCTGAAAACCCTCCTCTTATCGGATTCATGCCATCATACTCTCCCGGTCTCCTTACACTTGCTTCGACTCTCTTGCAAACCTCCAAAGACCGGCGTGCCTTAGAACTGTCTGCTGCCGGTTCATCTCCTCTTCTCCAGCTATTTCTAATGCTAAGTGAGCTCATCCCGATTCTTGGCTTTGAATCCCGTCTCTCTGGTGATGACACCCAAATTTATACGCGCAGCTCTGACCTCCCCCTTGAGCTCCAGACTCGTTTATATGCTCCAAATGCCTGGCTGACAGCTCCTCCTGGACGGCTAATAGTCTTGTCAAATGTAGCATATCCAAAACATAACCCTTGACTTCCTTTCCCTTTCCAGGCTTCCCCATCTCAGTGGATGCCCCAAATGGAACATCCTTGCTTTCTCCCGTTTGCGCATTTCCCCCATCCAGGCTTTTAGCAGCTCTGCCCCAAATCTATCGACTTCTCTTTATCTCGACTCCTATCACTCAGGTTCCAGGCACACCTTCTCTTGTCTGGACTGGAGCCAGGGCCTCCCTGAATGGTCCTTGGGCTTCCACCTCACCCCACGGCCATCCACTCCCTATGCAGCCGCCAGAGGAAGCTTTCAAAGGTGTAAATCATATTTTGTCATTCTCTCGCTCGAGCCCTTCAGTGATTTCACTTATTAGAATAAAACTCAAAACTGTCACCACAGCCTGTGTCCTACAATGTGACCTGACTTACCAGATCGCTCCGAGAAATCTCCCCCTCCCTCCCCATGCTCCACTCTTTCTGCTTCTCAAACACGCCACGCTCAGGGTCCGGTCACTTGCTGTCCCCTCTGCCTGGAACATTATTTCTTGTCCTTCAGGTCTTAACTCAAATGTCAGCCCCTCCAAGTGACTTCTCCTACTCTCATTTCTAGCATCGACCTTCTGTTTTTGCAAACTACTTATCACTACGTATCTGCCCAAGAGGGCAGAGCTTTCGTCTGTCGCCCCCCTGCTCTATCGCCAGCACCAAGCACCTGCCTGGTATATACTAAAAACTCACTGTAAGAGTGAAATTGATCACTGACCCTCTCCCTCCGCCAGGCTGCCCTAATGGCTTTCCCCAATCGCCCATGTGTCCCCTACCCCATCTGTCTCCTAAGGAGGGCTGTCTCAGCCAGACCGGTCCTGGGCTCTTCGTACATCAGAGTCAGAGAGTGACAGAGAATTAACAGAGGGAGATAGATCTGAAAGGCTTCAGAAGGGAAAGACTTGGAGAAATTGGTTGTCAGCCAGAAATAATAAAGAATAGAGGTCTGAGTGAGTAGGTGAGGAGAGGCAGCGTTGAAAAGGGGGAGAAAATCCACGTGGTCTAGGTGTAAGGGAGAGAGCTCTCTCAGCACCTGTCAAGTCTGAGTCTCTGGAGCGGCTGAGGGACAAAACACTGAGCAGAGTAAACGGGATATGAACAGCATGGCTGAGGGTTCTGAATTGGATCCCCTTTTATGTATTTAAAGAAAAAAGGAAAATAAGAATGCAGTTTTTATTTCTTTTTTGCATTCTGAGCTGTGCTTCCTTTCGGACCAGCCTAAGGTTGACCTCTATGGGCCCATATGATTCCAAGAGGGTTATTATGTACCTAGGAAGAAACTGAAGTTCTGAGAGATTATGTGACATAACCACACTCATTCAGTTAACTGTGACAAAATGATGATTCAGAGCCAGGACTTCGGCCTGCAGGGCCTGGGCTTATATTCCTACACATCTGCTTTCCTCCAAAACAAGAAAGGAGGTTAACTGTCCATGTCTTGTTTCCAGTAAACATGCACCTTCTATTACCGTTTCCCTTTTTTTTTTTTTTTTTTTTTGCCGCACCTCATGGCCTGTGGGATCTTAGTTCCTGGAACACGAATTGAATCTGGGCCCCCTGCAGTGAGAGCACTGAGTCCTAACCACTGGACCGCCGGGAGATTTCCTACCATTTCCCTTCTAATTGCTTGGGGTAATGTGAGTCAAACTCACCAATTGATGGTTTCCAAAATACATCTGTATGCTCTCTTCAAATATCAAAATAACATCTGTTCCTTTCTTAGTTTTCTATCACCTCTTCTCTGAAATCCCTTAAAGATGACCAGTAGTGGGTATACAATTACATGGATAAGGAACACATAGCTCCTGGCGGATAAATTGTCTTCATCTGGACAACAGAATTTACTTGCAGTGACAAGGTGATCTCTGACTCGCTCTTTACCTGTCTTGGGTTTCCATTCTCTTTATTGTGCCAGATGTTTCCTTTTCAGAGATCACTGTTCTTGAAAGGGAAGTTAGAAACAAAACAGAAATGGAGCAGTTCGATTTCCCCAACTTCAAGGAACAATACCCAATTTGCAACAAGCATATCTGTTTTTTTGTTTGTTTTTTGCTGAAAAACATCAGAAGTTCATTCTACTTTTCAGCCTCTTCCACAACATTCTTACAGGCCACTCTCTTGCACACATCTTTGTTACACACCCTGACATCAACTTTCCACGCCCCTTCTCTGCACCTGAGATCAGCACTCACACTACGTTACAAGACGCCGCCCAATTTTTCTCATTTGCATCTATATCATCAGCATTTTATTTTTAAAGGGTTTTTCCACCTGGCAAGCCTGAAATAGACACATATGTTTTCCAAACAGATAAAGATGAGGTTATAAAATGATAACCGTGAGATAGATCATTCTTTAAGAATTATCATCTCAAAGACAGAGGACCCTGAAATGCTTTGTAAAGAGGCAGCATGTGACTACTTGAATGAACTCATGCGACTACTTGAATCACTTGGGATCATCCCCCCAAACCCTCTATTGTTGATTGGGGGGATCAACAATATTAATAGAATATTGTTGCCAACAGATACTGATGAATACTTCTTGGAACCAATTTAAATGCTTACATATTCAGGGAAAGGGAGGGTGGGAGGGAGACGCAAGATGGAGGAGATATGGGGACATGTGTATACGTGTAGCTGATTCACTTTGTTATAAAGCAGAAACTAACACACCATCGTAAAGCAATTATACTCCAATAAAGATGTTACAAAAAATAAATGCTTAAATATTCAGATGCTATGAAATTAGTGCTCACACGTCTAGAGGATGTGGTGACATCCAGACCCCTCCAGAACTGGCACATGCATCCCTCCAGCTGCTGGGACTCTGCTGACGCCCACATGGATCCTTCCCCAGGAACCATCCTCGGGGGAAGAAGCTGCCTTCTCAAAGGTGTGGGCTGCATCCAATGACTGATCAATGTCTGACCCCTTACCTCACCTCAGTTCAGCCCAACTCAGAGGAGACACTCCAGCTTCCCATTCCCTGTGGCCAAGACCTTCGTTGTAGGAGCATTAAAGTGTAAGTTCTGCCGCTGCTTCCCTCACACCCTCACTGGCATCGTTCCTGGGAGCACTTCCTAATAAATTTGCTATACACAAAGCCCCATCCCAGAGTCTATTTCCCAGGGAACCCAACTTCCAACGATCCCTAATAGGATAAAAATTATGTAGCATATAGCTTAATTCATCTGTGCTTCTAATTGGTATGCACAAAAAATCATGTATATAAACTGTCCAATTAACTAGACCTGAATAAGCAAGATTCGAGAATTTAAAGGATGCATACAAAGTTAGAACAAGTCTTAAATTGAATCTTATTTCCTTTTTTGGGTAGCCAGCCCCTAAAGTAAAAAGGAAACAAGTGGAGAAATTTAAAGACGCGGAGAATGCTTGGTTTATACATTCTTTTTCAGAATCTATTAGATATTTTATTAATTTTAATATTTCAGAATCTATAATTTCATGCACATCGATAATTTCCATCTTAAATATATTTACAGAAAGTAAGAGCACCTAACAATGATATTAATCAAGAGACCAAGAGTCTTTAAGCCAACAGAAAGTCTCAAATCATGCCACAAGAGAAGAAGTTTGGTATTAAAAATAAAATGAATGGGGAAAAAAAAAAAACTTTGGGAGAAAGCTCGTATTTGAAAGGGTCAACCACTCTAAACTTTTAGGAAATATCATTTTTAATCTCCAAAATATTGCAAGTATGCTCTGGGTTATCATTTTCCCTAAAGAAACTCCTCACAAGTAGTAATTAAGAGTTGTTTTATGGGACAGAATTTAGCCAGTCAGAGGCAATTACTGTGAATCACAAAGGCAAAATGTATATATCGCCTTCTGTCTTCCCACGATACTGATCTTCTCATTACCAAAGGGTAGCCAACAGCTACCCTCCTGATTCACAGAAGATAACTTACGGCTCCATGGCAAACAGAGCCTTAAATAATACTGTTCCGGGCTTCCCTGGTGGCACAGTGGTTGAGAGTCCGCCTGCCGATGCAGGGGACACGGGTTCGTGCCCCGGTCCGGGAAGATCCCACATGCCGCGGAATGGCTGGGCCCGTGAGCCATGGCCGCTGAGCCTGCGCGTCCGGAGCCTGTGCTCCGCAACGGGAGAGGCCACAACAGTGAGAGGCCTGCGTACAGAAAAAAATAAAATAAAATAAAATAGTAATAATACCGCTCCTCCTTCCTGCCGGCCCCACCCCCCGCCCCCGGCGGAACAGGGAAATACATCGAGGCCCTGACATCTTGCAACACATTGATAATCAGCTAATACACATTCTAAACACTTAGCGAAACGGACTGTAAAAAAAACTATTTCACTGACTCTCAGGGACAACAGTTTATCTTCTCCTACTTTAATGGCAGTGCTGTATCTTTACAGCCAAGGGGACTTGAAAATGATCAGAAATGCCTGGGTTTCAGGGATTCAACACCACTTAAATCCACTAAATTTGGCTATAAGTTTCCCCCCCAAAAATAAACAAATATGGGACAAGATTAAGCATGCTAAGAGACAGAGAAGGGAATGAGAGAAAATATAGAAATTGTTTAACAATATGGACCAGACAGGATGATAGACAATTGTAATTTCACATTGAATAGAGCCAACTGGAAAGTGATGAAAATCTCATTCAACCCAACAGAAAATAAATGTGCATGGGAGCAACTGTTAATAGAATATTGTTGCCATTCACTTGGCAGCATCAAAGCCAACGAGACACTCAGAGGGTGTTTGATAACAAAAAGTATGTGCCTGACATATTATGCAGGCAAATTAGCAGGTAATGAGAAATACTGAAACCACACCAGAAGCAGAAGCCATCCCACAAAGTCCAACCATGTAAAACAGGTAAGTGGAAGCTTGTGAAATTTACTATATTTACAAATGCTCCTTCCTGTTCTCCAAATCCCAATCACCTCCTCAAGGAAATCTTCTGGAATCCTCCACAGTGGGTCCCCTTGTTACGTCTTCACAGCCTCCTATTTTCTTCTCCTTCTTATAACTTAATAGTGCTGGGGTTCTGTGATTAATATTTCCCTCCCCCAAGCAGACTGTCAGCTCCACGAGGCCAGAGACCCCACCACTGTTTGGTCCCCTGCATGCCTAGTGGGGTGTGTGATACCGTACGGGTGCTCCAAAAGTACTTTTCATGTATTTTTATTTTTTAGCAATAAAGTATTTTTAAATTAAGGCAGGTACATTGCTTTTTTAGACAATGCTATTGCACATGTAATAAACTACAGTATAGTGTAAATAGAGGGTTTTTTGGGCTTAAACAACAAAAGTTTATTTCTTCATGGTTCTGGAGGCTAGAAGTCCAAGACCAAGTTGTGGGCAGGGCTGGTTTCATTCAGGGACCTCTCTCCTTGGCTTGTAGAAGGCCATCTTCTCTCTCTCTCTCTTCACATGGTCCCTTCTCTGAGTACCCAAATGTGTGTGTCCTAATCTCTCCTCTTATAAGGGTCTTATTGGGTTAGGATCCACCCATCTGACCTCATTGTACCTTAATTTCCTCCTTTTTCTTAATTGAAGTACTACTGGCTCATAACGTGACATGTTTCACTTGTACAACACTATATTTCTACTTCTGTATGCTATGCTGTGCTCACTACCAAAAAAACCTTTTTTTATCATTAAATCTTGAATATATTCCCTGTGCTGTACATTACAACACTGTGATTTATTTATTTAGTAACTGGTAGTTTGTACCTCTCCAAATACACTTTTTTCTTCTTAAATAAATTATTTATTTATCTAGTTTTGGCTGCGTTGGGTCTTTGTTGCTGTGCGCGGGCTTTCTCTAGTTGTGGCGATCGGGGGGCTACTCTTCGTTGTGGTGCGTGGGCTTCTCATTGCGGTGGCTTCTCTTGCTGCGGAGCACAGGCTCTAGGCGCGCGGGCTTCAGTAGTTGTGGCACGCGGGCTCGGTAGTTGTGGCTCGCAGGCTCAGCTGCTCCACGGCATGTGGGATCTTCCCGGACCAGGGCTCGAACCCATGTCCCCTGCATTGGCAGGCGGATTCCTAACCACTGTGCCACCAGGGAAGCCCCCCAAATACACTTTTTAAATGAGTGTATAATCTTCTTGACACATCAGTGGTTTATTTTCTTGTCTCTTTTTGGTTGTTGCTAGCTTTGTCAACACTCTCACTTTCTCTTCTGCTACCACTGTGATAAGAACACAACAGCAGACAGCATCCCGAAAACAAGATGACATGTCCAGGAATGGGGCCCACTTCTCCCACCTCTTTGCACACTGAAAACAGACCACTGTTCCACACGCATTCAGGCACCCATGATGGGCCCTGATTTCCATAAGCAATACTCTTACTACATCTTTGCTTGAAGTTATCTTCAGAGCAACACCATATAGATTCTACTAGGCCTCTACAGTTAAGTGATGCCAAAATCACAGGTATTAACTGAGTACCTGCTATGTGCCAATTATTACAAAATTATCCAAAATCACAAACAGGGATCTAACAAATTGTTAGTGGATTCTTTGGTCCAGTGACGGTCATTCTCACTTTCCACCTTTCTGCTTTGAAGCAACATCCCCTCCATCCCCTCACGCTTTACGCTGATATCTTACCCTTAACAACCTTCACAGCATCATTTGCGAGCTCTGCTTTTGCCTGACTGTCATTCTAACACTCTATTTCAGTCTTGCCTGTACCCCCGAAATGTGTGTGTATCTGTCATCTATTGATTTATTCACTTTAAGACTTTGCCTTATTGTCAATTACAGAAAAAGGAAAAATGGATTTTCATTCTGCAAACATTTCAACAGGTCTAACCTGAGAGTAACTCTCATTCCATTTACTCACAGTTATTTCAGTATCTTCCTTTTTACCCCCAGCTTGTGTCTATCAAACTAATTTTTACTGTTTTTCTTTTAGAAAGAAAGAAATATAACATCCCCAGTGTTACCATAAATGTGCTGTGCTCTACAGAACTAGCTTCCTTGCACCAGTTATTTGAGACTCAAAACTGGGGTAATGACCTAGGAATGTTTGCTAAAACAAGATGACTTGCAGAAATTCTGGAAACCGCTGATCAGTATTTAATGCTCTGGTAGCAGGACATGCCTGATGTCCACACATGGTTGTCTTAGCTCAGGTTCTCCCCAGAGCAGACCCTGAGATAAAGATTCAAATGTAAGCGAGTGCGCTGGGGAGATGACCCCAGGGAAGATGGGAGGGGAGTGAGATACTGTGCTTTATCACCCCAGACGGAGCCCAGCATTCTGTGCGCCTCAACGTGTGGGGGGCAACTGGGGACCTTGAATGGCCTGAGCGTACGTTCTCCTCCTGACTCTGTGCCCACACGTAAGGTCCCTTAGCCAAAGAGCCCTCGTCGTCACGGGATCAGGGTCCGTTCCTGTTTATCCCTTATCAGCGGGCTTCAGTCCCCTGCCAGCCCGCAGAATTATTCAAACAGACCTCATCATCCCATGAGAGCCAGCAGGCACCCTACCCGCTTGATGCTACAGAGCCTGCCTCAGAGCCCCTGCTTGGTCACAGTGCTCCAGAGCGCAGCCTCCGTGCCACCCTGTGTGGCATGCAGCGTCCCCCCCGCCCCGGGCTGGGAGCACAGGTGGCTCATAAACGCGGGTGACCTCATCTGTATGGCGCTGGGTGATGTGTGTCTGGTCATCTCCATAACCCTAGGGCAGGCATCCCTGCCTCACCAGCGAAGACAATAGGAGAAAATTAAAACGGAGACAGAAGGGAACGCATCTAATAAAGTGTGCATTGTCAAGCGAACTACTACCGTGACTACTGGGTAACTGCGGGAAAAACCCTCTGGAGATTTCTAGGAGCCAGTGCGGAGCCGGCTTCAGAGATACCCGCCCCGTGTGTACAGGAACTGGGTGTTTTCAAGCCACCTGTCCGTCACCAGTTGAGAGCTGGCATGTTACGAATGGGTGAAGTAGACGAAGCCGCCGGAGACAGCCCTCAGCCAGAGAGACCGAGGCCTGCAGATGGAAGTGGGTCCGCAGGTACCACAGCTGTAAGGCCTGAGGGCATACAGTGTGAAAGCCAGATGGTCCGTCATGCCAAAATCCTGTCAAGTTCCCAATTCTTCCCACAAAATTTATTAATTTGCACACAAAAGACTCCATCTTTTAGTACAAAGTTCTATGCAAGAAAGGAGCAGTTTTAAAGGACAAAAAGGAAAGTGTTGAATGCCATGGTTTGATAAAGTATGATGCCAATTCATTTCACCTCGAGCATTTAGAAAGGAGGCATCCCGGGTGGGTGGGGCTCAGGGTTTAGCGTGTATCCACACCACGTGGAGGGTTTGGGTCTCAACTCCAGAGTCTCTCATTACGTGGTGAGCCCTTCTAACGAGCTCCCCGGTGATGCTGACACTGCAGGTCCAGAGACCACACCGGGCTTGAGACCAAGGCTCTGCCACCACAGGTCTTCAGGTGTGGAGCTATGGAGACCTGTGCTGAGCCATAAGGATGTGACATAGTCAAAATAATGCCAGAACAGACCTCTTCAGAAATAGGATGGACCATCAAAGCATGAGGTTAAATAACAGAAAAAGAATCAACAGCTTTGTCTTTGCTGTATTGTTGTTAGAGGAGGTGATGATTTCCCTTATATAGATCGAGGTCAAGGAGACAGTCCAGGGAAAAGCACATAGGACAGCAGCTGAACCTGCGTTCACCCAAGGTCCCAGTGTACGTGGACCTTCTCTCCATGAACAAAGTGACAAGGGGTTTCCAAAGGAGACAACACTGACAACTGGAACCACTTTCCCAGGCAACCAGTGGGAATTTATCTGTTGATAAGGGGATACATTGCACTTGCCTTTATCCCTTTAGTCCAACAAGAGTCTGTTTTTGCCTTTGGAATTAGCCTAGTGTCTTGGTCTCATGGAAACCCACTTGCTCGTGAAAGAAGATGACCCTGGTTAGCGCTTCGTCTTTTTGCCTCTGGACTCCAGTGTTCAAGAAGCTATTCCCAAATCAGGTAAATTGGTGCAGCCACTATGGAAAACAGTATGGAGGGTCCTCAAAAAACTAAAAGAAGAGTTGCCATATGATCCAGCAACCCCACTCCTGGGCATATATCCAGACAACACTCTAATTCGGAAGGATACAGGCACCCCTATGTTCATAGCAGCACTGTTCACAATAGTCAAGACATGGAAACAACCTAAATGTCCACTGACAGATGAATGGATAAAGATGTGAGATACATACACACACACACACACACACACACACACACACTGGAATACTACTCAGCCATGAAAAAAGAATGAAATAATGCCATTTGCAGCAACATGGATGGACCTAGAGGTTATCATACTAAGTGAAGTAAGTCAGAAAAAGACAAAGATCATATGACATCACTTACATGTAGAATCTAAAATACGACACCAATGAACTTATCTGCAAAACAGAAACAGACTCACAGGCATAGAGACTTGTGGTTGCCAAGGGGGTGCCAGGTGGGGAAGGGATAGATTGGGAGTTTGGGATGAGCAGATGCCAACGAGTATATAAAGGATGGATAAACAACAAGGTCCTACTGCAGAGCACAGGGAACTATATTCAGTATCCTGTGATAAACCATAATGGAAAAAGAATATGGAAAAGAATATATATATGTATAACTGAGTCACTTTGCTGTACAGCAGAAATTAACACAACATTGTAAATCAACTATACTTCAATAAAATTAAAAAAAAAAAAAAGAAGCTATTATTCCCAGATCAACTACTGTTTGGAAAAGAAAGAACAACAAAACCCTGAAATCTCACCATCAGGCGACAAAAGCCCATCACAAAGCTCTCAGGGAGGTGAGAAAAGGAAGTGTTCCTCCCCAAAAATCTCTACTGAAACTCAGAATTCAGTCCCCAAAGAATTGAAAGCTCTAGCTTCTAATACCATGGGCCACAAAGGCCAGTCTCATCATACCTACAATTTTTATTTTTCAAGTGCTTACTGAGAGCCTCTAGTGGGAGAGAAAACACGCCTTCTTCAAACACTCTTTGCCATAAGTCACCGCAAGATCTTTTTTGACCCACCTCCTAGAGTAATGGAAATAAAAACAAAAATAAACAAATGGGACCTAATGAAATTTCAAAGCTTTTGCACAGTAAAGGAAACCATAAACAAGACGAAAAGATAACCCTCAGAATGGGAGAAAATATTTGCAAATGAATCAATGGACAAAGGATTAATCTCCAAAATATATAAACAGCTCATGCAGCTCAATATTAAAAAAACAAACAAACCAATCCAAAAATGGGCAGAAGACCTAAATAGAAATTTCTCCAAAGAAGACATACGGACTGCCAATACACACATGAAAGAATGCCCAACATCACTAATCATTAGAGAAATGAAAATCAAAACTACAATGAGATATCATCTCACACCAGTTAGAATGGGCATCATCGAAAAATCTACAAACGAATGGATAAAGAAGATGTGGTACATACACACAATGGACTATTACTCAGCCATAAAAAGGAATGAAATAGGGTCATTTGCAGAGACGTGGATGGACCTAGAGACTGTCATACAGAGTGAAGTCAAAAAGAGAAAAACAAATATCGTATGTTAACGCATATATGTGAAATCTAGAAAAATGGTACAGATGAACCGGTTTACAGGGCAGAAATAGAGACACTGATGTAGAGAACAAACTATGGACACCAAGGGGGGAGAGCAGCGGGGGGGGGTGGGGTGGGATGAATTGGGCGATTGGGATTGACATGTATACACTGATGTGTATAAAATAGATAACCAATAAGAACCTGCTGTATAAAAAATAAATAAATAAAATAAAATTTGAAAAAAAAAATCAGGCCTTCTTCAAGAGTGTATTCAGAATACACAGCCTGTTAGGGTTGAGAAACTCTTGCAAGCGCCCTATATATCCAAGCAGATCCGCGCCAACCCTTTTGAAATTCTACAGTTTCAGAGTCACTCCTTCCCAGTGAGGCACTGGGTCCTGAAGAGATTCCCAGTGACTGTAATACGGCTGGCAAGTATGCCCAACACCGAGCTAGAATCCTGCAGGAACCCGTCGGTGGAAATTAACATATGATACAGTTTGCCACGTGATGGATGGCTCAGCACAGAGCCATAAGGGTCTGATACGGAAAAAGAAATTTGATGGTGGGGAACATGGGGTACAACACACAAGGAGAAGCAGTGAGAACTCAGGATTAGGTGAGGTACTTTAGCGCAGAACCTGAAAAACCAGTTGGAAACAGTACCACCTAGGGGTGGTAGGTAGGCCACGGAGCACAGGGTGCTTGCAGCTAGGAAGGAAGTCTCTGAATGGTCTGTTTCACAACCTTGCCTCTAAATTGAGGGTGCATCTTCCTGCTGCCTGGCCCCGGAGAGGCAAAGCCAGACACCTTCTAGGAGGTCAGTCTGAACAAAAGGCACAGCACAGGGAACTCTACTCAATACTCCGTAATGCCCTATATGGGAAAGAATCTAAAAAAGAGTGGATATAGGTAGATGTATAACTGAGTCACTCTGTGGTACAGCAGAAACACAACACTGTAAATCAACTGTACTCCAATAAAAATTAATTTAAAATAAATAAAATAAAAAAGAATGGCACGCAATTTACAACTTTAAAAAAATAATAACAAAATAAACAAAAGGCAGACCCAACTAGGGATGGAATCAGTGGGGCGTGTTTTCTCTATGCCTGTGAAACACCCTTCTCCTTGTACAAAGAAAAGAAGCAAGATCATTTTGCTTATTGTCAGTGTTTCGAGGCATTGTTGTGACTTCATTTTAAGCTCTATTAACTTTTAGTATTATCCCTACAAGTTTGCCTTCACTTACTACCTGAGTGAGTCAATCTTTCTGAATGTCCATTTCTTTAAATACCATAACACAAACGCTCTAACATGCGTTCTATAGGCTGTTGTAGTGATAAAGGTAACAATACGTAAAAAGTATCTAGCTGGGCCTGTCTCCTTGGAGCTGAGTGTGACCTGCCATCATTCCCTTCCCTCCCCTCTCACATCCTGTCCCCCTCATTAGCTGTCCTGATGATTGTTTGCTCTCTGTAGAGTTAGAGTGCTTATAGATCCTAATACTTTCATTCATTCATTCAACAAACATTTGTGAGATGACACTCAGTAAATGCTAGAGATACAAACACGATGGCCAGCCCCTGCTTTCACACAGCTCTCAGTCTACCCAGGAGATGGACAAACGGACAAATAGAGTCAATTTCCCCCAGTGATAACGAGTTATGCCAAAGAAACACAGAGGGAGGAAATCAGACAGAGGGAGGAAAGGCAGTCTGGAGGACTTTCCAGGGGAAGCGGCAGCTGAGCTAGGTCTCCCGGGAAAAGCTGAGGAATCAGCCAGGCAGACGAGGGAGCGGAACGAAACGCAAGAGCGAGGCACAGAGGGCAGAGCTCGGATGCCTCTGAAGGCTCGATAAAGGGGCTGGGAGGCAACACTGAACGACAGACACTCACTGAATGACGGAAGGACAGTCACCACGCTGGCATCATGGGAGTCAAAGGCAAAAACCATCCAGAGGAGAAAGGAATGGGCAAACTGACGGAGCAAGTAAGCCAGGGATGGAGAAGTGTTCGTTGGCTACGTTGTTGCTGATCATCTCGGCGAAAAGAGAGCCGCAGGGGCCAAAGTGAGTCTGGGGTAACTTGGCAAGTGAACTGGAGCGGAGCCCAAATGTGCTCTGTGGCTTCTGTCACCCGAGCTGCCCTGCCACCCCACCACCTGGTGTCCTGTGGGGAAGTCATGGTTTCACAAGCATCTCAAATAGTAAGCCCAGAGGTGCACCGCTGTTGGCTTAGAGATTTGCAGACAGGTCCCTTGGCATCCATATTCCATATTTTGAGTACATCTCCTGCCACTGCAATTTATGACCCCTTACACGTTTATTCAACCAGTTTTCCCCTTTAGAGTTATACCACTACCACCGCTAACCCCACTATCCACACCTCCACATACTCCTGTGTATTTGTTCCACTTTCATCTGAACCTCACGTCTTACTGAGGCTTCATTTAGCATCTTATCCTTTGCTCCTGTAGCAAAGTATCTATGAATGTACTCCCTTCCTCCCCCAAGCACCTGTACTCTTTGTAGATACTTTGTATCAATAGGGTTACACAAAATACTTGCTCCAACCACTGGGAGCTCCCCCTTGTGGCAGGAAGCAGACTGACAGCTCCCCGGCCAGTCACCAAGCCCCTTCCTTTGTCTTCTGCTAGTACTCAGGGTGGCAAAGCCAGAACGTGTATCTTTCTAGACTTCCTTACGGCCAGGCTGGGCATGTGACAATTACGGGCAGGGATTTCCTTTCCAAGTATAAAGGCAAAGCCTCATTAGGAAAGGAGAGGCTTCTCTGCCCTCAGCCCTTCCGTCTTCATCCCA
Source organism: Grampus griseus (assembly GCF_964374135.1). Lineage (NCBI taxonomy): Eukaryota > Metazoa > Chordata > Mammalia > Artiodactyla > Delphinidae > Grampus > Grampus griseus. The sequence continues at coordinate 172,065,143 of NC_139018.1, forward strand.
ACTGCAAATGCAGACCGTCCAGGGGCAGCCACGATTTGCAGACGTGAGGATGAGAAACACATGCTGAGGATGGTGGAAAGGAGGGGCTGAAGGACCCTGGGCCTCTGGGAGCTTGGGGAGCTGTGACACCAGTCTGGTCTGCTCCCCCAGGACTTCTTGCTAAGCGAGGGGCATAAAGCCCTGTCGCTGCCTCGAGTGCGCCCACAGCTTCTGCTGAGAAGCCCTCCGATCCCACAACCCTGGAGTCCGATTGGACGGCTTCTGGATACTCTTGACTTCCCGGTGAAAACCACAGAAGGACCCAGACACTCCCCTGGGTGAGAAAGTATACAGCTGCATGGGTCACACCTGCCAAAGTGGGCTTATCCCCTCCCCCTATTAATATAAAATTACCGAAGGAGGGGCCGGTAGGGGAGGGGCAAGGGGAGGGGAGGGAAATCAAGGTCTAACAGTGGCCAGTGCAGAGCAGGCAGGGTCCTGGGGCCCTGATAACAAGGAAGCAGCCTGAGGCTGTGCTGAGGGGGGGCGTATGTTGAGAGAAAGCCCCAGGACAAACATGGGCAGTTGGCTTGTTTAGAAATGCAGATTCCTGGGACCCGGGATTCTGATGCCCTAGATTCGAAGTGGGGTCCAGGACTTTTGATCTTCAGTGAGCGCCTCAGGTGAAAATTATGCATGTGGTTCCCAGTTTTAAAACTGCTGAAGGGCATAAAAGCTGTGAGCTGGTGAAGGAGAGCCGGGACTGAGCGCTGGGGAAGCTTGTTGCATGCGGGGCCTCTCTGGACCTCAGCTGTAAAATGGCTAACCACCTGGTTCTCAAACTCTTTTGCTGTGAAACATCTTTTTTCTTTTTCTTTTTTTGCTAATAAGATTGAATACAAATGCTTAATACATGAAATGATGAAAGAGACACATCTCCGGCGGAAACAGAGTGGAGACCCCGCAGTATCACCGGATCCCCTCACCCCATCACCTTCCTCTGAGACCGCCTGAGGGTCCTGGCATCACAGGCCAAGTGGCCTCTTAATTCCAGCCCAGTGAAGACATGTGACTTTCACAGAATGACACATAAATGAGGGGAAACCTTTGTGGTCCTTGTTCTGAAGGTCAGGTAGATTCCACCTGGAGATGGAGGATAAAGAAAAGCAAGTCGGGGCATCTATTTTAAAGCACATCTACAACCTTTCCATAAAAGGGATTTCTTCCCAGTGCCCTTGCAAAGGTATTTGAAGCACATCCCTTCAAGGCGGTCGTCTTAGTAAACAATGACAGTTTTAAAGGGGGGGAGGGGCTTGTAATTTAGATTTCTTTGGATTTTTGACAGCAAGAGGCTATCCAGGCTACCAGGAAGCAAGGAGAATCTATAACAGCAAAGCCCATTGTAAAAACAAAGGAAGAATTCAGAAAACCAGTGCTGTGCCCCTTTCAGCCTTAAGTACATCCCTGGAGGCAGGGGTTCCGACTCAGATCTCCAGGCTTATCCCCCCCACTCCCTGTGTCATGGTGGGAAAGTCATTTCCACCAGCCTCATTTTCTTCAGCTGTAAAACAGGAATGAACTAGCAAATGTTGAGTCAGCCTCTATTATTCCAGGCCTGGCTGGAAAGGAAAAGAGGCACACAGCCCTGCCCACGGGGAGCTGACTTCTGAGCGAGAGAAGACAGACAAAACCTGAAGGAAAACGTACCTCAGGCCATTGGTGAAAAGCGGCACAGAGACCAACACGGCTGGGAAAGAGCGACAGGAGAGTGAGGTCAGCAAGTGGAGGCTTCGGCGGCCAACAGGGTGGACAGGGCTGGCTCTGCCAGCAGACAACTTGGAAGAAGGTCTAAGTGAGGGGAAGGCACAGGACAGGTGGGTATTTGCGGGTGAGGGTCGGGAAGCAGTGGTCCAGCCAGAGGATGCAGTCGGGAGAAGGCATCAGATCACAGCGTGTTCTGTAGAAATAGCCGGGGCTTCTGTGTGGCTGGAGCCCAGTGAGCTGGGAGGAGACTTGAAACGGATGAGGTCATGGAGGCCATGGGGCCAGGTTTTATGATGCCTCATGAACAACTGCAAGAACTTTGCCTCTTGTTCTGAGCGGGATGCGGAGAGGGTTTACAGGGAAAAGGACCCCTCAGCTCATTGTTTTAAGACTCCGCTCTAGAAGGGCACTGGGTACAGCAGGGGCAATTACACCCATCCAGACAGGTGGGTGGATGTGGGCCTCTTCTACCCCACCAATTTGCTATGCTGCAACGCATGTAAGCCTCGGTTTCAAAACCCCGCATGCATTTCCGGCTTATTACTGTTGTCCGTTTATGACCTGTATGCTAAAAACATGCCAGCAGAAAAAAATACAGCCAACAAATACAGTTTCGTATTATGAGCTCATAAACAATGATGGAGATGCACTTTTCAGCTTGTCAAGGAATGGACACCAGGCTTACTGGCCCAAGGGAGCAGATGTCTGAGACCATGGTCACATCCCAACCTTTCTGGCTTCTTCGTATGACTCAAGAAACTAATGAAATTTTGCCCTTTGCAACAACATGGATGGACTCGGAGAGCATTATGCTAAGTGAAATAAGTCAGACAGAGAAAGACAAATTCTGTATGATCTCAGTTATACGTGGAATCTAAAAAATACAACAAACTGTGAATGTAACAAAAAAGAAGCCGACTCACAGATATAAAGAACAAACTAGTGGTTACCAGTGGGGAAGGGGGAGGGGCAGCACAGGGGTGGGGAAGTAAGAGATACAAAGTATTATGTATAAAATAAGCTACAAGGATATATTGTATAACATGGGAAATACAGAAAATATTTTATAAGAACTAGAAATGGAGTATAACCTTTAAAAATTGTGAATCACTATACGGTACACCTGTAACATATTATACATCGACTACGCTTCAATAAAAAATTTAAAGAATAAGAAGAAACTAATGAACATTCTACATCTAGAAAAAATAATAATAACCTCTGCCTTTTCTCTATGATGTAGAAAGAACCACATTTCTACATCAATTTGTTAAACATACACACAGAGAAAAACTTGCTTAATTTAATAATTGTTGAACACCAATGACCAAAAAAAAAGAAAAAATCACAGGGCATCATCAATTTGTTCATAAGGTTGAAGCTTTAAGATATAGATTTAATATTCAACTATTAATAATCAAAGAAATTGGGCTTCCCTGGTGGCACAGTGGTTGAGAGTCTGCCTGCCGATGCAGGGGACACGGGTTCGTGCCCCGGTCTGGGAAGATCCCACATGCCGCGGAGCGGCTGGGCCCGTGAGCCATGGCCGCTGAGCCTGCACGTCCACAGCCTGTGTTCCACAACGGGAGAGGCCACACCAGTGAGAGGCCCACGTACCGCAAAATAATAATAATAATCATCATCATCATCAAAGAAATTCAAACTAAACAAAGAGATACCATTTTCATCCACCAAACTAACAAAAATAAAAACATAATAATACTTAGGGTACGAAAGGTCTGATGAAACAAGAATTCTTATAGGAGTAGGAGTCTAAGTTGGCATAATCTTTCCAGACTTGACAAAATATCAATAGGTATCAAAGCATTAAAATTGTTAGTATCTGCTGACAGGAAAATCAACCCCAGAGAAAAGAATCCGTAAAGTGAAAAAAGTATGGGCATAAATATGTTCACTGCATTGTTCATTCATTCATTATTCATTCAACAAACACTTATGGAGTATCTGCTCTGTTCCAGATACTGTTCTGGGTACTGAGTATAGGGATGGAAGTTTAAGTGATTAAACTTCAAACCCTTCCCCTTTGGAGCTTACATTTTGCAGGGTGAAATAGACAGTCAATCATCAAATAGAATATATAACATATCGTACATTGGGAAGTATTATGAAAGTGAAAAGATGGAGGCCAGGATTATAATAGTGAAAAATAGAAATTAAAGAGAATGACTCAATTATGGAAGTCTTAGCCAAGGGAAGAGCAGTCACTTAAAACATCTAATTATGGGAATTCCCCGGCGGTCCAGTGGTTAGGACGCCGCTCTTTCACTGCTGAGGGCCAGGGTTCGATCCCTGGTTGGGGAACTAAGATCCCACGTGCCACACAGTGCAGCTAAAAACAAACAAACAAACAAAATAAAAACACTAAACATCTTTTTTTTTTTTTTTTTTTCTGTACGCGGGCCTCTCACTGCTGTGGCCTCTCCCGTTGCGGAGCACAGGCTCCGGACGTGCAGGCCCAGCGGCCATGGCTCACGGGCCCAGCCGCTCCGCGGCATGTGGGATCTTCCCAGACCGGGGCACGAACCTGCGTCCCCCCCATCCACAGGCGGACTCCCAACCACTGCGCCACCAGGGAAGCCCTAAACATCTATTTATAAAGAATTTTCAGATTCCTAATAACATTAAATGAAAAAAAGAAAGGTACAAAATGGCTTTTTTTTTTCTGTAAGAAAATACACCCATGTGATAAAGGTAGCAAGTAACCTTTCAATGGTGAGAGAGTAGTCATTTTCAGTTTAGTTTTTACAATTTTTGTTATTTTCTAAGTTTCCCACAATGAAGTTATAATACATTTATAATCACAAAACCACAATTTTTAAAAAGATACAAGTTTAAAATCACTTTAAAGTGGTTTACTTTAAAGTGATGTTAAACATGTTAAAGAGGGGAAAAATGCCAGGTAAAGAAACTGCTTTGCTCAAGGAAGCTAAGTGTGTCTCATAGCTCTGAGATGTCCAAACGCTCAGCTGAACGTATCTGGGCCATGTGAAAGCCATGCTGTCTCAGGCCTCATGGATCCTCCAGACCTGGGGTTTTCAAAGGGTCGTCTAAGGATCATCTGATCAGAATTATCCGGTGCACTTGCTGCAGGCAGATGACTGAGCCCCACCGGCTAAGTCCAGCCTCTGGGCGGGGCCCAGGGACCTGCATGCCTAATTAGCTTCCCCAAGATTCCCCAGCACTTTTTTTTTTTTTTTTTTTTTTCGGTACGCGGGCCTCTCACTGTTGTGGCCTCTCCCGTTGCGGAGCACAGGCTCCGGACGCGCAGGCTCAGCGGCCATGGCTCACGGGCCCAGCATCTCCGCGGCATGTGGGATCTTCCCAGACCGGGGCACGAACCCGTGTCCCCTGCATCGGCAGGCGGACTCCCAACCACTGCGCCACCAGGGAAGCCCCCCCAGCACTTTGAAGTTGCTGCTCCCTGCTCCAGACCCCAGGGCAAGCCCTTCTTGATGTCACAGGGAGGAAATTCCAGACAAGAGAATGGTTTACTCTGTTTCTATGTTTGGTTTTCTTTTTAACTATGAAGCCCCCAGTTTGTCCTGTGTGGGCACCACCCTTTGTCTGAAATGACACATAAAATAAGAAGACAAATTTGACTGGAGCAGCTAGTACTACTTTTGACATTTTCTGTGGCAACAAAAGAGACTAGTAGTGACACATCATCCAACAGAGTGAAAAAGTCATTTGAGTCTTAGATGTTAAATGAATATACAACATCTATGTTAAAATTAATATAAGAACATAGAATGCAATAAAAGAAAAGGGATCAACCTTGAGTATAAGTTCTATCATACTATTTCTCTGTATTTTGGACAGTCTCCTTGGAGTGGGTAAAGTAAGCCTTCAGTTGCAAACACATACCTCCTTGTATATCTCCCCATCAGGAAAACTAAAATAATGAAATGAGGGTTGCTGTTCTGAGATGATTTCAGATATATACACACCAGGTAATTTGAAATTTAATGTGTAAAAGGTTACACTTTTTAAAAACTTGGAATGGCCCAACAATCCCTTCTGAAATTAAAACAGCATACATGTATTAACATGAAAATTCACTTACTTTAAAATTTTGGAAAGATATGGTACAATTTCTTATCAAACATGGTGGAATAAATGCATTATATTTAATCTCCACTTCCTTCTAACTTCCCATTTATTTTTTTCAAAAGAAATAACAAAGTAACAAAGGAATAAATCCATAAGCACAAAGAGATTCAAAGACAGAAAATGAGATTTAAACAATTTCTTGGAAGATGAAAAGTTGATGGGTGAATCATAACTGACTTCGCGAAGCAAAGGAACCTCCAACCCCTATGCCTACAGAGGGGAATACGAATAAGAAACATGCTGGTTTGAAGCACAGAACCTCAGAAAGGCACAGGAATTACAAGCATGAGGAACCCCAGAAAGCAGAGAGGGGCACTGTATACCGGAGGGTCAGGTGACACCGGAGGACCCCAGCTCCTCTCTACCCATCCGTCCTGCACACCAGCAAGATACGTGACTGATGGTCTCTGGAGAAACGGAGCCAGAGAATCCACAAACTTGAAGACATCCATGACAAAGGAGGGTGCGGTCAGGCACTATAGTGGAAATAGGGATGATGAAGTGAAAGTCCAAGTATATATACCAAATGGGAGACCCCTAAACCCTCCCTCCACTGGACTCTCAGAATGCTGATTGCCAAGCTTATACCCCCCGAGTGGGGGATTGGAGTATCCTCAGGTGAGGAAAAAAAAAAATAGAAAAGATCAGAATGTAAGCTCTGGAATAAAGTCAGAAACTTTTATCTGTTTTGTTCTGGTTGCCCATAACCTAGAAGAGAGCCTGGCACATAGTAGGTGTAGAAACAGTCCCAGAGATACTTGTTGAATGAAAAAAAATAAACAAACGTATGAATAAATGTATGATTCAGCAATCAGAATGACACCAGATTTTCCAATGACACACTGTAAGCTAGAAGACAATTGAGCAATGCCTTTGAAAGGCTGAGTGAAAGTGGTTTCCAGGGCTTCCCTGGTGGCGCAGTGGTTGAGAGTCCGCCTGCTGATGCAGGGGACGCGGCTTCGTGCCTCGGTCCGGGAAGATCCCACATGCTGCGGAGCGGCTGGGCCCGTGAGCCATGGCCGCTGAGACTGCGCGTCCGGAGCCTGTGCTCCGCAACGGGAGAGGCCACAACAGTGAGAGGTCCGCGTACCGCAAAAAAAAAAAACAAAAAAAACAAAAAGAAAGCGGTTTCCAACCTAGATTCTAGTCTTAGATTAACTTTCATGAAATGGTAAGGAAGGATCAAAATGTTTTCAGACCTGCGAAGTCTCAAAGAGTTTATCTTTCGTGAACCCTTTCTGAGGAATCTATCGGAGGATGTATCTACCAAAATGAGGGAGTATATTAAAAAAGAGTTTGAGATTCAGGAAACAGGGACCCCCGTTTAAGGCAGCAACTAGGAGAATTCACAGAATGATCCTGAAATGAAATTCTAGCATGACAACGGGGCAGCAGGCCTGGAGGGATAAGTCCTGACTGGAGTATGACAGCAGGCAGCTCCAAGAGGTAAATTTTCTGGAAAAAGAAATCAATGTGATAGATTAGCTGATGGTTGGACTATATTGAGTGAGATTTTACAGCTTCTTTGGAGAATGTGGAGTAAAATTTATGAAAGCTCTTCACAAAACTAAGCAAACAGAAATTAAGCAGGAACAGAAAAAACAAGACGACACACAAAACCTTACACGTGGATGTTAACAGTGGTTTTTTCCATAACTGCTGCAACTTGGAAGCAACAAAGATCTCCTTCAGTAAGTGAATGAATAATAAACTGTGGTACATTCAACAGTGGAATATTATTCAGCATTAAAAAGAAATGAGCTATCAAGCCATGAAAAGACAAAGAGGAAGCTTAAATGCATATTTCTAGTGAAAGAAGCCAATGTGAAAAGACTACATACTGTATGATTCCAACTACATATATGACATTCTGGAAAAGGCAAAAATAATGAGGCAGTAAAAGGATCAGTGGTCGCCATGGGTTGAGGAGAGGGAGGGAGAGATGAACAGCCACAGCACAGAGGATCTTTAGGGCAGTGAAAATGCTCTGTAAGACACCATAACGTTGGATACATGTCATTATATGCTTGTCCAAACCCACTGAGCGTACACCACCAAGCACGAACCCTAATGTGAACTGTGGACTTTCAGTAATTATGTGTCAGCGTAGGTTCATTGACTGTAACAAATGTACCACCTGGTGGGGAATGTTGACAATGAGAGAAGCTGCGTGTGTGTGCACGTGTGTGTGCGTGTGTGGTTGCATGTGTGCGCATGTGATTGTGTGTGTGCACGCGTGTGTGTGCGTGCATGTGTGTGCGTGTGTGTGTGTGTGTTGGGGGGAGGGCAGGCAAGGGGTATATGGGAAATCTCTGTACCTTCCTCTCAACTTTGCTGTGAATCTAAAACTCCTCTTAAAAAATGAAGACTTAAAACACGCACAAGGGGAACAAAAAGGAAATGGAATCACAGTCCAGAATAAAGCTCAGCTTTATATTTACAAACTCATGATAATGTAAACTGAATACAGAATTAACTTAAAAACGGATTCAACTCTACTACGGAAGTGGGGGAATGAGGTGTGAAGAGGTGTGTGTGGCGACTGGCCTGGTGGTCCAGCAGTGCAGAATCCACCTTACAACGCAGGGGACACGAGTTCCATACCTGGTCGGGGAACTAAGATCCCACATACTGCGGGGCAACTAAGCCCACGCGCCACAACTCCTGAATTTGCGCGCCTCAACTAGAGAGTTTGCCTGCCACGAACTACAGAGCCCACACGCTCTGGAGCCTGTGCGCCACAACTAGATAGAGACCCACGCGTCGCAACGAAAGATCCTTCAAGCCTCAACGAAGATCCCACATGCCACAACTAAGACCTGACACAGCCAAAAAATAAAATAATAAATAAATCTTAAAAAAAAGAGGTGCGTGTGTCCATCTGTCTGTCTTTTGGTGAGGCACATGGAGAATAAGAGGATTAAATCTATTTCTGCCATGAACAGACTTCAAAGAAATAATTAAATGTAAAAGTTCAATTATGAAATGCCGCTTTAAAAACTTTAAAAATTCATTAAACTTTAAAAATCAGGAAGCAGAAGTTGAAGCACTTTATGAAGAAATATGGAGGTAAATATAAGAAAAATAGCTAATAGATTGGAAGTTATTGCCACAGGGCGTGGGGAAAATAGGGCCGAGAATTGCTAATTTTCATTGTGTCTTTTAGTGTTGATAGATAATACTTACATAAATAGCACTTAATAGGTACCAGACACTAACAGTAGTCTAAACCACACATATACTTTTTTCTAGGAAAAATTATTTAATAGAACCCCTTTGGTTTTCTAACTATTTAATACCCAACTTAGAAAACAATAAAAACTGACTTAAAAATAGGGCACAGAGGCTCTCAAACTATATAATTTAATTACACACAGGATTTAGGTGTTTCTAAATTATAAGGTAAAGTTCAATTCTTATTAGAGCACATGGCATTAATAATCTGGAACACCACAGACAAATAATAATGGGGAAGAACTGGCTTTGTGAGTTCTACCGTGATACAAACTGAGACTCACTGATGGAATATTTCCTCTATGCCAGGTTCTGATGAAATGTGGTAGAATAAATGCATTATCTGAGTGCATCGCGTTATCTCATTTAACCTTCCAACCACCTTGAGAGACAGATGTAGGGTGTCAGTGACAAGGCAGGTAAAAGTCTAAAGTCACACATTTAGATTGTGTTACGTACTGAATGTTTGTGTTCCCTCCCCCAATTCATATGCTGAAACCCAAACCCCCAGTGCAATGTTCTTTGGAGATGGGGCCTTTGGGAAGTGATGAAGTCATGAGCGTGGAGCCCTTGGGAAACAGATCAGTGCCTTTATACAAGAGGCTCCAGAGAGACCATTAGCCCCTTTCCCATGTGAAGTTTACATGAGTTCACACAGGTGGGACCCTCTGATGAGATTAGTACCCTTATAAGAAGAGACACCAGAGAGCTCTCTGACTCTGTCTACCTCTGTCTCTGACTCTGTCTCTGACTCTGTCTCTCTCTCTGTCTCTGACTCCGTCTTTCTCTCTGTCTCTCTGTCTCGGTCTCTGTCTCTCTCTCTCTGTCTCAGGCTCTGTCTCTCTCTCTGTCTCAGACTCTGTCTCTGTTTCTCTCTCTCTGTCTCAGACTCTGTCTCTCTCTGTCTCAGACTCTGTCTCTCTCTCTGTCTCTGTCTCTCTGTCTCAGACTCTGTCTCTCTCTCTGTCTCGGACTCTGTCTCTGTCTCGGACTCTGTCTCTCTCTCTCTCTGTCTCGGACTCTGTCTCTATCTCTATCTCCCTATCATGTGAGGACACAGTGAGAAGGGCTGCCGTTTCCAAGCTAGGAAGAGAGCCCTCATCAGAACCCGACCATGTTGGCCCCTGATCTTGGACTTCAGCCTCCAGAACTCTGAGAAATAAATTTCTGTCATTTACGCCATCCAGTCCATGGTACTTTGTTACGGAAGCCTGAGCTGACTAAGAGAGATGGGCTGAGGAGAGATGAAAATTTGGGTTCGTCTGACTCCACCCTGCCTCTTAAGCAGTTTTATTCCTTTTGGCTCAAAATAATCTATCACACACACACCCCATCCAGAGCTCCAACCACTAGACCATGACCACTCCTGAAATATCCTGCTGAAACCCACTGACCCTCAGCTAGTCTCTCCCAGACATCAGCTATGAGAAGCCAGAGGAATTGCATTCACCTTGAGAAAATCTAAATTTCCAGAACTACGTTAAGGCCTGCTGCCTCTATGATCCGGCAATCCCACTCCTGGGCATACATCCAGACAAACTATAATTCAAAAAGATACACGCACCCCTATGTTCATAGCAGTACTGTTCACAATAGCCAAGACATGGAAACAACCTAAATGTCCATCAATAGATTAACGGATAAAGAAGATGTGGTACATATATACAATGGAATACTACTCAGACATAAAAAAGAGTGAAATAACGCCATTTGCAGCAACATGGATGCAACTAGAGATTATCATACTAAGTGAAATACATCAGAAAGAGGAAGACAAATACCATATGGTATCACTTACATGTGGAATCTAAAATATGACCCAAATGAACTTATCTATGAAACAGAAATAGACTCACAGACATAGAGCACAGACTGGTGGTTGCCAAAAGGGAGGGGGTTGAGGGAGGGATGGAGTGGGAGGATGGGATTAGCAGATGTAATCATTTATATAGAGAATGGATAAACAACAAGGTCCTACTGGAAATTATATTCAATATCCTATGATAAATCATAATAGGAAAGAATATTGTTTAAAAAGAACATATATATATATATGTATAACTGAATCATCTTGCTCTACAGCAGTAATTAACAACATTGTACATCAACTGTACTTCAATTTAAAAAAATATTGGGAAAAAAAAAAAAGGCCTGCTGCCTCCATTCAGGTCAGGGGATTCTTTCCCTGGAAGAGGCCCTTCCACCTCACAGATAACACACACCCGTTCAGGTCACTGCAAGTACAGGCAAACCTCGTTACATGATTCCTCAGAATGAACAACTTCACACTTCACACCGCTCACAGCTTTGTCTACGTCTTCGTGTTATGGGCTGAATTGTGTCCCCACACCCCCAAATTCATACGCTGAAGTCCTGACCAGCACCTCAGAATGTTACCTTACTTGGAGATGGGCCTTTGAAGCAGTAATTAAGTGAAACTGAGGCCAGTCAGGTGGACCCTAATCCAGCAATGACCAGTGTCTCTCCAAGAAGAGGAAACTGGCACACAGGGAAGATGGGCACCTAAAGCCAAGGACAGAGACCTGGAACAGACCCTTCCCCTCACCACCCTCAGAGCAAAACAACTCTGCCAAGTCTGATCTCAGGTTTCTAGCCTCCAGAACTAAATTCAATTAAAAAAAGAATGAGAAAATAAATGTCTGTTGTTTAAGCCACTCAGTCTGTGGTACTTTGTTACCTCAGCCGCAGCAGACTGATACCGTCCATAACTGCACACACCCGTGACCTTGCCCAGGTTCCTTTCACCCCCCAGTTCTACTCAATCACCAACACCGAGGATCCAAACTTACCATGTTTCTCCTTAAATTCCCATCCACTCCCATCACGTGGGTTTTAGGTCAGGCCCTGATGGTCTCCTGCCTGTTTCTCAGTTCCTTCCCCTTTCACTCCATCATGTGCACGGTGCTGGGGGGATGTTCACAATAGACCCCAACCACACAGATGCTGGGCCCCTGGCGCCAGGCAAGGTCCCCACAGTGCAGGCACCTGCTCAACCAGGTAATCCGCCTCTGGTGTCCCTGGGAGACAGGGCAGGGGGCCGGCACTGTGGTCCTCCTGATACCGAGCAGGACCCTGTGGGGTTCCTGCGCACGAAAGCCTTCTGTGTCCCCCATTTCTTTGATTACAGAAAATAGGCTTCATTCTGTCTCCATGACCTTCCCTGAACTCCAAGGAGCAGGTTCAAACAGTTGCTCATCAGGGAAGGGAGGGGACGCAGGGACAAGGGAGGAGAAGCCAAGAAACAACTGTGCAGCCTTGGGGCAGGGTCCTGGTTCCCCGTCAAGGGATACACTTAACAGTATCTCCGAGCTGTTCTGCAGAGACTGAAAGCCCCACCAGGAGGGAGAAGTTAACGGTTAAGGACGGACGGTATGCTGCCCACAGGCAAGCACACACCAGCTTTCTAGCATCTGCCCACCACTCCTCAGCTCAAACCCCCGGGTCCAGCCTCCCTAAAAGAGTTTCAGATTCACAAAGACACCTTGTTTGTACACCCCCAAGCCAGCCTTCACACATCATGAATGTCTTCTTCCCCTTTGGCCTGCTCGTGGGATTTCTACTTAGGCTTCAAGACTCCACGCTGACACCCTCACCTGTGCAACCGTCCCTGGGCTGCCACGCTGCCCCCGACGTGTTTCCATGACGGCACTTACACTGGATGGGTATCACAGGTGGCTGCCGCTCCCCCTGGGCTGAGGACTCCTTGAGAGCAGTGACTGATGCTTATTCAGGGCTGTCACAGATCCGGGACCCCTGGTTGACCAAAGTGGAGCCTCAGAAAACACCTGCAATTAGAGGATTGATGTGCTTTGCCACAAACGCTGAGCTGGACTTAGCCACTGCTCCCTAAGGAAAGCAGGCTGTTTTCATCCAAGTCAAATTAGGTACCACCTGCATAGCCATCCAGCTCTCAGATAAGAGCAGAAGTTTCCTACAGCGTGAATATCTGCCGGATGGATGAAGGAAGCCATTAGGAACCTTCAACCGGGTGCCAGAAGCAGTATGGCTAGGGAGAATATTTTCAAATATTCAAAAGATTCTTTGAAATATTTTCGTGGGTGAGTCAGGAGAGAATCGTTTGGATACAAATTCATTCTTAGGAGACTTGCTATTAATGAAATGCGTGGTGAGGGTGGTGGGTGTGCGTGTTCCTCGGATGTTCCTCAATGTACAGTACAGTCTCGCAAACATGATGTCCCAGGTGGGGACAAAGGGCAGATCTGTGCCTGTGACTGCAGGGCAGACACACACACACACGCACACGCACACACGCACACACACGCACGCACACACACGCACACACACACGCACACGCACGCACGCACGCACACACACGCACACACGCACACACACACGCACACACACGCACACGCACCCACCACACACACGCACACACACGCACCCACCACACACACGCACGCACACACACACACGCACCCACCACACACACGCGCACACACACTCACACACACATACACACACTCACACGCACACACGCACACGCACACGTACACACACACACACCACACACACACACCACACACACACCACACACCACACACACACACACCACACACACCACACACACACATACACTCACACACACACCACACACACACCCACACACACGCACCCACCACACACACACACGTACACATGCACACGCGCACACACACACACGCACGCACACACGCACACATACACTCATACACGCACGCACACACACACATACACACACACACCCCACACACCCCCACACACACGCACGCACACACGCACGCACGCACGCACACACCCCACACACACGCGCGCACGCACACGCGCACGCACGCACGCACACGCGCACGCACGCGCACACACACGCACGCACGCACACGCGCACACACACACGCACCCACCACACACACACACGCACGCACACGCACACACACACACATCACACACACCACACACACACACACCACACACACCACACACACATACACTCACACACACACCACACACACCACACACACACCACACACACACACCCCACACACACACGCACCCACCACACACGCACACACACGCACACACACACACGCACACACACACGCACGCACACACGCATGCACACGCACGCACACTCGCACACACGCACGCACGCACACGCACACACATACACTCACACACACACACCCCCACACACGCACGCACGCACACACACACACACTCCACACACACCACACACACACGCACGCACACACGCATGCACGCACGCACACACCCACCACACACACACACACCCACACACACACACACGCACACACACACCACACACACACACATACACTCACACACACGCACACACACACCCCCCCCCCACACACACCCCCACACACACACACACTCACGCACACATACACTCACACACACACACACACACCCCACACACCCACCACACACACACACACACACATACACTCACACACACACACGCACACGCGCGCACACACACACCCCCACACACACATACACTCACACACACACACACACACTCATATTAAATAAACCTGAGGAGAAGTAAGCTATCTGTGTTGGTTAGTTCCCACTTGGGTAAAGTAAATCGTGGAGTCTCAGTGTACTTTCTATGACCTGGTTTGTGGTTTTCCTTGTAAACTGAGAGGGCTACTTTCTGGAGGTGGCCACCGGCAGACAGCCTCCGTCCCTGAGGTCGGCACAGACTCTGCTCACCCACACAGACGGAACTGGCTCTAATCTCCCATCCACGCTGAACAAGCTCTTGGGGGAGGGCGGGTTCCTTTCAAGAGTGGCCTGGATTAGCACGCTGGGGCCTGGATTAGCACCCTGGGGTCTGAATTAGCATCGTGGGCCCTGGATTAGCACCCTGGGCCCTGGATTAGCACCCTGGGGCCTGGATTAGCACCGTGGGCCCTGGATTAGCACCCTGGGGCCTGGATTAGCACCCTGGGGTCTAGCATCGTGGGCCCTGGATTAGCACCCTGGAGCACAGGGCCATGGGCCTCTGGCTGTTAAAGCCGCACTCTCCGTGCTTGGTCTACTTTGCATCCTTGTTCATTACTCTGCCTTTGCGGTCTGGAGGGATTCAATGGTCCCCTCTGGGCTGGTCCCCTGCCTCCCAGGCTCTCATCCCCACATGTCCCCAAGGCCCTTCGTCCCCACATGTCTCAGTCGTTCATGACCACTCCCTGACATTTCCTCCCACAGTCCCTTAAATCTCTGGAAAGATCACCCTGCACTCAACATGGGACGCAGTGTGACCAGCCCCCGTTTCTCCATCTGGAGCAAAGACTCCGAGGTCCATCAGCTGCCCCTCTTGGCTGTGTGGCCTGGGACAAGTGACTAAGCCCTCTGGTCTCAGTGTCTCCTTCTGTACAAGAATAGCAAGAGTCCTACAGAAGAGTGTCCCTGTGAGAATTCAGTGAAGTCGTACAGATAAAGCTGCTGAGACCATCACCTGGGAGCAGCCCGATAATTGCTGTTCTATAATTTTTAAAAAATCCTCCTTGATTTTGTGGAGCTTAATACAACCACCTACGCATCATACATACTCACATCTGGGTGATTATTCACTATCTTAAATAAACAGCATTTCAAACCTGATGAACTATTTAGAAAACATGAAAAACAGTGTAGGAAATCTGAATGCTAACGGGGGAACTTTGGAGGTTTTTTGTTGTTAATTTATTTAATTTACTTTTTATTCAAGTTTTAAAGGTTACACTCCATTTACAGTTATTACAAAATATTGGCTCTATTCCCTGTGCTGTACAACACATCCTTGTAGCCTATTTTATACCCAATAGTTTGTACCTCCCACACACACCCCCACCACTCAGGGGGAACTTTGCACATCTGTCTATTTCTCAATGTTGTGGGTAACTACGTAGATTACCTAAGAAGACTTTTTAAACTTGGTGCTCTTCAGAAATACTTCTCTGCACATTCCAACAGTACAGCATTATTTACATGCGTCAGCTTCCACCCAGGCAGACACACACACTACATAAAGCTTACACATAGCGCAAAGCACTGTGGATGAAAACATGTATGTTCTCACAAAGTTTCCTGAACATAAAAAGCTCAGTTAATGATATTTAAATATCACAATTTAACGATATTTAGTAACTGTATAGATTTACACAACCATCACCACATCCTGGCTTTCGAATGTATCCATCACCCCCAAAAGATTCCTTGTAGCTAATTTCTACCCCACTTTCCACCCTAGGTAACCACTGATCTACTTGTGTCTGTTTCATATGTTATTTTGTGTATGGCTTCTTCCACTTAGCATAATGTTTTTGAGGTTCATCTGTGTTGTAGCATATTATATTATATTCGTATTTCATCCTTCTTATTGCTGAACAGTATTTCATGTACAGATATACTGTTTTGTTTATCTTTTCACCAGTTGATGGACATGTGGATGGTTTCCATTGTTTGAATATTATAAATAATGTTGGTATAAACAATGACATACAAGTCATTTGTGTGAACCTATGTTTTTATTGATCTTGGGTAAATACATAGGAGTCGAACTCCTGGGTCATATGACAAGTTTATGTTTAACTTTCTAAGAAACTGTCAAACTCTTTTTTTTTTTAACATCTTTATTGGAGTATAATTGCTTTACAATGGTGTGTTAATTTCTGCCTTGTAACAAAGTGAATCAGTTATACATATGTTCCCATATCTCATTCCTCTTGCGTCTCCCTCGCTCCCACCCTCCCTATCCAACCCCTCTGGGTGGTCACAAAGCACCGAGCTGATTTCACTGTGCTATGCAACTGCTTCCCACTAGCTATCTATTTTACATTTGGTAGTGTATATATGTCCATGCCTCTCTCTAGCTTTGTCACAGCTTACCCTTCCCCCTCCCCGCATCCTCAAGTCCATTCTCTACATCTGCATCTTTATTCTTTTCCTGCCCCTAGGTTCTTCAGAACCTTTTTTTTTTTATAGATACTATATATATGTGTTAGTGTACAGTATTTGTTTTATCTCTGGGCTTTCTAGCCTGTTCCATTGATCTATATTTCTGTTTTTGTGCCAGTACCATACTGTCTTGCTTACTGTAGCTTTGTAGGATAGTCTGAAATCTGGGAGCCTGATTCTTCCAGCTCCATTTTTCTTTCTCAAGATTGCTTTGGCTGTTTGGAGTCATTTGTGTTTCCATACAAATTGTGAAAATTTTTGCTCTAGTTCTATGAAAAATGCCATTGGTAGTTTGATAGGGATTGCAGTGAATCTGTAGATTGCTTTGGGTAGTGTAGTCATTTTCACAATATTGATTCTTCCAATCCAAGAACATGGTATATCTCTCCATCTGTTTGTATCGTCTTTAATTTCTTTCATTAGTGTCTCATAGTTTTCTGCATACAGGTCTTTTGTCTCCTTAGGTAGGTTTATTCCTAGGTATTTTATTCTTTTTGTTGCAGTGGTAAATGGGAGTGTTTCCTTAATTTCTCTTTCAGATTTTTCATCATTAGTGTATAGGAATGCAAGAGATTTCTGTGCATTAATTTTGTATCCTGCTACTCTGCCAAATTCATTGTTTAGCTCTAGTAGTTTTCTGGTAGCATTTTTAGGATTCTCTATGTATACTATCATCTCATCTGCAAACAGTGACAGCTTTACTCCTGTCACTGTTGGTTTCCTTTTGTTTCTTTTTCATCTGTGACTGCTGTGGCTAAAACTTCCAAAACTATGTCGAATAATAGTGGTGAGAGTGGGCAACCTTGTCTTGTTCCTGATCTTAGAGGAAATGGTTTCAGTTTTTCACCATTGAGAACAATGTTGGCTGTGGGTTTGTCACATATGGACTTTATTATGTTGAGATAAGTTCCCTCTATGCCTACTTTCTGGAGGGCTTTTATAATAAATGGGTGTTGAATTTTGTCGAAAGCTTCTTCTGCATTCTATTGAGATGATCATATGGTTTTTCTCCGTCAATTTGTTAATATGGTGTATCACATTGATTGATTTGCATATATTGAAGAATCCTTGCATTCCTGGGATAAATCCCACTTGATCATGGTGTATGATCCTTTTAATGTGCTGTTGGATTCTGTGTGCTAGTATCTTGTTGAGGATTTTTGCATCTATGTTCATCAGTGATATTGGTCTGTAGTTTTCTTTCCTTGTGATATCTTTGTCTGGTTTTGGTATTAGGGTGATGGTGGCCACGTAGAATGAGTTTGGGAGTGTTCCTCTCTCTGCTGTATTTTGGAAGAGTTTAAGAAGGATAGGTTTTAGCTCTTCTCTAAATGTTTGATAGAATTTGCCTGTGAAGCCATCTGGTCCTGGGCTTTTGTTTGTTGGCAGACTGTTAATCACAGTCTCAACTGGTCTGTTTATATTTTCTATTTCTTCCTGGTTCAGTCTCGGAAAGTTGTGCTTTTCTAAGAATTTGTCCATTTCTTCCAGGTTGTCCATTTTATTGGCATAGAGTTGCTTCTACAGACAACTGTGTTATCACCGAGATTTAAACCTCTTGATTTTGTTTTGTTTTGAAAAGTGCATTTTATTACTCAGCAATTGGTTCTAACAAAGAAAGTCAATTACTATCAATTGTCTCAAAACCAGATTTATAGAGATTTTAAAAGTTTTTAACACCAGAATTAGCACGAGAACTTTTAAATATTTAATTAGGAAATAAGTTGTGAATATTAATAATACAAATAAAAATAAATAGCTGACCATCATTAGTACAGAGTACTGTTACAAAAAGTAGTTAGACTTTTTACCAGTTAAAATCAAGAAAAGTCAGGATCATTTAGTTCTCTGATTCCAGGTAACATCCTGTGCCCATAGCAGAGTGCTTCTTATGCAGTCAGGGTTCTTACATGTACCAGGCATCCGGCAATGCTGTTATGTCCCATGAGTCAAGGCTTCCTCACCCAGGACCTACTACAGGACTGGGCAACTGTCATCGTTGAGTGTCCTGGAAAAGGTCCTTCACTGGAACACTTTATGCATCCTTTTTCAGGAAGCTACTGGAGGATGAGCTCCATCAAAAATTTTCTCTTTAACAGTTAAGGAAACTGAGGCTTTAGCTGCTCTGATGACCATCTGCTGTTTACCTACTCCAGCTGACAGCAGGAAAGAGGTGAGGTGGGGCCCAACCCACAACTGACTCTCCAACTGGGCAGCCTGTAAGGCCCAGCCTGGATCTACAGGCGACCTCCTCCAACGGGAAAGATGAGAAGCGTGTAGGAGGCAGGGGGTGCCTGTGTTTTGCTCGGCAGCCAGAGCAAGGGCAGCAGCGAGCGCCTGGTCCTGAGAATGCTGGAAGGTGCTGGGCTGCGTGGCTAAGCTCCTCACCTGGCGTTACGCTGTGCTGGGCTGCGCCAGTAGGACAAAGGTACTACATGATTCTCAACTGACTTACACGGACTTAAATAAGACGTGTAAACAAATTACTGGAGTTCAGTGGTTGAAGTGGGCTCTAGTCAGACTGTCCTGGATTTGAGCCCGGGATTTTCCACTTTACTGTGCAAACTAAGAAGGCAGAAGAGGTGATTCCCCTACCACCTCCTCCACCTATTATGCTCAATTCCAGAGTACTGTTGCAAAAGTAGCAAAGGTACGGTTGTTATTACCTCACCACTGTGTTCTGAGCTTAGAGGAAATGCTGCCAGGACTTCTATGGATTTCAGAATAATCCACAGCCATGAAGGTCAGTGAAGTTCAGGAAAATCAACTTCTAAAAACTCATTTATGGGGCTTCCCTGGTGGTGCAGTAGTCAAAAATCTGCTGCCAAGGCAGGGGACACGGGTTCAAGCCCTGGTCTGGGAAGATACCACATGCTGTGGAGCAACTAAGCCCGTGCACCACAACTACTGAGTCCGCGCTCTAGAGCCCACGTGCCACAACTACTGAGCCTGCGCTCTAGAGCCCACGTGCCACAACTACTGAAGCCCGCATGCCCAGAGCCCGTGCTCTGCAACAAGAGAAGCCACGCAATGAGAAGCCCGCACACCACAACGAAGAGTAGCCCCCGCTCACCGCAACTAGAGAAAGCCTGCGCACAGCAACAAAGACCCAACATAGCCAAAAATAAAATAAAATTTTTTTAAAGCACTTAATTTTTTTTTTAGAGAGTACAAACCCACTTTAATGATGTGGAAGTTGAGGCACAGAGGATGCCAGACCTGACCCAGGCAGACAAGGAGGAAGTCGGGAAGCTGGGCTTCAACCCAGAACGTTCACCTCCGACCTGACAGTTACCTTCTGTTTGACCGCACTGCTTTCTCCAGAGGAAGACAGCTGAAATCGTGGATGTGCACGGGATCTCGAGAGGAAAGATGGCCAAGAACAGAAGCTGGGGAAAGGCTTGCACTTAGGAGAGGAACTCATACAGGAGGAAAAGAGGGAGCGGAACTGAGAGCTGACACTGTCAGGGAGGAAGGGGCTCCAAGGGGCCCTCACAGGGCTTAGTTAACAGCACTCCAGAGGGAAGGTTCAAGGTTCAATGTCAGGAGAAAGGAGAGAAGCAGATGAGGTGGCACAGCACACCTGTTGAGATGGTCAGTGTAAACTAATTCAGCATCTGTAGGGCTGTGGGTAAACAGAGACATTTATGTCACTGTTGGCACTGGAATCTGCTCTTCAAGTCAGGCCGGTCTCGAATAGTGAGAACCTTTCAGAAAACTCATCATATCCTTTTGCCCTTGGAGGCGGGGAGAATTGGTCCAAAAAGTGAAGCCAGATGGCAGCACCCGCCATCCCCTGGGGTCTTCAGCACTCTTCCCCAGCGTCCGTTTTCAGCTCTGACTTCCGAATGACTTGGTTCTGTGGAACACTGACCTGGCAGGAGCTGGTGTCGCTGATGGTCCTGATGGGGTGGCGGAGGATTCAGAAGACTCTTGAGTTGGAAGTTGAAGATGAAATGGATGAGGTAGAATGCCTCCTTGAAGAAGTGAGTCCACAGGGCCCTCTGACATCTTCCAAAGGAAGGTCCCGCAAGGCTGGAAGGATAATCAGGATGCCACCTGGGTGCTCTGTCCCTCCCCAGCTGATGGTCTGGCCCACCAGAAATAAGTACAGGTTATTACAAGCTGGTGGTGAATATGAGCGCGTCATCCCTGTGGTTTACCAGCTGAAACGACAGCCTCCAAAGAAAACACACTATGACCAAGCCAGAGGGACTGGAGTCCGGGAGAGCCTCTCACAAATCATTGGAATGTAACTGTGAGAGCTCAAAAACCAAGTTCCCCTGCAAAGTAACAGAGATTCGAGGCAGATGTTATAAAGTTTAGGCAATACCCAGCAGCTCTAGAGGAAACAAATTGCCGAGTTCCAGCTTCAAGGAAGAGCTCAATATTGCATCATATGGTATCTCTCTTGATTGAACTATTAAAGCATTATATCAAAAAACAAGAAAATATGACATTGTAAAGCCTTTGGAAATATAAGTTGTAAAACAGCAAATAAACTGAATTGTAAAAGTGAAAAAAAATATATTGATTTGTTGTTGTTGTTGCTGTTAGGATTGTTTCCTCGCGGTACATTCTTCCATTGAGGTTTAAAATTATTTAATTTTCTAAACTGCCAAAGTGTGAAACCATTATTTTACTTTTAGATTTATCTTCTCCCTAATCCAGTTTTCGGTTTTCAGTTAGAACTGACATACCGATTTATGGGTGGTCCTTAATGCTCTGATAGGAATATTTGAGACATGAATTATATTCTTGGAACTGTCTTGTACTGATGGGATTGGATTCACATTTTTATGATTGCTGAAAATGAGAATAAGCAAAAATGAAAATTTTCAAAGACTGTTTTTTATAACTGTGCTTAAACTTTAAAATGTGATTTTCTTAAATTCCAAGGCTGGTTTCATTCAACAAATAAACCATGATTTTTAGTCCCCCTTTAAATTCTTGGCCCCTCAAAACTCGTCATCGCCATTGATTTGGGCTTCTGGTAGGCAGGCTTCCATGACAGTAACACAAGTTGCTCCATTTTGTTTTGACTTTCATCTAAAAATCATTTTACTAATGTTGGCGTTTATGTTACAGAAATGTCAATTTGTACTTTGTGAACTTCACATACCACTCCCTCATCTAGGAGCACTACCACAGTCATGCTACCACGGTGCCAAGGAACTGTGATTGTAATTCCTGTATCCACAGGTTTAAAATGTGAATTTTACGTAACAGATAAAAGATCTGAAAAATTAAAAAAAAAAAAAAGGTAGACAGTACCTACCTTTTTTTTTTTGTAAAGTATAATTTCCACTTTATTGTCTTCCCAGGGACAGTATTTCTTCAGTCTTCAAGGACTTAGCTCCTTACATGGGCTGTGGCGGAGGTCATGGGGCGGCACCCACAGGCCTAAATCAGGGTGGAGGTGTTCGGTCCTTCCGGGCTTCCTGAGAACGACTCTTGACTACGTTGCTGTGAATGGCACAACTCACACAGTCATGCAGCTTCACATACAGCTTGGGAAGCACACAGGCGTCGAAAACGCTCGCTTCGGAAATGTCTCTGACTGCTGCGGCCTCTACGATGTTCCAAATGACGGACTTCTTAACGGCCTTATCCCTGGGCACGCATCCGGCACAGCTGGTGCGGTGAATAGGCTGCATGTGGCCGCGGCCCTTTTCGGCATGACCATTATTCCTTCTTTTCTTGGTCATCTTGGAAGCGAGGAGGTGAGAGAGGTTTAAATATTGTTGATATATATATATGTGTGTGTGTGTGTATATATATATATATATATTTTTTTTTTTGTAGCAGCTTTTCAAGAGTGAAAACCTAGAAATAACCTAAACGTCCATAAAAAGATGAACGGGTAAACTAACAATGGTACATCCAGATAAGAATGCTACTCATCAAAAAGTAAAGAGATGAGCTATTCGTTTATATCACTGATGAATCTCAAATAATTATGAAACAAAGGAAACCAGAAGAAAAACCCAGTAAACAGTTCATGATTCCAATAGATAAATTCAAGAAAATGCAAACGTATCTATTCTAAGGGAAAGTACATCAGTGGTTACCTGGAGAGGTGGGAAGGGCAAGAAGAGATAATAATAGGACATGAGGTAAATATAGGCATTATCAGAACTCTGATGATGGTTTCGAGGTTCATACCTAGGTGAAAACTTATTAACTTGTAATACTTCAAACGTATGCAGTTTAGTACATGTAAATTATACTTTAATATAGCTTTAAAAATTGGCTCAAGATGAAAAAATCTCTATGCCTCACTCTGGAAAATCGGTTTGGCAACCATATACTGAATCCACCAACTTGCTCCTTCAGCCCTCTGGAGATCAGTCTTCCCTCAGTGGTAGCAAATATGGAGAGCAATGAAGTACTTCCTGGACACCAAGCCAGGCTCAGGCTCTAAGGGAGAGAGCACCTAACCAACCTGACCTAACTCCGGGCCCCAAAAGGCCTCCTGGGGCCTCAAGAAAGCTTGGGACTTCCCTGGTGGTGCACTGGTTAAGAATCCGCCTGCCAATGCAGGGGACACGGGTTCGAGCCCTGGTCCAGGGAGATCCCATATGCCTTGGAGCAACTAAGCCCATGTGCCACAACTACTGAGCCTGCGCTTTAGAGCCTGTGAGCTGCAACTACTGAAGCCCACAGGTCTAGAGCCCACGCTTCGCAACAAGAGAAGACACTGCAATGAGAAGCCACACATCGCAATGAAGAGTAGCTCCTGCTCGAAGAGTAGCCCCCACTCACCGCAACGAAAGAAAGCCCACACGCAGCAACGAAGACCCAACACAGCCAATAAATAAATTAATTAATTAAAAAGCTAAATGTAGCACTCATGATCCTTTGTATTTCTGCAGTGTCAGTTGTTACTTCTCCTTTTTCATTTCTAATTCTGTTTTGAGTCTTCTCCCTTTTTTTCTTGATGAGTCTGGCTAATGGTTTATCAATGTTGTTTATCTTCTCAAAGAACCAGCTTTTAGTTTTATTGATCTTTGCTATCGTTTCCTTCGGTTCTTTTTCATTTATTTCTGATCTGATTTTTATGATTTCTTTCCTTCTGCTAACTTTGGGGTTTTTTTGTTCTTCTTTCTCTAATTGCTTTAGGTGCAAGGTTAGGTTGTTTATTCGAGATGTTTCCTGTTTCTTGAGGTAGGATTTTATTGCTATAAACTTCACTCTTAGAACTGCTTTTGCTGCATCCCATAGGTTTTGGGTCGTCTTGTCTCCATTGTCATTTGTTGCTAGCTATATTTTGATTTCCTCTTTGGTTTCTTCAGTGATCTCTTGGTTATTTACTACTGTATTGTTTGGCCTCCATGTGTTTGTATTTTTAACAGATTATTTCCTGTAATTGATATCTAGTCTCATAGCATTGTGGTTGGAAAAGATTCTTGATACGATTTCAATTTTCTTAAATTTACCAAGGCTTGATTTGTGACCCAAGATATGATCTATCCTGGCGAATGTTCCATGAGCACTTGAGAAGAAACTGTAATCTGGATGGAATGTCTCATAAATATCAATCAAGTCCATCTTGTTTAATGTATCATTTAAAGCTTGTGTTTCCTTATTTATTTTCACTTTGGATGATCTGTGCATTGGTGAAAGTGGGGTGTTAAAGTCCCCTACTATGATTGTGTTACTGTCGATTTCCCCTTTTATGGCTGTTAGCATTTGCCTTATGTACTGAGGTGCTCCTATGTTGGGTGCATAAATATTTACAATTGTTATACCTTCTTCTTGGATTGATCCCTTGATCATTATGTAGTGTCCTTCTTTGTCTCTTGTAATAGTCTTTATTTTAAAGTCTATTTTGTCTGATAGAAGAATTGCTACTCCAGCTTTCTTTTGATTTCCATTTGCTTGGAATATCTTTTTCCATCCCCTCATTTTCAGTCTGTATTTGTCCCTAGGTCTGAAGTGGGTCTCTTGTAGACAGCATATATACAGGTCTTGTTTTGGGATCCATTCAGCCAGTCTATGTCTTTTGGTTGGAGCATTTAATCCATTTACATTTAAGGTAATTATCAATATATATGTTCCTATTACCATTTTCTTAATTGTTTTAGGTTTGTTATTGCAGGTCTTTTCCTTCTCTTGTGTTTCCTGCCTAGAGAAGTTCCTTTAGCATTTGTTGTAAAGCTGGTTTGGTGGTACTGAATTCTCTTAGTTTTGCTTGTCTGTAAAGGTTTTAATTTCTCCATCAAATCTAAATGAGATCCTTGCTGGGTAGAGTAATCTTGGTTGTAGGTTTTTCCCTTTCATCACTTTAAATATGTCCATCGAGTCCCTTCTGGCTTGCAGAGTTTCTGCTGAAAGATCAACTGTTAACCTTATGGGGATTCCCTTGTATGTTGTTGTTTTTCCCTTGCTGCTTTTAATATTTTTTCTTTGTATTTAATTTTTGATAGTTTGATTAATATGTGTCTTGGCGTGTTTCTCCTTGGATTTACCCTGTATGGGACTCTCTGCGCTTCCTGGACTTGACTATTTCCTTTCCCATATGAGGGAATTTTTCAACTATAATCTCTTCAAATATTTTCTCAGTCCCTTTCTTTTTCTATTCTTCTTCTGGGACCCCTACAATTCGAATGGTGGTGCGTTTAATGTTGTCCCAGAGGTCTTTGAGACTGTCCTCACTTCTTTTCATTCATTTTTCTTTATTCTGATCTGTGGTAGTTATTTCCACTATTTTATATTCCAAGTTACTTATCCGTCCTTCTGACTCAGTTATTCTGCTATTGAGTCCTTCTAGAGTATTTTTAATTTCATTCATTGTGTGGTTCATCATTGTTTGTTTGCTCTTTAGTTCTTCTAGGTTCTTGTTAAACGTTTCTTGTATTTTCTCCATTCTATTTCCAAGATTTTGCATCATCTTTACTATCATGACTCTGAATTCTTTTTCAGGTAGACTGCCTATATCCTCTTCATTTGTTTGGTCTGATGGGTTTTTACCTTGCTCCTTCATCCGCTGTGTGTTTCTCTGTCTTCTCATTTTGCTTAACTTACTGTATTTGGGATCTCCTTTTCGCAGGCTGCAGGTTCATAGTCCCTGTTGTTTTTGGTGTCTGCCCTCAGTAGGTAAGATTGGTTCACTTTGTGTAGGTTTCCTGGTGGAGAGGACTGGTGCCTGTGTTCTGGTGGATGAAGCTGGATCTTGTCTTTCTGGTGGGCAGGACCGTGTCTGGTGGTGTGTTTTGGGGTGCCTGTGAACTTATTATGATTTTAGGCAGCCTCTCTGCCAATGGGTGGGGTTGTGTTCCTGTCTTGCTAGTTGTTTGGCGTGGGGTGTCCAGCACTGGAGCTTGCTGGCCGTCGAGTGGAGCTGGGTGTTAGCGGTGAGACGGAGATCTCTAGGAGAGCTCTCGCCAATTGATATTACATGGGGCTGGGAGGTCTCTTGTGGTCCAATGTCCTGAACTTGGCTCTCTCACCTCCGAGGTTCAGGCCTGACACCCGGCCAGAGCACCAAGACCTTCTCAGCCACACAGCCAGGTACGTGGGGAGTTTCTTGCCTTTTGGGAAGTCTGAGGTCTTCTGCCAGCGTTCAGTAGATACTCTGTAGGAGCTGTTCCACATGTAGATGTATTTCTGATGTATTTGTGGGGAGGAAGGTGATCTCCTCGTCTTACTCCTCTGCCATCTCAAAGGTCCCCCTCAAACTCTTTTTCAAAGTCGTAGCACTTGCACTTCCACTGTTCACTGGCTAGTGCCAGCAGTCTCCAAGTCACATCTCCCACCTGCGTCTGTCGGTTCCAGCACAACTGTGATGGTGCTCACTGATTCCACCACCACCGTTGCCCCAGTGAGCCCGTGGGGGGCCCCCAGGTGAGCTGGGATGCAGAGTTATCCCTCTGTGGCCTGCTGAGGCTCATTGCCCGACGGGAAATGGTTAATTAGAACACTCAGAACACCAAGTACACCTGTAGCTGTTCCTGCCCCTGATTTTGCCATAAAGATCCTGACCTTCAGGGGCACAGAGGGACTCGCCCTTGGCATCCAGGAGCTAAAACTCAAATGTTAACCAGCTTCCTCTTCTCACCTCCTAAAGACCCAAAAAACAAAAACCTAATGCATTCTTAAAGGTCATCGACAGAGACTATGAATCCTTCTTAATGCTCTAGCATTTCAACATGTCACAGCCTTATTAAACCCTAAAAAGGAAAATTCACAAATTAATTCTGCACTAAAGAGAAGCCCCAGGGTGAAACCTCAAATCCCGACAATTGAGAGTAAGACTCCTTAGGCAAGAAAGTTTATAAATATCATCAGTGGGTAGAGGGGTGGTAGGATACCCTCCGTGAGGTAGATCCCCAGAGTTACTGATCTCACTAATACAGTTGATTCTGTCCCCATTTCTCCAGCTTCACAGTCGCAATTTGCATCTATCTATGAGGTGCCCCGATATACCCTCACTCAATTACCTGTGGGCTACATCAATATCCCCACCATGGGGGACTTTCCTGGTGGTCCAGAGGTTAAGACTCCACGATTCCACTGCAAGCGGCACAGGTTCAATCCCTAGTCGGGGAAGTAAGATCCCACATGCTGCAGTGTGTAGCCAAAAAAAAAAAAAAAATATATATATATATATATATATATATGTCCCCACCATGTATGCAGACAGGACCTTCATGGGTTTGCTCTGTTCTCAAACACCAGCTATGGCCTTTGACTGCCAATATTCTACCGAGGCCAGAAACTCATGAAGTTACTGCACAAGACATTCAAACTGTGGTCCAGATTTTGACTAACCACAGTTGGGTCACTGCACCCCAAAAGATCCAAGACTCTACCACCTCAGTTTAATTTGGGGGCATCATTTGGTCCCCAGAAGGCTGCTCCAAACCATTTCCAGTCAATAACCCTACTTCCCGGCCTCTCAAGCCCAACATCTACTTGCCTATTTAGATTCTGGAAGCAACATACAACCCATCTACTCATTTCATTAAGATCTATTCAGGCAATCACAAGAAAATCAGGTCAATCTGAATGGAGGTCACCCCAATGACAGGCCCTGGAGGCCGCCCCAAAAGCCACCCAGCTAACAATGCCACCAGTGGCATCTGGTGGCTTCTTTACTGTGGAAACTCTACACACTCATTCTCATGCTTTCTGGAGTCTCCTTGCCCGAGAAAGATGGCCCCTCACCTGGCCCCACAGGCCACTTGCAAGGTCCCCTGAGTCCAGGAGAAAGGGAATCCATTTATTTTATGGACAAGAGCACCACCATCCCATGGGAATCCACCGGAGAGTTACTTCTTTCCATCCCACTGCCAAGACATGGTAGATAAAGGATGGGCCACAAGGTCAGTCATATGGGCACTGGAGGAGTCCCTCAATAAATGTATGTTTATTGTCCATATTTTTACAGACTCCTTGGTGGTAGCTAATGGGTCCACTCTTTGGGCTAACCAACAAGCACAAACTAGATTTCATATTCAGGATTGTTCCCTATGGGGCCTTCCACACCGGGAACATACTGTTGCTTTAATATACTACATTAAAGTCTCCCATGACTCAGCTCATTTTTCTAAAGGTCCCATGGAAAAGGCTCACTTTAATGCCATAGCTACCAACTTGCTCACATTTATTAAGTAAACTCATATAGCACTCCCATTTCCTTGGCTCTAAGGGCCCAGTCATTGTGGACCTTGGATTCTTAAACATGGTCTCAAACACCATGGTATCCCAATGCCACTGGCTGTAACCAAAACTTTAGCCTCCCAATGCGATTTCTGTGGCCTGTTCTGTCCTGGCATCGTGGCCAATGAGGATTACACCAAAGGAGCCAATGTCCCTTCATTCATTGGCAAATTGATTGTATTGAGCTGTTGCCCCAGTTTGTGGGCATAAGTCACTATGGCCTCACAGTGATTAATACTTATGTGGGCCTACTTTGGGTTTATCCTTCCCAGTATGCTACTGCTGACACCACTACTGTAGGTCTCACCAAAACTCTGTTAGTTCCCTTTGGGTCCCCAGATATTATCCACTCTGATCGGGGTACACGCTACTCACTCAGTGTAGTCATGTGTCTTACAACAGGCATCACTGGGAATTCCACTCTTCCTATTGGCTACAGGCAGCAGTCCTAATAAAGAGCCCTAATCAAGAGGCATATGACCTATTCAAAGACACCCTCATGATATTACAAAATGGACAGTGGTCTCCCAGATAAATCTCTTCTGCCCTCTGCCATAGTTACCTGGAACTCTTGATTTTTAAGTCTTATGACATCCTACCAAAATATAACAAGGGTCCCTCTTCTCCTCATTCCAGCCATAAAAGCGAACACTACTCACCTACAGATCTATCAAACCCAAGGAGAATTCCCTTTCCCACTTAATAACACCTGCCCATTCTGCCATCCTTTCTCAAACCTGGAGCCCAGATGAAGGCGGATTAAAAAATGGGACCTGCTGAAAATGAGGGACCTTCCCCCCTAAACAGACTATTCTATATGCCTTAAGAAAGCTGTCTGCCAAAGACTGCTGCCTCCCCTGTCCCCGATATGACCTTTTTAAAGGTTCGCTAACTACAGGTCGCCCTTTGTAGGAAACAGATGTCTTGGTGCCTTCCTTTAAACTATAACAGTGGGTCTCATCATACTCTGTGGTATAACAGTCACACGTTTACGTATTTTCAACTGTAAAACACAGGCTCAACATTCCCTGTCACTGTGTGCATCTTTCTATGAGGAAAGAAAGATCTTAACTTTGTTCCCAGTGCCGACATTCTTCAATAGGAGGTCAGCTCTGGCTCCACTGATTATGGCAATTTGAATGAGGGATTGTTACAGGACTCAGGATGGCAAAGCTCATGGCTTTCATAATAAGAAAAAATGAGAAATTACAACTCCTGGAGCCAAACGGATACTGATTTTTAGTCACTCTTGTAATAATTCCTCAAATGTAAATTGCTTCAAGGTCTTAGGATTACCTGTGGACTCATAAGGCATCTACAAAACTCTTGTGTACTCACTATTCTCTCCCTCTCTTTCTCTCTGTTCCTGAACTTTTCCCGGAGAGCCATCCTCCCCTCCCCCACCTCGGGACTTCCCACTTTGTGTAATAAACCTTTCTTGGGTCATAACAAGGACTACTGTCATGAGCTTCAGGAGGGAGCTGCCCCACTCATGGTGGAACTACTAGAAGAGCCATCACAAAAGGTGTGAAGTGGAGACCTCACTGTGGTTTTGATCTGTATTTCCCTAATGACTAATGATGTTAAACATTTTTTTAATATGCTTATTGGCCATTTCTATCATCTGTATATCTTCTTTGGTGAAATGTCTATTCAAATCTTCTGCCCATTTTTAAATTGAGTTGTCTTCTTGTGAGAGCTCTTGATATAGTCTGCATACAAATCTTTTATTGGATATACAATTTACAAATATTTTCTTCCAATCTGTGGGTTATCTTTTTAATATTCTTAGCGGTGTATGTGGAAGCACAAAAGCTTTTAATTTGATAAAATATAATTTATCAATTTTTTCCTCTATTGATTACACTTCTGGTGTTGTATCTAAGAACTCTACCTAATCCGAGGCCACGAAAATTTTCTGTGTTTTCTTCTAGAAGCTTTATGGTTTTAGCTCTTAAGGCTATGACCCATGCCGAGTTAATTTTATGTGTACGGTGTCAGGTAAGAGTCTAAACTCATTTTTTTGCATGTAGAGATCCAGGGGCATGTAGACACTACCCTCACTCCACCATCTGGAAGTCCCGCCTCTAAACTTGTTAATTAATTTAAATAAGTTTCATTTTAAAGAATTTGTTACACTGAATAAAATTCATAGATTTCTAGATTACATTTACAAAATTAATTACATTTATTAAAAAAACCCTGAAAGTTCCACATCTGAAACTACCCCAAACACCAGCCCTCTACTTTATTGTTTTTATAGTAAAGATGATATAAAACAATCTTTTAAACGTGATACATGTCTTATTCTCACCACTCTGGAGAAAAATGGAGGAAA
Source organism: Grampus griseus (assembly GCF_964374135.1). Taxonomy (NCBI): domain Eukaryota; kingdom Metazoa; phylum Chordata; class Mammalia; order Artiodactyla; family Delphinidae; genus Grampus; species Grampus griseus. Next base: position 172,096,233 of record NC_139018.1, read on the forward strand.
TCCTATAGTGTTCAAAATACTGTAAAATCTACACTTTTTTCAGATTGCTAGAGCTTTACTAAGAAACCAGCCTACAGTTCACAAACATGAGTAGCTAATACACTACACAATCAATTTTTATGTGGCGACCTTCTAGCTTAGAATATGCATCTTGGTTTTAAAGGATCTTCCATCAGCAGTCCAGCATAACTATGAGGAACACTAAATCTTTGCTTTGGCCATGCATTTTTTTAAATCATTATTTACCTAAAGTTACATTTCTATGAAGTTTCCAATGCTCTGTGAATTTTCAGAGTTCTCAAAACCCCACAGAAGTAGCAGTTCTATGATGGACTGCAGAGATAAATGATCACTAATCTCTAAATTTTTTATTAGAAAAAAATTCTCCTAAGAGTACAAGTATCATAAAAGTTCCCGTCTACTTATTCAAATTCTTTGTTAATGTATCAGTATATTCTCCCTTTAAGAAATGATTGCAGATATGAGTTTTCAACCCTCCAGTTTTAACCCATCCTCCAATTACAAAATTTTATTTGACATAATCACACACAACCACACAATTATAAATCAGGTTTTGCTAACATTGGTATTTTACCAAGGGAAGCTCGTGGAATGGCTCTCTTGCAATGCAACATGGTCACATGTACCTTCGAAAACCTAGTACCACTGCGGACACAAGGCAAGAGGACTCAAATCCTAACACACTGGGGGTTCCAGATACCTGTGGTGAAAGAAACAGACAAGACACAGACCTCACCGAACTTCAATCTACCTCATGAATAAAATTCCCCAGACATGGAAAACATGAGTATTTTGCAGCCCCAAAATAAACAGGGAGTATTGGATAAACTCCCAAATCGGAAACACAAAAATGTGCCCACAAACTTAATGTGCAAAGAGTAACGCTATGGTGACAAATATAAACATGTAAAATACGGATGTTCCCCTGAAATAACAAAGTAGCACATATGCTATAAAAAAATACACGCCAGACACAAAATTTTGGATCACACATTCTATCCCACAGAGTAAGGAAATAATGAGGTATAATCTCAAAAAGAATATATGGAATATTGAGTATATCCTCCCGAGACAGCACGTGAGGGTACCACTTGAATCCAACTAAGATTCCAGGAACCCGTGAGAGATTTTAATCAATTTCAAAATTAATCGTCTTTACAACCTACAACCTTAGTTTTTTGGAATACCACAGTTTAAAAATTATGTGTTAGAGAATTCTAGTGTTTTTAGAACCAAGAACTGTAACTAACAAGATAATGGAAATTATTCTTCAATAATTTCAGAAGCTCAGGTTATGCCCTATAAAATTATCTTTAGAAATAACATGCCCATGGATATGACTGTTCCCAAGAAATTACTGACTGATTATCTACAGCATGTATTCTTAGCACTTCGTGGAACAAAATAAAGTTTTTTAAATCTGAAAGTACAGACAAGATAGATTTAACTGCCCTGGATAAGCTAACTGTCTTACTGAGTACAGATAAGTATACTAAAGCCATAACCATCTTCTTAATGGCAAAAGGAGACATGAAACAAGATACCAGGATGCAAGAACACTTCCCTAAAGTTTACTCAAAGCATCGATTGCTCTTTAAAGAGCCTCTTTTTTGGCACCCAAATGAGAGGTCGCAGAACCATTGCACCCTGAAACCACAGAGCAGCTTCTGCTAGTGGCTCTAAAAAGAGTAACTTCTCCTGGCAGATGAGGAGATATATTTATTTCCTTTTCTTCTCGTCACATCCCTTCTGCTGTGTCCTAGCCTCACCTCTCAGTATTTCCTCTGTGAGCACCTAATCCTTCAAAATGTTTGTGCTTCTCTATAACTCCTGAAAAAAAAAAAAAAACTTTATTCCTTCCCCAGGCAGTCAGGCTTTTTTTCTGTTGCTTCATCCTAATGCCTGCTGGTTCAAGGAATATGTCTATGAAGGGCACAGTGAATTAATACACAAGTCCAGACAGCGCTAAGGCCACCTTGATTTACATTGCAATGGAACCACCGGGTGCAAACAGTATTGTCTGCTGACTGCCTAATGTCAGCTCTGAAGTCTTAAAAGAAACACCCCGGCGCTGGGTGAAGAGAGGCCCTGTCAAGCAGGCCATGGCGTGATATGAAACAGAAAGTTAAATTCCATCTCCAACCACCTCTGAAGTGAGAGTTGGGCCAATCACACGCCATTTCTTCCTAACTCCTGACCCCCCGTCCACTCACCCTACAAAGCAAAGGAAAGAGCAGAACATTTCTTCATGTCTTGCAGGTTCATCCTGGCTTTGCTGTCCACATGTCAATGTGCCCACAGAAGCCTGGCAGGGACTAAAGGCTGTGTTCTGAAGCCCTCTCTCTGGGTTGCCTCCCCCTGGACAATGGTGCCCTGCAGCTTACACCAGACCAGAGCAGCCAAAGACATGACACAGGCACCAGGGAACGAAGGGACTGAAAAAATGTCAATCTGGGGAGCACCATACATCCATTTTCAAACAGGGAACACCAGAAGTGCCGAAATGGAGGAGAACCCCCTGTATACCTTTAAAAGAAGAGGGGCAATTAACACATAGGATTGGGAAGTAGGGAAGGAGGCGGAATGCAAGATGTAAAGCCTCATTTCAAATGAACCCGGCAAGCGGACTCCAAGCAACTTTAAAACATACTGAATTTTCAACATCAGGACACACAGAGTACCATTACTTCTAAAAGCAAAGAAGCAAAGATACCAATTCTCAAAAGTAAAATTTAATAGCCTTCATCTACTTGGAGGGCGGGGTGCAGAGGAAAGGGGTAAAAGGGTGAAAACCAGCTGTTCCAGAGTTATGTGTGGCTCTACAGCCTTTTTTTACAACCTCTAGTTCACGCTCATCTTGAATTTTCTGAAGCTCGCAGTTATGAGCCCAGTGGGACAGGAGCGAGTCAACAAGGCCTGATTCTCCCTCTTCCAGACTATTTACACTCTTACGGAAGTACACACGTCTACAAAGAATGACAGCCACACATTTTGATGGCAACAGATAGCTGCTTTAGAAACGTGTCAGGTTGGGAGAGGAAAAGTTATTAGTAATAGGGCATCACATGGAGAAATTACCAGCAGCTGATGTAAATTTTCACCCCTGAAACAGAGCAGGTCTAGGGAGAAAAAAAAAATGAGAGCGGTTTTCATCTTCCTCCCACTGCCTGTCTTTATTTACCTGAGCACGGAGAGCCTGCCCCAACCACAAAATCAGGGGGCTGCTCCCACACAGGAAGGACCTGCTTCCTGAGGCAGCAGAAGCTGGTTTGGGTGCTGCTGCACCACTGCTTATGCACTGCTGTCTTTCTACAGCCTCTTGAGATTATACCACCATCATAGCATAGCACAGCATGTCACAGCATATCGTACTATACCATATATTATATCATTACCATAACATACCATACCATTACCATATTATACCATACCCTATCATACCATACCATATCACATCATTCCACACTATATCATATCATACTATACCGTATCATTACCATATCATTTCCATATCATATCATATCGTATCATTTATAAAGCCGCACTGAGGGAATGGAAGGGGATAGAAAGGGAATCAGCCATCTCACACACCCTGGAATGTGAAGGGGGTGGCAGATATGGGGAGAGCCCCAGGAGCCCGGCCATTTCTGGATTTCCGGTGACATATGTCACCCACCATCCCTGGCAGCCGCGGAAGTCCAGGTTGATCAGGACCACCCAGGAATATACACTTTTTGACAGTCATGAGGTCAAGACATGGGAGCAAGAGATAGCTTTAAGGTCCAGTATTTAAAAAGTCAAATTAGTAAAATTTATGTAACCTGTATTTTGCCAGATTTGTTTTTCAATTCAAATTTTTAAAAAATCAGACATTTGTTTAAGGGCTAAATGGCTCAGTCTCTCATCTGGTGGACGCTCTAAGAAGCAGGATCTTTCAGCCCTTGGTGGGAGCCACTAGGGGTTCTAGGGCATTCTTTCTGATGAGCACAAGGCCAGAGAAAGGACTCCTCATTTGGGGATATATAAATTAAAAAGCAAGCCCCCCAGGAAGGATAAATTAGGAGGATGGCATTGACAGATACACACCGCTATATATAAAATAGATAAACAACAAGGATTTAATGTGCAGCACAGGGAACTATATTCAATACCTTGTAATAACCTATAATGGAAAAGAATCTTAAAAGATATATATATATATATATATATATATCTGAATCACTTTACTATATACCTGAAACTAACACAATATTATAAATCAACTATAGTTCAGTTTAAAAAAATAGGAATTAGAATAATACCTACCTCATCAGTTCTACTGCATGCAATAAATAAATTAACATATGTAAAAAAAGCCTCCCAAGTTACAAATCTTATTAAAAGATTCTCTAACTTAGGGATAGAACATTATTCTTAAGATGCAGAGAAAAATCATACTTCAGAAAAACATTTACTATAAGAAACAGAAGAAACCTTTAGAAAGCATTTGCTTCATGTTCTCAAGAATATACAAGAAAATATGAAGAAATGGAAGGTGGGGTTTAAAATGTGACTTAGATGCTTTCTAAGATATAAACTGAGTTGATAAGAAGCAGGCTGGAAGAAGGAAAAAATTGTAACATCTAAAAATGTAATAGATATACTGTTTTAGACAGGGCAAAACAGAATTGACACGAAGAGAAAAATAATTCAGGAATGTAGAGGACAAATTTGAGAAGCCATACCAGAGAGCAGAGGAAAAGGACAAAGAGAAAAGCAGACTCAGGAAGAGAAGTGAAGTTGTTTACATGGGACAGGGATGGTGGGTAAGAGGTATAGTGACAGAAGATAGGAAGTGAAGACTGTCTTCTCAAAATAAAAGCAGACTCTGTGGAACACATCAAATAATCAAAGGTACACTACACAATTTTTTAAATTTAAAAATAACCTGGTCAGTGGATTAAAAATGCTTATACACAAAATTAATCAAAAGAGGTAGTTGCCGAGACACAGATAGCACTGTGAATTTTTAAAATTTTCAGTTTAAGAAAAAATCCTGACAGGATCCAGTAAAACAATCAAATAGGTTACTTTTGAAGAAATAATATTACCTTCATTTCTCTCTCAGAGTCCTAACAGCCAGAAAATAGAGGAACATCTTACAAAAGTTTTAAGATGAAAATGTTTAAAAAGTGCAGCTGTGATGCAATAATTCACGACTCATGGATGAAAAATAAGAACTGCATTCTTAAATATCTGAAGTTTCAGAAACACTACTATCCACATTCCAAAGCTAAAACTATTAGAAGAAAGAAGACATGCCAACTGACCAAGAAAGGAATGGAAACAAAGAACTAAAGAAATGAGGAGAGGATCATTTAGAGACAAATGTCAACCACGGAAAAGAGAATCTAACTGGTATTTTTAGATTTGTAAGCAATCGTTTAATTCAAATTTAAAAAATAGTCATTTTCAAAGGAGAAAGTATATAATAGAATAATAGTAACTTAATAAAAAAGCCCACCCCTTTTGCCATGTGCTAAAAGAAGTTCTAGAAGGAGTAAAGATTTAAATATTTTAAAGTGAGAGATGTCCACTTATCTCAGGGTACTAAATATATCAATAAATTAATCAATTCAAAAGCAGGATTGACAATAAAAAGTAGGTATAAGTGACACGAATACAGAAAAGTTGAAAACTTCTACAGATTAAATAACCACAGACATAATTAAATGTTAACTATATTAGAAAGCCAATTTAAATGCAAGATAAATAAAAGTTTGATACTTTTGATGCTTATAAACCTCTTGTAAATCAACAAGTAACTAGAATATCTTTATAGTAAAATAGACAAGGCTATGAACAGCCAATTTAAAAAAAGAAGATGAAGAGGGTGTGGAGAAAAGGGAACCCTCCTACACTGTTGGTGGGAATGTAAGTAAGTTGGTGCGGTCACTATGGAGAACAGTATGTTCTTCAGAAAACTAAAAATAGATTTACCCTATGATCCAGCAATCCCACTCCTGGGCATATACCCAGACAAAATTATAAATAAAAAAGATACATGCACCCCTATGTTCATGGCAGCACTATTCATAATAGCTAAGACACAGAAGCAACCTAAGTGTCCATCGACAGATGAATGGATAAAGAAGATGCAGTACATATATACAATGGAATATCACTCAGCCATAAAAAAAGAACAAAATAATGCCATTTGCAGCAACATGGATGCAGCTAGAGAGTCTCATACTAAATGAAGTAAATCAGAAAGAGAAAGATAAATACCATATGATATCACTTATATGTGGAATGTAAAATATGGCACAAATGAACCTATCTACGAAACAGAAACAGAATCATAGACATAAAGAACAGACTTGTGGTTGCCACGGGTGGGGGTGGGGAGAGGGATGAGCTGGGAATTTGGGGTTGCTAGATGCAAACTATTACATTTAGAATGGATAAACAACAGGGTCCTACTGTATAGCACAGGGAACTATCAATATATCCAATCTAGTGGGATAAACTATAATGGAAAAGATATTAAAAAAAGAATGTCTATATGTGTAAAACTGAGTCACTTTACTGAATAGCAGAGATTGGCACAACTTTATAAATCAACTATACTTCAATTTAAAAAAAATTTTAAGCAATAAAATATTTAAAAGAAGATGTAAATGGTCAACAAACATCTTAAAAATTAAACACAATGGTAAACAAATAAACACATATTAAGACAACAGTGAAATACTATTCTTGAGTATGAAATTTTAAAAAGTGAAAAGAAACTCTAATGCACAGAATTGGCAAGAATTTGAGACAATGGTCACTCTCATATACTGCTCACAAAAGAATAAATTGGAACAACTATTGTTGTTGGACCAGTCATAGCAACATTTTAACATTTTCACATATTCTTTGATCAAGCCCCTCCACTTCTAGGAATTTATCTGAATAATCAAGATTGTGTGTAAGGCTATAAATTTGTTCATATTAGAATACGCATCAAAATCAAAAATAAGAAACAACGGAAGTGACCAAAGGGAAGAATAAATAAATTACAGTATGTGCATACGTTCAAACACCATGCTCTAAAAATTATGTTGCAGAAGAATACTAATGACATGAAGAAAAGCTCAGATGTTGTTAAAAAAAAGTTACTAATCCATACCAAAATATTCATAGCAAAATTACTAGATATGTGCACATAAAATTACTGAAAATATGAACACTAGCATTTTTTTCAACATTGAAATGACAGGTGGTTTTCCTTTTCAGTGTGTTCATCTAAAAACATACAATAACATCTCTGCAGTAATGCTCCCTACAATAATATGAGTTGGGATATAACATGACTGTCTTTTGAGGTCTGCCCTTTACTGAACCCCAGTTCTCAAGAGAGACAAATCAAGTTCTACTGCAGGGAGAAAGGGTCACAGGGAATGGAAAGAAAGGTCATTAATGGAAATAGCAGGCGAACCTCTCTAGGAAAGCAGAGAAGTGGAAGTGGGATTACCACAACTCTGGTGGACTTGTAGTCCAGTCCTTCCAGACGGGCCAGTGAAAGAGGCACCAACTCAGCAGCACCTTCAAAGAACAGTGGCTTCTATCCAGAAAGTCCCAGCCAGCCACAGGATCCTGAATCATCACCATGGACATTAAAGCCAAAATGGACACTGCCACTAAAAGATGGCAAACCATAACCGAGACCTAGATAATTCCCATGGAGGGACCCTGGAATTCCAAGCCAGATAGTTACACACACTTGCTCTGGCCATGTCATTCATGTCACAATAATCCAATCTCTCATGTCTAATGACTGAATATTTGGGAGCTCACTTATAACATTATGGCAGGATTTTATTTGGTGTCTTTTATAATCAAAAATGAAATTAATATTATTTAAGAACACATATTAAATTAATATTTAAGAAAAAAATTCCAACCACTTGGAAATTTACAAGTACTCTCCTAAAAGACAGGCTGAAAGCTAGGCCTCTTGCACCAAACAGACAAGCTGTGAATGCAAAGGAGAAGTTCTTGAAGGAAGTTAAAACTGCTACTCTGGGGGTGGGGGAGACTACTTTCCTACAGAACTATGGACGTAAAACTAAAATGTTCTAATGTAATTATAAATAATTTAGAATATATTTTTAAAAACCAAAACACTATGTATCCAAATTTATAGAACAGGTGCAAAGCTGCATTCAAAGGAAAATGCATAGTATTAAATATTATTGTTACAAAGAAAAAGGGAAAAATCGATAAATGAAGCATTCACTTCAAAACATTAAGTTGGAAAAAAAGGAATGATATTTTAAGATTAAAAAAACACAAAGAAAAAAAAATCAAAAAAAAAACACATAAAGGAAATAAAACACGGACATACATCAGAAGTGAGAAATAAAATCCAAGAGCTGTTTGTTTGAAAAACAAACAAACCAATGACGCATATTGACAAAGTTTACTAGAAAGAGAAACAATCCATTGTGATGGGGTCATATTTTGAGAATTGTTAGTATATTTTTCTCTTTTGTCTTTCTGACTTTGACATGACATTTCCCTAGTTATTTTGAAGCATTCTTTGGAGGAGTATAAAGAGATAAAGCCTTTTCCCTAAAAGAATGCAAAGAGAAAGAATAAGGTGATATTCAGCTTTGGACAAATGAAATAGGATTTGCTTCAGCCCCAAGAAAAGATTCTCTAAATTCCTCCCATTATGCCTCTTTAGCACATTAACTACCTTACCTGCAAGACTCAGCTCCTGGAGCCTTCCCAATTTTTTTTTTTTTTAATTCCAGTCCCCACAATGCACCCTTAAGGCTCAGGTTTGAGTCAGGACAAAAAAAAAGAAACTACGATGCAGGGGAAGCCTGCACATTTCCAGCCTAGAGCAAAGATGGAAAGAGGAGAAAGAAAGGAAAGAGAGAGCTTTGGCTTGGAGAAAGGTGAGGGTAACAACAAGGGTAGATGGGGCTTTGTCTCCTCCCCCAGTTAGGACTCTAGAAAAAGATCACTTCTTGGGCAGTGTTCCACCGCAAAACTAACTTAACACAGGGTCACATCCACTTTGTGTGGCAAATAGAGGGAGGTCCTGATACTTAAGTTTCCTGAACCAGCCTTGGTCCGTGTATGTTTAGATAGGGCCCCAAAATAGTGGGCAGACTGGCTGGAACTAGCCAGCTAGAGCTGGGTGAGGTAGCATTGTAGCAAATGTTGCAGAGGACAACTCAGGATGGAACTAAAAGAGAATCTTCAGCAGATCCCTGACATGTAGCATTAATGGGAGCTCAGGTGAGACCAAGACAGTGGAGAGTACCAGCAGGTGGAAGGCCTGAGGGAGAAGAATGAGCCACAAACGGCAGCTTCCATCGCTGGCTATCACCAGGGTACCCACCCAGCAGACGGGAAATGGACAACATCCCCTTGGAGAGCAGAGGGTCAAAGGATACCATGATCATGAACCCCACCGCTTAACTCTACCACCGCACCTCAGCCCCTCTCCCACTTAGATCTGGGTATCATCTGAAAGTCAGAAAAGATGGTGGAAACAATCTGAAAGAGTGAGCATTTGCTCCCAGAGAGAATAAACATACCAGAAAGAGTTGCTTAAGTTGGCACTTCTGACTAAGCTTTAACCTGGACACACACACACACACACACACACACACACACACACACACACACTCCATCTTGCCCAGCACCTGTGGAAGACTACACAGCAGGGAGATTAAGAGTGTGGGATTCTGGATCCACATGGCCTGGGTCTGACTCCTGGGTCCACAGTTTGTCAACTCCGTGACTTTGGGCAGTTGACTCCATCTGCCTGTGCCTATTTCCTCATCGGTAAAGTGAGGATCTTAAGAGTTTCTCTCAGTATTTTTTGAAGATTAAGCGAGCTAATAAATGTAAAGGACTCAGACCAGTGTCCACAATAAGCATTCAGTAAGTGCTGCCTATCCTTACTGCTTTTAGTATTGTTATTATACTATTACTTATACCTTCTACCTACAGCTGGGGCTCTTGGAAGAAGATCAGACCAGCTACAGAAAAATCAAAATTATAATTTCTCTACACAACCGAGTGGTATGGATTAAAATTTGTATCCCTGCCACATAAATAATCAATCATAAATGATAAAGGGGATATAAAGTAGATCAAAAGACAAGTTTTGAAAAATACAACAGAATGGTACAAAATTAAAAACCTTAAGAAAATGGACCACATTCCGAAAAAAATATGAATTACCTGTATTAGCTCAAGAAGTACGCCAAGTAGAAAGAAGTACGCCAAGAGAAGCTGAAAAATTCATCCAAGAATTACCTCCAAAAAGGCCTATGACCAGATAATTTAATTAGTACATTCTTTCTAAGTCTTCCCAAGGGACAACACCAGAATGTATAACAGTACCAGGACTTGGAAAAAGATGCAATGCTCCCCAATTCACTGGAAAACTACTACCTATAATACACAACTCTGCATAAAGTAAAAGTACAGGCTAATATTTTTCTCTAAAGCTTTGTTACCCCAGGATCTCTCAGTGCCCCTGATACGCTGTGAGATTCCAGTAGGAGGCTGCAGAAGGCAATGTCGTGCTGTACTTCAAGATTCCTTCTGGGATCCCCCAAACCCTTCTGATGGTCATGCAGGAACTACACCAGAGCCTTAAGTCATGCACTCAGAAAATTAAGATGGTCCAAGATCCAAGAATACACAGAAAGATACACAGGGGAAAAGGGATTCACAAGACATAGAGGAAAAGAGACAGTATACAAAATGGGAAAAACAGGGACTTCCCTGGTGGCGCAGTGGTTAAGAATCCGCCTGCCAATGCAGGGGACATGGGTTCAAGCCCTGATTCGGGAAGATCCCACATGCCGCACAGCAACTAAGCCCGTGCGCCACAACTACTGAGCCTGTGCTCTAAAGCCCGTGAGCCACAACTACTGAAGCTCGCGCGCCTAGAGCCCGTGCTCTGCAATGGGAGAAGCCACCGCAATGAGAAGCCTGCACACTGCAACAAAGAGTAGCCCCCGCTCACCGCAACTAGAGAAAGCCCGCGGGCAGCAACGAAGACCCAATGCAGCGAAAAAGAAATAAATAAAATAAATAAGTTTATTAAAGGAAGCAAAAATAGTAGCAAGGCTGAGGCTCAAAGCAGTAGATCCTGCTGGTGAAAATGTAAACTGATTCAACCCATCCAGGAAGCAACTGGCCAAATGTATTCAGTACCTAAAATGTACATACTCTTTGATCTAATCATTCAACTTCTATCAATCCACCTCGGAGAACTGCAAATGCAGATAGATTTACATACAAGGATATACTTCATAGAATTATTAATAGCAAACAAAACAAAACAGGAAACAATCTAAGTGTCCAAAAATAAAACGTTATATAGATTATAGCACATTCATACGATGAATTATGCAACAATTAAAAGCAATGTTTTGCAAAAAAAAATTGTAATAACACATATATGTCTGATTTTTTAGAGATAAAAGGCAGAACAAAATACAATGTACAATCTTAAGTATACTTCACAAATACATGTACATGGGAAAAACTCCTGGAAGACTATAAACCAAAACCTTAATACGATCTCTGGGTGGTGGGACTCCGAGTGAATATTTTTAAATCCATTTCTCATATCATCTAACTTTCTGCACTAAGAGTGGATTACTTTTACGACAGGTTAAAAATAAAAGATAAAACCCAAATAATTATTGCACATGGATAAATACTCCTAGGAGTGACGAAGAAAAAATCTGTCTCCATTCAGTAAGGACAAAAACATTCTCAACACTGAGCACAGAATTCCACGCTCCCAAACGTGAATCTTACACCGGTGCACTTGAAAGCATAAAGACACAAAGCAAACCAACCAAACCTCTCGAGAGACAGGCTGAGCTGCTTCTCGAGGTTTCCAGCACACCATTATCGCGAGGGGAACTCAGCACCCATTTTTTTCAAAGTGCAGCTGCTTTCGTATCTCCCTTGGTTCGAAGACCATCCACATCGAGGGACAGGCTTTGCAGTGGAGGTTGAGGGAGTGTGAGAGTTACACGCGCGCGTAGGCACACACATCCTCTCTCTCTCTCTCTCTCAAATCCACTCAATCGTGTGGTCCCAACCAGACAACTCGAAGCGAGCCCCGCGGTGCAGCCGCGTCCCCTCCCCGAGCCGCGGCGTCCCCTCCCCGAGCCGCGGCGCCCCCTCCCTCCGGCCCTCCCTCCGGCCGCCCGGCGCTGCGGGTACCTGTTCGTGGTGCGCGGGGGCCGGGTCGGCGGGCTCCCGGGCGTCCTTGGCGCGGCGCGGGTGCCGTGGATGGCCTCCCTGCTTTCCTCCACCAAGAACCTGCACAGCCGGGAAGCAAACTAAGTTGGGGAGCAGTTGGCTGGCAGGCTCGGCCTCGCGCCCGCAGCCCAGCGGCCGGGACATCCTCGCGCGCCCTGGCTCCCGGCGCAGCTCCCAAACCCCGGAGTTTGCGAAGAGGCTCGGGGCGGGAAGAAAGGGAAAGCGCGGACCCGCCGGGAGAGCCCGGGTGACCGACGGGGAACCCGACGGCAGGTCCGGCGCCGCAGCTCCCTCTCCGCTCTGACCGGTCCCCCGGCGCCCCAGCCGGTGCCTGGCCGCGGCTAGCGTCGCCCCTCCGATACCCGCCACTCACCCAGGCCGCCTCCCGGACGCCCCCATCCCGCCCCACCTTCAGGCCGCCGCTGCCCGTCGGTTCGTCCTCGCAGCGGGCGAAAGTCCGCGCGCCCGAGAGGAACGGGGGCAGGGGGCGGCCGGGGCCCCCCCGGGACGCGCGGAGGGGCGGCCGGAGCGCGGCGGTGGGTTACCTGGGGCGGGCGGGCGTGTCGGTCGAGCACCAGAGCAGGCGCAGCAGCAGCAGCAGCAGGAGGCTGGCGAGTAGGGCGAGCAGCGCGCCTCCCGGCCGCATCCTGAGCCACGGGCGCAGCCGCCGCCGCCGCCGTCTCCGCCGCTGCCGCTGCTGCCCCGGCGAAGCACAGCCCGGGCGGCCCCGACTGGCGGCTCCCGCCGCCGCTGCCGCCGCCGCCGCCACGCACACCTCCAGCGTTCAAGGCGGCAGGGAGGGGCGGCGGCGGCGCGCGCCCCCGGCCCGGCCCGCTCGCTCTCAGCGGGCAGAGGTAGGCGCCGCGGCCCGGCTCTCTCCCCCGGCTCCCGCCCAGCCCCGGATCGCTGTGGCAGCCCGGCTGGCGGTGGCGAGGCGCCCAGCTCGCCTCCTCTCCTCCCGGAGGCGCTCGGCGCTGCTGCGGGCTCTGGTCGTCGTCGTCGTCGTCGCCGCCGCCGCCGCGCGGGGTCACCTGAAGGTTGGGGCTCGGGCGCTGGACGCCGTGCTGCTTGGGCTCCAACTTTCCTGCGCCCTCACCTGCCCCTGGGAGGCCGCGCGCTCTTCCCCGAAGCCCACGCAGCCCACCCAAGCGGACCACACCTGGCTCTGCGCCCCTGCGGAGGAGAGCGAGGGCTCGGAGAGGCGGAAGAACAGGGAGGGAAGGGCCCACTTCCAAAACTTTGAAAACGGAGTAGTCGCTCTGCTGGATCGTCCCACGCGCAGAGGCTGCAAGGGACTTCCAAGCACCTCCCCTTGCTTGAAGGCAGGTTCAGAGGGACGGCGAATGGATTTCCGGGGGCCAGGCCGTCCCTAGGGGTCGGGCAAACTACCGCCCGCAGGCCGAACTCGTCCCCTGCCCGTTTCTGTGAAGAGCTTCCTTGGACCAACTGCCTGCCCCATTCCTCTGTGTTATCAATGGCCGCGTGTGGCTCTATTTATTGATCTAGGGCCGCTTTTGCGCTGCAAGGACAGAATTGAGTCGTGGTCCCAAAGATCAGAGGGCCGGAAATGTTGACTCTCCGGCCCTTTCCAGAACAAGCTGTCAGACCACTGCTCTAATTCATATTGGGCTGGATCATGTTGGTTAGCATCTCATTGATTAGTCAGTATCTCATGTATTATACTAGAGGAGAGTGATCCCATGACAGCGTGATACAGTCTGGCTTCCCAGCTATTTATCTGGGCGTGGGCCTCCCCTCTTCCGGCCCTAAGCTATTCTGTCTGCGCATGGCCCCAGGGCTCACTGTGCAACCTACCTGGGTTTTGCCCCTGCCTCTGAACCCTGGAGGAACATCCATAAACCCTAAACTCCACGGTGGTTATATGGGAGCTCACTGGACTATTCCATCTGCTTTTGTAGATATTTTTCCAAAAGCAACCCTTGGGCTCTACCACCTTGCGAAGACCTTGGTAAAGGTGCTTTCAAAGGTTTTAGTGTCCTTAGTAACAAAAATATGTTTCAACTGAACTCTCCTAGACGCATAAGGTCTTAACCTGAAAAACCAATGTGAGAGCCTTTGAGAAGCCAGCAGCCCAGACAGCTCAATAAAGCTGTCGCCAGTGATTTCATCTCAGAAGAAATCACAGCATATATCAAGAAGAGACATGCAAGGCTGCCTAGTTCCTTTCTACTAATTCTGCATTTACTCCAGTTTAAAATACTTGGGTGAAGATGCACCAGAACTTTGCACATAGCAGTTGATCAATAAATGTTTGGTCAATGAATAAAACGCCTCAGAATTAATGCTCTGAAAATGCTCTAAAACCTGAAAATAAACGTGACTAGAAGTAGGATTTCCTTCCATAGCTCACTATTCCTATTAAAATATGTATTAATCGATAAAGGAAAAGTTCCTACTTTTCCTTAAGACTGACATTTTTAGGGATCCAGCTGCTTATCTGAGGATGGGTATGACAAAGTAATGCTATCTTCAGCTGGTGCTAAAATAATAAAGTAATCCAATTCTATGTGTTTGAAAGTACAAGCACTATTAGATAAGTGGGATAGGACACAATTATCTTGAAAATGGAAAGGTTGTCTGGATTTGGAAGATAGTCTGAATTTGCTTTCTCTTAGAGCTGAAGCACTGTGCAGACAACTCACGCTGAAGATGGTTTCCAGAAAAAAAGTAAAGGGCATTATTGTATCAGCCAGGAAGCTGCAATTTCACCTAATTTACCAAAGTTTCATATTTTCAGCACAACTGGGCTCAAGGCAACAGCAGAAGAGTCAGCCTTGCACTGGGCTCCCTAAACACCCTTTCTGCAAATGAAGTTCCTTTTTATCAAGCCAATGGCTATCAGCAGGGGACTCGCAAAAGCCCATTTTAATTGGAAAACCAAGTGTAAATCTGCAATGGGAATTCTGAGCCCAGTGTTAAAATCTGACAGTAGGGGTCTTTACCACAAGGTTTGTCATTGAAGACCTGGGTTGGTAAAATAAGAATTATCTTGCTTATCCTTGAGAGATCAAAGAACCTGACGAAAACAGGGTTCTTTAAATATTATCAGCCACAGAACCAATACTGGGAAAATGTGCATTTGGTCACTTAACATTCATAGGTTTGACCAGCAGCCCCAAATATCTGAACCCTCAGAAACTCAGGCTGGTGTGCAGAAGCCCCATCTGGTGTGTGAACCTACCTTACTCTCCCAGTTTTCCCAGCATCTGCCTCTCATTTTGCCTTTGTTATTTTTTTATTTGTCATCAGGAGTGCCTTTACTTTCATCAAATAACTTACCAAAAGAATACTGGAAAGTTTTGATATATAAAAAATGTCCAAGTCATTGAAAATCTTCCTGGAAGTTGGGGTTTCTCAACTTTTTGGGTATAAGGTTTTAAATATTTTCAAATGCATGGCTTGGAGGATTCATGAAAAATCCAAAATATCAAGTGTCTACTATATCTACTAGAATACCCAAATGGAAACGTTCAATACAGGGAAAGGAAGGAGTACTGTGAGAAACAGAGAAAACTGATGCACCGAAGAATTTTTCATGCATCTGGGTGACATTTTCATCTCCCTGTCTAGAAAGAATGCTTTCTGATGTCTTCAGGCTGCTTGATTGGTTTTAGTAATATTAGAGATTTGTGAGGACTGCAGGACAATGGCACATTCATAAATATTAAACTACTCCTTGGGGGGGGGAGGAAATTCATAAGGATAGCGTAACCAAGGCTACATATTTTCAGTAAATCAGAGGATATAAATAAAAGTAGAAATAACTTCAAGAAAGCAACAACCTTGTGGGGGGG
This sequence comes from Grampus griseus, assembly GCF_964374135.1. NCBI lineage: Eukaryota > Metazoa > Chordata > Mammalia > Artiodactyla > Delphinidae > Grampus > Grampus griseus. The sequence continues at coordinate 172,112,348 of NC_139018.1, forward strand.
GAGCTACATTTTCAAATATGTTTTGTTACAGATTTTTCCCGTTACTAATTGAATATTTTAAAAATTGAAGAAATTCCATGTATAAAGTCACTTTAAAGATAAGAACACCTAGGATGATACACAAATTCCATTTGGGAGATATATATATATATATATATATATATATATATATATATATATATATATATATATATAAAACACAATTGGTAGTATAACTAAAATTATAAAACAAAAAAATAAAGTTATTATTCACAGTATAAAATAGACGTTAATATATAAAACATCTTAACGTCTAAATCTCCTTTCCCTGAAGTCCACTTAAAAGATCATAAAGGACCAAAAAAGAGAGATGGAAACTCCGCATTTATCCTGAAACTATAAAATGGCCACAATCCCGTTCCACAAGCCCCCAGAATGCCTACTAAAGATGAACTAATTAGACGAGAGTACCAAGTTCAAGACTCATCTCCCCTATTTATGACTTAGATTTGTGGAAAAGAAATGGAAAAGTTTTTGAAGGTCCAACTAACACTCAATTTGGAAGAGCAAAGGCTGGGAGTAGGACCCAGCAAAGATGATAGCCATCAGTGGGAACGGCCAGGGCTACCATGTTAAAAGAAACATGGTGACCAATATTTCTGCTTTTCACGGAATACAGCTTTCTAGCCATTCCATTTAGGAATGATGACCTAGAGATACTGCTAATCTTGAAGCGAGATGCTGCTAAAGAATTTTCCAGCTAACAATTAAAGTCAATTTACTAAAGAAAAATGAACACCTATTCAATAAACAAATGGCCCTTGATACACTGGTTTTTATACCGAATTAGCCTGTGCCAGACTATCCTCCCTAATTCCAGAGTTTGCAAGACTGGTTAGAACTCCAGTTGTTTCAACAAAATTGGAGAGTGGGTGTTGTGTGTGCTAAGATAATATACCCAAGCCTGGCATATTTCTCTCCTCAACTTCTCTTCCCCACCTCTTCATTCCATACATCCTAGACTATAAGCAGATAAATAATGAAACAAAAATATCCAATAGCAAGTCCTTAATGCAAAACTAAATTTCAACAAGTAGGCAAATAAAAAGGAAGAACTGCCAAAGATTTTCCATTCATAATATTTCTGGCAAGTAGCAGAAAGAAACAGGCTTAACTTATTTCAAAGATGAGTAAGCAGGAAAATAATTATGCAAAAGTTCTGCAAAATATTTGACCAATGGAAAGAAATGTAACCAACAGAAAAGCAAATGAGAAATATATGTTGAAACAAGTCTTACTGCAGAAAATTTAAGCAAGGATCACTTTGTACTCCCCAGGAAACGAAATATAATATAAACACTATGAAAGAAGAACCCAAAGAAGAAAAACTGAAAGACAAGATAGCAAGGCAATAGGAAGGAAAGTGAGCTGACGACAGTAAAAAACAAAACACAAAAAACCATTGCAGAATTTAGAACTACCTTTAGAAGACTGAGGAAGAGAATTTAGGTGGTAAAAATCTCAATTAGTGTCACAGAGATTAGGCTGATGAAAACTGCAGAAAACACAAAGGAAAGGGGCAAGGAAAATACACTGATTAGGAAAACATATGTATCAAAGACAGATATTAGATATATATCATGTAGAGATTAGGGGTTGTTTTTTAAAAGCATAAAAATGAAGTATTAAAACATTTAAGGATATAATAGAAGAAAACTTTACCAAAATAAGGAAACATCTAAATACGCAGATGTTTTGTGTTCTCAATGTCTGAACTCATTATGTGAACTCATGAGGATCCAGAGAAATTTAATAGAGAACAATTAACTTTATGATGTATCCTCTTGCAGCGATTATTTAAAAAGAAAGAAAAAATTCTAAAACCATCCCGACAGAAGAAACAGGTAAAAATTAATCTTGTTTCTGACTTGCCCTCAACAACATTAGACTCAAAAGAACAAACAATATTTACTGTGTTTTTGAGCAGAAAAGATGTGACCCCAAGATTCCATACCCAACTAAGATAGTTTTATATATAAAAGCACATGCAATTTTCAAATATTTAAGAACTCAGAATATATAATATTTCTATATGTATCCTGGAAAAAAATCAACTTGAGCTATAATCAGATCATAAAATGAATCAAAATAAGAAGTTCACAATGAAGAAGTTGTAATCAGAAAGAACTCAGATAAGCAACAGATCATTTTAAAAATAGAATTGAGCCTAAATAATAGAATTCCACAATAAAACTGTTACATTTTCTTTAAAAATTGCTACAGAAATATTATAAATATATTATAAATCTGAGAAGGAAAATTCCAGTTCATGGCAGATTGTGGAAAATATAAAATAAGAAGAGTAAAGGATGTAGTAAAAGTGCATTACTTTCATTGCCTTTCAGGGTGAAATAATCATTGTTTTGCACACACAAAAACGAGATTAAAAAGAGAATATATATGTAAATATTTTCCAAAGAAGGAGGGAAAAAGAAACTCAGACCTTTTAGCTAAAGATAGAAAGAATACCTATTCAAGCAATACTTGAACCTGTTGCAAACACTTAGAAATGTTTTATAAAATCTAATGATAAAAAAGGAATGCATAGCTAAGTTCTCAATAAAGAAAGGGAAAGCCCCAGTTACCAGAAATGAGGAACATACTGAAAGAAAAGAGCAGGAAGTGTGTGCTCTGACTGAAAGCAGCTCACCTGTAATACACTATCATCCTGGTAACCTAGAAGTTTGCTTTTGACTTCTAAGCAGGGAATGAAAGAGGCACACTGGGTTCCCAGAGAGACAGAGTTGGAATTAGAATTCCTGCATAAAGCTTTTTTTGTTGTTAAAAACTAAATATGTGAACTAGAAAAACAAAGACCCACACACCTGCACAATGCAATTGTTTGTCTCTGCCTGAGATCTGGGTGAAAGAATTTCAATCTAAAACCATTGCTTCATTTGGGTTTACCCAAATGTTACCCATCCTAAGTCGTCCTAAAATTAAGATAAAGCTTGGTCCCTGGCTAATGTTGCTAACATGGCAGGAAAGTGCTAACTATTCTAGTTCCATAAAAATCTCAAAGAAAAGGAATCTCACTAAGAATGAGCATAAAATTAAAAACTGCAAAACACTTGAGGAATTCACCATGAATATGTCTCAGTAGGTACAACTAATGGAAGGATTATTAAACAATAATCAGAAAGAGAACATAAAATAAGCAAGTTTAACATCATGAAGGACATGAAAGGGTGAATCAAGACACTGAGAAAAGAGTGATGATAAATGAAGTAAACTTTTATCTAAAGAACCAGTAGAACTATGAGGGAAAAAATGCAGTTGACCTTTGAACAACAGAGGTTTGAACTGCACAGATCCACCTAAACATGGATATTTGTCAACTGTAAATACTACAGTCCTACACAATCCATGGTTGGTTGAATCCAAGGATCTGGAGAGACCTCCAATACAGAGGGTCGACCATAAGTTATACTTAGATTAACCCCTGAGTTGTTCAAGGGTCAATGGTATAGTCACTGATATCAAAATAATCAGCGGATGGGTCAAGTGACAAGATTATACATGGCTAAAGAGAGAATCGATGATCCGGAATACCATTCTGATAAAATTATCCACTGAAAGATGAAGAGTTGGAAACCTTGAAACAGAAATTAAAAGACCTTAGAAAAGCTTAAGAAGACCCATATTGCTGTTACCTACTTCTGCACTGCAAACCATCCCAACACCTAGTGGTTTAAAACAATAATATTTTATGATACCTAAAGATTTTGTGGCTCAGGAATTCAGACAGTTCTCATCTGGGTGATACTAATATTTCACATGGTGTCAAATGTGGTCTGAAGGGTTCAATGTGGCTTCACTCACATGTCTTGCCCTTTGATGGGGATGATTCAAAGGATGCGTTCAGCTGAGGCTGTCCGCTGGAGTACCCACATACTTAATCTCTCTAGCACAGTGATCTCAGGGCAGCCAGATTTCTTACTTAGTGGCCAACAGTTCCCATCAAAGATGTTCTAAGAGGCCTGGGCAGAAGCTGCAAGTTTCTTAGGATCTAGTCTCATAAGTGTCAGAACATTACTTCTGCTGGATTCTATTGGTCATACAAGTTCCTAAGCCTAGCATATATTCAATGGGAGAGGAATCAGACTCTATCCAATTCTGACACCAACTCCAATGTGTGTGTGTGGTTCTTTTTTCCACACCGCCAAGCAGTTAACTCAATTCTGACACTGTCTACCAGGAGACAGCATCAGATCCTGACAGCATCAGATCCCACAGGTTAAGACTGCCTACAAAACTGCCCACCTCAGACACCAACAGCAAGTCCATGTTGTCTCTTGTGCTTCTAACCAACTGGCTATAGATCAGAGGCTCCAACAACCCCCTCCTGAGGTTTGATTAATTTGCCAGAGCAGATCACAGAACTCAGAGGAACATTTTACTTACAAATTGCCAGTTTATTATACAAGGATATAACTCGGGAACAGCCAGATGGAAGAGATGCACAAGGTAAGGTATGTAGGAAGGAGCACAGAGCTTCCATGCAGTCTGAGTGCACCCCTCTGCCCCAAACCTCTACACATTCACCAACTCGGAATCTCTTCAAACCCCATCCCGTTGGGTTTTTATGGAGGCTTTATTACATAGGTGATATTGATCAAATGATTGGCCATTGGCGATTGATTCAACCTCTATCATCTCTCCCCTTCCGAGGTTGGAGGTAGACTGAAAGTTCCAGACCTCCAGTCACGTGGTTGGTTCCCCTGGCAGCCAGCCCCCATCCAGGATGACTAAAAATACATCCAAATCTAGATACACTGTAATAAAACTTCAGAACCCCAAAGAAAAAGTCTTAGAAGCAATCAAAGAGAAAAGACATGTAACTTACAAAGAAAGGGTAATTAGATTACAGCATATTCCTATCAGCAAAAATAAATACCTAAGTTAACTGAATCTTCAAAGTGCCAGGGGAAATACTGTCACTCTTAAATTCTATATCTGCCTAAACTATCATGCAAAGATGAGGATAAACTAAAAAGTGTTTTAAAAGACTGAAAAAATTTACCACCCACAGACCTTTGTTGGGAACAAAACAAAACAAAACACTGTAAATGGTACATTCCAGAAAAGAAGAAATTGACCCCAGAAGAAAGGAGATGAAGAATAATGGTGAAGAAGCAAAATGGCAAACCAACAGTGACTATATAAAACAAAATAATGATGACTCATCTGTGAAAGAAACTACAAAATGAGACTGAATGAAGATAATAGACAGTAATAACAAGAAAGAACAGGAGCTACCAGAATTAAACCATTTAGAAGGTCAGTAGAATTAGTAACTACTTTTATACATTGTTAAGTCAAATATGCATTTTTTAAATGTTAAGACATCCACTGTAGTACATGAGGTGTTAATTAATTCAATTGTGGGAATCCTTCACAATGTAAAATATATTAAAAATCATCATGTTGTACACTTTAAATATATTACAACTCTATTTGTCAATTATACCTCAATAAAGCTGGGGAAAAAAAGACATCCATTATAAAGTAAAAATATAACTCTTAACTAGTGGAGGAGAAAAGAGAATAGAGAAAAATCATCCAATTCAACAGAGGACAGAAAAGGAGTGGAAGAAAAAGTAACTAGAAGTCAAAAATAAAGCACAAAATAAGATGGTATAGGGCTTCCCTGGTGGTGCAGTGGTTGAGAGTCTGCCTGCCGATGCAGGGGACACGGGTTCGTGCCCCGGTCCGGGAAGATCCCACATGCCGTGGAGCGGCTGGGCCCGTGAGCCATGGCCGCTGAGCCTGCGCGTCTGGAGCCTGTGCTCCGCAACGGGAGAGGCCATAACAGTGAGAGGCCCACGTACCGCAAAAACAAACAAACAAACAAAACAACAACAACAAAAATAAGATGGTATAAATAAATTCAAACATATCAGTTATTAAAATAAATAAAATAAAACTTACCAGTTAAAAGAAACTCACAGATTAGGTAAAAATAAACAAAATGGCACAGAAAAGATGAAAATAACAGTATGTAAAATGATATACAAAAGAAATACTAACCAAAAGAAAGCTTAAAAATATCAGACAAAACAGACACAGAGATAGAAAGTACTATTAGAAAGAAAGAAAGTCGTTTCAGAATAAAAGGCATAACTCTCTAGGTAAAAATAAAAATCCTGAATTTATAAAGAACAAACAGCAACATAACCTCAAACTATGCAAAACAAATCTGATACATTCAACACACCTTTTTCTAAAGGAGACCAAAAAAATGGATTGAACAACACAATTTGAAAAAACACAGTCTTCTCAATCTAATCTAGAATACCTCTGAAAACTGGCCACATTCTACTCCACCAAACATGTCCTGACAAATCCTGAAGAATGGGTATTACAGAGATCTTATTCTCTCTTTGATCGCAAATCAGGAAAATCAGAAACCAATAACAGAAAGACTAATAAAACTGTCCTCACACTTAAAAATGCTTTCAAATAATTCATAGGTCAAAGAATCATCTTAAACAAATTTTCAAAATATTTAGACAAAACCAATAATGAAAGACAACATACCAAATTGTGGGCTGTAGTGAAAGCAGGAAAATGTACAGCCTTAAATGCACATATTAAAAAGTTTAAAAAAAAAAAAAAGGAAAACCAATGAGTTAAGCATCCAAATCGAGATGTTGGGGAAACAAAGCAGAGTAAACCCAAAGGCTGTGAAATATAACCCAAAATGGAGAAAACTGATAGATCAATCAAAGGAACCTTTTCTCCAAATAATAGGTTATCTTAACCCAGGTCTTTCTCCTTAATCTCCAAAAGCAAAGGTGAGACAGCAGCTTTTGTGCAGCTAGTTTGTTTAACAATAAATCCAAATGTTTGTTCTGTACATCTGTGTCTCTATTCCTGCCCTGCAAACCAGTTCATCTGTACCATTTTTCTAGGTTCCACATACATGCGTTAATATATGATATTTGTTTTTCTCTTTCTGACTTACTTCACTCTGTATGACAGTCTCTAGATCCATCCACATCTCTACAAAAGACTCAATTTCGTTCCTTTTTATGGCTAATAATCCATTGTATATATGTACCACATCTTCTTTATCCATTCGTCTGTCGATGGGCATTTAGGTTGCTTCCATGACCTGGCTATTGTAAATAGTGTTGCAATGAACATTGGGGTGCATGTGTCCTTTTGAACTATGATTTTCTCTGGGTATATGCCCAGTAGTGGGATTGCTGGGTCATATGGTAATTTTATTTTTAGTTTTTTAAGGAACCTCCATACTGTTCTCCATAGTGGCTGTATCAATCCACATTCCCACCAACAGTGCAAGAGGGTTCCCTTTTCTCTACACCCTCTCCAGCATTTGTTTGTAGATCTTCTGATGATGCCCATTCTGACCAGTGTGAGGTGATACCTCATTGTAGTTTTGATTTGTATTTCTCTAATAATTAGTGATGTTGAGCAGCTTTTCATGTGCTTCTTGGCCATCTGTATGTCTTCTTTGAGAAATTTCTATTTAAGTCTTCTTCCCATTTTTTGACTGGGTTGTTTGCTTTTTTAATATTGAGCTGCATGAGCTGTTTATATATTTTGGAGATTAATCCTTTGTCGGCTGATGCATTTGCAAATATTTTCTCCCATTCTGAGGGTTGTCTTTTTGTCTTGTTTGTAGTTTCCTTTGCTTTGCAAAAGCTTTTAAGTTTCATAAGATCCCATTTGTTTATTTTTGGTTTTATTTCCATTACTCTAGGAGGTGGATCAAAAAAGATCTTGCTGTGATTTATGTCAAAGAGTGTTCTGCCTACGTTTTCCTCTAAGAGTTTTATAGTGTCCAGTCTTACATTTAGGCCTCTAATCCATTTTGAGTTTATTTTTATGTATGGTGTTAGGGAGTGTTCTAATTTCATTCTTTTACATGTAGCCATCCAGTTTTCTCAGCACCACTTATTGAAGAGGCTGTCTTTTCTCCACTGTATATCCTTGCCTCCTTTGTCATAGATTAGTTGACCATAGGTGCGTGGGTTTATCTCTGGGCTTTCTATCCTGTTCCATTGACCTATATTTCTGTTTTTGTGCCAGTACCATATTGTTTTGATTACTGTAGCTTTGTAGTATAGTCTGAACACATACAAATTTTAAGATTTTTTGTTCTAGTTCTGTAAAAACTGCCACTGGTAATTTGACAGGGATTGCATTGAATCTGTAGGTTGCTTTGGGTAGTATAGTCATTTTCACAATATTGATTCTTCCAATCCAAGAACATGGTATATCTCTTCATCTGTTTGTGTCATCTTTGATTTCTTTCATCAGTATCTTATAGTTTTCTGAGTACAGGTCTTTTACCTCCTTAGGTAGGTTTATTCCTAGGTATTTTATCCTTTCTGTTGCAGTGGTGAATGGGATTGTTTCCTTAATTTCTCTTTCTGATCTTTCGTTGTTAGTGTATAGGAATGCAAGAGATTTCTGTGCATTAATTTTGTACCCTACAACTTTACCAAATTCATAGCTCTAGTAGTTTTCTGGAGGCATCTTTAGGATTCTCTATGTATAGTATCATCATGTCATCTGCAAACAGTGACAGTTTTACTTCTTCTTTTCCAATTTGTATTCCAGATGTAGAGAACAAATGTATGGACACCAAGGGGGGAAAGTGGTGGTGGGGGTTGGTGGTGGTGGGATGAATTGGGAGATTGGGATTGACATGTATACACTAATATGTAGAAAATGGATAACTAATAAGAATCTTTTGTATAAAAAAATAAATAAAATTAAAAAAAATAAGTATTCATAAAAAAAAAACACAATAAATCCCTGGGATCAGAAGGGAGAAACTTGGGAAAGTAAAGCAGAGGTGAGAAAGCCAGTGTAAAAGTATATCACTGACTCCATGAATTTGACTATTCTAGGTGCCTCGTATAAGTGGAATCAAATAGTATTTGTCTGCACCTAATGTATATTGGAATGCATTTTTAAGGTTAACTTAATATATGTCCTACAAACAGACTGTACCTTCTGTTTTTTTCCCTGTGCTATACAGTAGGTTCTCACTAGTTACCTATTTTATACATAGTAGTGTATATATGTCAATCCCAGTCTCCCAATTTATCCCACCCCCCTTTTCCCCCCTTGGTGTCCATATGTTTTTTCTCTACGTCTGTATCTCTATTTCTGCTTTGCAAATAAGTTCATCTGTACCATTTTTCTAGATTCCACATATATGCGTTAATATATGATATTTGTTTTTCTCTTTCTGACTTACTTCATAGTGTGGGGAGGGGGAATGGGGAGTTAGTGTTTAATGGGGACAGAGTTTCAGTTTAGGAAGGTGAAAAATTCAGGAGATGTATGATGGTGACAGTTGCACAACAATATGAATGTACTTAATGCCACTGAACTGGACAGTTAAATATGGTTAACATAGTATGCTTTATGTGACTTTTACCACAATAAAAAAAATTAAAAAGAAATACTTTCTGTAAAAAAAAAAAAAAAGTATGTCACTGAACTGGGAACCCCTGTGGATGTAGGGATCATACCAGGGGTTTTCTGATGAACCTCATAGCATGTCTCAGTACAGTCGTCCCTCGGTATCCAGGAAGGATTGGTTCCAGGAATCCCACAGATACCAAAATATGCGATGTTCAAGTCCCTCATACAGATCAATTTTCAATACATGAACCCACAGATGTGGACCAACTGAATTGTCCACCTGGAGGAGGGCTGGCGTTTCTCCATCAGCCCCTGTTGCACAGTGCACTTTCAGATTGCACAGAATGAGTGACAGGTGCCCTGCAGTGGTACCCAGACCCCACCAGACTTCACATCACAGGGGAGTGCTCCCTTATTAATAAATTCTCCCTTCTTCCATTGTATATTCTGCCTTGTCTGCTCTGGCATTTTCAAGATCCACTCCCAAATGTGTTCCCTTGGCTTCTGCCAGTAGGTACTGCAATTTGTTTGATATGTATGCTCTTTCCTCCTGAAGTACAGACTTGTATTTTCTTGCTTAAGCCATGCTGTGACTCGACCCTGGTTAGTAGTCTGGAGGCAATGATGGGGGCAAGGGCAGAGCTTAAGGAGGAAGAACATTATAATGAGAGGTATCTGCCTCTCTCGAGGTCTTCGTCTGCATCTAGGCAAGGTGAAGCTCCCCTCTCTTACTGGGGTGGCAGGGCAGGGGTGGAGGACTGCTTCTGCCAGCCCAGAGAGTTTAGGGGAACCTGGGGGTTCAAGATTCTCAGGTTTCAACGTCCTACTCCTTTCCTATCATGATCTTGGCATTTGCACAGGAAGCCTGTCGAGGCTGTAGATCCAATCCTCCTTGTAGCTCTGCCACCCACACGATTCAATCCTGGGCCAACATGTTCTGCAGCCACAAGTGATGACACCTTCTTTTATGTTTTATTAAAGTAGAGTTGATTTACAATATTGTGTTAATTTTGCTGTTCAGAAAGTGACTCAGTTATACATATATATATATATTTTTAAATATTCTTTTCCATCATGATTTATCCCAGGATATTGAATATAGTCCCCTGTGCTCTGCAGTAGGACCTTGTTGTTCATCTATTCTATATACACTAGTCTGCATCTGCTAATCCCACACTCCCAGTCCATCCCTCCCCCACCCCTCACCCCTTGGCAACCACAAGTCTGTTCTCTATGTCTGTGAGTCTGTTTCTGTTTCATAGATAAATTCATTTGTGTCATATTTGAGATTCCACAGATAAGTGATATCATATGGCATTTGTCTTTCTCTTTCTGACTTACTGCACTTAGTAGGATAATCTCCAGTTGCATACATGTTGCTGCAAATGGCATTATTTCGTTCTTTTTTATGGCTGAGTAATATTCCATTGTGTATATGTACCACATCTTCTTTATCCATTCATCTGTTGATGGGTATTTAGGCTGTTTCCATGTCTTGGCTATTGCTGTTATGAACATAGGGGTGCATGCGATGATATCTTCTTTAAATCCTGCCATGAGGTGCTCCAGTTTTCAAAGCCTGCACTGAGTTGACAGTTAGCTCTTAAAGCATTAACCCAAACCAGCCCATCTGTGATTCATGCCACATACTATTCAAAGGCCTTACCTGTCTCTTAAGTGAAAGCTTCATCTTCACCTGTGCTTTGCTCCAAGCCATTGCAGTGAGTGTCTGGGTAACTGTGATGTCAAGGGGGCTCCCCACTCCACCTACCACCAGCAAATGGGTCCCTGCTACTGTCTGACTGGTAAGTGGTTCATGTTTTCTAGGGCCACTTTTGATGCCAACTCTTGACCTGCCCACCACCCTGCCCACCTGAAGGAAAGCCCGAGGCAAAGCTCGCAAGTAAGAAGCTTATTTGAGAAGTGACCCCAGAAGCAGTACTAAGGGATGTGGAAAGAGAAACCATGATTTGGTTGGTCCATTCTACGGGAATCTGGCGCTCAATCCCGGCAGGCACTCTCTAAGGAACCGTCTGAGATGCACCTGAGAATGGTCCATCTGAAGGCCAGGCACGGGATGCATTTATTCATCAGCTTGCGTCCGTCTGTCAAGGGTCGTCGCCTGAGCTGTAAGCTCCCTCTCGGGTTGCATGGAAGTGAGCAGTAGGTGGGTTCCAGCAGGAATAGGACTGCATACCCTGGCGTCAGAGACGACCCAGGAATAGGGCCACATACCCTGGCCTCAGAGATGACCCAGGAATAGGACCACATACCTTGGCATCAGACGACCCAGGAAGATAACAGGAAACAACAGAGCAACTAAGTTCACACCTGCACAAATATGGAAATCTCAGCAGCGGGTGCCAGATAACAAACCGTGTCATATCCAAGGATCAGGAATTAACCCGTGATGCGAAGTGATGAAATCCAGTGGTTAGGAAACAACTTTCAAGGTGAACTACCTGGGTCCTACTCATCGGCTACAGAATTTGGGGCACGACACTTTGTCTTTCTGTGCCTCAATTTCTCCTTATTTCAAATGGGGATAATAGTATCAGGACTTCCCTGGTGGCGCAGTGGTTAAGAATCCCCCTGCCAATGCAGGGGACGTGGGTTTGAGCCCTGGTCCGGGAAGATCCCACATGCCGCGGAGCAACTAAGCCCGTGCGCCACAACTACTAAGCCTGCGCTCTAGAGCCCGCGAGCCACAACTACTGAGCCTGCGAGCCGCAACTACTGAGCCCGCGCACCTAGAGCCTGTGCTCTGCAACAACAGAAGCCACCGCAATGAGAAGCCCGCGCACCGCAATGAAGAGTAGCCCCCGCTCGCCGCAACTGGAGAAAGCCCGCGTGCAGCAACGAAGACCCAACGCAGCCAAAAATAAAAATAAATTAAAACAATAATAATAGTATCTACGTCAGCCTGTTTTTATAATGCTTAAATGAGCTATATTATGCAAAGACGTTAGGAGAATGCCGGGCGTATCACACACTCGCTATGTGTTTGGTATTACACTTTCAGCGGCCGCCAAGGAAGCTAGAAGGCAACGGACTAACAGCTTCAACATTCTGAGCCGGAACTATTTCCAACCTAGGATTTTATACCAAGTAAGAAAGGAGAAACTGCCCAATTGCCCTTCAGGAGGAGAATGATAAATATTTTGTCAGTTACTCATTCAGCAATTAAAATGAATGAACAAGGCAACATACCATAAATCTCAAGAACTACATTAAAAGAGCCATTAGCACTGTATGGTTCCAACTCTGCGACATTCTGGAAAAGGCAAAGCTACAAAGACATTAAAAAGATCACTGGTTGCCGGGAGTTAGTGAGGAGGGAGGATGAACAGGCAGAGCACAGAGGACTTTTCGGGCAGTGAACATACTCTGTGTGATACTATAATGATGGATACACGTCATTACACATTTGTCTAACTAAACCCATAGAATGTACAACACCAAGCGTGAACCCTAATGTAAACTCTGGACTTTGAGTGATAATGGTGTCAATATAGGTTCATCAACTGTAACAAATATACCATCTGGTGGGGGATTTTGATAATGGGAGAGGCAGGGGGTATGTGGGAAATCTCTGTACCTTCTTCTCAACTTTGCTCTCAACCTAAAAGAGCTTTAAAAAAAAAAAGTCTTTTAAAAACAAATACATATATGAAGTCTGTTTTTTTACAGAAAAGTACTGGCACTTATTCTCATGATGGAAAGATGGTTCACCACGAGGAAAATCTAATTTTATTTATCACATTATGCGATTATTGCAGGAAAGTCACAATCATCTTAGCCAAGGAAAATGAGGCATTTAATAAAATTTAGCAACATTTCTGAGATTTTTAAAAAACCCTTAGTAAAAGGATTTGACAGCAGCTTCTAGGAAAATGATAGAAAAAATAAACGAATCAAAAGGCAACCTGATGGTTTATTAATTGTTTAATAAAAACAATTTCTCTCTAATCAGGAATGAGACAAGGTCTCAATAAATATTTGCTGAGTGAAGCACGTCTGTGACCCTGTGCAGGTTCTTGACATGTCAACTGACTGCTCAACCGCTAAAAAAAAAGTTAAAAACTTTGAACCCAAATGGAACCATGTAAAAATACTCAACACTTTCGTCCATAGTTTAAAAACCCGTATCTACTGCAAGTTATCTATTGTTCTACTTTGATATTTAGCACTCAACATTAGGATTGATTTTATAGCTATCTCTAAAACTAGATTTTTCAATAAGTCTGATTTTACAGTCAGTAGCAATTAAGCAGAATGCTATTCTTTACTACTCATTTATATCACCAGTTTGATCCCTGTCTACATTCACGTAGATTTTAGACGTAGTAGAATGTTTCTAGCTGTTTTGGCACAAGTGAGTCAGCTTTCATTTTCACTGGCATGTCAGAATCCTTAAGGGCATCTTTCTCCCAGACGTGTCTCTAGAACATGGTCTTATAATTCAAAATTGAGGGAAAATATTTAGAAATATTTTGGAATCAGGCATAAACTTCAACTAACTTCCTTCCTGTCTCCTTTGTAGCCCTCTTCTGCTGCAGCGTGATGAAGGGGACACAGGTCTTCCCCCACTTACACGAGGGTCACATCCCGGACAAACGCATCCTAAGTTGAAAATATCCTGTCAAAAATGCATCCAATACCCCTAACCTACCAAACACCATAGCTCAGCCTCACCCACCTTACACATGCTCAGAACACGTGGGTCAGCCTACCGTTGGGTAGCATCATCTAGCCCACAGCCTGTTTTACAATAAAGTGTAGACTATCTCATGTAATTTACTGAATACTGTACTGAAAGTGAAAAACAGAATGGTTGTCTGGGTCCAGAATGGTTGTCGTGATCGCGTGGTTGACTGGGCGCACTGCCCAGCGTCACGAGAGAATATCTACCATGTGTCGCTAGCCTGGGAAAAAGATCAAAGCTCAGAATTCGAAGGTTTTGCACCACTGTAAAGTCAAAAAATCTTAACCAAACCATTGTAAGCCTGGGACCGTCTGTACACACGATACACTTGTGAAACACGAGATGAAATGATTTGGCCACAGTGCCTTTGCACTGGCAATTCTGTTCCCTCTGCCAGAAAAACTGTTCCTTCAGATATGCCCATGGCTGACTCCCTCTTCCTTTAGTCTGATCAAATGTTACCTTAATAAAATAAGAACTACCCCTCAGGTCCAGATGACCAGCACTTCTTACCTCCTTCGTTTGCTTTATGTTTTCCACAGTACTCATCACCACCAGATACATAATAATTTATTTGTAGATTGTCAATCTCTCCTAATTACAAGAGAAGCTTCATAAAGGCACAGACGTTGCTTATTTTGCCCTATTCCTGCATTCCAGGTGCCTAGAACACACAGAAGGTACAAAATAAATATCTGTTAAATAAATGCATGTAATTCTAGAGTATCTAGACATTTTTCTGTAGCTAACCCAACTACTGCTAAAAATTCCAGTGGTCTTTAGAAATGCTGGGCACGATAACAGTAGTAATACAAGTACAAAATCTAAGGAGAAGATTTAGGTACTAAACAATGCAGAATGAAGTATAATGAAAGCCTAGAGCCTAATGGCCACAGACTGAAATTTTCAGCAAGTTATTCTCCTATGAAAACACTTCTTCCCGTTAAAAATTTCAATTGGAAATACTTCTTTGGAAAAGATGACAATATGTAAATAAAGAACTAACATTTTAATAGATCACTCCCTGATCCTCCTATTCTGATACTCAGAGCACTCTGCTATAAGAGAAAGAGCATGAGGGTTTTTAAAAAATTTTTATTGGATTATAGATGATTTACAATGCTGTGTTAGTTTCAGCTGTACAACAAAATGACTCAGTTATACATATAGTTATACCCACTCTTTTTCCAATTCTTTTCCCATATAGGCCATTACAGAGTATTGAATAGAGCTCCCTGTGCTATCCAGTAGGTCCTTATTAGTTATCTATTCTATATATAGCAGGTGTATATGTCAATCCCAATCTCCAATTTATCCCTCCCCCTCCTTTCCCTGCTGGTAACCGTAAGTTTGTTTTCTACATCTGTAATTCTACTTTTGTTTTGTAGATAAGTTTGCTTGTACCCTTTTTTAGATTCAACATATAAGCAGTATCTTATGATATTTGTCTTTCTCTGTCTGACTTCCTTCACTCAGTATGACAATCTGTAGGTCCATCCATGTTGCTGCAAATGGCATTATTTCATTCTTTTTTATGGCTGAGTAATATTCCATTGTGTGTGTGTGTGTGTGTGTGTGTGTGTGTGTGCACACCACATCTTCTTTATTCCTCTGTCGATGGATATTTAGGTTGCTTCCATGTCCTGGCTATTGTGAATAGGAGCATGAGGTTTTTATTCAAACCAATCTGGTGCGTATCCTGGTTCTGCCGCTCACTGGGGGTGATTCTCAGCAGGCTACTTAACCTCTCTGACTTGCTTCATCGGAAAGTAGGGTAAACGAAGCTAATATGATTCTATTCCTCCTCCTGGGTTCTCTAAGTGGAGGGGACCATCAGCCAGCAAGTTGCCCAAGCCAGAAACCGCGTGGCATCCTTCACACTTCTTCCTCACCACCACCGCACGTGCCCCTGATCAATAGACCGTTTCAGTTCTACATTATGAACATCTCCTGAATCCACTCTTCTCTCTCCATTCAGGCTGCCACCTGCCACTTCTGTGACCCTGGTCACCACCACCTCTCTTTAACTAGATTATTGCAGGAGCCTCTTATGGGCCTGTGATCCAGGTCTGGCCCATCACACACTCACCTCCAAGACATATTGAGGAAGTCATACCAAGCTGCAGGGACAGCTGGGAAATTACTCAGCATGGTGGCAGTGGCATCCGTGAGGAATGGTATTGATTGCAAAGCCCTGGCAAGACTGTCCCTGCTTCCTGGTCTCTATTGGTTCATATCCATTTTCCAAGCTCTGTTCTCTAGTCCTCCTGATGTTTCCAGAACTAGCCGATAAAGATGCTTCCACTCAGTTCCACCCCTGCCCGTGTCAATTACACATGCCGGCAACCAAAAGCACCGCCTGGCACATCCCGAAACACATGGCCCCTCCAACTCCTACAAGCCCTCCTCTCACTTCGGGTGGCCTCGCGTTACCACCCGCCCTTTATTGCTTTGGGATGGAGCACGCTCACCAGCCCAGCTTCCTCTTACCTTCTTATACTCCTGCCACACTTAGCCTCCTGCCGTTGGGCTAACACGGCTTGTTTTCTCTTGCTTCTGGACATGCTTTATTGTCTCTGCCTAAAATCCTCCCCATTTGCATGTAAACTTCCTTCTCTTTTTTTGCCAGAGGACTCTGTTCCACAAGCAGGGAACGGGGAACACAGTCAGAGGCAGCTCCATAGCTGCATTTTTACTACAGCCTCACGAAGAGACCCTTTTGACATTAGCTGCAGTTAGAAAACTCCTCAGGCAGGACCCAGTTTGGGCCACGAGCTCACCTTTCTCATAAGAGGAGCTGTGATTACCTAACCAAGGTCTTGTGCCCCGCCTTGTGGCCCCGGGAGACGGTGGGGTCGGGGTGGGGGGCGGTGTCTTTGTCCTCCTTCTGCCCCCTGGTGGTGTACATTCTCCAGGTAGATCACCCAATATTTTATAGTTTACCTTAAAACTATTTTACCTTGAACAACACGAATTTGAACTTCACGGGTCCACTGACATGTGGGGTGTTTTCAATAGTAAATGCTACAGTACTACACGATGTGAGGTTGGTTGAATCCTGGGTGCAGAACATAGGAAACAGAGGAACTTCAGACACGGAGGGCTGACTTTAAGTTAGATGCAGATTTTCGACTGTGCAGAGGTTGGCATCTCTAACCCCCGCGTTGTTCAAGGGTCGACTGTACTTAGGAAAAGAATTTCTGATTGTGAGTGAGAGGCGTAAAGGAGAGAGAATTGGGGTTGGGGGGTGGCATAAGGCATTTCTGGAGAAAACAATAAGGGAAGAGTGCTATCATAAAAACAGAGCTGTTTTGGTAGATTGCCTATCTCCAAGAACTTAGTGTACAGCACAGGGAACTCTACTCAATACTCTGTAATGACCTATATGGGAAAAGAATCTAAATAAGAGTGGATACATGTACATGTATAACTGACTCACTTTGCTGTACATCTGAAACTAACACAACATTGTAAATCAACCATACTCCAATAAAAATTTTAAAAAAGAAGAAAAAAAGAAAAGTTATAAAGTACGAAGGTGCTTATGTTTATACCTCAAGTTGTAACAATTTAACTTTTTTTTTTTTTTTTTGGTGGTACGCGGGCCTCTCACTGTTGTGGCCTCTCCCGTTGCGGAGCACAGGCTCCAGACACGCAGGCTCAGCGGCCATGGCTCATGGGCCCAGCCGCTCCGTGGCATGTGGGATCTTTCCGGACTAGGGAACGAACCTGCGTCCCGTGCATCGGCAGGCGGACTCTCAACCACTGCGCCACCAGGGAAGCCCACAATTTAACTTTTAATAAGTGCAAAATAAATACTGAACAAGAGACCTGGACCCTTTCCATTTCTGAACATTGATAGACAAGGTGCAGGTGGTCCAGTCTGAGCTAATCATTCTGAAAATTGAAAGCAATTCTTTAGTACTTCGAGAATAGCCCTCATTTTTACATACTAGGGAACAACGGCCTGTAATAGCTTCTTTAGCTCGTTAACCATCACCTGCTTAACATCTGCGCGTTGTTCTCCACACTTTGCTCCCACCAGCCCTTTCACTAACCCAATCTCCACATCAAATGTCTTCTTGCTCCTTTCTCCAGTACCAAAAGGGGAAAGGAAAAATTGAATGTGGCGTGGAAAGCAAAGCTCTTTGGAAAAGAAAAATCTATTCACCTAGAGGAACTAGTGAAATACAGAAGCCACAGTGACTTACAAACCGCTCCAGGTTAGATATTCATTAGAAGCAAATACATGAACTATTGTGGATCTAAATATATAACTCATCCTGTGCAAAGGCCTTCCAAAGTAAGAAACCCAGGAACCTATCAAGTATTTATGTTGTTCTTCTAAATACATGTTTTACTTACCGTAAAGTATATAAAATATTTACTTTTTTTTCTAAAAACATACTGTAAATTATTCACAGTCCAGTACATTTCACCATTTCTTTCTGCAGGTAAAATAGGTTTATTGGATCACTAGCAATGTTTTTAAAAAGCAATCCTGAGGTCCTAGGAAAGCACAATTCAGTGAAAGCCAACACTCACACAGGAGACCTAACTGTTCCAAAAGCTATGTATGAAAAACTGGACGTCTCCACGGAAAAATCAAAGGTAGTCATTTAGGGATTAGCAAATAGCACTAGTATGATTAGAAAATAGCACAGAAATTAAGTATTTATTCTTCTGTACTCTACTAGAGTAGGGGATGAAAAATTACCAATTGGAAGCATTTTTGGTCTTGTGATCTAGTCACAAGAACAGCACTGAAATTTCTAAGTCAAAACCATTCTGATAACTTCTGATAACAAAGAAAATCCTTGATGAATAAAACACTTCATTACAGACTCTTTCTTTTTTTAGTCATTGTCTTTTCCATTCTGCTATATATGGACATGGAAATAGTATTCACTGGTAGGGAAGGCCCCTGCTTAATATTCATATTTCACCTCTAAGTCACCATCCTTTAAGAGAACATTTTCTTATTCTCTTACATTCATGGAATGACTTAGCATGGCTCCAGACCAAATACATGGACCACTGTACCATTCCAACTCACGGACGTTGTAAACTAGAATTCTTATTCTTTCAGAGTCTACATGATGTGCCAATGGTAATTTCACCTTTAAATTAGGAGATAGCCATACGTTTACCCACCTTAATTAGTTTTCCCTTGGAAAATGTTCCTTTAATGATGTTTTGCATATTTGAATGAGTCCCATTTTCCACCTGTGTTCAAAGGCACCTGATGCTGAGAGGTTGATTACCTGGATTAGAGAAAGGATACACTTATATTTCACTAACTTTGATCATGGACCTTACATGTTCCACATCACTGACGTTTTGCAAGCTATTTTATCACTTTATTAACTCTATGAAGACTTTTCAATGACATTTATGGATATGTAATTAAAATATAAATTTAATCAAATTTATATTATAACTAAAATTATGGAGCCGAGACAACTTGGTCTTCTTTTTGTGGTTTCTCCCAGGAGCTTGCGGTACTAACTCTGACCCTCGCAGTCGATTAACTTCACTGTTTTTCTTCCTCAGGCACTTTTGTTTCTCTTTAACAGTTTTCTTTGACCACTTTGGTCTGCTCAGTTAAATTTCCAACGTGCACATAAAATATAAGTTTGAAGGAGTTACTCAGGTCACTGGAGCCAATACCGTGCTTTGTGTCTGGGTTACTGGAACCCCGCCAGCAGAGCCGGGATTCTCTTTTCTGCTTTATCCAAATAGCAGCCTAATTATCCTTTCTCTTCCAGCTGCAAAAGCCCAGCCAGTGGCAAGTGAAATGATTTTTCCCTAGTCCCAAAGCAAGTCCCTAGTCCCAAAGCAAGTTATTAGCAGCTGTGGACCCAGGAGTCTCTGCTGTCTCCGTGGATGCTCATTAGATATTACCCCATGTGCCATGGAGTTGGAAGGACATATTTTTCCACGCTCCTTCCTGAAATCAGCTGCATGTTGCTGCAGTTACTAATTACATTCCACCTTGGAAGTACTGATTTTGCCCTAATTATTTTAAATCTGTTCCAGAAAAGAGGTTAAATACATACAAAAACATTAGGGCATGACTGGAGCTTATATTTTCAGTGAAGATATCTTAAAAATTAAAAGATTTTTACTCTGAGTTTTTTTTTTTAAGTCGGTCTAACCTAAGGATTTGTCAGTGATACCGGGATAGAGATGTAGGCCAGTGCCTCCAAAAAATGTCTAGGTATTTAATTAAAAGCAAGGATGGCTACAGAAGTAAAATTTAATACGAGATTGCAAAATCTAAAATGACAGATGAGGATGAGTTGCCATTTTAAAAATACACCTTTTTATAGTCAGTCATCAGGTTTAAGCGGAGCTGAACAGATGAATACCATCCAACACAGGTAGGAAAGACTCCTCTGCTATGAAACAAGACCATACAATACACACCTGAGGGAAGGGAAATTCCTCATCAGCTAATTTTTTTTTTTTTTTTTTTTTGGCCGTGTGGCTTGTGGGATCTTAGTTCCCCTACCAGGCTTTGAACCTGGGCCCCGGCAGTGAGAGCACCAAGTCCTAACCATTGGACCACCAGGGAATTCCCAGATCAGCTAATTTTTAATAAAGCACACTTTCAGAATTTATAATGTTTCAATACAGATATTGGACTGACATGAATTAATTTACACCAAACACAATAGTAAATGATAGCTCTCACACACTTTATTTTCCAGGAATGACCAATTAACCTTATTTCACTGATTTTTATGTTTCTAGATATTTAAGAAATTTAAAATTTCTGATTTTTCTTATGTCCTTTTTAATAGTGCTTTTCATTTAAGGAAATATATAAAGCCCATAGTTTTTCTGTTTGGAAGGCCAAGCTCCCTGAGGGCAGGAGTGTTACCTGCCTTGTTCACCCTCTGTCCCCGGCACTGAGAACCACACTGTGACTTAAGTAGGTGACAGCAAATGTTTGCAGAATGAATGACATGAGAGGACACATATAAAACACAGATTAAGAGTTCACCTGCAAAATATGCATTCTTATGATGTCTTCCAAGTATGAATAAACTTCACACTATCTTGAGCTTTTACAAAACCAAGTGACTTCTTGAATATGAAAAGAGCAGATCTGTGGAATTCACTAGAGCAGCAAACAGAGCAAAGTATTTTCTTCTGAGGCCACTGGCAAGCTAGACAAAAATGTCATTTTTACTGAGGAAATGAGACAAGATCTGTTTTAGAAGTGGTGGCACCAGTATCGGCAGCATTCCTTCAGGAACAGGAAAGCCAGAAAGTAGGAAATAAAGGCTACCACCACTGGAAGAAACAATAAAGAACCACCACTGGGAGAAACGATGAAGAACCACCACTGGGAGAAACAAACGCACCGTTGAATCCACAGCCAACCACACCTGAGGACTGCGCAGACGGAAGCAGAAAAGGAATGATTCTCATACAGAAACAAGAGGGTTTAATTATCAACAACCAAGCGTGGCCTTCACGATAGCCCTGGTTATGCTATCTTATCTTAAACCCAACGTGAGCCTCAGGACAATCAGTTAAAGGCTCTGTTAAGTGACATGGGTATGTTTTGTGTCTCAGGTTTTGGGGGCGGAAGAAAGGTCAATAACATTGCAGAAAGCAGGCATTTTTCTCCTAATGTTCAGTCCTCGGTCCTTTCCCCTGGACCGTGGTCCTCAGGGAACATCCGCACACATGGATTAGCTCCATTCCTCCTTAACGAACTCCTAAATTTGATGGGCATTGTCCTCTCCCATTATTAAACAGGAGAAAAGTCCTCTTTCTGGAAGCCTGCTGGATAGCTCCCCTTTGATTTCTTGCAAGTTTATCTGCTTCTCCTCCCAAACCACATCTTCCTCGTGGCCTCCTTCTTCCCTGTGAGGACAAGATCAAGCCACTGGCAGGCCGCTGAGCCTTGATTTCCCAGCTTCATCTTCAATGTCTTCCCCTCCCTTCCCACCTCCTCAACCCCATCCCACTGTCACCCCCTTCCCCCAGTACAACATCAGAAGAGGTTCCTTGACTGCTACACTGTTGGTGGGAATGTAAGCTGGTGCAGTCACTGTAGAAAACAGTATGGAGGTTCCTCAGAAAACTAAAAATAGAGTTACCATATGATCCAGCAATCCCACTCCCGGGCATATATCTGGAGAAAACCATGGTTTGAAAGGGTACATGCACCTCAAATATGTTCAGTGCAGCACTGTTTACAATAGCCAAGACATGGAAACAACCTAAATGTCCATCGACAGATGAATGGATAAAGAAGATGTGGTGCATATATGCAGTGGAATACTACCCAGCCATAAAAAAGAACGAAATGATGCCATTTGCAGCAACACGGATGGACCTAGAGATTATCATCCTAAGGGAAGTAAAAGACGAATATCATACGGTATCACTTATACGTGGAATCTACAATATGACACAAATGAAACAGAAACAAAATCACAGGCATAGAGAACAGACTGGTGATTGCTAAGGGGGAGGGGGAGAGGGAGGGAAGGAATGGGAGTGTGGGATGAGCAGATGCAAACAGGTATATGCAGGATGGATAAACAACAAGGTCCTACTGCATAGCACAGGGAACTCTATTCAATATCCTATGATAAACCATAATGGAAAAGAATATTTTAAAAAAAGAATATGTATATATGTATGTGATTCAAACTGAATCACTTTGCTGTATAGCGGTAATTAACACAACATTGTAAATCAGCTATACTTCAATTAAAAATAAAAAAAGAAGAGGTTCCTTGACTTCACTTAGCTCCACTTCTGGTCTATCCTATATGCCACTACTCAAATATTTTTCTTTAAACTTGTTGTACGTAGGTCATCCCATACTGCTGTTCCAAAATCGAATCTTCAGTATTTCTCAAGTGCCTCCCAATTAAGATGAAACTCTACTGTCAACACCCAAACTACACTCCACTGTTACTATCAGGACCTGGACACCAGGGTCCAGCATCCTGGGCTTGTCGCTTACTACCTGGGTGATCTCAGGTCACCTCTCTCCACGCCTCAGTGTCTTCACCTGAAAAGTCTCCTCTTAGGGTTGTGAACAGATGAAATGAGCTAATATACATTAAGCATTTAGAACAGTGCCAAGCACTTTGTATGTATTTTTATCGGTGTTTCTTGTTACAACCCATCTTATAACCTAAAAATGGGACCGCTCACCATTTCCCAAACATGTCTCCTCTTTTATCGTTCCTCGTCTTTTGTTCAAATGGTTCCCTCTGCCTTGTGCCCTTTTCTCCACCTAAAATCTACCCATTTTTCAAATTCTACCTTGAATACCAACTCTTCCCTTGAAACTTTCACTTAAAAGATGTATCTTTTTCTGAATTCAAGACAAAGCATCCATCCTATCTTTATTCATAGTAAATGGAATAATATCGATTTTAGTATTTCTAAATCTCTGTATAAGATGCATCCTATAGAACCACTGTGTTTTTAAATTTACTTTCTATTGCAGCCATACTCCAAATGTTTTTATCATGTTACTTTATCCCATTTGTTTGTGACTTAGAATTTGCAATCATTCTCAATAGCAAAACCAGAAACAAAAACACAGCTTTAGGAAGAAATAAATTAGAGCTTTCTAAAAATATAACATCTTAGGATTTAGGGAGGTTTTTAAGAGACAAGATTTAAAATAGTTTTGAAGTATAAACACAAAGCATTTCTGAGGAATCTGAAGAAGCAGATAAAACATTACGCAAGTATTGTACCATTTACCACTATTTAACAGATGATTGTAAAATTTGGATGACTTTTTTTCCCCTTCAACTTCACTTTCTCTGCCGCATTTGATGCACTGTGAGAGTTTAAAGGTTGGCCTCTTGTGGACACAAATTACACCTGAGGAAATCAGTCCAGTAGGAGCCAATTAATTGTGGAGTCAGAAACTCCCCGGTGAAGTGAGCCTGGGTGTCCGCACCGTGTACCCCACTTGAGCTTCTTTTTCTCAAAGAGGAAAATGCCCCCATGTGGCTTGGTACTTGGCCTTGGATTTTCTTTTTTTAATCCAAATGTTATGCACTTTCCTTATGGAAGAGCAGACAGAACTAGGAAGACAGATGGTGCTCTCCTTGGCATCCGACTCTCACCTTTGAGATTCTCATCAGTAGCAGTTTCCTCTTCAGGTGGTCCCTTCCCCCTTCCACCTGTGTCAAATCAACGTCTCTCCCGCCCATCCTCACTGAAACGTTCTGTGCCCTGTTCCTTCAGGGCCAGGACCCTTGAGGGACCCATCCATTCTAATATTTTCATGAAGAAAACAAAAGAAACGCTTCTGTAGGGGTCTCTGCCAGCCCCTCTTTCCTTTCATCTATCGATTCCCTTTGTTTATCCTTCCCACTCTCATCCTTCCCACATCCCTCCCAGATGCAGATGCAAACTATGATACATAGAATGGATTAACAACAAGGTCTTACTGTACAGCACAGGGAACTATATGCAATATCCTGTGATAAACCATAATGGAAAAGAATATGAGAAAGAATGTATATATATATATATGTATAACTGAATCACTTTACTGTACAGTGGAAATTAACACAACATTGTAAATCAACTATACTTCAATAAAATAATTTTTTTAAAAAAAGAAGATATTCTCCTACATTATCTTCTATTACATTTTAATGCATACTTTTCACATTCAGGTCTTTAATCCAGCTGGAGTCCCACCCTTGCATGTGGTATTAGAAAGTTTCATTTTCATTTTTCTTTATATGGGGAGTCTGTTTTCCCAATATCATCTAAGATGCAGCCTTTCACTAATTTCTAGCAACATCTTTATCGTATATTAAGTCACTGAATTGTCTATTCTATTCCAACAATCTACTTGCTTGTTCTTATGCCAATATCGCCTTCTAAAATTTTGAATTTTAAAAAATTACTGTGGTTTCACAGTATGTCAATATCTGGTCAGATGAGAAGCCCCTCTTTTCTCTCTTTTCTAAAGACTAATATAGCCATTCATGGACCCTTAATCTTTCATATAAATTTTATAATAAATTCAACCAAGAATTTGATTTGAGATTCCTTGAATATACAGATTAATTGGGGAAGAATTGTAGAATTAATTTGGGAGGACATCTTTATAATATTAATATCCATTGACATTAAAAGTTTATTTAGATTTATTTCTGCCTTTTATTCAGTTAAAAATTTTTCTCAAAAAGGTTTTGTGTATTCTTTATTAAAACCTAAGTATCTTTAAATTACATTGGAATTAAGAATCACACCTTATTTTTTGTTGTATTTTTCTAGACCGTTAACACAAGCATTTAAAAATCACTGGTTTTTGTAAATTGACATATCCAGCAACCATTCTAAAATCCCTTAACTGTTCTAGTAGCTTATATATTGATTCTGTTGTTTTTTTCTAGGTAAATTACATCACCTATAGTAATGAAAGTTTCATCTCTTGCTTAACCACTTCTTTTTCTTTTTTAATAGCATTCGCTAGAACTATGTCAAACAGTAGTGGTGCTAGTAGACATTCTTGTCTTTTCCCCACCTTAAAAGGAGTATTTCTGGTTTGGGATATATAATGGTGGCAGAAAAAATTTTTTTCCTTTTTCCCCTTTTCCATTTTGTTCCAAAACCTCTGAATTTTGGGCTGGACTCACATACAGCCAGAATTAAGACTGCCTTTCCCAGCCTCGCTGGCCGCTAGGTATGACCTCGTGACTAAGTTCCAGTCAATGGGATATGAGTGGAAGTGATGTGTTCATCTTTTAGCTGTAACTGTAAAAAGCAAAGGAAATGGCATGGCTTTCCCTTCTTCATTTCTGACGGCTGAAATATGGATATAATGGTGACGGCTGGAGTAGCCATCAGGGATCAAACAGTTGAGGCCAGCACCTTAAGGGGTGTCTCACCAACATGATGGAAGGAACCTGGGCCCCCAGAAGCCATGAAATTGCCCTACTAGTCCTGAACTGCTGTTACACAAACAACATCCTTGGGAGAAGTACTTAAATGTTTATTTATACCCTCAAGTTTAAATGCCAAAACAGTTGAATATAAAATTCTTGGTTCAACGTTCATTTCTCTTCAATACTTTGAAATATTAAGCCATCGTTTTCTTGTACCCAGGGTTGCTACTGAGGAGTGTGCTTTTTGTTTCTTTGTAGGCGATCTTCTGTTTATCTCTAGAAACTGGTATAATTCGCTTTGTCTTTGGTGGTCTTAAGTTGACCCTAGCATCTAGGTGTGAGGGGCTTTGCTCTTGTTTGCTTTTTATTGTATACATCTTACTTGGCACTTTATGAGGCACCTGTGCTGGTCAGGGATTCGTCTTTAAACTCCTTTTAAAAATAGGCAGTGTGATAATTCACCTCCCTCAGCTGTAATCTACTAGCCCTGGGGGTTTAGAAGCACAGAAGTGAAGACAGTTGCACATTGCGTCTGGCACTCTTTGTCTATTTTTATAAATTCCCCACTTCTGTAAGGATTTCGCTCTGCCCTGATATTACTCCAAAGGCCCTGGCACTAGAGACCTGGGCGCTCTGATGAAGCGTTGGTTTCTCTGATGAAGTTGATTTCTCTGATGAAGGATCCATCAACTAGTGACCCAGGGTCATGTGAGGAAGAAGCAAGAACAGAACATAAGAGCTCTTCTCCAGCCTGTCCTCTTACTGCTTCTGAAGTGTCCTCCTCAAACTAACCCTGTTCCCTCCAACTCACCCTCCACCTTGACCCCATCCACACACAGGAGTCGCCACACCATTCATTCACTCTCCCCAGAAGGTTCATGCCATTTCTGTTAGCTTCTCAAATCCATGATTTCTTCTCCTTTCTAGTTTCCCTAAGGTTGATTTGAAGAGAGAAAGCCAACAACCCATCCTAGCTCACCATCTAACAGGAAGCCAAAATCAGACATGGGAAGTTTTTAATGGCCTTAGGGAGATAGTGGCTTATTAACAGTAAACTTTTAGACCTGGAAGGAAGGGAAGAGACTTTAAGTAGATTCTGGAAAGAAAGATAAATTAAACCAAATAGGACCTGGCTGGAACAGTCTATTCATACCCTATAGGTAGCTACAAGTTTACTCAAATCATCAGTGAGGCTGTCTCTGGGGAAAGATGTGACCTAGAGTAGATCAACGTTTTGAAATTCCCTGGAGAGTCACCTCATCAGGCTTCACTTTGACTTGTTCTAGTGGTGAACAGCTAAAAAGAGAAGTTAAATAAAGCTTTCTTCTCTACTGCCCATCAGTGTATAATATTGCACATTAAACACAACTGAAATAAGACAGTCCTGGATGTGCTCTGCTTTTGTTTCTCCTGAAATCTGCAGGGATTGTTCATTATCTAAATAGGGACTTGTCTTAGGGATTTTAGGGAGGTCATCATTTAGGCTGCCTTTTTACATGTAAAAGTGCAGGATGAATTGATGCCTGCATAGCTCACTGCTGCTGAGTCCACATGACTTTGAACCCAAGGACCATTTAGAAATCACAGCCTCTGGGCACTGTCTTAGCTCAATGCCCAAAAGAAACTGTCTGGGGCTACAATTAAACCGATGGATGTCAGGGATGAGAGTAAAAGTTCTAAAATCCTGCCCGAGCAATTTGATGGGTCTGAGTTTGTTCTCTTGCCTTTTCTAACGGAAAGGTAGAGACGTCTGGTCTTTTAAACATTAGAAAATCCCAAACCCAAACCACGGTAAGGCCATTCTAAAGAGCAAAATCTGGACAACATCAACACAGGGTGACACTGTTGGCAGTCAACCTGGATTGATTCAGAAATAATACTTTCACACCCTACCTTTATCATCTGCTTCTCAGACTACATTCTTTTTTTTTTTTTACTTTTATTGTGTACTTTATTTCTATTATTATTACATTGTAATATAAAATGAAATAATTATACAACTCACCATAATGCAGAATCAGTAGGAGCCCTGAGCTTGTTTTCCTGCAACTGGATGGTCCCATCTGGGGTGGATGGGAGACAGCAACATCCGAAGTGCGTTTCTTATGTCCCGTCTACTTGGTAATCTCGGTTTGGTTGCTGTCCCTGCAGAAAACCCTGCTCCACAAAGACAGGATGCTGGAAATGGAAGCAGGCTTTTCAGTGCTTTCGTGGCAGTCTCAGCATATTCCACCTTGACTTCAATCCAGAACGTATGGAGACTTGAAGTTGACAGACTTCATTCTTTATCGTATCATCTGCTCCTAGAGACAGCTTTGCCCATTAATATTAATTCAAATGTGAATGCTAACATGTAGATTTACAACTCCCTTGTCCTGACAGCTGTGCTGTAGCTGAGATGTATCAAAGAGGATGAATGAGCCAGTCTACCACATGAATTCTGATCCACTTCTCCAAATTGGCCAGAGCGTCTTAAAAGTATTTTGGGGAACTTGCCGACCACATCTATAGGAGGCAGTGTATAAAACTGTGGCCATGTTTATAAAGGGAGTGGGGGATGAGAAGTAAAGACCTCGTGAACAAGTACCAAATGACAAAGTTGCAAAGAAAAATCTTTTGGCCTAGAATCTCCCCTGTTGGAACCAGAGCCAATGTTGCCAAATCGAACGATATATTTCCATGTAACCTGTCTGTACAGATTCTTTTGTTTGTTTGGCTGCCCCGCACAGCTTGTGGGATTTTAGTCCCCCCCCACCCCGATCAGGGATTGAACCTGGGCCCTCGGCAGTGAAAGCACCGAGTCCTAACCACTGGACTGCCATGGAATTTATCCATACAGATTTAAGATGGGTCAGAAACGAAATTCTTGCCCTATTTTAGACAGTGGGGCGAGATGATGAAAAGAATGGATGTCAAAACACCACTGAAATTTCAGAACAGAAAATAGAGAAAACAAATTTGAAACTGACTACCATTTCTAATAGGGACATTTCATATAAGTTTCAAATCCATCTTTTCAACAACTAAAAAAAAGTATCCGGGCTTCCCTGGTGGCGCAGTGGTTGAGAGTCCGCCTGCCGATGCAGGGGACACGGGTTCGTGCCCCGGTCCGGGAAGATCCCACATGCCGCGGAGCAGCTGGGCCCGCGAGCCATGGCCGCTGAGCCTGCATGTCCGGAGCCTGTGCTCCGCAACGGGAGAGGCCACAACAGTGAGAGGCCCGCGTACCGCAAAAAAAAAAAAAAAGTATCCATATTATGATGTGTGGGAATCACATAAAGATTTTTAACCCTGATTTTATGTATTTAACGTATATAATCAGAGGGTCTGCTTTAACGAGACTTCACTACCCACCGGTCTTTATAACTTTATCCGCATAATGTTACTATTCCAGGACACTTTTGCCCAGATATGACTTGACTGATCCTTACAGGAAACTCTGGAAAGACCCATCAAGGCTTCCCCAGGAAGCGTCACCATTTACTCCTGCTTCCCAGAGACTCTAAAGTCCTTGCCTCAGATTTCTTGCTTCACTGTTCCCGCCAATCCTAAACTGTTACATCAAGATCCTTATCAAGCCTCTGCTTTGAGAGCCCCACCTTAAACCAAGCTTCAGATTCTTAATAAAATCTGTCTTCCCTCCCTCCCTTGAGACCCTATAAAAACTCTGTTGAGATGCTGTTGCCCCTAACTGTGGTAAGCAGTCAACTTTGTCTGATCAACAGGTTGCCTAGGCAATATTTAGGGAGCATTGAACAGAAGGTAACATAAATAATATTGCTATGTGTTCATTAAAAGCACTTAGAACTTTCTGAGTAAAGAATGATATGAATAACATTATTTTTCACTCGTGTAAAGATATGTCTGCAAGAGAAGCTGGGGGAGAGGAGTTTAAATTGCTGTAAATAGTATATGTGTGGGGTCTTATGCTACATGGAGGTACGTGAACTTCACACAAAGCAGCAACCTTCTACTGCAAAGCACTCTCTACTTCTCACATCCTGCTGTCTTTTTTTGAGGATGGGGCGTGGTAGGCGAGTGCTAAACTGGTCATCATGTGATACACTGAACACACATATACAAATTTGCTTATTTGTTTGTCTCTAAACACAATCCAAACTCAAACGTAAGCTTCACGAGGGCAGGGATGGTGTATTCCCTGCTGTTTTCGCAGCACCTGGAACAGCGCCAGACTTAGAGTAAATGTGGGAAGAAGGAAAGAGGGAGGAAGGGGGAGGGAAAAAAAGAGACAGACAGAGAGAGGCAGGAGGAAGGGCGGGAATAAAGAAGTAAAGAAAGGCTAAATTAAGTGAGGCAACTTGGTGCAATGTCAAGTGCCCTGATTTGGAAGTCAGAACTGAATTCAAATTTTTTCACCAACTTACTAGTTCTATGACCTCAAACAAAATACTGCAAGTCTTTGAACCCCAAGTGTCTCATCTGTAAAATGGAGATAGTAATACTTATATTGCATAGTTGAGAGAATAGGAAATGTAGAAAAATACCTGAAATGTATCTGGTATAGTGCCTTGCAAGGAGTAAACCACTAATAAATATAAGATTGATACATAAAAAGGAAAAAAAATCAGTATTTTTTTTTCAGGAAAGAATGCTGGTGAAGTGTGCTGAGGGAGGGGGACCATTTGCTCATTTATTTTAGCGAGAAATGGAATTTTAATTGGAAAAAAAACACCTTAAGGAATCTTTTTGGTTTAGAAATTAAGGAACCTTTGACAAGTCAAAGAGACTTTGGCACTAGCTGTATACACAAGAGAAGTTGTT
The DNA here is from genome assembly GCF_964374135.1 of Grampus griseus. Lineage (NCBI taxonomy): Eukaryota > Metazoa > Chordata > Mammalia > Artiodactyla > Delphinidae > Grampus > Grampus griseus. The sequence goes on from NC_139018.1 coordinate 172,143,182, forward strand.
AACTGAAATGATTCTTTTTTTTTAACTTTTTATTTTATATTGGAGTATAGTTGATTAACAGTGCTGTGTTAGTTTCAGGTGTACAGCAAAGTGATTCAGGTATACATATATATGTTTCTATTCTTTTTCAAATTCTTTTCACAATGAGGTTGTTACAGAATATTGAGCAGAGTTCCCTGTGCTATACAGTAGGTCCCTGTTGGTTATCTATTTTAATATGGACCATTTTTTTTTTATAAATCTTTTTTTTTTTTTGCGGTACGCGGGCCTCTGACTGTTGTGGCCTCTCCCGTTGCGGAGCACAGGCTCCGGACGCGCAGGCTCAGCAGCCATGGCTCACGGGCCCAGCCATTCCGCAGCATGTGGGATCTTCCCGGACCGGGGCACGAACCCGTGTCCCCTGCATTGGCAGGCGGACTCTCAACCACTGCGCCACCAGGGAAGCCCTTTTTTTTTTTTATAAATCTTTATTGAGTTTTCTTACAATATTGCTTCTGTTTTATGTTTTTGGTTTTTTGGCCACGAGGCATATGGGATCTTAGCTCCCCGACCAGGGATCGAACCCGCACCCCCTGCATTGGGAGGCAAAGTATTAACCACTGGACCGCCCAGGAAGTCCCCTGTTGGTTATCTATTTTAAATATAGCCGTGTGTACGCGTCAATCCCAAACTCCCTAACTATCCCTCCCCCCATCCATCCTCCCTGGTAATCTTAAATTCATTCTCTAAGTCTGTGAGTCTGTTTCTGTCTGAAATACTCTGTGTTGCATATTATACTTACTTCCTGAAATGAATCAGATCCTTTTCAAAGAAATTTTTTTAAAAAAGAAATCAATTACATAAGTTGATTGTTATACCATGTGATAAGAAATTGGAAGTTGCCATTAATCACTTTGAATAAAAAATAAGTGATAGAAGATTTTGGTAGTCCCACACTACACAGCAACAGAATAACAACAGGCAGATCTTTAAAATGTGGACGTTCAGGGCTTCCCTGGTGGCGCAGTGGTTGAGAGCCCGCCTGCCGATGCAGGGGACGTGGGTTTGTGCCCCGGTCCGGGAGTGGCTGGGCCCGTGAGCCATGGCCGCTGAGCCTGCGCCTCCGGAGCCTGTGCTCCGCAAGGGGAGAGGCCACAACAGTGAGAGGCCCGCGTACCGCAAAAAAAAAAAAAAAAAAAATGTGGAAGTTCATTTCCTTTTAATTCCTCCAGTCTGTGGTTCTTGGCTTATTATTCATACATTTGGTGAGCTTGAATTTCTGAGAGGCTTAGCTTAGGAAAAAGGTCATAATTCTCAGTATTTATTCTGAAGGGGATTGGAATAATTGATTCCATAATATTACAAACACAGACAAAACAGCATTTTCTCCTGAGATCTCTGATATTTTCCAAACCCCAATCAATGATTTTCATTGTATTTTCAAACAGTATGATGTCTATTATCTAATATGTTTAAAGGGGAAAAAGGAACAAAGCCATTACAAAGAAAAACAAGTAAAATCTCACCTCGGGTATTACGCGTTTTAAAATCTCTACAGCAGCGCATTTGCTCCCAAGTTACCCAGAGGCAGAAAGATAGCAGTGGCGGCAATCACAGTTTTTCAGTTTCCCTGAATCACCCCCAACAAAAATAGGCAGAACAATTGAGAGAGCAAAACAAAAACCCACAGACAACCAACGTCTGCAACCAAAGTGACAAGGTATTTCCATAAGCAGGAGGGGTCAAAACTGTAGCAGCAACAAGATGGGTGCTGACAACTACAGAAGGAAGCAGAGAGACAAGGGGCTTCCAACCAACAGCCCAGAAACCGGATTGCCATCAGGTACCCACTCCCAAAAGGAAGAGGTCCCTCTCAGCATGGGAAGCTCTTCAGGTCCATCCGATAAAGGCAGCCAAAACCATGAAGGGGCTTTGCAGGCAAGCTCCAGGTGCCCTGCCAGCTCTCAGATAGCTCAGATCACAGCGCATTTAAAAAGATAAAGAAGTCGTTGTAATTCTAAAAGCTAACATTCACAGTGAAGATACGACAGTATGGATATTTCTGCCCTCAAATACTCAGCATCACTTTCCTAAAGCGACTACAGGATAAATCCCCAGACGGAAGAGAAGCTGCTGAGCGTTGCATGTAAACGGAACACATCAGGGACGCTAAGGGCAAAGGGAAGAAAAGAGTCGGACTAAGGTAGGAGGTAACATAGCTCAGAAAGAGCTGAACACACCAAAGGACAAGAGAAAATGGAGCCCTAGAGCGTTCGATCTAGGAAAGATATTCCAGACACCCTCCCCTGGAAGAGCACAGAACAAACGTGATCTACAGCAGTGACTGGGGTTGAATCCACGTGATATTATTTTAAGAAGAAAGAAAGTTAATAATGGACAGAGAACTATTCCTATAGACAATAAAATCATGCCATAAAGACATGACCATAAAACAATAAATACCTGAACCTTATATTTCCAAATGAGCCAAGAGAATTTGAGAAAATGATAGAAGCTATGGAAGAATGCCATAAGTCAGGATTAGAAAAATGAGATGATTGGACAAAAGAAAAGTTTGAAAAGTGGGCTGAGGGAGGTTAAGAATTAGAAGGAAAACAAAGAAATAATCTCACAAATGCACAAAAGTAAGAAGAGCACAAGGACAAATCAACATCATAAGAAAAGAGAAGCTAGAATAGGAAGAAAATTAAAAATAGAAATGGGGGCTTCCCTGGTGGCGCAGTGGTTGAGAGTCCGCCTGCCTATGGAGGGGACGTGGGTTTGTGCCCCGATCCGGGAAGATCCCACATGCCACGGAGCGGCTGGGCCCGTGAGCCACGGCCACTGAGCCTGCGTGTCCGGAGCCTGTGCTCCGCAACGGGAGAGGCCACAACAGTGAGAGGCCTGTGTACCGCCAAATTAATTAATTAATTAATTAAAAAATAAAAAAAAATAGAAATGAAATAAAGGAAAAGATAAAAAGGACTGGAGAGAAAGTAATAGATTATTCAGGAAAATGTTCCTGATATAAAGAAGATCTGAATCTATATATTTAAAGGGCACGTGAGGACCCTGGAAAATCAATCCAGAGTGGCCAAAATGAGACATATTTTAGTATATCTATCAAACTTAAATAAAAGGGAAAAAAGACCCTTTGGACATCAAAGCAAAATGACCAAGCCCCTCATTAGGGAAAGTTTATATAAAGTGACATGAGACTTCTCAATAGCAACATTTTATGCCACAGGATGGTGGAGTAACACTTATATCACAAACGTTAAGAAAATGTGGCCAAGATTTTATATCCAGTAAGACAGACATTCAAGTTTAAAGTCATATACAAACTATTATGAACATGCAAGAACTCAAGAGTGTGGTTCTCACGTGCCCTTCCTGAAGAATCCACTAGAAAATGACTCTGACGACCAAATGACTGAAGAAGAATTGGCATAATGACTGGCTGTGAGCACTGAATATATATTAATATGTAAAACTAACACTAAGTGACAGCCAGGGAAGACTGTGTAGATTATAACTGGCATATGATACAGCACAACTGTAAATACTTACAATTCAAAATTTTCTTTAAAAAGCAATCCCTGTAGGGCTTCTCTGGTGGCGCAGTGGTTGAGAGTCCGCCTGCCGATGCAGGGGACACGGCTTCGTGGCCCGGTCCGGGAGGATCCCACATGCCGCGGAGCTGCTGGGCCCGTGAGCCATGGCCGCTGAGCCTGCGCGTCCGGAGCCTGTGCTCTGCAATGGGAGAGGTCACAACAGTGAGAGGCCCGTGTACCGCAAAAAAAAAAAAAAAAAAAAGGCAATCCCTGTAAATCCAAGCGAAATGAAATGAAGCCTAACTGTTCATCCAGTTGATGGTAAAAGCATAGAAAGAAGAAGTATTTCAAGTGACTTTAAAATATGGCAGTCTGGTGCTTCACCCCTTGTGGTATATACCCTAAAAACAAACAAAATAAATTTTAAACTATTGTTAGTAATAATCCTGGTATTGACATTCTGCAGCTATTTTATATCCTATAGGAGAAATCTAATAAGTAATTCTATGAATGTTGTTAGGATCCAAGATTTTCAGCATGAGAAAAAAATAAAATAAAGGAATTAAGTTAAAACTCGATAATCTAAAATTTTGATTGGAAATGCACCACTGTATACAATTAGTAAAATTTTAAAATATATACATATGCACATATTTGTCATATTTCTGTCCATTAAAAGGGCTTAAGAGCAGTAAGGTAGCAAAGAGCATCCCTAGAGTCCAGGTTATAGCCTATAAATACTATTTTGTACGAAAAGAAACCAGGACTTCTTGGATAAATGGCTGATTCCAGGTCTAGGGAAAGAAATGTACAAGATAAGCCTAAAATATCTTGTAATGCCAAAATGAGCCTAAAACATCATGTCAACGACACTGAAGAGTCTTCAACTGGCCAAAAAGGGAACAATTTGAGCATCAAAGAAATATTAACTGCAATGAATTGAAACACGTCAAACATGTTTCAATCTATTCGTCAGCAGTGAGACTAAAACAAATCTCATTGGTCACATTTGGAAGGCAGTCACATTTGGAAAGAATCAATTAGTCATTCTGAAAACTGATGAGGGTAAAATGAAGCCAAGTAGTTGTCTCAGGACAATCATCAAAGAGGGGAAATTTGAAAGTATTTTAGATAAGAAATGAAGAGAGTGATAAAATTAGAATACCACCACATTTGCAAACCTTAATGAGTTAAGGAATCTAGATCTAGGCAATGATCACCAATTACTGATCACTGATCTAGGCAATGATCAATGATTATTGATATCATAGAGGGCCAACCAGACAAGCCGCCTTTTGATGGAAGCACACAAAGCCACTCATGACGTATTACCATCAAAACCTTGAACCTGAATGATCAAAGCTCTAAATCTCATTACTCAGTTTACAGGAAATGCAAGAAAGAGAACGATGTTAAACCATTTACCACTGGGATGCGATTAGAAAGTTTCAGGATATGCGAAGTTTAGCAGACAAGTGCACAGGTTTCCTTAACAAATCAATTATAATCAATTAAAGAGAGAGGAGGAATCTATGGATTAAAAAACCTTAAAAAATGTATCAGCAAGTTGCAATGTATGGACCTTATTTGGTTCTTGATTCATACAAACTCACTGTACAAAAATTATGACTCAGACAAATTTGAACATTAATTGAATAGTTGATACAATTAAGAAATTATTGTTAATATTTTTAGGCTTACTAATGATGTTCTGCTTGTATTTTAAAAGGCTCCTTATGCTTTAGGGATGCAACTAACATACTTTTGGATCAAAGAATATCAAGAACATTGGAAGATTTGCTTCAGTAAACAATGAACTTGCTTGTAGTTTTGATTTACATTCCTCCGATAATTAGTGACGTTAAGCATCACTGCGTGTGCTTTTTGGCCACCTGTATGTCTTCTTTGGAGAAATGTCTATTTAGATGTTCTGTCCATTTTTTAATTGGGTTGTTTGGTATCACCTCACACCAGTCAGAATGACCGTCATCAAAAAAGTCTACAAAAAATAAATGCTGAAGAGGGTGTGGAGAAGAGGGAACCCTCCTAACAGTGTTGGTGGGAATGTAAATTGGTACAACCACTATAGAGGACAATATGGAGGTTCCTTAAAAAACTAAAAATAGAGCTACCATATGATCCAGCAATCCCACTCCTGGGCATATATCTGGAGAAAACCACAATTCAGAAAGATACATGAGGGACTTCCATGGTGGTGCAGTGGTTAAGAATCCACCTGCCAGATCCTTACTGATACAACCACTGACAGTATTGAAAGAAGACATTCGTTACACAATTTTAAACTGTGTCTCAGTATTGGATCACAACACCTATAATGGCTTTAATTAATAATACTCTTATTGTTATGCTACAAGTAAAACTCTACTAGATTGTATTATATGCAAGATAATTTTAAGATAATGTGTGTATTAAAGAATATTGGTCTATTGAAGGCATTTAGATCAATGTAAATAAAACTATCACAATTTTGTAAAAATAAATAAATAAAATAAAAATTAAAAAAAAATAAAAAGAATCTGCCTGCCAGTGCAGGTGACACGGGTTTGATCCTTGGTCCAGGAAGATCCCACATGCTGTGGAGCAACTAAGCCCATGCGCTACAACTACTGAGCCTGCACTCTAGAGCCCACGTGCCACAACTACTGAGCCTGCATGCCACAACTACTGAAGTGCCTAGAGCCCGTGCTCCACAACAAGAGAAGCCACTGCAATGAGAAGTCCGCGCACTGCAACGAACAGTAGCCCCCCACTGTCCACAACTAGAGAAAAGACCGTGCACAGGAACGAAGACCCAATGCAGCCAAAAAAAAAAAATTAATTTTTTAATAAAAGATACCTGCACCCCAATGTTCACTGCAGCACTATTTACAATAGCCAAGACATGGAAGCAACCTAAATATCCATCAACAGAGGAATGGATAAAGAAGATGTGGTAAATATATACAATGGAGTATTACTCAGCCATAAAAAAGAAGGAAATAATTCCATTTGCAGCAATATGGATGAACCTAGAGATTATCATACTAAGGGAAGTAAGTCAGACAGAGAAAGACAAATGTCATATGATATCACTCATATGTGAAATCTAATTTTTTAAATGATATAAATGAACTGATTTACAAAACAGAAACAGACTCAGAGATTTTGAAAACAAACTTATAAGTTACCAAAGGGGAAACATGGGTGGGAGGGATAAATTACGAACTTGGGATTAATGTACACACACTACTATACATAAAATAGATAACCAACAAGGACCTACTGTATAGCACAGAGAACTCTCCTCAATATCTTGTAATAACCTAATGGAAAAGAATATGAAAAAAATAGATACATGTATATGTATAACTGAATCACTTTGCTGTACACCTAAAACTAACACAACACTATAAATCAACTATACTCCAATAAATTTTTTTTAAATGAACTTGTCTCAAAATAATCTACTGAGGGAGAAGAGTATAAATGGGCCATGACGGGCCTTGAGTTGATAACTGTTCAAAGTGAGTGATGAAACTTGGGGGTTCCTGTATAATTCTCTGTATTTTTGTGTATGTTTGAAATTTTCCATCATGAAGAATTTAAAAAACACACATCATCATTTTTTTTTTCATTCCAAGTTCATCTGAACCAGTCCATCTACAATGAGCATGTTAGATTAACTTTCAGGTTACCAAGCCACTTGAAAATGGCCCTAAGTTGAAAAAATAAATCATACAATAAATGTTGTGACACACTTCTTTTCATGCTGGCATATATCATTTGTCAACGATTTCAATAAACACTAGGTGTCATAGTGATTGCTTTATACTAAAGAGGCAAAGGAGGAAATGGATTGTCCCACTGTCATGGAGAATACCATCTATCAATGCTATGGCATGGTGACATCACTTTTTGAAATTATCCCATTTCTTAACAGACAAAAATACCTCTTTTCACTTAAATTGTTTATTCTGCCTCTGCATTACAAGCTCACCTAAACGTAATTTATTAAAATTTCTCTTTACATGGTAATTTTCACTCTTGCATTTTTTTCACCTTTCAGTTTGTTTATTTTCACAGCACTGTGTCCTGCCAGGAAGAAGATGAAATTGAACATTGCACAGTTAAGTAGGAGGAAGAATTTTATATTCTTCAAACTGGGTTGACACGAAGTATCCCATATGCTGCAAAAATTAATATGAAGTAGCCTTGAGCCTTCTCTCTAATATCTGCATATTGCTTCTAGCTTCTCATTCTCATCTCATTAATTTGTCCCAAATCTTGTTTTAGCTCTCTCCACGTTCCTGTCCGATGATTTTTTTCTTAACCAAAATAATACTATCATTCTATTTTTTTTTTTTTTTGGTGGTACGCGGGCCTCTCACTGTTGTGGCCTCTCCCGTTGAGGAGCACAGGCTCCGGACGCGCAGGCTCGGCGGCCATGGCTCACGGGCCCAGCCGCTCCACGGCATGTGGGATCTTCCCGGACCGCGGCACGAACACGCGTCCCCGGCATCGGCAGGCGGACTCTCAACCACTGTGCCACCAGGGAAGCCCTCTCATTCTATTTTTACAGTGCATGGCTAATTTAGGGAATCCCTGAAGTTTTAATTAATGGATGATAATTAAAGTATTCAGCTTCAAAATCCATTATTTTGGACAGGAAATAAACTTACCCAGTGGGAAAGAAGGAAGAACAGTAGATTTGGGTGTCTGGATGTCCGTTGTGCCACATGGCATTGATCCACTCATTTCATTTCTCTGCGTCTGTTTCCTTCATTCAATCTTTTATTGAATGGATATCTATGTACCTACTAGGCGACCAGCTTTGTGCTAACGCTAGGAATACAGTGGTAAGTGCAGTATCACATCCTGATGGTGATGTGTTCGAATTGAGACTGGAAAGATGTTTAAGAATTATCAGAGTGGAGAGTGGGGGAGTGTTTGGACCAAGATAAAGTTCAGTGGTGCTGAGGAAAGGAACTGGTATAAAATGAAGAAATATGATTTAGAATGAAAAAGAAAGATAAGAAAACTGGCATACCTTGTAAACAGAATTGAACAAAGTAGCCCATTATTAGATGCTTCCAGTTCTAAACCAGATATATAATTGGTTAGCAATTGGGTCAGAGAATTTTGGCTTTACCATTTACTATTGCCATGATCATATGCAAATTCTTAGTAGTTCTTAACCTCAGTGTCCTAGTCGATAGAATAGTGATATATATACCTGCCTCAAGATTGTTCTGGGGCTAAGATAATACACTGAAAGCCTACGTCTGGTATATGTGAAGCATTCTGCATATAAATGGCAATGATTATTAGCTTATTCTTCGCCCTTCCCCAAGAAGCTCCTGCATTTTTTATCTGATGTTATTCCAACAAAAGCCTTGGGAGAGATTTGTGAGATTTATGGCACTAGATGATTTCTGTTTTACAAACGAGAAAACTTGAACTCAAAGAGGGGCAGAGGAAATGAATGCAAAAAAGAGTCTCTGGCTTCCTGTTCAACCTTCCTTTTCCCATCACATGATACTTTTCTGACCATTTTAGCTTCCCTTCGAACCAATAAGGAATCTTAACACAGACTGGGGACTTGTCCAGATTTGTTTATCTTACAGTTTAAGATTTCAGGTCTTCCTTTGGGTTTTTCCTATTATTCCAACAGATGGAACTTAGACAGAAGCTATTCCTCTCATGCTAAGCCTTCTTTTTAAAGTGTTAAGGTCATAAATATCCTGTCAGTCAATGACTTGTTAAAATGAAGACCAGCAAGTGTTCTTACTCATTTTTATGTGCACCATACTCTCTTTTCTGTCATCCTTCTATTACTTTGGATCTATGAGCTAAAGCTTTCTTTACAAGCTGTTTCTCAAGAAATCGGTAAAGCTTCCCTTAGCAATTGCCTCAACTGGATGACATATTTGAAATAAAAGGTCACACTCTCTTGGACTGTGAATTCATCTTCCCTTGAAAATTCAATCGAAGTAGGGTCATTCCTAGCATAATCGTTACTTGAATTGCAGATGATCAAGAAACACCTGAAAGCTACCATGACTGGAAGTACTGGGAAGTGAGGGGGGAGTAGAAAGATGGATGCCGAGAGATGCGTTGCAACAGTCTTCCCGACTTTTAAACACTGCAGCGCTGACCTGCTACTTAAAGATGACTACCTGGCAGTGCCCTCCTGAGCTGCTGCACACCTGGAGGTGCAGATACAATGACTCCAACCAAACTCTCTTCCAGGCAAAGTTGTGAGTTGATCCAGAAAGAGGAATCCGACATTTTCTCCCCAACAGCACTTCAAAGGGACATTCCATTTATGGGCTTCCGTAACTCTACCAAGGAAATATTTCTTCTACTATTCACCTAAAATTTGGTCGGGTGTTAAGTCTGTAGTAGAGCTGAAGATGTTTCCTAAGTATTAGATACCCATTTTTTGTGTGTTGCTAGTGTGATAAGCCAATTTTCCTCAAGTTTCTATATACCAAACGTCTCACCATCTTTAGAAAACTTTTCCTGATTCTCCCCACGCCAATCGGATGGGATCTTCCTAGAACGCAAGCAACTACCTCCATGCCTCCACAGTCCATTGTCATTGGTACCCTCCTTGATTTGTGACTGTTCGTGTCCTTGTCACAGCTCTTACTGGACGATCCATTTCCTGAACTAAAGCCTTTGTTGTCTCAGCTTTGTTGTCTGTGGCTTCCTGCACATGGCAGGTAGGAATCTAGGAAATACACTATAGAATTGAATTCTCCTACCTCAAACCCAAAGCACTTTATGTACCGGAAAAATTACAGGGGGGGAGAAAAAAGCATTCCTTTGAAGTCTTTGGAAAAAAAGATATTAACAGTGATGTAGTATACTTCAAACTATGGATCTCAGATTCCTAAGCTTTTAATGCAAGCCATAAGTTTAGGCACCAAATTGTCCTTGCTACAAATGGAAAGGGTCGATGAAGTTTGGGTTAGATGCTTATGATACAGGCTGTTTTTCTGATGAGAGAAATCTGTCTATCAAGAGACTCAAAGTGCCACCTACTGCGTAATCATTACGACTCAGCTCAGGGCCATCAAAGGTCTTGTTTTAAGCATGTTTCCCTGAAAATTATCCCTGGCCATTTGCCTTGAATAACTATTTTTCAAAAATAAGATGTTTATTGAAAAAAGTAAAGACACAAGCAATAAGGCATGAATACTAATGAAAGCTACCCTGCCGGCAAAGATTCACAGAACAGGCACAGAAACGTCCTTGGTTTTGTAAGCAAACCGCCTCTTCCCATGGACCTCGGAATGATTTCTACTATAAAGTCAAATTTGCAGCTAGGGTACCATCATTGATAGGGTTCTATGTTCCAAGTCAATCAATAAATCAGCAGGTCCTTTAATTTCTTACACGTTATAAATGTTATAAATTAAATATGTTGCATAACAAAAGACTTACAAACTCACATGAAATACCCACTAAAATGTTTTAAAATGAGTGGTTCACCAGTTTGCATACAGTCTTTCCGTGCAGAATGAGAATGAGACCTCTCCAGTGGACTGCCAGGGAAGGCCTGGGTAGTTTGTTTCTTTAGTCCTCAGGTCTTAAGATAAAGAGGGACCAGTCTTGAAGAGCCACACCTGAGAAACTGTACCTGAGGAGTCTCATCCGTGTATGGACTTGATTTTTATAAGGAGATCCTATACCTCAAGCCTAAGCCTGATGACACTATTGTGCATGAGCAAAAACTGTGCCTGTAGCTGTTCACAAACACGTTTGAAAATTCTTTGACCCCCTCTCTTCAAGAGGTGGGGTCTACGCACCCTCTCTGTGAATACAGGGCAGACCTGCAGTTCGCTGGCAATCAACAGAATGCATTTCAAATAGTGATGAATGGCACTGGAGGCTATTCGTGAAAGTCAATACAGTTTCCTCCTTGCTAGCCAGGGCACTCACTTTTGGAGGTCCTGAGACAACCATGCTCTGAGGAAACCCAGGCCACACAGCAAGGCCGAGTGTAGGTGCCCCAGCCAACAGCTAGCATCAACTACCAGATATGTAAGGACACGTCCAGGTGATTCCAGCCCCAGATTTCATGTTGTCACTGCTGAGACCTGAGACTTCATGCATCACAGACAAGCCATTCCCTCTGTGCTCTGTCTAAATTCTTAACCCAGAATCTGTCGGCATAATAAAATGGTCATTTCAAGCTGCCAAGTTTTGCGATTATTTGTTGCACAGCAATACCTCAAAGGATTATTATGAGGATTAAATGAGACGTGTACATAAAGCAACAAGCTTGGTGTTTGACAAAATAAACCCTCAGTGAATGGGACTTATCAAGGGCTAACTCATCAATTTACTGGGCTTTGCTAAAAATATTTAGCATATAAGAGATGCCTAATATATACTCGTTGACTTGAAGTGATTACAGAGTTGAGGACAGAAAAGATGAAGCTGCAGAGAAATCACAACCTCATTTTCCTCACCTGAGAGGAAATTTTTAAAAATGCTATCAAAAGAAATAATTTTCCCTGTAGCAGTCTATCAAATTCTAAAATTTATCTCAGCGAAAAATCAGATTGTGCAGTTCATTTAATTCTTGTCTTCTCCACTAAGTCTAAGGTAACAAAACTATAAGTACCTGCATTCAGTGAATAATAGTTAATTTGGTACCATATGATATCACTTGCATGTGGAATCTAAAATATGACACAAATGAACCTGTCTATGAAACAGAAACAGAATCACGGACATAAAGAACAGACTTGTGTTTGCCATGGGGAGGGGTGGGGGAGGGATGGAGTGGGAGGTTGGGCTTAGCAGATACAAACTATTATACAGAGAATGGATAAACAACAAGGTCCTACTGTACAGCACAGGGAACTATACTCAATATCCTATGATAACACAACGTTGTAAATCAACTATACTTGAATTAAATAAATAAATAGTTAAGTTGGGAAATGATGGATTGATGGATACCGGCTAGCAAATATGGGACATGGATAATGCAGTGGTCCAGATCTATGCCAGCCTTCACTGCAACTCTGAATTATGTGAGGTTTTCTCCCTCCTCATCTGCTCTCCCATACTCTCAAACCCTCTCCACAATCCAGCCTTGTCACTGTCATCCTCTCTCCATTACTGTCATTCACTACCTCTCATTGTCAAAGACTCTCCAAAGGAATTTCGGTACCTAAACCATTTAAAAATTTTTTTTCTGGAGACAAAACCCCACCTAGAATTTTGGGATATATGGATCACAAGTAAGAAAGGCTTTGATTTGTAAAATCACATTGGATTAAAACAATCCCTAATTTCTCACAGACCTTGTCACAGTTGGTGCAAGAGATAATACAAAGTGAGAGGATGAGGCTTGCTTAGCTTCTAACCTGTGAAGTCTTAACCTTCCCGTGGCTGAAGCAAAATGACCACTGCAGGCATTTTACGTAGACGGAATCTGAAGAGCTCTAGCCCAACCACTGACAGCATTCCAATGCCTGTGTTCCACGTAACATTGAGCAGAGCTCCCTGTGCTATACAGTAGGAGCTTGTTCATTATCCATTTTAAATACAGCGGCGTGTACACATCGATCCCAAACTCCCTAACTATCCCTTCCCCGCACATCCTTCCCCCCGGTAACCTTAAGTTCCTTCTTTCAGTCTGTGAGTCTGTTTCTGTTTTGCATATAAGTTCATTTGTATCATTTCTTTTTAGATTCCGCATATGTGAGTCTGTTTCTGTTTTGCATATAAGTTCATTTGTATCATTTCTTTTTAGATTCCGCATATAAGGGATGTCATACAGCCTGCATGGGAGGGGAGTCTGGGGGAGAATGGATACATGTATATGGATGGCTGGGTCCCTTTGCTGTGCACCTGAAACGATCACAACACAGTTAATCGGCTATACTCCAGTATAAAATAAAAAGTTAAAAAAAAAAAGAATGTCTGTGTTCCATGTCTGATCAATAGTCTTCACATCATTTCCCAGTTAGAAAACCTGCCTAAAATCTTAGCTCTTTTTGGACTAAGGTCCTGCCTTGCTGTTCCTAATCGACTGCTTAGAAAATTCTAATCTCCCTCTTAAACCCCTGAGAAGTGGCTGGAGGCCTTACTAGCTGTGATGGACTTCCCTAACTCTAAGGGTCCACAATTAGGGCTCCAAAATTTGTGGCCGTGCTCTCCCTCACTGAGCCAGCTAGCCTCCCGGAGCACTCAAACACCTCTGCCAGACCCCCTAACTAATAATTTGCCTGCCACTGGGTTGCTCTCCCCTCAGAATACTGTATTCTGCCCCTAACTGGAATTTTCCCAGCATCTGCCCCATCCAGCAGATGAGACGTGTTTTGTTCTAGTTGCTCAAGTCATGTGGGATGAAACAATAGCAACGTGAGGGTGAAAACCTCCTCAGATGGTTCTATTTTACAGTTATAACATGACAAATTAAATATGCAAATTCCTTTGCTCCTTGAACTGTTCCTTAGAGAAGCAGAAAGAGGCTTCAAAATATCTGTAAAATGAGGTGAAAGGACATAGCTTTCAGTCACCGGAGTAATGACTTCCCTGCTGAGAAGAGGGCAAACTGTAAACGCTTTCATTTCATTTAACACTAAAGATCCAGAAACTGTGACTTTTTAATCTCTACAACACTGTCCACAATTTCTCTTGGCTCTAGGGCAATCTTTTAACAGAACCAGAAAAAAAATAGCAAAAAGAAGGAGGATAATAAGAGGAAGAAAAGCTTTTCACCCAAAGACTAGTCTCACGCTGGTTTTTAATTCGAGTACTCTCTGAGGAGCGGGGCTGGGGAGGAAGGGCAAACGTTAAGATCTGTGGTCCTTTTCCATTGGGAGAAACTCTGGAACATAATGAGACAGAATTGCTTGACAGGGCTCCCCAAGGACAAGGCCAACAACCTTCAAGTGGCAGCTCCGAAAGCACAACCGTAAGTTTCTTAGATTTCTCACCCATTACAATTCTAGGAAAAGGAGGCTAAGTTTGCAAATAGCCAACTCAGACTTCCTGTTCCACGTGCCTCTTATAAAATAACAAGAAGAGGAGTATATGGCAAGAACACCTGAAGAGCCATGCCAGTTTTTCCAGGTACTGGGAGAGATTTGGAAGAGATGTTTGCAAAGTTTTGTTGTCAATTAATTTGACTCTTAAGGACAAAAGGTACTATTGCAAGTGTTACCAAGGGTACTACCAACACGGTTCCATGAGAGATACCTCTGCTGTTGGTTCTGCTGTGCCTTGTGGAATATGTGTAAAGAGGCATATTATCTAGAAAGGACTGGCACTGGTAGATGGAAGAACCAATGAAAATGGGAAGAAAATCTCTGGCCAGGTGAGGCTAATCAACGGTACAGGAGGTGAAACATGATGCTGACCACAGTTTCATGGTATCACCCTGAAAGTGAAAAAAGTGCCGTGTACATCATTTCCTAAGACGGGCGCCAACGATTCCATCTGTGCACGTGCATGCCACTCCTTCCATCGAGGGGTGGACTCTTATTTCCCTCCCCCTTGAGTCTGGGCTGGCCTAATGGCTTCCTTTGACCAAGAGAAAACAATGGAAGTGATGGGACTTCACTGGGACTTCTGAGACAAGGCTTTAAGCTTCTACTTTCACCTTCTTGGAAGCCAGTTACCATATAAAGAAGCTTGGGCTAGACTATAACCATGATGAGGCACCAGATGGAGAGAGAGAGAGGCCAGCCAGCCCCAGACATTCCAGTCCAGCTGAGGCACCAGATGTGAAAGAAGCCAGCAGAGCTCCCAGCTGAACGCAGCCAAGACCAAGTGGAGAGCACAGCATCTCAACAGAGCTCAGAGAACCCAGAGCATCGTGAGAAATTATAAGTGGCTCTTGTTTCAAGCTAGTTTTGAGTAATACGTGGGTGACCGAGACAGACTCTCTGTCCCCAGTGACCATGAAGAGATACATGCCTGGACTGGTGAGAAAACTACTTATGTGAACAACTTCTGTGGAAGCAAGTGGCTTGCTGGAGGGAGGAAATAAGAAGCTAACAATCTAAGCAACAACAAGGCTGATACCAGCTCTGACAGGATGAAGAAAGGGTGGACAAACTAGAATTGAACTGAAAGATTTTCCTGGACACTGTTAAACTCCGGCCGTGTGGTGGAATCCCAGACATCTAAGTGATAC
Organism: Grampus griseus; assembly: GCF_964374135.1. NCBI lineage: Eukaryota > Metazoa > Chordata > Mammalia > Artiodactyla > Delphinidae > Grampus > Grampus griseus. The sequence goes on from NC_139018.1 coordinate 172,158,881, forward strand.
TAAACAGAAACAGTTGCTTCCCAAGGTTTCTCAGGCCAGCCTGAAAAATAAAAGGAAGCAGTTATAGGACATCTTAGTTTAGGTTTCCACAGAAGACCCTTAGGCAAGGATTTGAGTGAAAGCAGTTTGCTAGGTGGTATAAGGAACACAGACAGGTGAGGGAGAAAACTGATACAGAGAATGAAGGCAGCCAGTCAGTAAGTTAGTTACCAGAGCTGGAGACTGGGAATCTCTGGGAAATGGTACAAAATACATCACCTCAGGTGCAGGCCCAGCTGTGAGAGAGTTAGATGAATATGCTCATCTATTGACAGATAGATAGATAGATGATAGATACACAGACAGATCGGTCTTGGCAATGACTTTTTTGAATCAGACGCAAAAAGCAAAAGCATCAGAGCAAAAGTAAACAATTGGGACTACATCAAAACAAGGAGCTTCTGCACAGCAAAGGAAACGACCAGCGAAATGAAAAGGCAACCTACCGAATGGGAGAAAATACTTGTAAATCATACAGCTGATAAGGGGATAATATCCAAAATATACAAGGAACTCATACAACTTAATAGCAAAAAAACTCCACAATCGATTAAAAATGGGTAAAGGATCTGAATAGACATTTTCCCAAAGAAGACAGACAAATGGCCAACAGATACATGAAAAGATGCTCAACATCACAAATCATCAGGGAAATACACATCAAAGCCACAATAAGCTATTACCTCACACCTGTTAGAATGGTTATTATGAAAAAAGACAAGAAATAACAAGTGTCGGAGATGATGTGGAGAAAAGGAAACCTTTGTGCACTCTGGGTGGGAATGTAAATTGGGGGCAGTCACTATGGAAAACAATATGGAGGGTCCTCAAAAAATTAAAAAGAGAACTACCATATGATCCAGCAATTCCACTTCTGGGTATTTATCCAAAGAAAACACAAAACACTAACTCAAGAAGACATATGCATCCCCATGTTCATTGCAGCATTATTTACAATAGCCAAGAGATGGAAGCAACCTATGTGTCCATCGACAGATGAATGGATAAAGATGTGGCACATATATACAATGGAATATTACTCAGCCATAAAAAGAAACGAACTTGAGTTATTTGTAGTGAGGTGGATGGACCTAGAGTCTATCATACAGAGTGAGGTAAGTCAGAAAGAGAAAAACAAATACCATATGCTAACACATATATATGGAATAAAAAAAAAAGGTTCTGAAGAACCTAGGGGCAGGACAGGAATAAAGACGCAGATGTAGAGAATGGACTAGAGGACACAGGGAGGGGGAAGGGTAAGTTGGGACGAAGTGAGAGAGTGGCATGGACATATGTACACTACCAAATGTAAAACAGATAGCTAGTGGGAAGCAGCCGCATAGCACAGGGAGGTCAGCTCAGTGCTTTGTGACCACCTAGAGGGGTGGGATAGAGAGGGTGGGAGGGAGATGCAAGAGGGAGGGGATATGGGGATATATGCAGACGTACAGCTGATTCACTTTGTCATACAGCAGCAACTAACACAACAATGTAAAGAAATTTTACTTAAATAAAGATGTTTAAAAAAATTAACACATCAAAAAAAACCCAAAAAACAAAAAAACCAAAAACAAACAAACAAAAAGAAAATATGGCATGTATATGTATGTATGTGTATGTATGTATTCCACTACATATATATGTATGTAGTGGAATATTATTCAGCCATTAAAAAAAGAAGGAAATCTTGCCATTTGTGGGCAACATGGATGGATCTTGAGGGCATTATGCTAAGTGAAATAAGTCAGACAGAAAAAGACAAATACCATATAATCCTACTTATATGTGGAATCTAAAAAAATAAACAAACAAAGAAACTAAGCTTACAGTTAAAAGGTATTAACCTCCAGTTATAAAATAAGTAAGTGATGGGGATGTAATTAATATACAGCATGGTGACTATAGTTAATGATACTGTATTGCATATTTTAAAGTTGCTAAGAGAGGATATTAAAAGTTCTCATCACAAGAAAAAAAATTTGTAACTACATATGGTGGTAGATATTAACTAGACTTGCTGTGGTAATCATCTCACAGTATATATCAATACAAACATTGAATCATTAGGTTGTATATATGAAATTAATATAATGTTATATGTCAACTATACTTCAATAAAAAAAGATATTCATCAAAATAATATTTATAATAGTAACAACTGGGACAATGGAGCTGGTTAAGTAAATAATGGCATATCTATCCAACGGAATATGACAGGCAATCATATGTTCATTAAGTGTTTTCAATTATCTTAGAAAATGTTTATGTCCTGCTATTATAAGATAAATAAAAATTATTTATAATTATATAAAAACAAAACAAACACATGGTGCTATTGAGATATGAGTTTAAGACAACTTAAAACATTTTCCAGACGCGCAGGCTCAGCGGCCATGGCTCACGGACCCAGCCGCTCCGTGGCATGTGGGATCTTCCCGGACCAGGGCACGAACCCGTGTCCCCTGCATCGGCAGGCGGACTCTCAACCACTGTGCCACCAGGGAAGCCCAAGACAACTTAAAACTTTTTACATATTAAATAATAGCTTACGTTTGGCAATTCATTGTCAGACACTGTAACTGAAAAATGACAAAAATATTTTTAAACAAACAAAACATACTGAAGAGCAGAATTTCCTTCTGTTAGCACAGTTAACTTACAAAATGCTAATAAACATCTACTTTTTACAGAGTGATGCTATCTATAATGTATTGTGATCATTATTTAATCTGTACAGCAACTTTTATTTTACAGATGGCAATAAAGAGAGAATAAGAAGACGGCCCGTGGTCCCACAACCAACAAGGAATGTGGGACCCCTCAGCTTATCCTCACAGTGTTAACTCAAAATGAGAATTTTGGTCACCTTTGCAACACCAGAGACAATTTCCTCTTTTCTATCCCAGAGCGTCAGGTTGACAGTGTTGCTAAAGATTTAAGATGAAGATCACACTTCAGTACAATTTAAAAATAACATACAGAGACCAGAGTTATGTCAGCAAAATTTCTTAAGTGTTTAATGGTAACATTTCAACGATTTTTTAACTGGGAAAACGTAAATACTAATAGTGCAAATTCTTTTTAATAGTTTTAATTAGCAATAAATGCTCATTGCATAATATGCAAAAACCAGAATAAAATTTAAAAGACAATAATTATACCCAGATATACAGTATAAAATTTTAACAGCTGTACAGAAATAGCCTTTTTTGGAAGGACCCTAAGATTATCTGATCCAGTTCCTGCTTTGAGTAGCTACAGCATTTTTTACCCAGTGAGGGTAAGTAACTTTCCCAGATCATATGGCCACGAAGTGGTGCAGAGTAAACAAGACCTGTCTCTTTCTTCTCCACATACCCCGATCCTTTCTACAATGTGATGCCGTCCTCTTAATCTTGGTGGGGCGAGAGGACACAGCCTGTTGGGGGAAATGCACAGGTGAAGCCACTGATCACCAGCTAACCAGCGTAGACATGTAAGGTCCATAAAGGATGCTGGCAATTCACAGACTAGTCAAAAAGAGACAGCTTTTCTCCATGTGCTTTAAAATGAGTTTGAAAACAAGAACGCCCTTTGGAGGACAAACTCCAACGTGATCAGATGCACCATCCGTCAGATGAGTGACACGTATTTGCTCAGCCCACCTCTCCTGATTCTCGCCCTTCCGATATGACTCGCTGACGCTTTGGAAAGCATCTATTATGCTTTGAATTTCTGCATCGGTTTCTGGAGGTTGCAGGGGAGAACTGGAATTAGTTTTGGACTATTGGTACTGCTGCAAAGGACTAGAAGATGGTTTGCAGTATTTCGAAACAATGGCTAATACAAAATTATTTGTCAAATAAGTCTCAAGCATATCTTCAACCTTAGATTTGATTCCTCCTTTATTTCCCAATCTGGGTATCACTTCCAAGTCGATATACACTCAGAATTGGAATTAATTATAATATCCATCAAAAGAATATTTTTGGTAGCATGACTATCTTGCTACCTTCAGACACAGATAAGGTTATACCTCTGTAATTTTCAAATTCATCACTCAAATACCCACTTGCCCGGAATTGTGGAAGAATTCTGGAAGTTTCTTCACTCTGTTGGGTTGGCCAAAAAGTTCATTCGGGCTTTTTTCCGTAAAATTTTACTGCAATAAAACGTCCAGTCTGGCTTTCAAATAGCAGGTAGAGGGAATTATCCATCTGATCAGTCCTTACTTCATCACCATTGCTTTTGTTGCTACCAGTTTTTCAAAGGTCACGTGCCATGATCACTGTTTAAATGATTCCACGGGTGATCCAGAGCCATAAGTTTTCTTAAATGAGAGAGACCCCTTTCCCTTGACGGTGCTTCACCACGGGGCTCTTATGAATGTGGTTATTTTATCTGCATTCATGTTCTCTGCCACTGTGGCCCAAGCCCACCCGGGCAAGCAGAAGAAGCAAGAGATTTGTAGCCTCATCCAGAGGTCGTGCTGGAACCAGCCCACCGTACCCAAGGAGCCATGGGGAATCTGTGGCCGCGACTCCAGACACCCTCTCCCTGATGTGAGCTCCATCTTGGAAATCTTTGGTACCCTTGCAAGCCAAGCAGACATCAGTCAGCACCCCGTCAATCCTCAAAGAGGTTCTGATATATTGACCTTTAATAACAGAAGCAATAATAATAATGAATAGTTGGGGTCTGTTCTCAACGCTTTGTTCATTTAACCCTCATAGAGATGCTATGAAGTAAATATTAATTTTTGCCCCATTTTTCTGATGAAAGCATGGAGACATGGAGAAGTAAGGTAACACAGCTAGTAACTAGAAAGAAGCGGGATTTGAACCTAAAAGTCTGGCTCAGATTCTGTGCTCTTAACCACATCACATTTAAAATCAGAACAGAAGAGATTGAAGTTTCTTTGCTTCCTGGAAGTTCCCTGAGTCCTGGGTAAGGTTGTCCCTCTCTCTCCACCCCTCTGCCCCCCAATACCTAACCAGTTCTAGAGCAGAGACTTTGTCAAGCAACAAAATGTACGGGATGATCCTTTCTGCGGAGCAATTAAGCCCCTGTCCGTCTGAGTAGGCAGAGTTCATCCAACCAGCCCTTCCAAGAATAAAGAAGAAAAGTCACCAGCAAAGGTGAATTTTTGGTCTCTACCTAGATAAGAAGTATCTGGAAACTTTTAAAACAATAGTTCTGAACATGGAAACTTGCATGGAAAAAAACTGCATCTTGGGCTTCCCTGGTGGTGCAGTGGTTGGGAGTCCGCCTGCCGATGCAGGGGACATGGGTTCGTGCCCCAGTCCGGGAAGATCCCACATGCCGCGGAGCGGCTGGGCCCGTGAGCCATGGCCGCTGAGCCTGCGCGTCCGCAGCCTGTGCTCCACAACGGGAGAGGCCACAACAGTGAGAGGCCCGTGTACCGCAAAAACAAAACAAAAAAACCTGCATCTTTATTTTCACTATCTTTTAACCAAAATCTAATATTTTCATCAAGTATAAATGTGGGCAACGATTGACAATAGTATTAGCAATACTGGGGACTCTGTGACCAGTTGCAATATCATCTATTTTCATATCATAACAGTTCTCAGAGATTCCAAAAGATCACTTAACCTAGTTACTACCTTGAAATTCTACTATGAGATTCACTGCTAAATCATGTGAGGTATGATGTTAATAACAAAGCACCTATATTATTAAATTGCAATTTACTTTTCAACAGTTTGGTAACCATATTTAATAGTTTGGTAAAAATATTATTGGTGTCCTTTGTAATCTTATATTTAATTCATTTTAAAACATTCTGAGACATTCACAGGCACAAGAAGATCCAGATACCTGTTTAAAATTCATTTCTCATGCATCTATTCCTTTTCAAGTCCTTTTCCCATTTAGGTTATTACAGAATATTGAGTGGAGTTCCCTGTGCTCTACAGTAGGTCTTTGTTGCTTATCTATTTTAAATATAGCCATGTATACATGTCAGTCCTAAACTCCCAATCTATCCCTCCCCCATCCCTTCCCCCCCACCCCCCACGGGCCCGGTAACCAAAAGTTCGTTCTTTAAGTCTGTGAGTCTGTTTCTGTTTTGTAAATAAGTTCATTTGTATCATTTTTTTTTAGATTCCTCATATAAGCGATAGCATATGATATTTGTCTTTCTCTGTCTGACTTACTTCACTTAGTATGACAATCACTTTGCTGTACACCTGAAAATAAGACAACATTGTTAATCAACTATACTCAGATATAAAATAAAAAACATAAAAAATACAACAGTATTTATGTACAGACCAAAAATAAGATAAAGTAAAATAAAATAAAATGCATTTCTCTCTCATGTTGCAGAGCCTGGATCCCTTTCAAACAATCTCTGAGCATCCCATCCCTTGGGAGTTGGCCTCATTAATTCCGTGAAGAAGCAGCTGCTATCGTCCATCTTTAAGGTCCATTCAGAGGGTCCAGAAAGAGCTGAACAAATTTGGAGGTCCCCCCAGAAAGTTCCAGAACCTGAGGTTTAGAAATCAAAGTATAGCACTCCTTTCTTCTCTCTCTCTCTCTTTTTTTTAATTTTCTTTTTTCTTGGCTTAAAAGAAAGTTTATTGTCTCATAGTCTGGAGGCTAGAAGTCTGAAATCAAGGCATGCGTTGGGCCATGTTCTCTCTGTGGCAGCATTCTTCCTTGCCTCTTCTAGCTACCCGTGTTTGCTGGCAGTCCTTTGTGTTCCTTAGCTGGTAGCTGCATCCCTCCAGTCCCATGGCTGACTTCTGTGTGTCTTCACACCATCCTCCCTCTGTACATGCTTCTATTTGCAGGTGTTCTCCTCTCTTACAAGGACACCAGTCATATTGGTTCAGGGGCCCATCTTACCTGAGTATGAACTCATCTTAACTGATTTGCAGTAAGTCTATTGCCAAATAAGGCCACGTTCTGAGGTTAGGGCTTCAATATGTCTTTTTTTTAAAGACTTGATTTTTAGAGCAGTTTTAGGTTCACAGCGAAAGTGAGAAGGCACAGAGAGCTCCCGTTTACACCCGGCCCCTCCCGCATCATCAACAGACCCCACCAGAGTGGTACGCTGGTTACAGTCGACGAACCTACACTGACACCTCACCCAAGGTTTACAGTTCACCTTAGGGGTCACTGTTGGTGTTTCACACTCTATGGGTTTGGACAGAAGAGCAGTGACATCTATTCATCACTACAGAAGCACAGCTTTCTGTCAGGGGCGGGGAGAGGTAGAGCCGGACAGGGCAGGTGTGTGGTGCTGCTTCTGTGCTGGGCCCCTGGAGAAGTGGGGAGGAGCGAATAGGCCTGGGGCTCCTCGATGGGTGCGGACCAAGAGACCAAGCTGAGCGGACCAAGAGACCGGCAGCTGCAGTAGCAGGATTTCCATGCTGTGTGCAGCGCCTCCCGAGAAGCATAGCCTGCAGTGGGTAAGAGCACGGGCTCGCGAGCAGGACCCCCAGTCGGCACTCTGGCTCTGCCACTTCCCAGCTGTGGCCCTTGAACAAGCTGCATAACCTCTCTGTGCCTCGGCTGTCTCGTGTGTACAATGGGAACAGTCACGCTCGCTTCACAGGGTTGTTAAATGTGACCTCGAAGTGTTAATACCTGGGCAGTACCTAGAACACCACCAAGCACATACTCAGGACTCCAGGAGGGCACTCTGAGCATGATCTCTGCCACTGCCAATGCTATTGTTTACTGTTTCCCTCGCCAACAGGATGATACACAAGGTGGGAGAGCAGAGGGTGCTTTTCAAAGTGAAATACCAGCTACTTGAATGAGTCACCATTTCGGATGAAGCACATCATGGCTCTTCTCCGTTAAGAGGCTGTAATGAGCAGGGTTCTCCAGAGAAACAGAACCAATAGTCTGTGCGTGCGTGCATGCGTGCGTGCGTGAGAGAGAGAGAGAGAGAGAGAGAGAGAGAGGGAGAGAGAGGGGGAGAGGGAAAGAGGAAGTGAGAGAGACACAAGGACAGAGATTTATTCTAAGGGATTGGCTCATGGGGCTGGTAACGCCAAATCTCATAGGGTAGGTAGACCAGCAGGCTGAAAACCCAGGGAAAAGGTGACATGGCAGCTTTAGCCCAAAGGCAGTTCGGAGGCAGAATTCCCTCTTCCCCAGGAAACCTCTGTCTTTTTTCTCTTAAGGCCTTCAACTGATTAGATGAGGCCCACCCACATTCTGGAGGGTCATCTGCTTTCCTTCAAGACTACTGAGTTAAATGTTACTCACAGCTAAAAACACCTTCCCAGCAACAAACTGACTGGAGTTTGACCAAGTATCTGGGTACCGTGGCCCAACTAAGTCGATACATAGAATTAACCGTCACAGAGGCATAACCACAATTCATCATTTGGGCTTTTGAAATACGGTCATAGACAAATGCTCCATTTTGGTCTGCTGGGTCAAAATCCATCTCCACCTAGAAGCAGCCACAGAGGAGCACAGAGAAATCTATTGTGCAGGCCATCACTTCTGATAATACACTCACGCTGTCTCAGAGAGTGCATGGAACTCTCCAAGAGCCATGTTTCAACAGCCAAGTCAGGACCAGAAAAGGTTTGAGCCTTGAATTCAAAGTTGCTGAAATTCTCTCCTCTGTCTGCTGGAATCTACCAAGAACAGGAACATCCGCGCACCCATAAACCATGGAGTGATGACAGTACTGCTGCCTTTGCAATACAGCACATCTATCGTAATAGCATTTCATTGGCAACAAGACTGCAAATAAGCCCAGGATGGAATCCCCCTACCTGATGAATTGCATCTTCTGGAATCATCTAAAAGCTTCTCCAATGAATGCCCATTTGGGATAGGGGTCTTTCAGTAGCTAAGGGATTTCCCAATTATGAAGAAATGTCAGCCTCTTCTACAGGGCTGTGGGGACCTGGGCCAAGGTCCAAGGTCCTTGGATATTGTCCTTGGACAAAATGATAGAACTGAAATCGTTATAATGGTAATTCAGTATTTGATGTTTGGAAAGTTAACCTAGGTGGTGGCCACAGAGATGAGCCTTTCATATCCCCTTCAAGAGAACCTACTGAAGGGAGCATCTAGCTGCCACCCTTGGGACCTGGCATGGTATCTTTGCTGAAGCCAAGTTTCCCCTGCCTGGTTCCCACAGCGAGGGCACCAGAGCTAGCCCGTTCCTGCCCGAGGTGGAATTCTTCAACACGCACCTTTTGCTTTGGGACCCATCCGTTTGATCAAGTCTCTCTGAGTACTGTGTTACAATCTGAGGCTCTTCCTACCCAATCCTTCCCCCTCCCTCCTTCCCTTCCTTCCTCTGTCCTTTCACAGGGATCGGACCTGAATCACAGTCTGAAGCTCTTCCCTCCTCCTCCCTCCCTCCCTCTGCATCCTTTCCTGGAGGGTCACCCAATAAATCTCTGGCATATCTAAGCTCACCCTGAGACCTGCTTCTCAGAGGATGTGAACTGACCCAACCTATTTATGTTCTGTTGCTTTTACGATGCAATGTCCAGAGGTTGATATTTGCCACTGCAACATGCCCTATTAGCTATGATCCAGGAGGACCATCCATCCTGGTTTGCCCAAGGCAGTCCCAGTCTATGCTGCTGTCAAACATAATTACCAATAACTCCCTGCCTATTCTCAAAGACTCCCACTTGGGATAATATTGTAAATTATATGGTTACCCCAGCTACAGTCTATAGTCAAAGATTAGTCCCGTAAAATGTTTCCCAAAGCATATTTTGTGGAACACAACTCTTAGAAGATGCTCTAGGAAAAAGAGTTCGCTGGACAAATAAACTTGGGAAATATTGTTGCAAGTTCACAGTCCGAATAAGGGTGTTAACATCTTAGAGACGTTCTGCCGTAGAAAACCTTGCTTAACTTTGTTTTACTCAATGTTTCCCAAGCTCATTTGCCCAGAGGACATTTTCACCTTGAATCCCTAACAGTGCTGAGTGAACCACTGCCAATAGGGAGTCTGAATTCTCCCTACTTGCAGCTACACTTGAGAACAGCTCAAAATGTTAGAGGCTCAGAGCACAGCAGCTGGTTCACTTAGAGGCCCTGGTTTTATAGAAGAAACGACTGGGCCTCGGTCTGTGCTGGCTCCAGATTCACCTGAGTACAATTCACATTAGCAACCGTGACCCACAAAGGCATTCTGGCCCTTAGTTAAGTCCTTTGGGCCTAAATGTTGCTTTTAATGGCTTCTAATTTTACTCATAAAATTTTTCAATCATAAAAATCCTCATTTGGGGGACTTCCCTGGTGGCACAGTGGTTAAGAATCCACCCACCAATGCAGGGGACACAGTTTGATCCCTGGTCCAGGAAGATCCCACGTGCCACGGAGCAGCTAAGCTCATGCGCCACAACTACTGAGCCCACGCACCCCAACTACTGAAGCCCGCGCGCCTAGAGCCCGAGCTCCACAACGAAGAGTAGGCCCCGTTCTCCGCAGCTAGAGAAAGCCTGCGCGCAGCAACGAAGACCCAATGCAGCCAAAAATAAATTTAAAAAATAAATTTATAAAAAAAAAATCCTCATTTTTAGTGCCAAATTGGGAATTTTGTTAGAAATCCCTTGATCCAGTCACTCAGGTGATTTTAAAGAGCCCTTTCCATCTGGCCAGTTTTCCTGCTCCCGGCCCCGCCAAAACCATGAACCCAGTTTTTCCATTTAGAATGCAGGGCTTGGCTCCTTCCCCATTTAATGCACATCCAGCTCACTCCACCTCTTAGTTCACCCTGTTTTATTAGGTGCACATATATCTGTCCTTTAAGACAAGAAGTTAAGTCCTTTAAGGCCAACATCATGCTGTAGACAGCTACATACTCTCCATACATTTAGACAAAATGCTCCGTGCCTAGCAGTTAATAGGAAGGAAGGAAGGGAGGGAGGGAGATGGCTTTATGTTTGTACTAAAAGACTTAACTTGATATTTCATCAAAATAGTGCTTATGTTCTGTTGATGCCCCAAAATACTTTACATGGTATAATTATATATTTTTTTCAAGAGTTTTAAAATAAAGAGTACAGGGAAACAAGAAAAATGAATAAAGTACTATGTCTGCTATGTTTTTGTTCAGGAAACCCTGATTCATTTCAGCCTATGCCATCTTTTGCAATCTCCCAACCAACTGACTTAGACACTAATGAATTAGGTTGAAAGCTACACTCAGTACTCTTGATATGTAGGAAAGAAAAAGTGCCTAAATAATACTAATAGGGACTTCCCTGGTGGTTCAGTGGTAAAGAATACTCCTTACAATGCAGGGGACGCAGGTTCCATCCCTGGTCAGGGAACTAAGGTCCCACATGATGCAAAGCAACTAAGCCTGTGCGCCACAACTACCGAGCTCACGCACGTCAACTAGAGTCTGCGTGCCACAAACTACAGAGCCTCCGCGCCCTGAAGCCAACTCACCACAACCAGAGAAGAGAAAATCTGCACACCACAACTAGAGAGAAGCCCAGGCACCACAACAGAGAGCTCGCATGCCTCAACGAAGATCCTGTGTGCCGCAACTAAGACCCGATGCAGCCAAATGTAAATAAAACACATTATTTTTAAAAACTATAATAATAATAATGATAGTAATAATAACAATAATAACTATTCCTTAGGTAAGGATAGAATTCTTTTGCTGCTCTATAAATACCAAGACCTAAACATAATGCCAAATTCCCTGATTTGAAGGAAACACAATAGTCCATTATTTTACTATTATACTTTTTATTCTGGGTTCTAAATTATCCAATGGGATAAAACGGAACATCTGATTCATGCTAAACATTGATCCATTAAACTAGAAATTTTAAAAACTGAAGAGTTTGTTGAGTTCTAAGTATTATCTTTCATTTTCTGTCTTTAAAAATTTGGGGAAATTACTTAAAACATAGTATCATTTTCATATATTTCTGATTAGATTCAAAAGAATATACCCTAATTTGAAAAAGTACATGCACTCCAGTTTTCATAGTGGCATAATTTACAATTGCCAAGGTGTGGAAGAAACCTAAGTGTCCATCAACAGATGGATGGATAAAGAAGTTGTGGTATATATATATATATACACATACATATACACATACACAATGGAATACTACTCAGTCATAAAAAGGAATGAAATTTTGCCATTTGCAGCAACATGGATGGACTTGGAGGGCATTATGCTAAATGAAATAAGTCAGGCAGAGAAAGAAAAATACTGTATGATATTGCTTATATGTGGAATCTAAAAAAATACAACAAACTAGTGAATAAAATAAGTAAGAAGCAGACTCATAGATATAGAGAACAAACTAGTGGTTGCCAGTGGGGAGAGGGAAACTGGGAGTGGCAATATAAGTGTAGGGGGAAAAAAGAGTTATTATGGGATTATAAGAAATCATGTGTGTGAAACTTTTGAAAATTGCAAAGCACTATACAATTTAATTGAATCTTTTATTCAATTAAAAAAAAAGAATATGCCCCAAACAAGACAGTGGTGATACCATTATACAGAATCAACTAAACACAAAATTATTTCCTTTAATCAGAAAATAAGATAGATAAACAACAAAGTCCTACTGTATAGCACAGGGAACTATATTCAGTATCCTGTGATAAACCATAATGGAAAAGAATATGAAAAAATATATATGTATAACTGAGTCACTTTGCTGTACAGCAGAAATTAATATAACACTGTAAATCAACTATACATCAATAAAATTTTAAACAAATCAAAATAAAAGAAAAGAAGAAATTTGACTACTGGTTAAAAACGATGTCTGTCTAGCAACCTCTGACCTAGCTTTCCAAACTCCCCTTAAAATATGCCACACAAAAACAGAAGAAAATAAAAACCAAAACCACCAGAAAAATCTAGTACTGGAGATAATTTCAACTTAATGTAAGTCCAATGGAATTGCAACCAAAGGAGCCTGACCTACTGAATGGAATAAGGAAAGATTCTTTATTTCTGCCTTAGGATCATTTGCCAGGTTTAATGATAGAAGCTCTGCTCCACGGAGAGCAGTGGGCAGCTGCTACTCTTCTGCCTGAGTGCCCTTTTGATATACTCAGAATACTCCTGGCCTTTCTTCACCTCCATTGCACCCCCTACTCCAGGGCCAGTGGTTCCTCTCTTCCAAAATCCATTTGGAGACTGGAATCACCATAGACTCAGCTGGGCAGAAAAGTAAGTGGAGGTCTGTAAGCAGTATTTTTCATTCTAGAAAATTCATCTGCCCAGATCGGGTCAAAACCAAAGCATTTATACACCAGTAGCCTAGACCCTCCTCCCTCCCTCCAAACTGTCTATTTGATGTTACTACACTTGGCAATCCCGCTGACATCCGAAGTCCAGAGCGAGCTCAAAATCTTCCCCCTTAAGTTGCTATCCCTCCAGTGGGCCCTCTCCCAACAAAGGGCAAAATCACCCACTCCGATAGTGATCCTAGAAAATTGGCAGCAAGATTTGATTCCTCCTTCTCCTTCATCCACATCCAAGTCTGTCAATTCTGTGTCTTCAAACTTCCTTGAAAGTATCCACTGCTGCCCGTCAGCACCACCACCCTGCGTCCAGCCGTCATCCCACCTTCCCTTCTTCCATGGCTTCCAAAGCATCTCCTTACGGCCGCTCCCCCCTCCCCCTAGTCCAACCTCCAGGGAGCATCCAGAGTGATCTTCTCAACTGCACATCCAATCACAGCATCTGCCTAAAACCCTTTAGAGGCTTCCCATGTGTTTTAAGAAAACATCCCAAGCAGCACTATTTACAGTAGCCAGGACATGGAAGCAACCTAAGTGTCCATCGACAGAGGAATGGATAAAAAAGAGGTGGCACATATATACAATGGAATGTTACTCAGCCATAAAAAGGAATGAAATAGTGCCATTTGCAGAGACGTGGATGGACCTGGAGATTGTCATACAGAATGAAATAGGGCGGCAAGAGAAAAGCAAATGTATAATATCACTTATATGTGGAATCTAGGACAATGTTACAGATGAACTAAGCAAATATATAATATCACTTATATGTGGAATCTAGGACAATGTTACAGATGAACTAAGCAAATATATAATATCACTTATATGTGGAATCTAGGACAACGTTACAGATGAACTTATTGGCAAAGCAGCAACAGAGTCACAGATATAGAGAACAAACTTACGGTTAACAAGGGGGGAAAGGCGGGGGGATAAATTAGGAGGTTAGGATTGACATATACACATTACCATGTATAAAATAGATAACTAAGGAGAACCTGCTGTTTAGCACAGGGAACCCTACTCAATGATCTGTGGTGACCTAAATGGGAAGGAAATCTAAAAAAGACTGGATATATGGGTATATATAACTGATATATATAACTGATATATATATATATATAACTGATTCACTTTGCTTTACAGCAGAAACTAACACAACATTGTAAAGCAACTGTACTCCAATAAAAATTAATAGAAAGAAAGAAAGAAAGAAAACACCCCAAACCCTCAACAAAGCCTGCACGGGTCTACACGGACTCCTCTCGGCTTTCACCACCTTAGAATTCTCTTAGTCCAAACGCTCTGAGCTCTTTCTTACCTCAGAAGCTTTGCATGTTCTGTTTCCTCTGCTGAAATAGCTTTATTTCCATCCAATACGAAGCTAACTCTAGATCATCCTTTATGGCCTCAGCTTGAGGAAATTTCCACAACTTCATAAACCCTCATTTCTAGGACAGAGGCCCCGTTATATGTCATATCCTGCATTTTTCTTTCAGACCACAAGCATTACTAGAAGTTACTTATGTAATGATTTGTTTAATATGTGTTTCCCAATTGGTCTGCAATTCCATGCCTGTCACAGGAGTTTCTCCAGTGCTTACAGTGACTACATATAGGAAAGACCTCAGTAAATATTTGTTAACAAAAATGAATGAATATGCTATTTTCAAGAAACCCATATAAATAAAATAACACAAGCAAATAATAAAAGAATAGGCAAAGATAATGTTTTCCATTAAAAAAAAAGTAAAATAATTTAAGGATCAGAATATATTCCCAACTGCAATGCCTCTCCTTTCATATTAGACTGAATTATTGTATTGATACTTAAATTTAGCTTGTGAAAGTGTAGTTTTATTTTAAAACTCTGAATTAGCGTTTTAGTACATAACAATATGTGATCTCTAATAATTAGGTTGTAATATAAAAACTATTTAACTTATTCATATAATACCACATGCACCATCTGGATTGAATAAGAAAGACACAGCCTGATGGTTAATTATGTGTCAACTTGACTGGGCCACGTGGCACCCACATATTTGGTCAAACGTCATTCTGGATGTTTCTGTGGGGATGTTTTTGATGAGATGAACATTTAAATTGGTAGGTTCACATTAAAAAGAATGAAGTAATGCCACTTGCAGCAATATGGATGGACCTGGAGATGATCATACTAAGTGAAGTAAGTCACACAAAGAAAACACCATATGATATTGCTTATATGTGGAATCAAAAAAAAAGATACAAATGAACTTATTTACAAAACAGAAACAGACTCACAGACATAGAGAATGAACTTATGGTCACTGGGGGAAGGGGGTGGGGGAGGGATAGATTGGGAGTTTGGGATTGATATGTAGACAACCAACAAGGACCTACTGCATAGCACAGGGAACTCTGCTCAGTATTCTGTAATAACCTAAATAGGAAAAGAATCTGAAAAGTAGGTACTTGTGTATGTAAAACTGAATCACTGCGCTGTACACCTGAAACAGACACAATATTGTTAATCAACTATACTTCAATATAAAATAAAAATTTTTTTAAAATAATAAATTAGTAGGCTGCGTAAAGCAGATTGCTCTCTCTAGTGTGGGTGGGCCTCCTCCAATCAGTCGAAGGCCTGAAATAGAACAAAAAGGCTGACCGTCTCCCAAGGAAGAGAGAATTCCTCCTCACTAAAACAAAGACATCAGCTTTTTTCTGCCTTTGGGTCAAACTGAAACATCAGCTCTTGCTGGGTCTCGAGTCTGCCAGCCTTTAGACTAGAAACACACCATCGGTTCTCCTGATTCTCAGACCTTCGGTCTCAGACTGGAGCTACGCCACTGGCTCCCCTGGGCATCCCGCTCACTGACGCACCGTATAGATCTTGGGACCAGTTCCCTAATCGGGTGAGCCAAGGCCTTAAAATAAATCTCTTTTTATACACACGTGCATACATCCTATCTGTTCTGTTTCTCTGCAGAATCCTAAGGCATGCAGGTACCAGCGAAACTGGCCAGGCAAGAGAAGTAGCAAATTAGAGAAATATCAGTGGAATTACTAAAGTTCCATCAATGAGTGAGTGCTTCCAGGGCACGGAGGACACACAACACGGGCTTCCAGACCTGCCTGGGAAGGTCGGAGAAGGGCTGAACTCTGTTATGCTGGTAAGGGCACAAGTGCATGAAACAAGATCTTTAATGTGATTCAATTTGTACTCAGAGTCCTGGGAAAACTGGGGTTTCATATGTCAAACACCTGGCACATCACAGCTTAACAAACTTTGGTGTTATCACTCTTGACTATAACTCCAGTGGCTCAATTTTAACTGCAAGAGGCTAATAACCAGATATTTATACTTAAGTTTCTCTTTATATTGTCCCCCACCTAGATCATATTTCCAAACTTTAGAAAGAAACAGCTGAAGAGGTTGTAAAATGCTAACTCCTGGGCCCACCCCCTGGAGATCCCAACTAAGTGGTCCTGGTTCCTGGCCCAAGAATCAGCATTTCAGCAAGCTCACAGGAGTTGTGGATGCAGGTGGCCCACTGACTACAGCTTGAAAATCACAGATGTAGAACTTATAAATAGACCTGGGATAACCATGCCATGCACGGGATATTGTGAAATTAAACTGTAAGTAAAATAACCTTCCAGAAAATACATAAAACTCTGAGTGATGGAGTTCTTAGCACTCAGTTTTCTGCCATACTTTTCTATATGTCATGACTTTTATGTTGAGATGAATGTTTTTAAAATCAGAAAGCAGTGTTTTAAAAATAATTAGAATTAGAATATGCACTATTGCTTTTAGTACATGCTTTTAGTTTGGGGTCCACTCACATTAAAGATGGAATATTGAAAATATTCAAAGGAAAATACACTAAAATATTAGACGTGCTTCTACTCCTTGGTGGAGAATGAGATTTTTTATTTCTTCTTTTACTTTCAGCACTTCACCCCCTTTTCCATTGGAAGAACATTAACTTTATTTTTGAAATAAAATAAGAATGTTTTCTATTCAAAAAGTTATCCTCCCTTCTCAAACCATTTCATAAAGTACCTGTCAGTTTTGACAGAAATGATACCAATTCCTCACCACAATTCCCGCTCAGACACTGAAAATAAACTGAGGCAAAACCGGGAAGGCTGTGAAATCATTTTTCTTTATGTGTGTCTCCAACCTCCTCTTTTTGTTACGTTCTCCCTCTCGCACCGGAATAAGTTTCTCCACTCCACCTGTATTTTCAGGCCTTGACTTTTCCTACTTTTAAATCCCCTCCTCCTATCCAAACAGATATAATAATGAGTATTATCTCATTTGTATCTTGAATTTACTCAAACTCAAGTACTGATTCTCTCAGGGAGCCCCTTGTGCCCAGAGAGACCCCACCCGCCCTGACCCCCTCACCTCCTCACTTCTTTGCTTCCTTTGGCAGAAAGGACAAGGGGCCCAGAAAGTCACCCACCCACACCCCCCCGACCTCCCCCACCCCCCTGCCAACTTCAACACTCACAGCCTGGCTGTCACTAGGAGCCTGGAGACCACAGCGCTAATCCCACTGTACCCTTTGCCTTTTGTTTAATCCCCGAGCAGCTCCAGACTCCCAGGTCACATTTTACACCCTGCATTCTCATAATCCCTTTACTGTCCTCTCTTCCTGCACCTCCTTATCTCCTCAAAACCCTTCCACGATGCTCTCTGGAGCGTACGGTCCATTCATCAGCAAAATCCACTCAATGGCAGCCTATCTCTAAACACAGGTCTGCGGTAACGCAACAAAAATCACTGTGCTATTTAAAACCACCCTATAGGGCTTCCCTGGCAGTGCAGTAGTTGGGAGTCCACCTGCCAATGCAGGGGACACGGGTTCCAGCCCTGGTCCGGGAAGATCCCACGTGTCGCGGAGCAAATGAGCCCATGCATCACAACTACTGAGCCTGCGCTCTAGAGCCCGTGAGCCACAACTACTGAGCCCACGTGCCACAACTACTGAAGCCCACGTGCCACAACTACTGAGTCCACGTGCCACAACTACTGAAGCCCACGTGCCTAGAGTCCATGCTCCACAACAGGAAGAGGCCACCACAGTGAGAAGCCTGCACACCACAACGAAGACCCAACGCAGCCAAAAATAAATAAAAAACAAACAAACAAACCCAAAACACTGCCCTATAAAAACCACAGAGCTTATGGGGAAAACAGCATGGGGGCAAAACATTCAAGAACTTTGTCAGTGACATATTAGAAAAACACAGGAATCGAATAAAAACAGTAGCACAACCTGACACCTGTGAAATAGTGAAGAAAGTCATATACGTTCCAATGAACGTGGCATTTTACCTTGAACAAGACTTCCAGGTGCCTGTGGAAGTGGATGTCGACGGGCTGCAGCTTGTGGGTGGTCGTGAGGCAGTGGGAGAAGGGCCCGCTGAAACCAGAGGGAATTTGTAACACCTAATGTGAGGGCGGATCCTAACGCATGTGGGAAACCGAGGCCCTGGTTGAGGCTGGAGAGTGTGCATTTCATGTCTGCCTAGGGTGCTCCAGTCACCCTGGAGAGCTCTTCTGAGTTTCACTTAGTATTGCTCACAGATGAAATTGCATCTAAGCAAATGCACAATTCACCTTAGACTCAAATGGTTCCCTGACATGTCAACTGTGCTGCACAAATTCCCATTTGAGAAAAAGTGTTACAGGAGAACTGACTCTAGTCCATTCCTGCTCAGAACCCCAAAGCCACCTTTCCCCTGAGGACGCTGTGTCCTCTCCAGCTCTTCCAAGTGGTGGCCACTGGGACTCAACCTCTCACTCTTGACCCACTGGACGTACAGATGGGCTAAGTGTCCTCTTTGCTCCTCGTGGCTGCACCTGGACCATTCTCTCCCCTCTCATTTGCCTTGAACACCTCTTCTCTATTGATTTTTTCAGGCATCTTACCTCTGTCACTTCCATTATGGTAACTCTAGGACCTTCTCATTATCAGTTATTGATTACCATGTATTAGTACTAATACATGTAATGACCATGTATTAGTCAGGGTTATCCAGAGAAACAGAACCAATAAGACATAGATAGATAGATAGATAGATAGATAGATAGATAGATAGATAGATAGATAGATAGATAGATAGAGGTAGGTAGATAGATTGATAGATAGATAAAGATACGTACGTATATAGATAGATTTTCTTATGAGGAAATGGCTCATGTGATCATGGAAGATGGTAAGTCCCACAGTCGGCTATCTGCAAGCTGGAGTCTCAGGAAAGCTGGTGTTACAGGTCAGTCCAAGTCCAAAGACCTGAGAACCAGAAGAGCTGAAGATGTAGTTCCCCGTCCGAGGGAGGAGAAGACCCTCCTCCCTCAGCTTAAGCAGTCAGGCAGAGGGATGGTGATTCCAACCTTCCTCTGCCTCTTGCTCTGTTTAGGCCCTCAGTGGATTTGCTGATGCTCACCTGCGCTGGTCACCTGCATCGGGGAGGGCAATCTGCTTCACTGCGTCCAATGACTCAAATGCTAATCTCATACAGAAACACCCTCATGCACACCCCCCCCCAAAATGTGTAGACATCACTTTAATATCACTTCAAAATATGATTAGAAAGTAGCCAGGTAAGCTTCTTCTGTTAATACAGTTATGCATCCAATATAACACATGTGGTGGTGTGAGCATTTTCTAAACATCCTCATTATGCAAGTATTCTTTTTTTTTTTTTGTGGTTCGCGGGCCTCTCACTGTTGCGGCCTCTCCCGTTGCGGAGCACAGGCTCCGGACGCGCAGGCTCAGCGGCCATGGCTCACGGGCCCAGCCGCTCCGCGGCATGTGGGATCTTCCCGGACCAGGGCACGAACCCGTGTCCCCTGCATCGGCAGGCGGACTCTCAACCACTGCGCCACCAGGGAAGCCCGCAAGTATTCTTTTTTAATTTTTTTATTGCAGTATAGTTGATTTGCAATGTTGTCTTAGTTTCAGGTGTACAGCAAAGTGAATCAGTTATACATACACATATATATATCCACTCTTTTTTTAGATTCTTTTCCCATAAAGGCCATTACAAAGTACTGAGTAGAGTTCCCTGTGCTATACAGTAGGTTCTTATAGTTATCTATTTTATATATATAGCTGTGTGTATGTCAATCCCAATCTCCCAATTTATCCCTCCCCCCACCTTATTCCCTGGTAACTGTAAGTTTGTTTTCTAGCTGGTTTTAAGTCAGAACAAAACATGAAATGCAAATATCAGACTTTATAAATTTGTAAACAATATAGTATGAAAAAAGAACTGAAGAAACACTCATCCTCAGACTTGTGGTAGAGATACAGGGGTAGCCGAGAGGTGAGTGAAGCTAGGATTACATTGGCTGGTCTAGTGGAGCAGAATTTAGAGGCTCTCCAGATACAGAACTAGCTGTCCCTGCCTGCCTCAGCAATAATGCTGAGTAAACAGCACCTTGGGGAAGATGAAAATGGGGCTGGAAGGCAGAGAGCAGTCTGTTAATAGACTCTTCAGTTCTGATCTCATTCTCAAAACAAATGGCACCAGAAATAAACTGAAAGTAAGTAAAGCAGCAATGCAATCCTGACCCTGCTCACTTACTGCTGAGAAAAGAAATCAACCTCTAACCCTAAAGGGTAAGGCTTTTCTGGAAAAAAATTATTCTCTACTTCAATCTCTAATGCTCTTTTTTTTTTTTCTGGTATGCGGGCCTCTTACTGCTGTGGCCTCTCCCGTCGTGGAGCACAGGCTCCGGATGCGCAGGCTCAGCGGCCATGGCTCATGTGCCCAGCCGCTCCGCGGCATGTGGGATCTTCCCGGACCGGGGCACGAACCCGTGTCCCCTGCATCGGCAGGCGGAGTCTCAACCACTGCGCCACCAGGGGAGCCCCCTCTAATGCTCTTTTGTCACAGAATGATATGCAATTGAAAGTTACAGATATGAAGGGGAGCTGGAAAATGTGACTTTAAATCAACAGAAATAAAATGATCACTAGAAGCAGATCCCCAGATGCCCCGGATGTTAGAATTAGAGACAAGGGTTTTAAGAGAACAATCACGAATATGCTAACGAACTTTAAAGGAGTGGTGCACAAATGAGAGGAAATTTCCATTATAAGATGAAAAGCCTTAAAAAGGAGTCAGATAGAAATCCTATAACAAAAAACATAATATCTAAAATGAAAAATTCACTGGGAAGGCTTAATAACAAACAAACTTGACACAGCAAGAAAAAGAATAAATGTTCTTGAACAGGTCAATGGAAATTATCTAATCTAAAGCACAATGGGGAAAAAAAGTGAAAACACGAACAGATCTTCAGAGAATTATGGAATGACATGTAATTTGAGACCCAGGAAGAGAACAGAGAAAATTACAAGGCAGAGCTACATGCGAAGAGATAATAGCAGAGAGTTTTTCAAAAGTGAAGGAAGACATCAACCTATAGATTCAAGAATCTCAGGTCCCCAAACAAAAATTGTTCGACAAAGAAAGAACATTACACCTACGCATGTAATAGCCAAACTGCTGAAAAGCATAATAGAGAGAAAACCAAACGTAGAGAGAAAACTTTAATAATATCCAGATTAAAAGGATACTTTATATTTCAGAAAACAACTTCTATTCAAAAACAATGAAAACTAGAACAAAGGAATGCCATTTTAACATGCCAAAAGAAAAACCGTCAACTTAGACTGTTATACTCAGTGAAAAGGTCCTTCAACACCGTAGCCAAAATGAGCAAATTTTCAAGCAAACAAAGTCTGAGAGAATTCATCACCTGCACTATAAGAAATACAAAAGAAGTCCTCTGGGTTGAAGAGAAATGATCCTGAATAAAAGCCTAGACGGAATGAAGAGCATCAGAAAAGGTAAATATGTAAGTAAAGATGTAAAATTCTTTTTAATGCTTCAAAATTTTTTCTTTAACGTCTTTAAAACAACCGTAACTATAAGGTAGTGTGGGATTTTTAACCTGTGCAAAATCAAATATATGACAATAATTCCATAAAAGTCACAAAGGGGAGTAAGTTAAATTATAGTTTGCAAAGGTTTCTTACATTGTCTAGTAAGTGGTATTCCAGATGGATTTTGATATGTTCAGTTTGCAAAGCTTGCATATTATAACCTCTGTGTAATCCCTAAAATTATTCAAAGAGGTATCGCTAAAAGCCAATAGAAGAGATAAAATGTAATACTAGAAACTACTTGATTAATCTAAAAGAAGAGAGGGGAAAAAAGGAACAAAGGGCAAGTGGGATAAATAGAAAACAAGTAAGAAGATGGCGCTAACTACATCAGTAGTTAAACATAAATGGACTAAATGTTCTAATTAAAGTAAGAAATAGTTAAACTAGATAAATAACAGAGTCCAGTCATTGCTGACTACAAAAGATACAATTTAAACATAAGATAGGTCCATAGTAAAAGGATGGGAAAAAATCCCTTGCATACACCAGTCATAAGAAAGCTATTGTGCCTATATTAATATCAGAAAAAGTTAACTTCAAGACACAGATCAAGAGGATATTTCATAATGATAAATAGGTTGATTCATCAGAAAGACAAAACAATCCTAAGTCTGCATGTACATAATAACATGGTGAAAAATGATAGAAGTAACAGAAGAAACGCAAACATTTATAAACATAGTTGAGTATTTTAACACACGTCCTAGTAATTGATAGAATAAACAGATGAAAAAACAAGCAAGGATGTAGAAGGTCTGAACAACGCTATTAACTAACTCAAGCTAGTCAACAGAATACTGCATCCAAAAACTGGAGAATATGCATTCTTTGCAAGTGCACGAGAACAGTTAACAAAATAGATCATATGCTTTTTCAAAGGACTTTCCTGATAAGTTTCAAAAGACTGAAGTTATAAGACTATGTTCTCTGATTCCAATAAATTAAACCAGAACTTAATAATAATAATAATAATAAAGTAACTAGAAAATCCCCTGAATATTTTTAAATGGTGCAGCATACTTTTTAATAAGCCATGGATCAAAGAACAAATCACAGTGGAAATTAGAAAATGTTTCAGCCTAGATAATAATAAAAATATGACATATCAAAATCCATAGGATGGAACAAAATTAGTGCTTGGAAAAAAGTTATGTAACTTAAATGCATGTATTAGAAATGAAATATTCAAAGTCAATGATCTAGGAAGCTTCCACCTGAAGAAGCTAGAAACAGAACAGGAAAATAAAACCAAAAACACTGTAGGAGGAAATAGTAGATAAAAGAAGAAACTCCTGAAATAGAAAAAAAAAATGATAGAGAAAATCAATGAAGCAAAAGTTGGCCCTTTGAAAGATTAGTAAAATTTATAAACCCTAGAAAGAAAAATATCAGGAATGAACACAAGGACATCACTCTGGATCTCTGACATAAAAGGAATACTAAAAGGACATTATGAAAAACTTTTTCTCTATAAATTTGAGAAATTCCCTAGAAATGAACAAATTCCTTCAAAAATACAACTTTGTAAAAGTAGCACAAGAAGAAATAGAAATTAAAGAGTAATGTATCTGTTAAAGAAAATGAATGCCTAATTAAAAAACCTTCCTGGAAAGAAAATACCAGGCCCAGAATTCACTGGTGAATGCTACTGAACTTTTAGGAAGAAGTAATTACAATAATACAGAATTTCTTTCAGTTTACAAGGAAGAAAGAACATTTCCCAATTCATATTATATACTCACTATAACACTGATACCAAAACCTAAAAGTGACATTACAAGAAAACTACAGACTAATATTCCTTGTAAATGTAAACACAAAAATCCTTAATAAAATATAAGCAAATCAAATTTAGCAATATATAAAAACGATAGCACTACAATAACAAGTGAGGTTTATTCCATGATTCAAAATTGGCTTAACATTCAAAAAGCAAATAAATGTGTAATTCACTACATTAACAGATTTATGGAGCAAAAATATGCAATTAATTCAGTAGATAAAGAAAAAGGCCTTGATAAAAGTCAATACTGGATCATAGATAAAAATAGCAAGGTCATAGATAAAAACCAACAGCAACCCCGTAACAGAAGGAAATTTTTTCAATTTGATAAAAACGTGTCTTATAAAAAACTCGTAGCTATTACTGTTATTTTTTAATTTTTTTTAGTATCTTTATTGGAGTATAATTGCTTTACAATGTTGTGTTAGTTTCCGCTTTACAACAAAGTGAATCAGCTATATGCATACATATATCCCCATATCCCCTCCCTCTTGCGTCTCCCTCCCATCCTCCCTATCCCACCCCTCTAGGTGGTCACAAAGCACCGAGCTGATCTCCCTGTGCTATGTGCCTGCTTCCCATTAGCTATCTATTTTACATTTGGTAGTGTATATATGTCCACGCCACTCTCTCACTTCGTCCCAGCTTACCCTTCCCCCACCCCATGCCCTCAGGTCCATTCTCTACCTCTGCATCTTTATTCCTCTCGTGCCCCTAGGTTCTTCAGAACCTTTTTTTTTTTTAGATTCCATATATATGTGTTAGCATACGGTATTTGTTTTTCTCTTTCTGATTTACTTCACTCTGTATGACAGACTAGGTCCATCCACCTCTCTACAAATACTCAATTTCGTTTCTTTTTAAGGCTGAGTAATATTCCATTGTATATATGAGCCACATCTTCTTTATTCATTCATCTGTCGATGGACACCTAGGTTGCTTCCATGTCCTGGCTATTGTAAATACAGCTGCAATGAACATTGTGGTACATAACACTTTTTGAATTATGGTTTTCTCAGGGTATATGCCCAGTAGTGGGATTGCTGGGTCGTATGGTAGTTCTATTTTTAGTTTTTTAAGGAATCTCCACACTATTTTCCATAGTGGTTGTATCCATTTACATTCCCACCAACAGTGCAAGAGGGTTCCCTTTTCTCCACACCCTCTCCAGCATTAACTGTTTGTGGATTTTTTGATGATGGTCATTCTGATTGGTGTGAGGTGATACCTCATTGTAGTTTTGATTTGCATTTCTCTAATGGTTAGTGATGTTGAGCAACGTTTCATGTGTTTGTTGGCAATCTGTATATCTTCTTTGGAGAAATGTCTATTTAGGTCGCCTGCCCATTTTTGGACTGGGTTTTTTGTTTTTTTGATATTGAGCTGCATAAGCTGCTTGTATATTTTGGAGATTAATCCTTTGTCAGTTGCTTCATTTGCAAATATTTTCTCCCATTCTGAGGGTTGCCTTTTCATCTTATTTATGGTTTCCTTTGCTGTGCAAAAACTTTTAAGTTTCATTAGGTCCCATTTGTTTATTTTTGTTTTTATTTCCATTCTTCTAGGAGGTAGGTCAAAAAGGATCTTGCTGTGATTTATGTCATAGAGTGTTCTGCCTATGTTTTCCTCTAAGAGTTTTAGAGTGTCTGGCCTTACATTTAGGTCTTTCATCCATTTGGAGTTTATTTTTGTGTATGATGTTAGGGAGTGTTCTAATTTCATTCTTCTACATGTAGCTGTCCAGTTTTCCCAGCACTACTTATTGAAGAGGCTGTCTTTTCTCCATTGTATATTTTTGCCTCCTTTATCAAAAATAAGGTGACCATATGTGCATGAGTTTCTCTCTGGGCTTTCTATCCTGTTCTGTTGATCTGTATTTCTGTTTTTGTGCCAGTACCATACTGTCTTGATTACTGTAGCTTTGTAGTATAGTCTGAAGTCCAGGAGCCTGATTCCTCCAGCTCCATTTTTCATTCTCAAGATTGTTTTGGCTACTTGGAGTCTTTTATGTTTCCAAACAAATTGTGAAATTTTTTTCTCTAGTTCTGCAAAGAAATGCCATTGGTAGTTTGATAGGGATTGTATTGAATCAGTAGATTGCTTTGGGTTGTATAGTCATTTTCACAGTGTTGATTCATCCAATCCAAGAACATGCTATATCTCTCCATCTGTTTGTATCATCTTTAATTTCTTTCATCAGTGTCTTATAGTTTTCTGCATACAGGTCTTTTGTCTCCTTTGGTACGTTTATTCCTAGGTATTCTATTCTTTTTGTTGCAGTGGTAAATGGGAGTGTTTCCTTAATTTCTCTTTCAGATTTTTCATCATTAGTGTATAGGAATGCAAGAGATTTCGGTGCATTAATTTTGTATCCTGCTACCTTACCAAATTCATTGATTAGCTCTAGTAGTTTTCTGGTAGTATCTTTAAAATTCTCTATGTATAGCACCATGTCATCTGCAAACAGTGACAGTTTTACTCCCTCTTTTCCAATTTGGATTCTTTTTATTTCTTTCTCTTCTCTGACTGCTGTGTCTAAAACTTCCAAAGCTATGTTGAATAATAGTGGTGAGAGTGGACAACCTTGTCTTGTTCCTGATCTTAGTGGAAATGGTTTCAGTTTTTCACCATTGGGTACGATGTTGACTGTGGGTTTGTCATATATGCCTATGTTGAGGTAAGTTCACCTCTATGCCTACTTTCTGGAGGGCTTTTATTATAAATGAGTGTTGAATTTTGTCAAAGGCTTTTTCTGCATCTATTGAGATGATCATATGGTTTTTCTCCTTCAATTTGTTAATATGGCTTATCACATTGACTGATTGGCATATATTGAAGAATCCTTGCATTCCTGGGATAAACCCCACTTGATCATGCTGTATGATCCTTTTAATGTCCTGCTGGATTCTGTTTGCTAGTATTTTGTTGAGTATTTTTGCATCTATGTTCATCAGAGATATTGACCTGTAGTTTTCTTTCTTTGTGACATCTTAGTCTGGTTTTGGTATATCAGGGTGATGGTGGCCTCGCAGAATGAGTTTCAGAGTGTTCCTCCCTCTGCTATATTTTGGAAGAGTTTGAGAAGGATAGGTGTTAGCTCTTCTCTAAATGTTTGATAGAATTTGCCTGTGAAGCCATCTGGTCCTGGGCTTTTGTTTGCTGGAAGATTGTTAATCACAGTCTCAATTTGGGTGCTTGTGAATGGTCTGTTTATATTTTCTATTTCTTCCTGGTTCATTCTCAGAAGGTTGTGCTTTTCTAAGAATGTGTCCATTTCTTCCAGGTTGTCCATTTTATTGGCATATTGTTGCTTATAGTAATCTCTCATGATCCTTTGTATTTCAGCAGTGTCAGTTGTTACTTCTCCTTTTTCACTTCTAATTCTATTGATTTGAGTGTTCTCCCTTTTTTTCTTGATGAGTCTGGCTAATGGTTTATCAATTTGGTTTATCTTCTCAAAGAATCAGCTTTTAGTTTTATTGATCTTTGCTACTGTTTCATTTCTTTTTTGTTTATTTCTGATCTGATCTTTATGATTTCTTTCCTTCTGCTAACTTTGGGGGGTTTTTGCTCTTCTTTCTCTAATTGCTTTAGGTGTGAGGTTAGGTTGTTTATTTGAGATGTTTCTTGTTTCTTGAGGTAGGATTGTATTGCTATAAACGTCACTCTTAAAACTGCTTTTGCTACCTCTCATAGGTTTTGGGTCATCGTGTTTTCATTATCATTTGTTTCTAGGTATTTTTTGATTTCCTCTTTGATTTCTTCAGTGATCTCTTGGTTATTTAGTCGTGTACTGTTTAGCCTCCATGTGTTTGTATTTTTTACCAATTTTTTCCTGCAATTGATATCTAGTCTCATAGCATTGTGGTCGAACAAGATACTTGCTATGATTTCAATATTCTTAAATTTATCAAGGCTTGATTTGTGACCCAGGATATGATCTATCCTGGAGAATGTTCCATGAGCACTTGAGAAGAAACTGTAATCTGCTGTTTTTGGATGGAATGTCCTAAAACTATCAATTAAGTCCATCTTGTTTAATGTATCATTTAAAGCTTGTGTTTCCTTATTTATTTTCATTTTGGATGATCTGTCCATTGGTGAAAGTGGGGTGTTAAAGTCCCCTACTATGATTGTGTTACTGTCGATTTCCCCTTTTATGGCTGTTAGCATTTGCCTTATGTATTGAGGTGCTCCTTTGTTGGGTGCATAAATATTTATAATTGTTATATCTTCTTCTTGCATTGATCCCTTGATCATTATGTAATGTCCTTCTTTGTCTCTTATGATCGTCGTTATTCTAAAATCTATTTTGTCCGATATGAGAATTGCTACTCCAGCTTTCTTTTGATTTCCATTTGCTTGGAATATCTTTTTCCATCCCCTCACTTTCAGTGAGGGACTTTCAGTCCCACTTTCAGTCTGTATGTGTCCCTACGTCTGAAGTGGGTCTCTTGTAGACAGCATATATATGGGACTTGCTTTGGGATCCATTCAGCCAGTCTATGTCTTTTGGTGGGAGCATTAGTCCATTTACATTTAAGGTAATTATCGATATGTATGTTCCTATTACCAGTTTCTTCATTGTTTTGAGTTTGTTATTGTAGGTGTTTTCCTTCTCTTGTGTTTCCTGCCTAGAGAAGTTCCTTTAGCATTTGTTGTAAAGCTGGTTTGGTGGTACTGAATTCTCTTAGCTTTTGGTTGTCTGTAAAGGTTTTAATTTCTCCATCGAATCTGAATGAGATCCTTGCTGGGTAGAGTAATCTTGGTTGTAGGTTTTTCCCTTTCATCACTCTAAATATGTTCTGCCACTCCCTTCTGGCTTGCAGAGTTTCTGCTGAAAGATCAGCTATTAACCTAATGGGGATTCCCTTGTGTGTTATTTGTTGTTTTTCCCTTGCTGCTTTTAATATTTTTTCTTTGTATTTAATTTTTGGTAGTTTGATTAATATGTGTCTTGGCATGTTTCTCCTTGGATTTATCCTGTATGGGACTGTCTGCACTCTCTCCACTTTTAGCCAGTTTTGTTTTCCACTTCTCTACAGACAACACATCCTCTTACTGCCTATTCTGGGGCTGGCTGTTCCCACTACCATGCCCTGGGCGAACTCCTGAACTTCAGAGAACATGTTTACTGGGCCCTCTCCTGTCCTTTAGTCTCAATGTCCCTTGACATCCCCCTCCACCCCGGCATGTGGAAAGCAAGTCAAAGCCTCTTAGCACAAGTTTCACTGTGCAGAACATTCAGTGCAGGGAATGGAAGAAGTGCTGGGTAGAGCACGGAATCACGAAAATAAAGTGTCAGGAACCTCAGCCCTTGGGTGATGACGCAGGGCAAATGTTGGGGGAACTCAGCACTTTGCCCTGCACAATGGCATGGATGATGATTTGGATGGAAAATGGAGCTTCGATTGACAGAAAATAGTGATTCTGATTCCCGGTGCGAGAGAACTCAGAAAATGAAAAGAAGAAAACAAGTGTTTGAAAATGGCTCTTTGCGCAAATAATACTAATTAAGTCATTCATGTGAACGCATTGCCATTTTCCCTAATTGCCATTTCCACCATGCTGCCTATTAACAACAATCTAGACCACCACATATGTCAGATGGACTCAGTTTAACTGGACAGTGTATACCATCATCACAGTTTATAGCTCATGTGGCCTAACCTACCCTATCCGCCCATAAGTTTATGGACTTTAATGGAACATTCGCCTCATGAATTTTGTTTACCCCTACAAATGTTGAATTCTAGGAAGCTTTGCACTTTCCACGGTTGGGAACTTAATCTTTGTTCTCTGCTTCTGTTTATGTCTCTCTCCATGGTCATCCATTGCAAATGCTGCTGCCCTGTTGCCCTTCCATCTGTTGGAACTCAGGCTAACTTCGAAAGACAAAATGGAAACGTCCAGTGTCTCAACAAGAAATTGTTTGGCGTTGTCTCATGGTACTTAATTAAGAAGGCACAAAAGAAGGAGCTCTGCCCTCTGCAATGCTTACGTTATTATCCACCAACTAAAGAGACCGTAAACCATCACTCACTGAGCCATACATCTGAGAGTCACAGGTTCCAAGTTTCCTAAAAGCCCAATTTTCAATATTCTGTCTTTCAACTTTTGGTTCAGAAAATATGGTTTCTGCACTCAGGGCCCACGACTGTCCAGCTGCACATTACCTGAGTTATGCTACCCGAGACTGCAGTGAAGTGTTTCTGATGGCAATGGGGCCAGGTGCTCTGTAGTCCTCTTCACTGTTAAGCATCCCTCAGAGAGAAGAAACGGTGGCAGTGGACAGACCACTCTGTCTGCACAGACCAAACCTCCTCGTGCAGATCTGGCTACACTGATGTCATTGCTGTTTCAGAATGCTTGCTCTTTCAAAACAAGGAAATGAGTTGGGAAGCTATGGTCCACTGTGACAACAACAGGAAGCAATTTTAAATGATGATTGTGTTAGATCCGGATCGTAACTGTGACAAATTACCACACACTGAATGGCTTAAAAACAACTTATGTTTATTATCTTCAATTCTGAAGTCAGACATCCAAAATGGATTGGAAGAAGGCTCTAGAAGAGAATCTGTTTCTTTGGCTTTTCCGTCTTTTAGAGGTAGCCCACATTCCTTGTTCTTGGTCCCCTGGCTCACTCTGATCTCTGCTTCCAAGGTCATATCTCCTCAGATTCTCCCACCTCCTTCTTTCCCTTAAAGGACTATGGTAATTATATCAGACCCA
The DNA here is from genome assembly GCF_964374135.1 of Grampus griseus. Lineage (NCBI taxonomy): Eukaryota > Metazoa > Chordata > Mammalia > Artiodactyla > Delphinidae > Grampus > Grampus griseus. The sequence goes on from NC_139018.1 coordinate 172,189,634, forward strand.
CCTGGATAATCCAGGATATTCCAGGACAATCTCCCTATCTCAAGATGCCCAACCTAACCACATTTGCAAAGTCCCTTTTGCCACATAAGGCGACACGTTCACAGGGTCCAGGATTGGGATATGGACATAGTAGAGGAGAAGGTGGCGATTATTCTGCCAACTTCAATCATCGGGAAATTTATGCCAAAACAAGGAAAAGCATTCCTAATACAACATTAATTGAAGCAACTGAAATTATATGGCATATAAAAATGTACACATGGAGTAGACAATCAGGGTTAAATGTGAAAAAATTTTGTAAAAATAGCAGGATAATACTAGATGCTTTCACCATTCCACCTCTAGCCAATCATTTTCTTTAACGGTATGTTCTAGGCGGGGGAGGAGGGAAGATTTGAGATTCATAGGAACACACAAAGAAAGACAGTAATTAAAACGGAAAAATAGGAAATACGTTTCCTTTATCTCAACAAATAAGTAGAACATGTTCCTTCCTAATTTTTAATGAATGAGACAGAAATAAATGAATGAAAGCAAAACCAAGGTTAGCTTGGTCAGATGGAAGAGTACCACTTCACTTCCATGATTCAGTCAAGTAGACAAAGGTAGTACAGTTATTCATAATAGTAAAAGAGAAGGCAAACATGATATATGAATCGAGAACCCTAACAGCACCATTTCTTTAGAAATTCTGTGTTTATAATCTGAATGTAATTGTTATCAATTTTTATAACAGCTTTCTTGACATATTTTATGTATCATAAAATTCACACTTTTCAAGTAAATATCAAATGCATGGTTTTTAGTATATTCACGAAGTTGTGCAAGCATCACCAGTATGTAATTTTAGAACATTTCCATCACCCCAAAAAGAAACTCCATACCCGTTAGCAGGCTTTCCCCATTTCCCACCTCTCCAGCCCCTGGCCACCACTAATCTACTTTCTGTCTATGAAGTTACCTACTCTGGATATTGCACTTAAATGAAATCATACAATATGTGGTCTTTCGTGACTGGTTTCTATTACTTAGCGTAACGCTTTCAAGGTTCGTCCACATTACAACGTGAATCAGTATTTCATTCCTTTTTATGTCCCATGAATACTCCATTGAATGGATACAGCTCATTTTATTTATCCATTCATCAGCTGACAGACATTTAGGGTGTTCTACTTCTTGCTATGAGGCATGATACTGCTGTGAACATTTGTGTACAAATGTTTGTGTAGAAACCGTTTTCATTTCTCTCGGGTGTATACCTAGGAGTGGAATTGCTGGGTCACATGGCAACTTTATATTTAACATGTTGAGGAACTGCCAAGCTGTTTTCCAAAGTGGCTGCACCATTTTACAACCCCGCCAGCAATGTGTGAGGAGTTCGATTTCCAGATATTTTCATTAATACTTGTTATTGTCTGTTTTTAAAATTATAGCAATCCTGGTGGGTTTGAACTGGTTTCTCATTATGGTTTTCATCTTCATTTCCCTTATCATAATGATGCTGAAACTTCTCTTCATGTGACCATTAATGATTTGCATACCCTCTTCAGAGAAATATCTATTCAAATTCTCTGCCTATTTGTTAATTGAGTTATTTATCTTTTTATTGTTGAGCTGTAAGAATTCTTTATATATTCTGGACACACGTCCCTTATCAGATATATGATTTGCAATATTTTTGCCATTCTGTGGATATGCTGTTCATTTTTCAAAACCAAATACATTTTATGCAAGCTTATTCAAGATTATAACAATGCCAGGAAAATTGACTGTGCATGTTATTCCTTTCACATTTTTATTTTCTCTCCATTTCTTTTTTTCCCTTTAAACTTCAATATTACCATTCTAAAATTATTTAATATGTGATTGTCAAAGACAAATCTTACCTTGACATTCAACACAGAGTGGAACTCCTCTCTATAAAACACTTGTTCTTTTTATCCTACACTGCAGTTTTCATTTCTTTGTACCTGTAACCACCCCAAAAATATATATATATATTTTTCTAATACACGCTCTCACCTCTTATCTCTTACTTATAAAATCGAAGATAATATCCCATCTTGTGGCTCTACATAGTCCCCATGGGTTGCTTCTTTCAAATTCAGAACAACTGAGCATGAACTTCCTGCTCTATCTGCTAAACGCTGCTTTTTTCTTTCCTGCTGTCAGTAGTTGCTGCTACGCTTTTTAAACACGAACATCTTTTTAGAAGCGATAATCCCTAATCGTGCAGGTGATCATCTCTGTCTACAGTGTCTCAAAATTTTAATTTTTTATTAAAAGGATCATCAACCAGAATAGCTGTCCTGGAATAAAATGATTCCAGGTCTTTCTTTCTTTTTCTTTTTTTTGGATCTGCCCATTATTCTTTACTCTATCTTCAGAAAGCTACTGACATACTTTCAAATCATGTCACTTATTTCTTTCAGCAGCTTTTTCTATGACAAGATAACTGTAATCAGACCTGAGATATTCATTCTGCTTTTAATACTTTTTCACTCTTTGGACCTTTCTTAAAACCTAGACTGTCAGCAGTTAAGGTCCTTTCTCAATACTCTCAGGAGGCATTTGGATAAAATGGTTCCCATAGAAAACTACATCCTCACTATGAAAGGGGAGTTATGTGCATCCTTTGGTGATCATGCAGCATAAGGTACTAATATTTGATAAGGCAAAGCAAGAGTCTTCTCTGTTGTAAAATTACTGTGCATAACTTAAATTTCTCAATTGTTAGTAGAAATTGTAAGGACATTTTTTTACCCTCAAAGCCTATATAGTAGATTCCATTACCATGTCTGTTCACTTAGCTCTTACTCATATAAAATTACCAGGAAGTTTCACTGCAGCTTGTGAATTTGGCCAGCTAAATTTTCAATGAGGTAACTAAGAGGATTACTGGGTATCCACATAATGAAACATTACATAAGAGACTACTAAAAGCAACTATATACCAATAAAATGGACAACCTAGAAGAAATGAACAAATTCTTAGAAAGGTACAATCTCCCCATCCTGAATCAGGAGGAAATAGAAAATATGAACAGACCAATTACAAGTACTGAAATTGAATCTGTGACTTAAAAACTCCCAACCAACAAAAGCCCAGGACCGATGGCTTCACAGGTGAATTCTACCAAACAGTTAGAGAAGATTTAACAATACCTGTCCTTCTGAAACTACTCCAAAAAACTTCAGAGAAAGGAACACTCCCAAATTCATCCTATGAGGCCACCGTCACATTGATACCAAAACCAGACAAAGATACCACAAAAAAAGAAAATTACGGGCCAATGCCACTGATGAACGTAGACACAAACACCCTCAACAAAATCCTAGCAAACCGAAAGCAACAGTACATTTAAAGGACCACACACCATGATCAAACGAGATCTATCCCAAGGATGCAAGGATTTTTCAACATCCGCAAATTAATCGGTGTGATACAACACATTAACAAACTGAAGAACAAAAACCATGTGATCATCTCAATGGATGCAGAAAAAGCTTTTGACAAAATTCAACATCCGTATATGATAAAAACTCTCCAGAAAGTGGGCATAGAGGGAACCTACCTCAACAAAATAAAGGCCATATATGACAAACCCACAGCTAACATCGTCCTCAATGGTGAAAAACTGAAGGCATTTCCTCTAAGATCAGGGAAAAGACAAGAATGTCCATTCTCGCCACTTTTATTCAACATAGTTTTGGAAGTCCTATCCGCATCAATCAGAGAAAAAAAAGAAATAAAAGGACTCTAAATTGGAAACGAAGTTAAACTGTCACTGTTTGCAGATGACATGATGCTATACATGGAAAATTCTAAAGACTCTACCAGAAAACTACTAGAGCCCAACAATGAATTCAGTAAAGTTGGAGAATACAAAATTAATACAGTAAGTCCCCTACCTACGAACCTTCAAGTTGCGAACTTTCAAAGATGCAAACCTGCGTTCGCATATCCAACCACGTAAGTTAGTTCACATGTCTGGTGTACACTGTCACGTGCGTGCATCCTCTACAAGTGGTTGTGCGTTTGTGTACTTTACTGTACAGTGCTGTATAGAGTAAAGGAGTACTGTATGTTTATTTCAAGCTCAGGATGTCTGGAAGCAAGTGTAAAAGCAGCGGTGATACAGCTAGTACTGCTGAGAAGCACCAAGCAATAACAATGGAAACAAAAGTGAAAATAATTGAGACAGTGGAGTGAGGTGAAAAGATGGTAGACATCGCTCATTCTTATAACACTGAACTCCTTGCTGTGGGGCACAAGAAACTCACTAATGAAGACCTGATTGAATTGGAGGCCCAGAGTAAGGACGAAGAGAGACAAGAGGAAGAAGTAACTGAAGAACCAAAGAGATTCACAACGCAGGAAATGCCAAGGGGATTTTTTTATTTGAGGAGACACCGTTAGTTTTTGAGGCACAGGACCTGAACACAGAATGGTACACGAAGGTTTCAGCAGCCACTCAGAATGCAATCCAGTGCTACCATCATCTATGATGAGCAAAAAAGAGCTACTACCCAGACATCACCGGATCATTTTTTTCAAGAGGGTAGGTAGAATCGAATCCAGCAAGGAACCAGAACCTGTGCCATTAACGTCAGGTGTGAGCAAAATTGCAGCTCGCCCTCCGTCTCCTATTGCTGACAATCCTTCAGCTCTACCATCTTCCATGTCCTCTCCCTCCTCCAGTCAGTAACTCTTCTTTCCTGTTCACTTGATGCCAGCCCCTGTATGCCAGCTGTTGTACTGGACTATTGTACTTTTCAAGGTACTGTACTGTAAGATTAAAAATGTTTTCTTTATATTTTGTGTTTGTTGTTTTTTATGTATTATTTGTGTGAAAAGTATTACAAACCTATTACAGTACAGTACCGTATAGCCGATTGTGTTAGTTGGGTACCTAGGCTAACTTTGTTGGACTTAGGAACAAATTGAACTTATGAACGAGTTCTCGGAACGGAACTCGTTCATATGTAGGGGACTTACTGTACATAGAAATTTGTTGCATTTCTATATACTAACAATAAAAAAAATCAGAAAGAGAAATTAAGGAAACAATCCCATTTACCATCACATCAAAGAGAATAAAATACCTAGGAATAAACCTACCTAAGGAGGCAAAAGACCTGTACTCTGAAAACTATAAGATGCTGATGAAAGAAATCAAAGATGACACAAATATATTGAAGGATATACTATATTCTTGGATTGGAAGAATCAGTATTGTCAGAATGACTATACTGCCCAAGGGAATCTACAAATTCAATGCAATCATTATCAAATTACCAATGGCACTTTCCACAGAACTAGAACAAATAATTTAAAAATCTGTATGGAAACACAAAAGACGCCTAATAGCAAAAGCAATCTTGAGAAAGAAAAACAGAGCTGGAGGAATCAAGCTCCCTGACTTCACACTATATTACAAAGCTACAGTCATCAAAACAGCATGTTACTACCACAGAAACAGACATACAGATCAATGGAACAGGATAGAAAGCCCAGAGATAAACCCATGTACTTATTTATGGTCAGTTAATCTACAACAAAGGAGGCAAGAATATACAATAGAGAAAAGATAATCTCTTCAATAAGTGGTGCTGGGAAAATGGTCAGCTACATGTAAAAGTATGAAAGGAGAACATTCTTTAACACCATATACAAAATTAAGCTCAAAATGGATTAAAGACCTAAATCTAAGAAGGGATACTACAAAACTCCTTAGAAGAAAACAGGCAGAACACTCTTTCACATAAATCACAGCAATATTTTTTTGGTTCTGGATCCTGGATTAATGGAAATAAAAACAAAAATAAACATATGGTACCTAATTAAGCTTAAAAGCTTTTGCACAGCAAAAGAAACCATAAGCAAAATGAAAAGACAACCTACAGAATGGGAGAAAATATTTGCAACTGACGCAACCAACAAGGGATTATTCTCCAAACTATACAAACAGCTCATACAACTCAATATTAAAAAAAAACAAACAACCCAATCAAAAAATGGGCAGAAGATCTAAATACACGTTTCTCCAAAGATATACAGATGGCCAAAACGGCACATAAAATGTTGCTCAACACGGCTAATTGCTAGAGAAATGCAAATCAAAACTACAATGAGGTATCACTTCACACCAGTCAGAATGGCCATAATGAAAATGTCTACAAATAATAAATGCTGGAGAGGGTGTGGAGAGAAAGGAACCCTCCTACACTGTTGGTGGAAATGTAAATTGGTGCAGCCATCATGGAGAACAGTATGAAGGTTCCTTAAAAAGCTAAAATTAGAGCTACCATATGATCCTGCAATCCCACTCCTGGGCATATATCGGAGAAAACCGTAATTTAAAAAGATACATGCAACCCAATGTTCACTGCAGCACTATTTACAATAACTGAGACATGGAAGCAACCTAAATGTCCATCTACAGAGGAATGGATAAAGATGTGGTATGTGTATATATATATATATATATATATATATATATATATATATATACACACAATGAAATATTACTCAGCCATTTATTCAGGTCCAAAATGGATGGACCTACAGATTATCATGCTAAGTGAAGTAAGCCAGACAAAGACAAATATCATATGATATTGCTTATATGTGGAATCTAAAAAAAATGATACAAATGAACTTATATACAAAACAGAAATAGACCCACAGACATAGAAAGCAAACTTATGGTTACCAAAGGGGAAAGGGGAGGGAGGGATAAATTAGGAGTTTGGGATTAACATATATACACTACTGTATATAAAATAGATAAACAACAAGGACCTACTGTATAGCACAGGGAACTATACTCAATATTTTGTAACAACGTTATGAGGAAAAAGGATCAGAAGAAATATATATGTATGTATAACTGAGTCATTTTCCTGTCCACCTGAAACTAACACAACATTGTAAATAACTATACTTAAATAAAAAATTTAAAAACATGTAAAATAAGACAAATCTTTTTTTCAAATAACATCTTTTCAACTGTTTGAAGAGAGCTGTAATATGACTTATGGGTCTTCCCTTCCTTTGTTCTTTTCACTGTTCTCAACTTGACTTATTGACTTTATTCTAGAATTACAGAATAAACCAGAGCAAATACTTCCCCTTTTCATTGAGGTGTGAATACATTCAGTAAAGAATGTTAAATGTTCAACTCAGTGAAGGGTTACATCTTTTTATGTTTACTTAATCATCACCCAGATAAAGATACAAAAACATTTCCAGCACATGAGATGCTCTTTTATTCCCTTCCCAATAAACAAGCACTCCCGGCAGCTATTCCCTCTAGCTTAGCACAGAGTGAGTAGACAAAAATACCCAGTTCCTAGTTTCTCCTTGATATGGTCTAAACCACATATTTAACCTCCTGAAATACCAGCTGCTGCTTCAAGCTCCGGCTTCCAATTAGCCTGATTGGGGAGCTAAAGGGGCAGGCAATTAGAAGTCCCCCAAGGGCCTGAATGGGTATGTGGGCATTTCTCATGCCTTTGGGACACTGATGAGTCTTGGTACATCCTATTCTCCCGGGAGCCATTAAAAATAAAGACAGCAGGGCTTCCTTGGTGGCGCAGTGGTTGAGAGTCCGCCTGCCGATGCAGGGGACGCGGTTCGTGCCCCGGTCTGGGAAGATCCCACATGCTGCAGAGCGGCTGGGCCCGTGAGCCATGGCCGCTGAGCCTGCGCGTCTGGAGCCTGTGCTCCGCAACGGGAGAGGCCACAGCAGTGAGAGGCCCGCGTACCGCAAAAAAATAAATAAAGACAGCAGCTTGGACAAATACAAAGGTGTAGGATGTAACCAGGAGGTTGGGCTGGGCTGATTGGAGAAGTTCAACACCTACATGAGGGCAGACTACCAAGACTGCGAGGGCAGACGGTTTTGTTTAATGTGAAGAAACCAACACAGAGAGAAAAGGAAAGTGAAGAAACAGGAGAATATGTTCCCAACAGAAGAATAAGTCTCCAGAAACGGATCTTAATGAAAGGGAGGTAAGTGACTGATCTCACAGAGCATTCAAAATACCAGTCATGATGTTGCTACTGAAGTCGGGAGAGCAGAGCATGAACAAAGTGAGAATTTTAACAAAGAAACAGAAGATATTAAAAAGTACCAAACACAAATCAGAGCACTGAAGTACACAATAGCGGAACTGAAAAATTCAACAGAGAGATTCAACAGCAGAGTCTCGATCAAGTGGAAGACAGGATCACCATATCTGAAGGTATGTCAGTGGAAATCAACCAGAGGAGCAAAAAGAAAGGGAATGAAAAGGCATGAAGGTAGCTTAAGGGACTCATGGAACACCATAAACGTTATTCTCACTAGATTTTTCTTTCATTTTGTTTCATCCAAGCCTTCTGAAAGGTGGCACATTTTAAACTTAAGTCACAGCATTTCCACTTTCTATTGCAAAACTGCTACATGGCTTTTAAAGAGACTAAACCATATAATACATTAAATCTAAGTCTATTTATCAAAATGGTAAATGAGTAGGAATGCATTTAAAACACATCGTTAAGAGTTTTCTGGAAAAGCATTGGGCAATATTATTCCGTAGGAAGTAATGAACTAAAAATGAAAACAAACTTAATACTAATAATTTTAATTTGCATAATGCCTAATAAAAGTGCTTTCAAAATGCCTGAAGGAAGGTTTGTGAAGCACACTGAAATAGTAGAAACTACACTACTTGTTAAATTAAATGCTAGGGAATATGATTTTTATTCTGTTGGTCCACATGCCTTAATTTTTTTTTTTTTTTTTTTTTTTTTGCGGCACGTGGGCCTCTCACTGTCGTGGCCTCTCCCGTTGCGGTGCACAGGCTCCGGACGCACAGGCTCAGCAGCCATGGCTCACGGGCCTAGCCGCTCCGTGGCATGTGGGATCTTCCCGGACCGGGGCACGAACCCGTGTCCCCTGCATCGGCAGGCGGACTCTCAACCACTGCGCCACCAGGGAAGCCCTGCCTTAACCTTTAACTGCCTTCGTATCCTTAGATGTTCAAGAGGACTAATGTTAATGACCTATTACATTTGGTCATGATGAAGAAAAACTTAAGACTATGTACTCTAAATCACATGATGAATATAAATTACCATCTGATTAATAATGAATGATTCACAGCCAGGTTGCTATCCCTGTCCTGACATCTGAAGGTTCCAAAACTACCCTGAAGGAGCCATATGGTACCTTAGAAAGAATAGCAAAGTAACTCAAAAGTGTGAAGTTGCAAAACCCATTATTTTAAGAGCATGATTCTAATATAGCAGCACAAAATAAACCCTAACCTTTCCCCTTCTGTGACACAGCTGTCATCTTAGCTTTGACCGTGACTGTTAATTTAGTCGATGACCACTTCAATTCCAGCTGAGCAAAAGAAACTGTCGTTCATTAAAATCCATTTCTCAATTCAAACAACTACCAGCCATACAAGCTGTCCCTGCAGTTAAGGAAATGTAAAGTGATGCCCCGCAGAGAGGAAGGAAGTCAGGTCAGAAGCTAGGCCAACAGATCATTTTCTCCTTACAGCTTCCCAGAAAAGCTCTGGCAGGGGACATGACCAGACCATGAACCAGAATAAATAGGTGAAGGTTAGTTTGTATCATGCCTCTATATATTCACCACACAAAAGAATTCTTTTTCCCTGGACTGCACTAAATTCTGGATTCTGTCCAGATTCCATACACGTTCACTAATTCTGCTACAATCATGTTTTATATTATCAAGAAGTCTGGAGAGTCTTAAGATCACAACATTGGGTAGATCAAGTCTACACTGCTTTCCTTCTGAATTGCCTTAATTATAAATTTAAATAAGCCTCAGGCAGTTATAATTCTACTTCTCAATGCATTCTCATAAATGAACCATCAATTTCTTTGCACTTGAATTCTTTTTTTGCCTTTCAGCCTAAGAAAATATGAATTCTGCACACAATTATTGCAGTGTTTATTCAAACAGTCATTTATCCCATGTCTTCCTGAAAAACAAAATTATTGTATTCAACATCACCCTGCTACTTTCCTGATAGCATTTTTGCATGTCCTTAATCTGAATACCTTTCTAGGTTGTTTGCTTGATATGAGAACCTGAATCTAGTTCATTGCCATGAATGACTCATTTGGAAGACTTGTTTAAATCAGATATTAATAATAAATACAAAGTGAATGCTCTATCAAGTCTGACAATTCAGAAGCTGCTTGGAATCCACGAACTCAATAGAGAAACGTGGGCTAATTATTGCATGAACCCCAAACAATTTACCAGCTCACTAGTTCTAGCCCAACCACCACAATTTATCATCACCTTGTTTGTCCTTCCTCACCTCTCCCTCTTTCTGACACAGACATACCCACACACAGACACTTGTACCCATACTCAGCCATTATCTGAGAGATTTAAGTCAACCTAAAAACAAAATTATATGCAGAAAATTAAATGATTGATCTCTCCTTTCATCACACACATAGTCTCCCCATCTCTAGAATATCTTTCAACTACCTATCGTGCAGAGTTGACACAGAGATAAATACACAAACCAGGGCTTCCCTGGTGGCGCAGTGGTTGGGAGTCCGCCTGCTGATGCAGGGGACACGGGTTTGTGCCCCGGTCTGGGAGGATCCCACATGCCACGGAGCGGCTGGGCCCGTGAGCCATGGCCGCTGGGCCTGCGCGTCCGGAGCCTGTGCTCCGCAGAGGGAGAGGCCGCAGCGGTGAGAGGCCCGCGTACTGCAAAAAAAAAAAAAAACCACAAACCAATGGGATAAAACACAAAGTCTCAAATAGATCCCACTATACATGGATTTCTGTGGTTACGAATTTTAGAGTGAAACATCACAAAGGGAAATAGAGGGACTTTGCTGGTGGTGCAGTGGTTGAGAATCCACCTGCCAATGCAGGGGACACGGGTTCGATCCCTGGTCCGGGAAGATCCCACATGCCGCAGAACAACTAAGCCCATGTGCCACAACTACTGAGCCCATGCACCGCAACTACTGAAGTTTGTGAGCCTAGAGCCCGTGCTCCCCAACAAGAGAAGCCACCACAATAAGCATGCGCCCCACGATGAAGAGTAGCCACCACTCGCTGCAACTAGAGAAAGCCCGTGCGCAGCAATGAAGACCCAGCGCAGCCAAAACAAAAAACAGAACAAAAAACAAAGGGAAATAGAAACAGCTTGTGTAGACAAAAGCACTTGTGTCCACGGGGAGTGAGGTATGGGCAACCTACAATCACAAGACAGCAGAGAGGAAAAGAAACTGCAGCAAAACCAATAGACAAAGATAAATATCTCTACCAGATAAACAGCTCTTTCAAATTTATAAAGAAAACATCAAGCATTTTATAGATGCAAACAGTGAAAACAATGTTCATCTTAGAAGACAACGCTAAAATATTGGGTTGGCCAAAAAGTTTCTTCAGTTAGTGAAGCCATTGTTCAATAAAATTCTTGGTGAAAATGAAAACTGTCTCTTTTATTTTCACTCAAAACTGAACAAACTTTTTGGCCAACCCAATACCATTTTACACCTAGTAAGTTAGTTTCAGGAAACGTTTTACAAATGCTGGTGAGACTGGAATAAAAGGGTAAAATTAATAGCACTGAAGATTAGTATATACAGATGGCCAAAAAGCACATGAAAAGATGCTCAACATCACTAATTATTAGAGAAATGCACATCAAAACTACAATGAGGTATCACCTCACACTTGTCAGAATGGGCATCATCAAAAAATCTACAAACAATAAATGCTGGAGAGGGTGTGGAGAAAAGGGAACCCTCTTGCACTGTTGGTGGGAATGTAAATTGATACAGCCACTATGGAGAACAATATGGAGGTTCCTTAAAAAACTAAAAATAGAACTACCATACGACCCAGCAATCCCACTCCTGAGCATATACCTGCAGAAAACTGTAATTCAAAAAGATACATGCACCCCAATGTTCACTGCAGCACTATTTACAATAGCCATGACATGGAAGCAACCTAAATGTCCACTGACAGAGGAATGGGTAAAGAAGATGTGGTATATATATACAATGGAATATTACTCAGCAACAGAAAAGAACAAAATAATGCCATTTGCAGCAACATGGATGAACCTAGAGACTGTCATTCTGAGTGAAGTAAGTCAGACACAGAAATACAAATATCATATGATATCGCTTATGAATCTAAAAAAAAGGGGGTACAAATGAACTTATTTACAAAACAGAAGTAGAGTCACAGATGTAGAAAACAAACTTATGGTTACCAGGGGATAAGGGCAGGGGACGGATAAATTGGGAGATTGGCATTGACATATAGACACTACTATATATAAAATAGATAACTAATAAGAACCTTCTGTATAGCACAGGGAACTCTACACAATACTCTGTAATGGCTGATATAGGAAAAGAATCCAAAAAAAAGAGTGGATATATGTATACGTATAACAGATTCAGTTTGCTGTACACCTGAAACTAATACAACATTGTAAATCAACTATACTCCAATAAAATTTTTTTAAATTAGTATAAACATCTGAAAAAGCAACACAACAAAAAAATGCATCCAGAATTATTAAAATATTCATACTATTGAATCCAGTAATGTAACTGATTGATATTTATTCCAAGGAAATAATACAATAGAAGAAAAAACTATCTGCTGAAATGTGTTCACTTCAGAATTATTTATACAATAATGCAACTGCATAATTACAAGAAAACAATTTAAGTGATGAAAATATTATGTTAGAATTTGCTCACTGCAGCCTTATTTATAAAGGTGGAGGAAGAAGGCTTAGAATCAAATCAAATTAATATCCAAAAAGAAGAAATTACATAAATAATATCAGTTCCATGAAATACGATATAGCTGTTTTAAATAATTATAACTGCTATACATAAATCTGAAAATTACATAAGTAAAAAATTACAAATATTTTTCATAAAATAAGTAAAAAATTACAAATATTCTTTTTAAAATTACAAATATAAGTAAAAGATTGCAAATATATTAAAATATAGAGTGGAATTATGGGCTTTTTTCCCTTCAAATTTTCTTTGAATTAAAAAAAATTTTTTTTTTCTATTTTTTGTGCTCAATGGTTTTTAAAATTTATTTAAGGGGAACATTAATAGTTTTTGGTTACACAACAGCTATGTCTACTGAGCAGTATCCTGGGGTTTGAGATTCTAATAAAACTGTCTTAGGTATATTTCTTTCATGTTGTGAGGGAAATGCAAATTAAAACCACAGTGTGCATTGTATTCACCTACAATAAATGGTTATAATCAGAAACAAACAAATAAAAATGCTGGTAACAATGTAGAGAAATTGGATCCCTTGCACATTGCTTGTGGAAATGTAAAATGGTACAGACAATATGTACAGTAGTATGGCATTTCCTCAAAAAGATAAAAACATAATTACAGTTTGCTCAAGAACTCCATTCCTAGATATGTGCCACAAAGAACTGGAAACAGGTGTTCAAACAAAAACTCGTACACGAATATTCATAGCAGCATGGTTGACACTGGTCCAATGGTAGAAACAATTTGAATAGCCATCAGCGGGTGAATGGATAAGCAAAAGAGGGCAGATCTATACACTTCCCTATTACTCCACATACACAGAAATAGAGTAAAATGGTGCAGCAGCTATGGAAACCAGTATGGCAGTTTGTCAAAAACTTAAACATAAATTAACGTATGCTCGTCAATTCCACTTCAGGGGAATGAACCCCAAAGTTTTGAAAGTAGGGAGTGAAATAGATGTTTGTACACCCATATCCACAGCAGCATTTCTCACACCGGCCAAAAGGTGGAAGTAACCCAAGTGTCCATGGATGGACAGATGAATCAATAAACAAAATGTGATATATACACAAAGGGATATTATTCAGCCCTAAAAACTATGGAAAGTCAGACACATGCTACAACATGTATTAGCCTTAAAGTCATTATGCTAAGTTAAATAACCCGGTCACAAAAGGACGACTCTTATGATTCCACTTCTATGAGGTATCCTCCAGAGAAGTGAAACTCAGAGACAGAAGGTAGAACGTGGCTGACAAGGGTTGAAGAGAGTCAGTGTTTAATGGATGCAGTTTCACTGGGAAAAAATGAAAAAGTACAAGAGATGGATGGTGAGGATATCTGTACAACAGTGTTAATGTAGTGAATGCCATAGAGCTATATACTTTAAATGGTTTACATGGTAAATGTTACGCTCGATAAATTTAATCACCATGGAAAACGTGAATGAAGTACTGTTACATGTTACAACACGCATGAACATGGAAAACATCCTGAGGGAAAGAAGCCATACAGAGAAGGTCACCCAGATCATACTCATCTTGTATGCTTTAAACCCGTCAAGGTTGTGAAAATGACGGAAAGTCTCAAGAACACTTCCAGGAAAAGAAAACTGGATCAGAATGGAAAAAGACATTTTCATGCTCTGGGACAGGTGGTAAAAATGGAAGTGGGCCTGTGGCTTGGATTAGAAGGTGAAAACCATAATGATTTCTCATTTGGGGTTATGTGGGTGTTCCCTGGGAGAGTGTCCCTTTCTGGGGGTAAAACACAATGGAAGGTGTCATTTAAATTGGCAAAGGTGGTAAATTAATGATGACCAGGGAATCTGAACTTTAGATAAAGAGTACATTGTACTTGGACAGCAAGTTTTCTATATGTTTGAAATTATTAGTAAGTAAATAACTTTTGAAAACAAACATGTCAATACCAGGCCAGAAAAGTAGGTAAGACATCAAACTTCATGACAGGGGCCAAGTCCTACACAGATTCAGTTCACCCCAAATAGTTAAGCTAATTACTCTTGTAGGAATCCACATATAATCTTTCCACAGTACCTCCTAATAATACTAGTAGTCACTATGTCTTGGGTGTTGTGGATGAACTGGGATACAGTAGAAACAATGGGATTTTTAAATTACAATTTTCCACATCAAATCACCAAAAGGTAGAAGTAATACATGAATTGAGTAAAGTTGCATGATACGAAAGCAATACACAAAAATCAGTTGCGTTTCTATACACTAAGAAGAAAGTAGAAGTATCAGAAAAATTCAGAAAACAGTCCCATTCACAACTGCATTGAAAAGAACAAAATACCCAGGTGTAAATTTAAACAATGATGTCAAACACCTGCACAATGCAAACTGTAAGACACTCATAAAGAAACTGAAAGAAGAAATATTCTGTGATCAGGCACTGGAAGAATATTGTTAAAACGTTCATGCAACCAAAGCAGTGTACACATTCAATTCAATTTCTAACACAATTAAAATGGCATTTTTCACAGAAACAGAACAAACAACCCTATCATTTGTGTGGAACCAAAACAGACCCCAAATAGCCAAAGCAATCCTAAGAAAAGAGAGCACAGCTGGAGTCAACCTGGCCCCAGACTTCAAACTACACTAGGAAGCTACAGGAACCAAAACAGTGTGGAATGGGCACAAAAACAGGCACCAGAAGAACAGAACAGAGAGCCCAGAAATAATCCAGATGGACATGGATGTGGTCAATTTATGACAAAGCCGCCAAGGACATTCACAGCGGAAAGTCCCTGCAAAAAATGATGCCGGGGACTTCCCTGCTGGCGCAGTGGGTAAGACTCCGCGCTTCCAATGCAGGGCGCCGCGGTTTGATCCCTGGTCAGGAAACTAGATCCCACGTGCACATCGCAACTAAGAGTTCACATGCCACGACTAAGGAGCCCACCTGCCACAACTAAGACCGGGTGCAGCTGAATAAACAAATAAATATATTTTTAAAAAAATGATACCAAGTGGGCTTCCCTGGTGGTGCAGTGGTTGAGAGTCCGCCTGCCGATGCAGGGGACACAGGTTCGTGCCCCGGGCCGGGGGGATCCCACGTGCGGAGGAGCGGCTGGGCCCGTGAGCCATGGCCGCTGAGCCTGCGCGTCCGGAGCCTGTGCTCCGCAACGGGAGAGGCCACAGCAGTGAGAGGCCCGCATACCGCAAAAACAAAAGCAAAAAATGATACCAAGTAAACTAGATACCACATACCAAAGAGAGACACTGGAAACTGTCTACACACATAAAACTACCTGAAATCCACACTTTTCCACATCAAGCCCTTCCTCTGTGGGCCCTTCTGAAAACGGAACCCCCTCACCCGTCAGCCACATACAGGAAGCTTCTCCCCATTTTTTCTTCACCTTTCACTCTCATGGCGGCACCTCCCAGCAGGTCCTGAAGACACTGGGGTCCTGTCTGCGTGGACGGGGCCCAGTGTTTCCCAGAAGCTGAAGCCCCAGCGTGTCCGCAGGAGACCGACCTCCTGTCTGCGTCCACTCCGCCAGGCATGGTCAATCCCAGAAGGCCAAGCCAAAGCGCTGGCCCATCCCAGATCCAGGTCAACCACAGGTGTGACGCTAACTGGCCCTGCAGGAGGCCACTTGCTACTAAGAGACGCTGAGAGAAGACGCCACGGGCCCTGTGGACTTGGCGCAGGCGTGGTCGCTCTCCCGCCTCCGTCCTCGGGGCGGGGCTACAATGGGCGGCGAGGGGTCGCTCCGCCCTCCCGTCGGAGCCGCTGGCGGGACTGGACGCCCAGCCAGGAGTTCTGGCTCCGCGGGAACCCGGGCTCCATGCCCCGCGCTGGGGGCGGGGCCGCCAAAAACATTTTTTAAAAATAAAAACGAAGGCCCTTTGGTAAATAGGCACCAGCCCATAGGCACCTTACAGTGAAAGCAAGTCTGGGGTATGTCTGTTTGAGAAATAAGGAAGTTCTTCACCAGCTTGTTTCCTTTACCTCCAGGGCACCAGCATCCTTTGTTTGCTTTGGCTTCATGACCAAGTCTTTGCCAGTGGAACATCTGTGAATGCCACGGCCACGTCTGGCCCATAAAACTTGCTACACGCGAATCTGTGTGTCTCTCCTGCTGTGCTAGCTGGGTACAGACAGGCACGTTGGTCTTGGGAGTCATATGTAAAACCTGGCCCAGGCAAGGGCTAGAAGGAGGCTGGGTCCCCAAGTCACTGTTTGGAGAGAGCTGCACACCAGTCCGTTTTTGACTTTATGGTAAGTTGCTGAGACATTTGGATACACTAGTTAAAAGAGCTAGTTTTCCTCTACTACCCCCTGACCTTTAGTTTGAGGATTGCAAATTAACTTTAGCAAGCAATTAGTAGGAAGTAAGCTAGACCTTTGTCAGGCAAAAATTCCAAGTTAGAACTCTGTAGCTCCCGTGCACATAACCCTGATTTTATTCTTTCTATTTCCATAAGGATGTTAATTAGACTTATTGTGATGATCATTTTGCAGTTATACTTAGGCTGAATCATTATGTTATACACCTGAAAATAATATAATGTTATATGTCAATTATATTTCAGTGTTTTAAAAAACGGTTCTAATTTCTTATCTGCCATGCCCCTTCTTATTTAAACTTTATCTTTTCATCTAAGCAAAACTCATAGTTTTGGTGTCCAACTATCGTATCAATAAGCATTTGAAAATACCCTACCCGATATCATATGGAAGCAGGAGCATTATTGGTTGACTACTCCATAGCCAGTTACACCGGGTGGATGTTTGGTAGACATTGGTAACCTGTCTAGCAGCCAAAAGAAGGTCGAGAGCAAGGAAAAGGAAGTCTGAGAGCTTATGGCCGTGAATTGCATTCATGTGTCAAAACTCAGTCCCTGTGTCTCTCTTTTTCTTTTTTGTATTCCCATAAAACTTTATTTTACAAAAACAGGGCTCAATCTGGCTTAAAGGCAGTAGTTTGCCAACCTAGAGAACACTGAGAGAATGATGGTATGTGATGAAAGCGATGAGGTAGGTACAACATTCTTCTGAGGCTGATATTAATTTCTCCATTTTATGGATGTGGAAATTGTGGTTCAGAGACATGAAGTAACTTGCCCAACGTCACCCAGCTCATAGTTGGTAGATCCATAATATAAAAAAAGAAAAGAAGAGAGGGACATGATCTTTGGAGTCAAACAGATTGCTTTTATATCATGGATCTACCAACTATCAGCTGGATGACCTTGGGCAAGTTACTTCATGTCCCTGTGTCTCTTATGGTTCAAAGAGTTTAAAAGCCAACGTGGTTCAGAAAATTTCGAGGGTTCAAAGGCTTTGGAGAGAAGGCTAAAAAGAGTGGTCTGATTTCTCAGCACTGCCACCAGATTGAATTGTTAGAGTATATTCTCCTCAGCAGGGGTGGTAACACTTAGAGACACACGCCACCACTGGCCGTCTCCTGCCCGTACAGACGTCACTCATGATCTTGGCACGATTCCGAGTGCCCGGCACAGAACCCCGGCAGCCACTAACCATCAATTAGTTGGGAGAACATGAGAGATTGCCGCGCCTGCTCCAAAGGCTGGGAATTTTCTCTAAAAATCTTGCAGTTGTAGTTCAAGGCTGTTTGCCCTCAGACAATGGAAGGGCCTTCTTGAGCTGACAAAATGATTTACGTGCCTTGAAACAGGAGTACAGACTCAGAAATAGGAACTCTCAAAGAGAAAAGGGAAATACTTTCAAAATCTTAAAGATCACAAATTGTACCATTAACTTTACCTGATACAAATAAAACAGAAGTGTGTAACTTTCCATCTGTAATGAACTTATCAATTCAATTAATCAAAACTGATGTGTGATCAGAACCAAAGTGTTATTTATTCTTACACTTACTGTATAATACTTGAGAGCTTTTTTAGAGAAAGTACTATTAAACAACACCCGGAATTAAACATAAACTTTAATACAACAGCATGTATGCATTGTCTGACCCCTCCTCCCTACAGGTCCCCTTTCTATCACGAGGTGCCCCGATCAGAATGACCATCGTACATGTGTCTTGTGTCTCCTTCTATTTCATAATCTAGGCTCTGCCTACACCTCCATCCTCATGTTCATCACATCTCAGAAGATACCTGTGTACCAGCCGCACAGAAGTACTTGGAGTTTCCCAAACTCCCCCAGCACTGCACGCTTGAGGCTGCAGTCGCCTCTGCCTAGGACACCCCGTTCTGTCTTTTCCATTTACATGAAATCCACCTAATCCAGCCCCAGCCTGGCCTCCTCTGCAGACTGTTTCCTGGGTTAGCTGCCCCTCTTCTGTACTACCCCTCCCCCACAAAGCACTTGACACACGCATTTTTAGTTGCAGGCTGACCTGTTTTTTCTTTTATTTCACAGCCTGTAAGGCCCTTGAGGGTAGGAACAACCTTCCATCTTTCCATGCCCAGAGCACGGTGTTGGTATATAGATAGTTGTTGAAGGAATTTTGTTATATGATTGCTTGAGTGAATTCTGAAGATTAGAGCTGTTTTGAAAAATAATGCCCAGATCACTCATTAACCTAAGCCCACACCTCAGAGCTTTTTCGTTTGCTAGAACTCAGTGAAGCAGCATGGTTACCAAGATGTTGTAGATTTTGGATTTGTTAAGACTAGGCTTTATTTTGCAATTACAATTTACCAGAAGTAGTTTACCAGAACTTTCTAATGAGGTGCTTCTCTTAACACATCAGATGCTATGTTAAAGGTACGTGTTAGCAATGGGAGTATCTAACCCCTATGTTCACTGCAGCTCTATTCACAATAGCCAAGACGTGGAAACAACCTAAGTGTCCATCGACAGATGAATGGATAAAGATGTGGTACATATATACAATGAACTACTACTCAGCCATAAAAAAGAATGAAATAATGCCATTTGCAGCAACATGGATGGACCTAGAGATGATCATACTAAGTGAAGTAAGTCAGAAAGAGAAAGACAACTACCATATGATATTACTTATATGTGGAATCTAAAATATGACACAGATGAACATATCTACAGAACAGAAACAGACTCACAGACACAGAGCACAGATTTGTGGTCGCCAAGGGGGCAGGGGAGGGGGAGGATGGATTGGGAGTGTGGGATGAGCAGCTGCAAACTATTATGTACAGGATGGATAAACAACAAAGTCCTACTGTAGAGCACAGGGAACTATAACCAATATCCTGTGATAAACCATAATGGAAAAGACTATGAAAAAGAATAGATATAGATATGGATATAGATATCTGAATCACTTTGCTGTACACCAGAAATTAACACAACATTGTAAATCAACTATACTTCAATAAAATAAATTTTAAAAAACACAGAAAAAAACCCGACGGGAACGTCTAGTATGCACTTGTGGAATTCAGCCTTCTGTTGACTCCATTAATTCAATAAATATTTCAATATCTGCTCTATGCCAAGTTGCTCTGGGTGTTGGAAATGCAGTAACGAAAGAAAAGAAAAAGACTAATCACGCCCACGTTGAGTTTACAGTCCCTATGAGGGAGAGACACAAACTATATAGATACATAGTTTGTCAAGAGTTATGGAAAAAAACTAAGTTGGAGTCTAATGCCTGGAGAATGCAGTGGAGGGAATACGGTTGCTACACCATATGGTAGTCAGGGACGGCTGCTCCGGCAAAGTGACAAACACCTAAAGGGAAGGGTAACAGCAAGTGCAGTGGCCCTGAGAAAGGAGACTGGATGGCATTTTACAGGCACGGCAAGGTGTCAGATTTGGCCAGAGCAAAGTAGCAAAAGAAAGTGAGGCAGAAGGTGGTAGTGAGGCAGCAGGTTATGGAGGGTGTGTAGGCTGTGGTTAGAAGGTCTGCTTTTACTCTAAGCGAAGTGGGGAATTACTGGAAGAGTTTGAGAAGAGGGATGACGTGATCCTACTTTTGTTTTAAAGATAACTGACTGCTAATAACCTAGGTGGGAAAGAATCTGAAAAAGAATGGGTATATGTATAACTGAACCACTTTGCTGTACACCTGAAACTAACACAACATTGTAAATCAACGATACTCCAATATAAAATAAAAATTATAAAAAGATAAGTGACTGCTGTGTTAAGAGCAGATGACAGGGAGCCAGGGATGAACTGGGGAACATAGCTAGGAGACTACAGTAATGACATAGGCAAGAGAAAATGGCAGCCAACCCCCAAACGGTATCAGCAGTGGAGATGGGAAATGTTTGCATTCTGGATATACTTTGAAGGTTAAGGCAACAAGCTGTGAGTTACGAGGGAAAATATTATGCTGATGATGACTGCAAGGTGAGGAAAATAGACCTGCCATTTACCGATATGTGGGTAAATGTGTATTTACCCACATTAATTAATTAATATGTGGGTAAATGTGTATTTACCCACCATTAATGTGTATCTTTGGGGGAAATATAAACCATGCTTACTGTGTTTTATTTTCTGTTAGATGATAAGATCATATTTATAACGTACATGCTTAAAACTTAGAGGACCGTTTGAGGGTGTACTTTTTCCTCTTCCATCTCTCCCCAGGCACCAAATCCTGGAGCGTCATTCTTGACAAGGTCTCCAATGTCTCATCCACCTTCGCTTTTTCTCTCATGTTCCCTCAGTCAAGTCTCTCAGTGTTTCTTGCTTGGAATAATGCAGCAGCCTCCTAATTGGTCTCCAGCCTTCGATCTTTGATGCCTCCAGCTCCTCCCACGATGAGGAAGTACAGGTGGAATTGTCAACACCACGTTCAAAAATCTCTGATGGCCTTTGCCTGCTGAACAAAGACCATGACTCTCCACGGAGCAAGAACCCACACAACGGCCCTTGTAGCCGTGCGTCTTATTACGTAGCCCACCGTGTGCCTGTTGGTCCTGTTGTATATGCTCTGGCCTCTTAGTTTTATAGGTTTGCACTACCCCCTCCCTCTTTCCAAACCTGCCCCAGCCCCAAACTCACTTCTAACTCTGCATATTGGAATGTTTCCAATCCTTAATGCCCATCATTCCAATGAAGTCCTTTAAGCTTCACCCAGTAAGAATTCATCTTTTCCCTGGTACATAGAAATGTGGGTAAAGATTTGCTCTTAGACTCTGAGATGCTGGCCAGCGAGCCTCCTGCCAGACTGGCCAACAGCTGGAGAATGAGACCATGGACTCTTTCCTTACCATATCTCCAATACAGGGAAAGAAATAGATTCCATGACCCCTTTTTCATGGACCAAAATAGCTATAACAGATGATCACAGCCCATATTCCCATGGCGATGACTTTTAGGCTGGGAATGTACCCTAAGGGGACATACTGTCTTAGAACAAACTGAGCTACCCAGGGAAGAAAAGGATCCGACCTAAGGTTGTCCTTTGTCATCCAAAAGAGAAGATCCCACCTGTAGTCTCTCTTCTTCTAGAACAGGGTCAGCAAACCTGACCCTGAGAGGCAAATTCCACCTACCACCCCTTTCTGTAAATCAATTTTTTTTTAATACAAAAGAAGTTTCCTCCCCAACATACTCGTACTTCCTTGGGCCTCTACCTAGTACTCTGTATTGGTTAGTTATGAGTATGTGTGTCTATACCTCCTTTTGGGCAGTGGCCTACTGTATGAGAATGCAGAATTTGTTTTATTAACCACATTCCCACAGTGCCCAGCAGAGCACTGCTCAGAATAGATCCTTAATAAACATCCATGGTGGGCTGAAACAGCAAATTGCTACTCCAGTGACAACAGTCTTAATATTGAGAAAAGACTTGCAGAACTTGTGGTTGGTCCCCACCCACACATAACCAGTACACACACACGTTATTTTTCAAATTCATTTTCTTTTATTGGGTATTATTATTATCATAGTCTGTTTAGAACACCACCACCAAAATAATGTAAGTTTCTTAAAGGTCATATTGATACTCTCCATAAATATAAGTCTCTCTGGAGTAATATTTAGAAACCACTGTAAAATAAATTAGATTTGTTTTCCTTTGAGGCCCACCATGTTTTCATCTGTGTGCAAATAAAAAAATATTGATTTTTTTCTCTTTCTTTTACTAAGAAGAATTCTTTAAAATACACTAGGCAAACTGCTTACGTGCTGCCAGATGTCTTAGGGCACTGAAATAGAAAAATTAGTACTGTGTCTCATAACTTAAGGCTATCTGAAGGGAAAACTGATGAACGTTGTGATTCGGAAACTTGGGGCTAGCTAATTATACTCTGCTTAACATCAGGGATGCCTCCAGCACCCACTTAATATTATTGGTATAAATGTCTTTTCCTACTAGATTGCTGCCTCAGAGCCACACTTCACTGCCATGTATTAAAATTACTGGTATAAATATATTTTTCTTTACTAGATTATAAATTCCTTGAAGGTTGTATTCCCGAAAGTTATTGAAGTTTATAGATGGGTTTTTCCTCACTAGACTTTAAGTTCCTGGAGGACAGGAACTGTCCTTCACGTATCTTCCACCAGCTCTTACCGTAGATCTTTGCACAGAGCATTCACTCAACAAATGTGAAATTCATCTTGCCCCTTGGCTACTACTTTGTCTGACTTCCTTTCTTTGCTAAAGGACACTGCACCCTCTTCCCAATTTAGAACCTTGTGTGAACTGTAACGGAGGTTCAGCACCTGTAGCAGAGATCCAAAGTAACAGTATTTGAAAGAGTCTAGGTGTAAGCTTCCCAAGACTTACTCCTCGGGGTAGCCCTACCTGGAGCAGGTGACGCTGGGATACTGTGTATGGTTGTGCAGGATACTCATTTTTCCTGATGTCTGTTGCACCACTCTATGGGGTCATATTCACACTGTGGTCTCTGCGACGTGTACCCACTAATGTCACGTCCAACTGCACAGTTGTATCCAGCGGCCCTATGGCTGCTCCATGATGGGAGAGATCCATGTTCCTTTTTCCTATTGCTCTGCTATTCCTAGGGAGTTCCAAGATGCATCCTGCTCCAAAACAGATGGCCGCCACTGCATCCACATCCCAGTAAGAGCATGCTTCCTGGAAGCCGCATGCGCCACTTCTCATCACATGCTAGTGTGACTAGAACTTAGTCATACAGGCTCACCTAGCTGTAAGAGACCCTGGGCAATACCCTTATTCTCAGTGGCAAGTTGTAAGTCAAGGGTTCAATTACCATAAAAGAGAACAGATTTGGGAGATGGTTACAAGCCTCCATTACAAGCCAGTATGTCCCCTTTTGTTTTGTCACCTACATTTTTAGTTCTGCAATCTTTCTCCCAGCTCTCGTTCTCCTCTGTTCCTGATAACCAGGAATACTTCATTGGCTGCTTTAGTTTCTGCAGTATCATCGGTGAAGAACGACAGCTTTGTCTCCTTCTTCCTCATACTTTTACTCCCCTTATTCTACTAGGCAGGACCTCCAGAACAGAGCTGAATTGAAAATGTAATAGCGGACATACGTGTCCTGTTACAAGAAGGAAAACATTCACTAGATCACCCTTCAGTATGTCTGCTGTAGGCTCTTTGTAGGTACTAGGTATTGGATTAAGAAAATCCCTCTTTTTCTCAATTTAAAGTACAGGGTAGCTCTAACCAAGAGTTTTTGAGAGATGAAGTATCTTTGGGACCTCCAGCATCCCCTTTCTAATTCCTCTGAGATTTCTTCAGATGCTTAGACTCAATGTTCTTCTGTTCCTGCCTTCCTACTAAACAAACTCTGGCTTTCAGTCATAAGCGTATAAATTTAAGATGTCTTATCTCTATCCACCTAACAAATGTTTTTGTCGTTGTTCCCTTTATTCATTCATGTACTCTCTATTTTATTTTGCAAGAGATTTTAGAAGATTTATAAGGACCATACATTAAACTGGAAAAGTAGAAATAGATAGCAATTCACCTCATGGAACATCTAGCTGGTACAGAAAATCATCACTAAGGTGTAGTTAACGCAAAGTTATGCAAGTCGTACACTACAGTATTATTAAATTGGACCTGTAAATTTTTCGTATGTTCTTTATAATCAGTTTTGCATTGACTATAAGAAACAATCGTATCAGTTCTTCACAGAAAGTAAAGATTCCTAGCACTAGGATTTGCAAAAAAATCTTTAATGCTCTTCACATAGGTAATGTAGAGGATATTATCCATACTCTGAGAGAAATGCACAAGCAGATTGCCTGTGATGGTTTATTGTTTCCGTCAAGGTAAGCAGAGGGCATTATTCCAAAGCAAAACTCACTAAACACAAGTTTTTAAGCTACCCAAACATTTTGGACTAAGTTGCCCATTACATTCCTCCTTGTTCCACAGGGGGTAGGGCATGCAGATTTTTTGTTAGTCGTAATCTTAAAATTTTCTGCAAATAAGTTTGTAATTCTCTCAGCTAGGACTTTTTCTAATATGAGTTGTGCAGGAGATGTTTCAGTTGTAATTAATTTCTGGCAAAGGCTTCCTGCGACTGCTTAAAGATGGACATAAATGATTTGTCACTCTCCCCATTAGGAGGTGGCTTCATGTCCCCTCCCCTTGACTCTGGGCTGGCCCTAGGTCTGCCTGAACAACAGAATGGGCTGCAAGTGATGCTGGACCAGTTCTCAGTCTCACCTTTATGAAAACAGCATCCCCTCCTTGCTCTGGGTATGCAGTCTCTCTGCACCCAGCTACCCTGGAGAAGCCAAGGCCAGACAGAACGTCCGTATCCAGGAAAGCCAGTTAAGAGCCCCGGCTCAGCTCCCAGGTGACAGCCACGCGTGCAAGTCATCATGGATGCTCTGACCCAGTTGAGTCCCCAGGTGACTCCAGCCTCGGCTGATATCACATGGAGTAAAGAAACCGCCCAGCTGAGCCCAGACAACTCAGGCCGGTGGGAGAGTAAAATGACTTGTTTTAAGCCACTACGTTTTGGGTGGTTTCTTTTTTTTTTTCTTTTTTGGCCATGCTGCAAAGCTTGCTGGATCTCAGTTCCCTGATCAGGGATTGAACCCGGGTCCTCGGCAGTGAAAGTGCTGAGTCCTAACCACTGGACTGCCAGGGAAGTCCTGGGGTGGTTTCTTCACTCAGTAATATACAATAAAAATGCTTCTCATCCACATTTCAATTCACTGCACGCAGTCTTGCTTCAGCCACTCACACACCTACGAACCTGTTCTGGTAAAGTTCATAATTTAACAAATCATTGGGAAACACGATAGACACTTCCCATTCTCGCCTTACTGAAATTCCTGCTGCATTTCACTACTGACCACTCCCTGTTAAAAAAAAAACAAAAACCAAAAAACATGGGTAATACTTTCACGTGGCTCACAAACTAGAAAGTTTAAAATTGTCACCAGCAAGAAGTCTCCTCTCAGTTTTTTTCCACACCTGGCCAGTTCCACCCCCATGTCTGTCGCCAATGGGTAAAAACCATCTGTATTTTATTAGATATCTTTCTAGAGTTTCTGTATATACATACAAATATATGATGTTTCTCCTCTTCCCACTTTTTAAACAAAACATGCACCTTACACACACTAGTCCACCCCCTTGCTTTTTCCCACATTAGCAAAATATCTTGGGGATTTTTACATGGAGGGAACTCGATTTTTAAATCATATTCTTTAAGAAAAAAGAAAATCTTCTACCATATGGCTATTTCTAGATTAAAATTCTGTTTGTCCCACTAAAGGATTTCTAGACCGCCTACACAAAGGTAAGAGATTTTAGAACCTAGGTGGCTCCTTCCTCTCTAGATGCATAAATGCCCCCCCAAAACACCATTTCTAACAGAGGCCTGCCCTTACAAGGGGAAAAAATAAGCAAAATTAGATCATAATCGATTTTTCCTATTTCATCTTGTAGGGTACGGCGTTTTTGATTGTCATGTAGGTACCTGACCTTAAGCTTCTGATAGCTGAAGCATCTACTTCAAAGTCATCTATCTCGAATACACACAGTGCCAGAAACACGACTGGACGAAGTCAGGCCCCCCTGCATCCGTGAAGTTCCCCTTTTCGAAAGCCCTGGGTGACCTAGATAACTGAGCACTTGAGTGACCTCGCTTTTCCCTCCCGTAAAGGCAGAACCCATGTTTCCTCTCTTTCTCTCCCCAAGACCTTGCCGTGTGGCCCTGGGATGTGTCCTTGTGACCCTCCAGGACCTGAGTCATGAATCTTGTTTCGCCAAAGTTCCCTGATGGCTGTTGAGGTGCCTTTGGTAACCATAACAAGAACCACGAGGGCTGGGCTGGCCACGCCATCACAAGATGGGCTGCAGCCAGTGGAGTGTCTGTGGGGCTCCCACAGGTGGCACGGGCCAAGGTGAGTGCCCCGGGCATTTCTGGGCCACAGCACCGTCACTGATGGGCTGAGACACGAAACACACCTCCGCCAAACACATATTCCAATCTCAGAGTGAAAACAGACCCATGCTTGTACTGGAAGAGACACGGAGACAAAAACAGAGGAAAGAATGGGAACCTCAACACACAAATCACCTCCCCGTGTGACGAGGCCAAGAGTCTCTTCCTCTGTCTCACGACAGTATCGTAGACTCAGATCACGCGGAAATGAAACGTTCCCCTGACACTGACGCAGGCCGCACCCCGCTTCGGTGAGAAGAAGGAAGATCTTGTTCAGTGAATGCTGTTACAAGCTGAGGTTCATGCGGGTCAAAGCACAATGATTAGATTCTTACCCTACCCTACAGCAGAACACTCAAAATTTCAAATGGAAAGGAAGTTACACAGGCCGAAGAAGAATAAGAAATTGTACTTAAGGTTTTGAGATGTCGAGGTCTTTTTAAGCAAAACATAAAACCAGGGAAAATATTGGCAGATTTTGTACATAAAAACTGAAATCTCCTATAAGACAGAAGCCATCATAAACAAGTTAACGATGAGCACACCATAGACAGAAACACACATGACAAAGAATGCGTGTAAATAACATACATGCTGTCCCATACCAATAAAAAAGACTAACAATTCAAGAGAAGAGTGGGCAAACAATACGGAAGGGCAATTCACAGAAAAAAATACAAATAACCAATAAAGATCTGAAGATACGTTCAACTGAAATAATCAAGTAAATATAAAAGGGAAAAAAATGAAAAGATTTACACTGTTTAGTGTAAGAATATGAAGAAATATGTGCTCCCCTACCTTGCTGTTGGGATTAAACTGACATAGGTTTTTTGGAACACGATTCAGTAGTATCCATCAGAATTTAAAACGGGTGTCCTCTTTAACCTAACAATTTTACACCTAGGAATCTCTCTCACATGTGTACATCCGTAAAGAGGTCTAAAAGTACTTGGGGCTGTTCCCTAACCTCTCTGAGCCTGATCCTTCGATGGTAAAATATTAATTATAATATGTGTACCTCATTTGCTTGTTAAGTGAGATAAATTAACACATGGCCTGGTACACAATAAATGTCAGTAAATGTTATATATTGACACTACGATTGTCAGCATTACCGTCTCATGTTATTTTTGTGTACCTATCAATGATTATAGATTATCGACAAAAATGTCCATCAATGGAGAAATACATATTAAGAAGTAGCATGCACACATACATATGTACACACGTGAAATCTCCAAGACATGCAAGCAAAATAATACATGTTTAGATTATTTCCATTTATGTAACAATTTGTGTGTGTGTGTGTGTGTGTGTGTGTGTGTGTGTGTGTGTAAAGGGGAAGAGAAAGAATAAATGTGTGTTTTTTAAGGGTCTAAAAAGATACCAAATTGTTATTAATGCCTGAAGTATTGGAACAAAGGGAAAAAGTGAAGAGAAACTTACACTTTTTTACTCTAGGTCATTCTGTATTGTTTGAATTTTGACCTTTCTGAACAGCCAGTAGAAGCTGCAATGTCCCCTCCAAAACCCATGAACTTGAGTCATCTGAAACCATAACAGCTGGACCATATGCCTTCGGTCAACTCTGACCAATGTGGTCACCTAGCTCTTCAGATTAGACACGAGAGAAGATGATTTACCATCTAGATTTTGCACACCATTTAGGATGTCAGAGATTTATATCTAATTTTTTAAAATGGGGACTTATGATGAGCTTAAGGTTTTTGGAGAATCATCTTATTGCTAACAATGGCAGATTAACGAGGCGTTTCGGAGCAAAATTATTTCATCCCATTCTGATCAAGGAACTCTTCATTTGAGAAACCTGTAACACTTTTATATTCTTCTATTAATACAAGTTATTAATAATACGCTGACATAATAGAATTCTCTAAAAAGATCTTCTGTTGTAAAGATAGTTCGTTCAGCCCAGGGACTCCTGTCAGTGAATCAAAGCCCGCGTCCCACTCCTGTGAGCACTGCCAGGGGGCCAGGCTGGCTGGAAAGTATCTCACTACAGCTTCTGCCTTATTTGAAATATTCACTATCAAAAGGCTTGTCAATCGGGACACCACTTATATCCTAAAAGAGACCAACGCCTAGGTAGCTCCTCTCCACTGTTCCCCTACTAAATGAAATTATAGCTTTCTCCTTCTAATTCAAGATAAGAAAAATAGCTAAATCGAAGCCATCGTTCAAATCGATAAAAACAGAAAAAGTATAGGAAAAGAAAATTCCACCAAAACAATTCTCTGGAAGTGATACTAAATTCTACCCCAGAAGTAAATGGGTTTGATATGACTTCAGAAATTTCACCTGGCACAATATAGTTGTTACAAAACCATTAAAAGCAAATTGTCATTAACTGATTACGTCTATTTGCCAAGCTCTGTGCTACACGGTTATAGATGTTATCTCATTTGCAACTCAGACAATTCCTTACCCCATTTTATGGATGAGGACTCAGAATCTTCAGAAAATTAAGTACTTCCCCCCAAATCTAGCACAGGTCTCACTCCCAGGTCCCAGTCCTTAGCTGTTACAAGTGTCACCATTCTTTCACTGAAAGTGGCTGATGAATTTAAAAATACCTGCCATCAGAATCTAGTAAAAATAACCTACAGTATTGTTTATAATTTTATTTTGTTAATATTTGTCAAGAAATAAATCTATGTACATTTTACCCCTAAAGAAATATTTATAGCTTTAAATTAATCCATTTCATTCACTACAAGGCGAGAATTAGTACTAAAACAACTCAGCCTTAAGTTTAAAGTGAATGTGGCAATGACTTCTTTTCTTCTTTTAATGTTTACTGAATGAAACACGTATTTTAAAATAAGCAAACTCCGCTACTATATATAAAATAGATAACCAACAAGGACCTACTGTACAGCACAGGGAACTATACTTAATACTTTGTAATAACCTATAAGGGAAAAGCATCTGACAAAGATATATATATCTGAATCACTGTGCTATACACCTGAAACTAACACAACATTGTAAATCAACTATACTTCAATAAAAAATTAATTAAAAATTTTTTTAATTAAAAAAATAAGCAAACTCGAGTGTTCACAAGGTATATATGCATCTAAAATATTTTTAAACACTTCTTCAGGGCTTCCCTGGTGGCGCAGTGGTTGGAAGTCTGCCTGCCGATGCAGGGGATATGGGTTCGTGCCCCGGTCCGGGAAGATCCCACATGCCGCGGAGTGGCTAGGCCCGTGAGCCATGGCTGCTGAGCCTGCGCGTCCGGAGCCTGTGCTCCGCAACGGAAGAGGCCACAACAGTGAGAGGCCCGCATACCGCAAAAAAAACAAAAAAAAAAAACAAAAAAAAACCCACTTCTTCAAAAACTATCTGAATGCATTTACATAAAGCAGATAATTCCATAAGCATAATAATAATTAGGAACTTTTCAGAGCCAAAAATGCTTCGTAACTATGAACATGTACAGCCTGTGAGATAACCAACGTTCTTAAAACCTGTTTTTAAAGGCCTTTTTCACTAGCTATGCTCATACCTAACTTTTGCTATCACACTGTTAGTTCATACTACCTAGTACAGATAGTATCAACTCTTCTGCAAAAAAAAAAAAAAAAAAAAATCCTCAAATTTTGAACTTTCTGAAATTTTAATTTCCATTTTTAAAATGTGATACATTTTTAAAAAATTTATTTATTTGTTTTTAGTTTTGGCTGTATTGGGTCTTCGTTGCTGTGCGAGGGCTTTCTCTAGTTCCGGAGAGCAGGGGCCACTCCTTGTTGCGGTGCATGGGCTTCTCATTGCGGTAGCTTCTCTTGTTGCAGAGCACGGGCTCTAGGCACACAGGCTCAGTAGCTGTGGTACTCGGGCTCAGTAGTTGCGGCTCGCGGGCTCTAGAGCACAGGCTCAGTAGTTGTGGTGCAAGGGCCCAGTTGCTCTGCGGCATGTGGGATCTCCCCGGACCAGGGCTCGAACTCATGTCCCCTGCACTGGCAGAAGGATTCTTAACCACTGCACCACTAGGGAAGCCCCTAAAATGTGATACATTTTTAATGCTACAAAATCAGTTTCTATATAAATTATCCCATATATGTTGATTTTGGAACTGAAACAAAAAAGTAATACCTAATCTTAGAGCAAATGCTTATGCATATAAGTCACAAACTTGTAGCTTTGAAAAAAAAATTTGATGCTCAAATATCAACATTCTCCCAGCTGAAAACTAAGTCATTTTTTTCTTCTTGAGTACATTTAATGTAAATTAATCTTTCCATTTCCTCAGTTCTTAAGATTAATTTCTGTTGTAAAGGTTTTAATAAAGTTCAGTTAGAGTATACTCAATAAAACTAGCTTCTGAACATACACATCTAACCACAAATCTATTTTAGTCAACTGATGATTAAGTCATAAATCACTCAGGCAAATTATAATTACTTTCTGTTGTGCATATTTCTCAAAAACAGGAACATATACGTTTTTCACAATCCTGAATATATTCCTAAGAGGTGTGCGTGCGTGCGTGCGTGCGTGTGTGTGTGTGTGTGTTTAGGTTATTGACCAAAAAAGAAAAGACTAGAAGTTCTGTTCAATGAACAATACTATTGAACTAAAATCATGTAGCATAGTTGTTTTTTTTTTTTTTTGCAGTACGCGGGCCTCTCACTTCTGTGGCCTCTCCCGTTGCGGAGCACAGGCTCCGGACGCGCAGGCTCAGTGGCCATGGCTCACGGGCCCAGCTACTCCGTGGCATGTGGGATCTTCTCGGACCAGGGCACGAACCCGTGTCCCCTGCATCGGCAGGCGGACTCTGAACCACTGCACCACCAGGGAAGCCCTCAAGGTCTATTTGATTCAAGCCTGACTTGCCTACTCAAAGGAACGCTTTTGGGAGATTTTCAAAAGAAAATGTTGTCACAGCAAACAAGTGCAAAGGACTTTCAAATACTCTTTTTAAAATGAAACTACCATTTAAGCACTTTATTTTCTACACAAAAGACAGCTTAGAATTTGTTGAAACAAAAGATCCTGAAGATAAACCAAATCTAGGGGCTTCCCTGGTGGCGCAGTGGTTGAGAATCTGCCTGCTAATGCAGAGGACACGGGTTCGAGCCCTGGTCTGGGAGGATCCCACATGCCGCGGAGCAACTAGACTCGTGAGCCACAACTACTGAGCCTGCGCGTCTGGAGCCTGTGCTCCGCAACGAGAGGTCATGATAGTGAGAGGCCCGCGCACCACGATTAAGAGTGGCCCCCGCTTGCCACAACTAGAGAAAGCCCTCGCACAGAAACGAAGACCCAATACAGCAAAAATTAATTAATTAATCAATAAACTCCAACCCCCAACATCTTCTTTAAAAAAAAAAAAAAAGATAAACTAAGTCTAAAGTTTCGGCATGCATTGAGTATATTAATATAGTCCCTGAATAGTTTGACGTATTTCATTTTTATTAAAGTTGATCACAATTCCTACTTCAAGATATTCCATCACTTAAGGGAAAAGAAAAGAATTACAGCTGCTGGTAGGGAGTACAAGTTGAATTAATGCAAATTTTAGGAAAAGGATTGAAAATATTTTTCATAAGACAGGCATCTAACAAGATAAATATGTGAGCTTCTTATACTATGTTACCAAAAGGAAAAAGTCCCTGAAAATTTCTTCCATATAAAAATTCAAGATGAAAACGATCAAAGCCATGTAAACGCAGAATGAACATCAGCGTTTTTGAGAATTAGTAACCTAATCCTGCAAAGGAAATATTAAAAATGTAACATAATAAGACAAATAGCACCTTTTTAAAAATCAAGTTATCTAAAATGTAAGTTTGCAAAACTATTCTGCGCTACAAATCTCCACATGAAATCATTTGAAAAGGAGGTAGTAACACAAAACAAGCAATTCTGGAAAGTGTAAAGTTACATGCTGATTGTAAATGCAAAGAATACAGAATAATTAAAGCCAAAATGACACCTACATATCTACAGCAGGCCCAAAGTTCCCTTTCTTTTAAAGTCACACATTTAATAGTGTCTCTAAAACAGGCCAGCAAAGCAGCTTACCTTAATATAAGGGGGAAAATTTTAAGGACATTTTTAAGAATTAAAACATTTTTAGAACTAAAGCATTAGTAGATTATCTTCAGTGTATCTTTCTATTCAACCCGTGGACAGAAGCTTTACCATAAGATTTTTGCTATTCAATGGAATTCAGAATAAACGGAGTCTATTTCAGATCATACCCTAAAACGTTTTGTTGCCTAAGTACCACAAAGGGATTGTCACAAGATGATTTTTTATTAGATGATTCCACGGTATAGAGCAGCCTTTTTCAGCCAGAGTTCTGAATGTAACAGACACAGTGTTACCATCAGATTCAATGTTACTATGTTTTCTTACAAGTGAGGCCAAGTATGTACATACATTCTTTCTAATCCCTTAAAATCCTTACAATTGAAAAGCTTGACCTTGAGTAGTTAATTCAAATAAAAATAAACTTGCTTAGGAGTATAATTTCAGTGGCCTAAACATATTTCCAAAGAATATTTTCCAACTGTGACACATACTTGAATATTTTGGGCTTTTTATATGACTACTTTATCTAGATCAAAAGATTTACCATAGCAAACTATGTCTATGTTTCCAAAAATTGTTATTAATCAAAAATGCTACCTTATAACTTAAGAGAAATAGACCTTGGGTTCAAGAAATGCTAATACATTATTAACAGTTATTATAATTCTGTATTTAGTTTCATTTATAAATATCACTGGCAGGCATCATAATATTAAATCATTAAACTAATTTCTAAATATTGATTTCAAAAGCTTTGAACATATGTTGCAAAAAAAATTTAGTAACACTTATTTTTAGTTTAAAAACTAACAAAAGTTGTTTTTCCAGGTAATACACCCAATTATTTGTTTTTATGATCATCACCGACCCAGGAGTTGATAATAAACACTTGCATAGTTCTTGGAGAAAACGGACCTGGCACAATCTGAAGGCAAATATTGGCAAATACCGCATGTCCCGTTATAGTTGAAGAAATAACACAATCCGCGATCTTTCATGAAGCTGTTTATTCTTATTATTAAAACTTGGACTCAAGTAATCCTGGTTATTCTGGAAAAGGCACCTTGTTGTAGGGATCATTTAATCATCCTTTTCGACAATCACCTCTCCGTGAAGCACCTTTCTTCTCTGACGTAACATATGAAAGTAGAGTTGTGGGAACACTTAATTGAAAAAAGAAAACAGAGAAGGTAAGCTATGGTTGGAAATCTTTTATACTTGAAACCTCTTAAACATGGCGGCCTTTGAAAGCAAGCACATCATATACAGTTGCTACCACCCCCTAATATTTACAGGGTTCAGGGTAAGTGTACAAAGGGAGGGCCACATACCAGATGCCTAAATATTTTAATGCCATCAACTGTCAGTCTCTTCAGCAAACCTAAATATTTTGATAAATCTCTCTTCATAATGACCTGGAAGGCCATGTCTGAATTTAGAATTCTATAACTCTTCGGAACACCGTGCCAGAACAGTGCTGCACACGGAAAGCTGTCCCACCCGGCCCCTTCGCTCCACTCCATCGGCTGTCCTGTACCATGAGAGGTCTCGTGAACATCTGTGTGGATGTCCAAGGCCGCACAGCCCAGCTGCATCCACCCCCCTCACAAACAGCTGCCCCCTGATCTCAGGGATGTGTACACAGGTAACGGTGCTATAACCCCCAGGAGAACAGACTGGGGAAGAGAGCTATGCAGTCTAGATGCGTGCTCAGTGCCATCTGGGTTGCAAATTCCATGGTCCCGGGTTTCCAGGATGTGATCTGAAGGAAGGGGGTCCTGTGTGGAGTGGTGACCAGCAGTGAGCCAGGACATGGCCCTCTATCTAAAACTGGGCCCAGAGCAAAACCCCTCTTGGCTGGGCATAAGGGTGGTCTGGTACACACACAAATATATATGTATTAGGTCAGTTAGACAAATGGTCATCCACCCTGTCAAAGTTGGAGAATGATTTTGAGCCAATTTGAACGAGTACTTTAAGTTATAGGGTAAATGTTGGTGCATGAACAAATTAACATCAGCTACAAACAATACAAGTATACAAATACCTCTGAAAACGAACAGAATAGCCAAAACTAATTAACCTAATGACAAAACAAGCTTTGAATATTTTGCTTAGGCAAAACTGTGGGTAACTACTTCTTGAACTTAGCTCAAATGGAGCCAACATGCATAAAAGATTTTATTTTTTTATTTAGGTATCCAACCTTCAGTAATGTAACCGTCATATTATACCTAAGGGCCTAAATATATTCAGGCCATATAGACTTAAAGCGATTTTTGCAAATACTTCTATAACATCTTGAGTAGTTTAGTAGAAGTATGGGCTTGAGTTCAAACCTTGATCTTATTCACTAGCTGAGTGATTTTTAAAGCAATTCACTTAACCTCTCTAATCTCTAATGGCCCCATCGATAAATGAGAACTAAAAGAACTTCTTTTGAGCACTAAGTGCTCAAAATGTACTTTTATACTTGTAATTAGCAAAGGATTTCATAAGCAAAGTAGAATTAGTTGCTATTACTACTAATACTAATAATCAGGTGAAAACACCCCCCTGGCTGGCTGATCCTCCAGCAGGTGGGGCTCTCAGGTAACTAACAGCCTCCTAAACTGAGAAGCAGCTACTGGCAAAGGCTGGTCTTCATAGGACACCTGAAAATGCACAGTCACAAGTTACTGGTTTGATGGTTTCAAACCATGATCTCTTGGGCCCTGGGTTTCCACAGAGATGCCTCAGTGGCTGTGAGGAAAAAAAGGCAACCCAAGACCTGAACCTGTAACTATGATAGGACAGGTCTGGCTCTGCTCCAGACCTCCAACATTCACTAGATGTTGCGCAAAGCAGGGGAAGAAACAAGTGTCATAGGCACACCACCCCCGAGCCCTCCTGCACTGGCCCTGGTGGATAATCGGAGGAGTCAGGCTGAGATGGGAGAAGATGAGGGGAATAAAATCACTATATGACCATCAAGGCAATTTTGATTTTGGAAAAGCTTAAAAGTTGGAGGTCCCAAGGAAGTGGCCAAATTTTACGTTCATCCTCTTTAGATGAAATTATTTCACATTGCATCAATGTCGATTTTAGATTCTATAAACATTTCTCATTTCTCTGACCCCAGAGTCTCTAACTTTACTGAGGAGGGCAAACAACAGCTTTGCTTTATCTACATATTTCCTGCTAGTGATTATCAAAATCTGACCTAAAAATATACCATTTGGATTTAAATGAAATGACTAGAGTCTCACCAATGCATTGCAACTATGGAAAGGTGAGGAGAAATTAGTGGAAAGACTGAGTTATTCAAAATATTTTAAGAAAAGCAGCTTTTTTATTATTTTCTAGTACACAGGGCAACACACATAAGACTAACAAGTACTCCTGGATGATCTTTCCAAGTATGTGCTTAATGAATAGAAATGACCTTAGATTTTCTTGGATAAAATGTTCATGTTCAGATACATAATTCTAAATGCTTTCAAAGAGTTCACTGCAGGCTTTATCTTTTCTTTAAAAACATAAATCATACTAAGCTTATTTTTAAGTGATTTTGAGAAGGCAATCATTTGTGTGTTAATTTACTTACCTTTTTTTCTCACAACTCACCCTTCAGTTATTTGAAATTATGAATACATGTGGCATTGAACGGAGGTTTTGATGTATTTTTAAGACATTATTTTTCCTTGTTTATTAATCTGGCATCTTATGACATCTTTTGAAAAACTTTGACAGCATATGCTAAATCAAAGTATAATACTAATAGAGACATACTTACATGGTATATACGAGGCCATGGTTATAAGAAGAAAATAATAGTAGTCAAAAGAGACATTGTATTTATTGGGAAGTCTTATTGAGAACATTCCTGTTTTCTTTACATATGGTAAGGCAGCGTATATTGTAAGAAGTTCACCAGCAACTCCAACAGGATATAAGATGATAAAAAAATTGTATCTGGAGAAAGAAAAACCTGACAATTATTTTCTAGAATAATTATTGGATTTTATATCATGATTCTTTTGCTACTACTTTATTTAAGCTTAAAAATTCTCCTTTCTATACATACTTATATTAACCTCACGTAACAAGGTTAATTTTTTTTCACTTTAATCATTTGCTTATTAATTTAATTATCATCGCTTTTTTTTCTTATAGTAGTTTTCATTTTAAGTGGCAAGATCTTAATAAAGTAAGAAGTCAACTTACTTTACAGAATTGAAATAACAATAGATTTTAAAGTCAGTGACTGATTGATGCAGTTTTTAAAGTATAATAAAGTATACAAGTATTATAACTATTCTAGTGTATTGTAAAGTAAATGTAAGCATTGTAAGGCATTGTAAAAGTAACTGCTTTGACACCTGGAATCATACTGATTTTTTTTTCCCTGCAGCTAGTCATTTGTTGATCAAATGCTGTGTTTTTAAAAAAGACCAGTTATGATCCTAATTTTATATCTAAATCTTGAAATTGCCAAAGTCGTTGTTTGGAGACATTTGGAAAACGTTTTGTGGTTACTAATTAAAAGAACGACTGTTTTAGAAAACTGATAAAACCACCTGAAGCATCAGTAACTACTAACGAACATACTGCCTAAAACTGTTTTCATGACAAAACAAGGAAGACAGGTCGTTTCCTGAATTTGCTCATTAAAGGAATAGTCAGCTTGCTTAAAAGAGAGCTGAGAGAGTTCTAGTCAAAATCCAAGTCACAGTTTGTTCGTTTGCATTGCGGAGCACCCTCCGACACAGAGCGGGGCCAGCATCACTTCCACCTACAGTTAGAGGAACACTGCACAAGTGTCCACTAGTGGACCCGCAGGACAGCCTCAAGCGCCCAAGGTAATGACATTTCTTAAGAGTTTCCTTATTCCTATGTGCCAAGGATATGCAAGGACAAGAGAGGACAGAGGGGGGCAGAATTATTTGCCAAAATAGATGAACTGGTAAAGAAAGAAAATGATCCTTCTACTGCCCCTCTGTGTCCCCTCCTTGCCTTGTGCATGCCGCCTGCTTCCTCATCAGCCTGGTGTAGTTATGTGTGTATTATTTAAATCAATTTTTTCCAACCTCGATTTCCTACCTCAATTTAAAAGTACATAACTGAGCATTTTATATTCCCTTCTTAAGTAAGACATTCAAACCTCTTAAATTTTTTTTTTAACTTTATGTGACTTTCAGATAATTTTTTTGGGGGTAAGATTGTTCTTTACTTTATTTATTTTTTTTTTTTTAATTTTTTTTTTGCGGTACGAGGGCCTCTCACTGTTGTGGCCTCTCCCGTTGCGGAGCACAGGCTCCGGACGCGCAGGCTCAGCGGCCATGGCTCATGGGCCCAGCCGCTCCGCGGCACGTGTGATCCTCCCGGACCGGGGCACAAACCCGTGTCCCCTGAATCAGCAGGCGGACTCCCAACCACTGCACCACCAGGGAAGCCCAAGATTGTTCTTTAACTGAAAAAATATCACACTAAGTATAAACTAGGTTAAAGCCTTAAAGACGTGATTATTTTTAATGAAATGGGAAAAAATTCCACAATTTATTTGACTTTACTTGCACTTTGAAAAGGCTCTATGTCACCAACTCTCTAAGTTCTGATGGCAGCATGACAGATTTAACTACTTATTCAGAAAGAGACGTGATGTTTCCTTACAGATTCCCAATTGTCATCAAAAATTTTCTGAAGGGACTGCTTTTTTGAAATTAAAATGGAAATCAATATGAAAACATAACATTATGCATTTATCTATTCAGTGGGTTTTTCTAGGAACATGTCTGGCAGATAAATAGAATCAAAGTATATTCAAACCATCACAGCAGGGCAACTCTATAAATAAGAAGCCATTTTTAAGCTTTACTTGAGAATAGCTTCAACACTGGAACATAAATATAAATGTTATTTTAGGTTATTTAATGGGGTTGGCAAATACACAGCTGGTTGGGATCTTTAAGATTCTTGACATGAAACATAATTATTCACGATTATGTTTAACTGACGTGATGTGTTATGTTAACATGTGCATTTCAAAGTTGAAAGATTTTATAGTAACCTGTTTAACATTAAGGCAATTGACAAAGGATTTCTAACAGCAAATTTAAACATGCAATGGTAGAGTTTGGAAATTTTCCAGAAATTCAAGACATGCAAATGCATTCTAAAAGGCGGGCAAAGCATTAGAGACCATTATCTCCCGCAAACAAATTTTATAAATACAGCAAATAAAAAGAGACCATATTATGAATTAGTATTTTCAAAGGTGCTAGAAGTCTGAAAGACGGAGGTCATTCAAAATGGCATGAGATGCATTCTGGGATTAGAATCCAGCTACATTCCAAACTGCCAATTTTGCCAAACGCTTATAAATGGTAGTGCAACCTTCTTATGACAGACGAAACGTTTAAGCTCCAACTATAATTTTGAAGTATTTTGTCATATTCAAAATGGTAAGCCACAAATATCTAAAAAAGAGCTAGAGAATATAAAAACGTTTGAAAGGGTATATAGTATAATTAAGAGTGATAATCCTTTGTAGGGGGAATATAGACAATTTAAAAGGTTTTTATTCTTTTAGGTTATTTATATATACTAATTTATTATATTTGAACATGTATAATATGAGTTATTAAAAAAGGAGTAATTAATAAAAAATGTTAGGCTTTTTGTATAAGGGGAGCAAAAACAAGTCTGACACTAGTTATGAATTACCTTTATAAGCTAGCTATGAATTAATACAAATATCAGAGTTTTAAAAAATAATGGAAATACGGATATTACATTGTTTTTAATATCACAAAGCAGTATTTATAGCATCAGAAAACTGGGAATAATCTAAATTCTAGCAATATAGAACTGAGTCAGTCATACTATGGAATATTATGCAGCATTAAGATTTAGAGAGCTAGATCTAAATGGACCTGTACTGACTTAAAAAAAGATCTCCAGTATATAAACAAAAATCAAGTATCGTATCCTATTTATGTTTTTTTTTTTTTTTAAAGAAGATGTTGGGGGTAGTTTATTTATTTATTTTTGCTGTGTTGGGTCTTCATTTCTGTGCGAGGGCTTTCTCTAGTTGTGGCAAGCGGGGGCCACTCTTCATC
The DNA here is from genome assembly GCF_964374135.1 of Grampus griseus. Classification (NCBI taxonomy): domain Eukaryota; kingdom Metazoa; phylum Chordata; class Mammalia; order Artiodactyla; family Delphinidae; genus Grampus; species Grampus griseus. Next base: position 172,229,944 of record NC_139018.1, read on the forward strand.
GCGGTGCGCAGGCCTCTCACTATCGCGGCCTCTCTTGTTGTGTAGCACAGGCTCCAGATGCGCAGGCTCAGTAGTTGTGGCTCACGGGCCTAGTTGCTCCGCGGCATGTGGGATCCTCCCAGACCAGGGCTCAAACCCATGTCCCCTGCATTAACAGGCAGATTCTCAACCACTGCACCACCAGGGAAGCCCCTATTTATGTTTTTAAAAACTCACATCTGTGTGTTCACATTGCTGTTATTAAAACAAAGTCTGATGGTAAACTCCCAACTTTCTCTCTCCAAGGAAAGGGAGTGGGGCTCACGTAGGAGTACAAACAGGAACTTTCCACGTTTATTCTATATACTAAAACTATTTGAGATTTTTTCACAATGAAAGCATATTACTTTTGTAGCTTAATAAAAATTTTGACACATGAAGATACTGTCAAATTCTTTTATTCTACCTATGTGGGATACCTATCTATATATCTATCTATCTACCTACATATCTTATCTATCTTATCTACCGTATCTATCTATCTAATTTACCTATCTACATAGACATATATGGGATAGACGTTTCTTAACCCAACTGCTCCCCTGCATTTCTTACCACCTGGCATTTCTCACACCTGTTAGTTGTTGTATTTTCTGTCCCTTCCATCTTGAGAGGACAGAGATTTTGTTGCACTCACACCTGCACCTCAGGTATGCAGTAGGTACACAGCATATGTCATTGTTATTATTGTTATTTCAACTCTAAGTGCAACATGGAGAATGAAATGAACAAATCTATGCTGGTTTGTGATTTGTTCTCCAAAGGGCACAAATAATAAGTTGTTTTTATAATAACTTTGTAAAATACCAGCTGCTCAAAGAACGCATACTTTAAAAAGGACGGAACATCTTCTGCTTTAAAAACTGTTGCTTTGGGAGGGCTATGTTTAGAACCCTTGAAATATAAATTTTGTCCTCATAACAAACAATACAATTTCAAATAAGGGTGACTTTTTTGTTTGTTTGTTGTTGTTCTGGCCGTGCCATGCGGCATGGAGGATCTTAGTTCCCCGAGTTCCCTGACTGGGGATCGAACCCATGCCCCCTGCAACGGAAGCAAGGAGTCTTAACCACTGGACCGCCAGGGAAGTCTCTAAGGGTGACTTTTTAAAATGTCTGTCTCTGCTACTTTATACACACACAAGAAAGTTGACATTGTATATATAAGATACTAAAACTTGTGGATACTAGGTGGAATATTAAAGTAATTTAAATCAATAACTGATTGATGTAAGGGCCACTTTTAGCAATTACAAGAACAGTATGTATTTAATTCAATGAAAGTCTGTCGTGTTAAAATAATGTCTATGCACTGGAAGTTTCAAATAATTTCTTTAATATGCATTTTGTTACTAAAGCTTGCCTATTTTAAAAGTTTATTTTTAGTGTTTTAGCTTATTTTCCTAACTTTGTTTTGTAGAATAAAAACCTTGTGAGTTGTCAAAAAAAAAAAATTTAAGTCAATCAAACAAAATGCCATATTTTTGGCCAAGAGTTGATTTAACGTAATTCCAAAGATGTATATCTTGCTTTCAAGGAAAAATGAATGACCGACTCAGAGGCTAAGGACACTAACGTAGTTTGTCTGGCATTGCTTTCACTCAAGATATATGTTAATATGATTGTTGCCTGGTCATTAAGTTAAGCTTTTAGAATGCAAGGTATAACACTGCTGATTTCAAAAACAGCAGCCTCCTGGCAACACAGGGCTAAGACACACATTTTAATTCTCTGTGTTAGCTCAGCACACAAAACACGCACGCGCAGGACCGAGAGCAACTAAACTGCAAGACATCGTCGCCACCTGGCCCATTTAACGAAGTATGGCAAGTGGTCCAGAAGACTGAATGTGTAGAAGGAATAGCGAGTGATCTCTGTCACCGTCCACGCGGCCAGAAAAAGCACCACACTCTCCTCATTCTGGATCTGCAGAATTACAGAGAAAGCCACAGCGTTGTTTAACCTTGAACTTCTTTCTCCACGAAGATATTTTCTGTTTATTATTTGGTACGTGCCTTTTATTATAACGGAGAGCTAGGGTTAGACAGATGCAATACAGAAAACGCAATGCAGTCACCATTAATAAGTCTTTACAAACACGCGATTTAAATGTGCTCTAAGCACAGGAATGGTCACATTTCTATTGGGTTCTCTGTCTCACCCTTCACTCTAGCCAATAACTCAACCATCCCAGGACAACATCAGCCCCTCAAAACCAGTCTGGGAACAATCTGACCCTCGGACTTTCTGTTGGTCGTCAAATCACACCCATCCTACTGCAGCACTAACTCCCGAATCTGCCCACTCACTGCAGCCCTGCTACCACGGTGTCAATTTAGGACCTGATCACCTCTCATGCAGAATGCTGTCACAGCCCCCTATGCAGTGTCCACTTCAGAGGTGGACGTTTTCTCTTAAAAGCAAAACACAGAAGCAAACCAACAGAAACAAAATTGGAAGGTGCTAGTCCCAGGATTTAAAAGCTTCATGGCTTCCCCACTGCTTAACAGGAGGAAAGGGTAAAACCCTCCCACCTGAGCATGATGTTCAAGGATCTTTACAGCTGGAGCTCAGAAATCTTGACTTCTTGTGCAACGACTCAACCCCACCCCCAGCTCTCTCTGGGGACACAAAACTTTGTATTATTTCCAGAATATGCTCTGAATGTGTCTTAACACACGCCATTCCCTCTAATTATCAATAGAATGCTCCTCCCTTTTCATTTTTAATAAATTTATTTATTTATTTTTGGCTGTGTTGGGTCTTCGTTGCAGTGCGCGGGCTTCTCATCGCGGTGGCCTCTCTTGTTGCAGAGCACGGGCTCTAGGTGCGTGGGCTTCAGTAGTTGTGGCCCGCGGGCTCTAGAGCGCAGGCTCAGCAGTTGTGGCTCGTGGGCTCTAGAGTGCAGGCTCAGTAGTTGTGGCCCGCGGGCTCAGTAGTTGTGGCCTGCAGGCTCCAGAGCACAGGCTCAGTAGTTGTGGCGCACGGGCTTAGTTGCTCCGTGGCATGTGGGATCTTCCCAGACCAGGGCTCGAACCCGTGTCCCCTGCATTGGCAGGTGGATTCTTAACCACTGCGCCACCAGGGAAGTCCCTGAATGCTCCTCCCTTTATCAATACTTCCCATGGGAAACCCTTTCTCACCTTTAAGATCCAGCTAACCACCACGGCCTCTGGAAAACTTGTCCCAAACCCCTTCCTCTCACCCTGAGCAGTTACGTGCTCCCCTTCCTTGTTCTCACAGTACTGTGTTCATATCTGTGTTATAACACTTGCCAATTTCTATCAGGATTTGTCTGCCAAATGCTTGTATATCTACAGCACTCAGCTGATACACTCCTTCCTCGGGGAAGCCTTCCTTCACTCCCTAAGTCAGGCCAAGTCTGCCGGTTACTGCAATCCACACTGGCCTCTTGTTTCAAAGCACTAACACTAGTAAAATCAAACAATTATTTCTGCAACAACTTGTGCACCATCTCTCCCAATTCCAGGCTCCATGAGGTGGGAACCATACGTGTATTATAAATAGCCAGATTCCCGGCACAGCGTCAGGAACAGAATAGGCGCGTAATTCATACTTGTTGAATGACTCAACATCTGTAGGGCTGCCCCCTACTCCCTGATGGTCAGTACCCCTGACAGCTGAGACTGACTTATTCATTTCTGTAAATCCCAAAGTAAGCACAGTGCCAGGGGTATAGAATGCACTCAATACATGCTGGTTGAATTAATTAAAGATGGGTGGAAAGATGTCCATGAGATACCACTGTTGGAGAAGATTAAATAGTAAAACCAAGGAAGAGATTTTCTGTAATATAAAAAAGAGGCGAAAGGGATAAATTGGAAGACTGGGATGGACACATACATACCACTATATATAAAATAGATAACTAATAAGGATCTACTGTATAGCACAGGGAACTCTACCCAATACTCTGTAATGGCCTATATGGGAAAAGAATCTTAAAAAAAAAAGAGTGGATAGGGACTTCCCTGCTGGTGCAGTGGTTAAGAATCGCCTGCCAATGCAGGGGACACGGGTTGCAGCCCTGGTCCGGGAAGATTCCACATGCCACGAAGCAGCTAAGCCCATGCGCCACAACTACTGAGCCTGCGCTCTAGAGCCTGCGAGCCACAACTACTGAGCCCATGCGCCACAACTACTGAAGTCTGCGCTTCTAGAGCCTGTGCTCCGTAACAAGAGAAGCCACCGCAATGAGAAGCCCGTGCACCGCAACAAAGAGTAGCCCCCACTCGCTGCAACTAGAGAAAGCCCGCGTGCAGCAACGAAGACCCAACGCAGCCTAAAATAAAAAAATTTTTTTAAATTGGAAAACCCCAATTTATATGGCTATAAAAATGCCAATTTTTGGTTTTGCTGGTGTTTCAAAGCCATTCTACGAACGCACTAAGTCAATGTACAATCACACTTACATCCAAACCCAACCTTTCTTTGGCCAAGGGTTCTGCTTCCTGAAACACAGTTAACACTTTGGATTCCTATTAATAAGAAAGCTTTCCCGCAGGCTCAAGTAGACAAAGTGTTGTGTCACTTACTGGTTTTATACTGTGAGTAACGAGCCACACCATAAAGATTCTTGAACTCACTTGGACCCCAGCCACAAGCACAGAAGTAGGCACAATTCCTTAAAGAAAAAAACAAGTCAACCACTGCCCGAAATGCCATCTATGCCAAACATAAAAATTAAATCAAAAACTCACCAATTAAACAGTGGACTATCTGTAAGCAAACACACAAAAAATCACATGTCAATAGCATACAACATAAAATAAATTCCTGTCATCGTTGGTTTTAAATGCATCTGTAGGGAGTACATAATCAGCAAAATAAGGCTAATTTTGCTCCACTGATATATTTTCAAATAAATATGGCAGTGACAGATAAACAGCGTCGTTGAAAACTTACCTCAAGCAAGGCAAATGTCTGGAAAAATTTAAGTGTCTTCTGAATACTTCTATATAAACCTTTGTGTGTTCCTTTTTCCATATAAAAACGTACCATGGCAATAGCTAGTACCAGCCACCTAGAGAAAGTAAAAGCATTTTATAAAATTCTGTCACAACGAATTCCACTGACTCCTGTAAGGAAATGTCATAATTTATACAGTAATAACATGTATGTGTTATTATGCTCTCAGTTCATTATTCTATTTTAAAAACCCATAGGAAGAAATGACAAACATCGTTTTTACATCGACTCTTCAAGGGAATAAAGAGAACATACTCGAGATCAACTACATACAAATGTCAAACACTGTGCATTGCATTTTTGGTCTCAGCAGATAAACTGACGGACTGAAGGAATAGGTTTCTGTACCAAAAATGAAGTTATTATAAAGCATTTAATAATTATATAAAAATTTGAGGTAAAAAGCTGTGTGTGTATAAATATGTATTTTATACAAACATATAGTATATATTTATATGTAATTATAGGTAAAAATTTTGAATGAGAATCATTAATTAACACTTTTATCATTTTCTCTAAATAAAAACAATTGTGGTACCACAGAAGGGACACATATAGAAGGTCAGACATAAGCCTGCTTTTAAACAGTGTGTTTTAAAACTAGTGGTTACCAAGGGGGCGAGAGCAGGGGGGAGGGGCAAGACAGGAGCAGGTGGTTAAGAGATACAAACTAGTATGTATAAAATCAATAAGCAACTAGGATATATTGTACAGCACAGGGAAATATAGACATTGTTTCCTAATAACTTCAAGTAGAGTATATTCTACAAAAATACTGAATCTCTATGTTGCACACCTGAATTGACTATACTTCAATTGAAAAAAAAGTTTGTTTTCGAAAAAGAAAAAATACATATGTCCCCTCCCCCCTTTTAACTTACACTTGTACATTAAATATAGTTGCTGTGAATTAATGGCACTTAAAAACAGAAGCTACACCTGTGGAGACCACCTTTGTCACCCGGGTACTCAATCTCCAAGAGTCACTGATGAGAGGTAATGTTTTTTTCCAGTTTCCTTTGCAATTACAAAAGCACTTTGAAGTTTAAAAAAGTTGCGTCTCCTGTAACTTTTAAAACTCCTTAATAATACACCCATGGAAATGAATAGCTACCCCAGGCTTTTGAAAACAGTGGTCTCCAAAGTGTCTAGTTAAATGAATTTATGAACTATAAAATTTATAATAATTTTATACAGTTTTAACTTTTTAATTAAAGAGAACTCAATAAAATAGACAAATGGCTTAAAGGTGCCTGCAAAGAAACGAGCGACTGAGTGGGGGTGAAAATGCAGACTCAATCAAACAGCAAGAAAATGGCAGAGAGGCACCTCAGCCCTGGGAATCTCTTCTCCTCAGCACACCATGAGGTTAAAAACAATGACCTTTAGTGAGATATGACAAGGAATCAGGCAAGTGCCGGAAACTACCACAAAGACCTTTGAAATGTATAAGTATTAAGGATAATAACAACAATGATAATGATAGGTACACTTTCAGAATGCTTTCAATGTTCCAGACACTGTCTTATATGCATATTTAGTATATTAATATTTCTTCCTCACAATAACCCCATGAGGTAGCGACTACTACTATCCTATTTCACTGCTGTGGAAATAGGCAGAAAGGGCCCTATAGCCAGTCAGCTGGGACCTCAACTCACCACTCATCTCACAGTCTACGCTCTTGAACTACTCTGCTGTACTGGTCTGGCTCTAAGCATATACTGTGCCTTGGGATATTAGCTAATCATAATAATTCATGTATTTAAATTATAAGTAATTTTTAAAGTTATACAGAATGTTATGCTCAAATATTTTAACTGATAGTAGTACGCTATCAAGAAAGTTTGAAAGCCACTGTTTTATACGAAACAATCACCATGCAGAGATATCTTGCGACTTACCCTAAGGCTCAGAGTAAGTAAGTTAATGGTGGAGGTCTCCTAACCCTCACTGCTCTTCCCTTCCTACTGCACCATGGCTTTTACTGGATTCACCTCACAGTTCCATCCCGCATTAGAGCCAACACTCAACCCTGTGCTGGGATAATCTGAGTGTGCTAATCTGGATAATGTTTTAGGTACCTTCCAGGTTTAAAATGTTCTGATTTCATTATCCTCAATTCCAAGTCCTTACACTACTTCTAACAAGAAAACAAAAAGTTTAATGTTTTCATTCACATTTTCCCATATACTTGTCTTTTCTTTTAGACAAATCCAAATCAGATTTTTACCAAAGACCGATTTAAGAGGTAACTGTTAACCTACCAAAGAATTCATCAAAAGATTAATTTAGATGGCAAGTTTTCTACATTTTTAAAGGCATGATATAAAAATCCATGCATTTTAACAGTATAACAAATTTTACTGTTTTCCCATAGGCGGCAGTATTGTACCAACTAGTACAGTATAACAATACTATCCCCACTCACCTGTTGGAAATAAAAGAAATTAACACTCTGGGGTTAGAAAGGACCATGGAACTATCTATACTAACCTCTCATCTGTTTTTTGGTAAATATGGCCAGGAACTCATCTGAACTAACCCGTGCTCACTTCCTAAGCCCCCCCCCCACCCAATCACAAAGGGTGAGAATCAAAGTCTCTCTTGAGGGCTCTACATTCAGCTAACGTTGGGTTTCCTCTATCCGTCAGTTTAGTAACTGTAATTTTAAAAATTTCCCAAAGTGACAGGAGTGTCTACAATTAGGAATTCTTTTTTGGACAGTTTTTTTTTAAAAAAATGCCAGACCTAATGATTGCCTAAATATGAACCCAAATAGACACTATCAGTCCTTGACAAAACACTCTCTTTGGAAAATATAAACATGTGTTCCGCATGTAGGTTTCTCACTTGCTTAATTCATTTATTCATTCATTCATCTTCAGGATCAATACAGGACAGGTACTGTGCGAGGTGCTGGGGAATTAGGGATAAACAAGACATAGTTCTGGCCTCAAGGAAATCTTAAGTTACTAAGTGGAGACAGAACACTGCAGCAACGAAAGAGATGTGGCATAACTTCCTAAACACCTTCTAACACTCACTAAATGCCTTCTTCTCATGCCACTATGGCTACAATTACCCTGAAAAATCTTACTGAAGGTGGAGCTCTTCTAGCTGCCTTCTGGGGCTTCTTTTTCTCCTCAGATTTCTTGGAGACCACCTGCTTTTTGAAGAACTTGGTTATCTACACCTATACTTTTTTTTCTTAATTTCAACACCGCTTTAAAAATTTTTTTACAACTTCAAACATATACAAAGGTATAGAGAATGAGTGGTACGATGAACCCCCATTTGCCCACTGCCCTGCTTCAACCAGTATCATCTTATTAACAGTCTTGTTTCATCCAAACCTCTATTCACTTCTTTCCCCACAAGCCTTCCTCCCTGATTATTGTGAATCAAATCTCATACATCCTATAATATGATTCATAAATGCTTAATTATGTATCTCTAAAAGGTTTATTTTTCATAAACATAACCAAAACACCACTACCCCATGTGAAGAACTGAACAATAACTTCTTCAATCACAAAACTTAGAGTCAAGATACAAATGTCCTTAACTGTCTCATAATTTTTTAAAATCATGATTGAAATAAGATTCATACATTGCAATTAGTTGCTATGTGTTTTATGACTCTTTTAAATCTATAGGTTTCACCTCCTTCCATCCATCCTCATCTCTCCTCCCCTCTTTCTCATGAAATTTATCTGTTGAAGACCCTGAGTGGTTCCTGCAGAGTTACCCGTGGTCTGGGTTTTGCTAACTGGATACCCCCATGTCATTTATTATGTTCTTCTGGCCTCCGTATTTCCTGTGAGTGCTTAGTTAGTTCTAAAGGATTGATCAGACAGATTCACGTTCAAGGTTAATTTCTCCGTTGTGTTGCGTACTTCCCCAGGGAGCCCAAAATTTCTGGCTGTCCCTCTTCGTTGTGATGTTAGCACCGATGGTCATTATCCACATCCATTATTTCGGCAGTTACTGAGAAATGATGATGTTCTGATTTTATCGCGTCTTTTTTTTTTTTTTTTTTTTGCGGTAAGCGGGCCTCTCACTGCTGTGGCCTCTCCCGTTACGGAGCACAGGCTCCAGACGCGCAGGCTCAGCGGCCATGGCTCACGGGCCCAGCCGCTCCGCGGCATGTGGGATCTTCCCGGACCGGGCACGAACTCGTGTCCCCGGCATCGGCAGGCGGACTCTCAACCACTGCGCCACCAGGGAAGCCCCGGAGATGATCTTTGACGTTCATACAATCCATACTTCTGTGTGGTGTTCACTGACAACTCTAAACTTCCTTTCCTAGACTACGTGCAGACTCGTTTAGTAGCCAACATGTGTTTCAATTTATCACACATAAGGCTCTCATGCCAACAGAGTTAAGCTGAAAGGTTCATAAAAGAAAAAAGCCAGATAAACTGGACTTCGGTAAGATTAGGACCTTCTGCTCTTTGAGAGACATTGTGAAGAGAATGAAAAAGCAAGCCATACCTGATAGAAAATATTTACAAATCACATATCTGATAAAGGACTTGTATCCAGACTATATAAAGAACTTTCAAAATTCAATAGCTGAAAATCAAACAACAAACCCATAAAAAATGGGCAAAAGATTTAAACAGACCCTATACCAAAAAAAGGTACACAACTGGTAAGTAAACCCATGAAGATGCTCAGGGTCATTAGTCACTAGGGAAATGCAAATTAAAATCACAGTAACACAATACACCACTTAGAAGGTATAAAATTAGGACGACTGACCACACCAAGTGCCGATGAGGATATGTGGCAACCAGAAAGCTCATTCACTGCCCGTGGGGATGTACTGTACAACCACTCTGAAGAAAGTTTGGCAGTTTTATAAGAAACCAGCAATGTGACTACCCTATGACCCAGCCATTCTACTCATAGGTATTTACCCAAGGACAATGAAAGCGTGGGTCCACACAAGACTTGCATACAGACGCTCACCACGGCATCTGTCATAGCCCCAAACTGCAAAGAACCCAAACGTCCATCCACGGATGAAGGAGAAACAAGCTGTGGTAGGTTCATACGTGGATCCACCTACCTCAGGAATAAAATATATGTCTGTTACTCAACACTTAAAGAAATGTACGTGCCTGAACCTTGGGTCTGGTGCTCTGCTAATGCAGGCTATGTACACTGTGAGGATATCTTAAATAGTTTCCTTCTGCATGACGTGCATTTTTCAATTCACCACTAGGGGTAGGAATTATCCTTTCTAAACACCCACTGTGTGCCCAGCACCCTGCCGACCACTTCATATCCACTATTTCTTAATTCCTTGTAATAACCTAGCAAAGTAGTTGCTTTGCTACCCTGACCGATGAGAAAACCCAGGGTCAGAGAGGTTATGGAACTTACCTAAGGTCACCCAGCTAAAAAGGAGTGAAAACATAACCTTCAATGAACACCTTCCTGTACTGTTTACAGGTTAAAATCCAAACGTGTTAGCGAGGCATGTAAGGGCTGTGCAGTGAGCCAGGCTCCCTTCCTTTCCCAGCCTACATTGCAGGCCCGCTTGCTGTCACCCCAACCGCACGTCAGCATGAGCTGTTCCCTAACTCCTGCTCTTTCCTCATCCCCGCCGCTCAGTTGGAATGCGATGGTCCCCCTCCCCCGCCCAAAGCTTTCTCTGATCCTCCCTACCTGTCTGACTTGACACCTCTGCGGAACACTTACTTCATCCTGTCTTTTATTGCAATCTACAAATGCCCCAGGTAGCACTTCTACAAGGACAGGGCCCAAAATATTTAGCTTTTGTCTCTCGCTTGACCTAGGATAACGCACTAACACATGTGGGCTTCAAAAGTGTTTGTAGCAAAGCAAAAGAATTAAAAGAGAGAAAGAGAGAGAGAGAGAGAGAGAGAAACGCTCACTTTCCTAGTCAAGCATCTGTTGTGAGCAAGTACAATAAAAATCCTCACATCCTTTAAATTACATTATTACTTAATTAAATTAATTACATCCTGTAGTTCTACTCCAGGAATTCATCCTAAACAACTAATTCAAGAGAAACAAATTAAAGTAAAACATCATTAGAGGCATGATTTAGTCCATTACTGTACCTTAACTCTATTCCCTCTTATGTAACCATGAAAGAGTGTAATTATGAAAACTATGTAGAAATATTTGGTGAAACAGTGAGTGAAAACAGAAAATATCCTACACAGCAGATACTGTAACTACAGTACCCTATAATGTGCATTCATTCACTCAACAACTATTTCTTGAGTGCTTCACGGAGCTGACACTGTTACAGGACGACGCAGACAATAAGCAACAGAACCAATCAGTAGAATTCATTGTACAGTTATACGGTAATAAGTACGATAGAGAAAAATTAAGCAGGCAAGGGGGATAAGGAGTGTCTGTGTGCGGTTTTTGCTATTTGAATGAAGATAGCCACGAAGGCCTCCCTGAGAATGGAGATTTGAGTAAAAATCTGAAGGAAGTAACTCACGTGAGCGATAACAAGGAGAAATGAAAGGCCATGCTAAGCTTATAGAATTAGGCAAGTTCTTTTCTACATTTATGTAAAATTTTAATTCTTAAATATTATTTTGATTGTTTTCAAGACGATTACAAAAAAATGAATAAACCCTCCAAAGTTCTGCTAAAAGAGAAAAACAGAACAAGCAAATGAACAAAAGAACCTTTGCATTAGCAGATGTAAACCAGTATATAGAGAGGATGGATAAACAACAGGGTCCCTCTGCCCCAACCCTCCAATTAAATCGGGAGGCTTTCTTGCATCTCATGCCTATTTCCAGAATTAATCTCACTTGGAATATCTACCCCCTACATATGCAAATCCTATCCCTTCTTCAAATCTCAACACGTTTAGAAAGCCCCCAAAGAGTTAATTATATGGATTATTCCATTTCCATTCCCCTTGCCTTTTTTTTTTTACATCTTTATTGGAGTATAATTGCTTTACAATGGTGTGTTAGTTTCTGCTTTACAACAAAGTGAATCAGTTATACATATACATATGTTCCCATATCTCTTCCCTCTTGCGTCTCCCTCCCTCCCACCCTCCCTATCCCACCCCTTGGCAAGGGACCTTCTCAACATAGGCAGGGAGACAAACAACTTTCGGGGAAGCAGTAATTTGCTGAGCCAGGGAGGAAGGTTAGGAATGAAGTGTGAGAACACAGCTGAGAGCACATTTAATTATACTTCAGGTCGGGTGAGAGACCCAGAAAACTTCAGAGGCGGCTTGGCTAGAAGTCACAGCAGAAACACGGGGATTATTACCCAAAGGATGAGCAGCCTGAGCGAAGACGGAGAGAGCCATGAAGATAAAACTGCATGGTGTTTGAGGGCAGAGTTAGTTACAGTAGACTTCAAAAGCAATAAAACTGGAAAGAGGAAATCAGGGAGATATCGCAAAGGTCCTTGAACGACAGACAGCCTAAATCCCTTCCACAACAGTGGAGGCAATGCGGGGTGGGGGGGTGGGGGGGTCACCGAAGGCTTTAAACTGGAGTTATGCATTGACTTCCATTTTTTGAAAAGGTACCTCGGCCTTCAAAAGGGAGAGTGGCCTGGAAAGGAAAGGCACAAGACCAGTTAATAAATGGTGGGCGTCCCCAAAGTGTTTATTAACTGGATGAGACTAGCACAGAGGACAGAGGATATTTTCAGCCTCCAGGGTATCTAAAGGCTGCAGCACACAGTGGGTACTCCATTGTTCTCCAGTAGCTTTGACTCTATTAGTTTTCCCTTTCAAGATTATAAAATTTAGTGAAGTGGAAAGAAGTAGCACGGCTCTGGATTCAGACTGTGCCGAAATCCAAGTCTGACACTTGCTGGTTTGGGGAACCTGAGCAAGTGACTTCACCTATTTGTGCCTCGGTTTTCTAGTCTATCAAATGTAATATCATGCACCCCTCACAGGACTGCAGAGGACCAGAAATGACATAGTACACCTAGAGTGACTGACACAGTGCCTAGCGCACAGTGAATCCTCAATAGATACCAATATTTTCATTAACTGTATTTGGTATTAAGCACATAATAAGTACTCAGTAGTGTCAAATCATTTATTAAATCTTTATCAATCACATTTTTCTATAAGCCCTAGAGAAAGTTAAAGGTATTAAACGTTTCCCCAGATTTGTATAGATTAATAATACTTCATGTGATAACGGGAAAATAACTTTTTTAAACGGCAACGCCATTGAGAAACGCAAGAGCATTTTCCCATCCGGTTTTGAAAAGCGGTCGACACAAGTCACTGTGACAGCTCTTTGCAAAGAGACAGTCATTGTGTAACCTTAACTTGTAAGTCGTACTCAAAGCCACAAATAAAAGTACGGGGTATCAGTCATGGAGCCAACAAGATGCTGGACACGAGTGCTATGCTCCGATCCGGCAGGGTTTTTAGAAAACCGTCCCAAGTAAGAAGCTCTCGAGAGCACTATTACTTAAAAAACAAAACAAAACAACAGCAAAAAAACCCGTAGCGACACGAACAGTTAGGAACACTCTGCCCAACCATCGGCGGCACGAGGACGCACTCCAGGGGCCGGCGGCCGAGGACGCAGGTCTGGGCCCCCGGCCAGACGGCTCCGGGCTCCGGGGTGGCGGGACCCCGGCGTTTCTCCAGCTGCAGCAGCAGCGGCGCCCGCGGCGGCCGGGCCGGAGCCGCCTCCCCGGCGGGGCGGCCCCGCATTCCTGCCCGGGTCTATACTTAACCTCCGGCCCGCGCCCCGCTGCCGCAGCGCACGCCGTGCACCGTATTAGGCAATGCCCCGCGAGCAGGGCCCCGGCGCCCCTGGCCCCCCCGACCACGCTCCATTCAAGCCCGGCGGCGGCTGCAACGCCCCTCCCCCACGGCCACCGCGCCGCGCGCCGCCCCCGCGCCGCGACCACCCCGCCTCCGGGCGCGCCCCCCGGCCCGCCGGCGCCCGGAGCGCGGAACGCCAAGGGGCGGCGGCGCGAGGAGGGCCCCTCGGGGCGCACGTACCCCGCGGTCATGGCGATGTTGTAGAAGGTGAGCCAAGCGGTGGCCAGCAAGCCCCGGCGCCTCCTCTTGCCCGCGGCCTCCCTCTCCTCGCTGGCCTCCGAGGCGCCGCCGTTGGTGCCGTCCTCCTCGCTGGACGCCATGGTGGCCGCGCAGCCGGGGGACGTGGACGAGAGGGGTAGGGGAGCGGGAGGGGTCCGGCCGAGCGCGCCGCTGAAGCGCCGCCGCCCGCTGCCGCCGCCGCCGCCTCCGTCAGGCGCCCCATGTGCCGCGCGTAGGAGCCTCGGCGCCGCCAGCGCGGCCGCCCGCAGGGGGAGGAGAGGGCGTCCCGGGCCACCGCCCCGCCCCCGGCCCGCGGGAGCGCGCGCCGCGCGGGGACCCGGCCGCCGGTCCTGGGCGAGGGGGCGCGCGGGGGTCCCGGGAGCCCCTGGGTGCGAGCTCAAGCTCTGCTCTCGGGGAAACCCATCCGCCTCGCCAGCTGGGGAAGCCTCCTCTTGGAGACAGCCCGGGCGTCTTGGCGCAGACTACGGGCGCCTTGCTAGTTAGTGCCTTGAGCCGAAACGCACCTGGACTTGGCGTGGCCCTTCCCCGCCCAGACTTCTGTAAGATGGTTTCTGGAGGTGGAGAGAGGCCGTGGGATCCTCCCGCCAAAGACTCATTCTTCAGAGCTTCTGGGGAGGAAGCGCCAACTTTTCATACCGTTTCACTTATCCCAGCCGGCGAAGCAGGCATGGGTCGGGGGGTGGAATAGGCGTGCCTCACCTGCGTGGATTCCACTGGAGCCAGTGTTGTGTGGGCGTTCATTGCACTGCAGCGCGGGACGCTGGATGTTAGAGGGAAACTGGAGGAAATAGGACGTGACAAGATACCAAAGGAGAAAAGTTTGCGCAGACAGAGGCAACCTACGGGTGGAAAGCTAGCAAGAGCCCTTCCCTTAAGAAACGTAGTATCCCACTGTTATGCACTCTGTGTCTCCTTTTTTTAAAATCTTCTTCCAGATACACATGCTTTCTCCTAACAGTTATTTCCTCTTTCCCCTTAAAGCACACAGTTAAGAAGGCAGGCTCTGGAGTCAGATGACTGGAATTCAAACCCCAAATTCCAGGCTCCACCAGTCTTATTAGCTGTGTGAACTTGGGCAACTAAATCTCTCCATGCCTCAATTTCCTCAATGGGAATAATTTTAAAACCTACCTCGTGGGGTTGTTGTGAGATTTAAGTGAAATCCATGTAAACCACTTACAGGCCTGAAACAGTTTGAGTCACCCCAAATCAGTGTGTGCGCGCCATTCGGGCAACTCGGATCTCTGGTGATCCAGTGAAAGAAATTCTGCGCAGAACAAGGGAAGCGATCTACTTGTTAGGTCGTCCTCCGGGAACCTGATCCTGGCCCTGGGCTGGAGACCACCCCCGAAAGACCACGGAGACGAAAGTTGGACCTGGTCCACGCGGATCCTGATCTGGGCTCTGGGCACCTCCCCCAGACGGCACTACCAGCCTGATCTGAGAAACTTAGATAATTTTGAGGAGTATGTTGACAATGGGAGATGGGGAAGTCTGAGGTGTGCCTGGGGAAGGAATACTGGCTGAAAATTGTTCAAATTTCATGAAAACTATGAACTACTGTTTTTAAAGACATTTACATTGGAAAAAGAAGTACAACTATTTGCAAGTGACAACATTGTGTTATTAGAAAAGCCTAATGAATCCACAAAAAAGCTACTGGAACTAGTTGCAGGATACAAGGCCAATGTAACAAAAAGTCAATCCTTTCATACATTCTAGAAATGAACGACTGGAAATTGAAATTTAGAGTAAAACAATCTAATGCTTACCAGCATCCCAAACCGTGAAATATAGGGGGATAAATTTAACAAAACGTGCAAGACCCGTACACTGAACACTATAAATCACTGTCAAGAGAAAGTGAAGACCTAAGTAAATACCTATTCTATGTTCGTGAATTGGAAGACTCAAGTTGTTCAACTGTCAGTTCTCTCCAAATCCCAGCAGAATATTTTTTAATTTGACAAGATAACTCTAAAATTGATACAAAAATGTGTAGTAAGAATGAAGTTGGAACACATACATATCTGTTTTCAACAGTATAAAACTACAGTTTACAGGACAGTAGGGTAGGCATAAGGATAGACCAAGTATTTAACCAAGAGAACGAAAATAGGTCCATACAAAGACTTGGACACCAACGTTCATAGCAGTTTTATTTTATTTTATTTTATTTTATTTTTGCGGTACACGGGCCTCTCACTGCTGTGGCCTCTCCCGTTGCGGAGCACAGGCTCAGCGGCCATGGCTCACGGGCCCAGCCACTCCGCGGCATGTGGGATCTTCTCGGACCAGGGCACGAACCCGTGTCCCCTGGATCGGCAGGCGGACTCTCAACCACTGTGCCACTAGGGAAGCCCATAGCAGTTTTATTCATAGTTGCCCCAAACTGAAAATAATCCATGTCCATCAACATGTGAATGGATAAACAAATGGTAGTATGTTCATACAATGGAATATGACAGCAATGAAAAGGAACAAACTACTGAACATGCAACATGAATGAATCTAATAAACTCTATGCTGAGCAAAAGCAGAAAGATTACATAGTATATGATTTCATTTATATGAAACTAGAAAAGGAAAATCTAATATACAGTGACAAGAAACAGGAAAGTTGTTGCCTGGTGCTGGGGATGTGTGCAGAGAGAACAGGCTGGGAATAGACACAGGAATCCTTTCGGAATAATGTAAGTGTTCTGTTTGTTGATTGTGGTGTTACACAGGTGTATACATCTGTCAAAACTCATCACACTAAACACATAAAGCAGATGCATTTTATGTATATAAATTATTACTTAGAGTCAATTTTAGTGTCATGCGTAATAAATATTTTAAAGTGTAAAATTTACAATATTGATATGTTTAGCATAAAACCCAAATTTTGTGGCAGAATGAGTTTGTATATTACAGTTAATAGTTTCTCCTCCAATTATTTCTTTAAAACATTGAATATGACATGAGATGTAACATTTTCAGAGTGGCTATATTTTTTAGCAAAGTTGAATATAACATTTTGGGGAAAAAACTTTGAAATATCCTAAGAGTAAATTACATGCCAACAGACTTCTAAAACTGTCCCTTTAAAAAGTAAATAATTTACTGTATACTACATACCAATAGGGGGTACCAAAATGAATGAAAAATGGGGCCTGTCCTCAAAAGACCTACAGTGCTTTTTAGTGGATAAGAAACTCACACAAATGTATTCCAAGATAATGTCAGAAACATACCACCTTTCATATGCCAGGCACTTCCACTGATTTAATCCATACAACAATCTTCACAGATAGGTATTATTATCCACATTTTCCAATGAGGCAGTTGAACTCTGGAAGGATTAAGAAACTTGCCCAAGGTCAGAAGCTAATAAGTAGAGATTTTGATGCTCTTCCTGACACCAAAGTCCGTATTCTATCATCAAATGCAGAGTAAAAGAAATTGAAAAGTGAATCGCGGAGTGCTATGGGAATAACTTGTCTGGGGGCTCAGAAAATCACTTTTGAATACTTGAAGAATGAGTATGATTCCAACAGACAGATTGCAGGAGGATCTTGCAGGCTGAGGGCTCACCATGAACGTGGGAGTGGGAAAAACAAAGAAGCTTGAGGATAAGTGAGTTGTGCACTCTGACTAAATCTTAAAAGTATCAGGCGAGACTAGAAACACGTTGAGAACCACTCTATTTTAAAAGGCAGGAGTGAATTTCTGAAGACTGGAGAGAAGGAAAATCATACTGAAGAAGCCTCTTTCCCAAGGTTAATATGGCAGCAGAGTGAACTGAATGCAGAAGGCATGAGGGATGCAGGAAATGAGATGAGTTTCAGTCTGAGAGAGAAATGATACAGCCCAGAGCTAGGTTGGTGGTCAACTTCAGCATGAAGAGGGGAATGAATAAGGAAATATCTTGAGACACAGCAGAGTCCCCAAAAAAAGGGTTTTATTTGCTTATTTGTTGAAGCAAAGGGGCAATAAGATATGAAGAGGCTGATTGTCTATGTGAAATAGGCTATTTCATGAAGCAAGATCCCTGTGGTTGTGAGAGGGTTAGCGATTAAGAACATAGATGGAGGAATTAGGTTTCAAAAAGAGAAAGGACCCTTCTTTCTCAGACAGGCATGAAGGAAGTGGAGATGGAGGTATTTTGAGGCAGGGAAAAAAAAGTTGAGGTGGGAGCCTGCTTGAAAGCAAGGTGTCCCCAAAGCAAAAAAAGATTTGGAATAGCTTTCTGCATATAACATTGTTTCACTTTTCAAAACATCTTTTATCAATCTACACTTTAGCCCTTGTCTTTAGGGTAAAAATGGATTAGTTAGCTTGGCTTCAGAGCTGTCTACTATAACCTGAACCCAGGGGAGCCAATCGAACATTTATCTCTTAGGAAGTGCCCGTCACCAAAATACTCTGACCCAGCTAAGAAGGTCTGTCCATTGTCTGTAAACTGATCTGGCTAACTTTTAATCCAAACTTCCATTCTTTTCTCCCTACCCAAACTGCTATTTTCCCATTCCTGTTTGTGTAAGTCTCATTCACTCTTCAAGGCTACATTCAATACCAGTGTTTTCAAGTGGCTTTCGCTGATTGCTTCAGCTCATACTGGATCCTTACTCTTCCACAGAATTAGTTTGTACTGATAATGTGTCATCCATTTTAGCAGCTAATTATATATTGTCTTCTGCTTTTACTTAACACACTTGTGTGTGTTTTGGCTGTGGGGAAGAATTGCATAGCACTGATCATGAACGACTGTATTTTTATTTTTATTTTTAATTTTTTTTTTGCGGTACGCAGGCCTCTCACTGCTGTGGCCTCTCCCGTTGAGGAGCACAGGCTCCGGACGCGCAGGCTCAGCGGCCATGGCTCGCGGGCCCAGCCGCTTCGCGGCACGTGGGATCCTCCCAGACCGGGGCACGAACCCGTGTCCCCTGCATCGGCAGGCGGACTCTCAACCACTGCGCCACCAGGGAAGCCCCAGTAATTCACTCTTTTATTGCTGGGAAGTATTCTGTTGTATGGATATACCACAGTTTGTTTATCCATTCACCACATAATTTATCTACTCATGCTTAGATATTTGGTTTTTTTCCAGTTACAAATAAAGCATCAATGAACATTCGTTGACAAGTCTTTGTTCGGATCTATGCTTTCATTTTTCTTAGGTAAATACTTAGGAGTGGAATGACTGGCTTGCATGGTTGGTATATGCCTAACCTTTTAAGAAACTTCCAAAATGGGCTTCCCTGGTGGTGCAGTGGTTAAGTATCCACCTGCCAATGCAGGGGACATGGATTCGAGCCCTGGTCCGGGAAGATCCCACATGCCGCGGAGCAACTGGGCCCGTGAGCCACAACTACTGAGCCTGCGCGTCTGGAGCCTGTGCTCCCAACAAGAGAGGCCGCGATAGTGAGAGGCCCGCGTACCACGACGAAGGGTGGCCCCCGCTTGCCGCAACTAGAGAAAGCTCTCGCACAGAAACGAAGACCCAACACAGCCAAAAATAAATTAATTAATTTAAAAAATAAATAAATAATTAAAAAAACCTGCCAAAGTGTTTTCCAAAGGGGTTGTACCATTTTACATTCCCACCAGCCATGTAGGAGACTTTCAGTGGCTCTGCATCCTGGCCAACACTTAGTGTGGCCAGTCTTTGAAATTTTATATTAATGTATTCTAATTGCTGTGTTGTGCTATCTCATTGTGGTTTTAATTTTCATTTCCCTAATGACTAATGGGCTGATCTTCTTTTCATGTGCTTGTTTGTCAATTGGGTATTTTCTTTGCTTTAGAGACTATTCAGATCTCTTGCCCATTTTCTTAGTGGTACGATCGTGTTCTTATTGTTTCAAGAGTACTTTATATATTCTGGATACAAGTCCTTTATCAGATATATCATGGGCACATATTTTCTCCCAGTTTGTGAGTTGCTTTTGTTTTGATGAAGTCCTGTTTACTAATTTTTTTCTTTGATAGATTATGTCTTTGATGTCATATCTAAAACTCTTGCCTAACCCAAGGTCACAAAATATTTTGTGCAGTTTTCTTGTGGAAGATTAATAGTTTGGAGTTCTACATTCAGGCCTGTAATCCATTTTGAGTTAATTTTTGTATATGGTGTGAAATATAGATTGAAATTCATGTTTTTGCTTATAGATATCCAAGTGTTCCAGTATCATTTGTTGAAAACCTATCCTTTCTCTGCTGAACTGCCTTTGTATGTTTGTCAAAAATCAGATGTCCATATATGTATGGATGTATTTCTCAAATGTCTATTTTGTTCCATTGATTGATTTGTCTATCCTTATACCGGTACCATACTGTCTTGATTATCATAGCTTTAAAACAAATCTTGAAATCAGAGTTAATGATTTGTGTTGGTGACAGTGTTAGTGACTGTGTTAGTAATGCTAGTGATATAATGTGATATGTAATGCGTGTTTTTAGCATATAGTGATAAAACTTAACTAGGCTTGATGTGGTTATTTCAACAGGATAAGAACAATGATATCATTAATGGGAAGTGATGTCAGTAACTGAAGAGAAAAAAACAATTAAAAATTTTAACCAGTTTTTCTATTTGTAAGTATCACAATAGGAATGAATATGAGAGAGAAGAAAGCTGGTAGATTCAAGAAGAGAGTATTTATAAAATGCAGCTGAAGTGAGTAAGGGAAGTACAGCTGAAAGCAAATACAAGGAGAACGAGAACTGAAATGTTAAGAGTGAGAAACCTCTAAACGCAGAGGTACTAATCTAGAAAATGATAAATTTAGCACTGTATTTTGGGAGGAATGTTGGATTAATTTAATTTTTTATTGATGTGAAAACTGAGGCACAGTGATGTCATTACCTAGAGCTTACTAGCATCTCCTCTAAAATAGAATCAATCCTACAAATGTGGTTCTAGGCAGAAAGTTGAAAGTCCAACCTTTGTAAGTAAAACCCTTCTGTTCTATAGTCATATTATTATAAGTAAGAAATTCATTCTCGAAGAACAATTTCATACCTTACAAAATTGATAATGAAAACGAAATGAAAGATACACATATGCTATTATAAACATTAATTATGTTAGACTAAACACAATATAAAAAGTAGTATTTTAAGTGCTCCTTTGGGGAACATTTGCTACATAGGCACAGATATAGCAAGGGAGCTTTAGAATGAAGCTGCCTTTTTCCTTCTTACATATTTCCTTACAGTAAGCACATTCATTTTTCACTGTGCCCAGAAACTTTGAGCTACCTTCATAATTGGAGTCATCTGTTTTGAAAATCTGTGGCTTATTTTAACATGCCTGGAAGCCTCTGAAAAATCTTTGAATGGTAAATGCTGGGGAGAAGCAGATTCCTTGGTGACATCTTCATTTTCAAAGATCCTTCATGATACACCAGCTGCAAACTGAGTCAGCGGAACCACCATAAACCCTCACCAACTGTTGAGTATTGCTAATCCAGTTACCCAGTCATTAGCAGTTATTAGGTTAAAGAAGATGTATAATCTTTATAATAAGCAAGGGGTCAAAAGTGGAAGTCAAGAGTTGAGCTAAAATAAATCAAGGGAGTTTATATTTATTATAAAACTATCTTTTGTTGTGAAAAGGCTATTTATAGACCCTTGCATTTTACAGATTGGTCCGACCTGCTCAAAAAAAAAACATGTTAAACCATGTTAGTCAGAAGAAGCAGTTGTTTTAGAATTATTTATTAGGAGAGCCTGGGGAGGTGGGGCAATCTTGCTGGGTAATGACCTGAGGGTGTGGTTTTCAAACATTTTTACCTTCACTCATATATATATATATATTTTTTCGTTACGCGGGCCTCTCACTGCTGTGGCCTCTCCCGCTGCAGAGCACAGGCTCCGGACGCGCAGGCCCAGCGGCCATGGCTCACGGGCCCAGCCGCTCCGCGGCATGTGGGATCTTCCCGGACCGGGGCACGAACCCGTGTCCCCCGCATCGGCAGGCGGACTCTCAACCACTGCGCCACCAGGGAAGCCCTCACTCATATTTTTAAGTGATTGTCTAAAAATGTTTCATCAAAACTATAAATTGTTGCAAAGGATATTCTTGCTGGTGATTTTTAAACAGCTTTATTGAGGTATAATTGACATAAAATAATCTGTACATATTTAAAATGTACAATTTGATAAGTATTGACATATATATATATCCATGAAACTACTACCACCACTATCAAAATGATGAAGATATACCATCAACCCATCCCTTCCCAATTTCCTCATGCCCCTTGGTCATCTCCAGTGAATCCATCTAGACCCAAAGTTAATTTTGTTAAAGGGTTTCAACAAGAAATTACATTTCTTTAATAGAAATAGAGCTATTCAAGTTAACTGTTTCTGTCCTGAGCTTTAGTAGTTTGTGCAGTTGAAGGAATTTGCCATTTCCTTTAAGTTATCTAATTTATAGTTATAGAGTTGGCCATAATACTCCCTTATTATCTTTTTAATATCTGTAGCATCTGTAGTTACATCACTTCTCTCATTCCTGAAATTTGTAATTTGTATCTTTTCTCTCTTTTTTCCCTCATCAGTCCGACTACAGTTTTATCAATTTTATTTATTGCCTTTTATTTTCCCCTATTGTTTTTCTGTTTCCTTTTTCATTGCTTTCCTCTCTGATTTTACTGCTTCCCTTCTTCTGCTTTCTTTGGGTTTCATTTGCAATTTTTTCTAGATTCTTAAAACAAAAGCTGAGACAATTGATTTGAGATCTTTTTCCCAGTATATATGCTATATTATAAATATCCCTCTAAATACTGCTATAACTGCTTCCCATAAATTCTGATATGTTGTATTTTCAATATCATTCCATTCACAATACTTCTTATTTTTCATTTTTATTTCTCCTCTGACCAATGGGTTATTTAGAAGTGTTACCTTAGTTTCCAAATATTTGGGGACTTTTAAATATTCTTCTGTAATTTATTTTTAATTTAATTCTATTGTACTCAGAAAACATACTTTGTATGACTTGAATCCTTTTAAATTTATTGAGATTTGTTTTGTGGCCTGGAATATTCTCTATCTTGATAAGTATGTTATGTGCACTTAAAAAGAATACATAATCAGGGGGCTTCCCTGGTGGTGCAGTGGTTGAGAGTCCGCCTGCCAATGCAGGGGACACAGGTTTGTGCCCCGGTCTGGGAGGGTCCCACATGCTGCGGAGCGGCTGGGCCCGTGAGCCATGGCCGCTGAGCCTGTGCGTCCGGAGCCTGTGCTCTGCAACGGGAGAGGCCACAACAGTGAGACGCCCACGTACCGCAAAAAAAAAAAAAAAAAAAAAAAAAAAAAAAGAATACGTAATCAGCTTTCATCAGATGTAGTGTTCTATCAGTTTCAATTAAGACAAGCTGGTTGATAGTTTTATTCAAGCTTCTACAACCTTACTGACTTCTATCACTATCGAGACAGGGGAGTTGAAATTTCCAACTATAATCATGGAGTTGTCTATTTTTCCTTGAAGTTCTGTCAGTTTTTGTTTTATGTTCTTTGAAGTTGTCACTATATGCAAAACTATATAGTTTTCTCATATTCTCTTGATTATTTGACTCTCTTTTCATTAAAAAGTGATGTTCTATATTTCTGGTAATAGTCTTTGATCTGAAACCAACTTTGTCTGGCATTAATATAACTGTTCAAGTTTTCTTTTGGTTAGTGTTAGCATGGTATATGTTTATATACCATGACATAGTCGTGTATTTAAAATAGGTTTCTTGTAGATAGCCTGGTAATTTTTTATTAGATGTCAGACGTTGTGTATTTTATCTTGTCAGGTGATGCATATTTTTGGGTTCCAGCATGTCTCCAGTGCTCTGCCCTGTAAACCGTAACAACCTTGGCCCCTCTGGACGTGCAGCTCTGTTTTCTCATCTCAAGGAGACTGAGCTCTATGCCATGGCCTGGAAACTCTATCCAGGCAGTAAACAAGGGCAATCATAACGCTCCCTTTATTTGTGTCCCACCTCTCAGGGATAACTCTCTTTTTTGCCTGATGTCCAGGGTCACTGACAACTGTTGTTCATATATTTTGTCTGTTTTTTCAGTTGTTTCCAGCAAGATGATAAATCCAATCTCTGTTATTCCATCTTGGCCAAAGGCAAAGTCTGAAACCTATATTGCTCTAATGTTTTTTCTTGACTTTAGCACTAAGACCATCATTATAATATTAAGTAGTAGTGTGAAAATGGGCATTCTTGTATGGCTTCTTTTTATAGAAAAATCATTCTCTTTCACCACTGAGTGCGATGTTAGGTCTAAGTTTTTTGAAGATGCCTTTTGTCAGGTTGAGAAATGTTTCTTCTATTCTTAGTTTGTTGTTTTTATCACAAAGGCTTTTGAATTATGTCAAATGGTATTCTTCTGTACCTATTGAGATTTTCATATGATTTTTCTCTTACATTCTGTTAGTATTGTCAACTGCGTTGATTTTCAAACGCTAAAGTAACTTTATATTCCTGGGATACTCTCTCCTTAGTCATGATGTATTCTCTTTATATTCCTGTAAATTTCTTTTTTTAAAGGATTATTATTATTTCTGTTAATGAGGGATATTGTTTAATGCTTTGTTATAATGTCTTTGTTTGATTTTAGTGTCAGGGTAATGTCGGCCTCATAAAATAATTAAGAAATTGTTCCCCACTGAGGTATTTTCTAAAAGATTTTGTAGATGTTTGATATTATTTCTTCCTTACAAGTTTGATAGAATTAACTATTGAATTCATGGGTCTAGAGATTTTTGTGGAGTGTAACTAGGAATTTAATTTCTGTTGAGATATATATATATATATATATATGTTTTCAGGTTTTGTTTCTTCTTGACCCAGTTGTGATCATTTACATCTTTCAAGGATTTTTTCCCCTTTTGCCTATGTTGTCAAATTTATTGGTGTAAAGGTTTTTAAAAGAATATTTCTTTATGAATGTTTTGGTTTAATATTATTTAATTTCTGTAATGTCTTAATTATGGGATCTATAGTCATGTTGCTTCTTTAATTCCTGATACTGGCAGTTTATGTGTTTCCTCTTTATCTTTTGATCTAGGTAGAGTGTTACCAATTTTATTGATTTTTTAAAAATATTAAATTTTGGTTTTATTGATTTTCTTTATCATTTGTGTTTTATTTCACTGATTTCTGGTTTCATCTTTATTATTTCTCTTTTCTACTTGAGTTCTTTTTCTATCTTCTTAAGGTAGAAGCTTAGCTCATTGACATTAGATGTTTCTTTTCTAATATCTAATGCTTAAACTATTCCTCTAAGCATCACTTTAATTGCATCTCACAAATTTTGATTTGTTTTCACTTTCATCCAGTTCAAAATATTTTCTGATTTTTCTTTGACACATAGGTTATTTAGAACTGTTCTGTTTAATTTTTACATAAATTGAAAAATTTCAGATATCTTTGTTATCTTTCTAAGTTAATTCTGTTTTAGTCAAGGAACAAAATCTATTTAATTTTATCCTTTAAATTATTTTGAGTCATTATAAGGTCCTGCATATTGTCTATCTTTGTTACTGTTCTGTGTCTACTTGGCAAGAATGTTATCTTGCAGAGTTTGGGTGGGCCATCATAAACGTCAATTTGATCAAGTTGGTTGAGAGAGTTCTTTGAGTCTTCTAAGTAATTACTGATTTTCTATTTGTTCTATCTTTACCTGAGAGAGGAGTATTAAAACAGCTAACAAAACTATGGATGTATCTATTTCTCCTATCAGTTCTGTAAATCTTGCTTCCTTTTTTCCAGTTCTGTCTTTAAGTTGATACACAATTGATACTATTATGTCTTCTTGGTGAATTTATGCCTTTATCATTGTAAAATGTCATTTATTATCCCTTTTGGTAATTTTGGGGTTTCCCCTCCCTGTGGCACAGTCCAGAAACTGACCGTGCACAGAAAGCTGTGGCGATCATAGGGCTCAGGGCTTGTTCCCTTTCTCCTTGGGATCCCAGTCTGTTGGTTTAGGTCTGAAAGCAGTTGTTCCATACACTTTATCCAGCCTTCTCTTGGTTATGGTGAAAGGTAAGTCCGGATCCTGTTACTCTCCCATGGCTGGTAACAGAAGTGTGCCAATTTAATCGTGACATATTTTATTACTACATTTAACAGATATTTATGGAACACTTAGTGGAAAGTCTGGAAATATCAAGATAAGAGAGTCACAGACCAACGCTATACAAACAAGTAAAAAGTTATAATAGTGTGGCAGCTTTCAGATATGGCCCCCAAATTCTTTTATACTCCTTCCATCGAAGGTTGGATTTTATTTCCTTTCCCCGTCAGTGCAGATGCTGCCACAGCTTGTCCAGTAGAATATGACTGAAACCCTGCTGTGCCCGCCTCCTAGCTCAGGTCTTAGAAACTGGAGGTTTCCTCTTCCTGCCTCTTGCAATGCGCAGCCTGATATGCTGACACGTGGGAGGTTCCCTGGAGGTGTTCTGGGCTGCAGCCCCAGTGACCCCACGGACTGCCAGTATCAGTGGCCAGACAGGTAAGTGTGCAAGCTTTCGAATGACTGCAGCCCCAGGTGTAAAGTCATCCCAGCCTTGAGCCACCCCTGCTGACACTGTGTGGAAGAAAGTCAAGCTGTGCCTGCAGAGCTCTGTCGACTTTTTTGATTTGCGAGCAAAGGAAATGATTATTGTTGTCCTAAGTCGCTAAGGTTGGGTGGTTTTTATGTAGTAAAAGACACTTGGAACAAATATAATACCATTAAGTGCTATGATAGAAACGGCCAATAATCAACTAACAAATACTTATTACATGCCTAGTACAGGTCAGGTGCTGAGTTAGGAAAGGCTTTTGGGAATTGAAATTGAGTGGAGGTTTAGAGAGGGTATGGAATCAGAGCAGGAAAGGCAGAACGAATTGCTTGTTTGAAGACATGGAAAGTATGGGGGCATCAGAAAGACTAAAGTAGAGGGGATGAAAAAAAACTTTAAAAAAATGAGGGACTTCCCTGGCAGTCCAGTGATTAAGACTCTGCGCTTCCTGCAGGGGGCATGGGTTCGATCCCACATGCCACTCAGTGTGGCCAAAAATAAATAAATAAATAAAATTTAAGAATGAGATTTTCAGGGGCCAGTTCTGTAAGGATGTAATGCTAAGGAATTAGAATTTAATTATTTCTTTAATGACTGTATTTCCCATAAGCTATACTCCATAAAAGAGCTTTTATCCCTATGATATTTCCAGCATCTAGTATGGTACTTCGTACACATAAGGAGTTAATAAATATTTATTAAATGACTGAGTGACTGAAGAACCATATGAGAATTTTAAAGGAATAACATAATCAGATTTGTGTTTTAGAAAAATCATTCCAGCAGGGGTGTGGAGAATGGTTTGGAGACAGGTAGGTGTATTAACTCAGCTGCCATGAGAAAATACCATAGACTGGGTGGCTGAAACAACAGAAATTTATTTATTTTTTACCATTCTAGAGGCTGGAGTCTGAGATCAGGGTGCCAGCATGGTTGGGTTCTGGGGAGCTCTCTCTTCCTAGCTTGCAGATACAGGTGCCTTTTCATTGTGTCCTCACATGGCAGAGAGAAGAGAAAAAGGAAGGTCTCTGGTGTCTATTCTTATAATGGCACTAATCCCACCATGAGGGCCCCAATCTCATGTCCTCATATAAACCTAATTACCCAATTATCTACCAAAGGCTCCACTTCTAAATGTCATCACGTTAGGGGTTAGGACTTCAACATATGAATTCTGTGGGGACACGATTCAGTCCATAGCAGTAGGAAAGGAGAAAAACATAGTAGGAGCTGAATGTAATAATTCATCCAAAGGATGATAAGAGTGTGAACTAGAGTAGTGTTAGTAACGTTCTTAGGGTATTTCTTTTCCTAAACCTTAGAATTATAGTTTTTTCCTGGAGTAACTCCACTTGCATGTTGCTCTCTTGTTTTTAAAGACAGAAGAATTTTCAAAGTCAAACAAACAAAAAAAAGGGATTTAACATTTTTAAATTAACCATAGAATTTCATAAACACATATTACAGAAACACTTGAAAGTGTCTCTACAACGATTAAAAAACTATGGTAAAACTAAAAGTGAAACTCATGTATTTAATGTTTCAGGGGATAATAATGGAAAGCTAACCTCAAAATACAAACCACTTGCACTTTTTCTATTTGGTTTTATGTTAAATAATATTTAAAATGTTTATTATTTATAGCACATTAATGATAAAAGCCCCAAAGAGCTATAACCATTCTTCTAGGTCAGAATACATAGATAATGCTATCAAGACTAATAGTCATGTTATTACTTCACTATTTCCAGTGCTCACATATTGATGATCAAGGCTTGAACAATTTGATCACTAGCTTATCGCTGGCAACAGAATTATTCAGCGAAGCACAAAGCACATCCAAATGCATCTTCATAAATATTTGGCTCTGATACATGGCGATTATGATAATGTGCCCCAGACACTAATGCCCGGAAACTTGAGGTAGACACCTGTTTCTGTCAGCCCAGTAATCAAGAACCGGTTTTTGAGAGAGAATGCTCTGCTTCACATACCAAGAGTGATGTTTTGGAAGAACTGTATACTCATCATAATGAAACACAAGCAAGTTTTGGTAATGGCTCCTTAAAATATTAAGAACCGGGGGCACTAATGTACCACATTTTTTACATTGCTGTGTTAACTTTTTTCTGCTCTTGAAAGACATATAGAATCATCACTAAAATATCTGGAAAATATAAAGTGCCTAAAGAGCAAAATATCACAAGTCTTACCATTCAGAGATAATCTGAATATTCTCACCTATTTCCTGTCAGAATTTAAAAGTTGGGGGTATTTTGTAATCTCATATGGTTTTGTAAGCTGCTTTTACAAACTCATGTATTTAGATGTCTGTCTATGTAAATATAGATCTATATTATCACCTTTAATAGCCGGGGAGTTTTTACATTGTGTGTACTATGATTTACTGAACGACTACTAGTTAAAACGATTACTTACATTTATTTAGCACTTGCTGTATGCTGGGCACCTAAGAGCTTCGTTTGTGTGAATCCATTTGATTCTCACAACCTGATTATTACTCCTGTTTCATACCGATGAGGAAACTGAGGCACCAAGAGGGAAGTAGTGTGTCCAATCCCTAAATGTCGGGCATTTTCGTGTTTAACAATGCTCTGATATTATAAACAAGGTTGCCATGAATATATTTGTTCACGTTCTTAAAGAATGTCTTTAGGATGAATTGAAAAAAGTAGAATTGTTGGGTCCAAAGGTACTCACGGTTTTAAAAGCTTGTGTTACATACTTCCAGATATTTCTTGTAGGGAGACTGTAATAATTTCATCCAACATTATGAGTGTACGATTCCCCACATCCCTGACTCTTTTTCATCTTTGTCTCAATGAGAAACACGTATCTAAATGCTACTCTAATCGTCATTTTTCACTTTTAGAAATGGGACTTCATTCTTAATGGATGTTTCTAAGTCCTCGTCATATTCCACAATACCAATCCTGTTGTCCACACGTTGTAAACGTTTACATGCTACATTCGGAAGTGCTCTAATTTTGGTAGACTTACATAACTTCAATTTACATGCAAGATGCTCTAAGTTCCTTCCAAGAGGGATGCAAAATTCTTTAGAAGATGCTGCTTAACATTTCTACAGGATATAATATTTTTGTAAAGTTATAAATAAAATGACGAAATAGTTTAAGTTATTACGAATCACTAATCAATCGGTAGCTCCATTTTTCAGTTTTCTCTTTTTGCTCGGTTTGGGGCGGGGGGGGGGGCGGGTATCGTAGACCTTCTTGCGCTGTGCCACTGCTTTGCCAATCACCGTAATCGCTTAGTGAGTGCACAGTCAGTCAGTAGGTGCCAACGCCCAGCCAGAAGTGCTTTTGACCAAGCCTCCAAAGCGGGCGTTCGGGGCCTCTCGGGAAGGTGCCAGCGCAGCCTCAGCCGCCGCGCGCCCGACACTCCCCTCGTGGGGACTCTGGCCAAGCCGCCCCGCTCACATGACTTCACCGAGCAAGTTCCTTGTCACCGCAGGCAGAGAATTGAACTCACAGCCCTTTTACTTAGATGCCCTCCAGTGAAGGGGCTTCCCTCCCCCTCCCCAGGGACCACAAAGTTGTGACAACCGACGGAACGGGTGGGAGAAAGGGATCTCCCCTCTCCCCAGCCTCGACCCCTTTTCTTTCTACTCAGCCTCTGATTCACGCCTGGGCTCGCTAGTCGGCTTCGGCGCGCCCGGAGGACCCCGTCCTCCGGAGGTTCCAGACCAAAGCCAAAGCAGGAAGCGCAGGCATCACGGCCACTCTCCCGTGTAGCTAATCAAAGCGGGGCCGGGCGGAGGGTCTCTGGAGTTGGGCCGGTTTGGGCGGGGCAGGTTCCGGGCAGGTTCTGGGCAGGCGGCGCCGAGGGCGCCCAGATTCCCGACAGGCTCCGCGCCGGGGGCCTTCGCGGCTCCTTCGCTCCTGTCGCCGCCGCCGACGCCGCGGTAGCTGGGTGTCGGTGAGAGGAGGAGCTGTCGCGGAGCCCTGGGGGTCCGTCTCGGTCGCTGTTTTTGTCTGAGGAGCCTTCCTTCCTCGGTCGTACCCTGACTCCCGCGGTGTCGAGAGGGAGTCCCTGCGGACACCTCAGCACGCAGTGGAGATGCCTCTCTTTGCCACCAATCCCTTCGATCAGGACGTCGGTAGGTGCTTCTGCCGCCCCCTGTCCACCTCCGGCGGACCGCGAGCCCTCTGTGCCCGCACCTGGCGGACGGTCTGGACCCCCGGGCCGGGCGAGTCCTGCCCCTTCCCTGAGGCTCTTTCTGTAAGAGTTTGGAGGAGGTTGGGGGCTCGGCGCATCCTCTTGGAAAGAAGGGGGACTGTGAGAGCCTGGGAAACGGGCCTTGAGCTGGGGCTGTGGGTTCCGAAAGAACTGCTGGAGAGGTGGGTGACGAAGGCCGCGGAGGAACAGCTGGGGCGGGAGCTGGTGCTGGGACGGTGCTTCTGGGAGGACAGAGTTGAGAGCTAGGGAGTCTTCGCTAGCGTAGGATGATAAGCCCTGTGATAGAGTGTTTCCCGGGACACATGTCAGACATCTAGAACTAGGGGAATGTTTTAGGTTGGCTTCCTTAGGGGACTTTAAAATCTGTGATAGAACTGTAGCGGGAGGACAGAGCTTCTGGTTCAGGGTGGACTGTCAGAGATCTTGGGAGAGAATGATGAAGATGGAATACTTGGCAACAGTGTAGACGTCATTGGGGGCCGGAGACACTGGGCTGCCTTCCTTGGGTAGGTCTCAGTACTTTAAGTGTGGAAGAGGACCTGGGATCCGAAAATGCTAATTTGTTCTGAATTTGAAATGGTCTATTTTTGGTTTTCTGAGTCATCGGTTTTAGGTACTGATCATACCAATTCAACAGGTTAGTTTGTGTGTGTGTGTGTGTGTGTGTGTGTGTGTGTGTGTGTGTGTGTGTGTGTGTTTTCCTGGTCTGAGGGTAATAATTACAGGAGTTTGAGTTTTCAGGGAGAGAATTTTGGGGTGATTTGAATGCTCCTAGCATTTGGGGCGCACACGTGTGGAGTGAAAGCAAGTTAAATACCGTGCCTAATTGCTAGAGTAAAGAAGAATAAGGACACCCTAATGGAGTTGCTTTTCATGTCTTTGTATATCTTAATGATAAAAGGTTTGAATCTTCTTTTTAACTCTAATTTACAGCCTGCCACTGAAGCTTGAAGGTTTGGGTTAAGACTAGAAAAAGGTTCAGTCCCATCCCTGCCGCTGCCTAGCTCAGAGTGGAATCATGGGCAAGTTACTGGAGCCCTTTGAGTCCCAACATCCTTGTCTTTAAAGAGAGGGAAGACGCATTCTGTTTGTGGTTCAGTGGAATAGTATGTGTAGCGGGGCCTCCTACAGTGCCTTTATATGGTGGGCAGCGACTAAATGATAGCTTTCTTCGGTTCCAGTTTAAATGAATGTCCTGAATCTTAGCAGTGGATGGAACTTTAGAGCTGACTAGTAATAGTTAATAAATAACTAATTTGGAAATTACATTTAATTTAATAGGCAGTTAGCACACACTGTTTACAGGACACTGCTCAGTGACATAAGAGAGCGATGAGTAAGCAGCATGCTGCTGCTCTCAAGCAGATGTGTAACTTACCACGTTAACTTCCAGGGCAAATGCTTAAAGTAAAACAATTTCTTAACACCTTCTTCTTCTGTTTCCAGCACCTTGATCTAGTTTTCATGTTCGTATGTAATCTAGCTTCCAATTACCCAATCACTTTTATATCCTGTTGCCTTTTGAACCCACATTTCCATTGGATTCTTAATGTCACACCTTTCCCAGTACCTACACCACCCAGTTCAGACACAGGCTCCTTCTTGCTTTTATACTTTTGCTTGTATTATTTCTTCTACCTTTCTTCACCTACTTATGATTAAAAGTCAACTCAGAATCCAACTCATACCTGAGTCATTTCCTTATTACTCTAACCTAGGGTTTCTTATCAGCGTCACTGCAGATGGTTTGGACCAGATAAATGTCTTTTATCGTGGGCGTCTGTCCTCTGCAATGTAGGCTGTTTAGCAGCATCCCTGACCTGTCCCCACTAGATGCCAGTGGCACCTCTCCCCACCGAAACCCCAGTTATGATTTAAAACATCTCCAGACATAGCTAGGTGTCCCCTGGGGGCACAAAATAGTTTCCAGTTAAGAAACACTGCTCTAGCCTACTGTAATCTCCACCCTTTTCAAAACTCCTGCAACACTTTTTGTCTTTACCAAATTATTTCGCATTAAAGATAGTTATATCTTGTATTAAGCCCCTGAACTCTTTTATTGGTTGCCACAGAGTAGGTGCTTAATAAAAGTTTGTTGAATTGAGAACGTATCCATTGGGCCTGTAGACGGTAAGCTTCTTGAGTGTAGGAACATTGCTTTGCTCCAGAAAAGCTTACTTTTTGTTTGTTTTTTTTTTTTGCTTTTGTTTGTTTGTTTGTTTTTGGCCACGCTGCTGTGTGGCTTGCGGGATCTTAGTTCCCCATTGAACCCACATGCACCCTCGGTAGTGAAAGCGTGGAGTCTTAACCACTGGACTGCCAGGGAACTCCCAGAAAAGCTTACTTCTTAAAGTTAGGTTTTAGTGTTTGGATCAATTCTCTCCTCATGATCCATGTATCAAAATATCGTGAAAGTTTATCTAAGAAGACCTGCCGGAGACCCCAGCAAATCATCCTTGGACAGAGTCCAATAGACTCCCATTTAAACTTTTTCACTAGCATGTAGAATATAGTATGTAGAATACATTTAACAATATTTCTTCTTACTTTGTCAGTGAGTATGTCAGTGATATTAAAGTACTCCCACTAACTCACTTGATATATTTATCACTTAACATTAGCGTATAGTTTTACTACTTCAAAATTAATTGCCTTTAGCTTTATTCATCAATAAAGTGAAATGGTAAATTGGAAATTTACATACTGATATATACCACATAACATTTCATATAAAGAGATAAAATACTGGTGATCACTTTTCCTTTGAAGAAGCGCCTAAATATGTTACTAGAATGTGAGCTCCATGAGGACAGGCATTTTTGTTTGGTTTGTTCACTACTGTATCCCTAACACGTAGACCAGTCTCTGGCACTAATAAACATTTAGTAAACACTTACTGAATACATGAATCTCATTTTGGATGTTATATTTCTTGCTAAGTTCAACTCTTAAATTATGAAGATAACTCATTCCATCAAGCTTTTATTTCAGAGTCCATGGTGACTTGTCTTGCCAAACCCATCAGTCAATTCCTAGTTCATTTCTTTGTTGATCTCTTAACATTCCTCTTTGATGTACTTTATTCACTTGGTTTCCAGGACACCAAACTTTTTCTGATTTTCTGCTTAGCTCTTTTTTAGTCTTTTTGGCTTCTCCTTTTTGTGACTTCCAAATCTTCAGTTCTAGAACTTCTTTTTTGAGACTTTTTTTCCCCTTGGAGTCTTAGGAGGCAATTTAGCTTTGCACTAAGAATTCAGACTCTGGAGCTACACTGCCTGAACTCAATTACCAGGTTTGCTGCTTCCCAGCAGTGTGACTCTTTGGGTTAGTTGCTTAGATATTCTGTGCCTCAGTTTCTTTATCTTTAATATGGGATAGAGAGATGATAATAGTTTTTGGTTTCTTCCCCAAACCTGCTCATTCCTTCACTCTTGCCTGTTTCAGTAGATGGCACTGTTGGTATTTACTGCCACTCATCTCTAATGTCTAGGAGTCATCACTGATTCTTCTTTTTCCTTCACGCTTCATATCCATGCTATCAGCAAGATCTTCTGGCTCTACTTTAAAAATATATCCAGAATCTCATCACTTCTCCGTCTCACATCACTATTATCTTACTCCAGCCATCGTTCTCTCTTTCATAGACTGTGGCAGGAGATTTCTAGAAGGCTTCTTTGCTACTACTCTTGCCCCTTACAATCAGTTCTCATTTACAAAGGTCAGTGATCTTTTAAAAATCTTAGGTACTGTCATTTACCTGCTCAGAACCTTCCAGGAGCTTCCGATCCCACTTACAGGGAAATGCAAGTTCCTTAGTGTGGCCCATAGTCTGGCCTTTCCTATGTCTCTGATATGATGACAGTCTCCAAACACTCTCTCTCATTCTAAGCTTCTTGGGTCTGAATATGCCAAGCTCACTCCTGCCTCTCTATCTATATTGTGCTGTTTTCTTTGCCTAGGTTATTTTTCCCCCAGGTATATGTGAAGGTCTTGATGTCCATCACATCATTCAAGACTCTGTTCAGAAGAGTTTCTAAGAGAGGCTTTCCCTGATTACCTTTTGTAAAAAATATCCATCTTTACCCTCTCTGTGTCCTTGTTCCATTTTGTTTCTTTATAGTACTCAGCTACCTCACATTGATTGATTGGTTGGTTGATTGATTGCCACCTGTGTAGAATGTAAACTCCATAAGGACAGGAACTTTTCATTTCTATTCCTAGTACTTCAGGGACAGTGCCTGGTACATAGTAAGCACTCAATAAGTATTTATTAGAGGATGAGTTATTGATATCTTGCTATCTTTCCGGTCTTGCATATCTATTTGGTGTTCTAGTATCACCTAAAAAATCAATCTATCAGAAAACTGAACTTATCTTTCCAGTCTAGTTCTTCCTTCATTATGCAGTTATTTTATAATGTTCTAGTTATGTTGATTTGAAACCAAAGAGGCATCTTTGAATCATTACCCTGCCTCTACCAAGTCATCATGTCTTTGTTTTTATACTACATTGCATTCCTAGTCACACTACTTTGGACCGGCTCGTAGCCTATGGAATTGGACATGTTTTTAGTCTGTGTTGCTAGCCCAGTCAATATCAAACCACAACCAGTTTCATCTTCGTAAATGTCAATGTCACATTCTTCTTCTGCAGTTTAGTGTGATGGAAAAACCTTGCTTGGGCTTTGGGTTTAAATTGCAGGTGCAGCATTTGCTCTTAGTAAGTGGGCAAAATATGGACATAGGCAAGTACAGAACCCCTCTGAGTTTTCCTTCCACTTGTGTGAATAGGGATAAAAATATCTACCTCAAGGAGTTGCTATGAGGAACACTTAAAAAGCACAGGACGTTCTAACTCTTTATTGGAGTTGAATATTCCAATTCAGCATGTTCAAACTCATATTCAAATTTCTCTTCTCAAGTTTGCTTTTCCTCTGTTCTCATGACTGGTACTTCAGTTTACTTAGTCAGATGTGTCAAGAACCTGGGAGTCATTCTTAAATTCTGTAGTTGTAATTTTCTACATCCCCATGGCAAATATATACTGTCTGCTGTGTCCCAGCCACCCTGAACTTGCCCTCCAGGATTCTGGTGCTGCCATAGTCTGTGTGCTTCTCTTCCTGATAGCTCTTGAGTCCATTCATCTGTCCGTCCGTTCAGGCCTCCCATCCTTTCTGTTCTCATCGCCACTGCCCAGCAAGTTTAGCTTGCTCTCTTAGGAGAGTCCGGTAGCTCTGTTATCCCTGCCTCCAGTCTGTCCCCAGTCATTCTCCAGGTGACAGTGATATTTCTAAAATGTAAATGTAATCATATGGCTCCTCTGATTAAAATAGTTCAGTGAATCTACAGCTTTTCACAGGAATTTGAACTTTTCAACATAGCATATAAGACCTTGTAGCATGTGGCTCCTTTTTTTACCTCTTCAGTCTCCACTCTTTTCCTCAAGGCATATTTCCTTGTTGGTCTTACACCACGGCTTTTTCATCTGTGGATCCTCTGAGCTGCCATACCTTTCTCTTCATTAGTCCCCATTAAGGTTGTTTTGAGGAGATGATGCACGGAAAGCACTTAGCCCAGTACCTGCCATGTAGTACGTTCGGAACCTTTAGAGGCTACTCAGATTCTAAGGGCTGGAATCAGTTACTGTAAAAACATCCTCAGGAGAAAAATGTAAAAATCTAGAATACAGGTCTGTTAAAGGTCTGATATCCACTGGGTTAAGAAATTTTGTGCTCATTGTTTCTTCTGTACCTATTTTACTTCTCCTGTAAGCTCTTCTTTCTAATGCGTCTAGATTTTCGTTTCTATGTTGTGCTCTTTTCTGAGATGCTTTCATGCTGTTCCTTTGACACCTACTTCCCTTTCTGGTTAGGAGAGCTTCAGATTGCTCTCCCAATGGAATTTCCCGTGGTCAGGAGGGGTAGGGATATTTGGTGAAACAAACGTTTTTGAAAAATTGATTCCGATC
This sequence comes from Grampus griseus, assembly GCF_964374135.1. Taxonomy (NCBI): domain Eukaryota; kingdom Metazoa; phylum Chordata; class Mammalia; order Artiodactyla; family Delphinidae; genus Grampus; species Grampus griseus. The sequence continues at coordinate 172,266,785 of NC_139018.1, forward strand.
TCAAAAAGAGGGTAATTTCTTTAAGACTTGCTTTTTCCATTGGCCATTTTTGATGAACTTTCATGTCTCCAAACTGATTGAATGACAGTCTTTTTCCTGTAGCCTGAATGTGATGGGCAGTCATCCTCTCAGCATTTCTTACCTCCCCAAATCTTTGGCAGTCATAAATTTTGAGAAAATCAAAAGTAGCTGCTTATCAGAAAAAAGTGCTTCAATCCATTGAGAAGACTACTGAAATTCAAATGAGACTCAGTGTGTGATTTTTCTGGGTACTGCTAGGCAAATTTCTCAATCTCCTCTTTTTGGGTAGAAGGAAAAGGATAATCTGAGGATAAAATGAGATTATTATGAAGCTTCGAATTCTTTAGAAGCAAGTGTGTGTTATTTTCCCACATACCGTGTTTTTGTCTTAGAAAATAAATAGTTTTGAATTCATTTGCTATTCACAAAGCCATGTTGAACTGCTGCTGGTAGTTTATACTTTTCTGATTTAAAAAGTATTTGTTGTTTTACAGTGTAGAAGAACTGCTATAGCTCTTGATCTTGAGGCAGCATCAATAAATAATGTGAACAGTTCTAGCGTTCTGAAATGGGTTGCATTTCTGATCTGTGTATATAAGTCTGAGTCAGATCCTGATCCTGCTTGTGCATAGGAGAATGTTTAGCATAGTATCTGTTAATGACCGTACCAGACACTCCTGGGTTTGCCTTAATTCAGATCATCCTTAGTTATGATAATAGACAATTTGTATTTTAACAGACATAAGCTTGTCATTTCTAGTTAACTATTTACTTTTTAATAAGTTAAGTTTTAATAAGCTTAACTATTTTTAAACAGAGTGATAGGTTTTAAGATTTAAGTGTGTTCTTTTTAAAGAATGCACTAAGCTTTTAAAAAATCTGCTTGGCTACCAGTCAGTGAGGATGATGAATTAAGCGCACTACCAGATCAAAGTGATAACTTGCTTTCCTTTTTCTAAGATGAAGTACAGTCATCCCTCAATATCTGCAGGACTCCCGTAGACACCAAAACTGCAGATGTTCAAGTCCCTTATATAAAATGGCATAATGTTTTCATATAACCTACGTACATCCTCAAATATACTTTTATTTTTTTTAACTTTATTTAATTAATTTATTTATTTAGGCTGTGTCGCAGCATGTGGGATCTTAGTTCCCCAACCAGGGATCAAACTCGCGGCCCCTGCAGCAGAAGCACGGAGTCCTAACCGCTGGGCTGCCAGGGAATTCCCCTCTCATATACTTTTTAAATTTTTTAAATTTTTTATTTTTGGCTGCGTTGCGTCTTCGTTGCTGTGTGTGGGCTTTCTATAGTTGTGGTGAGCGGGGGCTACTCTTCATTGCGGAGCACGGGCTTCTCATTGTGGTGGCTTCTCTTGTTGTGGAGCACAAGCTCTAGGCATGCAGGCTTCAGTAGTTGTGGCTCGCGGGCTCAGTAGTTGTGGCTCACGGGCTCTCGAGCGCAGGCTCAGTAGTTGTGGCACACGGGCTTATTTGCTCCGCGACGTGGGATCTTCCTGGACCAGGGCTCGAACCCATGTCCCCTGCATTGGCAGGTGGATTCTTAGCCACTGCGCCACCAGGGAAGTCCCCACCCCTCCCATATACTTTAAATCATCTCTAGAATACTTGTAATCCCTAATAAAATGTAAATGTTATATAAATAATTGTAAATACAATGTAAACGCTATGTGAATAGTTGCCCACACACAGAAAATTCAAGTTTTGCTTTTTGGAACTTTTTGGAATTTTTTTTCTGACTATTTTTGACCTGTGGATGCTGAATCTGTGGACTGTAAGTGTTAGACTGGAGGATATTGTTCAGGATGACTCACTCAGTCTTCTTGGGCTTCAGAGGTATTGGGAGTTTATGGGATAGGGCTCTGGGATTCCTAAATTAGAGCAATTCCACTTGAATTTACTTCATATATTGGTTTCCTTTAAGACAAATATTTTATATAAAAGAGATTGTTGAATAATAAAGAATTTTACTAATCTTTGTCCCTGTTTTCTGGAAGGGAACCTGTAAATCATTGGAATTTCCTGAGTGATAGGAGTGTCTTTCTAACTCATGGTGGGTTCCTGGGACAATACCTTGGTTTATGCTACAGAGATGACTCAGCATGGGGGCTGGTGGCTCCAAAAAGACTAACCTTTTGATAAAGATGGCTGGGACTTTGAGTCACACGATATCAGCTAGACCTCCAGAAAGGGGGAGGAGGCCTGGAGATTGAGTTCTAGGAGGTGGCCAATCATTCAATCAACTATACCTTCATAATGAAACCCCAATAAAAACTCTGGACACTGAACCTCTGTTGAGCTTCCTGGTTGGTGATACACACTGATGTGCCAGGAGGATGGTGAGTCCCGAGGGCACAGAAGCTTTGCATTTGAGAGCCTCCCAGACCTAGTCCCATGCGTCTCTCTTCATTGGCTGGTTGTCATTTGTATCTTTTATAATAAAACTGTAATTATAAGTGCTTTTCTGAGTTCTGTGAATTATCGAACCTGAGGGGATAGTGGAAACTCCTGAATTTGTAGCCAGTTGGTCAGAAGTGCATGTGGCTGGAAACCCTGGAGCTTGTTTCTGTGTCTGAAGTGAGGGGAGACTTGGGGAGTTCTGTGCCCTCAACCTGTGAAGTGTGTGCTAACTCTGTGTAGTCAGCATCAGAATTACATTGTAGAGGGTTTCTGCATTGAAAAGTGAAATTTGAAAACCATTGAAGTAGATGCTATTAAAGGTCCATGTTTCTATGACGTTTATGGATTCACATTGCAGTTACATGATTAGATTTCTTATTTATTGAGCATTTAGGCTGAAAGCATGAACATTGAAAGAATTACCCAAAATAGAAATTGTTATTTTCAAGGGATTTACAATTATGGAAGCTTGAACAGGTCAGTTTGACTCAGTTACCCTCTTGGCATACCTGCCAGCAAGAACAAATTAAACAGCATTTAAACATTTGCTTTCAAAGTAAACCATTTAGTTTCCAGAGTAATGTTAAGTTTCTCATTATATTTTCTTCTTTTCCCTCTTCCTTTTTGGCAACAGATTCATTTTTTCTTAAAAGTCCAGCTCTGATCAGATTGTTTCCTTGCTCAAGATTTTCTAGGCTTTCTGGTGTTTCTTGAATTAATACAGATGCCTCATTTTGTATTTTGGGTCTTAGAGTGCTTCCTGCCTTTCACAAAGTAGTCTCTATTTCAGCCAGCCTACATTCTTCTTTATATTTCTCTTCTGTTTTCATAACTTTACTGTATTCACTTAAATAGAAATAAGAGTTTATTTTTAATCCTGTTCTCCTCTGTCTTAGTTTCTAAATATATTAAGAATCCTTTCCTGATACTCATTCTCTCTCCTCCCAGGTGTTTACCATTTTTTCAATTTGCTTTAGGCTTTGTATTTTTTGTGTGTGATATTTTTTCTATATATATTCAGGTCTCTATCTGTTGGTTTCATTTTCCGTTTTTAGAGTCTGAGCTACTTCAGATAGGGTCTGGCCTAGACTAGAAACTTATTCCATTTTGTTGAATATCTGTCCAGCTTTTGTAATTTCCTGCAAATAAGTCACCTTACCATGATCTCAGATGTTTTGGACATTTGTGTTAATTCTTAACAGGAATTAATTTGTGTGAATAATCTGCTTTTAGAAAATGGTAGGGTAATTGGACATAGGTACCCTATCTGCCACTACCCATTGGTTATCACCCACTGCCACCTTATTATTTATTCTATGGATAGTTCTCCATGGCAGTGACTTAACGGGTAGGTGTTGCTATAGCCGTTGGGACCATGATATGGCTCAGGTATTGCAAACCTACAAAGAATTTGGACAGAGTTGGCTGTTTGTATTTTCTGCTTTTAAACTGGCTATGACTGACCTCCAGCTCTCAGTAATAAGTCAAAATGGGGAAGTAAGTGTTGCCTGTTGAACGAGGTAGCAGGGCATTGAGGGGAATAGGGGATCAGGAATTTCGTTATCTCATCACCAAGACCTATCATTATAGGTAAGAATCTTGGTAGGGATCAGGCTTTCTACCCCCAAACCATCTCAGGTTAAAAAACATGTAAATATTAGTGAAGATCTTGGAGGTGCTGTCTTTTAACATATCTGTTCTTGGCATTACAGTGCTCCAGTCAAGACAGGTTGCCTTCTGCTTTGGTGTAGTTTTTGTTTCAGAAGATAACAGTTACTTCTTTTTGAAGTTTTTTTCCCTCTTACATAGGCTCTTGTTTGTTCTAAGTTGCTTTCTTCTGCGTTGGATTTGCTAATATTTTGTTGAGGATTTTTGCATCTATTGATATTTTCATGAGAGATATTGGACTGTAGTTTTCTTTTCCACTAATGTCTTTGGTTTTAGTACTAGGGTAATACTGTCCTCATAGAATGAGTTACGAAGTATTTCTTCGCTTCTGTCTTCTAGATGAGATCGTAGAGAATTGGTATAATTTCTTCCTTAAATGTTTGGTAGAATGCACCATTAACCTATCTATGCCTGGTGCTTTCTATTTTGGAAGGTTACTGATTACTCGTTCAGTTTCTTTAATGGATATAGGCCTATACGGATTGTCTGTCTTTTCTTATTTGTGATTTGGCAAATGTGTTTTTTGAGGACTTGGCCCATTTTTTCCTAGGTTATCAAATTTGTGGGCATAGAGTTGTTGTTAATTACTGTGTGCTTTTATTCAACACCACCAAGAAGTTTTTCAGTTTTCAGTGAACACTGACTAGATATCCCAATATTTAGCTCAATTCTGACACTATCTATCTACCTAGGGAGAATATCAGATTCCACAGGTTAAGGGCTCAGTCGTACAAGACTGCCTTCACTCCCCACTTCAGGTGCCAGTCCAGGAGGTTACCTGTGCTTCTGACTGACTGGCTGTAGATTGGAGGCTCCCATGATTCTTTCATGGCTCTTCACCCATAGTAGTATTCATTTAATAGCCTTTTTATGTCCATGAAATCTGTAGTGAGGTCCCCTCTTTCATTTCTGATGTTAATAATTTGTGTTTTCTCTCTCATTCTTTTTTTGGTTACCCTGTCTATCAATTTCGTTGATCTTTCCAAACAACCAATTTTTGATTGTACTGATTTTTCTCTCTTTTCTGTTTTCAATTTCATTGATTTCTGCTCTAAATTTTTTCCTTTTGCTTACTTTGGATTTAATTTCCTCTTCTAGTTTCCTAAGGGGGAAGTTTATGTTAGAGATTTTAGATTCTCTTTTCTGATGTATAAATTCAGATTTCCCACTAAGCATTGATATCAAATGCCTCCCACAAATTTTGATAGGTTGTACTTTCATTTTTGTTTAATTCATAATATTTTAATATTTCTCCGGTTTTTGACCTGTGTACTATTTACAAGTGTGTGTTATTTAATCTTCACATATTTGGGGATTTCCCAGCTCTTTTTGTTAATGATTTCTAGTTTAATTCCATTGTAGCCTGTTAGCAGACATTGTATGATTTCTAGTTTTTAAAATTTGTTATGGTGTGTTTTATGGCCCAGAATATGGTCTGTTTTGTTACGTTCCAGGTGAGCTTGAGCAGAATGTATTCTGCTGTTGTTGGATGCAATAGTCTACAGATGTTAATTATATCTAGTTGATTGATGGTGTTGTTGAGTTCAACTGTGTCCTTAAACTGATTTTCTGTCTACTGGAACTGTCCATTTCTGACAAAGAGGTGTTGAAGTCTCCAGCTATAATAGTGGCTTCATCTGTTTCTCTTTGCAGTGCCATTACTTTTTATTTCAGTTATCTTGACAGTCTGTAGTTAGGCACATGCATGTTAAGGATTGTTGTCTTCTCTGAAAATTGATCCCTTTACTATTATGTAATGCCTCTGTCCCTGATAATTTTCCTTGCTCCAGGGTTGGCTCTGTCAGAAATACAGCTACTCCCACTTCCTCGTGATTAGTGTTAGCATGGTATATCTTTCTCCATCCCTTTATTTTTAATCTATATGTATCTTTATATTTAAAGTGGGTTCTTGTAGATGACATATAATTGGATTTCATCTTTTGATCACTCTGACAATCTCTGTCTGTATTTAGACCATTAACATTTAAAGTGATTATTGATATTGTTGAACTAATATCTACCATATCTGTTACAATTTTCTAGTTGTAGCCCTTGTTCTTTGTTCCTGTTTCTTACACTTTCCCCCTGCCTTTTGTGGTTTTAACTGAGCATTTTATATGATTCCATTTTCTCTCTTTTTTTAGCATATCAGTTATCCTTTTTTTCCTACTTTCAGAATTTACAATATACATTTACAACTAGTCCAAGTGCACTTGCAAATAACATTGTACCGCTTCACTGGTAGTACAACTCACCTTCTAGTAGCAAACTATTCCTAATTTCTCTCTTTTGTTCCTGGTGTCCTTGCTGTGATTCATTTCACTTATACACACGCCTGCACACACACACACACACACACACACACACACACACACACAAATACGTACACACACACGTGTATACATGTCTCCTGTATCCTCTCCTTGGAGAACTTTTTAAAACATTTCTTGCAAAGCCAGTCTGCTATCAACGGGTTCCCTCAATGTTTCTTAGTATGAAAAAGTCTTTATTTCTCCTTTCCTTGTGAATAATTTCACAGGGTGTATAATCCTAGGTTGGTGGTTATTTTCTCTCCACAGTGTTTGATTCCATTCTCTCCACACTGTTTGATTCCATTCTCTCCTTGTTTGCATAGTTTCTGAGATGTCAGGTGTAACCATTATGTTTACTTCTGAATAGGAAAGGTGTTTTTTCCTGCTGGCTTCTTCTTAATTTTTTCTTTATCTTTGATTTTCTGCAGTTTGAATGTGATATGCCTAGGTGTAGAGGTTGGTTTGTTTGACAGGTATTGTGCTTGGTGTTCCTGGAGCTTCCTGGACCTGTGGTTTGGTGTCTGACATTAATTTGGGGAAATTCTGAGTCATACTTGCTTCAAATATTTCTTCCATTTCTTTTTCTCCTTCTTCTCTGGTATTCCAATTATGCCTTTGTTACAGCTTTTATAGTATCCCACATTCTTGGATAATCTGTTGCAGTTTTTTCCCCCCTGCCAGTCATTTTTTCTCTTTGCTTTTCAGTTTTGGAAATTTCTATTGACATATCCTCAGGCTCAGAGATTCTTGCCTCAGTCGTGTCCAGACTGCTGATGAGCCCATCAAAGACATTCGTTTCTCCAGTATTTCTTTTTGATTCTTTTTTAGAATTTCCATATCTCTGCTTACATTGTCCATCTGTTCTTGCGTGTTACCTCCCTTTTCCATTAGAGTTCTTATTAGCATATTAATCATAGTCTTTAAAATTTCTGGTCTGATAATTCCAACATCCTTGTCATGTCTGAGTCTGGTTCTGATGCTAGTCTGGTCTCTTCCAACGGTGGTCTTTGCATTACAGAATGTGGCTTGCTGGAAGCTGGAGACGATGTACTAGATGAAGGGACACCAGCCTTTAGTGGTGTGAGGATCAGGTACTGATAGTCCTGTGATTAGGGCTCAGTGAGCCTCTGCCCCGGGGAGTGAATTTTCGTGTGCTGCTCTCCCTTAAGTTGGGACGGGATGGCTACAGTGGGCTGGAGTTGGATATTCCCCTTTTCCCACGTAGAAGGCTAGAGCAGGCTAGCGTTGGGATTTCCCTTCCCCCAGGTGGGTTAATCTCTGATAAAACTCTAGTTAGTTAGGGGCTGGTAAAATTATTTCTCTTGAGAGTAGGCCTTGTTAAGAAGAGAATACTCTGGTGTATTTCAAAATTATCAGTTTCTCTCCCCCTGCTGGAAAAAATAGGAGAAATTTTCTGTGATATTCACCTTGAGAACTTGGGAGAACCCATGGAAGTAGAACTCACAAAAGGGCTTCCCTGGTAGTGCAGTGGTTAAGAATCTGCCTGCCAGTGTAGGGGACAAGGGTTTGAGCCCTGCACCGGGAAGATCCCACATGCTGTGGAGCACCTAAGCCCGTGCACCACAACTACTGAGCCTGTGTGCCACAACTACTGAAGCCTGCACGCCTAGGGGCCTTGCTCCGCAACAAGAGAGGCCACCACAATGAGAAGCCCATGCGCAGCAACGAAGAGTAGCCCCTGCTCGTGGCAACTAGAGAAAGCCCGCGCGCAGCAACGAAGACCCAATGCAGCCAAAAATAAATAAATTTATTTTTTAAAAAAAAAGCTCACAAAAGTGTGGGGGGAGCTCCCCTGGTGGCGCAGTGGTTGAGAGTCCGCCTGCCGGTGCAGGGGACACGGGTTCATGCCCCGGTCTGGGAGGGTCCCACGTGCCTCAGAGCGGCTGCGCCCGTGAGCCATGGCCGCTGGGCCTGCGCGTCCGGAGCCTGTGCTCCGCAGCGGGAGAGGCCGCAGCGGTGAGAGGCCCGCGTACCGCAAAATAAATAAATAAATAAAGTGTAGGGGCTCCCCAAAGCCTAGGCTTCTCTGGAGTTTTAAGTCTCCGACTTGTGCACACTTCTCCTTTGGTAGTTTGTCAGTTTCAGTTTAGATTTTTGTGCCCTGGTACTGGTTCCTGGAGATGTTTCTGCTCAGGGGCTTCTGCTCTGTTAAGTTGTGATTCTGTGTATCCACCTATCTGTTTGTCTCATTTTGGGGGCAGCAGTTTGCCCTGTGACCTCACTTCTGAGGCATCTAAGAAGAGTTGTTGACTTTTCACTTTGTTTACTGTTTTACTTGTTAGGATGAAGTGAATACTTCCAAGCTCCTTACATGCTGGACTGGAAAATGGAAGTAATTGCTTATTTTTGGTGCCTAAGTCTCAACTATACCTGGTATCTCCTTGTCTAGAAAAGAAATTTGCTTTACCTGCAGAAAGTAAACCATCACACATTTGCTCCGAGGGGGAGAGGTGATTGCTAGAGCCTGTAAGGAAGCAAAGTAGGGACTACCTACATTTCAAACAGCATTAACCGATTTTGCTAACTTGGAGGTCCTCTTTTTCTTCTTCATTCTCAATTGCAGACATTCTTTCTGCTATGAGTACTTGAATTTTCTGAGGATTCAACAGACTGGTTCTTTTTTTATTTTTTAATATTTATTTATTTAATAGATCTTTACTGGAGTATAATTGCTTTACAATACTGTGTTAGAGTGAATCAGCCATATGCATACATATATCCCCATATCCCCTCCATCTTGAGCCTCCCTCCCACCCTCCCTATCCCACCCCTCTAGGTTGTCCCAAAGCACCGAGCTGGTTCTTAAGCTTTTTTTTCTTACTGCCAATACAGGATTCACCGTTCTTGGGTCTTCTAAGTAGTTTACCATGTATCAATGTTGTCCTATAGCTTTTGAGATATTGTTGCTGTTATTGCTTCTCATGTTTGCCTTATCCTTGTGTGTTTGTGTTAAAGAAGAAAAAAGTCCCTTTATTGTAATTAAGAAAGGGATCTAAATTAGGTGATTTGGTTCAATCTGCCATACCTCTGTTGTTGTTTTCAACTTGTCAAGTTTTTATTTAAGGGAAAATATTCAGTTAAAGCTTGGTTTTCTTTTGCTCAGCACTGCTCCCCCACCCCCGCAACAACAGAATCAGCAAAACTAGATAGTTAATTAATTTAATTACCTGAAACATTTTGTTAGAGATCTGTGCCTAGTCATGCTCTTTTGCTGGCAAGTAAAGCTAAGAATTATTTGAATGAAAATATTCCTTATTTTAGTCTTTCTGTGTGCAGAAAGGGATAGATTTGTGCGCATGCGTGTGTGTGTGCGCCTGCGGGTGTATTTTTATAACAAAAAATCAGTGGCCTATTTTTTTTTCATACTAAGTAACAAACAAATGAAGTATAAATGGGGAAAATAATTATGATAGGTAATAAGGGTGCCCTACCTCCTTTTAAAGATGGAGTTAAATATTTCATTAACCAGGTGTTGACAACTATTGTGATTTGTTGATATTTGATTATACTACAGTTTGGTAATTTGAATGCGATCATTTACCTTGTAAAGATTTTTAAAAATAATGTGTCTGCGATTTCTTTTTATAATATACAGAGAAAGCAACCAGTGAGATGAATACTGCTGAGGATTGGGGCCTCATTTTGGATATTTGTGATAAAGTCGGTCAGTCTCGCACTGGGTAAGTGTTGCAAAGTTTCAAAGGATTTTTATTTATTCTTCCTGTTTATTAACATGAATGAAACAAGAGTTAGAAGGTAAAGCATACTACAATCACAATTTAGTTTAAAAAGAGAATGTTTTTGCTAGTGAGATTTGAGGAATCATCCCATTTAGGTTACTCCCTGTAACCAGGAGGGACAACATGACTGGTAACAATGTTGATACTTTAATTATTCTCCCTTGTCCATAATTGCCTTCTGAAATCTAACTTTTCCCACTGATTTTTTAAAAAAATTTTATTGAAGTATAGTTGATTTACAATGTTGTGTTAATTCTTGCTGTACAGCAAAGTGATTCAGTTATACATATATTCTTTTTCATATTCTTTGCCACTGTGGTTTATCACAGGGTATTGACTATAGTTCCCTGTGTTCTACAGGAGGACCTTGTTGCTTATCCATTCTCTATGTAATAGTTTACATCTGCTCATCCCTAACTCCTAGTCCTTCCCTCCCCCCACCCACCCTTGGCAACCTCAAGTCTGTGCTCTATGTCTGTGAGTCTGTTTCTGTTTCATAGATATGTTAATTAGTGTTGTATTTTAGATTCCACATATAAGTGATATCGTATGATATTTGTCTTTCTCTTTCTGACTTCGCTTAGTATGATAATCTCTAGGTCCATCCATGCTGCCGCAAATGGTGTTATTTCATTCTTTTTTATGGCTGAGTGGTGTTCCATTGTGTGTGTGTGTGTGTGTACACACACACAATGGATATATATATCCAATGGAATATTATATATATATATGTGTGTGTGTGTGTGTACACACACACAATGGATATATATATCCAATGGAATATTATATATGTGTGTGTGTGTGTGTGTGTGTGTATTCCCCAAATCTTCTTCATCCATTCATCTATTGATGGATATTTAGGTTGTTTTCATTCCCACTGATTTTTAAAGTCATCAGTGATTTCTCAATTACCAAGTTTTTTGGTTATTTCTGTGTTCTTTTCTTCTCTGTCACATGTGCCCATTCGACCCAACTAATCAGTGACTGTTGAAAGAGAGACAGTTTTAGGGAAATAGAATTGTAAACTTTCTGGCATACAGACTTTTTGGTACTACAGGGCTTTCTCATCAGTGCCTCAAAGGGATTTACTGATGTACAGAGTAATGGTTTCCTTCATTCCTGGGCTAATAACGTCCAGTTATTAGTAGCCACATTTACCCCTTTGTGCCACACAAATATTGTTTTATTTACGTACTTTCATGTGAAGAATGTTTGGGAGCACTGCTGGATTCTGCTTGATTCTTCTGGTGGTAATTTTAACTCTCTGATGGTGCCTTCTCTGGCTCTTCTTCCTTCCCTTCTAAATAGAGATAGTTCCTTAAACTTTCTTTGATCCATTTTTTTACCTGATACTTTTTCTTTTGAAATTTCCCAGCTTTCAAATTTCTTTATGTGACATCTGTAGTTTTAGCTCTGAATCCCTAACTCAAGCACTAATATTGGGGTTGCAGCATAATTTCTGAACATCACACTACATAAGCCGTGGCCTCACATCTAGAATCCTGAACTCATGTCTCCTTTTGCTTTAAACCTACATTCCCTCCTTTGTCCCCTGTCTCTGTTAATGACAAGGTTATTCTTTCATTCACACCTAAAGCCTCAGACTCTCCTCTGCATTTAGCTTTTTACTAAATTCTGTCAGCACGCCTCCATAATATCTCTCACGATATTGATGTCATAGAGTCTCCTTAGTTAAGTTCTTGAACATTGGTCAAACCAGGTGGGGCAGTTTGTGTTTAAGTCCTTTCCACCCCGTCACTCAAGCCCTTTTTAGTACGTAATGTGCTCCCTCTGGCAGGTTCCGAAGATTGTGGCCTTGACCATCCCCTTTGTTGTCTTTGCATCCTTTCCAGCCTGGTTAGTTCCTTAATTTAGTTGATGTTTGAGTAGTTACTGTGTGTTATGTGTCTGTTCCTTCTTCTCTACGTCTATTGGCCCCACTTTACTTGAGCCATCCTTAACCACGCCTAGCCTAGTGAATTAACCTTCTGGCGTTTCCTTCTGTTTCCATCTCTTTTCTGTCCAGTTCTTATAGCCGGTGGCCATATGACAACTCTGACCATGTTACTCCCCTGTCTTCCATACTGAGTTAAGTCTAGTAACCTCCTTAGGCCTCTGAATCATTTATTTTTCATTTACTTCTTTTGTAGTTACTGATCTTTTCAACTCAAATATTTGAACTGCCAGTGCTTTTCTGCTTTATTGTAATGCTTTTGGTCATTGTGTTCCTTCAGTGGCGAATATTCTCTTCTCCCATCTCCTATCTCTGTGTCTCATATCCTTCCAGACCCACTATGGATATTATTTCTTCCACAAAGGCCTTCCTTATCCCTAGTACTGAAAATCATTATCGAAAACCTGAATCCTCAAAACACTCTATCAAAACCAATCTTATTTGTGTTTTGCCTTGTATAATAGTAATTTATATACATCTAGTAGACTTAGATTTGTAGGATGAAAGGTCTATGAATTTTTGTTGTGAGGAGGAAAGCAAATCGCTTAGTGGCTGAGAGCATGGCCTTTGGAGTGAGATTGCCTGGGTTCAGATCCTGGCTCTGACTGCTTAGCTGTGTCACTGGTGGGTAAATAGTAACTTTCTTTTCTAGTTTGCTACAAGAGAATAAAAATAGTATCTTTTTATAGGGGGCTTGTTGTGAGTGTTAGATTAGTTAATATATATAAAGTGTTTATAATAGTATCTGGTGCATGGTTAAGTGGGTACACCTCTGCCTCTTTGTTTTTTTTTTTTTTTAATGGCTTTACAATGTTGTGTTAGTTTCTGCTGTACAATGAAGTGAATCAGCTATATGTATACATATATCCCCTCCCATCCTGCCCATCTAGGTCATCACAAAGCACCGACCTGAGCTTCCTGTGCTATACTGCAGGTTCCCACTAGCTATCAGTTTTACACATAGTAGTGTATTTATGTCAAACCTGCCTCTTTTTGATTAAAATGATATTTTGTGACAGTTTGTCTGTTGAGGACTAGGTATCGACCTAGCTCCATCCCTGTGTATTTTGGAGATAAAACTTTTATCTAGCATTCCAGCTGCAAAGTCCCTCCTCTCTCTTTTCACTCCATCAGTTTTCTTTTTATCTTTAGTCTGGTAGTCTTCATTTTGTAGATACTTTTTATAATAATTTGATTAATTGCTTGAAATGAAAGGACAAACTCCCTTTCATTACTAGAAATAGTCCATATTTTTCTAGTTAAAAAATAAAGTTGTAACCCACCTAAAAATCCTGTATGATGTGTCATGGAGATTTAAAGAGATCAATTTGTTTTTCTTCATGTTAACATTATTATACTAGAAATGATAATCTGTTATTTTTTTCCTGTCTTCTCCTGTGATGAGAACTGTTCAGATCTACTGTCTCAGCAACTTTCAAATGTGCAACAAAGTATTGTAACTGTACTGAGGCTGTACATTACAGCCTCAGAACTTACTTATAACTGGAAGTTTGTACCTTTTGACCCATTTTATTCATTTTGCCCACCCCTCTGCCCATCTGACAACCACCAGTGTGTTCTCTGTTTCTGTGAGTTTGATTTTATTAGATTCCATATATAAGTGAGATCATATAGTATTTGTCTTTCTCTGTCTGACTGATTTCACTTAGCATAATGCCTTCAAGGTTCCATCCATGTTGTCCTTGTGTACTTAAAATGTACTAATTTATAGCTTTAAGTAATTGTTTTCTATTTGCTTTTTGTTGTTATCTAGTATCAGTAGGTTTAGATAATCCTCATTCTTTAATTTTTTCAAATTTACTTTAGACAAGATATTCTCTCTCAGTATTTTTCCTTAGTATTTCATTATACTTTGGAGATTCAAATTGACATTATGCTAAATCTATGAATTTACTTAGGAAGTGTTTTCAGCTTTGCTAATTTAAATAATGAGAGGTAGTTCTGTTTTTTTTTTTTTTGCGGTATGCGGGCCCCTCACTGCTGTGGCCTCTCCCGCCGCAGAGCGCAGGCTCAGCGGCCATGGCTCACGGGCCCAGCCGCTCCACGGCATGTGGGATCCTCCCTGACCGGGGCACGAACCCGCGTCCCCTGCATCGGCAGGCGGACTTCCAACCACTGAGCCACCAGGGAAGCCCTCTGTTTGTTTTTAATCAATATTTTTTCCTTTCCTCTTCCCTTCTTTTCCTTTTTTCTTTTTCACTTATTTTTTCTTCCTTAATACTTGCTCTCTAGTTCCTTTAAATTCTCATTAAGTTAATTTCCAAGCATTTATTTGTTTGTTTATGGAAATGTGATATCTCTTTTTAGCCCTTATTAATAAAGAATTGTTTGAAAAGGATTGTGTAATAATTGAGATGCCATTCTAATATTACTAGGGTTTAAAAAAAATCAAACCCACAAAATTTGCTTATGTGTGTGATTTCTCTTTAAAAATAATGTTTTACATTCATATCCAGTTGTATTTTCATTATTTTCACTTTCTTGCTGTACCTTGATGATTTCATAGTAGGAAATAAGCATCAGGGCCACATTTTGACTTTCATGGGCCGTCAGCACTTTTGTCTTCCTGGTTCCCTTTCTCCATAAAAAAGTAATAAAAATATTTTATGACTGTATTATTATAAAGGCAAGTGCATTATTATACGTGAAAACATTTTCTTTGACCCAAGTTTGTGGCATTCAGCACAGTCACATTGTTGTGGGATCATCACCACTGTCCATCTCCAGATTTTTCATCATATCCCCAAGTGAGCTCTGCCTGTTAAACAACTTACCACTTCCCCCTTCCCCAGAACCTGGTAACCACTTACTGTTTGGTTTTAATTTTTAAAATTATTTCATAATTAGTTATATGGAAAACATGGAAATCTGGTTTATGTTGTCTAGGAATCTAGATATATATGTTTAGTATGGGTTGCTGATGGTAGCGTGAGAATATTGAACCAGTATTGTAGGTTGTCAGTGAAGTATTCTAGGTACCTGGTGCGCTTTAGAAAAGACTGAGACATGTCATTGGTGTGAGAGGGAAAAGGGGACATGAGTTTTCCTGAGGCAAATGTAGATAGGGCAGGTTGAAGTAGAGGCACGTTATGGACGGGAATGCAGTTCATCAGGTTACTTGTATACTAGGCAACAGGCTAGGTTTTTTTTTTTAAAAAAAACATTGCCATATGGTATTAATCTGTAATTTTACAAAATGTACAGATCTATTTAAGAGGACAGATTTAGGGACAGTTGAGGGAACTTTAAGAAAAGCATTTTTATTTCAGTAAGATTCTTTTTTAAACAAAATGATTTGTAACCAGCAATATATTGTAGAATTATTTAGTGCATAAAGTAACTTATATTAAAGTCTTTCTTCCCTAAGAAAATAATATTTAAAAATCCTTTTGGGCCCTTTTAAAGAATTCCTTCCTTCCTTCTTCCCTCCCTCCCTCCCTTCCTTTCTTTTTTTCGAGTCATCTGTTTTGGAGTTATGGTTGTTTGGGAAATATTCTCAATTTTTAAGGGGAAATGAAGAGCCAATTATTGTGAAATTTCATTTGGTCAGAGAACTGTGACCCAGAAACATGGTTCCAGCAGTATTTCGAAAAACCCTCTTTAATTCTTCCTCTTTAAAAAAAATGTACTGTTCTTTGAGCCACACGTACGTGTGTATTTATGTTTGTTGATTTAAAGAAATACTTATGCTTATGAAATATGTACTTTTTTGTTTCAAAAGTACTCACATGGCTCAAAATTTAAAACAGTTTAAAAAGATGAACATTGACAAGTCTAACTTCTGTTCCTGTTTCCCTCCTCCATCCTCTATAGGTAACCACTTTTGTTTCTTTTGTACCTTTCCATTGTTTCTTTACACAAATATGAATATCTTTTCCCTGCCGTAATAGACAATAAGCATATTATACTATTCTGCATTTGTAATTACTTAATTCCCTAATATATCCTGTCAGCCTGAAATGTTTGAATATGCTGGACTTAAAAATTCTGAAAATTTTTTTCTGATTTCCAAAGATATTCACGTGATTTTTAGTGTGCGGTTCTTCCAACGTCTAAGTACTGAAAAATACTTAGCCAGTGATGTCATATGATGGACTGAAAAGTCTCTGTTCAGAATCAAGAGAACTTTCAGAATAATAGTAGCAGTTTTCTTTAACATAATACATAGCTTCCCATAATAAATAGCTTTTGTCTATTAGTTTTGATTGATTTGATTATAATTTCATATATAAAAAATAGATGTGAGGGTGGGTGTTGATTATCCACAATAAAAAGTTAAAGTTAAAACTCTGTAATTGACATCCAGATTAATTTGTGCTATTATTTTATGTCTTAACTGTCTTTGTTTAACTTTAGACAAAAATATAGTTGACTGAGAGTGGACAACGTGATAAACTTTTTTCTTTACTTGGATAAGGGATCTATTTGGATAGTAAGTCTTTGATTTATTCGTACAGAATTAGAAGGAGAAAATGATAGTCATTACTGGTATTTTGTGAAAAATATAAATATAAGCCTTTGGGAAAGAGTTTGTTAAAAATATTTTTCATTGGCTTTATGTTGTCTTGTCCTGGACCCGGGCTTTGACTACTTCTGACCTTTAGCTGGAGGTTGATAGAATATGTCCTGATTTTTTAAGGGAAGAGTAATCTCTGACCTAGACTTCTTCAAGTTGGAAGGGCAGCATCAGTTCTAGAAACAGATTTCTTCCAACATATGTCTTGTAATGATCATACCCTCCATTTACTGGCCTTAGGCTTGAAAGTCTTTTCAGTGTCTGTTAAGGATAATAGCCAGCATTTACTGACTGCTTATTATTTGCCGGCTCTTGTTTAAGTGCCTTATAAACATTTTATTTAATCATCACAACAGCTGTAGGTACTCTAGTTTTTTCTAGTTAACAAATGACAATCTGATTCATATTTAGGATTTTTTAAAATGTAATTTAAACTAGGGGAAGAGTTATAGCAGGAATAAAATTAAAGGCTTTTTTGTAAAGCGTGATCTTGATTTCCTGGTCTCTTTCACTTTCTTAATGTCACAGAATTACTTCAGTTCATTTCATTCTTTTTGTATCAGTCGTTTTTTCTTTTATTTGACAAACAGTGAGTACTGGCTGGGTATCATGCTTTGGGTCTAGAGTGGTGAATAAAGCAGGTACAGCCTTTGTCATCAGCTATGGTAACAATTTGGCCAGTGGAAGATAGAAATAAACAGGTAATGGTCTAAGAAGATAGTGAGCAGAGGGCTTCAGTGGAGAATAAAAGGGAGACCTACTTAGGTTTTTCAGGGAAGCACAGGCGTGAGGGATAACATTTATACTATGATTTTAAAGTTGAGAAGAAGCAAAGAGCTGCAAGCAGAGGTCCCAGGCAGAGGGAACAGCCTTCACGTGAATGCTGCAGGGTAGAGGACACTTGGCGCTTTCTAAGAACTTGAAAGGTACGGGCTAGCTGGAGCAGAGGTGAGTCGCCCTGAGCAAGCACAGAGGTGGGTATAAAGAGAGTGAGTGGGTTAGAGAAATGGAAGATGATAGTTGGAATCCTTGAAATGGAGTTTGTAGACCTTGACGGTTAATAATAAGGTGGAGTCAAAAAGCCAATGGTGTTGGAAGCATCACTTCCGTTAAGACAGAAGTAACATTAGAGAGAGTGGCAGTGAGCCAGGAGTTAAAATCATTGAAAGATGAGGGGGCAGTGAGGTTTTTTAAATGAGAAGATCTGAACTCGGCTGTTTTAGGAAAGAGGGAGGGAGAGTGGTTTTGAAGTAGCAAAGGGAGCAAAGAGGACCCTTCATTTAGGAGGTACAAGAGCCGTGGAAAACTGAAAGCTACCACTTGAGGTGGCTGCAGGAGAAGTGTTATCTTCCTTGGAGAGCCAGTTTTCTGTAGAGCAAAAGGACCAGGGGTAGGGCCTTTTGTTGATCATGGGCTGTGACTTCTAGAGGGTCCAGTGGAAAGATTGCAGAAGCTGGGGAGTAATGGATATGCAGAGCTGTTTAATGATGGAGAGGATAGTCTGGAGCTTCTTGTAGGGACTTGTCTAAACAAGAATAACAGGCATATGTTCTCAAGTTCTCAATTATTGGATCGTAGAGAAAGTTGGGTGCCCAAGACTTGGTCTTGACTTCTGCAGAAGGAACCTTGGAGTCCTGGGAAGGAGTGGTCGGGGCTCCCTTTGACCCCTTTCCATAAAGGTGAAGAGGCTTGAGGTGGGTGGTCTTCCAGAGTCAAAGGTACATTCTTACCGTTTTCTGGGATGAACATCTTTTCCTGTATTTAAGAGCTGTTTGTGCTTCCTTTTCTGTGAACAGTCTGTATCCATCCTTTCCTCATTTCTAGGAGTCCTTGATATGTTAGGGACATATCTTGTTTGTTTTATGAATTGCATATATTTTTCCATTATTTTTTGTTTTTTGTTGTTTTGGCTGCGCCACACAGCTTGTGGGATCTTAGTTCCCGACCAGGGATCGAATCCAGGCCCTGGCAGTGAAAGCGCCAAGTCCTAACCACTGGACCGCCAGGGAACTCCTTCCATTATTCTTTTGACTTTGTTTTGTTGTTTTTTCCATTTAGAAAATTTTGATTTTTATATAGCTGAATTTATCAGTCTTACAGTGTTTCGAATTTTGAGTTATACGAGACTTGCCTTCTCCAGGGTTTTAGTAGAATTATCTCATGTTTTCTTTATGGTTTTGTTTTTTGTTTTATAATTAATAGACTGTTTTTTTTAATACAATTTTAGGTTTAGAAAAAAATTGAGGGCTTCCCTGGTGGCGCAGTGGTTGAGAGTCCGCCTGCCAATGCAGGGGACACGGGTTCGTGCCCCGGTCTGGGAAGATCCCACATGCCGCGGATCGGCTGGGCCCGTGAGCCATGGCCGCTGAGCCTGCGCGTCCGGAGCCTGTGCTCCGCAACGGGAGAGGCCACAGCAGTGAGAGGCCCGCGTACCGCAAATAAAAAAAGAAAAAAAAAAAAATTGAGCAGATAGTACGAAGAATTCCATAACCCACTCCCACCCTTTATATGCAGTTTCCCCTGTTATTAACATCTTGCATTAGTGTGGTATATGTTACAAATAATGAACCAATATTGATACATTATTATTAACTAAAGTCTATAGTTTACATTGGCTCACTCTATATTATACAGTTTTATGGGTTTTGACAAGCCCATAATGACTTATCCGTTATTACAGTATCACACAGAGTAGTTTCACCATCCTTAAAATGTCCTGCACTCCCCCAATTCATCCCTCTCCTTTCTCTCTCTGAACCCCTGACAACCATTCATTTCTTTTTTTTTTTTTTTTACTATTTCTATAATTTCGCCTTTTCCAAAATGTCATACAATTAGGATCATATAGTATGTATAGCCTTTTCAGAAGCCTGTGCACTGCAACGAAGAGCCCACGTGCCACAATGAAAGATCCCTCGTGCTACAGCTGAGGCCCGATGCAGCCAAAAAATAAATAATTATTAAAAAAAATTTTTTTTAAATTATGAGTCAAGACATACCAATTTTATTGTTTTTAGTGATTCCTCTCTCTCCCATATGTTATATTACATTGTATTCTGTTTCACTGAAATATACTCCAGTTTTATATGATCTGGGAAACTCAAAATATCATACTAAATTTAAGTATTCAGTGACTGTTATCTATACTTCCATTAACCCTCAATATTTAGTATGTAGAAGTTTACCTCCTTTTCTGATGAAGTCCTTCGGGCATGTGAACTTGTTCTTTAAATAGCCAAATAACATAATTTGTAGACTATATTCATGTTCCATCAGCTATCTCATAAGAAATACCTATTTAACAAGCTCAGAATCAGAATTTGATATTTGTATTCAGTGTTTTGCCCTTTTCCCCCTTGCGCTCTGTAGACTGTGTTTTATGTAATTTATATTATGAACCAAATATGTACTTTGAATATGCCATTGAATATACAATTATTATTCATTTCAGTTCTGATTTCTTTCACATTTTATAATATTAAGCTTATTTTATAGTTAATGTAATGCCTTTTTGCTTTTGAAAGCCACGCCTTATATTAGACTCCCTTTAGTGTTCAAGGAGGGTTTATATTCTCTGTTAATTAAAATTTTTTTTTACTTTGTTCAACAAAGATTTGAGGTCCCATATCTTTTAGTGTGTGCCTGCTGGGTACTAAGACCTATAAAAGTTATGCATACACATATCCCCTCCCCACTCCACAATACAGTTATACATATATCCCTGAATTGTGAGTTGTAGTAAAGCACTTTTTATAGCATGTAAAAAGAAAATGTAAAGTTTAAATCACTCTAAAGTAGCTTTGAAAGCTAATGTTGTAAAAGTAACTTGATAGAAGAATATGTTTGTGCTTTCTAGAACTAACATTGAGCATCTCTAAGTCCCTGGCATGATTCAGGGAGTAATGTAATAACATACTCAACAGGAAGCATTAAAGTCCCCTTTTACAGATGAGGTCTGTCAAGCCTCAAATCTTTTTCTACTGAATCACAGTGCTGCTTTTGTCTAGCAGTAGATCTCAGCCCAGTGGTGGTTTAGGGATGGTTTTGGTTGTCACAATGACAGGAGGTTACTACTGACATTGATTAGGTGGGGACCAGAGATGTGATACGCCAGATAGTCTTGCACTGCAGGAATTTTTCTGCCCCTATTTAGAAACATACTGTTAGTATCTTTGTACCGTTTCAGTCCTGCCTCAAAGGTGAGGAGAGGTTAACCGTGCAAGCACATTCATGAACTGTGCTATACACTGTTATTTCTGTTACTTGTTTTTAATATTGCTTTTCTTTTATATTTACAATACTTTAAAGAAAATGTCCTATTGTTCTTCTGTCAGGCCCCGTGAGGGGGATAATAAAGAGGTGGTACCCTCTTTTTGAAAAGTTGATTGATCTGAAATCATTGGTTTAGTAATAGGTGCAATAAGTAGTATTTGAATTCACTGCCTTTTCAATGGTAATAATTTCCTCAAGCATATAAAATCTCATCACAGTTTAACCTGTTATCTTTATAATACAAAAGTACTTTTCAATTAAGATGTAGAGATGAGACATATTTTTAAATAAGAGACTTTTAAAAACTTATACAAAGCATAAGATCTCACAAATTTTGACTCCTTTATCCAACTAAATCATTGAATATTTTTGGCTTTCTCCTTATATATTAATGGAAAGACCTTTTCAGGTAATCTCACTAACTGGTGACTAGAGATGAATGCTGAGCTATTTATCTGTCATACTGTACAACAACATACCTACAAGTGGATAGACATTTGTAAATAATGTGGTGACAGTTTTGGAAATGTACTCAGGGCTATTCAAAGAGATTTGAAATTTCATTTTTCTTTGAAAAGAGAACTGTAGGAATGCAAAATTAGTTTTAGTTTTCTTTGGTCCTCTTAACTCTAGATCTGAGCTACATCCTATGCATGTTTAACTTTCTGAATTTAACTGTATTCTTTTGCAGCCCCCTCAATTTTATTTTTCTTCAAAACTTGTTCTTCTGTCCATTTAGTGAGCTCTATGTGCTGTCTTAAATTCCAGTTCCCCTTTCTCTTACCGAGTGTGTATATCTCCCTGCACTGAGTATGACTCTTGCTCAGAGTATACATGTTTTAAACAACATGGCCCTGAATATACAAGCCATCTTCTTCACCTGGTGCTCAACATAACAGTTTTGCTTCAGTAATTGAGGAGAAATTGCCTGTATTGAGCATATTTGGGAGATGGCAGAATATGATCTGCAACAGTAACTCCCTAATCAAAGAAAATTGATTAACTGCCATTTTTGCCTTATTATCCTTACTTTGGAAACTCAGGAAACAGTACAATTCCATTACATTTTACAGTGGTGTGATTTGTGGTATGATCATTTATCACATAGTAAGTTAAGAGAGTTATTTTGGGGTTGGAAAACTGGGAAGGGTGAGAGAGAGTTCTTTCCTTGTTCTTGTCTGTATCCTTGACCTCTCCTATCTTTTTGTTTTCCAATCTCAAGATAAGGCAGAGAGAGGATGAGTCTTACAAAATGTTTTAAAATACCAAAATGGAGTTTTGGGAAGGGTTTTGAGAGAGATCAGGATTTGACTACCCTTTACGAAAGGTTGGTGGTGGAAACTGTTGGTAGACTCCTCTAAATGCACATGCAGATTTTATCTTAGCAGGTAATTTTACAAAATGCTTCATTAGTATGTATCAATAGTCCCTTTCCTCACATCCTGTGCTCCTCCCAGCACTACTTACTATGCATTTTCCCCTCATCACGTAATTTTTCAGAAATAGATTTTGCGAGTGCATGTACATTTTCCACATAGAAAGCAAACTCAGTGGAAGATGCAGAAGTTGGTAACAAATAGAGCTTTATAATGACGATTATTCAGTTATTCTAAATACTAATTATTGTACAACAGTGAAAATTCGTGTCTTTCCCATTTAGTTCAATGACTTCTTGAGCATCGGCCATGTTGAAGACATAGAACCTGAAAGATGGAGAGTGGTGTGGAGAGAGGGGAGCTGGAGTGAGAGGGTCTAGTGGAGAAGAGCCCCCTCCTAAGGCTTTCTTTTCGTGAAAGCCCACAGTACAGTGTATTGAGGTGGCCTGGAGTAATGTTGTGAATAATGAAACGGACTTTGATGCTTTAGTTCATCAGAGCTGACATATGCCGAGGCAGCTGTGTCCATTCATGAAAAGCCTGTTCTCTTGTCTGGTCTAGGATTCAAGGAGAAGACAGTAGAAGCCACAACTAGATGGAAGTACTGCCTTTTTTTCTCACTCTTGTATTAAGTACGTGTCCGAGATCTATGCATAAAAAGATAATGTTTGGATGAACATAGTTTTGGCTGGGCTGACCATGCTTCCAATTTCCCTTGGATAGTTTCACTCTATGCCTGCTGTTCTTGTATTACGCCTGGTTAGCACCCCCTTTCACTCTCAAAGGGGCACTCGTATAGATGATAAATTGTACAGACACTATATTTGTAGTCCATTTTCATTTGTCATTGAGAGGATAGTAGCCATAGACACCTACTTTAAATTCAATTATAACTCTTAAACCTTTTTAAAAAGAATATTTTAACTATAATTTTTTGTTGAATTGTAAGATTTATAATGAAATATATATAAATATACCTTCACATCTGTATTTTACTTATCGTTTTGTGGAAATACTGAAAAGCTGAATTGAAAAAAAACACGGAACAGAATGAGGTCGTTAAATACTAGATTTTTGTGGGTCACTTCTGTTGTTTAATAGCGCCAGTTTTATACACAGTTCTGAAGGGATTTTTTTTTTTAGCTTATTATACCTAAAAAGATATTGCTTTGTTGGCATACATAAAGTGTTTGTCAGGACTTATAAACGTTCTGGTTGGCTTTTTTGGGCATTATCCTTTTTATGGATGCAATAGCCAACTTTGCTTTGGTTCCAGACATGTCCTTGCCTTGGTTTTTAAAATTGGCTGTGGTTAAACATTTCAACAGTATAGAAATTAGTGAAATAAAAAGTAAAAAGTTCCATTTCAAAGCCCCTTTCTCCATCCTCTTTTCCAAAAGTCACCACAGTTTAGATTTCTTTCTTTAAAAAAAAAAAAAGTGTGGTTTATGAACAATACGTCAAAAATTTCATTTAAAATTTGGTGGTAAAGCAAGTATTGAGGATTATTTTCTAAAATGTTTTATTCACTGAGCTGAATCATCTTTTGATCGCTATTTTTAAATGATTTGAATTTTGGTATTTAGATAATTTGGCCTCTGCCAGTGCTTTGAAATGATAATTTTGTATTTGTCAACATGCTTTTCACAACTGCAAAAATTAGCATGAGGTCACAGATTCTGGCTCCTAAAATAAGTCCAACTGTAAAAAAGGCAGAATCTAAATAATGTTATATTATTTCTTCAGTCTAATGATGATGCTTTTAGACACTTTTAATACAAAATCAGTAGAATAAGAGCTGCAGAATCATGAGTTGAATGCTTGACATATAATAGGTATCCCATAAATACAATTTTTCCCCCTCTTTTTTCCATGCTCTTTAGGTGGAAAGCTTCCCAACAGGCAGTGAAACAGCCTTAGAAACAGAAATTTTATTTTTTATTCTAATATCTCCCTATTAAAAATGACTTTTTTTCTGTTTATCATTAGTAATTGCATTTTCAATTCTTAAAGAAATTTTTTAGGACAATTATTCTTACTGGCCAATTTTCCCAGGGCTCAGTGTTGTTCAGATCACTTGATACTGTTTTCTCTTTTGTATGTGTGTGTCCAACTGTCCATTTCCTAAACTTCCATCCCAAGTGGAAGCTCTGTATGTCTGCAGTTAAATAGTAACTGTCCATTTCCCCCTTCTCTTAGCCACTGGTGACTTCTATTTTACTTGTATCTCCATGAATTCGCCTGTTTTGAGTACCACGTATAAGTGGAACCGTGTAATATTTCTCCTTTTGTGTCTGGCTTATTTCACTAAGTATGTCTTCAAGGTCCACCCATGTAGCATGTGTCAGAATTTCGTTCTTTTAGGCTGAATAGTATTCCATTGTATTTTGTTAATCTGTTCGTCTGTTGGTGGAGATTTGGCTGTTGTGAATAATGCTGCTCTGAGCATGGATGTACAGATGTCTGCTTCAATCCCTGCTTTCAGTTCTTTTATTTGCGTATTCAGCACATAGTGGTGGAGTTCCTGTGTCACGGGGCAGTTTTATGTCTGACTTTGTGAGAAGCTGTCAGACTTGTCCACAGTGGCTACGTTGTTTCGTTTCGCATCGCCGTGGGCACCGCTGTGCATAAGGGTTCCCATTTCCCCACATCCCCGGCTGGTTGCCTCTTCCTTTTTAATGTGAAATCGTGTCTCACTGTGATTTCATGTGCAGCTCCCTAATGATGCTGAGCGGTTTTTCTTGTGCTTTCTGGCCATTTATATCTCTTCTTTGGAGAAATGCCTGTTTTGAGTCTTTTGCCCATTTTTGAATTGGATTATCATTTTTTTGTTGTTGAGAGGTAGGACCCCTTTATATATTCTGGATATTAATCCCTTATTAGATACGTCCTTCCGTTTCTATCAGGTTAATTTCATCCAATTAGTTAATTAGTTCATTTTATATATTTTTTCTTCTCTGGAAGTTTTATCGGGTTCTTTTTTGTATACCACTTCTTTCCTTTGCTATGTTGATGATTCCTTGTACATCCTTGATCATACTTAAAATAGCTTATATAATTTCCACATTTTCATTTGACTGAGTTTTCTCCTAGTTAAGTGTCACTTCTTCCTACTTCGTGTCACGTCTGGTAATTTTTGATTGAATGCTTAGTATTATGAATTTTATATTGTTGAATGCCAGGTTTTGTCATACTCCTGTTAAAGAATATTGGACTTGATTCTGTTAGAGGTTAGGCCTGGATCAGTTTTATTCTTCTGTGGCTTGTTTTTTAAGCTGTTATTGGATGGATTTAGGATAGTCTTTTGGGATGGTGTAGCCCTATCACCAAGGCCTAAACGCTCTGCTGCAAGGACTGTCCACTTTGGTATGAGCTCTGACAGCTGTGTGAGTTTTGGGAACCCTTCAAAGTAGAGCTGTCAGTCACTTTTTGTCCAGCCTGGTGGGCAGCAGACCTCAGTGGACCCATGCAGGTATCTAGCACTCTTTCTTCATATAGCTCCTCTACTCTGTCCTGCAAATTCTAGCTCCCACAGCCTGCCGGAATTCTGATTTCTGTCCCCTCACTTCAGTAAGATCACCACCATCTTCCTGGGATCAGCTTCTCTGTGCTGAGATCCAGAAACTGCCTTTAGACAGAAAGCCTATTTCGCTACCTGGAAAGTGCCCCTGGGTAGAAAGCTGAGGCAGACGTCTGTTTATCTAATTTGTGTTCTTTCTTAGAGATCATCATTCAGCGCTACCTGTGGCCTGATGTCCCAAATGTATTTTAAATATATTTTTCCAGTTTTCTAATTATTTACAACAGGAGTGTAAGTCTGGTTCCAGTTATTCCATCGTGACTGGAAGTGGAAGTCTTGGTCTGTCATTTTATTTTCAAAACTTTCCATCTAGAATTAGCCCAGGATGCCTTATCTATGATCGTTAAGGAAGAGCGCCTGTTAATTTTGTTTGAAAAATTTAAAGGAACTTTTTAGTGTACAGTTTTTCAATTGTGTCATTAGTAAGAATTAAACTTCTCTACCATATTCTCCCTTTTGTATCATAGTCTATTGCCTTTTATAGTTAAGGGGAAAAAAAGTAGAATGTACTACTAATTGTTACATTTCTTATTTTTTAGACCTAAAGATTGTCTTCGGTCTATTATGAGGCGGGTGAACCATAAAGATCCTCATGTTGCTATGCAGGCTCTGACTGTGAGTGGTTTCATTTCAAGATCTACTGCAAAATTGTCTACCGAAATTGAGCCCTTTTAACTCCCTATTTTATTCTTTTAGCTTCTAGGAGCGTGTGTATCAAATTGTGGCAAAATTTTTCACTTAGAAGTATGTTCAAGAGATTTTGCTAGTGAAGTAAGCAACGTATTAAACAAGGTAAGGCACATTATTTCTAGAAATGAATTAGCACTGTCTTCTTTCTTCATATATTTTATTGTTCAGTTCTTCACATTTTAAATCACAAAGGACTAGTCTGTGCTTTTTTTTAACTCTTTCTAGGCTACGTCTGTCCGTGTATACGTCCCTGTTAGGTTTTGCTGAGGAGACTACACATTTATGTAACTTGGAGATTTGGTTTTGGCCAAGCCAGATTAGAATATATTTAACCTCTTTTCTTCACCATTCCTTTCTTCTGATGAAAAATATGTGTATTTCTCTGAATAAGAGGTACCAGTTTACTCTAGGCACAGTTTTTATAACCATTTTTTTTTTTTAGTCACAGAGGTCATCTACTTAACTGAATGTAGAGTTAAAAATTCAAATCCAGCAATTTAAGGAATTAAAAAAATTTAATTTACTAAGTAATATGTGAGTTTTCTCAGTAAAAATTCATGCATTCTAAAGGTAATTATTTCTGGCCTTTCTGGGGGGGGATAATTATATATAAAAAATGTTTTAAGTGTTAAAAGGGAAAATGCTTCATGTTTTTTGGAAAAAATGAGTATTTCCAGATTTTAGTAGGAAATAGTACATAAATAAGAATTTAA
Source organism: Grampus griseus (assembly GCF_964374135.1). NCBI lineage: Eukaryota > Metazoa > Chordata > Mammalia > Artiodactyla > Delphinidae > Grampus > Grampus griseus. The sequence goes on from NC_139018.1 coordinate 172,294,090, forward strand.
AATTCTGTACTCCTTTTAGAACATGGTTATGTGATAATTTTTTCCTGTTCTGCTTTATTCAGTTATTCAGTTATATTTAGGTATTTTGTGCTAATTATTTACCATTCTTTTGATGTCCTGAATGTCCATCAAAATGTACAACGGTTTATGAAGAGATTCTAATGTAATATTTTCCTTAATTGAAGATTTGTACTCAGTATTTAGTAACGTGAACAACTTTAAAAAGCAAACAGTTGCGTATAGGAGAAAGAACTCTTTATTTTTCAAATATTTTACAGCGAACATATTGGTTTTATACTTAAGGGGGAAAGGTTATTTTGAAGAAATGAAGTTTCCAGGAATATCGGCATATAGTAGACCTCATGCCAGGCCTCAGATAATTAAGTAACTGGGTAAAAACACAGCCATGCACATTAAAAGTCAGGAATTAGGAATAAAGGAATTGTACTATTTATTCTCTCTTTCCAACTTAGTTTTCATTGGTCTGCAAAAAAGAAAACAAACTTTTCTATGTCTTCCTCATAGACAACACTTGCTTAGTTGCAAAATACTCTGAAAAGTCCTGTCTTTCTGACCTCCAGAATAAGTTACTATATATCTAATGTCTTAATATGTTATGAGGTATGTGATAGTATCATCTATTTTTTTTCATAGTGTGGAAATAAAACTAGTTTATTTCTAGTAACTATCTGTATTTTCTTATGTGTCATCTATAGCTAGGGATAATTTATTATTTAAAAACAGATCTGCAACACTTTATAAGTTTTATATTTACGGTATCTGTATTAAATCATTTGCCAGGAAATTAGTGCTTTTTTATTAATTTTTTTTCTCTATTTTTAAGGGTCATCCTAAAGTGTGTGAAAAATTAAAGGCTCTTATGGTTGAATGGACGGATGAATTTAAGAATGATCCACAACTTAGTCTAATATCAGCAATGATTAAGAACCTTAAGGAACAAGGTGTTACATTTCCAGCTATTGGCTCTCAGGTATTTTATATAAATTTGTGTGTGTTCTGCAGTTCATTTCTCTAAAGTAGCTATGTTTATTTGAGTTTTTCCTCCAAACCCAGGTAGTTTTTAATACTCCAAAGGAATTTTTGTTAATAATCTTGCATATAGAGTTGCCAGAAAAATACAGTGGAATGTTAATGTGTTCCAACTTCTATTTCCCCACTGTTTCTCCTTCTTTATTAATGAATTCATTTAACGTTTTTGCAATTAAAAAAATTTTAATATAATTTTAATAATACAGACAAAATTGCTTTATTAGGTAATACTGACATTCTTGTTAAATGCTCTTGGTGCTGTAATTTTATCTACAAAGAATGACAGCTCAAAAATCAGGTTTCCTTAAAATTTAAGGATGTGTTTAGAGGTTCTTTGGATTATGAAATTTATGAGCACCTGTATTAAAAAATGGTAGGGAGATAAAAGGGGGTCATTGGGAAGAAAAATTCCCCTTAAGAGCTGACCAGCACGTACGTGTCTTCTTTCTTTTTCCTAATAAATATGATTGACTGAAAGACTTAACTTGCCTTAAAAAAAAATTATTTATGTAATGAGCTCAATCTCTAATTTACGTCATATAGGAGAAAAAAAGGAAGATTATCTCTTTTATTCCTTTTCTATTCCGGTAACCATCCTTTAGGGTGCCCAGCTAATAACTAAGTAGGCTTAAAGTGTGTGGTAACTTACTGCACTGTCTTTCCCCATTGTATGGCTTGGGGTAGAATATAATGAGTGATGTGAAAGCATGAGCAGAAAACTCTTAGTTGTAGAGGGCTCACATTCAGGGTTTTGACCATTTCAAGGGAATTATGAAGTGGTTCATCCAGACTTATCTAGACTTTCTTCCCAAGGCACTTCTAATTTATGTAGGTACTCTTGAGATGTGAAAACCTAGAAATATATTTTGGAGATAAAGGAAGAGAGGATATTTTTCTTCTTATTTGAAAAAATTTGGCTTATGAATAGTTTTACAATGATAAATTACATCTTTGAGAAGTAGTCATTCATAATTGATAGCTCATTTTTACTACCTCAGAATAATTTCTAAATCTGTATAATTAAGGAATAATTTTATGCAAAATAATCCAAGATATCTTATAATAAGATATCCTTGACAATAGAAGCAATGTTTAATTATCGAAGAGTAGACTCACTGTGGAGAACCAAAGAGTGTAGTTGCTTAGTGGAATGGCAGGTTCTGTATTCTGAGAACCTGTTCCAGAGCTTGTTACTTACAGTGTGGTTGGTTGGCCATCATCATCACCGCCTGGAAGCTGGTGAGAACTGTAACATCTCATTCACGGGTGGAAATGTGCCTCCATAGCAGTGGATTCATTGTGTCCATTTTAACAAGCCCCCCGATGACTCTGTTTTGAGCAGCACGACTCTTGAGGACAGCTTTCAGTGCAGGTGAAAACTGCATTTCAGTCCACAAAGGAACAAAACTGCATTTCAGTCCCTGTAAGAGAAGGAAGAAGAGTTACTGATCCATTTGATACGTAGCTTTGTTTGGTTAACCTAGAATCTCAGATAGTTGTGGGAACAGCTCTAGTGATCCTCTAATCTAATCCCCTCATTTTACAGATGAGGATACTGAGACCCAGAATGGTTAAGTGACTTGCCCAGGGCCACAGCTAGTAGTTGACAGAGCTGGAACTAGGACACAGGCCTCCTGACTCTCAGTCCAGTGTTCCTTCCACTACACGATCCTGCCTTCCGTTTGATATTGAGGTTAGTAGATATGTGTCTGTCCGGACTAGGCTTCGAAGGACAAGAAGTGGAGTGAACACTGGCAAGAGCGTTTACGTACTAATTGGTGTAGATGTGAGACTACTCTCCTGTTCAGAAGATTCAGGGTGTAGATCAGCAATAGTAAAGTTAAGAGTTACTTTTCTTTTTTGCATCTAGATCTTATAAAATATGTGAAAGCTCATTTTGTTATAGTTGCTGTCTTTCAACCACAAGAAATATGTAAAATGCGTATAAAGTAACCTATGATGAGGTAGAATGGCGATGTTTTTAATAGTAGTTTCTGAAGAGGTTTTCATTGAAAACCATGTTTGTAAAGAGCTTCATGTTTAATTAAAAAAATCTATCATCTGGGATCAACTGCAGAAGTCCCTCCAAATCTTACAGTCACTTAGTTGCTTAAGCTGTTACTACATTTTAATCAGACTAGACCTTTGTTAGCGTATTTTTAAAAAAGTTTCTGGAAACGAGAATTTTTTAAAGTATATTTTTTCATCCAAGTACAGAAGAAAATAATATAAAAATATTAAGAAAAGTGATACTTGAGTCACCTAACTCTTGCTGCTGTGGTTCTCTTAGCACTGACTTTGGACACTGAGGTTGAAGTGATGCTGGCACTGCTACTGTGTTTGACTGGTTAATCAGACAAGTAGCGTTGCTATACTTGGAACCTGATGATAGAAAGGAACTTTGAAAAGAGAGCAGTTCAGGAATGTAGAGCTTAATATAGCTTGTTTCTGCACTTCCTACTTGACCAGTAGAGATCCCTTCTCAGAACACAAAAGATCAATATGTCTATTTTGTGAAGTTCACAAATTGTGAAAAAAAATTCATATATAACAATAAAGCTTGCCTCTGATGAAGCATATGTTCAATTTTCAGAAGTGTATGATAATTAAAACATTTTTATTTAAGGAAGTTTACAACTAGAGGTGGGTCAGATTGAGAGTGCTTGAAGTTCTATTCACTGAATACAAAAGCTCTCTTCTAATCAGCTTTTCTAAAAATAAATGCCTTGTGTATTTGTTTGACATTATAAATATATTAAGTGAAGACTATTGCACGGTATTTACTATAATGTTGAATATTTTGCCTTTCATTTACTCAACAATCATTTATGAGCTCTTGTAATATTTAGCCCCATATACCCTCAAGGAACATGCAGCCTGGTTATGGAGACAGACATGTAAGCAGAGAATTATAATAGGAGCTGAGATTTATTGCCTGTTACTATGTACTGGGCAGTGATCTAAGTGCTATGCATTTGGTAATTTGAATATTTTTTAGAATTTCATTTTTCTTAATTGATGGCTTTGGGAATTACAGTATACATTTGTAACTTGTCACAGTCTATTTTGAGTTAATAGCGAATTATTTCACGTAAAATGTAGAAACCTTGCAACTGTAGAGAGTTTATTTACTCCCTACTTCAGCACCCTTTGTGCTGTAGTTATCACATGTATGGCATGTATCACCTCTGCATACATTTTAAGCCCAGGAGACAACGTTATATACTCTGTGATTTAAACCCTGAATGGCCTTCATTGCATCTGACTTTGGAAGCTACGTGTGCTGATTTAATCCTCATGACAGCCCGTGGTGTGTGGGCCATTGTTGTCCTCATTTCGTAGATAAGGAACTTGAGGCCAAAGGAGGCTTTTAGGCGCTCAGGGTTCATGTGTTAGAAGGTGGTGCATCTGGGGTTTGAAACGCATTAGCCTGACTCCCCATTAGCCTGATTCCCCAGCTTGCGTCCTTAACTGTCCTTAACTATCCGAATCATATAATACCTTGTTTAAAAGTGTTACCAGAGGGGCACAGAGGAGGGAAGGCTTAATGAGAGGGTTTAGGAACGTTTCACTGAGAAAGTCATTTTCAGCTGTTCACTGACTGGTGGGTTGAATCTCACTAGGAAACAATGTGGGTGGAGTACAGTGAGCCAGAGGGGAGGACGTCATGAGTAGAAGCAAACGTGTGTCACAGCGTGTGTGTGTGTGTGTGTGTGTGTGTGTGTGTGTGTGTGCGCGCGCGCGCGCACGCGCACGCCAACAGTTTCTGGTAACTGATAGAGTGGTTGAAAAATGAGGCTGGAGTCTCATTGGCCTCAATGGCCACACAAAAACTCAGCAGCCATTAAGACTTTAGAAGCTTGTAATTCTGTAAGTGTGAATCAATGTATGTATTTATTTACTTGTACACTACCTTATATACAAAATATGTTTAAGAGGTACAGTAATATATTGTCAAAATTAACTGCTAGTATTTTGGTTTATAAAATAGTATAATTTTTTTTTTTTTTTGCGGTACGTGGGCCTCTCACTGTTGTGGCCTCTCCCATTGCGGAGCACAGGCTCCGGACGCGCAGGCTCAGTGGCCATGGCTCACGGACCCAGCCGCTCCGCGGCATGTGGGATCTTCCCGGACCGGGGCACGAACCCGTGTCCCCTGCATCGGCAGGCGGACTCTCAACCACTGCGCCACCAGGGAAGCCCGAAAATAGTATAATTTTATGAGCATTTGTATTACTGTATATCAGTCTGGATTCCTAAAGATAACATTCTGACTTTTGATCTGGAAGGAAACAGTAAAACTCTTGAATAGATATTTAAAAAATTTTTAAACTGCTTGTTTTTAAAGTAGTCACCTCCTTCCCACTCTCAACCCCTTTTTGTTGAAATCTCCTCTAGTCTGTCTTCTCTGGTTTGTATAGTGTCTGCTTCTAGTTTAACCTCTTCACACAAACCTGGGAGAGTGTGGCTAGACTGTTAACCCTAAGAAAACAAACTCTCTCAGTCTGTTTTCTCCAGTTCTACCTGTTCTCTGGCTCCTTTCAAAGAGGAGGCTGCTCAGGTTCAGATTTCTTTCTTGTTCAGAAGTCTGTGGTGGATTGATGGGAAGGGTCTTGTGGGTTCTTAGATTAGTTGGGGGTAGGAAAATTTGAGAACAACTTTCAAATATCATTTTCCTTTTTTGTGTGTTAGGCTGCAGAACAAGCAAAAGCAAGCCCAGCTCTGGTAGCCAAGGATCCTGGTACTGTGGCTAACAAAAAAGAAGAAGAAGATTTAGCGAAAGGTACATTTTTAAGTCCCTGATCATGGAAAGAAGATAGGTCTCTTACTTGATGTTTATTTTCCCCCAAGATATTTAAAAATAAAAGAAATAGGAGTTCACAGCTAAAGTTGAAATCTACTTGTTCTCCTTTGTTCCTCTCTTCAGTGTCACTTTTTTCCTCTCCTCTTCCGAGGCAACTGCTATCATGTATGTCCGTTCAGTCTATGTTTCTATAATGTTTTTACTACACTATCTATGTGTCCATAAACAATACCAAATACTTTTTTGTGTCCAACAAATTCTTTTTCATAAATAGTGTACTCTAGGTATCATCTACAACTTGTTTTTTTCATGCAACAATATGTTTGAGATCTGTTCATAATGAGACATGTATATCAAGTTCATCTGTTTTAACCGCTGTGTAATATTCCAGTGAACTAATAAATATCTGCTGTAATTTATCCTCCTACTGATGGACAGCTGGGTTTTCTGATTTTTTTTTTTACTATAACAAGTAAGCTGCACTAAGTATCCTTGTCCACCTTCTCTTGTGTGTGTGTGTGTGTGTGTGTGTGAGAGAGAGAGATTTTGTTTTGTGGTATTGTTGGCTTATGGAGTAGGTACATCTTTAACTTTGCTAAATAATTATAGTATTTCCTTTTCTATCAGCAGTGTATGAAAGCTTTTATTATTCACTTATTCTTTTTAGACTCATGACATTTGCTATTGTCAGAGTTTAATTTTTGTGAATCTGATGAGTTTGAAATGATACCTAATTGTTTTTAATTTTTATTTTCTTGATTGCTAGTGAGGTTCAGTCCTTTTTTGAACGTTTATTAGCTGTTCTGATTGTCTCTCTTTCTGTTTTTTTTCTAATAATGATGTATAGAACATCTTTATTTTGGATATTAATCTTTTGCCTGTTATATCTGTTATAGATATCTACTCTTGGGTTTTGGCTTGCAATTTAAACTTTGATAATGGCATGTTTTATTAAACAAGTTTTAAATTTTCATGTAGTCAAAATTTTTCCTTTTCTTTTATGATTTTGGGTTTTTTTTTTAATGTCTTAAGATATTTTTCTCTCCCCCAGGATCCTGAAAGATATTTTTCTATGATAATTTTAAAGTTTTGTTTTCCCATCTGGTCTCTTATTCATCTAGAACAGAAATGGAAGGGAAGACGGGGTTATGTGTTGCACTGAAAGCAGGGTAGTCAATTCATTAAGATTATGTTACAGAGCCTGTGTGACACATGGTGATGGCCTGTATTAGGGGAGGAGATAGAGCAGACACGTTTGAAATCTATTTTGGGGGATTTGTTAGGTGAGACTTTACTGTAGTTATTTCCAAATTCCAGTTCTTAGACTAATTACCTAAGAATGACCTTTGGAACAATAAAATGTAGGTTCTCAGATACTTCCTTTGAGACTCCTATTTAGTAAGCCCCCAGTGAAGGATTCAAGCTTGGGACTTTGGACTTCCCAAGTGATTTTGTTTATTATTTGGTAAACTTAAGCTACAGAAATACATTGAAAAGATGAAAGAAAATATAAAATATCTGCAGCTAAATTAAACAAAATTGATTTGAGTTTATGTCTTTTTATTACCCAGAATATTTAAAATTGTACCTGTTCAGTAAAAATAGTCATCATGCTGTTCAGTTTTTTTTTTTAGTTTATTTTTTAAGCTCTCAGTGTGAGTGAATGAATAAAATTGATGACATTATTTTTGTTCAATATATTATATCAGAATATGTCGTAGTTTCCCTCTACATTATTAGAAGAAGAATACTTTTTACCTTCAGATATCTTTTTGTACTTCTTAGGATTGCTGGGTATATTAACATTTAGGGTCTTTTTAAACCCATTATTTTCCAGCCATTGAGTTGTCGCTGAAGGAACAAAGGCAGCAGTCAACCACCCTTTCCAATTTGTATCCAAGCACATCTAATCTCTTAACTAACCACCAACACGAAGGCCGAAAAGTTCGTGCTATATACGACTTTGAAGCTGCTGAAGATAACGAACTTACTTTTAAAGCTGGAGAAATTATTACAGTTCTTGATGACAGGTGATGGTTACTATTAAGTTGAACATTCATGTGAAAATATATAACATATTCTGTGTTTCATATTATTCTTGCTGAATGCCTTATCAAACGTAATAAAATCAAATACTGATGCAGGTAGTTTTTCTGTAGGACGGTCGGTTGCTTTGCTTGTGTCATACTGTCTGGATTCGTATTTTGTAGCTTAAGTTTTCCTCGTCTATCATTTAAATGGGTTTTATATGTCTTGGAGGCCTAGTTTACTCTATTCATTTTTGGTTCCATCTTATAATATAGATTGTTAAATTAGTAAAAAAAAAAAGGTTAAGATTTTAGAAAATACACCAAATATATATATATGTATATATATGGAATTTATAAGAAATACAAAATATATTGAATTATTTGCACAGAATAGTATATCAGTGTGGAACAAATTCATTTTACATGGTGTTATATACATTATATCATAGGGGAGGTGATACAGTGCATCTGTTTTTTTACTACAGCTTTATGTTTACTTGAAAATTAGTTGTTACTGATGATTATTACTCATAATGAAGTGCTAAAATTTGCAAGTTTTTTTTTTTTTAAGTCTTTATTTTTTTTAAAGGGAGAGCTGACCTGGCAGTTTTTTTTTTAAATAAATGTTTACTTATTTTGTTTATTTTTATTTTTGGCTGCATTGAGTCTTTGTTGCTGCATGCGGGCTTTCTCTAGTTGTGGCGAGCGGGGGCTGCTCTTCATTGCGGTGCGCGGGCTTCTCATTGCGGTGGCTTCTCTTGTTGCGGAGCATGGGCTCTAGGTGCACAGGCTTCAGTAATTGTGGCACGCGGGCTCAGTAGCTGTGTCTCATGGGCTCTAGTGCGCGGGCTCAGTACTTGTGGTGCATGGGCTTAGTTGCTGTGCGGCATGTGGGATCTTCCCAGACCAGGGCTCGAACCTGTCTCTCCTGCCTTGGCAGGCGGATTCTTAACCGCTGCACCACCAGGGAAGCCTAAATCTTTGTTTTTGAGGTTGGATAAATGCATTAGGTTTTTTTGTTTGTTTCATTTTAATATTTATGTATTTATTTATTTGGTCGCACCGGGTCTTAGTTGCAGCAGGCGGGCTCCTCAGTGTGGCTCACTGGCTCCTTAGTTACAGCACGCGGGCTCCTTAGTTGTGGCAGGCGGGCTCCTTAGTTGTGGCTCCAGGCCTTCTTAGTTGTGGCACATGGGCTCCTTAGTTGTGGTGTGTGAACTCTTGGTTGTGGCTTGCGTGTGGAATCTAGTTCCCTGACCAGGGATTGAACCTGGGCCCCCTGCATTGGGAGCATGGAGTCTTATCCACTGTGCCACCAGGGAAGTCCCTGCATGTGGTTTTTAAAGATCAATTCAAATACATTTAAGATTATTCTTATAGTATCACAGTTACATACTAATATGTTTTCTTGAATGGAAGAAAATGAAGTAAAGTTTGAGCTGGTTAGCTGGAAGTTGCACAAAACCTTGATCATTCATTCATTCAAAAAGTATTTATTGAGCACTTGCTAGCTTTCCTTATCCTAGGTGCTGGGGATCCAGTGGTTAGCGTGGGTACGCACCCGGGAGTGTGTTCCTTGTGAACATTTTGTGCTGTAAATGGTGTTACTGTCATGTGTGTTCTCTTGTGGGGGGGAAAGTTTCCTAATGTGTGCTAGAAAGAGCACTGATTAGGAATGGAGGTCTGGATTCAGAGCCTACCGTCTATCTTATTATAAAGGATTCTCACGCGGGAGCCTATGAACCATTCGAAGTTGACATTTTCAAGTGTGGGGACCTCTGTTTGAGGGAGAGAGTTCAGAGCCTTGTACTAGATCCTCGAAGCGTTCGCCAGCCTTCCAGAATATGAGAAAGAACTGTGTGTTTAATAGCGTCTTATCTTCTCTGAGGCCTCGTCTCTAATTTGTAATAATGATACATTCACTTCCTCCACTGGATTGTTGTGAGCTTCAGATCTGGTAATAATATAGGTTAAACACTATAAAAGGTAAAGGTACATAGAAATAAAAGTTCTTTGTTATAGTAAAGCATTCTTTCTTGTTTCTCTTAGTGACCCCAACTGGTGGAAGGGTGAAACCCATCAAGGCATGGGGTTATTCCCCTCTAATTTTGTGACTGCGGATCTCACTGCTGAACCAGAAATGAGTAAGTATTTTCCAGCCTGTCACTGGATGATGATCCACAATTCTCTCTGAAATTCAGCTTTCTGGAACAGAGACTCTCCAAAGTTAGTGCCTCCAAGGTGTTTATTAAAAATGCAGCTCCCCAGTCAGATTATTTATGAGGAGTCATCTAATCATCTAAGAATTGAAATCATCTGTCTACCAAGATTATCTTAAGACAGACTATGGACTTTTCTTTAAGAAAAAAAAAAAAATATATGTATATATATACACATATATATATGTATGTATGTATACATATGTCATTATAAAAATGCAGATTAAGAAATGTTATAGAATTTATGCATTATGTATTTTTGGTATCATCAGTTGATGAAAGGGTGACAAATGCAGTGTAACCTTATAGAGAGTTCTTCCTATTCAAAGGTTAGCTCATTTCTCTAGTGTCCAGCCCCAAATTTGGAAGCAGTGGCCTCTTAGCAACTTAATAGCTTTCCTAAGCCACCATGTCAGATATTCAGAAGGAGCTATAACGAATCATGTCAATAACTTTTTGAGTTTCAAACCTTTGCTGACTAGGAGAAACAGACTAGAAAGTGGGGCGAAGGAGGAAAAGTGATATTACTGGCAGGCGTAATCATTGCAGGACATGTAACTGCCAGTAGTCTATCGAAATATTGGTAGGCGGTTCACTGTATTTCTAGGCAATACTGTAATGAATCTTCATAATGATGATTTTGTGGCATCAAGATTAAGTCACAACCTTCCTCTTTTTAAGGAAACAGAAATATGTTCTAATCTAGAAAGATTTCTGTAGCGACTGAAATGGTTAGAATTTTAAGAGTTTTTTTGTAAGTAAGTTGGTAAGCTACAGTTATCTTGGCAAAATATCTCATCTTTCTATAATGCCAGGTAGAAGAGATCAAAGAAAGTTATAAATCACGATCTGCTTTGGTCATTTTTAGTTTACAGGAATTTTAAGAAAAGATCTTTGTCTCAGTTGTCTTTTTATTTCCAACAGTTCTTTGTACTGAATCTTATCCAGAATACAGACTATATAAATGTTTATACAGTAAATGAAGCGCAAGTGTCTGTGTATTAACAGTAAAGATACACTTTTCTTTGAAAACATAAAAATGCTTCTCTTTCAAGAGAAGGCTTTAATAACAGACCAGATGTTACAGATCTTTGATAAAGTAATGCCCTCTCCTAGTTATTGTTGGGATGTCTTGTGTCACTTTTATAGAGACAGATTGTGATACCCATTCCTTTAATAAAGTTCTCTTTGGTAAACTCAGAAAACGTCCTGTGGAACCTTGTTTAGATGGCAGTGCATAACGTGCTAACTTTTTAATCTGGGCTGATGGTGGTGGGGGATTTTGCTTGATTTTTGGGTTTGGGTTTGTTTTTTTTTAAATCTTGAAATAGCTGTTGGAAAGGATGGAATTGTCTTGGACTTCCATTCAAGAGGAGATCCAAGATCTCAGGTAGATAAAGTAGCCATCTCATCTTTTTTTCCCATTATATAGAAATGTAGCCTTAAAATGAATATTCTAGTTATTTTCATGTGTTTCACTCTGGACCATGTAAAAGAGAAACCAGAGCATCAGAGCTTATACAGTGGAGTTACAGTTCTCAGGCTTGGAAAATGAGTGTTAGCAAGATCCTTGTAGCATCGTTCTTTAGGAGCAAACAGAAGCCCATTTCACTGAATGTGTCAATTAGAAGTGCCTGACCTACTTAGCTTGTTTTCGTTTTGGAGAGGCAGTAAGATTTCGTGCAAGCACTGTATTTTATATATGTATATGCATAAACACATCTGTGTGTGTGTGTAAAATATTATTTATACACACATACACATAATATACACACAAACATACACATACATACAAAGTAATAGTATTAGTCCCTGAGAGAAAAAGCACTGCAAACTTGTCCATGGTCAGCTGTTAGGATGTGAAGTCTACCATGTGTTTCTTATGGGTAGCAGCCAATGCAGTGCTGTCCCAGCTTTCTGCTTGTTAATAGCTCAAGATATGAAAGCAAAAATATGTATAGCATATGGCTCTTTTTCTTCCATGGGAAAGTGAAATCAGCTGAAACTGGTTTTGTATGTAGAGTTTTACTTTATGGTGACTTGTGTGGGATGACTATATTCCTTATATTGGAAATTAACCTATTTTCCATTTATATTCTATAGCATAGAATACATAAGTGATATGACTTCTTGTTCTCGGAGTAAAATCACAGGCCAGATTCCAGTAGTGTGGGCTAATAGAGCTAGAATGATTGGCGTTCAAATCCAGGCTTTGCCGTTTATTAGCTTTCTCCTATGCAAGCGTTCTTAATCTTTCTAAGCCACTGCTAACCTCATTTACAAGATGGGCATATCTCATAGGATTGTATTGGAGCTTCATTGGGGGAAATGCAATATTCCATTAAGCATATTTAATAGTTTAATTAATATTATTTCCCTTCCTTAATTCTGCCCCTTTCCCATCCCCCTGATTCTTAATTTTTATGAATACTGATTGACTACATTGATACCAGGATGAAAAAATCCCAAAAGGAAGTTCATTCCTTTAAAGCTGTATGTGTTTCTCAGTATTACTTTGGATAAGATTAATTACTATGTTAATCATAACCTTATACTTGCTGGTTAATGTTACATTGAATCTTTTTAAAGATTGCTTTGTTGAGCAAGAGAAATACGTGCTTCTGGTTTGCAGATCCCCTAATAACCACCTTTTCAGTTGCAAGAATAATGTAACTAAAAAATACAGACTGATTTAGTGGAAAATTCAGATCCCTGCCAAGGCCACTTGTAAAGCTCTCCACTGGCCTGGGTGTCATTCCCTTAGTTTAAAAAAAAAGACTGAGTGGCGTGAGGGGAATATATAGCTAACTTCCCAATTCATTACATTGAAAGAGCGTGGCCTGTGGAAAAGTGGAGATTTTTCTTTGAAAGGACTGGTAATTTGAAAAGAGGATTTATTTTCAATAGCAGAATTCATTTATGCCATTGTAAAACTTTGCTTTCTGTTCAGCAGTTTACTAAACTCTCATATGTAATAGGTGATTAATCTTTGTTCCAGAAATACAGTTCTTATTTTTAGTGAAGTATCTGTTATGGAAAACATAAAATCTTTAGAAGAAAAAATGAAGAAGTCTTCACAGAATTTCATAATGTCATGTTCTGTCATGGTTGCCTAAATCTGCAACCGAATTATCCCTTAAACTGAGTTTCTCAGATTGAAGGGAATACAAGAAAAATCCAAGTTCTCTCCTTAAAGTGCTTTTAAATAAAATTTTAAATTTATAAGGAAACGATAAATGTTACATGTTTTACAGTTAAAACGGAGAAGAAGACGGTACAATTTAGTGACGATGTTCAGGTAGAAACGATAGAACCAGAGCCGGAACAAGCCTACATTGATGAAGTGAGTGATTTCCTGCCTGAGAGCATCATACTGAATTCACCATTGAAGTTGCAATGGTTTTCTTCTCTTATTTAAAAAAAATTCAGTACTTGATTAATGCATGTGTTTTGTTGTTATACAACTTCAAATACAGACGAAGCAAAGATTCTCCTGGAAAGTTCCTCCCTAGTCCCATTCTTACCATGTCAGTGCTTATAGTTGTACCTCATTATTTTAATTCCTGCTTAATATTCCGTAGAATGGACTTATCATGACTTCATTATTCTGTTGTTGGACAGTTAGGTTGTTTTCAGTTCTTTGTGTGTTTTTTGCTATTACAAACACTATCATAATGAGACTTTTTGGGTATATTCAAAAGAATGTGTGACTTTTTTTTTTACATCTTTATCAGATTATAATTGCTTTACAATGTTGTGTTAGTTTCTGCTGTATAACAAAGTGAATCAGCTATACGTATACATATATCCCCATATCCCCTCCCTCTTGAGCCTTCCTCCCACCCTCCCCATCCCACCCCTCTAGGTCGTGTGTGACTTTTATTTTTAAATGCTCTGGAAATTATATTCTTTGTAACATTTTAAACTAATGATGAAAAATGAGATGTCATCTTTAAACTATGTGAGGGGATTTGTAGGTTTTTAGCCTTTTTTTAGAGGAGCCAGAAGCAGAAAGTTTGAAGAGCGCTGTTTTAGCGAAACGGGTTGTAGAAGCTGTGCTGAGAGCCCCCAGAGAATGTACTGGAGTCAGGGAAAGTTAGGTTTGGCTATAGCATTCCATTGGAAAATGCATGCTAGCGGTCTATCTAGAAACCTCATTTCTCTGATAGTAGACAATTTCAAATAGGTTGTAGAATTCTGTAAACAAAGAGAAGAGAAATTATCCATGTATTAGTTGACCCTCACTCTCATTTTACTCCCCTCTCCTTTTTTTGGCTGTAGGCAAACTTTTCTGACATGTGCCTTCTTTTTTAGACTACTTAAAATGAAAATTGTGAATCTTTTACGTTGAAAAATAATATCCATTTCTAAATATGGAATTCTTTTGACTTCAGAAGAGTGTATTAATATACGTGTGTCGTTTTCACTCTCTAGTGATTAATTCATCTCTCAAACTGTTATCCTTCTGTACAGAGTATAGAGTTTTGTTTTGGTATAAATAACTACTTTGCTTAAAATTGGTACTCTTTAAATTATTTACCTAAGTAACTATACTCAGTAGCATAACCATTTAAAAACCATGAATGGAGAAAAGTTTGTAATTATTACAGTAATATTCTTTGGTACATGAGATCTATATTTTGGTTTTTTAAAACTTGCGTATAGATACATCTCTACTAATGTAATGTATAGATGTATTTATGTAATGATGCCTTCATTAGTTCTGTTGGTCTTACAGCAAAAGATTCTGAAATAGATCTGAGTCATTGCTTTGAGATGCCTTCCAGCCTTTCACATAGGAGAATAGAGAAGCCATAAATCTTCCTCCTTTTTTTGATGACAAAGTGAAGCATTGGTGGAAAGAGAATGTAGAGTAAATCCTTCTGGTGCTACTTAGAAGAACAGCTGTACCAGAGCTGAGCTGTGCCTTACTGAAACAGCTGCTGTATTCTCCCTTGTAGAGAAGTAGTAATGGAGCTGTTAGTCATAAGTACTGCCAGCTTGAGAGAGAGGTTACACCTGTCAGCATGGCAAGACTACAGCTGCCCCTAAACAAAGTGACACAGAAGTCCACTAGCATGACTTAAGAGATTAAAGAACTCACATGTTGTAAGTTTAAATGTTGCTCTATTTCTTCTCATCTAAGAGAATTTCTGGTAGCCGTTTCAAAAGGGCTCTGACTTCACATGATAGTAAAGAGAACACACGGACGGTAAATACATAGAAGCGAAATTGAAGTCTTCATATCTGTGCATTACAGGATTAGCCACTATCTAACGAATGAAGTGAGAAGGTATTGTTGCATAATGATTTGTTACTTTTTATAGTAACAGTTTAATTTCTGTAGGATAAAATGGACCAACTGCTACAGATGTTGCAAAGTACGGATCCCAGTGATGATCAACCAGATCTTCCCGAGTTACTTCATCTTGAAGGTAAACCTTGTTTTCCATTTCCCTTGCAAATAAAGAATAATTAGGATTAAATCTAGTGTTCTGTTACAGAGTGGTTTTATATTTAAATAAAATTGAAAATGATATAAACAATGTTAACATTTCTGACTCTTCTGTGACCAGTCTCACGTTTATATGCAGCTTAATTGAACCTTTGGTAGAATTCAAATTCATATACTTTTCTACCCAAATTAAATATTTTATTCAACATTTAAAATGTTATAAAATGAAAATTGGTATTAAAAATTTCTGAGATCAATACAGTCAGTCTAAAGTATTGATTTTATAAATAGCTAGGAAAATCAGTCTTGGGTTCTGTGGGCTAAGATTAATTAATAGAATTTTTATTATTCCAAATTAGGTCTTTTATTCCTTAAACTACATGAATATCCATCAGAGAGTTGCTTTCTTTTGCTGCATTTTCTTATATTTCTTTAAATCTTGTCATCTTAGCCATGTGTCACCAGATGGGGCCTCTCATTGATGAGAAGCTGGAAGATATTGACAGGTAAAAGAACATGCGCTCCGTCTGTACTGTGTACCTTCTTCTCCACAGATCTCTCCAAACTGCATATTGGAATAGAGCTGCCTTGTATTTTATTTTATTTTCATTTTAAAGATATGCCCGTTCTCATTCACTTGTTTTCTACTTGATGTGGGAATTAAAATTAGACCCATCTGCCCCCACTCCTGCTTTTAAATGAGGATTTATTTGACTTTCATTATGTTAGTCTGTTTTAAAAATAAGGGTTAACTATTATAATCATATTTGCTGTAAGCGGCATCATCAGGGCCCACACATGACCCATCTGTTATTAATGAGGGAAACCTGGATATTTGAGGTAAAGTCAAGTACAATAAGCTAGAGTCCTTCCAGCACAGCACCTAAATCTGAAACAGTTTTGGTTGCCTTGGAGCTAAACTATAGGATATTTTTTTTTTCATTACAAGGTTAAATTTTTAATAATGTCTACTTACACCACTCTTTGCCATTTTTGCTATTTTGATGCATCTTATTATTTAGAACATTATATCATTTAAATAGCAGTTATGTGTCACATTATTGTATATTTCAGAAAACATTCAGAACTCTCAGAGCTCAATGTTAAAGTGATGGAGGCCCTGTCCTTGTATACCAAGTTAATGAATGAAGATCCAATGTATTCCATGTATGCAAAATTACAGAATCAGCAGTATTATATTCAGTCATCTGGTGTTTCTGGTTCTCAGGTAAGCTTTTAAAAATGCAAGTATTTCATTTTAAATTCTCAAATATATTTGAGATTATTTGGAATAGCTGTGTTTTTGTAAAAAGTGAAACTTTCTAAAAGTGATGTTTGGAGTAAAAATAAAGTTAAAAAGATTTTTTCACTTGACAAATACAATGTGTAGTATGCTAGCTATAATAATAGTTCTTGTTCTAAAAAATTATTTTTCTGCAGGGGTGCACATCAATCACTGTCAAGCTTTAAAAAAAAAAAAAAAAAACAGATACTTTGACTCTACCCAGACCTATTGAATCCAGGCATGAGGCCCAAACATCTGTATATTTTTAAAGCTTCATATCTAATTATCTAGTTAAGAACTACAATTTTTGTCTGTCTGAGTAAAATTTCTAATTATTACTAAATTCTTGTGAGTATCTACCGTTTTCAGTTTTATAGTGACTTTCTTTAATCTGCATTTTTTCCATTCCTTTACATGAGAATGTGTGTAATGCAACAGAGAGCGCTTTTTCCTCTCGTCATGCCCAGCAACTATTTCAAGAGCCCATTTCCCACAAACTCTCTAAGTTCAGGGTATAGGGAGTAGTTAGTCAGACGCAGCATTTTATCCATGTAGGGTAGCACAGACTTTGTGTGGATGAATTTTGTTTGACGCAGTCCACTTCTGGAGTGAGGGGCCAGAACCCTGGAGAAGAGCAGCCAGGCCTGAGAAACGTGAGGCTGGATGACACCTGCCCATGGGTCTTGATGCCAGTGTGAGCCAGCAGACAAAGAGAAACCCTTCACGTTCAGTTCGCAAAGTACAAACAGTTGTATTTGTGAGGACTGGACTAGCTGCGTCCATAATGAAGACCTTTTGGATTCTGTGTGTAGTGAGTCTCGTGTGGCTTAACACAGCCTTCAGATGATTGTTGTTTTGTTTCCTGGTGAGTGTGTTACTGTCCTGACAGCTGCTACAAGTCTCACTCCCTGGACAGTGGAGTTCTGTTTTCAAACATGTGAAATGGAAGGATCTAATGGATACTACAGAAAATTAGAATATTATGTGTGTTTAAGATTCGGGGGGCACTTAAGACTAATCTCTTTAGCTTAAAACAAGTATAGTTTTTAGGTGCAGGGGTACGCAAACAATGGCCCAAGGGCAAAGTCCAGCCTCCCACCTCTTTTTTAAAATCAATTTTTACTGGAACACAGCTGTTCTCATTCGTTTCTCCATCGTTGCTGGCTGCTTTCTCTATGGGCAGAGCCCAGTAGTTTCAACAGAGCGCACATGGCCCACAAAGCCCACCCCATTTACTGTCTGGGCCCTGGACAAAGAAGTCTGCTGACCTTGCTTTAGGAGGATAGCTTGCTCTATGTTCAGTAAGCTGTAACTTAGGAGATATATCTCTGTGTAGATGCCTAGAAACAAATGCAGACTGTTGCTGTAATGCAGTGAATTCAAACACACTTCTTCAGCATTTGGGGGTTCATTTTAGGGAGATACAGTATCAACGTGGAAAGAGGGATTATATTAGTATAAAATTTCAAGGTAAGTTTCTTTACTGCTTCTGTACGGAGACAGACACGAGTTTAGCTAATGTTTCCCTAAAAACAAAAATCATCAGAAGCCCACTTCACTGAAAAGCACTTTTTAAAACGCCTGTCGTAAAGCAACTGTACCCCAATTAAAAATAAATAAATAAAATCTCCATAAAAAAATAAAATAAAATGCCTGTCACCAGAAGGAACTCAGAAAACCATTTCAGAGATGTAATCGTTGCTCTTTTGTAAGTGAATGCATGCCTGTTGAAATCCGAGGGACCCTAATGTGTTTTGTCTCTGACTGTCCTAGGTGTACCCGGGCCCTCCTCAAAGCGGTGCCTACCTGGTCGCAGGGAGCGCGCAGCTGAGCCAGCCCCAGAGCTACAGCCTTCCCCCAGAGCAGCTGTCTTCTCTCAGCCAAGGAGCCGTGCTGCCTGCCAGCCCAGCCCTTCCTAGTCAGCAGGCTCAGGCTTCCTACCCCAAGTAATGTGATCATTGGCTCTTGTTTGCTTTTAGTGTTGTTAAAACTCTCAGGTGCCCTTGGTCGTCTGTAATCATAAAAAATGGATAAGAAAAATCCAGGGTAGGTGTCATCACTGATGCCAGACGGTCAGCCCCGTCTGTGGTGGCAGGTGGGTTCTGTAGGAACCCCCTGCAGTGCTGCAGTCCTAGCCAGCATGCCAGCCCTCTGTCCTATTGAGTTCTTGAACTGCTGTATTCTGGTTTTAGCTTTGTGTTTTTTATATTCCTTCCATCATAATTTCTTTTGTTTTAATCTGAGTCTGTGATAATATTTGTTAAGAACTTCAATGTAACTTAAATTTATTTTGATAACTATAATTTAATGCTTTACACAAATTTCACATAAAAGCTGAATGTTCCTGTGGTTATTATTTTAGAATTTATAGTTCTGGGCTGTCTCTTAAAGACAAATATTCCCTTCTTTTTACCCTGTGTGGGAATTTAGTATATATCACAGCACGATAAACCACATGAAAAGAGACAGTACAAGAAGCTGTACGCCCCTGTGGTTCATGGGGCGAGTAGCTGAGTATGAAACGACAGGCCCATTGTTCTGGTCATTTACTTAGAATGCCCCATCATGTAAATGATTATATTTATATAATCATATATTCATAATTTATAAATGCCTTTTCTACTTCAGTGGGCATCTAAGCTGAAGTCATCACTTTGGATCGAATAGGTAGGCTTAAGAATTCAGCAGTGTGTAACTCCAGAGGTCATGATGTTCTGACTCACAACAGGAGTTTCTTGGTGGCACAGGTACAATTTCTAGGGACCTTTCCATCAATGTTGGAGTTGCCCAGAATGCTCCTATACTGCCCTCACTATTGTATTGTTCATCCTCCAAAGAGTCACACTCTAGGGATGCTTGGGGATTGTCAAACATGATTTTGTGGTCACATCTCGTATTCTGAAGTGACCTTAAGAAGGATGGTGATGCGGAAGCCTGTTACAGGCATGAAACAGCAGCAACAAGAAAACAGCGCCGCCTACTGGGTCATGTAGCTTAGGAAAAAGTTAGCTCTAACTCTGTTTGTCCAAGGACTTCTGTTTCTTTTCTTTTCTTTTTTTTTAAGTCTCAGTTTGGTAAAAAGCGAATACCCTTTCATGGAAATTGGTAGGGAGCAACTATTAGGAGAGTAACATGCTGCTTTAAAATTAGATCAAAGTGAGTAGAGGTAGGTATTGCTGAGAAGTTAGCCAGGGTACTCGAGTAGTGTGTATAGGAACCTCTCAGATACTTTAGTATTAGCCAGAAGTGCCGCCTCTGTCCCAGCTAGTCCTCTGTTACCATGTCACATGCTGCTCTGGATGTCTCATTACTGGAGATTACTTGGGATCCATTCTTAGTTCAGAGCCTTGAGGAATTATC
Source organism: Grampus griseus (assembly GCF_964374135.1). Taxonomy (NCBI): domain Eukaryota; kingdom Metazoa; phylum Chordata; class Mammalia; order Artiodactyla; family Delphinidae; genus Grampus; species Grampus griseus. Next base: position 172,314,293 of record NC_139018.1, read on the forward strand.
CTTGTAAGTGAGATTCTCTGTTGGGAGGTTCTTAAACCGTGACGTGCTGTAGAGCCAGAGCACCTTGCCCCTGTTTGTTGGGGGCTGCTCTGTTCTCTTCTGCCATTTGGATGCGAGACCCCCGTGCAGGACCCGCGCTGTGTTCAGGGCCTGGCTTCTGACGTGCTGTAGCTGTAAATGTCACCTCTCCAGAAACACGAGCACATTTCAGTAGGTGCTTTTTGCAGAGCATTTCCTTGAAACGTTTAGCCCTCTTCGCCGGGCTAATTGCTGCTTATTCTTCAGCTCTTAGCTTAGCTTCGTCTTTACTAGAAGCTTGTCTTGCCTTCGCACCTCGCCAGCACTGTTCCTCCTCTGATGCCGTCTCAGGCCCCCAGCACCTCGTGTTATCGTGTCGTCCTCTGTATCTCCACTAAACTGTCATATCTTGAGAGCTGGAGCGGCAGCTTTCACCTTTAGAGCCACACTATGTAGCACAGAGTTTTACACCTGGTAGGAACTCAGTAAATATTTGATGGTAATTTCAAGGGCTGTGTTAGGCCAGTGAGATATATGTTTCAATACCTTGAAAAGGCTTCACACAGGCTTTGAGGCAATTTTTTTTTTTTTTTTTGTGGTATGCGGGCCTCTCACTGTTGTGGCCTCTCCCGTTGCGGAGCACAGGCTCCGGACGCGCAGGCTCAGCGGCCATGGCTCACGGGCCCAGCCGCTCCGCGGCATGTGGGATCTTCCCGGACCGGGGCACGAACCCGTGTCCCCCGCATCGGCAGGCGGACTCTCAACCACTGCGCCACCAGGGAAGCCCAAGGAGGAATTCTTTCCCCCCCCCCGTTTTTGGTAGGCAGGTTTTTTCATGTCCCTCAGTTTGTATCTAGGAGGCAATTTCTTATTCTTTTATATAGAATTTTGGCTTCAGGGTGGTCACTTTTCCAGACTTCTGTCACCCTAGGGTGATATTACTGATAACTGGGGATGGTGGTACTGATACAGTTTTCTAGACCTACCTGAGTGATGGTGGCCACGATGATACTAAGGTGACCAAAGCTACGTACTTACTTGTCGGTTATTTCATTTTACATCTGTTAAACAGATGTTTTCTGTCTGAGTTTGACGTTGTAGGTATGTGAGATCATACGGTGTTTGTCCTTCTCTGTCACAGGGGCAAGGTTTCCTTCTTTCTCACGGCTGAATACTATTCATGTGTGTGTGTACCTCTATCTCTGCCTCACACCTTCTTTACCCATTTATCCCTTGACGGACCCTTAACTTTTCCCGTTTCTTGGCTATTGTGAGTAATGCTGCAATGAACATAGGAATGCAGATACCTCTTTGAGATCCTGATTTCAGTTCCTTTGGATATATGCCCAGAAGCAGCATTGCTGGATCATATGGTAGCTCTATTTTTAATTTTTTGAGGAACCTCCATACTGTTTTCCATACTGACTGTACCAACTGCGTAGATGTTCTCTTTTCTCTACATCTTCGCCAGCAGTCCTTACTTCTGGTGTTTTTGATCAGAGCCAGTGCAACAGGTGTGAGGTGATACCGTGTGGTTTTGATTTTATTTTTCTGGTGGATAGTGATGTTGAGCGCCTTTTCATGTGCCTGTTGGCCATTTGTATGTCTTCTTTGGAAAAATGTTTATTCAGGTCCTCTGCCCATTTTTTAATCAGGTTGTTAAGTTGGTTTTTTTTTAACATCTTTATTGGAGTATAATTGCTTTACATTGTTATGTTAGTTGCTGCTGTATAACAAAGTGAATCAGCTATAAGTATACATCTATCCCCATATCCCCTCCCTCTTGTGTCTCCCTCCCACTGTCCCTATTCCACACCTCTGGGTGGTCACAAAGCACCGAGCTGATATCCCTGTGCTATGCAGCTGCTTCCCATTAGCTATCTGTTTTACATTTGGTAGTGTATATATGTCCATGCAACTCTTTCACTTCGTCCCAGCTTACCCTTCCCCCACCCCATGCCCTCAAGTCCATTCTCTACGTCTGCGTCTTTATTCCTGTCCTGCCCCTAGGTTCTTCAGAACCTTTTTTTTTTTTTTCAGGGTTCCACATATATGTGTTAGCATACGGTATTAGTTTTTCTCTTTCTGACTTCACTCTGTATGACAGACTCTAGGTCCATCCACCTCACTACAAATAACTCAATTTCATCCCTTTTTATGGCTGAGCAATATTCCATTGTATACATGTGCCACATCTTCTTTATCCATTCATCTGTTGATGGACACTTAGGTTGCTTCCATGTCCTGGCTATTGTAAATAGTGCTGCAATGAACATAGTGATACATGGCTGTTTTTGAATTATGGTTTTCTCACGGTATATTCCCAGGAGTGGGATTGCTGGGTGATATGGTAGTTCTATTTTTAGTTTTCTAAGGAACCTCCATACTGTTCTCCATAGTGGCTGTATCAATTTACATTCCCACCAACAGTGCAAGAGGGTTCTCTTTACACCCTCTCCAGCATTTATTGTTTGTAGATTTTTTGGTGATGCCCATTCTGACCGGTGTGAGGTGATACCTCATTGTAGTTTTGATTTGCATTTCTCTAGTAATTAGTGATGTTGAGTATCCTTTCGTGTGTTTGTTGGCAATCTGTATATCTTCTTTGGAGAAATGTCTATTTAGGTCTTCTGCCCATTTTTGGATTGGGTTGTTTGTTTTTTTGATATTGAGCTGCATGAGCTGCTTGTATATTTTAGAGATTAATTCTTTGCCAGTTGCTTCATTGGCAAATATTTTCTCCCATTCTGAGGGTTGTCTTTTTGTCTTGGTTATGGTTTCCTTTCGTGTGCAAAAGCTTTTAAGTTTCATTAGGTCCCATTTGTTTATTTTTGTTTTTATTTCCATTTCTCTAGGAGGTGGGTCAAAAAGGATCTTGCTGTGATTTATGTCATAGAGTGTTCTGCCTCTGTTTTCCTCTAAGAGTCTTATAGTGTCTGGCCTTATATTTAGGTCTTTAATCCATTTTGAGTTTATTTTTGTGTATGGTGTTAGGGAGTGTTCTAATTTCATTCTTTTACATGTAGTTGTCCAGTTTTCCCAGCACTACTTATTGAAGAGGCTGTCTTTTCTCCATTGTATATTTTTGCCTCCTTTATCAAAGATAAGGTGACCATATGTGTGTGGGTTTATCTCTGGGCTTTACTTTCTGTTCCATTGATCTATATTGTGCCAGTACCATACTGCCTTGATTACTGTAGCGTTGCAGTATAGTTTGAAGTCGGGTAGCCTGATACCTGCAGCTCCGTTTTTCTTTCTCAAGGTTGCTTTGGCTCTTCGAGGCCTTTTGTGTTTCCATACAAATTGTGAAATTTTTGTTCTAGTTCTGTGAAAAATGCCATTGGTAGTTTGATAGGGATTGCATTGAATCTGTAGATTGCTTTGGTTAGTATACTCATTTTCACAATGTTGATTCTTCCAATCCAAGAACATGCTATATCTCTCCATCTGTTTGTATCATCTTTAATTTCTTTCATCAGTGTCTTATACTTTTCTGAGTACAGGTCTTTTGTCTCCTTAGGTAGGTTTATTCCTAGGTATTATATTCTTTTTATTGCAGTGGTAAATGGGAGTGTTTCCTTAATTTCCCTTCAGATTTTTCATCATTAGTGTATAGGAATGCAAGAGATTTCGGTGCATTATATTTGTATTCTGCTATTCTACCAAATTCATTGATTAGCTCTAGTAGTTTTCTGGTAGCATCTTTAGGATTCTCTATGTATACTACCATCTCATTTGAAAACAGTGACAGTTTTACTTCTTTTCCAGTTTGGATTCCTTTTATTTCTTTTTCTTCTCTGATTGCTGTGGCTAAAACTTCCAAAACTATGTTGAATAATAGTGGTGAGAGTGGGCAACGTTGTCTTGTTCCTAATCTTAGTGGAAATGGTTTCAGTTTTTCACCACTGAGAATGATGTTGACTGTGGGTTTGTCATATATGCCTTTATTATGTTGAGGTACGTTCCCTATATTGCCTACTTTCTGCAGAGTTTTTATCATAAATAGGTATTGCATTTTGTCGAAAGCTTCTTCTGCATCTATTGAGATGATCATATGGTTTCTATCCTTCAGTTTGTTAATATGGTGTATCACATTGATTGATTTGCATATACTGAAGAACCCTTGCATTCCTGGGATAAACCCCACGTGATCATGGTGTATGATCCTTTTAATGTGCTGCTGGATTCTGTTTGCTAGTATTTTGTTGAGGATTTTTGCATCTGTTTTCGTCAGTGATATTGGCCTATCGTTTTCTTTATTTTTGACATCTTTGTCTGGTTTTGGTATCAGGGTGATGATGGCCTTGTAGAATGAGTTTGGGAATGTTCCTTCCTCTGCTATATTTTGGAAGAGTTTGAGATGGATAGCTGTTAGCTGTTCTCTAAATGTTTGATAGAATTCGCCTGTGAAGGCATCTGGTCCTGGGCATTAGTTTGTTGGAAGATTTTTAATCACAGCTTCAATTTCAGTGGTTGTGATTGGTCTGCTTATATTTTCTCTTTTTTCCTGGTTCAGTCTCGGAAGGTTGTGCTTTTCTAAGAATTTGTCCATTTTTTCCAGGTTGTCTGCTTTATTGGCATATAGTTGCTTGTAGTAAGCTCTTATAATCCTTTCTATTTCTGCAGTGTCAGTTGTTATTTCTCCATTTTGATTTCTAATTCTGTTGATTTGAGTCTTCTGCCTTTTTATCTTGGTAGTCTGGCTAATGGTTTATCAATTTTGTTTATCTTCTCAAAAACCAGCTTTTAGTTTTATTGATCTTTGTTATTGTTTTCTTCATTTGTTTTACATTTTTTTCTGATCTGATCTTTGTGGTTTCTTTCCTTCTTCTGACTTTGGATTTTTTTTGTTCTTCTTTTCTAATTGCTTTAGGTGTAAGGTTAGATTGTTTATTTGAGATGTTTCTTGTTTCTTGAGGTAGGACTGTATTGCTATAAATATCCCTCATAGAACTGCTTTTGCTGCATCCCATAGGTTTTGGACCGTCGTGTTTTCATTATCATTTGTTTCTAGGTATATTTTGATTTCCTCTTTGATTTCTTCAGTGTTTTCTTATTAAGTCATGTATTGTTTAGCCTCCACGTGTTTGTATTTTTTACAGATTTTTTCCTGTAATTGATATCTAAGGTCATAGCATTGTGGTCAGAAATAACACTTGATACGATTTCACTTTTCTTAAATTTACCAAGGCTTGATTTGTGACCCAAGCTATGATCTATCCTGGAGAATGTTCTGTGAGCATTTGGGAAGGAAGTGTATTCTGTTAGTTCTTGGATGGAATGTCCTATAAATATCAATTAAGTCCATCTTGTTTAATGTATCATTTAAATCTTGTGTTTCCTTATTTATTTTCATTTTGTTTGATCTGTCTCTTGGTGAAAGTAGGGTGTTAAAGTCCCCTACTATGATTGTGTTACTGTCGATTTCCCCTTTTATGGCTGTTAGTATTTGCTTTATGTATTGAGGTCCTCCTATGTTGGGTGCATAAATATTTACAATTGTTATATCTTCTTGCATTGATCCCTTGATCATTATGTAGTGTCCTTCTCTGTCTCTTCTAATAGTCTTTATTTTAAAATCTATTTTGTCTGATATGAGAATTGCTACTGCAGCTTTCTTTTGATTTGCATTTGCATGGAATATCTTTTTCCATCCCCTGACTTTCAGTCTGTATGTGTCCCTAGGTCTGAAGTGGGTCTCTTGTAGACAGCATATATATGGGTCTTATTTTTGGATCCATTCAGCCAGTCTATGTCTTTTGGTTGGAGTATGTAATCCATTTACATTTAAGGTAATTATCGATATGTTTTCTTCCTATTACTGTTTTCTTAATTGTTTTGGGTTTGTTATTGTAGGTCTTTTCCTTCTCTTGTGTTTCCTGCCTAGAGAAGTTCCTTTAGATTTGTTTTAAAGCTGGTTTGGTGGTGCTGAATTCTCTTCTTTTGCTTGTCTGGAAAGGTTTTAATTTCTCCATCGAATCTGAATGAGATCCTTGCTGGGTAGAGTAATCTTGGTGTAGGTTCTTCCCTTTCATCACTGTAAATATGCCCTGCCACTCCCTTCTGGCTTTCAGAGTTTCTGCTGAAAGATCAGCTGCTAACCTTATGGGGATTCCCTTATATGTTGTTGTTTTTCCCTTGCTGCTTTTAATATTTTTTCTTTGTATTTAATTTTTGATAGTTTGATTAATATGTGTCTTGGTGTGTTTCTCCTTGGATTTATCCTGTATGGGACTCTCTGCACTTCCTGGACTTGATTGACTATTTCCTCTCCCATATTAGGGTAGTTTTCAACTATAATGTTTTCAAATATTTGCTCAGTCTCTTTCTTTTTCTCTTCTTCTCTGGGACCCCTGTAATTTGAATGTTGGTGCATTTAATGTTGTTCCAGAGGTCTCTGAGACTGTCCTTAATTCTTTTCAATCTTTTTTCTTTATTCTGCTCTGTGGTAGTGTTATTTCCACTATTTCATCTTCCAGGTCACTTATCCGTCCTTCTGCCTCAGTTATTCTGCTATTGAGTCCTTCTAGAGGATTTTTAATTTCATTTATTGTGTTATTCATCATTGTTTGCTGTTTCCTTCTCCTAGGTCCTTGTTAAATGTTTCTTGTACTTTCTCCATTCTGTTTCCAGGATTTTGGATCATCTGTACTATCATTACTCTGAGTTCTTTTTCAGGTAGACTGCATACTCCCTCTTCGTTTGTTAGGTCTGGTGGGTTTTACCTGCTCCTTCATCTGCTTCATATTTCTCTGTCTCCTCATTTTGCCTAACTTACTGTGTGTGGGGTCTCCTTTTCACAGGCTGCCGGTTCGTAGTTCCCATTGTTTTTGGTGTCTGCCCCCAGTGGCTTGTGTAGGCTTCCTGGTGGAGGGGCCTGGTGCCTGTGTTCTGCAGGATGAGGCTGATATTGTCTTTCTGGTGGGCAGGTCCACGTCTGGTGGTGTGTTTTGGGGTGTCTGTGAACTCAGTATGATTTTAGGCAGCCTCTCTGCTAATGGATGGGGTTATGTTCCTGTCTTGCTAGTTGTTTGGCATAGGGGTGTCCAGCACTGAAGCTTGCTGGTCCTTGAGTGCATCTGGGTCTTAACGTTGAGATGGAGATCTCTGGGAGAGCTCTCACTGGTTGACATTACGTGGGGCTGGGAGGTCTCCGGTGGACCAATCTCCTGAACTCAGCTCTCCCACCTCAGACGCTCAGGCCTGACACCCGGCTGGAACACCAAGACCCTGTCAGCCACATGGCTCAGAAGAAAAGGGAGAAAAAAAAAGAAAGAAGGAAAAAAAATTACAATAAATAAAGTTATTAAAATAAAAAAATATTAAAATAAAGAAATAAAGTAATAAAAAAGAAAGGAAGAGAGCCCCCAAACCAATAAACAAATCCACCAATCATAACAAGCACTAAAAAGTAAACTAAAATAAACATATAAATCAGAAACTAGTCAGTTGCATACAGCAAACTCCAAGTCTGCAGTTTCTCCCAAAGTCCATTGCCTCAATTTGGGATGGTTCGTTGTCTGTTCAGGTATTCCACAGATGCAGGTACATCAGGTTGATCGTGGAGATTTAATCTGCTGCTCCTGAGGCTGCTGGGAGAGATTTCTCTTTCTCTTCTTTGTTCACACAGCTCCTGGGATTCAGCTTTGGATTTGGTCCCGCCTCTGCGTGTAGGTCGCCGGAGGGCGTCTGTTCTTCGCTCAGACAGGACGGGGTTAAAGGAGCCGCTCATTTGGGGGCTCTGGCTCACTCAGGCCAGGGGGAGGGAGGGGTACAGAGTGCGGGGCAGGCCTGCGGCGGCAGAGGCCAGTGTGACGTTGTGGCAGAGGCCAGCGTGACGTTGCACCAGCCTAAGGCGCGCCGTGTGTTCTCCCGGGGAAGTTGTCCCTGGATCACGGGACCCTGGCAGTGGCGGGCTGCACAGGCTGCTGGGAGGGAGGTGTGGATACTGACCTGTGCTCGCACACAGGCTTCTTGGTGGCAGCAGCAGCAGCCTTAGCGTCTCATGCCCGTCTCTGGGGTCTGTGCTGATCGCCGCGGCTTGCGCTCATCTCTGGAGCTCGTTTAGGCGGTGCTCTGAATCCCCTCCCCTTGCGCACCCCGAAACAATGGTCTCTTGCCTCTTAGGCAGTTCCAAACTTTTTCCCAGAGTCCCTCCCTGCTAGCTGTGGCGCACTAGCCCCCTTCAGGCAGCGTTCACGCAGCCAACCCCAATCCTCTCCCTGAGATCTACCCTCCGAAGCTGGAGCCTCAGCTCCCAGCCCCGCCCGCCCCGGCGGGTGAACAGACAAGCCTCTGCGGCTGGTGAGTGCTGGTCGGCACCGATCCTCTGTGCGGGGATCTCTCCGCTTTGCCCTCCGCACCCCTGTGGCTGCGCTCTCTTCTGCAGCTCCGAAGCTTCCTCCCTCCCCACCCCCCATCTCCACCAGAGAAGGGGCTGCTAGTGTGTGGAAACTTTTCCTCCTTCACAGCTCCCTCCCAGCGGTGCAGGTCCCGTCCCTATTCTTTTGTCTCTGTTTATTCTTTTTTCTTTTGCCCTACCCAGGTATGTGGGGAGGTGGTTGCCTTTTGGGAGGTCTGAGGTCTTCTACCAGCGTTCAGTAGGTGTTCTGTAGGAGTTGTTTCACATGTAGGTGTATTTCTGATGTATTTGTGGGGAGGAAGGTGATGTCCATGTCTTACTCCTCCGCCATCTTGAAGGTCCTCCTGAATTCTCCTGGATGGCTCCAACAAGGATGGTTCCCAGGGTAGTTTCTTGTGGCAGAAAGAATTCAGAGACAGAGGGGAGGTCAAGAAAACAAAGTGATGATTTATTTAAGCGATGGATTTTTGGTTTTTTTGCCATTGAATTGTATGAGTTCTTTATGTATTTTGTGTATTTTGGATATTTACTCCTATCTGGATATTTACCAGATAATGTGATTTGCAAATATTTTCTCCCATTTCACAGGTTGCCTTTTGGTTTTGTTGATGGTTTTCTTTGCTGTGCAGAAGCGTTTTAGTTTGATGTAGTCCCACTTACTGATTTTTGCTTTTGTTGCTTGTGTTTTTGCTGTATATTCAGGAAACCGCAGCTGAGACCAGTCTCAGCAACCTTTTTTCCCTGTCTTTTCTTCTAGGAGTTTTACAGTTTCAGGTCTTAAATTTAAGTTTTTATTGCATTTCAAGTTCATTTTCGTGTGCGGTGTAAGACAGGGGGCCTTTTTCATTCCTCTGCGTGTGGTTATCCGGTTCTCCCAGCGCCGTTTGTTGAGGAGACTATCCTTTCCCCATTGAGTACTCTTGGCTCCCTTGGCAGATACTAGTTGACCATTGATTTGGAGTTTCTGAGCCTCAAGGCTCTTAGGGGCTAATGGAGGCAAACACACACAAAGTATGTTGTTACAACACAAATTACAAATAAAGGTATGTGCAGAGTGCTTGAGGAGCCTCAGGGTTCAGGGAAGATTTCCAAGAAAAATATGCTCTTAAGACTGGAGGAAAAAGTAAGAATGATTGTCTGTCATGGACAAAGATGTGGGTCTCATGCTTTTGTTTACCTGACATGCTGTGAAATGCATGGTACCCATGGAATGGATGAAATGGGGAGCAGTGAAAACGCACGGCGCATGTTGGGCATTACCAGTGGTGCAGTGTTACTAAAGGGTTAAAGTCTCTGGGGGAGAGGTGAGAGAGACGCTTGGACTTATTGACAAGGATAATGGATGGTCCAAGATACCATGTTAAGGAGCTTGGGTCTTGTCTGGGAAAGCCCGTAAAGAGCTTCAGATGGTGATAGTGTTGATGGATTCATAGGGACTAGATTAGGAGCTGGTGGGCTAGTATATTAGGCAAGAAATGATGAGTGTCTAACTACAAGATAGGGATGAGAAAAGGGTTATTTAGAGATGAGCAAATGATTGCCTATGGGTAACACGTTGGGGAGATAGTGCAGAGCAGAGATATGAGAGAATTGCTGGGTTTTAACCTTTGAACAACTGGGTGGATGGTAGAACTTTTAAGTTGAGATAAGGAATATAGTACAAAGTGGGAATGATTACAGTGATAGCTAACATTTATGGGGTAGTAAGCACTAGGTGTTGTGCTGTATGCTTTATGTGTATTAACTCATTGACGGTAATAACCCATGAAGTAGCTACACTATTATCCCCATTTTATAGATGAGAAAATTGAGGCAGGGAGCAACGGCTAAGGTCCCATTTAGCTAAGATACAAAACTAGGCATTTTGGCACCAGAGCTTAGCACTTAGTCTCAACATGATAACAATAGCATTGTTGTGACCCTTATCGATGTGACCAATAGCATGAAACCTGAGTTCTTGTAATACTTTATATTTCACAATACAGCACTTGTGGAATGATAATGGGTGATGCCTTTAAGCATGACTTACGTGGTTACATTAGTTGGTGGAATATAGTAGCAAATGACTATCTGTTATAATAGTGAATTGGTTTAATTTGTGCAAAGTACAAGAGTATTGGATTTACCAACATTGATTTATAAACAATCTAGGAATTGAAGAAAAGATTAAAAATAGGCAGTATTTTGAAAATTTTAGGCAATTGCCCATTGTATAGCTTGTTTTACATTTTTCACAGAGAGGTGGGGGGGAAATCTGCTTGTTAAAGCTTTTCGTATTTCTCTTTGTATCCTGGTGTCTTACACATAGTGGAAACTCGACTGTCAGGTTGGGGATGGGAAGAGAGGAAGCCGAGACATGAATCAAGACAGCTCGAAGGAGTTCTGGTCGGTGGGATGGGATCCGTGCACAGTGGGGGGCACCTTGCACAGGAGCACACTGGCAGGTGGTCGGTCCCAGCAGGAGGCGAGGCAGGATGTAGCCGTGGGTGTGGGTGCAGACAGTGGGAATATGTGTTAGTGGGAGTAGATAGAAGGTCTCTGTTGTTTGCTTCTCTGTTTTCAGGGAATAAGACAAAGGAGGATATCAGGTCTTCATCTCCCCTAGTCTTCCAGCACTGCTCTTAGGGACCAGCCATTTCCGTGTGGCCAGACCCAGTGGTCACTTCCTTTTTGAAATACTTTCTTCACTTGGCCGTGACCGTGCTCTCTTAGTTTTCCTTCTGCCTTATTGCCACTCTTCAGCCTTCTTTGCCAGTGCCTCTTTATCTCCCTGACTTCTAGCTCTAGAGCTCAAAACGCGGAGTGCTTTTTCCTCTGTCTGCAGTCGCTCCCTGGGGGATGTCATTCAGGTCCCTGACCCTGAACGCCGCTTGTGTGTGCCGATGACCCCCGAATTCGAGCTCCGAGCCCTTACCTCTCTGCTGGGCTCCAGACCCGCATAGCTGACCACCTGCTCACTGGCATTTCTTGGCAGTCTCCTAGGTATCTCACTTGACATGTCCAAAACTGTGCTTGATTCTCCCTCCCCAAATCTGCCGTGGCCCTTATCTGTAGTCTTTTCCTTTTCAGTGAATGGCTACTATACCAGAGTAGAGTAGGACTTAGTTCTAAGATTTTACGTCAGACATGATGTAAACTTCCTTTGATGGAAGTTCCTTCAAAATCGGACCCTTCCCTCCCCTTTCCTCCATGGCTCTCGCCAGCCGCCCGACGGGCTCTCACAGGGACGATTCCAGCAGCCCCCCTGTCAGGTCACCTGGCTTCTGTCCTGGGCCCGGTGAGCCTGTTAAAGCCAAGTCACATCGCATCGCTCCTGTGTCCACAAGCAGCCAGTGTGTCTCCGTCCCACTCCAGTACACGCCAGAGTCTGCACGGCCCTGCATCTGCGGCTCCTCCTCCCTGCTTCTGCCGCGTCGCTCCGGCCGCGCAGGCCTCCTTGTAGCTCCTTGAACATGCCGGGCCTTTTCTCTTCTCAAGGGCCTGCTTTTCTCCTTGCCTGAAAGCCTGTTTTCCTAGCTAATCGGTGTCACTCCCTCCCCCTCTTTCCAGGTCTCTGCTTCAGTGTAGCTGTGTCTGAGCAGCCTCCGGGACCACCCTGGATACCCAGGAATCTCTTGTCCCAGGAACTCGGGGGTTCTCCCACGATGCTTTACGTTTCTTTATACCACCTCTTGTTACTAACTCTTGACATATTATACATTTTTTTTATCATCTTTTTTATCCTGTTAGAATGTAAGCTCCATGATGATAGGGACGTTTCCCCCTTCCTTCTTGATGATATCCCAGTGCCTCAAATAACAGCGTTTGTCACGTTAAGCTATTTACTAAGTATTTATTGAATGCGTTGCATGAATGAGTAACTGTTTCATGAACAGCTTTCCTGTTCATCTCTAAACGGCCGGGTAAGTCAGTGTTGACCTAACCGAGTGTTCTTTCCCTTCCACAGCACGATGGGCACTTCCGTTCAAGGAGGCACGTATCCCAGCCAGGCTTCAGTGTATAGTCCTCCTCCTGCCACCCCCGACGTCACCATATACCAGAACGCAGGGAGCAGCCTGTCCCAGGTGCCGAACTATACTTTACCATCGGCGCTGCCCCAGCCGCCTCCGCCCCAGCAGCCGTACTCTCCGAAGGCCCTGCTGTAGGGCTGGGATTCCTCTTTGTGGCAAATACCTGCTAAACGCCGATGACAATGTTACGAGATTCTTTGATATCTTACGATTTGTTTATCCTCAGCTTATAGGAATCGTATCTTGGTCAGCAAGTTCCAATATTCAAGAAGGGAGACCTCTCTTCAATTTGCACTGACTTTTTAGAGGTCCTCCCCTCGCCCTCCCCCAGAGGAATGAAACTACTTACAACATCTAATTCCTTTCGTAATATGAAAGAATCAGTGCAAGATTATTTGTCTCGTAAAATTACCTGGTCTGCAGAAAGTCAAACTGGCAAGCACCGTTGTGGCAGATGTGTGCATAGATCGCTGTGTAACTTCACTCGTGGCCACTTTGAACCACGGTGGTGATCATGTGAATATATTTAACACTGTTAACTTAATTGACATTGCTGTTTTATTTTAATCATGAGCAACTACCATGTTTCATAATGTTTTGTGTAAATTTAAGAGAATTACACTGTCCTTTTGAACTGCAAGAGAACAACGCTGTAGCATATGTACATGAAGGCATTATGTTGTCCATGTTTCAGTTTCCCATTAAACTGAACCTTCCTTGGAGTAATTGTGCGCTGAACACACGTATGTTATGTCGTTGTGTGGCCTCTGCATACTACTAGCTGTCATCACACCAGCGTACAGTAGCTAAATTTTTGGTGCATTTATAGGAAATGATGATGTTCCCTTTTAAACTTTTACATTTTGGCATGATATTTCAGAATACTGTGGGACCATGAGACAAAATTAAGTTGGACCACATTCTTTATATCTTACTTTTAAAGAAATAATGTTAATTTACTTTTTCCTAGTTGAAGATAGTAATTAGGTTTCTAAGCTGTATACTGTGTTTATTGGTGGCAGTGACACCAAAGATAGAGGCAATGGATAGAAGCTTTGAAACTGGAAAGAAAACATGAATTACACTACGTTTTCAAAGTCTCTTGTAATTATTTAGGCTATAACAAAATTTGATTCATCTGTCTTATTCCACTGCTAGTCTTTTAAATATGTCTTTAACACAGTGTATCCTTCAATTCTTCATTAAAATGGATGTAAGTGGATGTTTCAAAGTCATCTAGATTCCTGGCTTTGCTTAACAGTTTATTTATTCTTGTCTTTCAAACGGGATTTATGGGCTGCTCTCTCTCTTAAAGTTCTAAATGGAATTATTTTGGCTTCTTATTCAGGAGTAGTTTGAATGAATGCTTTTCTTTTAATCCTTATGTAATACGTTTTCTACTGACATTTTAATCTCCTTAAATATTTATAATTTCCCTAGTTTTGTGCTATTATTTAAACAACTGAAAAATTTAGTTGAGCATCGTAGTAAATGAATTGATTTAGTAACAGGTGTCACACCATAATTGAAGATTTAATTTATATTTTCTGAGACTATTATGATCAGGTACTTGCTTTCCTTTTGGCAAATGATTCCGTCTTTGGCAAGGTAGGTTCAAATTTAAATCCTCATCTTCAACTTAGGGTGTTTCACCCTAGTGTTGTGTTTTCCTGAGTTTAGAGTACGTTGCCCTCAAATAGTAATTTTAAAATTTGAATTCAAACTTTACATTAAAATTTTTTTAATACGTTGTTTTTTGATGAACATTGTCAAAACATTGTACTCTTTCTCATTCCAATTTGAATACTCTAGTTTAAGTGATACACTTCGTCTCAAGTCATATTGTATTTTTCTCTTTGTCTTTTGATGAATTCCTGTTTACCAATGGCAAATGTATCATTTTTCCCATTTTATTTTGATATGCTTCATGATGTAAAATTAATGATATATTCCCTAGTATGTGTTTTGCCCTGTAAAAGTCAAAGAATGGTGAAATGAGAAAAGACTCCCTTTATTACAATGCATATGCAAGTTTCTTTACCTTTATAAAGATTTAAATGATGAATACTTAAAACTGATACTATATTAGTTTGCAGTTTTCACTTATTAGGTATGAAAATAGCAGACGGAAAAAATTCCACTGAAAGGGAACCACTGTATTTTCCATCTTTCAGATGACATGGCAAGGACGGAAATAGGAAAGGACCAGTTAGGAGCACAGTGATTTTGTTCTGCAACCAGTGTATGTGTTGCACTTCTGTAAAATCTTTCTTTAAAAGATAGCTGTCCCTTTTTAAAGGGAATAGGATTATTTATAAAGAGAACTAACTATAATATGAATTTCTGTGAAGCAAATTTTACTTCTCAGTTTGTTTCCTTTATAAAGTTTGTGTATCCATAAGCCAGTGACATTTGAATGGAAAAATTCAGCCCAGTTATATACTATCTAGCTTGAGTAGCCAACAAACCCCACAGTCAGTTGGATGGACAATATATCAGTGCCCTAAACCTACCTAGTGGGAATAATATGTAGTATGTCCTTACCGTGATTTTACAGTCTTTTCTAACTCCCTCGTCCTGCTTCACCGTTACCTGTCTCTCCTACTCAGTGATGAACCTTTTCCTGTGCCCGGAGATTCCCTTCTTTATATTAAAAACTTCTGCACCTTGTTTCTATACCTCTTAATTTTTGTAATTAGAATGCTTAATAGACCCCTAACATTCTTTTCTGATAGATACAATTTTCATATATGACATGTGTATAATTCAGCATGAAACTATCTTTAGTCCCAAGCTTCAAGTTTATACAAGATAAATTAGTGTCCTATATGATAAACCATGCAACTGCAAAAACTATATAATTATTTTCTAAAATGAGGTCCATTGGTATAATTGGTCAAATTTTTACTTCCTTTTTTTTTTTTTTTTTTTTTGCAGTACACGGGCCTCTCACTGTTGTGGCCTCTCCCGTTGAGGAGCCTATGCTCCAGAGCGCAGGCTCAGCAGCCATGGCTCTCGGGCCCAGCCGCTCCGCGGCATGTGGGATCCTCCCGGACCGGAGCACGAACCCACGTCCCCTGCATTGGCAGGCGGACTCTCAACCACTGTGCCACCAGGGAAGCCCAAATTTTTACTTCTTTAATACATTAAAATTAGTTTTCTTTTTCTCATCTTACCAATTGTATTAACAATTATGTAGCATCCTGTTATATAACTCTTTAAATATTTAATAACAAAATTATAGTTTAAATTCTTCACTCATATCATTTTCTAATTAAAAAAAATTTTTTTCATTGTCGATGAATCCTTGTACCCTTTAGAATAAATATATAAAAGAAACTTACCTAAATATTTTCTCAAAGACGTTATGTTCAGTTATCTTTTATTTTACAATCATGGTTCGATTAAGTGTTCTAGTCAACTATCTAGATTATTTTCTATGCTGTTTATAATTACATGCCCCCCTGTTTTTAAGCAAAGCTGCCTTGAGTTTTATGTATTCTTTTTTAGTGTGGTCTTCCTTTGAAATTATAATACTTAGTAATTTTTTTCCCTGAAGTTTTTCTAGCTTCAGCAATATTTTTTCCTTATAATATTCTAGAGCATTTTAAATCTCAGTGTTTAAAATATTAGGTTTCCTTATTGAACAAAACCTAACATTTTATTGGTGATAACTTGTGGTCATACTGTTTGTTCTTGGTTGATTTTTCAACTCCCTAGCTTTATGTTAATACTTCCCTCTGCCATTATTCTGTTTCCTGCTTCTTTTAGAGTCAAGAGTTTCTGATAAAGATTGCAAATGAAATTATTGTGTCGGTAAGCCCTTGTATAAATGCGAAAGCAACTGATTCTAATAATCGTTTGATGTTCAGAGACTTAAAAAAAAAAGTTATGTCTGTTTAGAAAAGAGTATATGCAAATTCATTGATCTGCTGCCCTCATCAGTAACAAATACCTTTTGAGTTTATAGCCTCAAAATGTGTCTATGTATTTACAAATTATAGAAGTTCTACTGTAGTAGAACTAATACATATAGTACTAATAGTATTAGTATATAGTATATATATAGTATATACTATATGTATTAGTACTATAATAACATATACTACTAATACATATAGCACATTATGAAACACACCAAAAATAGAAATCTTACAGGGCCAGAGATAAGTTATTAATAGAAATTCTAATATTTTCTTCCCGTATCTCTGGTTCATTTAGTCTGTGCCCTAGGATGTATATGCCCGATTTGGAGACCACTGTTTCAGAGATTAAGATTAAGCAGAGGGGAGTACGATGTTACTAAGTTGGCCCTTTGAAGTCAGTATCTGATACTACAGGTGGTGCTTTTCCCAGTAACTCTTACATTGAGAATTTTGAGACTTACAGAAAGATTGAAATAATGTATTGAACACCTGAGTACACTTCGTCCTGATTGACTAATCATTAACATTTTGTCACATTTGCTTTATCTCTTTATGTATGTTTATATATACGTGTGTGTGTGTATCCATGTTTGTGCATAGGTGTGTCTGTATGTGCATATGCACATATACCTTATTGTGTGAATAGACAAAGTTACAGACTTCGCACTAAACTAGACACCTAAGCATTTCATCATGTATTTTGTAAGGATAAGTACATATTCCTTCATAACCTAAACCGTTGTCACATCTAAGAAAATTAACAGTAATTCTGTAATATTCTTACCAAACATCCCCAAACTGTTTTATAGGGACAGTTTTTTAAAAATCCAGGAAATATATCACATTTTTAATGTCCATTTATTCTCTATTAATCTGGATTGATCTCTTCTTTTTTTCCCCGCCTTTTTAAAGATCTACACCAGTTGTCTCATAGTGTGTCCCACATTCTGGATTTATCTCTTCTTTCTTTATGATGTTATTTAATTAACTTGATGCACTGTTCTCATTATAGTACTCTTTATTATTAATTAATCCCCCCAAATTGCAGTCAGAACTATGTGACTTATGGTTACAGGGGATGAATCTAAATTTTTAAAGCTCGTATCAGAAAACTGTACATATAAATGAACATTGTTAGCCTAAAGTATGGTTATTCTGTATAAGAGGCGGTGTGCTCAGGCCATTGATGCTACCGTGGCTCAGTACAGTTTTGTGTTCTCCCTTTCAAATTGCGTTCAGAGTACCTGAAGAAAATTTGTGCCCTTGAAAAAAATAATTGGCTCCCCTTGTCCACCATTCAAAACCAAATGAGCTTTTCTCAAGCTTGTGAATGTACCTGATTCACTCCGGATGGCTTTTAGGTATTTTAGAAATGTCGTCAACAATTATAGCACTTTGTTTTGGGATGTGTACGTTTTGGCATGTTTGTTTAAAAAGACTTCTCTTTACCTTTTAGTCATATCTTCTATTAAGATATTGAAATCACTTCAGAGGAAGGGAAATCCTTTCTTTTTAAAAGTTCTAGTTTTTACTTATTTTCCTCGAATTGGTTGCCAAATTGGAATCAGGCCAACTAAAATTTATACCCACAGTCAAGTTAGAAACACATGCAAGTTACAATAATGTACACTATCAGGTTGTGAAATAGCTTGTTTAAGCCCTTACATTATTTCAGTTGGTTAATGGCTTTTAAAAAAATAGAATAAATGTTTGGAATCCATTGTTTCTGTGGCAGGATATATGAAGTTTCTTAAGTGCAGGATAATTAAATATCTTGTTACTTTAAAAAGAGATATATAAACAATTGAGAATGTTTTTGATTAATTATGTGTAATATTATGTTAGGCATTTAAGATGCCAAATGTGAAATGTCCATACGGTATGATGATTTTCCTCAGAACTAAAAATACACAAAAAATACCTATATACTGGTTTTGGATTTTGTTCCTTTTCCCTCAGAGAAAAATAAGTTTCAATTTAATATCTTTGATATTCTGTGATTTAAAAATACAATGATAACACTTAGTTGTGAAACATGACTGAAGAAGTTGTAGTGAAGAATACAGGTAAATTCATTTAATAATTACCAAAGAAGCTTCATTATAACAAGTCCATTTCTATAAATGGCAGACGGCACAGGATAAAATGAAAGATTTCAGTATTTGCATTGTAAAATGTCCATTTTGACCACATGGGTTTTTTGTAAAGGATGTGGTAATACTTTTGGTTGAAGAAAAGAATAAGAACTAAATTATGTTATGGGAGTTTATTGGAGTTCTATTCTGCTATGAAGTGGAAATTTCAGTTCATTGCCCTAGGAATTTAGGTTTTAACCCAGATATATCTTTTCTCAAAAGAATATCTTGCTAGATATGTGATCCTGGGCAGTTCCGTCAATCTCTTGGGCCTTCTACTTATTTATAAATTGTAGTGTTAGTGTAACTGTTACATGATCCTTTGAAGCTTGCAGAAATTTTGTGCTTCAGATCCTCAGCCTCCCTGCCATTCAGCCTGAATAACTCATCTGTGCCACTGCAGTTACCTCATAGCTCAGAAAAGGAAAAGGTACTGAAACTCGGGAACATGTTTCCAGCACACGGTCATAACAGTATACTCCCTGTGAGTAATCTGGGGATACCTGATGTTCATTAGTAAACTCCTGAGCCTTTTGTTGATGTTTGAGTGACCCCACCAGGAACATCTGCACTTTGAGTAGAAGCACTTTCATTTGATAGTACTTTCACTTTCATTGGGGGAAGAATTAAATAATTACGACTGAAGCATATACTGTTTTCATATCTTCAAGCTAAAGGAGAGAGGTAGCATTGGACTCTATGAAATTTTACCGTTTTTGATGTTCTTGTAGGCAGAGTTGGGTTTATTGACGTGAAAATGATGATGAAGCCAACATACTATATACTTGCCATCCTTTGGCTCTTTTATTTACTAAGTAAGCAGATTACCTGAAATGTTAGAGAACTATGGAAAGTAGCAGTTTCCATCTTTGAGGCTGGCCAAGTGAGTCTTTTTCTAATAATTCCAAATAAGGTACACAATCAGCAACGGCATTTTTTTACATCACAAATATTTGGCCTAGAAAAATGTCATTATACATTGTTACAAGTTATTAATGTTAATACACATAAACATTAGCCGTTAAAGGTTTTTTTTCTAGTCAACTTTTTTCTTGTATGTCAATCAGTTACATGTGTCTGTTATTTTATATAGTTATATAAAACAATTCCAAGGGTAAAATATATATTTTTTAATTTTCTTGTTTGCACTTTAGTCAATTACATACCCTGCTGGCATTAAAGAAAATTCTTTCCTAAATTAGTTTATGCTGAATCTGATAAAAAAGGCTTATATCAAGTATTCAATAAGGTAGATGATAAGCTTTTTCAGAGGGGGGGAAAGACAAAATTTCCAATTGTTATCACTGGTTGTGTCATATTCTCCCTTTGTAAGCAGGAATAGTCACTGACTTTTCAGAATCTTTTTTGCTGTCTCATGCTAATTTTTTCAAGAATAATTCCGGGAGTTTATTTTATTGTTTATTTTAACTCTTTTCCAGCACTTGTATATATTTAACTATGAGGACCTATTTGAAAAGCAAAAAAACACCCCCAAATTTTATTTTATTTGCAACATGACTCTGTTTATGCTTTCAGTGGGGAACATTAACATTGGGTAAGTGTCCAGTTTATACTAAATGTTTGTTTTATGTATGTTATAATTCACAGTGGTCAGGGAAATTGTTCTCAAAAATTAAGCAGAGAAGCGTAGATTAATAGCTAAAGGAGCTGAGTTTAGGCATAAAACATTTGTTTTTAACAGTTTTGTCAAAAACACTTTAAGATTAAAAACTTTGAAGTATTATTTTCCATTTTTGACGAAGAGGTAAGCGTCATTAAATTAAAATTAACTAGCATGATCTAAATTACTGTGTGTAGTATGTTTTGAAAGTCATATTTCTAAATATTCTTTTTATCTAGTAATTCACAGCTTATTAATCAAATGCTATGTATAACTCATTTTTTTTCTGGGTATTTACAGCAAGAGCTATTGTCTGAGAAATGTAAGATTCTATACATAATGTTTGAAATCAATTCAAGGGCAACCTTAACGTTGTCTAGCAGATAACTCCTGTATATTGGACTTGAATGGTTGTAATTTTGGTGACCTGGAGCTCATAATAGAATACAGGAAATTCTGCTGTCATTCGTGTATGTGCTCTAAAAATCACTGTGCTGTGCATAACTGCAAACTAAAAAAGCCTTCGGTTTTGTGGGGAAAACTGGTTAAACCTCAGCAATGACATACTAAAGAGTAAAAATAAGAACCTAATTTAGGGATTTCCCTGGTGGTCCAGTGGTTTGAACTCCGAGCTTCCACTGCAGGGGACACGGGTTCGATCCCTGGTTGGGGAGCTAAGATCCTGCAGGCAGTGCAGCGTGGCCAAAAAAAAAAAAAAAAAAGAAAAATCTAATATAAACAGTATTAACTGTTCTACATGTTAAATGGTTTCTAGATCCATGGATATTACAATAAATATGGCACTTTGCCTTGAAAGAGACCTGAGGCATGCCTGTGGGAGTGGGTGTGGGAAGGGTTGTATTTGTGGATTGACTGAAGGTGGGCGGAGGGCCCGCTGGTGTCGGAGGGCAGGTTGCGACACCAGACCTGGGTGAGCTGAGGGCGCTGGTGGTGTGAGGTGTGCACGCGTGTGTGTTTTGCCTATTCCTGCGTGTGTTTTGTGCGTTCCTGTGCTGCTCAGTTTAGCTGGGTGCAGTTTTCCGCACTTCCCCCACCATTTCTCCTGGACAAAGCCGCGCAAACTGGAATTTGCATTTTGCTTACATTGTTCCTCAGTGTTCTCTCCTGCAGCAAGCTTTGTTTTCCAAACAGTCATTATATGAAAACTGACTCTCAAAGTCATTTAGAGATGGAGAATGAGTGGCTAGTCACTATTAATTTCTAACTTAAAAAAATACCTTTTATACTTTTAAACGATTGATAAGAATTATGGATATCTAGGATACAAAGCTTTTTTTCCCCTACTAGATCAGAAAGGATCCCAGTTGAGCATGTGAGCACATTCAAATTCAAAGAATTATGCGTTTTGCTTTATTATGGTGAGAATATATGCCCTACAACCTTCCCCTCTCCTTCCAAAAAAGAAAGGAAAATTAAGGAAAACCATCATATTCTGAGTTAAGTGGGCATAGCCATCATGCCATTATTTCCATTGATTTTTAAAATTAACTATTAATTTGTCCTTCAGTTGGCTGACTTTTGAATGTGTACCAGGTTTTCAAGGTTTACTAACTGATTTCTAAATTTTTACCTATTTCGCAGCACTAAATGTAGTAGAAGTACTTTTACAAATCAGAAAATATGAATACAGGTTATTTACATGTTCATTTTGACATCAACAGATTTTTGTTTTGTTGGACAAAATTCCTCCATTTATTTCTAAAGCATACTGTGTAAATGAGCGAGTCTTCCTAGGGGTGAGGTTATCCGTGTTGGTCACATCTACACTGGCTTATTGCATTCACTTTTCCTGGTCCTCAGTTTAATCATCTATAAAGTGAGTTATGTCTCTTAAGTTCTGTTCCAGCTGCACTTCCTCCAGGTGATGTGAAAAACAGCATCGCTTTAATTTTATTTATTTAACAAGCACTTGTGTCGTTCTTACTGTGGGATGGGTACCACTCTAAGTGCTTTTCAGATAACTCATTTAAACTAGGGTGACGTTGGAGGTGAGGAAACTGAGGCAGAGAGTTTGGTAATTTGCTCAAGGTCACCCAGCCAGGTGAAGGCGAAGCGGGGGCTCAAACCTAGGTAAAGGTTGCACTCTTGTCCATCAGTTTGTCATTGAAACATTGATTCACTCTGTACCGTGTGGAAACTCTGGATGCAGCTGTGGAGAATGAGGCAGGCCCCTGCTCTCCAGAATCTTCTCACTAAGGGAGGATTTTGTACTCGTGTGTGTGTGAGTGTGTGTATCCCACATAAGGACTCCAAGGTAGATATCTGTGAGCCTACCACATTAGAATGTAAAAATATACATTTTCAGGTTAAGTAATTGGTTCCATGTTTCTAACTGGTTTATTTAAGATGGCTTAAATAAACCACAGGGTTCTAATCTGATGGTGGTAAACTAGGTGAGATTCTTTCAGGGGACTATGGAGACACGATAGTCAAAAGGCCTACTTAATTGATACCTAAGATTAATGATATGTGTAGAAATTAAAATAGTTATGCTGAATCATTTACCTTAAAAGTTCTTAGTCAAACCACATCCCCTGTATGTATGTTAATATGAGCTTCTTGAGGATCGGAATGGAATCTTTTTCATCTTTTTATCTGTATTGTACCTAGAATAATATTTTTCCTACTGTATTCACTTAAGTGTTGAGTGAATGATCAATTCAGTTTTACAGTGTGCAAGATGATTCTGCAGAGAGCTCTGTGTCTGTCAGGGACCTGCCAGGAAGTCGAATTACACTCAGGAGGTCAACTGCACAAGCTTTCGTGAAAGAACTACTTACTGAAGACTAAGGGAACGAGCAAGGGAAGTTGAGGCATCCTCTACCGTCAGGACCCCTGAGTCAAAAGGGGTAAGTGCTTCATAGCAATGCACGGAGCCCAGTGAGAGCTGGACTCATTGGAGGAGGGACAGACGGACAGAGCTGTGACTGGCACAGCAGCAGGAAAGAGGCGCAAGGGGAGTGAATACCCTAGTGTCCCCTGCTGCCCTCGGATCTCCTGCTGGGCCGCTCATTGGCTGAACCCAACTGGAATACAGAATGATGGGGACATCCATGTGGGGGGACAAATGGAGAAGAGCCAGCATGGGAGAAACATATCTGGATGTGTCTCAGTCCACTCAGGCTGCTATCACAGAATGCCATAGACCAGGTGCCTTATAAGTAACAGAAATTTATTTCTCACAGTTCTGGAAGCTGGGAAGTCCAAGGTCAAGACACTGGCAGATTCAGTTTATGACGGCCTGCTTCCTGGTTCATAGCTGTCTTCTCACTATAACCTCTAACGGCAGAAGGAAGGAGGTAGGCAGCTCCTTGGGGTCTCTCTTATAAGGGCACTAATCCCATTCATGAGAGCTCTGCCCTCATGACCTAATCGCCTCCCAAAGACCCCACCTCCAGACACCATCACACTGGGGCTTCGAATTTCAACATGAATTTTGCGGGGACATAAGTATTCGATCTATAGCATGATTGAAGCGTGCATTGTCATTGAATGCAATTTGATTCACTGCTTGCAAAAATATGAAAAATTTTCCTCTATCAATTGTATTATCACATATTTTATGAAAAGCCAGACATGTTCTAGGTATTTTCCAGTTAATCGTTTAATATTCACATTGCTAAGAGTTGACATAAAGTACTGAATTTAAATTATCAGTAGGTGGGCTTCCCTGGTGGTGCAATGGTTAAGAATCCGCCTGCCAACGCAGGGAACACGGATTTGAGCCCTGGTCCAGGAAGATCCCACATGCCGCGGAGCAACTAAGCCCATGCGCCACAACTACTGAGCCTGCGCTCTAGAGCCCACGAGCCACAGCTACTGAGCCAGCGTGCCACAGCTACTGAGCCCGTGTGCCACAACTACTGAAGCCCGCGCACCTAGAGCCCGTGCTCCACAACAAGAGAAGCCACCGCAGTGAGAAGCCCGCGCACCGCAACAAAGAGTAGCCCCCGTTCGCCTTGCTTGCTGCAACTGGAAAAAGCCCGCACGCAGCAACGAAGACCCAGTGCAGCCAAAAATAAATAAAATAAATTATCAGTAGGTGG
The DNA here is from genome assembly GCF_964374135.1 of Grampus griseus. Classification (NCBI taxonomy): domain Eukaryota; kingdom Metazoa; phylum Chordata; class Mammalia; order Artiodactyla; family Delphinidae; genus Grampus; species Grampus griseus. Next base: position 172,338,432 of record NC_139018.1, read on the forward strand.
TGCTGCTGAGATTGAATCCAGAAAAATCTATAACAGACACTTAACTGAAAGATTAGGATTCAGACAGGTTATGTGGGAAAGAATGTGACAGAGCCGTCAATTTCTGATTTATTGTTTTCCATGACATCTGAAAAGCAGTGATTTTTAGAATTTTGATTTACTTAATATGTGGAATATTCTGGATTTGCCCAACAAAGGAGCAGCAGTGGATGTGTCTCCACAGAATCTGAAGGATAGGCATGTTATAGATCATTTTCTGACATGCTACACTGGGGATTAACTATTGCCTTCTTGATTCATTGCTTTGAGATGTAAGCAATGAATCAAAATGTGCATCAAGATTTTTTAAATGGTTCGATTTTAACTTCCTGGAGAAGAGAATTACATGCAATTTAACAAGTGCCCCCAGCAGTCCTTGTGGTCACACTGGTTTGGAAAATGCTGACAACATGCAGCCTTCTTCTGGCCTACGTTTCCTTATACACTCGGCCTGAGTTTTCACAAACGTTCTGGGGTCACAGTCACCTTTGAAAAGGTGAAGAAAGCTGTGGACCTTCTCCCCAGAAAAATTCTCCCACCTAGAGTGTTACATGTAATTTCAGGTGTTTCAGAGATATTTACTTATTTATTTATTTACATTTATTTATTTGATGTGGACTTTTTTTTTTAAAGTCTTTTTTGAATCTGTTACAATATTGCTTCTGTTTTATGTTTTTGTTTTTTGGCCGCGAGGCATGTGGGATTTTAGCTCCCTGAACAGGGATCGAACCTGCACCCCCTGCATTGGAAGGCAAGTCTTAACCGCTGGACCGCCAGGGAAGTCCTTCATAGATATTTATAGTCCATCTATAGAGGCTATTTTATGAACCCCTGTCCTATAGAATAAGTTTAAAACTCCTCAGTCTAGATATCGAGGCTTCCCCTAACCTCGGCCCACCCCACTGATGGACCCTTTTGCCCCATTATTTCCATCATAACTCAGGAGGTGTGAAGATGAAAAGATTTTATAGATTATGTTCTTGACCATAATGGAAAAATTGAAATCAAAGAACCTGTATGGTTTCTGTACAGCCTGTGTGAGTTCTTCATACTACAGAATACAGTCTATTGAGGAAATGATGTAGGCAGGATTTCATATTTTGCATCATTGACATCTTCCAGGAAAAAAAAATGGTAAAGGAGATTGCGTTGACCTGTTAAGCCACTGTTTTCTAGACTCAAAGACAAGCCTTTTATTTCGAGCATAATTTTAGGGCCATGGCGTACCACAGGGAAATGTGTTCTGGCAGCACTGTGGTGAAGCATGAGGGTTCACGTCAGGCTTCTTCAGTCTTTTTCCAAAACTTCCTTTGGCATCACCAGGCCTGGATTCTACCAGCAGAGCTGTCAAGTCACTCAAAGTTTTCTTTTTATTATTGAGACTAATAGGTTTGTTACTAGTCTGAATCAACTTAGCAGTTTGCTACTGACTGTAATATAAGTTCAAAGTATTATTATCAATACAGAGGAAGGTCTATAGACTAATTCCAATATCTTAGGTCAGATCCCAAATAGATATTAAAAATAGAAATCATATCTGGGCCATCACCTCTGTGATGGTGATTTAACCACTACATTGTGTTCACTTCTATATTTATTATAATGATTAGCTAGCTGTTTATGTAAAATTGGTTTATCCAAGCTTAAGTAATATAGGGAAAAAAAACCCATAACTCATGTTGAGTGGCAAGACAAAGTTTTTAAAAACACATGCAGAGTTTTAAAATGTAAACTTAGTTCTTTGTATATATGAGATTTTCATTTATTTATTTCCCATGATCTCGTTTTTTTTAATGTATTTGTTTATTTATGGCCGTGTTGGGTCTTCGTTTCTGTGCAAGGGCTTTCTCTAGTTGTGGCAAGCGGGGATCACTCTTCATCACGGTGCGCAGGCCTCTCACTATCACGGCCTCTGTTGTTGCGGAGCACAGGCTCCAGACGTGCAGGCTCAGTAATTGTGGCTCACGGGCCCAGTTGCTCCGCGGCACGTGGGATCTTCCCAGACCAGGGCTCGAACCCGTGTCCCCTGCATCGGCAGGCAGACTCCCAACCACTGCGCCACCAGGGAAGCCCCCTTGATCTCATTTTAACAATAGTGTAAAGTTGAAGATGGAATTCAGCAGATGTTTGAGCACCAGGGGGATCTAACAACAACTAAGTGGACAGAAAAAAAGTTGGCATAGCAGGCCTGACTGCCATTTTTTTGAAAGTCCTGTTTCCAAGGTTGGCCCTTGGCTGGCATTTGGGAACTTGGATTTGAGGAGGGTTCCCACCATTATCACAACTGACAAGAGTGGCTCACTGGGCCTAAGCTATTTGCACAAATGATGTGGTTTATGCTGAACACCTGCTTTCCTCTGGGAGTCTGGAATCTGGGGACATGTCAGGTAGAGCGTACCTACATGATCAGCCCCAGTAAAAACCCCAGGCACTGAGTCTAGAGAGCCTTCCTAGTTGGCAACATTACACATGTGTTTTCACAGCTTGTTTCTGGGGGAATTAAACTCATCCTGTGTGACTCTGGACCAAGGACTCTTAGAAGCTTGTACCTGGTTTCCCTGGACATCCCCCTATGTGCCTTTTCCCCTTGCTGGTTTTGCTTCAAGTCCTTTCAGTGCAATAAATTACAGCCATGGGTACAGTATGCTGAGCTCCGAGAGGCCTCCTAGTGAATCATCAAAACTGCGGGTGGCATTGGGATCCCTACAACACCACAAGATCCCGTCACTGCCTTAAAGGAGGTCACGAATGTGTAAGGAAAGAAAACGTACTTTAAAACTACAGCACGAGGTAGAATTTAGTAAGGCATTCAGTACTATAAGAAGAGATAAGGGCTAATATGGCAACTCGGGAGTTAGATACAGGCTTTAGTCATTTCAGTGTTTTGGAGCAAAAGTTTTTCTTCAATTTTATTGTGGTAATAATCGGCACACAAAAAAACCCACGTAACTAACGTGCACCCTTTTGTGAGTTTGGACGTATGTATATATACTCGTGTTACCATCACCACAATCGAGGTGATAACCATATCCATCATCTCCGAATTGTCCTTGTGTCCCTTGGTTTTGTTTTTGTGGTGAGAACACTTAATATGAGATTTACCCTCTTAAACTTTTAAGTGCATAATACTTTAATATTAACTACTGGCACAATGTTTTGGAACCCATCGCTGGAACTTACCCATCTCATATAACTAGCTTTATGCCCGTTGAACAACAACTTCCCATTTCTCCATCTCCTGGTACCACCATTATATTGTCTACTTCTATGTGTCTGGCTATATTAGATGCCTCATATAAAAGGAATCACGCAACATTTGTCCTTCTGTGACTGACTTATTTCACTTATCATGTCTTCAGTGTTGTTGCAAAGAGTAGGGTTTCCTTCATTTTTTTAAGGCAGAATAGTATTCCGTTGTATGTATATACCACAATTTCCATATCCGTTCGTGCTAGTGGACACTTGGGTTATTTTCATTTCTTGGCTGTTATGAATAAGGCTGCAATGAATGCAGGAGTGAAGATACCTCTTCAAGATCCTGATTTCAGTTCCATCCCGGAAGTGGGATTGCTGGATCATCTGGTAGATGTATTTTTAATATTTTGAGGATGCTCCATACTATTTTCCATAGCAGCTGTACCGTTTTACATTCCCACCAACAGTGTACAACAAAGATTCCAATTTTTCCATATCTCTCCTCACCAACCCTTATTTTATTTTATTTTATTTTTTTTGGATATTAGCTATCTCAACAGATGTTGTCTTGTTCTAGATTTGAGAGCAAAAATTTTGCTTTTTCACACTGAGTATGATGTTAGCTGTGGACTTTTCATATATGGCGTCTATTGTGTTGAAGTAAGTTCTTCTATACTTGATATAATTTTTAGAGTGCCATGAAAAAGTGTTGAATATTGTCAAATACTTTTTTCTGCACGTATTGAAATAATCACATTACTTTTTGGTCCTTCATTCTGTTAATGTGATGTTGTCACATCGATTTGCATATGTTGAACTATCCTTACATCCTAGGGATAAGTCCCACTTGGTCATGGTTTATGATCCTTTTAACGTGTTGTTGAATTAAGTTTGCTAATGTTTTGTTGAGGATTTTTTATATCCATGTTCATCAGGAATATTAGCCTGTAGTTTTTTGTTTTTTTCTTGTGTTTTTGTCTGGCTCTCCTATTAAGATGATGCTGGCCTAGTAAAAGGAGTTTGGATGTGTTCTCTCTTCTATTTTTAGAAGAGTTTGAGAAGGATTGGTATTAATTCTTCTTAAATTTCGATGATAGAATTTACCTATGAAGCCCTCTGGTACTGGGCTTTTTTTTTGGTTGTTGGGAGATTCTTGATTATTGATCCAATCTCATTATTTGTTATTGATCTGTTCAGTCTTTCTGTTTCTTCTTGACACGGTCGTGGTAGTTTTTAACGTTTCTTCTAAGTTATCCAATTTGTTGATATATCATTGTTCATAATAGTCCCTTATTTTTTTTTTAAATTTCTGTGGCATCAGTTGTAATGCCTCCTCTTTTATTTCTGATTTTGAATTTTCTCTCCTTTTTTTTCAGTTCAGCTAATGGTTTGTTGATATGTTTATCTTTTCAAAAAATGAACTAGTTTTATCTGTTTTTTGTATTGTTTTCTATCCTTTATTTCATTTCATCAGTTTCTGCTCTAGTCCTTATTATCTCCTTCTTTATGCTAATTTTGAGCTTAGTTTGTTCTTCTTCTGTTTACTTGAGGTGTAAAGTTAGGTTGCATGAGATCTTTCTTAATGTAGGTGTTTATCACTAAAAGCTTCCTTCTCAGTACTGCTTTTGCTGTATCCCCTAAGCTTTGGTATATTTTGTTCTTTTTTTTCATTTGTGTCAAGATATTTTTAAATTTCCCTTTTGACTTCTTCTTTGACCCAGTGGTTGTTCAAGAGTGTGTTGTTTAATTTCCATGTATTTGTGTGTTTTCCTGATTTCCTTTTGTTACTGATTTCTAGTTTTATTTCATGGAAGAATGCAATAAAATAAACTAAAAAAGATTTCAGTCTTCTTAAATTTGCAGTGACTTGTTTTGTGACTTAGCATGTGATCTATCCCAGAAAATGTTCCATGTATGCTTGAAAAGAGTATATATTCCACTGCTCTTGGTTTGGAATATTGTGTATAGGCTGTTTATTGTGTTGTGCAAGTCTGCTGTTTAATTATTCATCTGCCATCTGAAAGGTACATCCATTGTTGAAAATGCAGTATCATAGTCTCCTACTCTTATTGTATTGCTGTCATGATATGTCTTGATGTATTTCTTTGTGAACTGATGATTTTCCATAGTGGTATGCTTTGATTTCCCTCTTCTTTATCTTTCTTGTATCTACTGTTAGATTTTGCTTTGTGGTTACCATGAGGTAAAACATCTTAAAAATATAAAAGTCTATTTTAAGCTGATAAGTTTGATCACTTATAGAAATTCTACCCTTTTACTTCCCCCCACTTTATGTTTTTGATGTCACTGTTTATCTCTTTTAATATTGTGTATACATTAACAAATTATTGTGTCTACAGTTTTTTTGTGTTTTTTTTTTGGCCATGCCATGCAGCTTGCGGGATCTTAGTTCCTGACGAGGGATCAAACCCGGGCCATGGCAGTGAAAGCTCAGCGTCCTAACCACTGGACTGCCAGGGAATTCTCTGTCTTCTTACTACTTTTGTACTTTAACCTTTATACTAGCATAAATGATTAACACACTACCATATTACAGTATTAGAGTATTTCAAATTTGACTATATACTTTACCAGTGTTTTATCTTTTCATGTTTTCAAGTTACTGATTAGCATCCTTTCCTTGATGAAAAAAAAACTTGGAAGAACTACTTTTAGTATTTCTTATAGGGCAGATCTAATGATGATGGAATCGTTCAGATTTTGTTTTTTGAGAAAGTCTGGATCTTTCCTTCATTTCTGAAAGACAGCCTTGTTGGGTAAAGTGTTCTTGTTTGGCAGGGTTTTTGTGTTTGTGTGTTTGTTTCCCCAACACAGTGAATATATCATCTGACCCTCTCTTGGCTGGCAAGGTTTCTGCTGAGAAATCTGCTGATGGACTTATGTGGGCCCTTATATGTGACGAGTTTATTTATCCTTTTTCTTTAATTGTCTCTTTGATCTTAGGCTGTTTTATCATAATGTATCTTGGAGAAAATCTTTTTGAATTGAAATTTCAGGACGACCTGTTAGCCTCATGAACTTGGGTGTCCAAGTCTCCCTCCAGATCGAGAACTTCTCAGCCATTATTCCTTTCAGTGAGCTTTCTGTCATTTCTCCCTCTTTCCTTCTGTGACTCCAATAATGTGTAGATCGTTTCTCTCAATGGTGTCCCACAGTTCTTGGAGGATTTGTTGACTCTTTTTCATTTTTTTTTCTTGGGCTGCTCTGACTGAAGGATTCCATATGACCTATATCCTAGTTTACTAACTTTTTCTGTTGTGTGATCAAGTCTGCTATCAAGGCTCTCTGTTGAGTTATTCACTTCATTTTATTCTTCAACTCTAGGATTTTTTTTTAATAGTTTCTGTTTCTTTGTTGAACTTCTTATATTGTTCATGCATTGTTTTCCTAGTGTCCTTTAGTTGTCCCTGCTTTAAGAGGGTTATTTTGAATTCTTTGTGAGACTGTTCATAGATCTCCCTTTCTTTAGGGTCAGTCACTGGAGCTAATCATGTTACCTTGATTATTAGTGATCCTGTGGCTTTGTGTTGGTTTCTGTGCATTTGAGGAAGTAGGCACCTCTTCCGGTCTTTACAGATTGGCTTCAGCAGGGAACGCCCTTTACTAGTGAGACATTCCAGGTGAACCATCTGGTGGTGTCTGTGGTTGGCCTTGCTGATGGAGGCCCTGGGCTGGCAGCTCTGGTGCCTGGATCAGCAGATGGGCAGGCTTGGTGCCTGAGTCCTTGTGGTCAAGCCTGGATCCTGGCTCCACAGAGCCAGCTAAACCTGGGGTGTGAACCTGGGGTGAGCCCAGTGTCTGGGTCTGCAAGTGTTGGCTTGCTGCTAGGCTGGGCACCTGGCTTCATGGAGCTAACATGGTGCTGGGGTGGGTTGGGAGCCTGGGTCTGTGATAGCAGACCTGGCACTGGGCCTGGCCGGGAGCCTGGGTTCATGGGGGCCAGTCTGGTGCCAGTGCTGGGATGGGCTGGGATCCTAGGTTTACAGCAGCCCACCGGAAGCCTGACACCACAGGAGCCACCTGGGGCTGTGGAAGCTGGCAGTGCTGGGTTCTGCAGTGAAGCTGGGTGCTCACTTCATTCTCCTGCCACGGGAAGGGTGTCTGTTTCCCCAATGGGCTGCCCAAGTTTAGGTAACTTCACATAATGTGATTATCTTTCCTGCCATCTTCAATGCTCTTTTCTTATTTCTGTGCTCCATCCAGGTGCTGTAATCCCTCACCTGGAGCTCTTAGCTCCTCTGAAGGTATTTTTACAGGTGGATAGTTGTTCCAGCGGATGTTTCTGGGAGAGGATGGGCACTGGAAATTCTAATACTGCCGTCTTGCTGATGTTACTCCATCCCATTTTGTTCCTGTGTTCTCCTGATTTTGCTTAGTTGTTTATCTGTGTTCTTTGTAGTCCATGGGGTTTTTTAAGATGATTAGTTTGAATTCTTTGTCCGTCTGTGGAACTCCATTTCTTTAGGGTCAGTAACTAGAAGTAAATGTTTCCTTTGGTGGTGTTATGTTTCCCTGATTCTTGGTGATGTTTGTATCCTTTGTTGGTGTCTGTGAATTTCAAGACCGTCTCAACAGGCTGGCTCCAGAAGGGAAAGGACTTCGTCAGTGTGACTCAGCCTGGCCTGGGATCCTGGGATTCTGTATTTTGGTGGCATCCACAGGCAGGGAGGGTTCACTTCCAGGGTCCTTGGGGTCTGTAGTTCAACAGTGCTTGTGGGGTTTGTGATGGGCAGGACTGGCTAGTGGGGTCTCTAGTTGAATGGGGCCGGCTGGTGGAGCTCTGTGGTCAGGTGGGGTCGTTTGTGTGGCTGCGGTGCCGTCTCTGAGATCTGTGTGTACTAGCCGCTGAAAACCCCTACTTGTTTTTAACTTCTTAACCGTCTCCAGGTGGTCTAGCTGTGCCAATTTCTTCAGTTTTCTGCATGAGATGAGACAGAAGTGGGCCTCCTGAGGAGTGCCCTGAAATGCTGGGAAAGTTGGATATGCACCTTGGTCTCTCTTTTCTCCACTAGAGAAATCATGGGCCAAAGGGGATCCTTCTTGGTGTTGATGTGCCGGCTTGGGGGGCGTTGGGGGACAATGCAGACAAAGTGAAACTGTTCTTCTTATCCTTTTAAATGTGATTTTTCTTAGTTTTCATGCTCTACTGGGGTGCTGTAGCCTCTTCCCTGGGTTCTGGAATTCTCACAAAGGCATTCTTGTCCATGGATAGTTGCTAAACTGGTGTTTCTGTTGGGAGACTAGGGCTGGGGACTTCCCATTCCACCATCTTGCAGATGTCACACCTTGGAGCAAACTTAAAAGTCTATTCTATTAAGACCTTTGAAGGAATCTTCTATTTCTCTAGCTAGACTAGTTTCTTGAGCTCGAGAATGTGCCTGCTTTTATTCAGGAAACTTTATCTGAACCTCTGGGTTGACCACGTCCCCTTCCTCTCTGCACTGAAGATGACTCGGACACGCATCTCTCATTGCACTCGTACTGAAATGATTCGTGGCTCTATCCGTCTCTTCAACCAGATCGTAAGCCTGTAAGGGCAGAGAGCATCATGTCTTGGTCATCTTTGTATCCTTGCATTAGCATAGTAGCTAGCATAGAGAGTCCACTCAGTTCATTTGTGAATTCATTATGTCACTCATTCAATGAATAATTATTGAGATCTTACTATGTGCTAAGCACTAGTCTAGTATGAGTATATAACAGAGAGCAAAACTGGTAAAAATTCCTGCCCTAAAGAAACTTACCTTCTAGTTGGGGGAACAGACAATTAACGTAATAAATAAGTCAAATAAACGTTATGCTATTAATAAGTAAAAAGAAAAAGTGGGGAGAAGGATAAGAAATTGAAGAGGGAGAATATTGGAGTTTTGGATAAGCAGTCTCACTGAGAAAGTGTCATTTAAGTAAAGACCTAAAGAAAATGAGGTAGTTGGCTCTTTGGATATCTGCAGGAGACAGCAGCAAGGAGGAGGGCTGGGTGAAGCCTTGACGCCTGGCGTGTTTGAAGAATATTGAGAGAGAGTAATAGGAAATGAAGTCAGAGAGAAATGTACTGAGTGGTAGGGCCTTGAAAATTCTGGTAAAGCCTTGGGCTTTTACTCTAAATGAGATGAGAAGCCAATGGGGGGCTTTTGACAGAGAAGAGATCAGCTGACTTACTTCATTTAATGTTTATCAAACTAAATAGTCCAAGAAGACATATTAATTATGTACATTTATAGTCTAAATGGTAATTTAGGTCAGAAGATTCCAAACCCACAATATCTTTAAAACTATCCTCTTAAAACAAACCAAAACAAACCTGCACCGTGCAATGGATTTAGGGAGCATTGCATTTAGGCCAACCACTTAGAGATTTTGTTCTAGCTAGATTAACCAAAATAACTGGATAATTGTCACTTCTGGTATATCTACTCACATTGTTCTCAAGTTATTTTATCTTAAGTAAGGAACAGTTGGAGTGCTGCAAACCTACCATCATATCCTTAACCATGAAGATTTGGGAAATTTAGGTTCAATCATTCTTGTGAACTTTGGGATGAATATGTGGTAGTTAATTAGGGCTGCATCTACACTCAAATGGATTTTATTTCTTTGCTTAAATTTGTCACTTTGGAATACTCAAAGGTCAACTAGATTATTGTAGTCCCTTAAAAAATAAAAGCTGAGAATTACTGTAAAGAATGAAGTGACTTCCTGCCCCTCTTTAATATTCTGATTCTTAGGTCCCATTTATATACCACTACACACAATTTGTGTTTATATAGCAGGAGTGGGAAGTTTTAGTTCTTCCTTTCTTTCCTGCTTTCTTGACATCTGGACAATTATGATAGAAAAAATTTTACAAGAGAGCACCATTACTTTTAAAAAGTAAGGACATTCTAGGGCTTCCCTGGTGGTGCAGTGGTTAAGAATCCGCCTGCCAATGCAGGGGACATGAGTTCAAGCCCTGGTCCGGGAAGATCCCACATGCCGCAGAGCAACTAAGCCCGTGCACCACAACTACTGAGCCCACACCCCATAACTACTGAAGCCCGCATGCCTAGATCCCATGCTCTGCCGCAATGAGAAGCCCACACACCGCAATGAAGAGCAACCCCCACTCACCACAACTAGAGAAAGCCCGCGTGCAGCAACAAAGACCCAACGAAGCCAAAAATAAATAAATAAATTTATTAAAGAAAAAAAAGTAAGGACATTCTATACAATTTGTTAATTTGAAGCATAAAGTCACTAGATACCAGATATTAAAAGGGTTACAAGAGTGAATATGCTGTCGTCTTTGCTCTTACAGAGTTGTTTATTTATAAATAGCCAGAGAGATGAAATTAATCCTTTCCCTATAATATGAATTTGTATAGTCTGGACTATGACAGCATAACATTAGTAAAGGGGCTTATATCACATGGTAACATAATCTTACTGAGTTTACTTCAGGTGATTTATTTGATGACATCATCTTATGAGGATCAGTAATGTATTTTGGAAATACTCTTTGGAAATGATAAATAATCAGTAAATTAAGCGTAGGGACACACTTTTGCCTCTTCCCTGGGCTCTTCGTAGATCCAGCTTGATCCCGAGAGCAGTTTCACTGCCACCAGACCCTGCCTTTTTGCATATCAACACCACGTGATCACAGGAAACAAGCCACGGATATGCCAGAACATTCCTGGCAGTTTGTACATTTTGTTTCACAGAATGAAATGCCGAAAACAATGAGCAAAACTTGAGATTACAAATGATCTTACTAACAATTTAAGAGACTTTCAATTTTTGACTTCCTGCCTGCAGGAAGGAAATGACAGTTGGAAGTGTGGAGAACAGGTGCTACCCTGGACAGCATGATATCTTCTGCTTACTAAAATAAAAAACACTGCATCAACACTCCTGTGTGGAAGTGAGTTCTAACCACAAGACTCAGTCTTTCCACCACAGACCCAGCTTCAGAAAACCAAATCTGTTTCCTACCAGGAAGTTGTTAAAGCCAGCATTAAAGAGCAGACTCAGGGACAGATTTCTTCAAATCAGTCTTGTGCAAATCCAAGTAAAGAATTTGGGTGGTTTGAAAATGTCCCCCTCCGTGTCCTTCTAATTACTGGCAGTGCAATTGCATGGTGGACTCATCAGGGGACTTAGAAGGGAAGGAATCAGGATTGGCATAAACTGGTCCCAGCTGAAGGGGTAGGTGATCGTAAACCCTCTCTTGTATCCCTTTGTCTTTGTCTCCGAGTCAGGGGTGTGGCATTATTTTTTCCCCAGTAGCTTAATGCTGGCATCATGGCTTTCTTTTTCTTTGGCAAGCTCGCTAGTTACTCTATCCCTCATGAAGGAAACTTCCCTGCCTCCCATTCTGTTCTGGAAAATTTAGACAAATGATACTTTGGAAGGGCTGAGGACCCTGAAATGATTAAAGGCTATGCCTCGGACCAGACAATTACCAGACAGTCCTCTCCAACGTCCTTCATTAACGATGCAAATTCATCATGGATATGCATTCTTGAGGGCATGTGGGTTGGAAAATGTTGGGAAAGACATTGTAACATTGGGACCTATAAAGTCTTTGTGAATGCTTGTAAGGGGCATAGTCTTTTCTGAACACGCATCGTGAGATTAACAAGCTCTGCAATCCCTTGGAGCCATGGCTATCTAGGAAGGAGACATGGCGGCTGTCATTGGGACCACTCAAGGACATTGAAACTCATGAGCTGAGTGAACAGATTGTATTGGGACAGGTAGTACATGATTTCTCCTTCTGAAGGGTCAGTGTAGGAACTGCATTCTCTTGGAATGAAAGACGAGTTAGCCATTTTCACAGCCTAGCACATTCTCCCCGCTGCCCACCACTTCTCTTACCCTTCATCTGTTCATTCCTTCCTTTCCCAAGTATGTACTAAGGGCCTATTGTGTGCCAGGCATTGTGCTGAGAAATGATGGTACAAAGATGAAAGCAGATGTTCTCTGCCTTCAAGGAGCTTGCAGTTTTGTAGGGAAACCAGTGTGCAAACATTGTAGGGAGACAAGTGCTCCAGTGGGAGTATTTGAAAGCTATTTTACATACAGGAGGAAATACTCGCTTCTACTTGGAGAAGGAGAGTAAGGAAAGGTTTCACAGAGGCTAAAACCCTTAATCTGGGGCTGAAGGGTGAAGACTACACTTATTCACACTGTCCTGTGAGGTCAGGAGAAGACATTCAAATTCAACCCTAACTGCCCAGGGAGGAAACAGTTCTTCAGGGCATTCCCCCATCTCCTGCTTGCCTCTTGGCTATTTCACTGCTATTAACTACAGCCACTGCAGGGATAAGTGGGAGTGAAATTTGTTCATTTTGCTTGGAAGTGAGGGAAAACAAATTTGTGGAAGGAAGATTCTAAAAGATAGAGCACAACATTTTTATTAAGCTGGGATTTCTTTGTTCAATTGACTTTTTTTTTTTTTTGTGGTACGCGGGCCTCTCACTGTTGTGGCCTCTCCTGTTGCGGAGCACAGGCTCCAGACGTGCAGGCTCAGCGGCCATGGCTCATGGGCCCAGCCGCTCCACGGCACGTGGGATCTTCCCGGACCGGGGCACAAACCCACGTCCCCTGCATCGGCAGGCGGACTGTCAACAACTGTGCCACCGGGGAAGCCCCAATTGACTTTTTAATTTTTTTTTTTTTAAGATGTTGGGGGTAGGAGTTTATTAACTTATTTATTTATTTTTGCTGTGTTGGGTCTTCATTTCTGTGCGAGGACTTTCTCCAGTTGTGGCAAGTGGGGGCCACTCTTCATCGCGGTGCGTGGGCCTCTCACTATCGCGGCCTCTCTTATTGTGGAGCACAGGCTCCAGACGCGCAGGCTCAGTAGTTGTGGCTCACGGGCCTAGCTGCTCCGTGGCATGTGGGATCCTCCCAGACCAGGGCTCGAACCCGTGTCCCCTGCATTAGCAGGCAGATTCTCAAGCACTGTGCCACCAGGGAAGCTCCCCCAATTGACTTTTATTAGTCTAAAATTATTTTCTAATTTTTATGCTTGTGAAATATTCCAACTATGCAAATATTAATTTAAAAAACAACGCAAAAACCCCTCTGCCCCAACTCACCCATTCCCCAGGGATATCACTCTTAACAGTTTGGTGGACTATCTTTCTGGACCTTAAATTTACATTTAAATCTACAACTATAGTATTTCAGAACAAACATCCATTTCTTCTCTCTCCCACCCCTCTCCCCACCTCACTGCATCATGAAAATTCTTAAAATTATTTTTCAGAGAAAATACAATTATACTATATAAAGAAGATTGCTGTAACAATATATAGATCTTGCTTTGAGTCAATAGAAAAATCGATACATAAGTTCATTTGTGCCATTATTTTTTTAGATTCCATATATAAGTGATATCATGGGAAAGAATCTAAAAAAGAGTGGATGTATGTATATGCGTAACTGATTCACTTTCCTGTACAGCAGAAGGTAACACAACATTGTAAATCAACTATCCGGCAATAAAAATTTTTTTTAAAAATAAAGGTTTCTTAGAATTCCCCTGTGAAACCAAAAAAAAAAAAAAAGAGGAAAGAAAAGAAAAGAAAAATCAATGCAGGTCAAAATTCACCTCTAATCAACTTGACTTTGATTTTTTTTCAATCCTCTCCTCTGAATCATCCAGTAGTTTTACATATTGTATCTGTATGATATTTGACCCCTGCTCATAAACACATTTTTCTTTTTTTTTTGTCTTATATTCAAGCCCTTTGGTTGCAAAGAATGGAAGCCCTGTTTTGTAAGAATACAGGTGACCTGGAGAGTCGAGCAGCTGGGGGACTGGTTTTCTTTGTGTGCTTGTATCGCCCCATCGATCTGTCCCAGTCAGCTCACTCTCTGGATTGACCTCTATTCCCTCACCATTTGGCTTCCATTTGTTCATTCATTCATTCACTCATTCATTCATTCACTCATTCATTCATTCACTCACTCATTCATTCAGCTAGTTACTGAGTTTGACCACATGTCAGGGGTGGTTCTAGCACATACAGTTTGAGCCGCTCTGATCCTGACTCAAAATCATGGCCTCCTTTAACTCCACTTGTCAAATTCTCCACGTTTTTTAGTTCAGATTCCTGTGGGTGAGAAAGTGATTGGCCTAGGTTATGCCAGGCCACGTTTAGACGGCTGGACCTTCTGTAGCCCCGTGCCTGTTCATCCAGATGTGGCTAGAGGAGGGGGGTGGAGGCCTGGGCAGGGTAGGGCTGTCCAACTCACTCCGTACACCTTCTTAGGTCCTACCTGTGCGTCTGTGTCATCTCCCTACCAAAGCGTAAGTCACTCACTAAGCCTCTACCATGATCTACCATGATGTTACAAGGGTAACACAATCAGTCTTTCCTTTACATGGAGTTGGGCTCGTTGTGGGCAGAGGACAACAGTCATAAACTCCCTGCCACTCAAGGAAAGCACAGCTAGTATCAGGGTGTTCCCTGTGGTGGAGAACAGCTGGTCCCATCACGTGAATGTAACACTCTTGGCCTTATCTTTGAAGGTAAAGGTGAAGAGAAAATAGGAACTGGAGGAAGATTAGAGGCGAGAAATATAAAGTGAGTCTCAGTTTCAAATTCCCGTACATGGAAATAAATGGAATTACAGTCCAGGTAAGATCCAGGCTGTTTTTACTCGACACCTGTCTTCAGTTACTCAGATCACAATTCCTATTAAAACGCAAAATTTGTGGAAGAAATTATAATACATTGTAGCACTAGATGACTCAAGACCGAGGGTTAGGAGGTTAAAATCTAGTTTGTATCTAGTATCATTTAAACAGAAATTTTGTCAGGAATGATACAGAGAACTGATGTCAATGGCATGCTATTAGAAATAGTTGCCTTGACAGAACCGCTGCTCAGATGGTTTTCTGCCCCATCCTTTCGTATTCTTGCTGTCCTTCCAAGTCTCTTCTTTCATTTGTGAGGGCTTCTGCTCCACGTCAGTGGATTCGAGGTCAAAGAGGGTAACTTGACCGCTGGAGGAGCCACCTGTCTGATTACCCTGCAGTGGGAGGGCAGGAGGTGTGACTCCTCGGGGCCACCCCCAGAATCCTGGGTGCATCCTGAGAGCCAGGCAGCCCCGGGGTCCCTTCTGCGAAGGGCCTTGGGGGAGAGAAGCTGAGAGAAATGCACGCGGGGGTCGGGTGGTGAGGTGGGGTGGCATCTGACACAAAGCCAGCAGGTAGGAGGGGTTGGGTCAGCGTGTGTGGGTGCCGGACTCTCCTCGTCGCTCCTGCACTTGCTGTATCAGGCTCCTCTGTGGCGCCCAGGTGGCTTCCCTGTCTCTAGGTTAATACCATTCCTGCCCTCCCTTCACATCAGCACCATCCCTCCTTTCCAGGTGTTCAAGTGACTCCTCTGTTCAGAAAATGCTTTTTAACACAGACACACACATGTGCACACACGCACACACACACGCCCCAAATCCTTCATGGGCCGTGGACGTTCTGACCCCAGACGATTTTTCTAGCATCACTTTCCCTTGGGTCCTGCCATACACACCGGACTCACCGCCATTCCTCCCTCCTTGCTTCTTTGCCTGCCTGAAATGTCACTGACACCCCAACACCCACCTTCGGGCCTCATCATCATCTTTCCCTCCCCTTCCCACAGCCCAGAGAGGGAGTTCTCTGGGGTACCATGGCATTTAGGCTATACTTCTGACCTCAGTTAATTTTTTGTTGCCGTAGGTTTGTTTCCTCCATGGATTGTGAGCGTTTTCAAGGCAGGAACCTTTGTCCCTCATTCACTGTTGCACCCCACACCCAGCAGAGTGCTCATCACAGCTGTTCCAAAGCGGTTTGCAAAGGAGGGATATTCATGGGGACCACTGTTGTCTTTTAAATATTTGATATTTGCTTTTGGACTAGATATAGATAACTCTGCATGTGTCGGTCCTGACAACCAGTTCCTCGTATCGCCATGTTAGCTTCCTGACCCGCAAAATAAAAATAATGCTGGTCTGTGTTGCATAGCAATCAATGTGCAAGAACAAACAAATATTTCAAGTACCAGGAAGAAGTCTTGTTAGGAGACTGGCAAAGTGAATCCAAACTCCCTTTTCAAGCACTTGGAAGAAAAATGAGGGGTCATTCTCCTAGATGAAGACTCAGATTTTGGGTTTTTCTCTTTGCCTGAATTTGCTTAGATATAAAAATAGGGGATTGGGGGCTTCCCTGGTGGCGCGGTGGTTGAGGGTCCGCCTGCCGATGCAGGGGACACGGGTTCATGCCCCGGTCCGGGAGGATCCCACATGCCGCGGAGCGACTGGGCCCGTGAGCCATGGCCGCTGAGCCTGCGCGTCCGGAGCCTGTGCTCCGCAACGGGAGAGGCCACAGCAGTGAGAGGCCCGCGTACCGCAAAAAAAAAAAAAAAATAGGGGATTGGATTATGTCTCTTCTTCCCCTTTAACTCTAAAATTATATTATTGCAATGGTTCTACTTAACAGGTGTTAAATATTACATAAATGTTTTTTTGTGCTCAAATTCACAATAAAGACTACATTAAAAGACCCCGCTTTTACCGATGCTCCAAAGCATATTCTGAAATTCATTTGACTTGTAGTAACGGATGTGCAAACACATTAAGTGATCACTTCCACAACTGCTCTGTTTCTTTAAGAGACCTCGGTTGTTAAGTTGGAAGATCACTGAACCATATGAGGGTCAATAAAAGAATAAAAAGTCACTGGTTAGTGATTCGAGTACAAGGAACTTGATCCCAGTTCAGTGTCTGTGTGTCCATATGCCGCTCCCGGTTAGAGTGGGAGCGTCTGGTCCCCAGGTGCTCGCCCTTCCAGGATGGCTTCGAGGAGACTGATGAAGCTGCTGTTCTTTGAGCTCCTTGAGCTTGCTGCCTTCTCTGTCCCCACGCTGGTGATAATGGAACAGTTTGCCGATGCCTATCAAAGCACAAGGGGTACGCCTGGCAAAGCGCATTATTGGCTGATTGTTTCCTGTTCCATCGCCTATGTGTCTTCAGTGACTCTTTTGATTTGGGTTCCCGTGAAAGTTCTCTTGTACAGGAAACGTCATCTTTACCAAAAAATCAAAGGATGGTAAGTAACAGAATTCTTTAGCAGGGAACCCCTGGGATGCTTTCAAAGAGATTTTCTCATGTACTCTGGGTAAGGATGTTAGTGTAGCACACAGGTACATAATGGGAGATTAAGGAGAGGTAATAATCACTGTTTATATAAATGTGTTCCTATTATGGTATCTTCTATATTTTTTTATCGGGTCATTTTTTACTGACATGTGTTCCTAAGAGCTAGCATGAATCTCTGATACTCTGAGTAGTAATTGTTGTACTAATTCCTCTGTAGACAAAACTGCACGAAGTTTTCACAGTTAATTTACAGAAATCATAACTGTAAGGTTCTAATATAGAATTTTTTCTTTTGTGTAAAACTGAAAGTAATGTCTGTTAAAATGTTTATATTGCATTATTTTGTAGCTCTAAGACGTCCTTTGAGCATTAACCAACTGAGATTTTTAAGCAAATTGGTTCCTTTACTTAGATTTTAAATAATTTGCTATGTTGGTAAATTCTATTACCTTGGTGAGGGAGGGGTAAGTAATTCAAATAATAACACAAATATTTTAAATAAATCAAGGTTTAATATGGATTGAACTCAGTTTAACTAATGACTGTATTGATCCATGTAAAGGTAATGAGAACATATAATTTCTGATCCTCATATATTTTTCCTTTTAAATCTTCAGATCTGGTTCTTGTCATCTGGGATTTCTTTGTTTTCTTTGATAAGTTAAATTTTTCTTTCATACTAATTTTTCGTTTTTGTTTTTTTTTTTTTTTTTGGCTGCATTGGGTCTTCGTTGCTGCGCTCAGGCTTTCTCTAGTTGCAGCGAGCAGGGGCTACTCTTCGTTGCGGTGTGCGGGCTTCTCATTGCGGTGGCTTCTCTTGTTGCAGAGCACAGGCTCTAGGTGCATGGGCTTCAGTAATTGTGGCACATGGGCTCAGTAGTTGTGGCTCACGGGCTCTAGAGCGCAGGCCCAGTAGTTGTGGCACACGGGCTTAGTTGCTCCGTGGCATGTGGTATCTTCCCGGACCAGGGCTCGAACATATGTCCCCTGCATTGACAGGAGGATTCTTAACCACTGCGCCACCAGGGAAGTCCCCATACTGATCTTTTAAAGTTGAACAACATAGGGACTTCCCTGGCGATTCGGTGGTTAGGACTCTGTGCTTCCACTGGGGGGCCTGGGTTTGATCCGTGGTCAGGGAACTAAGATTCCGCAAGCCACACGGTGTGGCCAAGAAAACAAAGTTGGACAACATAGAACACATTTGAAAAGCGAGGAGTCGGGAATTTTAACCCAAGCAAAGGCAGAAATGTAAAAGTAATAGACACAGCAGTATAGCGAGAAATCCTGTGGCAAGGGTGTGGCGGGGGAGGCATGAAGCGTGGGGCACAGGAAGGGCTCTTTAGGTACCGACACTGGGTGTCAACCCCCAAATCACCAGGGGACTCTGTGCCCCGCGGGCAGAGCTCCTGTGAGGTTTCTGAAAATAGATCACGTGGTTGGCATCAATGGGGTTTAGGTGTTTTCCAACACTTGACCCAAATCCTCAGCATCAACTAAGGGGTGGGTCTGAAGCTGAGCTGGGCCCTCCACCCCTCACACCCGCTAGGAGTGGCTTCAACTGTTGAAGACTCCTGGCCAGGCTGGGGAATGTGTAAATGAGTACAGGAGTAAACCAGTGGCAAGCTGGTCACGCCCAGGAAGGTGCTCTTTGAGTTTTTTTACATTGGCTCAATCCCTAGGACCTTAGGTCTGAATATCATTCAGGCAGCAAACCTTCCCATGTTGCTTACTATTATTAATATAATATTATTGTTATTGTCATTAAGCTATAATTGCTTCTTTACTGATCACTTATTATGTACTATAAAATTTATGTATGAATTTCATTTCATCCCATACCACCTTGTGAAGTATATATATTTTATGAGCTTATCATTATTATTTCCAAGACGAAACTGATGATTAGAGAGGTTAAGAAACTTACCCGGTCAATTGACAAGTGAGTGAAAGGACTATACTTTGGACCTAGGTCCATCTGATTCTGTAATTGGTACTTCTAACCACTACCTGAAACTGCTTCTTTGAAGGATGAGGTCCCAGTCTCTGGGGGCAATTGAAACTAAGGAAGAGAAGTAGTCTTTCATTTCTACCCCCTAGTGTTTGTGTTTGTGTTTGTTTGCTGTTTTTGTCTGTACATCTGGTCCAGCTACTCCCCTTGTGCTAAGTTGTCTTCGACTGTCACAACAATTACATCTTCCAGTGATTTCTTTTGGGAAATACTCTTCCAGTCTTTTTCTTCTATTTGTGGGTGTGGCCGGCCATGAGTGTTCTAAATAGTTTTAGATAGAGGACAGGTTATCTATGATTTCAGTGAAACTGTTCCCTCATGACCTCTTTTATGAGCCATTATTATCTCTTACTGGCCTAGAAAAGAAGAAACTGTTACTGAGTACTAGTCTAGGAGCCTTACACATTCCGCACCATTAAAGTTAAACTTTATGACAACCTAGTAGGTATGCATTAGTATTCTTGTTTTATAGATGAAGAAATGGAAACTTGAACATGTGATTAACTTTGTCTAGTGACAAAGCTTATAACTGGTGGAGCTGGGACTGGTGAGCCCACACTGATCTTATCGTGTGCTGTTTCTTCTAACTTACGCAACTTCTCCTGTATTTTTTCTGACTTTGAATGCAAAGTGTGTTTCAAGAAAAATGCAATTCTTCTAGTGTCATTAGGATACATTTCCCCTAAAGATGTATATTTGGATGTTATATATGGGTCCCAAAAACGAGTATAGGATATTTTAATATATGTGGTAACATAGCGTGCGTGTGTCATATAACCTGATTCCTAGATGAAGATGATGCAAACATTATTGCTACTATAGAAAGTAGGGATTGAAAGTATGAATTATTTTTGAAGAATACTTAAATAGTTGTTTATGTGAGATTTCACAGATTCTTAGCATTCACAAGTACACTGTCGATGGGCCTATTTGAGAACCTCTCTGTATGTCCACGTTGGCGTCATGGGCCCTGTGAGGCTGGTATTCAGGAGAGAGTGAGTCAGCCAGCTAGTGAAGCCCTGACAATATGGCTGAGGGTTGCAGACCTGAGTTCAAATCCCAGCATTGACCCTGATTGGGAGACGGTGTGTGAGTTCTTTAAATTCTTTAAATTTTAGTTTTCTCATGAGCAGAACAGGGACGACCTAGTTTCTTTATTGGGTTGTTTTAAGAAACTGAATAAGATTATGCATGTAAAGTTCTGAGCACAGTGCCTGGCACATAGTAAGAACCCAGTGAATATTAGTGTTATGACCTCAGACTGAATCATGTTTCCATTGAAAACATGATCTAGGGTAATCCTCAGAATGACTCTGAGAAGCAGTAGAAGTAATGATAAAAGTGATAAAACTGAAGAAAATTCTATGTTATAAGTGATACTCTGCATATCTGGAGAATCTTGTAGGTCTCTTTTATCCTTTGAGAGTAATGAGGGTCAATAAAGTGGTATCATGAATATCTTATAAAGTATTTTGCATATATACATAACATGCTTTTATTTATTTTTTATTTTTTTTTAAATTGAAGTATAGTTGAGTTATCATGTGTGTTAATTTCTGCCACATGGCAAAGTGATTCAGTTATACATATATATACATTTTTTAATATTCTTTTCCATTATGGTTTATCTCAGGATACCGAATATAGTTCCCTGTGCTATACAGTAGGACCACATTGTTTGGCCATTCTGTATGTGATAGTTTGCATCTGCTCATCCCAAACTCCCAGTCCATCCCTTACCCTCCCCCATCTCCCGCTCAGCAACCACAAGTCTGTTCTCTACAGTGTGTGTTTTATTTTTCATTTTCTCACTTGACCTGCATGCCTGTGTTGTAAAGTTGAGGGAATGGATATAATTGCCATTTTATAAGGCAGGAAACAATGTCAGAGAGCTTAAGACACACACTAAACCAAAAGTAGTCTGAACTTTTATCTGGTGTTCTTTCCTTTATTCTTGTTAAACACTTCCTCATTCTTTTGGAATGATTGTTCCTTTTTAGGGTTGCCTGTCATAATTTATCAAAGACTAGGGAGCTGGTTTGAGGAACGAAGAAAAGCTATTTATATCCACACCAAATTTTATATCCCAGTAAATAAGAGGAATCTTTGCCCGGGATATCAGTGCATAGGTGAAAACATTGACAAACTAGCCGGAAACTGAAGCAGATTTCCTCAGACAGGGTACCTTGGGGCAGAATAATCCTGGAGGACTTTTGGGGATTCCCAGACTGCTGTGGAAGTCAGGGCTATCCTGGACGGTGCTAAGTTAGAAAGACTCCAGCATTTTGGAACATTTTACCTTGTTTACATCCTTAACATATGCCCCCAGATTTGCTGTTGATTTGTTTCAGGTGGCAGTGGTGGTAGCAGCAGGAATAGTTATAGCTGTCATCAGAGTAAAATAAGAGAAAATATTGGCTGAACAATTACTGTGTACCAAGCAGCGTTGTAAACACATCGCCTGTATGACTTCAGTTAATTCTCGAAGATTTTTGAAGAAAGCTTACAGTGCCCATTTAACAAGTGCGGAAATTGGGGCACGGAGGTTAAAAGACCACCCAGCCAGTGGGTAGGGAGCCAAGCCCAACCCCAGGGTGTCTGGGGTCTGAGCCCCTAAATGGTCCACAGTAACACACACGAGTGACAGGCTAACCCGAGGAGGGAGAGCTCGCTCTTTTCAGCACCTCTGAGAAGGTCATCGGTGAGTTACCACGAGCTAAACCCTGGTGCTTAACAGTTACCTCTTCCCAGAGCATCCCCTTTCTTTCAGTCTGTCTGTCATCTTCTGAAACACTCAGGACTGATCATTTTCTCCTCCTTGATTACAGGCTTTCTCTGCTTGTCCCACAATCTCCAGTAAAGCGGCGTGAGTGGATTCACTTTTGCTTTTCTCTGCTGCATATGCAGTGTCGCCAGATTCCATGAGTTCTTTCTCTTTCATCTCTTTCTCTTTCATTCAGGACCTTGCTCTCCGTGGCTGTTTTCCTCTCCCCAGTCAGGCGCTGATTTCCAGGGAGGTGTGCACTTGAGGTTCTGGCCTAGTTCCCCAACTTTTCACCTGTTCAGGTCCAGCGTCACATCCCTTGTTCTGGTCGCTTGTGTTCCAAAGGAGGCACGAAGAGCATTTTATTAACCTGCTGCGGCTCTGGCAGCCTTCACCAGCTGCTGTCCTTGCCTTGGGCCTCTCTGTCCCCCTCATTCCCTCCCAGTCCTGTTGACAGAGTCATAATCTGCTTGAAAACTGGTGTCTGCGTGTCAGTTCCACCTTTAAAACTCTACGCTTCCCCTTGCTTGTAGAATTCAGTGTTGGCATCATTCTGAAGCTGGAAGGCACCAGAGCGTTCATCTAGGGCACTATTTCTCACAAGACAGTCTGCCTCTGATTTTAAAGGGAATTTACGACTTTTTGTGTCTCTAATTATGAGAAGAGCCTTCCTTATTTCCTTGTATTGAAATAAACTCTGCCACCATGTAGCTTCCTTCCAATCTTCCTTGTACATGTCATATCCTCTGCCCCCTTTATATGCCAGTGAATTTGGCCATGGCCGGGAGCTCCACCCATCGCCCCCTGATTCCCGCTTTTTATTGCTTTCCTTTTTTTTTTTTATAAGATGCATCAAGTATTTTATTTATTTTTTTTTGAATATTTCTTTGAATTTTTTTAAATTGGGGTATAGTTGTTTTACAATGTTGTGTTAGTTTCTACTGTACAGCAAAGTGGAGTTCCCTGTGCTATACAGCAGGTTCTTATTAGTTATCTATTTTATACATATTCGTGTATATATGTCAATCCAATTCTCCCAGTTCATCACCCCCCACCCTCTACCCCTCACCCCCCAAGATGTGTCAAACATTTTAATTCGGAAGTTGCGTACTTCAACTTGCATAGAAGAATTTGGCCTCATCCATCAATTTCCAGTGATCCGACACTTGCCAATTGCAGAGTACTGTCGTTGTTATGAGATTACGCTGGCGTGGCTACAAGCAATTAATTAGCCCCATATAATGGTCACTCTCAGTAGCATGAGCACATTTCTTTCTCTTTTTAAAAAAATTGTATGGGACTCTAGTTGGTGTACAGTGTTGTGTTAGTTTCAGGCGTACAGCAAAGTGAATCAGCTATACGTATACATATACCCCTTTTTATTGCTTTTCGAGCACTCTCATCGGCTCTCATAAACTGTCCCTTGTACAGTGACGACTCCCCACGTTGTGTTTCTAGGGGTGACCTTTTCTCTGAGCTCACTGACATCTTCTCTTCTCCAGTGTCCAGGCTCCATCAGTATTTCTTGTCTTATGATTTCTGGACCTTTTACTCTTTGGGATGCCTCCTTGGGATGCTGGTTGGCTTGTTAATGTCTGAGTGTGGTCTCATTGATACCACACACCTTCAATTTATTACAAAGCACAAGAACGCGAAACGTGGCAAAACAAGGTCTGCCTGTATATTGGTTTTAGCCAACAGTTCTAAGTTTTAAGGCTTGGCAATAAACCTCTGTGTCTGGACACTGTCCTCTGGGCTCATCAAGGTGAAGGCTCCACCCTCTGGGCCTTGGGCAGCAGCCCTGCTCTCTGGATCTGAGGAGGGAACCCCTGGGCCTGTGGTGGCAGCGGCAGCTTCCCTGGCCTCTGCAGCATCATCAGAGTCGTTCTTCCCTTTTCTTGAAGGATAGTACATATTTGCATCCATATAGCTCTGTTTTAGCCTGTTTCCTGCCGATCGTACCCAGAAGTCTCACAGCCTTTCTTCATTTCGTCCCATCTCTGTCCCCCTTCAGTGCAAGCTGTCAGGGTTTCTGCTGAGATGGTTGATTGGATTCGCAAGCCACACCCTTACTGTTGTCTCCAGAACATGCTGTCTCATTTTTTGTGTCTTTTGCAATATGGATAGGGTGAGAATTTTCTGAATCTTCAAGACTGGGCTTTTTTTTGTTTAACAATTCCTTCTTCAATTTCTCTCTCTCCTCTTGCATTTTACTCTAGTCAACAAGGAGAAACCAGGCAGTGCCTTCAACACTTTGCTTAGAAATCCCCTTAGCTAAGTGTCTGAGCTCATTGCTTACAAGTTCTCCTTTATACTCAACAGAACACATTTCAGCCAAGTTCTCTGTCACTGTATAAAAAGGATCACCGCTCTTCCAGTTTCCAGTAACACAGTCTTCATTTCTGTCGGAGATCTCACCAAAAGGACTTTTAATATTCATGTTTTTAGCAACATTCTGTTCATAATAATATATGTATTCTCTAGAACAGTAGAGGCTTTCTGTACAGCTCTCCTCTTTCTGAGCTCTCCCCAGAATCTCCTTTAACTTCCATATTTCCACTAACATTCTCTTCTGGATAAACTAGCCTTTTTCTATCCTGCATCTTCAGACTCTTCCAGACTATCCATTACCGAATTCCAAAGCCACTTCCACATTTTGGGTATTTGTTACAGCAGTATCTCACTTCCCTATAGCAAAATCTGTGTTAGTTTCCTAAGACTGTCATAACAAAGTACTTCTAACTGGGTGGTTTAAACAACAGAAATTTATTGTGTCACAGTTCTGGAAGCTAGAAGTTCGAGATTAAAGCGTTGGAAGGCTTGGTTCCTTCTGAGGGCTATGAGGGAGAATCCAGTCCAAGCCTCTCTTCTAGCTTCTTCTTTTTTTTTTTTTTTTAACATTTTTTTAAAAATTTATTTTTGGCCGTGTTGGGTCTTTGCTGCTGTGTGCAGGCTTTCTCTAGTTGCGGTGAGAGGGGACTACTCTTCATTGCAGTGCGCGGGTTTCTCACTGTGGTGGCTTCTCTTGTTGCAGAGCATGGGCTCTAGGCACGTGGGCTTCAGTAGTTGCAGCATGCAGGCTCAGTAGTTGTGGCGCACAGGCTTAGTTGCTCCACAGCATGTGGGATCTTCCTGGACCAGCGATTGAATACGTATCTCCTGCATTGGCAGGCGGATTCTTATCCACTGTGCCACCAGGGAAGTCTCTCTTCTAGCTTCTGATGGTCTGCTGGCAATCTTCGGCATTCCTTGGCTTATATAGATGCATCACCCTGATTTCTGTCTTCATCTTCATATGGTGTCTTCCTGTGTTTCTTCATGTCATCTTCCTTCTGTACATATCTGTCTCCAAATTTCCTTTTTTATAAGGCCACTGGTCTTTTTGGATGGGGGCCTGCCCTAATGACCTCATTTTAACTTATTACCTCTGTAAAGACCCTATTTCCAAATAAGGTTACATTCTGAGGTCCTGGGGGTTGGAACTTCAGCATGTCTTTTAGGGAGGACACAATTTTACCCATACCACTCATTAATAAATTAGAAGCATATGTTAGCAGTAAGTCAAGATTTTCAAATACAGGTTATCATTATTTCTGCTTAAATAAAACACAGATTTGGATTAGTATTCACTTATTAACTAGTCTGTTCATTCATTTAGCATTTATTGAATTCCTACTCTGTGCCAGATATTCTCCAGGGTTATGGGGTTCTTGAACTTGGATGAGAAACAAGTTACATCTCTATTTTCGATAACCTCTGATTGAAAGATGGCATTTCTTTCCATTATGAATGTTGGTAACAAACCACAGTAGTATTAGCAGGACCTGCAATTTTATTACATAGGTTTTTTTTCATATCACATTACAATTGTTGCAGATACTTCAGATTATGGTTTATGATCTTCACTACCTTGAAATTATGAGAGACTACAGTTTCCACTAGATCTTGAATGCTCCAAAGAAAATTAGGAGACACTGTATTCTTAGATAAGTGTATATATTACTAACTCAAAATTTTAAAAGAATGTGGATAACTGTATTACTTTTTTTTTTTTTTTTTTTTTTTTTTTTTTTGTGGTACGCGGGCCTCTCACTGCTGTGGCCTCTCCCGTTGCGGAGCACAGGCTCCGGACGCACAGGCTCAGTGGCCATGGCTCACGGGCCCAGCCGCTCCGCGGCATGTGGGATCTTCCCGTACCGGGGCACGAACCCGCGTCCCCTGCATCGGCAGGAGGACTCTCAACCACTGCGCCACCAGGGACGCCCAGATAACTGTATTTCAATATAATTGCTTTGTTTTGTAGTCTATGTATTTTGTGCATTTAAAAATTCTATTCTGAGAAGGGTCCATAGGATTTAGCAGATTCCCAGGAAGTTTATTGTACAAAAAAGATTTAGAAACATTGTTCTAAATGCTGGAGCTAAAGTAATGAACAATTCAGATAAGGTACATAGTCCCATGGAACTTACCTTGGGGATAGGCACACAGGAGCCAGACATGTAAGATTATGATCTAGATTTAGGTCTACGATCTAGAGACACCCTGGCAAAAAGGAAGAGCCAGTGTAAGCCTCGAAGGTGGGGCAAGCTTGGTGTGACCACAGAATAACCAGGGTGCTAGTATGGCAGGATTAAGTGGATGGTGGGGAAGAGGCAGGTCATTCTAAGTGAAGAGAGTAGGAGAAATAAGAGAAAAGAAACCACATCACGTAGAACACTTAGGCAACAGTGACAGGTTTCAATTTTATTCTAATTACATTAGTCATACATTGAAAATATTTTTAGAATCTCTAAAATATACAAATGAGTGTATTTTGTGGTAAAATACACCTAGCATAAAATTTACCATCTTAACCATTTTCAAGTGCACAGCTCATTGGCATTAAGTACATGCACATTGGTGTGCTACCATCGCCACCATCTATCCACAGAACCCTCTTCATCTGGCAAAACTGAACCTCTGTAGCCATTAAACAGTAACTCCCCATTCCCCACTCCTCCCAGCTTTGGTGATTTTTGAGCAGGGCAGTAACAAGAGGTGTTTTACATTTGAAAAATCAGACGTTTGCTCTACGGAGAAAATATTGCTAGGCAAGAAGAGGGACACTAACAGGAAACTGGTTATGAAACACTGCAGATGAGATATGATAGTGAGAGAACCACGGTGTTAGCAGAGGTTGATTCAAAATACATTTTGGCATTAAATCATCAGACAGCATTTGATGATGATTGGCATGAGTATGGGTTCTTTTTTAGGCATGTTAATTTTGAGTTGCCTATTAGATTAGACATCTGAGTGGAGGTGCCAAATAGATAGTTGGGTGTCCAAGTCCAGAGCTCAGGATAGAGGCCAGTGTATATATACTATAATCTGTTTGTGAGTCATGGGCAAGTGGGTGGTGTTTAAAGCAATGGGATTGGCTGAGATCATCAGGGGAGATAATATAGATAAATAAGGGGTGCAGGAATAATCCCTGGGGCACTCTTATTTTTTAGAGGTCAAGCTGAGAAGAGGATTTAAAATTCCATCTTACTTCTGGTTTTAGCAGGTTGTGCTGAGTCTGGCTATGAGAGATGGGCTATCCAATGCCCTATCTTATGTCTATACCTAGAACATCTAGGATGGGACTGGGGTAGAGTGAAATGGTGGGACCAAGAAGAATTCTTAGTCATTTGTAAGACTCCAACAATACTTTTTGAACTTAAACACATACTATCCTATATATGTAATTCATATAATACGTATTTAACTTAGGAAAGAGGGGGTAAATATTTCACTATAGAAAACCTCTGAGTATATTTTATCTTCCCATAAATTAGTGATGTTAAATATACATTTTAATTCTCTCTGTCATGATAGACTATTATATATTATATCTCAATAGCTATTTGTTTGCTTGATCATGCAAGGCTTAAAAAGTGGTCCAAAAACAAATTTAAAAACTATGTGATTTTTATGTCTATATGATTTTTTTTTTGGGGGGGGGTGGTTCACGTAAAAAAATACAGGTGTTTTCACTCTAAGTCGTCTTTAACTATCCAACAGTATATTGTTTCTAAATATATTGTTTGAAAAATCAGTTTTACAACATGGGGTATAGTATCACTTGAGAAGGTCATGCTGTTCTTTTTTTCAGTTGGTCGCCAGACCCTGAACTCTTGGGCAGGATTCTAATGAATGAATTTTGAAAATATTGAATGTCATTTGCCTTGTACTGTGATGCTTTTAGCAGTCGATGGTTTGCTAATTATTTGGAAACCTCTCACCCCTTTGTTCTAGAAAAGCATTCCGGCTTTTGTGTGTGTTCCCCTTTGCCATACTCAAACATTTGGGAAATGGAAATAGGGAAGTAGTAGCTTCTTAGAAAAACTATAGATGAATGGAACAGGAACTGCAAAATTGGCAAAATGTAACAGGAACTGTTGATCTTGTACATTATTGCTTTTGCTTATTTTTTCTCCTTTGCTAGGAGACCTGTTATGATGATGTGTGTAATCCTCACCACACTTCCCAGCTTCAGCTTCTCTATAGCAGTGACCAAGGTATGGAATTTTGATTTCTTGTCCTGCAAGATTTTGAGTTTTTAAAATGTCCCCTGTTATTAAAATTTCATAGAGTGGTGTGCCCAAACAAATTTCTTGAAGTTTATTATCTCCGGTCTTATTCTAAGTTGCAATATATATATTTAAGGTACTAAGATCATTGTTACCTCTGTGATTGTGGAGGAAAGTATAGCAGCCAATTAGAAAAATTGCTTCTGTGTTTGTATGTGTGAGAAAGGAAAGTTATTTGAAAATAATAAAAAAGCAAGGAATTTGAGAGTACATCCACATGTGTTTCTTCTAACCTGATGTTTTTCATGAGTGTCCTCGGTTCTAAATGGAATATCCAATCAATATCCAAGGGAACAACCACTCACATGCTAAAGCTTTGATAAGATTCCATTGACAAATAATTTGTACACGATGTTTATTTGAAAATAAATTTGAGTTTATGTTTCAATAAATGCAGCTACAAAGGGACTCTGATGAATGGATATCTGCAGGGCAGGAATACTATAGGCAGAACTTTCAGCCTGTGAGGACTCTATTACCCAGAGAGTTCAAAGCAGAATGCCCTGCTAATCTTATTAATTTTCAAGGTGCTGTGAAAGATTTCATTTTTTTAAAATTTATTTATAAGATTTTCATTTACATGCTGAGCAGGTAGTCATTAAGTGCTTATTACATGCCAGGTACCGTGTTAGAAACTGAGGATAGAGCACTTAGAAAATTTGACAGTCTCTGGCCTTCAGTAATTTTTTATTGACAGTAGAGAGAAAAATAAACAGGCAGCTAGAATAGGTATGATCAGTTCTGTGAGAGAGGTGAGTACCAGGTAGTGGATGACATCATTAGAAATTACATGACTGTTGGGAGATGTCCTACATGTAGCATTAGGACAATACATGAACACACAGAATAACCTCAGAAGGCCATACAGATGGACTTTGCATCAAATTGCAACACACAAATATTTTAATCTAGATTTATCATTTTCTCCTTCCTCCCCAAAGACCTTGTAAAGCACTTGGGAGGTTCCCAAGAGCTTTGAAAATTCAGTGTACAACACTTTCAAGGAACACCACTATCACAGATGATGCTCTATCTACAGTTTAGTTGCTCTTTTGGGGATTCTTTCCCGTTATGTCTCACCCGCTGTTGGATATTTTTCTTTCCTTTTTTCTTATTTTTCACTGAAATCTAACACACAAACAGAAAAGCTCACACAACATAAATACACAATGTTAATGGAATACCACAAAGCAAACTCCCATAGAAACACTACTCAGGTCAAAAAATAAAACTTTGTCAACGCCCTAAAAGCCACTTCCAATGACTACCTTTCCCTCCATCCCAAAGGTAACTTCTATCTTAACTCCTAATACCACAGGTACCACAGGTTAGTTTATCTGTTTTTGAAAGTTTTATAAAGGGAAATCAAATTATCTATTATCTGTCTACCTACCTATCTATCTAATTTGTATCTGGCTCCTTTTATTCCAAAGTATGATTCATTCATGTTTTTCTGGTTAGCTGTAGTTCATTCATTTCCGTTTCTATATTTCATTTCATTTTATGAATTTATCGTAAAGTATTTTACGAATTCATCATTTTATGAATATATCACACTTTATTCATCAGTTCTACTCTTTGTTTTTAAATGGGCAAAATATTTTAATAGGCATTTCACAAAGAAGATCAACAAATAGCAAACAAGCACATAAAAATATGCTGAACAGGGCTTCCCTGGTGGCGCAGTGGTTGAGAGTCTGCCTGCCGATGCAGGGGACACAGGTTCGTGCCCCGGTCCAGGAGGATCCCACATGCCGTGGAGCGGCTGGGCCTGTGAGCCATGGCCACTTAGCCTGCGCATCCGAAGCCTGTGCTCCGCAACGGGAGAGGCCACAGCAGTGAGAGGCCTGCGTACCACAAAAAAAAAAAAAATGCTGAACATTATTGGTCATCAGAAAAATGTAAGCTAAATCACAATGTGATACTACTACATACCCACAAGAGTGGTTAAATTTTTTTTGTTGTTTTTGTTTTTTTTAAGTTAATTTTTATTGGAGTATAGTTTCTTTACAATGTTGTGTTAGGTTCTGCTGTCCAGCAAAGTGAATCAGCTATATGTATACATCATCAGTTCTGCTCTTAATGGCCATTTCAGTTTCCAGTTTTTGCTGCTGTGAATATCCTGGAACATGTCTCTTGGTGCCCATGTGCAAACATGTCAGTTGGTTAAATGTGTAGGAGTAGAACTGATGGGTCACAAGATGTTCAAGTACTCAGATGTAACTGACAGTGTCAGTTCTTCAAAGAGAGTATACTAATTTAGACTTCCACCAGCAGAGAACGAGCGGTCTTCGTGTTCCTCATCCTCAGCAGCACTTGCATTTTTTTTTTTTTGCGGTACACGGCCTCTCACCGTTGCGGCCTCTCCCATTGCGGAGCACAGGCTCCGGACGCACAGGCTCAGCGGCCATGGCTCACAGGCCCAGCTGCTCCGTGGCATGTGGGATCTTCCCGGACCAGGGCACGAACCCGCGTCCCCTGCATCGGCAGGCGGACTCTCAGCCACTGCACCACCAGTGAAGACCAGCACTCGCATTTTAAGTCTTTTTATTTTAACCATTATGGTGAGTATATTCTTGAATTGCATTGTAGTTTTCAATTGCATTTCCCCAATAATTAATGAGATTGACCATATTTTTCATCTTGCCCATTTTTCCTAATGTCTTGCTTATCTTTAAAAATTGCTTTGGAAGAATTATTTGTATATTCAGATTTCAAGCCCTTTTTTGATTATATGTATTGCAAATACCTTTTCACTCTGTGACTTCGTACTCGTTTTTTTTTTTTCGCGGTACGCGGGCCCCTCACCGCCGTGGCCTCTCCCGTCGCGGAGCACAGGCTCCAGACGCGCAGGCCCAGTGGCCATGGCTCACGGGCCCAGCCACCCCGCGACACGTGGGATCCTCCCACACCGGGGCACAAACCCGCGTCCGCGGCATTAGCAGGCGGACTCCCAACCACTGCGCCACCAGGGAAGCCCATGTGACTTCGTACTGTTAATCGTATCTTTTGATGGAGAGAAGCTCTTAATTTTAAGAGTCCAATTTCTTTTCTTTATGGATAGTTCTTTTGGTTACTTGTTTGAGACGATTTTGTCATATTGTGAATCTGAACCTTGAGGTCCTGAAGATACTCTCCTATATTATATTTTGGAGGCTATATTATTTTGGCACTCTCTTTTAGATTCACAATCCACCTGGAACTAATTTTTGTATATGTTGTGCCGTAGGGAATCAAGCGTTTTTTCCCAAATAATATCTAATGAACTGAGTACCATTTATTAAAAAGCCTGTCTTTGCCACATTTATTTGCAGTGCTGTCTTTGTTATAAATCAGATGTGGGTATACCTGGTCTATTCTGAGCTTTCTTTAATGTACTGCCTACTTCTCTATTCCTGTACCAACACCACACTGTCTTAATTCTTGTAGCTTTATAATAGCTCTTTATATCCAGAAAAGTAAACATTCCTATCTTCTTTTTCTTCTAGAAATTATTGCACTTGGTATCCGCATATTCATTTTTTTAATTTTTTTTACATCTTTATTGGAGTATAATTGCTTTACAATGGTGTGTTAGTTTCTGCTTTATAACAAAGTGAATCAGTTATACATATACATATGTTCCCATATCTCTTCACTCTTGCATCTCCCTCCCTCCCACCCTCCCTATCCCACCCCTCCAGGCGAGCACAAAGCACCGAGCTGATATCCCTGTGCTATGCGGCTGCTTCCCACTAGCTATCTACCTTACCTTTGGTAGTGTATATATGTCCATGCCTCTCTCTCGCTTTGTCACAGCTCACCCTTTCCCCTCCGCATATCCTCAAGTCCGTTCTCCAGTAGGTCTGTATCTTTATTCCTGTCTTACCCCTAGGTTCTTCATGACATTTTTTTTTCTTAAATTCCATATATGTGTTAGCATACGGTATTTGTCTTTCTTTCTGACTTACTTCACTCTGTATGACAGACTCAAGGTCTATCCACATCATTACAAATAGCTCAATTTCGTTTCTTTTTATGGCTGAGTAATATTCCATTGTATATATGTGCCACATCTTCTTTATCCATTCATCCGATGATGGACACTTAGGTTGCTTCCATCTCCGGGCTATTGTAAATAGAGCTGCAATGAACATTTTGGTACATGACTCTTCTTGAATTTTGGTTTTCTCATGGTATATGCCCAGTAGTGGGGTTGCTGGGTCATATGGTAGTTCTATTTGTAGTTTTTTAAGAAACCTCCATACTGTTCTCCATAGTGGCTGAACCAATTCACATTTCCACCAGCAGTGCAAGAGAGTTCCCTTTTCTCCACACCCTCTCCAGCATTTATTATTACTAGATTTTTTGATGATGGCCATTCTGACTGGTGTGAGATGATATCTCATTGTAGTTTTGATTTGCATTTCTCTAACGATTAATGATGTTGAGCATTCTTTCATGTGTTTGTTGGCAGTCTGTATATCTTCTTTGGAGAAATGTCTATTTAGGTCTTCTGCCCATTTTTGGATTGGGTTGTTTGTTTTTTTGTTATTGAGCTGCATGAGCTGCTTGTAAATTTTGGAGATTA
This sequence comes from Grampus griseus, assembly GCF_964374135.1. Classification (NCBI taxonomy): domain Eukaryota; kingdom Metazoa; phylum Chordata; class Mammalia; order Artiodactyla; family Delphinidae; genus Grampus; species Grampus griseus. The sequence goes on from NC_139018.1 coordinate 172,371,776, forward strand.
ATCCTTTGTCAGTTGCTTCACTTGCAAATATTTTCTCCCATTCTGAGTGTTGTCTTTTGGCCTTCTTTATGGTTTCCTTTGCTGTGAAAAAGCTTTGAAGTTTCATTAGGTCCCATTTGTTTACTTTTATTTTTATTTCCATTTCTCTAGGAGGTGGGTCAAAAAGGATCTTGCTGTGATTTATGTCATAGAGTGTTCTGTCTATGTTTTCCTCTAAGAGTTTGATAGTTTCTGGCCTTACATTTAGGTCTTTAATCCATTTTGAGCTTATTTTTGTGTATGGTGTTAGGGAGTGATCTAATCTCATACTTTTACATGTACCTGTCCAGTTTTCCCAGCACCACTTATTGAAGAGGCTGTCCTTTCTCCACTGTACACTCCTGCCTCCTTTACCAAATATAAGGTGACCATATGTGCGTGGGTTTATCTCTGGGCTTTCTATCCTGTTCCACTGATCTATATTTCTGTTTTTGTGCCAGTACCATACTGTCTTGATTACTGTAGCCTTGTAGTATAGTCTGAAATCAGCAAGCCTGATTCCTCCAGCTCCATTTTTCGTTCTCAAGATTGCTTTGGATATTCGGGGTCTTTTGTGTTTCCATACAAATTGTGAAATTTTTTGTTCTACTTCTGTGAAAAATTCCAGTGGTAGTTTGATAGGGATTGCATTGAATCTGTAGATTGCTTTGGGTAGTAGAGTCATTTTCACAATGTTGATTCTTCCAATCCAAGAACATGGTATATCTCTCCATCTATTTGTATCATCTTTAATTTCTTTCATCAGTGTCTTATAATTTTCTGCATACAGGTTTTTTGTCTCCTTAGGTAGGTTTATTCCTAGATATTTTATTTTTTTTGTTGCAGTGGTAAATGGGAGTGTTTTCTTGATTTCACTTTCAGATTTTTCGTCATTAGTGTGTAGGAATGCAAGAGATTTCTGTGCATTAATTTTGTATCCTGCTACTTTACCAAATTCATTGATTATCCCTAGTAGTTTTCTGGTAGCATCTTTAGGATTCTCTATGTATAGTATCATGTCATCTGCAAACAGTGACAGCTTTACTTCTTCTTTTCCGATTTGGATTCCTTTTATTTCCTTATGTTCTCTGATTGCTGTGGCTAAAACTTCCATAACTATGTTGAATAAGAGTGGTGAGAGTGGGCAGCCTTGTCTTGTTCCTGATCTTAGTGGAAATGCTTTCAGTTTTTCACCATTGAGGATGATGTTGGCTGTGGGCTTGTCATATATGGCCTTTATTATGTTGAGGAAAGTTCCCTCTCTGCCTACTTTCTGCAGGGTTATTATCATAAATGGGTGTTGAATTTTGTCAAAAGCTTTCTCTGCATCTATTGAAATGATCATATGGTTTTCTCCTTCAATTTGTTAATATGGTTTATCACATTGATAGATTTGCGTATATTGAAGAATCCTTGCATTCCTGGAATAAACCCCACTTGATCATGGTGTATGATCCTTTTAATGTGCTGTAGGATTCTGTGTGCTAGTATTTTGTTGAGGATTTTTGCATCTATGTTCATCAGTGATATTGGCCTGTAGTTTTCTTTCTTTGTGACATCCTTGTCTGGTTTTGGTATCAAGGTGATGGCGGCCTCGTAGAAGGCATTTGGGAGTGTTCCTCCCTCTGCTATATTTTGGAAGAGTTTGAGAAGGATAGGTGTTAGCTCTTCTCTAAATGTTTGAAGAATTCGCCTGTGAAGCCATCTGGTCCTGGGCTTTTGTTTGTTGGAAGATTTTTAATCACAGTTTCAATTTCAGTGCTTGTGATTGGTCTGTTCATATTTTCTATTTCTTCCTTATTCAGTCTTGGCAGGTTGTGCATTTCTAAGAATTTGTCCATTTCTTCCAGGTTGTCCATTTTATTGGCATAGAGTTGCTTGTAGTAATCTCTCATGATCTTTTGTATTTCTGCAGTGTCAGTTGTTACTTCTCCTTTTTCATTTCTAATTCTGTTGATTTGAGTGTTCTCCCTTTTTTTCTTGATGAGTCTGGCTAATGGTTTATCTATTTGGTTTATCTTCTCAAAGAACCAGCTTTTAGTTTTATTGATCTTTGCTATTGTTTCCTTCATTTCTTTTTCATTTATTTCTGGTCTGATTTTTATGATTTCTTTCCTTCTGCTAACTTTGGGGGTTTTTTCTTCTTCTCTAATTGCTTTAGGTGCAACGTTAGGTTGTTTATTCGAGATGTTTCCTGCTTCTTAACGTGGGCTTGTATTGCTATAAACTTCCCTCTTAGAACTGCTTTTGCTGCATCCCATAGGTTTTGGGTCGTTGTGTCTCCATTGTCATTTGTTTCTAGGTATGTTTTTATTTCCTCTTTGATTTCTTCAGTGATCACTTCGTTATTAAGTAGTGTATTGTTTCGCCTCCATGTGTTTGTATTTTTTACAGATCTTTTCCTGTAATTGATGTCTAGTCTCATGGTGTTGTGGTCAGAAAAGATACTTGATACAATTTCAATTTTCTTAATTTTACCAAGGCTTGATTTGCGACCCAAGATATGATCTATCGTGGAGAATGTTCCATGAGCACTTGAAAAGAAAGTGTGTTTTGTTGTTTTTGGATGGAATGTCCTATAAATATCAATTAAGTCCATCTTGTTTAATGTATCATTTAAAGCTTGTGTTTCCTTATTTATTTTTATTTTGGATGATCTGTCTATGGGTGAAAGTGGGGTGTTAAAGTCCCCTACTATGAATGTGTTACTGTTGGTTTCCCCTTTTATGCCTGTTAGTATTTGCCTTATGTATTGAGGTGCACCTATGTTGGGTGCATAAATATTTACAATTGTTATATCTTCTTCTTGGATCGATCCCTTGATCATTATGTAGTGTCCTTCTTTGTCTCTTCTAATAGGTTTTATTTTAAAGTCTGTTTTGTCTGATATGAGAATTGCTACTCCAGCTTTTTTTTGGTTTCCATTTGCATGGAATATCTTTTTCCATCCCCTTACTATCAGTCTGTATGTGTCTCAAGGTCTGAAGTGGGTCTCTTGTAGACAGCATATATATGGGTCTAGTTTTTGTATCCATTCAGCCAATCTGTGTCTTTTGGTGGGAGCATTTAGTGCATTTACATTTAAGGTAATTATCGATATGTATGTTCCTATTCCCATTTTCTAAATTGTTTTGGGTTCGTTATGATAGGTCTTTTCCTTCTCTTGTGTTTCTTTCCTAGAGAAGTTCCTTTAGCATTTGTTGTAAAGCTGGTTTGGTGGTGCTGAACTCTCTCAGCTTTTGCTTGTCTGTAAAGGTTTTAATTTCTCCATCAAATCTGAATGAGATCCTTGCTGGGCAGAGTAATCTTGGTTGCAGGTTTTTCTCCTTCATCACTTTCAGTATGTCCTGCCACTCCCTTCTGGCTTGTAGGGTTTCTGCTGAGAGATCAGCAGTTAACCTTATGGGGATTCCCTTGTGTGTTATTTGTTGTTTTTCCCTTGCTGCTTTTAATATGATTTCTTTGTATTTAATTTTTGACAGTTTGATTAATATGTGTCTTGGCGTATTTCTCCTTGGATTTATCCTGTATGGGACTCTCTGTGCTTCCTGGACTTGATTAACTATTTCCTTTCCCATATTAGGGAAGTTTTCAACTATAATCTCTTCAAATATTTTCTCAGTCCCTTTCTGTTTCTCTTCTTCTTCTGGTACCCCGATAATTTGAATGTTGGTGTGTTTAATGTTGTCCCTGAGGTCTCTGAGACTGTCCTAGTTCTTTTCATTCTTTTTTCTTTATTCTGCTCTGCAGTAGTTATTTCCACCATTTTATCTTCCAGGTCACTTATCCGTTCTTCTGCCTCTGTTATTATGCTATTAATCCCATCTAGAGTATTTTTAATTTCATTTATTGTGTTGTTCATCATTGCTTGTCTCATCTTTAGTTCTTCTAGGTCCTTGTTAAATGTTTCTTGCATTTTGTCTAGTTTATTTCCAAGATTTTGGATCATCTTTACTATCATTATTCTGAATTCTTTTTCAGGTAGACTGCCTATTTCCTCTGCATTTGTTAGGTCTGGTGGGTTTTTATCTTGCTCCTTCATCTGCGGTGTGTTTTTGTGTCTTCTCATTTTGCTTATCTTACTGTGTTTGGGGTCTCCTTTTTGCAGGCTGCAGGTTCGTAGTTCCCGTTGTTTTTGGTGTCTGTCCCCAGTTGCTAAGGTTCGTTCAGTGGGTTGTGTAGGCTTCCTGGTGGAGGGGATTAGTGCCTGTGTTCTGGTGGATGAGGCTGGATCTTGTCTTTCTGGTGGGCAGGTCCACGTCTGGTGGTGTGTTTTGGGGTGTCTGTGGACTTATTATGATTTTAGCCAGCCTCTCTGCTAATGGGTGAGGTTGTGTTCCTGTCTTGCTAGTTGTTTGGCATAGGATGTCCAGCACTGTAGCTTGCTGGTCGTTGAGTGAAACTGGTTGCTGGTGTTGAGACGGAGATCTCTGGGAGATTTTCGCCATTTGATATTATGTGGAGCTGGGAGATGTCTTGTGGACCAGTGTCCTGAAGTTGGCTCTCCCACCTCAGAGGCACAGCACTGACTCCTGGCTGCAGCACCAAGAGCCTTTCATCCACATGGCTCAGAATAAAAGGGAGAAAATGTAGAAAGAAAGAAAGGAAGGAAGGAAGGAAGAAAGAAAGAAAGAAAGAAAGGAAGAAAGAAAGAAAGAGAGAGGAAGGAAGGAAGGAAGGGAAGAAAGGAAGGAAGAAAGGAAGAAAGAAAGAAAGAAAAGAAAGATAAAGTTATTAAAATAAAAAATATTAAGAAAAAAAAATTTTTAAGGAAAAAAAAAAAACGGACAGAACCCTAGGACAAATGGTGGAAGCAAAGCTATACAGACAAAATCTCACACAGAAGCATACACATACACACTCACAAAAAGAGGAAAAGGGGAAGAAATCATAAATCTTGCTCCCACAGTCCACCTCCTCAATTTGGGATGAGTCGTTGTCTATTCAGGTATTCCACAGATGCAGGTTACATCAAGTTGACTGTGGAGCTTTAATCCGCTGCTCCTGAGGCTGCTGGGAGAGATTTCCTTTTCTCTTCTTTGTTCTCACATCTCCCGGGGCTCAGCTTTGGATTTGGCCCTCCCCCTGCATGTAGGTCGCCGGAGGGCGTCTGTTCTTCGCTCAGACAGGACGGGGTTAAAGGAGCAGCTGATTCGGGGGCTCTGGCTCACTCAGGCCAGGGGGAGGGAGGGGCACGGAGTGCGGGGCGGGCCTGCGGCAGCAGAGGCTGGCGTGACGTTGCACCAGCCTGAGGCACACCGTGCGTTCTCCCGGGGAAGTTGTCCCTGGATCCTGGGACCCTGGCGGTAGCGGGCTGCACAGGCTCCCCGGAAGGGTCTCTGGTGTCCGCGCTGTTAGCCGCGGCTTGGGCCCATCTATGGAGCTCCTTTAAGCAGCGCTCTTAATCCCCTCTCCTCGCGCACCAGGAAACAAAGAAGAAAAAGTCTCTTGCCTCTTCGGCAGCTCCAGACTTTTCCCCGGACTCCCTCCCGGCTAGCCGTGCGCACTAACCCCCTGCAGGCTGTGTTCACGCCGCCAACCCCAGTCCTCTCCCTGCGCTCCGACCGATGCCCAAGCCTCAGCTCCCAGCCCCGCCCGCCCCGGCGGGTGAGCAGACAAGCCTCTCGGGCTGGTGAGTGCCGGTCGGCACTGATCCTCTGTGCGGGAATCTCTCCGCTTTGCCCCTCCGCACCCCTGTGGCTGTGCTCTCCTCCGCGGCTGCGAAGCTCTCCCACTCCGCCACCCGCAGTCTCCGCCCGCGAAGGGGCTCCTAGTGTGTGGAAACCTTTCCTCCTTCACAGCTCCCTCCCACTGGTGCGGGTCCCGTCCCTATTCTTGTGTCTCTGTGTGGACTTTCTAGCCTTTTGGGATGTCAGAGGTCTTCTGCCAGCGTTCAGTAGGTGTTCTGTAGGAGTTGTTCCATGTGTAGATGTATTTCTGGTGTATCTGTGGGGAGGAAGATGATCTCCGCGTCTTACTTCCGCCATCTTCCCCTCGTCTCTCATGTTCATTTTAGAATCAGCTTGTCATTTTCCACAGAAAAGTTGGAATTTTCATTGAGATTGTATCAGATTTTATCATTTTTTAAAATCTTATTTTCTAACTCTTTGTTTTTGGTGTGTAGGAATAATTTATCCATTTTGTGGAGATTTTCCCCATTTATAATCATATAGTCTATGAATAATGACAGTGTGTTTTTCTTTCCAATACTTCCACTGTTTATTTCTTTCTCTTGCCTTGTTACACTGGCTAGGACCTCTAGTACAGTGTTGAATAGAAATGGTCATGGTGTAACCTTTGTCTTATTCTTGATCTCAGAGGGAAAACTCTTAACATATCACCATTAACATGATGTTTGTCATAGCCTTTTTTGTAGGTACCTTAAACAGTTGAAGGAAGTGCTCCAAAGCCGAGCTGGGTTTACCCAGCTCTCTCTTCTTGGAAGACCCAACACTCTAATGTTTGCCCCCCTAGCTCTTTGAGCTAGGACTCTCAGAGGCTCTGCTTAGCAGTTGGGTTGGGAGAGATTCCCCATTCCACTATTCCAGGAGCCTACTGTTAACTTTTTATGCACATTTACCAAGCTCTGTCTTTAACTGAAAGCTCTTCTATTGGTATGAACCCTTATTACATCTTTAGAAATGGTTCAAAACCTTGTGGGGTTGAGCACCTAAAAAGCTGAAAACCAAGCTTCTAGTCTTTTAGTAAATGTATGTATAATTAATTTAGCACTGCTTTCAAATCTTCAAAGAATTGTGAACAAAGAAAGTACAAAAATTTAATGCTTCTAAATGGTCTTCTGAAAACAGGTTCAAAAGAATATTAATGGTTCCACTGATATGTTACCTGACCTGCCAGTCTCTTTGGTTCTGACCTGCTTGATCATGGTTGATATTATTGAAAAACTCAGGACATATCCTCTTAGAGGGAGGCAAAAGAGTAAGTATTCTTTTAAATACAAATATTTTTTAAAGTTTCACATATAGTTCACCTTTCTCCCACTCTTGTCTGTTGACATGTTTAATGATATATTTTAAGAGCTAAGATTACAGATAGAAGATTACAAATGAAGATATCCAAATGTAATTGTAGCTATACAGTTATTCTTTTTTGATTTTGATAGTACTGACAAATGGATAAAGTTACTAAATATTTAATACTAAATCTTTAATGTTTATTCTAACATGAAAATTACCTAAGTAAATTATTATAGATTTGTATTTTTAGGAACTCTCTCAAAACCTTAAGTTGAGATGAATAGAGAGTTTAGTCTGCATACCTTTGATACAGGAATTAATATGACTGCTGCAGATACGTCCTAGAGATTTCTGTGTTTTTAATCGTGGATTGTCAAAAAGCTACAGATCACACTCAAAACCAAGATATGCCACATTCTTCCAAAGGGAGCAGTTGAAACTAAATATTGGTTGGCCTTTAAAAAAACTATTTTGTTAATTGAATATTTTGTTTGGTCAGTCAAAAATTCCCTCAACTTTCATTTAATTTTATGTGATGGTATCTGTGTTTGATTTACAGTATTTGCATGGTATGGTTATTGTATGGCAAAGATTTTGCATTTGAAACGGGTAGGTTTTGTTAATCATTCCCCGACGGAGTGGATGGGAGAAATTGAGTGAGTCACAGGAGAACGCTTTGGGGTAATAGGGCGACTACTACAACCAGGAAGGAAAGCACTAGACTCATTTCTTATGAGCCATCACCCCTCCAGTCACTCTTGCTCCTCAGATTGAAAAGCAAAACTGAGTTGGAGGCCACCAGGAAACCTGACTCTGAGCCTCATATTTTGCACTTTGCCCTTGGGTGGCGGATGATAGACTGTTAAGTTTAACATAACACAGGTGACAAGGTAGATAAGATGGCAGCCAATGAGTCTGTTGAAGAAAAGGTACTCCCAAGGTACATCTGCCCTCCACAGACAAGTGTATTTGTCTTAAACTGAGGATATTTGGGCATCGCCAAACCCTTTACTACTTCTGTGGACTGCTTAATGACAAGCCCATTTTGAAATTGGACTGTTTTTAATGAGTCTGTATTTTCCATGTTGATGTGAAGTTGCTACGTTTTTAGTGAAAATTCTCTTTTAAAAAATGCACATGTATATTTTTGGGAATCATTTATTGGCGTTTTATATTTTAAGTGATGAGTTGGATTTTTAAAGGGGCATTTTCTTTGTATTCAGAAGTAGTGATGAAAAGAGAATCAAAATAAGAGAACCTCAAGGAAGAAGTCAGTCTTGGGGAGAAGACTCTAGAACATCTTGTTCAATTGCTGCTTCTTAGTTGAAGTGCCTCTTTCTTGAGCTTTTTCTTCTCTGCTCAAACTTAGGAAGGCTAATGTCTGGTTAAATAGCGCCACCGTTTAATAAAATCACACTTTAACATACTAGCATTCATTCAAAATACCTTTGTAAATATTAATTATATGTGTATTTAATTTTTGTGCAAACTTTGAACTCAATTAGTCTCCTATACTCATTTTAACAGGCATACTAATAAAATCAATTGTGTGAATTTTTAACCAATGGGGTATTCTCATTTATCCTCTGGAACGTAAATTAATACATAAACTCATAAACATAATACATAAATCTGAAAATAAGCAAGTATGCTATAAATATGGTTTCACTGCATGTGCTACCTCAGAATCAAAGCAGTAGGGTGAGGGTGTGTGACAGCAAAGTTTAGAATAATTTGTGTCCCTTTAGAAAATGTTGAGAAAGAAGTACATTCTCTTCTGTGCTATCCAGATAGTTTGACATGCATCCATACTAGTCAACTTATAGCAGTTTTCACTTTATACCAGATGAAACTAAGGTACTCTGCAATGCTTGGATTTATGGACACACTTGCACTACCCTACCTAGAAGTACAGTTGATTTACAATGCTGAGTTAATTTCTGCTGTACAGCAAAGGGGTTCAGTTGTACATATATAAACATTCTTTTTTTATATATTCTTTTCCATTATGGTTTATTACAGCATATTGAATAGAGTTCCCTGTGCTCTACAGTAGGGCCTTGTTGTTTGTCCGTTCTCTATATAACAGTTTGCATCTGCTCATCCCACGCTCCCAGTCCATCGTCCCCCACACTCCCTCCTAACTATACTGTCTTAATTCCAAGCTACCAAAGTTTGATCTTTGTATAGTTTTTCTTTTTCTAAATTTAAAAATAAAAGTTCTATATTTGACATATGCTTAAAACAATCTTTCGTGGCCCAAAGAATCCTTTCTGCTAACTTCATACTACCAGTTGAAATACCTAAGTATCAAGTGGTTACTAAGCCGTAACATTTAAGTGGATCATTTCCCATAGACTGGGGCTCACTTGGGAATATTTTTTGGAACACAGATCTCTGAGGCATGGCAATCTCACAGATGCACATAGCACCTAATAGTGTCAAATCCCGGTCATGAGAATAAATAATAAGAATACACTATATAGCCTGCATGTCCCCCACTCTTACTAGTATGTGGGTACAAATGGACACACTTTTACATTTCCATCTGAATTTTGCTAGCTCAGTCCCAACCTGTTAGTGACTGGACCTCCATTTCTCTTCCTCTCCCATATTGTTCTCTCTCCCATGTTTTAATTTTTTTGGCTGCGTTTTGGGTCTTCGTTGCTGCGCGTGCGCTCTCTCTAGTTGCAGCAAGCGGGGGCTACTCTTAGTTGTGGTGTGCGGGCTTCTCATTGTGGTGGTCTCTCATTGCAGAACACGGGCTCCAGTAGTTGTGGCCTGTGGGCTCAGTAGTTGTGGCTCACAGGCTCTAGAGCGCAGGCTCAGTAGTTGTGGTGCACAGGCTTAGTTGCTCCGTGGCATGTGGGATCTTCCTGGACCAGGGCTCGAACCCGTGTCCCCTGCATTGGCAGGCGGATTCTTAACCACTGTGCCACCAGGGAAGCCCCTCTCTCCCACTTTTAAATGAGACCCTAGATGGGTCTCCCGTGGTCTCATTTGTTGGTCTAGACTGTTGAATATCCTCTTGCCCCTACTTTCCTCTCAGCTGTCTTTCTCATGTTCAAACAACTTTGTGTGCTATTTTCCCACCACCCCTGCTCGACTCTGCTCCAAACACCCTTAGTTACTGCTGTTTCTTGCCTCTGGGATATTGCTTGATGTTCTGCTGGTGGTTTGAATTGATTACCTTTCCCCTGCCATTGGAGTATTGACTTCCCTCCCCTGAGTTCTACGTTCCTAGAGAAGTCCCACACAGAGTCATGGAATAGCTATTTTCACTTAAAAGCACAACGCTTTTATCCCCAGAATGTATATGGAATCACAGACTGTCTGGGCTTTAATGATTTCAAGTAATGGCCATTCAATCGACTGGAAACCACTGTTTCCTCTCCTGCCACTAGATGTTATGGCTGATTCTGGTAGAGCTAGACTCCTTCTTCTTTGGGAGTGGCTTTTTTTCTGAGGAGCCTCATAGTTTGTCCTTACATCAGCCTCACCTTTATTGTCTGAACCCCAAATCATGGTCACCGTTAGATTCTCCTCCCTGCCCCCACCAAGATTCCTTAACTCCCATATAAACCAGTGACTGCAGACAGACATATAAGGGAGTCTGTGGTTAGGAAGTGAGTTTTCAGTTCTCCCTGCAGGACTTATTAGAGTAGCATGAACCCAGCTTGGGCACCATATTACAAAGCGGTATAATAGCGTATCGTGGTTAAAGTACTGTAGGGCCCCAGGTGACGGCAAACTTCATTTTATCTAAGGTGCTGGACGTCAGAAAAGACTAAGGGGAATACCTGGAATTTGTACGAGCTTGTAGGCAGACATGGTGAAGAAAGCTTTCTCCACAGAAGGAAGGTTGAGTCTCTAGAAACTCAGGTGTCCATGTAATAAGCGGGCATGTTCGGGAAGCAAAAATAACTTCGGCTGCATTTCTCACCCTGAGCAGGCAAACCTAGCGCTGGAACGGAAGTTGCCTTCTCTTTTTTTTGTGGTACGCAGGCCTCTCACTGTTGTGGCCTCTCCCGTTGCGGAGCACAGGCTCCGGAGCGCAGGCTCAGCGACCATGTCTCATGGGCCCAGCCGCTCCGCGGCATGTGGGATCTTCCCGGACCGGGCCACGAACCCATGTGCCCTGCATCGGCAGGCGGACTCTCAACCACTGCGCCACCAGGGAAGCCCAATCTCCAAAAGGTGGAGATTATTCTTGTTATTACATCTTCTACTGCATCATTTTTGTTGGCTGAAAAATATTTCCGTGTATTAAGGAGCCATGACTTATTAACCTATTGTTGGACAACTAGATTTTCCCCCTAGTTTTGAGCTATTGTAAACACGACTGTTAATGACTTGTTCGGAAGTGAGAAGGGTTGAGAAGAAAAGGACAAGGATGTGGTTAAAATGAGTAAGGTGGTGTTTGTTTGAGTTGGGCAGGGGAGACAAGCCAGGTTAGAGGACACAAGTGTGGATGGTGCAGGGGGTCTATGTTTACAGGGACCCTGTGCTGTGTATGGGAGCCATCAGCCACTGTGCGAGGTAACTAGCCAAGCAGAGGCTGGGGACAGAGTTAACTGCTGCTGGGCGGCAGCCGAATGATGTCAGGATGATGACCATAGACAGTGTCCTCAGAAGACCCTGAGCATCCGCACATGCCCAGACTCCTTGGCAACAGCGCTTGCGAGAAGAAAGGCACAATTATGGACTGGCTGCTCATGAGGACAAACACAGAGGGGGTCGCGGGGGTTGTACCAAGGGGGTGGCAAGATGGTTTGGCTATATTAGGGCTATCTGCATAGTCAGACGTGACTGGCTAGAAGTGAGATGGACAGGCTGTTTGAGTAGAAACCATCATAGCTCTGCAGAGGAGGCGGTTTCCAGCAACACATCAGGAACAGGTGCAGCGTAAGGTTTTCAACTAAATCTGCTCTCAGTGGCCCTACTCCAGTTCCTTCCGTGTAGCCTCAGAGACTTGAACCAAGTGCTGCAGGGACTTTGGCAGCACAGATGATTTTTTCTTTAGGTGAAATGCCTCCGTGTGCGACCTCGGGCTCAAAGGGTATGCAAGGTTTTAAGGCTGGCACCTGTAATTTTTTTAAAGTTCTCCAAGCAATTCTGATGCCCACCTTGATTGAGAGCCTTTAATTATACATTAGGAACTGAGACAAAAAACAAGTTAAAAGCCGAGAGATGAAATCCAAATTCCGAAAGGAACCTCCTTTCCAGATTTCCTTGGAATGGAACTCATCCCTCTGTAACCAAACAGAATGTAAGAGACGTCACAGAAGGTAAAAGAAAAAAAAAGGGGGAGACACTACTTTTCTCTGAATAAAATGAATGGCGTTTTGAGTCCCCCTTTGCTTCTTTTTCAGAAAAAGCTTATCACACAATCTGAGCCCAGTACGTGAGGTGGGTTTCCATAAGTGTTTTGCAATGTGGTTAGAGAGTACGTGTGAGGAACACTGTGTTTGCGGCCATGCCAAGAAGGGGGAGGATTTCCTTTTAAACCCTCCCTTTGCTATTTAGAAGAAGGAAGTTTCAGGAAAGTATGTCAGCTCTAGGATTTTTTCCCCTTCTCAAGAAGCAAGTAGCCATTTACCGGACTGGGAGTGAGAGAAGGGTAGAATTTCTGATTTATACCTTCTACAGAGAGACCAGCTGTCAGGATTAGGACAGTGTAGACCGAGCCAGAAACTGGACTGCAGTGGGTCCCTGTGTCAAAAGGCATGGGGCATCAGGAGCTGCCAGAACTGAGTTAGGACTCCCTTTAATTAGGACAGCTTTCCACGATTGTAACGATTTGGCATTTAATTGTTAATTTTTTCCTAGGGAGGTAATAAAATGTGTGAACAATTTTAATGCATAAAGTGAGATTTTTGAGAATTGCAAGATATTTTCAAAATAAATATTTTCGAGGACTCTAAGAGTAAGGGAACCTAAAGAATTCAGCATGCATTACTTTATAATAGCAACAAAATTTTATGGCTCCAGCAAGAACTTAAAGGCATAGGTCACTGATTTTCAGTATCTTGATTTCCTTGCACAGGATTGAAGAGAGTGATACAGGTTGTTGAGCTGGTGGCCAGACAGCCTTTTGTTTGCATCGTGTATACATCAGTGGTAGGGTCCAGTGCATAGGGACACCAGTTTGCTCAGACTCTGCTTTCACAGGTGATTTTAGGCCCCCAAGTCCCCCCTTTTCAGGTGGGATGGATGTTCTAAAGCAGCGGTCCCCAACCTTTTTGGCACCAGGGACCGGTTTCGTGGAAGACAATTTTTCCACGGCCCCATGGGGGGCGGCAGATGAAGCTTCCCTCGCTCGCCCGCCGCTCCCCTCCTGCTGTGCGGCCCGGTTCCTAACAGGCCGAGGACCTGTACCCGTCTGTGGCCCGGCTGCTGGGGACCCCTGCTCCAAAGTATGCTTCCTATGAACTCACAAACGCTTTCTTCTGGGAACCACGCATCGGCGCTTTCATCCCCTGCCTGGTGCCTCCTACTGCCGCCAGTGCCCGGGAGGCTTTTGAATCCCTTGAGCCACCCCTGGCACCCCTGGGGATGCCGGCCTGAGTCCAGAGGCTGTGCGGGCGCTGTGCCGCGCATGCGCGCACTCTGCTGGGCCCACAGCCAGCGGTCTTCCCTTACCGTTGAGCTGCACGGTCCCCAGGTTGCGCTGCCAGGAGCTCCAAATGCCTTTCAGGGGTTCTTTACCAAATCAGTCCGTGGTCTCGCTTAAAGGGCTCCATCTAGCACCCAGGCCAGAGGACAGTCTGTGCAGGATTCCCAACTCTTCCTGTGATGGGAGGGGATTGAGAGCATGGGGGCCGGGGTTGGGGGGAGGGCGGGTATTATTCAGCCTGGCTTTGACGCTTTGGCTTACCTGCCTTAGTGCAGTTTTTTTTTTTTTTCCTCCAGAATGCGCATGGCTCCATCATGCTCATAGTCTCCGGAACAGGAATTCCTCCCATCTTTTATGCAGCAAATCTTTATGGAGGATCTGTTCCATACCAGACACTCCACTAGGCTCTGGGAGTGAAGTGATGGGTGAAAACAAGCAGAGCCCCCATTGCATGGAGCTCACTGTCTAGTGGGTGTGGTACCACGTTTCTGAAGGACACTAACAAATACCTATGATTAAAACTGAGGTAAGGGCTCGGAAGGCCACAGATCAAGCTCATTCCCACATGTGTCCATTTTTGTCACCCTGATTGGGCTCACACTGGGGATTCTAGCTCTGGTCTATATCCAAGCACTTAACTAGTAGAGGAATTTCAAACCACTTAGAAATCTAGAATTATTTATTGTATATATTAATGCATATTATATATAATATACTTATTACATTGTTAGCATAATTCATATTATCATTATTATAGTATACATACTATATTAATATAAATGTAGAAAAATAAGTTTTCTACTTATGTACTGTAAATTAAATTACATTCTCTCAAAAACAAATACTGTATGCTAAACACATACATATGAAATCTACACACAAAAAAAATGGTTCTGAAGAACCTAGGGGCAGGACAGGAACAGAGACGCAGACGTAGAGAATGGACTTGAGGACACAGGGAGGGGGAAGGGTAAGCTGGGACGAAGTGAGAGAGTGGCATGAACATATATACACTTCCAAATGTAAAATAGATAGCTAGTGGGAAGCAGCCGCATAGCACAGGGAGATCAGCTCAGTGCTTTGTGACCACCTAGAGGGTGGGATAGAGAGGGTGGGAGGGAGACGCAAGAGGGAGGAGATATGGGGATAGATGTATACGTATAGCTGATTCACTTTGTTATACAGCAGAAACTAACACGACAGTGTAAAGCAATTATACTCCAATAAAGATGTTTAAAAAAAGGGAAAAAAAATAAATTAAAAAAATAAATTAATTACATTCTCTGATATAAACACATATCAAAGAGGAGAAGGACCAGAATATCCCAAATGAAAAGCTGAAGATTAGAAAATGAAGAAAGTTTTCTCAACCTTAACAAATGGAATTTTTAAGAATCGATAATATTGTCAGTTTTTAGCAATTCGTGTCCAGTATTAGAGGGAAAGATGGTCTTTAAACTACGAAGCCTTCCTGCCGTGTCCTCAGACAAAAGAATTCCCTTAGAATTTCACATTGCCTAAAATTCAGAAATGAATTTATTTCTTGTCAGATTTATGCAATGCCTAGCAGGGAACTGGAACTGAATCTGAGGGCTTTTGAATTTACCAGATCACAATACAATGCCTTTTGTAAAGGAAGTTGTCACAATTGTCTCACAACTGAGAATGTATGCCCAAGAAGTCTTGCAGAACTGATGATAGGTTGAATTCATTAGTATTATTAATTATTATTATTTGATGAAACCGTGCATACAGTTTTGAGCACAGAGAGTAGTACGCTGGTCAGTGTTTAAACAACCGTCTCTCCGGGTGGGGGTGGTGGGGAAGCCCTTATTTGTAGCATTTGCCAATTTTTTTCCGGGGTGAATACTCTCACAGTGACCAATTTACAGATACCAAGGTGGTATCGCTGAGCACTGATCACGGAGTTGAGAAGAGGTACACATGGCTATCAGCTGGTGCAAGCTGTCTCTGCCTGCATAGGGTATATCTGTGCAGTAGCATATTTCTTTGTGAATAGGCAAATCTAAGAATTAAAGAATTAGTCTCTGTTAGTTTGACATTATGTCTCCGAAGTTTTGACCTCCCCTGATATATGGGATACTGGGTAGCAGTGTAACTATAACCAAAGTTTAACTGTAATCACTGTTTACTGCATTCTATTTTCTATTCTCTTCTAATTCATTTAAAACAATTATTTAATGCACATAGGGCTGTTTCTCTGTGTCACGCACTATTTTAAATGCTTTACCAATGTTGACTCAATCCTTCATCATAACCATGCTGGGAGGTCGGCGCGGGGTTTTGTCATTATTACTTGGCAGTGACGTTACTTGTCTTCCCAACCTCAGACATGCTCCTCAAAGGAAACTGTGTATAGACACAGGTCAGCGAGTTTAGTCAGTGGAGACGGTGAAAATAACAGTGTTTGTAATTTGCATTTTAAACACTTAAGAGTATCAAAGTGTTTATTTTAGATGGAGTGTATTTTATTATTTATTTGTATATTTGTTTTATTTTTTTAAACATCTTTACTGGAGTATAACTGCTTTACATTGTGTTAGTTTCTGCTGTATAACAAAGTGAATCAGTTATACATATACATATGTCCCCATATCTCCTCCTTGAGTCTCCCTCCCACCCTCCCTGTCCCACCAATGTAGGTGGTCACAAAGCACCCTGTTGATCTCCCTGTGTTATGCAGCTACTTCCCACTAGCTATTTTACATTTGGTAGTGTATATATGTCCATGCCACTCTCTCACTTTGTCCCAGCTTACACTTCCCCCTCCCTGTGTCCTCAAGTCCATTCTCTACATCTGCGTCTCTATTCCTGTCCTGCCCCTAGGTTCTTCAGAACCATTATTTATTTATTTTTAGATTCCATATATATGTGTTAACATACAGTATTTGTTTTTCTTCTTCTGACTTACTTCACTCTGTATGACAGACTCTAGGTCCATCCACCTCACTACAAATAACTCAATTTTGTTTCCTTTTATGGCTGAGTAATATTCCATTGTATATATGTGCCACATCTTCTTTATCCATTCATCTGTCGATGGACACTTAGGTTGCTTCCATGTCCTGGCTATTGTAAATAGAGCTGCAATGAGCATTGTGGTATATGACTTTTTTTGAATTATGGTTTTCTCAGGGTACATGCCCAGGAGTGGAATTGCTGTGTCGTATGGTAGTTCTATTTTTCGTTTTTTAAGGAAACTCCATACTGTTCTCCATAGTGGCTGTATCAGTTTACATTCCCACCAACAGTGCAAGAGGGTTCCCTTTTCTCCACACCCACTCCAGCAGTTATTGTTTATAGACTTGTTGATGATGGCCATTCTGACTGGTGTGAGGTGATACCTCATTGTAGTTTTGATTTGCATTTCTCTAATGATTAGTGATGTTAAGCATCCTTTCATGTGTTTGTTGGCAATCTGTATATCTTCTTTGGAGAAATGTCTGTTTAGGTCTTTTGCCCATTTTTGGATTGGGTTGTTTGTGTTTTTGATAGTGAGCTGCTTGTATATTTTAGAGATTAATCTTTTGTCAGTTGTTTCATTTGCAAATATTTTCTCCCACTCTGAGGGTTGTCGTTTCATCTTGTTTATGGTTTCCTTTCCTGTGCAAAAGCTTTTAAGTTTCATTAGGTCCCATTTGTTTATTTTGTTTTTATTTCCATTTCTCTAGGAGGTGGGTCAAAAAAGATCTTGCTGTGATTTATGTCATAGAGTGTTCTGCATATGTTTTCCTCTAAGAGTTTTATAGTATCTGGCCTTACATTTAGGTCTTTAATCCATTTTGAGTTTATTTTTGTGTATGGTGTTAGAGAGTGTTTTAATTTCATTCTTTTACAGCACCACTTATTGAAGAGGTTTTCATTTTCCATTGCATATTCTTGCCTCCTTTATCAAAGATAGGGTGACCATATGTGCATGGATTTATCTCTGGGCTTTCTATCCTTTTCCATTGATCTATATTTCTGTTTTTGTGGCAGTGCCGTACTGTCTTGATTACTGTAGCTTTGTAGTATAGTCTGAAATCAGCAAGCCTGATCCCTCCAGCTCTGTTTTTCTTTCTCAAGATTGCTTTGGCTATTCGGGGTCTTTTGTGTTTCCATACAAATTATGAAATTTTTGTTCTAGTTCTGTGAAAAATGCCAGTGGTAGTTTGACAGGGATTGCATTGAATCTGTAGATTGCTTTGGGTAGTAGAGTCATTTTCACAGTGTTGATTCTTCCAATCCAAGAACATGGTATATCTCTCCATCTGTTTGTATCATCTTTAATTTCTTTCATCAGTGTCTTATAGTTTTCTGAGTACAGGTCTTTTGTCTCCTTAGGTAGGTTATTCCTAGGTATCTTATTCTTTTTGATGCAATGGTAAATAGGAGTGTTTCCTTAATTTCTCTTTCAGATTTTTCATCATTAGTGTATAGGAATGCAAGAGATTTCTGTGCATTAATTTTGTATTCTGCAACTCTACCAAATTCATTGATTAGTTCTAGTAGTTTTCTGGTATCATCTTTAGGATTCTCTATGTATACTATTATCTCATCTGCAAACAGTGACAGTTTTACTTCTTCTTTTCCAGTTTGGATTCCTTTAATTTCTTTTTTGTGTCTGATTGCTATGTCTAAAACTTCCAAAACTATGTTGAATAATAGTGGTGAGAGTGTTCAACCTTGCCTTTTTCCTGATCTTAGTGGAAATGGTTTCAGTTTTTCACCATTGAGAACGATGTTGGCTGTGGGCTTGTCATATATGGCGTTTATTATGTTGAGGTAAGTTCCCTCTATGCCTACTTTCTGGAGAGTTTTTATCATAAATCGGTGTTGAATTTTGTCAAAAGCTTTTTCTGCATCTATTGAGATGATCATATGGTTTTTATCCTTCAGTTTGTTAATATGGAGTATCACACTGGTTAATTTGCATATACTGAAGAATCCTTGCATTCCTGTGATAAACCCCACTTGATCATGGTGTATGATCCTTTTAATGTGCTGCTGCATTGTTTGCTAATATTTATTGAGGATTTTTGCATCTATGTTCATCAGTGATATTGGCCTGTAGTTTTCTTTCTTTGTGACATCTTTATCTGGTTTTGGTATCAGGGTGATGGTGGCCTCGTAGAATGAGTCTGGGAGTGTTCCTCCCTCTGCTATATTTTGGAAGAGTTTGAGAAAGATAGGTGTTAGCTCTTCTCTAAATGATTGATAGAATTCGCCTGTGAAGCCATCTGGTCCTGGGTTTTAGTTTGTTGGAAGATTTTTAATCACAGTTTCAATTTCAGTGCTTGTGATTGGTCTGTTTATATTTTCTGTTTCTTCCTGGTTCAGTCTCGGAAGGTTGTGCTTTTCTAAGAATTTGTCCATTTCTTCCAGGTTGTCCATTTTATTGGCATATAGTTGCTTGTAGTAATCTCATGATCCTTTGTATTTCTGCAGTGTCTGTTGTTACTTCTCCGTTTTCATTTCTAATTCTGTTGATTTGAGTCTTCTCCCTTTTTTTCTTGATGAGTCTGGCTAATGGTTTATGAATTTTGTTTATCTTCTCAAAGAACCAGCTTTTAGTTTTATTGCTATCATTTATTGCTATGTTTGCTATCATTTCCTTCATTTCTTTTACATTTATTTCTGATCTGATCTTTATGATTTCTTTCCTTCTGCTAACTTTGGGATTTTTTGTTCTCCTGTCTCTAATTCCTTTAGGTGTAAGGTTAGGTTGTTTATTTGAGATGTTTCTTGTTTCTTGAGGTAGGATTGTATTGCTATAAACTTCCCTCTTAGAACTGCTTTTGCCGCATCCCATAGGTTTTGGACTGTCGTGTTTTCATTGTCAGTTGTTTCTAGGTATTTTTTGATTTCCTCTTTCATTTCTTCGTGATCTCTTGGTTATTTAGTAGCATATTGTTTAGCTTCCATATGTTTGTAGTTTTTACAGGTTTTTTCCCCTGTAATTGATATCTAATGTCATAACATTGTGGTCAGAAAAGATACTTGATACGAGTTCACTTTTCTTAAAATTACCAAGGCTTGATTTGTGACCCAAGATATGATCTATCGTGGAGAATGTTCCATGAGCACTTGAAAAGAAAGTGTATTCTGCTGTTTTGGGATGGAATGTCCTATAAATATCAATTAAGTCCATCTTGTTTAATGTATCATTTAAATCTTGTGTTTCCTTATTTATTTTCATTTTGTTTGATCTGTCCATTGGTGAAAGTGGGGTGTTAAAGTCCCCTTCCATGATTGTGTTACTGTCGATTTCCCCTTTTATGGCTGTTAGCATTTGCCTTATGTATTGAGGTGCTCCTATGTTGGGTGCATAAATATTTACAGTTGTTATATCTTCTTGGATTGATCCCTTGATCATTATGTAGTGTCCTTCTTTGTCTCTTATAATAGTCTTTATTTTAAAGTCTATTTTGTCTGATACGAGAATTGCTACTCCAGCCTGCTTTTGATTTGCATTTGCATTGAATATCTTTTTCCATACCCTCACTTTCAGTCTGTATGTGTCCCTAGGTCTGAAGTGGGTCACTTGTAGACAGCATATATATGGGTCTTGTTTTTGTATCCATTCAGCCAGTCTATGTCTTTTGGTTGGAGTATTTAATGCAATTACATTTAAGGTAGTTATCGATATGTTATGTTCCTATTACTGTTTTCTTAATAGTTTTGGGTTTGTTATTGTAGGTGTTTTCCTACTCTGTGTTTGCTGCCTAGAGAAGTTCCATTAGCATTTGTTTTAAAGCTGGTTTGGTGGTGCTGAATTCTCTTCTTTTGCTTGTCTGGAAAGGTTTTAATTTCTCTGTCCAATCTGAATGAGATCCTTGCTTGGTAGAGTAATCTCATTGCAGCTTTTTCCCTTTCATCACTTTAAGTATGTCCTGCCACTCCCTTCTGGCTTGCAAAGCTTCTGCTGAAAGATCAGCTGTTCACCTTATGGGGTTTCCCTTGTATGTTATTTGTTGCTTTTCCTGTGCTGCTTTTAATATTGTTCTTTGTCTTTAATTTTTGATAGTTTGACTAATATATGTCTTAGCGTGTGTCTCCTTGGATTTATCCTGTGTGGGACTCTCTGCACTTCCTAGACTTGATTGACTATTTCCTCTCCCATACTAGGGAAGTTTTCAACTATAATCTCTTCAAATATTTTCTCAGTCCCTTTCTTTTTCTCTTCTTCTTCTAGGACCCCTATAATTTGAATGCTGGTGCATTTAATATTGTCCCAGAGGTCTCTGAGAGTGTCCTCAATTCTTTTCATTCTTTTTCTTTATTTTGCTCTGAGGTAGTTATTGCCAGTATTTTATCCTCCAAGTCACTAATCTGTTCTTCTGCCTCAGTTAGTCTGCTATTGATTCCTTCTAGAGAATTTTTACTTTCGTTTATTGTGTTGTTCGTCATTGTTTGTTTGTTCTTTAGTTCTTCTAGGTCCTTGTTAAACATTTCTTGTATTTTCTCCATTCGATTTCCAAGATTTCGGATCATCCTTACTATCATTACTCTGAGTTCTTTTTCAGGTAGACTGCCTATTTCCTCTTCATTTGTTTGGTCTGGTGGGTTTATACCTTGCTCCTTCATCTGCTGCATGTTTCTCTGTCTTCTCATTTTGCTTAACTTACTGTGATTGGGGGTCTCCTTTTCACTGCCTGCAGGTTCATAGTTCCTGTTGTTTTTGGTGTCTGCCCCCAGTGGGTAAGGTTGGTTCAGTGCGTTGTATAGGCTCCCTCATGGAGGGGACTGGTGCGTTTGTTCTGGTGGATGAGGCTGGATCTTGTCTTTCTGGTGGGCAGATCCAAGTTTGGTGGTGTGTTTTGGGGTATCTGTGATCTTATTATGATTTTAGGCAGCCTCTCTGGTAATGAGTGGGGTTGTGTTCCTGTGTTGCTAGTTGTTTGGCATGGGGTGTCCAGCACTGTAGCTTGCTGGTCGTTGAGTGGATGTGGATCTTAACGTTGAGATGGAGGTCTCTGGGAGAGCTTTCGCCGATTGATATTACGCGGGGCTGGGAGGTCTCTGGTGGACCAATGTTCTGAACTCGGCTCTCCCACCTCCAAGGCCTAGGCCTGACACCCGGCCAAAGCACCAAGACCCTGTCAGCCACATGGCTCAGAAGAAAAGGGAGGAAAAAAAAGAAGAAATAAAATAAAATAAAATAAAAGTGATTAAAATTAAAAATTTTTTAAGTATTATTAAAATTAAAAAGCAATTAAAAAATAAGAGAGCAAGCAAACCAATAAACAAATCCACCAATGATAACAAGTGCTAAAATCTAAACTAAGATAAACATATAAATCAGAAACTAGTCAGTCGCATACAGCAACCCCAAGTCTACAGTTGCTCCCAAAGTCCACCTCCTCGATTTTGGGATGAGTCATTGTCTATTCATGTATTCCACAGATGCAGGTACATCAAGTTGGTTGTGGAGGTTTAATCCGCTGCTCCTGAGGCTGCTGGGAGAGATTGCCCTTTCTCTTCTTTGTTCGCACAGCTCCCAGGGGCTCAGCTTTGGATTTGGACCTGCCTCTGCGTGTAGGTCACCTGAGGGCGTCTGTTCTTCCCTCAGACAGGAACGGGTTAAAGGAGCCACTGATTCGGGGGCTCTGGCTCACTCAGGCCTGGGGGAGGGAGGGGTACGGAGTGCGGGGCGAGCCTGCGGCGGCAGAGGCTGGAACGACATTGCACCAGCCTGAGGCACGCGGTGAGTTCTCCCGAGGAAGTTGTCCCTGGATCCCGGGACCCTGGCGGTGGTGGGCTGCACAGGCTCCCCGGAAGGGGGGTGTGGAGAGTGACCCGTGCTCGCACACAGGCTTCTTGGTGGCGGCAGCAGCCTTAGCGTCTCATGCCCGTCTCTGGGGTCCGCGCTTTTAGCCGCGGTTCGCACCCGTCTCTGGAGCTCCTTTAAGCAGCGCTCTTAATCCCCTCTCCCGCGCACCAGGAAACAATGGTCTCTTGTCTCTGCGGCAGGTCCAGACTTTTCCCCGGACTCCCTCCCGGCCAGCCGTGGCACACTAACCCCCTGCAGGCTGTGTTCACGCCGCCAACCCCAGTCCTCTCCCGGCGCTCCGACCGAAGCCCGAGTCTCAGCTCCCAGCCCCGCCCGCCCCGGCGGGTGAGCAGAGAAGCCTCTCGGGCTGGTGAGTGCCGGTTGGCACCGATCCTCCGTGCGGGAATCTCCCTGCTTTGCCCTCCGCACCCCTGTTGCTGCGCTCTCCTCCGCGGTTCTGAGCTTCCCCCTCCGCCACCCGCAGTCTCCGCCCGCGAAGGGCCTCCTAGTGTGTGGAAACCTTTCCTCCTTCACAGCTCCCTCCCACTGGTGCAGGTCCCGTCCCTATCCTTTTGTGTGTGTTTATTCTTTTTCCTTTTGCCCAACCCAGGTACGTGGGCAGTTTCTTGCCTTTTGGGAGGTCTGATGTCTTCTGCCAGCGTTCAGTAGGTGTTCTGTAGGAGTTGTTCCACATGTAGATGTATTTTGGGGAGGAAGGTGATTTACACATTCTACTCCTCCGCCATCTTGAAGGTCCTCATTATTTTTTTAATCTCTAAAAGTACTTTGACTGAAAGTGCTTTGTGTGCTTCATATGTTTTTAAAATTTTTTTCATAAGACTGTGACTTTTCTTCTATTCCTGATTTTTTTTTTTTTTTTTGTCTCAGCATGTTATATTTAAATCATTAGCAGTTTTCTTTCTCTAGACCATTTTCCCCTCAGGGAAAAATTGATTTCAGGGACTGTGCATCAAGACTAGTCATACTTTTTCTGAATGAGTCTTTAATTTGATCTTCTGGTTGCTGTAAGTTGAGTAACAACCTCATTTCACATCAGCTGCCTTGACGGCCTCAAGAGCCTCTTTGATGAATCCCCAGGTCCTCTCTAGCTCCCGTGCCCTGCATTGTCCTCATCTTTGGTGAACTTAGAATAAATTTAGAATCAAGTCCAAAACGTTTATCGTGGCCCATTAGCTCCACATCAGCTGGCCTTGCCACGGACAGTGTTGTCTAGTTCTTAAGGGTCTGAGGTTCACGCTCCATCCCTCTCCTTGCTCGCTGTGTGACCCTGGAAACAATCCTTAATCTCCCTCTGCCTCAGTTTACTCATCTTTAAAATGGGAACATAATAGTATCTACATCATAGAGGTTTATTATTATTATTCTTATATTGAAGTATAGTTGATTTATAATATTGTGTTAGTTTCAGGTATATAGCAAAGTGATTCAGTTATATATATTGTATATATTTCAGATTCTTTTCCATAATAGGTTATTACAAGATGTTGAGTATAGTTCCCTGTGCTCTATGGTAAATCCTTACTGCTTATCTGTTTTATATATAGTAGTTTGTATCTGTTAATCTCATATTCCCAATTTATCTCCCCCCACACCTTTCCCCTTTGTTAGCCACATCATAGAGTTTTTCTGAGGATGAAGTGAATGGATGCATAGAAAGGGCTTAGAAGGGCACCTGGTATAGAGAAGACACTTAGTAAGTCTTAGCTTCTCTCCTCTTCTTCCCTCTCTTGCCCCCCACCAGCCCCTCACCACACTCTCCTCCTTTCAGCTCATTTTAGCTGAAGGAGCTTTACACCTACTCTTCCTAACACCTGGAAATTTCCTTTCTCCATTCTCACATAATTCATTCCTATTTATTCTTCAGTCTCTGCTTAACTGTCACTTCCCAGATCCAGGGGGCGGAGTGGTGAAGGCAGGGACATTATCCGCTGCGTCATTCTCAATGCCCAGCCTAAGCTTGGAAAAGCACTCTACAGTGTGTCTGCTAACAGCAGACAGCTTGGGTGTCCAAGTGTTCTAGCCCTTAACCAACATCAGGTGCAGTCTTTTGGCCACACCATGCGGGGATCTTAGCTCCCCAACCAGGGATTGAACCTGTGCCGCCTGCAGTGGAAGGTGAAGTCTTAACCACTGGACCACCAGGGAAGTCCCCGTCAGGAGCAGTTTTGAAGCTGTTGTTTGGAGAGGCAGTTTTGAAGCCTGTCCCCCTACTAACGGCGCTACCTAGCACTCGCCTGCTGTTGGCACTTGAGTCCAGCCCCCTTCCCATTCAAAAAGGCCATTTTACCCCAAGCTGAGATTTCCCTTTTCCAAGTTGCCTTTATACAGTGAAATTTTTGAATGAATAAAATTAAAATGTTGATTTCATTTAAAAAGTTCATTTTTAGTAGCAGCATCATTCCTGTCTTGTTTTTAGCTGCCCTTTTTTTGTGATTCTTCTCTCTCCTTTTGCTCTCTTTTTATTTAAATAACTTTTATTGCTTTCTTTTTCTCTTTGCAAGAGGAATACATGTCACTCTAGAAAATTCCTCACTCCTGATTTGTTGTGTTGTACTTACACTTTCCCTGTAAGTGATCTAAAACTTTTGGGGAACAAGTTAGAGATAGAAATACATCACTATGAAGAAATAATAAAGCAAAAGAGGTGTGAGTTACCTACTTAAACATTTATCTGTTATCAAAATTGCATTTCCTGGGCTTCCCTGGTGGCGCAGTGGTTGAGAGTCCGCCTGCCGATGCAGGGGACATGGGTTCGTGCCCCGGTCCGGGAAGATCCCACATGCCGCGGAGCGGCTGGGCCCGTGGGCCATGGCTGCTGAGTCTGCGCGTCCAGAGCCTGTGCTCCGCAACGGGAGAGGCCACAGCAGTGAGAGGCCCACGTACTGCAAAAAAAAAAAAAAAAAAAAATTGCATTTCCTTATTTATTTGGCATGCATGGTGAGGAAATAAAGTTGTTTTGGCGGCTGGCATAAGCTGTGGGGAACTATGCAGCAGGCCTGCTATTTTTACTTTTTATTTTTTATGTGTTGTATTTCTTTCTTTTAAAATTAATTAATTAATTAAGTTTTTGGCTGTGTTGGGTCTTCATTGCTGTGCACAGGCTTTCTCTAGTTGCGGCGAGTGGGGGCTACTCTTCATTGTGGTGCGTGGGCTTCTCATTGCCGTGGCTTCTCTTGTTGCGGAGTACGGGCTTCTAGGCGCACGAGCTTCAGTAGTTGTGGCACACTGGCTCAGTACTTGTGGCTCTTGGACTCTAGAGAGTAGGCTTAGTAGTTGCAACACACAGGCTTAGTTGCTCCACAGCATGTGGGATCTTCCTGGACCAGGGTTCGAACCCATGTCCCCTGCATTGGCAGGCGGACCAGGGAAGTCCTCTACTTTTTACAGGGCAACGTAAGCCTTTAAGGAAGTGAGTAGATTGCTCTCTTTGTGTTGATATCTTTTACAGATTTTGCACAAGTAAATATAATTTTCCTCAAATAGAAACCCTGACAACTAACAGCAACAATAAAAAGAATTCCAGCTATAAGTGGAAATTTTAAAAATAATAATTTGGAGGGAAACTAATCATGGAGCCGAAGGGAATAGTATTGAATACATGAAGGTTTATGTGACTGGAGGATAAACTTGCTGGTCTGTTCTAATGACCAAATGAATTCTTGACATCCTCAGCTCTACCCTGCCCTTTGGGAGGCCAGCAGAGCTTTCCAGCTCATAGTTATAATGCTTCTTACTTGGAAAGAGGACAGCAGAGACCCTAAACTAGTCCCCAAATCTAAACTAGTCCCTAATGAGCCGTGGAGAAATATGAGGCTGATTTTACCAAATACACATGGATTAGGGCTTTTGTATTTCATTAAAAATGAACCCTAGCTAAGAATTCGTTGTTTGTACCAACAGCTCTTATCCTCAGATATTACGACTCCCAATGACTGTTTAAAAAATGTTATTGTGTCACTTCTTAGATTGCACTTCCTGGCTTTGAAACGATGCTGAATTTGCAGTCATCCTCAAAAGCCCAAATGATATGCTTTGTTCCTCATATTGACAAAGGAATTTGGATCTTCATTTGAACACCTTGATCTACTACGAGAGGTGAAGGAGAGTGCTCTAAGACTTGACACACTCTAAGAAACGTATTTTCTATATTGATTTTTTTTTTGGTAAAGTAAGAGATACAATTGATGCAAGTGAGCATCTGAGTTTAAAAACAGATGATATTATGATTGTTAAAATAATAGTAATTAGCATATATTTTTCTCTCTTGAATGTAATTTATCAGAATGATTCCTTTCTCTGTCTGCCTTACTTCATTAAGTATGATAATCTCTAGGTCCATCCATGTTGCTGCAAGTGGCATTATTTTTTTCTTTTTTATAAATTATTTTTTATGGCTGAGTAATATTCCATTGTTGTATGATATCACTTATGTGTGGAATCTAATTTTAAAAACAACACAAATGAACTTATTTACAAAACAGAAACAGACTCACAGATCTCAAAATCAAACTTATGGTTACCAAAGGGGACATGTAGGGGGAAGGGATAAATTATGAAATTGGGATTAACAGATACACACTACTGTATATAAAATAGATAACTAACAAGGACCTACTGAGCACAGGGACCTACTAGAGCACAGGGAACTCTACTCAATATTCTGTAATAACCTATATGGGAAAAGAATCTGAAAAGGAATGAATATATATATATATATATATAACTGAATCACTTTGCTGTACACCTGAACTGACAAAACATTATAAATCAACTATATTCCAGTTTAAAAAAAAAGATTCCTACTCATGCCACTGTGACATCTAAGTTTGATAAGGAAGTTTCTAAGGGTTATGGTTCCTAACATTTATTTATGAGTGATTCATACCAGAAGCAAATAATATCTCATCAAGAATTTATTTTTTACTTGATAAATATACTCAATTCACACTTAAAATTTTAAAATAATTAATTGTATAGAAAGAAAACTGAGGTTTGTCCTTTAAACAACTCCTACTTATAGTAAGCAAGCCTTTTATTAGTCATTAATCATAATAACTTATTTGTTTTAAAATGTTTTCACTTCAGCTCAGTACATCTCAGCAACTTTTATTGACTTTGTGTCTTTAACCTTTAGAGCTATTCCATCTAATGACTCCCTTTAAATTTTGTCTTATCAAGTAATGTGGCAGCTCAGCACATTTGCTGAGTAAACTTTGTCAAGACTTGAGAAATTCCTTAGCAATGAAAACGGTGCTTAAGTGTTCAAATATTTGGAAAATAATGTGCTAGTCCTTTCATGTAGAAAAATCATACCATCAACAGTTAGTAAGTTCTGAGATTTGAGCTTCCTTCATAACCCCAACCTCAACACCCATGTGTATACAGAGAGCCACACACATTCCCTCTCTCTCTCTCTGCCTCTTTCTCTTTCTCTCTCTCTCTCTCTCTCCCTGTCTCACACACACACACACACACACACACACACACACACTCACTCACTTTATGATGTTAATGAGGAAATGCCCTACTCATTCAGATGCCTGACATGTTGACCAGCCACAGCTTCATGGTCACAAATGAGATACTTTAGTCTAACCCATCGCACTGACGAGTTCAAAAACTCCGGGGGAAAGAACAGCTTAAGAATCTTGGATACAGAATGTTATCCTTCACTAAGGCTCTCTCGTGCTCTCTCATGATCATGCTCAGAAGACCCTCTTAGCACCAGACTCTAAGCTTGGCGATCTGGGTTGTAGTGATCTCTGTGGGTGTCTAATAAAATAAGATTGGACCATTGAACTTTGGATTCATTTGATTTTATGATATGTATCTGTTTTATAATCAGCATGTGATGTATTGCCTCTAGAAAGTGCTAGCAGCCATAAAGTTAAGGGATTGTCAATTGGGGTCAAACAAGTCTGGGCGTGAATTCCAGCTCTGCCCATTCCTAACTGTGTATTTGAATTTAGGCATCATTTCACCTCTTGTACTCCAGTTTCCATATTTATCGAATGGAATAGTAATCCCTATCTCTCACCTTTTTATCTGAGGATTAAATGAGATAATGTGTGAAAGTGCTTACTTAGCTCAGTAACCAGTAATGGCTATTATTCTGAAATGGTAAAAATGACTTAGGATCCATACCCAGGGAAATACAAAGACACAAAGAGCCTTCTCTGCCTCTGTTTTTTCTGCACTGTGCTACTCATTGCTATCTTGAAATTCCATGTGTGAAACAGACCTCAAATAAGAGAACACTTAAATTTCATTTTTAAATTTAAATAAAAATTTAAATATCTCACTTTAAATAAAAATTTAAAAATCACAGTTAAATAAAAATTTAATTTAAATAACAATTAAAATTTAATTTAAATAACAATTAAAATTTTACATTTTAATTTAAATAACAATTTAAATTTAAGTAAAATTGAAAGAAAAGTTAAATTCTAAATAAAAATTTAAAATTTAAATAAAAATTTAAAATTTAAATAAAAATTTAAATAAAATTAGAAGAAAAGTTAAATTCTAAATAAAAATTTGAAGTTAAAATGTAAATAAATCAACTTATTGCAGGTAACGAAGACAGGCACGTCCACACGACCAGTTTGCCCCAAATAAAAACTGTGACGGATGAATTGAGGCAAAATGAAAACCTGACACCTTCGCAGCCAGCCGGGAGGACCCGGCTGTCATGGCTACCAGGAGCCACAACAGAGGGCTCGACTCCTGAGCTGGAGGGACGCCAAGAGCCCACCTTCGAACGGGGAATCCTGAGAATGATGTCGCAGCAGGATGTGCGCGCTGAGATCTTCCTCTGGAGCTTTCTGCTGTGGTCGGACACCATAGAAATGGTGCGGGTGGCCGGGCACCCCAAAGTGTACACGTCAGGCTGGGTCTACCCCGTCTACATCTTCAGTTTCATTTCTCTTCTTCGAATGATACTGACTCCCCGGAACCCGCTTCTGAATTCCCTGGGCATCGTGCTCCAGGATCTACCCTTTATCTTTGTTAGACTTAGTTTAATCATTGGCCTGGGAACGATCACACCCGTCTTGGGCCTTTGTAAAAATGTACTCGTGACTCTCTCTTATGTTTACTTCAATTACTTAACCAAATTCAGGATTTTCTCTCCCTTTGAGGTATCTTTTTAACAAGGAAATGTCCCATAGTCAAACCTCTTTGTTATGCACATGCACGCATTTATAATCTTTTTGGGGGGCAGGGATAAATTTTTGTGCTATAGGAAGAAATGAAGAATAGATGCTAGAGAAAAAAAACTATTTTTAAAAACTGTAGCATATCAATTTTTAAAATGTATACAAATGGTGCTAAATTTAAGCAAAGTTGTAGTCTTCTAAGTTGGTTCCCCTTGATCTCTAGAAAATGTTAATAGTTAATTTTAGTTACGTATTCTGCACTTTTTCTAAAAGCACCCTTCAATAAAGCCTCTTAAAAATTAGAACATGTTTTCCCACTAAGTTAGTCCAAGAATGAAATTTTTTTATTGTTTATATAAAGTGCATCACAAGAATTAATTAGTTAAAATTTATTTTAGGAAATACACTTGTAATTATGGAATAATGTTTAGATTCTTTAAAAACATTTGAATTGTAGTTTTAGGGTCTCCTTCAAATATGGAATTATGCTCCTTATTCTGCTGTGGCAAGCGACTTTTATGTAATCAATTGTTTTCAGCATAGAAAGCAGTAAATTTAGTTTCAGACATTTGACTCAGTTTAATATAATGAAGTCAAGGTACACCAGTAAGACCTAGACAAAGTTTTATAATAGGAAGCCATTAATTGAAGAGGGAGGTTTCAAAGTAGAAGAGTATCTTATTTGCGGAATCGGGTACCATCATGAAAACAGTCAGGTACAAGCCCTGTTCAAAATTAGAAGTTCAGCTTACAAATATAACAGCAAATGCATTAGTGTCTTATGTGATAATAAATAATGGTTATCCTGATGTTAAATAATTAGATACAGAATTATGCGATTTGCTTTCCTATGTTGGGATGCTCTCAGATACGCATAGCAGGGGCTATCCATTCTGCATACATTTTCAGATGCTGGAAAGATTTCTGAGAGGCTTATGTGTGCAGAGTAATGTTTAACATAGGCGTTCTCTGCAGTGATCTGTGATAACAAATAGCCTAAAGAATGGATAACCGAACTTGCCTGCCACTCCACCAAATCCCCCAATCTCACTCTCCCCTTATGCTTTATGGTTTTTCCTTACACCATAAGAGGAGATCTAGTCACAGTTGTTGAAAGCTTAGCTTCTGGCTTTATGACTTGGGGCGAAATCTTTGACTACTGTAAACCCCAGTTTCCACATCTAAAAGATGAGTATATTACTAATACTTTAATAGGGTTAAATAGTACTTTATAGGATTGAGAGGATTAACCGAGATAGGGAATGTTCTCATTACCTTGTCTGGTGAACTATAATAACCCAATGAATACTAAATATTTTAATTGTACCCTAAGGAGAAACAGGTAGCTTAAAGCATTGTTTAAATTTTCCTGTTTTATTCTTTTCTGTGTTCTACTTACCCTCTGGGAATAATAATTTAAATCATGCATTTGTGAAAAGTAAAATATAAAATCTTCAGATTACCTCAGACCATAATTTTTCATCAAGTAGTATTATGTCCAGAAGTGAGTAATCCACTGAATATACAGATTAAAGTTGAAGTATATAAGTATTCATTCATCAGGCATTGGAGTGTCCCTCCTATGAGTTCTCATAGAACCCTAACTATAGCACTTTTTTAAGACTTTCATTATGTGTTTTACTTTTCTGAGTTCTCCATTAATCTTTAAAGTCCTTAAAGAAAGGCCCAAGGATATCTTGTTTAACAATGTATCTTTATCTTCTTCTGTCAATCCCACAGAAACTTACAATACTTATAATTCTAAAAAAATTATCATATAAATAATTTCTTTCAAGTCATACCATGATAATCTTCTTTATGAAGAAGAATTTATAACCAAGTAGTTGACTCTAATATCCTTAAATATGAAAATATTTTACATACATTTATATTTATCTTTGTATTGGAATTTATAGAGTGAAAAATGCTCAGATAAGCTGAAAAGTATTACTTATTTGAGTTTAGGATGCATTTTGTATCTAATATTTGAATATGAATATGCCTGATATTTTGGAAAGTGGCAACACTTTGTATAAATAATGAAGGCGTGTACAAAAGGCTCCATGTAGGAGGAAAATTATTGAGTATGTAGTTTAATTTAATAGTTTACTAAGGGTGTACACATGTATATAAAGTTCAAGTCTATGATACTTAATAGGCATTGCAGCAAATTTGAATGAAACATTGGTAGTTCTGCACTGTGTGATTAAATGTTATGCTATTAAAATTATATTGTAATTCTCATTGCTTCTAATGATTTTTGGTATTAAGACCCATGTAGCTTTTGTGTCCTTATAAAAAGTTATGAAGTTAACTTAACATATAAATTAAAATTAAATGGATGGAGAAAAATATACCATGCTAACATTAATCAGAAGAAAGTAGAAGTACTTATATTAATTTCAGACAGACCAGACTTGAAAGTAAGGAAATTTTTCGAGGGTTAAGAAAGGCATCATTACATAATAATAAAGGAGTCAGTTCTCCAAGGAGACATAATCCTTAATGTGTATACACCTACAGAGCATCAAACCACATAAGGCAAAAACTGATAGAAATGCAGAGAAATAGATGAAACCACTATTATAGTTGGAAACTTCAACACCCCTCTCTCAGAAATGGACAGTTCCAGCAGTCAGAAAATCAGTAAAGACATAGTTGAACTCAATGACACTATCAATCAACTGGATATAATTGACATCTACAGCCTACTTCATCTGATAAAAGCAGAATATACATTCTTCTCAAGCTCACAAGGAACATTTACCAAAATAAACCACATTCTGGGGTGTAACAGAAACTAACAAATTTAAAAGAATAGAAATAATATAACGTCTGTTCTCATAATGGAATTTAATTAAAAATCAGTAACAGGTAATAGAAAAATCTCCAATTATGTGGATATTAAACGTTTCTAAATAACACATGGGTCAAAGAAGAAATCTCAAGAGAAATTAAAATATATTTTGGAGTAAATAAAAATGAAAACAAAACATCGAAATGTGTAGAACGTAGCATAAGCAGTGCTTAGAGGGAAACTTATAATATTGAATGCACATATTAGAAAAGAAAGATCTACAGTCAATAAATTAAGTTTCCACCTTGGGAAACTAGTAAAAGGAGAGCAAATGAAATGCCATGTAAGGGGAGGAAAAGAAATAATAAGAATTAGAGCAGAAATCAGTGAAATTGAAAACAGAAAATCAATAGAGAAATCAATAAAACTACAGCCTGACTCTTTGAAAAGATTGATAAAATTGTTATGCCTCTAGCCATGCAAACTAAGAAAAAAAGAGAAGACGCAAATTAGCAACATCAGAAATTAAAGAGGGGACATCACTACAGATCTCACTGAAATTAAAAGGATAACAAAGGAATGCTATGAACAATTCTATGTCCACAAATTAGACGACCTAGACAAAGTGGATCAACTCCTTGAAAGAAGCAATCTGTCAAAACTCACACAGGAAGAAATAGATGATCTGAATAGGCCTATACCGAGTAAAGAAATTGAATCAATAATTAATATCCTTCCAAAACAGAAAGCACCAGGTACAGATGGGTTCACTGGTGAATTCTACTTAACTTTTAAGGAAGAAATCATACCAATTCTCTGCAATCTCTTTTAAGAGGACAGAAGAGGAAGGAATATTTCCTAACTCATTCCACACAGCCAGCATTAT
Source organism: Grampus griseus (assembly GCF_964374135.1). Lineage (NCBI taxonomy): Eukaryota > Metazoa > Chordata > Mammalia > Artiodactyla > Delphinidae > Grampus > Grampus griseus. The sequence continues at coordinate 172,405,021 of NC_139018.1, forward strand.
CCTAATACTAAAACCATACAAAAATATTACAAGAAAACTACAGAACAATATCTCTCATGAACATTGAGGCAAAAATCCTCAACAAAATATTAGCAAATCAAATACAAAAAGATATAAAAAGAGGGAGGCAGAGTCAAGATGGCTGCACGGAAGGATGCAGAGTTCCTGTCTCCCCACAGGTAGGGCACCTGCCGGTTGCTGTTGGGAGACCTCAGCACCCAAGGAGATGGGAGGAACCCCCGAGAGACTGGGTAGGACATGGGGGGAAGTGAGGAGGTAGGAGAAGTGGAGGCTGTACAGGACTGGTGCCCCGAGGGGTGGCTGAGAGAGGGGAGGGGTTCCCATGTCTGGAGGGACCCTGGGAGGGCTCAGAGGATAAGGGGGGAGTGTGCCTAGTATGTCCCCTGCCCAATCAGCTCTGGGAAGCCTGCTGGGCTCCTGGGCCAGGTCCTCCACCCTCTGAAGGCCCCCTCCAGCCTGCCTGGGTCCTCGGGGCCTAGGAGGGAGATGGGGGGTGGGGGAGCCGAGGAGAGGCGGATGGAGAGGGGCCCTCCAGGATCAGAGGATCAGGGGAGGTGCAGAGGGTGTTTCCCCTGACACTCGGGCCCAGGGAGCCTGGGTCCCAGACCTGGACCTGGTCCTTCACCCTCCAAGGCCAGAGGCACTCCTTGGCCCTTCCTGCATGTTGAGACTAAGCCCCACACCCCTGAACCCCCAGGGCCTTTTCTGGCCCTGTGGGTCCTAAGCATAGGCCCCGCCCACTGCCTAAACCCCACCCCTGCCTAAGCCCCACCCCCCACAGCCAAGGCCTTATTCAGCTTTTTTTTCTTTTTCCCTCTTTTTTTCCTATTGTGATTCTGTTTTACCTTCTGGTTGTTTAATCTATATTTTTATTTTTTCTAACATATCTGTTAGTTTTCTAATTTTATTTTTTTCCCTTTGTTATTGTTTTGCTCCTTTTTTTTTTTTTTTTTTTTTTGCTGCCCTGTACGATTTGCAGGATCTTGGTTCACAAGCAAGGGGTCGGGCCTGAGCTCCTCTGGTCGAGATCCGAGTCAGGACCACTGGACTAGCAGAGGACCTCAGACCCCAGGGAATATTCATTGGAGTGAGGTCTCCTGGAGGTCCTCATCTTGGCACCAAGACTGAGCTCTACCCAACAGCCTATGAACTCCAATGCTGGAAGCCTCAGGCCAAACAACCAGTAAGACAGGAACACAAACTGACCCATCAAAAAAAAAAAAAGAGACCACAAAAAAAAGGGTCACAGATGAAGGAACAAGGTAAAAACCTATAAGACCAAATAAATGAAGAGGAAATAAGCAACCTACCTGAGAAAGAATTTAGAGTAATGACAGTAAAGATGATCCAGGATCTCGGAAACAGAATGTAGGCACAGCTTGAGAAAGTATAAAAGTTTTAAAAAGTTCTAGAAGAACTAAAGAACAAACAAACAGAGATGAACAACACAATAGCTGAAATGAAAAATACACTAGAAGGAATCAACAACAAAACACCTGAGGCAGAAGAAGGAATAAGTGAACTGGAAGACAGAATGGTGGAAATAACTGCTGAGGAGCAGAAAAAGAAAAAAGAATGAAAAAAATTGACAATCTCAGAGACCGCTGGGACAACAGTAAACATACCAACATTATACAGGTCGCATCCCAGAAGAAGAAGAGGAAAAGAAAGGGTCTGAGAAAATTTTCTAAGAGATTATAGTAGAAAACTTCCATAATAGGGGAAAGCAAATAGTCACCCAAGTCCAGGAAGCACAGAGAGTCCCATACAGGATAAATACTAGGAGGAACATACCAAGACACATAATCAAACTAACAAACATTAAATTCAAAGAAAAAATATTAAAAGTTGCAAGGGAAAAGCAAAAAATAACATACAATGGAATCCCTGTAAGTTTATCAGCTGATTTTTCAGCAGAAACTCTGCAGGCCAGAAGAGAGTGGCAGGATATACTTAAAGTGATGAAAAAGAAACACCTACAACAAAGATTACTCTACTCAGCAAGGATCTCTTTCAGATTCGATGGAGAAATCAAAAGCTTTACAGACAAGCAAAAGCTAAGAGAATGGAGCACCACCAAACCAGCTTTACAACAAATGCTAAAGGAACTTCTCTAGGTGAGAAACACAAGAGAAGAAAAAGACCCACAAAAACAAAGCCAAAACAATTAAGAAAATGGTAATAGGAACATACATATCAATAATAACCTTGAATGTAAATGAATTAAATGCTCCAACCAAAAGACACAGACTGGCTGAATGGATACATAAACAAGACCTGTATATATGCTGTCTACAAGAGACCCACTTCAGACCTAGGGACACATAGAGACTGAAAGTGAGGGGATGGAAAAACATATTCTATGCAAATGGAAATAATAAGAAGGTTGGAGTAGCAATTGTCATATCAGACAAAACAGATATTAAAATAAAGACTATTACAAGAGACAAAGAAGGACACTACATAATGATCAAAGGATCAATCCAAGAAGAAGATATAACAATTGTAAATATTTATGCACCCAACATAGAAGCACCTCAATACATAAGGCAAATGCTAACAACCATGAAAGGGGAAATTGACAGTAACACAATAATAGTAGGGGACTTTAACACCCCACTTACACCAAAGGACAGATCATCCAAACAGAAAATAAATAAGGAAACATAAGCTTTAAATGACACAATAGACCAGATAGATTTAATTGATGTTTATAGAACATTCCACTCAAAAGTGGCAGAATACACTTTCTTCTCAAGTGCACATGAAACATTCTCCATGATAGATCACATCTTGGGCCAAAAATCAAGCATCAGAAAATTTAAGAAAATTAAAAACGTATCAAGCATCTTTTCTGACCACAACACTATGAGATTAGAAATCGATTACAGGAAGAAAACTGTAAAAAACACAAATATATGGAGGCTGAAGAGTGAACTACTAAATACCCAAGAGATCACTGAAGAAGTCAAAGAAGAAATTAAAAAATACATGGAAACAAATGGCAATGAAAACACAATGACCCAAAACCTATGGGACGCAGCAAAAGCAGTTCTAAGAGGGAAGTTTATAGCAATTCAATCCTACCTCAAGAAACAAGAAAAATCTCAAATAAACAATCTATCCTTACACCTAAAGCAACTAGAGAAAGAAGAACAAAGAAAACACAAAGTCAGTAGAAGAAAAGAAATCATAAATATCAGAGCAGAAATAATGAAATAGAAATGAAGAAAACAATAGCAAAGATCAATAAAACTAAAAGTTGGTTCTTTGAGAAGAAAAACAAAATTGATTGATAAACATTTAGCCAGATTCATCAAGAAAAAAAGGGAGAGGACTCAATCAATAAAATTAGAAATGAAAAAGGAGAAATCACAACTGACATGGCAGAAATAGAAAGGATTTTAAGAGACTATTACAGACAACTATATGCCAATAAAATGGATAACTGGGAAGAAAGGGACAAATTCTTGGAAAAGTACAATTTTCCAAGACTAAACCAGGAAGAATTAGAAAATATAAACTGACCTATCATAAGTAATGAAATTGAAACTGTAATTAAAAATCTTCCAAGAAACAAATGTCAACAAACAGATGGCTTCACAGGAGAATTCTATCAAACATTTAGAGAAGAGCTAACACCCATCCTTCTCAAACTCTTCCAAAAAATTCCAGAGGGAGGAACACTCCCAAATTTGTTCTATGAGGCTACCATCACTATGATACCAAAACCAGACAAAGATATCACAAAAAAAGAAAATTATAGGCTAGTATCACTGATGAACATAGATGCAAAAATCCTAAACAAAATACTAGCAAACAGAATCCAACAACACATTAGAAGGATCATACACCATGATCAAGGGGGGTAGGAATGCAAGAATTCTTCAATATACACAAATCAATCAATGTGATAAACCATATTAACAAATTAAGGAAGAAAAAACATATGATCATCTCAGTAGATGCAGAAATATCTTTTGACAATATTCAACACGTATTTATGATAAAAACTTTCCAGAAAAAGGTCATAGAGGTAACCTACCTCAACATAGTAAAGGCCATATATGACAAACCCACAGCAAACATTAATCTCAATGGTGAAAAACTGAAACCATATCAACTCAGATCAGGAACAAGACAAGGACGTCCACTCTCACCACTCTTATTCAACATAGTTTTGGAAGTCCTAGACTGGCAATCAGAGAAGAAAAAGAAATAAAAGGAATACAAATTGGAAAAGAAGAAGTAAAACTGTCACTGTTTGCAGATGACATGATACTATACATAGAAAATCCTAAAGATGCCACCAGAAAACTACTAGAACTAATCAATGAAATTGGTAAGGTTGCAGGATACAAAACTAGTGCACAGAAATCTCTTGCATTCCTATACACTAACAACAAAAAATCAGAAAGAGAAATTAAGGAAACAATACTATTTACCATTGCAACAAAAAGAGTAAAATACCTAGGAATAAACCTACCTAAGGAGACAAAAGACTTGTACTCAGGAAACTATAAAACACTGATGAAAGAAATCAAAGATGACATAAACAGATGGAGAAATATACCATGGTCTTGGATTGCAAGAATAAATATTGTGAAAATCACTGTACTACCCAAAGTAATCTACAGATTCAATGCAATCCCTATCAAACTGCCAATGGCATTCTTCACAGAATTAGAACAAAAAATTTTACAATTCGTATGGAAACACAAAAGACCATGAATAGTCAAAGAAATCAATTTCAATTCATTTCAAAGAATGAAAAACGGAGCTGGAGGAGTTAGGCTCCCCAACTTCAAACTATACTACAAAGCTACAGTAATCAAGACAGTATGGTACTGGCACAAAAACAGAAATATAGATCAGTGGAACAGGATAGAAAGCCCAGAGATAAACCCACGCACATATGGTCACCTTATTTTTGATAAAGGAGGCAAGAATATACAATGGAGAAAAGACAGCCTCTTCAATAAGTGGTGCTGGGAAAACTGGACAGCTACATGTAAAAGAATGAAATTAGAACACTCCCTAACACCATACACAAAAATAAACTCAAAATGGATTAAAGACCTAAATGTAAGACCGGACACTATAAAACTCTTAGAGGAAAACATTGGACAAACACTCTTTGACATAAACCACAGCAAGATCTTTTTTGACCCACCTCCTACAGTAATGGAAATACAAACAAAAATAAACAAATGGGACCTAATGAAACTTAAAAGCTTTTGCACAGCAAAGGAAACCATAAACAAGACAAAAGGACAACCCTCAGAATAGGAGAAAATATTTGCAAATGAAGCAACAGACAAAGGGTTAATCTCCAAAATATACAAAGAGCTCATGGAGCTCATTATCAAAAAAACAACCCAATACAAAAATGGGTGGAAGACCTAAAAAGACATTTCACCAAAGAAGACATACAGACGGCCAAGAGGCACATGAAAAGATACTCAACATCACTAATTATTAGAGAAATGCAAATCAAAGCTACAGTGAGGTATCACCTCAAACCAGTCAGAATCGCCATCATCAAAAAATCTACAAACAGTAAATGTTGGAGAGGGTATGGAGAAAAGGGAACCCTTTTGCACTGTTGGTGGGAATGTAAATTGAAACAGCCAGTATGGAGAACAGTATGGAGGTTCCTTAAAAAACTAAAAATAGAACTACTATATGACCCAGCAATCCCACTACTGGGCACATACCCTGAGAAAACCATAATTCAAAAGGACACATGTACCCCAATGTTCATTGCACCACTATTTACAATAGCCAGGATATGGAAAAAACCTAAATATCCAACTACAGATGAATGGATAAAGAAGATGTGGTACATATATACAATGGAATATTACTCAGCCATAAAAAGAATGAAATTGGGTCATTTGTAGAGATATGGATGGACCTAGCATCTGTCATACAGAGTGAAGTAAGCCAGAAAGAGAAAAACTAATATCGTATATTAATGCATATATGTGGAATCTTGATAAATGGTACAGACGAACCTATTTGCAGGACAGGAATAGAGACGTAGATGTAGAGAATGGACATGTGGACATGGTGGGGAAGGGGAGGGTGAGACCAACTGGGAGATTAAGTTTGACATAAATTCACTACCATGTGTGAAATAGATAGCTAGTGGGAACCTGCTGTATAGCATGGGGAGCTCAGCTCAGTGCTCAGTGATGACCTAGATGGGTGGGATAGGGGTGGGTGAGAGAGAGGTCCAAGAGGGAGGGGATATAGTTATACATATAGCTGATTCACTTCATTGTACAGCAGAAACTAACACAACATTTTAAAGCAGTTATACTCCAATAAAAAAAAGCTATAAAAAGAATTATACACCATAATTTAGTGGGATTTATCCCAGGTGTGCAAGGCTGGTTCACCATTTGAAAATCAAGTAATGCAGTCCATCATATCAGCAGACTAAATAGGAAAAATAACATGATCTTATCAATTGATGCAGAAAAAGTGTTTGAAAAAATCCAATATCTATGATTTTTAAAAAATCTCAATAAACTAGGAACAGAGTGGAACTTTCTCAACTGCATAATGACTATCTACAAAAAGCCTACAGCTAATATCATACTTAATGGTAATAAATTTGAAGCTTTCCCATTATGGTGAGATATAAGGCAAGGATGTCCCCTCTCACCACTACTTTTCAACCTCATATTAGAAGTCCTTACTAATTTAATAAGGCAAGTAAAGGAAATAAAATGTATACAGACTAGGAAGGAAGACATAACACTTCCTTTATTCACAGATGACATGATCATCTACGTAGAAAATTCATAAAAATTGGCCAAAAAAACTCCTGGAACTAAAAAGTGATTATACCAAGATTACAGGATACAAGGTTTATATACAAAAGTCAGCTACTTTTCTGTATATCAGGGGATGAACAAGTGAAATTAAAAATTAGAAACACATTAATATTTACATTAGCGCCTCCCCAAATGCAATACTTAGGTGAAAATTTAACAAAATATGTATAAGATCTATATGAGCAAAACTATAAAATGAAAGATTTCAAAGGAGAACTAAATGGATGTTTTTAGCTGCTTTATTCTTAATTCCCCAAACTTAGAAACAACCAAGATGTCCTTTGGTAGGGGAATAGATAAATCAACCTTGGTACATCCAGACAATGAAATACCATTCAGTTCTAGAAAAGAATCAGCTATAAGGCCTTGAAAAAACATGGAGGAAGTTTAACTGTATACTAGTAAGTGAAAGAAGCCAACTGGAGAAGGCTACCTACTATATGGTTCAAAACTATGTGACATTCTGGAAAAGGTGAAACTGTAGAGACAATAAAAAAATCAGTAGTTGGGGTGGGGTGGGGAGGGAAAAGAGATGAACAGGAAGAGTACAGAGGATGTTGAAAATGAGGGAGGCTATCATGTGCGGGAGCAGGGGAGGAGACGGGAAGTCTTGTAACTTCATCTCAATTTTATTGTAAACCTAAAACTGCTCTAAAAAAATAGTCTTTTTTAAAAAAGTAGTCAAATGTAAAATAGATAGCTAGTGGGAAGCAGCCGCATAGCACAGGGAGATCAGCTCGGTGCTTTGTGACCACCTAGAGGGGCGGGATGGGGAGGGTGGGAGGGAGACGCAAGAGGGAGGAGATATGGGGATATATGTATATGTATAGCTGAGTCACTTTGTTATACAGCAGAAACTAACACAACAATGTAAAGCAATTATACTTCAGTAAAGATGTTTTAAAAAAGTAGTGTAGTCGTAAATATATAAAAAATGATTTTATATGTTTTAGGTATAATTACTCAAGTACTATTTGCTGTGAAAATCTGCACTTACACATTTACAAATCTTAATTTGTCAGAATGATCCTATTAAAAATGTCATAATTTTCCTTGCATTGAAATTGGAACATTAATGGATTTTTCAGAAAAGCCTTCTCTACAATGCATTTCTTTATTTTTCTTTTTAAAGATGTAGATACCTGAGGGAATAGATTTTCCAGACTATTTTAATGAATAAATAAAAAATATTACCTTCTAAATAGCTAAAAATTATAGGTAGTGTTACATATTTGGTGTAATTCTGAAGAAGATGCCTACTATTATTGGTCTTGATTTCCATCTATAAAATTTGGGTCATTTTTAGATCATAAAAGTACATTTTTTGCCTTATTCTTAAATGTTTTTCAAATGTTAAATGGGTCACATAATCTTATACTTAAATTTTTTTGTAATGTTAAATAAGTATTGCGTGTACCAAAATGTTCGTTCTGTTTTTTCTGTAGGATGGCTCTGGTAGCACTTAGCTGTCTTTAACTTCATTGGAAACAATTTTCTTAGCGTGCATTTTAAAAAAGACTTATGGGCTTCCGGGAAGATGGCGGAAGAGTAAGACGCGGAGATCACCTTCCTCCTCACAGATACACCAGAAATACATCTACACGTGGAACAACTCCTACAAAACACCTGCTGAACGCTGGCAGAAGACCTCAGACCTCCCAAAAGGCAAGAAACTCCCCACGTACCTGGGTAGGGCAAAAGAAAAAAGAAAAAACAGAGACAAAAGAATAGGGACGGGCCCAGCACCGGTGGGAGGGAGCCGTGAAGGAGGAAAAGTGTCCACACACTAGGAAGCCCCTTCGCGGGCGGGGACTGCAGGTGACGGAGGGGGGAGGTTCGCAGCCGCGGAGGAGAGCGCAGCCACAGGGGTGCGGAGGGCAAAGCGGAGACATCCCCGCACAGAGGATCGGTGCCGACCGGCACTCACCAGCCCGAGAGGCTTGTCTGCTCACACGCCGGGGCGGGCGGGGCTGGGAGCTGAGCCTCGGGCTTCGGCCGGAGCGCAGGGAGGGGACTGGGGTTGGCGGCGTGAACACAGCCTGAAGGGGTTAGTGCGCCACGGCTGGCCGGGAGGGAGTCCGCGGAAAAGTCTGGACCTGCCGAAGAGGCAAGAGACTTTTCCTCCCTCTTTGTTTCCTGGTGCGCGAGGAGAGGGGATTAAGAGCGCTGCTTAAAGGAGCTCCAGAGACGGGCGTGAGCCGCGGCTAAAAGCGCGGGCCCCAGAGACAGGCATGAGATGCTAAGGCTGCTGCTGCCGCCACCAAGAAGCCTGTGTGCGAGCACAGGTCACTCTCCACACCCCTCTTCCGGGGAGCCTGTGCAGCCCGCCACTGCCAGGCTCCCAGGATCCAGGGACAACTTCCCCGGGAGAACGCACAGCACGCCTCAGGCTGCTGCAACGCCATGACGGCCTCTGCCGCCGCAGGCCCGCCCCGCACTCCGTGCCCCTCCCTCCCCCGCGGCCTGAGTGAGCCAGAGCCCCCGAATCAGCGGCTCCTTTAACCCCGTCCTGTCTGAGCCAAGAACAGACGCCTTCAGGCAACGTACACGCAGAGGCGGGGCCAAACCCAAAGCTGAGCCCCTGGGAGCTGTGAGAACAAAGAAGAGAAAGGGCAATCTCTCCCAGCAGCTTCAGGAGCAGCGGATTCAATCTCCACAATCAACTTGATGTACCTGCATCTGTGGAATACATTAATAGACAACGAACCATCCCAAATTAAGGAGCCGTGTGGATGAAAGGCTCTTGGTGCTGCAGCCAGGAGTCAGTGCTGTGCCTCTGAGGAGGGAGACCCAACTTCAGGACACTGGTCCACAAGGCACCTCCCAGCTCCACATAATATCAAATGGCGAAAATATCCCAGAGATCTCCGTCTCAACACCAGCAACCAGCTTCACTCAACGACCAGCAAGCTACAGTGCTGGACATCCTATGCCAAACAACTAGCAAGACAGGAACACAACCCCACCCATTAGCAGAGAGGCTGCCTAAAATCATAATAAGTCCACAGACACCCCAAAACACACCACCAGACGTGGACCTGCCCACCAGAAAGACAAGATCCAGCCTCATCCACCAGAACACAGGCACTAGTCCCCTCCACCAGGAAGCCTACACAAGCCACTGAACCAACCTTAGCCACTGGGGACAGACACCAAAAACAACGGGAACTACGAACCTGCAGCCTGCAAAAAGGAGACCCCAAACACAGTAAGATAAGCAAAATGAGAAGACACAAAAACACACCGCAGATGAAGGAGCAAGGTAAAAACCCACCAGACCTAACAAATGCAGAGGAAATAGGCAGTCTACCTGAAAAAGAATTCAGAATAATAATAGTAAAGATGATCCAAAATCTTGGAAATAGACTAGAAAAAATGCAAGAAACATTTAACAAGGACCTAGAAGAACTAAAGATGAAACAAGCAATGATGAACAACACAATAAATGAAATTAAAAATACTCTAGATGGGATCAATAGCAGAATAACTGAGGCAGAAGAACGGATAAGTGACCTGGAAGATAAAATGGTGGAAATAACTACTGCAGAGCAGAATAAAGAAAAAAGAATGAAAAGAACTAGGACAGTCTCAGAGACCTCTGGGACAACGTTAAATGCACCAACATTTGAATTATAGAGGTTCCAGAAGAAGAAGAGAAAAAGAAAGGGACTGAGAAAATATTTGAAGAGATTATAGTTGAAAACTTCCCTAATATGGGAAAGGATATAGTTAATCAAGTCCAGGAAGCACAGAGAGTCCCATAAAGGATAAATCCAAGGAGAAATACGCCAAGACACATATTAATCAAACTGTCAAAAATTAAATACAAAGAAATCATATTAAAAGCAGCAAGGGAAAAACAACAAATAACACACGAGGGAATCCCCATAAGGTTGACAGCTGATCTTTCAGCAGAACTCTGCAAGCCAGAAGGGACTGGCAGGACATATTTAAAGTGATGGAGGAGAAAAACCTGCAACCAAGATTACTCTACCCAGGAAGGATCTCATTCAGATTTGATGAAGAAATTAAAACCTTTACAGACAAGCAAAAGCTGAGAGAGTTCAGCACCACCAAACCAGCTTTACAACAAATGCTAAAGGAACTTCTCTAGGCAAGAAACACAAGAGAAGGGAAAGACCTACAATAAAGAACCCAAAACAATTAAGAAAATGGGAGTAGGAACATACATATTGATAATTACCTTAAATGTAAATGCACTAAATGCTCCCACCAAAAGACACAGATTGGCAAAATGGATACAAAAACTAGACCCTTATATATGCTGTCTACAAGAGACCCACTTCAGACCTTGAGACACATACAGACTGACAGTAAGGGGATGGAAAAAGATATTCCATGCAAATGGAAACCAAAAGAAAGCTGGAGTAGCAATTCTCATATCAGACAAAATAGACTTTAAAATAAAGACTACTAGAAGAGACAAAGAAGGACACTACATAATGATCAAGGGATCAATCCAAGAAGAAGATATAACAATTGTAAATATTTATGCACCCAACATAGGAGCACCTCAATACATAAGGCAAATACTAACAGGCATAAAAGGGGAAATCGACAGTAACACATTCATAATAGGGGACTTTAACACCCCACTTTCACCAATGGACACATCATCCAAAATGAAAATAAATAAGGAAACACAAGCTTTAAGTGATACATTAAACAAGATGGACTTAATTGATATTTATAGGATATTCCATCCAAAAACAACAGAACACACATTTTTCTCAAGTGCTCATGGAACATTCTCCAGGATAGATCATATCTTGGGTCACAAATCAAGCCTTGGTAAATTTAAGGAAATTGAAATTGTATCAAGTATCTTTTCTGACCACAACGCTATGAGACTAGATATCAATTACAGGAAAAGATCTGTAAAAAATACAAACACATGGAGGCGAAACAATACACTACTTAATAACGAAGTGATCACTGAAGAAATCAAAGAGGAAATATAAAAACACCTAGAAACAAATGACAATGGAGACATGACAACTCAAAATCTATGGGGTGCAGCAAAAGCAGTTCTAAGAGGGAAGTTTATAGCAATGCAATCCTACCTTAATAAACAAGAAACATCTCGAATAAACAACCTAACCTTGCACCTAAAGCAATTAGAGAAAGAAGAACAAAAAAACCCCAAAGTTAGCAGAAGGAAAGAAATCATAAAGATCAGATCAGAAATAAATGAAAAAGAAATGAAGGAAACAATAGCAAAGATCAATAAAACTAAAAGCTGGTTCTTTGAGAAGATAAACAAAATTGATAAACCATTAGCCAGACTCATCAAGAAAAAAAGGGAGAATACTCAAATCGTAGAATTAGAAATGAAAAAGAAGTAACAACTGACACTGCAGAAATACAAAAGATCATGAGAGATTACTACAAGCAACTATATGCCAATAAAATGGACAACCTGGAAGAAATGGACAAATTCTTAGAAATGCACAACCTGCCAAGACTGAATCAGGAAGAAATAGAAAATATGAACAGACCAATCACAAGCACTGAAATTGAAACTGTGATTAAAAAATCTTCCAACAAACTAAAGCCCAGGACCAGATGGCTTCACAGGCAAATTCTATCAAACATTTAGAGAAGAGCTAACACCTATCCTTCTCAAACTCTTCCAAAATATAGCAGAGGGAGGAACACTCCCAAACTCATTCTACGAGGCCACCATCACCCTGATACCAAAACCAGAAAAGGATGTCACAAAGAAAGAAAACTACAGGCCAATATCATTGTTGAACATAGATGCAAAAATCCTCAACAAATACTAGCAAACAGAATCCAACAGCACATTAAATGGATCATACACCATGATCAAGTGAGGTTTATTCCAGGAATGCAAGGATTCTTCAATATATGTAAATCAATCAACGTGATACACCATATTAACAAATTGAAGGAGAAAAACCATATAACCATCTCAATAGATGAAGAGAAAGCTTTCGACAAAATTCAACACCCATTTATGATAAAAACCCTGCAGAAAGTAGGCATAGAGGGAACTTTCCTCAACATAATAAAGGCCATATATGACAAACCCACAGCCAACATTGTCCTCAATGGTGAAAAACTGAAAGCATTTCCACTAAGATCAGGAAGAAGACAAGGTTGCCCGCTCTCACCACTCTTATTCAACATAGTTTTGGAAGTTTTAGCCACAGCAATCAGAGAAGAAAAGGAAATAAAAGGAATCCAAATCGGAAAAGAAGAAGTAAAGCTGTCACTGTTTGCAGATAACATGATACTATACATAGAGATTCCTAAAGATGCTACCAGAAAACTACGAGAGCTAATCAATGAATTTGGTAAAGTAGCAGGATACAAAATTAATGGACAGAAATCTCTTGCATTCCTAAACACTGATGATGAAAAATCTGAAAGTGAAATCAAGAAAACACTCCCATTTACCACTGCAACAAAAAAAATAAAATATCTAGGAATAAACCTACCTAAGGAGACAAAAAACCTGTATGCAGAAAATTATAAGACACTGATGAAAGAAATTAAAGATGATACAAATAGATGGAGAGATATACCATGTTCTTGGATTGGAAGAATCAACATTGTGAAAATGACTCTACTACCCAAAGCAATCTACAGATTCAATGCAATCCCTATCAAACTACCACTGGAATTTTTCACAGAAGTAGAACAAAAAATTTCACAATTTGTATGGAAACACAAAAGACCCCGAATATCCAAAGCAATCTTGAGAACGAAAAATGGAGCTGGAGGAATCAGGCTTGCTGATTTCAGACTATACTACAAGGCTACAGTAATCAAGACAGTATGGTACTGGCACAAAAACAGAAATATAGATCAGTGGAACAGGATAGAAAGCCCAGAGATAAACCCATGCACATATGGTCACCTTATATTTGGTAAAGGAGGCAGGAGTGTACAGTGGAGAAAGGACAGCCTCTTCAATAAGTGGTGCTGGGAAAACTGGACAGGTACATGTAAAAGTATGAGATTAGATCACTCCCTAACACCATACACAAAAATAAGCTCAAAATGGATTAAAGACCTAAATGTAAGGCCAGAAACTATCAAACTCTTAGAGGAAAACATAGGCAGAACACTCTATGACATAAATCACAGCAAGATCCTTTTTGACCCACCTCCTAGAGAAATGGAAATAAAAATAAAAGTAAACAAATGGGACCTAATGAAACTTCAAAGCTTTTGCACAGCAAAGGAAACCATAAACAAGACCAAAAGGCAACCCTCAGAATGGGAGAAAATATTTGCAAATGAACCAACTTACAAAGGTTTACTCTCCAAAATTTATAAGCAGCTCATGCAGCTTAATAATAAAAAAAAAACCCAATCCAAAAATGGGCAGAAGACCTAAATAGACATTTCTCCAAAGAAGATATACAGACTGCCAATAAACACATGAAAGAATGCTCAACATCATTAATCATTAGAGAAATGCAAATCAAAACAATGAGATATCATCTCACACCAGTCAGAATGGCCATCATCAAAAAGTCTAGAAACAATAAATGCTGGATAGGGTGTGGAGAAAAGGGAACCCTCTTGCACTGTTGGTGGGAATATAAATTGATACAGCCACTGTGGAGAACAGTATGGAGGTTCCTTAAAAAACTAAAAATAGAACTACCATATGACCCAGCAATCCCACTACTGGGCATATACCGTGAGAAAACCATAATTCAAAAAGAGTCATGTACCAAAATGTTCATTGCAGCTCTATTTACAATAGCCCGGAGATGGAAGCAACCTAAGTGTCCATCATCAGATGAATGGATAAAGAAGATGTGGCACATATATACAATGGAATATTACTCAGCCATAAAAAGAAACGAAATTGAGCTATTTGTAATGATGTGGATAGACCTAGAGTCTGTCATACAGAGTGAAGTAAGTCAGAAAGAGAAAGACAAATACCGTATGCTAACACATATATCTGGAATCTAAGAAAAAAATGTCACGAAGAACCTAGGGGTAAGACAGGAATAAAGATACAGACCTACTAGAGAATGGACTTGCGGATATGGGGAGGGGGAAGGGTGAGCTGTGACAAAGCGAGAGAGAGGCATGGACATATATACACTACCAAAGGTAAGGTAGATAGCTAGTGGGAAGCAGCCGCATAGCACAGGGATATCAGCTCGGTGCTTTGTGCTCGCCTGGAGGGGTGGGATAGGGAGGGTGGGAGGGAGGGAGACACAAGAGGGAACATATGTATATGTATAACTGATTCACTTTGTTATAAAGCAGAAACTAACACACCATTGTAAAGCAATTATTCTCGAATTAAAAAAAGAAGACTTATCAAAATTGGTAAATTTTTGTGTAGCCATTTTAATATTGAAGATGGAAGAAAAGAAGCAACGTTTTTGGAATATTATGCTTTATTATTTCAAGAAAGGTAAAAATGCAAATGAAACGCACAAAAATATTTGTGCAGTGGATGGAGAAGGTGCTGTGACTGATAGAACGTGTCAAAAGTGGTTTGTGAAGTTTTGTGCTGGAGACTTCTCGCTGGATGATGCTCCACTATCGGGTTGACCAGTTGAAGTTGATAGCGATCAATTGAAAGAATAATTGAGAACGGTCAACGTTATACCACGTGGGAGATAGCTGACATACTCAAAATATCCACATCAAGCGTTGAAGATCATTTGCACCAGCCTGGTTACGTGAATTGATTTGATGTTTGGATTCCACAGAAGTTAAGTGAAAAATACCTTCTTGACCATATTTCCACATGTGATTCTCTACTTAAATGTAATGAAAATGTTCTGTTTTTAAAACAAATTGTGATGAGCAATGAAAAGTGGATACTGTACAACAATGTGGAACATAGGAGATCGTGGGGCAAGCGAAATGAATCACCACCAACCACACCAAAGGCCAGTCTTCATCCAGTGAAGGTGATGTTGTGTATATGGTGGGATTGGAAGGGAGTTATCTATTATGAGCTCCTTCCAGAAAACCAAACATTAATTCCAACAAGTACGGCTCCCAATTAGACAAACTAAAGATGGCACTTGACGAAAAGCATCCAGAATTAGTCAAGAGAAAACGCATAATCTTCCATCAGGATAACGCAAGGCTGCATGTGTCTTTGATGAACAGGCAAAAACTATTACACTTTGTCTGGGAAGTTATTATTCATCTTCTGTATTCACCACCCATCATGCCTTCAGATTTCCACTTATTTCAGTCTTTACAAAATTCTCTTAGTGGAAAAAATTTCAATTCCCTGGAAGACTGTAAAAGGCACCTGGAAAAGTTCTTTGCTCAAAAAGTTTTGGGAAGATGGAATTACGAAGTTGCCTGAAAAATGACAGAAAGTAGTGGAACAAAAGGGTGAATACGTTGTTCAATAAAGTTCATGGTGATAATGAAAAATGTGTCTTTTATTTTTACTTAAAAAACTGAAGGCTTTTTGGCCCACCCAATATATTATAAAGATGTATGCCATGCCAAACAAAACAAAACAACACATTGATTGCAAAACTATAAAACTCACAGGCTCTTCAAATAGTCTGCATATACTGTAGATTACAGTGAATCTAAATATACCATCTGAAGAGAATTACAAATTAAAGTCAACTTTTAGATAAATAATCCAATACAAAGATTTTTTGATTGCTATAAGGTAATTATTTTCTATTAAATTGCAAATGCATTATTGGTGTTTTGATGTATTTTGATAGGATTGGAAAATCGAGGAATAAGAACATAAAAAACCAGTTTTCTGTCTTTACATTTTTAAAGTTTTTACTTAACTGCGTCATTGTATCTTCTTTTTTCCTTCTGAGTTGAAATTATCTTGTTATCATTTGAGCAAATTTGCCCATTAAAAGATAGAGATGGTTAAATAAAACAAACTTCTGCATCAGTCACCAGTTTTAGCTAGGAGAAATGGTAGAACAGGTTACCAAATAATTTGTGGAGCTAATTTTCTTGAAATTGTTTCAGAAGAGAGGAGTCACTAAGTTCATCTTATATGGAATTGAGTGCGTGTGAAGGGAAAGTCTAAGAGGAAATGAAATAGTTCAGCAATTGTCTTACCAATTAGAAAAAATGAGGATTTCCTTTATTTTATAGAAATCCTTCTTTAGCTTGAAGGAAGTACTAGTTGAAAACAACCACTGTCATCAATAGCAAACCAAAAACCAGAACCAAAACTTAGTAGAAGGGTATAAAGAGGATTTCATTTTAATGTGATAAAATATACATAACATAAAATTTATCATTTTCATGTACAATTCAGTGGTTGCAAGTATATTCACAATGTTATGCAACTATCACCACTATTTTCAGAAATTTTCATCATCCCAAAGAGAACCTCTGAACCCATTAAACAATAGCACTGATTCTCCCCTCCCACACCAGTCCCCAGTAACCTCTATTTTTCCTGTCTCTATGAATTTGCCTGTTCTACGTTCATCATAGAAATGGGATCATGCAATATTTGTCCTCTTGTTTCTGTATTACTTCAAGATTGTACATGCGGTAGCACATATCAGAATTCCTTTTTATGGCTGAATAATATTCCATTGTATATATATACCACATTTGTTTATTCATTCATCTACCGATAGCCACTTGTATTGCTTTTACCTTTTGGCTACTATGAATAATGCTGCAATAAACATTGGTGTACAAATATTTGTTTGAGTCTGTGGTTTTAATTGTTTTGTGTATATACCTAGAAGTGGAATTGCTGGATCATAGGGCAATTCCGCATTTAACTTTTTAAGGACCTGCCAAACTGTTTTCCACGGTGGCTATACCATTTTACATTCCCACCAGCAATACACAAGGGTTCCAATTTCTCCACATCTTCATCAATGCTTGTTATTTTCTGTTTTTGTTTTTTGATAATAGCTATCCTAATGGATGTGAAACGTTATACCATTGTGGTTTTGTTTGCACTTTTCTGATGACTAATGATATCGAGCATCTGTTCACACGCTTATTGGCTACTTGTATATTTTCTTTGGAGGAATGTCTATTGAAGTCCATTGCCCATTTTAAGAATAAGTTGCTTTGCTGTTGCTGTTGAGTTGTATTTCTTTATATATTCTGGATCTTAATCCCTTATTTGGTGTATGATTTGCAAATATTTTCTCTCATTCTGTGAGTCGGCTTTTCACTCTTTTGATAGTATCCTTTGATACACAAGTTTTTAATTCTGATGAAGCCTAATTTATCTACTTTTTTCTTTTGTTGCTCTGCTTTTGGTGTCATGTCCAAAAAGAAAAAATCATTTGCCAAATCTAATGTCATGAAGTTTTTTTCCTAATGTTTTCTTATAAAAATTGTATAGTTTAGCTCTTAACTTTAGGTTTTGATCCATTTTGAATCCTTTCTGCATTGAATGGCCTTGGTACCTTTGTAAAAAAATCAATTGAATGCAAATACGAGGGTTTATTTCTGGCCTCTCTGTTCTATTCTATTAGTCATTATGACTCATTTATGCCAGTACCACACTATTTGATTACTGTAGCTTTGTAGTAAGTTTTGAAATCAGGAAGTGTGAAATCTCCAATTTTGTTCTTTCTCAAAACTGTTTTGGCTAAATGGGATTTCTTATGAATTTTAAGATGGGTTTTTCTATTTCTGCAAAAAAAATCATTGGGATTTTGATAAGGATTGCATTGAACCTGTAGATCTCTTAGGGTAGTATTCTAAGAGATAGTATTCTAAGAGATAGGGTGGTATTGTCATCTTAACAGTGCTTTGTTTATCATTCTATGAACATGGGATAGCTTTCCATTTATTTAGATCTTCTTTAATTTCTTTCAGCAATGTTTTGTAGTTTTCATTGTATAAGTCTTTTGTCTCCTTGGTGAAATTTATTCCTGAGTACTTTATTCTTTTTGATGCTATTGTAAATAGAATTGTTTTCTTAATTTCCTTTTCAGATTTTTCATTAATAGTGTATAGAAACATAACTGATTTTTGTGTTTTGATTTTATATTCTTCAACTTTGTTGTATTTGGTTATTAGCTTTAGCATTCTTTTTGTTTTTGTTTTTTGTAGAAGCTTTAGGGTTTTCCACATATAAAATAATGCCATCTGTGAAGAGCGATACTTTTTCTCCTTTCTTTCCAATTTGGATGCTTTTATTTTTATTGTTTTATTTTTAACATCTTTATTGGAGTATAATTGCTCTACAATGGTGTGTTAGTTTCTGCTGTATAACAACGTGAATCAGTTATATGCATACGCATATCCCCGTATCCCCTCTCTCTTGCTTTCCCTTCCACCCACCCTATCCCACTACTCTAGGTGGTCACAAAGCACCAAGCTGATCTCCCTGTGCTATGTGGCTGCTTCCCATGAGCTATCTATTTTACATTTGGTAGTATATATATGTCCATGCCACTTTCTCACTTCGTCTCAGCTTACCCTTCCCCCTCCCTGCATCCTTAAGTCCATTCCCTACATCTGCGTCTTTATTCCTGTCCTGCGCCTAGGTTCTTTAGAACCATTTTCTCTTTTAGACTCCATATATATGTGTTAGCATACGGTATTTGTTTTTCTCTTTCTGACTTACTTCACTCTGTAGGACAGATTCTAGGTCCATCCACCTCACTACAAATAACTCAATTCCATTCCTTTTTATGGCTGAGTAATATTCCATTGTATATATGTGCCACATCTTCTTGGATGCTTTTATTTTTTAATTTTTTCTTGCTTAATTGCTCTGGCTGGAACTTTCAGTACTACGTTGAACAGAAGTGGTGAAAGCAATGAAGAGCGCAGTCAGCCTTCAGAACACACAACTCTGATATTTGGAGGACAAGTTCCTGACAGTCTGTCGTGGTTCTGGCAAGCTGCACCAAACAGTCTGCCACCCTCACTGTTACCTGCCACAAAGATGGGGGAGTGGAGGGTGGTAGCCACTACCACAGGGGAGAGGTTGAAACTCACTGATGTTTAGCAGCCTCTCCACCAAGCTCTCCACCGGATGCTCCCAGGTTTCCACTAGAGTCTAGAGTTCCAAAATAGCTCCTGCAGACACTTTCTGCCAATTCAGTAGCTGTTGAGGTAGAATGATGGATTTCTAGAGCTTCCAGTTCCACCTTCACTCCCCCAAGAGTTGGATTTCTTTTTCTTTTAGCCTGTTAAATCTTTGTTTCAGTAAGGTCAGTGTTATGGGGTAAATTCTTTGTGGGACAATTGGCCTCCTTTTGTTTCAAAGTCACAGATTCTACCACTGATCCTGGTTGGCCATATGACACACTTGTGTAATTTAAAAAACCCTGAATATGAGTGTAGGGAGAATTCAGTTAAGTTTTATTTGCTTCTGAAATTAATAGAAATCCAAATTAGGCCAAACTTTTTTAATTTATAGAATTGATTTACATTTAAAAACCATGAATGCCTCATTTAAAATATTTTTTTTCTCATGATAAATCAGTGAAGCATTGTTTTAGAAAACAACATTTTGTTTCATCTGCTCTGTTTTGTAACCAACTTCTTTATGTCAGTGAAGAGTTAGCTTAACAAAAAAAGAAACATTTTTCTTGTGCCCTACATTTTTACCATCTTTTTCATCCTGTCAGAATAATCTTAAATTTAGAATGCTAAAAAAAAAATTCAGTAAGAGAACAATGTCGCATTTTTTATTAGGAAGCAAAGTTTATAACATTATCACAGAGGTGTGAATCTTTGTGTGAGCTTTCCACTTGAAGACAAACTATTCATTTAAAATTTCAAAGAATACAATGTTTCCAGTAGCTTCTTTTTGACTGGCTAACATTTCCCACACGCCAGTTGTGGGTTGGCTATCTAATTACTAATATCTTCTTCAAAATGTTCTTAATTCATATTTCACTTCTGAAAAAATAACAAAATAGATGTTTAGGGTTAATCTGGTGCTTAATGAAATACCTGTTTCCATTTTTTTAAAAGAAAGTATTCTGCCTATCTTGTAATGAATATACATCTTTTTGACCAAATGAGCAGGTTTTCTGCCAGCAAGAGGACCCTAGCGAACCTGAAGAAGATCACTATGGTCGAGGATGGGCAGCGAGGCTTTACTGCAAATCCTGTCACTGTTTTTTCTGGCTCTCTAGAGAAATTTCTAGAAAAAGACTTCTAGAAGTGTCTCCCTCCTGTTATGACTGAGATTCTTTCCTAGGCTTAGTCTCTATTTCACTTTTCTTCTAGCCAAGAGGAACAAAGCTCCACGTGAAGTTTCTTTTGAAGATTTCTAAGGAAAAAGGAGGCTCTAAGCACTGAATATGGAGAACGAGGTGGGTCCGTTTCAGCTCTTAAGAGTATGTTTCCCCCAGAAAACTGTCCTTTTTCTTAGTGCCTACCCTCTCTACCATGTTCCGGTGGGATTTGTCTGCCGAGTGGCTTCCCAGAGGAAACCTGACTTTTCCAGGCCAGGTAGTGGCCTCCAGCTTGCCCTCCCCATGGCCCCATCCTCCGAGCAGGACCAGGAGGTCCAGAGCAGTTTCACTTCCCACTGCCCTGCAGGCCGGCCCGGCTGCTCATTTCTCACCGGCCCCCTCTCGCCTCCCCCATCTTCCTCATCGCTCTCCCCCCACGTGTCCCTCTCTCCCCTTCCCCTGTGTCTGCTCTTCTCAGAAGTTAGCTTACAAAGCAAAGTTGTAACTTTGAATTCCTGTTTTTCCAACCGACCTCATGTGACAGGATATCTCCTTATTGGAGGTTTTCCCTAATTTCAGAAGCCCTTTAAAAGTGGGCCCTGCCTCCAAGCTTCTTTTCAGCCGGTTGTGCAGAGAGGGGGGGAGGGGCGGGGCGAGCCGGCGCCCTCACTGTCTTGGTTCTCCCGGCTCTCTGCTCTCCATCCCTGCAAGAAGAGGATCAACCCTGGGCCATGAAGCTGTCCACGCTCCTGTCTTTCCTTTCTCTCCTTCCGGTTGCCGTGCAGCTCCTGGGTAAGTGGGCTCTGACCTGGAAGCTTTCTGACTTGGGGCCTGGGGTACCCCCTCCCCTCTGGGTCAGGGTTGAGGGATTTCTTCCACACCTGCGGGGAAGAGAAAACAGGACTGCCGCACCACCAGCTCTGCGGCAAACCTCCGCCTGGTCCCCAGGCCTGGAAGCGGGGCACCCGGAGGAGGCGGCCGCTTGGCAGGGCAGAGGGGCGGCCTGACCCGAGCGCCACAGAGCCCCATCTTCCTCTTACCTCTTCTCTCATCTGCCGTTGCCTCTTCCCCGCTTTATTCTTAGAGCGATTTCCTCTGTGGTTGGCCGATTCCAATTTTCAGTTTCTATCTAACCCCCCACCAACAACTTCTGAGTGTTTTTGACCAAAAGGAAGGCGGCACTGGTGTCTCTCTTCATGGTAGGTCTAAGGATGGATTGCAGATCGTCCCCCCGCCCGAAGATTCCATGCGAGTTTTAGAACTCATCTCTTTTTCTGTGAATGAGCCATTACATTTTTGCTTAATTGGATTATAGTTGATTTACAATGTTGTGTTAGTTTCAGGTGTACAGCAAAGTGAATCAGTTTTACATCTACATATATCCACTCTTTTTTAGATTCTTTTCCCATATAGGTCATTACAGAGTACTGAGTAGAGTTCCCTGTGCTATCCAGTAGGTCCTTATTAGTTATCTGTCCTATATACAGCAGTGTGCTTATGTCAGTCCCAGTCTCCCAATTTATCCCTCCCCCCCTTTACCACCTGGTAACCATACTTTTGTTTTCTACATCTGTAACTCTATTTCTGTTTTGTAGATAAGTTCATTTGTACCCTGTTTTTAGATTCCATATCTAAGCGATGTCATTTGATATTTGTCTTTCTCTGACTTACTTCACTCAGCAGTGGATGAACCGTTTGATCTAGCTTTTACTGCCGGAGAGTTCATCCTTATCTATGTTCCACGTTGATCCTTATCTGTGTTCTAAGTTGTTCACACTGATTTATTCCTGTCCACCTCACCCTTTTTTTTTTTTTCCTGGAGACTGATGATTGCTCGTGAGGCATAGATTCAGAGCTTTTCAGAAGCCCAAAGACATTATGGAGTCTCTCTCTTCTATTTCTTTTATGGAGAAGTAGAAGAAATACTCTCTTCTATTTCAGTCTCAACCTGCTTTACCCTTGGAATGAGAGTGCCTGCAGGAATTTTTATTTCCAGGTCTCTTTTTACATGGGACAAACGGGTTTCAACTTGGAAATGCTGGCTCCCCGATCCCCCTTCATTCCTCTCAAATCAGCAAACGCCGTCTGCGCCCAGCCTGTGCGAAAGGGCGCTCCATGCCCTGTTGAGCTGGACGCGGGTGTGAGTAGGGGCCACGGAGGAGACGGAAACTCCCCACCACCAGGAAGCCTCCCAGGGACAGTGTTCCATCACAGAAAGCGTTAACTCACCATGAGCCCGAAGTAGTGGGGATTATAAAAACAC
The DNA here is from genome assembly GCF_964374135.1 of Grampus griseus. Taxonomy (NCBI): domain Eukaryota; kingdom Metazoa; phylum Chordata; class Mammalia; order Artiodactyla; family Delphinidae; genus Grampus; species Grampus griseus. The sequence continues at coordinate 172,428,297 of NC_139018.1, forward strand.
AAGCAAAGGCAGGATGGTTTGCACCTGGCCCCTGCCGGGACGCTGCTTAATTTCTTTGTGCTTTAATTGTTGTGTGTGTAAAGTAAGGAGCATTGTATTACTTGCCTCATCAGTTGTGGCAATGATTCAATGAGTTGAACTGTGTAAAATATTTAGAACATAATATAACCCATAGTAGTTGCGTCCTAAGTGTCAGCTGTCAATAGTAGTGACTTCTTTTTAGTCCCATGATAGCAATCAATTGTTCAATACAAGCAGTAGCGTTAGCATTTAAAGGAGAAGTTTCCCAAAAAAACAATGCCGAGGAAAGAGTCCTGGAGCCCGAGGACACATTTTACCTGAGTCCTGGCTGCAGAGCGCATCCCTCAGACAGTGAGGAGTGTGACAGCAGGGCAGGTGAGCTCCACATCACCCCTGTCTTCATCTTGAAAAACAGTCTTGTGCAGGAGGATTAATATATTCTTTGTGACCCCAAAGGTTAAAACTAAGAGCAGTGAAAATCTTCTAACGGTTGCGCTGTCTCAAATAGAATGTTCTGCTTAGGGGTAAGTTCTCTGTCACTAAAGGTCTTCAGACAGACACTGGATGAGACCTGGACCCTAACCCAGCACCTTCCAATAGGTACATCGTCAGCCACATTATGCAGCCACCTTTAAAAAAGTAAAAAGAAACATTGATTTTATGAATATGTTTTATTTAACCCAATGTATCTAAAATATTATTAGTCAACATTCATCAATATAAAATTTACTGGGATATTTTTACATTCATTTTTTTAAAATTAAAATTTCAACATCCAATGTGCATCTTATACTTACAGGGCATCTCAGTTCAGACTGGCTTCATTTCAAGTGTACAATAGACCCTTGGGGCTAATAGCTACCATACTGGGCAGCACAGATACCACAGATAGAGCCCCTAAATTTCTTTTTTTTTCTTCTTTTTTTTTTCAGCCACACTGCGTGGCTTGTGGGATCTTAGTTCCCAGACCAGGGATTGAACCAGGGCCTTTGGCAGTGAGAGTGCAGAGTCCTAACCACTGGACTGCCAGGGAATTCCCTAAGTTTCTTTAAATTTGCTCTTAATGTTTTGGGGGCAAAAAGTCTTTCTCACTTTGCTTAGGCAGTTTTCCCTCCTGGAGACAGCAGGATGCCTTTTGCTCTGATGAATGTCTTCCTCTTCATAGACACAACTATGGGAGAAGCAGGAGAGTGCTGAAGGATCTTTACTTAAAGAATAAAAGCAAAACAAAAACAAAAACATGTATAAGGGAGCTCTTTCCAGAAAATTTGTTATTAACTTGAGAGCCTTTAATTCTTATTTGACCTTTTCTTGGCCCAAGTGGCACATGAACGGAGGTTTCTGGATAAAGCAGAGCACCTACTTAGCGGTAGAATAAATATACAAACCCTCCGTACCCCCTCCCCTGGACTCCCTTCCCATTTATACAACCCCCCAAAAAAGATCTCCCTGCTTCCTGTGGTTTCTTTCGAACCCAGAACCCTTTCTCCCACTTCCCTGAGAACATCCTGCATCATCAACACCACGAGACCCCGTGTTGTGCCTGGATGGGACCGGGTGGCCAAGCATAGCAGAGGGAGAGTGAGCTCTTTAGCAGGAAGAACTGCATTCAGTTCTTGTGCCAACGTCTAGACCTCAGTGGGGGATATAATCATGGTAGAGATACAGTGAGAGTTGCTCAGGCACAGAGGTTTAGCTTGAAATTGGGACGGTTTGGCTCACAGGCAGTGCAGCGGTGGTAAACGTAACAGTTGGTTCTCAGAAGAGAAAAAGCACTGATTTGTGGCATGGAGTGATTTCCACGGTGTGAGACTCCCACCATGGTTGATTTCAAACTACCAACGTGAGGCCACTGGAAGCAGAGTTGGGAAGAGGTGTCAGTAAGAGGCTCTCACTGGCCCCTGAGGGTGAAAAAACCCAAAAACTAACAGAGTGAATGTGACCTCTAGCCCACTGCTGTACTGCATCCAACCTCCTCGTTTATTGGTAAGAAGACTGAGGTCCTGACAGGTTAAGTGATCTTTCCAGGGTCTCACTGGTTAGTGGCACAACCTGCTGAATGCTCAGGCCTGCTGACTCCCAGGGCAGCGTTCTTTCTATCAAACAGAAGCAATGCGTTTTTGCTCCACAGATGATTGGTTTCATACCAATCTTGGACATCTTCAGGGAACAGTTGCCCACTGCCTATTCCCTTACTAGTTTTCATTTTTCATAAAATTTTCCTTATAATATTTCTACTTTTCTTCTTGTCTTTCTCCCTTCCTTCCTTCCTTTTCTTTCTTTCTGTCTCTATCTCTCTCTTTCTTCTTTCTTTCTTTCTTTCCTTCTTTCTCTTTCTTTCTGTCTCTTTCTTCTTTCTCTCTTTCTTCTTTCTTTCTTTCCTTCTTTCTTTCTTTCTTCCTTTCTTTCTTTCTTTCTCTTTCTTTCTTTCTTTCTTCCTTCCTTCCTTCCTGTCTTTCTTTCTTTCTGTCTCTTTCTTTCTTCCTTACTTCCTTTCTTTCTTTCCTTCTTTCTTTCTTCTTTCTTTCTTTTTTTCATTCTTTCTTCCTTCCTTCCTTTCTTTCTTTCTTCCTTCCTTTCTTCCTTTCTTTCTTTCTAACTTTTCTTCATTTCTAGTCTCTCATTTCTTCCTTCATACATATGACTTGTTTTGGATACCAGATTTAAGACATACTTTCAGACATTGTTGACCAAAACCAAATTTTTGTCATCTTTCTTTTCTCAATTGCTCTTATAGTTGTCTATTTTTCATGTTGTTGTCCCAAATAACCTCTGATTTTTCTATAATTCAGAGATGAAGATCTGTGGATGTAGGATATTCCAGATATAGGCAAGAAGACAATTGCTTTGTTGAGTGACATTTCAGTGGCTTCTGAGGGTGTTGGACCTAATTTCTAGGTAGGAAGAGTCACCACTGGTTAAATGTGAGCTTTAAAGAATCAAATACGCTTGAAAGAAGCCAGAAAGAGAAAGACAAATACCATATGATATCACTTAAATGTGGAATCTAAAATATACACAAATGAACTTATCTATGAAACAGAAACAGACTCACAGACAGAGAGAACAGACTTGTGGTGGCCAAGGGGGAGGGGGGTGGGGGAGGGATGGATTGGGAGTTTGGGATTAGCAGATGCAAACGATTATGTATAGAATGGATACACAGCAAGGTCCTACTGTCTAGCACAGGGAACTATATTCAATATCCTATGATAAACCATAATGGAAAAGAATATGAAAAGAAATATATATATATGTATAACTGAATCACTGTGTGCAGCAGAAATTAGCACAACATTGTAAATCAACTATACTTCAATAAGTTTAAAAAAAGAAAATACAGAAGGTAACCTGTCAAAAAAAAAAAGAATCAAATACACTCAACCTCAGTTAAGACAAAGACCCTCGTCTTCAAAGGGAGCTGGAGATTACAGTGATGACACTGATCCTGAAACCCGGTCTGAGACTGAACCTTGAGCAGCTAAGGGAGAACCAGGAGATCACAGATCACAAGGGGAGTTGCACAGGAAAGCAGCTTCTGAAGTGGTTTGTTATCTGCGTGGCAGAGAGAGGGAAACGGATGTCGATGTGAGAACGGCAGTGTCCTCTTGCCTCTTGGCAACCATCAAGCTTTATTGAATGGAAATACCATATGGTTACATGGGTCCATAGAGGGAACTAGTGGAAATCAGGTAGAATAAAAGTGAAAGTAAAAGGAGATAGGAAGGCAAGTGCCCTTTCAAAAGGAATGGAAACTGACAGAGAAGTAAGCACTGTTGGACAGGTTCTTCTAATTACAGACCAAGATAAGGTCACAGAGCCCTTTCAGAGCTTTAATCACTTTAAGTAATTGCTTGCAGTTCCTTAATCAGATCCTTAATCAGATCCCAGTGAGATGGGTTGGGTGGGTGTTACAGTCCGCATTTTACTACACGAGGAAACTGAGGCTTGGAAGTCAGCTAGCCATTAAGGACCAGAGCTAATTCTTGACCATGGTCTTTTGGCTCTGAGGCTAAGAAGGAGATGTAATTTACCAGCTGCAGTGTGTCCATCAGGAAAGACATAAGCGTGCCTCAAAACAACAGTCTGTCAAAGAAGGACTTACTTAGTCCCTCTCTTTGTATCAATTGTTTAGACTTTTCACTTGGAGATGGGAAAGAGGACACTAACATTTGAAGGTTTACTCTCTGCAAAATGGTATGCTGGGTGCTTTGCTTAAATTATCTCATTTAGAAAATTCAAAGCAACTCTATCAGAGAGCATTATTGTACTCATTTTACAGATCTGGAGTTGAGACTAGAATGATTAACTAAGGCAACACAGCTAATGAACGGTGGAACGAGCATTTGCCTGCAAGTTTGCTGACCCGGAAGAATATACCTCTCTCCACCACATCACCTGGAAACTCTGGGGGGTCTCCATTGTCTCTGTCCTTCTGTCCTTCTCTTTGGGCTGCTGCAAAGGTTCTCTGTTTCTCCGGTTTCGTCCTGTTCTGTACCATTTCACATTGCCTTTAAGACTGATTTTCCCAAGTTAGTGATAAGAATACACTTACATGTATCAAGCAATTTCTGTGTCAGGAACTGTTCTCAGTGCTTTATTTAGATGATCTCATTTAATTCTTACAACAACTAGCAGGTCCTGTGCTTTCCTCCTCATTCTTTGTCGGGGGAGGGGACGAAAAAGCAGCACAGAGTAGTTTAGAAACTTGACCAAGGTCACACAGCCAGTGAGCAGTACAGCTCTGATTATGTCACAATCAGGTGAACATGATACATAAAGATTAATTAGTGTGGTTGAGTGGAAGAAGAAAAAGCTGTGTAGAGTCAATGTCTTACCTACAGGTTTTGTTTGTTTGTCTTGAAATTGGGGGAGAGGCTGGCATTTTGAGGTTGAGGATATAGGGGAGAAAGGGAAGGATAGTGAGTAGAGCCTCAGGAGGGGATGGAATCCAGGACACAGGTAAAGGGATCAGCAGGCTGAGGGAGAGCTACTGAGATGGGAGTGAACGAACCCAGGGAGGGTGTAGATATCCCTGTCTTTAGGAGGGGAGGCAGGAAGTTGGCAGAGTTCCTTTTCCCAGCCTCTATTCTTTCCTTGAGGTCACAACCCATATTGGATTCATACTTGGACCTCCCCAGATAGCCAAATGCAGGGACTTAAATTAGTAGGTTCTCTGGAGATTTGATGAATGAATGAAGGATTGAAGTGGTAAATAAAATCATTCTCAATTTTTCCTTTATCCTTTTGTTCAACATCGCTAAACCTAATAGTGTGATCCTTAGTTTTTTCCCCTGCCCCCAGCACTTGTTGTAGTTTTTTTTTTTGCATATACTAGGTTCATAATAAATATTTATTTTTAACTTATAAACATTATAAATTTATAAAAATAAATATTTATTTATTAACTTACTTTCAGTTCTTTGGAGACACATCTGTGGGTGTACATTCACTTATAGGGGTTAATAGATAGACTCTTAGTCTGGATGGCTCAGGTGGTGACCTCTGACAATGATTTGAGTGAAGTAGTTTATTTGGGAGCCAGTCCTGGGAAAGACTAGCTGAGGTGTGGACCTGAGACCAGAATAAAGGCCGCTGGTCCATGGTGGGTCCAGGAGCCATGGCCCCCGTGGACAGCTGTAGCTCAGCCTTGCTAGGTGCCCTGCGTGACAGTGTAGGATGTGCGCCTCAGAATCATCCTACCCACGGTGCAAAGATTGGGGCTGTTTATTCGTCTGTAGCCATTGGTCACCGGCAAAGGGCTACTCCTAGGAGGAGTTCGTTCTCTGACCCTACTGGCCTTCGCAGTGTGTGAAGCGTTCTCTGATGGCCAGAAAATGCCCCCCGGCCCAGAGATGTGGTGATGCCACTGGGGCCCGGGGCTGGCGCTCACTGAAATGGCAAAAGGCAGGAAGAAATGGTTCTGGTAGCATCTGCTACAGAATACCCACTTATTTTCCTCTTATCCAGCTTCTCTGTCTTCCAGAAGTTATTAGCTTTTATGCTTTCATGTCAGCATTTTATGTATTGTTGGTGGGGAAAGCCTAAACACATATAAGGAAGTGCAGCATATAATAGTTATATCTCTAACTTGTCACCTTTAGTTACGTAACTTTCTTTGCCAGTAAGTTTGGAAATTTAATGACTTGCTCAATGTTATTTTAAAATGGTTAAAACGTGCTTAAAAGAAAATTTGTACCTGTGATTGGATATCTAGGTTTCAGCCATTTTTAACCTGAGGCATTGTGTGGAAACTTCTTGCTTCTTTCCTAAATGTATTTTGACCTTTGATATTTCTCCCCTTGAAGTGTGGGCTCCTTGTGGCAGGGAATTTGTGTCTGGTTTGTCTTTGCATTGTCGCTAGCATGGTGCCCAGCACCTATTTGTTGAAAAATAAGTGTGAGGTTAGTAAGATTGAGTTAGGATGGATGACGGGTCTCTTCAATTCTGTAAATACATTTCTGATGTGTAAGTATCATCTGTTATCATTTGTTCAGCTTTGCAATATTTCTGTTACAAAAACATAATTAGTATAGAAAACAAAAATTGAATGTTTACCCAAATGAAACATTGGTCTGGTTAATAGTGACAAAAATGCCACAAGCTGTCTTTTGGTCAAGGTCTTGAATCATTTTCAGAGGAAGAAGTATGACATTTTAACTCAGAGACATTGCACAGAGACAGTGATAAAAGCAAAACTTACATGTTGACTAGTTGAGGAGAAGAATAATGTATGAATGCGGGATCATAAAGCAATGATTTTACATTTCCTTGTATTGTCTAGCAAAGGCAATATCAAACTTGCACTGCTTCCTAATGTCAAAGATAAATAAAGGAAGCAAGAAGAGATAAGTTTGTATTGAAATAGAAGCTTTTCATTTCCAAGTACTCCTTTTTTAAAAAAAAAAAAAATTATTTATTTATTTATTTTGTTGCGTTGGACTCCTTAGTTGCGGCTTGCGGGCTCCTTAGTTGTGCCTCTCCAGCTCCTTAGTTGCGGCACCAGGGAAGTCCCCAAGTACTCTTTTTATAAGTATAAACATTTATAAATCACTCTTTGGTAAAAATAAATTTTCAAGGGAAAAAGTCTTATGAAATAGAACCATCATCATTAATCAACTATTAAATAAAAGAATGTATCTGGGTTTGCAGTCGGGAGATGCTTCAGATTTAATGACTCTTCTTTTCTTCATTCAACTAATATTTGTTGAGGGACTATTATGCTCCAAAAAGAGAGAATACAGTACTGGATTGGAACGATAAGTCTTTCTACTCAGCGAATTTACATTCCAGTAGGGGCACAGACAAAACACAAGTAAACAAAATTTTAAAAATATATATTTTAAGATGGTTATGAATAGTATATAGAGAATAAATGAGTAAAAGCTGGATTGTTAGCTCACTAAGGATTTGGCACTTGAGTTGGAACCTTAATGAGTATTTCAAGAAGAGGGAACTTGAAATACAAAGTCTCTGCAGTGAAAATGAGCTTAAAGTTCTTGAGGAGCAGAAAGGCTTTGTGGCCGGCAGGTGGTGAGTGAGAACAAGGGTGGGAGGAGGTGAGAGCAGAGGGTCAGCAGGGCTGGATCGAGCCCCATCTAGTAAGCTGTGACATGGAGACTGGAGGGTTTTTTTCCCATGTGTGCAGTGGTCCTCTTGAAGGGTTTAAATGTGGGAAGAGATATGGTAAAAAGCAAAATCTCTTCCAACCTAGAAAACCTCTCCCTGAAAGTAGAAGAAAAAAAATAATTTTATTATTGAATAACTATTCAAGCCGACTGTGATATGCACCGTCAATCTGCTAAAGGGATTGCAAAACAGAGAGAATCTGCCTCTTTTATGTGGCTAAGTAGAAACATTCCATGACATTAGGTAGGGTTTACAGTTTGGAGTCAGGTGACATGTTAAGCCCATGTCAACCAGGAAACTGGGAGATCAGGCATTATCTCTGATGATTCCAGTTTCAAAGTGAGGAAGATCAGAGGAAGAACATGGTGGCTTAGTCTGGGGTGTAGCAGTGGAGGTGAAGAGAAAAGAATGGATTAGGGTATTTGTATTAGTCAAGTTTCTCCAAAGAAACAGAACCAGTAGGGTGTGTGTGTGAGAGTGTGTGTGTGTGTGTGTGTCTCTGTGTGTCTCTCTCTACCCATCATCTATCTATCTACCTATTATCTATCTATCTGTCATCTATCTGTCTATTATCTATCTGTCTATTGATCTGTCATCTATCTGTCAATATCTTTTTGGAGAGATTTATTTTAAGGAATTGCCTCGTGCAGTGGTGGAGGCTGGCAGGCTGGTAACTCAAGAAAGAGTTGATACTGAAGTTCAGGTCCAAAGACAATCTAGAGATAGAATTTCCTCTTCTGGAGGGGACCTCAGTCTGTTTTCTCTGAAGGCCTTCAACTGATTGGATGAGGCCCACCTACAGTATGGACTGTAATCTGCTTTACTAAAAGTCTACTGCTTTAAATGTTAACCTTATCTAGAACAAGAACACAAAGCAAAAAACCTCCCAAAACAACCTTCACAGCAATATCCAGACTGGTATTTGACCAAATATTTGCATTCCATGTCTTGGCCAATTTGACACATAAAAGGAACCATCATGGTATGTGTTGGGGTAGAGCCAACAGATTCTACTGTTGTCCTAGAAAGCGAAGGAAAGCTGGAAATCCAGATGACTCCTAGGTTTTTGGCTTATGGATCTAGGTGGATGATGGTGCCGTTAATGAAAAAGAGAATATTGGATGTTTGCTCATTAAATACCATCATATTTAGAGTGAGCTTAAGATGGAACTACAGACAAAAATTAAGTACACGAAATAAAAGTCAGGTAAGTATAAAAATTCTGAAAGAGGAACACTATTCATGCAGTATGACTTCCAAGCACCTTACCTTAAATGGTTGGTTATCAACTCGTTGGTTGACTGAATTTAGACGGTTACTAAGTGTTGGCCACTCAACAGTAAAATCAAATGGCTGAAGTAGGAGGTGGAAGAGAGATTTATGGTTGGAATAGTACTGAGAAAAACTGTGAAATGTGGAAGGTAAGTCTAGATAGGAAAATAACAGGTGGAATAGCCAACACAAATGAAGTGTGAAGGGCAATATAGCTGAGTCTACAGGTATCTATGGTAACATTTTCAGAGTTCAGTACCTTTTTAGGTGAGCACATTTACATTTGTGTATGGTAATTTATCCTATCACTGTTTCTAAAGAACATTTTATCTTATTTCCTGGGTTTTACTGTGATCAAAACAAAATATTATTAACATTTTAATTGTATTACCAACGCACAGAGTTCCTCATTTTGCCTCACACAGATCAGGCTTGGGAAGGCCTTCAGTTAGATGGGCGGAGCTTGGGTGACACCGCATGTTCTGTTGACAGGCGTCAATCCCAAAGATGCCAGCAGAAGCAGATCTTCTGAATTCAGGCTCTAGCGAGTCCCGATTCCAAGAAATCAAACCAGCAGACATGAGGAACCCAGCCAAGGAATCTAGGCAGAGGTTCGAAGGAGCACTGAATTAGGAACCCAGGCAAGACAGAGGCAAGAGGTCTCTAACAAGTGTAGACAAGAGCAGATGCAGCCGGAGAACATAGTCTTTTCAGGCAAAGATCCATTATGACCTTGAAGTTGGTAGTCCAAGACTGATCTCCGAGTGTAAGTGGAGCCAACCCCACGGGGTGCTGAGGACGGTAGATAGAATTTGGCTTGTGGAAGCAATGGCCTCTCTTAGTGGCACTGTGATTACTTTGATAATTTCACTGGGATGACCTGATTGAAATCGGGATTGGCAGATGCAAACTATTGTATATAGGATGGATAAACAGCAAGGTCCTACTGGATAGCACAGGGAACTATATTCAATATCCTGGGATAAACCATAATGGAAAAGAATATGAAAAAGAATGTATATATATGTATAACGGAGTCACTCTGCTGTACAGCAGAAGGTAGCACAACATTGTAAATCAATTTATCCTTCCATCAAATCAATTAAAAAAATAAATTGAAGTTGAAATCAAGCGTAAAAAAAATACCAAGCTCATTCAGCCAGACACTCAAACATCTGTGATACTATCCCAGCTCATTTTGAAAGAACCTCTTAAGTAGAAAGAATTTAGTTAAACTTCACAAAAAGTGTTTAATTTATATTTGTGCCACAAAACAGTCAGTTCCTTTCATTTGTCTATTAAAAAAATAGACAAAAAAGAAAAAACTTTACATGATGAAACATGCAACCAATTTTGATTTAAAGGACAAAAATATGCTTACCAGATCTTTTTATTCTTTTTTTCTTTTTGTCAAGAGGAAGTTGAGTTTTGCCAGCTAGCAGCTATGTACTGTAAGCATAAATTATCTATACATACTTATTTAAAGTACCAGCCCCAAATTACAAGTATAAAAAAACTGTTATTTATAAAGTTACTCTCATAAATACTACCTTAAATGATATAAAATCTACATTTATTCAACCTTTACTGCAAACTTCACAAATTATAACACTATCAAATGCATTTTTGTATCTTTTTGTTATGCAGAGGTTAGGTTGAATATGCCAATGAAATGAAAGACACTAGGTGTCCAAGTTACCTATTGTTGGATGGGAAAGAAAACAAAAAAACTTCTCTCGTTGCCCAGACCTCTGGGCTTCCCAGAAGATACTTAGCTCACAAATTTGCTGGATATTATTATTATTTTTTTTTGCGGTAAGCGGGCCCCTCACTGTTGCGGCCCTTCCCGTTGCGGAGCACAGGCTCCGGACACGCAGGCCCAGCGGCCATGGCCCACGGGCCCAGCCGCTCCGCGGCATGTGGGATCTTCCCGGACCGGGGCATGAACCCGTGTCCCCTGCATCGACAGGCAGACTCTCAACCACTGCGCCACCAGGGAAGCCCAAAATTGTTTTTTTAAATACGAAAAACCTTACTAATTAATGTTATAGTTAGAATCACTGGGTATAGGTTTCATCTATCTCAAAAAGGGTAGGGATAGTAGGACTTCAAAATTCTATTCCAGGATACACAAGTGTTTAATTTTATAAATTATTGTATTCATCCCCAAATTTGCTTTTCTCAGATGAGTATTATTTCTTCCTCCGTTACCTACCTTTTGTGTTTACTCCACTACAGTTTGTGTGCATTTAAGTCTTTTCATAAGGTTCCTGTCTGAACTAGGACATCTTGAAGATGTCCAGCCACATGCTCCCAAGAGGCCCCTCAACCCGGTCTCTCTCCAGCTTCAGGGACCCACGGAGGGAGCAGAGCCGGCCCAGGCTGAGTCAATTTCAACCCTTTTCCTGTGATCACAGGTCTTTCAGGAAATGGAAACATTGAGAACTTTTGACCTAAAATATTGTCTTTGTCCTATGTATCCACTTAAGCATCCTTTCTTTCTTTCTTTCTTTTTTTATCAGACACTAGGCAATTTTTAATATACAATGAAGATCACAGGCGCTGCGTGGAAGCATTAACTCCCAGTGCAGTTCAAACTGCAGTTTGCAACCCAGACAGCGAAGCGCAGAAATTCCGATGGGTGTCTGAATCGCAGATCATGAGCGTTGCCTTGAAGTTATGCTTAGGGGTACCATCAAAAAGTGACTGGGTTGCCGTCACTCTGTATGCCTGTGACTCCAAGAGTGAATTTCAGAGATGGGAGTGCAAAAATGACACGCTTTTGGGAATCAAGGGAGAAGATTTATTTTTTAACTATGGCAATAGACAAGAAAAGAACATTATGCTTTACAAGGGATCAGGCTTATGGAGCAGATGGAAAGTTTACGGAACCACAGATGATTTATGCTCTAGAGGTTATGAAGGTAAGAAGCTTGGGATTTTTTTTTTTTTTTTCCTTTCTGTCAAGTCTTTCTCATCTTCTTGGTTGGAAACGAATTCAAGGAAATAAGCATATTCTTGTTTAGTCTGGACTAGAAGAGTATTAGTTGATTACTTTTGTGTCTGGAACTCTTCTGTGTTCTGTGAATGAGTAAATGTGGTTCAAAGTCCTAAATGATACTTTAGCTATTTGTGATTAATGAGAAGACATTTCTTGTAACTTTTGCTAAGATTTTTTTTTTAACAGTGGGTTACCGTTTTTAGAAATTACTTTTCACTGTAATCTTTGACCCGGTGTCTTCCATTTTACACTGTATGATTGTCGTGATAAGAGTTTAACGAAATGTTTCTTTTCCTTTGGTTTACATTACCTCTGAACAGATGATCCGTGGAACAACATTCTTTACCAATTCAGACTGTGTAAAATGAAATCTTGACAATTTTGGTTTCTAAATGTTTCTAATTTATTTGTTACCTTATGGGTATTTAGAGACATTATGTAATAATCAGCAAATTAGAAAAGCTAAGGAATTAGCTTATAAACTAACCTTCAGCGTCTTTAGTCTGCTGTTTGAGAAAGTGGTAGCACCCGTGGGGCAGGAAATAATTGTATATGTAGTTGGTTCCTTCAACTCTTGAAGGTTAAATAAAATCAGAGTATCTAGTCTTCTCTCATCTTGGCCAAATTTCATTCTCTAGTGGCTGCACAGAAAAAAGATAAAACAAAAACCAAAAAAGAACTTGAAGCCCTTTACAAAGGCTTCTTGAGTCAGATGATGTTGTAACCACTTTCCAGGTTTGGACACTTGATTTCTGTGAAGTGTGATCTAGAACGACCTCAAGGTCAGAGAAAGAGCCTGCCTCTTGGGGCAAGAGATTAAGCTGTTTGCAAAATTACTATGTTACTGAGGCTGCAAATGTTGGTTGAACTTAGCTTACGGCAGGTACGCAGATCATCGGAGTTCAGCTCTTTGCAAGGTGATGATCTGACAGCTTTCCATTTTCCTTCTATGTTCTATAAAGAGAAGAAGAGAGTAGGAACTGAAGAAGAGTGCGAAGGAGGGCTCAGAAAGAAGTTATCCCAAGGCTTTTACTGAACATAATGTAGGTTTAGAAATTACCTAAGAGGCAACCTAAGTAGCACAGCATTTCAGGAGAAACTTGTCGGAAAATTATAGGGCAGGACAAGGGTGAACCAAACTTGACTGAGTCAGATTCCACAGGTGGGACAATCGTTCTAATTGAGGAATCCAACACAAGAAAGTTTGGTGTTAAGAGATCAGAATTCTCATTTTATTTTAAAAGATATCGCTGAAGTTCTGTAGTCCTCTCTCCAGCCCCTGCCCCTACTTTCTGGTCTTCTGTTTGCTTTGAGAAAAATATGCATAGGATTTAGGATAGTGGTTCTCAAACTTTAAGATGCTTAATAGTCACCTGGAGAGCTTGTTAAAAATACAGATCCCAAGGTCCCCCCCCCACCTAGATTCTAAATTAGCATATTGGGGGAAGGGCCTAGGATCTATTGAATTATTTTTATCAATACTGTGTGGCTGGATGCAGATGGTTCATTGACCACACTTTGCATACTCCCTAAGTCTCTCCCAATACTTAAGATGTTCCTGCTAGAAGATCTAGCCCTTCAGAGTGATCTTGCAATCGAGTCATTGGAATATGCATTAGAAGTAAAGACAGTGCAGAGAGGATGTATGCAGAGTCTTTGTCTCTCTAAAGAACACTTGGGGAAGAAAACTGTCTGAGGCCAAGGATTTAATTTTGAGTGATCGACTCAGACTTTGTAGACTTGGACAGATCTGAGGATTGGAAGTGTGGCCCTCAAGAGGAAGAGTCAATTGAGTGCAGTGACGTGATTTGTTAGTCAAGTTGGCCTCATCAGTGCTTTGTTTAATAAATCAAGTTAGTCCTTAAAAAGCCATTTCTGATTGACATCTGTAAACTGAGCCCTGAGAATTCCTTGGCTAGCTGAATGAACAGTACCACTAGCCCTAGGTGGTCTTATCACGCTTTCTTCATATGAAGGAACAATGGTGTAATTATTACAAATCCATCATGTTCTTTATACAGTCTATGATTCGGAAAATTAATCCTGTAACTTAGTGCAACAAAAGCTAGAATCACATTTTAAAGTTACTAACAGCTGGGCAATTGGCAAAAGAGTCATTTTGAGGGAACCGAGAATAAACCTAGCTTTTAAGGTGGACAAAATAAGTACGAGCAAAGGAAAAGGAAAGGAGGTAAGTAGCTTTTTTTTGTTGTGCTCTTTACATATGTTAGATGCTGTGCTATGTGTTTTACAAATGTTATATTATCTTAGTGACTTTCAAGATGTCTTTAAAGAACTTTTTAAAGTCATAGAATCTATGAAACTTAATTAGGAAAAGAGTATTCCTACCTAGAAAAAATTCTGAATATAAACTTGTCACAAGAGACTGAATATTTCGATATAGAGGATTATTATCACCCAAAGAGGCATCCCTACAAAGGTAGACTGAACATACTGGAGCATTTAGCTACTTGAGTGGTTTGGTTGTCAATGGAGATATGAGCTTCCTTTTGACTTACGCCAAACTGTGATCCATAACGATTCTCTATTTTTTTTGAAATTAATGTATTTATTTGGGCCGCGTTGGGTCTTCATTGCTGCGTGCGGGCTTTCTCTAGTTGCGTCGAGCAGGGGCTGCTCTTGCCTGTTGCGGTGCACAGGCTTCTCATTGTGGTGGCTTCCCTTGTTGCGGAGCACAGGCTCTAGGTGCGTGGGCTTCAGTAGTTGTGGCTCGCGGGCTCTAGAGCACAGGCTCAGTAGTTGTGGTGCACGGGCTTAGTTGTTCCGTGGCATGTGGGATCTTCCCAGATTAGTGCTCGAACCCATGTCTCCTGCATTGGCAGGCGGATTCTTAGCCACTGCGCCACCAGGGAAGTCCACAATTCTATATTTGTTTCAACTTTCCTTTCTAGGTGAACCTAGAGTTTCACATTTTGATCTGTTTGGACTCATTTTTTTAAAAAAGACAAATACTGATTATAGATAGTATCTAAGGGTTTTACGTGATTTCTTTCCATGATGTGAATTGGAGATTTATGCTAAAGTTCCTACCCTTTCTCGTAGCCGTTGCTGAGGGACTCAAGCGGAGTCTGGCTGGACAGGAGTGGTTGGAGGGGATTGAAGTTTTGACTGTGTGTTTGGGTTACACAGCTATAAGGTTATTTTTCAATCTAGAGATTCAGTAATTCTCTGATTTCAACCGAGGGGAAGGATGGCCTTTTCCCTGTTTGGAGGAAATGCAGAAGTCAAAGTTGTTGTCCGTAGAGCTGACTGTTTTTGGCTCAAGAGAGCAAAGAGGAAAATCTTATTGCAAAAGACAGCAGCATAGAAGTGGTGCTAGAGTTTTTCCCGAGGACACACGTATCCAGCAAAAGACAGGAGTCACAAGAGAAGGGAAATACAAAGGAATTCCCTGTGTTAGTGTAAGAGCTGTGATCAGAAGCGTAAGACCGATCCTTGCAGTAACCTTGTGATTGGAAAGTAATCGTTCAGGAGATTCACATCCATTCTAAGTACAAGTCAATGTGTCTCTTCTAGCCATGTACACACTCCTGGGCAATGCCAATGGGGCAACCTGTGCATTTCCATTCAAGTTTGAAAACAAGTGGTATGCGGATTGCACAACTGCTGGGCGATCAGACGGATGGCTCTGGTGCGGAACCACTACAGATTATGACGTGGATAGGCTATTTGGATATTGTCCATTGAAATGTAAGTAACTTTATCATCAAGACAATTTTGGCACGTTTAGTATGCAACCTAGTGATCAGACTTTGTGTTTATCGAGAACATTTCTTCCTCCAAGTGACTTCTCATTTCCTATTTCATCATACCCCACCACACCCTCTACAGATGTCATTGTCCCATTTTATAATGGAGGGAGTGATCCATATTGGCTAAAGACAAGAACACAGATCTTCTGACTCTCAGCCCTAGGCTGCCTCAAATGACCCCTTTATTTTCACTAACTACGACTTCTCCTCAAATTCCACTGTTACTGTCAGTTATTTTCTAAGACTTCAGGGCAAATTATACTGTATACGATGCAATATATACTTAATGCCACAGGTGGGCATCCCATTTTCCAACCCCCCCAATGATTTACCTTTATTAAACTATAGATCAAAAACAGAATTTAAGCAATGCCACAGCCTTGGTTTTGATGGACAGAGAGAGAGAAAGAGAGAGATGTGAGTGGCTCCTGAGTTTTGTGTCGATGTAATGAAAAGGGTTCCTCACTGTGAAAATGATAGTAATGCTACTCTTCTTAAATTAAGTTTAAGAAGACTATTATTTAATTTAACATAGCTTCAATGGAAGTCAGTTACGTCTATGCTTGGAGGGGTTTTAAAATGAAAATGTAAGTCTTATTGCAATGATGCAGAATAAGTGGCATTGCATTGTATTGAAGTGAGGGGGCCATAAAAATTCTTGGTGTCCTTTCCATGCTCTAGAATTTATAAAGAAGCAGGGCAGCAGGTTTTGGGTGGGGTGGACGAGGGCATTCGTGTTGGAAGGCAGGGATGTGGCTGAAGAAGACAGAGGAGGAAGGGTTCTTGGCTTCCCTCTCTCCATCACCCACACCTTCCTCCTGCTGCCAGCATCGGCCTTCCTTTCCTTCCCCCTGAACTTCTTACCCCCAACCACTTGCTACTTCAGACTCTGTGGATCAGAGCTCCTGTTTCCTGCTGTCCTGCCAAGGGGCGGGTGCTGGGTCAGAGCCTCAGATACAGTCTGGGCTGATTGTGAGACCACCTGCGTTGCAACAGTGCCGCGTACCCCACTAAACTTTCAGGATCACACATCCACATACCATCGCGGTATTCCAAGCGTTATTGTAAAAAACGGTCCAATTTACAAACATATCTTAGTCTGTCAAGTTAAAGACAGAATTCCAAGAATTGTGCTTATTTATCTCTTTTGATTTTTAATCCTTAAACATCTTACTAAAAATTAATTTGATTTCTCAGCCCCATAGATTATTGTAATTCCCCTCTGGGTCCAGTCCCTCAGTTCTGGGTGAATACTCACAAAAACTTAGTCTTCCTGTGTTCATGGTGGAACCGCTCTCCCATTCTTGGGTGAGGTAAATGCATTTCTGTTTTATAACAACTTTTAAAGGTTTGATTCCCATGAAAGGTTGACTGATGTCTGATCTCTATATTAGAAGGCTTTTTGTCTGAAAACAAAACTGAACATTTTCCTCATGAGATAAAGCAAGACTTGTTTTTCAGTGACTGAGAAACATCTTCCTCTGGACTTTGTAGGAATGGTATTTTCTAAATCCGTTATCATGGAGTGTCTTGGGGCTGCAGATCTCACGGGTCCAGCTGTAACATCCTGCACTTACATGGTGCTGACAGGGACGTTGCTGGCTGCATGTATGATTTAATGAGTCATTAAATGGAGGACAAATGGCCAGCCACCAATCATTAAAAAAAAAACAACACCTTGGCTAGACATGTGTTTTAGAGATAAACTGGGTAGGCTCTAGAATAAGCTTTTAGTCTCATTGGTTCCAATTTATGTCTTCCAAAGCAAATTATATATTTGGCCTAGTTCATTGTAAAGGTAAAATAACTGGAAATTTAAAACACTTTTGATTTCAACATGCATTACAATTTTAAAGTACATTTTATACAGTCCATGCCTTTCTTGAAGGGCTTTGCATTTTCCCAAACTCTTTCGTTGTCTTTGCTTTGTGTGTTTTTTCCAAAAGAACATTTTATTTGATGTTAGCCTTAAACTAGCAGATTCAATACAGGAAGACGAGGTCCCGGCTGTTGACCTAGTGACACCCAGTACATGCTCTTCACTGCCCTCTGTAGTGTTTATTGTAATGTTTTCCTTCTATTTAGACATTTATTTTCAAGTATCAGGAGAACAGGAAAAGGAAAAGACTCCTTTCTCTCAATTGCCCATAGCTTGCAATTTTAGCTTTCAGAGTCAGTTGCGCTGGTTTACTGTGGGAATTTGAACCACTTGGGGAGATACAGAGTCAGCAAACCTATGCATGCATTGAGAAATAGGTCTTAATCCCTTGATTGAAAATGCAAAATACCCTTTCTTTAAATGAAGAGAAGCAGCAAATTGCATTTCTTTCTTTGGTCCTTTGTAGCCCTTTCCTTCATTTCTGGATGAGAAAATCATCCCCTCCTTCTTTTATAGCTCACACTTTCTACCACACTACAAGCAAAACCTCCAAATTTCTAAAAATATTTATTTAAAATAGCTCCGACTTCAAGTAAACCTCAAACCAGTCTCATCTGAGTGATCTCACTTACAGGGCGAAGAATCCATTTGCACATTAAACTAGTAAGACCTCAGACTGTGGTAATTTAAATTTAACATTACTAATTCAAATATATTTTTTATGTGAATATATAATAATTTTATAGTTAAAACGTCTTAGAAATGTCTATGCTGTTGCCCAAATGAAATGTTGATATAGTTTTCTTCCTCTTTGGTGTTTCATGAACCACAAATTTCATATCATAGTGTGTGGTAAGTATATGAAAAAGGTCACTTCAGATACAAAGAATCACAATTACATGCATATATAAAGTGTGGGCTATATGTGTATGTATAATGTTGGCTGTATGCATATATATGGTGTAGGCTCTATACACACGGACAACTGTCCAATTTGTTAGCAAGTTGAATACTCCTCAGAAAATTTGAGTTTACGTAATCTTTTCCTTATAAAAAAATGAAAGGATTATGACTTCACATGACTTGTAAGTAGAATTTTACATTATTAAAAAGACAAAAGAGAAGTTTTTATATCATGAAGCACACAAAAATATTTCATCTGTTGAGTCATTTCTCAAACATCTTATGTGTAAAATGCAATCAGTAATATTTATCCATCTATATTATTGGCCTTTCATAGACTGTAGCCACGTTTATAGAGTATATTGGGAATCATAAAATAGCAAAGGTAAAAATTTTAAAAATTAAAAAAAATTTTTGAATTAAAAAGTGTTTTACTCTGAGCGAAGAAGAGCTAACAATCAGCTATTGCCAGGAGCTACCTATGTTTAGTACGTGCTAGAGATAAGAACGTGAGACTCCAGAGGTGGTTAACAATTTAACTAAGGGTGACTCACCAGTGAGTGACAGAGTCTGGAGGCAGGTCCTGGTCAGTCTGTCTGTGGAATCTATGACCTTCCCCTCTAATGCCTGTGTCTCTGGTCTAAAAAGACCAAACTAGAATGTACAGGTGAAATATCCGTTGCTGAGAGAAGACATATTTATTTTCTCTTCTCCCTTTATTATTGTTTTTCTAGATTAAGGAAGTTGGGCTGGCATCTCTATTCTTAGTCTGTGTATTTGCCTCACTTCCCAACTCATCTGATCTCAAATGTCCTAATGGAAAAATAGAGATGGTGAGTCCCTGTCTTTCTGGAGGCACATGAAGGAGATGGAATGCGGTCGATCTTTGAAAACTCCCCCTCTTCATTTCAGGAGTAAAGAAAATCTCATAGTCACTTTAAAACTGATTAAAAGAAAGAAAATAAGGGAAAGATAATGCTTTAGGCAATAATGCTACCAAGATTGTTTAAAAGATATTGTTCACTGAAAATTCTTTCCACGCATAAGGTAGTCAATTCCTTTTGACTTCTTTTACAGTCGAGGGCAGTGAAAGCTTATGGAATAAAGATCCGTTGACCAGCATTTCCTACCAGATAAACTCCAAATCGGCTTTAACTTGGCACCAGGCGAGGAAGAGCTGCCAGCAACAGGATGCCGAACTCTTGAGCATCACAGAGATACATGAGCAGACATACCTGACAGGTAAAGATGTGAAAAGAAAACAAAGTTGTGAAATCATGATTATTTTATTTCCGTATAGTTTAACTTAAAAGCATACAACACGAATAATTCGAGACATCATGAAAGAGTCAGTCCTAAGCAGATGGTGCAGAGGGTTTGACAAACGTGCACCCCGAAAAAGACACCTGGGATGGCGAATAGGTTTCAGCTCATGAGCCAACTTTCTTCTGTCAGTTGTGTCAGTGTCTAGAACTTGTGCTGAGAACGATTCGGAGGATTTCTTTGGGCTCAGAGTAGAAGATGCTACAATCAGTTAGCGATGCTGTTCTTGGACACAAGACACGGGTGCTATACTGGTCAAATATTCTAGGTCTATAGCTTGAAGCCGTTGGTTTTCCATTAGCGTGGGAGAATTTAACACGATAAACTGAAGAGCTGCCACCACAAACAGGGACAAGTGAAGAGCCATCCTTTTGCCTCCTGTCTTTCAAATTCCCAGTCTCTAATGGTTTTCAGGTCTTACTGATACTCTTTCTACAATGTTTGTTTTTTTAGCATTTGTTCTTATGAGGTTGTGAAGATGAAAAGGGCTAATGTTTGCTTGAGATGAGAGAGTCTGTTTTAGCTTCTGCAATCCACGCTTGAGGAGCGGAGAGGTCAGGACCAGAAACGAGTGTGGGAGATAGAGCATCCTCGACTCCCTGCCCTAAGCCCCTCCCTCCCGTTCACCCTGACCCTGCTTACTAGCTGAAAGTATCTCGGATCCAGTGACCACCATGTTCAAAAACTCTTAGTGGCTTCTCATCGCCTATCAAATAATTAACAACACACCTTTGCCTGACATTCAGGGGCTGTCACCTGTCCACCGACTGCTGTTCCCCTTTGTGCATTTCGCAGTCTTGACAAGAGAAAACTTTTGGGTTCCTCGTCTATGTCTCATACTTTCTCACCTCCACATCTGTCCCCATGGCATTTCTTGTACCTGGAATTTCCCACATTTTATACAGTTGAAATGCAGTCTTCTCTATTTCCATCTGCTTTTCTCTTATTTGTTTACCACTTTTACAGTGGTTACTTACATATGTCCCACTTCCCCTACAAGACTATAAATACATTCGATTTTTATTCATACATTCATTCTACAAGATGGGTGATTTCTCTGTGTGAGGCATTGTCCTAGCTCCTGGGGACACAGCAGTGACCAAAGCCTGCCATGTCCTGTCCACATGGAGCTTAAAGTCCAATGGGGAAAACACATAGACAAGAAAACAAGCAAATAAATACAAATTATAAGCAAACTGAAGGCTGTGTAGAGAATGGATTTGAGAGGCAGATGGCTGAAAGTGAGGAGTGTCTTGTGAATATGTATGTCCTCCCAACCCCTAAAGAGATTCACCCAGAACCTTCCGGGAAGACAGTCTCAAGGGATGTTTGCTGACTGACAAGTGAGGATGCAGCACAAGAAAAAACATTGTTTAGAAATTCACCCTCACGGTTGGACCAGTGGTCAGTTTATGGCGAGAAGACAGTGGTTCTTAAGTGTGAAGTTACTTATCAGTCACCAGGGAACTTTGTTAAAGTGAGGCTGCCTGGGTGCAAACCCCAGCGACTGTAGATCAGTAGGCATGATGTGGGGTCCTGGGATCTGCATGTTATCAAATTTCCAGGTGATTCTAGGGCAAGTGGATGGGGACCCCACCTGGCAAAGCACTGGGTACAGTACCTGCTGTATCAGCAAAGCTTACAGATTGCATCTGCCTGGATAGCAGGCAGCAGAGCTCAGGAGTAAGGAGCATAGCCTCAGGAGCCTGACCGCCTGGGCCCCGGCTCTGTGAAGCTGGGGGACCTTGGGGGCGATGACCTGAGGCTGCTGTGCTGCAGTGGGAGAGTGTGTGTGAACTGTTACAGGGGACAGAGCTGTCCCCAGCCTTGTCTCATCACCTAGGATTCCCTTTCTCCAGCTCTTTGCGGGTGATCCTCTCCACCAACTGGAACACACTTCTCCTATAAGTTATTATTTTTTAACTGAATTTGAAGATGTTGATTGCATTCTATTTTGGGCAGAAAAAAATGTAACACGAATTTTTTTTAGCACCACCTTGTGAAATACACAAAGCATTATTGGGTAAGAAAGACTTTTCTAGTCCATTTCTGAGGACTAAATCATGAGTACTAGCTCCACTGTAATGAAATGTTTCTTGTACCAAGTATAACATTTAAAAATCTTCTGCTTTCAGTATAGGCTGCAAGCCACCATTTTCTTTCAGCCATCATTAAAGAGATTGACAGTAGAAAAGCAATGCGACCTCACTATGGGCATTCGTGAGCTCAGAGATGGGATTACGCCTCTGTCTGCTCAGTGATTCTGTTTTGTGTTGGTCCTTGGGGTCTTTGTATGCAGTATTGGGGCAAAATACAGAGGGACCAGTATTTGCAACCATGTGTAAAAATAAGGAGAAAAAGAGGAAAACAGAGACAGAGATAAGACAAAATTTATGTAGGTGATTAAGGAAGAGAGAGAATGAGTTGAGACAATCCTGGTGTGATTTGCGCTGGCTTGCACGGGTTAGAGAAACCTCAGAGTTGAAATGGTTTCACTTGGCTTTTTTTTTAAGGAATCTGTTTGCGGGTTGTGTTATCTTGACTCTTCTGAGGTTTGCTTGTTTTCTGGCTTTCTGGAAGCCAAGGGACAGAGCACAGGTTACTTTTGAACTCTTCCCCAGTTGCTAGGGGAAAGAGGCTCTGTGAGCAGGACAGCATCTCTGGGCCACTGACTTCCTCATTCCTGGCCCCGCTATCAGCCTTCTGGCTGCAGGAAATGCTTCTCTAATCAGCAAGGGCTATTACTGTGTCCCCAGGAGCGCAAACAAGCCCTAAGAGATTGGGAGGCTGAGTTCACCTCAGATACTTATTTGAATCTTATCCAAGCCTCCGGAATTTCAGTCAGCAAATTTTAACTGAAATCCGGGTAGGAATGACTTCTCGAATGAGATTTGTAATATTTCCTGCTTTTCTTTAAGTCAAAAATGCCATGCATTAGGGGACAAAAAAAGTCTGACGGGGAATTTAAAAAATAAACCAGACTTCTGCTTTCTAGAGGGAAGATATTCATGACCTTTGGGATTTATCGGCATATATTGGGGAAGACTAGAAAATCCTGGGGTGAGTGAGGGATTGTCATCTACTCCATTCTGGAAAATAGGGCGCTAACATTTTTTAAAAAACACACATAGTTACGCTTTTAAAATCTGATTTCTTTTATGTGAGAATTTTGAGTAGTGAATTTCATTTTTCTAAAAGGTATAAGCCTCTTATGACTCTGAGATCAAATTAGCTGTTATTTATTAAACAGCTGTTGTGTGTCAGACACTGAGCTTTGTTTCTAAAGCTGACACCAACCTTGTAAATGAGTAATATTGTCCCCACTTTATAGATAACAGATTAGGAGGGAGAAGGTAGGAATTTTGCCTAATGCCACCCATTCTGAAAATAACTGAATTAGAATTCAGCACTGTCTTTCCATTACGCTCTGCCTGGGTCTCACTTAAAAATAAGCAAGGATCTGGTGGCCCCCAAAGCACTAAAGAGAACCTTTAATTTAGGTGTCAGCAGCTCCTTGCTCCAGTAAATTTATTCTAAACTGGCAATCTGATTTCACATTGTCTGCTGGGTTAACAGCTTCTGCCCAGCGGCCAATTCTTATATCACCCAGAGTCATTTCATCATCTCTTCTACCCTCAAAAATGTTGGAACACCCTATTGAATCCTCAGTTCCTGAATCAGATTTATAACTATGTATGCATAGGATTAGGATTTATAGAACTGAAATAAGATATAGGAAGTGAAATTGGCTAGATACTTTGATTGTTTTTGCCAGTTTCCATATGGTGCTGGGTGGAGAACAATTTGGACCACAGTACAGAAAAGAACAATACAGTGTACTATTGGACAGTAATACGTCTTCTATTACAACTAAGTTCAAAAGTAGGTATAAACTGTTTCAGACGATACATGCAGGAAAATTAAACATTAAAAAGTTTAGCATGTGGAATTGATGCTTTGTGTAATAATACTAAAAAAATTGGGGGGCTTCCCTGGTGGTGCAGTGGTTGAGAGTCCACCTGCTGATGCCGGGGACACGGGTTCGTGCCCCGGTCTGGGAGGATCCCACATGCCGTGGAGCGGCTGGGCCCGTGAGCCATGGCCATTGAGCCTGCACGTCCGGAGCCTGTGCTCCGCAATGGGAGAGGCCGCAACAGTGAGAGGCCCGCGTACCGCAAAAAAAAAAAAAAAAAAAAAAAAAAGAAATGAAAATTTGGTCATCTTCTTTATAAAATTAAAAACACATTAGAGAAAAAATTGTGTATGACACTCATCAGCTCTAAGTGATATATTTAACACAAAGCTTGAAATCTGTTTGTAAATCACACTTTTTGCCAACCCGAATTCAACATGGAGTAATAACAATAATAATAATATTAATAATAGCAATAGCTTACATTTATTGGGCATATACTGTGTATTAGGCCCTGTTTTAAGAAGTATTACTGAATTTAATTCTTCAAAACAAGCCTAGGAGTACCTAGAGTAGATAAGGAGAGTCTCAAAGGATAATTTCCTTAAAGAGTGATCATCTTTTCCCATCATGCCAAACGTAGTAATTTAATTAAGCAATCTCAGGCAAAATCTAATTTATTTATTCCTACAGTTCTGTTCAAAAATTCATAGTTTTGAAAACTTAGATATGCGTATTTTATTATAAGTTTTAAAACATACCAGAATATTTGATTTTGGGGAATAGCTATATCCAACATCTACAAGGAACTCATACAACCCAACATCAAAAATAGACCCCCAAAGCCCGAGAAAAACCAAAACAACTTGAAGAGACGTTTTCTCAAAGAAAACATACACATGAACAGATGCTCAACATCATTAATCATCAGGGAAATGCAAATCACAGCCACTGTGAGATACCACTTCACACCGGTTAGAGTGGCTATTATCAAAAAGACGACAGATAGCAAGTGTTGGCAAAGATGTGGAGAAAAGAGAACCCTCATGTGCTGTCAGTGGGGATGTGAACTGGTGCAGCCACTGTGGGGAACCGTATGGAGGGGCCTCAAAAAACTAAAAATAGAACTACCATGGGATCCAGCAATTTTACTTCTGATTATTTACCTGGAAAAAACCCAAAAACACAAATTCAAAAAGACATATGCATTCCAGTGTTCACTGCAGCGTTATTTACAATAGCCAAGATATGGATACAACGTTAAGCGTCCATTGATAGACAAATGGATAAGGAAGATGTGGTATATATACATACATACAATGGAATATTACCCAACCATAAAAAATGAAATTTTGCCATTTGTGACAACATGGGTGAATCTAGAAGGTATTATGCTAAGTGAAGTAAGTCAGAGACAGATGAACACCTCTTGATCTCACTTACGTATGCAATCTAGAAAACAAAACAAAATGAAAACAGATTCATAGATACAGAGAACAAATGGGTGGCTGCCATAAGGGAGGGCAGGTGGGGAGTAGGTGAAATAGTTAGAGGATTAAGAGGTACAACCTTCCAGTTATATAACAAAGTCATGGGGATGTAATACACAGCATAAGGAATATGGTCAATTATATTGTAATAACTTTGTATGGGCACAGATGGTTACTAGACTTATTGTGGTGACCGTTTCATAATGTATGCAATGTCAGATCGCTATGTAGTATACCTGAAACTAATGTAATATTGTATGTCAACTATATTTCAATAAGAAAAATAATTTATGAAAAAATCAATGTTCAGTGGTATTTAATAGAATAATTATTAACATAAAATGTAGTATCAACATGACACTGATCCCAGAATGACATTTCTAAGGTACAGACTAGTAGACAGGCATCTCCTCCTGACACCTTATAAGTTATCTATTTACATGAATGAGGTGAGATGGCCGTTTTTGTTGGTTTCTTTAATTTACCCTAAAGAGACATAAGTAATAGTTTAGTACTCAAAAGAGTTTTAATAACTATGTAAAATAATTAATGAACTAAAGGGAAACCATCAGTGAGATGAATAACTATAAAATTGGTTTACTGTGAATGAATTTCTATCACTTCATTATCAGTACTTTCTTTGTAATGAATGCAGTCATAGTCGATGATGCTCATTGCAGAGATTTAAGACTAGAGAAATATTAAGGTTTTCCCGTTTGATAATGTCATTCCCTTGACATAGCTTGTAATAAGTATTTTATTTTTTGGTAAAATTCCAACTTTGGAGAACCAAATGCTGAGTCTTCACAGGTAGACCAGAGTGAGTTCTGCCATGGACTATTGTTTGGGGAGGGATGACATTTATCAGAAATATCTTTTTAGTTCATGGTTCTTTATTTAAAGGTGCTCTAACATCTAAACTTATCTGGAAAATGTATTATATCAATAATAGTAACTCACAGGCAAATTTAATTTAAGCAAGGGTTGAATTCACTGGAAACACCGAAGTGAACCCTGAGTGCAAGTCCTAATTTACTCATCCTCTGTTTCACTCTCCACAAGTTTCTTAACCTCTCTGTCCTCAGTTTCTTCATCTGTAAAATGAAGGCCCTGGACGAGATACCTCTCAAAGTGTATAAAGTACCTAAGGGCAAGAGCTGTACTAACTCAGACTTTTTTTTTTCTACAACACTTGATAAAGATAAGTGGATCTGAATTAATTTTCACTGACTTTTTACATGCTAGTAGTTAATTTCATCCCATTTTTATTACTTTAAAGAAATTACGCAATAGGATTTACTTTTCAGTAAATAGCTCCAGTATTGGATTCAGTTCAGTTCATTAAGCATCAACCTACCTAATCAATATCAACCTAGTCAGTATCCTCAAGCGGGTTCTCCCTTTGTCAGTGCCTTTCTGCCAGGTGCTGAATAAACTGACAGCATTCCGGTCACATTTCTCCAAGAACGTGATCTCTGCTTTTATGGCATTGGGGAGCAAAAAATGTGAGATAGGATTCTGGGGCATCGAGTCAGTGTAATCCCCTTTCATTTGAATTTGTGACATGAATGTGCGTATATATCAGCTAATGAAAATTGGGGAAAATTTCGGTGAATTTGGATAGCTTAGTTGGTTGCATCAGAGCTAAAGGGTCTGGGATTTGATGTCATAAGAACCCAGATTTAGGGACTTCCCTGGCGGTCCAGTGGTTAAGAGTCTGTGCTTCCAATGCAGGGGCGTGGATTTGGTCCCTGGTCGGGGAATTAAATCCCAGAAAGAACCTAGGTTTAAATTTCAACTCTGCACATGTCATCTAAACTATTTGGGTGTCAAATTCCTAATCTGTACAATGGAGATGGCAGTACCTAATGAGAGTTTGTGAGGATTGAAAACGAGCGAAAACAGTGCCCTGAATATAGTAAGTGGTTATTCTCACCATTGAAAAATTTGACTGGGGAATATATCCTCTAGAGAACAGTAGATATAAAGTGGTCCATTTATGATTACCCTTTATGTTTATAGACACTTCAGGTTGGTATTTTATTTAAGACAGACGATAGTTTTCCTTTCCATTAATTCTTTTAAATCAACTAAAAAGAATGTAGAGAGAACAGCAAATCCATGGTTTTTAAAAAGTTACAGGTAATAACACATTAGAGTTGTTTAACCTGGGCGGACTGAGGTCCATGTTGCTTCTGTTTTGTTTTTTATTGCATCTCAGGCCTAGCACAGACTTTGAAACATTGTAATTATGATTTATTAGCTGCCTAAGTGTTATTCGTAGTAACACAAGCACTTAGTGTTTAGTTTTTAATCATCATCTTAATGAGGAAAAAAAATGGATGTTTTAAAATGTCATCGAGTAAAATTCTGAGCGTAAGTTCTAAAATATGAGGTCGGGCAATAACCTATGAGAGTGAAATAGATTGAAGTGTGTATTAAACTTTTTCATGATAGAAAACGGTGACTTTGGTACAAAAGAAATCTTAGTTTTACTCTAAAATGAAGTCAACATGTTTTTGTTTGACGATAGTCAAAGAGAGTCTTCTCCAAATTAGAAGCACATTCACACGATCCTTAGCAAGGATCCTTAGCCGCTTAGCGAGACCGTTGCTGGCTTATCTGTGTTCTCACCTCTGTTTCTTTACGTGCCCGTGGAGGTAATGGTTGTACTTGCTTCCCGCTGAGGAGAGGATCAAAGGAGACATGCTCGGCACGATCTTCGTTACTTCTCTCTAGTACATTTTGATTCAAGTACCTAATTCTGAGTTTGATTTCACCATCTTTTCCGAATGTCAGTTTTGTTTTTGTTTTGCTTTTGTCCTAAAGGGTTAACCAGTTCCTTGACTTCCGGACTCTGGATTGGACTGAACAGTCTGAGTTTCAACAGTGGATGGCAGTGGAGTGGGGGCAGTCCGTTCCGATACTTGAACTGGTTACCAGGTAGGGTTAAGCTCGTCTGATTAACTTGGTGGCGTTAAGCTGGTTGAATTCATCTGCGTTTAATTTAGCTAGGTACCACGGAGACCTTCATCAGCTCACGTGTAGATATCAAAGAGAAGAACTGGGAGATTTCATCAAGTACAGTTTATTTCTCACCTTGCTTTGAAACCTGCCAACTAGATTTGAATACTCTAACACCATTAGGTTATTCCAGCTTTCTGGGATAAGGACTTGTCTGGAAGGATAATCACACAGGTCAATAGAGGACTTTGTTAAAGTATATATTCGCAGAGCATCCTTGATTTGCTAGGTATTATATTCAAAAATTTGATTTTATATTTATGATATATATAATATATAATGCTACATAGTATATTCAAAGATTTTATACATATTTATTTATATCTGCACACACACTATGAATTTAAGAAATTTAAATTGTTTTAGGCTGGAGAATTTCTCATTATCTTGAGCCATGAGATATTTGCAGTATTTCTGTCATCGTTATAATGATCTGAAGGTCTACGTTGATGCCATTTTCTCCTATTTTTAATTGACTAGAGTTGGATTAAAAATAATACCAGCCACAGATTGTAATATTCCATACTAGCATAATCATTCATGAGTAGTTTTGCTGACAGTTTGTAGTTTAGTTGTAGAAAAACACAGGGGATGATCAAGCCTTCAACGGCTTTCCCATTTTTTGCAGGACAGAAAATACTCTGAGCTAATTATTTCTGTACTGTTGTAACATAGAGGTAACAGAACATAAAAGGAGACTAGATGATAAAGATGTTTTACATATACAGAAATTATTCTGAGAAAACAAAAGGACCAATGATGACAGAACGTCTTCATCTTATTCACCAATACCAACCATTGTTAGTGGCTGCTTAAGGCCCTCTACTGAGTATGATTCTCCACTCCCAACCCAGGCCCCATCCTGTACTAATCTTGATTTATTAGGAAAGTGTGCAGGTAAGGATTAGTGATGTCTGCCGTAGGTGTGAGAAAGGACGGGTCACATTTTCATTTACCAGTTCTGCTATGGAAAATACTAGTGTGGTCTTTCTTCATATGGTCAAACTTCTTTTTTTAAAGCCATCGAATGGTTTTTGCATTTGGCTTAGAAATTTAAACTCTCCACATTTTCCATGTTACCGACTTATGGTATTAAAAAGAAAAACTTTGAAATAAAGAGATAATATTCGGAATATGCTAAAACATGAGAGGGAATTTTTAGAGCCCATACGTCGGTTTAAACTGATTAGATTTTACTATGAAATTTGACTTTAAATGTCCTCCTTCAAGGCATGATGTTTGCAGGGCTGTCACTAAGCCTCAGCTCTGCTTTCCTCTGGAATATGGGAAGTAAACACTGCTGCAAGGGAATATAAGAGGTGCTATTTATGAGTGAGAATTGCATATGTCAGCTTACTGACTCAGTCACACTATTGGAGAATGCCGGTTGGCTCAGTCAGATCATTAGACAATAAGAATCGCTTGTTGGGGGATTAGAGTTTATTCTTTGCTGCTTAATTATTGTAGGCAGATCATTTTATTTATTACTCAGTTTTAAGTGATGATTATTGTAATATTTAACCACTTGCATTCTGAGAGTTCAGTGAGAAAATTGAGGGGTCTAGATTCTGGGAAAGTGAGGAATAAAATTGGAATATTAATGAGAAAGGAAAATGTCCTTCCTTATTAAACCAATTAAACCAATTCCTGAGAAGTAGGCGCAAAATTAAACCACCTTCTGAAATAATAGGAGAGTTTCTTCAAATGAAAATTAGAAACCTTGTGGAACATTAGAAGTTGTTATTGTATAAGTTGTTCAATCAGCCTTCAACTGAGTACTTGACAAGTAAAGCGCCTATTAAAATACATCTACATTTGAAGTGAGGATAGTTCACACAAAAGGTATAGACGTGTGAATTCAAATATATAACTCTAGTAACCATTGAAAGACAAAGAGCTGATTTGTTAAAGCAGGTCTTGTGTTCTATTGATAAATAACTGCATTACTATGATTTACCAGCTCATATATTAAATAATAACCGTTAGCTGTAAAATACATTATTGTTTCCGAAAGTTTCTTTCTAGTACTGGTACCTGATCTGTTAGTTCAGTTATACTAGAATTCTGGTCATACTATCAACACATTTAAAAAACATCTTTATCCTTAGCACTTACAATTTTTTCTTTGTGTGCTGTTCAAGCAACTTCCAAAAATTTTTGACAAAGGCTTTATGGAACAGATGATGTGATTCCCATCTTTCGGGAAGGGAAAGTGTGGTCCAGGTCCAGGTCGTAAAGATGTCAGAGGTCACAAAGAAGAATCATTGACAAAATGTGACTCATCACCCTGTCTTCTCTTGTGAGATGGAGCAAGGTTTTAGAGCACTGGTTTCAAAATCATTTATTAAAGTGGTGGAAAAGCATGAGAAATGTGGGCATCTATGCATGTATCGATTGCATTAAGAAGGTTGACCTGACCTCGTTCTTTAATCCGTTTCCAGTAAGCAGTGAGATGAGAGGTTAGCTGCTAGAAGTATTCTTCAGTAGGCTGAGCTGAAAATCTTGAGAGAGAGTCTGAGCTCTGGGAGTACTTTATCAGCGTTTACTGTGGCGCATTGCTGCTTCTAGCATCTCTTTGCTTCTCTTTCTCCTCGCGTTGCCTTCTTTCCTGCCTCTTCTTTCTAACTGGAGGAGGTTTTCCCATGTCCGGAAATTCTCTGGCTGGTCCACCGTTAGCTTGACTTAGGTTTCTGGGGAGGTATCGACAATGTTGAATATAGCTGATTTGGAACATCGTGTATTCTTTTGTTATTTACCCCCCATCATACGTAAAATCACCCAGTGTGAAGATTGTTCAGGGTTTAAGGTTTAGCTTTATTGTTTGATATTGTGGGGAAAAATGTATTTCAAAGAAGTAAACTTATATAATCAACATTTCAGGTATTGGAATGATCCAACCATGAGAAAACAAATAGACACCCAACATGTCTTTTGCTCTGCAGGCACTAAATATTTCTTTGTGAATGTGTAGCAGAAAGGGTGGGGATCCATTAAATGCCAGGGATAAACGCACGAGGCTCTGGGGGGTCTATTTACTTGCAATTCCTATAATAGTCCCACTTTTATTTTTTCTTTTCCCCAAAGGAAGTCCATCAGCGGAACCAGGAAAAAGCTGTGTGTCACTAAATCCCGGGAAAAGTGCTAAATGGGAAAATCTGCAATGTGTTCAGAAGCTAGGCTATATTTGTAAAAAGGGCAACACAACTTTGAATTCTTTTGTTATCCCCTCAGGTAAGTGATCTATTTGATCTGAAGTGTATAAAATATTATAATTTAAAGATCAAATTACAGTCTAGTCCTAACTGTAGGCAGTGACAGGTTTTGTTGATCATTTATGGTATCAACTTAATGATATTCCTACAGAATGTCTTTTTGGTGGTTGCTAACCTTTCCTGAGTGTGCTGGAGTGTTTGGGCATGAGCAAAGCCTTTGACACAGCATTAATAAAAATTTTATCTTCACAGCCGCCCTGTGAGGTAGGTGTTATTATTCACACATTTTAGATGAGGAAAAAGATATTCAGAGGATATAAAAAACTCGCACATGTGACAAAACTGGAATCCAAGCTAGGAAATCAGTATCTGAAAGGAATGTTTTTATTATGTCCTCACTATTTAATGGCGTATCTGGGCACCAGTGTTATTTAGTTTAACATATACACTGAAGTCTTCACCAAAATGGAATAAAACATCCCAGAAGTAGTCACTGAATTTTATATATAGGCTAGACCAGCGGGAAAAACTGCAATTATGCTCTCTATCATAATTTTATAGAAGAATTAAGCTACTAAGCCCAGAATGCATTTTTTTCTTCAAATTGACAAAAAGCAAACTAACTATTGATACATTTTTTTCACCATCACCTGTTTTTGGAGAGACACTTAATACTTCATGGTCATTTACGTATGTATATATATATTCTTCTTGGGAAATCTGACAGCGTGGCATTCTTCACTTTTTTTGCTCCTTGACTTTTAAAAGCAATTTCATTTATTTTAAAATATGATCGACATGGCTAGAAAGTCTGTGGTACAACATGATAAATAATAAGAATTTCTTCCAGTTCTTACTTCAGATTTGCAGTTCCTCTCTGAATAACTGTGTCTGGGTGTATATCCTTACCTAGTTATTCTATGAATATGTGAATAAATATGTTTGTAATTCTTTTTGTCTGTTTTATACAAATGGCAGCATATGATACACTTTGCTCTACTTTTTTCACTTAATAACAATTTGGGGCATCATTCCCTACAGTACATAGGTAGCTTCTGTGCTCATTTTTATGGCTGTACGTTAGCCATTGCAGGGAGAGACCATATTTTTTTTTAACCAGTCCCCTATTAATGGAACTTTAGTTTACTTCCAATTTTTTATTATTACAAACAATCCCGCAGTGAGTAACTTTATACATGTGTCATTTGATGTGTGTGATTATTCCTAGAAGTGGAATTGCCAGATCAAAGAGTGGGTGTGTTTGCCATTTTGATGGATACAAATATGGCGGAGCTCCCCAATGGATATAGATGAGGGTCCCATTATTGGGTATGATTATACTTTACAGGGTCACCCTTATGGCTGTGGGCACGCCTCAGGGAGACCTCAGTCATTTTTGTATTTCGTCTCCTCTATTCCTCCCATATGAGAAGGGGTACTGATATAATCCTTCCCTCTTGGAAGAGCTCATATAATTCTCCTTCAGAAGGTTTGGAATTACCACTTAGGGGGTGAGGAGAATGGTGGTTTTATCATATCTGAGGTAAGGAGGTAGAATTCTGTAACTTGGCCTTGTTCCTTAACACCCCAGTTTTAGTTTCCTATCTATTAAGTGGAAATACTAACACTTGTTCTTCCTGTGAATGTTTGTTCATATTGTCAAGCACTCAGTCCATTATTCTTATTTCTGTGCTATGCCTGTTCCTGGAACCAAACTTGGGTCTGCTGGTCTGCGTGCAGTAAAGCCAGATCTACTGACACCGGGTTGTGGTGAAGGAAATTGCAGGGTTTATTGCAGGTGCCAAGCCAGGAGTCCAGGGCAGCTAGTACTCAAAACACTGAACTCCCCTATGGGTTTCAGGAAAGCATTTGTAAAGTCCAGGCGAGGGAGGTGGGTTGCAGGGTATGTGATCAGCTTGTGCAAAATTCTGTGATTGGTTGATGGTGAGGGAACATGGCAGTGTCCCAGGGGTTGATGTTATCAATCCTTAGGTGCCAACACGCTCCTGATCATCAAGTAGTTAATTTCTTCCATTTGGTGGTGGTTTTAGCATCTGTAAAACAACTCAGGAAATGTCCATGAGATACTATTATCTGGGTCCTTCAGAGGGGAGCTACAGCAGAGGATATGGGGGAGGGGGTCTGTCCCAGGAAGGCCCCCTAGGGTCCTGCTCGGTTACATGCCTTACTTGCTTCACTTGCTAACTTTCACTTCCCATTGGTTTTTGAATTTCTCTATACTTCCTGGATTAATCATTCTATCTTATCTGTAAACTCAAATAAACCAGAGCTTGGAAAAGCATATCAGAGTTAGGATTATGCAGCATACATTATTGGTGACTTTCTTCGGCAAGGGTTCCACCTCGTCCCCTGTTTGTCTTTGCAATGCCACCCTGTTCGTCCATGACCCCTAGGTTGCTAGAGCTGCACTGTCCAGTTCAGTAGCCACTAACCACATGTGACCACTGAGCACATGAAATGCGGCTAGTTCCAACAGAGATTTGCTGTGAGTGTAAAATACACGCTGGACTCACAAGACACAGCATGAAAAACAGAAGTGAACGATCTCATTATTTTTTAATTGATTACATATTGATATGATAATATTTTGGGTATATTGGGTTAAATATGATGTATTATTATAATGGAAGTTACCTGTCTCTCTTGAGACTTGTACTTAACATGGCAACTGGCAAATGTATAATAATTCCATACGTGGCTTCCGTTTGTGGATTATGTTATATTTCAGTCAGACAGTGTTGCTGTACAGGAATAAGCCATTTTTTGTGGCTGCCCCAGGGGACGCCTCTACATCGGTTGTTTTCATGTTTTGAAATATTTTTAAAGTGCATCTGTTTAGTTTCTGAAGCCCTCAGCATGTGCTGGCATCATTTTCAACTTCTTGAGCAGCAAAATTAAAATATCCCACAAGAGGGCTCCAGAGTGATACTAACTTTTTTTTTTTTTTTTTTTTGGTCACCACTGGAACTGTATAGAAGGAATAGATTTTCTAAAAATATGCATTTTTCTGTTATAATAATACAGTGTTTGGATCTCAGGACTGCCTATTTACTTGAATGACCGTACACAGAATTTTGAGCTTATACAAAGGTGATGCAGACATTCCCAGATTTTGAGAGACTATGGAACTGATACATGAAACGGATAACAAAGGTGCCCTGTACTGAACCTTTACTAAGGCAGCACATTTGAGAACATTTAGTATCAAACTTAAATATAGAAGTTGACATTCATTTGGCAATATAGTCCCTCTTTACGCAAGATATATTGCTCAATTGCTGTTTGAAATAGTATCCACAAAATGGTCATAATAAGCTGTTGTCTAGTAAATATAACTTCAATTCTTTTTCTTGACCAACAATTCATGACACTTACTCTGTGCCAGGCCCTGTGCCATTTCAGGGCCTATATGAGGATGAATGAAGCGAGTCTCTTGCCTTCGAACATTGTTACTGTCACTTTCCCTAGCTCATTACTGTCATGTTTGTAATGTATGATCAAGGTCATGAAATTTGACCCTGACTACTAGTAGCAATAATTAGGACCTTGGTCACTGTTACTGGTTTGATTAAACATTGTTGTCGTATTTGTAATTTATAGTCATATTATCTCAAGTGCAGAGCACAGTGAGGATGGGTAGTTTAATATTAGTACTAGTATTCATATGATTTACAATATTTTACATACCTGGATAGTGTGGTTCATGCGATGTGACTGACCCAACATCACACACCTGGATAGTGTGGTTCATGCGATGTGACTGACCCAACGTCACACACCTGGATAGTGTGGTTCATGCGATGTGACTGACCCAACGTCACACACCTGGATAGTGTGGTTCATGCGATGTGACTGACCCAACGTCACACACCTGGATAGTGTGGTTCATGCGATGTGACTGACCCAACATCACACACCTGGATAGTGTGGTTCATGCGATGTGACTGACCCAACGTCACACACCTGGATAGTGTGGTTCATGCGATGTGACTGACCCAACATCACACACCTGGATAGTGTGGTTCATGCGATGTGACTGACCCAACATCACACACCTGGATAGTGTGGTTCATGCGATGTGACTGACCCAACATCACACACCTGGATAGTGTGGTTCATGCGATGTGACTGACCCAACATCACACACCTGGATAGTGTGGTTCATGCGATGTGACTGACCCAACGTCACACACCTGGATAGTGTGGTTCGTGCGATGTGACTGACCCAACATCACACACCTGGATAGTGTGGTTCGTGCGATGTGACTGACCCAACATCACACACCTGGATAGTGTGGTTCATGCGATGTGACTGACCCAACGTCACACACCTGGATAGTGTGGTTCATGCGATGTGACTGACCCAACGTCACACACCTGGATAGTGTGGTTCATGCGATGTGACTGACCCAACGTCACACACCTGGATAGTGTGGTTCATGCGATGTGACTGACCCAACGTCACACAGCTTGTGGCAGATTCAGATTTTGCCTGAAAGACTTCGGGATCGAAGTCCCTGTGATTTCTGCAGTTATGTGCCATCTTTTGGGAGCAAGTGCACGGCAGTGGGTTAGTTCAAAGGCACAGGTGGCCGGCTCACACTGCCATGGTTTCAGAAGCTCCTTGGTGCCCCCCCCCGCCCCCCACCCATTCTAGGCCCTGTGTCAGCACGTCTTTCTCCTGCCTGCCTTGTGAGTCGTGCCCATCCTCTGAGGAATGGGTGGCTTCCTAATGCCCGTAGAATAGAGGTAACTTGAAATCTTCTGAGGAATGAATACATTATATGACAAAACTCTTGTGCTTCCAGTATTTATAGAACATGCTTAGGACAGGTCTGCCGATGATAAAATGCAGACGAAATGAGACAATCTATTGTATCTTACTGTGGCCTTGTTGTAGGTACAGTTGAAAATAAGAACAGATTTCTCATTTGGCTTTATTTTAAAATGAAAGATGACTTCCATATCATCTTTAGTCTAAAAGCAAACACAATCTCGTCTATCTTTTGTGAATATCTGTGCCAAAAAATAAATATTAGCTATATTTGCCTATGACTATGAACTGTTTCCTGTAGAGAATGATAGAAAATATCGTTAAATTAAAAACTTTTTAAAACAATAAAAAAAAGCTCCTTTTAAATGTTTTCCAAACTCTTTTTTTTTTTTTTTCTAGAAAGTGATGTGCCTACCAACTGTCCAAGTCAGTGGTGGCCGTATGCAGGTCACTGTTACAAGATTTACAGAGAAGAGAAGAAACTCCAAAGAGATGCATTGATTGCATGTAGGAAGGAAGGTGGTGACCTAGCAAGTATACACAGCATCGAGGAATTTGACTTCATTATCTCCCAGCTGGGCTATGGTAGGAACTTCGTCTGTAATACACTTGATTCTCATCTTCCTGACTTACCACCCATCTTCGGAAAATTTAATCATGAATGTTAAATCTAATAAATTCAAGTTAACAATTCAATGAACAATTTAGTAACAAATATCGATCATGCCTCAAATATTAAAATTATATAGTAATTTAAAGAATTTTTACCACTAAGAGAACATTTGAGTTTTTTTTAATATGGAATCAACGTATGCATAGTTTTAAAAATACTGTGTTTCAAAAAAAAATACTGTGTTTCTATATATAATCTGGATTCAGAGCAGTCTACCTTAAATTTGTGAACAATATTTCACTAGTTGGAATTAGTTGTGTGTACGGAAGTATTTTCTCTTTTAAGGCCCATGTTTTGTCTCACAGGAAAGGTCTCTAAATGAACCATCTCATCCTCTGAATTTTATTTTCTTTATTAATCTAGCTAAGGCTGCTAAAATGATGAGCAGGGAAAGAAAGAATTTATTTGATTGGAGTGGTTAGATGGTGGCCTAAACCTTTTCAAGAAATTTGCATCTCCATTTTAGGACTCTAAGAGACGAAGAGAAAATGTAGTAACTCAATATTGTAAAGTTTTAAAAGATTGGCCCTATCAAAAACATTTCAAAAGTGAGTAAAGCGAGTTGGGAATATGCTTATCCTGAAGAGGAGGAGGCTGAGGAAGGAAGTAATGATGACGGGCACTCAGCCATACTTGCTGATTCAACGATGATCGTTTTCTGCTTCCACTTATGCTACTGCAGAATAGCTGGACCTTTTCGTTTCCAGAGAGCAAAACAAGAGGAAATGGATGGTGGCGATGGTGGGGACTGCTTCCTGACACTTACTGCCTGAAAATGGATAGGAGTGGGGGTAGGGGAGAAGAAAAAAAACAATGAACAAATAGATGAGAAGAATAACGTAGTCTCAGAAAAAGATGTAGAACATCCCCAGCACTGCTGCTGTCGGTGCCAGTGCTGAACGGAGTCCTTTCTCCTTTGCGCGCCTCACTGAGTTCGGTAGGGTGACGATGGTATTCTGCTACAGCCCATAAATAATTTCTCGATTATTCTACATTTACCTGTCCTGGAGCATCTGGACTACACGATACTAATGTAATCAAAACCAGTGTATCTGAATAATATCGTGACAGAGATGGCATGATACTTATAGTAGGGAATAAGGTTTGCAAGTGAATCGGTGGGAAACACATTAGTTAAGAGGCTGTAGGGCTAACGTGCAAATTTTGCTCTACTTTATATAATATGGTCTAGTAATAGGAGAACCTTATATATTTATTGCTGTAGTTATTTTAGGAGTTTGGATGACGAAGGTTGCTTTTAAACTCAGCTGGAGAGTTAGTAAACTTTCACTATGGAAACCTTCTCTTTTTTATTATTGATAAAGATTTATTTATTTAAAACAATACAAATCATATTGATAAAGGTAAAGGAAAGTTATAAAATTAAAATGATTGTTTCTAAGTCAGAAGCCTAGAAAACCTTTTT
The DNA here is from genome assembly GCF_964374135.1 of Grampus griseus. Lineage (NCBI taxonomy): Eukaryota > Metazoa > Chordata > Mammalia > Artiodactyla > Delphinidae > Grampus > Grampus griseus. The sequence continues at coordinate 172,466,631 of NC_139018.1, forward strand.
GTAGCTAGTTGAGTTGATATCTTTCATGTTAATCATGGAAATACAGGGGATACATTGGGACCTACGCATATAAGTTATGACTCCATCAACAAAGACAGCTTCCCTAACAGGTTGATAAGTCCGTCTAACAACTTTATGCTCGCATCTTATATATTTTTGTAGGATCAAGCTTGTGCGTACAGAAGCTACAGGGGGAGAACAGTTTAGTGAGAAAAATGTTTATCAGAAACTCTTAATACTTTATTATAATCGTGGGACTTGGGAGTTTAGGTTTTCACTGGTCTTGAACCTAAAAACCTTGAGGGGTACATGAAGTCATTTTGGAGCCTATATTTTCTGCCCAAAGAACATGATCTGCCAGATTAAGTGAAACGAAAAGGGATCATCCTGGCAATGCCATTCATGTTTCATGGTGCTGGAAACATCTGCTGGGACTGGCACCAGGCCAGTCAGGGACTTCTCCAAAAGCAAAGTTGAGTGACACTTTTAGGAGGAAGAGACTAAGCCATTTAGGGAAATTCCTATACAATGTGGCATATTTCTCATTTTCTACTACAACATCATCTTTACAAACTTCTGGCAAGTAATTTTATTTAACTGTTTAAAGAACATATGAAACTTAAATAGATATTGAATTGTGTATTCCTTCAGTTTTTAAAATATGGAAATGTGTGTGATTTTAGTCACGAGACCTCAGGCCTTCTATTTGGTCCCGTTTTTACTTACGATATTTAGAATTCTTAGAATTAAAACTACTGATAAAATCAATAATGCTCTTCATAGAATTTTCAAAACAGAATGATCCTCTTTTATATCTATACCTGGTGTTTTTATTTTAACTTCTGTTTGTTATTTGGGTTTTTCTGGTGTTTCTAGTGAAAATGGTGGCAGGTTCATTCATATACATAGACTAATAAATAAGTGCTAAATGCCAGAAGACAGCCCAACCCTTCATTTATATATCTTCTCACTGTATGGATCATTTTCACTCCTATTACAGTGATTAAACTTTAACAGAAACCCCTAGAATGTTCTTGATAACATCGTCAGTAAAATAGGAGTGGTTTTTAGTTTTTATTATTTTAAAACATTCAATAAGATTTAATAGTAGTCAAATAGATTTATGTATAAAGAAGCTGCTGTATTTCCAGCACCATGAGTGTGGTTGGTAAATGATTTATAACAAAAAAGCAGCTTCACAAGATAGAGGATCATGATAGACCCACTTCAGTTTCTGTTTAACAACTCCCAGGAGATAGAATTTGCAATAGCACAACAAAAGAATACAGTCATATCCACAATGTGAAGAATACATTACACATTTTAAACTAACATTGACAACATAGGGGCTTCCCTGGTGGCGCAGTGGTTGGGAGTCCGCCTGCTGATGCAGCGGACACGGGTTCGTGCCCCGGTCCGGGAGGATCCCGCGTGCTGTGGAGCGGCTGGGCCTGTGAGCCATGGCCGCTGGGCCTGCGCGTCCGGAGCCTGTGCTCCGCAACGGGAGAGGCCACAACAGTGAGAGGCCCGCGTACCACCAAAAAAAAAAAAAAATCGACAACATAAAATGTAGTTGACATCTCAGTCTACAGAGGTAGATCCGTTTGAAGCTCAAGAGGATGGTCTTTCATGCTAGTGATAATATCAAGGGAGTTGTTGATAAGGAACGGGTCTTCTTTTCCTGATAACCTTCTGATGTTTAGAAAGAAAACTTTGGGTAAATGACTTCTGTGTTTTTCTTCCTGTTTAGAGCCAAGTGATGAGTTATGGATTGGCTTAAATGACATCAAGATTCAAATGTACTTTGAATGGAGTGATGGATCCCCTGTAACATTTACCAAATGGCTTCGTGGAGAACCAAGTCATGAAAACAATAGGCAGGAAGACTGTGCGGTGATGAAAGGCAAAGTAAGGCAACTTTAGTTACTGATATCTAGCGAAAGCCACAAGGAAATTTTCCTTCTGCCCCACTTACTACGTACGATTGTTTCCATTGTTGCTATTCTACTGAATTGACATAGATCAAGGTTGAACGAGAATTCGGATTCAGTTTTTTGAGTCTCTCAATTGTCTGGCACACCCAAGTTCTCAAGAGGACTAGAAAAGCAACAGACAGAAACTTTCATTTCAAAGATGAAATTAACCAGTAACGAACGCCCATGTCATTCCTATGCTTGGTTCTAAGTTCGTTTTTTTTTAAATTTTTATTGGAGTATAGTTGATTTTCAGTGTTGTGTTAGTGTCTACTGTACAGCAAAGTGATGCATACACACATATCCGCTCTTTTTTAGATTCTCTTCCCATATAGGTCATTGCAGAGTACTGAGTAGAGTTCTCTATGCTATACAGCAGGTCCTTATTAGTCATCTATTTTATATATAGTAGTGTGTATATGTCAATCCCAATCTCCCAATTTATCTCTTCCCCCTTTTCCCCCTTTTCCCCTGATAACCATACGTTTTCTACATCTGTGACTCTGCTTCTGTTTTGTAAATAAGTTTATTTGTCCACGTTTGTTAGATTCCACGTATAAGTGATACATATTCGTCTTTCTGTGTCTGACTTACTTCACTCAGTATGACAATCTCTAGGTCCATCCATGTTGCTGCAATTGGCATTATTTTGTTCTTTTTCATGGCTAATATTCTGTTGTATATATGTGCCACATCTTCTTTATCCATTCCTCTGTTGATGGACATTTAGGTTGGTTCCATGTCCTGGCCATTGTAAATAGTGCTGCAATGAACATTGGGGTGCATATATCAAATTATAGTTTTCTCTGGGTATATGCCTAGGAGTGGGATTGCTGGGTCATAGGGTAGTTTTATTTTTGTTTTTTGGAGGAACCTCCATACTGTTCTCCATAGTGGCTGCGCCAGTTTACATTCCCAGCGATGGTGTAGGAGGGCTCCCTGTTCTCCACAGGTGGTGGCACATGTTTTTATATGGCTTGATTAATCAATTCAGAGCTTTGGTCCTACTTTTAGCTGGTTGCCCTGAGTGGATGGAGACCTAGCTAGATCTCCTCTGGGTCCAACAGCCTAGAGTCTGTGCTTGGAGAGCTACAGATTTTTTTTTAGGTTACAAAGAGATGCCAAATATGAAAAAATGGCTTCCGTGTCTTAAATATCCCTTTAGCGACTGAAGTATATCATCAAGTGATCTTTTGTTAATAGAGAATGAAGCTGGTGGTTAAGTATATCATCAAGTGATCTTTTGTTAATAGAGAATGAAGATGGTGGTTCAGGGGCTTGGTTTTGATGTATGGCTTATTTCCTCACTTGTAAAATAATAATAATAATCATACCCAGTTCATATGGTGGGTATAAGGATTAAATGGGTTAAGGTGTATAACGTGCACAGTGCCTGGCCCAAACTTCCTGCTCAGTAAGTATTAGCTACTGTTTTTATCATTGTGGTTGTTATTATGGTGATAAGTTGAAAGCTTAAGAAAAGAGTATGTGTTAATTATTGAAAGAATAGGCAGAAGTGTGTCCTGGGAAGGGGAAACCAGAGAGCATCCTACTTGTAGGGAACTCAAAAGACAGTGTGGCTGAAAGCATGGAGTGAGAGGTAGAGGGGTGTGTAGGGAAAATACTGGCCATGAGAAAACATGCATTAGCCCGGGAGTAGCCAAACCTAATCTGCAATTTGCAAATATTACACTGGCTGAAGAGTTGAGTACCAGGTTGTAGTGGGTACGGAAAACATTTTTCAAGGTGTTTAACAGTTAAGGGAAGGAGAAGAGAAGTCTTTTAACATGAAATCTCTAAGGAAGGCAGAAAGGGTGGAATTTGAAATAGAGTGAAATATGGTACCTGAGCTCAGGAGGGACCCTCATCAATAGAAATGGGAAGAATGGAGGGAAGAAAACTGGTTTCAGGTGTGTTTTCAGGTTGGGCCTTCTTTCTGGGTGGCTTTAAACGTACTCAGTTAACTTGAAAACAGCTGCCCATAGGGATGGAAGAGGAGGTAAACCTTCTGTTGGGACCATCTCTTAAGGGCTTATGAGCATTTTTCGTTTCTCTCTAGATCCCCCTCCAGAGTGGCTTGACTGCGAAGATATAAAAAACATACTGGGGCTACAATCTCTTTATATCTTTGTAGCCAAAGTCAAATTTGCAGTTTCCTGGTAAAATGTCCATTTACCTTTCGTTTTCATAGATGCCTTTTTCTCTTAATAACCTCGAACCTTTATTTCCCTTTTCAGAGGTGCAGTTATGAGGAAATAGCACCAAACAACTGATGATCATTGAGTTTTTGTTTTTTTTTTCCTTTGCTTTCTGCAGGATGGGTACTGGGCGGATCGGGCCTGTGAACAGTCTCTTGGCTACATCTGTAAGATGAAATCACAAGCCCAAACTCCAGGAATAGTGGAAGTGGAAACAGGCTGCCGGAGAGTGAGTACAGAAAGCACGCAGTGGTTTCAGATCAGCAGATATGATGTGATAGCTTTATTTTTGTCTGTGAAGGTACTTAATAATAGGGGCCAACTGCTTCACCTTACAGGTAGTGGTAGTCTATGACGCGATGGGTCATCAAGGACATTTCCAGTGGATAACCTTAATTTGCAGATAGCAAACAATCCTTAGTCATTTTTTCCATTTATAATATTTCTGGTGAGCCTGTTTCTGGTGGGGAGTCTTCTCAGTAGATCCCTGAGGGTCTGGGAGGCAGGAGGTCTATACTCTAGCTGGTAGTACCAGGTAGTAACTCAGTTAAACCAAGTCAAACCATGCAGTCCTATCGTGCTTTATTCTCACCTGCAGCACAGTTAGTAATACCTCCCCGCAGGTCTTATCTTTCTTTGAGGTTAAAGTAAGTGATTTCTCTGGCGCTGTTTCTAAAAGCAAAATACGGGGCGTATGGTTGTCATTTTCCTGTTTGATCGCTGAGTTGCCCATCTTCCTCTTTTTTCCTTTCTCACTTCTCTTGGATAAAAATAAAGTAGAAACTGATTTTCTGTCCAAGAGTGTCAAGTTGTGATCAAATCATAACAAACACCAGAATTCATGAAACATACTTGAGTACTGACCAATTAAACCATAAAGAAAAATAGAGCAAACACAGAAAATCATACAGTGAGAGATAGAAAGGATCTTAGTGATGCTTGAAGAACCCCTTTTAATTTTTGCGTTCTGGAAATTTCAGCCCAGAGAAGTGATAACTTTGTATGAGTCACACAGAGGTAAGGCTAGAACCCAAGTTTCCTGCCAAGTACACTTTCACTGCTGGTTTCACTACCAGTATACTTACATATTCTTTGCCTAATCATATGCAGGTACAGGAGATTGTCTATTATTGTAATTTTCTATAAGTAATAAACCAATCCTCAAATGTTATTACTTCTACACAATCAAAATTTTGTGTATATTTTTTCTGTGAACTGTCATGTCTATAATGATAAAATCCAATTTAATCATTAGGTTAAATAATAATAAGAAGAAAATATTGGCCAACTGTTTGTTGAGTGTGGTTATTATGCTTTCAGTGATCTTAAAAGATAAACATTATGTTTCTAACTAAACAGGAGAAGATACAAGAACTCAGAGATATTAATTTAGCCGGTTTAAAAACACATGCTCTAGGCACTGATTTCCTCAAATCACTGGAAAGTCTAGAAAACAAATCCACTTGTCAACAAAGGAAGATAATAGTTTTTTTGTCTGGGCCTGGGTACTTGGTGGTGTAGGCGTATTTCTGAGAATTCAAAACTACAGGCCTTCTGTCATAAAGATCTGGGATTCAGTTTTCAATTCATTGCTACCTGTATGGGAAACGTTGATCTAAGAAATTAGCATGAAGTGGTCTCAAGTTGCTAATATTCCTGGATGTCTGACGGACGCAAATGTAAATCCTCCTTATTCAGAAGTCCTCCTTCCCAGGCTGATTGGGAATCCCACAGACGAGTGTGAAATCCAAAATTATAAAACATACCACCAGGAGCTTAGACGGTGGAATTAATGGAGATGACATTAAAGTGAATGTGTATTAAAATGCTTACAGAAATAAAAGGTGGAATTGAAACGATGGACCAGCCACCAAGTTTTGTTATGTGGTGTTTTCATATGATTAAATTGTAAAGAGTTTTTATTTCCACGAAGGTTTTTTTGACCCATGAATTATTTAGAAATGTGTGTGTGTGTGTTTTCATAGTGGTGGAATTTGCTGGTAGTGATGGGGGTTTGTTTGTGTTTTAGTTCCTAAATAATTGGGAGCTACTGTTGATTGAAATTTCACTGCATTGTGCTCATATAAAGTTTTTGTTGTTATTTGTTGAGATTTTCTTCATTATCTAGTTCATAGTCAGTTTTTATACATAGTCCATCTGTGCTTGAACAGAATGATCTTTGATCTGGGGGTTCAGGGCTCTATATATGGTGACTAGATAGAACTTAGCAATTATATTATCCAGGTATTCTATATTTCTAATATTTCGTCTGCTTGACAAAATATTCTCCTTGTAATTGTATCAAGTTTTGACTTATGTACTTTGATCTGTATTATATCTTCTTGGTGAATCAGTCCTTCAACTATGTAATTATTTTCTTCATTCATAGTAATGCTTTTCTATCATAAAGTCAATTTTAAATAATATTAATATTGCCACAGAAGCTATCTTTTGCATGGTATTTCCCTGGAACCTCTTTCTCCAGCTGCTTCCTTTTTTTTTTTTTTCTTTTTTTTGCGGTACGCGGGCCTCTCACTGCTGTGGCCTCTCCCATTGCGGAGCACAGGCTCCGGATGCGCCGGCCCAGCAGCCATGGCTCACGGGCCCAGCCACTCCGTGGCATGTGGGATCCTCCCGGCCCGGGGCACGAACCCATGTCCCCTGCATCAGCAGGCGGACTCTCAACGACTACACCACCAGGGAAGCCCCCCCCTTATATTTTTAACATGCATTCCTGACTTGAAGTTAACCAATATCTCTCTCTGCCTCATGAACAAAATGGATGTTAATTATTCCACTCAAACATTCAAAATTTTTCAAATTTTGAAGTAATGTTAGACTCACAAGAAGTTGAAAAAAAGAGTACCGAGAATTCCCCTGTATCCTCCACTCCACTTCAGCCAATGACAGCATTTTCTCTAACCAGAGTACATGATCACTACAGGTAGTTGGCATGGATACAATATTATTGACTAAACTACAGATCTTATTACTATTCCATTCTTTAACTTCCCACCCCAATTAGGTATCTTTGCTATTTGTCCAGGCAGTTAGACCTGGATTTACTAACATTTATTGACTTCTTTGTTCAGTGTAGACTTTTAGCCCACTTGCTCCTCTTGTCTTTCCTTTCTTGCCAAAGTAAATCTTTTAGAATTTCTTTCCCTGGGATTTGGGAGTGGAAAACTCTCTTTGTTTGGAAATCTCTTGAATTCATCTTCACCCTGCATAGTAACTTATGTAGGTCATTTTAGAATTCTAGATTGATAGCTGTTTTCTGACAGCACTTTACATATTATTTCATTTTCTCCTGGCCTTTATTTTTGCCATTGGAATTCCTACTAGACTAAATCTTTTTTTAAAAAGTGGATACTCTGTATTTTCTCTCTGATTGATTTTAAGATCTCATTTTCTCTGTCTGTAAGTACAGTGTGTTCCGTTTTGGATTTATTTTATTGGGTCCATTTGGTATTGAGTGTGCCTCTCCATTTTGAGGATTTGTATCTTTCCATTCTTGAAAATTACCAGTCATTAATTTTATTCAGTGCTTCTGAAACTTCTCTCAGGTTGATTTTCAACCTTCTCATTCTATCATTTATATTTTCTATCAATATGATTTTTAAAACATCTTTTCATATTCTCATCTCTCCTACATTCAGTCAATTTACTAATCTTTCTGAAACTGTATTTTCTATATTTAATCTGGCCATTGAGTTTTTAACTTCATATTTTTCTTTTCTAGAAATTCTTTTCTGTGTGTGTTTGAATCCTCTCGTTCTTTGTTCATAGTATTTTGATCTTTCATCATTGATTCTGTTTCTTCTTTTGTCACTTAAATCATCTCAACATGCTTCTTTTTATATTTTTTCCAGATTGTTTTATTATGTTAAACTGTTGACTTTCCCTTAAAATGAGGCATTTTTCTCACATGGTTTATAATTTTTGATTGTGAATTTGTCCCCATCCCATCCCCACCCTGACCCTCAAATGTCATAGTCTTATGTGACCTGGATTGTGGACGTATTTCTGTCATGTGGTTTTACATTTTACTTCTCAAAATGCCTGCAAGATCCTCCTTCTGTAGACTACATTTTATATTTTATTTTTGGGGCTTAGATTCTCATACAATGTGGAGAGTGTAAAGTTGGGACTGGCACCCATCTATGGCACAGAATTGGTATTTATTTTCAAACAGAAGAATCTTTTTTTCTTCCTTCACCCAGAACCCCAGGCAGGTGACAAGAATCTCTGTCATTTCCTCCTTCTGTGGGTGGAGTTTTCTCGCTCTCCTTTCAAAGAGGAGCTACCCTTCGTGGGTATCATCTTTACACAAGGACTTCAGTTCTATCTCCCTGCCTCAGGTGGGCTGATGGCCAAATATCCTAATCTGTATGGACATTAATACCCCAGCCTCTAGACTCCAGGACCTTAATCTTGGTCTGATACATAACCAGGCAACTACAGTCTCAGCTTGTGCATTTTCCATCCCAGCTCTTTAGTTTTCTAGTATTTATTTTTGATACCTGGAGATGTCCCCTTCTTTCTCCCAAACTCTAGTTTGGATTTTCTGTTTATTGTTATGATTTTATTTAGCATGCTTTTATTTCTGTGTGTTTGAAGTGTGGGAGAGGAAGCACATCAAATCATGTTGCCAGAAGTTTGATAAGTGCTATCCTGTGACCAGGTGGTGCAGCTTTATACTCACCATCTACTACTGGCTTCAATAGGTGACTAGGCTTGTTACTCTGCAAATTATTTCCTGTGGTTACCTATTCTAAAACTGAGATCTTAGCCATCTTGTTCAGTTTCTTGGGTAAACATGTCACAAATGATTTTTGTTGGAAGTTGCATCAGAAGTGGAGAGAATGACTCCCCTCACCCCATTTTGTATCATAATTGCCATTTGAGGAACAATGCACTCCTGTTTTCCTTATTCACATAAATTGTTTTCATTGCATGTCAAATTATTCTTATTTGTGTTCTTTACACACTTCTATTGTTTATCAATTTGTGTTTCATCATAGAGGAATTATTAAAATAATATTATATAATAAATATGCATGATAATCTTCTTCATAACATCAACAGGGCTGGAAAAGACATGGCTTCTACTGCTATTTGATTGGACACACACTTTCAACATTTACAGAAGCAAACCAAACCTGTGTGAATGAGAAGGCTTACCTAACAACTATTGAAGACAGGTATGCAACTATTTTCATGTTTTTTAAAAAATGTATCAAATAATGAACCATTTCCAAAAAAGCATATCAACGTGCTCTAAATTTCTGAGTAAATTCCATTGAATCTTGAAGTGTGGTTTGTAAATATAGGAGCATTAAAAATCATGTTTTTATTTGGATTCTTCATTGAAAACACAATAAAATATTTTGCTACTTTTAGTAGCATAAAACAATGTTCAGAACAGTTTGCTAATGCTCTGGTAAATGTTGTTTATAGATCTAACTTTATTTACTTATTGGAGTATAATTGCTTTACAATGTTGTGTTAGTTTCTGCTGTACAAGGAAGTGAATCAGCTATATGTATACCTATATCCCCTCCCTCTTGGACCTCTCTCCCACCCACCCCCATCCCACCCATCTAGGTCGTCACAGAGCACCAAGCTGAGCTCCCCATGCTATACAGCAGGTTCCCACTAGCTAGCTATTTTACACATGGTAGTGTATTTATGTCAAACCTAATCTCCCAATTTGTCCCACCCTCCCCTTCCCCCCCGTGTCCACATGTCCGTTCTCTACCTCTACATCTCTATTCCTTCCCTACAAATAGGTTCATCTGTACCATTTTTCTAGATTCCACATATATGCGTTAATATACGATATTTGTTTTTCTCTTTCTGGCTTACTTCACTCTGTATGACAGACTCTAGGACCATCCACGTCTCTACAAATGACCAAATTTCGTTCCTTTTTATGGCTGAGTAATATTCCATTGTACATATGTACCATATCTTCTTTATCCATTCGTCTGTTGATGGCCATTTAGGTTGTTTCCATGTCCTGGCTATTGTAAATAGTGCTGCAATGAACGTTGGGGTGCATGTGTCCTTTTGAATTACAGTTTTCTCAGGGTATATGCCCAGTAGTGGGATTGCTGGGTCATTTGATAGTTCTATGTTTAGTTTTATAAGGAACCTCCATACTGTTCTCCATAGTAGCTGTATCAATTTACATTCCCACCAACAGTGCAAGAGGGTTCCCTTTTCTCCACACCCTCTCCAGCATTTGTTTGTAGATTTTTTGATGATGGCCATTCTGACCGGTGTGAGGTGATACCTCATTTTAGTTTTGATTTGCATTTCTCTAATGATTAGTGATGTTGAGCATCCTTTCATGTGCTTCTTGACCATCTGTATGTCTTCTTTGGTGAAATGTCTATTTAGGTCTTCTTCCCATTTTTTAATTGGGTTGTTTGTTTTTTTGATATTGAGCTCCATGAGAGATCTAACTTTTTTAAAATGTAGCAGATCTCAAATTTTTTAAAGCAAAAAAAGTAAGTAAAATTTGTCATATCAAAAATCATACTTTCTATCTTTACTACCACCTCCAACAAAAAAGAAGGCAGAGAGATTTACTGAATATTTTATTCATTCTTTCTAGTCTTCCATTCTTTGTTTTGCTTTGCTTTGCTAGTTTTACTAGATTATTAGGTCCAGAAAATGATGTGGACACAGAGAATTTTATGTAACTTTTTTTTTTTTTTTTTTTTTTTTTTGCGGTACGCGGGCCTCTCACTGCTGTGGCCTCTCCCGTTGCGGAGCACAGGCTCCGGACGCGCAGGCTCAGCGGCCATGGCTCACGGGCCCAGCCGCTCCGCGGCATGTGGGATCTTCCCAGACCGGGGCACGAACCCGTGTCCCCTGCATCGGCAGACGGACTCTCAACCACTGCGCCACCAGGGAAGCCCTTTATGTAACTTTTAACATCTAGAGTCCCATCTTTCTTTAGGTTTTAGTATTTATTTTTCTCCTGCTTTTTGCAAAGTACTGGATCAGGCACAGAAGAAACTTAAAAGAAATTTTTTAAAATGTCCATTTGATTGGAAGTAAATAGGTAAAAATCATTGAGTTTTAATACAGTAAGTTATATTTATTGACCTTTCAACACAGACCCAATAAAATGTAGAGGATGCTATTGATATTAAAAATTCTTCGATAAAGTGAAAGATGTCATAGAATTTATATAGTCTTTATAAAAGAACTTGTTTTTCAACATTCTTTTTTCATGTATAATTAAATGTCTGATACATTGTAATACCCTGATACAATGCTAACCTCTGAAAATAAGATCATAGATAATTTTTATCTTATGACCTGGAAGTGAGCTGTACATTTTTAAGTACTGTGGGAGCATGTTCCGATCTGTACTGTTGGTCTTTGGTCTACTGGAATAGAGATTTCCCTAGATTTTCTATTTTAAGTTTGCTTTTCCTTATGTGTTTTCTGTGATACTTGTGTTCAGGAACTCACTAACTCCGTGGTTCAATTTGGTTTTGGGGCCTTAAGAAAAATTGAGTTGTTACTTTTTAATTTTTTTGGTTTGTTCAGTTTAGGGAATGAAATTATTCAGACTAGGGTCAAACAAATGTTCTGTTATTTTGGCTTTCTCTCCATTTCTCTCTCTATTCTCACTGGAGCCATCTACAGCTCCCTTTGTTCCTGGAAACTCTGGACATCACTTTTCTTTTGCTCCAAAGAGATATTTTTTTGCATATGTTGCTGCGCCATTGTCTGTTTATCAATTAAGACAAATTTTGTTTGCCTTACCAACTACATTGTATTATTACCAGATTACGTCAAATATAAGGACGGGATCCAGAGGAGAGCGAACGATGGAATTTGTGATTCTGCTCCCAGTTCTTTCTAGAGATTGAATCTCTAGTTCTCTGTATTTCTTGATAATTTTCTCTTTTGTTTCAGAGCTGAAAAATGAGAATGAAATTGAGTGGAAAATCCACACAGATTTTCTAACTGTATTGTCCTCGATAATGTTACAACCTCTCCACTTACTTCACCAAGAATTGTGTAGAGCATTTGAAATATTTGAAAAGTGGACTGATTTTCAAACAATGTATTTTAAAAGGCGATAGTTTTCTCCTTTGCATTTTGAGTTCTCTTTCACTTTGAGGAGGAGCAGAGGGACTGGTGAGCAACAGAGAAAAATAGTTTGGGTACAGTTGAATGATTTTATTCAATCAGCTGTATGATATTTTTCCTTCATAAGATCACATTTCCTTAGTGAAAATTTGCATTATTTAAATGACATGTAAATAGAACACAATAGGTTTGATTTGCCAACTGAAGCATAGCTCAGGCATACAATTGAGATATTTTTCATGTGGATAATTAGAAAAATTCACATTTTTCTAAAATTTAGTTCTTTTTTTTTTTTTTTTTTTTTTAAGATATGAACAAGCCTTTCTGACTAGTTGGGTTGGATTGAGGCCTGAAAGATATTTTTGGATAGGACTTTCAGATGTCCAAAACAAAGGAACTTTTCAGTGGACCATCGCGGAAGGGGTTCAGTTCACCCACTGGAATTCAGATATGCCAGGTATGTTCAGAGCTTCAGTCTTGTTTCAGGTGGTCTGGAGAGCGGACCAAGAATCTGTGTTCTTTTTTCTGCTTTTTTGGCCGCACCATGTGGCCTGAGGGATCTTAGTTCCCCGAGCAGGGATGGAACCCCTGCCCTCTGCAGTGGAAGCGTGGATTCTTAACCACTGGACCACCAGGGAAGTCCCAGCACTTTGATCTTGAGTTTCCATTTACCCTACACGTCCATCGGGCCAAGCCTGTAATTCCTTCACAGCACCTTTCCAAACAGACTTATGTAAATTAATTGTGCTTTTTAGATTTTATTATCTCATATTTCATTCTCTTTTTGCTTTTCCTTTTAAAAATGTTCCCATTAGTTTGCAGTGGTCTAAAAAAAAAAAAAAAAAAGGGAAGAGAAAACTGCTAGGTTATCCGGTACCGCTCTATTTGAAGTATTTATGAAACAGTGATGAAATCCTAAATGGTCATAAAGATTCCAAATGGTTAACTTACTTCTGAGAACTTAAAACTGTCCTCAAGGGGTATAAAGCTTTTCAGTGTAACTATGAATGGAATTATGGCTGCGCTAAATCTGGAACAAGATGTAGTGCTTGTGTGGAACTCATTATTTCCATATCTTGAATGGGCTACCCCGTTTAGCCCTTGATATGCCTTGGAGTTAATTTTCTCCTTATAGGACCTGCAAGGTAAGTTTAAGTATCCTCATTGTAAAGAGGTGGAAACTGGAACTTGAAAAATTTATAAGCACGGATTTAGACTAATCTTTGTAATTTCCAAATCCAGGCTGTTTGCACTAAGATCACCCTCCCTCCCTATAAATTTTGATTTGCCTTCTTTTTTTTTTTTTTTTTTTTGCGGTACGCGGGCCTCTCACTGTTGTGGCCTCTCCCGTTGCGGAGCACAGGCTCCGGACACGCAGGCTCAGCGGCCATGGCTCACGGGCCCAGCCGCTCCGCGGCATGTGGGATCTTCCCGGACCGGGTCACGAACCCGCGTCCCCTGCACCGGCAGGCGGACTCTCAACCACTGCGCCACCAGGGAAGCCCGATTTGCCTTCTTTAATAAGAAGTTTCTGAAGTAGACTTTGAAAGGTTCTTTGCTTTCTTTATGCACTGGTGTCTAGCCTGTGACATAATTCAGTATGACTGCACTTAGGAAATTCAATGTCCTTATAGCAAGTGTTTCATTGTGCCTGGATAAAAAGCTAAAGAAGGAATAATATAGCTTAAGGGCACAAATTAACTACTTGGCCTAATAAGTCCTAATCTTCAGAAGTTTTAAAAATTTGTATCCTCAGCTGTCAATAAGGAAAAGAGATCAGTAATTTGGATGGTGTGATTTTTGTTTAATTATTGAACATTCTGAAAAATAGTAAGACTTCAGTTTATTTTGAAAGAACAGGGCAGTATATTAAGAACTGTGTGCACGTTTTTGCTTTTTTGAAGGGTGGTAATTCTTACTCTCCAGGCAAAACTCCTTCATTTCACTGGTGTTGATCATTTAGCAGTAGGATTCTGAGAGATTAATCCTGTAACATCCTTAGGGAATAAAAATGGATCAAACCCGAGTCATAGGGAATTAGCAATCTTACAGAAAATACTTTGGGAAAAATATACGTCCCCAGAACTTGGAGAGTTACTTCTAAACATTTCCTGCCTTTAAAAGGACAGCAGCCAAAGACTATCTCATCTTAGCAGCAAGGAATCCTAATGTTTCCAAAACTCTATCTTAATTACTATTTCGAAATAATGATGATGGTAAAACAGAAAGCTTCAAACCATGAAGCTTAGTGTAGTCCACACTGTCTTTTATGTACTTTTTTATCCATTAAAGCTGGTGTGCATCACAGCTCTGTAAGGTAGGTAGCAGTATTTGCATTTTAAGACGAGGAAATGGGTTCATAGTAGTTGAGTAATTGATCTAAAATCTCTAGCTCAGGCGTGTCTCATTTTGAAGTCCAAAGAACTTCTGTTCTCAGATATCTACATGGACCCCAGGGGGAAAAATAACAGATCTTAAATAATTTTTTTTTAAAAAGAAAGAAACATCAAACCCCATTATTTTTGGGTATATGTACGTGTATAACTGAATCAGTTTGCTGTACACCTGAAACTAACACAACATTGTAAATCAACTAGACAGCGATATAAAATAAAAAATAAATTCAAAAAAATCAACTTCCTTGGGAAAAGAAACCCAAAACGTTATTTTTGTCATTACGGTAAATTTTATCATACTAAAACTATTGTACTGTTAAATGTCTGTGTTGAGGGGGACACCCTGCCAGATATTAGAAATGCAAAATGTTACCAAAACCCTGACATTTGAGATTATAATTCAGTTGGGGATACGGGCCACACAAATAAAAGGTAAATAATGGTTCAAAAATAGCACAAATCAGTAGCCAAATGCTGCAGGATCCTCTACATTTTCTCGTCACAGGTAGATTCGATCCCACAGCTTGAGGCTCAGGGTTGAACGGTCTTCCGTGAACATAGCTGGCTTTCACAATCACTTGTTGAGTGAATTCTGCTTTGTTACCTACAGGACGGAAAGCCGGGTGTGTTGCCATGAGAACTGGGGTTGCAGGGGGCTTGTGGGATGTCTTGAGATGTGAAGAAAAGGCAAAATTTGTGTGCAAACACTGGGCAGAAGGAGTAACTCGCCCACCAGAGCCTACAACCACCCCGGAACCCAAATGTCCAGAGGATTGGGGCACCTCCAGTAAAACCAGCTTGTGTTTCAAGGTAAGTCTCAGTTGCTGAGCTCTTAAAGAATTGGGATATGCTTCAGCCTAAAATCACCTAAGGAATTGAAACAAAACCAGTGCCCAGGCTCCACCTGTAGAAATCCTGATTTTACTGATATGGCAGGGGGCTGGGGCATCCACTGTTTTTAAAGAGCTCTCCTTGGGTGGATTGCTAAGGACCAGTTGCTTTTAGACCAGCAAACACAACGCATACCACAAACACAACTCGCGGCAGCCTTTCTTCGCCTCCTTTCCTTCCTCACCTCCCACTCTTGGTGTCTTTCCTCTCTCCCATGCTTGCTTGCCCTAGTATGAGCTCGCACTTCTTTCTATCTTAGTGAAAATTTCTGCTCCCCCTCATGCTAGCCTGTTGCATCCCATTTTGGCTCTGTTCTTGGAGCCCAAGCTTTAGGCTAAATGAACTGATAAACGAATCTGCGATCATGTCACACTGGGATTCTAGAGAGTATACTCCCTTGTTCTGATTTAACCCCTGATTATTATGCCTGATGAGAGATGAAAGACTTGCCATAGGGGCACATGGCCGTTCAGTGACCTATAAATGACAATTTGATATCCTACTATCAACCAATACATTCCTAGACTGGACCATCCGTTTTCTCCTTATGCAATCAAGTTCACCCAAACAAAAAACATACCCCATACCCCAGTGAATTAAGCATTTGGGGTTTTTTTCTCTCTTGTAAATCATATTCTTTCTAGAGAAGGTTGGGTTTAGCCAAATACAGCAATGTACTTATCTACCACTTAATGACATTATTCTCTAAAGGCCAGATCTCTGGACTTCTTTTGTTCAGTCCTTTGAGGCATATGGCCCTGGTTTTTTTTTAAGACAGTTAGGCAAAGCTGATGAAGAACCTGAGTTACTAACGTGTGTCAGAATGAGGTTGTTTAGTCTCCTCTAACTCAAGGGCTAGTTGAGCTGGTAACTTCTACTTAGCAGCAACAGAGACTCATTAGCCGTTCAATCCAGATTAGCCAGTCAAAGCTAAAAGCATAATTTACATAGAAGGGAACATATTGAGCCAAGACAGGAGAGGATTTTACAAATGGATTGAGGACTAATGCAAAGCCGATCAGGTATTTGATTGCTGCCTCTGGAAACTTTTGAGTTATTGCACAAAGGCCAGGTTCGGCCTATGCACAGCCATTCGCCTGAGGGTGGCAGGCTGTGGAGATGAGCTGCAGAATTTTTGAGAGAAGGAGTAGAATTCTCCAGAGCTGGGAAGTGAATCAGGGCTTCCAGCAGATGTTATCCAGGTGGATGTTCAACGAATCCAAATATGTGCTTCACTAGAAATTATGGTTTGAGAGGTGCTTGGGGTAGGGTTTGTTTGAAAACATATAGACCATCTTTGTACATATTAAGATGTGAGAATTAGTCATAAAATTCAGCTGTTAGTAAATTGATTTAAGAAAATAAAATTTTATATTACCGTCTAACAACTTGAGATATTCACAGGAGTCTTGAGAATTACTGCAGTGGAAAGTTGCTCAAGTTACCTGTATCCAGATAACTCAAGTAAGGTCAAGGTGAAGATCGCCTTGGGTTGCTCTATGACAGCTGGGCAACCATAGTCCACTGGAAGCAAATCCCTTTTTCTACAAGCGTGCAATGGTGGGCGCCACGTCTCATGAGAAATAATGAATGAAAATTATAAAAGTTGGTGGATACAATGAACTCCTTTACTGTTTGCATCCTGATGGATATTTCCCATACTGTCACTGTGGATAATATGACATATTCTCTACATTCTATAAATCTTAGCTTTAGTTTAGCTTATATCCCATCTTTTTAGATGCTCTCCCGATAAGTGTCAGTCATGACACGTTCTCCAATCGTTGTTAAAATATACATCCATAAGGAAAAAGGAAAAGGCAGTTTTAAGAACATAACAACAAAGTGTTGGAAGGCTGCCGCGTTATTCATTGTTTAAGCTAAACAGGATAACAAACTGTGACACAATCTTAGGGAGGTTATTGCCCTTAAATTTTTTAAATTCATGTTTACTTTCTCTATATCAAGTTTCTTTCCATTCTCTTCCATCTCAACGCTACTTTTTACACTTAACCAAATTAATCCTGTCTTCTACAAGAAGCTGTATGCCAAACCCATACGCCTAAAGCTTTTAATCTGACTTCTCCAGGTGCCATAAAATAAGTTCGTTTTCTAAGGTTTTCTCAACAAAATCATCCCCCAAATTGGGGCCATTGTAATGTCTTGCTTTTCAATAAATGAAATCTCATCACAAGTAGATTATTTCTCTTGGTTTGATAAGCTATGAAGTGTAAAATAAATTCTGAATCTGTATCACCTTTAGCTGTTTACAAAAGGAAAACATGAGAAGAAAACATGGTTTGAATCTCGAGATTTTTGTAGAGCTCTGGGTGGAGATCTAGCTAGTGTCAATAATAAGGAGGAACAGCAAACAATATGGCGATTAATAACGTAAGTAGCTTTTCTATACAATACTCCTTTCTTTGACCCCTTGGGTGTTAATGATGTTGAGAAAATTCTCGTATTTCCAGAATTGTTGGCTCCTTATGCTGCTTTGGATACATATATCCTATCCTGAATCCGTGGGCACTTTTTGATTTAGTTTCACTTCTAAATGCTTTAATTTTATAGATATAAATCCTGTGATGAATTGCTCTATAAACGTATAAGACACTCAGTACATATTGTTAAATGAATAAATGAATGAGTACCTTCCAATGCTTTACAGTTCTTTCAAACAGCAGCTTGTTTTCAGGATATTTACAGGTTGTACCAAAATGCACAACTGTTGCATAAAGCTTACATTTAGTCATTGAATCCCTTTACCTGTGTACTAACTAATTTATGTTTTGGGGGTCATTTTCAAATTGGATTAGGACTCATAGGTAACCAAACTTGGTTCATAAGCTACCTTTATATCTTGTATGTTGCAGAGCTAGTGGAAGCTACCACGAACTGTTTTGGTTGGGACTGACATATGGAAGTCCTTCTGAGGGCTTTACTTGGAGTGATGGATCTCCTGTGAGTAATTTGACTTAACATATCATTTTCTTACTTTATCATGTATTTATTTGGGTATTAACCTTTTGGCTTACTCCAAATTTTTGGTAAGATGGGTTATTATGAGAGCTAGAGACCTTTTTCTATGCAAAATGAATGCTGCTTTAGGACCATTATTCTGCCCCTGTCCCAGGACAGTTCTCCTGTTCACCCAAGGTGGAACATGGTGGACTGGCTGAAAAAAAATTAGGAAACTCCTTCCCCTAATTGATATAAAATAATGTCTTCATTCTCTCATGCCAAGTTGGTATGCAAGTAGCTAGACTTCTTAAAAATTGAGTGTTTTATGACCTCTTGTAGACTAGGAGGTATGGAAACAACTTTCGATATTCCATTAGAAACCATTAGGCTTTGTCAGACCTCTCCATTCTCAGGAACGGGGAAGTGAGAGGCTGTGGCACGTGCTGACCATCATCACAGGAAGTGATTTTGTATACTTTCAGTTCTACTTCCTGTCCCAACCCATCAGCAACTTTTCAAGGTGCTCGGTAGGGTGGATTACTTGATGGCTCCATTGTTAACATGGATTTTATATTTAGATCTCTGGAAAATAGATCATGATGCTTATTCTAAAACCTTGTGGGCTATGATTCCACTCTGAGAACTCCGCAGAGGACCTAATCCCAGCCCTCCATTTATTTCCACTGTTCACTTTGGCAACGTTTGGTAGCTTCCTTAGTAACATTTCATAAGTCTTTTCTTTTGTAAGGAGAACTAATTATATTTCTCTCTCCTACCCCTCTAGTAAAAAGAAAGTTTCCAGTATCACAATGAAATATTATCCTTTAAGAATGAGTTATAAATTGAGGAACTCCCAATACTGAGAAGTGGAACTTTTTGCCAGGTTTTACCTGTATACAAATCCCACTTTCATGGCCCTGGATCCATTCTATTTAATAAGGGGGAAAGAAAATTTTATAATACTTAATAGCATACTCTATTTGACTTCAGAAGTTTCATTTAATGAAAGCTATTTCTTTCCCAGCTGTGTTCATAAAACTTGTTTGCAAAACAAACCTATTGTGAAAAAAAACTGAAGCGATTAAGAAATGTAAACATCTTTCCTTTTGTGTTTGGTTGGTTGATTGGCATTGACTGATAAAAATGGCTGATGGTTGTAATGTAATGTTTCTAATATAGGTTTCATATGAAAATTGGGCTTATGGAGAACCTAATAATTATCAAAATGTTGAGTATTGTGGTGAGTTGAAAGGTGACCCTGGTATGTCCTGGAATGATATTAACTGTGAACATCTTAACAACTGGATTTGCCAGATACGAAAAGGTATGATGATCTGTCCTCTCCTTTATCTCAGATTGGAGAACTAACCTCCAGTGATCCCAATATCTTCCCTTTATCTGTGGAACCAAACAAACAAAATAAGGGAATTGGCAGGGGCCATCATTTCACAGGATAAGAATGAAGTCGCTGAGCACAGATAAATGTTCCAAAGGAACAGAAGATCAAAAGGCCACCCGGGAGTCCTGGACCAGAGTCACATCCTCCAAAATAATTCCCACGAGCTGCGGTTCTCGCTCAGGTCCTATAGGCATGGGAGTGGGTAGGTGTTCTACTCTGTAAGCAGAGTAATGAGGGTGCAGTTTCTGTTTGGGCATTTCCACCCTCTGACCCACGTTAGTCATCCAATAGGTGAAAGTCTCCCTCAGCCTGAATATGCTGCTTATGGATTTCTCAAGGAAATGTTCAGTCAAAGAACTGGTACCATTTTGAGGCCCCTGATGCTGTAAGACCCACCATGTTATTGATGGCCCCAAATGATCAATGCATACTTATCCGTCATGATTTGTGACTCAGAAAGTTCCACATGTCCAAGTCAGATTCTTTTCAGATAAACAGGTCCACCCTTGAACCAAAATATGTATCACTTCCTCTTCTGTGGACAGATAAATGGAACCACGTCGCCCCCTGCTGTCGGGGATCCTTGGCTACTGTTCCAGCTCCATCGCTAAAGATACTGTGTCGCTCTCCTACTGTCTGTCTGCTTATTTTCCTCACTCTGGCTTAGAGGAGTGTTTCCAGTGTTTTCAGAATGGAAGAATAAATAGTGGCCAGTTTTTCTTTAAAAGTCTCTTAGCTACCAAAGACTAATTTCCTTTTGTATTATTAGTAGCTCTGTTCTTACAGATGTTAAATTCATTAAACCCAAAGCTAAGTAACTTGAGTCCTTTTATTGGATTCCAGCAAAGTCCAAGTATTAGTAACTACTTGGAAAGAAAAATATTTTATGTAGTGTTTCATAAAACAAACATTTAGTAAGAATAAGTTTTCTTTTCTTTTTTATTTATTTTTGGCTGCGTTGGGTCTTCGTTGCTGCAGGCGAGCTTTCTCTAGCTGCAGCGAGCAAGGGCTACTCTTCGTTGCGGTGCACGGGCTTCTCATTGCAGTGGCTTCTCTTGCTGCGGAGCACGGGCTCTAGGCGCACAGACTTCAGTAGCTGTGTTGTGTGGCCTCAGTAGTTGTGGCTCACAGGCTCAGTAGTTGTGGCGCACAGGCTTAGTTGCTCCGCGGCATGTGGGATCTTCCCGGACCAGGGCTCGAACCCGTGTCCCCTGCATTGGCAGGTGGATTCTTAATCACTGTGCTACCAGGGAAGCCCCAAGAATAAGTTTTTTGAAGAAACTATATTTTGTAAATAAATAGTTCGTATTTAATGGTTTCAAATAATGAAAATTTAAGTACTTTCACAGCTCGTTATAAGATGCACCACTGCAAGACGAACATCTGTTGAGTACTTTCTAAACACAAGGAACTCACATTTTACCCCATCTCTTTACGTGTGTGACTAACTCCTTTTTGCAGTTGAGAAAGTTAAGGGTAAGACATTTAACCCCCAAACTGAGATTTGAACTTAGACTTTCTGATTCCAAAACTCATGTTCTTTTCTTTCTTTTCTATGATGTTACTTTTGGGGCCTAAAAAA
Organism: Grampus griseus; assembly: GCF_964374135.1. Taxonomy (NCBI): domain Eukaryota; kingdom Metazoa; phylum Chordata; class Mammalia; order Artiodactyla; family Delphinidae; genus Grampus; species Grampus griseus. The sequence continues at coordinate 172,488,149 of NC_139018.1, forward strand.
CTGTCTTCTAATTTCTGGTGGTATTGTTGAACCTGATCTGATTAACTCTTAACTCCTGATTCTGTTTCTCTTTATTCTTCTTCCCCACAACTGATAGGAGAATTGAAGATTGGGAGGGAGGAAGAGAAAGAGAGAGCAGTTAAGTTTTTAGCTCTATTGACCCGTGAAAATAGTGAAACAAGAAGGATATGTAATAGCACAAGTTCAAGCACTGTTTATATCTAATTTTCTTTTGTTTTCCAGGACAAACACCAAAGCCTGAGCCAACCCCAGCTCCTCAAGACAGTAGGTGTTTCCTTTTTTCCTGATTTCTATATTGATAGAAATAGAAAATAGATTCATTTTTTTCCTCTTTCCTTTCTCAATGGAAAAAAAAAAAAAAAACAAAACCAAAACAGACAAACAAACCAAAAACCTTACCCCAGGAAGGTGGAGAGAAGAGGTTCTTAATATCTTTGAGAATCTCATGAAAGTTTGGCTCTACTCCTCCAGACAGATACTTCCATGCACAAACGTAAGGCATGTTAATATCACTTCTCAGCTTTCATGAATCAAATCCACGGCCCTCATGTATTAGTTTCCTATGGCTGCTGTAACAAATTACCACAAGCTTGGTGGCTTAAAGCTACACACATATATTCCCTTACAGTTCTGGAGGTCAGAGATGTGAACTCAGTTTCCCTGGGCTGAAATCAAGGGATAGGCAGGACCATGCTCCCTCCAGAGCCTCTAAGGGTGAATCTCCTTCCTTGTCACAAGCTTCTAGAGCTGCATTCCTTGCATGTGTTGGTTCATGGCCCCTCCCTTTATCTTCAGAACCAGCAGTGTAGCATCTTCCTCCGTTTGCCACATCACCACCTTCTTCTGTACTCACATCTCGCTCTGTAAGGATACTGATGAATTACATTTAGGGCCCACCCAGATAATTTAGGGTAATCTCTCCAGCTGAAGGTTCTTAACTTAATCATGTCTACAAAGTACGTTTTCCTGTATAGCAGTCACAGATTCCAGAGATTAAGACCTGGGCATCTTTGGGGCTTTTACTCAAACTACTATAGCACAGAATCATGGAATTCCATAGTTGGGAAAAAGCCTTCGGAACCCTCCTGGTACCTGAATTCCTTAGTTCTTCAATTACACATTGAAGCACCCAGGTCCATCTTTTACAAGTTCTTTGTTAGATTTAAGATGAAAGTTGCTTTCTCACAGTTTCCACTCTTTGAACCTAAAACATCATGGGTGCGTGTATGTCAGTCATTCCAGCTCCTATTGGTGAATGTAACATTGGGAGTTCTTTTACCCAATAATGATCATGGAACTTAGCTGAGAAGAAAAGTAACTCTTTTTTACAGAGTTAGTGGAAAGTAGATATTTGGATTTGGGTGATTCAGTCTGTATTGGCATCAACTTCCTTCTTCTGAGCTCTCAGAGCTGCAGATACCTCTGATAGTGCTACTCTGCTCTTTTCACTCTTGTGTGGCATACATACCAGATTCTTGAATTTGTCTAAATAAAATTCATCACCTTTTTTCCACTAATTTTTCAGATCCACCAGTCACTGACGATGGGTGGGCTATTTACAAAGACTACCAGTATTATTTTAGCAAAGAGAAGGAAACCATGGACAAGGCACGAGAATTTTGCAAGAGGAATTTTGGAGATCTTGTTTCTATCCGAAGTGAAAGCGAAAAGAAGTTTCTATGGAAATATGTAAGCATATGATTAATTTAAGAATGGAACAGTGACATGTGCTAAGCAAAGACAATGTCTACGATTGCTACCCCATGGTGCAATTTCCAATTATGTGCTGAATTTGAACCTCCTAAGGTCAGGGGTAAAGATGTGAGTGTCAGGGCAGGGGTGCTGGGTATTGGCCATCGCAGAAGTGAATGACCTGATTGCTGGAGTATTCAGTGGAGAATCAGAGAACCCAGAAACAGTGTTTAGCCTGGGCTTTGGGAGAATCCAGACTTGATGGCTTTGAGTTCACTAATTTGATTTTCAAAGATTATCGTTCTTAACTAGTTGATATATATCAATCCTGGACCCTTTGTGTTTAGTGCAAGTTGATTATAATTTATGTCTTAATCTTAACCAGATTCTTGGTTAATAGATAGTACAGCTTGATTATTCATATAAAAGTCTTTTTTGGTTGTGCCAAAATTGTCAGCTAACAGTGAAGATATAACTGGTTTCTTTCCAAGCGTCCTTGGCTTGATCTTTCTCTTTAAAAATCTTCATGGCATCTTTATTGTTTTCCAGAAAGGAGGTAAGAGGGAGAGAAGGAAAAAAATAAGTTCAACAGTAACGGAAGAATAAAAATTCATTTGATCACAAAGGTATTGGAGTGTAGCATGACTTATCTCCATCTTCGTAGATATACCGTGGTTTGAAATTCTCAGGATCTTTCCTAATATTGCACCAGTATATTTGTGGGTGGAGAAGTCTTTCCTTAGACACATAATCCCAAATGGCTACTTTGTTTTAAAGAACGTCTTTAATAGTGTCTAATGACATCTGATGTTACAGAGAATGTCTTCAGGTATTTGCTATATAAATGCAGGTTGTTATATAATGTGCATACTTTTCCTTTTATTTCTATGAAAACCATTGAATATACAACAAAGTTTCTGTCTGAATGCCTCCTTAGAAAAGTCCCCAAATAGCCTGCCTCGTTAATCTGTAGGTTTTATTTAAGAATTTGCTTATCATCTAAGTACAGATTGAACTACATGTAAACTTCCATGTTCTAGGTCAACAGGAATGATGCACAGCCAGCATATTTTATTGGTTTATTGATCAGCTTGGATAAGAAGTTTATGTAAGTAAATCAAACTAAAACAACTTTGCTTAGGACAGTGCTGTGATGAGCAACAAAAAGTGATTTTCAGATTTTGGTTCTGCTGAATGAATGTAAAAAAAAATCCTGCTGGGCTCTCCATCTACAAAGCATCTTAAAAACAAAAACCAATTTTTTAAAATCCTGTTAAATATTTCAACATTATGAATCTCCAACAACTCAGACTCTGATTGGATCTTGCAAAATGTCACCTCTCTTTGTTTCAGGAGGTCATCAACTGTTAGTAAATCGTCTGCTAGGAAGATGTATTATACAGATATGAATATTGAAGCTATTTGAAAAATTATTCCCATTTGGACTGTCCTTGGTGCCTAGAACCAAAGGGGCCTTTCGTGTTGCCCCTCTTCCTGCTTTCGGAGCACTGCTTTTGAAGTATTCTTTCAACTGCCTGAAATGCTTTCCCTTCAAAGGAATGACTATACTGTTTTTCATTAGGTTCAGGGACCAGCAAGAGCTGCAGGAGGGAGGAAATTAGTACATTTTGGGGGGTCTCTTTCCTTGTTCATCAGTACCCACGTTCTTCTAAGTTTGAAGAGCAAGTTTGTCTTCCTGGCTCCTGCATAGATGTGTTAACCACATATGTTCCATGTGACTGCTGTTGACATTTTTGGCAAGAAAGACCCAAAGTCACTCTCATTATTTTTAAAGATCAGAAATGTGTGATGCTCCTTTGGACAAGCATCCGTTTTAACCATCCTCCAAATGAGAGGGTCGGATTCGGTGATCTCCTGGTCTCCTTCCAGCTCACGAACGGCCCCCGAATTTCCATAATTTATGGAAATGAGTATTGGCTCACCTACCTTAGGGGAAACCAGAGTAAACATGAAAATCAGAGAAGAGGCCCAGTGAGAAACTCTGTATTCTCCGTCTGTCTGTGGGTGGTTTTGTTTTGTGGGACTCATGCCTAAGAAGTCCTATGGGAGGATGTTTACTTCTGGTGCACTTCCAGGGTAACTGGGATCTCCATTTCTTCTCTCACATCAAGAATAAAAGTACTTCTTCCAGGGAGGGAAAAGAAAGCAGACGAGCCAGGCATCCAGTTACTACAGGAGACCTCGGTTCCCCGGGGGAGCACCCATGACCTGTGGGGGTTTCCTGCTGCTCTCTCTAGAAACCTCTCTTCTCTTTGCTTCGGATGCTGTGCTGTCTTCATCTTGATTGACTTGCCTGTTCCCACCACTAGGCTGTAGCCAACTCTTCTGATTGGATTTTTGCTAAACGGCTGAACTTTCTTTTCCAGTTGGATGGACGGAAGCAAAGTGGATTATGTGGCTTGGGCCACAGGGGAACCCAATTTTGCAAATGATGATGAAAACTGTGTCACCATGTATTCAAATTCAGGTAGATAAGATCACAATCTTCTTGAATCTGCCTTGTGGTGTGACATGTCATTTGCTACGTCCTTAGGCTAAAAGTAGCAAGTTGTGTGCTTAAATCAGACAAGAAAAGGAGAGAGAATCAAGGAGAATTCTAATTTTAGCAACATAACTGTTCAATTTGTAAGGAGAATGGATGCTTAACATTTGCTCTAATTAAATGATACAATCTTCTCACTTCTCATTTTATGAAACATGTTTTCATGTTCTGAATGAGGAAAGTATCCAGAATGTTTATCTATCTCCTTTATCTCTATGTCTTTATCTGTAAAATGGGAAAATAACAGAATGTATCAGTTGTTGAGAAGATTGAGATAATACATCTAAAACACTAAGCAAATGCTTTGTATACAAAGTTTATTAGATTATTATTATTAGCAATTACTGGCTATTTAGATAATAACCTGCAACATCTAGTATGTGCTTTGCTCATAGTAAACTCTCTATAAAGTTGAACTATTATTGGTTTAAGTGAAAGCGCAAAAGGGTATCACATAGATCTTTCTTCTCTCTTGTGTAAAAATGATGTTTGTAGCATAAACCATTTTTGAGAATCCTTATAAAATATAAACACATTTTTAAAATTTATTTATTTTTTGGGGGGTAAGCTTTTTATTATCTTTTTTTCCCCTGTTGGTTATTTATTTTAAATGCAGCAGTGTATACATGTCAATACCAAACTCCCTCACTATCCCCCTTCCCCCCCCCCGTAACCATAGGTTCATTTTCTAAGTCTGTGAGTCCGTTTCTGTTTTGTAAATAAGTTCGTTTGTATCATTTTTTTTTTAGATTCTGCATATAAGCAGTATCGTATGATATTTCTCTTTCTCTGCCGGACTTATTTTACTCAGTATGACAGTCTCTAGGTCCACCCAGGTTGCTGCAAATGGCATTATTTTATTCTTTTTCATGGCTGAGCAATATTCCATTGTATACATGTACCACAACTCCTTTATCCATTCCTCTGTTGATGGACACTTAGGTTGCTTCCATGTCTTGGCTATTGTAAACTAAACACATTTTAAAAAGTGTTTTTCACTCCTGTATATAAAATAGATAAACCACAAGGACCTACTGTATAGCACAGAAAACTGTATTCAATATTTTGTAATAACCTATAATGGAAAAGAATTTGATATATATAACTGAGTCACTGTGCTTTACACCCAAAACTAACACAACATTGTAAATCAACTGTACTTCAGTACAAAGGTTTTTTTTTTAAAAAGTGTTTTTAGAAAAGTTTTTTTAAAAACACTGTTTTTAAGCATGTAAATCTAATTTAACTATTCTGTTCTTTGTCAGGGTTCTGGAATGACATTAACTGTGGTTCTCCAAATGCCTTCATTTGTCAACGCCATAACAGTAGTATCAATGCCACGGCTCTCCCTACCACACCCTCGGTCCCAGGAGGTTGTAAGGAAGGTTGGAATTTTTATAATTACAAGGTACTAAGAAAACTTAGTTGTAGTCACGTCACTGACTAGTGTGGAGAGTAGCAATGCAAATCTTTCAGCTTCAAGTTAGTGTTTGCTTGGCTCATCACTTTAAAAATTTTAGGCAAGAATATGTGGAAATTCCATGTTAAATTCTCTGTGGGAATTGATAGTAGACTTGACGGTATTACCCAAATAGTCGTGCCCTTTGTCCCAAGAGAGAAGAAACTTTGCAAAGAAAGCTGATGGGTAATAAAACTAACAATTTTTTTTCCTTTTTTTTTTTTTTTTTTTTTGCGGTACGCGGGCCTCTCACTGTTGTGGCCTCTCCCGTTGCGGAGCACAGGCTCCGGACGCTCAGGCTCAGCGGCCATGGCTCACAGGCCCAGCCGCTCCGCGGCATGTGGGATCCTCCCAGACCGGGGCACGAACCCCTGTCCCCTGCATCGGCAGGCGGACTCCCAACCACTGCGCCACCACGGAAGCCCTAAAACTAACAATTTTTGCATTTCTATTTAGTTGTGAGCAAATGTATATTTAGCTCTAATCTTCATGGATCATTTTGATTTCTTTAGAGCAAATACTGTTATCTTTATCTAATCCCTATGATTTTTTTCTCCTTCCATCCGAGTGTTTCAAAATATTTGGATTTGTTGAAGAAGAAAGAAAAAATTGGCAAGAGGCACGAAAAGCTTGCATAGGATTTGAAGGAAATCTGGTGTCCATACACAATGAAAAAGAGCAAGGTGTGTGGGCCGTTTTACAGTCGGTGATGAACATAAATATGTAACTTTTTCCCCTAAAATGGTAGAATGTTGCTTATAGTAAATGAATTTTCGGTGTTCCAGAGTAAAGACTAGGAAGGGAAAACAAGCACATGTTGGGAGCTATTTTATTAGCTGTAGGCCTTATGCTGAGCGTTTTACATGTAAGTTGCCTTTCCATTTTCCTAACAAGTCTATGAAGCAGGAATCATTAGTCCCTTGTGAATGAGGAAATGTTCTCAGGGAGCCTTAGATCAGGGAGCTTACAGGGCAAGGGGTAGGCCTGGGAATCAAACTGGGTCTTCCAGCTTCAATTCCATCTGTTTCTGCCAAACCAGTTTTTTCACCAAAGAGTCAAAGAAGAAGAGTAGTTCCAGGAATAAAATTAGAAATTGCTCATTTTCCATTTACTGCTCTTCTAGTCACTTGATATAGAATTTATAATGCAATAAAACTAATTTTTCAATATGAACTTTGAACAAATTGAGAAAAAAACATTTGATAAAACGTAAGGATAAGCCAGAGCTTTGAAGAACAGGATGAAGAAACACACCACTTACATACAGCAGATTGTAAAATTCATTATACTGTGGTCAAGAGAAAGGTACTTGACCCCTTTCACATGGTCTTTTTGGGGCCACCTTACTGGAAGTAGATATTAGGTTAAATTAGTTACTTTAAAAATGATGTTGACCAACTGCGGGCCTTTCAGATGACAGCAGCTAAACTGATGAAGGTTTGGAAACCACAGCCAGCAGCGAGTGAGGACGGTTTGAAAGACACTAGGTTTCACAGCCTGGAAAAGAGGATGTGAACTTTGAAGGATCGTCCCACTAAAGAAGGAAGACTTAGAACCCATGAGTGGCAGTTACAGGGAAACAAATGTAGGCTCAAAATTAGGAGGTTATTCTAACAATTAGAACGAATTGGATGGGATGCTTCGTGAGTTCTTTTAAAGGGCTGTGAAAATGCTTTTGTTGGAAGGTACTGAAATGGGTGCTGCAGAGTCACATGTGTTGACTGGTATGTAGCATGGAAGATGCCCAATACATATTTGTTGTGTGTAGGAATTTAGGAGCTGTCGTTGGGGAAAGATGTAGACTGGATGATTTCTAAGTTCCCTTTTGGTTCGGAGGTTCTTTGACTTCCAAAATCATTTATTGGGAAAAAATGATATACTCAAAAAAGATAAGAAAGAAGAGAGACCTTGGAACGCTGTGTGGCGCTCTCCTAAGTGTTAATTTCACTCCATAAATGCTACCATGTGCTTTCTTGGAACACATTCTTCAGTAACTCAACCAGGCTTTCACTGAGAACCTTTGACAAGTTCAGCAGCCTGCCAGACACTGAAAGAAAAGTGTCAAACCATAGCACACAATAAAAAAAATTCAGGAATATAACACTCACATTTCTCTAACTGGTCTACCACATTCTGGGCTTAGCTACCCAGCAGAGAAACACAATAATTGATTCCCTCTCTTAACCACAAAGAGCTGATTCTTGCCATAACAAAATTAGAACCTGGGTCACAGAGATGTGCAGAAGGGAACAATTTTCAGATAAACTAACATTATTCCTGGCAACACAGGCACACGCTGTTGAATTCTTTTTGTGGTTCTTGGCAGAAAACAAGTCAGTGTTGAAATATTGGCAGGTAGAGCTTTTCCACATTTCATTTCAAGTTGGGGATAAGGCAAGAGTTATGATCTTATTTAGGAAATAAAAAAACCAAAGTAAATATCTACCCATGCTCTTTTCTTTCTGAAAAATATTATAAGAAATTTCTTTTCTTTTTTTTTTTTACTTTGAGTTAATAGAGAAATAAGCAAATCTCTGAGCAGTGTAGTGGCGTCTATTACCCTGCCGAAGAGGAAGCCTGTAGCAATGACCCTTCTGTGGAACTGTTTGTTCATGAATAAACAGATGATCTCCGTGGCCTTCTTTCTATTTTACATTTTCTATTAGTAACCCGAGTGCTGAGTCATTTGGTTTCCTATTTGCATTCAGGAGTCGTGTGTAAGCAGAGTTTGGAAATTGTCCCGTAGAGTCCGTGCTCATTCACTCGGTCCCATCTAGTGTCCTTGGTGTCCACAGCTCCTGGCAGGTGAGGTTGCTGGCCTCAGAAGGCGGCTGCCATGGTGTGGCAGGCATGGGGATGGGCTGCTGGAGAAGGGATGGGGAACATGTACATTTAAGCCTTTTAGAGTTTCTGGATATTTGCCACCATCCTGTCTGCCACAGAACTGATAAAGAAGCAAGAGCCCATATTTGTCCTGCTTTCTCTGAATTTCTCTCCCAGTGATGTGAGCACTTAGCACCAGGATGCCCCCTGGGTCCAAGCATGCGCAGTGGATGTGGATGGCTGCTGACCCCTTAGGAACTGGCTGTCCTGGAGGAGTTCCATTCGGGTAGCTCTTTTGGTTTGTCAGTCCAAGGTGGTGATCATTTGACAGCCTAATGCTTTTTCGTTTTGACAAATAGTTTTTATTTTCAGAACTTTTTAAGGTTAAGAGCTCTCTTTGGCCCCTAGTTATTATTATGTTGGCCAAAAAGTTCGTTCGGGTTTTTCCATAACATCCTTTTTTTTTTAATCTCCATGCCTTTTTTTAAAAAAAAAAATCTTTATTGCAGTATAATTGCTTTACAATGGTGTGTTAGTTTCTGCTGCATAACAAAGTAAATCAGTTATACACATACATATGTTCCCATATCTCTTCCCTCTTGCATCTCCCTCCCTCCCACCCTCCCTATCCCACCCTCTAGGTGGTCACAAAGCACCGAGCTGATCTCCCTGTGCTATGCGGCTGCTTCCCACTAGCTATCTACTTTACGTTTGGTAGTGTATATATGTCCATGCCACTCTCTCACTTCGTCCCACCTCACCCTTCCCCCTCGCGATATCCTCAAGTCCATTCTCTGGTAGGTCTGTGTCTTTATTCCCATCTTACCCCTAGGTTCTTCATGACCTTTTTTTTTTCTTAGATTCCATATATATGTGTTAGCATACGGTATTTGTCTTTCTCTTTCTGACTTACTTCACTCTGTATGACAGACTCTAGGTCCATCCACCTCACTACAAATATCTCAATTTCATTTCTTTTTATGGCTGAGTAATATTCCATTGTATATATGTGCCACATCTTCTTTATCCATTCATCCGATGATGGGCACTTAGGTTGCTTCCATGTCCTGGCTATTGTAAATAGAGCTGCAATGAACATTTTGGTACATGACTCTTTTTGAATTATGGTTTTCTCAGGGTATATGCCCAGTAGTGGGATTGCTAGGTCATATGGTAGTTCTATTTTTAGTTTTTTAAGGGACCTCCATACTGTTCTCCACAGTGGCTGTATCAATTTATATTCCCACCAACAGTGCAAGAGGGTTCCCTTTTCTCCACACTCTCTCCAGCATTTACTGTTTGTAGATTTTTTGATGATGGCCATTCTGACTGGTGTGAGATGATATCTCATTGTAGTTTTGATTTACATTTCTCTAATGATTAGTGATGTTGAGCATCCTTTCATGTGTTTGTTGGCAATCTGTATATCTTCTTTGGAGAAATGTCTATTTAGGTCTTTTGCCCATTTTGGCATTGGGTTGTTTTTTTGATATTGAGTTGCATGAGCTGCTTGTAAATTCTGGAGGTTAATCCTTTGTCAGTTGCTTCATTTGCAAATATTTTCTCCCATTCTGAGGGTTGTCTTTTCGTCTTGTTTATGGTTTCCTTTGCTGTGCAAAAGCTTTGAAGTTTCATTCTGTCCCATTTGTTTATTTTTGTTTTTATTTCCATTCTTCTAGGAGGTGGGTCAAAAAGGATCTTGCTGTGATTTATGTCATAGAGTGTTCTGCCTATGTTTTCCTCTAAGAGTTTGATAGTGTCTGGCCTTACATTTAGGTCTTTAATCCATTTTAGAAGAACCCGAGCAAACTTTTTGGCCAACCCAGTATAATCAGGTTATCTTATTTATAGAAACAGGACACGTGCTAACTAGTACAGGATGACCGTGCGTGAATTAGAAAAATGTACCTCTTCGCGCAGGATGGTAGGCAGCCATAACCCAGATCTGGGTGTACAAAACGGAGGGTGGGGCATAGGGTGGATTTCAGCCTCCCCGGCCCCAGCACCCCAGGGTCCTTGGGTAGGGCACAACCTATACAACTATCTGCAGTGACCCAGATAAAACCTAGACTTTTCTTATGAGAAACAAAGTCCAAAGTTGACGTGATAACATGCTGCTCAGGTTAGAATGTGTTTGTTTTCATGGTAAGTGCTTTTAAATGATAATAAAGACATTGATCACATGCTCGGTATTTATAAATTAATGTATTCTGAGTATTTTTGATATTGGAGTCTTTCCCCTCAAAGTTCACAATGATCTTGTGAAACTTTCTTTCAGCATTCCTTACGTATCATATGAAAAACTCCACTTTTCACGCCTGGACTGGGCTGAATGATGTCAATTCAGAGCACACGTTCCTTTGGACGGATGGCCGAGGAGTGCATTACACAAACTGGGGGAAAGGTTACCCTGGTGGGAGAAGGAGTAGTCTTTCTTATGAAGATGTAAATATCGCTTTCCGTCACCTCTCCATACACTGTCGGTTTGCTTCAGGTCGATGTATTAGTGGTTAATCTTCTGTGAAAAATTCTGCCAGAGTACTCCTTGATCCGGTTCATTCTTGCACATTTTAACTGTTTCAGACTGAGCCAGCCTTGAAGGAAGGGGTATACATTCAGTTAAGAACGCTTCATCTTTGGGTTGGGGGTGGGAGGACATAGACGGTGATGGTAGCGAGGAATAGGGAAAGCCAGCTCCAGTATGGGCCCAGGCTGTCGTCAGCATGTACGCTTGAACCCAGAGTTAGAAATGTTCTCTGCATCAGCTACCCCTAAACTCTTGAAAGTGTTGTAGTATTTGGGGTGTAGTTCTGCAAGCTCCTACTGCTTCTGAAGTTATCATCGTCGTCGTCATCATCATGATTGAGCTACTGTTTGCAGAGTGCTAATAACTATGTGTCAAACACTCTGCTAAGTGCTAAGTGCATTAACCTAAGACACAGACGATTGCTTCTTTTTTAAAAAAATTTTTAATTATTTATTTTTTAACATCCTTATTGGAGTATAATTGCTTTACAATGGTGTGTCCGTTTCTGCTTTATAACAAAGTGAATCAGTTATACACATACATATGTCCCCATATCTCCTCCCTCTTGCGTCTCCCTCCCACCCTCCCTATCCCACCAATCTAGGTGGTCACAAAGCACCGAGCTGATCTCCCTGTGCTATGCAGCTGCTTCCCACTAGCTATCTGTTTTACATTTGGTAGTGTATATATGTCAGTGCCATTCTCTCACTTCGTCCCAGCTTACCCTTCCCCCTCCCAATATCCTCAAGTCCATTCTCTACGTCTGTCTTTATTCCTGTCCTGCCCCTAGGTTCTTCATGACCATTTTTTTTTTTTTAGATTCCATATATATGTGTTAGCATAGTGTATTTGTTTTTCTCTTTCTGACTTACTTCACTCTGTATGACAGACTCTAGGTCCATCCACCTCACTACAAATAACTCAATTTCGTTTCTTTTTATGGCTGAGTAATATTCCATTGTATATGTGTGCCGCATCTTCTTTATCCATTCATCTGTCGATGGACACTTAGGTTGCTTCCATGTCCTGGCTGTTGTAAATAGAGCTTCAATGAACATTGTGGTACATGACAATTGCTTCTTTATTTCACTGTTTTTAATCTTATACCATTGAAGCTGACTAATCAGTGTTAAACACCATTAGGCATTGTGGAATCCATGAAGGCACATAAGATTTTATTCTACCTTGAAGAAGCTTACACCTAAGCTAGACCCCAAGTCTTCTACAAGAAAGATGAGAGGAACAAAATGAAAGTGTGTAATGAGAAGATCAGCTATAAAGCATGATAGTAGTTAGGAGGAAAGAAACTTACCATGGGATGTAGTGATCTAATCAGGCAGCACATATCTGTGGAGCTCTTCATTTGATGGAAAGAAGGCATGTGAGGAAGAATGTGGGTCTTCTTCCCAAGAAGTTTAAAACATCATGATTAGGGAATCATGGCAAGAGGCCGGGGAAGGTTGTGTTAAGTGGGAAAGGTGAATAAAGTCTTTAAGAAAAAGGCACAAGATGGGTTTGGGCGGAAGTAAAGAGCTTTAAATATAGTAGGAGTGTCATGCAGAAAAGAAATAGGCATCAACTTTAGAACGTGGAAAGCAGAATTCAGAGAAATTTAGATGCCCTAAGAAAGAGTTTGGACTTTGTCAGATAGGCAGCAAAAAAAAAAAAAGTTTTGAGCAGAAAAACAATCTCATCAAGATGGCATCTTTATGATAATTAATTTGGTAGCTCTGTGTAGGGTAGATATATTCTGGTTGTGGGTAAGTGACTTTCGGGGGAGAAATTCTTTCAATCCTTATTACATAAATGAGGGCTGAAAAGTAGACTGGAGTGAGATAGGGTTTGCTTAGAAAGATTTCCTGAATGAGTGGTAAATTTCATTTAAAAAAATTCAATGTTGCACAAGTTTTTTCGTTTTTAGAACATAATGAAAAGGAGAAACAACAGAAACAAACAAAATCTGTAAACTCACCTTCCAGGAAAAAAACAACAACACTGTTTTGTTGGTTTTATTCCTAGATTTTTTTCTTAGTGTGTGTAAAAATATAAAGTTTGTATTCCACAAAACCGGAATCAAAACACATATATTGTGTTGTTACAATTTCAGGACTTATAAAATGAAGAGGATTAAATATAGTTTGATAAAGAGAGTGGGAGAGAAATGTTCACGTGCATTGTGTAGTGGAAACATCCTTGTTCTGTGTAGGTTTCCTGGTTTAGAGCAGAGATGCTGAGCCAGGATAATGAAAGATAAGAATAGCTAAGAAGGGGGATGGGAATGAGCAGAGGATCTTTGAAATGTATGGTTAGGGGTTCCTGATAGTTGAGGCTCATGGGATAATGAGGCTGGAGGCTGAGAAGATGTCTCTGGCCCTGGTGAAAGCTGTGGTAGGTTTCAGGGAATTAATGAGATTTCTGACAGCAGCGTTTCTCAGAACCAGCTCCAAAGTTTATCCAACTCTGCTTACTTTTCACTTAAAATAGCAAGGGTTCAGTGAGGGATCTGCGTGAAAACTGGCCAGTAGCATGGAAAGTAGGGATGAATTAAACATGCTGTAGATGAATTAGGACTATCCTTAAAGTTGGAGTTTAGGGATAAAGGATTTTTTTTTTTTTTGCTTATTAATGAATTGGTTTAAATAATTATCCATCCACATTTGGCTTTTTTTTTTTCTTCTCCATGAATATACAGGCTGACTGTGTTCTTATTATCGGAGGGAAGTCAAGGGACGCAGGAAAATGGATGGATGACACCTGTGACAGTAAACGAGGTTATATATGCCGAACACCTCCCGGTAAGTCCTACCGGACCACGCTGGGCTGGAAGAGGTGGGGTTTTTCCATACTTTTTAAAAAGTGACATTCTTCTCAATTTTGCTGTGCGCCTTAAACTGCTCTAAAAAAATTAAGTTTTGTTTTAAAAAAGTGACCCTTCCCTTGCACATCAACACGTTGTTTTTAAAAAAATTTTTTAATTAAATAATTAAAAATTTTTTTTTGGCCGTGCCGTGTGGCATGTGGAATATTAGTTCCCCGACGAAGGATCGAACCTGCGCCCCCTGCAGTGGAAGCACGGAGTCTTAATCACTGGACCGCCAGGGAAGTCCCCATCAACATGTTTATTTGATTCTCACTTTCATCCATGGATGGCTGTGACAGACAAAAAGGATATTTTCCGTAATTTATTCATGAATGTGCCCCCTCATCCATTACCAGAAAGTTTGCACAGGTTAAACTAGAGGTTGAAACTTTTTCTAATCTTGTTAGAAATTTGGGATGCTTGCTTACCTCTACCTTAAAAGTAAAAAATGTCAGAGCAGGGATACCTCACTTCAATTTGTGTAATTTGAGAACCGTTGCCCCCAAACACCCTATATGCCTCATTACTTGTTATATATTCTGTGTCTCTAAAAATGTAGATGTCTTATTTGTGGTCCTTTTTTCATCTTAGGAAGCCTAACTATGGTGCAAAGAAAATAAAACAGATATGTGGATATCGACCAAGAATCAAGATTATGGTCGTGTGCATTTTAGTTTCGAGTGAAATTAGAATAGAAACATTTGGCTACATAGAAGAGGTTCAGAAAATAAAAGATTAGAGATGAGGGTTGAAGTTGAGGTGGGTTGCTGTCACCCTGAGCAGAGGTCTCAGAGGAGCTTGAATTAGAAGCTGCTTGATCTCCCGGATCTAACAAATTTTTCTATACTTTCTGGGGAATCAGGGAACTGATAGCAATTTCTGGCAATGACTGAAAATCACTGAAGATATTTTCAGGTGATTGCAAAGTCCTGCAGGAAGTCTAACCTCCTGTTGATCCAAAAGAAGGTCCAGGCCGTGCCGCTTTTCTCTCTCCGCTACACCCTTCGAGCGCCAGAATCTTAGGCCACTGGTAACGCATCTGTGCTTCCACACTTTGGGGAGAGAGGGGAGTCCCCTTCCAGGAGGGAATGATGGTTCCTAAACTTGTTTAAAATCTTCTTTTTCTTCTTCCTGTAAACACAAGGGATAGAATATTTGCTGCCAACGAAAGATATTTTGACAATTTTTAATGACTTGGGTTTCAGGAAAGGTCGACAGTGTTAACGTGAAAAAGGCAGAATATGAAATTTTGTAGACTACTGATGACGCAAAAAACACTTTGAACCCCCTTAAAAAAAAAGAACAAGAAGGCGATGGAAATGCATCAAAATAGGAATAGTGGATGTGTTTGCATCGTGGGATTAAGACCTTTCGTTTCTTCACTGTACTATTGTATTTTTCTTCATTTATCAAAAACTGTCTCTTTCTTACGCTCTCTCTCTATGTATATATATTTGCATTTATATTATATATAATATGTCTATACATCTATATATATCTCTCTATATATAACAATTATGAGGAAACACTAAAATATTGATGTGGTTAGATTCTAAGTAATTTTTTCCTCATTTTTATGCTTTTCTATATTTTCTAAAATTTCAACAAAGAATGTGTGTTCAGTATTTTTTTAAAACAGTGTTGTTTTCAGGAAGTCCCTGGTGGTCCAGTGTTTAGGACTCAGGGCTTTCACTGCTGGGGCCTGGGTTTAATCCCTGGTTGGGGAATTAAGATCCCGCAATCTGTGCAGCGTGGCCAAAAGGATAAAATTAAATAAATAAAAAGTAAAACAGTGTTGCTTTTATTCATATATATGAGTATGTATGAATGAATATATATGAATTCATGTAAATATATAAAGATACCTAAATAAAAACATGAATGAACACATATGAATGTAAAACACTTAAGAACAATCCCTTGATGAAATTTTAGAAAATACAGAAAAGCATAAAGAGAAAAGATTACCCATAATCTAACCACCTGAAAGTAACCTCTCAGTGATTTAGTTTTTTCCTTATAATTTTTTCTATGAGTGTTTTAATAAACAAGCTAATTGGATAAATGAGCTAATTTCCTGGCTGCGTATAGCCTTTGGCGAAGCTTCTTAAAGCTTTCTCTCAAGCTTCATTGGGCACTTTTAGCAGTCCAAAACTTTTCCCATGTTGTTAAGACAAACCCAGCTCTCTCCAAGCTGGGAAACGATGAGACTGTTTACTTCCTACTGGCTGTAACATGTAAGGATCCGGGGCTGGGTCTCTTGGTTTAATGCTATTCTATCAACACACGGTGGCAGCAACAGCAGAAGAAAGGGGAGGCTGCCCTCCTTGCTGAATTAAAATTGTTGCCTTACCAGATTCTTCAAAAGAAAGTTTGGCATTCTTGGAGTGGCAGAACAGGGCACATGGTGGGTTGGGTTGGTATGCAGTGGAACAGGTTGGAGAATTGGCCAAGACAACATCAGTAGGCAGGGACATCTAAAGCCCTAGACCAGGGGTTGGCAACCTTTTTCTGTAAGAGACAGATTATAAATATTGCAGGCTTTGTAGACCATGAAGTTTTTGTTGCAATGACTCAACTCTGCTGTGATCGCAGACAATCATAGACAGTATGTAAACAAATGAGCGTGGCCGAGTTCCACTGAAACTTTATTTATGGACACAAATTGGAATTTCATGTATTGTTTACATGTCACAAAATATTTTTCATTGTTTTTTTTTTTCCCCAACCATTTAAAAACTCACGGGCTACAAAAACAGACAACAGGCCAGATTTCACCCTCTGGCTGTCATCCGCTGACCTCTGTTCTGCCCTAAGGCATCAGCTAAGGCGCCCAGAAACAAGATTTTTTTGGGGTCTTGACAGTAAGTGGCCCAAAGTATGGGTGGGTCTAGAGTCGTTATTAGAAACGCATGCTGAGAGATTGAGGAGGAAAGATCAGAAAGCCAGAGTGACACCAGCTTGCGAAGGCTTCAGTTTGGATAAGATATGGGGCTCACATGGGAAATCATCATAAGATTAAAGCTTGATCCTGAGATCAAGGTTAAATGAAGTGGAAACTGTTATATGGCTTCATTCCAGACCATAAACCAGTTTCTTGAAGGTACAGGATTCACAGGGGAAGTCAAATAGATACAAATAGATGCAAATTCATGGGTGGAATGGAACAGAGTCGGGTGGGGGAAGGGAAGGAGAGGAAGACTGTTCTTGACCTTAAAATTTGACCAAGATGGAAAAAAAAAAAAGATTCGTGTTGACAGGATGATAGATGTTCTTTAATTTATGAGATTAAACTGTGGCGTGTCTTTCATCCAGATACTAGATCTCATAGTATTTGCAAGTCTTTTTGGTTTTATAGGTTAGAAACTTGATCGTGTATTTACCTTAATATTCTAAATAGCATTTGGAAATGACTTAATTCAGTCAGGCATACTGGTTAAAAAATAGAACTTTGTGTTCCGATGTGAAATGGCTCATGAAAATATGTTTAACCCCTGACAGTTTGAATTGTGCTGTTCAGATTCTTTTTAGGATGTGTGAGGTACAGAAGTCATGTACAGATGGCGCTCAGGTAATGTTTAATATTAATGGAAATAATTTTTTATTCCAGACCCTTCCTTGCCTAGTTCTCCAACAACAATTCCAACAGATGGCTTTATTAAATATGGCGAAAGTAGCTACTCACTCATGAAATTAAAGCTGCAGTGGCATGAAGCAGATGACTATTGCAAGCTTCACACTTCCCTGATCGCTAGCATTCTAGATCCCTATAGTAATGCGTTTGCGTGGATGCAGATGCAGACGCTGAATGAACCTGTGTGGATCGCCCTGAACAGTAACTTGGTGAGATGCTGGAAACACGTGCGACTTGACATGATCGAAAAATTGTGATTGAATATGATTGTCTTCTGTTCATTCTGTTGAATACTTGTTGTGTGTAAAAACCTGCTGGGCTTTGGAAATGATACTGACATGTACAAGACCCAATCTCTCTAGGACCCAGTGCAAGGATCTAGCAAGTTCGTGATGTTATGTCAGAAATCAAACTAAGACTTACCTAACTGATAAGTATTATTTTTACTTTCCTTAGGTTTTTAATATACAGCGTTACTGTATATTTTGAGTATGAAAATTAAGTTCTGCATCTAAACAGTTTTATTTATTAACTTATTTCTTTCTAGTGTCATGATTACAACTATGCCATAGGGATTAAGAAAGGAATTAAGAAAGCGTCAGGGGCATAGTTCCTGGGCGATGAGGATATTCCTTATTTTTTGTGGAAAGTCATTCTAGAGTTGCTATCTGTTCTGAAGCTGGGCCGCTTCCATCCGTGTGTGACAGATTTCATTGCGGTCAATTCCCTGTATTCCATAACAGAGAAGGAAGGTTGGCAAAAGATGGTGTAGAGTGAGGGTTGAGACACAGAACTAAGAGTGGTGTGGGAGTTGCCAACATTTTCCTAAAATGAGTCTTCTCTGATGCCAGGGGATCCATCTATCCTCCATCCATCCATCCATTCATCTAACTAGTCAATCAGCAAACTTCCTAGTACAATAAATAGAGATGTCAACAAGTAATCAAGAGATAATACAGTGTCAAAGAGAGGTATATACAAAGTGCTGGGAGAGGAGAGAAAAGCGATCATTTGTGCAAGGGGAGAGGACCAACAGGGCTTCTCTGAGAAAGTCAAACTTTACAGATGTGGTCTGGGATGGTGGCTCATAAGGAAGGAGTACCAAGAAGAAATAAAAGGAGGTAAGGGGGTAGAGCTGGAAAGCAGACTGGTGCCAGACTTTGTAGAACTTCTTCCACCATGATGCAGAGCTCAACATTTACACTTCTTGCAATGCGTATTTCCCAAGTAGGTTAGTAAACATTTAAAAGTAAGTAGTTACACGATGATTTCTGTGTTTAAACTTAAGCACAGCATCTTTACTTCTATGTTGGATCTATTTTTAGTAACTAATTCTCTTGATAATTCATATATTTTCTTCTCACAAATATGGTCCCAATTCTCTTATGAGTTTAAAATAGGCTTTTATTTATTGTTAGAAAGATTAAATAGCTTTCCATTATCCCAACATTTATAGCTAAAACAATACTGTTCTATTTATTACATCTATGGAGTTAATGATTATGCCAGCATTATTTGATTAAATATGGTAGAATACTACAAAATTCTAACTCGAAATAATGCATGCTTTTGATTTTGTCATTAAATCTTTGGTAATTGCTTTGGTAAATTAAATAATGCAGTTAAAAAGGGGACAGCTGTTTGAATGGTTTAAAAATTCACTTATCTCTGATTAAAGTTATACAGCATCTGTTGTGAGGTTTTACCTGTAAAATTTCTTTTAGACCGTCAAAAGAACATTATTGATAAGTAGTCTTTTTGATGTTGTCAGTTAATTTGTATGTGACCATAAATTTGCCCCAATAACTTTAATAAGAAGTATGCAAATTGAATAAAACAATTATCTTTAAAAGATACCATCAGATTCATTTTGGTTGAAAGACCACCTAACTGGAAGGTAAGAGACCTAGGCTCCTCTCTTATCCAGCCACGTCACCTTGCATAAGTCATTTGTTGTTGGCCCTGTTTCAACAGCCAAACAGTAAGAAGATTAGAAAAGTGTTTCTCTCGGGTCCATGAGTGCAAGGAAAATGACTTAGTTTTTATTATGATTTCAGTGATAATATAATACGTGTTTTATTTGTTCCAAAGGTAAAACCCCTCTTTTGCACTGAGGGCCTGCAAATAAAGAGAGTTTTCTAGAATAAGACATAGGTTTTTAAGTCTGTGTTTTGCAGAATAGCTTCCAACGATGTCTTCATGGGGAGCTTTAAGAAGTCGTTTTTTCTTAAAAAAGGCTGCATTTCCTGAATTTGATTTGGTAGAAAAAATTTATAATGTTCTTTTAATTCCCAAATGTTGAAGATTCTTTGTCAAATCACAGTCTTAACTATACTTTTTGCTCCTTGCTGGGTTCTTTTGGTATTTTCTAAACGAAGCCAGGCTCCATGTTAATAGTTGCTCTTGTTCTTGCAGACCAATAATGAATATGTTTGGACCGATAAATGGAGGGTGAGATACACTAACTGGGCCAGTGATGAGCCCAGACTGAAGTCAGCGTGTGTTTACATGGATCTTGACGGCTATTGGAAGACAGCACGTTGCAATGAAAGTTTTTATTTTCTCTGCAAAAGATCAGACGGTAATTGAATCCACAAAAACAATCAAGGGATTTGAAATTTTCTCAATAAGCTGATACAAACCACCGTTGATATTCTTAAACAGTCACATGTTTTGGGGTGGCTTAAGGATAATATAAAACATATTCCTTCACCTAACCAAAGACTGACCTGGCAATAAACAAATATAGAGAGATCAAAATAACAGAGAGAGAAATTTTTCTTCGTTGCTAGAATTTATTTCCTCTTTATACATTTCTGAATTTTTATTATTGGGATAGGCCTCTGAATCTATGATGTCAGCGTCCTCAGGAAATGATGATTACTTTTGATGTTGACGGCACAGCTATATCAAAATAATTTTATCAGAATATGCGTAGGTTCATCAGAGTCAGTGATAATACAGTGATACAGTCCTAGAATACAGTTATAGAGTCGGACAGTGGTAAAGTCCTAGAATTCTACCTATACCGTTTAGTTATAACATCAATGTCAGTCATAGCTAAGAAGGTTTTATAAGGGCTAGGATCCTAGAAAAAGAAAACTGTCTAGAAGGAAGACTGCCTTTGCAAATTATTTATGGTTGACCTTTTAGGGGAACTTATTAATGTCTTTGTAGGTTATCTGTAGATCCTCATGCTTAATTATGAATGTGATTGACCGCCGTTATACCATAGTACCTTCTATGGAAATACATTTTGTATGAAAAAAAATGATAAAGTAAAAAGAATACTCAATAATAGAAATGGCATATCCAAATGATTACCATTAGAGCTTAAAAAAAATGATAGGCGATGAAAATTTCCTTAATGGCTTATATATTATTCTATGTACTAAAGAAACTTCAGGTCTTACTTTATTTGAAATGTCTTTTTATTAACAGAAATCCCTGCCACTGAACCTCCACAGCTGCCTGGTAGATGCCCTGAGTCAGAGCACACAGCGTGGATTCCTTTCCATGGTCACTGCTACTATATCGAGTCTTCATATACAAGGAACTGGGGCCAAGCTTCTCTGGAATGTCTTCGAATGGGTAAGTACCACATTTACCGTCAGAAAATCCCACAATCATCTATGTAGAGTACCAGGATGCTAGTAACGCTGTATATTAAAAACCTAAGGAAAGTAAAATTACTTGTTTCTTTGTCTTAATAATTTATATTGTAACAGAAAGGTCGACATCATGCCCCCCAAATATAATTTCTAACGTTGTAGCCTCGAAAGGTGAAAGAATTCTAGCAGAAAGCAGTGACTCGCTGAACAAGTCTTTCTGCCCCAATATTCTAAATTGTTAGGATTATTATTCAGAGTGTCACGTTCATCTTTTATCACTGATCGGCTCAGGCTTCACAAGTGCCCAGGAACCATTTTGCTTTCCCATGAATAGAAAAGCATTTAGATCTGATTATCTGGGTGAATAAATACGAAACAAAACTCAAGTGACATGACATAGATGAACAATTTCCCTCCTGAAATAAAAATGTCAAATAAAGTGAACTTTTTGGGGTGCATTTAAAAATCTACTTAATTAAATCCCACTGAATACTTGACTGAATTACTTTGTGGCTAAATTTTGATTATGCCCTAAGTCAGGGCTCTTCATTCAACAGTGGCGAGCAAGGGTTACATGCTCATTTCCTTCAGGTTCATTCAAAAGTCAGTCTGGAGTTTTCACTTCTTTTTACTTTTATGTTTAGTTTTTTTCTTTAGTTTTATTGAGGTATAGTTGACATAAAATTGTAATACATTTAAAGTGTAAGAGATGATGATTTGATACACATATTTGTTGGGAAAGGATTCCTAACCGTCAAGTTAACATGACCATCACATCACATATTTACCTTTTTGTGTGTGTGTGTGGTGGGAACACTTAAGTTCTAATCTCTTAGCAAATTTCAGTGATACCATGCAGTATTATCAACTGTAGTCACTATATTATACATTAGATCCTAAGACCTTATTTATCATATAACTGAAAGTTTGTACCCTTTTACTAGCATCTCTCTATGTCTCCCACCCCCCAACCCCCTGACAACCACTGTTGTACCCTCTGTTTCTGTGAGTTTGACTTTTAAATTCCACCTATAAGTAATATCATGTAGTACTTGTCTGTCTCTGTCTGGCTTATTTCCTTAGAATAATGCCCTCCAGGTTAATCAATGCTGTTGCAAACGGCAGAATTTCCCTCTTTTTAAAGGCTGAATAATATTCCATTGTATATACATACTTCATTTTCTTCATCATTCATCTGTTGATGGACACTTAGGTTGTTTCCATGTTTTGGCTATAATAAATAATGCTGCAATGAACATGGAGTGCAGCTATCTTTTCGAGATAGTGGTTTCATTTCCTTTGGATATATACCAAGAAGTGGGATTGCTGGATCATATGGTAGTCCTATTTTTAATTTTTTGAGGAACCTCCACACTGTTTTCCAAAAGGACTGTACCAATTTACATTCACACTAGCAGGGTTCCCTTTTCTCTTCCTCCTCTGCATCATTTGTTATCTCTTATCTTTTTAATAATAGCTAGCCTAAACAAGTGTGAGGTGATATCTCATTGCGGTTTTGATTTGCATTTCCCTGATGATTAGTGATGTTGAGCACCTTTTCCTGTACTTCTTAGCCATTTGTAAGTCTCCTTTGGAAAAAAAAATCTGTTCAGGTCCTTTACTCATTTTTTGAATTGGGTTATTTTTTTGCTATTGAGTTGTATAAGTTCCTTGTATATTTTAGATATTAAACCTCTATTAAGACATGTGGTTTACAGAAAATTTCTCCCATTCAGGAGGTTGCATTTTCATTTTGCTGATGGTTTCCTTTGCTATGCAGAACCTCTTTAGGTTGATGTAGTCCCATTTGTTTATTTTTGCTTTTTTTCCCTTTGCTGTTAGTGTCAAATACAAAAAGATTAATGTCGAGGAGTTTATTGCCTGTATTTTCTTTTAGGATTTTTATGATTTCAGGTTTTACATTCAAGTCTTTAATCATTTTGAGTTGATTTTTCTGTATAGTGTTAGAGAGTGGACCAGTTGTATTCTATTGAATGTGGGTGTCTAGTTTTCTCAACACCATTTGCATGGAATAATTTTTTTTAATCCCTTCATTTTAAGCCTATGTATGTCCTAAAGTTGGAATGAGTTTCTTGTAGCATATAGTTGTCTTGTGTTTTTTTGATTTTTTTTTTAATCTATTAAGCCACTCTATGTTTTTCGATTGGAGAATTTAGTCCATTTATATTTATAGTAATTATTGGTAGGTATGCACTTAATATTGCCATTTTGTTAATTGTTTTCTGTCTGTCCTGACTTTCTTTTGTTCCTTTCTTCCTCTCTGCTCACTTCCTTTGTGATTTGATGATTTCTCAGTAGTATTACTTAGATTCTTTTCCTTTTATTTTGTGTATCTACTATAGGTTTTATTGTGTGGTTGTTGTGAAGATTACATGAAACATCTTAGAGTTATAACAGTGTATTTAAAGCTGATAACAACTTAACTTTGAATGTATGCAAACAGTCTGTATTTTTACATTCCCCCGACCTTTTATATTTTTGATGTCACAATTTACATCTTTTTATATTGTGTATACATTAACAAATTATTGTATTTACAGTTATTATTTTTTTTAAGATGTTGGGGGTAGAAGTTTATTAATTAATTTTTGCTGTGTTGGGTCTTTGTTTCTGTGCGAGGGCTTTCTCTAGTTGTGGCGAGTGGGGGCCACTCTTCATCGCGGTGCGTGGACCTCTCACTATTGCGGCCTCTCTTGTTGTGGAGCACAGGCTCCAGACACGCAGGCTCAGTAGTTGTGGCTCACGGGCCTAGTTGCTCCGCGGCATGTGGGATCCTCTCAGACCAGGGCTCGAACCCGTGTCCCCTGCATTAGCAGGCAGATTCTCAGCCACTGCGCCACCAGGGAAGCCCTATAGTTATTTTTAATACTTTTGTCTTTTAACCTTTATACAACAGTTATAGGTGATTTACTTACCACCATTATAGTATCAGAATATTCTGGATTTTCCTATACATTTACCTTTACCATTGAGTTTTATATTTTCAAACATTTTCATATTACTAATTAGTGTCCTTTCATTTTAGCTTGAAGAATTCCCCTTGACATTTCTTATAAGTCTGGTCTATTGGTGATGAACTCTTTCAGCTTTTGTTTGTCTTGAAAACTCTTTATCCCTCATTTAATTCTGAATGACAGCTTTGCTAGGTAGAGTATTCTTGGCTGGAAGCTTTTATCTCTAAGCACTTTAAATACATCTTCTCACTCCCTTCCAGCCTGCAAAGTTTCTCCTGAAAAATTTGTTTTGTCTTACAAGGGTTCCCTTTTATGTAACAAGTTGCTTTTCTTTTGCTGTTTTTAAGAATCTCTTTTTGTCTTTAATTTTTGACAATTTAATATAATGTGTCTCAGTGTTTGTCTCTTTATATTCATTATATTTGGCACTCCTTATGTATGCTTCCTGGATCTAGATGTCTGTTTCTTTCCCCAAGGTTAGGGAAATTATCAGCCATTAGTTCTTTGAATAAGCTTTCTGCCCCCATCTCTCTCTTCTCCTTGAATTCCTGTAATGTGTAGATTGATCCTCTTGCTGTTGTCTCATAAGTCCTTTAAGCTAGCTTGACTCTTTTTGATTCTTTTTTTCTTTTTGCTTCGGGATATATTTGACTGCCCTTTCTTTGAGTTTACTGTTTCTTTCTTCCAGTTTTCTAGTCTGCTGTTGAACACCTCTACTGAACTTTTCATTTAAGTTATTGTGTTCTTCAGCTTTGTGATTTCTCTTTGGTACTTTTTAATATTTTCTCTCTCTTTGTTGAAATTCTTACTTTGCTCATGCATTACTTTCCTGACCTCACTGAGTATCTTTATAGCTGTTATTCTGAACTCTCTATTGGGTAAATTACTTGTCTCTGTTTTATTAATATCAGTTTGGAGATGTATCTTGTTCTTTTGCTTGGAAGATATTTTGCTTTTGCTTTATTTTCCTTGACTCTCTGTGTTGGCTTCTGCACATTAGATAAAAGAGGCACCTCTCCCAGTCTTGAGTGGTCTTGTGTGGGAGATGAACCTCATCAGTCAATCCAGCCCAAGTTCCTGTTTGTCACTCAAAACTTTGTGGTTATACCAGCTGTTGTCTTTGTTTTTAGTGGCTCCCAGTGGTTGAGGGTGTGCCAATACCTGATGATATCCCAAAGGAGAGGATCACAGTTAGCACATAAAAGCAGACTGATTAGAAACTGGACCCTCGGGCACCTGGGAAAGTATATAAGCCAGGTGTGTGTCTAAGCTCCTTCCAGAGACCTGTTGGTGACCTGATTTTATCATTGCAGCAAGTCGGAGAAAGAAGGTGGCAGAAGGGCCCACCAGCTCCCCCAGGAGGATCACAGTTAGCCCCTTGCTGCGTGCACATTAGCAGCTGGACCCCCCAGGCAGCAGGCTATAAAGTATGCAGGCAGTCCCCTTCTAGGGAAAGACTGAGGGACGGGCGTTTTATCTGTTCCCTCTTAGCTGAGCCCTGGGAGAATAGCCATGGCAGGTGTTCGTAGCCCATTAACAACGGCTGCTTTATTTTCTGTGGTCCTACGGGTCTCGTGGCTGCAAACCCCATTAGCTTCCAGAGTTAGGCATTTGGGGGGCCTATTCCTTCAAATAGAGGAACAAGAGCCTAAAAATTTGGGGTGCTAGATGTATGGTTGAAATCCTTCTCTATTCAGGGAGAAACTGGCCATTAGGGGCTCCCTCCTGATGATACGGCACTGTGCCATGGGTGGGGTTTATGAAGAGAGTGTGTCTCAGCCTTTCCTACTCATTTAGATGTTTGTGTTTTCTCAGTTGCCCTATATGTAGGAGTCACTGAGTTTCTGGATTTTACTGATAGAATTGCTCTATGTGTAGGTGTTCACTGGTGTGTATGTGGGAGAAGGGAATTTCAGGAGACTTATATGTTGCCACAGGGAGTTTAAAAACTCCCTATGAGTTTTTCCTTTAAATTTGAAGTCAGGAGAAGTCTACTTTGTCAGTTTTTGCTTCATGTATTTCGAGGCCTTATTGTTCGGTGCGTATATGTCTATATTTGTCATATCTTCTTGATGAATTAAAACTTTAATCATTATAAAACATCCTTATTTGTCTCTAGTAACAATTTTTGTCTAAAAGTCTTTTGTCTAGTATCAGTATAGCCACTCCAGCTCTTCTTTATTTACTATTTGCATGGACTATCTTTTTCCATGCTTTTACTTTTAACATGTTTATGTTTTTGGATCTCAAATGTGTGTTTTGTAGATAAAATATAGTTGTATTATTTTAAAATTTATTTTTATTTTTTATTCATTTTGCCAATCTCTGTCTTTTGATTGGAGTACTTCTTGGACATGATGAATCACTTCTCTCTTATTACTTTTGAGATTCTCTATCTTTGGATAGTTTGATTATGATGTGGAGCTTCTCGAGATTATCTTACTTGGATGTTGTTGAGCTTCCCGCATGTTTACATTAATGTTTTTCATCAACATTGGGAAGCTATTGGCCATTATTTCTTCAAGTATTCTTTCTGCCTCTTTATCTCATTCCTCTCCTAGGACTCCCATTATGTGTATCTTGATTTGACTGGTGATGTTCCAAATATCTTTGAGACTCTGTAAATTTTTCTTCTTTTTTTCCCTCATTATTCAGACTGGATAATCTCAAGTTTGTTGATTATTTCTTTTGCTTAGTCAAACTCACTGTTAGGCCTCTCCAGTGAAGTTTTCCTTTCAATTATTATACTTTGTAACTCCAGAATTTTATTTCATAAAAAACAATTTCTACCTTTTTATTAATAGTCTCTATTTGGTGAGCAACTGTCTCATACTTTCTTTTAGTTCTTTAGACATTTTTTCCTCTAGTTCTTTAAACATCTTTAAAATAGCTGATTTAAAAAGTCTTTGTCCAGTAAGTCAGAGGTGTGGCTGTTTCAGGAGCAGTTTGTATTGACTGCTGCTTTTGCTGGTATGGGTCATATTTCCGTGTTTCTTTACATTTCTTATAATTTTTTGTTGAAAAATGAATATTTAACTCTGGAAATAAGTTTCTTTCCACTCCACCAGGTTTGTTTTTGTTGCTGTTTGTTGTTATTTGCTTGTTTAGTAACTTTCCCTCATGAATTCTGTAAAGTTTTGTATTCTTTTTCAAGTGTGGTTACTGAAGTCTCTTGCCTGCTTAGTTTAGTGGTCAGCTAATGATTGGGAACGTATTTCCTTAGTGCCTAGAACCAGAAAGTTCCCCACGTTTTACTGAAGGGCTCGGTCTGAAGACATGCCTTCAACACTCATATAGGCAGTTAAAAACTCTGCCTTAGCCTTCACTTCCTGCTTGTGCAGACCCTCAGGGTCAGCCAGAGGTGAGAGCGTAGGGACTTTTCAGATCTTTCATGGGCATGCACATAGTCCTGGGCGTGTACACACCCCAATGTGTGTCTGTGGCCTTCTAGGCTCCCAGGAATAGGTCAATGCTTCTTAAAGCTCCCTATGGACATTTTACTCCATAGTTTTTCCTTTTAGTTTTTTGGTTACCTTGTTGTTAACCTAAAATTGTTTCCCACACTGCTTCAGGCAGCTGTGATATTAGGTACTTGCCACGGTTAGTTTTTGACAAATACCCCCAAGGAAAAGGCTGTTTACATTGGATGAGCTCTGAGTCAGGTCAAATCAAGGCAAGTGAGGTTTTCCAGGGAAATGTCAGAGAGATCAAATAATGGAAATTCTTTGAGAATGTGACTTATAAAGAACCCCAATCCCATTCTGACTTTCCCAGTGTCTTCCTGGCTTCTGGTTTTCACTGTGATTTTGAGGCCGTTGGTTTTTAACGCAGTCACAGAGCTAGGGATAAAGCTATGGGATTAGGACAAGTTAAAACACCATATAGCTTACTTTTCTTACTGAGAGTCAAGCATTTTCTTGAATAAATGCTTCCTGGATTGTTACAAGCTGCTGGTTAACTTTCAGGGTTCTGAAAAAGTTGATTTTGAAAAACTTGTTAGTGTTCTTATTGCTTTTGTAGAGGAGAGGAATTTCAGGGGTACTTACTCTGCCAGTCCTTATGATGTCACTTGAAACCTGCTTTCTCTTAATTAAAAAAATGTTTTTCTTTCATGTTGCTGAGTATTTTTTTAAAAAAATCTTGCAGTGAATGTGTAGAAACTTCGTTTTCAACTTTAGATAACTATATTTTCCTGTTAATGAATGATTCACATTCATCAAAATATGTCACAAATACATTGAAATGGCTATTGTCTATGAAATATGTTTAATAGTGGATTATGAAATTATGCAATGAAAACAGTCATCAAGAGAATAATCCAGGACCCAGTAACATGGGGTGCAAGCATATGGTTAAGTATAGGTCCTCAAGGTCCAGATGCCTGGATCATGCCATGACTTTGCCCTCCTCTATCATTAGGATCTTGGTAAATTACTTACCCTCTGGACTTTAGGTTCCTTATCTGTAAAATGGAGTAACAGTAGTACTAACTTAATAAATTGTTGTAAAATTTTAGTGACATCGTGCTTATAAAGCCCAAAGCAAAATGTCTGGCATAAACTGCTTAAATTATATTTTAAGTTGTTATTATTTAAAATTCTGTAATTTAACTATAAAATACAGTGCTGGCTCTGAATCAATCTTTGACTGGGTTGTCAATGCCATAGTCATGTAAGCAGTCTTTCTGTTTCCTCTCTCCTTTTTGTGCAGCTGGATTAATACTCCCAGAGTGCATTGCATCATTCTGCTGCCTGAAAAAAACTGTTTTTTAATCACCACATTACCCTAAATACCAGTCTCCTACCATCTGCAGTGAGACCTAACCCAAGTCTTTTTTCACCCATTGACCAGATTCATCCAGCCAAACTGAACTATCTATTAACACTATTCATTTACCCCAATAATTGCCTTATCTGTCTATCTGTCTATCTACCTACCTACCTACCTATCTATTTCAAATCCTGTTACTAAAAACTAAATATGGAGAATTCCATGCATCTGTGAGCTATCTCTGTTCATGAAGAAGCTCTATGCTTCCCTTTCTCTTCATCTTTTCTCTTATTCTTCCTCTTCCTGGAATTATTTTCTATCCTTTCTACTTGAAATATTATGCTCCCTAGTATCTTAAATTCTGTCTCCTCCATGCTCCCTTTTAGTTTCTTCCCCTAAAACAAATATTCTCCTAATACATTTCTTTGTACTCTCAACTCATT
This sequence comes from Grampus griseus, assembly GCF_964374135.1. Taxonomy (NCBI): domain Eukaryota; kingdom Metazoa; phylum Chordata; class Mammalia; order Artiodactyla; family Delphinidae; genus Grampus; species Grampus griseus. The sequence continues at coordinate 172,517,527 of NC_139018.1, forward strand.
ACTACCCACTGAACCATAACCTTCTTAAACATTCCGTGTCTTATTCATCATTGTATATCCTGCAGTGAGTCGTTAAGTGCTTACACAAATGATGCTTAAAAAAATAATATTTTCAGAATGGAAACAAATTCTTAGAAGCCAAATGGCCACTCTTTGCAATTCTTCTCCTTAAGTGGAAATAGTGGGATGATTTTTATTGCTCTTAATATCAATACTATCATGATAAAAATATTTTCAACTACTTAAATATACTGCCATCATATTTGCCCTTTTGTACTCTGCAGGTTCCTCTCTGGTTACCATTGAAAGTGCTGCTGAATCGAGTTTCCTGTCATATCGAGTTGAGCCGCTTCAAAGCAAAGCCAACTTTTGGATAGGATTGTATAGAAACGTTGAAGGTAATCTTTGCACCATGATTACTGAATCACAAACATTTCAAAATGTTGTAGGTAAAACAAGTTTTCAGTCCTAGAAAGTCTTGCCTTAAGTAATGATTAATTTGTGAAGAGTTTGGAAATTCAAACTCATATTTTCATTTGAGGTAAGAAGTGAAAATTTAAATGACTCACATATTAGGCTATCTTGAAAGTTGCTAATTAAAGAATATCTACTGTAGCTAAGTTAAAGAAGTTTTAAAAAATATTTTCTATCTCTTGCCAGGAAAAAAACAATTAGGGGAGGATAAGTTTACATATTTATACTAATTAGGAATAAATTTTCAACTAAAACTACATGAGAAACACATTCTTAGTTTCCCTGTAACAACTAGTTACTATTATCTTGCCTGTGAAAAGTTTGGTTGTAAAACAGCTGTTGATTGCAGTATAAAATAACATGCTTAGAAATTTTACATGAATAAGTTGAATTTATTTTAAGGCAAGTTATTTTTAACTTCTATTTTTATTGGCTTTCTCTGATAATCAGGAATGTGGCTATGGATAAACAACAACCCACTCTCCTTTGTCAACTGGAAGACAGGAGATCCCTCTGGAGAAAGAAATGATTGTGTCGCTTTATATGCATCTTCTGGATTTTGGAGTAATATTCACTGTTCTTCCTACAAAGGATACATTTGTAAAAGACCAAAATGTAAGTTAGAATTTGTCCTATGGTATGTGTGTTTCCAGGCTCCCATCTCTTTCACATATTGATATCAGGTGTGTAATTATCAATATAATGCGATTACAGGTTCCTTGAAACCTCTCCCTGGTTTTTTTTTTTTTTTTTTTTTTTTTTTTTTTTTTTTGTGGTACACGGACCTCTCACTGTTGTGGCCTCTCCCGTTGCGGAGCACAGGCTCCAGACGCGCAGGCTCAGCGGCCGTGGCTCACAGGCCCAGCCGCTCGGCGGCATGTGGGATCTTCCCGGACCGGGGCACGAACCTGTGTCCCCTGCATTGGCAGGTGGACTCTCAACCACTGCGCCACCAGGGAAGTCCATCTCTCTCTTTATAAGTGAGAAATCCAATCTGCCGTGGTGATCAGTTGCTGTCTGCAGTTTTGAGTGAGCACAAAACACTCTCTTTCTGCTTAACTGACATAATGATTTTGGTATATCAATACATTTATAATGGGATATCCATGCATATGGATTTGAGAAGTTGTGAGCAGTTTGGAGAGCCAGGCCTATGGCGTGCGAGAAGAAGGGGTGAAATACTTACCCTGGCCAAACCAAAGTGGACGGTGAGGAGGAATGAGAATTTATTAGGGAATAAATCATGTAACACCAATTAAGTTTCCTTTGGAGATTGAATGACAGACCATGTCAGGACAGGGGCTGGGGGAATTAATAATATTATATGCCCATGCTGTGATACTCTCTGGACTTCCATAATGTTTTATGCTATTCTACTTCATGTAATATCTTTCCCAAGAGACAAAATTATAAATTAGATAAGAGATTTAAATAAATGAGTTGGATAAATTAACACTCCATCCCCAGTAGATTTTTATTTTATTTTAGAATTGCGTAGTTCTTCATTCTTTGAAAGCTCTGTTCTAAGATACCACACCCTTTGGTGCAATGTTGGAATCTTATTTTAGTTTTCATTCAAATGCCTTGTAGTACCTTATGCTTCAGTGAGCCATTTTCAAAACTGCTAGCCTAGGATACATTATTTATGGGTAGATTGGGTATATTTTGAGGGTGAGTATCAGTGGCTCAAATGCAACCGGGGAGATCATATTTTCAGATCTTCCAATGTATTCAAACTCATCATGCAGCTATAGGATGCTGTTATAGGATGGATAGATAGAGCAATCTGTATAAATATGCAGATTTTATCTATCAATCAATCATCCATCTATCTATCTACCTATCTATCATCTATTTATTGTCTGTCTATATCATATATCACCATCAATCCAACATGAATGGTTTGATGTATTTGTAAACCAAATAATGCTCACTATCTACACGCAACTATTATGGGTTTTTAATAAGTATTTAATTATTTTCTTATTTTACAAACAGTATTTAATTATTTTCTTATTTTACAAACAGTTGTTGATGCTGAACCTACTCATACATTAATTACGACAAAAGGTAAGACCATTTTGAAATTTTAATTTCCATATTAGTAATATATCAATCAAATTTGTTTGTTTTAAAAACCACAGTAATCCCTTCCTATCCGCCCTGCCCTCTCAGTCGCATTTCTTGAGCTATACTAGCCTTTGTCATTATGACATCGACCTTCCTTAAGTGATGCCCGAGGAGAGCAGGCCTTGGCGTCAGTGGGTGTTTTTATCATAGATCTTACTGAGGACATTGATTGCTCTGTTACCAAGGGTTGCCCTATGAGAGCCCACCGAGGAAATTTCTCTTAGAAATCCCTGTGATTTTTTTCCTTTCTTTTTTTTTTTAAGCAATGTGTTAAGTTTTAATTTTATGGACAGCTTGAATAAGGAACTGATCCTCTTTCACTCATGTTGTTTGCTGCCAAAAACACTCAAAGTGAGATTTATAGCTTGCCTAAAGCCCCCTTATTAACTTTGTAAGTGCTGTCTGTGAACTAATACTCGTGTGTTCAGATTTCCATCACTCACATTCTTTTTTCCCCGAATTATTTTGAAACAGGTGTAAATATTTTAAAATGATAAAATGTTGCACCGTGGCCGTAACTTTTGCAGTTTGAGGCGCAACTGTAAAACTCGCACAACTTTCTTGCTGTTTCACAATTTCGTAGATGGAAGATTCATTCCCACTGTAGATCTCAGCAACCTCAGCAAACTGTTTTTCTTTCCTTATTAAGTTGAGAACTTTTACCTTTTCACTTAAAGGAAGCACTTTATGGCTTCTCTTAGGCATATTGGAGTTGCCAGCATCACTACTCTTGGGCTTCGGGGCCATTATTAAATAAAATAAGGGTCACATGAACACACACACACAAAATAAATACAGTAAAATATTATACCAGTTCAGGGCTACGTAGATACATGAAATAGTCTTGCAACTGCATAATCATCTTAACATGTAAAATAATCTTCTGTATCACGTGGACTTCTGTTTTCATGTCCTGCATTCTGTTTGGCAAATGTCACTGGAAAGAAAACTTGTGAATTTTAATCTTCCTAAGAAGAAAGTTGTATTGTTTCCATAGCATTCTACTCTCTGCCTCCCCTTAACTCGTTTCCTAACATGTTTATTTACTTACAGCTGACCCAAGGAAGATGGGCCCTTCCAAACCATCTTCCAACGTGGCAGGAGTGGTAGTCACAGTGGTCCTCCTGATTATAACGGGTGCTGGCTTCGCTGCGTACTTCTTTTATAAGAAAAGACGTGTGCCTTTCCCTCGAGAGGACACTTTTGAGAACACTCTCTATTTTAATAGTGGATCGAGTCCAGGAACTAGTGATACAAAAGATCTCATGGGCAACATTGAACAGAATGAACACGCAGTCATCTAGAATCACGGTGTGATTTAGGTATATTTGAATTTCATAAGATTATAACTAAAATGGTAAAGTCTTTCATTCAATGTGATTATTTCCTTTCAAATTAGTGCTGTATTACACTGGTCTGTCCTTTTCCTTTGCCTCATGGAAAAAATAACTGTTTATTTTCTAGCCTGGCAAGATATTTTCACAAAAAAAGGATAACGACATTGACTACTATGTTTAAAAAGATCTTAGGTGAATATACAGCACTGGTGTGTAGCTAGTGTCAACTGCATACAGATTACAAGAACCCCAGAAACAACCAGCTAAGCTTCTTGAAATCGTTTAAGGAGCTCCCAAAGAACTGTTACCCATTGAATAGTTATTCGGTAATTAGATGAGCATTTTAAAAGCCAAGTACAAATAACCTCGGGTGACACAAAAATTTAGTCACTTTTTTTCTTATACCCATCTTGATTTTTACCCCAATGATTTAGAATTATATTTTTACATGTGCAGAAAGAATAGGGCAGCTGAGAATCTTGTTTGTCCCAAGCAGGATTTTCCAGGCTGAATATTGCAAATGTGTTCTTTGTCCTGTTTTATGTATATCAAGAATGCAAAGATGTGAAATAAAAATATAAATTTGCATAACTGGATGTATTTAGATAATGTGAAATAGACATCAAAAACAAGGTCTAGGGCTTCCCTGGTGGCGCAGTGGTTGAGAGTCCGCCTGCCGATGCAGGGGACACGGGTTCGTGCCCCGGTCCGGGAAGATCCCACATGCCGCCGAGCGGCTGGGCCCGTGAGCCGTGGCCGCTGAGCCTGCGCGTCCAGAGCCTGTGCTCCGCAACGGGAGAGGCCACAACAGTGAGAGGCCCGCGTACCGCAAAAAAAAAAAAAAACAAGGTCTATTTTTAATGGATTTGTATTTTGGTGATCTTGGTAAGTGTAAATTTTCTTTTAACTGAGATTTATTTATCCGTTTACTTTACACTTCACTGTACTCTGAAAATAAATGATATTATTAGTAGAGGAATTCTTTAAACTCTTCATCTGTTTGGAGAAAAAAAAAGATTGTTAAAACACTGTGCATAAAATGAATTTTTTACTGTAATGACTTGGCCAGTTTCCCTGGATCTTTCCCCTGTAACACTGACTTATTTCAGAATTCAACAATCAAAGGCGCTGTTATTGGGAATTAGGTCTTTAATATCATTTTCTCACTTTAACAATTCCTTTTTGCTTAAAAAGTTTTGCCTTAGATAAAGCTTTATGTACATTGTGAAATACATTGGAGGTGTCACATCTTGCATGGGTACCACGCTCCCAGCTCATTCTTGCCTTTTCCAAGGGGTTGCTCACGGGCAGAAATTCCTTACCTGAGGTCCCTAAACAGGACTCCTTAGATGGCATTAAGGGGTCTATGAAGGCCCCCCAAATTGTATGCAAAATGTCTCTATTTGTGTTTATGCCTTTTTTTTTCTGGGAAGAAAATAGCTAGATTTTCAAGAGAGTCTGTAATTCAAAAAGGACTAAGTAGTGTACTGTGTACACAGGAGGTAAGGTGAGGTTTGCAATACCCCACCTTAGATAGGTGACAGGTACAAAGAAACAGGATGAGAGAGGTGGGCAATTGTGGGAAAGCTTGCTGAGAACAAGCAACTCTCATGCTTCAGACAATAGAAAACCAATTGCTTTTATTTTCCTGGTAAGAACACAACATATTCCATTAGAGGAAGTTCCAGTGGAAACAATGGCTATGGTGTCAAAGGAGCATGTGGTTAATTATACTGAAAAAAATCTTCATATATACATATTTTTTTCTTTTAAGATACAAGAGAAAGATGTGAAAGAGGAGTGTATGAGTGGGCACGATTTACAAATTCTTTACACAAGTCATTTTCATCATAACTCAGAGCTGCGTTTTTGCAGAAAATATTTTGGACTTCAAACAACATATATCTCAGACTTAAATGTCTTATCCTTTCAAGAAACTGTATTCAGCAGGGTGCTGAGTTTTATGCTTCACACCCTCACATTATCCACTCAAACATACAATCAAATAGATAAGTCACCTGTATCTATATATGTACCCAAATTAAGTAGTAACATATTAATAAGCATTTTTTTTGGAGGGGGGGAAGTTTTATAAAGCAGAGAAGAGCAGTTTTTGTTTCGTTTGCTTTTTTGCATTTCTTTTTGGTTTTGGTTGTTGTAGTTGATTTGTTTTTGTTTCTGTTTAAATAAATTTATTTATTTTATTTGTTTATTTTTGGCTGCATTGGGTCTTCATTGCTGCACTCAGGCTTTCTCCAGTTGCGGCGAGCGGGGGCTACTCTTTCATTATGGTGCACGGGCTTCTCGTTGCAGTGGCTTCTCTTGTTGTGGAGCATGGGCTCTAGGTGCGCAGGCCTCAGTAGTTGTGGCACATGGGCTCAGTAGTTGTGGCTCACGAGCTTAGTTGCTTCGCAGCATGTGGGGTCTTCCTGGACCAGGGCTCGAACGTGTGTCCCCTGCATTGGCAGGCGGATTCTTCACCACTGCGCCACCAGGGAAGCCCCTGTTTTTGTTTTTTAACTGGAAATTCTTTCTGGGGATTAAATGTTTAAGTGCTCTCCTCAGTGGCTTTGCACTTGTTTTCGTCAGAATTCTGCAGCCAGAAGATTCTTAAGGATATTTTTTTCCCAGGTGAACTCAAAACAATGTGAATAGTCTGTAACTTGAACTCTAAAATTAAAGATGATATCTTGAGAGACTGGTAATATCTTGCTTCATCCATTTTCAGTGTTCACTCAGCCATCTGTTTGTACATTTACCCATTAGTTCAGGAAATATTCCATGAGCACCTAATACATATGCCAGGCATTGAGCTAGGTCCTGGAGATTCAAATATGGGTGAGAAGCATTGCTTGTCCACAAGAACTGCACAGTCTAGTGGACATCCAGACACAAAAGATCATTTTGGGGGAAATTTTTATTGATGTATACTTGATGTACACTATTATATAAATTATAGGTGTTCAATACAGTGATTCACAATTTTTAAAAATTATACTCCATTTATAGTTATAAAATGTTGGCTATATTCCCAATGTTGTACAGTATATCCCCATAGCTTATTTTATACCTAACTGTTTGTACCTCTTAATCCCCTACCCTTATATTGCCCCCCAGCCTGTAACCACTAGTTTGTTCTTGATATCTGTGAGTCTGCTTCTTTTTTGTTATGTTCACTAGTTTGTTGTATATTTTAGATTCCACTGGTAAGTAATACCATACAGTGTTTTTCTTTCTCTGTCTGACTTATTACTTAGAATAATGCCCTCCAAGTCCATCTGTGTTGTTGCAGATGGCAAAATTTCATTCTTTTTTATGGCTGAATAATATTCCATTGTGTATATATACCATATCTTCTTTATGAATTCATCTGTTGACAGGCACTTAGGTTGCTTCTGTATCTTGGCAATTGTAAATAATGGTGGTTTGAACATTGGGGTGCAAGTATCTTTTAGAATTAGTGTTTTCTCTCTTTTTTGGGATATATACCCAGGAGTGGAATTGCTGGGTCTTATGGTAGTTCTATTTCAGTTTTTTGAGAAACCTCCATACTGTTTTCCACACTGGCTGCACCAGTTTACATTCCTAACAACAGTGTGTAAGGATTCCCTTTTCTCCACATCCTCTCCAGCGTTTGCAATTTGTGTTCTTTTTGATGGTGGCCATTCTGACAGGTGTGAGGTGATAGCTCATTGTGGTTTTGATTTGCATTTCCCTGATGATTAGCAACACTGAACATCTTTTCATACGCCTGTTGGCCATCTGTATTTCCTCTTTGGAAAAATGTCTATTCAGGCCTTTTGCCCATTTTTTAAAATCAGGTGGTTTGTTTTTTTGATGTTGAATTATATGAACTTCCAAAACCTCATTTTTAACGTAATGGAATCTTTAAAGACACTACCTCTGAATTCAGTCACATTCTGAGGTTCTATGTGTTAGAGCTTCAACATATGAATTTGGCGGGGGACACAATTCAGCCCATAACATACTTCTATAATGCTTTTTTTTTGATTGTCCCTTGTATTTGTAGGGTTCTCCAGAGAAGTGGAACCAAAGGGCTCTGTACATCTATCCATCAGTTATCTGTGTCTATCTGTCATCTATCTATCTATCTATCTATCTATATCTATCATCTATCATATTTTAATCTACTTACCTACATACTCTATAGATTTATTTAAAGAACTGGCTCATGCAACTTGGAGCTTGGTAAGTCCCAGATATACAGGAGAGGTCAGCAGGCTGAAGACCCAGGGAAGAGTTACAGCTTGAGCCCAAAGGCAGTCAGGTAGCAGAATTCTTCTGGCTCTCTGTTCTCTTCAGGCCTTCAGCTGATTAGATGAGGCTTATCCACACTGTGGAGGGTAATCTGCTTTACTAAAAGTCCACCAGGGCCCAGCCAAGAGGACACATAAAATTAACCATCACACCACTTTATATGGCAATGGTTTTGTCATTTTTTTTTTTATAAAGGGAAAAGAAAGATGATGCAGTCTTTAGTACAACTGATCAGAATTTTTAAAAATCTTTATAGTTTAGAAAAGGTTCTTTTAACCATACACCTTGCTATTGATAACATGATATAAATTTTTAGGATTATGGTCAAATATAGGAACATTTCTATTAAATTTCATTCATATACATATTCATATTCTAATATTTCTAAATATTCATGTGCTAAATTTCAGGGCACTCATTTTGAGTCTTTTTTTCTTTTTTGTGCTATGAGTAATCTCAAATACCTTTGAATTTGATGATACTCACTAATCAGTTTGTTGATATTGTTTTTCTAATGGCATATTTTGATTGTTTTGGTGAGGTTGGTATTTTGTGTCAAATCAGTAAAAATTGAAATCTTTTTCTAATATGTTCATATGGTTCACTTTTCTTCATTCCCTTCATTAACTAAGTTGCCATAAAACCTATGAGTCTCTTCCCTACTTCAACTTGCAATTTAGCTCTTCCTTCCTTTTGGAGTTATCTGAAAATTCTCTTGTTCCTGTTTCTATCCTGATCTCAGAATAATTTCTATCGGTTTTGTGGCTAGGTTTTTGCTTTATTTCATATTACCTTTAATTTACTTGCATTTTCTCCTAATTATTTAATAAATAAATTTTAAAATGACAAAATAAAGTATATTTTCTATACATCCAAATCTGCAGTCTGCCAGTATCTATGGAAGAATTTGCTGTTTCATTGAAATGTTCCAAAAATGTTTTCCTAGTTACATATTCCAAGTCGTATATTTGGTAAAGCTCCAATATCACAGTCCTATCAAAAAAGAAAATAAGTGTAGTTCTTTTATCATTGTATATACTATGTTACTTAGATCTTCCATTTTGACTAGGCATTGATGATAACTGAAATTTCTACTTAAATTTTTACACTCTGGAAATTAAATTTCTATAGCTTCTGGTTTCATGTATTTCATTGTTTCTCCTCTAATTGCAACTTACTTTGGTCCCATGTACATTACAATACACTTATATTGCTGTGTAAACCCTGGTCCTCAACCTTTCAGTCAAGGCTGGATAATTTGGTACAGTGGATTAGGTATATTACTAGAAGCTATTTGTGAGGTGACTTTTTGGTGTGTCAATTTTACTAGGCTGAACTACAGTATTCAGTTAATCAAACATGAATCAAGGAGCTCTGGGAAAGGATTTTGCAGAAGGAATTAAAATCCCTAATCAACTGACTTTAAATTAGGGAGATTATTCTGGGTGGGCCAGACTTAATCAGTTAAATGGTCTTAAAATTGGGCTTAAGCTTTTTTTTTTTTTTTTGGCGGGAGAGACTACTGCTGTAGCTAACAGCTTTGGCCCACGAGGTTTCACCTTGCTCCTGACCTTCCCTTTCTGATGGGCTGCCCTCTGAACTTGCTGGGCCAGTCTGGCACAATTGCATAAAGCAATTTCTTGTAGTTTCTCTATATACATCTTCCTGCCTCTAACCATCTATCTATCTTTCTTTCTATCTATCTATCTATCATCTATCTATCAATTACGTACCATCAGTCTGTCTGTGTTAATATTTTCTACTGGTTCTATTTCTCTGAATCCTGACTGACATGCTATTCTTATACTGATACCACTAGTTATATTATTAGTAAACATATTATTCCACTAAACCTAAACTGCATGTATTCCAAATTCAATGTCCGTTTACCATGATTCTCTTTTTTAAATTATTTTTTAATTGAAATATAGTTGATTTACAATGTGTTAATTTCAACTGTACAGCAAAGTGATTCAGTTATACATATATCTACATTCTTTTTTTATATTCTTTTCCATTATGGTTTATCACAGAATATTGAATACAGTTCCCTGTGCTATACAGTAAGACCTTGTTGTTTATCCATTCTATATATAATAGTTTGCATCTGCTAACCCCAGATGGGAGAGGCATGGAGTAGGAATTTGGGGTTACCCTGATTCTCAAAATTTCTCATGGTCACTCTAACAGGACTTAACCCAAGAGGAAGTTTGACAGAAGGGTAGTTGAAGTGGAGAGTCTGAAACAATTATGGTTAAAACGTCTTACTTCTGCAGATTTTATTTAAGAAACATGACCACATGAAAGCACTTCTGGGGCCCCTCCCAGGGGTTTGGAAGGGACCCATGTGAGTGAGGGGCCCCAAAGCTTAAGTTTTATTCGCTTCCCTATGGAGCCAGTCTGAGTGTCAGGAACAGCTGCTGAGAGGTGGCATCTGAGTAGAGACTGAGCAGAGTCTGACGGGATGATAGAAAGTATCTCGAGGGGTAAGGAGGGAAGGTAGGAATGGATGCCAGAGACAGGAAAAACTTGAGCAAAGCCACTGAGATGAGAAGCAGCTCATTGTCATTAGGGAGGAAAGTGAGATGCATGTGGGCAGGGGCTGGAGTTTAGGAACTGGCTCAGCTACTGACAGGAAGTCATCTTCTCTTTGGTCCTCCCTCTGCTTGACCTGCTTTCACAGCATCCTGATGTCATGTCAGGCTCTGACCTGATGACACGTCTAACTACTACTTTGCCTTAAAACCCACAAAATCAAAGCTGCATGTGTGACTTGGCTTCATTTAGAGAGGCCCTCAGAAATAACACTCTTTTTTACCGAGACACTCAAATTTGGAGTTTTAAGTTACTCCAGTAAACTTGGTAAGAATTAGGCTCAGAGACCCACCTCCCCCCGAGACTTAGGTCATATAACTGTGGGATGCATAGAACAATTACTGGCTTGTCTCCATAACAAAATTGGAGGTGGAGAGTCCTATCTGAATTCAGAAACCTTTGTATTATTGGGAATGTAAAGCACCTCTATTGCTGAGAAGTTGTCTTCTAATGACTTAAGGAAAACCTATTGCATTGGCTATAAATGGACGTCTCAACACTGGTTATACATTGTAATCACCTGAACGTCACCCCAGACCCATGAAACTAGAATCTAGGTGTGGTACTCAGGCATTGGCTTGACTAGCAAAACAGAACAGAGCAAACAGATAAGAACTTCCCATGAATTTGGTGATGAAGAAATATGTTAAATAGTACTACTGAGAAGGTTAATTATTCAGGATTCCTTATTAGTTCAAAATTCTTGACAACATGAATACAGTAGTATGACTCACAGTTATGGGAGAGCAGTTGGTGAATTTTCTGATGTAGAAAAGCTACCCTTAATATCATTTCATTTTTTTAAATTACTTTTTAATTTGTTACCAAAGAGAAGATATGACCCCAAATAGTAACATTATAATTTGTTTCTTCATACTTCTGGTTTTTCTTATTGTCTCCAACTATCAAATAAGACAATTTCCTTAAAACATTGTTTTGGATTTTAAATGTTATCATAAAAATGTTTTAGAAGACTTCTGCTGGAAACGTTGCCCAAACCTCTCAACAACATACCAGGAGCACATATTTTGGTATTAGAATTTCTTTAGCATTCTGTAAATAATGTTTTTCATTTAGAAGGGACCCCTGACAGGCAACTTCTTTCAGCAGAAGGTGACACTAACATTGGAAAGGCTTTCTGAATTGGTTGGGGATCCTGGCTATGCTGTGAGGGCTTTAAAATATTAAAGTTATTCATGGCAGGTCTGCAGGATTAGGTTTTGGCAAAAACTACTGATCTCATTCAACTCGCTCTGCGGGTTGAGAAAACCTTTCTCCTTATGGGTCTGGTTACAGCTCATGTACATACAGTTCCCTCATTTTCAAGAAACCTACGAAGCTACCATGTTCTCTTTTCTGTTGACTTAATTTGTTTTCTTTAAGGGCAAGAAGGTTCAAGACTGCCTGGGCTTGGTCCTGATTTGGAGTTTAGGCAGCGGTTCTCAAACTTTGATGGGGATAAGAGTCACATGGAGAGCTTATTCAAAATACCAGTTCCTCTGGGCCCATGCTTGCGATTCTGATTAAGTAGACCTGGGTCCAATCCTGGAATCTGCATTTCAACAAGCATCCCAAGGGATTCTGATGCCCTCAGGCTGTGATTTTGATGAGCACTCCATTCTGGAATCACTTTACATTGAGGTTTCATTCTCCCCAAAGCTATTAGAAATCTCACATAATCCGTGAGGTCAAAGCCTTATAGCCATACAGCATGGGAGTTAACGAAAGCTGCAGTTTTTCTATTCTTTCTGTTACTTAATCAGGAACTGTAGGTGCTAAAATCCACTTCTTCACTTCTTTTCTGAACTCCCTTATATCCTCTGCTATTGTCTGAATGTATGTGTCCCCCAAAATCCATATGTGAGACCTAACCCCCAAGGTGATGGTATTGGTGAGGTCTTTGGGAGGTGATTAGGTCATGAGAGTGGAACCCCCATGAAAGGGATTAGTGCCCTTGTAAAAGAGACCCCACAGGGACTTCCCTGGTAGTGCAGTGGTTAAGAATCCGCCTGCCAATGCAGGGGACACAGGTTTGATCCCTGGGGCAGGAAGATCCCACATGCCATGGAGCAACTAAGCCTGCGAGCCACAACTACTGAAGCCCGTGTGCTCTAGGGCCTGTGTGCCACAACTACTGAGCCTGTGTGCTGCAACTACTGAAGCCTGTGCACCTAGAGCCCGTGCTCCGCAACAAGAGAAGCCACCTCAAGGAGAAGCCTGCGCACCGCAAGGAAGAGTAGCCCCTGCTCGCCTCAACTAGAGAAAGCCTGTGTGCAGCAACGAAGACCCAAAGCAGCCAAAATAATAAGTAAGTAAATAAATAAATATTAAAAAATAAAATAAAAGAGACCTCACAGAGCTTCCTGCCCCTTCCATTACGTGAGCACACAGAGAGAAGATGGCCATCTATGAACCAGGAAGCAGGTTGTCAGCAGACACTGAATCTCCTGGTGCCTTGATCTTGGATTTCCCAGCCTCCAGGATGGTGAGAAATAAATTTCTGTTGTTTATAAACCACCATATATCTTGTTATAGAAGCCCCAATGGATTAAGACATTCTCCCAATGCTGTAGTGTTTATACATTCCCTTCACAATCACCATGAATGAAGATGTGTGAGTTGACAATTTGTCCCTCTTATCCAATCTTAGAACATAAACTCAAGGAGGGGAAAAGCCAGACATTATGTTGTCCTGGGCAGAACCCTAGATCTTTGTGGAAAGAACCATTTCTCTACACTGTTGGCGATACAGAGAATTGTTTATCACCATAAAGACGCTCACCTCATGGAAATGTCAGTTTCCTTGGGTCAGAGTTTGCTCAGCTTATAAAAGGAAGTAAATGGAAACCTTCTCATGCTCGTGACCATCTTAACTCTGTAATCCAGCTTTGTTCTCTTGAGAAGTGAAAGAGCGAAAGAAACTTCGTCTGCTTCTTTGAGAAAACTTGCCATAAATCTTTCAAAGAGGAATTTGTCTCTTATTTTGCCCAAGTTTTCTGGAAATCAGAGTAACCCTTGGCTCTAAAGGAAATAATAATAATAAGGCTCTAATAGGGAAACTGATTAAGTACCTATCAAATGTCAGGCACAGAGACAGGTTATCAAATGAATTCCAGCTTGTCCTGGAATGTGTTCTGCTCACTGCCATGTGCCACCCAGGGGCTTAACTCCAAAACTCAAAGGCCCTGGCTCTTGAACTGGGGACACAGGAGGGGAATTTGACATATCCAATGAAGAAGAAAGGAGGGTGTGGGATTGATAGTCTCCAGGGACCTACTTCTCTGCATATGACGTTCCCTTTACCTGGCAAGGTTTGACTCCGTCCAGGAGACACCAGCTTGCAAGATGGGCTAAACCTCTACAGTCTCTCTGTGTTTGTGTTATTGATCTTGGGTCTTATAATAAAATGTTGCAATTTTCTCTGGGCATGTCCAGGCTTTGGTCTGGGCCTTTGCTGCCATGTGTCGGTAGGCTGTAACTAGAGATGGATTACATAAGAATTGCTTTTGTTGGGAGTCTTTCTCCATATCCTACGTACCCCGCCAGCCGCCTACCTGTGCCGTGAGCCACCTCCCCATATGGACTGCAGCCTGGCCAGATACACCTGTGCTGGTCTCAAGCACCTACGGTGGGTGTGTCACAAAGCAGGAACTGGGACTCCTGCTTTGACTATCCACAGGGCCACTCCCCACCCAATGAGGACACCCAAGCCAAACTTGCAGAGCATGAAGGAAGCAGACCCAGTTTGGGACCTCAGCCTGAGCAGCTGATGCGGACTCCACTGCCAAGCGACAGAGAATCTGGGACAGCCTCCGAGAGGCCTTGGCCAACTGGAGCCTGGGAAGCTGCTGTTTTCCTCGGAGCTCAACATCAAGATGTGTAGAGGCACTGGGCTTGTTTCGCTTCCTCCTGGCTCACGTTTCAAAGCCACGTCTCTTCCTTGACAAGCAGCAAAATCTCGATCCTCTGGGGTTTCCATGCAGGCAGAGAGGAGCGAGGAATACAAGTCTGGGGAGGCCAGACAGTATCAGGTAGCCTTTCCTGAAGCTGATCTTCGGAGAATCCAAGCCACTGTGTTCTTTTGGACTGTCTTCAACCAGGCGTATTCCACCGTGCCAAGCCTCAGGATATCTAAGAACCAATGGCCCAGCTCAGAGACTGTCACATAGAGAGAGCAAATTCTCCCTTCCTTTGCCTTTTTGTTTTATTCAGGCCCTCAATAGATTGAGATTTATACTCTCTTAAACTCTAAAGTATAAAGAAGTTCACATGGGAAATGCTACATAGCCCCCAAGGGAAGCTGAGTTTCCAGAAGTTCTAACGTAACAGGAAGCTGGGTTTCAATAATAAACGATCAGATGTCGATATGGTAGTTACTATTATATTATGCCTCAACTTGATGGGACCGCAAGGTACCCAGATAATCGGTTCAGCGTTATTCTGGGTGTGTCTGTGAAGATGTTTCTGGATGAGATCAGCACTTGAATCTGTAGGCTGAGTTAAGCAGGTTGCCCTCCTTAACGCGGGTAGGGATCATCGTTCCATCTGTTGACAAAAAGGCAAAGGAAGGGAGAATTTGCTCTCTTGGGGTGACAAGACATCAGAGGAGTGCCTCAAACTGAGACAGAGAGGCTTCAGTCTGAGCAAAGATTCTGAGTCCCAGATGCAGAATGGAAACAGGAGAGGAAGTGAACAAAAGCAGACCACAGGAATTGGGATGAGAAGATTCTTAACAATCACCAGAGTGTACCACTGATTAGAGGGTTTCCCGGGTGTTTGACCTGGGACTTTTGCCCCAGCTTAGGATAGAATTTCTCTGCAGCCAGTCGACGTGGAGGCTCAGAGTCAGACTGAAGTTGACATAAGAAGATAAAGAAAAGCCATATTTTTCACACACATGTATGCTACTCGGACTTTCAGTAGCTTTGTGAGTTAATAGCGACTGAACAATTTAAACCATTTGGAAAAGTAATGGTTTTCCTCAATATTGGATAGGTAAGCTTAACAAATTAACTGGACAGTGTGTTCTCATGCCTCGATGACTTACATTTTAACACCTTGTAGGGAAAATTGCTCGCTGGATTGATTTGAGGTGTATTTCCAAAGGGTGGGACTTTTGCCCACCTTCAGGACTCAAGTGCACTTCTGTACTTTCGTATCTTGCCTATGCTGGCATCTTCCACTGCCAGTTCCTGCCCTGTGTCCATAACAGTAGGAAGTCCATTCAATCATAGACCTACTCTGATACTACATTGATCAGTAGATTCCTCTGTTTTCAACTGCTAATAATCTTATATCTAGTGGAGCAAAATGGCTGTATTACTGTTCACTGCTTGTGGCCACTATTTTCTGTTGATGGGCCCTCACTACTTATCAGATACAGTGTGTAATGCTAGCAATATAAAAATGATTAAGACCCGTGCCCCATTAATGGGTGAGCTGAGGCATAAACAAGATATAAACATGTGAATTAACACACCATTGGACAAGTAGGATAAAAGAGTATCACAAGGTGCAGATGATGGGGGTTCTACCACACATGGGACTCATGGAAGGCTTTTCAAAAGCAGTGGTATTTGAGTTGGTCTTAAAACTAACTCTAGGTTAATCAGCTGAGGGGAGAAAGGACCATTTCAGCCTGAGAGAATATCATGAATCCTAGAACCTGGGGAAATTCAGTGGCCTGGAGAAAGAGCCAGAGAGAGGGACCGGAGAGTGACTTTTCATGGAATTACACCATAGGGCTTAGATAATGATTGCAGTGTGACAATAGTCCATTTACTGAGCTCATCAATGTGCCATTGTACCCAATGCCCTGAGGGCAGATGATATATCCATCTTAAAAATGAAGAGAAAATGGCTCAGAGATCCCATAAGAAGTCCTACTTGGGGCCTTTCCCCCAGGTCTGTTAGGCTCCTATTACCACTGCAGCCAGCTCTAAGGAATTCTAGAAACTGTCTGGTCTAGTGGTTTTAAAAATGTGTTCTGAAGAACGCTTGGATGTTGTGGAGTTCCAGAAACAAGAAAGAACACCTCCAAAACACAATCATCACTCTTCTCAGATTCACATATGTGGTTACTTCTAAGAATTTCTTTTAAAAGAAGAGTTTTGCTGCCTAAACAAATAATTTAAAAAGGAAAACCATGGATTTAGTCAAATCCTCTCTTTTAAAAATGATGCTTTTTTTCCCTGTTGCGCAAAATTATACATGTTTATTATAGAAACTTTGGAAAATATTGGAAATGGAAAGAAAACTCACCTATATTCCTACCACCAGTGGGGAACTACTATGAATACTTGATAGTCAATATTTTTGCCATGAATATATTTGACATAGTTATGATCTATATAACATTGTACATAAATGCTTAAATAATAACTTTTTAAATTATATCATGTGCCTAAAGATTGCACAAATATTAGAAATATGAGATATTTTTCATGCTGAGACTAAAATCCATTGAGTAATAAGCACTGAACAGTTTAGTTTACACAATGCTCTTGAATGGCATTAGTTTAATCAACATAAATGTTGAATCACTTTTTCTTGGCAATATTTGAGTTGAAATTTTTTTAAAAAGTCATCATGTTAAAGGATATTCAAAAGATAGAAATTTCAGCCCAAGTCACATAATTTGACGTGTTTGACAATGAATGCCAAAGTCTCAATCTTAAAAGCAGAATAAAGTGTTCAATAAGGATTCTGCTATTTTCCTAAAAATATTCTAGAAACTGCAATGTTTTTAGTGTGTGGAGTAAAAAAATATGTTCGATGGTTATATACTTTATGAAATATCCTTTTCAAATGACAAAGGATAAGTTCTCAATTTTAGGATCAAACAAATGTGAAGTTAAATTAAAAAAAAAAACACAATTCCCAGTGTTTTAGACTGTTACTCAAGATTCTGAGTAAATATGAAATGTTAAATACAGCCTTTGATTGGTAATATCTGTAGCTAACTCCACTTCTGCACCTCGAAACCAGTTGGAGAGTGATTAGGAGATGAAGAAAGATGTCAGAAGCTCCATCTTCCCTACCCCCTCAGAAAAGACTACAGATGCAAACCACAGCCTCTGGAATGTTAATTATCATATTCACCCACATCATTTCCCACGCTTCTTGCTCTGTAAATGGACGTAGAGTTGATTTACAATGTTGTGTTAGTTTCAGGTGTACAGCACAGTGATTCTGCTCTGCTCCCTTTGATACCTTGTGGGCCCCAGTCAACCCCACCTCTTGGTATTCACACCCTTAGGGTATCCCCTCCCCTCGAGTGTGGGCTGAACCTGTAATTTACTTCTGACCAGTTCAATGAGGGGGTGTCACCCTGTGATTAGAATTCATTAGATTGCCAAGGACCACGTGAGCTTGAAAGGGGATCCTCTGCAGTCCGGTCTTCAAAAGAAACCCCAGCCCTGGCTGCCACCTGCATTGCAGCCTGATGAAACCAGGCTGGGAGTGGACGACCCACGTGAGCCATGCCTGGACTCCTGACCCCAGAAACTGTGCGATAATAAACATGTCCTGTTCATAGCCCAAGCTTGTGGTAACCTGCGGTACAGAAATGGATGACTCATATATCTGTTTACACAGTGATTCACCCAGAGTGACTCAGGAAGTAGCTGGGAAATTAATTGGCCACCACGCCTCCTCATTCCAACTCTCCATTTCCATGAGCTCTCTCCATGTCTGCAAATGTCATTTCAAGAGGCAGAAAAAGATGGCAAGACATATCATTGTTGTCTCAGGGGGTACCAGTGTTTGCATTTGGTGCAGATCAACAGAGAATTTGACAAAAAGGATTTCACAGATAGGGGTTTATGGATTTCACTCAACCAACGCTCCAAGGATAGGCAACCAGGGCTCCTGGGGTGACCTGGATGATACTTCTAGGGCCCAGGCTCCCCTTCTTCTGTCTTCCTGCTTCAACTTGAAGGGGGAGGCTCTTGTTCTCTTTCTCTTTACCTCACCCTGGGCCACATGTGATGTCACTTCTGCACCTCAGGCAGGAGGGCCTCTCTGATGCCCCCAGCAGCCTGCCACTCACGTCATCTCCAAGCTGTGTCACGTGTCTTCTTCTAAAGAGTCTGCAGAAGCGAGAGTTTTTAGCTGGGCACTTTGCTGCCCAACAAATGAAGGCAGGAGGAATGGATATTGGGTAGACCTCTAGCAACGTCTGCACTCAAAGCTCCTTTCCCACAGAAAGAACTATGGAGAGACAGGAAATAAAAAGAGTGGAAATTAAGGATGTGGAAAGCCAGCTATGAGGATCATCAAAACCAAACTGAAAGGTGAATTTTTGAAATGACTAATAAAATAATATCCATTTCTAGCAGGACCGACACTGTATAATGAGTACAAACAGTGAGCTTTAAAGCCATTCACACAACATAATCCATCTGTTATCTCTGGTGGAGAGACCACCCTCTTTTTTTTTAATGCTCTTAGGTATTTTCTACAGTTTTTTTTTCTATTAGTAATCATACATGGTTTTCATAAGGAGAAAGAGATGTTGTTTGAAAGTTGCACATGAGATGTGTGTTTTGTAAAAAATCATGTTTACTATCAGTTTCCGAATCAAAGATAATCTAAATGTCTACATTTAAAACAGTTGACATTTTCTAATTGTTGGAAATACAGTGATGTAGAATCAGGAGATAAATAAAACTAGTATTTACTCTGTAGACGCTGCCTTGTTAATTGAATATTCTGTTTTTCCTCTGAGAGAGCAGTTGAAGAAGGAGTAGCATTGTTTCAAATGCCTACTGGGTAGTCCTGTTAAGTAATACAGAAAAGGAGACCCTGAGGATCTATTTATTTTAAAGTTCTACTTTTTTTCTGAAAAATTTTTTTCCTGAGAACTTTTGGGCTGAAGGGGGTTTGGTGAGTATGCAAAAATCACAATGTAGCAGATTATTATTATTTTTTCCAATCTAGCTCTATCACATGAATTTTTTATTTAAAAATTTTTTTAATTAAAAAAAAGTTTTAAACTCTACTCGATACTATGTAATGACGTATATGGAAAAGGATTCTTTTCTTTATGATGTACTCTTGCCTGCTTCTTTTGTGTATCCCAGGTTTCATTGTAAAAAGAAGCTTGGACTTACAAACAAAAACATGGGATCACATCGCAACAGACAGTTGCCTGGTGGTATAAGCACCGAGTTTGATGTGGACAGGCCTGTATTTCTGGTGGCATCTACTAGCTGTGTGACCCCGGGGATTTCTGAAATGTACAGTGAGAAATTCATTAGGTTCAGTTGAAATTACATGAGAAAATACATGTAAGGTTACTTAGCTCAGTGCCTAGGCATTAAAGACACTCCAAAATGTTAATAAACATTATTATAATTATGATTTAGAGAGATTAGAGTCTTGGAAAAGAGGGAAGAAGACAGCATAAAGGGAGGACGTGGGGAGAAGTGAGGCCCAGAGGTAGCTCAGATTGTAGGACCGCATCTTACAGCCAGAGATGGCCGCACCAGGCTGGATGCTGAGGAAGAGAAACACATGCAGTCCTACCACAAGCTCAAAGCCCCCTTTCCTCAGAACATTTGCTGGAAAAGTGTTTTAATAAATCTATAAATCTGTGGTGATTACGGAAGTGAATGATGAGCCCTAGAGTCGTACAGTATGCAACCTGCAAAACTGTACATGGCAGCCCTGAACGGTACAAGATGGTTCTACTCTTGTTTCGGTCTCTTCTTAAGCAGTTGACATCTTGTATTTCTTTTTACCTGGTGGGCCCCTTTAAATTCTTTCCAGGTCAAGGCAGAGTACACATGTAAATACATAATATTGACATGAGGCAGAAGTTTGAAACTCAGGCCATCCCAAAAGGCAAAGAATGCGAGCTGAAGGAAGGATGGATTAATCAGTCTTCCTGCTTCCCTCCCACCTCCCATCCACTACATCTTCCTGCGTTAGCACAAAAAAAGGGTCTGTGTATCAGGAGATACTTCATCAGGTGAGACTGGTCCCACATGCGGGTTAAATCCTTGTAAATGTCAATCAGAAGTCAATGAGCTCCTCCTTTGTACAGTGGGTTAGTTCACACCTGAAACTCATTACCCCTAGAGGTCGGTTTGGATTGCAAGTATAATGGTGTTTAAGGAAGGTTGATTTCAGGCTTGCTGGGGAAGCAGGCAGGCTGGGGATGCAGAGTTACAGCTACCACCCACACCAGGCTAAGGAAGCCACACCCCCGTGTTCGCTTCCTGCTTCTTCCCCGGGATCTGCCTGCCTTCCAGCCTGCCTTCCAGGCTGCCTTCCAGGCTTCTCCTTACCCCACCCCACCCCCCACCTCAATGGCTGTCTCACCCTGGGACAGGACGAGGAACCTGGCTGTTAGCTGACTTAGGTATGACTGTGAGAGGAGAGCAAGCCTTGGGGGGGCAAATGATACAGGCTGTGACCTGGGGGAGAAGTTCGCGTAGTTGGGAGCCTCCTGGCTTGTGGCTGGGCTGGTGGAGGTGCCGGGATCAGCTGAGCCTAGTGATGGGTGTTTAAGAATTTCTGCAGGAGATAACTCTCTGGGACCCTATGAGGAGGGGCTCTCTAGGCACAGGGCATCTCAGACTAGGAAATACGGGACTTCCAGCCTGGACATCCATCAGGGAATCAGGTAAAGGATACCGAAGTCCCAGCAGAGGACACTGTCCCGGGACCACTGGTCACAGCCAATCAAGATCCAGTGCTGCCGAAACCGAGAAGGTTATGTAGTGGGACTCGGGCAGGGAGGGCCCATTTGGGGACCTGCTAATTGGAGGTGGGCCAGGAAGCAAGGGCTTAGTTCCGGAAATAAGGCAAAGTGGAGGTTCTTAATAGTAGCAGGTGATGGCAGGACTGGATAATTTGCTCAGTGGGTTTTGGGCCGCTTTCCCTTAGTTGCCTCCTAACCAAGTGCCCGAGACTTAGCTAGGGTGGAGCCTGGGAACGATGCTCAGGTGTTCCCCGCCGGGGGGGCGGGGCCACAGGCCAGGGGCGGGAGCCTGCAGCGAGCTTCGCAGTGCCGCCCTCTGGTCCTCAGTCCCTTTGCTTCTCTGCGTGCTCCGGATCCACGGCTGGAAGGGCCTGACCGCCTCCTCGCTCTTCTGTTGGACCGCTGGTTCTGGACTCTAACTCCAGGTAATCTCCCCGCAGAGCTCCTGAGAAACAGGCCAAGGCCCTTCCCTTGACAGTTTAGCTAAACCCGAGGGCTCCGTGCTGTGTAATTGAGAGCAGCCGGCCATTTTCTGGGAGTGCCAGCCTTCCGTATTCCTGACAGGGTTATCAGTGTGGGCCTGGGATTCTCTCACCCGGTTGCTCCCAATTTTCATATCCAATGAGCAGCTGAGGACACTCATGATGTCGCCTTCCTTCTCTCTGTATTTCCTTCCCCTCCTCACTCAGGTAGCACCTTAGCAGCAGACTCAAGCCTCTCCCCATTTCCTACACTCTTCAGGTTCACTCGGTGTGTCTATAGCCTGTGTGCTGTTTCCACGTACACTGTCCACTTTGAAATCTTGGGTCTTGACGTCTCTTACCTCCTATAAAAGTCACCACTTCATTTGTTCTTTCAGTCATTTATTCCCCAATAACTTAGTGAGAGCTCTTTTCACAGGACCCGAGGGCCTTATGCAATGACCTCTACCACAGGCTCTGGGATCAGAATATATATAGCTACTTAAAGTTTCCCACTTACGTCCCAGGTAAGAACTTTATTCCTCCAGCAAACACTTTTTCTTTGAAAAATCTATTTATGAATTCACGAATGCCTGAAATCGTTTAAACCTCTGCACCTTATAAAATAAAATTCTAATGAGCCTATCTTTTCAACAAATCGTTGGTTTGCGATGTGGATAAAACAATTATCACAGAATCCTCTGGGGGAAAAAATGTCTTGACCTAACACAAAAGCCTTTCCATTCTACAAGGGGAACTTTTTTGACCTAACTCAGTCCTTCAAAGGACAAGTGGCTGTAGGAAATTCTAAGGTTCTTCTCAGAATTCTAAGACAGTTGGTCAATATTGATATAAAAAGTCAGGTTCATTAGCGACACTAATTTGGTTTTCCTGAAAATCGGCCAGACAGAAAGTTCTCACTTTTATCCACCTTCATTGTTATTCTCCATAGCAACTGAAAACTGTTCTGGGCTGAAATAATCCTCTCTAGCTCCCAGCACACAGTCAAGGAATTTTAAAAACAGAGGACTTTGTAACCATGAAATACTCTCTGAGATTTAAAAGGCCACAGAGCTCCAGATAAATAATCATTTGTCTTTTGTCTGAAGGTAAGCACAGGGTTTAGAAATGTTTGTATCATCGTCTGTCATTTTTTAAACGCTAACATAAGAATCTTAAACTCTCTCTCTCTTTTTTCTTTTTAAACCATGAAAGTATTTTTCTCACTACCCCACAGTCATTATTAGCTCATCTCTGGGCCAAGATCTGCCATGAGATGCTGTTAACATTTTGCATTCCTTAAGCAGTCGGTTGAAGATATTAATTTTTTTCCAGAAAGCTGATTGGTTCTCAAGCTGTCCTTTCACTTCTTTGCTGAGGCCTGAATATGTGGATGTATCATGGCTCGTGTGGCCTTGAAACTCTCTTGTTTTTCCAAGATAGTTCATACTTTTAATCAACTGAAAACTAAAAAGTAACCAGTATGTTCTCGATGTTACTATTTTCTTTTAGTCCCTTCCTTATCGAAAAATCTTCTAACTCAACATGATAGCTGTAATTTATTCAAATGTATTTTCTGTTTACTTTTATTTACTTACTTCACTGATGAGGCCCATAAATCAATGGGATAAAATGAGGGCGTTTCCTGTTGGCGGGGGTGGAGAGATAAATTAGGAGTTTGGGCTTAATGTATACACACCACTATACATAAAATAGGTAAACAGCAAGGACCTACTATATAGCACAGGGAACTATACTCAATATTCTGTAATAAACTACATAATAGAATCTGAAAAAAATATATATATACGTATGTATAACCGAATCACTTTGCTGTACACTTGAAACTAACACAACATTGTAAATCAACTATACTCCAATAAAAAAATAAATGAGGGTGTTTCCTGCCCCGGGTCTTATGACCTGTAGCACCTCAGGATGGACCGTGAAACGCATTCTTCCTAATTTTTGACTCTGTCTATTTCAGACAGAGACAATATAACACACTTCTTGGCTGTTGTACAGTTTGAAAGTACACCCACCATAGTTTCCTGCCGTTTGGTGGGAGTTATAAGTGAGCTACAGACCCCCAGTTGTTCAGAAACAGCTTGTCATTGCCAATCAGCTTAGCCACCCAATTAATGAATCCTTTCAAACCTGTTGCAGGCACAGTAATTAAAGGCTTTATTTTTCCTCTTTGCACAGACATTCCTCCAGTTACAAGTTGACACTGTGAACACCAACCCACCCACCGCCATCAGAGGCAGACTTGGGCTAGAGGAAGAGTGGAAATGTGCTTCTGGAGAAAGCTTTCTGTGTTCGGGGGGCCATTGTTCCTGCTACTCAGCCTGGTTCCCTTGACTGAGACGGAAAGACCCTCAACTCCAGACAGCAGCGGCACTTGGAGTCCAGGGCAACTGACGGAAGTTCTACATGTTCTCTCGGCAGAAGAGCCCACGCCCCTGAACCACTCAAGAAGCCTCATCAGAACGCTGCTAGAGAAAACCGGGTGCCCACGGAGGACAGACGGAAGGCAAGGAGATTGCAATCTGGTTAGTGCCATAGAATGGGATCAGGGACAAGGGCATTTTCCAAAGAGAGCCATGCATTCCTTAGCCGCTTACTTTAGGAAAGAAAAATCCATTGCAAACCTTCCAATATCCGAGTGGGCAATGCATTATGGTGTAATAACGCCCATATTTGGGATATGACAAATCATACAGCATTCTGCATATGGCATTTAGAGACAGGGAGAACTTGTTTTTATTAAAATGGTAATGCTTCAGTAAGCCTTTCTACAATGCTTCTGCAGGTTTAGAGGTATTTATTTTGCAGGTATGCACTTCTAGATCCCTTTTCTTTCTGATTGGCTAATCCTTTTAATGAGCT
Organism: Grampus griseus; assembly: GCF_964374135.1. NCBI lineage: Eukaryota > Metazoa > Chordata > Mammalia > Artiodactyla > Delphinidae > Grampus > Grampus griseus. The sequence continues at coordinate 172,542,399 of NC_139018.1, forward strand.
TGCAGTGACCTTGAACATGATTGGTTAGATAGATGCCATTTGTTTTCTGAGGCATAATAATACCAATCTGCTATTTATCTCATGTTGAATTTTTTAAGTACTTTCTCCCAGATATCGGTAGGTGTGTTCTAATATTTTGCATCGTGGGGAGTTAATGAATTGGATTATCATCTGCTTAAAAATGAGGAATCTAAGCTGGGGAAGGGAAGTGCTCCCAGTGGGGCTAAAATGGGCCCCAGAAACCCCTTTTCCAGGCATTTCCTAGTCTATCAAGTGACTCTCAAACCCTGGCTGTCCGTTAGCATCACTTGGCCAGGTTCCACAAAACACCCAGGCTGGAGCTTCCTCTCCAGAGGTTGAGATTTCACTTTCCCTGGATGGAATTTTTAAAAATCTCTGCAGGCCACTTTAATGTAAAATCAGCATTACTGTAAAATCAGCATTTAATGTAACATCACAATGTCTCCATTGGGTGGGGGGAGGGGGGATGACCAGAGCAGCCCCAGAGGCAAGAGCCCATGTCTTAAAATGACTTCAGACAAAAAACAGACCCAAACAGTCTGAGCATTCCTTTCCTGAGATGAGATTTTTCAGAATGAACTCACGCACAAATAAATAAGTAAATAAATTAAGACATAACTAACTAAATAAGAGAGGCAAATCATTTCTCCCCAAAATAAATTTTAGCAGATCTTCTCAATCACGCTTTGTTCTGGGGGAAACATTTCTTGGCCAAATGTTTTTGTTTTTGTTTTTGTTTTTTTCACAGAAGGGTCTTGCTAACAGAATTTTTCTCTGCTCTGTGCAAACAGTAAATAATTCAGTAATCAGTAAAACTCCCGAGGGTTCCCAGAGAAAACATGTGTTGTAAAGGCAACTCATCTGTGATGACAGTAATTTATATATATAGCAACAGAAGACTTCCCACCGGAAATAACTAGGAGTCATATCTTATTAATGTCCTCCGAGAATTCGCTTCAGAGAAATGTTCTCTAATGACATGAAATGCCTTATTAAGGCTGGTTGGATATTACTTTAGCTTGGGCCGGGGGGGGGGGGGATGTAAACAGGCAAGATTATTCTCCATTTTGGGGGGGCAATGGGTTGTTTTGTACATTTTTTTGATTTCTATGACATTAACAAGTATTTGGCCAATTGAGTTTCTGTTCCATTCCTAGGAAGTGAAACGCTGTCTGTAATAGCTTCACCCTCCTGCTGCCGCTGTTTCTCTTTCTCTAAGAGACTAAGGTTAAAAAAAGAGGCTGATCTCAGCTTCACCTGCTCAGAAGTCTCCAATTTACCCGAATCATCATCATCATCTAATCTAATTTTTTAACGGGAAGGGTGAGAAGGGGCTTTTAATACATTTAATTAGGGATTAATTAACTCCGAAAGAATAAATTCCACTTCAGGTATGATGAGAACCACGAGCCTGCATGGGTTCCAGGCGTGGGGAAGGGAAAAGAATCTGGTTTGGAGTCCGTCAGCACTGGGTCCGTGTCCTTGTTCTGGCACCGTCTAGCTGTTAGGATGCCGAGATGCTGATTCCTTTCTCAGGGGGCTCCCTGTGAGGTCACATGACCATCTATGAAAGCATATACGAGCTCAAGCTCTCTTCTCCTGTTATATTCGCGGAAATGTCCAGTGCCCCCTTTTCCAGGTCACTGGAGCAGCTTTTGTGAAGGACCTTCAGTGCTGCTGAGAAAACAAGACTTTCCTCTGCAGCCCCCTCCTGCTCGTCCCCCGGCCCCGCCCACCTCGACTGTCCCCAGAGGTTTGGGGATTTTTTTTTTTTTTTTTTTTTTTCCCTCTCGGTACGCGGGCCTCTTACTGTTGTGGCCTCTCCCGTTGCGGAGCACAGGCTCCGGACGCGCAGGCTCAGTGGCCATGGCTCACGGGCCCAGCCGCTCGGCGGCATGTGGGATCCTCCCAGACCGGGGCACGAACCTGTGTACCCTGGATCGGCAGGCGGACTCTCAACCACTGCGCCACCAGGGAAGCCCGAGGTTTGGGGATTTTAACCAAGATCTCCAGGCGATTCTCAGACACATTCAGAGAGAATCAATGCTTTTAGGTCCTGCATTTAATTCCCTCCCCTATCCCCGAGTTGTCATAATGGTGATGGGATAAAGTTTGAAAAGCATCAAGCTTTATCTTGTTTATCGAGAAAGTTTATCTGAACTCTTCTCAGTTAAGACTTTCCTTTCTGTCACTTAGAAATGCCACTAAATCTAGTACAGACCCACAAAAAGCTAGCGCCTGTCATCAGCTGACATCCTTCCAGATCTTTGTCTGGGAGGAAAAGGAAGAAATATAATTTCCCTCTTGTGTTGTATAGTCAATTGTTAGCAACCCTGCCCCCTCCTAAAACAGAACTTTAAAAATCTAAGAACTTAAAAGAAGGCAGCTGACTTACCCATAACGCAAAATCAAATTCTAAACATCTCTTGGTCTAAAATTCCTCAAGCTTACCCTGCAGGTTCTGACAGCTGCCTTATTAACACAGAAGATTTCATATAGCCCTTTGTCGCTGAGGCTCGCGCCTGAAATACACAAGCAGTAAACAAAGCTGAATTAAGCAGCTGGGAAAAGGCAATCTGATTTGGCTCCAGGGTTCATAGAAAATTACTACCAAACGTCTGAGTAGTCCATTTAGCTTAGTAGAGAGGACTTCTCACAATTTGACTAGTCTTTTTTTTTTTTTTACCAAAGTTTGTTTCCTTATGAAGTAGAAAAACGAATTCCCAGAATCTGTGTTTTTCTTTTCCTCTTAAACCTTATGCCTCCACCTGACGCGATTCAAAGGAAGTCAGTGGATTATTTCTGAATGAGGCCATTGTTCTTCAACAAAGAATCACTTTAGGGGCTTCCCTGGTGGCGCAGTGGTTGAGAGTCCGCCTGCCGATGCAGGGGACACAGGTTCGTATCCCGGTCCGGGAGGATCCCGCATGCCGCGGAGCGGCTGGGCCCGTGAGCCATGGCCGCTGAGCCTGTGCACCCGGAGCCTGTGCTCCGCAGCGGGAGAGGCCACACAGTGAGAGGCCCGCGTACCGCCAAAAAAAAAAAAAAAAAAAAAGAATCACTTTACTGGAGTCAGAGCCTGGGACAGATCTGATGCCTGTGGGGTGCCAGTATTTGCAAAATTTTGCTAAACATCCTCTCCCAAACCACAACTGAGCCACTTTGGAAAACTGTAACAACTGAAACAAATCTAGTGGTGATGAACTGAAAATCCCAGTCCCCCCACCAACCCCCATAGCAATTTTTGTCACGTCCACGCCCAGAAGAGATTTTACCTTGTTAGCTCTTCCGACTCTCCCTGCACCACTCCGTCCTCAAGCCACCACCTTCTGCATTAAGGTAACTTGTCAAAGACTCAAATATCAGAGCACAGAGTTTTCACCACATGGTCCTCTGATTCACCATTAAGTTCCATTTCAGCAGGCCTCAAAACTTAAGCAAGGGGTAGACTACCTCTGTTCATTCAAGATGACCCAAATCTCTAGCAAGATAAAATGAGCTGCTTCCACAACTTATTTAAACTTTTCCAAGTCAGAAACTGATTTACCTTCCAACATGTAAACCTTTTACAAAAAAATTCTGGAGTGAACATCTGCCTGATTGTGTTCAGGGTATTGTATCTAGCCTGATAGGAGAGGGGGCTCTACCTGCCCTGATAGGACAGGGGACTCTACCTCCCCTGATAGGAGAGGGGGCTCTACCTGCCCTGATAGGAGAGGGAACTCTGTCTAGCCTGATAGGAGAGGGGACCCTATCTACTCTGATAGGAGAGGGGACTCTATCTAGCCTGATAGGAGAGGGGACTCTATCTACTCTGATAGGAGAGGGGACTCTATCTACTCTGATAGGAGAGGGGACTCTACCTGCCCTGATAGGAGAGGGAACTCTATCTACTCTGATAGGAGAGGGGACTGTACCTGCCCTGATAGGAGAGGGGACTCTATCTTACCCTCTTTTCTGCTACCTCCTGCCTCACCCCTAGAAAGGCACAGAGCAAAAGCCTGGAGAAGGAGCCACGAGTGGACAAGGGTCTCGGGCTGCTTGGATGGGATACAGGGTGGCCACAGACACTGTGCAACCAGCACACAACCACACCTGGGCCGCATACATCTGGTCTGGTGGCTCACGGAGGTCCTACATGTGCTTGGCGCTCTTATTCCCACCTACCCGGCGCCATCAGACGAGCTGCATAGCACTTGGAAGCCTCTAAAGGTGAACTTGTCCTGCCCGCTGGCTGCACCGTGTTCTCACTGATGGGCATTATAACCTTGCCAATCCCCTAGCCTCCTAATGGACCAGATCTCTTCCTACCAAACAGGAGGGAGAGAAAGTTACCTGGTGAGGGGCTGCACAGCAAGTACAAAGTCTATCACTGGCAGAGCAGGAATTAAGACTGGGCAACCACTATTAACTGTGTGGCTTTAGGTACGTTACTCACCCGCTCTTAAACTTGGCTGGCACACATACTAAGGGTCTGTTTTCCTCATAGAAGGAAAACATGCTTCATACTTAATTCTGTGCAGGGTCTTTGCATACTGCATATATATGTACCTGTTAATTAATTCTTTATGAATTAAGTAATTGGGTAGTTGGTATTCTGAATGCTTTTGATTGTGCAGAAATACGTGGTGGATTATGATGTGGGCTTTTTTTTTTTCCATTTAAAATAATGCAATGAGTTTCCCCCTTTTGAAAAATTGATCATCCGACACCTTTTCCAGAACCAATGAGATTTATACTCTGAGGGATGCCTTGATATGGAAGATACTTAGCACTGTCTTGGACACATGGCTTCCGATAAATGGTAGCTGATGTGACCGATGGTTTTCCCGATACTTTAGTTTCAGGAGGTTATTTGGCACAAAGCTCGATTCAGCTGATTCACCTCCCTGGGTCCTGGTGTCAGTCCCGTCTAACAGCTACCAACCTATGGACTTTTCTCTAGGGCTGAGGAGGGAACAGGAAAGGGCTGCTGCGGGTTTGGTGGCTGAGTTTAATATTGACACTCAGAGTTGATCTCGTTGGGAAGCCTGCCTCTGTTTGCTGAGGTTTTGGCCTCTCACAGTTGAGTTGGGGAGAAATTGGAATCTGTGTGGCTTGTGAAGAACGTGATTAATGCTTTGCTTCACGGATGGATGACATGCTTCTTTCTGGCTCAGATGGTATTTTCCAGATGTTACCCAGTGGGACACACAGCAGACATGGAATTAGGACCCCTGAAACTTCCACCTCAGAGAACAGATGAAAAGATTTCGTAGTAGATTATCCCACAGTGGGACAACTCCCCTGGGGCTCAAGATAGGCATATTTTATGTATGTATGTATGTATGTATGTATTTATTTACCGGCCAGACCACGCAGCATGTGGGAACCTGGTTCCCCAAGCAGGGATCAAATCTGCGTCCCCTGCATTGGAAGAGCAGACTCTTAACCACAGGACCACCAGGGATGTCCTTCAGATAGGCATCTCTTGATGCCTTCACTCTGAGGCTGGTGCCGTGTCATGAGCTGCTTCTCAGACGCTGGGAGCATTCCCAGAAGCTACCCAACTGTCTTCGAAGAAACACAGCTCTTATCTTGCTGGGAGAGCTTCTCTTCCACAACCCCTGTGTCTATCTTTTTCTCACTGTCACAGCCCATTATCCCAAACACCTTCCTCTGCCATGTAAACTTCCCAGATGAGATAAGCCAGCTGTCTGCCTGTGGGTTGTGAAACAAAGCATCATGGAAGCATTTTTAGTAATTCTCGAACCACCAGCATTTCTGTTAATAGCAGGATGTGGTAACTGATTGCGTCTCAGAAAGGACTGACATCAGTTCTCTTAGGTAGGCTAAGAGAGAAGCAGATGGTACTCGTTCATTCCACTGTGACTCTTCTTAAGTGCCAGGCATGGTGCTAGAGGCTGAGGACAGACCTGTGCACAGAACAGACAAAATCCAGCCTTAATGAGCCAGTTGTCTTCAAGAGGAAATAGAAAAGAAACAAGGAGACATAGTAACCTTAGAATCCTAGTTCTATGAAAAAAAGGAAAAATGGTAATGCTAGAGCTGCCTGTGGCTGTTAGGCACTTAATATGTGGGTCATCCCAGTTGAGATATGCTGATACATGTAAAACACACAGCAGATTTCAAAGACTTAGTGTGACGAAAAGAACATCAAATAGCTCATTAATACTTTTTTAGAGTTTTGATTATGCGTTGAAATGATCATATCTTGCGCATGTATTTCCAGAAAATATATTATTCACATTAATTTCACCTGTTTCTTTTTACGGTTTAAAATGTGGCTACTAGAAAATTTAAAACGTGCCTCACGTTTGTAGCCTGTGTGATATTTTTGTTGAATGGTGCTGTGCCGGAGAACACGGGGCAGGGATGGGGACTTTGGAAATGGTATCTGGGAAGGTATCCCTGAGGAAGTGGCACTTGAAACTGAGACCTGAGAAATCAGGTGGGAAAGAGCCTGGTGGAACTGACAGAAAATCGCAGGGGCAGAAGTTGAGTGAGAGAGGTGGAGGGAGGCTAAGATAAGGTAAGAGAGGTAGGATGGGCAGAAGCCAGACTGAGGAGAAAATTATAAGGAGCTTGGATTTCATTCTAAACGCAATGAGGCATCACTTTAAAAGCCAGAGTCAGCTGGTGTTAATCAAGGCAGAGAAGTGACAGCTTGCGTTAATATAGTTGGAGATAGAAGGGTTGCATTTAGGGAATAAGGGCTTCTGGGAGGACATCCTTTTTATATAAAAGTCCAACCATGATTGTCTTACTTGAATGGGCTATGGAGGCTGCCTACTTTTCCCTCCTATTCATAAAATAATAAGCAACAGAGACTCTGTGGTTGTTAATGTTCTGGGACTATTTGTCAAGCTTTGTTTCTGTTTTTTATTTTTTATTATTATTTTGTGGGGTTTTTTTGCACAGTGCTTCGAACCAGATGCCCTGTTACTAATAGCTGGAGGAGATTTCGAGGATCAGCCCAGAGAGGAAGTGGTCCAGAGAGTTTCTCTTCTCCTCCTCTATTACATCATTCATCAGGAAGAGATCTGCTCTTCCAAGCTCAACATGAGTAATAAGGAGTATACATTTTACCTACACAGCCTTCTGAGCCTCAGGCAGGATGAAGACTCCTATTTCCTTTCACAGAATGAGACGGAAGATATCCTGGCTTTCACCAGGCAGTACTTTGACACTTCCAGAAGCCAGGTAAGAAAGTCAGAATTGCTAACTAGCTCTGCTGCTAAGATACAGTCTCAGAGCATGATTTTTTTTTGTCACTGATTCATTCCTAGGATGCTCAAAAACTTCTGAGAGGTAAGTAATTGTGGTTTTTAGTGATGGGATGTTAAGTGATGTAATTTAAAATTCTGAGTCTGAAGGGGGAAATGTAACAACTAATCATGTGAATGTACAAAAATGTTTCTTTATTTTTTATTTTGTTTAAAATAATTCAGAATAAACCTCAACAAAGCTGTTTTGTTTTTAAAGAAAAAAGAAGGGGCTGTGGATGTAATGATTAATCAGTTGTCAGATGAGTTTTAGGCGGAAGCTGGGTGGGTGGGCAGGCAGACCAGGTGACGGGGCAGCTCTGTTCTGAGTCCCCCTGAGCACTAAAGTGAGTGTGACTCATGGCTTTTGATCAGTCTCCAAGGACTGAACTGTAGCGGTGAGAGCAGTGTGTCTATTTGCCTCGCCTTCTGGCAAGGGAAGGATTAGGCATTAAGAGTTGGCGAGAGATGAATTAGTCATTAGTTAGTTCCCTGAGGATGCAGCTTGCAAAAAGCATTATTCATGACAGCACAGACATTATCTCTTTTGTGGCTTGTAATTGGTGCTGCATGTGGTCAGGGGTCCCAAGTGCTTTTTTTTTCTCACAGTTCCCACTCTTAGGAAATGGGTGTCTTGTTGCCTTCATTACTATTCCAGCAAAAGCTGGCCTTTCAATTACCTTTTTGCTTTCTGCTTTGTGATGGGAAGTTTAAGCTGAAAACGTTCTCTGAACAGGGGGTTTTTTAAGCCATATTTTCTTAAAGAATGAATTGAGGAGCCACCAGCACATTTTGAAGACTGTGGCAGAATGTGTTTTTTTTTTTTTTCTCTTGAATTATTCATTGACATGTGTCTTAGTCCGTTTGGGCTGATATAACATAAATGCCATAAACTGGGTGGTTTATAAACAACAGAAATTTATTCTCATAGTTCTGGAGGCTGGGAAGTCCAAGATCAAGGTGCTGGGCAGATGTGGTGTCTGGTGAGAGGCTACTTTTTGGTTAACAGATGGTCATCTTTTTGTTGTGTCCTCACCTGGTGGAAGGAGCAAGGGAGCTCTTGGGATCTCTTATACAAGGGCACTAATTCCATTCATGAGGGCTCCACCCTCATGACCTAATCACCTCCTAAAAGCCCCACCTCCTAATACCATCACATTGATAATTAGGATTTCAACATGCAAATTTTGGGGGGTGACACAAACATTCATTCTATACCAACATATAGTGATAAATTTGATTCTTGACCTCAATTCTGGTTTCTAGGAGTTCAAAGGTATCTGTGCAATCATGCTACAACTTAATGCCAGCAAAAATGTCCTCCAATTTGCTGTAAATTTCTCTTGTAATTGGCAGAATGAATGGAAGGACTGTTTACTAAGGACTTTGTGGCTATCACTTCAGTAACTCTAATCTTGTGGCTCTCAAACATGGTTATATTTTTTCTTTCTATTTCCAAGGGATAAAATGGGGTTCCTGTATAGAATTCAGTTTTTTGCTTAAATAGGGAGGTGTGCCTACCTAGAATTTCCTCAGTTCAACGTCTCCGTAATGTAAGATTGGTTCAAATGAGCCACTAGGATTTTAGTCATCCTGTGTGTTACTGTCTTGATACAGGTTAAATGCAAATGCAAAGCCAGCACTTAAAGGCAGATGGAGTCTATATATTTAATGTAGATTTATGGTTATCCAACAGATACTGCAAATACCTGGGCTTCTGAAAGTATGTGAGATTAAACATTCCTAGAACAGAATAAAGTAATTCAATATTATGTGTACACCTACTTTATTCATCTATTCAGTCAAGAAGAAGTGAGCTACTGATGAGTCATAACCCTGTGCTAGGCCTCAGAACAACTATCTCCTGGAGGATACACTGTCACCAGTTCCTGGGAAGGGTCCTGTGGCCCATGCCCTTGGGGTAGGCTTCCGCTAGGAAGTCAGTCATTCTAGACTTGCAGGAGGCCTCTTGGCACCTCACTGCAGGCTGCTGCTCTCTTTGACTAGGGGGTGTAAGGTCACAGAAGATGCTGGCGGTCCAGGCCCACCATGACTAGCATTTCTAGGTCTTGCTTTCATGGGACTCAGCCTCCATAGGTCAAGCCACTAACAGCAACTCCAGGCGGGCCTTAACCAGCTCACTAAGAGAAACAACCTTACACCATCATATCATCATATTCTGACTTAGCGCCCCTCCCTAATGGTCCAAAATCTAAATGTCCGTCTGTTCTTTCCTTCTCTTCCTCCTCTGTTATATCTTCCTGACTCAATCTCTTAATGCAACCACCTCTCTCCATTCTTGCCACTCTTTTGCTGTTTCCATGGTAAATGTACATGGTGCTCTACTAGCCCTGCCTCTTCTATGGAGAACGGGTATTCGTGACCACATCCTGAGGACTTTGGGATTGGAAACCATGGTTAGAATCCTCCTTTGTCCTCAGTGGCACATTGAGAGGTTACTCTTTCACACCCTCCATGAGAAGCTCACACTTCTATGAGGTTCACACTCTGTTATTTTAACTTGTTCTTGTCATCCATGAATCTTCTGGCTACTTCTCCAAACTTGTTAAAATTTTGGTAACTGCCTCTCCGCCTTCCCCGCTGCTCCCCACCATAGCTATGAATAGGCTCTTGCCAAGATCACCAATTACAAACTTAAAAAAGAAATAAATCCAGGATACTGAATATAGCTCCCTAAACCATACTGGAAAACAGTATGAAACAGAATATATATATATATATATAGCTGAGTCACTTTGCTGTACAGCAGAAATTAAATACAACATTGTAAATCAATTATACTTCAATAAAATAAATAAATAGATAAATAAACCTGATCCACACTTTTCCCACCTTGTCCATGTCACAAGAAGGCAACATTGACGTCATAACCTACCCTTGCGTCCTCATTGGATGAACATACTTCCTCCTTCCCACACTCCTGTACATTGTATCTCTCAACCATCTCTGTCCTTCTCTTTGCTCTCTCACTTTTGTCAAGTCTTGCCTCCATGAAGCTCTCTTTTGCTCTTTGATTTCTGTCAGCCCATACTTCATGTTTTTTCCCATTCACATCACCCCCATCTCCTGGTTTCTTCTCACTTGTCCAGCTGTTCTGTATCAGGTTCCTTTGTAGGATCCACTTGACCTGCCGTCCCTTAAATCATGGCATCCTTCTTGTTGAGTGAGATGCTCTCACAACGTCAAGCACTCCTAAACACTGATGACTTTCAATTCTGTTGCAAGCCAGCCCAGATTTCTCTTTTGAGCCATCGACTCATATATACACCCATCTTTAAAAATCTCCATGTGTATATTTCCTCAGCATTTGAAACTCAATATTAAAATCAAAAGTCATATTTCTATTCCTGAACCTGTTCTTTCTTTGATGTTGCTTATGTAGCTCTTGAAATAGTCTCTACTTTGGCTTGTAGTTGCTGCACATTCCTGTTTTTTTTCCCTCTGACCCCCATTTTCACCTTTGCAGGCTCTTTCGATTAGACTAGATTTTAAGCATTAGTGCTCTTCCAGGTGTGGTCTTAGCGCCCATCATTCTATATGCTTTCTCTGGGGTAGCACATCTATACTTAAAGATGACTCACCAGAGTGTACCTCCATCCCAGACCTCTTCCCTACACTCCAGACCCACGTAGGCTATACAACATCTTTTCTTTAAGGATATGGTAAAGGCACCTCACACTTAAAATATCCCAAATCAAGGTTATAAAGCAACCCAACGAGATCCAGTCTTCACGTATCCCTTCATAGGTCAGCAAATAGCATCATCATCCAGTCAAATGCCCAACTAGAAATTTTATTTTCCAAATTTCTTCCCCCTTTATATCTAATCCAAGTCCTACTGCTGTTACCTCCTGAAGAGATCCCTAACCTGTTGACTTACTCCATTATCATCATCACTGTCTTGTACCTGGGCTACAGTAATAGGCTTCTTACTGTGCTACTAGGAAGCACTGACTCTCTTTCCAGTCTATTTGTGCTCCACCAGGTAGCCAGAGTGAATTTGTCAAAACACACATCCAGTCCTATAACCCCCATTCCCAAACCTTGCCCCAAATTCCCCTTTGGCTTCCAGTTGATTTGAGGATAAGGGGCAAACTCCACTAAATGCCAGTAGACCTTCAACTTTCACGGTGCTCCCCTTACTCCGCCCACTCCAGTGACTGCCCTCCTTCCAGTTGTGCATATCTGCCATCCTTCTTCCTGCCACAAAAACTTTGCATATGCTGTGTCTCCTGCCTGGGCTGTTCCTTTCTCCCACTCCTTCAGATAAGTGTGTGTGTGTGTGTGTGTGTGTGTGCGCGCGCGTGTGTGCACACGTGCGCCACAATCCCAAGGAAGCCGCCTTGGGTCTGCCTGACTGGGTCAAATAGCTGTCTACTTTTACATCATTGTACCATGTACCTCTCCTTCAAAGCAATTGCCAAAGTTATCAACTTACATTTGATTACATTATTGTTTTATTAACAATAGTGAACTTCAAGCTCCAGGGCAGGCAGACACTGCCTTTGGTTTGGGTCACCACTGCATTTCCAGTACCTAGGGAAGCACCAGATATATACTGGGTATTTGCCTGGAGAATTTGTGGGATAGTGGACGGTATTACCATTATACAGTTGTCAAACCCAGAAACCTGAGTCTTTTTTTTTGTTTTTTTTTGCGGTACGCGGGCCTCTCACTGTCGTGACCTCTCCCGTTGCGGAGCACAGGCTCCGCACGCGCAGGCTCAGCGGCCATGGCTCACGGGCCCAGCCGCTCCGCGGCACGTGGGATCTTCCCGGACCGGGGCACGAACCCGCGTCCCCTGCATCGGCAGGCGGACCCTCAACCACTGCGCCACCAGGGAAGCCCCTGAGTCATTTTTGACTCTGCACTCCTCCACATTTTCTTCCAAGTCCTTCCAAGGCTAACTTCTTAATATTCTTCAAATGCATCTGCTTCTTTCCATGTCTAGTGCTACCGTCTTAGGTCACAAGATATTTTGGGTTAATCAATAGCTTCTTAACTAGACTTCTTGCCCTCAAGTTCTAACCCTGTCAATCCATTTACTACTTTGCCACCTGAGTGACACTTCTGTAACCTACCTTATTGTACATTCTCTTGTTTATAATATTCAGTGGTTTCTTTGGGGCCTTAAGGGGAAATTTATTTTTTAAATTTAATTGAAGTGTAGTTGATTTACAACGTGGTGTTAATTTCTGCTGTACAGCAACATGAGTCAGTTATACATATATATATGTGTGTATTTTTTTTCATATTCTTTTCCATTATGTTTTATCATAGGATATTGAATATAGTTCCCTGTGCTCTACAGTAGGACAATGAGAAAGATTAGATAAATAAGAATCAATGGGATGGGAGTTAGAAAATTCAGTGTCATGGAAGATCAAAGAAACAAGTATTTTCCAGATAGAGTTCTATCTGAGACTAGAGAATGATGGTAGGCACATTCCCACAAACAATCCACTCCTCTTTTAGAAGAATGATTCCTTGTCTTTTGGGGAAATCCTAGAGATGTTCTAATCAGAATAATTTCAGAAGTTAACATTTTCTTTTTACTTTGTGTCTGATTTCAGTGTATGGAAACCAAAGTGCTGCAGAAAAAATCTGGTATCTCAAGCAGTGATGGTGCCGATGAAAATACACTTCCTCAGTTGGCGGAGACAATCATTGCTTTGTCTCTCCAAGGTGTTTGTCTGGGACAAAGAAACTTGCCGTCCCCAGACTATTTTACAGAATATATTTTCAGTTCCTTGAATAGTACAAATACGCTCCATCTATCAGGTAAGGATGCTTTTCATGAATTTCGCTTCCCAGTCACACCTACTAAATATAAACTGCCAAAAACAAAAGCGGAATCGTTGCGACGACTGAATTTGTCCAGGTATGTTTTAAAGACCCTTTTAATCTCAGCATGTAGTGAGACAGCCCAGGGGGCCTTTTCAGGGCAGACATGCTATGATATGTATGTGGTGATAAGGCAAAAATGTGCACTCAGGGCTTCCCTGGTGGCGCAGTGGTTGAGAGTCCGCCTGCCGATGCAGGGGACACGGGTTCGTGCCCCGGTCTGGGAAGATCCCACATGCCGCGGAGCAGCTGGGCCCGTGAGCCATGGCCGCTGAGCCTGCGCGTCCGGAGCCTGTGCTCCGCAACAGGAGAGGCCACAACAGTGAGAGGCCCGCGTACCACAAAAAAAAAAAAAAAAGCACTCAGCTCGTTTGAGCAGGGATGATGAAATTGTGGATGGAGAGCCAAAGGGAGAGACTTTTATGATCTGCTACTAGGACTAACTGAACACTTTCCCGTTTGGTACAAAGTGCTGGGCCCGGGGGCACAGAGTATCACGTAGAAGGATAAAATAGTATTCTAAAGGGTGCAAGAGGCTTGGTAGCAGTTTGCTTGGAACCATAAAAGTAAGTCATTTAATGTTAAATAAACGTACTGTGAAATACGCATCCTGGCTACATTCGTGACAGCCAGTGTTGGAGGGATCTGAGGTAAAATAAGACATCATGAAAGGAATCAGAATGTGTGTTTCACGCGTTTCTTTGTACTTGACAAGACATTGAGAGTGAAATGACTTATTTTTTCATCTGCATCGGAATGCCCTGCTTTGCACACACACCAAGGTCACATTCTTCCTCTTGGGAAGTCACAACATAGAAGAGAAATACAAATTTTCCAAGGTAGCAGCAACACCCTCATGATCTAGATAAATCTTCTAACTCTGAAAGGGATCAAGAGCTAGGAGTCATACAATTCCATGCAGGACTTTCTCTGACTTGTTTGTCTAACCCACCGAATGACAGGTGTGTTTTTCTGCAATTCATCTGTATTTGCTTTAAGAAATGAGAGAAAGAAATCTTTATTAAGATGAAAATTGAAGTATAATTCAATCGTGTTACCTAGATGTCATCACTAGGAAATAGGCCGGGAAAAAGCATGCTACGCTGAGAATGATTTTGATGTAGCAAACAGGAATTGCTAAATTCAGATTTTGAGTGATTGAGTTTTAGCAGGACAGTTTGCATATCAACCGAAGGAATGGAATGATTTCCCTTTTCAAGTAAAAATGTATGCCACCTGAAATAGGACGAGCCATCAGACCGGAATACAGAATACAGTTAGAGGCAAGCTGTACTGTAAGATCAAGGCAAGTTGTCTAGATATTGACCATCATGGACCCAGGATAAAAAAACTAAAATAATTGTTTGTGAGAGGTGTTCAGTATCACCCACTTGGGCACAAAGCGGCCACGTTTGCATTTGAGAAGTCAGAATTCCGTCCCGTCCCAGTGCAATTAGATGCTTATTCCAGAGGCCCCAAGGCATTTTTTTCTAACAACTGCCTCTGAGCTAGGGCTCTACTGATACTAATTGTATTTTGGGGTAGAGGGGGAAAAAGTATGGTATTTTGATTTTTTTTAAATGTTTTTATTATAGAGATTGTTAAACATAAACAAAAGTAGAAACAATAAAATAGTGTACCCCCCTGTACACAGTCCCCAGCCTTAACAATTAACAGCAATTGGATAATCTTATATTTGCCTGCATCCTCTCCCAATCACTTGATTATTTTGAAGCGATCAACCTGTACATATTTCTGTATGAATCTCTAAAAGAGGAGGATTTTTTTTTTTTTTTTTGCGGTACGTGGGCCTCTCACTGTCGTGGCCTCTCCCGTTGCGGAGCACAGGCTCCGGACACGCAGGCTCAGCGGCCATGGCTCATGGGCCCAGCCACTCTGTGGCATGTGGGATCTTCCCGGGCCGGGGCACGAACCCGTGTCCCCTGCATCGGCAGGCGGACTCCCAACCACTGGGCCACCAGGGAAGCCCAAGAGGAGGATTTTTTTAAAAGCATCTATTACAAATATCACTGCTAAAAAACCCGAATGATTCCTTTAATATCATAAAAATTTCCTCCATGTTCACATTTTTCTGCTTTTTAAAAAATATTTTTAGTTTTTATTGAACCAGGATGTAAATAAGGTCCATAAAATGTGAATTGTTGGTATGTCTCTGACGTTTTACTTTTGATAGGCACCATGCCCTTCCCCTCCATTCTATTTTGTTGCAATTTTTTTGTTGAAAAAAACAAAAAGGGATCATTTATCCCATCTGGATTTTGCTGATTGCATTCCTACTCATTTTACATGTGTTTCTTTTTTTTAAATTAATTAATTAATTTATTTTTGGCTGCCCTGGGTCTTCGTTGCTGCGCGTGGGCTTTCTCTAGCTGCAGTGAGCGGGGGCTACTCTTCGTTGCCGTGCGTGGGCTTCTCATTTTGGTGGCTTCTCTTGTTGAGGAGCATGGACTTTAGGCACGCGGGTTCAGTAGTTGTGGCGGGCGGGCTTCAGTAGTTGTTGCCACAGGCTCAGTAGTTGTGGCTCGTGGGCTCTAGAGCGCAGGCTCAGTAGTTGTGGTGCACAGGCTTAGTTGTTCCATGGCATGTGGGATCTTCCCAGACCAGGGCTCGAACCCGTGTCCCCTGCATTGGCAGGCAGATTCTTAACCACTGCACCACCAGGGAAGTCCCTTACATGTGTTTCTATGCAACGTGTTTCATGTATATTGATTTTTATATGTAGAGGTTTGATTAGTTTTAGGTTGTTTATTTATTTGGGGCTACAGTCTGATCATTGGTATCTTCCATCGGCAGCACATAACATCTGGTTGTCTCTTTCTGAGAAGTTATAAGCTATTGATGGTCATTGCCTAGATTGATCAGTTGTTTGGGGCTTACACAGTGGTGATCTTCTGATTCTCTCAGTTCTTCTTCGTGTTTCAGTGTAATAATTCTATAGTGGAAAATATTTCCCTCACCGCAATTTCATTTTATTGAGGTTCTTAAAGGAAAGTAAGGATAAACTCTTGATTCTTTAATTTACCACTTTACAAAATAATAACATAGTTTCCTTGCATCCTCAAGGAACAATGAGCTTTTCTTTTTATATCATTATGATTTCTTATCTCTCAATCTATTGTCATTATTATCCTTTTGATACTCAGATCGTTCCCTCTTTGACAAGTGGAATCTTATTCAAGGTGGCTGTAAGTCCTTTTGTCAAAACCCTTAACACATTTTATATCTCCCTTGCTCTCCAGTATAAAATATTCCAGGTTCCTCTTGTACCTTTTCTGACTAAGCTGGGATAATTGTTTCTCCAAATATTTTTTATCTTTATATAAACCAATTAATCAAACTTCTCTTATTGCTTTTGGATTTTGAGTTAGAGTTGAGAAAGTTTCCCACATTCCCAGGTTATAGAAGAAGTTACTCGTGTTTTCTTCTAGTACTTGTATGCTTGCATTTCTGATCCATTTAGGATTAATTCTGGTGCATGTTGTGAGGATTAGATCCAGTTTATTTTCTCTATACGACTATGCAGTTTTCTTTATACCTTTTATTTAAAATGCAGTGGAAATTATTTCCTCCACTGGTTTGAGATGCTTCTTTTATATAATAAAATGATAAATGCAATCAGGTCTATTTCTGTTTTCCATTCTGTTCTATTGGCCCACTTGTCTATCCATGTGCCAGCACTGTACTGTTTTACTTATAGTGGCTTTATAGTATATTTTAATTTCTGATAGAGCTAGCCTTCTTCATTGCTCTTCTTTTCAGGGTCTTCCTGGCTTGTTCACTCTTCCTAACAAATATCACCTAACTGTCAAGCTCTGGGAAAAAATAACCCTGTGATAATTTTATTATAATTGCAAAATAATTATAAAATAACTTAGAAATGATATTTATAAGATGTTGCATTTTTATATCCCATAGTGTTTCTATTTGTGCATATCTACATGTGTGCTTTTGTGGAGTGTTTTATTATTTCCCTCACATAGGTTTTAGACGTTTCCTGGTACATTTATACCTAGGCATTTAACTTTTCTTTTGGCTCTCTTACCTGGGGTCCTCTCTTTCATTACAGCTTCTAACTGGTGTTTGTCTGTGTGAAGGTTAGTGATTTTTTTTAGATTAATTTTATAACCTGTTCCATGATTAAATCTTTTATTTTATTTTGCCCTAATTTTTTAGAGTTTTCAGACAGTTTTGCCTCTTCTTTTTCAATTCGTGTGTGTCTTTTCTTTGTCATCTAATTACATTGCTTAATAACCCCGATATAATGGTAAATATTTTGAGAATGGTCTGTACCCTTATCATATTTTAGACTTTGAAAGAAAAGTTTGTTTCCTCATTGAGTTGAGAGAGCAATGATAAAGAAATATATTTATAGTCTTTTATATTAACCCACATATTTACATTTCTAGTACTCTTTATTTCTTCCTGTGGACTTGACTTACCATTCAGATCATTTCTTTTCAGCTTAAATAACTTCATCTAGTGTTTCTTGTAAGACAGTTCTGGTACCAATTAATTCTCCATTCACTGTTTATCTGAGAATAATTTTATTTCACCTTCATTTTTTAAATTCATTTATTATTTATATTATTTTTTAACATCTTTATTGGAGTATAATTGCTTTACAGTGGTGTGTTAGTTTCTGCTGTATAACAAAGTGAATCAGCTATATGTATACATAAATCCCCATATCCCCTCCCTCTTGTGTCTCCCTCCCACCCTCCCTATCCCACCCCTCTAGGTGGTCACAAAGCACTGAGCTGATCTCCCTGTGCTATGCAGCAGCTTCCCACTAGCTATCTATTTTACATTTGGTAGTGTATATATGTCCATGCAACTCTCTCACTTTGTCCTAGCTTACCCTTCCCCCTCCCCGTGTCCTCAAGTCTGTTCTCTACATCTGCATCTTTATTCCTGTCCTGCCCCTAGGTTCTTCAGAACCTTTTTTTTTTTTTAAGATTCCATATATATGTGTTAGCATATAGTATTTGTTTTTCTCTTTCTGACTTACTTCACTCCGTATGACAGACTCTAGGTCCATCCACCTCACTACAAATAATTTAATTTCTTTTTATGGCTGAGTAATGTTCCATTGTATACATGTGCCACATCTTCTTTATCCATTCATCTGTCGATGGACACCTAGGTTGCTTCCTCACCTTCATTTTTGAAGGGTTGTTTTGCTGGATATTAAATCCTTAATTGATAGTTCTTTCTTTCAGCATTTTGAACATCTCATTCCACTACTTTCTGGCCTCTGTTTTTCAGATGGGAAGTCAGCTATTGATTGTATCAATGCTCCCTGGTATGTGATGAGTCATTTTTCCATCACTGCTTTCAAGATACATCTTTGTCTTTGACTTTCAACTGTTTGACTATGTCTGGGTTTGGATCTTTTATATTTATCCTACTTGCTGTCTGATGAGCTTCTTTTTGTTTTGTTTTGTTTGTTTGTTTTTTGACCATGCCCCATATTATTTCCCCAACCTGGGACCTTGGCAGTGAGAGCGTGGAGTCCTAGCCACTGGACCACCAGGGAATTCCCTCT
Organism: Grampus griseus; assembly: GCF_964374135.1. Taxonomy (NCBI): domain Eukaryota; kingdom Metazoa; phylum Chordata; class Mammalia; order Artiodactyla; family Delphinidae; genus Grampus; species Grampus griseus. The sequence continues at coordinate 172,561,116 of NC_139018.1, forward strand.
GATGAATTTTTTGAACATTGTAGATTAAGGCTTTACATCAAATTCAGAAAGTTTTTAGCCATTATTTTCTCCAGTATTTTTCTACTTCTTTCTCTTTCTTCTCTCCAAGTGACTGCCACTACATATGGGTCAGTATATTTGCTGTTTCCCACAGGTCTCTGAGACTTGTTCTTTCTTTCTCTCTTTGTTCTTCAGATTAGATTATTTCTATTAATTTATCCCCATATTCAGCAGTTCTTTCTTCTACCATCTCTTCGACCATCTGTTGCGCTCCTCTAGTGAATTTTTTACTTCATTTATTCTGTTCTTCTATTCCAGAATTTCCATTTAGACTTTTATATAGTTTTGATCTCCTGATTGAAAATTGCTATTTGTTAATTTATTATTGTCATACTTTCCTTTAATTTCTCAAATATTATTCTCTTTAGTTCCTTGAACATACTTATAATGACTGCTTTGAACTCTTCATCTGGTAAATCCAACATCTGGGAATACTCAGATACATATTTATTGACTGCTTTTTTCCCTGACTCTGAGTCACACTTTTCCATTTCTTTGCAGGTCTCTCTTTCTCTCTTTCTCTCTCTTTTTTTTTTTTGTTGTTGTTGAAACTGGCCATTTAAAATAAAATATTGTAGTAATTCTAATTTGCAGTTCTCCTACTACTGATGGTAACATTTAGGAAAACACCAGAGGTATTTTTTTCAGAAGTAGAAAGATGAATAAATCCCAAGAAATTCACCATAATATTCAATTGTTCTCTGTATCAGTCATTTTTAAGGCTACAACTGTACCAAGGGAAACTAAACTGCAGTCTGTAAACTGACACCCATACCACAGTAGCATTAGAAAACAAAGTCTCTTTTGTCCCAGTAATCTCAGCTGCTTTTCAATTCCTGTTTCTTTCCTGCATTAAACACTGAAGAGGAAAAAGTTTAGATTGACTTTACATTAAAGTTATAGTTAATCTACTAAGGATGTATAGTGCCTAAAGGGAATAAATTTTCTAAGGATTAAATCAGTTTCATCTTTTGTTTACATTTTTATAGGGAACACCTAGAAAAAGAATTAGGTGACTTACTAGAAGGCACTCCATTTTTGGAATTGCTCATTTCATCACGGTTCAGCCCTAAGATCTCAAGATCTTGTGAGAGAATCATTACCGTGTGAAGTATAAATACTCTTTATTCTTTTTTTTTTTTTTGGCCATGCTGTGCAGCATGTGGGATCTTAGTTCCCTGACCAGGGATTGAACCTGTACCCTCTGTATTGGAAGCACAGAGTCTTAACCACTGGACCACCAGGGAAGTCCCTAAATGCTCTCTATTCTTGTTCAGAGTAAAACCTTGGCTTTTCATTAGAACTTAGAAATTTACTTAGTAAATATCTATGCTGCGGCCGTGTGAAATTGTGATTATTCTGAAACTGGCCTGTCTTTATGTGACACCAGATTTTGTATGAAATTTCTAGAACTAGACCAACTCCTCAACACTCTCTGGACTAAAAATACCTGTAACAGAAAAGATAGAATCCATCAACTTCAAAGGAAACAAAACAACCTAACAGTCCATGATTGGGCCTACCCTAATCTATCTGTACCCGAGGACCCAGAATCAGATGACAGTCCAGTTTCCTGGGATCAGGTATTGTCATTATTCCTCTTGTACCATCATTTGCTGTTGTCAAAGGAAGTAGCTGTGAACATTCTCTAAGAGTTGTTGAAAAGTTAAAGGATAATGTAGATTTCCTTAAATGTAAAAATATTCTATTTCCACAGTGTGGGCAGGGTTTTTTCTTTTTACAAGTGGGTCTCTATAGACATAAACTTGAGGTCAAGATATTTAGGAGAATGATATATATTACTCTTTCCTCCACTGGGTCCATACGGAATGCATGAATAATTAATTCAGCAAACCTGTGAGCATTTGCTATATGCTAGTCACCGTCATGGGCAACAGGGATAGATAATTGAACACAAATAGGCACGGCTCCTATGGCGCTGACAGGGTAGTGGGAGGATATAGACATTATACAAAAACTTACAATGATGAATGAACACTTTAAAGTTAGATTCGATTATGAAGAGATTACTTTGGATTGTGAGCAACAGAGAAATATTTGTATAGTAGGTAGCACTGAGAAGGTTTTTGAGAAAAGGTGATATGTGAGCCTATAAACATGTTCATATTCTTATTTCCTAAAGTTGTGTTCCAAAGGACATTCACTAGTCTACCTAGATAATTCTTGAAAAGCGGTGCTATGGTCAAATCTGACTGGGAAATACTGAAGGTGCATATTGCACTGAAGCATATTAATGTGTCTGGGGAGGTCCTTTAGTAAATAAAATTCTTTAATCTTATTGGATCGAGCATTTTTCAGACTCTGTTACACATAGAAACCTTCCCTGCCCTTATTATTTGACATCTTGAAAAATTGATATTCCATGATCATGGCTTACATTTAATGAGGAAATTAATACTATGTATTGGACACTGCACAATTTCACCTGCATTCTTCATGTAATTATTACAACAGCTGTATGAAGTTAGGTTATATGATTGCATCCTACAGATTAGGAAATTGAGGCATGGGGCTAATACGTAGTTGCTTAAGTTCACAGAAACTGAGGTATATACATAGGTTGTCTGACGGCATATTCTATGCTCTGAACAACTATGCTGTTTGAGAAATGTTGATTTAAAGAAATAAAACTATTTTTGTTATTTATATCTTGGATGAGTTAATATTCCTATTAAGCACAATCTGTATTTTAAAAGGGCAAAATTCCTTAAATATTTCTAACGATAGTGAAGGTCGTTCCTGTAAGTTATGAATGATCGGGCATTATCACATATTTTTGCTACGATATATTTTAAAAAGTGAATTTCTATTAATTAGACCAGATATCAGACGCATCAATTAAAGCTGATTCTTTCAAACTCACACTTAGTGTATTCAACTGAAGGTAACAGGAGTTGATGCCTATATCAATCCTTATTTGTGAAGTCTCTTTAAATGTTTCTTCAGGGCCAGCTCTTAGAAGGGAACCCATTTGTCTGATGGAGACCCTCTTTGCATAAAGAATGAAGGTTATTTCTCAAAATGTAGGGGTGACCTACTTAAGGCATGCATCTTCTAAGAACAGTAATAATCATTTTCTGTGCTGACTCTGCAAGATAAACAAAACAACCTCTTTCTCAATTCTTCTCTGTTCCAACATGTCACTTTCTTTGTGACTTTTGAGGGGACCCTAAGGTAAGAGGCTAGATCTGGAGATCCTGCCTATATTGTTTAGGCCGGTGGTCCTCAAAGTGTTGTCCCTGCACCAGCTGTAACAGCAGCACCTGGGACCTTGTTGGAAATGGAAATTCTCAGGTCCCACCCCAGAAGCTACTGAATTATACCCTGCAATTGTGGAGTTCATCACCCTGTCTTTTAACAAGCCCTTCAAGGGATTCTCAAAACTAAAGTTCCAGAAGCAACACTTGAGAATGTGTTTGTAAAGTTTCCACAGGAATCTGATGATGTCCACACAAGTGTACAAGTATGTGGAAGTTTTATGTGAAGGAATAAAGCTATTTCAAAGGTTATTGACGGGATAATCTAAATTTCCATTCTGTTTTCTTCTTCATTAAAAACATTTTGTCTACCAAAATTTTATAGGATATAATGAATCCCCTTTAAGGACATTTGTGTTAGTGATTTCAGAAGAAATGTAATGCAACAATAACCTAAATAGTACAGGAACAGCAAGTAAATATCAAGGGCATAGACGCTTATAATAGAATAGCCTTACTCTATGAGAAGGTATTCTAAAACTAGAAACTATTCAGTTCCTTGACAGTGAACTGCGGGAAGATGCATGGCATTCTTTTCATGTTTATCTTTCCACTCTCTTACTTCCCAGGCAGGCATTTTTCAATGAGAATGTTTATTACGAAGGATTCATTATCAGAAACTTGTTGTTAGTTTCCCTTTATTGTTGCCAGTATTTTTAATGATGAAGTAATTCTATTCCATGATTAATAAATGATACAAAAGAGACTGTTGTCTTTGGTGTAAGTTATTTTGATAAAGGGAAAAAAATCACAGGTTTAGCTTTCTGCTGCTGCTTCTTGCAGTAGAAAACTTTTGGAGTTCTTGCCCAATCCCTTTCTGAGAAATGGCTTTCTCACCCACAGTGCTGGGTCCAGAAGCCGTGTTTGAAGAGCATGGTCCCACCTCCTGTCTCGGGGGCAAAATTGATGGAATCAAACGGGTATTTGACCAAGAAAACCCATCTATAGCTTTGCTGAGCCAATCAGATCTGTCAGGATTTGCAGACTCAATCCAATCTTGGGTTCTTGGATGGAAAGGTCACCTTAGGGTCAGGGCTTATATGGCCATGTGTTTATTAAAGAGAGAAGACCAGATTTTGAAAGGAAGTAGGTGTCTGCAGAGGGAAACAGAAAGAAGAAAATACTAAGCCCCAAAGAGACAGAGGAAAGTCATTGGTTCTAATTTTCCAGCTTCCGGTTCAGTTCCTCTTGAAATGTGGCTGTCCTTCCCATCTCAGACATCCTCTGTAAGCTTCATGCATCCTCCCCTTGGTGTCTGCTGGTTTGAGTAGGTCCTGTTCCATGCAACCAAACATCTCCCAATCAAGATAAAGCTTTTTAACCCTTGGAATCATCCCGAAGGATTTTTGTGTGGGAGAATCCAGCAAATGTGTCGTCATGATTTTCTGATTAGCCATGTGCCTTTGTTTAAAATCCCTACTTTCTACAGCATGGCAGATCAGACGATCCTTGTATACATCCCTGACTTTTTTAAAGATACCTTACTGTAACTAAAGATCACACTGATCTCGCATTGGGGTCTTATTTCAGTAGAAGACACTCATTTGTGCTAGCGAAACTATACACCCTTCTCATCCACATATGAAAACTTTTCAGTGTAAGTTTTGATGCACAAAATGTCAGCCCTTAACACTTCTGAAATGGACAGATGCTTTGAGGCAAGTTTTAGAGACCCGTTTCATTTGTTGTCTGTTTCTACTTCTTATCTCATAGATATCCCTATACGATATGAAAAAAATCACAAAGATCTAGATAAAAATTAGTGAAATCAGTAGGCAATAACAGTGATTTCAACTGTTTTTGTGGTGGGAGGCTGTCAAGGGACAGAGGTAGCCATATCGTTCAGTGTTTACACACCAGCGAGTTGATACAGCATATTCACTTTTTAAAATATTGCCTTAACTTTTATTGCTTTTGAAAATGCATGTTGCCTACAAAGGCTTGCTGAATCAGAGAATATTAAAGACGATGACCTCATTACCTCAGAGCTCCTTTTATCCTGTGAAGTTTTAGCTTTGTTAATAATACAAAGCCATCCCCCCTCAAGGTTTCCTTAGGCTGCTGGTTAGAACACTGTCCAACACATTGTAAAACACGGTGCATCTCTTCAGGAAAGAAAAAAGTGTGCAAAACTCCTACTATATAATACTCAGAATGAAAGTGAGATACAGCTGCTTCAATCAGAGATGAAAGATAATCCTGGGGGATTATTTATGGACAGAAGGCTTCAGGGAGACACACATAGTAATGGCTTCATGTGGAAGGGTAGACTTGAACCCTTCCACTTCGTTCTGACTCCTCAAGAATGGCAGTCGATGGGGAATTTGGTTCAGTGCTGAGGATGGTAACAGTGTATTTTCTTCCTCCTACAGACTTGCTTCTCTGCTGGACAATTCGTGGAGATATTTCTACAGAACAAGCTTTCAGCCATTTCTAAGGAGGACTTTAAGCAAATGAGTCCAGGGATCATCCAGCAGTTGCTGAGCTGCTCTTGCCAGCGGCCCCAGGACCAACAAGCGAAGCTGGGACCCCCCACGCCGGAGAGTAAGTTCTGGTTCTTCCCTCGGAGAGCTAACGCACACAGTGTATGCGATAATGATGGTGAGTGAAGGATACGTACCATAGACCAGGCACCGCTCTGAGCGTTTTACATTGGTCAGCTCATTGAGTCCTCACACAGTGCTACAGCTAGAAATTATTATTATCATCCTCACTTTAGAGATGAGGAAACTGAAGCACATAGAAGTTAAGTGACTTGCCCACGGACACACAGCTGGTAAGTGATAGAGCTGGGATTCAAACCCAGACAAGCTGTTTTTAACCCCCTATGCTATACTGCCTCTCAACGAATATTTTATATTTTGTGTATAACTTATATAAATCAAGTTTGTCCCCTGTATTTGACTCAAGCACGGACCAAGTTCAAAGTCCATAGTTGAGAGGTGGCCTGGAATATGAGAAAGGGCGTCGGTGTTGGGGTCAGAAATGCAGAGCTGAGTCATGCCTTCCTTCCCCAGCCAACTCTGCGATCTTCAGCAATCTCTTTATATCCCAAGCCCGTCTCTTTCTCTGCACAGTGGGAAGCAGTGATAGTACAGGGCTTCCTATCCATTTCCACACTGTGGCACACAGTAAAAATGAAGGCACATTGGGGTCAACCAGAGAGGCTGTCCTGGGATGGAGGTGAGCAGTGCAAGGAGGTGCCGGCCTCCCGGTTGTGGCTGGCAGCCCCAGGAAGTGAAGGGATCAGTATTCACACTCACCTGTGACCCATAACATCACTGCAGTAGGTGAACACTACTCTGAGACTTGGCAGTATACCAGTGAAGTTCCAGTGGGCTAATGTGTACAAAAATGCATTCTGTAAATTTAAAGCACCTGACATTTAAAAGTCAAGAGAAAAAAAACGGTGGCCTAAAAACATCTATGATGGATAGTAAAAATATGACATTTAACTATATTAAAAATATTACTGGGCTTCCCTGGTGGCGCAGTGGTTGAGAGTCCGCCTGCCGATGCAGGGGACGCGGGTTCGTGCCCCGGTCCGGGAAGATCCCACATGCCACAGAGCGGCTGGGCCCGTGAGCCATGGCCGCTGAGCCTGCGCGTCCGGAGCCTGTGCTCCGCAACGGGACAGGCCACGACAGTGAGAGGCCCGCGTACCGCAAAAAAAAAAAAAAAAAAAAAAAAAATTACCATTGATCTGAGGGCCTTACATATTTTTCAGAACTGCTTTTCTTTCTCTTTGAGGTAGTCTGCAATGCCCATCATAGCAGAATTGTTCAGTTACTTATTTCTAACTCACAATGGATCCTACATCGAGTGATTCATTTGAAGATTGTGAACAAAAACATGCCAGGTCCATATATCTAAAACTCCACGTTCACTGAGAGGAAAAAAAGCTTCATTAAAAGTGAGCAGCTAAATAATTCAACACCTTGTGGTCAACGATGGCTCAAAAATGGATCTGTATAACCAGACACCTCCCTGGCACGGGGTCTGGTTATACAGGCCAATTGGAAACAGGGTTTTGGACTGAAGATCCATGAAAAAAGCTTAATTCCCTTTTTAATTAACTTCTAGACCCTTCTAGGAAATAGTCTTCCTGAGAAAAATCCAAACAAGTCATACTCACTAAAGAACCTAGAAAAACAGCACCATCCTCAATTTAAAATGTTGCATCATATAACTAAAGAGAAAGGTTTGTGTTGTTGGCCTTTTGAAATTACAGGAATGTAAGACGTTAAAGAGAGGACGACACAGGGAGACGTTATTAAGAACACAGTGTTCAGCATGCTGAAACGCAACCCCTAAGCACCACCTTCAATTGAATTTCCAGGAAAGAATGCTATGGCCGTGTAGAAATCGTTTCAGACCTGTTCAAAGAAGCTGCTCAGGATTGGTTAAGAATTTAGTTGGTAGGTCCAGTTCTGTTGTAAGGATGGGAAAGATTTATACCAAATCTGACTCCAGTCAAGCAAGATTTACAAGCTCCCAAGGAATGAAACATCCTTTCTCTTCCAAAACTGCACTGTAGCTGCCCTCAGGACAATGGGGAGAGTAGAAGAATTAGAGAACCTGAAACTTTGCCTTTTGCCTGGGAAACGTCAGCCCCTAATTTGTCCTTGTTGAGTTCCTGACATTTTCTTATCTTTTGTAGCCACCATAAAAATGTGGCAACTTTGAACTTTATTAGGCACCCAGGTGCTCACGTTAAACTTCAAATGTCTTTAATTTATCTGTTAGTCAAGAAGAATCACTTTCCCACTGAGAGTCTGTTTGTGGAAGAATGGGATGTGAAACTTGGTTAAATATCTCTAGGGATTTTTTAACAACATAGTATTAAATTAGAGGAAAATAAAACCTCTAGGCAGGTGTATGATCATTCCAGACTATTGCTGTTATTTTTGCTTAATGTCGTAAAAAATACATGCACTTTACCATCTCAATAAGTGTACGGTTCGGTAGTATTTTCACATTGCTCTGCAACAGATCTCTAGAAATGCCTCGTCTTGCAAAACTGAAACTCTGTATCTGTTGAACAACAGCCGTTTTATAGATTTCCCTAGCAGCGAAGGAGTAGCGGTGAGAGTGGGAAAACTCACAGCGAAGGAGTAGCGGTGAGAGTGGGAAAAATCAAAGTGTGAAAGTTTTTTGCCTCCCCTGAGTACACCACCAACTTTATTTTAATGTTCGATCTCTGTATAATTTAGAGCTTGTAATTCGATAAGGGTCCTCTTCACATCCCAGGCCTATTGTCATCTTACCAGCTAGTGTCATTAACATGACGTACTGTGGAGAATGACTGTCCCAGAAAAGTACAAGAATGATGAGGGTGCAACATCTTCAATTATAACACCTTTTAAGATGGTAATTTATTAAAATCCACAATGGGCTTTAAGTGCAATAGTATGATAGCTGAAATTGTTTGATTTTTTTATCTATCTGTGGTCACGAGAGGAAATGATAGTTTAATTTTGTAATTACCTACCTTCCTTGTTTACAAACCATTTGGCCTGACATTAGTAACTTCTAATTTGAAACAGAGTATTCGCTCTGGATACCTGCAACCAGAGGAAAATGGTGTGCGAATACTCTTTATTCCCAAATCATATGTACTTGACTCTGAAAGCCATTTCTTTCTCTTAATCTTTCTCTTTCTTCCTTTACCCTTTTATTTCTTCTCCCCTCCTACATATTTGTTTCTGTTTGAATAATTGTAAAATAATTGCACTTTCTGAACATTTAAAAAATCTAGAAGCATAGAAATACAGAATAAATTTTAGGGGTTATAAAAACTTATTGCAATAATCCAAAAGGTAGGCTGTCCAAATTTATATTATCATCCATTACACATTGACTGATCTGTTTTTACCAATACAATCGCTCGTTTTAGTCAGAGAATAATAAACACTTCTGACATTACAAATAATTTTGAGAAGTTTTGTGAGAAAGTACTCATGTTGTCCACAAATATTGATCTACAGTGGCCCAAACTATATGCTCCTTCTGTAACCTTGCTTCCTTGCCTTCGAAATGTTTAAATGAAATGAAATGACAAATATTACCAGTGTCTGTCAATAGAGGTTGTAGTTTAAAGTGAGAGAAATTATTTTCTTTGGGGGTAGGAGGTAAGCTAGCTCCTTGCTTGCTAGGGTGATTTTTTCATAAGGGGTAGTCAGGATAACTTCAAAGCAATGGAATAATTTGGAGAAATTCTTTTCCTTACAAATTAAAGCCTTGAAACCTTTTACCCAATAGAGCACTCACAAAACAATTTTGTATCCCTGTCGGTTATAGTATAGGCTGGATTCTTCTAGCATGTTCACTGGCAGAGGCCCTCGTAGGGGCTCTGACTGTTTTGCAATCTCCTTTTTGGCTCAGAATATGGCTACAGCACCATGGCAGTGACGTTGCTCACGCTGGGCTCCATGCTCGGGACGACCCTGACCCTTTTCCACTGCTGCGAGGAGAGCTATCGGCTCATTTTACAGCTGTTTGTGGGTCTGGCTGTTGGGACACTTTCTGGGGATGCTCTGCTCCATCTGATTCCTCAGGTAAGTGGCTATTTTCCATTTCAGATGGAATGTTTCTAATTTCTCTTTACTTTGTGCCACTGGAGGTGTTTATGCAGAATTTCACAGTGACGTGGATGCGTAGATACAGTGGCCAGTGTTTTCTGTGATGATCAGTGTTATTTCCCCAAAACCCTTGTAGGAGAAAAGAGATGATTAATCATTAGATCCACCAGGTTATTCTTACGTTTGAAATTTAAAAATACGTGATCAGATATGGATTCCTATTAACAGAAATTCAGGAAGTGTACGTATCTATAAATAAAAACGAATGGGCTATAAGATGTACTGGTTTTTCTCCGTTGGCCCCCAACCCCTCATCAGATCCATGCTCTGCTCTTCTCTGCCCCTGAAGATTGCACCCCCTCAGCTCCCTGCAGGCTGGATTGTTGTTTGAGTTCCCCCAGCGGGTGAACAACAGAAAAGCCAGGGCAGGAGGAGAGAGTGGCAGGGGTATCTCTTCCCCACTCCCTCCCTCCAGCACTAGCTCTAGAAGCGGCTGATGACCGGCAGTAATACACCTCCTGCAGGAGGCCTCCTCCCTAACTTCATCTCCCATGGAGCTTCAGTAATTGAGCCTCAGTTCTTTCCGACCTTTGCCCTTTGCCCTTTCAGCCCTAAGAGTGATAATGGTTCCCTGGGGTTGCCGGTTTCCGGGTGTCTCATTATCCCTCGTTCATACCCTTGACACCTGCCCACACCTCTGTCATAGCTCCACCATTAACCTCTCTTCGTTTGAACCATCAAAATGAATTTCTCTTTCTTGCCCAACTATTAGCATCTAGACTTCCTTTAAGAAACTTGCAATCTCCAGGGAGCTGGCTCTTTGCTGAAGTTTTCAGAGGCTCTTTATTTGTCAGAGATGAAAGGATTAGAACCAGAGATGCAGACGAGTTCAGGGAGAAGGGTCTGCAGGTGAGGTTACGTATTCCTCCTGAAATCTCTCATGATGGGTAATGCTGAGCCAATGATTTCCCCCACGTCTCACAAAGTCTGAGATGTTAAAGTTTTCCACAAGCCTCTAGCAATTTCCTGCAGGGTCCCTCTTGTTGCTTAGAGGCTCAAAAATTATTACGTGTTCTGAAAATTGCGAAGTGAGCATTGGAGAAATGAAACAAACCATTATTAGTTTTAATTTCCCTTATAATCTAATTTTCAGGAAATATTTCAGGGCTTACTGGCTTGAGGCGGTGGCCGAAGCCTGTTGCTAGGTCACTGCAGTGGGTGCAGAGCTGTTCATTGCCCAGGATCCTGGGAAATAGCAACAGGGTCTGCCTGGGTCTCCCCGAGTGGGAGAGTACACAGCCCAAGGCAGCAGGGGTGGACGTTGGGGGGAGTGGGACTGTCCACCGGCCCTACAGAGACATATTTACAGAGGGGAACTTAGCTGGGTTTCACTTAGAAGGCAGTTGCTTTACTTGAGGAAAGAGAGGAGGACATAAGTTATTGGGAAGAGGAAGATAGATGCCGTACAGGTGTGGTGGAAGGCTAGAAAAATCAGTGGTTCCTGAATGTGATGCGCGGCAAGTGTTTAAAGGTCTGCACAGAAATGAGAAAAATCCCACTGTCACGATTTCCTCTTTTAACTAGCTGCATTGATTCAACTTGAAGATGTACATTTTATTCTGAGATTGTGAGGTTTCCCTCTGTTTTCTTTTCTGACATGACAACGTCCTCTGTTTTGTGACATCATGGTAATTCCAAATATTAGGTGCCTGTCCTTTTAAGTCTTTACCAAAAGAAAAAGTGGACTAACCTGTATACATCTTTAGTTATGTCCATACACTCAATGTGTTTATGGAGATCCGTACATGTACTCACACACGTGTACATATGTATCTCTATGCATATGTACATAAATACCTATACACTACTTACATGAACATATACACATATAATTTTTTTCTTTTCTAAATTTAATGGTTAGTAATATCCTAGATATGGAAACCACAATATTTCCCAAACTGTCTTCTCCTGGGGAGGGAATATGATACATTCTGATTTACTAGCTCACAAGAAATCATGAGGTCAACAAATGGATGAGACAAGCAGTGGGATGAGTCAACTAGAGGAAAATTCCTAATGCTTTTCTAGTATCCTTTTGTGTCCCAGAGAGCTGACAGTATTGCTGGGCATACAGGTGCGCTCAATGGAAAAAAGTCCTTCAGGTGGATTTCTTACTTATTTGAACATTTATTAAAAGTTTTCTTTAATTGCTATGGGGCATGGGGAGAAGAAACCCTGGATGAAATGTATCTTTATATTTGTTTTGGATATAAAAAATATTGATTTGTTATAAAGCATTGCTGTGCAAATTGGGATGGATTGAACTGGAAAAAAATTCAGCTAAAGGACTGAGAATGTGTGAAAATTTAGGCCACTTGCTGAAATAAGCTTAGGCTTTAGTCTGCTCATTAGCAGCAGCTTTTCAAAGCTCTCCTTTCTTTTTTCACATCTTATTTGGCCCTGATTAAATCATATAGTGGAAGTATTCATACATCTAAAAGCAAACTGGGCTTTGAATGAATTCAGGTGTTGTCATGGGGTTGCCCAGAATGGAAATTGAATATATTTTCAACAGTGGACCTACTAAATAATATTTAAGTCATCAGAAGTTCTTTCTTTCCATCTCTTTTCTTTTTAGGTTCTTGGTTTACATGAGCAGGAAGCCTCGGAGTCTGGACATTTCCATGAACACAAGGGCCACATTTGGAAACTGTTGGGATTAATAGGAGGCATCCATGGATTTTTCTTAATAGAAAAATGTTTTCTTCTTCTTGTATCACCAAGTGCCGAGGTATAGTTTAAATTTTATTGATCTTTTATGTTAGGGCTTCATGATATTTGTCTTTTATTTCAGAAATACTTGTTCAGAAGTAATTAACATCTTCATGAGGTTGTCTATTGAAGGCATGCGACTCCGATTTCTAGGACACACGGATCATTCTGACTGAGAGCTCCCCTATAAGCATGGTTATTAATGTTTCACACGTCTGTTGCTGGCCCATTACTATACTTATGACAGCCTCCTTTTTGACCTCCCTGGCTAGTTTAGAAACAGGAGAATATTTCACATCTGAGAATGAAGGGGTTTAAAGGCCTAGCTACCAATCTGTGTTTTGGGTATCTTTCTTAACCCAAAGCAAATTAACAGGCAAACAAAAACTTTGAAAATTCCGGAAATTATGCATCATTTCTATCTTAAGGACATTTAAAATTATGCGAACAAGAAGCTCAGGAGTGGGAATTCCAGCAAATCTTTTTTTCAGCTTGAATAATTGCTTTCATTGTGCCCGCATTTGATCCGTTTCTACATATATGATGAGATGTAAAGTGCAGTGTGGCTTACTTCTAGATTTTGTTTCTTTTCGCTCTCATATATTACCCTATAAGAAAATAGATGAACAGTTTTGTGGGATAGTTAAAAACATAAATGCTGGTAAACAAACAAAAAACTCCAGGAGACTAAAATAAACTTTCCCTGCAAAGTCCTGCGATTCTGCAGTCTTCATGGTTTTCTACTTATTCCCTGACTTTCTTCCCATTCACATACTATAAAATGCTTGTACTCAGGGCAAACACTACTATCTTTTAAAAGACTTTTAAACAAACATTTAAACAAGCAAACACTACTATCTTTTTTTTTTTTTACTCAGAAAACAGTCTTTATTAATTTCTATTAATTAGGTATTGTAGGTATAAGCAGAAGCAATATATGTTATAGTCATTTTCCTTGAGTAACTGATGCTACTGGTATTTTTTTTTAAACTTCTTTATTGGAGTATAATTGCTTTACAATGGTGTGTTTCTGCTTTATAACAAAGTGAATCAGTTATACACATACATATGTCCCCATATCTCTTCCCTCTTGCGTCTCTCTCCCTCCCACCCTCCCTATCCCACCCTTCTAGGCGGTCACAAAGCACCGAGCTGATCTCCCTGTGCTATGCGGCTGCTTCCCACCAGCTAGCTATTTTACATTTAGTAGCGTATATATGTCCATGCTACTCTCTCACTTTGTCCCAGCTTACCCTTCCCCCTCCCCATATCCTCAAGTCCATTCTCTAGTAGGTCTGTGTCTTTATTCCCGTCTTGCCCCTAGGTTCTTCATGACCATTTTTTTCTTTTTTTTAGATTCCATTTATATGTGTTAGCATACGGTGTTTGTTTTTCTCTTTCTGACTTACTTCACTCTGTATGACAGACTCTAGGTCCATCCACCTCACTACAAATAACTCAATTTCGTTTCTTTTTATGGCTGACTAATATTCCACGGTATATATGTGCCGCATCTTCTTTATCCATTCATCTGTTGATGGACACTTAGGCTGCTTCCATGTCCTGGCTATTGTAGATAGAGCTGCAATGAACATTTTGGTATACTATCTTTTAAAAGTCTTTTAAAAGACTACTGTCTTTCAAAATATCAGCACTTGTTGTTTATTATCCTCCCTAAATTTATTCTAAAATTCTATTTCATGCATCAAAAGTAAGGTGGTTTATGGATGGATAGAAGGATGGTAGATAGATAGATGGGTGATAAAATAGGTGTAATAAAATGTCAATGGTAGGATCTAGGGAGTGAATATCTGAGTGTTGACATCACAGTTCTTTTAGCTTTTTTGTATATTTGAAACTTTTCACAATAAATAGATTTTAAACAAAATTCTGTAGAAATTTTTTCTGTTTTAATGAATCAGGGTTGTTCTTTGGCCTGGGGCCCAAGCTAGGGTACTATAGTAATTCAGGAATTAGGAATGACAGTTTCAATCCTAACTCTTTCTTAAAAACTTAGGAATCCCACTTTCTCTAAAAATTTAGGAACTGAACCTCCACAAAAGGAGTTCTAATCTACATAAGCATTGAAGACAATAATAAGATCCCCATTTATACACAATAGACTAGCATTCATGGACTGGGAAAACTAATTCAGAAAGCCAACATATCAACTTATGCTTAATAATTAGAAATGTAACCAGGTGGAAATGAGTGAAATAAGCTCTGAACATTCAAAAATTGTATTTTTTTCAGATGGTCCTTGGACTTGTCAGGGAACTTAAAAGGAGCTTTAAGAACATAATTTTAAGATTCATGGTATTGTGTAAAAGAAAAGGAGTGTGAATATTTTAGAAGCTACAAGTACTTTAATTGGTGAATATCTTTCTGGAGATATTCATTTAGTAGTTACAGGGTACAGTACAGTTTCGATGATCATCCTTTTGGTATCTCCATCAGAAAGGACTCACAATTTCATTTTGCAGTAAATAAAAAGACAATATAAAATTACCACCGTTCATGCCTTTGTAAATCATGACTAGAATTTTTGAGGTTGCATTCTTTTTTTTAATTGAAGAATAATTGATTTACAATGTTGTGTTAATTTCTGCTGTACAGCAAAGTGACTCAGTTATACATATATGTTTTTTCATATTCTTTTCCATTATGGTTTGTCACAGGATACTGAATATAGTTCCCTGTGCTATACAGTAGGACCTCGTTGTTTATCCATACTATATATATTAGTTTGCATCTGCTACCCCCAAATTTGCAGTTGCATTCTTAAACCATTTAGACTATGCATGATGTTTTAGGGCAGTCCTATGCCCTGAAACATTCATTTTAGCAAGTATTTATCCTGATGAAATTCTCCTAGTACCCTTTTGTTGTCATCCACCCCTTTGGCCAGTAAGCAAAATGTTAAATAGAACTGTGGAATTGACAGAGGCTACACCTGTGTTCTTCTGGCTTCAGCACTAATTTTAAACCATCCTCATCCAGCAGGGCATGTCACTGGTTAATGGGCATATGGGACATTCCAGCCATCTTGCGTTCAACACTGAATTAAGTGACCAGTCAGGCAGAGGCAAATCTGCTTCAACTATCCAGTTGGTAGGTTACTGACCTGAAGTATTCTACTGATTTGATTACCTTCCTTCCTTTATTCCTTGATAAATAGATGAGAATCTGTAGGCTGGATAAGTATTAATAGAATCCACTCTTGATTTGCCTATTCTTGATCATGATAAATCCTATTTGGAAAACTTTGCCAAACACCTGAAAGCTGTTTTCAAGGGTAAAATGCATTTTCCACAGATTCAAGTCACTGCTCTCTGCACCTCTTTGAAACACACGTGGATCAGATTGACATAATAAACATATCCTTAATCACTCCCTTTACAAGTTTTCATAAACCAGCTGACCTTGAGGTTTCTCCAGTCTGAGAAATCCTTAGTCATGACTAGGTGAGGCCAAATAAATGTTGAGCAAGGAGTTAGTTAGAGGACCTAAGAGTGGAGGGTTCATTTTGTAATGTAGGAGAGAAGTGATTCTGTCCAAGGAGATGTCTCATAGTAAGTGCCTTCTGTTACACTGAGTTTTCCACAACAGAGATCTTCCGTGTGAGTTCTCAAAACACAACCTCCAATCAGGTTCAAAACAATATTCCCATTTTAATTCTTAAAGTCATAAATAAAGGGACCAGAAAAATATGAAAATATATAACATAGTTAGAAAACGTGCCTCCTGTAACCATGGCCTTGGGGGAGGGGGTTACAGTTCAAGAGTAGATTCCTGAGTAGAGAGAAGTAAGCTATTCCTGACACATTAACCGGGCAAAATACAAGTCTGGCAGTAGATTGCAGAGCTAGAGCTAACTCAAGGATGTGAACAAAAAATATGTCTTTACAAAAGCCTTATTGTGTTTATTGTTTAGATACATCACATGTGGTTTGAAAGAAGATAACTTCAGGCTGAGATTAGTTTTTAAATCACTTTAATGCTGACCTCATTTCTTCTGTGTGAATGAAGGGTCCAGAGCCCCAAGATACAAGCACATCTCGGATGTTAACTCAATGAGTTTAGAACGATTTGACTACTCTAGCTCACTAATAATATACTCACCATTTCTTTTGTTATTTAAGCTGCAAGATCAACCTAAAGAGAAATAGAAATAATTTGAACTTTTAGGATTGTTTGATGGGTCCAATTTCCTGTTTTTTTGTTGTTTTTTTTTTAGTTATTTCTGAGATATACATTTTGAATTTCCTGGTTTTTTGGTTTTTTTTTTTGCGGTTCGCGGGCCTCTCACTGTTGTGGCCTCTCCCGTTGCGGAGCACAGGCTCCGGACTCACAGGCTCAGCGGCCATGGCTCACGGGCCCAGCTGCTCCGCGGCATGTGGGATCTTCCCGGACCGGGGCACGAACCCGTGTCCCTTGCATCAGCAGGCGGACTCTCAACCACTGTGCCACCAGGGAAGCCCCGAATTTCCTGGTTTTTAAGGAAATTTTTTAAGGAAGAGGAACTCACAGATCTTTCCAGTCATCAAAGGAGTTTTAGATATTTGCCTCTAAATTCCTTTACATACTGTGACGATATATAGCTTTTTGGGAAAAAAAATCCTGGAATAAATATCTGAACTCCTGCCTTTTAATAGTCTTTTGATCTTAATCAGGCTTTGATATAACATAATTTTTTAAAAACCCCACATTTTTCTTTTGTTTCTAGATCCACCAATTTCAGGCAAGAGGCCTGTCTACCTCTTCTAATCCGTATCCTTCAGATCCTACCTTCTCAGCCATCCTTCTCCAAAAATAGCCTATCGTTACATCTTTTGAATAACTGCTGTTATTCTAACACGTGAATGTTAAGTTTACTTTCTCTGTTTACATTAAATAAAAAGAGGCCTATGTCTCACATTACATTTGTCTCAAAGTTTCCACAATTTGGGGTGATAGGAATATGCTTCTAAAAGGACATGTTCCATAGACAGATAAGAAGTATTCTTTTCACACAATAGAACAAGAATCTTAGGCCTAGGGAGGGAAGGTGTCTTTCCTGAAATTGAACCACGAGTCAGTCTCTGAAATAAAATCATATCATCTCAACTTGTAGAAGTCAGTTCCAAAATCTCACCTACCTGTCATGTGAAAGGATGAAAAATCTTTTAAAATTGTATTCTTTTGTAAGTTTGTTGATCTCCTTTCTCAGTCAGCAAGTTGTTTTTTTTTTTTTTTCCTGACTGGAAACACCACAGAAACAGCATCTTACGCTACGATGAATGAAATGAAGTGTTGGGTTTGCAATGGTTTCTTCTCCACAGTCTACTTAAAGATCAGAAGAAATTCTAGATCCACAGTCTACTTACTGTACAGGAGCAGGGCCAACTGAGGTCAAGAATCAAGAATCATTTTTTTTTTCCTACGGCTTGGGTTTCATAAAGGCTTCCATAATTTAATAATGAATTACAGACTATCTAAGTAGCCTCTAGCTCTCTATGGAAGACTCTGAGCTATGTGAGAGTGCTATTTCCATCTACATGTAGATAGTGGGAAAAACATGCTTGCAGACTCTTGGCTCTGCCTTCTGTGTTTGTCTATGAAATTGAAAAGTTCTAATGTACTCCGGAGGATCAGAATGTCTTTTGATAATCAACGTAACTCTTCATGTTTCATTTTTCGATAAAATGATGACTATTGCTTATCATTCATATTTTATTTTTTAATTTAAAATAGAAAGGCCCGGAAGATGCACAGGCAGCTGAAATTCCTATACGCAGTCTGAACGCCCCCAGCAGAAAATGTGAGTACCAATTTTAAAAATCCAAACATTAAATATAGGAAGTGCCATAGAAAGAGGTTGTATCTGTTTTGAAATAAATATGTGAAAACCATGTAAATTTCATATTGGGTACGTATTTCATTATTAAAATTTTGCAATGAAATTTTTAATAAGGGCTCATTCCTATCAGTCTTTGAAACCTACTACACATTAATATCAGTGTTACTTCATTCTTTAAAAATGTTTTCCCCAATGGCTTAAAACTGATCCTCTGGAAACTTCGATTAGTGTAAATACTTACGTGGTTATCAAGGCTCGTTTGAAATCCTGCTTACCTGATGATTTGAGCCTTTTACTTCCCGTGAAGCCTGGAGACAGTACTGTTTTTTTTGTCTTCTATCACAGTGTACTGATAATTCATCACAAATGTCTATCTCATTTATGATATTGTCGTTAACATGGTGGAGTTCAAATCAGTGCTATCTCGTTATTCACATCTTATGCTATAACTCATTTGTTTGTATAATTTGCATCCAGTCGTCTTCTTTCTATGATATTCCCTATTTCTGAATTTGATTAGCCAATTTTGGTCAGGACTTTATTCCCTTGTGCTCATGCTTCTGAATGATTCTTAGAACTTTTCTTTTTTAAAAGGTCTGTGTTGGTTTTCATCAGTTGCTCCTGAATCTTTGCCCCATTTTTCTCACTGATATTACTCTTTTGTAAACACACTTCTCAGTAGTTTAATGTTAAGCAGTCATGATTAGTTATGCCCATCCTATCAGAATAAGTTAGTTACCTGAGAAGAAAGAGAGGTATTTATTGAATACTTATTATATGCCAGGCAGAATGCTAAACACATTCTGGATTATCTCATTTAATGAGATCTGGATTATCTCATTTAATCCTCTTAACACTTTACTGAAGTAAGAATAATTAATATTCAAATTACACAAATGAAGAGACCAGTCATTAGAGAGGGTAAGTCACTGCCCAGGACTACATAGCTACTAAACTCTAGCATTGAGGAACTAAGAAATGCTAATGCAGCAACAATTTCCTTGTGATCATTCATTCAGGCATGCATCCCTGTATTTTTTCACATTCTTTCATTCATTTAAGAAATGTTAGGGCTTCTTGGGTGGTGCAGTGGTTAAGAACCCGCCTGCCAATGCAGGGGACGTGGGTTCGAGCCCTGGTCCAGGAAGATCCCATATGCCACGGAGCAACTAGGCCCGTGCGCCACAACTACTGAGCCTGTGCTCTAGAGCCCGCGAACCACAACTACTGAAGCCCACGCACCTAGAGCCAGTGCTCCGCAGCAAGAGAAGCCACCGCAATGAGAAGTCCGTGCACCACAATGAAGAGTAGCCGGCTCGCCGCAACTAGAGAAAGCCCACGCACAGCGGCGAAGACCCAACGCAGCCAAAAATAATAAATAAATAAAATAAATGAATTATAAAAAATGTTTGAGGATGTTTTAGGCACTGTGGTTGCACGGGGGAATAAAATTAGGAATGGTCTTTATCCTTAGGTTGCAATGTGGTTGAGGATATAAATGCTAATAAGAACAAACAAGGTGGTAACAATCACTGTTCTGAATGTGTTTGATGTTTTCACGCCTGTAATTTATTTATATGATTCAAAATATGTAATTACGTAGTCTGTCCAATTCTTTTTTCAGGACATTGGTAGTGATATTTTTCCTTGTAAATACTTAGTTCCAGGAGAAATTTTAGACCTAGAAGGTATATCAGAGACATTTCTTTGTATTTGTTTTTAGAAGAAAGGAAGTGGAAAGAAGGCTACACCTAGTCAAATTAGGAGCAGAGAGTGGCTGTAATAATGGAAGTGGGAGTAATAATGATGGTCTTAGTCAAATATTTTGTAAACCTGATATCTTTCTACTTCAGATATCCATCTTGGCGTACGGAATGATTAGTGAACAAATCCAGATTCAATTATGCAGCTGCCCTTTTTGCCAGGGACATACTGAATTAGCTTCAAATATTTGATTACTTGTTTCATATTACCTCACTGGTGGAACTCAGGATGTGAAAGTCCTATCCACAGTCTGATTTAAATAAACAAAAAGCAGCACGATACAAGATCCAGCCTGGGTATTACCATGGAAAACCTCTGCTAAGTCAGAAATGTGGAACTCGAAATGACTTCCATGTACCGAAGGAAAGGTGGAATATTATTGATAGTTCTGTAATGAGTACATTGATTTGCCAGTGAACGCTTGTCTTACCTTCCACTGAGTAATGTTTCAGTTGTCTTAACATGCACAATGTGCTTGCTCCTTGTCGTTTATATGCAAATATGTGTATTTGCCTTGCGGCTTGTTACATGGCCATGATCTGACATTTAGAAACCCATCATCAGAGATAACAAAATAATAGGCAACAAAAATAGGCTGCAGTGTTTCTTGGCAAAGTATAAATTGGGTAAAGGTTTTCCATCCAAATATATGCCGTTAATATCAAAACTGTATGTAGGCATACGCACAGGCACGGATTGGAAATCACAATTTATTTGTATGCTGCAGTGTTGTCACATGGATTACTTTAAATTATTTGATTTTATTTCCACAAAGAAGAGCTTTACTTCCGAAAATTGGCAGGAACAGCTGAGTGACCTGTTTGCATTTTTAGGCTCAGAGAGCTTCCAGGCGATGCCAATAAGAACTCTCTGAATTCAATACTTTGATATTTATTCTGTATTTTTATGACTGTTGCTTAAAATCTTCTCATTTTTGTTGAAGGATGAAATGAATTAGGAAACCACCAGAATGAGAGAACTGAGTCTCACCGCGATGGTTCTAAATAAAGCATGATTTTGAGATGTAAAATGCATGGCATGTCTTTCCAACACAGGCAGTACACTTATCTCCTGGCTGGTAGTCTGGGCTAGATCTGCTGTTTACTGAAGTTCCTTATTTCACAGTGTGGGCTATGAAATAAGTCAAATCATATCCCCCCAGTAAACCATATTACAGTGCAGTCCCTCCACAGTCTTAGACCAGGTAACAGAAACCAGAAGGTAACCTCTTCCTACTTCTATTGAGCGTCCAGTTATTAGAATATTGTGGGCAGTTCTCATAGTAACAATAGCAACTCCTAACACCTGTCACACAGTATACATCAACTGAGTAATTAGACTACAGCAATTGATTTTAATGGCTGTTCTTATCAAATGGTATACCTAGGTAGTTCACTGTCAGAATATGTGTTATCCCTGGAATACTTTTTGTATTTGTTAATGGTTCCAACCCATAATACTAATATACAGTTTTAGGTTTTTGAAAACAGAAATTCTGTCTGTCAAAAGCTTGAACCCAACTGTGATCTAATTATTTCATTAATTAAACCCATTATGGTCCAGTTTATTTCATTGGCTGTCTACTAATCAGATAACGTATATAATGTAATAGAAGCGCATGAAGACAGCTTCTCTTTATTTCATCCAACGTCTAGTTGGTCTAGTCGGAAAGACAGAACATTCAGTGAATGTTCCAAAGCTAACTTTGGGATCGGAAGGGATGGAAGCGGTTCTGCCGTGGTCACATTTGGGGAGTGAAGGAGGCAGTAGGGGAGGGTGGTTAGCACCAACCAGAAAGGGGAACGATCACAGAGTGGCAAGAGGTTGACAGTTGACTCCAGGAGACTGACACGAGGGGCAGTCTGACTCAGGGGACAGTTTCAGAAAATAGACTCCATTTTAATGGCATTCTGCCCCGAGGGTCTTAAATTATTTAAAAATGCTTCACAAAAGACATTATGTGGAAAGGTCATCGAATGCATTTTGGAAAGTTATAACAGTGTTATTTTTATCTTCTCTTGGCACAGCTGAACAGGAGGATAGAAGAGCGAATGCCCTAACATCTCATAATTAGTCAGACCCATTAGAAAAATGGTGACCATAAATCCGTGTGTCATATCGGTTGCCGTGTTCACGTCTCTGGTCGTGACCTATTTTGAAAGCTGAGACAAAGTGGAGTTACTCAATCTGGTGCAATTTAAGAATGTCGAGGCTAGAGGGGAAAGTTGATCGTAACTGAAGGATTCCATGAACTATGTAGTGCTTTGTTAATGCTTCTTACACCTTTTTTTGGTTCTTTAGGCAAAACCATTAGCTTGTTAGCAATAATGATCCTGGTTGGGGACAGCCTGCATAATTTTGCAGATGGCCTAGTCATAGGAGCAGCCTTCTCATCTTCTTCCGAGTCAGGAGTGACCACAACAATTGCTATCTTGTGTCATGAAATTCCCCACGAAATGGGTAAGTCTGACAGTAGAATCACTCTTCCTGCTTGCTGACAAAATCATAATATATTTCTAGCCATGGTTTACTAGGCTTCTTTTTCCAACACATGATTGAAAGATGAATACTTTCTGTTCATAATTTATTTAAACCATCAAAAGCAAAAAACTAGAAAAAAAAATTCCTGTACCTCAAGATAGAATTCAATTAGACCCATTTATGATATTTCCTGGATCCAGAAGTGACTCTTTTTGGATTCTGGAGAATTCTATATGGGAAACAGTCATTAAAGGTGGGGGGAAGGGATAAATTAGGAGGTTGGGATTAAGATATACACACTACTATATATAAAATAGATAATCTACAAGGACCTACTGTATAGCACAGGGAACTCTGCTCAATACTCTGTAATAACCTATATGGGAAAAGAATCTAAAAATCAATGGATGGGGCTTCCCTGGTGGCGCGGTGGTTGAGAGTCCACCTGCCGATGCAGGGGACGCAGGTTCGTGCCCCAGTCCGGGAAGATCCCACATGCCACAGAGCGGCTGGGCCCGTGAGCCATGGCCGCTGAGCCTGCGCGTCCAGAGCCTGTGCTCCGCAGCGGGAGAGGCCACAGCAGTGAGAGGCCCACATACCGCAAAAAACAAACAATGGATGTATGTACATGTATGACTGAACCACTTTGCTGTACAACTGAAACTAACACAGCATTGTAAATCAACTATACCCCAATACAAAATAAAAATTAAATTAAAATACTGGCATAATAAAAAGATTCTTTAATTTTTTTAAAAAAAACTTCAGCAAAAACTTTAAAATCTGCATATTAAATTTGGGAAAAACATTAATAGGAGAACTTTTGATCCATTATGTCAGCAAACAGACCAGTGAGATAAAATAACATTTAAATTAAAGCCAAACCATGGTTTCATCAACCTGATTTACACAAAACGTCTAAAGCCAAGTGTAACATTGAAATGACAGGCGTATGGTATCAGATTCATGTAAGACCCTTTTTCTGGATAATCTTACTAACCCATGTAATTCAAATCCTGCCTCCCAGGAACCAAGAGGAGACGGAGTAGACATTTCTGAAACAGGTCCAGAAGGAGGAGAGGCTGGTCCCAGGCACATGTGTGCCCTAGAGAGAGGGCTCTTGTCAGTCACTCTTATCTCACTTTCACATTTACATTGCCCACTTGGGCCACCCCTGACCTCTTGGGTTCTGTGTCTATTGCCCAAAGTCCTGTCACTGATCATCACTGACCCATTCCTCTCTAAGGAGTTTATCCAAGGTCCTTCCTGAATCCGTTAAGACATACCTGGTCTGGGGGCCATATTGTATGGTCCTATTTTAGCTACTATGATAAAACCCAACAGAAGAGGGTGACAGTCTGCGACAAGCCAGCGAAAATGTCTGAAGACCTGTTCATAGGATTAATTACGCAGTAGAACTAGGAAACTGAGTCCCCAGGCTGTCTCTTTTTTAAAATTTTTTATTGAAGTCTAGTTGATTCACAATGTTGTGTCAATTTCTGCTGCATAGCAAACTGACTCAGTTATACACATATAGACATTCTTCTCTATGTTCTTTCCCATTATGTCTCTTTATTGAACTTCAACCTCTTCTCAATCCCAAAACTAAGAAACAGAGCCTCTCAGATTACAAGATCATTCTTCTTTTGGAGGAAAAGTGTAGAGGGAATAAGGTCGTTTTTCTATAATTAAGGCAGTAAAACATTTTCTAAAGGAAAAGTTTGTTTTCCTAACCAACTTTTGCCATGATTTAAAAATCTCCTTCAGTCATTTTCTCTTTCTCCATAGCAGTTCCTGCCTAAGTAAAAAAAGAAAAGCCTATATAATGTTTACTGCCTTGGGATTTTGCCTGGCAAGTTTCCAGGTAAAAAGCTTTAGAAATCCCAGGGCAGCAAGTACTTCATTTTCCATTTGTCTCAGTTGAATATGTCATAGGACATTAGGAAGTAGAGAGTATGTCACAGTTCTCTCTGTATATACTATCTTCCAGAGCAGTGAAAGGAACAGAACTCTTGAAATGTGACTTCCTAAAGTATAATGAGTTAGGCTATAAATCCTAGAGAAATATAAGAAAGTGTTTTATTAACTGATCATTCAGTGTTACTTATAAAATTGGCCCCAGTTGCTGAAATTTGAAACAGATAGCACACGAGTTGAACAAAGGCATCATCCGTTAAATGATAATTCTAGTTTCTTTTCCCTTAAATTTCAGGAGACTTTGCTGTGCTCTTAAGCTCTGGACTTCCTATTAAGGTTGCCATCCTGATGAATTTTATAAGTGCTTTAACTGCCTTCGTAGGACTGTATATTGAGCTCTCGGTATCCGCGGATCCATGTATTCAAAACTGGATCTTAACAATTACCGCTGGGATGTTCTTATATTTATCCTTGGTGGAAATGGTAAGCTTTGTGGTTTTTCTATTTTGTTTTTCCAAACACTAGAAATGCAAAACAGAGGAAAAGCAGCAAAACGGAAGGGTCGATGGGGAGAAGAGAAGAAGGATATAGACAAAAGTATAAAAGAGTAGGGAAATAGTCTGTGCAATCCAAGAAGGTAAGTGGTAGGCAGAAGAAACATAATTTGAGATTCAGAGAATATTGTCATTCTTTTAACTGAAATTAAGTGGAATGATTGAAACCTTTATAATTGTCAAAAAGTGATTGTCATTTCATTCTGCTCCAGCTTTGCATCTATAAAAGATGCCTATACTTCCAGCTGAAAAGTTCTGTTAAACAGCCAGCCATTTTGTTTATACATTAGAAAATATTTCAACTGAATTTGTCATTAAATTAAAGAGCTCTTTGGCTTAATGAACCAACCCTATCTTTAAGTTGCCAAAGTGCTATCATGCTGGTGAAATGAGAAAGATGATTATAGTATTGAGTCTCTAAAATTGCAATATATTTTTCCTGAAGAGGTCCTTGCTGACATTAATGGTTAACTCAATCATCACGTTTCATCCCCTAGAATCTGAATTGAACCTGGGAAATTTCACTTTTTTTTTTTTTTTTTGCCTCTTAAGTTCTGTTCTCTGCAAGATAAACCAGTTTTTTAAGGTCACCTTCTATTAGATTGTTTACAACTTACATGTCTTAAGAGAAAAGTCATAATGATTTTCCTGTCTCATGGGCGGGAATAAGGCAAATTAAAATGGCATAAATTAACAAAAGAAATATATATTTTTAAAATCACCCATTTTTTAAAAGAAGTCTTTATTGAATTTGTTACAGTATTGCTTCTGTTTTATGGTTTGGTTTTTTTGGCCACAAGGCATGTGGAATCTTAGCTCCCCAACCAGGGAACGAACCCTCACCCCCTGCATTGGAAGGCGAAGTCTTAACCACTGGACCGCCAGGGAAGTCCCAACAAAAGAAAGATTTAAGACTTAAAATCAATAGAAAGCCAATCTGATCAGAAATAAAACATGTGATTACATGCATCCTGGAGCAGAAACGTAAAATAAACAATCTTGAAGGTCATATGTGGAACAGGGCCATTGGGGTTGACTAGTGATTTGGCAGAAACCTGCGATTGTCCTGGAAGTAAGTAAAGAGACTGTTTCATAAGGGAAAAAATCTGGAAGGCAGGACCCTGGGCTTATACAACCAGAAGAGTGCATTCTATAAGCAGAATTCAAGAAGGGGACTCTTCAAGTAAAACCACCATCTTAAACTGCGCTGTGGGGACTTCTCTGGCGGTCCAGTGGTGAGGACTCCACCCTTCTGCTGGGGCTTGGGTGGGGAGGCACGGGTTCAATCCCTGGTCAGGGAACTAAGATCCCCTATGCCTGTTGGGGCACAGCCAAAAAAAAAAAAAGAAAAACCCACTGTAAATGCTTCTGAATTTTTGGTGGTCTGTCTTTCTTTTTTTTTTTTTTTTTTTTTTTTTGCGGTACGCGGGCCTCTCACTGTTGTGGCCTCTCCCATTGCGGAGCACAGGCTCTGGACCCGCAGGCTCAGCGGCCATGGCTCACGGGCCCAGCCGCTCTGCGGCATGTGGGATCTTCCCGGACCGGGGCACAAACCCATGTCCCCTGCATCGGCAGGCAGACTCTCAACCACTGCGCCACCAGGGAAGCCCTGGTGGTCTTTCTTAATTCTCATGAGATTCAAGTATATGAGGTAAACACCAAAATGTACTTTCATATTTGGAAATGTTCTTACATATCGTCTATGATACTCGGGGAATTCCCTAATCTTGATAGTGAATATAGTCAAAGGTGCAGCTGATTCTACCCATCTTTTCTGAACCCCGGTCCCCAACCCGCAATCAGTGTTAGAGAATCCCGCCATCCTTCCACTTTGAGAAATCCGGATTTCTCACCTTGTGTGACTTAGAAAGCACACGGCCACTCATCACTGAATGTCGTGAGCTACCTTTTATGTAAAATGTCTGTAGATCCGTCCTTAAGTTCACTCTGGAGCCTCCGAATTTTCAGCTCTGCATTTCTTTTTTTTAAAACGTCTTCCTTGGAGTATAATTGCTTTACAATGGTGGGTTAGTTTCTGCTTTATAACAAAGTGAATCCGTTACACATATACATATGTCCCCATATCTCTTCCCTCTTGGGTCTCCCTCCCTCCCACCCCCCCATCCCACCCCTCCAGGCGGTCACAACCGCTTTGCATCTCTAATTCCTTTTTTCTTTAGGAGTTCGTCGGGGGCAGTTGCTGTATTCTTTTGAAGTTGATTTTGTGTTTTAACACAGTGTAGTCTCTCTTCAAGTATGATGGATGTGTATGTCCGTAGTTAGTCCTTCCTCTTTGTCTCCTAAAATTGACCTGGAAAGATTATCGAGAACCATTTGAGCCCTAAGCTAGACATCATTTTCCCCTCGATGTTTCTTCTCCCAGTCTTGTAAGGATAAAGAATTGCTTGTAAGAAAACAATATGGCTGACATCCTATGACATTCTAACTAGAAGAAATCCTGACCTTATTGCAAATTACTATTGGCCAAAGAAAAATCAGTGTCCTGGCAAAAAGACAGGAAAGAAAATCCTCTGAGTTTCTTGGGGCTACTTCCTATAATCCAGGTCACCTGCTCTCACGGCCTTTTGAGTAACTTCTAAACAAATACAGCTCTTTCACATAGTGGCAAGTTTAACTGTTGTACTCTGGGGCCATGCCAAAGAAAATACTTTTTTGTCATTTCAAGGGAAGAAAACAAGGTTTCAAGACTCTGTACAACAGCAAAGAAAATAAATGACGGCCACTAAAGGGTAAGGGGGAATACTTTCATTCACTGGCCGTTTACCAAATTCTGGAAATTTACCAGGCATCTTCTGAGCAGGGTTAATGTGAAAAGATTAGCTAGATTTTTGCTTTGCTTATCTGTTTCAAAGAAATTGGGTGTGTGATTTCAAACTCCTAAAAGGAAAAGAACTGGGGGCAAAAATGGGGCCGTTAGCAATGATGCCAGCAAAGCAGAAAGTCTTCACCAGGCAAGTCTGCCAGCCTAAAATTCTCCCGAGTGGTATCGCCTGATCCAAGCACATCACCTCTCAGTTCCGTCGAATGGTTTCTAAAGTACGTTAAGAATGAACGCAGCTCTGGGTGGCCAGAGGAAATAGCACACACGTGCTGGCCATTAACAGTTGACCCCATCCACCACTCAGATATGCTTCTGGTCCTTCACTTTGGAATTCCATCTATACCAAAGCCCCTGCAGAGCGGTAGACAGCAAAAGTCTCCACAAAGACTTAATACAAGGTAGTTAGTGGAAACAGTCTCTAAACCCTACTGGTCTTGAGGCAATATTTGATATTCATGATCTCCGTCCTTCCAGCAGACAATCTTGATTCTCCCCACCTTCAGGCAGCACTGTGGCTGACCTCGATTTCATTCCTGGTAGGACACCCAGATCTTCCCTGAGGGATCCTCTTTGTCTTTGTCAGGCCATAGCTCCTGTGGTTGCCTGTTCACTGTTGTCACCAGGCATGGAAACACCAAGAAAGGCTCCAAGGAATTCTCAGGTTTCCAGATACGGTCCTTGCTTACTCCATTGTATAGCAATCACCCTACTCCTCATGGTAACTGACGATTGTTCCCATCAGCATAATAACTTTTTTCTCTATTAGTTGATCCATTAGCATGAGATGCTCAAGTGACCAGGTGGTAGACATAACTTCAAGTTCAGTGGAAACATTCCCTGGTGTATTCTCCTCAAGAACAAGGATCTGTGTGATCTGATGGTGCTAAAGTTTGCAGGAACAGGAAGCACAAATTCTAAAAGCAGAAAAACTGGCAATGATTATATACTATTGCTTCATGATTTTGCCTATTGTTTCTGCTGTTATTTCTATTATTTCCTCCCTTCTACTCACTTTGCATTTAATTTTCTGATCATTTTCTGGCTTCATGAGGTGGAACGATGTATCATTGATTTTAAACGTTTTCTCCTTTTCTAGTATAAGCATTTAAAGCTGTAAATTTCCCTCTAAGCACTGCTTTGCTGAGTCTCATGTATTTTGATATGTTCTGTTTCCAGTACTGATCATTTTGAAATGTTTCTAAACATTCACAACATCTCATGATTTTTTCTTATTTGACCCATGGACTGTGTGAAAGTATGTTGCCTAATATCTCAATATTTATAGCTTTAAAAATATCTTTTAGTTATTTTAATTCTTGCATAGTCAGAGAATATACCTTGTATTATTTTAGCCCTTTGAAATATTCTGAGACTTTTTGTATGGCCCAGAATAGGGTCTATCCTGGTGAATGGCCCCATGTTCACTTGAAAAGTACGTGAGTGCGACTGCTGTGGGGTGAGGGGTTCTGTGAATGTCAGTTAGATCAGGCTGGGTGATAGTGTTATTCATATTTTCAAATTCCGTGATGATTTTTTTTCTCCACTAGTTCTGTTAATTATTGAGGGAATGCTTGAGGGAGTTAGAATACAGACCTAACTTTGTGGGTTTCCCTGTTTCTTTCTTAGTTCTATCAATTTTGCTTCATGCATTTGATACTCTGATATTAGATGCATGCATATATGGGGCTGCTCCGTCTTCTTAATTGAATTGATACTTTTATCACCGTGAACGATCCCTCTTGATCTCTGGTAAACGTCCTTGTCCTGAGTCTTCTTTGCCTGTTGTTAATATAGTCACACCTGCTTTCCTGCTTACTATTTGCACAGAATATGGAAAGTAAGTGGTAGGGCTTTGAAAGAGTATTTGAAGTGACGTAACAGGAGAAATGTCTGATACGATCAGCAGTGTCTGTGATGCATATGTTAATATCCATGTATCTTGTTTATCTTATTTCCCTAAATCTTATTTAAAACAAATCTATTGGTTTGTGATCTTTTTCATACTCCCATGTTTGCTACAAAGATTTCATGAGATTAGTTCTTTATAGATATAATAGCCCCTGAAAGATATACATGTGCCAGTCTTGGAAGCTTGTGAATATGTTATCTCACATATGAAAAGAAACTGTGCAGGTGTGATTAAGGTTTAGAATCCAGAGATGGGAAGATTACCCTGGATTATCTGGGTGGTCCCAACCTAATCACCAGTTGTTAAAAGTGGAAAACCTTCCCCAGCTGTGGTCAGACAAAGATATGTGATGACAGAAAGGTCAGAGAGATTTGATGTTGCTGAACTTGAAATTGGAGTTAGGGGCCAGGAGCCCAGGAATGCAGGCAGCCTCTAGGAGCTGGAAAAGACAAACAGATTCTCCCCTAAGGAATCCGAAATGGAAAAATATGTTACCAAATTCAGGTCCGGCTGCTCCCTGCTCGAAAATCAATACCCGAGAGGCAGTTGTTGGTAGAAAGGAAAATTGCTTTTAATCAGAATGCTGGTGATCTGGGGAGATGATTGACTCAGTGTCCCCCAAAAACCATCTGCTTGGCCATGAAAGTTTTTAAAGGGAAAAACGGAGGTAATCTCAGTTAATCGTTGAGATGGGGGTCAGAGTCGTCACCCTCTCCCGCTGCATGCAGGCTTGTTGACTTCTTGTGATGTTTCTTTGGATGCTGTCTTGTTCACACAGTTTGTCCACACTGTTTGTTCATGAGATTACTGAAGGGGAAGCAAGGGAAGAGATCTGGTCACCTGTTAATTACTTATTCTTCATTTCTACTTCTTTGATCTACAGAAAGAACCAAGAAGTTAGGCAAGGTATTGTGTGAGCACAAGATCTGATAGGTGTGCTAGGGCTGGAGATGAGTAGAGCATGGGGGTGCCTGATTGAAAAGTTAGTTACAGCGTAGCTTTGCTGAGTGGACAAGAAAGGGGGTTTCCTGCTGTGGGCCGTTTCCTGCAAAGAGCTGTTTACAAATCCCACCCCCCTCAGATATCATTCCATTTCTGTGGGATTAGGGATGAAGGTCTGTCCAGATACAGTCCTTGCTTACTCCATTGTGAAAGGGCCTCGAGGTCTTCGTGTGAAGGATATTGACGTGGGTTTGAAGCATCTCTTGGCTGACAGCTTCAGTTGCCCGTTTACGTACACAAGCAGAAAAAGTTATGATTATTTTGATGCCTCCAAAGATACAGATTATTATGAGCACTAGTGTTAATCCCATTCTCTTAAGGCCAGTGCTTGGAATTGTGCCCCTAGATTCAGTTCTGCTCAAGATGGAGCAGCTCATGTCATGACTGCAGTCTGGTCGTCATGCAGTTACTTCCCTCTTGTGGCAATTACCGTATCTGTAAAACAACTCAGGAATGTGCATCAGACACTGTCTGTGACCCTATTATCCTAATCATAACTGCTTGAACCTGCTCTTTTGTGACCCAGGAAGGCCTGGGAGATGTCAGCTTTTCTACAAACAGGAGGCAGAGGACATGAAGGGGCCTTTTTACTTGCGGGGAGGGAGTCCACAGGGTTCTGCTCGGTTCCAAACACATTGATTTTAGCCTGGTGAGACCCAAGTCAAATTTCTGACCTACAGAACTGTAAGATAAATTTGTGGGGGTTTTTTTGTTTTTGCGGTACGCGGGCCTCTCACTGCTGTGGCCTCTCCCGTTGCGGAGCACAGGCTCCGGACGCGCAGGCCCAGCGACCATGGCTCACGGGCCCAGCCGCTCCGCGGCATGTGGGATCCTCCCGGACCGGGGCACGAACCCGCGTCCCCTGCATCGGCAGGCGGACTCCCAACCACTGCGCCACCAGGGAAGCCCAAATTTGTGTTGTTTTAAACCCCCAGGTTAGTAGTGATTTGTTAACAGCAGCCATAGAAAACTAATATGTCTCTGTGCTACTAACCTTGGTTTAGATGTGCTCGGGAACAGAGGCAGCTATGTAAGAGCTTCTCATTCGAAGTCTGAGAACTGAAAATTCCTTCTAAGAAAATTCCCAGAACTAAAAAAATCAGGAAGATTTCTCATAGCCACCATCTCTAAAGTTTATAAAATCTCTCAAATAGAAGGAAAAGACCAGCCCTGGAAGTACTGTTTTTTTCAGCAGTTTGGATAAGAGAGGCTTTATTTTTAACGATATGATTTATTATTTAAAGAATAAGTTAATTCATTTTGAAGAGCATTAAGCAGGTTATGCCAAAGAAAGGTTTGTTTTGGATCCGAAACAAGATTCAAACCTTTAGGCACTTTTCCTAAGGTTTTAAATCCTGCAAAACTGTTTCCATAGCAACAAGCCCATAGAAATCTCAAGGGGCTATCATGATGGATGTGACTGGAGATGTCTCTAGAATGGGGATAACTGCACAGCTGCCTAGGATCTAGTATGTTAATAGCCTCCAAGCTGATAGTGGAGGAGCTGTAACTCAGAGAAGTAGGTACAGAAGAAGGAAGTGCCTACCAATTCATGACAAAGCAAAAGAAACTCTCATGCCCCCTCCGTGTACATCACAGGGAATTAATTGAGGATATACCTTATTTCCAGCCCTCTCCCTCCACCAGTCTTTCTCACTACATAAATCTCTGGGTTGCTTCCTCTTCTGCTCTGCACTTGGGTTTTTTATTTTGGTTTTTTGTTTGTTCGTGTTTGGTTTTGTTTTTTGTTTTGATGCTCTTTTAAAACCTCTTTTCACTGACATAATAATGGCAGAGGAAACAGTAAGATTGAAGAGGAATCACTTAGAGCAATTTGCTTATCTACCTTCTTCTGGAAATAATATCCTCCAAGTAATATCACAGCCACCCTTTTGCCTGGAGCATTTTCCAATTACCAGATAATTTTCTTTGTATGAAAGGCAGGGTAAAGAATAGTTTGAATTTTTGAACTTAGATCCTCTGCTTTGAAAATATACCCCAACACAGAAAAAACAGATCCCTCTATGAAGCCCACTCAGTAAATAGGATTATCAACAGTCCAGATGAAGGGCATTCATTGGCTTCTCTACAATTATTTTAGTCTAGTAAATATAACAGCTTTAAGATTGTGAATTGGGTAAAAAGAACATAAATTGACTGACAAAAGGGCCACCCTCCTAGCTAGGTTTCTCATCTTTTTAAAAGGAGGTGCCTGTAATATTAAGCTATTTCTACACGTTTAGGATATTTTGGTCCTATTCCCTGTTCCCATCATGCTTTCTTTATCTTCCAATTTATTGCATTTGATTGAGTCTTTCTTTCTCAGAGAACTTTAAATAAATCCAGTGCAATTCAATCAATAATCTATAATCCCAAGTTGGCTCTGGTAAATGAATCCTTTATCCAAAAAAACTAGTAAGCTGTCCTTTCTTTGAAGTTTGGCAATATCTAGGTGTAATGACCTTTAAACAATATTCATCTATAGAAAAGGGATATTTTGTTATAAAAGACGTAAAATAATCTTGATATGAATATTTGCTTTCAACAAATACTGTACTTGAAATCAATGTGTGTAACTGACATCGTTTAAACACTCTTTTGCTGTGAAAATATGGGAAGCATTTAAAAACCATTTCAGGCAGCACAACGAATATAATTTAACGTTCACAGTTATTTCTTCACAAAAGCAAGAAGTATGAAAATCATTCTTGCCAACAATTTTGAAAGATTTCCATTCTCTTTCTGTAAAAAGAGATTTCTCTAAAAATCAGTCAAACCCTACACTTAGATATTTTCTACTGAGAAAATGATTAATAGGCCCAACTCTGATGAACACTGAGCTCTGTAATTTTTAAAAATTGGCCACCAGAAATGTGTGTATTTTTTGCTCTTCATGTTTTATTTCTTCTAACTAGTTTCTCAAACCATATGTGCATGCGTGCACACACACACACACACATCTTCCAAAGCAATCCATTTCTTAGGAAAATATTACAGCTGGCTGATGACTCTCTTTTCTGAGCTATACAATTAAGAGTTTGTCTAACTTAATTGCTTCCCCTAAGGAAAAAAATGGAGAAGTGAATAGTTAAATACAAGTTAAAAACAGGTAATATCTTTGTCTCTCTGAATTATATGTGACAATGATATGGTCTTTGGCTTACAACTCAGTTTTCAAAAGAGAAATTTTCATTTACCTTCTGTTGCAAATGGCTTCATGAATTCCCTTGGGATACCATTGAGAAGGTAGAAACCTATAATATCTTGTGTTTGAATATTTAACAAATAAAATGTCTAATGCTGAATTTTTAAAAAGAACCTTATAAGCCTCCAGTTTGGTGATCTCAGACACACCGAGAGCTGTGGCCCTTGGTTTCTTGCTTGGTAAGGAAAGTTAAAACTACTGTATTAAGTTGTTTTACAAACATAGCTACTAATTTTAAAAGACCTAAATTCGAAACAGGACTTGTGTCAGTGGGAACAAATCTCCCAATTTCAGGATTGTTGGCTCAACATAGTAATTTGTGTCGAGGGCACTAATTCTATTCATGTGGGCTCTGTTCTCATGACCTCATCAAATCCTAATTACGTCCCAAAGGCCCCACCTCCTAATACCATCACATTTAGGGGCAGGGTTTCAACATATGAATTTTGAGAGGGGACAAAAACATTCATAACATGACATTTTATGCTCTGGGACTTGGAGATCTAAACATAACCCAGAACTTCAAGTTTCTCAGTACAAAGTGAATGCAATAAATCCTTAGTAAATGACACCTCTTCCTACCGTATATTTTCTTAGATGTACTCTAGATGCTACGTATTGTAATATTACAGTAAGCTAAAGAGCTAAAGAATTAATCAAAGCAAAGTTTTTGAAACCTTGGAGTGAGTGAACGTGTGTGTGTTCATTGTGGTAAAATATTCATAACATAAACTTTGCCATTCTAACCATTTTAGGTGTACAGTTCAATGGCATTAAGTACATTCACGTTGCTGTGCAACCTTCATCGCCATCCATCTCCAGAACTTAAAAAATCTTTTCATACTGAAACTCCATACTCATTAAACAACAACACACCCCTACGCCCAGCCCCTGGTAACCACCATTCTGCTTTCTTCTCTATGAATTTGACCATTTACTGTAGGTACCTCACATTAGTGGAATCATGGAGTATTTGTCCTTTTGTGATTGGCTGAGTTCGCCTCACATAGTATCTTCAAGGCTCATCTGTGTCCTAGCATGTGTCAGAGCTTCCTTCCTTTTTAATGTTGAATACTATTCCATTGTATGTACATCACATTTTGTTTATCCATTTATCTATCAATGGATACGTGACTTGCTTTCACCTTTTGACTGTTGTGAATAATGCTGCTGTGAACACGGGTGTATAAATATGTTTGAGTCCTTGCTTCAGTTCTTTTGTGTATATATCCAAAAATGGAGTTGCTAAATCATATGATAATTCTATTTTTAATTATTTTAGAAACTGCCGTACTGTTTTCCATAGTATCTGCACCATTTTACATTTCTACCAGTGGTAGTCAGCGTTCCAGTTTCTCCACATCCTCACCAACACTTGTTATTTTCTGTTATTTTGATAATAGTGATCCTGATGGGTGTGAAGTGGTATCTCATTGGGTTTTCATTTGCATTTCCCTAATGATTCGTGATGTTAAGCATCTTTTCATGTGCTTATTGGCCATTTGTATATCTTCTCTTTGGAAGAATGTCTATTCAAGTCACTCGCTCATTTTGTAATTGGGTTGTTTGGTTTTTGGTTGTGAGTTATAGGAGTTCTTTATATGTTCTGGATATTAACCCTTTATCAGATACATGATTTGCAAATATTTTCTCCATTCCATGGATTGCCTGTTCACTCTGTAATGTCCTTTGTTGCATAAAAGTTTTAAATTTTGATGAAGTCAAACTTTTATGTTTCTCTTGTGTTGCCTGAGCTTTTAGTGACATATCCGAGAAATCACTGCCAAATCCAATGTTACAAAGATTTCCCCCTATGTTTTCTTCTAAGAGTTTTATAGTTTTAGTTCTTACATTTAGGTCTTTGATTCATTCTGGGTTAATTTTTGTATATGGTGTAAGGTAGGAGTCCAGCTTCATTCTTTTGTGTGCGGATATCCAGTTTTCCCCATTCGTTGAAAGGACTGTTCTTGCCCCATCAAGTTGTCTTGGCACTCTTGTTGAAAATCAATTGGCTGTGTATGCAAGAATATATTTCTGGGCTCTCTGTTGTAGTTTATTCACCTGTATGTCTGTCTTCATGCCAAGACAACACTCTTTTGATTATTGTAGGTATGTAGTAAATTTTGAAATCAGGCAGTGCAAGACCTCTAAATTTGTTCTTTTTCAAGATTGTTTTTACTATTTGGTGTCCCTAGAGATTTATATGAATTTTAGGATGGATTTTTCTGTTTCTGCAAAAAAAAAAAAAAAA
Organism: Grampus griseus; assembly: GCF_964374135.1. NCBI lineage: Eukaryota > Metazoa > Chordata > Mammalia > Artiodactyla > Delphinidae > Grampus > Grampus griseus. Next base: position 172,597,571 of record NC_139018.1, read on the forward strand.
AAAGTCATTAGTATTTTCATAGGAATTGCATTAAATCTGTAGATTACTTTACCTAGTAGTGATACCTTAACAATATTAAGTCTTCCAGTCCATGAACATGAGATGTCATTCCCTTTATCTGTGCCTTCTTGGTTAAGTTTATTTCTAAGTATTTTATTCTTTTCAATACTGTTGCAAATGGAATTGTTTCCTTAATATCCCTCCTCTTCAGATTGTTCATTGTTTGGATATAGAAGCACAATGGATTTTTGTGTGTTGGTTTTGATGTTACAACTTTGCTGAATTTTTCAATTGTATTTTATTTATTTTTTTATTTTTTCGGTACGCGGGCCTCTCACTGTGGTGGCCTCTCCCGTTGCGGAGCACAGGCTCCAGACGCGCAGGCTCAGTGGCCATGGCTCACGGGCCTAGCCGCTCTGTGGCATGTGGGATCTTCCCGGACCGGGTCACGAACCCGTGTCCCCTGCATCGGCAGGCGGACTCTTAGCCTCTGCGCCACCAGGGAAGCCCTCAATTGTATTTTAAAAGCTCGAGAGTAAAAAAGTATATATTAGTACTGGGTAACAAATTTTTGCTTATGGAAAGACATGTTTCATAAACAGTAATTTTTTAATGTAATTCTATGGTGAATAAAATTGTGTAAGTTAAAGACATTTACAAGTCAAAAGGGTTCCATCATTAATCACATAAGCTCATTTCTCTTCTTTTGTTTTTTAAGCTCACTGAAACAGAAATCTGCTGCAATTCTATCCACTGTTTTCTCTTCTTCCTCAATTTTAAGTTGCATGAATAGATAAACCTATGTTGATGACAATAAGTAAATAAAAGAAATCTCTACTGCTTTTCAGAGTTAGAAAGGATGATATTTTCCTAAATTGTTGCTGAGGACTGAATGACAAATTTGATCCTCATCTGATTTTTTTTCATTCACTAGAGCAACTTCCCTGTTTTTGTGAAGTTTGTGACAGTGAATGCCAGATACAATCTTGTTTGCTCATCCGGAGTAACATAGGTTGTTTACAATTCATCTAAAGTTTATTGAATGTATGAGATGATCACTGCTATGAAGAGCCACAATCTGAAAGAAAAACAAAAAGGTAATGTGATTGTGTCTGTGGTGGAATACTTACTCACACAAGTAAGTTGCTCAGCCAACACAAGGGAGAAGACAGACAGACAAGAGCAGTGCATCTATCTCTTGGATTCATAAAGGCAAAATAGTCTTTCTGCTTTACTAGTTTTTTCAGCAAGTTGTGATCTCATGGATGACATCTTCAGAAAATTTTCTTGGAGACAGTGCATAGACAAAAGATTATACAGACTGAGTTATTAGGTTTCGCAAACACTGGATAAACTTTTGGGGTGTCATTTAAAACGGTAATCTATCTACCTCTCTGTTTAACAGAACTCCTACATGTCTTTTTGTAATCATTTTTTAGCAACATGTTAGCAATGAACAATCATCAAATGACCCTTCAAAAGTCAAGAGAAAAACTGAAAAATTAACATTGTTATAAATATGTGAGTGGGTGAATATTCAAAAGTTAATTTTTCTCATGTGCTAGACAACATAGAGCTCTCCCAGTGGATCTTCATAGCAGTGATGATTAAAACAAATCTAAGTGTATTAGTGTTATGAGACTATGGAAAATACTTGGAAAAATATCTTCCTGTTCTGAGTATAAATAAAAGACTTTGAAATGGCACTCTGTAGTTTGGCCGTAGCCACCAAACAATCCAGTAACTCAAAATATTCTTTAGTTTTTCCTTCTCATTTTTTTCTAGTTTTACTCTTAGAAAATAGGAAGGTATAGGTGGAACAGAAGAAATATCATTAGATCCATAATCGATACCAGATGATCCATAACCATTATAATGTTTCTCCCAGTAAGCCTATAGGCCATGCTGAGTGTTTCTTTAATTTACACTGGGCTTAGATAATAAAAAAAAAATTTTTTTTGTCTGCATGGTCTAAGATGGTGGCCACACCCACATGTGACTATGCTGAGTGCTTGAAATGTGGTTAGTGTAACTAGGAAATGGATTTTTTTTAATTAATAAACTTTATTGTTTAGAGCAGTTTTAGGTTCATGGCAGTATTGACTAGAAACTACAGAAAATTCCCATCTGACTCCCACATACACACCTTCCGCCACTATGAACATCCCACACCACTGTAATGATATGTTTGTGACAATTGATGAAACTACACTGATACATCATTAGCATCCAAAGTCAATATTTACATGAGGATTCGTGCTTGGTGGTGTACATTCTATGGGTTCTGACAAATGACATGTATTCCACCACTGTAGTATCGGACAGAATATTTTCCCTGCCCTAAAAATCCTCTGTGATCCTCCTGTTCATCCCTCCCTTTCCATTAACTCCTGGCAACCACTAATCTTTTTACTGTTTCCATAGTTTTGCCTGTTATTTCACTTAGTAATATACATTTACATTTTCCCCATGTCTTGATAGCTTTTTTTTTTTTTTAAGCTTTGAATAATATTCAGTTGTCTGGATGTACCACCATTTACCTATCCATCTACCTACTGAAGGATGCCTTGGTTACTTCCAAGTTTTGGAAATTATGAATAAAACTGCTGTAAACATCCATGTGCAAGTTCTTCTATTAACATAAGTTTCCAAAATATTTGGGTAAATACTGAGGAATGTGATTTCTGGATCTTACCGATAAGAGAATGTTTAGTTCTGCAAAAAATATGCCACATGTCTTCCAAAGTGGCTGTACCATTTTGCATTCCCACCAGCAATGAATGAGAGTTCCTGTTGCCTCAGATCTTTGCCAGTATTTGGTGCTGTCCGTTTTTTGGATCTAGGCCATTCGAATAGGTGTGCAGCAGTATCTCATTGCCATTTTAATCTGGAATTCCCTGAAGTCATATGATGTTTAACATCTTTTCATATGATTATTTGCCATCGATATACCTTCTACCTCCTTGGGGGAGGTGTCTTTTCAGCTCTTTTGCCCATTTTAAATATTGGGTTGTTTGTTTTCTTATTGTTGAATTTTAAGCGTTCTTTGTATATTTTAAACAGTCTTTTATTAGATGTGTCTTTTGCAAATATTTTCTCCCAGTCTCTGGCTTATCTTTTCATTCTCTTGATGTTATCAAGAGAAGAAGTTTTTAATTTAAATGAACTTCAGCTTGTCAGTGAGTTCGTTTGTGGATCATGTTTTTGATGTTGTATCTAAAAAGGCATTACCAAACCCAAGGTCATCTAGGTTTCACCTATATTATCTTCCAGTAGTTTTATAATTTTGTTTTTCATTTAAATCTGTGATTCATCTTGACTTAATTTTTATGAAAGTTCTGTGTATAGATTCATTATTTTTGCATGTGCACATCCAATAGTTCCAACACCATTTGTTTAAAAGACTTTGTTCCATTTTATTACTTTTGCTCTTCTGTCAAAGATCAGTTGACTATATTTATGTGGGTCTATTTCTGAGCTCTCTTCTCTGTTCCGTTGATCTGTTTGTCTATTCTTTTGCCAATACCACACTGTCTTAATTACTGTAGCTTTATGGTAAGTTTTGACGTTCTTCTCCAACTTTATTCTTCTCCTTCAATATTGTGTAGGCTATTCTGTGTCTTCTGCCTCTCCATATAAACTTTAGAATCAGTTTGTCAATATCCACAAAATAACTTGCTGGGATTTTAATTTTGATTTGGATTGCATTGAATCTGTAGATCAAGTTGTGAAGATCTGACATCTTGACAATATTGAGTCTTCCTATTCATAAACATGCAATCTCTCTCCATTCAGTTTTTCCTTGACATCTTCTGTTTGAGCTTTAGAGTTTTCCTCATATAGATCTTGCACATATTTGGTTAGATTTATACCTGAGTATTTCATTTTGGGTACTAATATAAATATATAAATGGTAATATATTTTTAATTCAAACTCCACTTGTTCATTCCTGGTAAATAGAAAAGCAATTGACTTTTGTATATTAACCTTGTATTCTGTAACCTTGATATAAGCATTTAATAGTTCCAGGAGCTTTGCTGTTGGTTCTTTTGGATTTTCTACATAGATGATCATGTCAAGTACAAATAAACACAGTCTTATTTTCACTTTCCCAATCTCTTTACCTTTTATTTCCTTTTCTTCTCTTACTGCATTTGCTAGGACTTCCAATACGATGTTGAAAAGCAGTGGTGGGAGGGGACATCCTTGCTTTGTGTCTGTTCTTATGGGAAAGCTTTGAGTTTCTCACCATTGAGTGAGAAGTTAGCTGTAAGCTTTTTATAGATGTTCATAGTGAATTTGAGGAAATTTCCCTCTATTCCTAGTTTACTGGGAGTTTTTATCATAAATGGGTGTTGAATTTTGTCAATGCTTTATACGCATCTATAGATAGGATCATGTGATTTTTCTTTAGCCTGTTGATATTGGAATGTAGATTACATTAATTGGTTTTTGAATGTTAAACCAGGCTTGTATATGCCTGGGGTGAATCCCACCTTTTTGCGGTATATAATTCTTCTTACACGTTGTTGGATTTGAGTTGCTAATATTTTGTTGAGGATTTTTACAACTCTGTTCATGAGAAATATTGCTCTCTATTTTTCTTTTCTTGTAATATCTCTGTCTGGTTTTGGTGTTAAGACAACTCTGGCCTCTTAGAATGAATTAGAAAGTATTTCCTTTGCTTCTTTCTTTGGGAAGAGACTGTAGAGAACTGACACAATTTCTTCATTAAATATTTGATAGAATTCACCAGTGAATACATCTGGGTCTAGTGCTTTGGAAGGTTGTTAATTATTGATTCTATTTCTTTAATAGAAATAGGCCTGTTCAGATGGTCTATTTCTTTTTGTGTTAGTTTTAGCAGATTGTGTCTTTCCAGGAATTTGTATATTTCATCTAGGTTATCAAATTTGTGGGCATAGAGTTATTCATAATATTCCTTTATTTTCCTTTTATTGTCCATGGATTTATTAGTGATGTCCCCTCTTTCATTTCTGGTATTGGTAATTTGTGTCTTCTGTCTTTATTTCTTAGTTAGCCTGGAAGAGGCTAATCTGTTTTATTGCTCTTTTCATGGAATCAACTTCTGGTTTTGTCGATTTTTCTCTATTGATTTCCTGTTTTCAATTTCATTGATTTCTGCTGTAATTTTTATTATTTCTTTTCTTCTTCTTTCTTTGGATTTAATTTGCTATTCTTCTTCTAGTTTCCTAAACTGGAAGCTTAGATTATTGATTTTAGATCTTTCTTTTTTTCTAACATATACATTGAATCATAAATTTCCCTCTATTCACTATGTTCACTGAATCCCACTAATTTTGATAAGTTGATTTTCATTTTCATCTAGGTCAAAATATTAATTTCTCCTGAGATTTCTTCTTGACTCATGTTATTTAGAACTGTGTTGTTTAATCTTCAGTATTTGGGGATGTTCCAGCTATTTTTCTGTCATAAATTTCTAGTTTAATTCCATTGCGATCTGAGATCAGACATTGTATGATTCCTATTCTTCTGAGTTTATTAAGCGTCATGGCTCAGAATGTGGTCTGTCTTAGTGAATGTTCCACGTGAGCTTGAGAAGAATGTGTGTTCTGCTGTGATTGGATGGAGTGGTCTGTAGATGTCAATTTTATCCAGCTGATTGACGGTCCAGCTCTTTAGTTCCACTTGGATCTTACTGATATTTTGCCTCCTGGATCTGTCCGTTTCTGAAAGAGGCGCGCTAAAGTCTCCAGCTATAATGGATCCATCTAGTTCTTCTTCCAGTTTTATCAGTTTTTGCCTCATGTATTTTGACATGCTGTTGTTAGGTGCATACACATTAAGGATTGTTACGTCTTCTTGGAGCATTGACTCTTTTTTCCTTATCTAATGCCCATCTTTTTCCCTGATAACTTTCCTTGCTCTGAAGTCTGGAAGCTTGACGGCATTTTTCTCCAATATTCACTGTGAGAACCTGGTAGAGCTCCTCTCAGTAAAATTCACAAAAGTGTGTGGGTGGAAGGCCTCCTTAAGACTGGTTCCCCCTGAAGCTTTTAACGCTTAGGCTTGTCTACACTCAGCCTCTAACGATCCATCACTTACAGCTCCAGTTTCCCTACCCTGGCGCTGGTTCCTACAAAAGTTCCTGCTTGTGGTTTCTGCTACAGTAAATTGTGATTCTCTCTCTGTGTCTTCTTGTCTTTCAATATGTAGGCCAGCAGTTTACCCTGTGACCTCACTTCTCTGACATATCTAAGAAGGCTGGTTAACCTTTGAGGTTGTTCAGTTTTTCGCTTGTTAGGATGAATTGGTGACTTGTAATCTCCTTACATGCCATACCAGAATCCAGAAGTCTTCGATATTCAACTGTCGACGGGAAAAAAAAAGCACAACGTGAGAGCTGTGAGTTAAGTTTTATTGGGGCAAAATGAGGACTATAGCCCGGGAGACAGCATTTCAGATAGCTCTGAGAAACTGCTTCAGAGAGGTGGGGGGGAAGGTCAGTATATATGTGGTTTTAGTGAAGGGGGAGTCCATGCAATCAAGCACATATTTTTTGCAGAAGGTTTCTGCTAATCTCATGATTAGCTAGTCATGAGGAGCAGATGTCAGCATGAAGGATTTTAGTGTTTTTTCTAGATATGAGGAGATGCAAGATTTGGGCTCATAAAATCATCTCCTGAAAATATCTAATTATCTGAGGACCTGTTGTGCCAGTTTTCTCCAGAGCACAGAGCACCTCATTTCTGATCTCCACCCTGAACTCCTTTCAGGAGGTGTAGAAGGTCAGCAGCCGCATCGGCTCATAATTTAATCCTTAGAGGTAGCTGGCAAGTGCCAATTTGTAGGTGACACAACTATTAAGTGTACAGTTGCACATGCAAACAGATCATTGCAGATTTGCCAACCAAATGGTGACTTCCATTAACAAGTTTCCATTTTGTTCTTAGAAGTGACCCTTCTGCAAGGACAAAATTAAGCCATTTACAAATGTGACAGACCAACCCATTGCATGTGTGCCCCTAAAGAGTTTAAACATTATTAGGACACCCTACAAAAAGGCTTCTGAGGTTTTTTTCCTCATCATGTTTCTTAGGAATAAGCATGGTTCTTCTTACCAAAGGCAAATACATACCCGACTCAGTGTGCACGATGGGTCTTAAGGTCCCTCTGAAAAGAAGGTGGCACAAACCAGTTGTTAGTTGTGCTTCATGAATGGAGAAACATATCATTTCTCTTGAAAGTTGGTGACGCCAAAAGCTATGGATTCCTGAGAGGGGAAGAATATTTGCATTGCAATTTTACCTTCATAAGGGATATCGCCAAGTGTCTTCCACAAATGAATGTTGAACTTCTATATTTGAATTGTACATTGTTAATAATGAAAGGCCTTTGAAATTTTTAGTGTATTACATCAATAGAAATATGGGACACTGAGATTTCTTTTTTAGCATGTACATTTGTGAACCGTAATGAAGGTAAATGTTGCAAAATCCAGTAATTGATGTTTAATGACACCAACAAGGAAGCGTTTTCAGAATACCAGTGGAAATGGACAGAGATGTCTTTGTATGGCCTGGGAGTGCGAACCTTAGATGTACAAGAAGGAGAGACAGAATCTTAGTTTCAGAGGATATTTTAAAGACCACCCTTTTTTTGTGACAAGTCCTCCCTAGTATCTAATTACTACATGGTACATGATATTAGTATTTATCCACTTTCCTTCCTGATGTGTTCTAGCTTCTCTGTGAACATTCATTTTAAAGCTTCAGTTTGACTAAGGATACAATTATCGGGATGGACTCAAGTGTAAAACACTTATTTACTATCACTTTCTAAAATGTTCAGAAATCCTAGTCAGCAGTTGACCATCATAACTACCTCTGAATTAGTTAATAGAACTTGCAAGGACAATTATCTGTAGAAAAATCACCGTCAATATGTGGGCTTTGCGCATCTCAGGGAATTTCTTTCCTGTGCCTGATTGAAAATTTAAAAAAAGAACTTAGTGGTATGTTAAAGAGTTGCATCTGAGTTCAAGATTATTTTCCAGAAAATTACAACACCTTGACTATCATATCTTGACATTCACTGATCTGACTTGAGGAACTTGCCAAGCATGGAGGTTAAAAAGGAAGGACTTTGTACTTCAAGGTTTCCGAATATCTGGAAGAAATCGAAAGAACATTTCTCCTAGTGCTATCTCTGGGCACGGCTGTTTTACTAACATTTCTCATCTTTTTTCTCTACATTTTACTTCAGTGTTAACACACTCTATCCATCATTTCACCCCTCTGGTCTTAGGTTATAAATCAACATCTGTAAAACTGTTCAATAACAGAATTTAATTGCCCTGGAGGAAAAGGGGTCTTTTCTCACTCGAAAGCCAGGGAAAATGGTGGCATTTAACCTCTTGCTGGGCATTTTAAAAAGAGGAAAAGAACAATAAATGCTCTTGAAAATTAATTCAAATGGACCTTTATTTTCCTTCAAAATTTGCTGACTGAAATTATTTTAAAAATGTGAGTAGGACTTCCCTGGTGGCGCAGTGGTTAAGAATCCACCTGCCAATGCAGGGGACACGGGTTCAGGCACTGGTCCAGGAAGATCCCACATGTTGTGGAGCAATGAAGCCTGTGTGCCACAACTACTGAGCCTGCGCTCTAGAGCCCGCGAGCCACAACTACTGAGCCTGAGTGCCTAGAGCCTGTGCTCCTCAACAAGAGAAGCCACCGCAACGAGAAGCTCGCACACAATGAAGAGGAGCCCCCGCTCGCCGCAACTAGAGAAAGCCCACATGCAGCAATGAAGACCCAACGCAGCCAAAAATAAATAAATAAAATATAAATAATTTTTTTTTTAAATGTGGGTAGATTTGGAGCAAGTGAAATACTGTGATCAGATGTGGTCTGAGCCTTGGCATTTTATGTTTGTATCTTTTGGAAAGACTTTCTGCAGAACTCTCTGGTATTTTGGTATGTACCCAAGAGATATTACGGTTCACATATCATCCACAGTCATCCAAAAGAGGGCCAAGTATTGTCTCAAAAGCAAGCTTAGCTGGGTTTTCTTACCAAACCACGTGGACATGGGAAGTTCAGACAGGCCACCCAAATTGAGATCAAAGCTTCCATATCAGGGTGAGAATCTCCTTAAAGGGTTTTGAAATGTTGATTTTCATTGTTTGTCTGTTTCTATAGGTGTACAAAGTTAGTCTGTTATAGCTTTTTTTCCAGTGCATATCGTCTGCCTTAAAAACAGAATCCGTAATGTGATGTCTTTTATGACGAAGGCAGTGTGATATCTGTATATTCTACTATGTATTTTTATCACATGCAATGGCTAGTTTATGCCTAATGGGACATTTTTAGTGTTTGCATTTTCTATTTTTTTCTAATTAGTTAGAAATGTATTGGCCATAATAGACAGAGGTGAATTTCAGATAGAAAGCTGGTCTTTGTAGGTGTTTGTATATCCTCTACAATAATGAGATGACCTGGCTCCTTGTCTTGGTTCTGACATCATGTCTGTGTGCCTTTGGATAAGTCATCATCCTCCTTGAGCCAGTGTTTCCTCATAACTGAAAGGAGTTAATAATTTTACCTCTTACAGGGTTATGAGGAGTAAACAGGAGAGGGGGAAAGATATAAGAAAGGGCATGATAAAATGGATGTAAATGAAAGCAAATGTCACATAAGACCTTCTGCCAGGGCATCCTGAAAGGCCTCGAGGGAAAGGTGAGCTGCTAGAAGGTACCCCTGAATGGATGGCACATTATCACAGAGCCAATTATTTTGATTAAAAAAAAAAAAGCAAGGGATACCATTTGCAGCAATATGGATGGACCTAGAGATTACCATACGAAGTGAAGTAAGCCAGACAAAGAAAGACAAATACCATATGATACGACTTATATGTGGGATCTAAAAAAATGATACAAAGGAGCTTATTTACGAAACAGAAAGAGACTCACAGATACAGAAAACAAACTTACGGTTACCAACCGGGAAAGGGAGGTGGTGGGAGGGATAAATTAGGAGTTCGGGATTAACATGTACACACGACTATATATAAAATAGATAATCAACAGGGCCTACTGCATAGCACAGGGAACCCTACTCAATATTTTGTAATAACCTATAAGGGAAAAGAATCTGAAAAGGTATATATATACCGGATGCTCCCATACAGGCATGAAAAACTACGTCAGCCTGTTCTCCACTGCCATACATCTAAAGCCCTTGCATACTTTTTACGTTTGACCTTTCTCTTGCTAGGTAAAAGAACCCAGGAGTTCTCAATCAGAGGCGGTTTTTAGCCCCCACGGGACATTTGACAATGTCTGGAGACATTCTTGGTTGTCATGACTAGGGGCAGACGTACAACTGACGTCTAGTGGATAGAAATCAGGGATGCTGCTAAACATCCTTCAGTACACAGGAGAACTCCCACAACAGAGAATCCTCTAGCCCCAAACGTCAGCAGTGCCAAGGCGGAGTTCAGTCTCCAACCCATGTTGACCTGAGCCTGTGCGCCAATAGAAATGACTGTCATGAGAGAGATATACTCGCTCTGACCTTCTCAGGGTGAGGGATTCGAAAGAATGTGAGACAAACACAGTGAGGCATTTCACACAGATGCTTGAGTGAACGTTTCCCTCTAAATGGCGTACGGCATTTCACAAACATAAAGCGGTTGCCATTTCTCTCTCCGAGAATAAAATATAGCCTTAGGAGATGATGCCTTTATTGTTCCAAAGGTCAGGAAGACCTCGGTCATCATTTTGAAAAGAAACAAGTATGTGCTTCGTAATAGCCAGTGAATTTAGCAACTTCATAAACCCAACAGAACGATCAAAAATGATACCTTTCATTTATTATCTATTGCACATTGAAGCATTTTCCAAAAATAAAAATAAGTTGGGTTTGCTTTCCGTTGATAGGTCTGTCATTTTAAGATTTCTGGTATCACTAAGATCCTTCTAACCAAATCAAATGGCTTAATTTATCTAATGTTTTAGAATTTTGGTAAGAGTAGGTATTAAACATTTTGTAACTGTTTGGGGAATTTGAAAGGTTATTAAGTTCTGAATAACAGAGTCTCTCATGTTTTCCCACCAAACTTTTCCCAGCAGTGAATATATCTGGATCTTATTCTGGTTTTTTATTCTTTTTTTAGCTTCCTGAAATGACTCATGTTCAAACACAGCGACCGTGGTTGATGTTTCTCCTGCAGAACTTTGGACTGACCCTAGGTTGGCTTTCCCTCTTACTCTTGGCTATATATGAACAAAATATTAAAATATAAGTTGAGTCTCAAAATCCTTCAAAAATCAATTTCAATGGCATCATTTTGTTTCTTTTGTTGTATTCTACAGTGATTTATAAATTAAATATTTTTATCTTAGGTGAAGTGTGTCTTTTAGTTCATTAACTTATTGATTTTATAATGCAATTTTGTTTCTATAGTGTATAAATGTCAGGTTGTACTTAATTGAATTTTTGTTGTTAGTTTCCAACACTGTGATGGAACTCACACCTTTTTAGTAACTCATACGCTCTAAATTAATTCTAGTAAACTTCCAAAAAATATTTTTTCCCTAGTAAAGGATGTTTGTTTGTAGTATTTGAAGTGGACAAACGTCTGTTGGGTTAAAATCTGCTGTAACTTCTTTGATGTCAATAATATATTTTTTGTGTGTATGTGAGATTAGAAACCATAAGCAAACTAAATTACAAACAAATGTAATAAAGTCTTGTTTTAATGTGATGGCTTGTATTACCTTCTGTTACTGGATGTCAGATTCTGAATCAACGCTAAAAAAAAAAAACAATATAGAATAGTTCACCTGAAAGTGTGACCCACTGGCTAAGAAATGCTCATAAATGAGCAAACTTGGGAATTTTAAAGGCTACTGTGTCAGCACTCTTCTCTATAAGCAGCAAAGGAAATCTGTTCTCGGCAAAGAGAACTGGAAACAAAAGGTGAAATTCAAACAATTTTAACATAAAACTTGAGTCGGGCAGTAGATGTAATGCGTAAAGTGTCACAGATTTAACAGAGTGTGTTGATGAGAATAATATTACTAAGTGAAACATATTTTTATGCTCTTTCTGAGGAAATATAGAACCCTAAACATTATTTAAGTAGGTAAGGTCATGAAATGTACAAGCAACATTCCTGATAACCTAGCAAAATCATTAAAATAGAAAATAACTCTGGCTTTAGTCATTTTTCTTGGAAAACAGATGCCTACTATTTTTCTTATTTTTTAATGAGATATCTTGACAAGGGAAAAAAGCCCATTTTATTGCCAGAATGACTCATGGCGCTGCATCAAATACATCTACTTCCTCACTTACCAGTAGAGAGTCTTTGCCACGTGCACCCAAACACAATCTTCTTCAACCTTTCTTTGATTTCAGAATGAGGGGGGTTTCTCCTTCAGTTGTCGTTAGAGCTTCATTTAAGGGAGTATCATGACGTAATGCAATAGTGCTCTGGCGTCGGCAGACATTAGGACCGATGGAGGGTGTTTCCCAGGGTAGACTGCTGGGCTTCATCCCTAGAGTTTCTGAGGCTGTACGTCTGCGGTGGGGCTTGATTTTGAACTGCTTGCAGGTGATGCTGAGACTGCTGGTTGGATGCCCCGCCCCCCGCCCGAGCTTCACTGGCGTGATGGAGACCAGACACACCTGGCGTCAGGAAGGAGCAGGCGCACGACTCTTGCCCCATTAAGTTGATTAACGCCCGACAAGCCTCACACTAGACCTGAGTTCCTAGGTTGAAGGCCCCTGCTCTTTCCACCTTGCCTGTGAGCGTCGGTTCGGCCGCGGGAGTTACCGGATGAAGAGTTCGCAGGTAGCACTTTTATTCATCTCTGCCTTGAAAGGTAAGCGGCCCCGACACGTAGAGCTTTGTCGTCCTTTTATTGGAGGATAATATGTCGCTGAACAAAACCGCTTTGTACAGGCCGACGTGGTGTGGAGGTTACGCAAAAGAAGCACCTGGAACCAACCGTGTTTGGGTTTCTATGAGCACGTTCTGATTTGGGCGTGAAGCCTTAACTTAAGCCAGTTTAGGTAGAAAAACTCTGATGGATGAGTTTGTTCCCGGTTCAAGTTTAGAGTAGTTTGGGGCTTGGCTAAATTAAACATCTTTTTTTTTTTTTTTTTTTTTGCGGTACTCGGGCCTCTCACTGCTGTGGCCTCTCCCATTGCGGAGCACGGGCTCTGGACACGCAGGCTCAGCGGCCATGGCTCACGGGCCCAGCCGCTCCGCGGCATGTGGGATCTTCCCGGACCGGGACACGAACCCGTGTCCCCTGCATTGGCAGGCAGACTCTCAACCACTGCGCCGCCAGGGAAGCCCCTAAATTAAACATCTTGATGTGAGCTACTCTGTAACCTTCAAGTTGGAGTGGGCTTAATTTCTTTTTAAATTTTATTGAAGTCTAGTTGGGTTACAATGTTGTATTAATTTCTGCTGCACAGCAAAGTGACTCAGTTACACATATATATCTTTTTCATATTCTTTTCCATGACGGTTTATCACAGGGTATTGAGTATAGTTCCCTGTGCTGTACAGTAGGACCTTGTTGTTTACCCATCCTATAGACACTCGTTTGCATCTGCTCATCTAGGGTGGGTTTAATTTGACGTTGGATGAGGTGGTGCCGAGGATGTAGAGGGATTAACAGGAGTCAGCTGTCGGGAGGATTTGGAGGGACATTTTCAGTGAGTATTTTGCAACCCAACACCAGTGTGCTCTGGTTGTAAGCAAAGACCTGGCCATCAGAGGTCATCTGCGAGGGTCATCCTAAGCATAGGATGTAGTGGCTCCTGAGGGTACCTTTCTGGGTTGGCCATCCCTCCCCCCATGCTACCTTATACCTGGCTCTGTGTTAATCCTTATCAGCAACCCGATAGCTTGAGCTGGACCTCCAGCCTCAAGCAATCTTAAAAATTGATAGAAATTCTCTTCTCCTCAAAATTGAGTGGCAATGATAAAAATAGTATGACGACTTTTTGCCTTCTAAATATGGACAGAGTCTAAACTTGGGGTGGCTGACCATGGTCATCCTCTCAGTCATGTAAGTTATTTGTTACTCACTGAGCTTTGGGGTAAATGGTGTTTTCCTTGAAACCAGATTTCACAATAACGTTAGGAGTATTTCTGTTTAGTAGGCCTAAATTTAGGATTCCACTGTATTTCTACTCGCTGATTGATTTGTTTTTTAGTCACTGAACTAGAAATGCTCCCGGAGGAATAAAAACCAAGGAGCAGGTCATATAGAAATCTTACTTGAACATCCATCACCCACTGACAGGGCCCTCTTTAGGGAAAGGAGAATTGGTATCATGTTACTGTGAGGCAGAATTCAGGGCCTGGGAAGGTGGTTCCAATGCCACGTGCTGACCAGGACCAGGGTGTACATAAATATGGCCATAAATCACAGCCATGATCACCCCTCCGCCACCCCTTCCAGAAGCCAGACTTTGGAGATGCCACCGTGCCTCTCTCTGTAAGACGCCCCTCTCAGGATACTGCACCTTTTTTTTTTTTTTTTCTTTTTTGCGGTACGGTGTTGTGGTCTCTCCCGTTGCGGAGCACAGGCTCAGGACGCGCAGGCTCAGCGGCCGTGGCTCCTGGGCCCAGTCGCTCTGCGGCTGTGGGATCTTCCCAGCCCGGGGCACGAACCCACGTTCCCTGCATCGGCAGGTGGACTCTCAACCACTGCGCCAGCAGGCGAGCCCGATACTGCACTTTGACAACTTCCTTTCCTCTTCGAAGCTGGAGGGGAAGGGTTGGATTGTGATGATGCTGGTTGCTAGGGTAGACTGGACCGATCAGGTTGGGGCTCTTGTGTGCATTAAGAATTCAGGCGCTAAACTGGAATCCCAGCAATGCCACTTAATAAACTTGGAACTTCTTTGAGCAATTTTTATTTCTGTAAAATAGGGCTAAAAATAGACCCTGCCTTGTGAGATTGTGGTGGGGTCAGTATGAGATGCTTACTGTTCCTGAAGCACAGTGCCTGGAGAATACTGAAGGCTCGATAAATATTAAATCAACATCGTCATCACCACCATCATCATCAGTATCCCGTTCTTTTATCACATTTTCACAGTTTACCTCTTGGGGCTGTACCTCGGCTCATGGAAATGTCTTTCCTTGGTAGGGAATGGAGATCAAACCTTTTTATGTCTTTACAATCTTCTACTCAAGCCTCCAAACCAGTCACTCAAATATTTCCTTACTGTTTTTTCACCTTGACTCACCTCCAGAGCCGGAGAGATGGTGGGGGCCCTCTGGTTGACCCCAGTCTGCCATCTCCTCTGGGAAACCTCCCTCCAAGTGTCATAATGCTTACACCCAGCGTGAGCCCCTCTCTCTTATTCTTTATCTTATTTATTTATTCTTGTTGCCCAGAGGCACTCACTTTATTTTATTTTAAACTTTTAATTTTATATGGAGCATAGTTGATTAACACTGTTGTGTTAGTTTCAGGTGTACAGCAAAGTGATTCAGTTATACATATACATGTATCCATTCTTTTTCAAATTTGTTTCCCATTTAGTTGTTACATAACATGGAGCAGAGTTCTCTGTGCTATGCAGCAGGTCCTTGTTGGTTTTCTATCTTATATATAGTAGTATGTATATGTCAATCCCGAACTCCCTGACTATAAGCAAAACCTATTATGTTCCACCTGATCACACTTCTAAGGATCTGGAGGTTGAATAAGGGAAGCTGATGGAGAGGAACCTGTCTGAGGTCATGGCTATGGTCACAACTTGATTTCAATTCAGAGCCCAAAGGAGTTCAGCCCACTGCCCCTGTTGCCCATGTACCTGTTGCACCTGCTGCTGAGGGAATGCGACCAGCTCTGAAAAGAGTCCAGGGTCCATGAGGTGTCACCCTCGGGAGTGCTGGCTTGTTCAAACAGGGCAGGTGCCCTCCAGCTGGAGGTACACATAGCTGCCCTGGACAGCGGGGGCACCATGGACAGCGGCGCCAACTCGCCCAGTGGATGTTCCTACCTGCCCTAGCACCCGTGTGTGGGGCAATGAGCCCCCCATGGTCAAGCTTTTACCTCCATAGGCGCATCTCAAAACCCACTGGAAATCATAGGAAGTTTGAGAAGCCAAAGAGAGTTTTCCAAATCCAAAGTGATCTAACCCCATGTGAAGGGCCTGTGAAATGTACTTGCACACCTGCCCTCCCCCTACCACAACATTCATGTCTCAGAGACAGACTTTATCATACGGACCTTCCCCCCACCTCACAGCCCATCCCCCCCACCACTGCTTAACCCGCTTTGCAAAGCCTCTTGCTTCTCAGAGGCTTTCTTTCTTTGTATGATAAATCCCTCCATCTCCCTAGTCATATTGACCAGTATAAAAAGAGGAAGATCTTCCTCTTCCCCTGCCCACAGAGACAGGTGCTGCCAGCTGGGACCCACCCATGCTCTCACCAATTCCCACCCCTACCCTTGACTTTACACAAAATTTTGGAAAGTATCCAGGATTTCTGGTTTATGGATTAGTTTTGTTTCACAATCTCAGTATTTCCCTTAAATAGCTATGCAGAGTGCCCCTAGACTCAGCCCACAGCATCCCAGCATGCTGGTGCAAGAACCAACCTCAGAGATTTAATTCAACTCTTTGATTTTATAATGGTAATGTAATAGCAAATCTTTTTATAGTGCTTCCGAGGTGCCAGATACTATTAAAGGTGCTTTATAAGATTCATTTAATTCTCTTAAGAAGCCTGGAAGTATAGGCGAAACACTCTTTTCATCCCCCCTTTTACAGATGAAGAAACTGAGGCCCAGAGGGGTCAGTTAACTTGCCCAAGGTTCAGAGCTAAGGCAGGCTGGCTCCAGCATCTGTGACCTCAATCCCTGCAACACACAGCCTCTATAGAGAAGAAGTTGAGGTTTGGAGAGTCTAAATGACAGCCCAAGCTCTTACCTCTGTAAAGGCGTTGACCAAGGACTCAGCTCGAGATCTCAGATTTCTGGTCCAGCAATCTTAACAATTTTTACCATCCTCTCTGGTCCCAGTCAGCCCTTCTCCTCTCTAAGGTCTCAGTCATTTAAGGTGGCTTTGCTTATTCTTGTTCATGTTAATTTCTTCCCATGAGGATCTACAGTCTATGCAGCATGGTTTTTTTTTTCATGGAAGTTATGATTTTCATACAACTTAACATCATTTAACAAATGAATTCTTTAAGTTCTAAAATTCCGAAAGGTTTCTAGGCTTAAGGATTTTTTTGTTAAAATATAATTATTACATTATTAGTTTCTGGTGTACAACAGAGGGATTCAATGTTTGTGCCTATTGCTAAGCAATCTGCCACAACAGGTCGAGTTAGCATCCATCACCGCAGTAGTTACAACCCCTTTATTTCTTGTGATGAGAACTTTTAGGATCTACTCTCTTAGCAAGTTTCAAGCACACAGGACAGTATCATTAACTATAGTCACCATGCTGTACTACGTCCCATAACTTATTTATTTTATAACTAAACGTTTGACACCCTTTGCCTATTTTGCCCACCCCTTACCCCCCGCCTCTGGCAACCACTAATCTGTTCTCTGTATCTATGAGCTCATTGTTTTGGTTTTGGTTTTTAGATTTCACATATAAATGAGATCATATGGTACTTATATTTCTCTGTCTGACCTCTTTCATTTAGTGTACTGCCCTCAAAGTCAGTCCATTTTATTGCAAATGGCAATATTTCATTCTTTTTTATGGCTGAATATATTTCATTGTACATAGGTGTATATATATATATATATATATATATATATCACATCTTCGTTATCCATTCGTCCATCAGGGACACTTAGGTTGCCTCCATATCTTTGGTATTGTAAACAGGGCTGCAGCGAACATGAGTGCAGAGATATCTTTTTTAAAAAAATAAATTATTTATTTATTTTGGCTGCGTTGGGTCTTCGTTGCTGCATGCGGGCTTTCTCTAGTTGCATCAGAGGGGGCTACTCTTTGTTGCAGTGTATGGGCTTCTCATTGCGGTGGCTTCTCTTGTTGTGGAGCACAGGCTCTAGGCACGTGGGCTTCAGTAGACGTGGCACGCGAGCTCAGGAGTTGTGGCTCATGGGGTGTAGAGCGCAGGCTCAGCAGTTGTGGTGCACGGGCTTAGTTGCTCTGCGGCATCTTTCCGGACCAGGGCTCGAACATGTGTCCCCTGAGGCGGATTCTTAACCACTGTGCCACCAGGGATGTCCCTAGACATCTTTTTAAGTTAGTGTTTTTGTTGCCTTCAGATAAATACCAGAAGTGGAATCTTGGATCATATGGTAGTGATGTTTGAAGAATCTCCATACTGTTTTCCACAGTGACTGTACCAATTGACCTTCCAGCCAGCAGTGCACAATGATTCCCTTTTCTCCACATTCTCACCAACACTTGTCATTTTTAAAAAATAATAGCCATTCTAACAGATGTAAGGTGATATCTCATTATGGTTTTGATTTGCATTTCCCTGATAAATAGTGATATTGAGCACCTTTTCATATACCTGTTGGCCATCTATATGTCTTCTTTGGGAAAATGTCTAATCATATCCTTTATTAGATATATGATTTGCAAATATTTTCTCTCATTTGGCAGGTTCACTTTCATTTTGTTGATAGTTTCCTTTGCTGTGCAGAAGCTTTTTAGTTTGATGTAGTTCCACTTGTTTATTTTTGCTTTTGTTGCCTTTGCTTTTTGTGTCAAATCCAAAAAATCATCACTAAGACTGATGTCAAAGAGCTTATTGCCTACGTTTTCTTCTAGGAGTTTTATGGTTTCAGGACTTACATTCAAGGTTTTAATCCATTTTGAGTTAATTTTTGTGTATTTTGTAAGATAGTGGTCCAGTTTCATTCTTTTACATGTGGTGGTCCAGTTTTCCCAGACTGTTTATTCAAGAGACTGTCCTTTCCCCATTGTATATTCTTGGCTTTTTTATCATAAATTAATTGACCCTATATGCATGGGTTTATTTCTGGGCTCTCTATTCTGTTCCTTTGATCTATGTGTCTGTTTTTATGCCAATACCATACTGTTTTGATTACTACAGCTTTGTAAAGTAGTTTGGAATCAGGAAGTGTGATGCCTCTAGCTTTATTCTTTCTCACAATTGCTTTAGCTATTCAGGGTCTTTTGTGGATCTATACAAATTTGAGGACTGTTCCTTCTATTTCTGGGGAAAAATGCCATTGGAATTTTGATAGAGATTACATTGGATCTGTAGATTGTTTTGGGTAGTATGGACATTGTAACAATATTAATTCTTCTAATCCATGACCATGGAGTATTTTTCCATTTATTTATATCTTCAGTTTCTTTCATCAATGTTTTATAGTTATCAGTGTACAAGTCTTTCACCTCCTTGGTTATATTTATCCCTAAATATTTTAGTCTTTTTAATGCTGTTGTAAATGGGATTGCTTTCTTCAGTTCTCTTTCTGATAGCTTGTTGTTAGTATATAGAAATGCAACTGATTTTTGTATGCTGATTTTATGTCCTGCAACTGTACTTAATCCACTTTTTAGTTCTAACAGTCTTCAGGGTGTTCTCTTTGTAGTCTCATGTCATCTGCAAATAGTGGCAGTTTAAATTCTTCCTTTCTGATTTGGATACCTTTTCTTCCTTCCTCCCTCCCTCCCTTCCCGTCTTTATTCCTTCCCTTTTTTTTTTTTTTTTTTTTTTTTTTGCCTAATTTCTCTGGCTAGGACTCCAATATTATGTTGAATAAAGTGATAAGTGTAGGCATCCTTGTCTTGTTCCTAATATTAGAGGAAAAGCTTTTAGCTTTTTCACCATTGAGTATAATGTTAGTTTTGGGCTTGTCATATATGGCCTGAATTGTGTTTAGGTATGTTTCCTCTACACCCACTTTGTTGAGAGATTTTATTTTAAAAAATGGTTGTTAAATTTTGTCAAGTGCTTTTTCTGAATCTGTTGGGATGATCGTGTGGTTTTTATTCTTTGTTTTGTTAATGTGATGTATCACATTGATTGATCTGTGGTTGTTTAACCATCCTTGGATCCCTGGAATTAATCCCACTTGATGCTGGTGTATGATCTTTTAATGAATTGTGGAATTTGGCTTGCTAATATTTTGTTGAAGATTCTTGTACATGTTCATCAGGGATATTGGCCTGTAATTTTCTTTTCTTGTGGCATCCTTTTCTGGCTTTCATATCAGAGTAATGTTCGTCTTGAGAAAAAAGTTTGTTCCCTCCTCTTCTATTTTTTGGAAGAGTTTGAGGAGTGGTATTAATTCGTCTTTAAATGTTTGGTAGAATCATCACTGAAGCCATCTGGTCCTGGACTTTTGTTTGTTGGAAGGTTTTTGATTACTAATTCAATCTCCTTACTAGGAATCAGTCTGTTCAGTTATTCTATTCTTCATGGTTCAGTCTTGATATATGTTTCTAGCAACTTATCCAGTTCTTCAATGTTGTCCAATAACTGTTCATAGTAGTCTCTTACGATCCTTTGTTTTTCTGTGGTAACAGTTGTAATATCTTCTTTATTTCTGATTTTATTTATATGATTTGTCTCTCATTTTTTCTTGGTGGGTCAAGCTAAAGATTTGTCAGTTGTGTTTATCTTTTCAAAAAACCAGCTTTTAGTTTTATTACTGAGTCCAACCTCCTACTGCTCATCCCACGACAGGCCAGTAAATCAAGAGATGAATTGTTGGGGCAACGAATAGTGACTTTATTCAGAAAGCCAGCAGGTCAAAAAGACGGTAGACTAGTGGCCCAAAGAGCTATCTTACCCAAGTTAGAATTCAGGCTTGTTTTATACTGAAAGGGGAGGGAGTGTGGCTGTTTGTTGCAAACTTCTTGGTACTAGAATCCTTTATTCTTGCAGCTGTCCAAGTAAGTCTGGTCACAATGCTTCTACAAACCTCCAACAAGACAAATATGTTTGTCTGCAACTATTTGTTCTGCAACTGTTTATCTCTGTATGAATGGAAAAGTGTTATACTTTTAAAGGTCAGAGCTTTGAGAATGGGATAGACTGTATATTTCAGGTTATAAGCAACATTCTTTTATGAAAGGTGCAGAACCAGCATGACTAAGCACAGGCAACAGAGCACAAAAGTTAGAGCTAAAGGAATAGATTCAATATGGAGTCAGGTTTGTTTCTCTCTGTTACAGTTTCACTGATATTTTCTGTTGTCTTTTTAGTATCTATTTTACTATGAAATTCCACTCTGATCTTGTTATTTCTTTCCTTCTACTAACTTTGGAATTTATTTGTCTTTCTTTTTCTAGTTCCTTGAGGTATGAGGTTAGGTTGTTTAACTGATATTTTTCTAGTTTCTTGATGTAGGTACTAGGAACTTCCCTCTTGGAACTGCTTTTTCTGCATCCCTTAAGTTTTGGTATGTGGTATTTCCATTCTAATTTGTTTCAAGGTATTTTTTTGAATTTTCTTTGATTTCTTCTTTGACCTATTTATTGTTCAGTAGCATGTTGTTTAACCTTCACATATTTGTAAATTTTTCAGTTTTCTTCTTGTAATTGATTTCTAGTTTCATACCATTGTAATTGGAAAAAAATGCTTGATATGATTTCATTATTCTTAAATTTATTAAGATGGGCCTAACACGGTGGTCTAACCTGGAGAATATTTCATCTATGCTGGAGAAGAATGTATATTTTGTTGCTTTTCAATGAAATGTTCTGTATGTGTTTGATAAATTCATGTTGTCTAACGTGTCATTTAAGGCTAATACTTTCTTCCTGATTTTCTGTGTGAATGATCTATCCATTTGATGAAAGTAAGGTGTTGAAATCCTCTACTATTATTATTATTATTTTTCTTTTTTGCGGTACGCGGGCCTCTCACTGTTGTGGCCTCTCCTGTTGCGGAGCACAGGCTCCAGACGCGCAGGCTTAGCAGCCATGGCTCACAGGCCCAGCCGCTCTGCGGCATGTGGGATCTTCCCGGACCGGGGCACGAACCCGTGTCCTCTGCATTGGCAGGCGGACTCTCAACCACTGCGCCACCAGGGAAGCCCCCTCTACTATTATTGTATTGCTGTCTGTTTCTCCCTTTAGGTCTGTTAATATTTGCTTTATATATTTAGGTGCTCCTAAGTCAGTTGTGTAAATATTTACAAATGTTGTATCTTCTTGTTGAATTGACCCCTTTATCATTATATAATGACCTTCTTTGTCTCTTCTTACCGTCTTTGTCTTAAAGTGTACTTTGTCTGATATTTGTATAGGTGCCTGAGCTTTCTTTTGTTTTCCATTTGCATGAAATATCTTTTTCCACCCCTTCACTTTCAGTCTGTGTGTGTCCTTACATCTGAAGTGAATCTCCTATAGGCTGCATATAGATGGGTCTTGTTGTTTTATCCATTCAGCCACTCTATGTCTTTTGACTAGAGAATTTTAGTCCATTTACAGGTAAAGTGATTGACAGGTAAGTACATTTGACCCTTAAAAATGTGGGTTTCAACTGTATGGGTCCACTTATATGTGGAATTTTTTCAGTAGTAAAAACTATAATACTACACGATCTGTGGTTGATTGAATCCTTGGATGTGGAACTGTGGACACAGAGGAACTGTGGATGTGGAGGAACTACAAATACGGATGGCTGACTCTACGTTTTATGCAGACTTTTGGCTGTGTGGGGGGTCAGTGCCCCTAATCCCCATGTTGTTCAAGGCTCAACTGTACTTATTGACATTTTGTTAATTCTTTTCTGATTGTTTTTAATTCCTCTGTCTCTTTCTTCTTCCCTTGCCCTCTTCCTTTGTGATTTGATGATTTTCTGTAGTGCAAGTTTAGGTATCTTTCTTTTGATCTTTTGTGTATCTACAATTGGTTTTTGCTTTATGGTTACCATGAGACTTATATAAAACAACTTATATTTGTAACAATCCATATTAAGTTGATAACAGCTTAAGTTGGAATGCATTCTAAAGCTCTACATTTTTACTTCCCCCACCCATGTTTTATGTTTTTGATGTCACAGTGTACATCTGTGTATCCATTAACAAATTATTGTAATTATGTTTTTTACTACTTTTGTCTTTTAAACTTCATATAGTTTTTAAGTCATCAACACATCACCATTACATTAGATTATTTTGAATTTTACTATATTTTTACCTTTACCAGTGAGATCTGTACCTTCACATGTTTCCCTGTTCCTAATCGGTGCCCTTTTGCTCAGCTTAAAGAAGTGCCTCTAACAGTTCTTTAAGGCTGGTCTAGTGGTGATGCATTCCTTTACCTTCTGCTTGGCTGCAAAATTTTATCTTGCCTTCAACACTGAACAACAACTTTGTCAGGTAGAGTAGTCTTGCTTGACAGTGTTTTGTTTTGTTTTGTTTTGTTTTAGCTCTTTAAATATATCATGCCACTTCCTTCTGGACTGCCAAATGTCTGCTGAAAAAAATCTGCTGATAGTCTTATGGGGGTTCCCTTCTTAGTCTTATGGAGGTTCCCTTGTTTATAACAAGCTGTTTTTCTCTTGCTGCTTTTAAGATTCTCTCTGTCCTTAACTTTTGACCCTTAATTATAATGTGTCATAGTGTGGGTCTCTTTGAGTTCATCTTTTTTGGAACTCCCTGGGCTTCCTGGATCTGGATGTCTGTTTCCTTTCCCAGGTTAGAAACATTTTGAACCGTTATTTCTTCAAATAATTTTTCTGCCGCTTTCTCTCTCTCTTCTCCTCCTGGGACTCCCATAATGTGAATGTTGGCCTGCTTGATAGTGCCCCATACAACCCGTAAGCTGTCTTCACTCATTTTTCATTCCTTTTCCTTTTCGCTGTTCTAACTGGGTGAATTCCAATGCCCTGCTTTCGAGTTCATTCATCCTTTCTTTTGCTTCTTCTGGTCTGTTGTTGAACCCTTCTATTATATTTTTCGGTTGAGTTATTATATTCTTCAATTCTGTGACTTCTATTTGGTACTTTCTTATATTTTCTATCTCTTTGTTGAAACTCTCACTTTCTTCATCCATTCTTTTCTCAAGCTCAGTGAGTATCTTTATGACAATTATTGTGAACTTTTGATCAGGTAAATCACATATCTCCATTTCACTGAGGTCTTTTTCTGGGGTTGTATCTTGTTCTTTCATTTGGAACATATTCTTCCATATCATCACTTTTTTCTTTAATGCTTTGCATTAGATGCATTAGATAAAACAGTCACTTCTCTCAGGCTTAAGGAGTGGCCTCATGTAGGAAATGAAACTTACTGTTCAGCGTTGCCCTAGATCTTGGTTGTGTCTCAAACCTTTGTGATTGTCTAAGCAGACCACTTTACTTTCAGGGGCTCCCAATAGTTGAGGGTGTGCTGAGACCTGTCATTGTACCAGAGAGGAAGATCTCAGTCAGCACCTAGATTCAGGCTGATTGGATGCCAGACCTTCATGCAGCAGCTTTTCAGATATGCAAATATTCCTCCTTCAGAGGAGGAATGGGAGATGAGTGTTTCTGTCTGCTCCCTGTGTGCTGAAACCTGGTGTGATAGCCAATGAAGAACTATCTTGTTCTCTTTGCTACTGTCCCCCTGAACCCATGAACACAAGCCCTACTGGTCACCAGAGCCAGGCTTTCAGTGGATGTGTCCACCTGGGCAGCAGACACAAAACCCAGGGCACCATATGTGTACAGAGCTTCTTTTTCACAGAACCGATGATCTGGGGCAGCCCAGAGGGAGGGTGCACGGATGGAACTTGCTGGCCTCCCTGGTCCCTAATGAGGATTGTAGTTGGCCCCTTGATTTGTGTTTAATTAGAGCCCTGCCCCTCAGACCACAACAGTGAAGATACAGTAATAGTCCTCTGCCACAGATTCTAGTGACCCAGAGGGAGAAGGAGGCAGAGGGACGGCACAGAGATGGTACCCACCAGGCTCCATCCCTGGAGTGCACCTCAGTAGACCCCTAGATGTGCACCAAACCAGAAGCCTTCCACTCAGGCCAAAGCTCTAAGACAAGCTAATAGGCCTCTTTCGCAGAAAGACTGGGGGTGTGTTTCAGTCTGCTCTCTCTGCACTGTGCCCTGGGGTGGTAGCCAGCCAAGAACTGTCTCTCCATTTGCTATAGTCCAAGGAGACCCACAAACACAAGCCCCACTGGCCACCAGATCAAGGGGCATCCCTGGGCAGCAGCCACAAAAACTGGGGCACCAGACATAAACCAGGGCAGTAGAAGTGAGTATAAGCTCCCCTGTGGGAGATACCAGTGCAGCAGAGGGAGAGTACAGAGAGAAGCACCCACCCTCCAGGGTCTTTGGAGAGGATTACGGTCAGCCTTTAGGCCTCTGTTTAATTAGAAACCTGGCCCTCAGGCCAGAGCTCCAAAAGAAGCAAATAGGCCTCTTTCACAGAAGAACTGGGGGTGTGTTTCAGTCTGCTGTCTCCATGCTGTATCCTGGGGGTGGTAGCCAGCGAAGAACAGCCTCTCCATTTGTCGTAGTCTAAGGGGACCCATGAACACAAGCCCCGTGGGCCACCAGAGCCAGGTGACCAGGGGCATCCCTGGGCAGCAGCCACAAAAACTGGGGCACCAGACATAACCCAGGGCACCAGGGTCATGTACACACTTTCCTCTGGGAGATAGAGGTGCAGCAGGGGGAGAGTGGAAGAGAGCACCCACCCTCCAGGGTCTCTGGAGAGGATTACAGTCAGCCCTTAGATGCTTGTTTAGTTAGAAGCCTGCCCGTCAGGCCACGGAATGAATATATACTGATAAGACTCTTATACAGAGAGACTGGTGGCCTCACTGTCACCTCTTGTCCTGCGCTGGGGGTGGGAGCTGGTTAAGAACTCTTTCTGTATTTGTTACTGTCCTGTGGGACCCACCAACGTAAGCCCCATTGGTCATCAGAGCCAGGAGATCGAGATGTGTCCCCTGGGCATTAGCAGCAAAGATTGGGACCCCAGACCAGTGCAGAAGCTCCTTTACGGCAGACACCAGCAAGCTGGAGTGGGGCAGAGGGAGAGCACCTCGCAGGCCCCTATACGTGTGCCTAACCCAAAGCCTGCCCCCAGACAGGTAAAAGGCTTCCTTCACAGACCATCTTCTTTGGGATACACAGATACGCAATAAGCTTCTGTTGTAGAAAGTCTGGGCACCTCTCAGTTTCTGCCTCTGCCTGGTCCCTGCGGTGAGAGTCCCGGCATGTGAGCCCTTTAAGAGTTGTTTCTCAGTTTGCAGCCATCTACGGGTCTCACGGAACAAGCCCAGTTGGCTTTCTAAGCTAGACGTTTGGGGGGGCTCATCGCTCAGGGGCAGGTCTGAAGAGTTGGCTGCCTGATATGGGGGTCAAATGCTTTGCTCCTTGGGGGGAAGCTCGGGGCTCTGAGTTTCCTCCTGACAGTGGCCTGTCACCGTGTGGCTGGTGGGGTTTACGGTGAGATGGTGCCTCAGCCCCTCCTACCCGCTTCCATGTGGGTTTTCTTCTCATTCGTCCAAAATGGAGGAGCCACTCAGCTAGTTTTGGGGTTTTTCTCATGAGGAAATCGTACCTTATGTAGCTGTAGATTCAGTGTGTCTGTGGGAGGAGGTGAGTTCAGGATCCCGCTACGTCACCACCTTGAATCAGAAACTATTTATTCATCTTGAGTTACTGACCAGTCCAGGAAGCAGTTGTGAGATGTTAGGTACACAAGGTCACCTACTGTGATTATTATGGGTAAGAAATGGGTCTCATTTGGAGTTTTAAATGCATCACCCTTAAAAAAAATGCACAGAGAACTACCTGGTTATCAGGCTAAACTGGAAGAGATGAAGCTCTTCTAGGGCTGTCACCCAGCTCAGCTCTCTACAGTGGAGAATAGTTGGAAATAAATGTCTGAAATTGCCAAATATATATATTTTTCTGCCCAAGAGAGACAGTATTCTGTGACCATATTACCTGTGATGAACCCAGGTAATGAGTTCAATACCGGGACCAACATTTGAAGAGAGTTCATGAAAGTTTTGCTTTTTTTTGTTTTATTTTTTTTTTTGAAAGAAGCGAGGGCACAGGCATATCCAGAAATGATGGGGTTTTTTTGCTTTTTTTTTTTTTTTTGCGGTACGCGGGCCTCTCACCTCTGCGGAGCACAGGCTCCGGACGCGCAGGCCCAGCGGCCATGGCTCACGGGCCCAGCCGCCCCGCGGCATGTGGGATCTTCCCGGACCGGGGCACGAACCCGCGTCCCCTGCATCGGCAGGTGGACTCCCAACCACTGCGCCACCAGGGAAGCCCCAGAAATGATGTTTTAATCATCATAGTAACAGCTGTTATTTACTGAACTTTATTATACAAGGGACTTGCTTATTGCTTTACCTACATTTCTCTTATCATGTAAGTCCCATATTAAACCATTTTAGAGATGAGAAACTTGAGTCAGAAAGTTTAAGTAACTAACCCAAGACCACACAGCTAGTAACTGGCAGAGCCACTGTGATTCTCTGGTCTGGGGTCTTTCTCGTTACACACGCTGCCTCAAACGAGAGTTAAAAGGCATTACTGGGAGAGGAACCTCTGAAATATTATGCAGGAATCACCTTTTTAACATATCTACTTCCAACAGTGGAACAAGCTGACTTGGGTGGTTTAGTAACAGTTGAGGAAGGCTGTTATTAAAGAGATATGAAACTAGATGACTTTTAAGGCCCCCCACCAAGTCTGGGAGCTGATGCCTGTGCAGGGGCATTTTGTTGCAAGGAATAAAGAAAGACAATGTACTTGTGTTGCAGAGACTCAAACGTACTATGTACAGCTCAGGAAAGAGAAGCATTTTCCCATCTATTTTTGGAGCTGTTTTGGGTTCGCCAAGTCTATCTGGGTGTTCTCTTTGCAAATATCCAGGTCATCAGAGTACTCAGCAAGTGTTTTGACGTGACGTCTTTCCTTGTCTATCTTTTCCCCTCAACTTTCGTTCTTTCAGGGTAAAACGCTAGCTCTTATTCACTTCTGTACTCTTCTAACTTAGCCTACTGCCCCAAAGCTGCTAAATAAAAATTTGTCAAAATGAACTGTCTAAACGCCAAATCAAGTCATTCCTCTATTCAAAATATTTTGTCTGTGGGACTTCCCTGGTGGCGCAGTCGTTAAGAATCCGCCTGCCAATTCAGGGCACGAGAGTTCGATCCCCGGTCCAGGAAGATTCCCACATGCCGTGGAGCAACTAGGCCCGTGCACCACAACTACTGAGCCTGCGCGCCACAGCTACTGAGCCCGTGTGCCACAACTACTGAAGCCCGTGCTCCTACAGCCCGTGCTCCGCAACAAGAAAAGCCACCAAAGTGAGAAGCCCGCGCACCACAGCAAAGAGTGGCCCCCGTTCGCCACAACTAGAGAAAACCTGCGTGCAGCAACGAAGACCCAACACAGCCAAAAGTAAATAAATAAATTGAAAAGAATATTTTGTTTCTCCCTACTGCCTCCATGAAAGTGTCTAAGTTACTTAACATGGAGTAAAGACTGCCTGTGATTTGTCCTCTTTGTACTTCTCCTGTTGCATTTTTGTCTCCTCCTTCTTTGTGTTTTAGGCACCAATCAAGTCAGACTGCTTTGCATATTTTCCTCTTGCTCTTCCTCACCTCTGTGTATCTGCAGGGAGGTTCCCTCTGCCTGGCTTGCCTCAGGCACAAGTTCTTCCCTCATTCTCCTAGGTCTCACCAAGCCCAGGGGGATGACGTCACCATCTTTTATGTTCCCATCAAGCCTCTATCACGGCTTCTGGGGCTCTGTGGTTTATTACAGTAGAGATCGCCCTATTTCCCACCAGAGAGCTATCTCTGCATTTTCTCATGCATCCGGGTATTTCCAGAAGCTTGATCTTTACCTGATCTACAAAAGGCGTTGAGTTACTATTTGACGAGCAACTGAATCAATCAAAAATTGTAAATCTCCCTCCATATCTGAAACCTGTTGAGTCAAAAATAAGAGGCCAATCTAATGAAATGCCAGACTAACTTTTTGGATGGGATAACAAATAAGACCTCTGAAGTATTTACCCATAGGTGTACAAGCATGAGTCTCTTTTTTTGTGAATTATTTAAAAATTCCTTCTGTTAATATTCTAACAATGTCACAAGGTGGATGAAGATTCTTAGACTTGGGCTACAGACTGAATGTTGTTTGCATCCCCCCTCCAAACTCATATGTCGAAATCCCAATCCTCAAAGTGATAATATTTGGAGGTAGGGAGGTGATTAGGTCATGAGAGTGGAGCCCTCATGAATGGGGTTAGTGCCCTTATAAAAGAGACCCCAGAGAGCTCCCTTGCCCCTCCCACCATGTGAGGACACAGCGAGAAGGCACCATCTACAAACCAGGAAGTGGTCCCTCACCAAACACCAAATCTGCCGGCATCTTGGGCTTGGACTTTCCAACCTCCGGAACAGCGAGAAATCAATTTCTGTTGTTTATAAGCCGCCCAGTTTATGGTATTTTGCTACAACATCACAAACAGACTAAGACACCTTTTTCAAAAAAGGCTGTGATAATAAGTCAATGACTGATTCTTTTCATTTATTTATTTATTTTAATGAAATATAGTTGATTTACAATGTTGTGTTAATTTCTATTGTACAGAAAAGGGATTCAGTCATATATATATATATAAACATATACATTGTTTTTCATATTCTTTTCAATTATGGTTTATCACATGATATTGAATATATTTCCCTGTGCTATACAGTAGGACCTTGGTGTTTATCCATTCTATATATAGTAGTTTGCATCTGCTAATCCCAAACTCCCAATCCATCCCTCCCCACCCCGTCCTTGGCAACCACAAGTCTGTTCTCTATGTCTGTGGGTCTGTTTCTGTTTCACAGATAGGTTCATTTGTGTCACACTTTAGATTCCAGTTATAAGTGGTATCATATGGTATTTGTCTTTCTCTTTCTGACTTACTTCATTTAATATGATAATCTCTAGGTCCATCCATGTTGCTGCATATGACATTATTTCATTCTTTTTGGTAGCTGAGTAGATCTCCATTTTATATATATATATATATATATATATGCCACATCTTCTTTATCCATTCATTTTTCGATAGACATTTAGGTTACTTCCATGTCTTAGCTATTGTAAATAGTGCTGCAATGAACATTGGGGTGCATGCATCTTTTTAAATTATACTTTTGTCTGATATATGCCCAGGAGTGGGATTGCAGGATCATATGGCAACTCTATTTTTAGTTTTTGAGGAACCTCCGTACTGTTTTCCATAGTTCCTGCACCAATTTACATTCCTACCAACAGTGTAGGAGGCTTCCCTTTTCTCCACACCCTCTCCAGCATTTGCTATTTGTAGACATTTTAACGATGGCCATTCTGACCAGTGTGAGATGGTACCTCATTATAGTTTTGATTTACATTTCTCTAATAATTAACGATGTTGAGCATCTTTTCACGAGCCTATTGGTCATCTGTATGTTTTCTTTGGAGAAATGTCTATTTAGATCTTATGCTCATTTTTCAATTGATTTTTGTTGTTGTTGAGTTGTATGAGCTCTTTGTGTATTTTGGAAATTAAGCCCTTGTCAGTCACATCATTTGCAAATATTTTCTCTCAATCCGTAGGTTGACTTTTCATTTTGCTTATGGTTTCCTTTGCTGCGCAAAACCGTGTAAGCTTGATTATATCCCATTTGTTTATTTTTGCTTTTATTTCTGTTGCCGTGGGAGACTGACCTAAGAAAACATTGGTACGATTTATGTCTGAGAATGTTTTGCTTATGTTCTCTTCTAAGAGTTTTATGGTGTCATGTCTTATATTTAAGTCTTTAAGCCATTTTGAGTTTACATTTGTGTATGGTATGAAGGTGTGTTCTAAGTTCATTGATTTATTTACATGTGGCTGTCCAACTTTCCCAACATCACTTGCTCAAGAGACTGTCTTTTCTCAGTTGTATATTCTTACCTCCTTTGTCAAAGATTAATTGACCATAGGTGTCTGGGTTTATTTCTAGGCTCTCTATTCTGTTCCATTGATCCATATGTCTGTTTTTGTGTTAATACCATGCTGTTTTGATTACTGTAGCTTTGTCATATTGTCTGAAGCCTGGGGGAGTTAGGCCTCCTGCTTTGTTCTTTTTCCTCAGAATTGCTTTGGCATATAAATTTTAGGAATATTTGTTCTAGTTCTGTGAAGAAATGTCGTGGGTAATTTGATAGGGATCATGTTAAATCTGTAGATTGCTTTGGGTAGTATGGACATTTTAATAATATTAATTCTTCCAGTCCAAGAGCATGTGGTATCTTTCCATTTCTTTGAATCATCTCAATTTCCTTCATTAATGTTTTATAGTTCTTATCATATAAGTCTTTCACCTTGTTGGTCGGGTTTATTCCTAAGTATTTTTTTATGTGATTGTAAAAGGCATTGTCTTTTTACATTCCCTTTCTGTTATTTCATTGTTAGTATAAAGAAATGCAACCAATTTCTGTATGTTAGTCTTGTATCCTGCTACCTTGCTGAGTTTGTTTATCAGTTCTAGCAGTTTTTGTGCAGTATTTAGTGTTTTCTATATATAGTATCATGTTATCTGCATATAATGAGGATTTTACCTTTTCCCTTCGTTTGATTTCTTTTTCTTGTCTGATTACTGTGGCTAGGACTTCCAGTACTATGTTAAATAAGAATGGTGAGAATGGGCATCCTTGTCTTCTTCTAGATTTTAGTGGGAAGGCTTTCAGTTTTTCACTGTTGAGTATTATATGGGCTGTGGGTTTGTCATAAATAACTTATTATGTTGAGATATGTTCCCTCTATACCCACTTTGGTAAGAGTTTTTATCATGAATGGATGTTGGCTTTTATTAAATGCTTTTTCTACACCTACTGAGATGATTATGTGGTTTTTGTAGTTTCTTTTGTTGATGTAGTTTATCACTTTGACTGATTTGCCTACGTTGAACCATCCTTGTGACCCTGGGATGAATCCAAATTGGTCGTGGTGTATGTTCTTTTTTATATGTTGTTGGATTTGGTTTGCTAGTATTTTATTGAGAATTTTTGCATCCATATTCATCAAAGACATTGGCCTGTCATTTTCTTTTTTGGTAGTGAATGACCAATTCTTTAGTCAAATTCAGAGTATACTGCTTGCTCCAGAACTCAACTGTTGACTTATCACTGTTCAGGTGTTTCCTTTATGACTAACATGAAAAAATAGGTAAAAAATATGATACGATCTCTGTTTAGTTGTCTTTTTTAGAAGATAGTAATTTTATATTAGAAGTGAGGTTTGGAGGAGCATTCCACACTACATTATATGACATAATGAGAATAACTATCCCCCTTAACACTGTTGGCGCTAGGACTGCATCTTCGTTTGTTAAGCACCAGCTGTGTACCAGACGCTATTCCTGGCATTATAAGTATCTCTCCTTTAACCCTCAATGCAAGTTTGAGGTGGTTATTCTTACATAAGTACACTGATGTTTGTAATATATTGATGAGGGGTTAATTCCATCTCTCTTTAAGGGTTAGTATAAGGAGGATGAGAAGATGCATTTGAGAGTGTTTTCAAACAGTAAATCTCCATACAAATAGGTGGTTTTATTCCTGACAACTTATTTCAAGGGGAGACACTCAAATTTGAGCATATGTAATAATGTTTGTCTGATTATCCAATTATGTCCTATATCAAGATTATTGTTGGGACTTCCTTGGTGGTCCAGTGGTTAAGACTTCACCTTCCAATTCAGGGGGTGTGGGTTTGATCCCTGGTCAGGGAGCTAAGATCCCACACGCCTCAGGGCCAAAAAACCAAAACATAAAACAGGAACAATATTGTAACAAATTCAATAAAGACTTTAATAATGGTCCACATCAAAAAAAAATCTAAAAAGAAAAAAAGACTATTGTTGACTTGGTAACTCAGAGCCTTAACTGTCAAACAGAATTCTTCTCTGAAATAGGCATTAGATGTGAGTATATATACCTTCATGTACAGAGTCATAGGATGCTAGGTCTGGTAGGAAACTTTGATGGATTCAAGCTCAGTTTCTTTACTTTCCAAAGGTGGAACTCAAAACAACAGGAGGCTGGCTTAATGTATGATCAGATCAGAGGCAAGTTCTGGATGACAAAGGATTAGTAACAGAGGAGAGAAAGCTGTGGAAAGGGATTTGGAGAAACTGACTTTGCTTTGGGGAAAAGGAGTTGAGAGATAGAGAAGAAGCTGCCCAGACACAACATTGGAAAGAGTGTCAGAGCCTCAACCCTAATTCCTGAAGCCTTCCCTCCATATGGGATCAAGGAATCCAGACAGCAGAGTCGGGTGGGCTGGGCGTCCAGGCTCTGACCAGGAGGATGGCTGGGTCACTGCATCTCAGGCTTAGACCAGTGTATCTGAATTCCAACGCTACTCCCAAGTCTGACTGTATTATTGGCTCATCAAAGGACTTGGGAATCCAGGAATTGGAAGCTGAGGCAGCAGGATGGGCCTGGCCGAGATGCTGCCATTGGTGAGCGGCAGAGCTGAGCCCAGAATCCAGCTCTCCCGACCCCTACTCCGGCCTCCACGCTTCCTGGATGCGTCGAGTCTACCTTTGGCTACGGTCTTCTTTCCTGGGTCTCATTGGTCTCTTTCTTCAGCAAAAAGTTTTCTTGCAAAAGGACTAACAGTATGATTTGTGTAACTCTATAACTGGGAGAATGAGAGGTTGGGGAGCATTCCACGTCTGCAATCACTCACGTAATGGAAATAGGGAACCCTCAACCCACTGCCAAGCACTACCTCAGGCACTGTGAGTATACCCATTACTTGGTGGTAGTTCCTGTGATGTGAGTACACTGATGTTTACAGAACACACATACCCACATCAGCAGTTCAAACTAGTCTACTTCTTCATGCAGTCTGTTCACCGATAACAAAATGTGTTTATCCTGCCTTCCGTAGCCTGGAGTATCGAAAGAGCCTGGGCTTTGAGGCCTGCCTCTGACACTTACTTGCTGTGGTTACTTGAACCAGTTCCTTAACTTCTCTGAGCCTCAGTCCTCATCATGGATGTAGCACTTTCTGCCTCGCCAGGTCAATGATCTGTGTAAGCAACGCACCTTAGTTCCTGGCATGTAATGAGCAGTCCATAAATGAGAGCTATTATGATGTCACTTCCGTTAATAAGATTTTTTTATCAGACCAGTTACCAGCTTAAACCGAGTCCATTCAGAAACAATAATAATAACAACAACAACGTTAGCAACATTTGCCAAGCACTTCCTATATTTTGGGTGCTGTTTTATCAGTAATTACCTCTATGATTTCATTTAACCCTCACAACAACCTTTGCTACCTATTTCAATGTAATGAATCAATGCATCAATACTTGTAAGTAGCTGGAATAGTTTCTGGCACATAGTAAGTGCTGTACATGCTTATTTAAATTTAAAAAGATAAATACCATTCTTCCCCCATTTCTCAGATAGGGACGCTGACTCCCAGAGATAAAATGACTTGGCCAAAGTCACACAGCTGGAGGGCGAGGAAGCTGGGACCCACACCCTGGCAGGGCTCCTGAAGGCCTCGCGTGAAGCTTGTGGTAGACGGTCCTGGTGTTTCTCACAGAGCTGAAGGCTGTACCCGTGATGGAAAGGAGGAGAGTGATTCACCCGCTGAGACATCCTGCATGTTGGTTCTTTCCCTCACTTCTTTAGATGCCGACTTCTTCCAATGCCCTAACATCCGGGTCTCGCCCTGGCCATCCACTTGGGTGGTCCTTTCTCTCTCCGGAGAGCAACTGGACTACACCGGTCTCTCTCTGATCCCATAGGGACGTAGTCACCCTTCTCTCTCAAGAACCTTCCTGTCTAAAGCAGCCCAGTTTCCTTCCACACTGTACGTAGCAGGTCGGCCCAGATCAGAAGCTTACCTGCCTTTCCCCCGCCTCTTTGTGAGTTTTCCTAGAATGTTCGTAACCTTCCCTCTGCACACATCTGTCAATCGTTCCCCCATAGTCTCAAGAGACGCATTCCTGGAAATGGGCATTCGTGCTACATAATCATACAGAAGAAGCATGGGGACGCAGGTGACATTTTAGCTGCTTGCGTCCAGACAGCCAGGGGTGTGATGGAATGCGCGCCCCTCGTTAGGCCGTCGTTTACCTTTTCTTCTGAGTAACCGCTGTGGCGTGTGTCTGTGCGGAAAGCCTCGTCCGTCTTGGAAGGCCGCGGTCTTGATCTCCGCGATAAGAACATCACTCTCACTTGAATCTGCCACTCGCGGGGCCTGCTCTGCTTCTCGAGGACGCTTAGTTCTTCAGCCCAGGCGAGATGAAAAACATATTGTGCCTCCCTCGGGGACTATTTAAAACGTAAAATATAAATATTTCTCCTTTGAATGGACTTAGCTTAGCAAGCCTGGGCCTGGTTTGTGTCCCTTCAGTCATCACAGCGGCAGGATGTTTCCCAGCCCTCCATTTAGCCGAGTGGAACCGCACTGGGGCAGAGCCAGTCAGCACTTGGGCCCTTTCTGCCGAGCAGGCCTCACGAGGGTTGCCAAGTCTCCCTTGATCACATAATGCCTTTCAGATAAGGTTAACTCTGCAGTGGGCCCTGCCTCGTGTTAGTGTTTTATGGTGACAAATCCCCCGGCTCCGGCTCTCCCGTGACAATGAACCCCTGGTGAGGAACATCTAAGGGGAAGGCCAACCAGCTGGGGGTGGGGCGCAGGGCCTGGGACTCACACCTTTGCCTTGTCACGGCCAACTCAAAATCACTCCCCTCCTTCCCCCGCTTCCCCTAACCAGGGTGTCCTGAAGAACTTCTGAATAGAAAGGAGAAACCCAAGAGAGTGGCTACATCTTCCTTCTAGCATCCTCCCACTTTGCCAGGCTTAACGGCTGCCCTTCCAATATGACTGAGAATACTCCTCCTATCTCACACACTGTTCAGAAGCCCAGCCTGCCCCTTCCTCCTGCCGTAATTTAGGAGCCAGGGCTTGCAGGGGACCGGGGGACAGACAGCGTAGGGCTCTCTGATTCCTTTCTGCAGCGGGAGTGATAGCTCCTGAAGCTCGTGGGGCTGAGTGGTGGATATTTTCTGTATGTTCTATTTGCAGGTCTTCTTCAGTTCTGAGAAACATGAAACAGTAAAAGAAACCTCATTGGGTGCAGGAAAAAATATGTCTTTCTTGAGCCAGGGGGAACTTAGTACTCCAGGGACAGGACCGAGTGGGAAAGTGGCTTCTGAGTGTCCCAGCCTCGGACCCCTTCCTTCAAGCAAACTCTCATGAGGACGCCTCACCTCAGAAGGGAGTTTTCTGGCTCAAGGAGGGTGTTGACTGGAACACCTGTGAATGGCACCCCTGGGAAACACCTGAGGCTTTGAGGAGCAGAGCTAGGGAAGCATCTGGATATAAAGGGAACACGCAGCCTGGGGTTCCGGCTCCAGTTCTGCCATACCTTGAATGGTACCGAGCAAATCATTTCATACCTGGGGGCTTGTTCTCTCCTCTGCTGATGAGCACTCAGGTGAGAATAGTGCGTGGTGATCAATTTGCTTTGGCACACAGCACCTCCTGCTTAACTCAGTTTGCAGAGGAATGTTGGGAGTTGGTCCAGAAAAGTCATAGCTGGAATTCCACCTGTTATTTTTCTTCCTCTCCTCTCAGCTCTCATGTCATTTTGGATCAGCCAGAGAAGAGATTCTACCTGGGGTCTCCTCGCATCCCCAGTGTCTTGGTCCAAAGTTCCGTGGACTGGGTAGTTTACAACCAACAGAAATTTCCTCCTCACAGTTTTGGAGACTGGATGTCCAAGATCAGGGCACCAGGACAACCGGCTTCTGATGAGGGCCCTCTTCCTGGTTGCAGACAATAGACAGCCTTCTCACTGTGTCCTCACGTGGCAGAAGGGGCGGTGGAGCTCCCTGGGGTCTCTTTAATAAGGGAACTAATCTCATTCATGAGGGCTCCACCCTCATGACCCAATTACCTCCCCCAAAGCCCTATCTCCTAATACTATCACCTTAGGGGTTAGGATTTCAACATATAAATTTTGGGGGGGACACAAACATTCAATCCATAACACCCAACCACCCCATATATTGCAGATTAGCCAACTGCAGGCATGTCCTGTCTTTTTCCCACTTTGGACTCTTCTGTGGCTTATTTTCTCCTCCTCCATACTTGGTTTATTTTTCTTTTTACCTTTTCATTAACAAAACCAAGCAGTTTTGTGTACTAGGGACTGTGATGTCTCAGTGATTTACAAGAACTGTGAGAGGGAACTGGAGTCTAAGACTATGGACACAGAAAGGTGGGGGATGTCCCAGCCCCTCCCCCCAGCCTTTTGCAAGGCTGAAGTCTCTGGAGTATCAGAGGCCATTATCCCTGGCCTCAGGCCGTCATTTACTCCAGGCTCCTGGCTCACTGAGGGTCACTTGTTTCTGCAGTCCTCATCTATAAAATAAGGAGGCTGAGTTTGCTGATTGCCAAGATGCCTGTTAATTCTAACGTCCTTTGAGGGTACTGCCCCATATACCTCTTAAAATGGGCTTGGGCTGGAGCTGATCAGAGCACCAGCAGAGCAAAGCAGAATTTTGAGGAATGAAGTTCAAAGGTCCTTCATTTTGCTGTCCTTGGTGCTGCTTGGCTCATAAAATAGAACAAAACGTCATGAGTAAGATACTTTACTATCGACGAGGAAGATTGGCCTCGGCCTCTTCTTTTGCATTAAATTTTACCAGCAATGCAACATGATTGCAGACTCTTTGGAACTTTTAGTTTACAAAAGTCACCTACAATCACATGACCCTGACGTTACAGCCATTATTTTTGGTTTTTCTGTTTCAGAGTTAGCTCAGCTACGTGATGATCTCAAAGATGGAAGACATTTGTTTATGCATTTTTTCACTGACATCTTATCATGAACATCTTTGGTGCTAATGAGATCAGAGTCTTTGGGATCAGATAGCCACTTTCTACCTGGATAACTCTGGATAGCGTCTAGACCATCAGTTTCCCCATCTGTAGAATAGTACAACCACTAGGATTAAATTAAATAAGATATATAAACACATGTAGCACAGAGTTTGACATATAGGCAATACTTAAAATATCGTTTCTGCCCTGCTTCCTTCTGAATACCCCAGACAGCTACTATTTATGGCATTTCCTATCTGACTAATTGAAATTTGGAAAGGGATTATAAATCTAACTCTACGTTTTGTTTTGCCAACATTATTTTGGTGTGTAATGTTAATCCAGTCCAACATACATCTATTGAACTTGCACTTGGAAAGACACTGTGCCTTTTACTGTGTAGCGTAGAAAAAGCATGATCCTACTTCTCAAGGAACGTACCATCTGTAAGGGGAGATAAAGCACATGTGCAAATAGCTATCATCTTGATGCAAG
The DNA here is from genome assembly GCF_964374135.1 of Grampus griseus. Classification (NCBI taxonomy): domain Eukaryota; kingdom Metazoa; phylum Chordata; class Mammalia; order Artiodactyla; family Delphinidae; genus Grampus; species Grampus griseus. The sequence goes on from NC_139018.1 coordinate 172,635,936, forward strand.
GTGTGTCGAGAGACATAGGACAGATGTGGATTGCGATGGGCTAAAAAGTAGGAAGAGGGAACTTCCGACCAGAGACTCAGTTCCAGCTCCGCCCCTTTAAATGAATCTGTCCACTGGCTGGAGCCCCATTCTTTCGGCTCTCGTTCCTTATCACATCCTCTGAGTTTTCCACCTTATGTAATGCTGTGCTTTCCTGCCTCTCCATTTAAACTTCTTAGCTACTTTTCTTTGAACCGTTTTTCTCATGCCTGTCCTTGTGACATCTTGACCTCCTGACTCCATACACTGTATATACAGTAGGGTTCATCCTGTACTACTCCGTCCAGAGCTCCAGGAAACCCGCCTGCCCAGCCACGCCCTATACATTAGCCACGCCCCAAGTCGTTAGCCACGCCCTGATTCACCTCTGTCTTGTTCTCAGAATGGACTTTTTGGTAGAGGAGAGATTTGATCTGTTCCTTTAAAAGCAGATGGTTTTTTGTGTGTGTGTGTGTGTGGTAAGCGGGCCTCTCACTGTTGTGGCCTCTCCCGTTGCGGAGCACAGGCTCCGGACGCGCAGGCTCAGCGGCCATGGCTCACGGGCCCAGCCGCTCCGCGGCACGTGGGATCTTCCCGGACCGGGGCACGTGGGATCTTCCCGGACCGGGGCACGTGGGATCTTCCCGGACCGGGGCACGAACCCACGTCCCCTGCATTGGCAGGCGGACTCTCAACCACTGCGCCGCCAGGGAAGCCCAAGAGCAGATGGTTTTTTAAAGGATAGAAGGGATTTCTAAATGGTAGGAATGAGCCAAGCAAACGCGCAACTGAAGGAAATTGTCCCGTGTTTGGGAAATGCTGAGTAGTGGGGCTGGAACACAGACACACGTAGAGGTGAGTCATCAAAGAATTGAGGATGGATAAATTGAGGTAACATTGTGGAGGCTTCAGAAATCTCATTTAATAGTTTTAAACTTCACTTGACAGATAGGATGGAGTTACTATAGATTTCTGATCTAAATATGTTCGAGCTTTCCTGACAAGGGCTTCGCAGCATGGGAAGGATTATAGTCGCACATCTGGGCGCACCGTGCTTCTTTGGGGCCCCTCTATGGCCCACTGTTACCCCAGATGCCACCTGGGGGCGCTTGCTTCGGCTTCAGCTATCTTTTTCATTTTCTGGCCTGGCGCCTCTCTGACGCTGCAGCAGGATGGGAGGGAAGGCCCCTCGCAGATACCCCATCCTGCCAGCCTGGATGTGCGAGAACATTCACCCGCGTGGCAACCTGTCCCCCATGGGGAAGGATGTGGGTGACAAATGCTACCCTCTGGGTAGCAGTCTCCACAGCTCCTAGGAGTGTCCAGCACGACGGAGCCCAGAATGTACTTATGGAACTGCTGCCCTTATTTTCTGTTTCATTCTCTGCACTGTTCCCCTCCTATTTCCTGGGATCCCTTCCCAAAATAAATACCTTTGAGAAATGCCTTGTCTCAAGGTCTGCTTTTCCTCAGAAAGCTGGGCTAAGACCCATGGGACTTGTGTCTGTGCCCTAGAGCAAGGATGAGAAAAAGGTTTCAAACTACATTTCAAATTCATTAGCCTGTTGAACCATGTAGGGGATTTCGTTTTATGGGTTTTTTTCCCAAATTCTTCTCTGTGTTGTTGTTATTATAAAATATATTTAACATAAGATTTGCCATTTTAACCATTTCTAAGTGTACAATTCAGTGGCGTTACTTACAGTATTGTGCTACCATCATCACTTAAACTTCAAACTTCTTTCACCACCCCAGCAGAAACCCTAGAGCCATCGAGCAATAACTCCCCATGACCTGGCAGCCTGGGTAACCTCTAATCTACTCTCTGGCTCTGAATTCGTCTATTCTAGAGATTTCATATAAATGTAATCATACAGGATTTGTCCTTTTGTGTCTGGCTTATTTCACTCAGCTTAACACTTTCAAGATTCATCCAAGTTGTGGCATGTATCAGAACTTCACTCCTTTTTATGACTGAATAATATTCAGTTGTTTGGATATACCATATTTTGCTTTTCTATTCACCCATTGATGGACACCTGGGTTGCTTCCACATTTTGGCTCTTGTGAATAATGCTGCAGTGAATAATGTCATATAAGTGTCTGTTCGGATCCCTGCTTTCAATTCTTTTGGGTATATACCCAGGAGGGGAATTGCTAGGTCATATGGTGACACTACGTTTAGCTTTTTGAGGAACTGACAAAATGTTTTCAACAAGAGTTGCTCCATTTTATGTTCCCACCAGCAGTGTAGAAGGGTTCTAATTTCTCCACAACCTCACCAACACGTTATTCTTCATTTTTTAAATTATTATTATTATTTCCATCCTAGTGGGTGTAAAATGGTATCTCATTGTGGTTTTGATTTGCATATCCCTAATGATGAAGGACACTGAGAGCATCTTTTCATCTGCTTATTGATCATTTGTATATCTTCTTTGTAGAAATATCTATTCAAGTCCTTTGCCACCTTTGGGTGGTTTGTTGTTTCATTGTTGAAAATTAGAATCTCGTTATATATTCTGGAAATATGGTCAGGTATACCAGAGATACAATTTGCAAGTATTTTCTCCCAGTCTGTCAGTTGTATTTTCACTTTCTTGGCAATGTCTTTTGATGCGCAAAGTTTTTAATTTTGCTGAAGTTCAGTTTATCTAGTTTATCTTTAGTTGCTTGTGTTTTGGTGTTGTATCTAAAAATCTGTTGCCAAGTCCAAGATTATGAAAATGTACCCTTCTTGAACCTTTTTTTTGAAGACTTATGTCTCAGGCACTTTCCATATATAATGTTATTTAATTCTTGCAGCAAACCTATATGGTAATGTTGTCCCCTTTTGATTGATGAGGGCATTTAAGCTCAAAATTGTCATTTGCCCAAGACTGTGCAACTAGTAAAATGATAGAGGAGGGATTTGAACTAGTGCTTCCAAAGTCCTGATAGATACAAATTTGGGGGGTTCAGGAATGAGATACCATAATTTACAGAATTTCTCAAGAATTCCCCCAAATCATAACTTATTCTTAAAATACTTCCAACATTCTTTATATACTTAACTCATTATTATGGATATCTAAAAATTTTTGTTTAATAAACAAATATTAAATTTAGTAGACTTTATATAGTGAATGTTCGAACACTGGAAATGCCAGCAAACAGTATTGGCTTATATTCAAATAATGTAATGTTTGGATCTCTTAGCAAGATGAATAGAACGTCAAAGAATCTTGTGTAGAAACTGTCAATTTAAGGATTTATTTGCTTCTAAAACTTGTTATTTCTGAAATCATTCTTCATAGGATTTAAATAAAGCATACACTGTGTATAAGCTTATTAATATTTATTTTATGTGCCAGAATGACTCACTGTTCGCAGCAGACAGGGCCAGAAGCAAACACTTATAATATGGCAACTGCTACAGGCAAGAATGATTAGATCGTAAATTCTCCTCTCCAACGTTGACAGTTAAGCTTTAATTCTTGCTGGAGGATGATAATACTTTCCCCCTTTCCCCAATTTCTCAACTGATTTTTCTCAGCATTGAGGAAAACATAAATTTTCTGAGGAATGCCAAGAAAGAATTCTTGCGTGGAAACACTAATTAGAACCAGATCTGGGTGTTTCCCCTTAAAATCCCAAGAGACGTTAGGAAGGAAGGAGAAAGGAAGGAGAAGAGGAAAAGATCCTTCAGTTTTATGATGAGGAGGTCTCCGGTATAACACTCTGAGAGTGATTATTGGTGTATTAGTTTCCCATTGTTGCTGTAACAAATTACCACAGACTTCCTGGCTTAAATTAATTCTCTCACTGTTCTGAAGGTCAGAACTTCACAGTCAGTGTCACTGGGCTAAAGTCAATGTGTTGACAGACCTGTTTCCTCCCAGGGCTCTGCTGTTTCCCTGGGTGTTTCATCTTTGAGTGGCTGCCTATATCCCTTGGCTTGTGGCCCCTCGCTGATCTTCAGAGAGCGTCACTGCAGTCTCTGCCTGCATCATTATATCTCCTCCTCTTTGGACTCCTCCTTCATCCCTCTTTTGGGGACCATTGTGATTACACCGGGCCTGTTGTATCATCCAAGACAACACCCCTCTTCTAAGGATCTCTAAGTTAGTCACATCTGCAAAGTCCCTTTTGCCATATAAGGTAACATTCCCAGGTCCCAGAAATAGGTCATGGACCTAACGCGGGGGCCATTCTTTAGCCTACTGCGCTGGGCACTGTGGTCCACGCTTCAAGTAAGAATGAAAGGTGGATAGAGGTGGCCGGGACCTGACAACAGGTGAGCCATCTAGATCAAGGTACTGAGTAAAGAACGTGCCTAGGTGCCAGTCAGGCTTCATCTCAGTAGGCAAAATTCAAGGTCTAGTGGAACTTGGCAGGCTCCTCTCCTGATCACAGTTAAGAGCTGGTGAGTATGTGAGCTGAATTACAAGGGGCTCAACTTGCAAGGAAAGGAAGTAAGATCCAGAAAACTGGTGCTCCGGAGTTTAGGTGGGCAGCCGTCACAGGAAGTCTGTCGATAGAACAAGAGCTCCTGTCTAGGCTCTGCTTTTGAAAGGAGGTCTAGTCTCTTGGAAGGAAAACTGGTAAGAATCAAGTGCGACTTCAGGGCTCTCAGGATAACAAAGGAACCAGCTTGTTCCTGCATTACAAATTCAGAATAGGGAAAGATGCCAGAGCATAGCTCTTATGACCTGTGTGTTTTAGGAGAGTGTAGGTTTTAGAAACCATGCTGTATGTTGTGGTACCTGGTGTGATAAGTGATGTGTGGGGTAGGTGAGCTGTGACTTAAGAAAAACATGAGATTGTCTATGATTAGAATTAGGAATAGGCTTAGACAAATCAGATTTACAGAAAGAAAGATTTATTCTTCAGACTATGGAGCACTTAATACCTTGTATGTAGGTGCGTGTACGCACATGGGTGTGAATTCTTAGAAAGAGTACATTTTACTTATCTACTCTCCCAGTGAGATAGCCAGATTGCCTACACCTTCCTGATACCCTCCCCCAGAAACCTGCAATAATTATGCTCCAATACTTCTCCTTATGGACTCATATGAGGATTTCTTTGAATATATATTTGGAATGCGATTCCTAGGTCAGGGAATATAAGTGCCTGGTCACTCCCCAGAACGATGGTATCAGTCTACATTTTTTTGCAGGAGTGCATGAGGATTCAGGTATCCTTACATCCCTGTTAACATTTATCATTTTCCAACTTTCTAACTTTTCCAATCAATTTATTAGGCAGTGCCTCCTTGTTGCTTTAATTTGTGCTTTTCTGTCTACTGCGTTTCAACCTTGTTTCATATGCTTAGGGTCGTGTGACTTTCCTCTGCTATAAACTGCCTCTTTGTATCCTTTGTTGACTTCTTCTATTAGAGTTGTTATCTTTTTATTGGTTCATATGAAAGTGTCTCTTGTATTCAGGAATATTAATCCTTTGTCAGTGTCAGGCATTACAGATAACTTTTCCATTCTGTCAATCTATTAGTTTTGTCCATGATGTTTTTTGCTGAACAGAAATTCATAATTTTGATGTGATCAAACACATCAAGTTTTAGCTTTACTGTTTGCACTTCTGAGATTTTAAGACTTTTCCCCCTTCCAAGTCACAAAAAATATTCCTCTGTGTTTTCTAATAACTTTAGGTCTTTAATCCATTTGGCGTCCACCTATCCGGTGCTAGGTATTAATTCAGGTTTGTTTTTCTTCCTAATACTAGCTGCTAGATAATGGATTCTTTCTCCATTGATTAACGATGCCATTTTACTATACATTAAGTTCCCCTCTATACATGAATCTGCCTCTGACTTCTTTTTTATGTTCTGTTGGTCTACTTTGCTGCCGTACTTTCATTACTGTGACTATATGGTAAGTCTTAATAATTGGTACATGTCCCCCTTATAGATCTTCTTTTAAGAGTAACTTAGCTTTTGAGAACCTTCATTCTTTTTTTTCTTTTTCTTTTAAAACATAAGATACAATTCACACAAACCATGAAACATACCCTTTTAAAATGTATAATTCAGTGGGTTTTAGTATATTTACAGCATCACCGCTCTCTGTTCAGAACCTTTTTATTCCCCCCAAAGAGAAACTTTGTACCTATTAGTAGTTACTCTCCCTTTCCCCGCTTCCCCAAAGCCCTGGAAACTACTAATCTACTTTCTGTCTCTATGGATTACCTATTCTGAACATTTCACTTAAATAGAATCATACAATATGTGATCTTTCATGATTGGCTTCTCTCACTTAGCATAACATTTTCAAGGTTCATCCATGTTGGTGTATGTACCGTATCATGTAGTATTTTTGTTGCCAAATAACATTCCATTTGTACGGATATGCCGTATTTTGTTTATCATCCATCAGCTGATAGCTATTTGTGTTGTTTCCACTCTTCACCATCTTGAGTGATGCTGCCATGAACGGTCACGTACATGTTTTTGTATGAACAGTTTTCAGTGCTCTTGGTTATATACCTAGGAATCAAATTGCTGGGTCGTATGGTAATTTCATGCTTAAATTTTGAGACAATCCCAAGCTGTTTTCCAATATAGCTGCACCATTTTACACTCCCACCAACAGCACTTTCATCTTTTACCTGGATTATTACTTAGGCTCCTAACTCTTTTCCCTGCTTCCACACCTACCCTCAGACTGCCTCTTCTCAATTTGTACAATACCAGAAAGATTCAGTGGGTTTGATGTCCATTTCCTTAATGGCTGATTTATGTTGAGCATCTTTCTATGTGTTTGTTGGCCATTTGTGTATCTTCTTCAGAGCAATGTCTATTCAAATCCTTTGTCCATTTTTAAATTATGTTGCTGTTACTGAGTTACAGTTGGATTATACCACTCCTCTGATCAACTTCTCCCCAAACCACTCAGAGTAAAAGCCAAACTCCTCGCAATGGCTTAGGAAACCTACAAGATCTGCTCACTCCGTGAACACTTTTCCTTCCACTCAGCCCTCCTCAGCTCTGCTGTAGCTACTGGCTGCTTCTGGACTCCTGCCTCTGGGCCTTTGCACCTGCCGTTCCCCTCACCTTGATGCATCCCCACAGATGACCACAGGACTCTAATTTTTCAGGGGTTTGCTTACATTTCATCTTTCAGTGAAGACTTACCTGTTCACCTCATTTAAAAACTCACACCACACTTCTAGTACCACTACCACCGCCCTCCCTTTCCTAGTTCCCTGGTTTATTTTTCTCCATAGCACTTGTTCCCTTTTTTTTTTTTTTTTTTTTTTGCAGTACGTGGACCTCTCACTGTTGTGGCCTCTCCCGTTGCGGAGCACAGGCTCCGGACGTGCAGGCTCAGCAGCCATGGCTCACGGGCCCAGCCACTCCGTGGCATGTGGGATCCTCCCGGATCAGGTCACGAACCCGTGTCCCCTGCATCAGCAGGTGGACTCTCAACCACTGCGCCACCAGGGAAGCCCCACTTGTTCCCTTTTAAGTGCTATATATTGTGCTTGTTTTTGTCGGTCTTTCTCCACCCCGACTATAGAAAGTAAATTCCATGAGGGTAATTTCTTTCAAAAGACATTACAATCCACAAGAACCTACCAGGACCTTTGGCACTTTTCTGTTTGGAAATCAGTGCAGCAGTGGTTCAAATTATTTGTCTTTCTTGCTTCACATGGATTTCAATGTAGTCTTTCCTCCTTCTCCATGCAGGGCTGCTCCTGTCACAGCACTGTGATTTCTACAAGGGCAAGTGGTGAGTTCATTTGTTTTTGTTGGTTTGCTTTTTTTTTATATAATATATAGATAAATTTATTTATTTATTTATTTTTGGCCACATTGGGTCTTCGTTGCTGCGTGCGGGCTTTCTCTAGTTGCGGCGAGCAGGGGCTGCTCTTCATTGCGGTGCATGGGCTTCTCATTGCGGTGGCTTCTCTTGTTGCAGAGCACGGGCTCTAGACGCATGAGCTTCAGTAGTTGTGGCATGCAGGCTCAGTAGTTGTGGCTCATGGGCTCTAGAGCTCAGGCTCAGTAGTTGTGGTGCACGGGCTTAGTTGCTCCGTGGCATGTGGGATCTTCCTGGACCAGGGCTCGAACATGTGTCCCCTGCATCGGCAGGCAGATTCTTAACCACTGTGCCACCCGGGAAGTCCTGTTGGTTTGCTTTTTAAAATCAAAAATTGAATATGTGTTTAAATAAAGAAATAAATTGCTGGATTCTTAATAATTAATTCCTTATCTCTTTCTTTAAGCAATTTCCAATTGCAATCTGGCTTCCCCTCCCACCTAGAAAACTCAACTGCTCCCAGCTACCCCTGACATTGATTGGAACCCAGAGGGGTGGTGAGGGGCCCAGGAACTAAGCCTCATAACTTCAGGATAAATCAGACTCTGCTCCCCAGCAGTCCTGCGTCCTTTATTGAGATTGTTCCCTCATTCTCACTCTGTCATTAGTGTCTTTTTTATTGATTAGCGTACAACACAGAGAAAGCACACAGATCATACGTGTGCAGCTCAATTAAATCTCCCAAGTTCAACACACCTGCCCAACCAGCTTTCACATCAAAGGACCAAATGCTACCCAGCAGAACCCATCTGGATTGGTTGTACTTTTAGCTGATGAAGGAGGTCAAGGCAAAAGAAAAAAAAATGGACCATAGCGCGATACCTTTTTACCTTAGTAACAGGACTGTACCTTTTCAGAAACGAGCTTCCAAATGGGCCTCATACTCTTGAATTTCCATAATGAGCTCATCTAATCTCTGAGCAGATGTCTGATAATATGATTCATCCTCGCATCTTAGCTATTCTCTCTTTTTTAAAAATAAACTTAATTTTTTTAAAAAAAGGGAACTGATGTTGAATATATGTGGCCAGTTTGTCTTTTGATGCTGTAAGTGGATGGCTCCCGGGAGGAGAAGGGCAGGAAGACGCCATCGGAATTTATTCTCAATCACTCTCAAAATCTTGTCACCCCTTCTTCTCAAGCAGCCTTTGCACGGGATCCAGGCTCTCCTCTCAGGAAGCAAAGCAGACAATCGTCTATAGCCCAGAAGTGCTGAGAAAGCCCCAAGCTCAAAATATCCCTTCTGAATTTGCTAGTTTCTCCACCAGTTTCTGACCTTTGTTCCTAGACCTTCATGTTGGCAAAAGCAAGTACCCCTAGAAAGGTATCATTTGAAGCATTGATGCTTTAACAATGCAACACGTTTGACATACCTTCCAGGTGTAATGCTTTTCTGGGGTAGGTTAGAGAGAATAAAACTCTGAGGGAGAAAAGGAGGAATCAGGAGAAAGTGACATTTGTGAGCATTAGTGTGGTTTAGTGGTGAAGAGGTTAAGCATGAGAGACAGACATGGGTTCCAGTCCTAGCACTGCCACTGTGCAAGCTGTGTGTGCTATAGGTTGCTGCCTTCAAGTTCCCTAAGCATTGGGTTCATTATCCACAACACAGAAGAATCACTGTAATAGTGCAGTGAGATTCTGTAGAATGGGGATAATCATACTAACAGTGTGGTGAGAATCAAAGGAAATAATACATTTGTAGCAAGCAGAATAATGTTCCCCAAAGATGCCCACATCCTAATCCCAGGAATCTGTGAATGTGTCACTTTATGTGTTGAAAGGGACTTTGCAGTTGAGTACCTTTAAGGACCTTGAGGTGGGGAGATGGCAAAGGAGAATCAGGTTGCAGATGGAATTAAGGTTGCAAATCAGGGAGATTACTGAAATAGGGAGATGATCCGGGATTATCTGTGTGGGTCCACTGTACTCAGAAGGATCCTTAGAAGTGAAAGAAGGAGGCAGAAGAGAAGGTCACAGTGATGTGAACTATTGGGAGAAGAACTTGACCTACCATTGCTCTCTTTACAACGAAGGAAGGGGCAAAGGGCCAAGGAATGCTGGCAGCCTCGAGAAGCTGGAAAAGGCAAAGGAATGGATCCCCCCAGAGCTTCCAGAAAGAGACACAGCCCTGCTGGTACCTTGATTGTAGCCCCACGAGAACTGTGTCAGATTTCTAACCTTCATAACTGTAACATAATACATTTGTGTTCTTTTAAAGCCTTTGAGCTGGTGGTAATTTGTTACACCGGCTCTGGAAAACGAACACAAACTAACAGAAAACTAATAAAATATTTAAAGACCCTAAAGAAGTGCCAGGTACATAACGAGTTAATAAGTTAAACCCACGTTAGTTACGCAGGACAGTCAGGGAGAAGGAATGGGAACACTCTAAGGTGTTTAATATGTAACAGTGTTGTCCAGGGCTGACCCTGTATATGTCATCAAAAGCCTGCTCTGAGAATCTCATAGAGGCTCACAAAGCTGGCTTTAGAACCTAAAGTAATTCTTCCTCTTACTTGTTTATGGTCAGAGCCAGGGTTGTCATGTCTAAGTACACCCCCAATAGTCATTCTGTTCAAACAGCACTTGAAGAAATGTGTTATTCCAAATATATATATATATAATACATTCTTTATATGTCTATAAATATACATAAATATATATTATTTATACATAAATATATTATAATATAGATATATGTATTATATACATAAATATAAATATACATGAATATATAAATATACATAAATATATTTATATGTAACTATATATATTATACAAATATATATAAATATATATGTGAGTATATATACACAGAGACATACATATACTTATATAAATATAATTTATATTTATAAAAAATAAACTCCTTCCTGGGCTATAGCAACGTCAGATGGATGTATCCCACCTCATTGGTTACCACCCTTCTGATGCAGACCGTATTACCTCTCACGTCGATGATTTTTTTTTTAACATCTTTATTATTAACATCTTTATTTATTTAACATCTTTATTGGAGTATAACTCCTTTACAATGGTGTGTTATTTTCTGCTGTATAACAAAGTGAATCAGCTATACGTATACATATATCCCCATATCTCCTCCCTCTTGTGTCTCCCTCCCACCCTCCCTATCGCACCCCTCTAGGTGGTCACAGAGCACCGAGCTGATCTCCCTGTGCTATGCGGCTGCTTCCCACTAGCTATCTATTTTACGTTTGGTAGTGTATATACGTCCATGCCACTCTCTCACTTCGTCCCAGCTTCCCCTTCCCCTCCCCCATATCCTCAAGTCCCTTCTCTACATCTGCATCTTTATTCCTGTCCTGCCCCTAGGTTCTTCAGAATCATTTTTTTTTTTGGTTTCATATCTATGTGCTAGCATACGGTATTTGTTTTTCTCTTTCTGACTTACTTCACTCTGTATGACACGTTGATGGTTTTTAACAGCCTTCCAACCCGTCTCCTGCACGTCGGTGGCTCCTGCCTTCCAATCCATCTTCCGTGCTGTCTTTATGGAGCTTTTTAATAGTAAAGATCTGGTCCTGTCCATGCCCACCCCTGCCCCCAGGCGTTTAGTGATTTCCCCGAACTTTTCTAGGAGGAGGTCCTGAGATCCTCAGTGATTTCAGAGGACCTTACAGGCTGTTTCCAAGCCCCTTTCCTTTCTAGAAACGTTGAGATTTCCCAGCTTGTCTACTTGAGCTTTGGGCAGTGGCCTGCCAGGACGACTCCTCAGTCCCTGAACATCTGCCTACCTCCTGACTTTGGCTATCCTGTCCCCTCCTCCTGGAAGGTCTTTCTCTGACAACTTGGCAAGTCGAAGTTTCATCCACTGTTGTCTAAAGCCTTTACAGACCAGCCCAGCGAGACGTAGTCTCCTCTCCGAGACCACAGAGCATCAAGTGCCTTCTAGAACAGTGCATTCATACCTGCCTTAAATTCTCTGTGAGCACATAAACCTTAGAGGGCAGGAGGGATGGGAGGCGAGGGACATGGAACCTTACATATTGATGAATCGCACACAGCGTCAGAACTGTGCCTCCCATGATGGTCCCCAGTGTCACATGTGGCTATTTAGATTTTAACTAGTCAAAATTAAGTCAGTTAAAATCTCTTTAGTCCTCCTGGCCAAATTTCAACTATTCAATTGCCATGAGTAGTTAGTGGCTACCGTACTGGAAAGCAGGGACATAGGACTTTCTGTCATCATTGAAAGTTCTGGGACTTCCCTGGCGGTCCAGTGGTTAAGACTTCGCCTTCCAATGCAGGGGGTGCGGGTTCGATCCCTGGTCAGGGAGCTAAGGATCCCACATGCCTCGCGGCCAAAAAACCAAAGCATAAAACAGAAGCAATATTGTAATAAATTCAGTGAAGACTTTAAAAATGGTCCACATCAAAAAAAAAAGTTCTATTGGTCAGTGCTGATCTAGAATACAATAAATGATCAATAAATATATGAAGAGGAAGGAAGGAAAGAAATAGTGAAGGGAGAGAGAAAGGGAGGGAAGATAAATCAAATTCCAAAGGAAGTCAGGAGAAATTGTCCCAGATTTGGAAATGGGGGGAAACGGTTAGAGTGTCCTTTCAGCAAAGGGCTGGAAACCCCTTTGGAGATTATCTAATTCTATAGGGCTGTGCACCTCCGGTTGACTTTTATATCTAGGTAATTTTATATCTAAGAGATATAAGAGAAGAAGTTATCGTGCAAAAACTGATAGCAATGCAGTCGATTCTTGCCCACAACAAGGCAAATAAATTTTGTTTCACTAGAGAAATAATTCATTTCTACAATAAAGATATAAAAGATAATCTCAAAGATGACATTTAATTGCCCCATAAGATATTAACCTGTTTTGCATCTATTAACAAATTTTACCATTCTTAACCAACTGTTTACATCTATCCATCCATCCATCCATCCATCCATCCATCCATCCATCCATCCATCCATCCATCCAAAGTGTCTTTTGAACTAGTCTTAGTGTCTTACTGGTTCCTTCATTAATTACCAAGTTGGTTAAAATCTTGGACACACGCTCATTTTTGACTTATGCATGAGATGCATATTTTTAACATGAAAAAGCTATACTTGAGAAATTTTGGAGGCTGCCGTGCAACACTGCTGTGGACTCACCTGGAAGCCCGGTACAGTGCATTGCTTGAGACGTGAAACTCATAGGCTACCTAAACCCAGGCTTGTCTTTTCTTGGCTCCCGGTGTGAATGACAAAAAGCAGTAGAGCTTGAACGTTGCTGACTCTCGGCTTCTTTAGGTTCTTTTATCCTCTCTACTGTTTGGGGTTCTCTTTAGTATGTATATGTTTGGTTTTGGTTCTAGTTCCTGCAAGGCCACTAAGTCATTTCCATTTGGTTGCAGCAAAGAGGGATTTGGTTTTACGGTCTTTCTAGTGATTCTAACCAGATGGATAATGGAGAGGATTGAGAGTCATGTTTTTAGTTTTTCTTAAATGACACTCTGGCAGGGCAAAGCGAGTGACAGATAAAAGGAGGCTCCTTTGCAAGAGGTCCTTTTTGAGATACTGGTCCCTATACAACTTGTGAAAGAAAAATCAGAGTCCGACAGTAAAGTGGTTAAGAACAGATTTTATCCAGGGGCTATTGCACGAGAGGACGAGAGACCGCAGCCTAGACCTGGGCTCGGTTCTGAAGACAGCAAGAACAAGTGGATATTTATAGACAAGGAGCAGGATGGGGGCCTGCGGACGGAACATTACAAAGAGAAAACATCCAGGATGAAGGGGATGCTGGTTCAACCAACCTGACATTCTTGCTGCAGTCAGGCCGGGGTGATCAGACATCAGCTGGGGATGGGTGAGGAATTGAATCAGATATCAAAGTGATCAGATATGGAGGGTGGGAGAATTCTCTTACTTGGCTTAGCAGGGCTTTTGGTAAAATTGGGCAATGCCGAGATAGACACAGGAGTCCAAGAGTTGAGTCCTTCTTGAAAAGAGTGTTCAAAGCAACCCGACCAAAGTTTGGTCAAGGGTAGAGTTTTGTTACCCTGAACAAAGATGAGAGTTTGGGGTAATCTTTGGAAAGAAGAAAATTACTTTGCCAAATCTATAATCAAAAATACTCCAAGACAGTGAAAATTGACAGAATAACAGACAAAATTAATAGAAGGATGAAAATGTTCTTACAGTTCCTGAGTATAGAAAATGGAGTAATTAATAAAGGCAGGGGCTGAAAAGTGGAAACCTCTGGAGTTTATTTTTGGGGCTGAGACATTAACAGGAATGAAAAGTCTTTAAAAAGAGTCCCATGTGGTCAAGGTAGAAGTTTCTTGCTTTTATACTATACTTTGAAATGTTAACAGAGGAGAGAAAAGATAAGAGATAAAGTGAATATAGCCAGGAGAAATATTTCTTTGACAGATATAAAGAGAAATATGAAAAAATATAATAAGGTCAGGTAGGAAAATCTGTATCCTCTTACAGTGAGTACCTGGGGGCCTGCAAATTAAGCTAACAAAAGACAGATTAGCAGGAGAAAAGGCACAGAATTTTCATTAATATTTATGTGCACAAAAGTTCATAGAAAAGAAGTGAAATTCAAAGAAGTGGTTAGACTCAGGGGCTTATATACCCCTTTAACAGAAAGGGCAGGGAGCTGGGCTTCGAGGGATGACAAATTACGGGGAAGTAACTAGGAAAAATATATGGGAGAACTAATGGAAGGTAAGAGTTATTTTAGGGGGGTGTTGACTCCCCTGTCTCCAGTGATATGAGTTGATATTCTCTTTATGCTACAGAGGAAGGTAAGGAAGAGAGAGGGGGACACCTTCACACATGGAAATTAATACCCTCCTTTTTGGCAGAGAAGGGAAGGTCAGGGAATTCTTCTTGCATCTGATGATTACGAATTGTCTTCAGCTCAAAATAATCTTTATGCCAAAGAGGCATATTTGGGGAGGGCATATTCTGATTCCCTTCAATGGCTTTCTAAAACTGTATTAGATTTTGATGTGTAAAAATCAGCAAAAATTGAAGAAAGCTCTTATTCATTCCTTTATTCATTCATTCAATAAATTTTTATTGAGGGCTACTGGTATGCCAGGCCCTTGTCCAGGAGCTAAAAATAGAGGGACGAGGCATACTCTTTGCTCTTGAAGGTTTTCAAGCAAGTGGGAGACAAATATAGAAGAAAATTCAGTGAAATACAATGCCATAGGTACTATAATATAAGTACATGATACAAAAGGAATTCAAGAGGATAAATGATCTATTTTGTCCTAGCAACAGATGTAACACAATACATGGCTTCTGACCCTCCTTTCTGGCAGAGAAGGGAAGGTCAGGGAATTCTTCTTGCATCCGTTGATTGAATTGTCTTCAGCTCAAAATAATCTTTATGCCAAAGTGGCATATTTGGGGAGGGCATATTCTGATTCCCTTCAATGGCTTTCTGAATCCAATTCTGATTCCCTTCAATGGCTTCAAGGTCAGAGGACAATCTGAGATCAGAGTCAGTCTGTGACTCAGTAATGACCCTTGTCAAACAGCAGACGTAGCCAACGAGAACTCACCAGAAGGATGCTCTGTTCAAGAAACAATTCATTCTGAGATGTTACTTGGGTTGAAAATGCATGTCTTTGAAAGTTTTACCAGTTGCTTATTTTCTTCAAAAGGAAAGTAAACCAACAAAATGATAGTGACTATACTCATACCCAGTAATATATCACTGAAAAAAGTATATATAAAATTAGGGATTTGAGGGATTCAGTGGAATTTCTGCTTCAACTGTCTGTGGCACCAACGGATATGTGGTCTGAACACCTGCGTCTGACTTACTTCTAACCTCGTCTGAGAAGGAGCCTTTTGATCAAATGTTTTGGATTGGATTTTATGGAGTGACATCTGCTCCGTGTGTGAAAAATTCATTCACCAGATTTGTTTAGTTATTTCTGTGCTTCCGGTTAATATTTTTCTTAGAAGTTATCCAATAGCTTGCAAGCAAATTCTCACAAGAACTCAGGCTTTATGTAATAGACTTTTCGTAACTTGCTAAACATATCTAAAATCTGCTCTTGTTTTCCTAACTGCTTGATATCTTTCTACACCCCTCTTATAATCCGATCTCAAATCTCTTGCAAATAAACTTGACTTTTCTTAAGCAGTCAACCACAGGCAGGCTCTCTTCGAATTAAACCGGTTGCCCTGAGCGATAGGCGGTTAAATGACCATTTCTTCTCAAAGCCAAGCTGCCTACTCCCCTTGGCAGAGAACAGAGCAATGATTGGAAATCACTTTCCAAAACCTGATCTCTGACCGCATCTTTCGCTCTGCTCAAGGCTAGGTTCGTTTGAGCTCAGACCATTTACAGAGGGATTTCCTGACTTAATTTTTGTCTGGTACCTTTTTTTTTTTCTGGGTCTTTCTGTCAGGCTGCTCTGGGATTTTCTTTGAGCATTTTGTCCACTCACCCACCTGCCCACCGCTTTTCAGACCAGGAAACAGCTGCCTGTGGGATCATGCCCTCCAGTTTCCACACTTAGCAGAGTTGAGAAGAGGGCCCAAGGCGTCTAATCGCAAATCCCGCTTGACACGGGACTAAGCGTTCCTTCTGTAGAGTTTTGTTGAATCACTTGTGCGCAGAAGCTTGTCTCCACAGAAGAGAGTCCTGACTGGGATACTTGAAACCTAAGTATGGATGCCTTGCGTGTTTCCTAGTTAGAGACACTGTTGACTTCTCTCTGTTTTCTCCCTCTAGTGGCCATGAGGATCCATTGAGCCGTCCTCCCTTCCTTCCCTCAAGGTTGTTCCCTCCTTTTCTTTCCTCCCCTTCCCGTCTTTCACTCCTTTCTCCTTCTGCCTCAACTATTTACATGGCTACTGGAGACGTGGTCTCCGGTCTCCCCCTCACCCACCGAGTTCACCCTTCGTAGAGCCAGGAAGAAATGGTCAGATCACCTTGCCTGACCTGGCTCCGTCTACCGAGCACTGGGGTCCACAGACCTGCAGGGTCTTGGTGACACCTTCTCAGGGATCTATTCATTTCTCGATAAACCTTTTAAAAAGTTTGTATCTTCATTTTGATGATAAGGTATAAAGTTAGAACAAGAATTGACTCATCTGAGTGCTTATAACCTAGTGTTAACAGGTGGTTTGAGCACCGACATCAGTTTCTGTGTTTACTCAGCCCCTACAGAGACATTTAAAAAAATGAATGTCGTTTTTCTTAAGCTTGTGGTTAGAGCTCTAAGGGACCTTAGACTGAGTGAAATAGTGGGGCCGATTTTTTTTTAAACATCTTCATTGGAGTATAACTGCTTTACAATGGTGTGTTAGTTTCTGCTGTATAACAAAGTGAATCAGCTCTACGTATCCATACATCCCCATATCCCCTCCCTCTTGAGCCTCCCTCCCACCCTCCCTATCCCACCCCTCTAGGTGGTCACAAAGCACGGAGCTGATCTCCCTATGCTATGCGGCTGCTTCCCACTGGCTATCTGTTTTACATTTGGTGTAGTGTATATACGTCCATGCCGCCCTCTCACTTCGTCCCAGCTCACCCTTCCCCCTCCCCGTGTTGGAGCTGATTTTTTAACCGGGCCATTTAGGCACGAAATGGCGATTATCCAAATGGAGCCACATTTTACAGATTACTCGAGGATCGGATATGATCATGGCCAGTGGTAGAAGATGCTCTCTGACCCATCTCCACTGTTCAGAGCCTCTGTCCGATGGGTGTTAGCTAGCTTTGCCCTGTGAAATCCCCCATGGAGCTGTTTGCTTTATCCCCTGAGTTGGTTTTCCGAAGCTTCCAGAAGACTGCGAGTTTGTCGAGAGCTTTCTGAGATGTTTCCCCACACTCCCCAGCCCTTCCTCCCGCTCTCATTATCTGTGCTCAGTCTGGTGACTAAGCGTTTTGAATTAGAAGGTCCACTTTTCAGCAGAACAGTCACCCTCCTCCGCTTTCTGGCTCCTTGTGGCTGGGCTCCACCTCCGGATTGCTGTTTCTTCACTCATTTCCTTCTCGTTTTAAGATAATCTGACGTTATTGTTGCCTCTTCCCAGGAGTGTTTCCAACTTGGGCTTGAAGTACCGGGTGGAGACAGGAAGCGGGTTCTGGTTGTTTGCGGGGTGTTATTGCCTAAAGATAAATTGGTTCTTTAGCTGGGACTCTTCTCAGAGGTTATGTCTCAGATCCTCCCCTCTCTCGTCTGCCAGCTTCCCAATTCCTCCCCTTCTGTCTCTGTCTCTCTCTCATGCACCCATGCACATACTCCAGAGCAGTGTCTCATAAATCATGTAGATTACTTTTGACTCCTAACTTCTATCCTACAAAACACCTTGAAAAAAAAATAAAAGCAGTTATGGACCCTGCAAACGCTGTCAGGTACCCCGCCGTGGATGTTCACACACCGCATCCGCTGGCACTTGCAAAAAAAAATCCACCTCTGCCATTGAGGCAAAAGAGGAGATTCCCAGGCACCTCTCTGCAGATCAGCTCTGTTTCGCTCCCAAAACTCACACCTTTTGTATTTTCCACCCCAGGATTTCAGCCATGGGAGGAAGACAGACCACACTCATTCTGGTTTGAGTGCAAAGTGTTGGCGGGTACATGTTGGTTTCACCTGAAACTAATCAACTGGGACCAGGGAAAGGGGCATTTTGTCTCAATGCAGTAGCTCCCATGTGGACCCAGGGCAGGACAGGCAGGGGTGGGAAGGAACAAGGCTCTACCAGGCACGTCATCTTGGGCATCCATTTCATCTGTGTCCCAGTATGAGAAAACCTCAACAATCTTAGTGGCCAATATTACTACTCTGACTTCACAAATAAGGAAAGATTCTTGGAGAAGTTAAGCCACACAGCTGATAAATGGCTGGTCAGATCAATTTCCGAATCAGAGTTTACCCTATTCCCACTATGACGTGACACACAACAATATCTGATTGGAGATGAACATTGAGTTGCTTTAATAAAATAAAGACATCCTTAGCCAATTGTTATCCAGTATTATTCACTGAACTTCACTAAAAGACACCACTGACTTAATTGTTGGTTCCTTTTATACTAAATCCAAATAATATGATGTTAGGGCTACAAGGACCTCTTCCCCCAACGCTGCCGAAATCCCAGTGACCTTTAATCCCCACATCAGCGTCCATACATCCTACACCCTAAGCTCTCGGTTCTTGTACCACCTGAATTCCAATGACCTCCTCCTTCTCTCACATTCCACCCCATCACACGCCAGGTAACATGCCACTCCATCTGCCTCCTTTATAAAACCTGAACTCCAAACTTTGTGTTCTGTATACCTGGCCCCCATCCCCGATCCCTCACCCTGATCCCGCTACACCTGCCCCTGTCTCGTCAAGGTACCTGGTCCCTTCCCCTCCCTGACCCCAACTGCCACTGCTACCTTCACCTCCTCAGGTCCTCTCTTACCTCCCTATTCAGACAAGAACAAATGCTTCTTCATGTCAAATACTCTTTCCCCATTTCCTCCAGCCCCTGCTTCCACGGTCTTCGTATCATGCTGGCAGCAGTCTCCTCAACTTTGAACCAACTAGATTGTTTGTCTTCTCCACTCATTCCTACCCTCTGGAAAAAACATCACAAAGTACAGATTGGCACAACTAGGCATTAACCCCCAGGCTCTCACTGTCCTTTCTCCACAGTGGCTATTTCAAGCTTCCTTGTTTTCCTCAATCTTTCTACCCCACAGGATCCTCCCCCCTCTTAACCAGTGACTTTACCTTCTTCTGAGGGAAAATTGAAGGTTTTTCTTATGACCATTACCTTACCTTCCAACCTGAAAACCTATGATCTTCATGTATTTTTATTAAACCTTTTATCACAAAGGAATGCCCCTTTCTCTCTGGCCTCGGGGGGACCAAGCCCCCTCCTTTTCATCGAGTACAATCTACAGATTTTCTTCTGTCTCCCCTGAATCTCCCAGGTCTTCCTATTTTATAGTTCCTTTCCAAAAGAATTTTTAAAACCCTCAGTTCTATGCACCAAAAGCAAACAAAACACATACCTTCCTTCTTTAGACTTGTTCTGGTCTCTCACTAGTAGAATATGATCTCCTTGAAGAGAAGTGTGATCTTTTCCCACCATAGTTCTTTTTCCACCATATTTATCTATAAACATGTGATAAAAGTAAAGAATGAGTACAGTAGCTCAAATACCTCTGTTGATGAATAAGGAAAATGGGACCAGATTATTATCCAGGTTTATATAATGACAAACTAGGTTTAATATTCCCAATACCTTACTTAGTCAATTGATAGAAACGTAGATATTCAAATATTCACAGTATATAACACGATTGGTACTTAGTTTGGGTGCTTTTGAGATACACATTCTTGGAGTAGCTAAAGAACAACATCTTGCATGGATACTGTGAGATGATTTGGGCTTTAATAGAGTAAAACCAATTCCTCCCAAGTTCTTAAAGACTATCATCAACACAACAGGAGGAACTTCTTGAAGTCCACGTCAGAGCAGGACATTCCTCTGCTCAGAACCCTCCAGTGCTTCCCATCTCACTCAGAATAGACACCCACACCATCCTGGGCTCTTCAAGGTCTGACCTTCCTTCTCGAACCCAATCTCTGCATTCTTCATATCTTTCTGAACACTTGTTCCCTCCAGGGATGATAAATGTTTGGGCACATCAACTTCTGAATCCAAGTTTACCCTATTTCCGCTATGACCAGACACAAAGCAGTGTTTGGTTGGAGATGAACATCCAGTTGCTTTAGTAAAACCCACCTTGCCTGGAAAGCTCATTCCCCCGGCAACCACGTGGCACATCCTCCACTCTACTTTGCTTGAGAGGTACCTTCTCGGTGAACTTTGGGAAGCTCTGTGTCAGTCATTGAAACTTAAAGAATAACTTCTCTGCTTATAGAAAGCAATCGGGAGGCTGTCTTCCTGGGGCTGTTAAGGGGGAAACATGGCAGCCCCCAGGGACCTAGGGAGACGGCAAGGAAGACAGGCTTTGCCCTGAAGGGGCTCCACCTCCCCCTTCTGCCTCCTTATGCCTTTCTCTCTCCATCCCAGGAGCTCTTTGTGAGGAAGTGTGCTGATTCCTTTGCACTAGTCAGAGCCTCAGGGGGCGGCCCCCTCCCAGACGTTCTGTGTCAAGGGTCCCTCCCATTATCACCTCCTTTTCCTCAGGGCACCCGAATTCGCTGAGCATGTTAGCTCTGTGGACGCTGTGTGCAAAACGTCTGCTATGTCTATTCTCCCCACAGGTTGTTTGCAACTTGAAAGGTGATCTTGTTGATCCAAACAAATATGGAGGTGGTAGAGGGTCTAGGGAACCTGTTTTTCACTCGGGAGAACCTCGTGGGCAGCTTGACCTCCTTTGGGACTAAATAGCGGCAGGAAGTAGATGCCTTACTTTTGCAAGTTGGTCAAACCGTAACGAGTGAGTAACTGTTTTTAAAAATGCCATAAAAGGCAAGTCATTGATAGACTAAGATTTTAATAGCAATATGTCTCAAATAATATTATTCAGTTTCACATTGCACATTTATGTATATTTTTAATTTTATTGAGGTATAGTTGATTTACAATGTCGTGTTTAATTTCTGCTGTACAACAAAGTGACTCAGTTATACATATAGATAAATTCTTTTTCATATTCTTTTCCATTATGGTTTATCACAGGATATTGAATATAGTTCCCTGTGCTAGACAGTAGGACCTTGTTGTTTATCCTTTTCTAAAACATCTTAATATTTTTTCACACGTCAGTTCCTGTCAAGCCAGTACTGTTAGTGGGGGGCCCTAGTCCCACCTTGTTTTGGGCTGAGACTGTATATTAGTTTCAAAGTGTAGCCTTTGCTGATCATGGCCTGAAGGATACGTTCTGTTTTTAAAGGAAATGTTTCACCACGGAGTGGGACAGCTTATCACAGGCACTTAATTTAATGTGGAAACCCAGCTGCTACTCGCTCTGGAACTTTCAGTAACTATTGAATATGAAGGAAGGTAAAGACAGCCTTGGAACCTGAGCTCTGATTCGTTGGCCAAAACTGTTCTCAGGAAAAAGACCTCCAATTGGCTGGAAAGAGAGCTCAGCTCATGGTGGACAACCCAGAATGCGGAGCCAGAGTTCACAGAACACTTCAAACAAACACAGCCCAACCTCATCCTTGAGCTGTCGTTTGTTGGCCCATGGCCGGGGGAGATATTTGGAACTCCTGGGAAGCGTGCCCAAGGCAAGAGTTCAAAGCTCCCTTTCTGAGCAGATTGGGAGAACCAGTAGATAAAGGGCCATCATTGCAGAAAAGACTGGGGGTGCTTGGCCTAGTGACCTGATCTCCAAATATTTCAGAAGATGCTGGTCTCCATGTCTCTCTTGCTTTAATCATCAGCTGTACCCAGGCTGTATTCTGGGGGTGGGCTTAGCAAAATGTAATAGCTTTAGAAATTACAGAGTAATAAAAACAAAGGTTCTATGTAGAAAGGAGCAGTTGTATATCAACCGCCATGATGGAATTTTCCCCCAGATGATAGGATTCTGACTCGATGCCTATGCAGATCTCAGGCTGGATGACTGGTTTGCAAATGTATGAAGTTGGGAAGGGGCAAACGAAAATGTCTTCATTCGAATTTAACGTGATATCCTAAGAGAGTTCCCTAACTTGTCCTTTAACCTTCATTTAAAGGTGAGTAAAATCCAGTCATGATCTATTACCACTCAGCATTTAGTTGTACATTTTTATGAACAACACTGGGGTAATATGTGAAGAGGGGAGGCCGGCGATCTGAGGCAGGCGATGTGTGTTGGTGGCTTGGGTTGGGTCACATCCCATGGAGAAGTGGCTTTAGCAATTCAGGCCTCTAGCGAGTGGGGCTTGGGCTGGGATGACAGTGGGAGTAGAGATTAGGTCATCTCGTTAAAATAAGTGAAAGGAAACTAAATAGAAAACCACTTACAGTGACTGACTCTAAGAACTGTTAATGATGACTTCCTGTTCTTCCTTCTCCCTACGTTATGGTCCACAGACCCTGTGACATAATGTTTTCTGAATTTCTGAGCACTTTTAAGATTGCATCTTTTTGGACCCATCTACTAGCTGCAGCATATAATAGAAAATAGAATGAGAACATGTGATTTAGAGTCGTACGAACCTGTGTCCCAACCTGGGATCTTTGTAGACTGACCTTGGACAAACCCAGTTAACTCTTCTGAGTTAATTTCTTATTATCCACAAATTTAAGATAAGAATGCTGCCTAAGATAATTGAGAGGATCAAATATAAGTGAGAATTCCTAGGCTATAGGACCCCTTTCCTTTTCTCCCTTCAGAAAGGTTGTGAAAACCTAGAGAATCCATGAAATGTTTAGTCCTAAATCATAGACCATGTCAACTATTGCCAAGTACAAGCCATAGACTTTTCAGGAGGCATTTGCCCTTCAAATTATAATGCCATCATCCCGGGACTTATACCATCTGGTCCAAATACCTTCCCCCAGCCCCACTTTACACACTTAATTTTCCTGTCTGCAGTCCTCACCCCCAGATGTTAGAGTTTGCAACACACACACACACACACACACACACACACACACTAAAAAAAAAGAAGGTGCACACTTCTGTATCCTGGAAGCAAATACAGTCCTTGGTTCCCAGTGCCTCTTCTTCTTACCAGGCCTTCATTTGGCCTTCTTATCAAGGATGTCTCTGTATGTGCTGCAGTTATCTTGTAAGCAAATTCACCTTTTCCTAAGTGAGTTTTTTGTTTCTTTCTTTTTTTTTTTTTACAAAAATAGAAAGCTTGAGTGTTTAGCACATTACCTTCTGGAAAGTCATCCAATAGCCATGATTTAAAGAACAAGACACACTGAATTTGAGTTATTCATTAGCCTACTGATGGTCATGTTTTCAAATCATCAGCCAGGTTTCCTGTGTAACCTTTACCCACCCGCAGGCTAGGCAAGGAAGGCCAACTCTTGACAGGGTACTTGAGCTGGAGGAGAAGAGGTCCTTTTCACATCCACTGAGAGTAATTCTCCTCAGTAAGAGCAGTGCACCCTGAGACTCAGAAAGAGTCATGAGCCGGATCAGATGTTGATGTGGGAAGATGAGGGCTTCTGAATTCAAAAGGAAGGAAGGCTTCTCAGTTCAAACTGAACGTCTTCGGTTTTGTTTACCTAAGTTATAAAAGAACAGCATTTTATCGAAGGCTCACTGCGGGCTAAGTGTGGAAAATTTCAAGAATATTCTCAAAGAGCCTAAACGTTTGTGTGAGCAGAAGAAAAATGCTCTTATTGTCAAAGCTGACAGCATTTTGGACAGAATGCCCTAGAGGGACAGAATACTACTTACGTCAAAAACCTGTCTCTGTGTGGGAAAACATCTAACAGACCTTTAGATGCTGTGAATAAATTTCAGAGTCAGTCTGGATGAAGGCGGGAGAGAAGGGAGGGCTTCCTTGCAGATAAAAGAAGGAAAATGTCTGGATGGAGAGAAGAGCTGAGGTTGGTGAGGACAGCCTTTCTCTGAGGAGAAAGATGGCCAATGAGAAAGTCTCTTTGCTACAGATGACTGAGGATTCAATGTCAAGTGACTGGATATTCAACTCCGGGTTATCTCCTGCTTTTCTGAGATGTGCTATTGTCTGTTACTGTCTCAGGTTTTAATAATCCTAAACTTCAATAAAATATATTAAAAATAACAACTTTCTTTGGAGAATGGAGGAAAACATATCCTAAAAAATTCTGAAAGATGTTGTGATGGGAAAAGTGATTACTGACTGTCCAGGGCATCCTCTGTGCCATCACCAGCTTCCGTTGTCTTTGAGCTGTTTGACAACCCTGCTAGCTAGAATGGCAGCAGCAATGCAAATGATTCTTGTTCACAAAAGTGCAAATTGTGGGGACATATAGTTGATTATCGCCATGTGGTATTGACCACTTTTGCTTTGATCTGCAAAATTTTTTTCAGCCTATATGCACGTATTTTCAAATATTCTTATTTGACAGTGGTAACATCTTACTGGTTCCCTCAACAATAAGTTAAGTAAAATCTTTGGCATCAGTTCATTTTCTATTTGTATGAGCATCACAATTTAACTTTTAAAAATTATCCTTTAACAAAGGAGCAGCAACATAGGAGGTAAGATGGAGGCCACACTTTGAGAAAATCTGTGTAGACTGTGAACAAAGAAAGATAAACAGAATATATCAGGAGTTAGAAATTATAAGAAGAGGTGACCATGAAAACAATCATCCTTCACTTGGGTTCTCCACAGAATTCTTGGGAATATGGACTAGACAATTTCACAAAGAAATTGTCTTAAGGTATTTTATTTGAATATTAAAAGAAAGAGTAATCCCAGAAAGGGGAAGATCTGGGTACCAACAAGTAACACAGGTAAATAGATAATTATAACACAGTGTGATAATTGTCAGATTGGAGATCTTTATAAGTTTCATGAAATCATAGCAAGGACCCCCTAAATCTGCTGATTATATCAGCCAAGTTGTGATTTCGATTTACCTTAGCGTTTGAAAGTTAAATCAAGTTCTCCAAAATAAAATTAGAAATGTTCACATCTGTCTACGTTATCTAATTATTTATCTGGTATATTCACCCGTCTATCCATCTATTGTTCTATCGGATATATTCCTCTATCTATTGACCTACCTGCCTGCCTGCCTGTCTGTATAGTCTATCCATCTATCCAGCCAGCCACCTACCCATCAATTGATCGATCTATCTACCTATCTATCTATCTATCTATCTATTAGAACTTTTCTCCTCAGAAGAAGTCCTTCCATAGATTGATGAATAGACCACTAACCTCTTTGTGGGCATAGTCCAACACTGTCAGAGTAACTGAGAATCCTTTACTTGCCTAATATAAAAATACTCTTTTTGAAATAAAGTAGCAATGTCATTTCTATGTCGGGGGGGGAAAGATCCCCCCTCTCTCCATGTTCACTGAGTGACACTTGTGCAAATGGAGACAAAGATGGTTTGGTTCTTCAAGGACTCTCCGTGAGGACAGCAGTCAAGGAGCAGGGGTCAGTGTATTGCTCCGGCAGGAAAACCTCAGGTCTTTTCTCAGACTCTAAGGTCCTCTGTCCTTTTCTTTGTGCAAGCTTCATTCAATCCTTCATTCACTGGGAATTACCACCCCGTTGGCTTTACCCTACAGGCAAATTTATGGAACCCTTACTAGAGGGATCTCAGCCACAAATACCAAACGCAGAGGTGCCCTTGTGGCCAGGTGAAAATAACAAGCAGCGTGATGTCAAACAGATATGTCTTTCCATCCCAGCTCCATGCCTTACTGTGTAAAATACAGTCAATTCTTAACTTCCCTAGCAATGCCTTCTACGTGAGAGGTTGAGATAGTATGTAACCTTGGAGAGAGATGATAGATAGATAGATAAATAGGTAGATAGATAGATAGATGAGAGAGAGAGAGAGAGAGAAATAAAGCTAATTTACAGAACTTGGCAGATGGTAGATGTTCAGTGTGATTTCCACTGCCCCCTCTAATGGCCAGCTCAGGAGAATCAACTAGATCTGAGATCCCACAAATAGATTTTAGAAAAAGGAAATATGGGATTTCCAAACAGTAACTTTTTTTTAGGGGCATAACAAAAAAGAAAGGATTTGGGGCTTGGGTTCTCCTGTCTTTCTGTAATTAGGTTTGTATCTTGCCAGGGAAAGATGCATGGTTCTCAGTGGCAGTGGTCTTGCTTGCTTCTTTTCTAACCTCCTTTGGCACTGCTGCAGTAATAAAAGCATCATGACTGATGAACAGTCTGTGCCCATTGGTTCCTGACAAACTCTCTGGCACAGGGGTTCTAACCTTTGAGCGTCTAGAAGAATCGCGAAGGAAGGGGGAGTCAGTGCTGTCTCTTGTACTCACTCTTCAATTCCAGCACATTCTGAATTTGTCTGTGGCTGGTGGACTCAGCCTCGGGCCTCTGTCACCCCTACAACTAGTCATGCATTTGACTCCTAACCCACAAAATTGCCTTTAGCTGAGAATACACACCTCCTTCTCAGCAGCACGGAGGACTCAGTGTGAGTTTTCTGTCCCTAATTATTTTCCTGTGATGTTGACTTACGTAGCCTAATGCCGCGGCCCTGCTCACAGACCTTTTCTCTTCCTGGGACTATCTGTAAACATTGCTATTTCAGGGAGTGGCATCAAAGCCAAGGCCAGGAAAAGAATTTCCAGAATGTCCATGAGAAGGTCACGTTTTAAAAGGATTTTCAGGCACGACAAGAGCGCTCTATGTCAGGACCATTCATCCTTCCCATCGACACTTGCTGCAAGGCCACTAAGCCTCCCTAGTTGAGAAGGGTAAGAAGAGGCTTAGCTGATGGTGCTGTGAGGACCCCCATTTGTGTGATATTTTAAACACCCTGAAATAGGGATGTGATTTGACTGTGTGTACTCTTTCTTCGCCTGTTAGAGAAATGAGTGATTTGTGGTCATGGGAAGATGCTGAATGGGGCTGTTTTAAGAAAGAAGAAAAAGGAAAGGAAAGAAGATTTCTGGGAGAATAGGTCTTTCACAAACAAGGTGATGCCGAGCCCTAGGCCGGATGCTTTCTTGCATTGGAAGAAAGACCACAAAAGTTGCCCTAACCTCATTTAAACAGGTGACAGTCCCTTGCTCATGCTGGTGAATGTTTTCAATCACTGAGATTTAAACAGTTGCTATAGGCAACATAGTTCTCAAACTAGTCAACTCTGGAGGAAGGTAAATCAAGATTGTAGAAAATCACATAATTGCTCTCCTTTGCAAAGTAGGAGTATTGTCTTCATATCTATCTTGCAGAAATCTTAAAAGCTTTTTTTCCTCCACAAAATATTTTGAGTCCTTCAGAGAAGGAAGCTCTGGAAATACTAAGAGATTGTGTGTGTGTGTGTGTGTGTGTTTAACGTATTAGTAAAATACTCTTTTCCCATTCAACCATATTTGTACATGTAGATTTTCTCAGATTTTAAGGTCTTATTCTCTTGCTTCTGACAATTCCCTTTCAGTGAATTTTCAGGCTTATGGTAGTTCATGAAAATTAAGCACAGCAAAAAAAGGCTGCTTTTTCACATCGGCTAGCAAATTGAAATAGGAATGGTAATTGTGTCCCTTGAGTTCACGTGAGTCACCCATATTTCTTGCCGGTTTATCAACTTCTTAGAGGTTCTGGAGAACCGTGATCTTGCTCCATCCATGAATGGAGTGTCTGTTATAAAATCTGAGTGAATCCCTCAGGGTGCAAAGCAAATATGAACTCATCCAGTTGCATAATATATAGTTTTCTAAGCAGGATGTCCATTTAAAAGTACCCGAGGTCCTCCAGAGAAGAGGGTGAACGCGATCTCATATTTTATTGATGCCTCAGAAGCGTGACGATTAACCATCGTATTCTTTCAGAGGCAACTAAGTTTTCTTCCCTTCATCCTCGAGTACTTACATACAGTCGATAGGAATATTTCCTTTGCCAGATGTGGATCCTCTGTTGTATTGTTCTTTGTAATTAATGTTAAAACTTACAGGTACAACTGTGATAAATTGTTATAATAAATATAATAATAGTCACCATTTAGTGAGAACTCAATCAGGCAGTGAGAAACACCTTACATATTACCTCATTTAACCCACACCATAAATACTTCTGAAGCAAGTATTGTCTCCATTTTATGGCTGAGGAAACAAAGGCTTAGAGAGAGAAAATAACCTGCCTAGGACACATTTTGAGAAAGTGGCAGAATTGCAGAGTATTTATACAGATTATTAGGTGTTTGTTTTTCTTTTTAATTTTCAGTGATCCCACATAAAAAGAAAGAGTAAAATGTCTGTAAGTTTTCTGCAAGTGGGAGTCTGTTTCTGATCAGCCGTGGGACCACAAATCAAGTCAAGAACGTTAAGGAGGATCTGTGCGTGTTCTAGTCCCTTGCCCTGTTGATGTATGAAGGTCTAGTTGACATGGTGATACATTGATTAGTTCATTCATTTACAATCATTTCTTATCTGAGTCATTTGATTTTCTTTATCCTCAAGCCCCTCCTCAATTCCACCTCCTCCACAAAGCCTTCCTCGGTATATGTTTATCTACTTTTCTTTATAGTCCCTTATTTGTTATTTCTTTATTCCTAAAATGCTGTATATGGAATGTTGGGGAGACATGAGATGGTCCTAAGTGATACACAGACAAACATTTTAATAGCTTTAGTTTTATGTTGTTTATTAGAGAAAACCTAACTAACACATTAAACCTGTGATTCACAAATATTATTGTTTATGCCAAAGCTAAATTTTCCTGTCAATTAAAAATACTAAATAAGAGACAGTAGAGTTGAGAACATGGTATGTGACTTCTTAAGTTAAGGAGAGCCTGGGGAGTACCATATCCAGTGACACGTTCTTATGTTTTATAGAGTTGTCTATTTTTTACTATGTATAAGTTTTATTTTGCAGACAACATTGTTATCATCGTTAACACTTACTGAACGCCTACCACACGTCCACTCTATACTAAGCACGTAGATACATGGTCTCAATTCTTTCTCATAATAACTGTGAGGTTGTTACTATTGTAAACCCATTTTCTAGAAGAGGAAACTGAGGGTTAGACAGGGTAAGTAACCTACTCAAGTGCACACAGACAGTAGACCCAGGATTAAAATCCAAGTCCGTCTAATGTCAGAACTCATCTTATTACTACTTCCACCTCCTCCTTCGCCTACAGATTATTCCTCAAGATTAGAAATTGTTGGCAGGTAATATAGTGTCTGAAATTACTGCTGGAGTGTCTTGACCTTTCAGTAAAAACTGAGAAAGCTAGAACTTTCAGAAACAGGGACGGATTTTTTTTAAAAAAAGAAAAAGATTTTTCTCTTTTAGAAGAACCTGAAATAAGCATCAAGAACTGGGAGAACATTACAGCCCAAACTTCCAGTAACAGGCTGAGTATGTGTAAACCCTAAGGTTCTTTGTGTCTTCAGTTATTCTTTGGACACTGCTGACTGGGCAAAGAACAAGTTGCCAGCACTTTCTTTGATCCACCACACACACACACGCACACGCACACACACACACGCACACGCACACACCACACAGGTACACACACAGTATTTTCTTTAGCTGTCAAGACAAAGTTCTGTTTCAGGCAAGCTGATCTAGGGGCCTAACTGACTTCGTCGGGGCATAGACAATTTGGGGGACATTAGCTGATTTTGTGGACTGCCAACTTTTCCATTTAATTGCTTGAACTATCAATTCTCTGTACATTAAACATAATGATAAGAACATCAATCGATTAAAATCTGTGTGGGTTCAAAACCCAAAATGAAACAAAACCCCCAAAGCCAGATTGGCTACATTTTAAATCCTTTTAGTTTTTTTTTTTTTTTTAATCCTTTTAGTTTTTAACAGAGAAAAATCTCCTTGATCTTTTATTGATGAACCCTGGAGATTGACTGGGATTTTTGGTACATGGCATTCTCAGTTATTAAAGTAGATTCATTATGGTGAATACGGTAAGAAAAAGCCATCCGATTTGCCCCAAGTCATTGCCTTTCTCAATTTCAATCTGAGACAAGAATGCTGAGTTCCTCTTAGATAGGCAGTGAATGACCTAATTCCTCCAGTCTCAGCCTGGGTATATGTATTAGTCAGTGTTCTCCAGAGAAACGGAACCAATAAGATGTACGTTTACAGTTGACCCTTGAACAACATGGAGGTTGGGGTGCTACCCTCTGCACAGTCGAAAATCCATATATAACTTATTGTTGGCCCTCTGGATCTGCAGTTCCACATCTGTGGATGCAACCAACTGTGGAGGGTGTGATACTGTAGTACATATTTACTGGAAAAAATCTGCATATTAAATGGACCCACATAGTTCAAATCTGTGTTGTTCAAAGGTCAATTATATATATAAATTTGAGATAGATAGATAGATCTGGAGGCACCAGAGAGGCAATGATATAATTCCAGTCCAAAGGCTAACAGGCTTGAGACTCAAAAAGAACTGATATTTCAGTTCAAGTCTGAAAGCAAGAAAACAAAAACAAAAACAAAAAACCCCAATGTCCCTGTTCAAAGGCAGTCAGGCAGGAAGAGTTCCCTCTTATTCATGGGAGGGTCCACCTTTTTGTTCTATTCAGGCCTTCAACTGATTAGATGAGGCCCACCCACGTTAGGGAGAGCAATCTGCTTTGCTCAGTCCACTGATTCAATCTCATCCAAAAACAATCTTACAGACACACCCAGAATGATGTTTGACAAAACATCTGGGCACCCTGTGGCCCAGGCAAGCTGACATATAAAATTAACCATCACAGTATACTCTCCATATTGTAGTGAAGCAACTTTAGGCTCTGTCATCTGCTAATTCTTTGACCCCAAGCTTGCAGAATTTCTCTAAGGCTGAACAAGTTCTAAGCTCCTTTAATGCACTTCCCTATAGTAAAAAATCAATAAACATTGCTGAAATTACTTTTTTATTAATCTTATTTTATTAATTTTATCATCCCTGTCCCGAGCCAGGGACAATAAAAGCTTGAGGCAGCAAGAGGGTGACAATAAACTCCGTCAGCTCAACTTCTGTTTTCTATACACTTATTCTAGGCGTTAAGAAACAAGACAGAGTTCCTTGAAGACAGGAACAAATGAGACTAGCAGAATGTATAACGCATAGTAAATAAGAAATAAATGTTGATTGTATTGAGGGTACTAAGGAGTGCTCCAATGTCAGGTTTTTTAACATTTGCATAATTATTAAAATGAGGTGGTAAAAATTTTTTTAAGTCTAATCAGTAGAAGTTGTTATAAATTAATAATACCTTCAAGTCTATATTTGCTTTCAGAATGACCTTCGGTACTTTGTCCCAAAGAGGATGATCAAAATACTTGCACATGTTCTAGAAAATGAATGGGCATATGGGGTTTTGAGGATGCACTGCAGCAATGACTTGCATTTTCTTCCACGTTGCCAAAAATAATGTTAATACGTTCTGGTGTTCATGGCAGGGAAAATAAATGTCCTCTGTCTTTCCCCTTGTCAGAAACACAGTAAATCATTCAGGATTGTTTGAAGTAACTTCTTCTATTTTTGGTTCTGTTTTTATGAGCATGGAATCTCTCTTTGGAACCTGGGGAATGCTTTCAGTGAAAGACCCATATTGCAATATGTTAATATGTGGTGGCCATTTGTATGTGCATCTCATGGCCTTGAAGAGCCCAGGTCACTTTGGGGAGGTGATGCCTTCCACTTGACATTCAGCCAGAAACTGGGGGTCCCCTTTCTTGAACATCCTAGTGTTTATATGAAAGCACACTGGTATCATGTATCAAAACTATTTTTAAGAAAAAAGACTGAACACTACCTATTCTGCAGTAGACAAATGACAATAAGCTGGGGTCTCACATACCAACAAACTCTTAGTATCTCGGTGTCTTTTATTAAAAAGTCCTCCCTGAAATGAGTTCTGTGATCTGTCACACTGCCCTCTGCTGGCCTGGCCTGTACTTGCTGATAGGGAAAATGAAAAATTCTTGAAGATGTTATTAGGAAGGGAACCTTTAGATCCCTCCTCTGGATTTGACCATTGATTACAGCTCTCCCAGTGGAATCCACAAGTATATCCCCCAAATGCCATTTATTCAACACTGGTGGAGCATTGACTAGTCGATGCAGGCACTGAGAATATAATAACGAACAAATCACTGCTCTAAAGAAGTTTGCAGTCGGATGGTCTAGGAAGCTAGTAATCATAGAAGAGGTGAATATGCCCACGTTGGAGCAACGATGATGTCGGTGGTCTTCCTGATCATGACTAAGGATCCTACTCTTTCTCTTGCTATAAGAAAAAGACCCTGTCCTGGCCTTCATGCATTTATCGCAAACGTGTAGCCCTGTAGATCTGGGCACTCCACGTTTCTTTTGAGTGTGGGCTTGTCCTGTTGTTTGTCTGGAACGTGTAGATAAAATGTGGTGAATGGTTAAGCCCAGTGTTTTAATGTACAGTTATAGAGACATTCTCAGTCGTTAGAACAGCAATCCGATTTCTAATAATCTTGATATTCTGTGCCTTCTGACCAAGATTCCTTGCTCGAACAAACCATGTCAGCAAAATAATTTAGTGGGTTAAAACGTAAAGAATAACAAATTAATCATTTGCAGTTACATCAAAAGTATGGTCAAAATTTAACCCAAAGGTCTTTCAGGTAATTCTAGGAATGCATGTGATGTGAGGTCAGAGAAAAGATTGATATCGAGAAGGTAAGCGAAGGCCTGAGACAGGAGCCTTTATCTTTAACTATACTTTTCAGGTTTGCAGCTGCAAGATCAGAATCCCAGTGGGACTATTGTTTCTTCCTGGTTATTTCACTCTTCTGATGTTAGAGCAATTGTCATTCAGGGGGATCTTGGTCCAAAGGCGTTGGTTCACTGAATCAAGGAACTTCATAGTTTTCCAACCAGTTATGCTTGGTTCTATCATAACAGGATTCAGGTTTTTTTTTACTTTTCAATTAGGAAACCATAATATATTTATAAAACCATTTAAAGCAGGACTAAATGCATACAATTGCTTAGGCATCTTTTCTCGTTAATAACTTGCATTAATAATTGCTTAGTTCAACCTGTTTTCCTCTAACGCTTGGGTAGAATATACCTTTCTGACTCACTTATCTTTGGGGGGGGGGGTTCTTTTCGTTTTTGTGTTTTGTTTTAACATGTCCATGACTCCAAGTTATCTATAGCTATTTTTCAATAAAAATTTCACATTGGAATTTTCCCCTTGGTTCTGAATTTTTCCTTGTATTCCCCTGTTTTTAAAATTTATTAATATATTTATTTATTATTAAAGTATCATTGATTTACAATAGTATATTAGTTTCGGGTATACATCATAGTGATTTGATATTTTTATAGATTATACTCCATTTAAAGCTATCACAAATTAATGGCTATATTTCCCTGTGGTGTACAATATATTCTCGTTGCTTATTTGTTTTATACCTAGTAGTTTGTACCTCTTAATCCTCTACCCCTATCTTGCCCCTCTCCACTTCCCTATCCCCATTGGTAACCACTAGTTTGTTCTCTATATCTGTGAGTCTTATTTCTCTTTTGTTATATTCACTAGCTTGTTGTAATTTTTAGATTCTGTATATTAGTGACAACGTAGAGTATTTTTCTCTCTGTGTCTGACATATTTCACTAAGTATAATACCCTCTAGGTCCATCCACATTGTTGCAAATGGCAGAATTTCATTCTTGTTTGTGGCTGAGTAATATTCCATTGTGTGTATATACCACATATTTTTTATTCATTCGTCTGTTGACAGACACTTTGGTTGCTTCCATATCTTGGCAATTGTAAATAATGTTGCTATAAACATTGCGGATCATGTAGCTTTTTGAATTAGTGTTTTTGTTTTCTTCAGATATATACCCAGGAGTGGAATTGCTGGATCATATGGTAGTTCTGTTTTTAGTTATTTGAGGAAACTCCATATTGTTTTCCACAGTGGCTGCACCAATTACATTCCCACTAACAGTGTAGGAGTGTTCCCTTTTCTCCACATCCTTGCCAACAATTGTTATTCTTAGACATTTTGATGATAGCCATTCTGACAGGTGTGAGGTGATACTTCATTGTGGCTTTGATTTGCATTTCTCTGATGATTAGTGATGTTGAGCATCTTTTCATGTACCTGTTGGCCATCTGTATTTCTTCTTTAGAAAATGTCTCTTCAGGTCTTGTGCCCATTTTTAATCACCTTGTTTACTTTTTTGATATTGAGTTGTATGAGCTGTTTATATATTTTGGATATTAATCCCTTATTGGTCATATCATTTGCAAATATCTTCTCCCATTCAGTAGATTATCTTTTCATTTTATTGATGGTTTCCTTTGCTGTGCAAAAGCTTTTAAGTCTAATTAGTTCCCATTTGTTTATTTTTGCCTTTTGTTTCTTTTGCCTTAGGAGACAGATCCAAAAAAAATATTGCTATGATTTATGTCAAAGGGTGTCCTGATTCTGGATTTATCATAAGTGAAAGACTCAATGACTTCCAACTTAATGAGAGGCGATATAGCCAGTGCCTGCGTAACAGTCTTAATTAGTTCTCTGAGTCCTAAAATGTTCTGTTGTGTTCCTTATGCCATCCATTTTTGTCTTCCTTACTGTAGCAAATAAATAAATCAAAGTATGAGGGGAAGATCGAACTTTAGAAAAAAATACACTTGCGGTAAAGAATTCATTTTATCATTTATTTTTATTATTAGAGAAAGGTTTATACTGGAATATATTAATACTCCACTTGCTATTTCCCAGCAGTAGAGCTTGGATATTTGGGGATCTGCCATTGTAGGAGAGACTGAGAAACAAGACTCGCTCTACAGAGAAGTCATGCTTGGATACAGATCTACCAGCAACCAACCAAAACTTATCACCCACGGCTAGCAAAGTAGTTAGTGTACAGCAGGTGATGAAATGTTTGTTGAATGAATAGTTGAAGAGATGAGTAAATCTGTTTCTGCACCTTGTAAAACCTATGGTTACTACTTGACCAAGGTCACACAATTACTTACAGAACAAACCCAAAAATGAAGCTTGGTTTCTTGACTTTCAGCAAATATGCCCCCTCTTCTACACCCTACCCAGGTTGACCAGGACCAAATGTCACTCAGCCTCTTCTCATCTGCTCTCACAGTCAGATTTGAGTGATAGAGTGCAGTGACTGCTATCTTTCTTTTCCATTTTGGGTAGGGGGGATGGAGTTTTAAAAGTGAGTTTTTGTTATCTATTATGGTTTAGTAAGAAAGCAGAAAGTGGAAAAGGTGGCCTTGAAGAGAGTAAAGGATTTAAAAATTAGCAAAACTACATAAATCTACTTCTTAGATTGGTTTACATTTGACAAGAAACTGCAGTATAGCTTACTCTATTTTCTATACCATAAAAAGTAGAGTTATTTTTAGACATCTTGTGATCTGGAAAATAGAGGATTTTATAATGACTGGCTTTCCCACCAGTGTGTTTCACCCCATGAAGGTGGTGATATTCAGTAACAAATTTAGGACAAATTTAGTACATTAAGATTGTCCGTAAACCCAAAGCACAATTTAGCCTTGAGAGGTGAAATCTTACAGAGTGCAGTTTGGGTCCTGAAAAAAAGAAACTCGGAATCTTTAAGAACAGATGAAATTAAATTGCTCTTGATTTATTTAAACTGAAAAATGTCCTGCTAAAAACAGACTTAGATCGTGAGACCAGTAGAGAACATATCTGAAGATTCCACTGTCACAAGTAGCCAGCATAACGCAGGAAACGTGATCCTTTTTTGGAAATGTAGTGAGGGTTTAAGTGCAGGTACTTGGACATTCTCTGATAAATTGAAAATGACTAAACATTTATCTGGATTAGGAGTTTGACAAGGAGAAGAGAAAAAGCCGTGTGGTTAGAAATGATCTACAGGATAGGAATGAAGACCGTCTTTCTTTTCTGAGTGCTTTTCAGATGTGTATTTCTGTCTCTAATACAATAAATAAATACTCTCCAACACTTGGGATTATTTATATCACTCTGGCCCCTTCGTAATCTACTCACGTTTTAAAATCTCTTTTTTACACTCAGGTTTGTTGATTACCAATAGCCTTCTTCTTTCACTGTGAATTGTTTTTTTTTTTTTTTTTTTTTTGGCTGTGTTGGGTCTTCGTTGCTGCGCGCGGGTTTTCTCTAGTTGCGGCGAGCGGGGGCTGCTCTTCGTTGTGGTGCGTGGGCTTCTCATTGCAGTGGCTTCTCTTGTTGCGGAGCACGGGCTCTAGGCGCGTGGGCTTCAGTAGTTGTGGCGCACGGTGTCAGTAGTTGTGGCTCGGGGGCTCTAGAGCGCAAGCTCAGTAGTTGTGGCACACGGGCTTAGCTGCTCCGCGGCATGTGGGATCTTCCACGACCAAGGCTCGAACCCGTGTCCCCTGCATTGGCAGGTGTGTTCTTAACCACTGCGCCACCAGGGAAGCCCCACTGTGAATTTTAAAATTTTGCTTCCAATCTTCCAACTTTCCTGCTAAGAAAGTTTCTTAAATAAGATTCTTAATCTTTCTCATCAGGAAATGAGAAACATAGCAACTTATTGTGATGGAATGCAAAGCAAGGACCAATCAACTGTTCAGATTTAAATCCCAGTTTGGCCACTGCCTTGGGCCTTTGATCACTGGCCATTATTCAAGTGTTTGAGTCTAATTTTTTGCATAGTCAATAGAAATTTTAAAACCCACATAGAGTTGTTATGAGGATGAGATGAGATAATCTATGTAAAATCTTAGCTCAGTAACCGACCCTTAACGAAGATTAGTTTTTATTGTTATTATTACTTCCTCGTCCCTACTAAGAATCTGGCACTCTGGAGTTAGCTGAGATGTTAAGAAGGTATTGGCTGAATAGGCAAAAGGGGGGAGTGTTCTTTTACAGCCTTTGGTGCTTGGACTCTGGACCTCATTTGATCATAAAAGGAAGGGAGTGTGTGTGTGTGTGTGTGTGTGTGTGTGTGTGTAAGAGACACAGAGGCAAAGTCAGAGACATGAATCATCCTGAGATGATTCAACTTCTAGATGTCTTTTGGTCTTCACACTCCATTCTCCCTGCCCTCCCCTCATCAGCCCGTCCCTGGATTCCTCGTTTCCTTCTCCACGCTGTCCCTAGACGATCACCTCCATCCGTGTCCGTGGTTTCAGCGTCTGCTGACGGCACCAAAACCTCTATTTTCAGCTCTCCTGAGCTTCAGATTTGTATTCCAGTGCCTCTTTGGGCATCTCCCTCCCTTAGTCTTTTCAAACTCAACATTTTGAAATCTGGATACATTATTTTTAAGCCCCTCTTAGTTGCTAACCTGCTCCTCCCGAGTTCCTCTCATTGGCCGGTAGTGTCAGCCTCTACCCGAAATCTCTAGCTTAATAACCTCAGAGTCATTCTGAACCCGATCTTCTAAGTCGACGCACCCGTCAGTCCTACTTCTAAATCAACTCTCATTTTTTTTGTAGAGGTGCTTTGGGGCCGGGGGTTATGGAAAAGCAGCACAAATGGACTCCCCAAAGCACTGACTGCAATGTTGTTCTTTACTCATGTCTTCTGGTAGAGAGAGAAATCACTTTGCATAACTCAGAGAAACATTTTCTTTCTAAAGTTCCGGTCTTCATGGCAGCTGTTCAGAATCTCCCCAGCCTCCCCTCTTCCTCTTTTCGCCTCTGTCCCTACCCTCACCCCCAGCCTCATTCACCTTCCTGGATCTGTCCCCCTGGGTGTCTTTCTGTTCTCATCTCGTGCAGTCAAGTTTGGCCCATTCTTCAATTCAGGAATTAGAGTTCTAACAAGTCAACCCAAAAGAGTCCAGTACCTAAGCAGAAGAATAAACAAAGAAACAAACAAAAACAGACGATGGAAGACAGGGTGGTTGGGGAGTGAGAGTGGTGAATAAGGATAACAGAGGCTGTAAGTTCTCAACCTTCATATTTTGGCCCCTCTCACACCAATATACCTTATAACCTTGTACTGTTGTGCTCTTCACATGTGAACTCTCTACTTTGAATGCTCTGCCCTTTCCCTGGGCTTCCGGTCCAGCTTTTCAGCTTTCCCTGTTCACCCCTGAGGTGTAACTCCAAGATCCCTCTTTTATTTGATGCTCTCACCCATCCCCACACCCAACACAGTAAATGACTCCCTTTTCTATATTCTCAAAACACTTTGAACACACGAATTGTGCCTGTACATTCTCTTCCACTAGAATGTGAGCTCCTCAAAGATAGGAATCCACTAATTCAGTAATTAAAAATTGAATTGTATTATGTGCAGGCTGTGTTCAAAGTACTTAGAAGTGATCAGTGAAGAAAGCAGATGAAAATGCCTGTGCTTCAAGGAGCTTACATTCTGGTCAAGGGACACAGACAGTAAACAATAGCATTCTTTAAAAAACTTTTTTTTGTTGTTGAAGTATTGTTAATCTGCAATGTTGTGTTGGTTTCAGGTGTACAGCAAAGTGATTCAGTTATATATATTTATATGTTCTTTTTCATATTTTTTCCATTATAAGTTATTACAAGAAATTGAGTATAGTTCCGTGTGTGGTATAGTAAGTCCTTGTTGGTTATCTATTTTTTATATTTTATATACAGTAGTGTGCATATGTTAATCCCAAACTCCTAATTTATCACGCCCTCCTTTCCCCTTTGGTAACCGTAAGTTTGTAAGTCTGAGTCTGTTTCTGTTTTGTAAATAAGTTCATTTGTATCATTTTTAAGTTTCCACATATAAGTGATATCATATGATATTTTTCTTTCTCTGTATGACTTACTTCACTTAGTATGATAATCTCTAGGTACATCCATGTTGCTACAAATGGCATTATTTCATTCTTTTTGATGGCTGAGTAATATTCCATCGTACATGTGTACCACACCTTCTTTATCCGTTCCTCTGTCCGTGGACATTTAGGTTGCTTCCATGTCTTGGCTATTGTGAATAGTGCTGCTATGAACATTGGGGTGTGTGTACCTTTTTGAATTAGAGAACAATAGCATTCTAATTAAGTAAATTACAGACTATGTGAGAAGGTCATAAATGTTACAGAAAAAAATGAAAGAATGTAAAGAGATCTGGAATACTGGAGGGGCAGCGTACAATTTTAGATCCAGTGGACAAGGTCAGCTCATTGAGAAGGAGAGTTTCAAGCAAAGCCAGAAAGAGGGGAGGACTTAGCCTTGGCTGTACCTAGGAGAAAAGCACCCAGAAAGACAGGACAGTCACGTCATAGTAAAGAACCCCAGGTGGGAGCCACTGGGCATTTCGGAAGAAGGGCGCCATTCTGGTGTGGCTGGAGTAGAACGGGTGAGGGTGGCCAGGGAGAAGTTTGGAGAGGTTGTGGGAATTAGATCATCCAGGGCCTTGACATCACAAAGGCTTTGGCTTTTACTCCACGTGATGTGAGAAACCCCTTCAAGGTGTTCAGTGCAGACAGACACACTCTGACTTACGTTTCAGAAGGATCGGTCGGGCTGCTGTGTTGAGAACTGACCGTAAGGGGAGCGTGTTACAATAAATTGAGGTAAGACGGTGGTGAGGACCCAGCGTAACAGGATTTCAGAGCCTGAAACATGGTCAGATTCTGAATGCGGATTGAGGGTAGAGTCAAGAGGAATTTGAAAAAGTGAAGCCAAGGAAGACTTTTAGGATCTGGGTCTGAGCAAATCCTAGGAAGGTCAGGCTTTCTTTAAACTGAAAGAAGAAAGACTGTGGATGACATAAGTTTGAGACTCTCAGTATCTCAGTTTTGAACATGAGGAATTAGAGATGTCTCTTCAACATTTGGAGATAAAAATGGGGGCATGATGAGTATGGAGATGGTATTTAAAGCCAAGTGAGTGGATTACAGGGCCATGGGCATGAGGGTCAACAGAGAAGAAAAGAGGACCTGACATCTTCCACCATTGCTGGTCAAGACACAAGGGCAAACCAGCAAAGGAGACCGATGAGCCACCAGCAAGTTATGGGGAGACCCAGGAGATCATCCTGGAAGTCAAGTGAGATGACTGACTGTGTCAGATACTGAGGACTGGGGCACAGAAGCAGCTTCTGTAGGCTGGTGGGGGGAAGACCTGATGGAGATGTGCTTCAGAGACCGCGGGAGGAGAGGAACTGACAACTGTGAGGACGGACAGACCTTTTAAGGATGTCTGCTAAAGGGAGCAGAGAAATTGGTCAGAAACTGGGGTTATAGGAAGTGGGTTGAAGGGGAATTTGTTGGTTGGTTTGTTTCCTTGTTTGTTTAAGATGAAAGTATGTTTGTGTGCTGACAGTGATGATCCAGAAGGAGGGGTAGAGACAGATAAAAGAGGAGAGAGCTGGCAACATTTTGGGATCCTCATTTTGGGTGAGAGGATACAGACTCATAACCACTGGCTTTATTGGTTCATCTTTATTATCACTGTTTTCCCGAATGAGCACGATGCTTTTTCATGGTCCGTGTTCACTGAATGTATAGGGACTTGTTTGCTCTTTCATTGATGTAGAAAAGAAAAAAATGCCTACTCTTTAGACTTTCTTCTTCCCTCTCTCGTCTATCTGTACCATAGTGTACTCTAGTTCATTCCATTAATTCACTCAACATTATTTTCATAAGAAGAGAAGAAAGCAGTAGTGGGGGAGAGAGAAAAAAAGAGAGAGAGAGAGAGAAAACGTATGAAACTTTGTGGAACTTTATTGTTCAATTTTGGGACAAATAAAAGCCCAGCAGGGAGGGAAATGCTGTGTTCTCTGCCCCTGCCTCACATGGAGTAGCCCCGCAGTTTCCAGGGTAACCTAGCTGTCCATCAACCAAAGTCCTCTGTCCCCGGTGGCTTTA
Source organism: Grampus griseus (assembly GCF_964374135.1). Lineage (NCBI taxonomy): Eukaryota > Metazoa > Chordata > Mammalia > Artiodactyla > Delphinidae > Grampus > Grampus griseus. Next base: position 172,677,144 of record NC_139018.1, read on the forward strand.
TTGCTGATGGATGGGCTGTTTTCCTGCCCACTTTCCCTCCCTCTCTTCTGATGCTGCAGTGTTTTCCTCTCTTTGGCTGTGTCCCTATGTTCCCAACTGTCTCTCCACCCACACACACAGGGATTGATTTCCTCTGTAGGACAAACTTTCTGTTTTCCTTATAAAACTTGGGTGTAGTTTGTGGCGCTAAATGAGTTCTCTTTCTGTTCCATGTCTAGAGAGCCTGTTCTAAACACTGGTGAGGACTGGCCTAGTGCAGAGGCATTCTAAGCTTCTCTTCCTCACATGTCCTAGTAATCAAGTATCTTCATTATCAAAAAATATATTTGGCCTAAATCTTTAGTAATGAAGCAAATCAGACCACCGCTAAACTACCTTAAAGATAATTTAGTGATCGTTGATAATGTCTCACCTGTTACCAGTGGGTTTGATTTCCGATGACTCTGGGCCCGGGAGTGAATGGCACACTCTGTAAATTTGGCTGCTCTGGGAAAAACCATCATCCTCCCCGTGCCTTCCAGGTCAGGAGCACGGCGCAAGCCATGGATTCCACAGAAGAGCTGGTGTGAGGCTCTTTTTAGATTTCCCTAATTCAGGGATTCTGAGACCGGCAAGTGGCTCAGAGAATCTAAGCTGATACCAAACTTCTACGGATCTGCAGCTTCCTCTTATGTATGTAAATGTTGCAGGGTTCTTGCCACATCCTTATCTAACGTAGGCAGTGAGCCTCGCACATCCCATGTTTCATTCTCTCAACTTTCACCCCAGAGCTGAGGTTCTCCGTTGCCTTAGCTTTTGACGCCCTGTGTGTGTGTTAGAGATGGCAATCAGAACCCGTGTTGAAGAAGCAGGCAGTGGGATCCTCCTGTATCTGGACTAGATGCCTGACACGGGGCAGTCAGTCGTTTCTTAGGTTGATTGGTGATTTGTGATGGGGTCCAATACAAAAGGAGAAGCTGGACCAATCCCTAGCCTCCTTTTGTATTTTAACTGGGCAATATTGAAATAATTAGGCACCTAGTAATGCGACAGCAGGATCTGAGGTCATGATGAAAACAAGCGTGGCCAGGGTGCTGAGTTCATGAGGAAGCAGAAATGATAGGTAATCCTGGGACACCAGCTGATGGAAAGAAGACCATTAACCCACATTAGGGAAGCTTCGCTGCCTAAGAAATGAGAAGGTTAACTGGCCAGTGGGGGTGGACGCAGGTATTCAAGTCTGAAAGTTACACAATTCTAAGAGTCTTATATAAGAAAAAGAATATAAAATGACAAACATAAAATGACTAGGGTCTCTCCCAGATTCTTGGTAAAGATCCAAATCAGTCACAGATCTTGAAGTTTAAGCTTTATTGAGTTTACAGAAAACCCTTTCCTGCTCATCACCTCACAGGCTTGGTTTCTAACGGTGTTCAGATCTTTTCTCAAGTTAGTAAGCATCCTGAAAATAAACCCCATTTAACCTGTGTGAGATGTTTCATTGCAACAAAAGCCTGATGAAAACGTGGTGTGTACATCAAGTACTAATTTGCAGGTCAGCACATCTGTAGATACGTTTATTTATCTGACCACATTGACAACAGGAAAAACATTGAGTCCGCTGATAAAAAAAAAAAAACTATCTAGGTTTCTAGGGTTTCTTTCTCGTTAGCAAGGTATAGAAAGCCTCCACTATTGTAATGCCCTATCTTCTAGGCTATTGGAGTTACGTTCTGAGGTTATAAGCTGCTTCTTATACCTTCTCCTTTCTCTTCAAACCTATGTTTGCTGTAGTATTGAAAAGGTCCTGGAAAGAAATATGTAGAAAAAAATGTCTCAGTAAGTATGTATTTTCTTTAAACTTGATGCCTATATAAGGCTCAGTTCGATAATTCCAAGTTTTAACTTTAATGTAGTCAGATTTATCAATTTTTCCTTTACAATTAATGTATGGTGATCCTTTTCAATAAATCTTGGCCTGTCTCAAAGTCACAAAGATAGTCTCCTGTGTTCCTTCTAAAAGCTTTATTGTTTTGCCTTTCATATGTATATCTATACTCCATTGAAGATTGATTTTGTGTTATGGTGTGAGGTAGGGATCAAGATTCTTTTTTTTTCCCCCATATTATCAGTGAAGTAGAAATTAAAATCCTAATGTACTTATACTAATATTGAGAGATCATTCTCCATGGGTCTCTTGCATTTCTGCATGTCTTGCAAGCAGAGATAATACCCTGCTTGGAGAGCCTGCTTTTGTTCCTGATTACCTTTTCACTGATGTTTATATAGGGTACAGCCTTGGAAGATAGAGGCAGTATCTCCTTCTGGAGCAAAGCCGGCCCGCTTACTGCCCACTATAAAAAATTTGACTTCCCTAAGGCCAGGATGGCTCTCCCGTAATGCACCTGACTACTGACGCAGGTACCATCTGGCTTTATTTGCGTTGCTCAGTGGGAACTGAGGCTCAGGGTACACATTCAGACAAGTTGGTAGTCTGGTTACTGTAATCGATGTGAAGTAATAAAATGTCCTTCAGCTCTGACCCGGGAATATTGTATCTTCTTCTAAGGTCTATGAAGTTGGAGTAAGTAACTAATTTGAGTAGAGATTATAAATCCTCGTCCTTTATAGTTCTTGATACTTTGCATCCCCTAGAATTGCTGAAAATAAAAAGATGATTGATACCAACTATTGGTAATTATGTGAGGCGGTTAGAACCCTTCCTTTGGGGATTGTAAATAAGCACATCCACTTTGGGAAACTGAGAAGCAGTTGAAGAGCTCAGGCTCTTCTAAGCTAAAGCTGAACGTCACATGCCGTGACTCAGTAAATTCCTCTCCTGGGTTTGTATAGAATCCAGTACATTTCTATTCCCAATAGAAATGTATTCATATGTTTCCTAAAAGACACAGACAAGGATGATCCTAGGCACACTCTTCATAATTGCCCCCAATACAAAACAACCCAAATGTCCATCAACAGTAACATGGACAGGTAAATTGTTGTGTATTCATACAATGAAATACTACACAGAAATGAGCATAAACAAGCTACAATTACACACAGCAACTTGGGGGAACTTTGCAAACATAACACCGAGTGGAAGAAGCAACATACAAACCAGTGCATGTATCAGTGGTATATTCCAAAACAGGAAAGCTAATAGATAGTGTTAAACATCATGACAGTGATTTTCTTTGTCGTTGGTTAGTAGAAGGCATGGGGTACTGAGGTACTTCGAAGGTGCGAATAATGTTCTCTTCCTTAACCTGAATACTGGTTATGCAAATGTGGGTTCATCATATGAAAATGCACTAAGCTATAGACTCATGACTTGTGCACTTTCCTACATGTATACTATACTTCAGAAAAAAGACAGAAATCACAACTCTGAGGCCTTTTACTTAATATATGAAGTTACCTCAAGATAATAATTCTATCTAATATTATCTTATTCAGGACTAAACGGGCATAATTTCAAGCTCCATTGGGTTTGGAGGGCAGAATTCAGAAACTCCATCAAGAAAACAACAATCATAGTGCTAAAATTGCTTTAAAATGAAATGATTTCATGTTTATATGTCTTCATGCATACTCTATAATTTTCCTTATTTTCTGAAAAGTTGAAATACGTTATATAGGGTGAGTCATACTGATTGAGTATATTCATTAAGACAAAAAAATAAGAAATTTACTTAATTCAAGACTGTCTATGTAAATTGGTACAGCCACTACGGAGAACAGTATGGAGGTTCCTTAAAAAACTAAAAATAGAGCTGCCATGTGATCCAGCAATCCTACTCCTGGGCGTATATCTGGAGAAAACCATAATTCGAAAAGACACATGCACCGCAGTGTTCACTGCAGCACTATTTACAATAGCCAGGACATGGAAGCAACCTAAATGTCCATCAACAGATGAATGGATAAAGAAGATGTGGTACAAATATACAATGGAATATTAGTCACAGAAAAGAATGAAATAATGCCGTTTGCAGCAACATGGATGGACCTAGAGATTATCATACTGAGAGAAGTAAGTCAAAGAAAGACAAATATCATATGATATCGCTTATATGTGGAATCTAAAAAAATGGCACAAATGAACTTATTTACAAAACAGAAATAGAGTCACAGATGTAGAAAACAAAATTATGGTTACCAGGGGGTAAAGCGGGAGAGGGATAAATTGGGAGACTGGGACTGACATAAGCACACTGCTGTATATAGAACAGATAACTAATAAGGACCTACTGGATAGCACAGGGAACTCTACTCAATACTCTGTAATGGCCTGTATGGGAAAAGAATCTAAAAACGCTTGGATAGATGTATACGTATAACTGATTCACTTTGCTGTACACCTGAAACTAACATGACATTGTAAATCAGCTATACTGCAAAAAAAATTAAACAAGAAAAAAAGATTTTCTAGAAAAAAAAAGAAAAAACTCAGACATACCTTTAGTAATAATAACTAAAATAATGATAATAACTAACCTTTACTGAGGGCTTAGTATTTTCAAAGCAATCTTAGTCATTGATGGGTGTGATTCCATTGAATCTTCTCAACGAACACATGATGTTTTACAGCCCTTGAACTCTACACATAGCCCCAACCCCAGCGTGAACTTTAAAGTTCATGACTTCAAAGAGCATTACAGATTACATTACCAACCATCCTTGTAGCAAAAAAACCTAGCAAAAGCAATTTGTGAAATGACAGCACATTACAGGAAGGATTTGAAGAGTAATTTTAAAGTAAAAACTGAATGGAAATAACCACCATTCCCTCAAAACCTGCTGCAAAACTTAAGAAATCATGGATTACTCATCATACTTGCTCATTTGTGTTCTGACTCGTTTGCCATTTAACATTATGTTAAAGGAAGGTAACAACACAGAAAGTTAACCCAAGCTTATCGAAGTGTGAAGGACAGAATTAACTGCAACAAATTTTAAAGAGGCTTATGTTAATTGGCTCTATTTAAAAATCCTTATTTGTTGAGACTAGAGTTTATTCTTACACCAGAATACCGAAGAAGCAGAAATAATTCGATCTCCTATAACACTGTTTCTGACGTGCCACTTTAAAGCTCTCTGCTTTGGTGGGTGTTTAGTGGGGGCAGGGGAGGGGAGATTCTTCATATATAGTTCTAATTTTTACTTTTGAAAAAAGCTTAGCAACCATTTTTGAGAAGATATTAAAATACTAATGAAAGAATTTTGACCATTTGAATGTGCAAACTATTTTGGGAGAATATTTTACTAGGTTACAGGTTAAGTCAAGAGATGTATAATATACCTGAGGTAATAAAATCAATTTTTTAAAAATTTGCTTTGGAATTGTTATGAGACACCCAAAATGGGCCTATCCAGGATTAAGTAATCTTTTTTTTTTTTTAATTTATTTATTTATTTATTTTTGCTGTGTTGCGTCTTCGTTTCTGTGCGAGGACTTTCTCCAGTTGTAGCAAGCGGGGGCCACTCTTCATCACGGTGCGCGGGCTTCTCACTATCGCGGCCTCTCTTGTTGCGGAGCACAGGTTCCAGACGCGCAGGCTCAGTAGTTCTGGCTCACGGGCCCAGTTGCTCCACGGCATGTGGGATCCTCCCAGACCAGGGCTCAAACCCGTGTCCCCTGCATTAGCAGGCAGATTCCCAACCACTGCGCCACCAGGGAAGCCCGGATTAAGTAATCTTTAAAAATTGCCTTTGGAAAACCAATGTTCCATATGCTATACTAACGCAGGCATTCCATGTTAAGGGCTTCAACCATCAACCAAACATGCCATGGTAGGAACAAGACAGATTTCTGAAATCTCTGAGAGCGCATCAGATATCCTTCATAAAGTTCAATCTGTTCTTTTTTGACAGAGTTTTGGTTCCCTTGTTTATTTTGGTTTTACTGTCACAAAGATTCATGAATAATAATGAATACTTATAAAGTGCTATATAAATTATATGCATCTGCGTTTACAAGCTCCCCTCTTAGAAAATTTTCTGTTAAAATAGCACATGGTTTGTTAAGACAATAAAATAATGTACTAGCCAAAACATTTATAAGTTGTTCTGTTATTGTCCCCCCAGTTCATAGTTATTAAGTGAAAGAGTAGACACATGGCCACATGAGGTAATCGCGTGTGAGGTCTGCTTTTGTATATTCAGAAAAGGTTCAAAGGCTTTTTCTCTTCCTATTTGGATGGTGTGAAGGATGGGCTAATTCACTCATTCACAAACTAAGCTGTATGTATGATGGTTGTATGGTAGACACAATGCTAGAAACAAAGAAGCAGGGAGACAGGGTGGTGGGAGTAGAGATTTCAAGGCTCAAGGGCATAAGAGTTGGGGAGGAAGAATGAGAATGGGAAAGGCCCTCCATGGGCCCAGCAGAGAGGACTCAAACTCCATAGAAAGTTTTGTCCACACCACAGGGACTTGGCACGAGTGGTGTTTTTGTTTTGTCTTTTAAATGAATCTATTGGCAGTGCTCAGATGTGATTGAAGAGCGGAAGGGGACTCTGGACAAGCACACCGCAGAGGTTTCCAGATGGAAAGTGAGAAAGCCAGACTTGGTATTGTTGACTAGGATGATGACAGTGAGGAGAGAAAACCAGAATTGCTTTCAAAGATATTTGTTAAGGAAAAATTAATGTCATTTCCTATCTGATGGGACGGAAAGATGAAAGAGAAGAAACATAAAGTGCAGGGTTCCAGCCAAAGTGGTTAGAATAGTATTTCCATTGTGGAGAAAGAAATCAAGAGATTTGGCAACAGGCTACATTTTAGCTTGTATTCACATATATATTTTAGATGTATTCAGGCTTCTTGGTTTTATTTTATTTTTTGTTTGTTTTGTTTTTTATTGAAGTATAGTTGCTATAGAATATTATAGAAGTTACAAGTGTACAATATAGTGAGTTGCAATTTTTAGAGGTTATAGTCCATTTATAGTTATTATAAAATATTGGCTCTATTCCTGTGTTGTCCAATATGTCCTTGTAGCTTATTTTATCCCTAATAGTTTGTACCTCTCAGTCTCCTACCCCTATAATGCCCCTCCCCCTTCCCTCTGCTCACTGGTAGCCACTAGTTTGTTCTCTATATCCATGAGTCTGCTTCCTTTTTGTTATATTCACTAGTCTGTTACAATTTTTAGATTCCATATATAAGTGACATCATACAGAATTTGTCTTTCTCTGACTTATTTCACTTAGCATAATACCCTCCGAGTCCATCCGTGTTGCTGCAAATGGCATTATCTCATTTTTTATGGCTGAGTAGTATTCCATTGTAGGTATATACTGCATTTTCTTTATCCATTCATCTGGCGATGGACACTTGGGTTGCTTCCCTATCTTGACAATTGTAAACAATGCCACTGTGAACACTGGGGTACATGTATCTTTTCAAATTAGTGTTTTTGTTTTTTTCAGATCTATGCCCAGGAGTGGAATTGCTGGGTCATATGGTAGCTCTATTTTTAGTTCTTTGAGAAATCTCCACACTACTTTCCACAGTGGCTGCACTAATCTACGTTCCCATCAGAGCTGGATTTGTTCATCAGCAAGAAGATATAGATGTGATATTTTGTGTTCTGGATCTAGAGCTCCCATGATAATATTTTAAGTAAAATGAATGTTATCTCTTCACAATTACTTGGTGTCTGGCTTAGTGGTATAGCGTTGGGGTGGGAAAAATCTTAGCGTATCAGATCTCTACTTTTTATGAATGTCTTTGTTTCCTCTTTTTCTTCTGGACTGTGTGAGTGTGTGTGTGAGAGAGAAAGATTTGGGCAGTCACATTCATCACTGGGCACAATGCAGGAGGCAGTGCCCTTGTCCTGCAAACAACTGGCAAATAGGACTCAGAATCACTGCATAAAGAGCTCAGCATTTGAAGGAGTCACAGCTGCCAGCTAACGCTTTCAGGAAAGACATGGAAGGAAATAATTGTAACAGAATTATTAATAAGAGCTTTTGACTGTGTATTTCTTTCACACCTGCTGCCCCTTCACTGTTGTGCATATAAGCGAAAGTTAACCAAACCTTGGGGGATACCCCTCACTCTCTCTCTGCCAATAAGAAAGCATAAGAGAAGAAGGATTACTATTTATGGACTGGTTTCCATTGGTCAAACTCTCTATGCTCTTTCGTACATTTAGTTCCTACAACTTCAGGAAGTAGAGATTATTTTTCCTAATTTTCTGACAAGAAGCCTGATCTTCAGAGAGGACGAAGGGTTTCTCCAAAGCCCCTCAGAGCAGGATGGTGTTTGTGGGTCTTCAAACCAAGGCCAGTGCAACACTTCAGCCAGTGCCCTGACGCGTGAAGCCATTTTGAAAATTGTAGAGTTTTATTTAGAACAGAGGACTCGGACTGCATGGCCTGTTTAGAGCCAGACTCGTTTCATAATGAGGTTCGTTAAATCTGCCTTGATCTGACAAGGTTTCAGCAAGTCATTCTCTTTCCTCCCTCCTTCCCTCCCTCCCTCCTTCCCTCCTTTTGAGTCATTATCTTTATTTCATAGGTTAAAATACATGTACGCTGCCCGATGGTGGCAAAATTTCCCCATGTTGAATTACTATTTGTTTATCCGTTTTACAGTCAGATGACTCCAAGACAAATCTCTAATACCAGTAGTAGAAATGATTATACTGCAATCAATATACATACGTACATACATCTATATATACACACAGTGTACACATACATACATATCTCCAATCATTACTTGCCACCGTGATCTGCTCAGCCTTGGGTGAGATTTTTCAACTTCCTAAAAGTCTCTTCCTGTATATAAAGTGGGATAATAATGGAACCCACCTCACGGAACTGTTGTGAGGATGAAATTAAATAATGTGTGACGCTTTTGCATGGTCGCTGGTACGTAGTGAGCATGTAGTATAATGTAAGAAGATCAAATTGTGCATACGTTTCACTGAAGTATTGTATTTCTGTTGCCTAGGGTTTAACTTGCCTACTCCCTTTTCTACAAGATTACCTCTAGTAACCCGCGTCTAGCCTGCCCTTCCTCTTGCTGGGGTACTTATACTGGAGCCAAGTAGACGACCCCTCCCGAATTGTTATCTGGCCTTAATGTGTGCGGTCAGAGCACACTTGTGTTCTCGCTACATGGGTCTGCGCTTAAGCCTAGTCGTTTCCATTTATAAAACCCTTTGAGATCTTTTAGGATGAAAGAATGGCATTTTGTGTCTGTTTCTTGTCTATGGTTTATGTGACGAAAGTATATCATTTCTCTCGAAGTCCTCAATGTGCAGAATGACAGCACTTGGCCAAAATGTTGTGAGGCTTCAATTATTTGTAAAGTTCTTTGGAAGGCTTGGATGTAGTGTACCATCTTGGTAAAAAAAAATAATAATACTGTTATTAGTACTCTAATTATAAAGCCCCTATAGGTGCCTCTTCAAGTATGAATGAGATATTTTCCTTAAATATGTTGAGGCAGGAGACAGATGGGCTCTCAGGGCAAACGGTTTGAGTTCATTCCTTGTGGACCTGCGCTCTAAGATGGAAATAACAGGACAATTGAGAGAGGACGCTGGTCCCGGCCCAGATAAAAGATAAGAGACCACATATTCCTCATTCTCAAAGTCAGGAGACCTCCCTGACTACACACGTGCAGAAAGGCTCCTTGGCGGTCAAAAGGGGAGTGACGCTAAGTGGCTAAGTCTACCCATAGGCCACTTCAGTAGAATCCCTCTGGCTAAGAGGTGCGCGCACACGCGTGGGAAAATCCTGAGATACACCAAATAAGGACTTTGAACCAGGCAAATAAAAATGATTGGCCATTTTTCAAAGTTTAAAAAAAAAAAATTGGCCAAAGGAAACCCAGAAGGAATGCCCCATAAAAGTGATTCAAACAGCCACAAGGGCGCAACTCTCTCTCTGAGCCCTCCTGTGCGTCTATCCAGACGTACTGTACTTCTTTTTTCTCCTAATAAATACTTTACTTGTTTCACTACTTTCTATCTTTGCGGGAATTCTTCTTCTGCAAAGCCACAGGGCCAGGGCCTTGTCACTGACCACTGGTCTAGTGACTAGGATTCGGTGCTCTCACCACCACGACCCGACCTCAATCCCTGGCCGGGAACCGAAACCCTACTTCAAGCCGCTGCAGGCCGAGGCCACCCGAGTCCAATGGGATTCAGAGAGCTTTCTGTTAAATTATAAACATAGGCCAGGTACACAAAGGCCACATACATTTGGTAATGGACTCTTAGATAAGATACCAAAAGCACAAGCAACTAAACGTAAAGTAGATAATTTGGACTTGACCAAAATTTAACAATTTTGTGCGTCAAAGGATACTATCAAGAAAATGAAAAGACAACCTCCTGAACGGGAGAAAATATTTAGCATCCAGAATGCATAAAGGACTCTTACAAATCAACAACGAAAAGACAACTCAGGGCTTCCCTGGTGGTGCAGTGGTTGAGAGTCCGCCTGCCGATGCAGGGGACACGGGTTCGTGCCCCGGTCCGGGAAGATCCCACATGCCGCGGAGCGGCTGGGCCCGTGAGCCATGGCCGCTGAGCCTGCGCGTCCGGAGCCTGTGCTCCGCAACGGGAAAGGCCGCAGCAGTTAAGAGGCCCGCGTAGCGCAAAAAAAAAAAAAAAAAAAGACACAATTATAAATGAGAAAAGAGCTTGCATAGACAGTTCTCCAAAGAAGATATAGAAATGGTCAAAACACACGTGAAAAAATGCTAAACATCACTAGTCGTGAGGGGAATGCAAATCAACACCATAATGAACTACCACTTGACAGCTATTAGGATAGCTATAATCAAAACAATGGGAAATTGTAAGTGTTGGTGCGGATGTGGAGAAATCTGAACCCTTGCACATTGCTTTTGGGAATGTAAAATGGTACAGCCACCGTGGAAAACACTTTGTGGTACCTCAAAATGTTAAACCTAGAAGTACCATTTCTCCCAACAACCCACTCCAAAGTATGTACCCAAAAGAATTGAAAAGAGAGGTTCAAAAAAAACTTGTACGTGAATGTTCACAGCAGCACTATTCACAACAGCCCCAAAGTGAAAATAGCCCAAATGCCCATAATAGATAAATGGATAAACAAAATGTGATTTATACATGCAATGGACTATTATGCAACCATAAAAAGGAATACAGTTCTGAAACATGTTACAACTATGTGAAATGTCAGACACAAAGGGATAAATATTGTATGATTCCACTTATATGAAATATCTAGAATAGGTAAATTCAGGGAAATAGAAGGAAGATTAGGGGCTACCAAGGGCTGGGAGGAGGGAGAAAGGATAAATTATTATTTAATGGTACAGAGTTTCCATTTGGAGAAATGAAAACATTTTTCAACTAGATAGAGGTGATGTTACACAATATTGTGAATGTACTAAGTACCACTGAATTGTGTACTTTAAAACGGTTAATTTTATCTTATAGGAATTTTACCTTAATAAAAAAGAGATCACTGAAGTACTAAATGATGTGCTAGCCTAAAATAAGAAAGGGAGGGTCACAAATATGTCACTAAATAGTATAGGAATTCCTGGAAAATTTTTGTTCTAAATATGTGTTAGAGATTTAGAAAATGGTAAGCGTTTGTTTCCGTATCCTTTTGTGATGACAAAAACCTGAAGCTAAGTGAAGACTAATCAGCTAAAAGCACTAGAATGGCAGTAACCGAAAGTACAAACATAAGAGGAAAATTAAGACTATGGCTCTGACATCTTGAGTGGCATTTTACTGGGGATCTGCTTGCCAATAGAATTGTGGGAACAGTTAAAAATAGACACGACGAAGGAATCATAACAAATGGTAGGGACACATCTGTAACAAGATTGAGGTTGAATTCTAGAGAGAAGTTCTTTTCATTGTGTACACTAGTATTTCTTCCAGTCCTATTGAAATAAGGACTCATATTTTGCTTAATTTTACAAGAATTTTACTGGTTAATAACTAAATGTTTGGAGACAGATATTAACTAAGTATCTGAGCCCAGAATTGGAAACGTATATCGAGCTGAGATCCTGCATCACTTACCTTTTCTTTTTTATTTATTTATATTTTTAAATTAATTTTTATTGGAGTATAGTTGCTTTACAAGGTTGTGTTAGTTTCTACTGTACAGCAAAATGAATCAGCTACACATATACGTATACCCCCTGTTTTTTGGGTATAGCACAGAGCACTCTACTTAATGCACTGTGGTGACTTAACTTTTCTGAGCCTCAGTTTTCTCAGCTGTGAGATAGAGGTAACAATATCCTCTTCCACACGAGTGGGAAGCACCATAGTAAAGGAGACTGCCTGGCACAGAGTAAACAGCTATCAAACATTTAAAAGAAGACCTCTGTATCCTAAAGCCATCTCATTGAGATTTCTGTTTAATATTTGCTCCATGTTTTAGGTCTCTTTCAGGGAGAGGTGGAAGGAGGAGTTCCCTAAGTTTTGAAAATGGGAGTTTTTTAAGGAAAAGTACCAGGGAGCTTTGAAACTAAACATGAGCCTTTTCTGTGGTTTAAGGAGTGGGATACTCCATATAAGATTCTTCCTACCATTAAAGATTCTCATCAAAGGGCATCTCCGAATAAGCACATTCCTATTGCTGTTTTGTCATGAATATGGTTTTCTAATTGTTTAATCATCTAAGAAGGTACAGTACTGAACATTGGGAATCCAAAAGTTGGACTCTTACATCACGCCGTATACAAAATTAACTCAAAATGAATCAAAGACCTCAAGGTATGACCTAAAACTGTAAAACTCTTCAACGAAAACAGAGGGGAAGAGTTTCATGCCATTAGGTTTGGCAACAGTCAATAAAAGAAAAAATAGATAAATTGGACTTCATCAAAGTTACAAACTTCTGTGCATCAAAGGATACTACCAACAGAGTGAAAAGACAACCCATGGAATGGGAGAAAATAGTTGCAAATCACATGTCTGGTAAGGGATTAAGATCTGGAATATATACGGAACTCCTACAATTCACAACAACGACAACAAAACCCAAAAACCCGTTTAAAAACGGGCAAAGGACTTGAATAAACATTCCTCACAGAAGATAAGACAAACGGCCAACAAGCACATGAAAAGATTCTCAACATCACTCATCATACAAGTGAAAACCACAGTGAGATACCACTTCACACCCATTAGGATGGTACTAAAAAAGAAAGAAAGAAAGAAAGAAAAAGAAAATAACAAGCGCTTGTGAGGATGTGGAAAAATTGGAAGCTCTGTGCACTGTTGGTGAGAATGTAAATTGGTGCAGCCACTATGGGGGTACAGCAGTTCCCCCCAAAATTAAAAATGCAATTGCTATACGATCCAGCAACTCCACTTCTGGGTATATACACAAAAGAACTAAAAGCAAGGACTCAAAGAGGTGTCTGTACACGCATGTTCACAGCAGCATGATTCACAATAGCACAAGGTGAAAGCAAGCCACGTGTCCATTGATGGATAAATGGATAAACGTAGTAGATGCAAACAATGGAATATTATTCAGTGTTAAAAAAGAAGGAAATTCTGACCTGGTTGAGCCTTGAAGGTATTATGCTAAGTGAAATACGCCAGTCACAAAAGGACAAATACTGTATAATTCCACTAATGTAAGCTACCTAGAGGAGTCAATTCATAGAGACAGAAAGTAGAATGGCGGCTGCCAAGGAGTGGGGGGAGGGGAGAATAGGGTGTTATTGTTTACTGAGTACGGAGATTCAGTCTAGGAAGATGAAGAAAGTTCTGGAGACGGATAATGTTGATGGCTGCACAGCAGTGCGAATGTACTTAATGCCCCTGAACTGTACACTTAAAAATATTTAAAGTGATAAATTATATGCTCTCTATATTTTACCACAATAGAAAAAAAAAACCACTTCCTGTGTATACTAAGAGGTTCATCCCAATGGAAAAAAAAATAACAGCAGTAATAGACTATAACTTAGAGTTCAAGAATCTTGGCTTTTCTTAGGGAATCCAAGCAGGTAATCCACAATCCTCTGTCTAGCAGAAATGTAATGCAAGCCACGTACGTAATGACAGAAGCAATTCAAGTTTTTTTTTTTTTTTTTGGTAGTTATATTTCAGAAGTAAAAAGAAGCCGGTAAGATTGATTTGAATAGTTAATTTGAATTATTTTAATACCATAACATCTATTGTATTTAACACAACATACTCAACATAGATCATTTCAGCATAGAGTCAATATACAATTATTTATAAGATATTTTAGTCTTTTGGGGGTACATTGCTTTGGTTTAAAAAGGTTTAAAGGTGGCCCTAGTTACCTTTCAAGGACTCACTAGACTAGGGGCTACTGAATTGGCTAGGACAGCTCTATAGCACTTTTCGGGGCAGTTAGTCTGTTGAGGTGAGAAGTAACACCCCACACAAGGTAGGCACATCTTAAATGGTGCTAATGGACCACTGTGGAGGGCACGTATTCAAAAGACCTTCCTCAGTTTGATAATATGACAAGCTAGGAGTGTTAAAACGAGCTACTCTATGCAGAGGTCCAGAGAGTACCTGTTCATGGACCTAGAAGAGAACCAGAGGAAGGAAAGCTTGGTTTGCTCTCTGAGATGTGTTTATTTCTGGCTGGAAAGGCCAAGACTGAGCCAGGAAAGAATGAAGGGAGGAGAGAAATATTGAAAGGAGTGATGTCGGGTGGGAGTGGTGAAAGAGCAGTGAAACAAAGTGACTTTATCTCAGAACTTTTAAAAAATGTTTGCATTACCATATCCTAAGGCCAAATGAATTTTTTTCCTCAGCAGGTATGTTAGAGGTTGAAGATTATATTTACCAAGTGCAAAAGAGCTACCAGTAGGGCTTTCCTGGTGGCACAGTGGTTGAGAGTCCGCCTGCCGAAGCAGGGGACACGGGTTCATGCCCCGGTCCGGGAAGATCCCGCATGCCACGGAGCGGCTGGGCCCGTGAGCCATGGCCGCTGAGCCTGCGCATCCGGAGCCTGTGCTCCGCAACGGGAGAGGCCACAGCAGTGAGAGGCCCGCGTACCGCAAAAAAAAAAAAAAAAAAAAAAAAACCCTAACAACCTGAATTCAACAGTATACTAAGAGGATTGTACACCAAGTGAGATTTATTCCTGAAATGCAGGGAATAAGAAAATATGAAAATCAATCAATGTAATACACCACATTACCATAAGGAATGAGAAAAAAAAACACCTGACCATCTCAATTGATGCAGAGAAAACACTTGACAAAATTCAACACTTTTTCATGATAAAAACACTCAACAACCTACATTAACATAATAAAAGATATATATGAAAAACCCACAACAACATCATATTTAATGGTGAAAGACTGCTTTCACCACTTCCATTCAGCAAGGTACTGGAAGTCCTAGCCAGAGCAGTTAGGCAAGAAAAAGAAATAAAAGGCATACAAATTAGAAAAGAAGAAGGAAAATTATCTCTATTCACAGATGATATAATTGTATATGTCTAAAACCCTAAAGGTTCCACAGAAAGACTGTTAGAACTAGTAAACAAATTCAGTAAAGTATCAGGAAAAAAGGTCACACACAAAAATCAGTTGTATTTCTATACACTGACAATGAACATTCTGAAAAGGAAATTGAGAAAACAACTCTAATTATACTAGCATCAAGGAAATAAAATGAACTACTTAAGAATTAATCATATTATATATATATATATCACTTCAACTTAATAATGACCTAAGAGGAAATTTGTTGGTTTCTTGTAACACCTGCAGAACTGACTCATCCCACTTGTTGGTGGTCATCTACCCATCAAAAGCTCCTGAGTACCATTAAAAAATACTCATTCCTCTCCTAAACTGACATAAAACAGATCCTGTGATACCCAGGGAAAAGTCTTTCTGAAGGTGAGCATTCCATAGAGACCCAATATTCCAAATTTCAAAATGTAGCCACAAGTGGAAACAGATGAACTTCTCAGGATCTCTTTGTTCGCATTAAGCATACAATAAATAGAGTTTAGAAAGTGAATGACATGTGGTTGAAAAGAAAAGCCCTGAAAAAAAACCAAAAAAGAATTAACCACATCCTTGTTCATAGCAGCATTATTCACAAGAGCTAAAATGTGGGAACAACTCAAGTGTCCATTGACAGATGAACAGATAAACAAGCTGTAGTGGAGACATACAGTGAAATACTACTCAGCCTTAAAATGGCAGGAAGTGTGGACGCATGGTACAATGAACTTTGAGGACATTATGCTAAGTGACGTGAACCAGACACAAAGGACAAAGCCTGTATGATTGCACTTACATGAGGTATGTAGAGTAGTCCAATTCACTGAGACAGAAAGTAGGATGGTGGTTGCCAAGGAGTAGGGGAGGCGAGGATGGAGAGTTACTGTTTAGTGGGTATAGGGTTTCAGTTTGGGAAGATGGGAAGGGTCTGAAGTGGGGAGAGTGTTGACGTTGCACAACAGCATTAATGTGCTTAATGCCGCTGAGCTATGCACTTAAAAATGGTCACGATGGTAAATTTCATGTAATATGTATTTTACCACAGTAAAAAAATTTTTTTGAAAAAAAGAAAAAAAACATAGTTAATTTTAAAAATCCAAAATTATACTTGTAGACTTCAACACTCCTTTTCTTTTTTTTTAATTTAAAAAAATTTTTTTATTTTATTTATTTATTTTTGGCTGCATTGGGTCTTCGTTGCTGCGCGTGGGCTTTCTCTAGTTGCTGCGAGCGGGGACTGCTCTTCATTGCGGTGCAGGGGCTTCTCACTGTGGTGGCTTCTCTTGTTGCGGAGCACAGGCTCTAGGCGCGCGGGCTTCAGTAGTTGCGGCTCGCGGGCTTTGTTGCTCTGCAGCATGTGGGATCTTCCCTGACCAGGGATCGAACCCGTGTCCCCTGCATTGGCAGGCAGATTCTCGAACACTGCACCACCAGGGAAGCCCAACACGCCTTTTCATTAATTGATGGAATACGTAGACAAAAAATAAATCAGTACAAATATGGAATAACTGAAAAGCACTGCAAGCAGCTTGATCTAATTTACATTTATCTAACATTCTACCCGACAACAGCAGAATACAACTTATTTTCACATATACACAAAAAAACTCACCGAGTAGATGATTTTTGAACCTAAAGCAAATTTCATTAAAATTAAAATGATTGAAAGTATATTCTCTGATTAAAGTGGAATTAAAGTATAAATTAAAAGCAGAAAAATATCTAGAAAGTCTCCCATACATTTAGAACTTTAAAAACTCACTGGTACATAACCCATGGGTGAAATAGGAAATCACCCAAGAAGTTAGAAAATATTTTGATTCACATGAAAAGAAAAATACAAGTCAAAATTTGTGGATACGGGTAAACTGGTGCTTAAAGGGAAATGTATACTATCAAATGATTCAATTAGAACAGATATAAAAATATGTATTTTTACCATATATAAAAAGAATGATCTAAACTTCTACCTTAAGAAACTAGGAAAAAAAGAAGAGAAAAAAGTAAACCCGAAGCAATCAGAAGGAAGGAAATAATAAATATAAGAGAAGAAAATTTTTTTAAAAATAGAGAAAAACAATTAAGAAAATCAATGAAACATAAATCTGGCTTGTAGAAAAGATCAGTAAAATTTAAAAACCCCTAGTCAGACTAATCAAGAGAAAAAGAAAGGATGCAGAACTTGTTAATATCAGGAACAAAAAGGAAGTGTCCTTATAGATCCCACAAACATTCAAAGGATAATGAGAAAATGTGAATAACATCTTTATGCCAATAAAACTGATAACTAAAATGAAATGGACAAATTCTTTGAAAAGCACCAACTATCAAAGTTTAAGAAGAAATAAAAAACCTGCATAGTCCCATATCAATTAAAGAAATTGAACTGACACTTAAAAGCTTTCCCACAAAGAAAACTCCTGACCCACTGGTGAATTCTTACAAATATTTATAAGAAAAGTATTACTAATTCTATAGAAACTCCTCCCAAAAATAGAACACTTTATGAAGCCGGCGTTCCCGTAATCTAAAAATCAAGTTAAGATAAATTATACCTTAAGAAAGTTAATTTAATTTTTTAAAATGGAAGTATAGTTGATTTATCATGCTGTGGTAGTGTCAGGTGTACAGCAAAGTGATTCAGATACATATATGTGTGTGTGTGTGTGTGTATATATATATTCTTTTACAGATTCTTTTCCCATATGGGTTATTATAAAATATTGAGTAGAGTTCCCTGTGCTATACAGTGGGTCCTTGTTCTTTATCTGTTTTACATATAGTAGTGTGTATATGTCAATCGCAAATTCCTGATATATCCCTTCCCCCCACCTTTTTACCTTCCCTTTGGTAACCATAAGTTTGTTTTTCTATGTCTGTGAGTCTATTTCTGTTTTGTAAATAAGTTCATTTGTATCTTTTTTTTTAGATTCCACACATAAGTGATATCATATAATATTTTTCTCTGTCTTACTTCACTTAGTATGATGATCTCTAGGTCCATCCATGTTGCTGCAAATGGCATTATTTCATTCAAGAAAGTTAATTTAAAAAGAAACAGAATGTTTTGAGTAATGAAATGGTTACTAGGTTTGGTTAGGTTTGGTAGGATTTATCTAAAAAAAAACCTAAAGTAAGAGAAGCTTAAGCAATATAAATGCTTCTCTCTGCCTCACTTAAAAGAAGTCTGAAAGTAGGCAATCCAGAGCTGGTGTGGTGGTGTTCTGGTACCATCAATGGCCCCGGTGCTTTTTTTATGCTCATTCAACCTCAACAAGTGGCTTTCCTGTGGCCTCCCTGTCTAAAACGTCCGCTCATGGTTTAACCAATATATCCACAATCTGGTCAGCAGGAAAAGAAAGGAAATCAAAGCACTTCTCTCCCTTTTATGGGGACATCCCAGAAATTCTTCACCCACTTTGCTTACGGTCAACAGAATGCAGCCCCATAGTTGCATGTAGCTGCTAGAGAGACTAGGAAGTACTGTATATAGTCTTTTACTCCAGGTGCGAATGTGTCCAGCTAAAAACAGGGGTTCCATAAAAAGGACGTGTGGGCAGCGAGCAATCTCAGCTACAAATAAGATGACTGCTGTGAATGCGTAAATTCAGATGCTTTTCTTGATAGAGCAGGTCTCATTTTCTATAGTCCTACGACACATGAACATACGTGTGTGTGCCTCCCATAAAGAAGTGAAAAGCAAAGACAGGAGAGGCCAAAGGCTTTGCTTAGAAATGAGGCGTTCTTATCAAAAGAATGGGGCCATAGGAGAGCAAAAGAGTCAATGACATATTTTTCATTATCGTTATCTGCCTGCCCCCTCACCTCCCAACCCTATTTTCCGGCTGTACTGGATTTCTTCACCTTCCATCTTTGTATTCTCTATTCTTTTTGCCTGGAACATTTTCCCCTGATCTTTTCAAGTTCTTCCCAAATTATTTTTCACTCATATTCGTCATAATTTATCCATATGTTGCCTAATCTACTGTGTATTCAATAAGTACAGAAGCCATACCTTGTTCAATGCCAATATCTCTATTGCCCTGGATTGTAATGCATGCGTGCGTGCGCGCGCGCACACACACACACACACACACACACACACACAATGACTTGGATTAATATCGTTTCTGCTATTCGCAGCAGGCCTAATTCTAGCAAGTACATGAATGTAGTCATCACAGCGCGCAAGCAATAGAAATATGTAAATCTGTCCCTCCAACCAGAAATGCAGCCTTAACCTGGGTGGCAGAGCTCTTTGAAGTCCACCAGACAGGCAACTGTGTTGAACTCAAATCAGGTCTTAGAGTTGGGCATGTGTTTAAGTCCTGCCACTCATCAGCTATTCATGCTTGGTTAAGTCAGTCTTTGCTAGCTGTTCGTCAAAATTCACTCTCTTTTTCTTCTTAAGGCACCTGACTGGACTATGGTTTTCAGCTTGGCTTGTAGGTTTTCCATGGGATAGAGTTTTAGCCAGTAAAACATAATAAGTTGGAGAGATTTATACCACTTCCAAGCTTGGCCAATAAAAAATTTGCAAGCTCCACCATCTTCCATAATGTACGTTCCATGGCCACATTTTCAAAACAGTGGATCGTAACTCAGGACTCGGTTCCTAAATGTCAGCATGAAGCAGAGCTCCTTCTGATGGCGAACAGCTACCCAACATCAAAGGAATGCACTTCTCGTCCCCTAATCCACTAAATACCTATAGGGCTTATTTGTTACCGCAATGTGACCTGTCCTAATACCTACTTCATAGATGAGATGATATACATAAAACCTTAGCACAGAGCCTGGCACCTTGTACGTAAACCAAAGTACCAGTTGTTACAGTTATGATTTGGATGAGAAATCAGTCAAATCATAAATGAATGTGCTGGGCTTCCCTGGTGGCGCAGTGGTTGAGGGTCCGCCTGCCGATGCAGGGGACACGGGTTCGTACCCCAGTCTGGGAAGATCCCACATGCTGTGGAGCGGCTGGGCCCGTGAGCCATGGCCGCTGAGCCTGCGCATCCGGAGCCTGTGCTCCGCAACGGGAGAGGCCACAACACTGAGAGGCCCGCGTACCACAAAAATAAATAAATAAATAAATAAATGTGCTTTAGAAACTAAAAAGTGCTATACAGTATTGGATATTCCAAACCTCTGTCTCCTGGGTAATTTTAAGAACTCATGACATCTTATTACTTCTGTGAAGCCTTTACTTTGGAAGTGAAGTTAAGCTTTCCTCGACCACGTCGGTATCTCAGTTGTATACACTGAGATTCACCACACACGTGCACACACACAACCCTCTTACATGGGATGTGATTGCCTCTTTATATACTTTTTTTCCCCACATCTTTATTGGAGTATAATTGCTTTACAATGTTGTTACAATGTTAGTTTCTGTTGTACAATAAAGTGAATCAGTTATATGTATACCTATATCCCCATGTCTCCTCCCTCTTGCGTCTCCCTCCCACCCTCCCTATCCCACCCCTCTAGGTCGTCACAAGGCGCAGAGCAGATCTCCCTGTGCTAGACAGCAGATTCCCACTAGCCATCCATTCTACATTTGGTACTGTATATATGTCATTGCTACTTTATATACTTTTAAATAACAATCTGTAATTCAGGGAATTCATTTTATAGCATACATTTCCAAAAAGCAAATGTACAACTTAGTGGAATTATCATACCAAGTTAGGCCAGCGGCTGATACAGGTATATCCTTATGAAAATGCTGTTAATAATGGTGGAGATCCAGAACCGTGAATGAGGTGAAAAATGATTTACTAAGTAAGATAAGAAATCACACTGGTGCATATCTGTCCTAAAGAACTCTTACTCCAAGGTCTTAAATACAATCACAAATCTACAAGCAAGAGAGGAGAAGTAAAGTAATCATAATCACTGGTTCTTCTACTTACAGGGGAAAAAAACACCCCAACTCTTTTAAACTTCTGGCTTCCTTGGCCAAAGTTTCTTACCAGCCTCTGTTCTCATTTTAGAGCATTAATAATGCCCAGAATATGCCTGTCCATTACAAAGACTAATGAGCATACCGGAGTTCACGTACAGCTTGAACAAATTAGTCATCTGCATTTAAATGCCTTCGCTGATGATTGTACATCCATTATTACTGGGGTGCATCTGCATACCTTTTAACATTGAAAAGAATTAGGCGTTCCATATCAAATTTTAGCTTTTATCCGTGGCTTTTAAGTACTGCCCAAGCCAAGGTAGGTTACAAACAAAACTGACCATAATAGAAAACATCCACCATAAGTTTCCCAAGCATTTATCCCTCTGTATTTATTCTGACATTGTTCCCTTTTTCAGGTAGGGGTAACATTGTGTTACTTTTTACTTGAAAACTTTTACGAGTCAGACTAGAGTCTGAATGGGTACATTGTATTGTGTTACTGCTCAATGCAGGCTAATTAAATGAGCGCAGGTTATTAAGGAAAGAATTAATATAATCCTTTCAGGGGAGTAGTGATTAGGTAAATGTCTTTGTTAAAACTTGCAAAGTTATATGCTATGTTTTAAGGCACGTGAAGACAGATCATTCAGTCATTCACTCATTCATTTGTGCAACAGGAGTTTTCAGCCTCCATCTAAGTGCCAGACACCATGCTGGATGGGGGATGATAAAATGAGTAAGACCCAGTCGGCTGTCCCCAAGGAACTCTGTCTAGTGGCAGAGAGAAACATAAAAACAAAGAGTTGAGTATCAAACATTAATGAAATGAATAAAATATACTCTATCACATTTGAACCTTTAATTCAAACTTGGCTTGGCTATAAGTATAAGCATTATTTTAAATGATTTTCAAGGTTGTTTTGCTGTTTTGTGGTCTCTGTAAAAAAAATCTGATGAAAGATAAAATTTAACTTCCCAAATGGTCGTAAATTGAAAGCGAATGCACAGATATTTAAGTATACTATGAGAAATCAAACATGTCATGGGGAAACACTGTTTCAGCAAACCTGGCATTTTTTTAAGTGTTAGAATTCATCCGTCATTCATTCATTCAAGAATGTATTAATTGGTTTCTAAGTGCTTACTAACTAGACTTTAAGCTCCAAGATTTCTGGGTTTTGTTGTCTGTGCTCATCCAGTGGCAACAGAGGAAGCTTGATATGTGCTTGATTGAATGGATATTGAAAGAATGCAGGGGAAACGGGCCAGATTCTGAGTGTGCCCTGGTGAATAACCATGGCTCCTGTCCACACAGAGCTTACACTCTAATCTAGAACCAGATTTAATGTTATCCCTAGTCTTTAATGCTCTTAAGAGAGATTTAAACACTCTCTTAAGAAAACTGAAGTTTCATTAACTGACCTAGAAGAGTGATGCCATCGGCAAATCGTGGAACTAAAATAATAACTCCAAAACTTTAAATACAATGTCTCTTCCACTTTTGTATGTACATACATGCCTATATATATATACACACATGCAAAAGCACTGCTGATTGCTTTTTTTTTTTTTTTTAACAAATCTTAGCCAAGGTTTTGGGAAGGCTACTAGCCATGGCTACAAAGCAGAGGGTGCCCCCTTCCCTGGCTGGCTGGCCACCCACCCACATCCTAAACAACAGCTTTCCAGCTCCCCTGTCTGTTGCTTTTCAAAATGTGACTTTACTATCATCGTCGTTGTTGTTAACCAATTTTTCACTGCTTCTGTTTAACAGTCAGGTTTTCCCCCCTATTTTGGAAATATGTATGTATGTATGTATGTATCTTTCTTCCATTTTTATTGCAATTTAATTGAAATACAACACTGCATAAGTTTAAGGTGTACAGCATAATGATGCGACTTACATACACCACGAAATGATTATCACAATAAGTTTAGTGAACATCCATCATCTCGTATAGATACAAAATTTAAAAAACAGGAAAAAAATTTTCCTTGTGATGAGAACTCTTAGGATTTACCCTCCCGACAACTTTCGTATATAACAACAGACAGCAGTGTTCATTGCGTTTATCACGTTGTACATTACATCCCTAGTACTTAGATATCTTATAACTGGGAGTTTTCACCTTTGACTGACTTCAGCTAACCCTCTGGTAACCACACATCTAGTCTCTTATTCTGTGAGTTTGTTTTTGAACCTTCAGTCACACTTAAATAAAAATGACAATTTAACCCCGAAGGTTAAGAAAATCAATGACATTTTGAATATGCCTAACCAACACCTGTTCTTTAAGCCTGACTCAGATCACTGTATGATGGAGGTGGATGCATTTATCTTTGAGAAGAACAAGAACTGTATCCCATAATAATTTAATACACCATGGCAAAATATAAAACGCAGCTGAAGCCTATGG
Organism: Grampus griseus; assembly: GCF_964374135.1. Taxonomy (NCBI): domain Eukaryota; kingdom Metazoa; phylum Chordata; class Mammalia; order Artiodactyla; family Delphinidae; genus Grampus; species Grampus griseus. Next base: position 172,700,949 of record NC_139018.1, read on the forward strand.
TAGTAAATTTCCATATGTATATTTCAGTATCCAGAACCGTCTACATTCAATTGTTACAAAAACCACACCGATGCCGGGAAAACTTGTTCTACAAAAAGTTCCACTGTAGTAAAAGTTCTTGAAATACGAGCTACCCTGTAATACAAAAAATACGTCTTATTAGGAATAGCTGAACGTTATGCCGTAAAGGAAACATTCTTGCTACGGCTGCTACTCTCTTATCAAGAGTTCAGAATCCTAAGGAAATGCTTACACGTCCAAAATGGGATATTAAGACTTCTCAACTCTACAGAAAGAGGGAAGAAGCAGTTGGCAAAGATGAAGCCAACCCGGAGCCATAAAGGGAAAACTTCGGATTTGGAAGTGGGTCGATTTGGACCCAGGAGCCCAGGCCAGCTGCAGATTCGGGCGGGGCCGCAATCCTCGGGTCACCGGCGGCGTTTCTCTGCTGGCTCCTCGTCACTGCCGCCGTCCAGGGGCTCCAGCGGTCGATGGGGATGGGAGGTCCTCAGTAGACACTTGCTCCCCGGGGCCGCGCGAGGCCTTGACAGATTTCGGGCGTGCAGGGGCGGAGAGGAGCCTCCCGCGTCTCCGAGGCGAGCGACCTGTTCCCGCCCGCGGGCTCGTGGGGCGCGGAGGGGCTGGAGCTCGGCCGCCGGAGAAAGGAAGCCCCCGGGAGCGAGGCCTGGCTTTCGCGGCTTTGAAAACTTTCCAGCGCGCGTGCCACGGCGACGCGCAGCGGCTGCGCCGGGGCCCCGGCGGCTCGCGCCTCCCGCGGGCAACTTTTCGGCCTTTCGGTGGCCTGTCACTCTCGCCGGCCGACGCGCCTCCCCCTGCGCTCGCGCGGCCGGAGCGCCCTCCCTCTCGGCGAGGACCTGCCCCAGCGCCGGCGGCTCCAGTGCCCGCTCGGCGCTCGCCCTGCCCGCGCCCCCCGCCGCCCGGCTGCCCCGCGCCTCGCTCGCAACCTGGCCCGGCCGCGCCCCGCGCCCTGAGCGCCGCGAGCCCCGGGCGGCCCCTGCAGCGGGGGGCGGGGAACGGAGGAGGGGACCCGCCGCCGGGGGCCGGCTGCTGGCTCCCGGCCGACCGTTCGCCAATGGTCCAGAGCGACCTGTCCAAGTCGCCTCCCACAGCGGCGGCGGCGGTGGCGCAAGAGATCCCGATGGACCTGCCGGAGAACGCGGCTCCCGCGGGGGCGCTCGGAGCGGCCGCACAGGTAGCGAGATCGCCGCGCCCGCCCCTTTCTTTGTGAGCCGCCCGGGCGCCGAGCTCCGTCTCTCCCGGCGCCGCCTCTGCCCGGATCCCTCGCCCGGCCGCTCGCTCCGGCCTGGGTCTCCCCCTCCGCCGCCTTCTCCTCCCCCCGCGCGTGGCCACCCCCTTCTCCCCTGCGGGCTTCGGCGCCCCTGCCCCTCTCCGCCTCCCGTTCCCCCCGCCCCCCCCCGCCCCGCGCCCCGGGCTCTTCTCCGGCTTCCGTTTTCCTCGGCTTCCCCGAAGCCCGAGGGAGGGAAGGGGCGGGGGAGACCTCGGGGTCCTCGGAGGCTGCCGCGGCCAGCCCTCGTCGCCCCTTCCCGGGAGAGGCACATGGAGAGCCATGGACCAGGCGAGCGGACTGGACCTGCTCAAGATCGTGAGTGCGGGGCGGGGGCCGGGAGGGGCTCGGCTTCCGCAGCTCCGCTCCGACGCCGACCCCGCCGGACCGGCTCTGAGCCGGGGTGGGAGTGGGGGGCGTGGGAGGGGACGCTCCGCCCCTGCCTCCCCCGTGACCCGCCTCGGCACCTGGGCGTTGCGCCGCGCGGCCGGCTCCGCTCCCCTCGTGGCCCTGGCCAAGGCTTGCCTGGACCCCTCGGCCCCTGCCGGAGAGAGCGCGCTGGGGACGCGAAAGTTTTCATTTTTCCCTTGGCCCTGAAATGTGAGCCGTCTCGGGGAGCTCCGGGACCACTTTCAGTATTAGCGGTTTCTGGGGAGATTCCGGTTTGCTGCTCGTCGTGAAATGGGAGATGTCAGTTGCAGGCGCTGGGCACGGATAAGGTGGCTTTTACGGAAGGCTTTGGCAGGTACCATTTGGATTACAGACGCCTCCAGTTCTCAGCGGTAAGGAGTCTCTCAACTTCTATCCTAGCAGGGAAACAAGACTTGAGACTCCTAACGGTGGGCTGCTTGGCGACTCGCGGTGAAGAGGTCACGGTTACCTTTCAGGCATCACTTTTTGGAGAAGTGTGTCTTCTTTGCTTAGTGATACTGCCTTGTTGATTTCAAGCCTCCGTTTGCTAGATTGGAAAATGTGGGAAGATTATGTAGCTTTATGTTTATGTAAAATTTCTAAATACATAATTTATATATTTTATATTTGTATATGCTCGAGAGAGCGTGTTCGTCTTCTTTACTGTAGTTACGGGGGCAGGAGTGGGCCACAGTGATGATAAAGTGTTTTGCTGCTTTGTTGTTTTGATAGGTGGTTAGAAATAGACTGCTATAGCTATGTTGACACTGTTAATAATGTTGGTTCTGGTGGCATGATCTTGGAGCTTTGTTGAACTTCCTTTTACCACTGGGAGTTAAGAGTGCAGACTTAAAACACATCATTCATTTGGATTTGAGACGGAGGAAAAATGTAGAAGGCAATCACTTGTATCGTCAGAAATCCATGTCTTTCATAGAGGAATTCCTTTCTTTCCTAGAGGTAAAACAGCTAGATTTTAGTCAGCCTCGGGCTGTTTGGCTGCACAAGCCCAGCGGGGGCATGTAACTAACCACCGACATTTCCATCTAGCCTCTGCCAGGGGACCTGAATTCTTACCAACCCCTGTCACGTTTGTTCTAGACTCCTGATTTTATCTAGATACTCACCAGCTTACGTGAGAGAGAGAGAAGTGTACGCAGGGACTTCTGTTATTCTAGGATGAAGGTCTTGAATACTGACAGAGGAAAGGACTTTTAAACCCGCTTTTCTCTTTGATCTTCCTTCAAGGGTTTTTTGGGGTTTTGTTTTGTTTTGTTTTGAGTTTTTATTCTTATGATAAAAATAGAGTTCCTGAATTCCTGGAGATCAAAGTTAGGGCAGACAGAAAGCATGACTGCATTCAGATAAGAGATACTAATTTACTTTGTGATTTATGTAGTTAAACGTAAGGCAACAAGTATTTGTGATGCAGCTGCCACACGGAAATGATTCAGACACGAGAAGACACACTTTCTGCCTTCAGTAGTTTCCAGTAGCTGCAAGGGTGACAAAGCGATGACAGTCGTACAGCATGGGACGCTAAGAGAAGTACTGAATCTTAGATGGTTGCAAAGGAGTCGAGAACACAAGTACTCCATTTGGAGTAATCTGTAAGGGCTTCATGCAAGAAGCGGCATTTGAGAAGGGGTTTGAAGGATGGGTCAGATTTCAACAGACTTTCAGAGAGATGGTAAGGAGCTATTCAGGACACCAAGTCACAGCAGTTAGAAGTCTGATACGTTTGTAATCCCTAGTTTGGAAAGAGCGTGGACAGGTACAGATTGGGCATAATCAAGCAGAAGTCTGACAGTTTGTGGCAATTTGAGGCCACATCTTGGAGGCTTTGGAACCTGCAACGTATTGAAAAACAGAGAACCTTGGAAGAGCTTCAGGGAAGGCGCAGTATAAGAGCTCATGGGGAAGATTCTCCTGGGAGTGTTCTGTAAGGTGCTTTGGGGTCTTGGGAGTCTAGAGGTGGAGCTGCCAGAACGGAGATTGATGTAACAGTTTGGACAAGAGGTAATAAGGTCTAAACTGAAAAGAGAGAAAAGATAATAGATAGGACAGAACTACAGATGGACGCATTCCAGAGACCCAGGCCACAGGAATTGCAAGTGATGGAATGAGAGAGGGAGGGAGGAATGCATATTAGAAGCGGGTAAGAGGTATAAATATTCAGCTGCATCAGCGTCCATCTCCTTGCTCTCTCTACCTTCCAAAAATGAAAGCAATCTTCCTTGAATCGTGTTCGTATCACAGCCATTATTTGGGGGAAACATTGCCTTGTTTATTTGAGATCTCATAACTCATGACATCACAGCGCAGTGAAAACTTGGCAAGGCACGTCTTCCATGTCTCTGGGCAGGCCAGGCCAGCAGTAAAACGGCCTGAGAAGAAAAGGCTGTCTCTGGAGCATCTCTCTGTTTTGTGACACCAAGTCATAGTAATTCTCCTGAGAAATGGAATGTTCGTTTGCAGACAGTGTCTCTCAGCAATCATGGGTTTTAAGAATCCTTTCTCTTTCACCTCTGGAGTACATTGGGAGTCCTATATGAGCAAAGCAAAAGATGGAGCTTCACAGACTGCCCATTGTTCTTTTTTTATGTCAAAAATCCTGCCTAGGGAGGGGGCACCCTCATATACTCCAACCCCTTCCCCCCAGCACACGGTCATAAACAAAATAGATCTATTTCCTACACGAGAAGTGAGTGACAATCTAACTGCAAAGTCCTGAAAGTTCGGGTCTAAACACATTGCATCCCTTTTTTAGGTGACCTGCTGAACAGTTTCAGTGCAAACGTGGACACAGTCTGCCTCCAAAGTCGAGGTGCTAGCTGAACGCTGTCCCTCCAAATCTGTACTGTCCACCATGGTAGCCACTCGTCACACGTGGTTTCTGAGCACTCGAAATGTGGCTAGTGTGAACTGAGATGTGCTGTAAATATAAAATACACATTTTAAAATACAGAAAAATACAGGTAAAATAAGTACACAGATTACAGATCAACTAAAAATGCAGGTAAACTAAAAATATACAATACAGATTTCAGAGACTTCATAGGAAACAAAGAATATCATTCTGCATGTCATTGTACACTTACATCAACTGTGCGTCACAAGGGTAATATTTTTGATATATTAGGTTAAGTCAAATACACTATTCCAGTTCATCTGACCTGTTGCCTTTTCACAGCGCTACTACAAAATTCCTCTTATGTATGTGACTTCGATTTCTATTGGACAGCCCCGGGAATTCTCCAGGGAGTTGGCCAGATCTGGATGGAGGCTGGGTGTATGCAAAATCCGGGTGAAGGGAACTGAGTCTAGGATGGCAGCAGAGGAGGAAAAGAGTGAGAAGGAGAGCGGTAGCTCAGCACTTCAGGCCTTAAAGAGACGGTAACCAGCACCTGCCATCGCACCTGGAGGTGAACAGGCAGTAAGCAGACGGCCTGTTTGCTTTGCTCCTGGCAGCGGCCTGAATCGTGGAGCCAGGCGGTGCTTTATCTGAAGAGAGCGGCAGCCCTTCCCCCCAGGTCAATACCACTTTCCAGAAACTTTGCCAGACACTTCCAGGTCCAGTTCAGTCTTTGAGGTCTCTCAGCACAGTGCACGTGGGTACTGGGCTTTAGGTTTTGCTGCCCCCTTTTCTCCTGACCCCCATCACTTGCCCCTTCAGTGGGATTTTGCTCTGATGCTGCCCGGGAGAAATTTTAAAACCTGCTCATCAGAATTTCCGAGTGTGTTTTAAAATGCGAGACATAATATCTGATGATTTGAGTGATTGGAGGTTGAGTTAGCCGTGTGGTTTTATGTTCCTGTTGTTTTTGTCTTTCCTTTTGTGTGAAGAATTAGTTTACCTGTTGCTCTACCTGATTGCATGGAATTATGCAGTCTGTAGCCTCGGGCCTTTAAAGAGAAGCTGAGCAAAATATGTTAACCCTGAGGGGGGTGGGTAGCGGGTGGCCCTCTTTGGTTCTGTGACCATGGGGACATGTCTCTATCCTACCAAGAGTCTGTGGCACACACGGACTTTCACAGTAACAGGGAGTTCGGGTTAATGATGACACCTTAATTAAGTGACTGGGTCTGTCTTAGAATTCTTTCCAAAACTGGCTGGAGGTACAGATTGTGAAGAAGGTAAGCTTGGCCCCCGGGCATCTCCCGCCCTGGCCTCGTCCCCCCTCCCTTCTCTACCTGCAAGACCCCCAAAAGAGCGCTATTTATGCTGCTTCTTGAGTCCTTTCTGCTTTTGTGTAAACTGATCCATATAGAGAACTTGATTCCCCTCTTTCTAGGGAAAGAATCTCAGTGACTTCTCCCCTAGTGAGAGATCTGACAGCCTCATTCACGCTAAACTGTTGACAGATGAGGACATTTCATGTCTGATTCCTCTCCATATTCCTCTCCAGTTAGTTTCGGCTTCCTTCGCTTCCGACTCTAAAATGAGGAAAGTCTGCAGTTCGAAGGGATAAATATCAATGAATGCTGATCAAGAGGGATAGAAATTAATTTCAGGCATCAGCATTTTGCTCACGGGGAGCAATTCATAGGTAGGAGAACTGTCACCTTATTCATCAACCACAGAAGCGACATTTTTAAAGCTGCCCCCAGGGGCCGCCCAGCCAACTTTGTGTGCAAGGCTGGGCTGAAGTCTCCACTTAACTGGCAGCTTCTGTAATTAACTGTTACCGTCTACTTCAGTCATACAGAAATTAGATTTCAACCACCTGTGGAAGTGTGGCCATTTATTTGTTGATTTTTAAGATTACAGTCCAATTTGAAAAGTATTTAGTGTCAAAGAAGACAGTCATTCACGTGAAACTGATATTAACATCCGGATGAATGGTGGAGATCTTTTTAATAAGTCATTTATATATTTGTGGCCATTTCTTTCTGGTTTCTGAAATCTTACTTAATTTGGCTGATGTTTTAGGAGGAGTAAAGGAATTCAAACGTATGGTTTTCTTTTTTCCTATTTGCTGTGGTGACTTCACTGGTTTTTTTAATTAAGCTGTGTATAACCAAGAGGCAATTGAGTGGGAATCAGTGACTTTTCAGACTGTGTTCCATAAGGATGTAGGGGTCTGCATACATCATGGAGAGTATTATGGGGTACACTTAGCCCTCCGGACATACCCCCTGTCTCTTCTTCCTTTTACTTCCTGAAACTCTGGCTCTGATTATTAATTGTTTCATATATCAGATGTTTATATACTTAGTGTTGTTAAAAAAAAATTTTAGAAACCCCATTAGTCATAAAAGTAGCGGCATTTGAAGTAGCCAATTAAGAAAACTATACTTCTTTTCCCCATTTAGGCAACTAAATATTTGAATACTTAATCTTTCCTGTCTTTTATTATTTGGGTGAGGGTTGGGCTTCCCTTTTTTAAAAAAAATTCCTTCGTATGAAACACTCTGGTCCTTATTTTCCAGAATTTTGAATAACCAATACACAAGTCATTTTAGTCAGATGGACTTGATTTTAAATATGCATGGAATTAAAGGCAACTTCATTTGGTAATGGTGGTATAAATTTTCACCAGCCTTTTTTAAAGTACATAGAAATGGACTATTAAGTTTGCAAAAGTTGCTTTAACTTTGCTTCTTCTTGATCCTGGATATTGTTATAAAAAGTAACTAGTCATTGAGGTGTCATTTTTGACAGTTAAATTTTTTTTAAAAAAGGAGACTATAAGAGAGAAATTACTGCTGAAATTAGTAAATAGAATAGAGGTGTAATTAAGCATATCTATTTTGGTTTTAAATAAATATATATAATGAATAGGAATTTGCTTTAACACTGTTAAGCAGAAACACTTTGAATAAATCATCCCTCCTGCATTTCAGTGATTGAAGAACAAGATATTTTTTCTCAAAACTATCACCAGTTTGTGTGCAATTCAGTATGCCATCATTTTTTCTGTTTCTTAGTACGGTTGAAACCTGTTTCTTAGTACAGTTGAAACCTGTAATAATCCAATGTAGACACATTGCATTGGTAGCTAAGTACACCTGAAACCATGTTTGCGAACAGTGTTCCCAGGGGCCTGGACAAATTAAAGTGACTTTTTAAATGTGTCTCATTTTTTTGCAGAGAACTGCAGCCTCCCCTGGGACTGGCTGTCTTAAATATTGTGTGGTTCTCACAGTGCCTGCCGGGCAATGTCAGCAGCCATGAAAAAGTTTATACTCCAAAGCAGCTGAATAGTAGAAACATACTTATCATTAAAAATCCGAAATAAATGATAATGATGGAATTTCAAAGAAGCTTTTTCCATCCATGTCCAAATGATGCTGGAAGGACACGGGGATATTGGGATGAGAGAATATTTCGTCTTTGTTCTCAGAAATAATTTATGCTCCGAATGAAGGTACATAGTGTATTTGACACAGATTTGCTCTCACCTTCCCCCAAGGAAACACGTTAGGCCTTGAAAATGCTTTCAAGGTAATAAGTATTTTTCCATATGGAATAATAGAAAAAAGGTTTCTTTTAATTTTAAGGAAACTTTCAGACTTTAAACGTTGTAGGCCTTGGAAGACACATTTGTCTAAACCTTTCTGTAAAAATTGGAAAAGGAAGACCATTGTTGAAAGAATGTTATTTTTCAACAGTTTACGGAATAATGTTTACAGAAGTAAGAAGAATGTGCTGTTACGTGAAGAGAACCTTGTATTATGAAAGCCCAGCCTAGGTTGTCTTTCCTTTTATGAAGCCGAGTTAATTAAATGTCATGGAAACACATTTGTATTATATAAATCCCTTCGATACTTGGAAGAGAACAAACATATTTAAGACAAATTTTTGCTTTAAAATTATACCACCCCCTCACTGAGTGCAAATTCATCTAAATTGCTCACAACACAAATGTTTGTAAGAGATTTCGGCTTGCCTAAGTGCTACGTATATTATGGTTTATAAAATATTTCCATTTTAATGAAAACCATATGAATGTATAAAATATAACAAAAGTCTCATTTGTAAAACCTGGACATGGTGCTTTTCAAAAAAGCAAACTTGTAAATTCTGATCGTCTAATGAAGTCTCTGTGGGCCTGATCCCTCTAAACACGTTATACATTTTAGCCCAGTTTTTCTCCGCTCTTCTCACTCTTATGTGGGTATCACTTTTTAAAATATTATTTTGAGTCGTTACCGTGTGCTAGGTCTTATACTAAATGCTATAAATACATTCCTTCATTTAATACCTAAAACCATCCTGGGAGGCAAGCCTTAATAGCCCCATTTTTTTTTTTTTTTTTTTTTTTTTTTTTTGGTACGCGGGCCTCTCACTGTTGTGGCCTCTCCCGCTGCGGAGCACAGGCTCCGGACGCGCAGGCGCAGCGGCCATGGCTCACGGGCCCAGCCGCTCCGCGGCATGTGGGATCTTCCCGGACCGGGGCAGTAACCCGCGTCCCCTGCATCGGCAGGCGGACTCTCAACCACTGCGCCACCAGGGAAGCCCAATATCCCCATTTTTAAGGTCAGCTATAGTAGGATTCCCGCCTGTGTATATTTATCTGGAAAGCTCGGTGTTGAGCTATTTTTCACTTATATTTTAATGTGTAATTTTCTCAATAACTTTATCCATGCCTAGAATTAACCGTAGATGGATGCATAGTTTAGTCTTCGTGTTGCTCTCAGTGTAAGCTGTAGGTATATTAGAGAAGCAAGTTCATTTGTAGATGTTTGTGCTTGGCCCTAACCTGTTACTGAGACAAATTGTCTTACCTTTAACATCCTGTTCTTAAATGCTACCTTCTTCTTCTTCTTATTACTATTCCATAACATTTATTTTTTGCCTTCTCAGCAAAATAATTAAGTGGTTAAAAAGCAAGCTTTTTGGATAAACAGTAGGGTCCTACTGTCTAGCACAGGGAACTATGTTCAATATCCTCTGATAAACCATCATGGAAAAGAATATGAAAAAGAACATGTATATGTATAACTGAGTCATTTTGCTGTACAGCAAAAACCAACACAATGTTGTAAATCGACTATACTTCAATAAAATTAAGAAAAAATAAACTGTGCTGAAAACCATGCTTTTCCAGAGCAGTTCCTCAGAGCTATCTGAGAGGCTGTCTGTCTTTCAGGCTATAGTCCTCGGTTTGGCTCAAATAAAACTCTTTTCTACTCCTATTAATAATAATAAAAAAACCCCACAATCTTTTCACTTCATATTCAAACATTACACCAATGGGCCAGAAAATTGTACAAAGTATTTTAAGTTTGTATAATTCGCTACCACTTCTATAGCTGTTTCAACATCTCTCAAAACATTCTCTAGATCCATCCAATAATGTGAAGAGTTGGCACCGGCCTGCATTCATGTTCCATCTAGATCAATCTATCTGTCTACCAACTTATCTATCTACCTATCTATCCGTCTGCCTATCATCTATCTCTCAACTCTCTAATCTATCTATCTACCTATGTAAAGGTAATCAGAATTCATACTGCCAGACGTTCCACAGCCACCGTGTGCAAGGACCACCCCAGTATAGGAACACCTGTGGAATTACAAATTAAGACATGAAAAGAAGGAAACACTGGCTGTTGAGCGCCCCTGGGAACAGTACTTCATTATGCACGAACCTACTGCCTTCATGCTCTCTGAAGGGTTCTGACCAGCTACTCTCCTCTCTCAGTACAACTGCCACAGTCCCTCCTGCACAGAAATGCTTATCTTTTTTTAATGCCTTATCTTTAGTGGTCATTGCCTCTTAACCACAGATATGCTAACAGAGAGCATAAATTGTTTTAATTCACCAGTTATGAATTGCTTTTTCCAGAAACCTCTCCTCCCTATCAACTCACTGAATTGAAATAAATATTTGTGATTCCACCAATAACTTTTTAACATTTTTATTTTATTGAAGTATAGTTGACTTACAGTGTTGTGTTAATTTCCACTCTACAGCAAAGTGACTCAGTTAGACATATATATATATATCTATATATATATATACATTGTTTGTCATATTCTTTTCCATTATGGTTTGTCCCAGGAGATTGGATATAGTTCCCTGTGCTGTACAGTGGGACCTTGTTGTTGATCCATCCTACATATAATAGTTTGCCTCTGCTAATCCCAAACTCCCACTCCATCCCTCCCCCACCCCTCTCACCCCCCACAACCACAAGTCTGTTCTCCATGTCTGTGAGTCTGTTTCTGTTTCGTAGATAAGTTCATTGTGTCATATTTCAGATTCCACATATAAATGATATCATATGGTCACCAGTAACTTTATAATCATGCCCATATGATGACAGTCATTCTTTGTCTTGATCTAGAACATTGTCTAGAGCTAGGTCTAGATTCCTGTGTGAGAGTCTAATAATAATCTCATTTGTCTTTTTGTCTTCTTTTTTGTAGTCATATGGAAAAGGAGCCAGAAGGAAAAACAGATTTAAAGGATCCGATGGGAGCACTTCTTCTGACACTACCTCAAATAGTTTCGTTCGCCAGGTAAGGGTGCTCTTAAATTCATGGTTTGGAGAAGTCTGTGAACATGAATTCACTTTTGGTTTTTTCAGAGGTGGTCTTACAGCGTCATCCCTATGATTTATATAGTATTATTGTACTTGCTTTTAGTTGAAGTGAAAGTTGTGCCGTTGAATGTCCTAATTAATATATTTAAATTTTAAGTGAGACCATATGTGTCATAATTACACTCTCCTGGCAAGTTGGGGAAAGAGAAACGCAAACTTCATTACAGAGGATTTCTTCAGAACAGCATGAAAGAACCCCAGGAGAAATGATTCCAGGCTTGGGGGGTTTGCGGGGGGTGGGGGTAGGGAGACAGGCGGTGGGCATCCGTACCACCAGCTGTAAAGTTGAGATACTGGTCTTCCTCCAGCAGGAGTTTTCTTCTTCCCACCTGGGGCTTGAATTGTAGAAGAGAAGATTGGCTCTGCTCTTGAAACGGTCGGTCGAGGCTAATAAGGTCAAGTAGAGCACATGGTATCTTGGAGGCATAACTGAAACTGCTTTGGAGACAGCCTTCATCTTAGTTAAGGTGGATTCCAGCCCAGGAATTTGGAACTGCCCCCTAGGCAGTGTCAGGATCCCTGACATGGAAACGCTCTCATCCGTGGTTACAGAAAGGACTTTCATTCCCAGAGGACGAGTAGAGGCAGCCAGATCTCGGAGGATAATAGGCTCCAGGTGAGGCTAACGTCTCATCAGGCGTAGGTGTGCCGTATCTTCATCTGATGCTTCTGGGCGGAGAGGAAGTGGGGGAGGAGCGTGCTAGAGAGAACCTGCTTTCCTGGCTGAAGGACCACCCCTTTTTGGCTGGCAGGCTCGTAAATCATCTCTGGTCTGTGAGCGCTGGCTCCTCAAGACGATGGCTGGCAACTGCAAGAGCTGCTTCCTCTCTACTGGAAGGAAGGCATTTTCCCCAGTGCTCTGGGGGTCCTTTCCCCGCGTCTCTCCCCCCAGTTAGTTAGCGGCAGTTCAGCCTAAACATGTCGACCTGTAGCGTCCGTGAGGATTTTGTCCTTGGCTTGTGGCTGCCTCCTTCCATTTTCCCAGCACAGACAAACGATGATCCGCCTCCAGCCATCCACTCCCTCCTTGCAACACCAAGGGCGCCAATGGTAAGTCTGAGTAACTTACAGAAAAAACTTTCGTTGTGGTCTCTGCTCGTTGGGATTGTTTCGGTTGTGGGAAGGTGGAAAGGGACAGCTGGTTAAGAAGGAGAGGAGCTTTTGTGTGGCTAAGAGACATTTGGAAGGAGAAAGGAAGATGAAGCCACGTGAGGGCCCACCCTGGAGCCATGTTCTGATGGTGGCAGAGGAGCTGGGAGGGGTGCGAGGGGCACTAAAGGTGTGTGCGTGGGCCTGGTCTTGTCGTGGGCAGAATTCAGGCATCAGGGTCCTCGGTCTGAGTGAAGAGCCTTGAGAAATAGTGACTTAGCTAAGGTGAGCTTCTTAAAGGAAGGTCGCTCAAGGCCTTTCCCATTTCAAGCCTCCATATTTATTCTGCCTCTGGGACCGGGAGATTGACCCTGGGGAGTAATCATCTCAGGACTGAATGCTGGAGTACCTGAAGCAGAAACAAATAAGCTTTTTAGGACACATAGAGACTGCAGCAAAGCCACACAAAATGACAGGCAGCTGGTTGAAACTGCGTGGAAAGAAAAACCGCCGTGTTTCAAGTGAGCGAGATATTGTGATAGAAATAAATTAGGGCTCATTGAGCTCTGTAAAATGTCTTTTAAAGGCAGTCGCCGGGTACCATTTTCCAGTTGTCTTGTTGGCTGTGAATTCCCCTGGTCCTGGAGTTTTTTTTTTTTTTTTTTTGTCCTGGAGTTTTGATAACTTAATCCGGAAGGTTAGGAGGGATTGCTACACTGGGTATGGTAACTGGAATTTGTTTTTCCTTGTGATAATTTCCTTCTGACTTTGTGTTCTCGGTGACGTATGAGATTCTGTGCGTGAAACACAGTTATAAACGATAAAGAGAGCTGCGGAACGGCTTACTATCAATTTAGATACATATTGCCATGTTTTGGCATGTCAGAAGACTGAAAAAAAAATCTATCCTAAAAGTCCGTCTCCTTGAAACAAAGGTCCGTCTCCTTGAAACAAAGACCCAGCTCCTTGGACCTCAGTAAAATGAGGTGCTTGCTGTGGCCTGGATTTGGGGTTCTGATTATACAGGCATCATGAACCCTGAACTGCCAGCTTGTTTCTATCACAGAAGGAAAACCAGAGTCTTTGGCAAGAATGCCGAGTCAAACACTGTATTTTTCCTTTGGTAATTGAATCTCTGTTCTGTTAGAACCACATTCATATTTTGCTATCATTTGAAGAATAAGCAAAAGCCACTATGGTGTAGCTAAATATTTAACAGGTTATGGTTTCATCAGAGGATCTGCAGAAATGCGGGGTAGGTAGTAACAGCAAGTATATGTTAGATTAAATCATTTGAAAGCCCTCCTTTTGAATGTTTTTTTATCACCAGCAATTGATTTGTTAAACAGGTGACATGCGTCCGTGTATATTACTCGTCTGTGGCTAGGGCATGTGTGTAATTGATATTGGAATGGTGTTTGGTCCATATCACTGGGTTCTATGTAAAAATATAATTCGATTTTATTCCTGCCCTTGAATTAAAAATACTTTCCATATAATTTTGAAAATCTTAGACTTCCATTTTCACAAACTGTATATTATTAAGACTTTTTAAACTTGGTCCTTTTAGGTGCTTTTAATACTAATGAGATTTAAATATTTTAGAGGTTGAAAATGTGAACAGTTTACATAAAGAGAAGGAATTTTTATTTTTTTTAATAACCGAGAATAGGGGACCCTTCCCAAATCCATATGTTGAAGCCCTAACCCCCAATGTGACTGTACTTGGAGATGGGGTCTTTAAAGAGGTAGTTAAGGTTAGATGAGGTCATAAGAATGGGGCCCTAATCTCGTAGAACCAGTGTCCCTACAAAGCAGAGACGCCAGGAATGTGCATGAACACAAAAATAGGCCATTGAGAGGACGGCGGGGGGAGAAGATAGCTGACCCCAAGCCACGGAGAGAGGTCTCACCAGGAGCCAACCCTGCCAGCACCATGGCCTTGGACTTCAAGCCTCCAGACTGTGGGAAAATATATTTTTGTTGTTCTGTTACGGCAGCCCTATACAGATATGTACACAATTGGGCTTGGAAGTAGGCCAATTTTTTTAACTTTTAAAATATTCTTGGGAATTCCCTGGTGGTCCAGTGGTTAGGACTCCACACTTTAACTGCCAAGGGCCAGGGTTCAGTCCCTGGTTGGGGAACTAAGATCCCACAAGCTGTGGGATCCACAAACCAATAAACATTCTTCTTGGTATATAACATATATGCTAAAAGATGCACAAATTATGAAGTGTTCAGTCTGATGAGATTTCACAAAGTAAACACTCCTATATAACCGACAGCCAGGTCAAGAACTAGGTATTACCAGCACCGAGGTGCCCCCTTTGACCCTTGCCAATCATTACTCCCTCCTTCCTCACTAAAGGGAACCAACCACTGTCCCTACTTCTGAGACCATAGATTCACTTGGCCTGTTATGCAGATTTTATAGAAATGGTATCATTTTATGTCTGAATTCTTTCACTCAACCTTACCATTGCTATATTCATCTATGTTGTATGTTTCGGTAACTGGTTCATTTTCTCTGCTGGACAGCCTTCCGTTGGGTGAACATCCAACAACTGATTTATCCCCCTACTGTTGCTAGACATTGAGTTGTTTTCCAGTTGGGTTTGTTGAGAGCCATGCTGTGACATGCAGTCTTGTACCTACCTGTGGTCTACATATGAATGCATTTTTTGTTCAGTGAATAGAGTGGAACGCTGGGTCGTGTGTTCAAGTCAGGTAAACACTGCAGAACACTTTTCCAAAGTTGTGAACCAGTTTTGACTCCCTCAAGCAGTGGAGAACAGTTTTAGTTGTTTCATATTGCGCACACTTGGTATTGTCGATGGTTTTTCATTTCAGTCGTTCTTATGACAGTGTAGTCATAACTTATTGCGGTATTAATATCCATTTCCCTGATAACTAAGCTACAGTTTACGTGTGGCTGGATCTAGGGAGCATTGTGTGATATATAATATATATATTTATAAGTGTATATATAGTGTATAAAATATAAAATATATATGTAAATTTAGGCTCTGAAAGATCTTATGATATGAAAGTATTTTATTACTCTCTATGGTAAATAGTCCATTAGTCATTGTAATTTGGCCTATCGCTCTTTGTTAGAAAATTATAACTATAGGTTGGAATATGTTGGAACATACTGAATCCATTAGAACATGAGCATGAGTGAAGGCTACAAGTAAAAAGGTAAAAGGCATGGTTTTATTTTTTTCCAACCTTTTAGCTCTGTATTTCTAGCCATCATGTGTTTGTGTCGCTCTAACTAATTCTTTCAGAAGATTCATTAGTCTTAAGGGAAGATTGCTTATAGGTATGTCTCTGCTTTAGGCCCTCAAGCAGGACAGCAGCTGCTGTAAAAGAACTTTTGTATTCTAATCAAGGTTCCATTTTGGTAGTTGACCAGATCATTGTAAGCTCACCAAATAACCCATCTTCTGGTTCTTCACATCAGCAGCCTACTTGAAGTCAGTGATATTTCAAAGATGGGGATGAGAGGATGCCTTCCCTCATGAGCTTAGTTAATTTCCCCCAGGACGTGGTTTCCATCCTGGAGCTCGGGGGAGGGGCTGAGTCCTGAGCAGTAAGTGTTGCATCATGGCCACGGTCCACGGGGATTGCCGCTGCGTGTGGCAGATATTCATGGGGCTTCCCGTGGACGGACTGTGGGAAACCAGGTTGCTGTTGGTTCTACTCTACGTAAGGTTGTTGCGAAGTCACAGCCTAGCTCACCTGGTATATCAAATGCTTCAAAGGCAGAACTTATTTTTGGAAGCTGCAAGGAGGAGCATAAATAGAAAGAAAGTTCATTGTGGTTTATCTGTTTGCTTTTTAAGTCTCGTTCCTTTATGTTGCGCTTGAAATGTCACCTAGATGCAATATAGGTTCACTACATGCTGAACTTAGAATTTCCATAGTTCTTTTTTATGTAAATTATGTTAGGAGATTTATTTCAAAGGTTTTTCTTCAAGAAGCAGCGTAGTGATAAGAGCCTAGACGCTGAAGCCGGTCTACCTGAGGCTGGATTCTGCCTCTGCCGTTTGTTTATTAGTTGGCTCTTGGACAAGTGACGTAATCTCTCCGTACCTCCATCTCAGCGTCATCATCTGCGAAATAGTGGCCACCTCAAAAGTTGGTCGTAAGGATTACATGAGTTAAAACTTGTAAATTGCTTAGAACGGTACCCGCTACCTAATTAATACTATTTAAGAGTGTGTTATTCTTACTTATAAATATTATTACCTATTTAGAACGTTAGTTAAAACCTGAATAGGAAGTAGACCATGGCAGAGGAAGTAACAATAATGGTTATTGACTGTTATGGTTATTTGCTGTATCTTCTGTCTGTGGCTCCATTTTTACAGACGAGACCATTAAGACACAGAGCAGTAACTTGTCCACAGTCACACAACAAGTAAAGTTGGAGTCAGAATTTGAATCCAGGGGGCTGACTAGATCCTTGCTGTCCTGGGTTATGCTGCACTCCTTTGTAACAAATGCCGCGAATAAATGAAAATCAATTTCACATGTTTAGTTCTTTCAGCTAAGAAAGACTTGGAGAAAGACTCCTACCAGTGTTCTTAGGACAAACACAAAGTTATTCTTTTAACTTCCTTCCTTGTAGGAAGTTGAGGATGTCTCTAGCGCTGACAGTTTTCCCTGGCATCGTGATTTTAAAAAGAACACATGAAGTATCAGTTCTTTACTTCTTTCATCAGAAGTTGCTCAGATTCCCAGTTGGTGTCACCATTTTAGCAGACTCTGTCATTGTTATTGGTCCTGAGAAGTAGAGAAGTATAATTGGAAGAGTGTTTATTTTTTCCTTTCTCCCGTGAAAGTCAAAGAAACGCAAACTTTCTGGAATTGTGAAAGTCCCTTCTTTCTTTTTTTTTTTTAAATAAACTTGGAAGTGAACTCAAGTCTGCATCCCCTGCGGTGTCACACTGGTTGGTTTCGAGGTTTGACTGACACTGATGCTGGCCCATGAATCTGGGTAAAGTGAGACGTGTATATACAGCACCTGGGCGTAACATCAGACCCCTTTAGAAATGAGCTTTTGGTTCATTAGGGCTTGTGCTTTGTAAATAGGCACTTTAATTTTAATTTATTGAGGGGTGGAAAGTGTTAAACGTGACTTATAGGCACCGTAATTAGAATTAATGAAGATTCTTGTTCAAATTGTTCATGTCCTGAAAGGTATTTAATACATCAAGCTGTGGTTATCTTGAATTTATTATTAAGATAGAAAGATATCCAGGCTGTCTTTGATTGGAGGATAAATTCTCTGTAGGCTTTGGCTCTGTGCTGTGAATAGATCCAACAGTAAGAGAACTTCATTTCTCATAATAACAAACCCGGAAAGGCTGCAGGTCTTAAAGTCCTTTGCATTTCATGCCCGGCGTAAATTTCTAGTTGATGAAGATAATTCAGTTTTCATAGGATTTAGCTCTTCCCCCCAACGTCGTCCAAAGAAAGGGGGAAAAGAATCCCGGAGATGTGTTGTCAGACATGGAGAAGGAGAGAGAAGAGGTGAACTAGATGTTTCTTTTCGCACCAGTACCTAAGCAAGTAAATTAATTTACTGGAAGAAAACAGGAGGCTAGGAGTAGCAAGGCCCACCTGGCATTGAAGGATAGAACATTTGTGCTGTTCTTTTCAGGAGATTGTGCAAGAACTGCTAACTGTATAAATTCTTGGATTCTGCCAAGGTCAGGGAAACTATGTACATCTGCAAAGAAGAGCCGGTCATCAAAGTTAAAGCAGCTTGTGGGGTGCGGTGAGGGCAATGTTAGTAACTGCTCTTCAGTCCCATTACTTCCCTCTTCTATCCTCCTCTCCTCTTCTCTCTCTTTTTTTTATTTCTTCATTTCCTTAAAGATGTGTTCGCCCTGGCTACGTTTATGTACCTGGCGGTATTCCTAAGATGAACAACAAATGCTAAGGGGATGACTGCCAGTTTGCTTTATTTCGATGATCCCACAGCCTGGCAGCTTTCATTCAGTGTTCAGGGTACCCCGTGATCTGAGCTCTCTTCTATGCTCTGCTGAGTGTAGCCAGGACTCACCAACCGTCTCCACTGATCATTTTGATAGATCACCCAACGGTACCAACTGGTGTCCTTTGTGCCCAAAGTTGAGCCTTAGAAGTCAACAACTCTTCTTGGACTTTGCAAGCACCGTTACTTTGGTGGGGTTCACGGGGAAGAACTTTGCCACTGATCTGGGATTCTGCTCACCAGTTTATGTTGCGATTGTCAGGAAGTAATCCTTTTGCATCTAAGGGCTTCCAGGATACAAATCGGAATGACAAAATGGAATGAACCAAATATTTAGCAGAAGGTTGCGCGACACTTTTCAGAACACGGTATTCTAAACACATTCCACTGCTTTCCAGTACCATGTTCTTGGGGCTGCTTTTTTGGACCTTTTCTTCGTTCGGATTGGCTTTAAATACAAATGATTAATCACAGAGACACACGGTCTATTTTTTTAGTTTTGTTTTGCAAAAGACAGATTAAACTGTGATAATGATTACAGACTCCAGGCCTGCATAGACGGATATGTTTAAGGTTGGATAAATCTTTCAGCCCTTACATACTGGCTTGTTGCCGTGTTAGGCTGTATTCGTCACAAACACAACTATAAATAAGAATGCAGTAGATTTATTGCCGCTGTGATTTCCTGTAAATGTCTTTCTGTCTCACTAGGCATTCATTTAGATTTTGTGAATGGCAGAATCTGTCCTGAGTCCTCTGAAGAGCTCTTCTTAAATATATCATATAAAAATATGGAGCTCTTCAAAAAGTCCACTGTTCTTTCCGTGGTGTAGGCCTTTATGTTACTGAGAATGTTTTACTTTTTTCTTTTAGTTGACATGAGTACTTTACAGAGTATTTTTTTAAAGTTCTATTTTGTCCTTCACCATATCACGAGCTTTAACGTGTCTTTTTCAACATAATTTTTGTAGGAGAACAAGGGCGTGGTTATATACCAACCTTCCTCGTTTTCAGATTGTTTTCATGTATTTGGAACACTGACCCTGTAAACTAGTTTTGATTAGGTTTCCTCATTATTAAAATAATTTTGGAGATTGATGCATTTTTTTATGTTTGCCTACCTTTTTTCCACTGAGATAAAAAAATATCACTTTACAACCCAGAATCATTTCTGTAGGTGTTTTTAGACTCTCAGATATATTTCAAATTATAATATACTTTCCACTTATGCCCCATTTTCTTCCATTATTATTCATCTTCTGCTTGGCCAATCCATGCAAAGTCCTAGCTAAATTAGCCCCACTAAATTAATTGAAAACGTACCGGTGATCCAACATGGAGTAATTAGGATTGCTAAGAAAATGGGGTTCCATTAAACAGTGAACTTCCAATAACTTTTCCGAGTCGTGCTGAAGTGAAGGTCAGTTACTTCCCTCCAGGTTAACTGTTTACGTGTCTCAGGTCTTCACAGGCGTCATACCCAAGATAGTAGGCTGATCCAACCAAGGAATAGTTCTGTCTTTCCTATTCTGTCTTTCCTAGATGTAAATATCGTCGGCTTCTCTTTGTTCTCTATTAATTTGTTTCTGGAAATCTTCACGCCGATGATTATCAGATGCTAAAGAAGTCCTTTTTGAGAGTTTGGCTGATGTCTCAAATATTTGCAATAGTTCAATTCAACAAGTATTCCCATCTTATCGCATCATTTTTCCACATTCATGACCAAGCATGTGTCTTTACTGCAAAGACCTGAGATGGAGAAAAGGAATGGTTTCTCCCACCCCCGCCCCAGATCTTATCATGATGCTTCCTTTCACCCTCTGCTTATTTTTTTTTTTTTTTAGAGTTTATATGAATTTATTTGTAAAACATTTAGAATAGTGGTTCTCAACTGGGGACAGTTTTGTCCCCCAAGAACATCCGGCAGTATCTGGAGATATTGCTGGTTGTAACAGCTGGAGGAGGAATGCTACTGGCATTTATCCAGCGGGTGGAGACCAGCGATGCTGCTAGACATCCTACAATGCACAGAACGGCCCCCCAGCAAAGAATTCTCCAACCCGGGATGTCAACAGTGACGTGCTTGAGAAACCCTGATTTGAAACAATGCCTTGCTCCTGATAAATGTTATATTAGCTAGTGTGACTTCGATGTGTTATGTTAAAGATTCCCTCTCCACTCAGAGTGAAGATAGACAAGAATAAAAGGGAGCAAGGGGACCAGCGACTCTGTTCTGCATGTACACGACGGGTATAATGCTGAGAACTTTTAGGAGGGTTGCAGGTATTCAAGATGGTGTCTTTAAAACGTTTAGCCCCGTGCCTGGCATGTAGTAGGTGCTCAGTAAATGAGAGACTTTAGGACTACCCCACCTTTGTCATTGATCCCAGTGTCACCCTCTGCTTATTTTAGAGTTTGAGGGGAAAGGAGGGGAAAAAAAAAACAACAGGAAGATGATCACTGTGGGAGGGAAGAACTTTTATAGAGTCTTCTATTGACTCATAACTGGGAGAAAATATAAAGTTCTTCAGGAAGTCCCTTGCTACCATCTCACCGTCTGTGTCATTCCTGTAAAATGGTCCTTGAGTTTTAAGAGACTTATCTTGGCTTCTAGCTTTACATTTCCCTTCCTATTTCCTTATGTCCTTGATACACGTAGAAAAGTACCAGCTTCCATTCCTTCTTGTACGTGACACCTGGTGACAGGAGAGCCCAGGGGACAGCTTGACTGTTTGGACTTTCTGACAAGGACACTTGGCCTAGACTCTGCTTTCTCCTCTCCATCCTGAGTGTCTGGGCATTGTGACCTCACCAGTTCTTTCCTAGAAGGTGCTATTTTCTCTGAGCCAGGGGTCCTCTTTTTCATGTAGGTGTGACCTTGAAGTTTACTCCCATTCAGATGTCTCGCTCCCATGGAAGGATATGTCCACTTCTCTTTGGCCCAGGTGCTGTATCTGAAAACTGGCCAACCACTTCTTGAAAGCAACCCCCGCCAACCAAAGCAAGCAAACTTTTCATTTGAAAGAAAAATAACGTAGATGGTGTACTAGGGCTGTTGTAACAAAGTACTGCAAACTGGGCGGCTTAAACAACGGAGATTTATTTATTTAAAGTTATTTATTTATTCATTCATTCATTTTTGGCTGCATTGGGTCTTCGTTGCTGCGCGCGGGCTTCCTCTAGTTGCGGCGAGCAGGAGCTACTCTTCGTTGCAGTGCGCGGGCTTCTCATTGCGGTGGCTTCTCTTGTTGCGGAGCACGGGCTCTAGGTGCGCGGGCTCAGTAGTTGTGGCTCGCGGGCTTAGTTGCTCCATGGCCTGTGGGATCTTCCCGGACCAGGGTTCGAACCCATGTCCCCTGCATTGGCAGGCAGATTCTTAACCACTGCACCACCAGGGACGTCCCAAACAGCAGAAATTTATTGTCACCTGTTCTGGAGGCTAAAACTCTGAGATCAAGGTACTGGCAGGGAAGGAAAGATCTGTCCCAGGCTTCTTTCCTTGGCTTGTAGGTGGCTGTCTTCGTGTTCACATGGTGTTCTCTCTGTTGTGTGTCTGCAATTCCCCTTTTCATAAGGACACCAGTCATATCAGATTAGGCCCCATCCTAATGACCTCATTTTAATTTAGGTACCTCTATAAAGACCCTATATCCAAATAAAGTCATATTCTGAGGTACTGGGGCTTAGGACGTCAACATATGAATTTGGCAGGGGTGTAATCCAACCCGTAACAGGTGGTCACTCTGTTATAATAAGCATCATATATAATTTGTTTTCTTATACCTTAAGTGTTTAACATTGACGATAGACTTACGCTAAAAAGCACTGACCCCAAAATTAACAGAAAAACATCTTTTACTAGAGTATTAAAAGAATAAAAAGGTGCCTTTCCCTCACATATGTCAGTGATCCACATAGAAATGAAACAACCATGTATTTTTGTAAACAGCCCATTAAACTAATATCTCAGTTATGAACCCACTTTGATTTTCTTTATCATATGATCTTTTATTTAGAATATTCCGTTTCTTCAAAGTATAAAAGCTCTTCCTAAGGCCTTGATCACTTATACCTAGGGACATGTCAGAGGTTTGTAAAACATTTAAAAGGCTTGAGGCTTTTAAACATTGAACTCATCAGCGTAATCCAGAACCTGGTTCTCACTTCAGCATATGAACTGTTGCACATCTGCAGTAAATGTTTTCTTTGCGCTCAGCTTCAGGACAACCACGAGTACACACACATGCGGACATTTATGCATATATGTGTGTGTGAGTATATTCTGTGGCTTCGAAGTTTTTCTTTTACCCTTTTCCCTCATATTTAAAAACAGAGCTGTATTTTAAAATGTAATTTTATGCCTAAATCATATGTGTCAAGATTGGGGCTACTGTTTTAAAATAATTTTTGTACTTGAATTTCTCACAGTGAATTACTGTCCATCGCGTTCTTGCAGTTATGACTTCAAGCTTATAGACGTTTAATAGCAAGAAGAATGAGGAAATAACATCCTCACTTAATCTTTCTCTCTGACAATTATGAGGAGAGCTGCAGCAAGGAGAAAAACCCGTGGTGGGTCAGGATGCCCTGCTATGTGTTAGTTACTTGTGGGGAAAAAAAATCAAAGATCATGGGTCGTCTCTTGCTGATTTATTTGAGGATGCTTCCTGGTTCGCCAAGGTGAGGTTTATACAGAAGAACAGTACTCTTTTCAAGGTCTTATTTCAAGTGATGTTCCTTTAGGAAGCAGGCTGTGTTTAAGGAGTCCAGACTAGAAATCTCTATGAAAGGTTTCACAGTCAAGTGTGGTGTTAGGATCAACGGCTAGACGTGTGCATTTTGGAAACAGTTCACAAGGGATTCTAATGCTCACTTATGATTAAGCACTATTACCTGAAAGGGATCAAGGGATCAGAATGTATCATAAAGAAAAAAAATTAGGTAGCTAGTGGCTACTAGGGAAGTAGTAAACCAAGGCATGACTTACTGACTTATGAATGACCATTCCTGAACTTGAAGTATATACTATAGTAGAAAAACAGAAGAAAGTCCTGTGTGAGCCCTGAGGAAGTGACCTTTTAATCTGAATAGTAAGGAGAGATAGCATCTAAGCATTTATCCCCCAAATAGTTATCAGTTTAAAATTCCAATTTAAATGTAACAACTTAATTTAAAATTGAAATTTTTAATGAATAATTTGAAACTTAACATGTAAGTGTGCGGTGTGTTTCTGGGATGGTAAGTACCCATGTGCGTGGAACCGGGGCGTATGGAGAGATGGATGGGACATGAAGTTGGGAACAAAGGAGTGATCTTGGGGGGCCGTGGGGTGTGGTGGCTTGAAGCAGGACCTTGTCTTCTTTGACGAAAGAATTCAGCAAAGAGACAGAGATTGTGAAGCAGATAAAGTGTTTACTGGAAGCAAAGTACGTGTGGAAGACACACAGGCAGACTTGGAGTGAGTCGAGCCCAATAGGGGTGGCTGTGATTGCTTATATGGGGGCAGTTTTCCGAGTTCCCTTTGGCCACTTATCTCATTCATGCCCATATTTGTTCTGACTCAGGGCCCTACCCGATTGGCACATGCATCTTTCAGCCAAGATGGATTCCAGTGCAAGGGTTTCTGGGAGGTTGGCAGGACATATTATGGGCTGGCACCCCTTCCCTTCTCTGACCCCTGAGGAACTTTTCTGTGCACGTGTGGTCTGGGAGGTCTTGACCATGAGAAAATGAGAAAAATGTGGTCGCCTTATCTTTTACTCAAGCAGGGCTCTGCCCCTGTGGTATCTTTATCTCCAAGTGTCAACAAGAGACTGGTTACAGCTACTCAGCCTGGGGCCCAGCTAACTCCTGCCTCAGGAGACCACCGGATCCCAGACGCCTCCGTGCCATGATGGGTTGTGATGCAACGTCCTGGGGCGGGGAAAGGTTTGCAAGAATGCACTAATGGGTTGGCTCATTGGAAAAGCAACCGGTGTCAAAGAAACTATTTGAGTAAAAATGATAGTGACCGCTAACGTTTATTGAATGCTGACACTGTGCCAGCCACTCTGATAAGCACTTTATTTCATCATCAGCACAGCTCACTGAGGTGGGCACCATGAGAATCCTCATTGAAGAGATGATGAGTTGGGGCCTACAAAGGTTAATAATTTGCTCAAGTTCAGACACTTAAAAAGTACGCAGTATTCATTCTGTCAAATTGGTGTCCTCTTGGGAATGTCTAGGTGTTTGCTGGGCAATGAGAAACTTCAGACAATAGTGATGGTACTCAAAATCTGGGAGAAGGTGGGATGGCGGTTCTGGGTCGTGGGGCCAAGGGCAGCGACTGTGACTGTTGACTCTTCGTGGAAGGCATGGGGTCCAGCCACCGAGGCACGACTCTGCTAGGGCTGGACATAGGAGTGAGTCCCAAGGGCTGAGGTGGCCTCAGGGTCCAGCACCATCAAAGACTCGGGAGGGTCACCTCTTTAGTACTGAGCACATATGAAGAGAGAGAGGTAGAGGTGTTCACAGTTAGGAAATCTGAGTGGAGGTTATGCAGGTGTTTTTTTTATTTTATGGAAGCATAGTTGATTTACAATGTTGTGTTTAACTTCTGCACAGCAAAGTGATTCAGTTATACATATATACATTCTTTTTCATATTCTTTTCCGTTATGGTTTATCACAGGATATTGAATGTAGTCCCCTGTGCTATACAGTAGGACCTTGTTTATCCATTCGCTCTATATACTAGTTTGCATCTGCTCATCCCAAACTCCCAATCCATCCCTCCCCCACCCTCCCTCCCCCTTGGCAGCCACAAGTCTGTTCTGTATGTCTGTGAATCTGTGTCTGTCTCATAGGTATGTTGATTTGTGGCATACATTAGATTCCACATATGAGTGATACCATATGGTATTTGTCTTCCTCTGACTTACTTAGTATGATCATCTCTGGGTCCACCCATGTGGCTGCAGATGGCATGATTTCATTCCTTTTTATGGCTGAGTCATATTCCATTGTATATATGTACCACCTCTTTGTCCATTCACCTGTTATGGACAGTTAGGTTGTTTCCATATCTTGGCTGTTGTGAACAGCGCTGCTATGAACAAAGGGGTGCATGGATCTTTCGAATTACAGTTTTGTCTGGATATATGCCCAGGAGTGGGATTGCTGGATCCTAGGGTAGCTCTGTTTTTAGTTTTTTACTCTCCACAGTGACTGCACCAATTTACATTCCCACCAACAGTGCAGGAGGGTTTCCTTTTCTCCACACCGTCTCCAGCATCTGTTATTTGTAGACTCTTTAATGATGGCCACTGTGACCGATGTGAGGTGGTACCTCTTTGTGGTTTTGATTTATGCAGGTATTACTAACTCTACCTGTCTTTACATTTTTCTATAGGTTTGAAAATTTTCAAAATAGCTAGGGGCAAGAGGAGGACGTAGGGTGGGTGGGAGTGGGCAGGGTGCGAGGTAAAGTGAAGGGCAGAAGCTCTTGTGAGAGAGACGAGGACCCCAGGGTGAGGCTCAGAGGGGGTGTTCAGCGAACACCTGCCCCACCGGCACACAGAGAACGGGCAGTGTCGCACTCTCAGAGGTTCCATAGCCGTGGCCGGCCTGCCTGCCCGCCTCTCCAGAGAGGTTTCTGGGCTGAAGGGCCTGACAGAGCACAGCTAGAGGCAGAGGCTGATGTTTTCTACCGGCAACCTTATCAGGGTTTTGCATTTTTTTAAATCTGTTAAGAGTTCTCCAGTAGATAAAATAAAACCACACGCCAACACAATATAAACAGGTTTTCCTCATCATCACCAAGTTGAAGAAGGTTAGAGGGATCGTAGCCCCAGACAGCTGCTTCTCTTAATGTCATGTTGTGGCTTTTTCAGTGAATGTGTGCAAACCCTTTTAAACCCGTGCTTCGACTCACAGCCGTTTCCCCGGAGTAGAAGTAGGTAGCTCGTAGATGTTGAGAATCAGCCATTCTCTCTCTGCCTCGGGCCATTTGTTTGCGGGAGAGCAGTCATTTGAGAAAATTAGGTTGTTTGGTTACCGAGAGACACTGCCCTTTGCCCTATCTAATTACCCTCTTTTGGAAGAAGAATTGCTTAGTGTCTGTTAGACAGCTCTGCATGCTAATGGTCTTTGGGGAGCTGTTTACAATATTCCCATAAAACAGGTCAAAACAGTTTTACTAGCCTTTTCCACAGTTGCTCTCCATCGCAGTTAATACAGGAAGCGTCAGCATCCTGAAGATGTGATATGTCATAAAAATATAATAAACTGTATTTTAATGATTAAAAAAAAAAAGAAGATTGCATGTAGCCTGATTTTCAAACACAGTCGTTTCAGGACCACACACCAGTGTTTAGTCTTTTTTATTCAAAGCAGAAGAGCAACTGGGGATTGAAGGTTTGAAGGTATCTACACTTTCTTATGAAGTGATGCCTCTGGCTAACTTTTGGTTGTTTATGAAAACTACATGGAAAACAGACCAGGTACTGATATATCTGTACTTCCTGACGCTGCTAGACTTTATTTGTACTAAGTTCTCTTTACTGGCCCTCATTTACCCAAAGCTGCTTGTTCATTCATTGATTCATTTATTCACCAACGTGTGGCATGTCTTTGCCAGGCACTGGACCAGACAGAGAATAAAATAACCAGGTTCTTTCCAGTTTTAAGATAAGTAAATCCTAGGGATGTAATGTACAGCGGGGTGACTGTCATTATCAATACCGTCGTGTATATTTGAAAGCTGCTAACAGTAAGTCTTCAACATTCTCATCACGAAGAAAACAAAATTGTAACTATGTGGTGGTAGATGTTAACTAGACTTACTATGGTGATCATTTCACAATATATACATGCATCGAATCATTATGTTGTACCCCTAAAATGAATCCAGTGTGGTGTGTCGATTATATCTCAATAAAATAACAAGGTGCCTAGGTTAAAACACTAAAGCATTTTATTAAATGTATTAGTGCTTTAAAGTCCACTGTTAGGAGTTTGGTGATAGAGGTGCTTGCAAAATGGGTTGGGTCCAGGGGGCGGGGTGGGGGAGGAACTGATGAATTCTGTCATGGGAAATGGAGGACATGTCACAAAGGAGGTCTGGTTTGAGCTGGATGTTGAAAGATGGGGAGAAATGTTCTAGGGGGAGAAACTGGGAAGGATGCGCCAGGCTGAGAAAGCTCGTCCTGTGTCAAGGCAGAAAAAAGGGCAGAAAAATGACATGTTCCATCTGCTGTGACTGGTGGGCGGGAGATGAGGCCAAACAGGTCTATGGAGGAACAGCATCCCTGCCCCGTGCGCCCCCTGGAGCACACCTGTGGGTCCTCTGGCGTTTCCCTCCAGGACCGCTTCTGTCCCAGAGACGTTTCCACATCTTTCCAATACCTTCTTCACATCCATCGGTTCTGCCTAAAACTGTTCAGAACCTACTCCATCTCAGTAAGCACCAAATAAGGGTTTTCTCTCTTAGCTCTCTCTTTACGTGGGGGGCATTTTAAAGGGCAAGATGGATATTAACAAATGCCATATGCCTTCGAACTTACCTTCAGACTGATGTTAGGTTGACCGTGGATGTTTACATTTCTGTGGTTCGAAGAGTTGTAGGTTTCTGGGTCAAAAATGTGTTTTGTTTTAGATTTCATGTCAAAAACGATCTCTTGAGAAAGTTGTATAATTTAGAAAGCGGGCTCTGAATAGGAGTTGACCTTATATCCATAATATATGACTATATATGTACATATATATGTATAAATGTACACATTTCCTTCTATGTATGACTTTCGGGGTAATGTATATAGTCTAACATTATTATTAAGGTCATAAGTATTTCTGTTGTAAGTTGGCAGTGATCAATCGTAAAGCATCCAGGCAGTTCAAATCTGAATTAATTGATAAGCACATCTCTTTAGGAGTTCCTTTATTTTAATCTCCAAACATAACTCTTCCTGGATATGTGTTTAGGAAATTATGTACACTTTCTTACTTTGAGGATAGTTATTTGTGCACCAGTTCTTTTGCCTGAAGAGGTCTAGTCCCCAGCGGGAAAGAGGAGGCAAAAAGTGTTGAGGGTCCCCAGACCTCCGCAGAGGGGCAGAGAGAAGGAAAGAATTGAACAGAGCTGGGAAGTGCTTTGAATTCTCTCTCAAACTTCTAGATCCCAGTGGCTTCCCATTTTCCTTCCCAATTACTGAGACTAAAACCGGAAAGTTTCTAGAGCCCTGAGGCCAGGCCTCCCCAATCCCGTTACCCCACCCCCATCCTGTTTTTAAAGGGAAAGTTGCCTAGAATCATTCGCTAAGGAAACAATGGAACAGATTGGGGATGGTGGGAGAGGGGGATTGCCAGAGACTGGGGGGCACACCCGGTGTTTTCTTTCTCACTGACTACTCAACCCTGCAGCTCATTTCAGAAATGCTTGCGTTGACTGTGGAAGTTGACTGTGGAACAGATTAGCCTAAATAACCTTATTATACCAATAATAACTGCAGTAGCATAGAATCTCAAGGAAATTCAGGAGTGATAATACTGGGTCATTGGTAGTCATTTTTTTAAAAAAAACTAGCTCCTTTTGTTTGATAAATGTGACCTGTATTAGAAAAAATATGTCCTGTTGTGCATGAGGACAACAGGTGATTACACTTCAGATATCTATCATCATCCTTGTTTTATGTTTCAAATAAATCATAAAATACAAATATAATATTTATATGTTTATTCTCATTGAGGCTCTGCTACTCAGTACCTCTGTGACCTGGTAAAGTTACTAGAACTCTCAGGTCCTCTGGGAAGAAGGGTGATAATACAGAACTGGTAGGGGAAGCAGGCATTCAGCTTGGCCACAAACACATCTATTCTCTGAGGGAAGACAAAACATCCACTAAGTGATTGCAGCTTTAAGCCAGGTGTCATAGCCAAGGACCTGAGTGCAAAACTACCTGCTTAGCCAAGCAAATGAGGCTTCTCCCCCAGGTCCCCACCCACCACCTGTTCCAAGCAGTGTTTGTTCTAAGCGCCTTTGGTGTGGAAGTTCTGGGAGAACCATTTGTGATGCCTCCACATCTAAGAAAAAATCATGCCGACCTTCCGTATTTCCTGGAGCTGGATTTGTTCTTAATTGTTGTTGTTTGCCTGTTGTTTACTTCCTTTGTCAAAGGCTGTTCAGGAGGCTGGTAATCAGGCGGAAGGCACGGCTGCTGAATAAATCAGCTACTAGGAGGGTTTTTAATCAACAGACAATGTGATGTTTTCTCCCCAGAAATTGATTTTGAGCAAAGCATTTTACATCAAAGGGCCTTCATTCAGCAAAAATGTGATTTCTGGGTGATATCTTAGTCTAGATCTGAATCCCCCCTTGTCTTTTTTTTCCCCCTGAATCTATATTTAGAATCCATCAATCACTTTTCACTGCCATTCTTTTCATTCTCTGCCTCAGGAGCTAAAGGATCCATTTTGTCCATTCAGTTTTCCCCATTTTACTCAGACATTGAATACAAGCTTCCAGTTTTTTGATCGACATGCTTTCTTCTTCAGGTGCTGTGTCACCGTGGAAGATTGGCCTAGGGGATTTAGTGGAAAATTAGCTGGACCATAGAAATCCAGTTTGAAAAGCAAATGTGTTATTTTCCCCAAATGGAAGCACCTGGAGAATGATTTTTAACTGTGGCCAGTGGTGATAATTTGACCAGGGCTTGGGTTTCCCTGCAAAGACCTGATAAAACCTACTTAATCTGGAGACTTGTTACTTTTCCACAGTCTGTTCACAGCCAAGAGATTTTTAAAAACAACGGTTTTCTTCTGTTTAGTTCATTCTGAATCCGCATCTTGAGTATACATGATAAATGGTGATTGGGCGCCCAGATTAGTCTAAATAACCTTATTATACCAATAATAACTGCAGTAGCATAGAATCTCGAGGAAATTCAGGAGTGATGATACTGGGTCATTGGTGGTAATTAAAAAAAAAAAAAAACGAGCTCCTTTTGTTTGATAAATATGACCTGTATTAGAAAAAGTATGTCCTGTTGTGCATGAGGACATCTGCGTATTTACCAGGTGATTCCACTTCAGATATCTGCTATCATCATCCTTGTTTTATGCTTCAAATAAATCATAAAATACAATTACAAACATAATATTTATATGTTTATAATACTATAATTTATAAATGCAATTTATAGATTATATTTATTATATTAGAAATACAATACAATTGATAAATACAATCTAAATACTTATAAATTATATTATACGATATATTAAATAAATAATAAAATATTCAATATTTTTTAGAACCTGCTGAAAATATGTTATCATTCTTGTTTTTTGTTTATTTTCAGCGACGAATCATTTATTCGAACAAGACAAAAATGTCTCCACATTGTTTCCTTTTATACAGAAAGAGGAACATTTCAAATATATTAGCTTCTCTCTTTTTCAACAGGATTTATTTCAGTCTGGTCCCAGGAACTGCCTTTCATTTTAGGGTTCACGTTTTAGTAGCACATATGCACCCATTACAACCAAAAGAGCACACCTGGATTTTGGATGGTCGTTCATTATAATGGTGACCATACCAACCTATGGTAAAAACCCTCTGGCTCTCCCCAGCATGTCCCTCTTTTCGAGCCAGCTCTGGCCTTCTTTGTACTAGCCTCTATCCCCAACGTCATTATTATCTCCCCTGGTCAGAAATTTGATGTCTCCATTATCTTTTTCATGAACTTTGATATCTCTGTGAACTATTGGAATGTCTCGTCTTTCGACTTTAAAAGCAACGATTTCAGCAGCTCTAATCGGGTGTTCCGGGGAATTTGTTAGGAACAGAAGGTGACCCCTGTGAAAGGCTGGCCCATGCTGTCACTCAGCACCACCACGATGGGACTCCCGCTGCCAGTGAGGACGATCAGGCCTTTCCAGACCATGAGCGCAGAAGACACAGTCATGGCGAAGTTTAAGACCAAGTAGTAGAGCTGGTGCTTGTTCATCTTCCTCGGGTCCCCAAAGGTGTCCAAGCCGGACGCGGGGAGATGTGACCCCACGGTGCCCATGCGCACCGTGCCGGGCTCTCTGGGGCCGAGGCGGCCCGCGGGCTCCGGGTGTCACAGACAGCTGCGGAGCACCGGCCAGACCCCCACCCAACGGCCTTCATCATTCTTGTTTTCTGATTAAATGCAGGTGGTTTTCTCTGAATATAAAATTAATATACACTCACTTAAAAATAATTCAGAAAAGAAAGGTTGCTCGTGATTCCACAACCCAGATCTATTTACATTTTAAGATAACATGTGGAGAATTTGTGATAAAAGATATGGTGACAGTATTGCCCTGTGAATGAAGTCCTCTGGTTGAACTCAACTTCAGTTTGGAGGACTTCACTCAATCGATTGTAGACTTTGGACCAAATGCTTGTATTTTATAAGGTGGGTATTTTATACAAGGTAGTGCAGACTGACTCCTTCATTAGAAGATTTGACTTCTTGGATCACAGCATTTGTCTCCTTGGTCGTCATTTGTACTTATGGACCCGTTCTTCCCCTTTGTTCACATCTCCCCTCCAGTTTCCCTGTGTTCATCTTCGGAAGGATCCTTCTTTCTGGAAGGGACATCAGTTAGGATCCTCTGTGGCAGGAGCCTGCACGCAGGACCCAGGCTGGCTTAAGCAAAAAGGAGGTTTGGGGCTCATTGAACTTCCAGGCCCAGGCGTCAGTGACTGGAATGGTACCTCTGTCCTTGGGCGCCTGGTTTCTCTCCATCTCTCACCTCTGCTCCCCCCGATGTGTGCTTCATCCTCAGCCCTAGGTGGTGGCAAGATGGTGCCCGACAGCGTCAGGCTTCCATCCTTCCAAGTTCATGTTCTGTTGCCCCTCACTGACTGTGACTTGAGTGATCGTGCAGCCGTGGATGGAGAGCTCAGGCTGTGGTCTCTGATCCACTGATGGGCCAGACCCAAGCCGCATGCTCACTCCGGAGGATGAAGAGGCAGGGAGAAAAGTCAGCTCCATATAAGACACGTGGATTAGGAGGGAGAAAGGTGGCGACTTCCAGGGGAATATCCAAGAGCTGTTACCAGGGGAAGAGTGAACGGGTTTAGGATGGTGGCAAAAAGAGCTGAGGTCCACTTCAGAGGATGAATGAAGCCTTTAGACCTGTGAGCGCTCAGGTTCCTGGGGGGGCTCAGGAAAACACCATACCCCGGGTGTAGGTGCAAGAAGAAATCATTGCAACCCCTCAAGCCTTCTTCCAACCGTACTATGCTTTCTCCCATCTAGAAGCAAGTGGATTCCTAGTGGGAATGAGTGAGTCTGAGAAAAGATATCTTCCTAGAAATATGTATGTACATTTATGTGTCTAGAAATATGTGTTCATGAGCACGTGTGCTGCCCCTATAATTTTGAAAGTATCAAATCTTAGTCTTTGTTATAAAACCACTCCAGTTACCAGTGTAAAATTAGAATGTTTCAGCGGTGTATGTGTGCGGTATGTGTGTTGAAAAAGCCCATGTGGGCACCAGAGGACTGGCTAAATCGAATTTTCACGGTCTTAATAAAATTTGAGTGGCGCTGATGTGCTCAAGGCAGAGGAGAGAGTTTGGCTGGTTTGAGAAACCAAGAAGTCGTGTTCTTGATTTTTTTTTTTTAGCTTGAATATAGTATGGTCAGGTTTTACCACAAGACTAGACACCTTAAGGGAATTTAATGAGATGTTTGAGAATCTTACTAATTTGGGCAAATTAAGATATTAAGGTTGAGATTGTATTTTGTTTTAAGGAGTAATCATAACTTTTGCTTGGGGTCTTAATTCAGTGGAAAGGAAGGTTTCATTTGCCAGTTTGTGAGGTGTTCAACACAGTGTGCGTTACCATTGGCTTTGTCATTAAAAGTACCCGCGACGCCCATCCAGAGAAAACTGTTGTCCTTGTTCTCAGATCTCTGTAGTAAGGATTTTTTTGGTTGTGAATGTCAGAATCCCATCTGAAACTCACATAAGCAAAAGGGAATTTGTTTCCACTCATAACTGTCAAAGGCCTGGATGTTATTAGAAATGATAAGGTGCTGGTAGGACTGTGTCTCCTGCCTAGGTATTGGAGTCTCTCCTACCACAGACCAGATTTCACCGTGTAGGCCGGGACATAACAATTGGAAGCCCCAGGCTCCCTTCCTGCCATCTTTGATAACGAATAAAAGGCTGTTGCTTCCTGTTCCCCTTTTCTAACTCCATTTCAAAGAACCACCGAGAAGCACTCTTCATTGACCTGCTTTAGTTCAGGTACCGCCTTTTGGACCAGTCTCTGTGGGCAAGGATGAAGTAGCATGGTGGACCGGTTTGGCTAAAACGTGTGTGTCAAGGGTGGGCAGATGGCGTGGTTAGAGTGGGGGAAGGACAGACCAAGGAAGGAGGGTGGGGGTTGCTGTCAGAAGAAGTCAAAAAGGAGTGCGCGGCAAGCCAGTTATCAGTGGAAAGAGTTGACTTCTGTTACCCACGATGCTCGTATGAGCGCCTCTTCAGAAAGCAGACATCTCAGAGACATGGGTCCTTTATCACACTCTCTGTCTTCCCCATGAAGTAACGGAGCCTCACTGGAGGCACAGATCCAGAAGAAGGATCGAGCAAGGTGGAAGGTTAAAAGATCTACTCTCTCGGGGAATTACATAACCAACGTCTTTCAAGGTGTGAAAAGCTAGCCCTTCCATCCGAGTAGTTGATCGAAAATGCTTTTATCTTGGATTTCACTCTTCCCCCTAGGTTCCATTCACATTGGGCTTTCTAGTTTCCCAGGCCTGTTTTCATACACCATTTCTTTCCAACTATACAGTCTCTTCTGAAGGTCTGGAAATAGAAGTTCAGGGAAGTTTGGCCCAAGGTCCCAGAGCTAGGAAAGGGCAGAGGCAGGGTTTAACTCCGGTGCTCACCACACCACACCAGGCTCTCTTGGTCGTTAGGTTCTGTTTTCATCTTAGTGTCACGAGTATTCACTGCTAAAAGCCTACACCCGTCTTACTTTACCTTCAACGTGTGTCTTAATCCACAAGTGTTAAGACTGGCATGTTTATTTCAGTCACTTAGTGGCAGGATTGCCCAGCCACTTCGAGCACAGACTCTGGACTCGGACTGCCCGAATTCAAGTCCAAACTCTCTAGTTCTCAGACTTCAAGCAAGTAACTTAACCTTTGTGAGTTTCAGTCTCTCTTCAAATGGGAAGAATGATAAGATCTATCTTAGAAAGCTGTTTCGAGAAATGGAAAAGCTGATGGAGATGCAGGAAAGCTACTTCATCAAATACTCTGATTTACATTAGCCCCCTCCCTCGCTGGGACAGGGTGAATGGATGAATATTGGCTTGAAAGGCGCTAATAACAGATTCAGGTCAGCGGCTTATTTTAGGTCAGCGTACATATCGTTACAGGATACCCACAGGCGGAAGATGTATTTGTGACGGAAGGCGTCTGGAACATGTTAAGAAAGGTTTCTTAAGAGCTGTAGGCTATAGGGACTTTAGGTTTGATTTTGACTTTCGGAGGTGGGTTCGGAGTCCTTAAAAAAGCAAGTTTGTGGTTTAGTGTTTTCTGCCTTTGAATTAGGAGGTAAGTGATGAGTCACTGAGGTTTCTGAATATGGGGAGACATGCTTCCAACTGTCCAACGTGTTTTCCATGACATGTTTTCTTACACGAAAAGCAAGGACATGGTATGTCTTGTGGATGTTCACATGTTTGTATCCCCAGGTCGGGCTGTGTCTTGTTACGTTTTTGTAGGATTTTAAAATGCTTAGCAATTCACTGAGACTTTCAAATGTCTGGATTTTACATTTCCATCAAGTGACACAAACATCCTTGCAAATTAGTGACCTTGCAAATTAGTAACTCAAACTTTCCAGCAGAAAGTGAAGCTGCTGAGTCTGGAATGGCCTCTATGAAATGAGTAAATTTGTACTAAATTTGATTAGTACAAATTTAGTTATAGAAAGTGAAAAAGAGACTATTCTATAATCGCTACTGAATGGAGACTCTGTTCTCTAATAGTTACCTTCTAAATGCTTTGAAAAGGTGCCTTGTCTTCGTTTAGTTTGGCCATTATTTGAGAGAATAAAAATTTAACACCTTAGAAAGTGGGGCTCTGAGGCACTTTTATTTCTGACTTCACATTTGCTTCATTGTTTTCCCTGATTCAGTCACCACAGTGAGCATGTGAGCCAGATGGCTGTTCTTTCTAACATTCATCCAGACTTCAACAGAATTTAGATGCGTCGAGCACAGCCTTCAGACTGTTTTTCCCTTGGACTAATACACATGCTTAAAAAAGCAAATTCATCTTAGAGAATTGAGACTTTTCACTTTGATTTCAAGACTTAAAAAACAAATGTAGGAACACAAATCAAAAGGAAGAGTGTTAGAGCATCAGTGTCATACAATTATTTATAAATAAAATATTAATATATGATATATCAATAAAATAACCTGTAAACATGCTCTATGAACCATCTTCATCTGGAGATTGGTACCTATGCAGCCACATGGATGGACCTAGAGATGATCACACTGAGTGAAGTAAGTCAGACACAGACAAATGTCATATGACATCACTCATGTGGAATCTAAAAAAAAAATGGTACAAATGAACTTATTTACAAAACAGAAATAGACTCACTGACGTAGAAAACAAACTTACGGTTACCAAAGGGAAAGGGGGTAGAGATCAGTTAGGAGGTAGGGATTAACATATACACGCTATTATATATAAAATAGATAATCAAGGACCTACTGTAGAGCACGGGGAACTCTACTCAATATCTTGTAATAACCTATAATGGAAGAGATTGTAAACAAAGAAAAAAATATATGTATGTCACTGAATCACTTTGCTGTACACCTGAAATTAACACAACATTGTAAATCAGCTATGTGTTGATAAAAATTAAAAACAAAATTTCTGTCTGGCTGATGAGCATTTACCTCCCAATAGGGTCTTGTTTTTAAATCCTTTTAAATAAATCCATAGGATCTTTGGGTTTTCCACAGCTCTTAGTATTAAACACAACGTAATTATGTAGATCAGTGTCAGCCTTTGCATCGTGCCGCCTGCAATACATGTTTAAGAAGTCAGTCGCTGCTGTCAGTCTCCACGTTGGCGCCCGTGTGGTCATGAGGGGTCTCCTTTGACTGAAGGCCTCAGTGAAGTAGGCAGAGACTTGAACAGAGAGATCTATCCCCTCGAACACATCCTTGGTCACCTTACCCTCTACTGGCTGACTTTGTTGCATATTAAATGAGCAAGATGGATGCAAGTCAAAGGATTGGGTCAGAATAAAGCTATTATGTATGAAGAAAAAATGAGAATGATTGAAATGTTAAATCAACATTCAGTACCAAAAGTTTTAGGAGGAGCGTTCATTTTGTTCAAGTTAAGGTTCCTATTTGCTAAGTCTTTGGAAATCTCTCTCTCTCTACACACACACACACACACACACACACACACACACACACACACACACACACACACACACACACACACACGTCCATACATATGTGGAGCCACTGCCGCGGGACTGGGGACTCCAGTCTTCTTGTTTTTTAAATTCAAAACATGTCCCCCACCCACCAACTCTTGTGGTGTCCAGTAGAAAGCAAGCACAGTGTGTGCTTTTCCAGTAGAAACTTAGGGTGGGGAGTGAGTTCTTGCTGTTGTACTTGCAACAGACACTTTCAGAGCATTGAGATTGGATTGAATTCTGAATTCAGCACATTAGAGATGGGGACACATTTTTTGTCTTCATCAGAGTCATTCCTTGTATGCCAAGGAAAATTGTGTACTTCGATTCATGACCACACAATGTTTCCTCGTATTATTCCATGAGTGTCTGCATATTTGGCTTCGTACAAGCAGGGTAAGGAAAGGGAAAGCCTCAGTGATTGTGAGGGGGATTGACAAGGACCTACCACCCAACACCCAACAGAGGACATCGCCTGATTGGGTCTCTGATCCCAGGAAGCTTAGAGTTTTCCATAGGAGCTAAAATCTGCACAGAGTGTGCTTAATAGAAGAGAGTGGAAGTGTCTTAAACAGGGAAACAGAGAATGTGCTTCAGGACGTGAGTGTTGGAAGATGGTGTTCTTTTTTTTGAAGATTGCGTTCCTACCAGGGAATCACAAAAGGAGTGCAGGAGAAATTAGATGTGATCCTCCAACAGTGGGAAGGAAAGGCATTCTAGGAGTAGGGACCAGGGAGACACAGATGTGGCAGGAGGAGAAGCATGATTTCTGTAGAATGGTGAGGGATCTTTTTACCTGGTGTTCAGGGGACACTAAGAATTCGTGGCAGGCAGGTGTAGAAAGGTGGCTTGAAGGAAATGGTGGGCAGATAGAATGCCAGATGAAAGAATTAGAATTTAGAAGCTGGAGACAGATGGTCTGGAAGTACCTTCTCCGTTTGCGGGGAGCTGCGAGAGAGGGGTTCCGGGAGGAGCAGCCTTAACTCAGAGAAGCCTGGGCATGCTTCCGCTTAACAGGTGAGGGATGTGGGGAAATCTCTCCATTTCAGCCCAGAGTTTCAGGGGACAGAGAGAAAGTGAGGGGAAAATAGGGAGCGGCTGAGTGGGGATTCTGGTTAGGAGTAGAGAATTCCAGAACTTGATAAAAATGCCAGTGAGAAAGGGGATAGAGGTAGGTGGGGGAGATGCCCTCTGTTTCAGGCAGTGACTGGGGAAAACCGTTCCACTCACATCGCAGTCTCCCTGTACCTGGGATTTAGGTTGTAAAGACGTTTGGTGAAGAGAAAAATACAAAAGCGGAAGTACCCTTTAGCGTCCTACAGATCCCCTGTGAGATACAGAATGTATATATGGCATTGAATTCGTCCGGTATCCAGAAAGGAGCTGGCCTGTATTTAGGAGTCATACTGTGTGTAGTTTGAAGCTAGACTCCCATCTAACGGGGCAAGGCGACCATCCTGGGAGGACAGAAGCTATGAGAGTGATGGCAGGATGCGGTACCTCGTCCCCCGTCTCAGATTTCCAGGGGGACACATACTCGTCATCCTCCTCCCTCTTCTTTGTTTAGTGGTTGTTGTTGAGGACGCAGAGTTGAATTTGGACATCGTGGCGAGGATGTGACCTTGCTGTATTTGTTCTCTCTTTCAGCAGTAAGTCTGTAGGGATGGAGGGCGTGATCTTTGTCATAAAGCCAGGGCACCCGATTCTTTGTGTGTGTGTGTGACACGTGCTGTCAGTGGTCTTCGTAGTGATTTTTAAGCCATTTCACATGGTACTTGAAGCACTAAGCATACCTTATGAGTCTTTGTTAGAGCTCAAGTAGTAATGAAACGTCTCAGATTCATTCTCGTTCAGGAAACGTTCGTTAAATATCTTTTTGGTACATGCCTATCATCATTTAAATATACGCCAGACCCTGAAGGTCACAGGGATTCGTCAGACGGGTCACGTCCTCAAGGATCCGCTTGGCCAACAGAATCTCTTCTTTTTCGATTCATGTTACTCTCATTTATTGCAGCAGGGTAAGGTAAGGTCACACACACACACACACACACACACACAGATTGTGATGGGGGTGGAGGGGTCTTTCCCCTCTTTCTTGTTTCCTTTAGCACGGATGATAGAAGCATCTTTGGCTGAAGGTGAGAATATTGGGGGTGAGGGTGCATAGATCCTTCCTATGGAAGGGCTAGCAGAAATTCAGGTGAGAAATCTGAATCAGCCTTTCTGCTTGCAGTGCATTCTGTTTCTGAAGGTGGCGAGGAGTAGCCTCGGTGTTGCCATGGGGATGGGGACTTAGAAGGAGCCACCATTAGCAAGCCTGAAACTGAGAACCTTTGAGCCAAAGGGAAGTGGCCGGTGGTGGATCCCAGGGGGGCTCCTTGGGTGTTTCAACTACCAAACCCTGCAGGGAAGGGGCCGAGGGAGTGACCAAAATATAGAGCAGCATCGAGCTCTTCACTCTTTTTTTTTTTTTTGCGGTACACGGGCCTCTCACTGTCGTTGCGGAGCACAGGCTCAGTGGCCACGGGCCCACGGGCCCAGCCGCTCTGCGGCATGTGGGATCTTGCCGGACCGGGGCACGAACCCGTGTCCCCTGCATCGACAGGCGGACTCTCAACCACTGCGCCACCAGGGAAGCCCTTCACTCTACCTTTTTAAAGAGAGAGACAGAGACCTTCTGGCATCTATGTGTTCTAGTAGAGACGTGCACGTAAACAAATGATAATTTTCTAGGCTTTGCTTTCGAGTTGGTTTCTACCAATTGAATAACTACCAACATTTCCATTGCAATGTAATTACCAGGAAATAAATGTCAGGGACTTTAATTTTCTCACCTCCTTTTAGCAGAATGTCAGAAAACAAGATGATCTTACTGTGAGGTCTGGAGTGACACAGCTCATAGAGAGCCAGGACAGTAGCCCTTGCTGCCTTGTAAATTGTTGGAGGAAATGGCTAGTTATCCGACAACCATTAAGAAGGGTCCTCTGTGCCTCCGGGTCAAAGGGGCGGGGTGCAGGGTGGTGGTTGGATCCGCTCATCTGCGGAGAGCTGGGGTCGCCGGTCTTTCTTCCCACGGCCCTTGCCCCCTGCAC
Organism: Grampus griseus; assembly: GCF_964374135.1. Lineage (NCBI taxonomy): Eukaryota > Metazoa > Chordata > Mammalia > Artiodactyla > Delphinidae > Grampus > Grampus griseus. The sequence continues at coordinate 172,740,900 of NC_139018.1, forward strand.
GCTGTCTCCGCCACCTCCTCCTTTCCATTTAGTCTCTAACACACCTGCTCGCTCTTGTTGAATGAAACTTTGGTGTTTGGGGTCATATATGCTCTTTTGCGATCTAGAACGTGCCCTAATCAGCCATGCCTATTTATCTCCTTTCCTTCCATTTTTTGACATCTTTGGACAAAGTGAAGCTCACATCAGTAGGTTTTTCCAGACAGAACTCAAGAATTTCTTCCAAGTACTTGAGTTGAGGCATTTGTGTTTGAGTTCGGGGCTCACATGTTTGCCTGATGCCTTCTTGGATACTGGTTATTTTCTTGCGCTTATTAATGAACATACGCACACATGTGTTTAAAAGGTACTTTAATAGCAAAGAAGGACTTTAAAACTCTTTGCATTCAGATGACTCATGCAAACTGCATTTCCCCTCCAGGAGTCTCACTTGGGGATTTTACCTTTCTCTGACTTGCATTAGTTTCATAAAAAACCCCTTTAGCTCCTCGTTGGCAAAGATGATGCTCTCCATGGGATACTCCTTGGGTATAGATGCGGCTCTAAGAAAAGACGCGTTCTGAAGGTCCCATCCTTATGCTTGTATGCACAAGTTGGCATGACTACGGGGTCCGCTTCCTCTGCTAGCTGGAACCCGGGCTATTTATAGTGTCTTTTCTTGGCTTCTGAGTTAGCGTATCAGCGTGTATTTATGCAAGGGAGAGCTCCGAGGCCATATAAGACTGTAGTTTAGAAACCTAGTAGCCTCATTTGCCTTCTGCATATTCTGGATGGAGAAGAGCGATATTATATTTTGCCAACACAGAGCTGGAACGGGAATGGGGTGACAAGACACATTACTCCAGCTTTGCTGAAATCACAGGTGACGTAAGCATGGCACGAGGCGGAGTCTACACAGGGAGAAGGATCGCCCAAGGATGAGCGACAGGGGAGTTGTCCCAGATAACAGGGCTGCTGTCAGTGGCACTAGATTAAATCTTTCGTTCCTTTTGCAGGTGGACAGCACCTCAAATTCCTGCTCACTCCCAGAGGCATGGATGTTTTCATTGAGGCCAGTGATTTCCCATAATGATGCCAGGGCAGGGAGGGTGATGTCATGGAAAGAACACGGGCCAGATAAGCCTGGCCTTTCATCTTGGGCCCTGCAGGCACGAATCTGGTGACACTGTAAAGGTCAGTCTCCCCAGTCTCCAGTTTTGTCATCTGCAGAAGGGGAAATTTACATCCTCCTCTCACAGGGCAGTTATGAGGGGCAAGGATAATATAAACCATAAGGAAAGTCTGGCACAGGGCAGGTGCTAATCAAATCCTGAAAACTCCTGAGACATAAAAGTAAATGGAACGTAGGCAGTCTTTTCCTCAAGGGTCCACATTAAGGTTTTTAGCCAAGTTGGAAAAAAAGAGACCAAATGTATCTTTGGGACCCATTTCCCTTCTGCCTCTGCACCTGGCCTCCAAGGGTCATCTTGTCCTTTAAATTCTCCATCTGAGTAAGTAAGTACCTAGATTGGGAGGACCTCCCCTCAGTCTCCTCCCATCTCCCATAAATCTTCCCTCCAGGTAAAAGCAAAGCTGAGACTTTAAGAGATTCTCGCAGTTGGTAAACAGAATCTTAATAGTGAGTAGATGTAAGCCCATAGCTTTGGTTGAACCTCTTTCCCTTTGTGGCGTTTGGTACCTTTGCTGACAGTATTCGGCTAAGTTTTAGCCTTTAGAGAAAATAATCTACCAGGAGTGCTGGTTTGCCGTTCTCTTATACGGCCAGGAGTCAGAGTTTTGAAATTTGAGGTTAACTTAAACGAAAGCCAAATGAATCCTGAGAAGGCCTAGTGGCCCCTGTGGGCATTTGATAGCACACTGTGTGCCTTTGTTGTACAGGCTGATTGGACTTGATTTTTTCCCTTTTTTTTATTGAAGTGTAAGTTGATTTACAATGTTGTGTCAGTTTCAGGTATCCAGCAAAGTGATTCAGAGATACTCTTTTTCAGATTCTTTCCCATTATAGCTTATTACAAGATATTGAATATACTTCCCTCTGCTATACATCCTTGTTGTTTATCTATTTTATATATAGTAGTGTGTTGTCTGTTAATCCCAAATCCCCAACTTATCCCCCCCCCCGCTTTCCCCTTTGGTAACCATAAGTTTGTTTTCTATGTCTGTGAGTCTGTTTCTGTTTCATAGATAATTTCATTTGTGTCATAGTTTAGACTCCACATATGAGTGATATCATATATTTGTCTTTCTCTGTCTGACTTAACTTCACTTAGTATGATCATCTCCAGGTCCATCCATGTTGCTGCACATGGCATTATTTCATTCTTTTCCATGGCTGAGTAATACTCCATTGTATATATGTACCACCTCTTCTTTATCCATTCCTCTGCCGATGGACATTTAGGTTGTTTCCATGTCTTGGCTATTGTGAATAGTGCTGCTATGAACATTGGGGTGCATGTAGCTTTTCGAATTACAGTTTTCACCTTTTCTGGATATATGCCCAATAATGGGATTGTTGGGGCGTATGGTAGCTCTATTTTTAGTTTTTTAAGGAACCTCCATACCGTTCTCCATAGTGGCTGCACCAATTGACAGGCTGATTTTAGTATCAAAGAGTAGGTCTGCGGGGGAGTGACAGTGGTATAAGCTAGTAGGGGTCCACTGGGTGACTGGGGGAGCAGCGTCCCCAGAGTAGACCATGGGCTGCCCTCCCTTTGACCCGCTTGTGTCTGGAGTGCATGCTTACCATTTTTGAACATTAGTAGAAGAGGTACCTAAGCTTGATAAAATTTTTTTTTTTTTTTTTTTGCGGTACGCGGGCCTCTCACTGCTGTGGCCTCTCCCGTTGCGGAGCACAGGCTCCGGACGCGCAGGCTCAGTGGCCATGGCTCACGGGCCTAGCCGCTCCGCGGCATGTGGGATCCTCCTGGACCGGGGCACAAACCCGTGTCCCCTGCATCAGCAGGCGGACTGTCAACCACTACGCCACCAGGGAAGCCCTAAGCTTGATAAAATTTTATAGAAACATAATGTAAACTTTCCAAGCATTCAGTCATAATTTGCTATATTGCTTTTCTTCTAAGCATACATGTCACAATTCCTCATAATAGAGAATGTGAGAAAAGTCGAAAAAAGTTTCAAGAAGAAAATAAAAATCACTCAGAATTCCCTCCACCTAAAGGTATAACCATTACTAATATCATGGGATCTTTCTGCCCAAATCCTTTTACCTCTCCCTCACATCCCTTCACATATATGTGATTGTTACACACGTGTGTAGCAGTTGGGGAAACAGTGTACAAACAGAACTGTAGTTATCCTTTTATTTTTTTCACTAATAAGAGACAGAAGAGCAAGGTGGTTGAGAGTCTGTGCATCTGGACAGACCTATGTTTGAATCCAGCAAAGTATTACCTGATGGTGGAAGGACCTTTTGGCTCTCCCTTTTTCTCCTCTGTAAAGTGCAGATACCAGCATCTCCCCACACACCACGGAGCTGTGAGGGAATTAGTGAGACATTCTGTTCAGTTGCCTTAGACTCATCTTGGCTGTGACAGTTTCTCAGACTTACTTTGTTTTTGATGACTTTGACGGTTCTGAGGAGGGCCACTCGTGTATTCTGTGGAATGTGCCTCGAGTGGGATTTTTTCAGATGGGGATTTCATTCACATGCCATTAAGAGTCACCCTTTTCAAGTGTACAGCCAACTAAATTTAAGAGAGTCCTTGGGTAGCTTGATTTTGTTCAACTTAAAATTGATTAACCAAATCATGTTACTTAAATTGTACTTCCACATAGGAAACGTGTTCCTTAACTTCCTTTTATATGGTGAGCTCAGCTGCTTCTGGTGAGCGTTGATTTGAGCACAGTTATAATGCATTTTGGCAAAAGGGACCCAGAAGGTCATCTTGGGTTTGCTGTTACCCTGGAAATGTTGAAAGGAATGAATTTGTTCTGGCATCTTTGACTGTTTTGGACACAGTTTCTAGCAGGGTACTTGTTTTTATATACTAACTGAAATAGTACTGATGTCAGAGTAGCTTGCATTTGGAATACAGAAAGGAAAATGGAAATACATCTTTCACCTTGACGAAAGGCTGGCAACAGATGGGCAGAGATGATCAGAAAGTAGAAATCAGGGGGTGTGAGTGGGACTCCCGTTTGTGCATCTTACCCTGCATACTCAGCACATTCGTTCATTCAGCAAATCTTTATTCAGTGCCTACCACGTGCCAGACACGGTTCTTGGTGCTGGGGGTGCAGCAAAGAGCAAAGCAGATAAAACCGGATTCTCATGGTGCTGATGTAGTGGTGGTGTAGACAGACAGTAAAGAGATCAGTGTGTGTCAGGGGTAATAAGTGGTTTGAAAAAGCATAAAATGGGGTCAGGTGCTACAGAATCGTTCATGAGATGTGTTCCAGAAAGACCTCTTTGAGTTGACGTCTCAACAGGGACACATACATATTTGACTGAACGTATGTCTACAACATGGAAGTTCTCTTGGGAATGAAGTTGATTCAATCACAGTCAGTCCCCAAACATGCAGTCGTTTGTATACAGCTGGCCCTGTGCACTGCTCTGGAGACTTAATAGTCAGTAGGATACACCGTCCTGGCTTCCAAGGAACTTCCTGCCTTGAGTGGGAACAGGGTGTTAATTAATTAACAATAAGTCCTTTAGTGACAAACTGCGAGAAGGGCTGGGGAGGAAGGGCGCAGATTGCTGTGAGGCGTAAGAGGGGAGGAGAAGAAGCCAGTCCAATTGGGTGGTCAGGGAAGGCTTCCTTGAGGAAGGGACACAAACTGAGAGGCAACAGAAGAGGTGGAATGGACAGAAGTGAAGAGGGCTTGGGAGGAAGGCCAGGGATCCTGGGTGCCAGGAACCAGGGAGAATTATGAGAGAAATCTGCAGTGACAGCAGCACCTAGAGCATCAGCTCCATACAAGTAAGAGGAAGTTCTCCGTCACTTGAGGCCGTCATAGTCTGGAAAATGGCTATCCTTATGATTACCGTAAATACCCAGTAAATGGTAGCACACGAAAGTAAGTTCATCTGAAAAAGGCCATCCAGTTGACTTGCTTGGACATTCTTGGAGTTTAGAGTGTACTTTCGATTTTGCAAAAATAACTAGAATGTCCTATTACGTATCAACTTTTTGATTCCTGGTTCGAGTAGCCAAGAATTAGAAGAGATAGATCACATGACAGGGTTTTTTAAATGATTGTGTTAATAAGAAAAAAACTAGATTCTTTTTAGGAAGACAGTCTATAACTCAAGGCATAAAGGGTTCTTTTTTTTTTCTTTCCTTTTTTAAAAAAATAGTGGTAAGGGAAATTTTAGAGGAGACGTTGGGTTGTATTATACAATATGGTTCTTAGAGGCAAAATAGCCCTCAGGGAATGTTTTTTAATCTAATAAAATGAATTATCTGTGTTTAAAGCTTTTCCTCTAGTACATTCAGTTACTTCATGCTGTGCATCGACTTTTAAGACTGTTTTGATATGGCGTGCTCAAAGTCCAGGGACTTTATAAAGACTGAACAATGCCTTTGCTAAGGGTGCAAAAATGCCTAATCTCTGGCTTTTAAAGTGTTTCTGCCTTTTTAGGAAAATCAAGATGTGATTGTGGAGTCGTATTAAATGAAGGGCTCACCCCAGGGGTGGTGGTTAATGATGCCAGGGGGAGGGGGGTGGTGTGAGTGTCCAGGACTGTTCACATCATGTTTGGATTATGACCCTTTCATGCAGGTAGACAGCAGACCTTGTCTAGTGACATCTGCCTACTCAGTTTCAGATTTCCATTCGTTAAAACAACCACAAACACATCCCCCAAAGTTCCAATTATTATTTAAATGCTTCTTTCCGAAGCTTCAGAATTTTGATCAACTTTGAGACTGGGGACCACCTTGTTTGTATATTTCTGATCAATTTTTTTTATTATGAAAGTCGTATGTGCTTATTTTGGAAAAGTTGGGGAATACAGGAAAGTAAAAGGAGACAGATATCTAACATCGTCCCTCATATCTCCTTATAGCCCATGGAAAGGCCATTTAAATGAAAATAGTTTCATTATTTTTTCTGATTATAAAAATAATACCTAGAGGTTGGGATTAACGTATACCACAAGTATGTATAAAATAGATAATCAACAAGAACCTACTGCATAGCACAGGGAGCTCTTCTCAATATTCTGTCACAAGCTATAAGGGACAGGAATCTGAAAAGGAATCGATATATGTATATGTATAACTGAATCGCTTTGCTGTACACCTGAAACTAACACAACCTTGTATATCAGCTGTACTCCAATATAAAATAAAAATTAAAATAACAATATATACTTAGTACAGAAAAGAAAGGTAAATATGTAATGAGATAGCCACTGTTAAGTTCTGGGGTTATTTCTGCTCTGCGTGTGTGTTTCATATTGTAAAACTTGAACTCAGATCCGTATCAGGATAGACTCTGGGAAGGGTTAAGGAATATACTTCAGAGGATTGTCTAGTAAAAAAAACACAGTTCTTCAAAGTAGCTGCATCTTGAAAAGCTTGCGCTTTCCCATTTTGATAATCTTCTGATGTTTTCAAACTGGCTAATTTCATAGGTTTGGTTGGGGGCTTTGAGGACCTCACTTTGGAGGAGAACTTAATGCTTATGAATAGTCCATTAAAATAGTTACTAAATTATTTAACCAGTAATTGATATTAATTGAAGAGGGGTTTGAAAATAAATAGAACAAAAAGGAGGTAAGCACACATGACACAACTCCTCAGATAATGTTTTTTTTTTTTTTTTTTTTTTTTGGTGGTACGTGGGCCTCTCACTGTTGTGGCCTCTCCCGCCGCGGAGCACAGGCTCCGGACGCACAGGCTCAGCGGCCATGGCTCTCGGGCCCAGCCGCTCCGCGGCATGTGGGATCTTCCCGGACCGGGGCACGAACCCGTGTCCCCTGCATCGGCAGGCGGACTCTCAACCACTGCGCCACTAGGGAAGCCCCAGATAATGTATTTTTATATCCTTCCTTACTTTTCGGATGCACATATTTGAGTGTGTATTGTTTTTAACATCTTTATTGGAGTATAATTGCTTTACATTGTTGTGTTTCTGCTGTATAACAAAGTGAATCAGCTGTACGTATACATATATTGCCATATCCCCTCCCTCTTGAGCCTCCCTCCCACCCTCCCTACCCCACCCCTCTAGGTGGTCACAAAGCACCGAGCTGATCTCCCTGTGCTATGCGGCTGCTTCCCACTAGCTATCTGTTTTACATTTGGTTAAAAAAAAAAAAAATGTTCTGAAGAATGTAGGGGCAGGACAGGAATAAGGACACAGATGTAGAGTATGTGTGTATTTTTACACAAAATTATTTCATATTTTTTGCGTAATACTGTTGCTTACTTTCCTCATTAAGTTGGATATTGTGCACCTTTTTCCATTTCGCTCAACAAAATTTTCTATTAGGATTTCCAGCGGCTGTAGAGTATTTGGTTCTCTAGTAGTACTGTAGGTTAAGCAATTTTTGTTGTAAAAACATTCGGGTTGTCTTGGGCTTCCCTGGTAGCGCAGTGGTTGAGAGTCCGCCTGCCGATGCAGGGGACACGGGTTCGTGACCCGGTCCGGGAAGATCCCACATGCCGTGGAGCGGCTGGGCCCGTGAGCCATGGCCCCTGAGCCTGCACGTCCGGAGCCTGTGCTCCGCAACGGGAGAGGCCACAACAGTGAGAGGCCTGCGTACCGCAAAAAAACAAAACAAAACATGTGGGTTGTCTTCCTTTTTTCCCATTATTACAAAGGAGTGCAGTGGTGAATACTGGTATCAGATTATTGCCTGGAGATACCTTTCTAGAAGTTGAATTGTTCAGCATTTTGAATACGAATATTTTTTAAAGCTTTTGTTTTGTTGCCAACTTATCCTCCTGGAACGGTGGACACACTGCCCCCACATTTTCTTTCACATCTTCATCAACATTGGATGTAGTCATTCTATTAAATTCTTGCCTACCTACTAGGCAAAGAAAATGTCTGTTGGCTTTAGTTTCCCTATATCCTGCTCATTTTGATACCATATTTTTTACACAATTCATTTGACAAGTGTTCATGGAAAACATGGAGGCATATTCTGTTAAACCTCAGCACTTGGACGATGACCCCAAGCACATGTTGCAAACAAGATGGCGGTGACTTCAGATGCTGTTGGTGGAGAATGGGAAAGGGAGCGTTGGAAACTTGAACTTGTTCATATTCCCTTCAACATCATGGTGGGTGTTCATGCCACTCAACTGGAAACTTATTCTTTCTGAGGGTGTGTTCCCATCGTACACAACAAACAAACTATCCAATTTCTGAATCTATATTCTATCTATGTTTAGTAGTAACCATTGGAACTTGAGATTATGTGATTTGCCATTAAAAGATTTAAGTTAAATTTTATGAAACATTTTTTTCAATTTCCGGATTTCAGCTTTTGCTCATATTTAAGGGATGTAGAATCCTATAAGTAGGGGAGCTTTAGGACATCTTGCCCAATATTCACGTATTTGGAATCTAAGACGCGGAAAAGTAAACTGGCTTGCTTCGAGTTAGAGGTGATTGCAGAGCTCCAAGGAAAGTATGTTTGTTGGTGTCACGCCTCTTGCTTGCCCCTTGTAGCTGAGCATGTCAACCTGCAAGGAAGGATATCAACTTCTCCCCTTCCACCGTACAAATATACCCAAGATGTGGACAAACTAGGTCAAAACAATCAAACAAGCTGAAGCATCCTCTTTGGTAAAGGTGAATATTGGGGCTGGGGAACGGGGTATAAAGGTGACCCTTGTGGAGATATTCTTTAATTGATACCGTCACCTTTTAAGTATTTCTCTCTTCCTAGGGTTCTTTTCCTCCCACCTGGTCTTCTAAGAATTACATTTTTATATGTGCATCATTCTTAGAAGTCGTCGATGACATTTATTTTTCCCTATATTTCCCAACACTTCATGTGGCCATCTCTGCCTCCCGGCTTTCCCGTGCCTGTGAAGGTGATGTTCTTGACCCACTGCCTACAAGAGATGTGGGTCTCCCTGTGGGAGGAGATGCTTTGAGGGGAGCCATTCTTCTATGGAAGAGGTTTTTTTCAGTTTTTTTTAAAATATTTTATTTATTTATTTATGGCTGTGTTGGGTCTTCAGTTCTGTGCGAGGGCTTTCTCTAGTTGTGGCAAGCGGGGACCACTCTTCATTGCGGTGCGCGGGCCTCTCATTGTCGCGGCCTCTCTTGTTGAGGAGCACAGGCTCCAGACGCGCAGGCTCAGTAGTTGTGGCGCACGGGCTTAGCTGCTCCACGGCATGTGGGATCTTCCCGGACCAGGGCTCGAACCCGTGTTCCCTGCATTGGCAGGCAGATTCTTAACCACTGCGCCACCAGAGAAGCCCTGGAAAAGGTTTTGATCTATGTTCCTTGAATAAGTCTTTCTTTTAATGTGAAATGAACAATTCACATGGGTTTTGAACCTATGACCTTATTCTACAGGGTAGTGTTCTTTTCCCAAACTAGCTGATGAGTTGATGAAATGGGACCATAGTCAACGTCACTGGTTGGGTTCTCTGCGAGGCAGACTCTGAGACAGAGTTTAGTTGGGTTTATTGTATTTTTTGTATTTTATTTTGTATTTTGTATGTTATTGTCTTTTTTAGGGAGTGCACTTGGGTCCAACACTGTTGAAAAGGCATGGTGCTGGGAAAGGAAGCAGGTGATGTGGAGATGCAGTCAGCGTCAGTGTTCTTTGGACAAGTTTTCTTGTATCTTATATAAACGAAGACAGGACAGTTGGCCCTGAGGATGGAGATAATGATTTTTATCTCATTGGTTAAACTCCAGGAACTGGCATTTGTTCAACAGGGACAGAATGCATCCCTGCAAATAAAAAGAGATAGAATAAAAAGAGACGGAATGAGCTGCAGCTTTCATAATGAGCCCAAGTGTCCGTCATTAATAGGTCTACAAGGCGAGGCGGTTTCTTGTAGGCAGTGATAACACTTTATCCCTATTTGAGGGAAGACTCACTCCAGGTCCCTCTTTCCTTCCAACTGTGGGTTGAAAACCTTGAGCACCACACGTAATCCTCTTCGTGTGGGATTGTGGGTCAGTGGTCACAGATGAAATGGGACATGGGTCAGGCAGGTCCATCAAGGCTTGTCTACTGCACGTGGTTGTGCTGGTCATGCCAGTTGGCTCCTACACAGGAGACCTGCTAAGGTCCGCAAGTGGGTCTTGAAGTTGACCTGTCCCTCCGGCTGCTCTAAAGGAAGGTTTGCTTCTTTCTAATCAGTTTCCCTGGAGGGGGTCCACATTGCTGATTGAAACAAAGCTACTGTACGTACCGGTAATAGTCCTGTTCAGAGACCCTCACTGAAGACCATTTGAAGTAAGTGTGTGTGTGTGTGTGTGTGTGTGTGTGTGTGTGTGTGTGTGTGTTAAGGCTCCTATAAAGCTCAGATGAGCGGTGGGGATGTGGGAACTTACGGAGAAGCCCTGGGATGACCTTCTTACCCCCTGAGCCCCTTCATTGTTGGAGCCCTGTGAGGTCCCAGCCTGTTTAACTCACATGTGTATTCTCTGCATTTAGAATAGCAGGCTCTCAACAAATACTAAAGGGACTCTTACATTGGCTTTGTACCATGATCCAGGGGGCAAGAAGAGCCCTGTAATAATACAGACATATTCACATGGGTTTTCCCAGATACGGACGGTCCAAGAACATGACGGTATAGGAGTAGCTTCTAATCCTTCAAGGATATTCCCTCCAGCTACTCTTTCAGTGGGAGAAGACCCAGGGACTTCCCTGGTGGTCCATTGGTTAAGGCTCTGCGCTTCCAATGCAAGGGGCGTGGGTTTGATCCCTGGTCGGGGAACTAAGATCCCACGTGGCATGTGGCGTGGCCAAAAAATAAAAAATTAATTGAAAAAAAAAAAGAGAAGGTCCAGCCACCCACCTACCATGTTTTCTCTATCTGCTTCTGAGATCTAACCCATCTAGGTGACCCCCCTGGATTAAGTGTGGGAGACTTGGTAGGGGAGGGAGGGTGTCGTGGAAGATTTCCTGAAAGAGGCAATGTCTTATTGAAACTTTATGTTAGAATTTGATAGAATGTATCGAGGCAAAGGCTTGGAGAAGGTGGCAGTAGTGCGAGTGGGGGGTGTGGGGATTTGAGGGAGGTGGAGAGATGGGGAAACTCTCTCATGCAGCATAGTGTGTTCCAGAGACTGAATGTTAAGTGTGAATGAGAGAAGAGCAGGAGAGATAAGATGCTGGATGTATCATAAAAGGTCTTAAAGCCAGTTAAGGAGTTTGCCCCAAGGGCAATGGGAAACTCTGGAAGGGTTTTAAGCAGGGGTGGGGCATCCTTGGATCTGGTTTTGAAAGATCATCTGGTGGCAGAGCAGAGAATGCACAGGAAGAGTGCACAGTGGAAGCAGCAGAGACCTTCCTTAGAAGGTTAAGGTCAACCACGTGCAGGATGATGATGATGTCATGAACAGGTCAGTGAATGTGAAGGTGAAAAAAATAGATGGGTTTGCAAAATACTGAAAGGAAGAATGGACAGGACTGGGTAGCTGGGCATTTGCAAAGTAATTTTATATTCCTCTTCTCGTTTCACAGTTGAAATAACTCTGTAGACAAGTAAAATGGGAATTCTTATCTGTATTTCATGATTGAAGAAACTGAGGTTCAGAGACGTTGAATGACGTGTCTGATGTCAATGTCAGGGAGCTGGTACAGGAACTAGAACTTGAGAGCAGCTGCCCTGGTGCATTGCTTCTTTCACAATCCTGTGCTTCTCGTTTCAGTGACTGAGTGAGGTTGGGAGAAAATGAAACACTTCCAAATCTGGTTTTCTTGACCTCCACATGTTAAAAGGATTAGCATGTTCCCTACAAGATGCACTTGCGATAACTAGTCTTGAGGCAGGGATCTAGGAGGTTAAATCCTGAATCCTGGACAACCACCTTCCCCATCCCTACACTGCTTCCACTGATGCCCCATGGGTCCAGAGGCAGAGAACAAGGCCAAAGGCCCCTGTGTTACTCATCTGGGCTTTGAACCCAAACCCCAGTGGATCTGATGACTTGAACCGTCAAGGACTTTTTGTCTGTACTAACTAAGTGGCTTCATTTTTTAAATTTTGTTTAAAAAATAACTCACTGAGGTAAAATTCACATAACCTAGAACAAACCATTTTGAAGTGAACAATTCAGCGGCATTTAATACATTCATAGTGTCGTGCAACTACCATCTCTCCCTGGTTCCAACTTATTTCCATCCCTCCAAAGTAAAAGTCCTTCCCTCTTAAGCAGTTTCTGCCCATCCTCCTTCTCTCCCCCCAGCCCCTGGCAACCACCAATCTGCCTTCTGTCTCCATGGGTTTATCTATTTTGCATATTTCATATAAATGCAAATCATACAGTATATTGCCTTTCGTGTCTGGCTCCTTTCATTTAGCATAATGTTTAGAGTCATCCACACTGTAGCATGAATGAACACTTCATTCCTTTTCATAGTTGAATAATATTCCATTATATGGATGTATCACAGTTTTTTTATCCATTTGTCTGTTGATAGACATTTGGGCTATTTCCACCTTTTGGTCATTGTGACCAGCACTGCTATGCACATGCGAGTATGTATACTTGTTTAAGTACACGTTTTCAATTATTTTGGGTATAGACCTAGGAATAGAATTGCGAGATTGTATAGTAATTGTATGTGTAACTTTTGAGGAACCACCATACTGTTTTTTATGGTGGATGGACATTGTACAGTGATGTACAAGTGTTCCATGTTCTCGCCATCATGCCAACACTTGTTATTTTCTGTTTTGTTTTTAATTCTAATAGTCATTATAGTGGGTGTGAAGTATAAATGGCTTCTTTGTATTAAGCCATTCCTGCTTTCTACTTGAGGAAAGAGCCCCCTTAAAGCAGAAAGGAAATAAGGACAACCTTATTTTGCCAGGAGGAAAAGAAATCTTCAAGGAGATTGATCCAAAAGGACCCTAAAAAGAATTCCTTCTGGAACTCAGGACTTCAGTCCCTTGGTCTGACCTTGTGATCTCTCCACTCTAGCATGGAGGGTGGAGGTTTCGCCTGTAAGGGACTCACTCCTGTTCTCTCTCCTTGAAGGTGGGATGAGTTGGCAGACAAGCGAGGAGGGTTTGTAGGAAGGAAGCCAAAGCTTTCTGGACAAACAGGTCGTCTTAGATTCATTCATTTATGCAGTAAATATTTGTGAATCATCTGTGATGTACCAGGCATTCTTCTAGTTGCTCAAGGTCCATCAGTGACTGAAATAGATACATTTCCTTGCTTTCATGAGCTTTCATTCTGGTAGAGGGAGATAGACACAGAACAATTGAATGTAATAAGTAAATTATATAGTTTGTTAGAAGGTGATAAGTGCTATGGAAAAAAGAGAAAAAGTAGAGTATGGTAAGAAGGTTCTGGAGAGTTGGGATGGGGGGCGGTTTGAACTACTAAATAGGATAGCAGGGTAGACCCTTTTGAGGAGCTGGCAACTGAGCACAGACTGGAAGGAGCTGAGTGTGCAGTGATTCTCTGAATCCAGAGCTTCACCCAGATGGACCCTCCCTGCTGCTCTGGTTCCGCTAGTAAGTGACATCTTTGTCCCCACTTGTTCAGGTTTTTCATTTTCTTAGTCATATTTTCTTTAATTGAAGTATAGTTGATTTACAATGTTGTGGTAGCTTCAGGTACACAGCAAAACAATTCAGTTATAATATATATCTATTCTTTTTCAGATTCTTTCCCATTATAGGTTATTACAAGATATTGAATATAGTTCCCTGTGCTATACAGTAGGTCCTTATTGTTTATTTTATACACAGTAGTGTGTATCCGTTAATCCCAAATTCCTAATTTATCCCTCCCCTCTCCTTTCCCCTTTGGTAATGATAAGTTTGTTTTCTGTGTCTGTGAGTCTGTTTTTGTTTAGTAAATAAGTTCATTTGTGTCATTTTTTTCGATTCCACATATAACTGATATGTGATATTTGTCTTTGTCTGACTTACTTCACTTAGTATGATAATCTCTAGGTCCATCCGTGTTGCTGCAAATGGCGTTATTTCATTCTTTTTCATGGCTGAGTAATATTCCAGTGTATATAGGTACCGCATCTTCTTTATCCATTCATGTGTCGATGGACTCAGTCATCTTTTGATGCTCATCTGTCTGCCCCACCTTGCTCAGCTGACACACAGGTGTTTCTAGTTATGACAAACTGATAAGCTATGGTGAAGACTGAGCACCTCAGGGCCTTGAGCAACCGTAGGTCCCTGGGATGCAGGAAGCCAGGTATGAAGGAACAAAAGTTTCCCAGTTTAACTGAGGTGGAGACTCAGAGTTGTAAAGACCTGTAGGCCATCGCTGGATTTGCTAGGGATTTGAGTTTTTTGTGTGTGTTTTTGTTTTTACTCTCTTCTCTGGAAGGAACTTCTAGAAGATTTTGGACATATTTACAGCTAAGAGTTCAGATCACGTGTAATTCTCAGACGCCCCCTGCACTTCTGGTGTTGTGCCCTGAGGGCCCCCAACAAAGGCTTGAAGCTGGCCGGGTTTCTCTGTGCAGTTTCCTCCTTACACGTTCATTGAGACAGGAGACCATAGCGAGGTGTGGGGAGTATGGCAGAGATGGGCTTGTAATCATGTTGTCATCAGGAGATTGGCACTTGAAAGAGGATTCTGAGGCTGTATCCAGATTGGACTTCATCTTTACCGACCTTCCACTGTTCTATACTGAACATGCGTTCATAATGTTCATGTGTGCATTGTGAAATGAACCTACCTATCATTATGCTTTTAGCAGCCCCCATCCTGGGAAGCGGTGGGATAGGACATAGATTTCATGATGTGGGTTCGCTTTACAGCGATGGCTGATTTCGAGTCTGTCAGAAGATGGTTCGTTTCGGAAATAAAATTTGCTTCCCATTTTAAACTTGTAGCTTGACATTCAGCATGTAGAGAACGGCGTGTAGTCTGATGATCAGTATGCTTGTGGTCTCTAAATTTTATTGAATTCTTTTGAATTTGAAAAGATATGGCTCAATATAATGAAGACAAGATGTTGCTTTAAATATCGTTTCTTTAAATATCCTGCTCTTGCGAAGGAAGGGTTCAAGATCTTCTCCGAATACTTTCCCAAAACGTAATGGGGTTTGCTCTTTTTCACTTCAGTTATTTCAGGCAGTCATTAAACAATTGTTAGCCAGTTTAGTCAGTTTATATAAAGCTGCATACTTGGAGGATTTAAATGCCACAGGAGAAGTTCCAGTGTAAACAGAGGAGAACAAAATCGGTGCTTCAAACGGAAGCGCCCAGCGCGGTCCCTCATTCCGGGGGAGGAAGTGCTTACATGTACGAGGTCACAAGCCAACTCACCCCAGCGGTTAGAGAGAGTGCTGGGTGCTGCATCTCTCCAGGTTACCGGGAGGGGCCCAGAGGCCAGGTCCCGCTTCTAGGTCCCCAGGGGTCAGCGCGGTTCACTTGGTTCTGCGGTCACAGATGATGTCTCAGATCCTGGTAACTAGCTCATAAACCATTCCACTCAACAAGACAGTGTGGATCACGGGCTGCTGGCTCCCGGCCAGCGGGAAGCTTCACAGCCCTGGGACAGGCGGGCCGCGAGCGTCCTCTGTTCAGACCGTCCTTGCCTAACGCGGCGGGGACGGCCCTTGCTGAGAGTGACACCTGCCTTTGGTGGTGAGCTTGGGAGCTCATTCCTCCCGATGACGACTGGCTCTGACGATGGCCAGTTTCTCCCAGAGCTGCTGCTGCAAAAGGAACACGGAGTAAAAGCTACTGCTGCTTCCTGTGTAACATCCATGAACTTGAATTGACCACGTGAGTCCCTCTTCTGGTCCTTGTTCATTAACTAAAGTGCCTTGGTATTCTTTTTTTTTTTTTTGTGGTACGCGGGCCTCTCACTGTTGTGGCCTCTCCCGCTGCGGAGCACAGGCTCCGGACGCGCAGGCTCAGCGGCCATGGCTCACGGGCCCAGCCGCTCTGCGGCGTGTGGGATCTTCCCGGACCGGGGCACGAACCCGTGTCCCCCGCATCGGCAGGCGGACTCTCAACCACTACACTACCAGGGAAGCCCACAGCTGACACTTTTTAAGCACTTCCTACATTCCAGGCTGGGTTTTGCAGGTTTTATATATATTAACTCATTTGACCCTCAAAGGAACCCTGTCCAAAGGAAGCTATGATTAGTATGACCATCCTCGTTTACAGATGGGACACACAGAGATTCCATGGCTTAAAATCCCACAATCTGATGTGAAGTTGCACGCACTGTACAAAGCTGTTCAACCACACAAAACAGCGACAACAAGAACACATTTTTGAGTGCATCCCTGGTGTCGATCACCTGGTAAAGCACGACTTGCCTTTGTCAGTGTCATCTCATCTCATGGGTGTCTGAAACAAACGCATCTTCCCAACAGAGGGGTGCCCTCTCTCTTCTTTCATGCCACCACTGTGAATGAAATGCCTTCGTATGTGTGGCCCACTTTGTTCTAAAATTCATTGGGGAAGGTTTTAGAACAGTTGTCTTCCAGGCAGCCAAGCTTAAGTGACCAGTTTCTCTATGTTCCTGATTTTTCCAGTACAGAGGCTTTTGTTTCCATTCCTATTCTGAGTCCTTCTTCCTATTCCTGGGTTTAGGATGCTCTACTAGGATTCCCTCCCCTCCCCTTTCCTCTCTTTTTTCGTTCCTTATTGGGCACCCCATTCTGCCTCATTGCTACCCAGGCATTGCACTATGATAATGATCGTGACATTGGTCAGGAATTTTCAGAGTTCTTTGATGGCAGGGACCGTGTCTCATTCATATTCTTTGTTCATCTAGCACGTAGCATTTGGGCTTGGCACATAGGGGGCACTCCGTAAATGTTTACTGAACGAGCAGATCCCTTCCTTCCCCTTCCTTCTTTTCCTCTGCCAATAACCTACTCCAGACACTGGTTATTATTTCATGCCGAAGGTATATAAGTTAGAATATTGTTGCCTGCAAGTAACAGCAAAGACAACTCAACCTGGCTTAGGCAGTAAGGAATTTTATTGGCTGACAGAACTGGAAGTCCAGAGACAAAGCAGGCTCCGAGATGGGCTTCATCCAAGCACTGCAGTGTTTCTTTCTGATTCTCTTGGCCCTGTCCTCCTTCGGCCAGCAGTGTGGTGGTTATAAGGATTCAGATCCTCAAATCCAACCACAGCGACTTCCAACCTGTGTCTTCACGGTGCGCTTTTCCTGGAAACGTCTAGGAAGTATCACTTTGCATTTCATTGCTTTGGATTGGCTCACAGATCTGTCCATGAACCGGTTCTTGAAGCCAGAGGATTGCCGAATTCTGAATCATTTACAGCTGGATTTGGGAACCAGGCCATGGCATGAAGGAAGGGATTACTGTGAGATAAAAATACAGTTGGATCACTTCTCCTGAAGCTGGCCTCTTATGGAGGATAGATAGAAAGCTGAATAAACTTGGGGGTACTGTTGAGAAGGGGGATGGATTTGGGGGGTTGTAGCCATTAATATTCAGCCCACTGGGCTCTGCAAAGCTTCCTAATTGGTGTCCCTCCCTCTGGATCCTCCCTCCTTCTAGTCCTTTCTACATAAAGCCACTAGGTTAATCTCTCTGAAACATGACATTTATGATACAACACTGATGAAGACGTTAACTAATTCCCCAATGCCTCCTGGAAAATATTCTGACATTTAAGCCTCCAGTGAAGATAAACCCATTTTATTCTTGCAGATCCATCGCCCACTTCTCTTGCGTACTAAAGCTGGTGCTATGAACAAATGTTTGTGTCTCCCTCAAATTCATATGTTGAAATCCTAACCCCGAATTTGATGGTATTAGGAGGTGGGGCCTTTGGTTGATAATTAAGTCATGAGGGTGGAGCTCTCATGAATGGGATTAGTGCCCTTATGGAAGAAGCCCCAGAGAGCTATCTAGTCTCCTTTCTGCTACATGAGGCTGCAATGAGAAGAAGGCCGTCTGCAATCAGAAGAGGATCCTCACCAGAACTCAGCCAGGCGGGCGCCTAGTCTCAGACTTCTAGCCACCAGAAATGCGAGGAGTACATTTCTGTTGCTTATAGGTCACCTAGTCTACGATAATTTGTTACAGCAGCCTGAACTGATAAGACGATTGGGCTTTGGCCAAATGGGTTTGCTAATTATCCTCTGATAATGTTGCTTCATACCGTTGCTCTTGAACTTTCGTTTTCTCCACCTGGAATAATTGCTCTCCTCTGTGCATATCAAAGTCCTAACCTTGCTTTCAAGATCCACCATAAATTGTTCTCTCTGAAGCATTTTATGACCACTCTGCTTTGAATCAGTCTTCCTCTATTCTCAAATCTATAGCATGTATGAAGATAGCATGGTACTCCACACATGTTGCTTTGTAACACTGAATAATTTTTCATTGGAATTTCCTTTTCTTTTCTCCCTAAAGGTAAAATCAAAGAAATATATGCATTCACGATCCTCCTAATATCTAAGTTACTGTCTTGCAATTGGTCAGTGCTCATTGAGTACTTTACATGTGCCCGCCGAGAAAAGTGGTAGCGAAGAAGCATGGTGAAGGCATTGAAAATATGAAGGTTCTGTTCAGCAATTTGAAAATCAGTAGCACAAATATTAACTGATAACCTACTACGTATCAGGCGCTGTTCACGGTTCTGGAACTTACAGCAATGAATCACCAATGTCTCTTCCCTCGATGAGCTTGCATTTCTAGTAGAGAGACAAGCCAATTAATATATAGTAAAATGTCAGGCATGCCAACTGCTGGAAGAAAAACAAAGGAGGATAAGAGGACAGTGGGCTGATATTTAGAAGGTGGCGTTAGCAGGGAAGGCTTCTGATCAAAGTCCTGAATGGTGCCCCAGGGGATGATATGGGACAGGGGGAACCTCCAGAGCGGAAGCCCTGAGGAGAAACCTTGCTTGGCGTGCTTGAGGGCAAGCCAGAAAGCTATAGCATGGTTGGAGGGCGCCGATGGAGAGGGAGGGATGGGAGGTGGAAGTATCCAGGGCGCCAGACTGTGGATAATGTAGGGCCTTGAGGACCGTACCTGAAGTTCAGTTCTATTTGAAATGATGCAGGAGGGCTTTGAAGGACTTCGATCAGGGTAGTGGCTGGACCTGATTTACATTTTGCGAGAATCACTTTGTCTTTTGTGTAGAGAAGAGAGTTTCCGGGAGCCTGATTGGAAGGAAGAAGACCAGAGAGGAGGCTGTTGTAGAACAGGGAAGAATGAGGGCGGCCTGGGATAGAACAGTGGTGAAGCTGGGGTGAAGTGGTTGGATTCTGTGCACGTCCTTTGGAGGTAGAGGTGGCAGGATGTGCTGATGGATCGGACGTGTGTGTGATTATTAATGAAGATAAATAAATAAGAGACTCAAAGACGAGTGAGATAAGAGTGGCTTTTCAAATAGAATACTTAAAAAAAAATTTATTGAAGTCCAGTTGATGTACAGTGTTGTGTTGATCTCTGCTGTACAGCAAAGTGACTCAGTTACACACATGTATGTATTCTTTCTCATATTCTTTTCCATGATGGTTTCTTGCAGGATATTGAATATAGTTCCCTGTGCTCTACAGTAGGACCTTGTGGTTAATCCATCCCATAGATAATAGTTTGCATCTGCTCATCCCCAACTCCCAATTCTCCCCTCCCCCTCCCCCTCGGCAACCAGAAGTCTATTCTTGTCAAATAAAATACTGAGTTTATGGTTTTAAAAAATCGAATTAACACTTCTGAACAGTGAACATTTTAAATGATGGATGGATGGTTATGAAAACGTGTCCAAAAGTTCCAAGATTATTTAAAAATACTAAATAAATGACAAAATAAAAGCAAAGCAGACTTAGAGCAATCATTTGCATTTGTGACACTGTTTGCCCTTCCTAAATCTCTATAATTTAGACATCTTTCTGTTACATTGCATTAATTAGACTTCAAAAATTTTGCTGTGTTGAAAAATCTTCATTGTAGGAGTCATGAATAAATTGAGAGTATTTTGATTTATATAATCCATATATTGGACTGACTTTTAAAATTCGTCCTGTTCAGTATAACCTTTGGTGTGTCATCAGGCGTGTCTGAGATCTGAGTATGTCTCCTTCCCATTGATAAAAGAACGGGGAGATTTGCTTGAATGAGAACACAAGAATGAACATAAATACTTTAAAATATTAAAATCTAAAACTCCTATAAAAATAATCCTTTGTTTTTATAACTTTTAGGCATGTTTTCTGTAGTATTTGATTATTCATCATTTTACCTATTTAAATGAATTGGTTCAGTTTTTTTTTTCCCCCGATAAGGTACTGCTTACAAAATGAGACATTTTGTATTCTTACACCAGATTTTTCTAAGAAACACAGAACTTTATCAAATTCATGCATTTTTACAATAATTTTATAATTGTCAAGCAGGAATTATTTGTTGTCCCTATTTCTTAAGTAGGGACGATTTAAGAGATGAGGAAATGCCATTTAGAAATTGTTTCCTCATGCCTCCATGCCCACGGTAACCTCCATCTAGAACACTTTGCTTCTAGAAACAGCAGATTTTTGCACTACATACATTTTTTCACTGAGATTCACCTCCATGACATTCAGACAGACCCTTTACGATGGGGTAAGATTTTGGTTTTGATGGGATAATCAGGCTGATGGTTCACTGGCTGTGGTTTTATGGCCAAACTCAATCTGTTGGATGATAATTTTTTGATGTCCCTTTAGGGGAGTTATTATTTGTTTACTTATTAACTTCTTGGGGCAGTTCATCTCTGCATTATTACTATTTTATTCATTCGGTATTGAGGACTATCTTTTTCTAGCGACTGTGGTTGCTTGTTTATTAGAACTTTCAAAACAGTGGGCCTGATAGATTTCTCACCTACTGCCTTCTAACAGGCTCAAGTATCGTTTTTAAACTCTTGTACAATCTGAGGACCAGGTAGAACGGAACAGGTGGAATTTCAAGCCTCCCTGCTCTGTGTCTGTTCATCTGCTTTGATTCTCAGATTTTCTTTGACAAGTGACAAAACCCTTCATTATATCGCAAAATAGAAAATGATTAAAATACTAATTTGGATTGAAAGACTCTTTCACGAAAATTTCACCTGATCAGTGTTCATAGATGGTTCCCCAGTTTGGTGGTGATTGGGTTGGAGAAGGGAGAGTACATGCTTTGGTCTCCTGAAATAGAAGGTAGATTTACTTTTGTTGGGTGAAGGAAGTCAATGAGACAGTTACCTGACAAGACCAAAAAAAAAAAAAAAAAAAAGTTGATTGTGGATGGCTTCACAACATTGCCAGTATAACTTTATTGATTCCTTTGGGTGGGATCGAACAGGACTGGAAAGACGGTCATCTTGCATGGTTTGGAAGACAAGTGTTCTCAGGGTGAACAGATCTAATTTCTAGTTTCTTCCCTGGTGATGATTGAGTACTTATAACTATCTTCCTTGTGCCTTAAGTTTCTTCAGCTCTCAAATGTGGCATCTGCTGTGGTCTGAATTCTCCCCTCAAAATTCACATGTTGAAACCGTACCTCCCAAAGGTGATGGTATTAATACGTGGGGTGGGGCCTTTGGGAGGTGATTAGGTCATGAGGATGCAGCCCTCATGAATGGGATTAGGGCCCTTATAAAGGAGAACTCACAGGGCTCCCTAGCCCCTTCTACCATGTGAGGACACAGAAGACTGACTGTGAACCAGGAAGAGAGCCTTTACTGGGCCATGCTGGCACCCCAATCATGGACTTCCCAACCTGCAGAACTGGTAGAAATAAACTACCCAGTCTCTGGTATTTTTGTTATAGCAGCCCCTAAATGGACTAAGAAAACACAAAATGCTATAAATGTTGCGAGTCTCTTTAGAGTCAGAGAGACCTGGTCTAAAAATCAGCTCTGCCATTTACTGGAAGTTATTTCTTAAGCCCTCCAAGCCTTCCTTTCCTCCTCTGTAAAGGGAAGATAGCAATACACAGTCTCTAAGGATTTCCAAAAATAGAGATAATGTAGATTATGGATTTACCGTAGTGCCTAGAACAGAGAATCGCTCCATAAACAGCAGCCAAAGAGAATGAACTGAGAAGGTTGGACCAGAGTCCACAGCTCCAGAATCACATTCAGGTGCCCCTGGGGGATGCTGATCGGTGCTGTGTGATGCCTGTGCAGTGTAACCTCCATCTGAAATACTGCGGCTCCTAGAAGGAGGAGGTTCTTTGCCCCTGCTGACTTTGTCTTAAGAGGCATTCACCTTGTAACCTATGATGTTTTTACATTGAAACATTGTCTCGACATATATACTGACCTTGTGATTAGCTCGGTTTCATATTGTCTCTGTTATTAAATAAGACAAGGTTTCTGTTGATTAGAAAGCTGTTAACAAGGTGCTCATTAACAGAGCCATCACTGAACACTGCCTCCATTGATGCTTTAAGCTTCTGTCACTCACCCTCTGAAAATATCAGACCATGCAGCGCGGGAGCAGGCTTTGGCAATATTCTGCAGTGTCTCGTGGGTACACAGGAGGCACCAGGAAATAAGCACGTGCCCTCTGGCCACAGCATCCAGATCTGATTCTCAGTGAAAACTTGGCTCCTTCTTCTGTATTCCACTCAACTGCAGGAGGTAGACGTAGTCAGGCTGACCTTAGAGAGGGGGGAACTGTGATGGAGTGGGACCACAGAGAAGTCGCACAGTGGGCAAGCTGGGGCCAGAGGCACAGCACCTCTACAAGCCAGCAGATGGATGGGGATGGGGCTAAGCCTGAACCCGCGATTGAGAAAGGGGTTTGCACCTTGGCTGGTAATTAGCCTTCCCCTTTTTTATTGAGATGTAATTGACATGGAACGTACAGTAAGTTTAAGGCGCACAACAGGCTGATGTGATGCATGTGTATTGCAATATGATTGCCATTGTAGTCTTATCCGTCACCTCTGTGGAGTCACATAATTATCATTTCTTCTAGTGGTGGAACAATTAAGATTTAGTCACTTAGCAAGTTTAATGTTCATAATACAAATTTGTTGTCTATCATCCCTGCACTGTGTACTAGAGCTCCAGGATTTATTTATCTACCGGTTGCACATTTATGCCCTTAAAAAAAATGTCTCTCCTGTTCCCCCCACCCCCAGCCCCTGGTAGCTACCATTCCACTCTGTTTTTTCACGCTGGGTTTTTAGTTTTTTAATTTATTTACTTTTGAAGTGAAAGCAAGTTTATTTAGAGAGATACATATTCCAAAGGCAGAATGCCGTCTGTCTTGGAAGGCAAAAGTGCCAAATTTGGTTTTTTAGATCCCACCTAGAAGAGAGATCATACAGTATGTTTGTCTTTCTCTGTCTGACTTATCTCACTTAGCTTAATATCCTCAAGGTCCATCCATGGGGTTGAAATAACTATTTTTTCCTTGTTTGATGGCTTTCTCCTTTCCTTTGGGTAACACATGAGTGAGGGCAGGAAAGCTTTCATTACAAAGGTAGTAGTTTTATTCGAGATTGAAAGGTTTTGTTACTTTCCATATGACCTCAACTAATTCCTTCGGGAAAAAAAAAAGATGACGCAGTGAGGGAGAAAGCATGAATAAGTGAAGACCCACACATATGTACAAAATCCAAGTGTACATGTGTATGTGTATCTGTAGAGAGAGAGATTTAAAAGTGACATGTGAACGATCGTCGATTATTTTAGCAGAGCCTAGAGAGTAAGCAGCACAGTTACGTGTATGGTAATGAAGAAGGAACGGTAATCGTGTTGTAATTTCCGTACTCTGCTTTTTTTTTTTTATTTTTGCAAGTGACAGCTATTATGAAAAGCTGGTTGTTGGAATATAAAACACTAAATAAACAAAGAACTGTCGTTTTATTATAGCCTTTTATAGACTCTTTGGAAACATTATAAAAACTTCACAATCCGTGTTTCTCTGCTTCTGCCAATTATCCATTATGTTTGTGCTTTTTCCTTTATGCATAAAAGTTTCAGCAGGAAAACACAGTCATTTTTGTAAAGGTTAGGTTTATAAGACTCAATAAAAACAGGTTCATTCAAACAAAAAAGCAATCAGATTGCAAAACAGCAAATACAGGAGGAGCTTATCCTTATAGGAGAAAAAAATATTAAATTTTAACCTTATGTTGAAATAGACAAAGGGACCTACTGTAGATGTTACAAGTGCTCATTTTGCTTCCACCGCTCTGGTTCGGCTTACAGATGGTCCACGCGATAGTTGCTATAGAAACCAAACCTTTTTCATCAATCTCTCTCTGTTGCTATGGTGTGTTTGGCGTTGCCGCACGTAAACTTCTGTATCAAGTGTCATTTATGTTTTTCATGACTGACCTTATAATGAAGCCTGTCGATTACGCATTAACCAGCAGTGTAGCATGAAATGATGCATGACCACTAAACATCAGTTACTAAGTAGAACAGGTGAACCTAAAATCATTTGTAGATATCACTGTGCGTTTGTTAACCGGGCTATTTGAAACTTTAATGTGACAAAGAAAACTTGCTCAAATTCACAGAGGTGGAATCTTTTTTTTTTTCTTTCTTAAAAGTGATAGTTTTTTCTTGTAAGATATAAGATCTACTGAAGGTTAAATCTGTAATAGGATTCAGAATTCCTGCATTGTAATTTTTGATCTGACATTTGATGTGTGGCCTTAGGCCAGTCAGCCTCTGGATTTAATGAGATAATGAAACTGTGGCATAATAGATGTATGTAGGGTAAGCTCCAGGAGGGCAGATGTACGGCCTGTTTTGATTATCCTTGTACATTCAGAGCCCAATTCAGTATCTAGAAAAAGAGGCTGGAACATAGTAAACACTCAAAAGTACTTGTTGAGTGAATGAATACACACGCCATGGCTTCTGATCACTCCGGCATCTCCTGCTGAAGTTTCTGTGTTAATTTCAAGAAACAGTTGCAAGAATATGCCTTGTTTCATTTTAATTCAACAAATATTTATTGAATTCCTCATAGTGGTAAAATGCTTCGCTTCTGGCTGGATTCTGTACACTTTACAAAGATTGGGCTTTCATCCTTGGGATTCTGCGATTCTGTATTCCAAATTCTCTTTTGCTAATCTGTAGATCTCGAGTGATTTTTTTGTTTTGTTTTTGGTTTGCATGTGACGGTATGCTTATTTGAATATAAATTTCCTGATCTTTCTTTTCAAGGTACATTATTAACAAGACAGTTGTTTATCTAAGGCTAGAAGCACAAAACTTTGAATCAGACAGACTCAAGTGTAAATGGACTACCTCTGCACCATTGGGAAGGCTGTTTCCCATCACTAGCCTCTGTTTTCTCATCTGTACAGTGGGAATAATAATACCTACCTCTTATAGTTACTGTGAGAATTAAACGAGATTCATAAAGTACTAAGTACAGCAGTTAGCTGAGTGCGAGCTCCATAAACGGTAGCTGTTATTCTCTGTGTGTGCAGAGCGGGTGAGCTTGCATCTAGTTTGTTGAGAAGTCACACATCCGTGGATTTTATCATTCCATGTTTCTATTCAGCGTCTCCAACTGTGCCGTGCCAGCTCTCACTCTTCCACTGGGTAAGGAGCTCTTAATAACCTTTGGCATATTCCGTGACTCACCAGTCATTTGGGGCTATTTTAAAAAGTCCCATGTGGTTTAAAATCCCAGATGGGCTTCACTCTGGTCCCTGTAACCTCCAGCGCAGACTCCTGAGTCTTGGAATTGGATGGGGCTTGGTCTGTTCATCTACTCTTCCCTCCACTCCAGCTCCTTGGAGTTGTGGGGAGAGGGTGGTGTTTAACTCTTTGCTGTCCCTCATCAAAGCCTGACTCCCGTGGTTTAGATGAGAACTCAGGGTAGCGAAGATTTTATATCATCTTTGAGACATGGGAAGACGTCCTTGGTCTTGCCGTGGTCTGGTCTGGTTCCATCTGCGGAGGCTGAGGGCTGCGGGTGGATCCCAGGGAGAGGGTACGCCTGGTCTGCAGTTGCCCCATGTCTCTTCCATAGACGAGGATTCTCAGGAAGGGCAGCTCTCTCCTTTTGCCTCCTGCAAGCAGTCTCCTTCCCCAACTTTCTCCCCTAGTGGAAATCCACTTCCTTGGGCTGCTGCTAAGGCATCCTTCCAGAAGCTGCCAACATGGAACCAGGGAACTGGTCCTGCCCTGCAGCCCTGTTCCTCCTCTCCCCTGGCCCCCCTTCTCTGCCATGTTCTCTGTATTCCCTGTTGGCAACAGCTGCTCCAAAATGCCTTCCTCCTCCTTTAAGAAAGACATTTCCATGGAAATGTAGAAGTAAGACACGGACTGTGTCCATGCACTTGCCCCAATCTCCGGACTCTCCCATGAATCCCCCAGCACGCTGTGCCCCTCTCCAAAGGGGGTGCGTGGAGGGGTGCAGATGGGGGAAGGTGCTTCCTGCTGGCCCTGCCCCTGGGCAGGCAAAGGCTCAGGATGGAGATGCCCATTTCCTTTTCCTGTTGGCAGGTCAAGTAAGACGTGCTCACATATATATATCAGAAGTCCATTCTGCACAGGGACTGGTATATCTTAGTTAATAAACATTGTATCCTATGGCGTTACAACACATAGAGTTATCCTGTACCAAAAATTAAAGGTTATAACATATGGAAGCCATATGGCCCTTAAAGCTTTCATGCAAGCACCTGCAGTCCTGGAAAGCTTAGAAAATCGCTTGCACACATTCATTTACTTTCTGGCTCTTCATTCAGTGTTCTGTCTTTTCAAATATATTGAACATGTACATTCTAATCAACATGATACACTATGTTGCATTTCATATAGAAAGAACTTCAGCTTCATTTGTTACTTAAGAATAATTACTGTGAAACAGAGCTATCATTGTACCAGCAGGGGGGAAAGAAGCAAATTATTAATTGCTTTGATGTCAGATTCAGCGTAGCAAGCTGGTGCATGCGTGTTTTGTGTGTGCTGCTTTTTCAAAAAAATCTTGTTTCTTTTTAAAGCCCTGAATTCTTAAAAGATACAAATATTAGATGCATTTTAAAGTCAGAAGGACACTAAAATAACAGTT
The DNA here is from genome assembly GCF_964374135.1 of Grampus griseus. Lineage (NCBI taxonomy): Eukaryota > Metazoa > Chordata > Mammalia > Artiodactyla > Delphinidae > Grampus > Grampus griseus. The sequence continues at coordinate 172,768,024 of NC_139018.1, forward strand.
GAACACAAATACTAAGATCCAGACGTATAAATGGGTAAGTAAGCTTTTTTTCTTGATCATTTATGAGGTGCTCCCAAAAGGCCGTTCTTTAAATGAATCTGTTGCTAATCTTCATTTCTTATTTTTTGATCACCTCGTTTGTTAGATTTTAGTCAGCAGATAGACTGGAGTCCAGCATGGCCTGTCCCACAGTTATCTTAGCTACTGGAAAGGCAGCTTTCAAGCTTACTATTTTTGAGAGGATCTAAACTGCAGAAGGTACCATGTTTAGAGAGAGAAAGCCACTGAACACAGACAAGTTCTCAGGAATTCTAAGGAATGGATAAATGGACCATTGCATACTAACCCAGGGTGCTTCTCCTCTGCGGAATTCCACGGTATGTGCCATTGTTTTGTTTGTTGACAATGACATCACTTGATCTCAACTGGAGAAGGCCCGTATTGAAACGGAAGCCGAAATATGCCGTGCGAAACCAACTTAATATCTTCCAGATTAGCTGCCTTTTCACATGACCTATAGAATTGCTTCCTTTGCCTGTGTGGGTCTTGGGTTTGACCGCATATGAAAAATAACGTAAACGTTATGCCTTATTCATGTTTCCAGGGAGATCTGCCTTAACAATGACCCTTCATCACACTCAAAAAAATGTGGCTCAATTTTTTTTTTTTAATCACGTGCCTCGGGCAGGAAAGAGTTCAATGGCGAGGTCACCTGCGTGGAGCCCTAAAACTGTTCTTTTGTGGATGGATGCGGTTCTGGAGGGACCCTCTGCTTTAACTGACAAATGGTTATTACACTTTTCAAGGAAGGCCTTCTTTTAACTCTCAAGTTTACCTATTTTTGACTTCTACAGCAGGAGATTGAAGTAAGGATGTGCTTTTCCAGATGTTTCCATCTTTTCGTGAACTGAGTGATTTTATAAGCTCATACCTAATTCTGAGCTGTATTACACTGGCAGTGAAAGGATCTACATGCAAATTTGTAAAAACATGGCCTTCTTTTCACATATTTATGCTTTATCGAGTTGGGGAGAACTGATACATATTAGGTATTGCTTATATTTATATATAGCCTATTCAAATTTAATGTTTTGAACATTATATTGTTTTAATTAGCGCCAACAAATTTGTCTTAAGGGCAACATGATATATATTTTTTGTTTGTTTTCACCTTAGAAACTAGTATTTGCAAAATCATTAATTTTCTTGAGCAGTTTATGTGCTGAATATTACCCGACATACGGAACAGGAAAAATCAAATGTAATCTGAAAAAAAAAACCTCTTTCAAGACCTTTATTTTTTGTGAAGATAAAAATATTAAATTAGTTTGGATCTACAAAAGAGAAAATAGTATTTTGTCATTGACAAACGATCAGGAGCTATTTATAAATGTCTAAGCTTTGAGATGGTTAGAGGAAAAAAAAGCATGTCTTTTTTGAATACCATCAGGCACTTAAGCTTTGCTAAAGTTGATGAAAAAAATCCCCTCCAGGTTTACAGAGGAGAGAATGTTCATCCCTCAGTTTGAAAGTAAACTGTTCTTCCTTGGGCACATTTCTGGTGGCTCCATTTGGGAGCGTGGCAGGGTTGGGACCTGCCAGGCGAGCGCTCAGGCTTTTAGACTGCATTGGAATATACTCAGGTTGGTGACTGTAGTCCATTTTAAGCCAGCATAAGCACGTCAGGGGGATAATGCAGCTCTCTGTAGTTCTGTGGAAACAAATATAAACACACACATAATATATGCGTGTGTATGTGTACGTGTAACAATTTTATACTAGTTATCAATAGCATGCGAATTGATTCAGATTAGTTACTGTGCACCACTCTTAATTTAGTCCTCTTTGAACAAAGGTGATGACTTTTTCCCCATAGTCTTTGAGAGTTGGTGGAGAATGAGGTGGGATGTGAATCTGTGGAGTCAATAAATGGAGTGTCATTGTTACTAAGAACCTGGGCTTTTGGATTGTACAGAGAACCTGGATTTGGGCATTGGCCCTGCAACTCATGATCTGTAACTCTGGGTCATACTTAGGTACCTTTCCTAAACCTTGGTTTCCTTGTCTAAAAATCAACGATAATAAAGGACTCTACCTCCTGGGTTTGCTGTTAGCATCCCATGTACCATGAATACGTGCTCAGCTGGTTTTGAAGTGGGACGGTAGATGCACATGTGACTTTCTGCTTAGGCATTGGAATCATCTCTGGAACGTTCGTCTTTGAAATGCATAATTCTCTATTCCTTAGATAAACATTTATTAGGAAATAATTGGCTTTCTTTTGTTTTAAATTTATCATGCAATTTTAAAGACATACCAAAAGGCATAAAGAATAATAAAATATTGTATAGCCATCGCCATCACCCAGCTTCATAAACTGGATTCATTGTTTTTGTTACCAACACACTTGATTCTCTTTGTGTAGACCTCCCTTCCCCAATGGCAGAAATCACAACCCTCAATTTCTGAAATCAGTTCCATGAATTTTTCACATTCTTATTACGTACGTATCTGTCTTTAAGGAATGTACACCAGTGAGTATTCTTACATGGTTTCCTATAAGATATATTTGCATGTTTCAGTTTTGTATAAAGAGTAGAATACTACAGTATGCTTCTAACACTTTTTTTTTCCTGCTAAGCATTATGACTGTGATTCATCCATAATTTTACACATAGGGAGGGTTCACTCCTTTTCATTCAGTAGAGTATTCTATGATGTGAATTTATCACGATTCATGTACTCCTTCTTCGGTAGGTGAGCATGTAGGTAGTTTCTCCTTCTTCTCCTTTTGGCTGTGACGAACAACGATGCTATGAATACTCAGGTACGTGAGCCCTGGTACAAACGTGCAGGAGTTTCTCTAGGGCAGTGCTTTCCCAACCTTCTCTGAGTTATGGGATACGTAGAAAATAATATTTTTGCAGGCTGTTCACAGCTGCAGGAACTGGCCCAAGCTTCCAGACCTCAGTAGATTGATTGAGGAGCTCTGCTCAAGGTAAACTTTGGAGTGGAATGGCTTAGCTGGAGGGTGCACGTATTTTTAACTTTGTTAGACGTCAAATTGTTATCCCAAATAGCTGTGCCATTTCTACATCCCAGCCAGCAGTACATAAGGTTCTCATTCCCCCATATCCTCATCAATACTTGGAAATGTTGGATTTTTCACATTTTTGTCCATCTGATCCACTTTTGCTTTTATACCTCTCCTTTATATCCTTTGCCATATATCTGTTGTGTTGCTTGCATTTTGTATTGAGTTGTAGTGGGTTTTTTTAATTGAAGTATAATTCACTTACAGTATTGTGTTAGTTTCAGGTGTACAGCTTAGGGATTCAGGTTTTTTTCAGATTATATTCCATTATAGGTTATTACAAGGTACTGAATATAATTCCCTGTGCTATGCAGTAAATCCTTGTTGCTTATCTCTTTTACGTATAGTAGTTTGTATCTGTTAATCCCATACTCCTAATTTGTCCCTTCCTCCGTCCCTTTCCCCTTTGGTAACCATAAGTTTGTTTTCTATGTCTGAGTCTGTTTCTGTTTTGTGTATAGATTCACATTGAGTTATATATTGCTTATAGTAACCTTTTGCCAGTTCTAAGTGCTGCAAATATGTGCTCTCAGTCGATAAGTTGTTTTCCACTTTCTTTGGACACTTGTAAGTTTTAAATTGTGATGTTGTCAACTTTAACAGTTTTTCCTTTATGTTTTCCATTTCTCATCTTGTAAGAAATGCTTCCCTAGTAATAGAAGGGCATAAAAATACTCTTCTTATGTTTACTTATAATTTTTTTTCAATTTTTGCTTATTTGCGTTTATGATAGGAGGTAGGAATCTAATTGTATGTTTTCTGCTTGGATAATGAATCGTTCCAGGGCCCCTTATCACATGGTCATCTTTCCCCCACTCCCCTGGATCAGCAAAGGACAACTCTGTCAAAATAACAAGCACCGATTCTTAGTTTATTTATTTACTTATTTTTGCGGTATGCGGGCCTCTCACTGTTGTGGCCTCTCGCGTTGCGGAGGCTCCAGACGCGCAGGCTCAGCGGCCATGGCTCACGGGCCCAGCCGCTCCGCGGCATGTGGGATCTTCCCGGACCGGGGCACGAACCCGCGCCCCCTGCATCAGCAGGTGGACTCTCAACCACTGCGCCACCAGGGAAGCCCCCTGATTTTATTTTTTAAGTTTGCTAAATTTTGATTTTGAAAATAGAACTTCAGGGAAAATACTGGAATTCTTCCTTTTGAAATGAAAATCACTGGGTTGGAAGTAGGAAGACTTGAGTTCTGAACCAGATTGCGCGAGAGTGCTCTGGTCCTGTCTGGTAGTATATACAGCATATATGATCTAGGTCAAAAGTGTTAGACTTTTTGGCTTTGAGGCCAAGTTCAGATTCCTCCACTTTGGGAGTTTGTGGTAAAGCCCACGAGGAAGAAAGGGAATAGAAGACCCTGCCTCTATGAATGATCACCTCATGCAACTGGAGAGTCACGTGTGGGAGCAGTGTGGTCAGAACTCATTTCTGGTTTGTTCATCTGTGGCTCTTGGTAGCAGGTCACATGGCTGAAAGCCTGGAGGCAGAGGAAACCTGTGGGGCTCTTTGCCCCATCAAGGGGACTGAGGCATGGCAGACCCTTGAGGTGGCAGGGACTCAGCTCAGTAAAGTGAGTCCTTAACCTCTTTGACCTTGGTTTCCCCATCTGTTAAGCAACACTGAGCAGCTGCTTTCTCATGTCTTTGGTTTTCGCGAGTGTGTGGGGTGCAGTTGTGTATAGCGTCGGTCACCGTAGAACCAGGGAGCTGTCCCATGGCTTTCTGAATCTGTTGTCTTTACGCTTTCAGAAATTGGTGCTGTTTCATTTTGTAATGGCTGAAAGTCACATTTGGAATAACTGTTCATTTTAGAAGGCTCCAAAATACTACTTTTTGAAAACATTTCCCCACTTCATTCCATAGTGGAGATTATCCTGCAAACAAGAGGACTTGGGCAAAACTCTCTACTGGTGGAAATGTGTTCAGCTTTACTGATGTATTTTCAGCAACACACGTCAAATTTTGTGACTTTCTGAGTGACCTTGCTGTAGAGAGCGGGGTGGGAAATTATTCTTTCATTTATAACACTGTGGTCATACACCCCCCCAAAATATACCTTTTAGGCTCCTTGTGAAGAAATACAGTCTAATGGCCAAGAGAACCATTTGGACTCAGATCAGGGTTTCAGTGATTGCAAACCAGGAGGAGGACCCTGTGGAACTAAATTAACTTCTTCTTTAAGCCTTAGTTTATTCTTCTTTCTATGAAATAATAAGAGTAATTCACCCACATGGCTCTGAATTTTCAATAAGGTAACACGTGTAAAACACTGAGTTGTTTGCTCACAGGCTAGCTACTTATATTATTATTGATGTGTTTTCATGATTCTTGACTTATTTTTCTTTATTAAATTAAAAATCATCTAAGTCACACTGAACTCTTTACCCACTGACCATAGACTCTTCCCATTTTATTTCCCAGTACTCTAAGTTTCTGTACACAGGGTTAATATTATAGGCTTATAGCACGTACTTGATCTGGATCAGAGTTTATCTATAAGAAGAGTCCTCTTTTTATTATTTATAGGTGGTGGAAACTGACTGGAAATAGAGATAAGTTTATAAAACTTCTTTCATAATATTCACCTATTTTGTATGTCACATAATCCATAAATTGTTTGGAAGGTCGATGTCCAGAAGACACATTATAATGTGTGTGTGATAAAGGAGGCTCCACCTCTTACACGTGAAAAATGTTACAAAATTCTTTATTATTGTTTCTCCCAGGCCTGACTCCTCTTTCCCAGGTAATCGGGTAGACAGGGAAGAATCTTCACAGGTGCACGCAGGGTGAGGCTGCTGGACCAAGTGGGGGGTGTCCTCGTGACTACACAGGAAAAGAAAGTAATTGTCACTCAGTTTTTGCAGATTCAAATAAAACAAAACAAAAAGCCAAGAGTTCAGACCAAAAAATAATGTTACGTGAGACTTCTTGATTTTCATCATACAATGGTGGATCCACTCCTAAGAGGTCAACTCTGCCTCATCTGCATGTGCCACCTTCGCTGTTAAAGTTATATATTTGGAGGGTAGCTCCAAGATGGCGGAGGAGTAAGACGCGGAGATCACCTTCCTCCCCACAGATACACCAGAAATACATCTACACATGGAACAACTCCTACAAAACACCTACCGAACGCTGGCAGAAGACCTCAGACCTCCTAAAAGGCAAGAAACTCCCCACGTACCTGGGTAGGACAAAAGAAAAAAGAATAAAAAGAGACAAAAGGATAGGGACGGGACCTGCACCAGTGGGAGGGAGCCGTGAAGGAGGAAAGGTTTCCACACACTAGGAAGCCCCTTCGCGGGCGGAGACTGCGGGTGGCGGAGGGGGGAAGCTTCGGAGCCACGGAGGAGGGCGCAGCCACGGGGGTGCGGAGGGCAAAGCGGAGAGATTCCGGCACAGAGGGTCGGTGCCGACCGGCACTCACCAGCCCAAGAGGCTCGTCTGCTCACCCGCCGGGGCGGACGGGGCTGGGAGCCGAGACTCGGGCTTCGGCCGGAGCACAGGGAGGGGACTGGGGTTGGCGGCGTGAACACAGCCTGCAGGGGGTTAGTGCGCCACGGCTGGCCGGGAGGGAGTCTGGGAAAAAGTCTGGACCTGCCTAAGGAGCAAGAGACCATTGTTTCGGGTGCACGAGGAGAGGGGATTCAGAGCGCTACCTAAACAAGCTCCAGACACGGGCGTGAGCCGTAGCTGTCAGCGCGGACGCCAGAGGCGGGCATGAGACGCTAAGGCTGCTGCCGCCACCAAGAAGCCTGTGTGCGAGCACAGGTCACTATCCACACTCCCCTTCCGGGGAGCCTGTGCAGCCCGCCACTGCCAGGGTCTGGGGATCCAGGGACAACTCCCCCGGGAGAACGCACGGCGCGCCTCAGGCTGCTGCAACGTCACACTGGCCTCTGCCGCCGCAGGCCCGCCCCGCACTCCGTGCCCCTCCCTCCCCCCGCCTGAGTGAGCCAGAGCCACCAAATCAGCTGCTCCTTTAACCCCGTCCTGTCTGAGTGAAGAACAGATGCCCTCAGGCGACCTACACGCAGAGGCAGGGCCAAACCCAAAGCTGAGCCCCTGTGAGCTGTGAGAACAAAGAAGAGAAAGGGCAATCTCTCCCAGCAGCCTCAGAAGCAGCGGATTCAATCTCCACAATCAACTTGATGTACCTGCATCTGTGGAATACATGAATAGACAACAAATCATCCCAAAATTGAGGCGCTGGACTTTGGGAGCAACTGTAGACTTGGGGTTTGGTTTGTGCATCTAATTTGTTTCCGGTTTTATGTTTATCTTAGTTTAGTATTTAGAGCTTATTATCGTTTGTAGATTTGTTTATTGATTTGGGTGCTCTCTTCCTTTTATATATATATATGTATATATATATATAATTTTTTTTTACCCTTTTTCTTTTAGTATAGTTTTTAGCACTTGTTACCATTGGTGGGTTTGTTTTTTGGTTTGATGGCTCCTTTCTTTCTTTTTTAAAATTACTTTTTAATTTTTTTATTTTTAATGATATATTTTAATTTTTTTAATACCTATTTTATTTTATTTTTCTTTCTTACTTTTGTTTTCCCTTTTCTTCTGAGCCGTGTGGTTGACAGGGTCTTGGTGCTCCAGCAGGGTGTCAGGCCTGTGCCTCTGAGGGGGGAGAGCCAAGTTCAGGACATTGGTCCACCGGAGCCCTCCCAGCCCCAAGTTTTATCAGTCAGCGAAAGCTCTCCAAGAGATCTCCATCTCAACGTGAAAAACCAGCTCCACTCAACGACCAGCAACCTACAGTGCTGGACACCCTATGCCAAACAACTAGCAAGACAGGAACACAACCCTGCCCATTAGCAGAGAGGCTGCCTAAAGTCATAATAAGGTCACAGACACCCCAAAACACACCACCGGATGCAGTCCTGCCCACAAGAAAGACAAAATCCAGCCTCATCCACCAGAACACAGGCACTAGTCCCCTCCACCAGGAAGCCTATGCAACCCACTGAACCAACCTTATCCATTGGGGGCAGACACCAAAAACAACGGGAACTATGAACCTGAAGCCTGCAAAAAGGAGACCCCAGAAACAGTAAGTTAAGCAAAATGAGAAGACAGAGAAATTCACAGCAGATGAAGGAGCAAGGTAAAAACCCACCAGATCAAACAAATGAAGAGGAAATAGGCAGTCTACCTGAAAGAGAATTCAGAATAATGATAGTACAGATGATCTAAAATCTTGGAAATAGAATGAAGAAAATACAAGAAACATTTAAGAAGAACTAAAGAGCAAACAAACAATGATGAACAACACAATAAATGAAATTTAAAATTCTCTGGAAGGAATCAATAGCAGAATAACTGAGGGAGAATAACGGATAAGTGACTTGGAAGATAAAATAGTGGAAATAACTACCGCAGAGCAGAATAAAGAAAAAGAACGAAAAGAACTGAGGACAGTCTCAGAGACCTCTGGGACAACATTAAATGCACCACCATTCGAATTATAGGGGTCCCAGAAGAAGAAGAGAAAAAAAAGGGACTGAGAAAATATTTGAAGAGATTATAGTTGAAAACTTCCCTAATATGGGAAAGGAAATAGTCAATCAAGTCCATGAAGCGCAGAGAGTACCATACAGAATAAATCCAAGGAGAAACATGCAAGACACATATTAATCAAACTGTCAGAAACTAAATACAAAGTAAAAATATTAAAAGAAGCAAGGGAAAAGCAACAAATAACATATAAGGGAATCCCCAAAAGGTTAACAGCTGATCTTTCAGCAGAAACTCTGCAAGCCAGAAGGGAGCCGCAGGACATATTTAAAGTGATGAAAGGGAAGAACCTACAACCAAGATTACTCTACCCAGCAAGGATCTCATTTAGATTCAACGGAGAAATGAAAACCTTTACAGACAAGCAAAAGCTACCAAAATTCAGCACCACCAAACCAACTTTACAACAAAGGCTAAAGGAACTTCTCTAGGCGGGAAACACAAGAGAAGGAAAAGACCAATAGCAAACAAAAAACAATTAAGAAAATGGTAACAGGGACATACATATCGATAATTACCTTATATGTAAATGGATTAAATGCTCCAACCAAAAGACATAGACTGACTGAATGGATACAAAAACAAGACCTGTATATATGCTGTCTACAAGAGACCCACTTCAAACCTAGAGACACATACAGACTGAAAGTGATGGGATGGAAGAAGATATTCCATGCAAATGCATGGAAGAAGAGAAGAAAGCTGGAGTAGCAATTCTCCTATCATACAAAATAGACTTTCAAATAAAGACTATCACAAGAGACAAAGAAGGACACTACATAATGATCAAGGGATCAATCCAAGAAGATATAACAATTGTAAATATTTATGCACCCAACATACGAGCACCTCAATACATAAGGCAAATGCTAACAGCCATAAAAGGGGAAATCGACAGTAACACAATCATAGTAGGGGACTTTAACACCCCACTTTCACCAATGGGCAGCTCATGCAAAATGAAAATAAATAAGGGAACACAAGCTTTAAATGATACATTAAACAAGATGGACTTAATTGATATTTATAGGACAGTCCATCCAAAAACAGCAGAACACACTTTCTTCTCAAGTGCTCATGGAACATTTTCCAGGATAGATCATATCTTGGGTCACAAATCAAGCCTTGGTAAACTTAAGAAAATTGAAATCGTACCAAGTATCTTTTCCGACCACAACGCTCTGAGACTAGATATCAATTAAAGGAAAATATCTGTGAAAAATACAAACACATGGAGGCTAAACAATATGCTACTAAATAACCAAGAGATCACTGAAGAAATCAAAAAATACCTAGAAACAAATGACAATGAAAACATGACGACCCAAAACCTATGGGATGCAGCAAAAGCAGTTCTAAGAGGGAAGTTTATAGCAATACAATCCTACCTCAAGAAACAGGAAACATCTCAAACAAACTAACCTTACACCTAAAGCAACTAGAGAAAGAAGAACAAACAAAAGCCAAAGTTAGCAGAAGGAAAGAAACCATAAAGATCAGATCAGAAATAAATGGAAAAAAAATGAAGGAAACAATAGCTAAGATCAATAAAACTGAAAGCTGGTTCTTTGAGAAGATAAAATTGATAAACCACTATCGAGACTCATCAAGAAAAAAAGGGAGAAGACTCAAATCAATAGAATTAGAAATGAAAAAGGAGAAGTAACAACTGACACTGCAGAAATACAAAGGATCCTGAGAGATTACTACAAGCAACTTTATACCAATAAAATGTACAACGTGGAAGAAATGGACAAATTCTTAGAAAAGCACAACCTCCAGAGACTGAACCAGGAAGAAATAGAAAATATAAACAGACCAATCACAAGCACTGAAATTGAAACTGTGATTAAGAATCTTCCAACAAACAAAAGCCCAGGACCAGATGGCTTCGCAGGTGAATTCTATCAAACATTTAGAGAAGAATTAACACCTGTCCTTCTCAAACTCTTCCAAAATACAGCAGAGGGAGGAACACTCCCAAACTCATTCTATGAGGCCAAAACCAGACAAAGATGTCACAAGAAATGAAAACTAAAGACCAATATCATTGATGAACATAGATGCAAAAATCCTCAACAAACTACTAGCAAACAGCATCCAACAGCACATTAAAAGGATCATACAGGTCTTCCCTGGTGGCGCAGTGGTTGAGAGTCCGCCTGCCGATGCAGGGGTCACAGGTTCGTGCCCCGGTCCGGGAAGTCCCACATGCCGCGGAGCGGCTGGGCCCGTGAGCCATGGCCGCTGAGCCTGCGCATCTGGAGCCTGTGCTCCACAACGGGAGAGGCCACAACAGTGAGAGGCCCGCATATCACAAAAAAGAAAAAAAAAATACCGTACGCTAACACATAGGGAATCTAAAAAAAAAAGAAGAAAATGGTTCTGAAGAACCTAGGGGCAGGGTAAGAATAAAGACATAGATGTAGAGAATGGGCTTGAAGACAGGGGGAAGGGGAAGGGGAAGCTGTGACAAAGTGAGAGAGTGGCATGGACATATATACACTACCAAACGTAAAATAGATAGCTAGTGGGAAGCAGCCGCATAGCACAGGGAGATCAGCTCGGTGCTCTGTGACCACCTAGAGGGGTGCGATAGGGAGGGTGGGAGGGAGACACAAGTGGGAGGGGATATGGGGATATATGTCTACGTATAGCTGATTCACTTTGTTATAAAGCAGAAACTAACACACCATTGTAAAGCAATTATACTCCAAAAAAGATGTTAAAAAAAAAATAAAAGAAGAAACTAACGATGAACACGGAAGTGCGAGAAGCGGATTTTTTTTTTTAAAAGCAGAGGGAATACATCAAGTTTAAGGAGCCTGTGCAGCTTCTTGTAGGAAGACATGTTTATCAGATGGGAAGAAATTGTTCAAAGAGGGAACCCGGGATTGACAGGTGGCTTCCTAGCATACGTCCTACATCTGAGCATCCTTTACCTTCTCTTTGGTTCTAGGGATGAACCTGATGGCTTGCTTACCTGTGAATGTCATGGTTTAGAAGTGAAATTGGGTATGAAAACAAAGTCCATTTATTCAATAAGATACAAAGGAGTATGTCTTTTTTATAGCTAGCATTTAAATAAAATATGAACTGTCATTTAATGACACAGGTGTGAGGAAACACACACTGGACTAAAATGTTAAAGGTATTTGTTCCACATGTGCAGTAAATACTAAACAAGGAGAAAGCTCCAAGGATTCTATAATCCTTCTTACATATCAAGTTGTATTTTTCTTGCTTAAGAGGCATTAAAATTTGTCCTCTTTCTACAAGATCTCAGTTACATGGGATGAGTCAATAATTTTATGAATAGTTCACATTCTCAGAATTTTTAATTTCCTTTTTAAAATAGCAAAATTTCCAAGATGTATAGTACACAGTTCTATGTGTTAGTAAACAAAACTTACTGAATTTAGGGTCACCTTTGTTATAGAGGCAGATGTTTGGGAACATTACGTTGACTCTCTATTAAACACTGAAAATAACCATAAAAATTACTTATTTTATTCAACATAGTACATTTTATTTTTTTAAATTTAAGCACAGTAAACTGTGTATTAGATTTATCTAGAAAGTAAATATAGATTCCTTGCCATTAAACTTGCATATTTTCCATGCAATCTTTCTTGTCCTAAGTTCTTCTTTTAATATTACTTTTTTATAAGGATTTCTTTCCTAGTATTATGGACTTAAGTACATAAAAGCCTGCCCATGAAATATGTGTAAGTAAAAGATTAATTCCTGATAATTTCCTCAGATTATCCTAACTGTTCCTCTCTGAACAAGAAATATTCTTTTAAGTTTCTGTTAATAAAAATCTAATTCCTGCAGATGCAGTATGATATGCTCATCCATTATTCATGTCCTGTCATTCTCTGATTAGGGGTTAGCAACCTGGGAACACAGAAGAATTTAGTTAATGATAAAGTGGGTTATTTTCCAAACGCCACATCAAACTTCAAAATATATGTCGTTCATGAAATAGTCTTAGTACGTTGTATTTTTCCTGTTACATATTTGTACTTATATTAAAATTCGTCCTTTTCTTCCCCCAAGTAGGTAGGGGTAAATTTAAATAAATGGTTCATTTTGTGTTCCGATGAACAAAGTAAAATTGCATGTATCTATAAGTGTCCTTAAAAATATTTAGCTGCCTAGGTTTCTTAAAGAACTTTAAAATTGGTGAACCAGAGAAATGAATTACTTGTAGGATTATAACCCAGATTGAGAGGTTATGTATCTCTGCCGCTGCTGCTTCTACACGCAGACAAACAGGAGATCACGTAAATGCATTTCCAAGATTTTTGCTTGCATTGCTTGTCCCTGGTAAGAATACCATTGCTCTCACTTCTACTGTTATTTATACACTTAAACTTTCATTTCATCCCTATATCTTTTGCTTGAATATTTCCGAGGAAGCACTCAACCTTCTCCAGAAAGGTACCTACATTTCACCCTCCATGACTTATCTCAAATTCATTGTTTTTAAATAAAATTGCAGAGGATCTTGGAATTCACTTGGAAACGAGTGTTTCTTCCTGGATTGGATTAAAAACAGAGAACCTGAACTTGTGCAGCCATTTTTACCTTACGCAGAGATGCGCTGAAAGACATTTGACGGCTGGTCAGGGAGGTCGCCCACCACAGCCTTGCTGAGACAGCCTGTAACTCAGCTGTTGGGTCTGGGAGGAATTTGGGGGCAGCTGATATGACCAGAACTGCGGGGGAGGCTTGGAGTGGTAACTCTCTATGAACCGCTAAGGAATTGCCTCAATATTGCGGGAGCTAGTAGCGCTGGGCCCGTGGATACTGGCTCTGTGGCCCCGTGTCACATCCTCTCCAGGCTAGTTTGTCCAGACTGTGACGGGAGGAAAGTGGTATTGAACACTGATAATCACGGTAAAAGTCATCCTTATTACTTCCATGGCTTGAGTTTTTAAGAAAGAAAAAATTGGTGAAAAATCCTTGGGCCTTCTTGGCTGTGCAGTGCTAACCCCGCAGCACCAAAATCATGACAGTGGGAGATTAAAGGTCTGTTGGAACCTCTCATGTTCCCTTCAGGTTCCTGGCGTTTCACGAGAGCAGTGGCATCTAGTGTCGTCCCCCCCACACCCCAAGACAGCAGTGACTCTGAACTAAGTGTTTATTTCAGAAGTAGCCTAGGTGCAACTAGAGGTGATCAGACCAAATGAAGTAAATCAGAAAGAGAAACACGATATGATACCACTTACATGTGGAATCTGAAATATGACACAAATGAGCCTATCTGTGAAACAAACAGAATCACAGACATAGAGAACAGACTGGTGGTTACCAAGGGGGAGGGGGCTGGGGGAGGGATGGAGTGGGAGTTTGGGGTTAGTAGATGTAAACTGTTATATAGAGGATGGATAAACAACAAGGTCCTACTGTGTAGCACAGGGCACTTCATTCAATCTCCTGGGATAAACCATAATGGAAAAGTATATAAAAAAGAATGTATATATATGTATAACTGAGTCACTTTGCTGTACAGCAGAAATTAACGCAACATTGTACATCAACTATACTTCAATAAAAAAAAAAACCCTAGGAGATACCTTATGAGACAGCTATATGAATAAAAAGTTTATAACTCTGAAAAAAAAAACAGAAATCAGATAGAGCTGGATTGAATCAAGTTTCTAACACTGAGATTAGAACTTCTTATTTTTAATTTCCTTATTATAGAAGAGAGGTATTATTGCGTAACTCACCAGGTAGTTACAAAGATTAAATCAGACAATGTATGTCAGCTGTTTAAAGTGGTTTGTTTATAATAGTCTTAAAAAAAAAGTTGCCCCTAAAAAAAAAAAAAAAAACACAAAGAAGTAGCTTACACGCTTGACTTCATCTGGGGCCTGATGGGTTTTTTGAAACCGGTCCCATTAATCTAAGTCAGGGGCCTCGTCTGTTCCAGATTTTCATGACCACTGGGGCAGGTTGGCCTGGGAGGCCAGACATTTTCTTGTATTCTGGCCCCGTGCCACACAGTACTCAGCTCAGAGGCTCCCTGGGAATAAGGCACTTCTGGGACTAATCTGAGGATTTGCAAAGCATTTCAAGTGAGCCCAAAACTACTTTTAATAAAAAGCGGGTAGAGGCTTAAGACCAGCCTTTTCTCCTAATGCATTTTGACAAAAACGGTCATTTTGAATTAGATGGGAGTGGAAAGCTCTTAAGGAATAAAAATGAAAACTCACCAAAATCTTTTATGTTTATATGTGTTCTGAAGTTTTCTGCTCATTATCAGATTTTTTTTTATGCCTAGGACTTCATGAATATGTATTTTATTTGTACTTTTTGGTGAGCACAGTACAGAGGAATTGAGTGAGTTTGAGAGAGAAGAATTTTTTTTAACGTATTTATTGGAGTATAATTGCTTTACGTTGTTGTGTTAGTTTGTGCTGTACAACAAAGTGAATCAGCTATACATATACATATATCCCCATACCGCTTCCCTCTTGCATCTCCCTCCCACCCTCCCTATCCCAGCCCTCTAGGTGGTCACAAAGCGTGGAGCTGATATCCCTGTGCTATGCGGCTGCTTCCCACTCGCTGTCTGTTTTACATTTCGTAGTGTATATATGTCCATGCCACTCTCTCACGTCATCCCAGCTTACCCTTCCCACTCCCTGTGTCCTCAAGTCCATTCTCTACGTCTGCGTCTTTATTGCTGTCCTGCCCCTAGGTTCTTCAGAATCATTTTTTTTTTTTGGTTCCATATATATGTGCTAGCCTACGGTATTTGTTTTTCTCTTTCTGACTTACTTCACTCTGTATGACAGACTCTAGGTCCATCCACCTCACTACAAATGACCCAATTTCGTTTCTTTTTGTGGCTGAGTAATATTCCATTGTATATATGTGCCACATCTTCTTTATCCATTCGTCTGTCAGTGGACACTTAGGTTGCTTCCATGTCCTGCCTGTTGTGCATAGAGCTGCAATGAACATTGTTGTACATGACTCTTTTTGAATTATGGTTTTCTAAGGGTTTATTGAAAGAGAAGAATCTTTTTAGAAAGGTTTGCTACAAATCCTGCCCACCCCACACTCCTGAACACTCCCCCCACCATCACCCACCTCTGAGGCCTTATAGATGTTTAAGAATGGCCTGTAAACCACTGTTTCTGTTTCTGGTTTTAGTCTAATGTTGGTGGCAAGGAGATCTTTTTATTGTTTCTTATTTAGAGCAACTCCTGCTGGGCTGTACACAGTTGAGCTTGTGCTAATGTGGACCTTTGAAATACCCACTTGCTCTCATTCTAGAATTCTCTTTTCATTTTCATTTAAAATAAGTCTTGGGGGTGGCCGTCTCGTAGAGTCTGTCAGAAAAGCTTTTTCATAGGTCTCTTCAGTCCCTTCAGTTTTAAGCAAAAGTGAAAAATACATAGTTATTTCATCACTAGTGGGCATGTCTTAGGATGACAACTCTTTGAGCCATTATTGGCAGTGACTTGGTTAGTGATGTCAGATACTGAGTGCTGGGATGCCACTGTCTCATCTACATTCAGTTGTTGTAGACACACACACACACACATATATATATATATATATATATATTTTTTTTTTTTAAACTTGTACAGAATAGCATAAACGCTCATCTTGTGTTAGTTCGGGTTGGGGGAAGCAGGCTGAAACGCCATCTGCTGGTTCCTTCCCTTTTTTCACAAAACCCTTCTTGTAGTTAAAAAAAAAAATCCATTGTTTGAAATTCAGCCATTCCTCTCCAGATTCCAACACAGATTTCTCATGAAAAGCTTCCTAAAAGCTAGCAAAAATCCATATATTGGTTTTTAGATTTCTGCCTGGGTTATGGGGCCAGTGACAACATAACCCAGTCAGGATGGAGGTGCATTTCTTTATGGACCAAGTTCACTAATTTGGACCAAGTTCTCCAATTCCTAGAGATGACCAAGAGATCCTTCCTGGGCTGTAAATAGATTCTTGATGTTCATTCACTTCTTCATATATTCATTGAACAAATATTTCCTTAGCATGTGCTATGAGCCAGCCACATGGGATGCATCAGTGGACAAATATGTCTTGTTATCCTGTATCCATCCCAGGAAATTCCTTGCCCACATGGGTTTACATTTTAGTGGGAGATTCAGCAATAAACCATAAACCTAATAAGTCCATTGTTTAATATGGTGGAAGCTTGGAAATGTTGTAGAAAAAAGTGGCACTCAGGATAAGGGAGATGGATGGGCAGATGGAAGCTGGGACCGTCCTGGTTGAGAGAGTACAGCTTGAGCAAAGGTAGGCATGAGAAAGAAGCCATGTACATATCTAGGCAGAGGGAACAGCCACTGCAAAGGCCTAAGGAGGAAGTTTGCCCGATGGGTCCAGAAACACCTAGAAGACCACGTGGCTGGGGCAGAGAGAGTGAGGGAGACAGCGGGTAGGAGATGAGATGCGCAAGGAGCCAGGCCAGCACATTTGCTGAAACATCTCTCGTTACCCTCTCTCCACCCCCGGAAATGCCTGCCCCTAGATCGCCTTTAATGGACTTTCCTTGCTTGACGTGGCAAGCGTATTCTAGTTTTCAGTGGGAATTTCACATTAGTGTGAAGAGCCCCTTGTGTCTTGTATCATTCTGTGTCATGATTGATGTGCCTTCTATCCCCTGGGTTACATTTTCTGGGACCTTCTAAGGGTTTGGGGGAGGGCTGAATTGTAAGGCACTGTCCCTTCTGGGGCTGGGATGGCAACAAGCCTGGCCTTAGCCATCTAATAGAAATACGTCTTGTTTGACTAACCTGTAAGCAATGTAAATTCTTTGTTAGAGCTTCCCTTACTAAACCCTGAAGCTGTTTTTGCCATGAATGGGATGGCAATCTATCTTTTTGGCTAATCAGTTCAACTAAATGACCTATTGATTAAGTCAAATAGACAAAGAGATTTGTTTTCCTGCTGTATTGATCCTCATTGAGTCTCATGCAGTTTGATTAATTTGAACTCGTAAAAGTATAGATTCCAAGGGGCATGAGCTATTCTGTTGTAACTTTTTTATTCCGTAGCTCAGAGTGTGTTTTCTGATGTACAGCACAACCATTCAGTCAGCTCTGTGTGTGTGTGTGTGTGTGTGTGTGTGTGTGTGTGTAATTTATCTCTTAGTGTAAATTCAGAATTCAGAGTGGTGTTTTTCCACTCGTGTTCTTACGAGAAGACAAGTGAGTTTCAGAGATTTGTTGTTTTATAACTTGTTCCTTCTTTGCCTCAAATATAAAATGACTCAGCAGTCACTGCTCTTTGTGGGAGGGGGGCAGGGGGGGCGGGAATAATTGATTTGAGCTGGTGGTGAAAAAGAGAATCAGATGACCTGAGCATTCGGTTTCCTGGTACAGTTGGCAAAAGACATTTGACCTTCTCAGAAAGGTCAGGTTCTAAGGACTGGATATTGTCAACTTTTCAGTATTAGTTACTAGAAAGTGCACTGCCTGACCCTTCTGCCATGTTCCTCTTGATGTATCTGTGGCCCTGAAACAAATTGTCAAAGGCAGAAGTGAACCAGCACAGAAGACGTATCAGAAATTCTGTGTGGCTCTGTGTATCACATCTAGGTTAAATAGCCGGTTGGGGCATCCTTTGGAATATAAGACTTTGGGGGAAATTCAGGTATTATATCCTAATCATTTTTCACATTTGCATTTCCCTGAAGTTCAAGACCTTCTATTATTCACCTTCTCTCTGAGCAATTTTACTTTCCATCTTAGCTTCTCTTCTTAGCTATCTCCTTATTGGATCTCATCATCTACGTTTATTTCTCTAGTCTAGAGGATCCTAAAGGGCGATGTTTGAATTTTTCCCTTTTATAGGAGAATACAGTCTCGCTCGTGATACAGAGAAATTAACCTGGATGGGGCACAGGGCAGCTCTGCCTGGCTGGGCTGCTTTGCTCTAGTTAGAAAGGAAAGACTGAATCCCAGGCAACTGGCTGGTCCCTTGCAGAGGCTCCCAAAGGTCTCCATCCTTTTTCCTTTAGTCTTTAGAATTTTCAGAACTTGATAACCTGTTTCTATTCCAGTGCAAGAATAAAACTCATTCCATGGAGAAGTAACAATAATATTGACTGTGTCGTGAAGCAATATGGAAGTGGAGAATTTACTGGTACCCATGCCCTACTGCTATCTGCTAATTCCTGGAACTATTGTTTTCTTCTCTTAGAATTCATTAGATATTTCACAAGTTTCCATTAAGGACACTTTTTGCTTGTGAGCACTTAAAAGCACTTTAAACGACCTTTATAAATCCATTAAAAAGAAGTAAAAAGTTTGAACAAGTTCTCTCTTTCTCCCCTGATATAGTTTTCCTTTTCTTCATTGAAGCCAATACAGAATCTTGGACCGCGTTTTGTATCTTGTCTTAAGATAAGATACAATGTTTACCTTCTAAACGTAGCACGGACCAAATCGCCATTGAGACAGAGTTGCTCTTCATATCAGTAGAAGCATTCCAGTTAATAAATGAAGACGGGATCAAAGAATTTGAGTTCCATCGTGTTTCAGTCCTGATGACTGATGGGCTGTAGGCCGGATACCAGTAGTTGCTACCTTTACAAAGAAAGGGAGGACCTGGCATGACATCCCTCCTGATGGGATTACACAGTACAAGTGTGAAGAGTCCTCGCCAAAGTCAGATAGGAATCGGACCAAGCCTCTAGATCTCACTAGCCGTCTACACTGGAGCTTGTAAGATGAAAATACAGGGGTGCCAAATCCAGAATGTGGAAAATTCTCCAGGACAGATGGCCAGTTTTCTTTATAACCAAATTGCAAGGGAGATGATGAAAAGGGACGGTAGGGAATCTGTAGGTGAAAGAAATGTCAGAGCCAGCAGCCATTGCACTGTCTCGACCTCATTTAGACCCTGATTTAAACAAAAGGTTAAAAAACAAGTGTTATGAGACAATAGGGGAAACGTGAACACAGACGGGACATTTGCTAATGTTAAAGGATCACTGTTAACTTTTTAGTGTGCGACAGTGGTTGTTATTAGGTTCTTTTTAAGTAGCTCCGATCTTTTAGAGATCCATGCTGAAAGATTCATGAATGAATGGAAAACAAGTCGTACTGAAGTCAACAAGGACATGGAATACAAATTGTGGGAAATTTGTCTCAGAATTATGCTTTCCGTTATTAACTTATCCCCTTTGGGTGTTCCGCATGTAATATGATTCATGAATCCCATCTAACTCCATTGTTAACTTATTCCCTTTGGGTGTTCCGCATGTTATATGATTCATGAATCCCATCTAACCCAGCTTGAGACGCTTGAGTTTTTAAAAATGTTATTGAAGTCTAGTTGATTTACAGTGTTGTGTTAATTTCTGCTGTACAGCAAAGTGACTCAGTTATACATATATATATTCTTTTTCATATTCCTTTCCATTATGGTGTATCACAAGATATTGTATATAGTTCTGCACGCTATACAGTAGGACTTTTTTGTTTATCCATCCTATAGATACTAGTTTGCATCTGCTCATCCCAAACTCCCGTTCCTTCCCGCTCCCCCCCACCCCCACCCCCGCCCCTGGCAACCGCAAGTCTGGAGAATGCTTGATGTTTTGCTGTCAATCACTTGCATCTG
Organism: Grampus griseus; assembly: GCF_964374135.1. Lineage (NCBI taxonomy): Eukaryota > Metazoa > Chordata > Mammalia > Artiodactyla > Delphinidae > Grampus > Grampus griseus. The sequence goes on from NC_139018.1 coordinate 172,788,277, forward strand.
CTACAGGCATCACACGTGGACAAATGAAACCATTTAACTAGGATTCTAAGAATTACTAGTTTTGCTTCAAAATTCTTTTATTTTGATACTTTTTCCTTAATTTTCATGTATCTGGTCTTCAACTGTGGATGATAGTTTAATCATTTACTCAACACTTCTATTTATGTAATACTGAATATTGATAATTTTGTTCTTTGTTCTTTTCTGATGTCAGCCAAGCTTCTCTGCTCAAGGCCAAGGGTAGACGGTCACCTAGCATGGACGTTCTCTTTCCTTCATTTTACATGTCCCGCTATTGCTCAGGCGCTGGCTTTGTAGGATAGACTTTTTTCTTAAATATAATCCATTATATTCCTCCATGTTGGGAAGGGTCAGTGGGACATTTTTTTAAGTTTTATTATTTTTTATTTTTCATACAATTTTAAAGGTTACTTTCCATGTACAGTTATTACAAAATATTGGCTGTCTTCCCCGTGTTGTGCAACACATCCTTGAGCCTGTGCTACACCCAATAGTTTGTCCCTCCCACTCCCTCCGCACTGATAACCACTCATTTGTTCTCTCTCTCTCTCAGTCTGCTTCTTTATTGTTAGATTCACTAGTTTGTTGTATTTTTAGATTCCACATATAAGTGATATCCTACAGTGTTTGTCTTTCTCTGTCCGATTTATTTCACTCAGAATAATACCTTCCAAGACCATCCACGTCTCTGCAAATGGCAAAATTGCATTCTTTTTTATGGCTGAGTAATATTCCACTGTATATCTGTACCACGTCTTTTTTTATCCATTTATCTGTCGATGGACACTTAGGTTGTTTCCATATCTTGGCAGTTGTAAATAATGGTGCTGTGAATGTTGGGGTGCATGTATCTTTTTGAATTAGTGTTTTTGTTTTTTTCTTTTTTGGATCTCCCTGGGGGTGGAATTGCTGATCATATGGTAGTTTATTAAGTTTTTTGAGAAACTTCCATACTGTTCTCCGTAGCAGCTGCACCAATTTCCATTCCCACCAACAGTGCACGAGGGTTCCCTTTTCTCCACCCCCTCTCCAGCATTTATTGTTTGTAGATTTTTTGATGATGACCATGCTGACAGGTGTGAGGTGATAGCTCATTGTGGTTTTGATTTGCATTTCAATGGGATCTTTTTAATATTGGATATTACACAATCCCTAGCAGGGTGAGATGCAAGTGGAGGGTAAAGAGAGTAGAAATACAGTAAGTAGCTTAAAAAACACCTCCATTAAATCCATACTCAGTACAAGTGTTTTTATATGTCATCTCAACATATTGCAGTAGTCTTTCACAATAAATATTCTATCCCCCATTTTACAGAACAGGAAACGAGGGTTCTGGGAAATGTGACCTGAGTAGGGACAGACTCAGGATTTGTGACACGGATCCTCCTTCAAGTAATATTCAGAGATTTAACACATTTTCGTAGCAGGGAGCAGGCTGGCAATGATGAGGGATGCTTTCCGATCTCCATTCACGGGCACTGGCCATTTCAGCAGGAGTTGGACTCATTTTGTCAGCTTCCTAAGAGCTACCGAGAGATCTGAGATCTTTTCCCAAATTATTTTAGCCCTGTTTTAACACTCCTTATAGATCAGTCCTCTGCTTCCCACTCCTTAATTTGCTCTGACCCTTCCTAGCTGGTGAGTGGCAGAGGTGGGGTTTAAAACGTGATCTTCCTGTGTTCTTTGTTTGTGTCATCTGCCAGCATTTCTTAAGATGCGTGAATGTGTGTGGTCGGTCAGATGGTCACTAGTAAATTAACTCCATAAACATTGATTGAGTGGCTCTTGAATTTGCGTATTGTTGTACGGTTTACAAAGAGCTTTCACAGCTATAATCTCATTTAAATCTGACCCAGGAACACAGGGGTGTCACAACCAACCCTCCTTCCCATGCAGAACAGACTCCCCAGTAGGGTCAGGACACTCCTGTCTTCTGACTCCCAAGTTTTATGATACTGTAACGCTCCTGTGTTCCTGGGTTTCTTTCAGATGATGCTACTGTCCAGCCTGGGAATAAGAGAAAAGAGGGAAGGGAAGGAGGGGGGGTACTTAGTAGCTGTGATTTTGAAACCAAGAGAATGGCTACTTCAGTGAAACCATTTCTTCGCCCAGAGCTCTAAGGATGGCATGAATAGCCATGTTAAACACAACACTGTAATTCAATAAAAAATAAATTTAAAAAAATAGCCACATTAGAGGTAGAAGAGGAAACCTTCCTTTTGAAAAGACTATGATGATAACACATTTCTTGAAGGTTTAGTAAGAGTTTTATATTTCATGATATAATGGGGTCAGTAAGGCTTCACAGAGGTGATGTCGTTGGAACTGGGTCTCAGTTAGGGAGTCAGGATTTATCTGAAGCAAGAGGGGGGATAAGAGGCAAGACTGTCTCTTCCTGGGAGAGGAAGAATAGGAGACACACTCAGAGGGGTGCTAGAGAAGGGAGGGTTCAGGAGTGCAGGGCAGGAAGGAAGTGTCAGTGGGGGAGTGGCTGAAGCCCCTGGAAGCTTCCATGCCAGAGGTTACATGACCAAAGGGATGGATGAGAATCATGACCCAGGTGGGAAGGTTGACTGACAGAGGAAAGGCCAGAAATGGGATACTACCGTTCTCTCAATTCTGTACTTAATTCCGTCATAATAAACCTGTTTATCAAGAGTGAGAGGTGGTGAGCGGTATCTTCAAGGTACCTTCCAAAAAGAGGAGATGTCAGCCTTCAACATTTTTATGTTCTTTCCAAAGAGAAGACGGCCTTCCCACTGAGACACATGCAAACCTTACAGTCAAAGGTTGGATTATTTGATGACTTTTTTAGGCTCAGTTGGAAAGCATCCTGTTCACCCTTCAAGGCAGTATAGGGTAGCAGGAAGGATAGGACCTCAAGAGACAAAATTCCTACACTGGAATCCCGGCTCTGCCGTGTGCTCGCAGTGTGACCTTGGGTATATTACATGGTGTGGTCACAACACTTGCAAGTGTGCTTGGGGACAAGGATTAATCTGTGACTTACAGTTCAGTCCTCTGCCCATTGTGCTTTAAATGCAGTGCCTAATTTTCACCCCTTTCCCGTTTTCTTTCTTCACTTAAAGGATTTCTTTGTACTTTTAAAAAGCATTTTTACAGTGGGAAAAAATATGTATATGCAAGATAAAATACCCCAATTGTGTTTCTTATATACTCATGTGAATAATGTTGGTATGATTAGTATGAGACATTAGTTTTATTCATTAGTATGGGTAATATTGGTATATGAATGAAGAGAAAAGACCAGAATGTTGCTAATCTGAAGACTAAATCCAATTTCAGTTACATGATTTTATTTATTTATTCTTAGAAAACAGGAATGATTATTCCCATATTCAGGGGTTGAGGCAGAAGTTCAGAACTTTAGTTGTATTTCTGCTTGGGAAAATAGCAGAGATCTAAAATTAGTCTTATAAGACCACAGATATGTACCCAGCCAAATTTAATGTGGGATTTTAAAGTTCATGGAGTGAAATAGTTTAAGGCAGCACTGTACAAAGCAAATAAAAAGTGCACTTTTAAACAGGTTTTTTGGTTTGTTTTATTTGGTAAGGTATCAAAACCATTTGAAGAACGTATTTACATTTTTATGATAATGATACTTAAAATATTTGGCATCGTGAAAAATGTATTAAATGTGAAAACATTCACAAAATGAGAGGTTTTTCTTTAAAGGAATTTCTTTAGTGGGTATCACATGGGCTACATCAAAAGAAAACACTCCTCTTTGTGGTAGACGTTCCTAATTCTTAGCTGTGGATTTCTACACTGATAATTTAGTTGGTAGTTATGTGTGGCAATGACTAGTGTTAAAGTTGTGATGTTGTATCTATGGAACAGAAACAAACTCACAGACGTAGAGAACAGACTTGTGGTTGCCAAGGGGTGGGGGGGAGGGGAGGGAAGGATTGGGAGTTGGGGATTAGCAGATCCAAACTATTATGTAGAGGATGGATAAACAAGGTCCTACTGTATAGCACAGGAAACTGTATTCAATATCCTGTGATAAACCATAATGGAAAAGAATATATGTTTGTATAACTGAATCACTTTGCTGTACAGCAGAAATTAATACATTGTAAATCAATTATACTTCAGTAAGATTTTTATTTTAAAGAAAAGCTGTGATGTTAGAACACTTTTTGAAAGGATGTCTATGATCTAGTTATTTCTTTTCCTGTAGTTAAATAAACTTGAGTTAAGGTTTAATAAAATAAGATGAGGTGTAGCTTTAATCCTACCATTTGGGAAAACTGGATTATGGAATGTAGCTCCTTCAGAATTGAAACTAGGCACCTACTCTCAAAGCAAAAAAAAAAATTTTTTTTTAAAGCAAAGAAGAATCTTGTGATTTAGTCTGTGCAAGTCAGCCTCCTGTCTTCCTAGAGTGTGTGACTTCAGTTGACAGTTATTTTAACCTGAATTCCTCAAAGACCAATTCTTCCTTCATTCGTCATGTTCCAAGACTAGCCACTCTCGGTACCTAACAGAGGAAATTGCTGGCATCACATTTTATGTAGTAGGTTCAAAGGGACTAACTTATTATTGCAGGGAAGGTGGGAGAAGTTCACAGCGTCCCGAACTCCCTCATTCCCCAACACAGGCAATGCCGTCCAATATGGAATAGGTAGGGGAAAAGCGGTAGAACTCTCCAGAACATCTGAAATCAACAGCATGCATTTCTGCGATAATGTACCATCTCCTTGAAGTTAGAAAATAAAAGCAAAGAGAATGAGCTCCGTCTTGTGGAGAGACCATCCTCTGTCACACGCATCTGTTACCCCGATAATTTTTATATGATTCTTAAACAAATGAATATAATATGGGGGAAAGTTTATCAACTGTGGTCTGATTGGAACAATTTCCAGTAAATAAAGACATCCAGTAGCATTAGTGTATGTGTTGGTTTCTTGATTTTCAAGACATATGGTACTAAATAATAATAAGGGACAGAGAATCAGGAGAAAAACCTAGCTTTCTGTTGGGAAAAAAATCTATAAATGATGACAAGCAAAACGCGTGATTCTTAAAGAATCATAGACATTCAGATCTAGAAGGAATCTTGGACATCATTTAGTCAAACCTCCTCATCTCACTAGGTGAGGAGATATTCTTTATTTCCTTAATTAAAATGATAAATTAGCATTTCAAGTCCCATGTGAAGTGGAACTAAACCAGGGCAAAGAGGTCCAGTGTTGGGGCAAGTTGCGTTATGTTTTTGAAGCTTCTAGTCAACAGTTCTGTACATGAAGAGCTTAATGTGAGCTGGAAGTTCCTCAAGGAACTTCAGTGAGGGAAAAATCAGGAAGAATATTCCTTTGGCTGGAGTGAAAGGATACTTCTGAGAACCTCAGGTTGTTTTTGTTTTTAATATTCTAACAACAGGTATATGGAAATAGCTCTGGTTAGCAATAGTCTGAATGCAAAGTGAGAAATACTGTCCCAAATTCTAGGTATTTGGTCATGCATGGCTCATGGTGTTGTAGTCACCTGTTTTATCTGGGATGTATTTGGACCCTCTCTCACCTAGACGGCCATCTCTTTCAGGGCCTCTGCTGTATATTACAGTCTGTTTCTCATCCATTGCACCTTACCTGGCACCTTAAGGGGCACATCTTTTTTATTTTTTTACTTTATATTGGAGTATCGTTGATTAACAATACTGTATTAGTTTCAGGTGTACAGCAAAGTGATTCAGTTATACATATACAAGTATCTGTTCTTTTTCAAATTCGATTCCCATTTAGTTTCTTACGGAATGTTGAGGAGAGCTCCCTGTGCCATACAGTAGGTCCTTGTTGGTTATCTATTTTAAATATAGTAATGTAACTTCTTAAAAACTTGATGATTTATTACTTGTTGATTGATAACTACACCTTTGAAATAGAAACCTTATGTTCCTTCGCTATGTGATTCAAAGGTAAGGCATGATGAAGACATACCTTTCTAAATCAGATTCTCTCACTGACTCTCTCTGGGAGTTCTAATTCCTTTCTGTGTCTTTTATTCAAGACTTAATAGATGATCTTATTTATAAAGCAGAAATAGAGACACAGACGTAGAGAGCAAACGTGTGGATACCAAGGGGGAGGGGGCAGTGGGGTAAAAAAAAAAAAAGACTTAAACTAGGAGTTACAGCCCTCAGTACTTCCCTAGCATGAAGCTCTTTGTAAGCAACAAGAGACATTTCTTTTCTTTGGTAAAGCTCTCAGCCACGATAGTGATACTATCTGCAAAAATACATACTTGGAATGGACCAAACCCCCATATAAAATATACTAATGCCTTATTTTGGAAGTTTTCCTCTAGTGGTTTTATTTTATTTTCCTTCCCGAAGCACATAAAAACGACCACAAGGTATTTCTACAAAACATTTCAAGCTCTCTTTTGAAGATAACGATGATACGTATTTTATGATTTTGTTTTCCTTTGGGGGTTAATAATTGAAGGAAATTTTTAAAAGCTTAGTAAGAAGAATTAACCTGGAGGAAGAAGAAGGACCGATATCAGTAATACTGCCCATAGCACTTTCTATGTAATCACTCACCTAATTCTCACAACCTCCCTATGCCCAAGGTTATTTCATTCTCATTTTACAGGAGAAGGAATTTAGAAACAGAAGGAGTCAAGTAACTCATCCACAGTTACTCAGCCATGGTCTGGAGTTCAACCCTGTCTCCACAGGCAATGGACTTAACCAGTGTACATACAGCCCTTGAATGGACAAAAAGTATAGGAAAAGACTCATTTCCATCTCAAATCCGTGGTTTGCAGTGTTTGCTTTAGTGAGGATAAAAAGTTTATTGAGTTACCTGTGACTCTTTAAAAATATGCTTTTGGTGGGGGGCGGTTAGCATTATGCTAATCTCATACTTGAATTGTTGGCTGTTTTTCCGCAGAGTGGGTTTGTGTCACCCGGTGGCAGAGCTGACTTATGTAATGCCATCTCTGCCTACTGCAATTTTTGGAAAGCTTAAGAAAATAATAATTCTTGAGTGTGTTAATTAAAAACCTAAGGCCGAGTTTCCCAGTGTCTTTTACATAGTTGGTAGGGCTTGGGAAAACACAAAGATACGCTCCCCACACGTGTTTTTGACCTGAAATTGGCTAGAGCCTGGCATGGCAGCCACGCCCACACATCGTAGTAGCATCGACTGCCCTGCCCTGCGGATGACCGTCGTTCCAGGGGACACTGAAGTCGCGCAGGCGGCTTCCCGCACCGCAGTTCACACTGGAGGATGGAACCTCTCTCCGTTTATTAGTGCTGCTGCCACTTCCATGTGTTTACTGACCTTCAGTTGTAATTTTTGTGTGTTGCTTTAAAAACTTGTAAGCACTTGAGACTTCGGAGCTAGTCTCTAGTGGAAACATCTGTTTGTTTCTATTACTGTGTCGACGTTTCTTTCTGTTAGGTTAAGAAAGGGATCGTGTCCTAAAAAAGGGAAAAAAAGCGGAGGTGGGGGGGACCCTGCCCTGGGAGATGAGGGTTAGGGTTTGATCTCAGGCTCTGCCAACACGGTGGCTGCAGGGATGAGAGTCAGGTCAGCTCTTCGAGGGTCACTGTTAAAAGAGCCAGGCGATTCCTGAGCGTTAAGCGGTAGGCATCGTGCTATCGAGACGTTCTTTGTTTTCATCGGAGTCTAGTTGATTTACAATGTTGTGTTAGTTTCTGCTGTGCAGCAAAGTGAATCGGTTATACATATACATATATCCACTCTTTTTTATTTTAGATTCTTTTCCCATATAGGCCATTACAGAGTACTGAGTGGAGTTCTCTGTGTATACAGTAGGTCCTTATTAGTTATCTGTTTTATATATAGCAGTGTGTATATGTCAATCCCAATCTCCCAATTTATCCCCCCTTTTACCCCCAGTAACCATAAGATTGTTTTCTACATCTGTGACTCTATTTCTGTTTTGTAAATATGTTCATTTGTACCTTTTTTTTTTTTTAAAGATTCCATATATAAGTGATATCATATGATATTTGTCTTTCTATGTCTGGCTTACTTCACTCAGTATCACAGTCTCTGGGTCTGTCCATGTGGTTGCACATGGCATTATTTCATTCTTTTTTATGGCTGAGTCGTATTCCATTGTATAGATGCACCACATCTTCTTTATCTGTTCCTCTGTTGATGGGCCTTTAGGTTGCTTCCATGTCCTGGCTATTGTGAATAGTGCTGCAGTGAACATTGAGTGCAGGTATCTTTGGGAATTACGGATTTCTCCAGGTATATATGCCTTTTATCAGCAGGCATCTTTTGAGCTTCAACTATGTGTGAAAAAAGTACTATCCTAGATTCTGTGGGGTACAGAAGAGTATAAGAGAAGATCCCTTCTCCCAGAGATTATCCACCAACGCGTCGGCCGCCTATATTACAACAAATCTTATTTGAAAAGTCATTTCAGTAGTAACTGGGGTTTAAAAGTTGTTTTCATGTCCCTTTCTCTGTCTCCACACCTGTAATACACACGGCCAGCAGGTGCCCTGCTGGGGGCCGAGCTCGAGAAGGTCAGCCAGTGTCCATGTCCTGGGCAGAGAGGGCGTCCGTCACTGGGTGTCCATCAGACCAGCCGAAATCCCCCAAACTTACAGTCTGTTCCTGCTCAGAGCTTCAGAGGCCCCTGCTCCCGTGAGCACGGGACTGCAGACCTAAAGGGGAGGCTAGGCGTCCCTGTTGGCTGGCATTAAAGACACATCAGAGACCTGAGGCAGGCAGGGCTTGGCCATGGACCGCAGGCTGTGAAATCAGATCTGGGCCTCAGAGGTTATCTTATCTAATATCTATAACTCATCCAAATTATCTAGGAGAGACACATGTTCTCCTGCCTTGGCCTGAGGTTGTCAGAGGACATGGTCAGGGTCTCGTTTTCTGATGTGCTTTGTACCCAGTGAGGGTGTACGGATCACTTTTTATCTCCAGTATATCTTAAATGAGAATAAAGAATGCAGCCTTGGGCTTCCCAGGTGGCACAGTGGTTGAGAATCTGCCTGCTAATGCAGGGGACACGGGTTCGAGCCCTGGTCTGGGAGGATCCCACATGCCGCGGAGCAACTAGGCCCGTGAGCCACAATGACTGAGCCTGCGCGTCTGGAGCCTGTGCTCCGCAACAAGAGAGGCCGCGATAGTGAGAGGCCCGCGCACCGCGATGAAGAGTGGCCCCCGCTTGCCGCAACTAGAGAAAGCCCTTGCACAGAGATGAAGACGCAACCCAGCAAAAATAAATACATTAATTAAAGTCTTTAAAAAAAAATCTATACTGGAAACTATTAAAAAAGAAAAAAGAATGCAGCCTTGGTGGGGATATAAATGGTGCAGCCACTGTGGAATACAGTATGGTGGTTCCTCAAAATAATTAAATATAGAATTACTGTATGATCCAACAATTCCACCTCTGGGTGTACACACAAAAGAATGAAAATAGGGACTCAAAGAGATCTTGGAACACCCATGTTCATAGCAGCGTGATTCTCAGTAGTCAAAACCTGAAAGCATCCCAAGTGTCCATCGTGGATGAGCAGATAAACAAGATGTGGTCCACCCATACAGTGGAATATTATTCAGCCTTAAAAAGGAAGGAGACTGACACAGGCTACAACACGGATGAATCTTGAAGACATTATGTTCAGTGCGATAAACCAGTCGCAAAAGGACAAATGCTGTATGATTCCATTCTTATGAGGTACCTAGAGCAGTCCGATTCACAGAGGAAGAAAACAGAAGGGTGGATTCAGGAAAGAATGCAGCCTCCTTTTCCAGGAGAGAGGAGGGGTCTCTCTGATTAAACTGAGAGGACATAATACAAACTGCTGGAGATTGGAGGTTGGTTCAGGCTGGGGGGACGCTGCCGCTCTGTACCTGTGAACAGCCAAAAGCGCGTCAGCTGGACCACACTGGCCCTGCTCAGTCCTGCCCTGAGCTGCCCCAGACCTCAGGTTTTCTTGCTGTGACTGAGTCAACAAGAGGGGCGGTGGGATGCTGGCTGGGCAGTAGTCCACTGGTCAGGGCTTCTGATCCCCACTCTAATCCTGGTCTGGACCATCACATCATTCAGTCCGCGTACAAGCCTGGTTGCTACAGCACCACCTAGATCCCTAGCGTGGAGGGGATGAGGGTGAACAACATGTAGACATTTCTGTATGGGTGAGACGTGATGAATCCATGAGGAGCAGAGGAGGTACAGGCACTCTGCAGGGGTTTCAGAGCCCCGCAGTTCCCTCCCCGGACAATCCTTCATCTAACCCTTATGTCCAGAGCCATCTCAGTACGTACCGCCAAGAGCAAGGGGCCACCTTCTACAGAAAGCCAAGCGTCAGTATTAGTTAAAGTGTATAAAGGGAAGGAAGTCCAGTCGTTTGGGATCAGGCTGTTGCAGAGAAGACTATCCTCTTAGGAGACGTGTGTTCATGTCACACACACACACGCAAAACTAGTACCAGGTCAATGGTACTCCAATTACAAAATAAAATTTAAAAAAAACCCAATGCCCCCAAAATGGTAGGCTCTGGCTTGCAGCCTACTCACCCTCCAGCATTCCCTGCTACGCCCTGAGGCCATCAGCACCCTTGGAGATGTTGTCTTCAGTGATCCAGACACCTGTTTCCCCACCCTCACTCTTTCTTACCCAGAACTTTGCAGGCTGAGCCCATCCTTCAGCTAAGATCTCCTTGAGGGGAGTGTTTCATTCTGACGTTGCAGCTTATCAAATAGAGAACGTGCCAAGGAACTGGATATATTCCAGAGCCCAACTGCTGAGAATTATGCTCATTCATGGGCCCAGACTACTAGGCGTCAGGCACAGTGCCAAGCAAGGCAGACACAGAAATGGAAAATGGGAAAGAAAGAGGCCCTGCTGACCTGGGGATGTCACAGGCTAAGGGGTGTGGGCACCTGTAATATGGTTACAGATGCTGCAGGAATATGAAGAAAGGCCCAGAGCAAAAAAGTAGCAACTAACTATTGAGCAGAGAGATAGAGAAAGACACTATGTGAATTGTGTCCCCCAAAAGAGATGTGTCAAAGTCCCAATTCCCAGGACCTGGGAATGTGACCTTATTTGGAAGGAGTCTCTGCAGCTGTAATCAAATTAAGATGAGGTCATACTCCATTCGAGTGGGCCCTCATCCAACGTGATCAACATCTTTACAAGAAGAGAAAACTGAGGTGCAGACGCAAACAAAGGAGATGGCCACGTGAAGATGGCGGCAGAAATCTACAAGCCACGGAAAGTCAAGGACCACGGGCAACTCCAGAAGCTAAGAGAAAGGCGTGGAATAGATTCGCCCCTTGGAGAGAGTAGTTCTGCAGGCGATGAGCAAAGACAGGAAGATGTGGGGCAGAGGAAAAATAAGAGCTGCTCAGAAAGGGGTGCCCCACTGGGGTACTGGGATACTGGAGTCCACTGGTGTACCCTCTGGTACTGAGGCCAGAGCGGAGCTGTGACTGGGAATGGTGGTAGAAGGATAGGCAGCAGTCAGCCCACACAGGGTGTGTATGCCACGCTTAGCAGTTTGGACTTGATTCACCGAGGGTTTCGTGGCTGAATGATTGTGAAAAGACGCTCGCAGCCTCTCACTCCACGTGCTGCTCGTTCTGTAGCTTAGAGCATATCCTAGTTTGGACCTGATGTTGTCTTGCCCTCGAGTTCTTCCAGACGGAAGGCTGGGCCAGATGGAGGCTGACTTTCAGACTGGAAATATGGAGACTGTTTTCTGAAACATGCCAGTTCCTTGCATTTGGCATCAGGTTTGATATAAGCAACTCCTGTCCACCCCAGACACGGCCTTATGATTGGCATAGAGTGTGCTGAGATGCAAACCGTGATTAAAATCTGTTTTGTTTCTCAGATTCTTGGCACTGTTTCATGAAACACTTCCAATTCTAGTCCGGGCCTCGCTTAACAAAACCAAAACATCTGCTAGCTAGTCTTCCAGGGTTGCCTTCCTACATGTGCGCTTATTCTGCACTGTTGAAAGCCAGGGTTTTGAGGTCTACCTCGGTTCAGTTTTTCAATACTTATTTTCTTATCAAAAACCCACTCTGTCTTTTCATTTTTCTCATTATTTGATTAATGATATTTCCAAGTCTTTTCTAATACATTTTCCACCTAACATGAACCTGAAAAAAAAACCTAAACGGAATCTAAGGAACTATTTGCTAAAATTTCTGAAAGGACCGTTTCTAAGTTGTTCCAAATAGTGAGGCATGAATGAGTTGACTGCCAAGGGGTAGGGCAGTAGAGTGGAAATTCCTTCGTGATCTCCTCTAAGAATGACATCATATTTGCCCAGAATAGCTTCATTCAGATAATAGTAACTGTTACAGTGCTATAATTTTTAAAACAGTGTGGAAAAAAGTACTAAAGGGAGACAGCAGAGGCCAGAGTCTGAACCCCATTTCTGCCATCAGCTAACACAAGAGCAAACCGTTCTTTTGGCCTCAGTTTTACAGAAAGCGAAAGAGGGGCTAATTAGGGTATTTCTAAAGTCTACAGTTGTGCAATCCTGAGTTTCTTTGTTAATTACAGAAGCAGTGTGAACTCCGAGGAAATATTTTAACATTTGATGACAGCTATAACCCGAATGCTTTTAGTAAGGTTTGAACCTTGTAAAAAAATCTTTTCAATGGTGGCCATATTCTTTGGCAAAGTCTGCCACCTAGTGGCCACAAAGACTGAAAGTCTTTATACAGTTGAACCCCTTACTAAGTTTAATTGACCATCGAGTACAATTATTATACTCAGTTTTAAAACCCTGAGTATTTTAAAAGTAGGAAACTGTTCGAAGTACCAGTGAATCTGGATCTTTCCCCTTTCCAGATTCTATTTTTACTTTCTAGACAACCCCCTCTCCACCCTCCCCCCCCCGCCCCAAATCTTATTAAGTCTCAGAGAAGGAATAGAAGGTCCTAGTGACTCTAGGACATGAGTCATGTGTCAGGGCGTGTGTACATTATCTTTGCTTTGTGGATCCCTTTGGAGTCTGACGTAGACAGCTGTGTCATCTCTGCAGCAACCTTACATGACCCTTGAGTAGCTTCAGATTCTAAAAAGTATTTGAAAACTTTAAGCATGAAGGGTCAAGTATTATCTTCATAAAAATATTGAATGACTGGAATCATAAGAATAGATCATAATACTCATAGTATTGAATACTTATAGTATGTGTATTACTGACATTAGACACATGCCTAAACCATATTCTATTCGACATTTTTCTTGGTTGCACTTGGACCCCTCTCTTGGACAGCATCAGTCAACAGTCCAAAAAAACACTTTGCAAAAGATTTGCAGTGACTCAAATAGCTAAACATCTTTTCTTGCATTTGTAAAATTTAACCAAAAAGATGATTAAAGTCTTTGCCGAGAGTTGTTTCCTACTCAAAAGGATCACTGCCCTGCTCTGCAGTTTGATAACTTGCCTGCAGTGAGATGATGAGAAAGTGGAGGGCATAACCAGGTAACTGATTGTTCATCTTTTGTTCTGGGAACAAATCTAACTGCTTTCTAGACATCTCCTCTTGATTTTTCTCAAAGACACCTCAGACTTAGTCATGTTCAAAACTGAACCTGTGGTCTTGTCTCCCCTAGACCTGGCTCATTTACAGTCTTTTCTCCCTTAGAAAATCGAAGTTCTCACTAACCCGTTACACAGTTACACAAATCATGAACCTGAGAGTCATTCTTGATAACCTTGGTTTCTCTTGAAAGCATTTATATGCTTGTTATCAAAAAGCAAAAACAAACAAACAAAAAAACAGCCTAACAAGCATGTAAGGTAGGTGTTATTTTAGCCCCCAGTTTTGGAGATGAAACTGCTGAGGAACAGAGTGGTAAAGAGACTTGTCCAAGGTCACAGAGCTTATAAGTGGTAGACCTAGGATGTGAACCCAGTCTCTGTACTCTCCCACAAGAGGCACTCTATTTAAATCTAGGAAAAAGTTAAAGCTACCCAAAATCGTCATTATCTTTAATACTGATTTTGAAATTTCAGACAATACAACAAGACATGAATTACAAATAAAAATGAATATCGGAAAGACATGGATGATCCTACCATATGTAAAACTAAAAAACTAAAATCCGTCAAGTGAAAGGCATTTTAGAATAAAAAATGTTTCAACAGAGATAGATGTAAGAAAAAGTATATGAGATACTACTGCAATGGAGTTTTTAAAATTCACTGAAAACGCTACATCTGGAGTAACAACAGAAAATGTTTACTTTTTAATGTGTGCTCTACTTTGTTCCATTAAATATACAGGTGACCTATAAAAAGATACTTGGAAAACAGAAATTTAAAAATAATGAACGATAGGTATTAAGGTCACTCCATCGTGTGATAAGTAGCAAAATCTCAGAAGGGAGAACAGAGCCCAGGAATTTATAAGAGACTTCCTGCTACTTAGTTGACCTCTATCCCAACCACACACAAACACTCACATGCTATAATTTCATAAATAATATGATATGCCTACCCCTTGAGGCGTAACTCAGAGGTAAAAACAAACTGATCTGAAGTATCGTAGAAAAAGAGTCAATTTGCTCACCCTATAACAAATATAAATTGTTGGGCAGAGCTGCTGCCTAAGCATGAACCAAAAAAAAAAAAACAGAATCAAGCAAAAGAGTACATCCAAAACCATGTAGAAAAACACACAGACATACAATGCAAAAGAAAAAGAACCCACAGCCAAAGAAATATCAAGGTGCAGAAAGAAATTTTTCACAATTACCTACCTCATATGTGGTGTGACTGAGAAGAACATGGATTTAATAAGATAGACACTCACGGAAAACATGAAAAAACAATAGAATTTTTAAAAGGGAAATGGCAGCTCTAAGGAAATAGTGGATTGAAACACTATATTTCCAAACTAGTGTATCAATCAGATCAGCAAAGAAAAGGTGACATACCCTTGAAAACTGAATTACTGACACAGAGGAAAGGCTTGGGCTAATCACAGTGACTGCAGATGAAAAAGACTAATATTAAAAGCAATTAGAGAGAAACTAGTAGATGCAGAAGGCAGACAAAGATGAGCCAGCACAAGGATAATTGATGCTGGGGGAAGGGACCCAGCGAATAGGACACAAGGCGTATCACTTGAAATGAAGAAAAATACGGAGATTGCAAGAGTCCGTTGTATTCCATAAAAATATTATACAGAATACCTGCTGAACTTCAAGGATTAAAGAAATATATGCCTCTTAATGCCAGAGAACAGTGGAACATTCTCTACAAAGTTCTGAGGGTGAAAGCATGTGATCAAAGTATATTGTTCCCATGTGACGTGTCCATCCAGTATAATGCCAAACGTGACAAGCCTCGAAGAATATATTGTCCATGAGCCTTTTATGAGAAACCGTTTTGTCAATAAAATCTAGCCATTTCATACTTGCATCAAAAGAGAGAACTCAAGAAAAAAAAAAAAGACACTATGGGAAAAGGTCTATAATAAGCACTGAATTAATTTAAATGTAGAGCTGATACCAAAGAGAAGTATGTTATATAACAACAGAAAGTATGTTATTAAGCATTAGGATATAAAAATAATAGTATAAAGAAATAAAAAGTGAGGAATGGGAAAATAAAAGGAAGTATAAGATTGCTAATAGCCTCAGGTTATATGAAAAGACGATGATTTCTGCTCTCCAGAATCAAAGCCTGTAGTTACAAAAGAAGAATGTCTTATTTTCCCCCTACTTTCTTTCTTAACTATAGAGGGATTTAGGAAATACTGTCTATTGTGTGAAGCAATCATTATTTGAAGTTCAACAGTTCATGTATTTTTATTTGTTTCTTTTCTTAACTTACTGAAATGAGTGAAATTCAGTTTAAAAGTTTCTATTAAAAATAGCATTTAAGTTGATTCTATTTTAGAAGCATTTGTTTCTATCCATCTAATTGCAAAAGTCATTGTCTGAAATGATTACACTATTTCTTTATGGGTACTGGTATTTAGATTGATTTTTTTAATGTGTCATCTTTGTACTTTTCTACATATTAAAATTGTTTTTTAATGTGTCAATATCATCTTTACAAAAGCTAGAGGGAGAAATCTACTTTTTAAAAAAGACTGACAGTAAATACGATAAGATGTCAGATGGGTAACTGGGTGGTAGAATTATAGATAATTATTATTCTATTCTTTTTACTTTTTCAATTATAAAGATAAAATATTGAAATACAGGTAGACTTGCATAGAGAAGTATTACAAGAACCTAGATGAGAATACTAAATAGAGAGATCATACTGCATACAAGTAGATTTGTAGGTTTAGTTCACCCCTATCAAAATCACAAAGGTAGGGCTTCCCTGGTGGCGCAGTGGTTGAGAGTCCGCCTGCCGATGCAGGGGACGCGGGTTTGTGCCCCGGTCTGGGAGGATCCCACATGCCGCAGAGCAGCTGGGCCCGTGAGCCATGGCCACTGAGCCTGCGCGTCCGGAGCACGTGCTTCACAACGGGAGAGGCCACAACAGTGAGAGGCCCGCGTACAGCAAAAAAAAAAAAAAAAAAAATCATAAAGGTATTCTTCATAAAATAAAAATTAAAATCTCTAAAAATTGAAATATTTTCACAATATGAGAATATAAAGGTAGTGGAGCAGGAAGTTACTCATTTATGCTATTTAATTTGTTTAATCAGTGGGCAGAGTTTTTCTTGCTCTACACTCTAGGTGAATAACCACTATGATCTATGCAGTGCCGCTTCTTATGGTGGGTCAGGCAGCACGGGTTTTATAACAACACAGCTCAGAAATTGCAGGAATGTTACAAGCATTTAGCGACACAGATCCTTTTCTCTAGCTAAAACACAAAGGGAAATGTGTCCTACTTACTACCTGGTACATTTCTGTGGTTCACTAACTAGATTTTGCAGTCAAACTGAGCAATTTGCATGACATTTTAATTACTTTTATTTATATCTACTTTTACTGAATTTTTAATTTTATATGTATATTTTACTGAAAACCCAGATAAATGACTTTTGAAATGCTTAAACAAATAGTAATTATCAGCTAAAATGGGCTTCCATATCAGGTAATATTTTGAAAGAGAAGAGAGTAGCAATCAGATTCCTCTTTTTGGTTATTATAATATATTCAAGCAACAAAACACAAAAGAGAGGGCTGCCTTGAACAAATAATATTCCAATAGGACATTCAAGAAAACGCCCAACTAGCCTTCAATTTATGTAATATATTAAAAAGTATACAGTAAAACAAGAGAGTAAGAATATTTAACAAATAATGTAAAAACTGTGTTGGAATAAGAAGTTAGCTACTTAAAAAAATTAGATCCGCACCTTATGTCAAAACCAATTTAAGAGTTGAATAGAACAGTCCTTGGGGAAAGAGTTTGATATAAAATAAATCAGGATTAGAATAAAAGTGTTGATTTATCAGGACAATGGAAAGATTAAAAAGTCTCGTTTTTTGGTGGTTTTTTTTTGAGAATTATGGGTTTTTTAAAAACATCTTTACTGGAGTATAACTGCTTTACAGTGTTGTGTTACTTTCTGCTATATAACAAAGTGAATCAGCTATATGCATACATATATCCCCATATCCCCTCCCTCTTGTGTCCCCCTCCCACCTTCCTTATCCCACCCTCTAGGGGGTCGCAGAGCACCAAGCTGATCTCTCCCTGTGCCATGCAGCTGCTTCCCACTAGCTATCTATTTTACATTTGGTAGTGTATATATGTCCATGCCACTCTCTCACTTAGTCCTAGCTTAATTTCCCCCTCCCCATGTCCTCAAGTCCGTTCTCTACGTCTGCATCTTTATTCCTGTCCTGCCCCTAGGTTCTTCAGAACCTTTTTTTTTTTTTAGATTCCATATATATGTGTTAGCATATGGTATTTGTTATTCTTTTTCTGACTTACTTCACTCTGTATGACAGACTCTAAGTCCATCCATTTCACTACAAATAACAGTTTCATTTCTTTTTATGGCTGAGTAATATTCCATTGTATATATGCGCCACATCTTCTTTATCCATTCATCTGTCGATGGGCACTTAGGTTGCTTCCATGTCCTGGCTGTTGTAAATAGAGCTGCAATGAACATTGTGGTACATGACTCTTTTAGAATTATGGTTTTCTCAGGGTATATGCCCAGTAGTGGGATTGCTGCGTCATATGGTAGTTCTATTTTTTAGTTTTTTAAGGAAGCTCCATACTGTTCTCCATAGTGGCTGTATCACTTCACATTCCCACCAGCAGTGCAAGAGGGTTATCTTTTCTCCACACCCTCTCCAGCATGTAATGTTTGTAGATTTTTTGATGATGGCCATTCTGACCGGTGTGAGGTGATACCTCATTGTAGTTTTGATTTGCATTTCGCTAATGATTAGTGATGTTGAGCATTCTTTCATGTGTTTGTTGGCAATCTGTATATCTTCTTTGGAGAAATGTCTATTTATGTCTTCTGCACATTTTGGATTGGGCTGTTTGGTTTTTTGATATTGAGGAGCATGAGCTGCTTATAAATTTTGGAGATTAATCCTTTGTCAGTTGCTTCATTTGCAAATATTTGCTCCCATTCTGAGGGTTGTCTTTTCGTCTTGTTTATGGTTTCCTTCTCTGTGCAAAAGCTTTTAAGTTTCATTAGGTCCCATTTGTTTATTTTTGGTTTTATTTCCATTTCTCTAGGAGGTGGGTCAAAAGGGATCTTGCTGTGATTTACGTCATGGGGTGTTCTGCTATCTTTTCCTCTAAGAGTTTTATAGTGTCTGGCCTTACATTTAGGTCTTTCATCCATTTTGAGTTTATTTTTGTGTATGGTGTTAGTGAGTGTTCTAATTTCATTCTTTTACATATAGCTCTCCAGTTTTCCCAGCACCACTTATTGAAGAGGCTGTCTTTTCTCCGTTGTATATATTTTTGCCTCCTTTATCAAAGATAAGGTGACCATCTCTGTGTAGGTTTCTCTCTGTGCTTTCTATCCTGTTCCATTGATCTATATTTCTGTTTTTGTGCCAGTATCATACTGTCTTGATTACTGTATCTTTGTAGTATAGTCCCAAGTCTGGGAGCCTGATTTCTCCAGCTCCGTTTTTCTCTCACAAGATTGTGTGGCTATTCAGGGTCTTTTGTGTTTCCTTACAAATTGTGCAATTTTTTGTTCTAATTCTGTGAAACATGCCATTGGTAGTTTGATAGGGATTGCATTGAATCTGTAGATTGCTTTTGGTAATATAGTCATTTTCACAAGGTTGATTCTTCCAATCCAAGAACATAGTATCTCTCCACATCTGTTTGTATCATCTTTAATTTCTTTCATCAGTGTCTTATAGTTTTCTGCATACAGGTCTTTGTCTCCTTAGGTAGGTTTATTCCTGGGTATTTTATTCTTTTTGTTGCAGTGGTAAATGGAAGTGTTTCCTTAATTTCTCTTTCAGATTTTTCATCATTAGTGTATAGGAATGCGAGAGATTTCTGTGCATTAATCTTGTTTCCTGCTACTCTACCAAATTCATTGATTAGCTCTAGTAGTTTTCTGGTAGCATCTTTAGGATTTTGTATGAATAGTATCATGTCATCTGCAAACAGTGACAGTTTTACTACTTCTTTTCTGATTTGGATTCCTTTTATTTCGTTTTCTTCTCTGATTGCTGTGGCTAAAACTTCCAAAACTATGTTGAAATATAGTAGTGAGAGTGGGCAATCTTGTCTTTTTCCTGATCTCAGTGGAAATGCTTTCAGTTTTTCACCATTGAGAACGATGTTGGCTGTGGGTTTGTCATATATGGCCTTTATTATATTGAGGTAAGTTCCCTCTGTGCCTACTTTCTGGAGAGTCTTTATCATAAACGTCTATTGAATTTTGTTAAAAGCTTTTTCTGCATCTGTTGAGATTATCATATGGTTTTTATCCTTCAATTTGTTAATATAGTGTATCACATTGATTGATTTGCGTATATTGAAGAATCGTTGCATTCCTGGGACAAACCCCCCTTGATCATGGTGTATGATCCTTTTAATGTGCTGTTGGATTCTGTTTGCTAGTATTTTGTTGAGGATATTTGCATCTATGTTCATCAGTGATATTGGCCTGTACTTTTCTTTTTTTGTGACATCTTTGTCTGGTTTTGGTATCAGGGTGATGGTGGCCTCGTAGAATGAGTTTGGGAGTGTTCCTCCCTCTGCTATATTTTGGAAGAGTTTAAGAAGAATAGGTGTTAGCTCTTCGCTAAATGTTTGATAGAATTCGCCTGTGAAGCCGTCTGGTCCTGGGCTTTTGTTTGTTGGAAGATTTTTAATCACAGTTTCAATTTCAGTGCTTGTGATTGGTCTGTTTATATTTTCTGTTTCTTCCTGGTTCAGTCTCGGAAGGTGGTGCTTTTCTAAGTATTTGTCCATTTCTTCAGGTTGTCCATTTTAATGGCGTATATATAGTTGCTTGTGGTAATCTCTCATGATCCTTTGTATTTCTGCAGTGTCAGTTGTTACTTCTCCTTTTTCATTTCTAATTCTGTTGATTTGAGTCTTCTCCCTTTTTTTCTTGATGAGTCTGGCTAATGGTTTATCAATTTTGCTTATCTTCTCAAAGAACCAGCTTTTAGTTTTATTGATCTTTGCTATTGTTTCCTTCATTTCTTTTTCATTTATTTCTGATCTGATCTTTATGATTTCTTTCCTTCTGCTAACTTTGGGGTTTTTTTGGTTCTTCTTTCTCTAACTGCTTTAGGTGTAAGATTAGGTTGTTTATTGGAGATTTTTCTTGTTTCTTGATTGTATTGCTATAAACTTCCCTCTTAGAACTGCTTTTGCTGAATCCCATAGCTTCTGGCTTGTCATCTTTTCATTGTCATTTGTTTCTAGGTATTTTTTGATTTCCTTTTTGGTTTCTTCAGTGATCTCTTGGTTTTTAAGTAGCATATTGTTTAGCCTCCATTTGTTTGTATTTTTTACAGTTTTTTTTTTTTCCTGTAATCGATATCTAGTCTCATAGTGTTGTGGTCCAAAAAGATACTTGATACGATTTCAAATTTCTTAAATTTACCAAGGCTTGATTTGTGACCCAAGATATGGTCTATCCTGGAGAATGTGCCATGAGCCCTTGACTGAAAGTGTATTCTGTTGTTTTGGGATGGACTGTCCTATAAATATCAATTAAGTCCATCTTGTTTAATGTGTCATTTAAAGCTTGTGTTTCCTTATTTATTTTCTGTTTGGATGATCTGTCCATTGGTGAAAGTGGGGTGTTAAAGTCCCCTACTATGATTGTGTTACTGTCGATTTCCCCTTTTATGGCTGTTAGCGTTTGCCTTATGTATTGTGGTGCTCCTATTTTGGGTGTTTAAATGTTTACAATTGTTATATCTTCTCCTTGGATTGATGCCTTGATCATTATGTAGTGTCCTTCTTTGTCTCTTGCAGTAGTGTTTATTTGAAAGTCTATTTTGTGTGATAGGAGAATTGCTACTCCAGCTTTCTTTTGATTTCCATTTGCATGGAATATCTTTTTCCATCCCCTCACTTTCAGTCTGTATGTGTCCCTCGGTCTGAAGTGGGTCTCTTGTAGACAGCATATATATGGGTCTTGTTTTTGTATCCATTCAGCAAGCCTGTGTCTTTTGGTTGGAGCATTTAATCCATTTACATTTAAGGTAATTATTGATATGTGTGTTCCTGTTACCATTTTCTTAATTGTTTTGGGTTTGTTTTGTAGGTCTTCTCCTTCTTTTGTGTTTCCTGCCTAGAAAACTTCCTTTAGCATTTGTTGTAAAGCTGGTTTGGTGGTGCTGACTTCTCTTAGCTTTTGCTTGTCTGTGAAGGTTTTAATTTCTCTGTCAAATCTGAATGAGATCCTTGCTGGGCAGAGTAATCTTGGTTGTAGGTTTTTCCCTTTCATCACTTTAAATATGTCCTGCCACTCTCTTCTGGCTTGCAGAGTTTCTGCTGAAAAATCAGCTGTTAACCTTATGGGGATTCCCTTGTATGTTATTTGTCGCTTTTCCCTTGCTGTCTTTAATATTTTTTTTCTTTGTATTTAATTTTTGATAGTTTGATTAATGTCTCAGCATGTTTCTCTTTGGATTTGTACTCTCTGTGCTGCTCTGGGGGCAGAGTTTAAGCGCAGTGGAACTTAGACAGGGGTGGGGTTTAGGGTGGGGCGGGACCTAGGCGGGTGGGGGGTGACGTTTGATCATGGGGCGGGGCCTCTGCCTAGGACCTGCACAGAAGGGGAGAGGCCACACGTGGAAAGGAGGGTCTCTGGAGTGTGGGCTTCCAGAGTTTGGAGGTGGGGCCCTGAGTGCGGGTGTGTGGGTGGGGTTTAGGCCGAGCGCGGGGAGGGGGTCTCAGAGGGGGTCTCAGTGTAGAGGTGGGGCCCCGGGTGGGGGGATGGGGTGGGGCTTGGGCTCTGCGCGGCAGGAGGGAGGCTCCCAGGGCAGAGGATTAGTCCTGGGAGCCCAACAGGTGTCCCGGTGCCTAAGTGGACAGGGAAAGCTCTGGCCCCGTTCCCTTCCGTTCCTTCATGCCCCTCCCCCAGGGTCTCCCCCATCCCCGCTGGACCCCTAACCGTGGGTGGGTCCCGCTGGGTATAGGAACTCCTCCCCTCCCCCAGCCGCCCTTCAGGGATGCCGGTCCCGGGGGTCCGGCCTTTACTTTTGCTCCCCTTTCCCTCCCTCCCACTCCCTCAGGACCCGCGTGGCTGGAGGGGGCCTCGGTGGGCAGAGCACCAGCCCTGGGATCTCAGCAGGTTCCTGGGGGCCCAAGTGGGCAGCGGAAACCTGGCCACGCTCCCTTTTGATCCTGTGCCCTTCCAGTGGTTCCCCAATTTCCCGCTTCGGGCGTGGGATCCCTGCCCCTCCCCCAGCCGCCCCTCAGGGGCGCCAGTCCCTTCCCGCCTCCACTTCTCCTCCCCGTTCACTCCCCCCACGCCCCACGTCCTACCCGGTCGCTGGGGGTCCTCCCATCCCCTTAGGTGTCCGTGGTCCCCCACCGGTGCCTGGTAGGTGCCCTAGTTGTAAGGAGTCACAAATTCCACGTCCTTCTAGTAAGCCATCTTGACTCAGCCCTCCTTTCTCAGTTTTGATGTGATAGAAAAAAATTCACAAACACTATCACACGGTTATTTTAAAATATTAAGCTGCATAACAAGAAAACATATAAAATGAAAAGATAGTTCAGGAAAGTGAATCAGAACATCGCATCAGTAGTTTCTATAAATTGGTAAGGCTGCAGCAACAGGGGAATTGAATTCAAAAGTATCTATGCTATTGATGCAATTGAGGAAAAATAGCTAATTTTTTTTAAAATATGAAAAAAACCTCCAACTCCATATATTGAGATACAGACAAATATTTTTTGACTTTATAAATTATCAACATTGTTATACTTTCAATAAACTTGAAGCAAACTTATCAAACATCCTGGTAGCTATGAAAAGAAATTGTTATAGAACTTGCAGGACTACTAAGATAAATTCCCTCAACTTCAAGGGCAATCTGGACTCACTGTTGTATTAATTATGACAAAGAATAAACACAAAGTTGCTGTTAAAATATTTATTTAAGTTTAAAAAAAATGGTGATTCATAAGACTTCTAGATAGCTAGTGCGGAAATTTTGTGTTTAGCAGTAAGGCCAACCTGGCTCCTTACTGGGACCACACTGGAGATTGTGGAAGCAGGAAGGTGAAAGAGGTCACAACCTAAGACAACCTGACAGAGTTTAAAGAGCAAGGGTTTTGGTGTCCGAGGGCTTTGAGCTGGAATCCTAGCTCTGACACTCACCAGCAGTGTGTCATTACACCTACCACTTTGCCCTCGGAATCCTGTTTCCTCAATTGTGAAACTGAGTTAGTACTACCAGCAGGGCTGCGTTGCTGGGGAGAGAAATGATGCACAGTGGAAGATGCTGGCTTTTGTCACTGACTGTTTTAATGTGCTAATTAGGAAGAGCCAACTGGCTTCTCCATAGTACGATGTCCTTGCTGTCTGCTGCAGTGACCTTGGCTACGAGTCTATTACATCATCAAAAGGGATTTTAAGACATTTAAAACCCCATCACAAAAGAGTTCCTTTAGAACCACAGATGTCTGGTTTCTTTGCTGAGTTCCATATGAAGTAAGACCATGGAATTCAGCAATGAATTTCAAACATCAAAATTTTACTTTTGAACAAAAATCTTTTAAAAACTCAAATTAAAATCGTGAAACCATTTCCTAATTTCTGTATGTTGGTGGCAATGGGGGTCCCTGAAGGATGTGACTTTTCCTGATGTGCAATGTAATGTCTCTTTTAAAAAAAATCTCTATGCTTCTGCAGGTGAAACGTGATACTCATTCACGCCCAGAGCAGAGACCTCCGTTAAGTGCGCCTCAGCAGTTTTACCTGGGCGTTTTGATTTCATTAGTTAAGGTCACATTTCTGAACAGCTTTCCCGATCCTTTTGTCAACCTTATCTAGGAAGACTTGAGTGTTGTTTGAGTTTGACAGAGAAGCATCCTTGGAGAAAGAAGGACTCCCTACCCAACACACACAAGCCCAGTGGCAGACAAATGTCACCCCAAAGAGGTCCACAGCTAAAGCCCTCAACCCGTGAGTATGTTACCTTACGTGGCCAAAGGGACTTTGCAGTTGTGATCTCGTTAAGGATCTTGAACTGGGAAGATTATCCTGGATTATCCCAGCAGGTCTAATGTAATCACAAGGGTGACAGGAGACTCAGAATCAGAGAAGGGGATGGTGACAATAGAAGCAGAGGTCAGAGGGATGTGATGGCTGGCTTTGAAGTTAGAAAGGGACCAGGAGACAAAGAATGCAGCAGCCTCTAAAAGTTGGAAAAGGCAAGGAAACAGATGTTCCCCTCGAGTCTCCAAAAGGGACGCAGCCCTGCCGACACCTTGATGTTTTCCCAGTGAGATTCGTTTCAGACGTCTGACCTCCAGAATAGTTAGATGATAAATCTGCGTGGTTTTAAGCCGATATATTTGTGGTCATTTGTTACAGCAGCAACAGGAAACTAATACAAGCACACGGTCTGTAAAACCGCCCACTGTGTGTCTGTTGTGTGTTTCTAGGTGAACCAGGCTGGAACTGCCAGAAGTAAACCTGCAGTGCTGTTGCCCGTGTTCCTTTTTTTTTTTTGCCAAAACTATACAGAATGTGTTTCGTCTTTGGAGTTAGCCATGTGGTTACCTCTCCTCCACCAAGAAGTGAGGAGGTCGCCTGCTACCAGGCTTTATCCTCTCCAGCAAGGTATCTTCTGGGGCAGAGCCTAGAATTTTAATTTAAGAGAGGTTCAGAATCCTGAGGAGGTAAAGGTATGGGGTAGGACGTGTTCCTGCGTTCCTTAATACAACATGAACTTGCATTTATTTATTTATTTATTTATTTTTTTGCTGTACGCGGGCCTCTCACTGTTGCGGCCTCTCCCGTTGCGGAGCACAGGCTCCGGACGCGCAGGCTCAGCGGCCATGGCTCACGGGCCCAGCCGCTCCACGGCATGTGGGATCTTCCCGGACTGGGGCACGAACCCGCGTCCCCTGCATCGGCAGGCGGACTCTCAACCACCGCGCCACCAGGGAAGCCCTGCATTTATTTTTATTTTGACTTTGCTTTCGAATATGCATTGTTCTTGTATTAATCAGGAGTTGGGAAGCAATCTGTCGGCATCCCTGGGGAGGTGCTGGTGAAGAAAATGTGAAGAGGGAGCATTCACTGTGACCCTAGGAACAAATGTTCAGAAGGGATTCTCTGTTGGCTCTTCCGCTCCAAGAGTTCAGAGAATGGCTCTAAGTCAAAAACTTCAGTGTCCCCTGGGTCCCAAAGGGAAAAAGTCTTAGATGAATGGCTAGCTCTCTCGTGGTTAAACACACCAGCTCTCCGTTCAGACTTCCTGGCATTGAAGCCCCACTCCACTTCCCCTCGCTGTGTGAGCTTAAGGCAGTTAGGTAACCTCTCTGTGCTCAGTGTTCCCATGGGGTAAAGGGGTACAAAAATACTAGCTTGAAAGATTGGTGTGAAAATTACAAGGAAAAAAAAGAGAAAGTGCTTAGTACATAGTAAGCACTCCATAAATGTTAAACGATGACTATAATTACGACATCCTTGGGAAACATCAGAATTTTGACAGAAAGATTAGTATCTACGTTTAGAAGAAAAGATAGACAAATGTATCTCTGATCTCAAGATGGACAAGACTTGCCAGGCATGAAAGCTGTGATTTTTGAATAAAGTCTTCTTGATCACACACACAAGAAAAGTGTTTTGAAAAGGAGAACCAATAAGCTTCTAGTCCTCTGTTTCTTTAAAAAAAATGTTTTTACGATATTTTCCCTACTTCCTCTGTCACATAAATGAGCCAAAGATGCCCTCGTTTATTGACCCCAACGTTATTTATTTCCTCACTGAGGGCTGAAATCTGTTAGCTCAAACGCAGGCTGGTGCCAAATTCAGATTTTTATATATCCAATTGTTTTAAACATAGCCCACACGAGCAGATTTTTAGCCCTTTCGAGCCTGCCTGGTTTACATAACTGATGAAATCTCGCCCCACATCTGCTGGCCATAGATAAGATAGAGCCTTGTGGTTACAAGGCTCCAGGAGGCTACAGCCCTTGGAGGTCTCCGACCCAGAGACTCCTCGCCATGCCTCTGAGAGACATCACCCAGGCACTGTAAGCCCTCTTCCATCCCCCGCTCCCTTGGGAGTTCCCCTGTCATCCTCTCCTTCTCAGCAGCAACCCCTGTGTGCCACAGACTCTGGACTAACACCTGCTGGGAGGGACATCCCCCAAATGCAAATCTGTCAGAGTCACCTTATAAAGTTTGTGTGACCTTGGGGTCATATCTTTCTCTTTGATCAGCCCCCAAATCCCTCAGACCCCCTGCATCCTCTTTTCCAACTAATACCAACTCCCAGTCAAAGAACATTCAAGCGTATTTTTGCTTCTCCCCCTCATAATAAGCCAAATAGAACCGAAGGACAGAGAAGTCAATGACTTATTTGGTTTAGAGTTTCCCAATTTGGGATACGAAGTGTTGGACATCGGAAGATTGTCAGGGATGCCAAAAAGCTCAAACGATTCCATTCTTTCCAGCCCACCTTTTAAAAACATCATACACTAAGATTGTAGGCATATCTTTTGGTACTTTCCAAAATAAATCTACCGAATGAGAAAAATGAAATTCAAATCTAGAAACTTAAGCTTTGAAAGTCAGTAGGGAGGGAACGCTGCCCAACATTCTGTAATAACCTAAATGGGAAAAGATTTTGAAAAAGGATACATGTGTCTGTTTAACTGAATCACTTTGCTGTACACCTGAAACTAACACAACATTGTCATACAACTATGCTCC
Source organism: Grampus griseus (assembly GCF_964374135.1). Taxonomy (NCBI): domain Eukaryota; kingdom Metazoa; phylum Chordata; class Mammalia; order Artiodactyla; family Delphinidae; genus Grampus; species Grampus griseus. Next base: position 172,815,642 of record NC_139018.1, read on the forward strand.
AATATAAAATTTAAAAAAAAAGAAAGAAAGAAAGCCAGTAAAAAGCCTCATTTCTCCAGAGCCAATTAAGTTCATGTTAGGACCCAAATGAACTATTCCTTATGAAAGAGGAAAAATGTTTATATCAAACATAATGAGTTGGTTCTTTCAAAACAGGAAAATTCATAGTTCAATTACTTTGCCTTTGGAACTGTCTGGTTCATAAATGAGAAGAATAAAATACTTCTGTGGTCTGATGGTAAAAAAAAAATTGTTGGGCAAATACATGATTTTTTTGGAAGTACTTTATCCTTAACCAGATGACTCTCCCCAGATTTCACTCTTTCTGATCTTAAAATTGAAAGACGGCTTTTCTGTTCCATCTAGCTTTCTTGTAGGGTTCACAACTACTTAAACCAGGCAGGGAAAGGGGAAAAAATGAGATTGTCTCATCCAGTTCTTTGCCCCATGTTGTTCCATTGTTAGTGCGGTAATATGGAAAGATGAACTTCATTTGAAGGCATCTTAGAAAAGAATGTCTGTGATCTCATTTGACATGTCTGAAATTCTTCCTGTCATTCTGTTCTATAATTTTATATCTTTATAACCAACATCTTTTCATAGTCCCTCACCACCACCCCCTCCATTGTCCTCACTTTCCTCCTGACTGTGTAGGCGCCATAATCCCTGCAAACGTTCTCAACTCTCTCTCTCTCCCCCTCTGTCTAGTACTCCTGGGAACTCCCAAGCCAAGCTGAATCTGATTCTCGTGGACTCTGCCGTTGAACTTTAGCAGATGAATATGGTGGAGGGAAGAACCACGCTATAGGGACAGTTTTCCTTAAGTCCCTGACACAAATGTCAACCTGCCGTCAGAACTACCCATCACTCCTGTTTCCCTGGTCCTCCCACTTGACTACTCCTGAGATGCCGCTTTCATATTCTACCTGGTCCTCAATCTCCAACACTTTCTCCATCTTCTCACTCTGTTAATGGCCTTTATTCTAATTTCATTGAGAAAATAAAACTCTCCCAAAAGTCCTTCCTACTTTCCTTCCATTAAATCTAATGGAACCCAAACCCTCTGCCCTCCTTCCTGTTACAGTAGGTGAACTGACCAAGAGTCCATCTCAGCCAACCGCCTTGCTTGTGCACGGGGTCCCATCCCCTCTAGCCCAACCAAGGACTTTGCTCCTACTGTTAACTGTGGTCTCTCTTGAAGCATCCTTCCCCCCACCCCCCGCTTCTCTTTCCTGTAATACCTCCCATTCAAGGGGAAAGAAAATCCTTATTCCCACATTTTATTGCAGCTGTGTTTTCATTTTGCTTTGCTAAAGAAAATCTCCTTGAAAAAGTTCTCTCTACTCACTGTGTCAAGTTTTCCCTCCCTCTCTTGATTGAATTTATTTTGATCAGACTTTTGACGGAGCCCCTCCATCAGATCCAATCTCTCATGATCATCAGGAGCCTCCACCTGAGTAGATCTGATGGTCGGTTCTCAGACTAGACTACGTCTAACTTGACCTTGGTTGGTGTTGGACAAAGCCAATCACTCCCCTCCTTACAGAACACCACTCTCCCCCGTTTTCTTCCTCCCTCACTGCTCGCTCCTTTACTGGCTTCTCCTTTTCTTCTGACCCCTCAATGGTGCAATGTCCCAGGAATCAGTTTCCAGACCCCTCCTCTGTCCATATTCTCTAGGGAATTTCACTAAAGGTCATGGTTTTAAAGACCGGCTATAAACTGACTTCCAAGTTTGTAGCTCAACCCAAAACTCTTTCATTAATACTAGATTGCCTACTTGACATCTCCATGTTGATGTCCTATAGATCTCTCAAAATTCATATACCCCAGAACTATTTTTTGTTCTCTCCTCTAAGCCTGCTCCTCCCTAAGTGTTCCTCTTCTCAGTAAATGGAACTACCACTCACACAGTTGCCCAGCCCTCATCTGCCCCCCTTCCCAAATTGGGCTCATTCCAGGCTCCTTTTTTTTCCCCCTCCAACACAACATTCTAGGTCCATTCTGTCACTACCTTTATTTTATTTTTTAATTTTTCTTTTATATTGGGGGTATAGTTGGTTTACAATGTCATGTTAGTTTCAGGCGTACAGCAAAGTGATTCAGTTATACATATCCAACTGTGTATTCTTTTTCAAGTTCCTTTCACATTTAGTTTATTACAGAATATTAAGCAGAGTTCCCTGTGCTCTACAGTAGGTCCCTGTTGGTTATCACTAAATATAGCAGTGTGTACATGTCAATTCCAAACTTCCAATCTATCTCTTCCGCCAACATCTTTCCCTTTTGGTAACCATAAGTTTGTTTTCTAAGTCTGTGTGTCTGTTTCTGTTTTGTAAGTTCATTTGTATCATTTTTTTTAAGATTCTGCATATAAGCGATATCATATGGTATTTGTCTTTCTCTGTCTGACTTACTTCACTTAGTATGATAATCTCCAGGTCTATCCGTGTTGCTGCAAATGGCATTATTTCATTCTTTTTAATGGCTGAGTAGTATTCCATAGTATATGTATGTACCACATCTTTTTTTTTTTAAATTGGAGTATGGTTGCTTTACAATGTTGTGTTAGCTTCCACTGCACAGCAGAATGAAGCAGCCAGACACATACCGATATCCTCTCCCATTTGGACTTCCCTCCCATTTAGGTCACCACAGTGCATTAGGTAGAGTTCCCTGTGCTATACAGCATGTTCCCATCAGTTGTCTATTTTATACAGAGTATTAATAATGTATATGTGTCAATCCCAGTCTCCCAGTTCCTCCCACCCCCCACTTCCCCCTTGGTATCCATACATTTGTTTTCTACATCTCTGTCTGTATTTCTGCTTTGCAAATAAGATCATCTATACTATTTTTCTAGATTCCACATATATGTGTTATTATACGATATTTGTTTTTCTATTTCTGACTTACTTCACTCTGTATGACACTAATTCCATCCACGTCTCTACAAATGACCCAACTTCATTCCTTTTTATGGCTGTGTAATACTCCATTGTATCTATGTACCACATCTTCTTTATCCATTCGTCTGTTGATGGACATTTAGGTTGCTTCCATGTCTTAACTATTGTAAACAGTGCTGCAGTGAACATTGGGGTGCATGTATCCTTTTGAACCTCTACTGTTGGTGGGAATGTAAATGGTACAGCCACTATGGAGAACAGTATGGAGGTTCCTTAAGAAACTAAAAATAGAGCTACCATATGATCCAGCAATCCCACTTCTAGACGTATATCCAGAGAAAACCTTACCTTTAAAATATATCCAGAATCCTACCGCTTCTCAATATTTTCCCCCGCTAATGCTTTCGACCAACGCTTTAGATTAGTGCAGTAATCTCAGAAATGATCTCTCTCTGCCTTAGCTCCCTGGGGTCTTCATACAGCAGACGGAAGGCCACTTGTAAGATGTAAATCAAATCATGCGTTCTTTTCAAAGCCCTCCAGTGGCTTCTCTTCTCAGTTCGAATAAAATCCAGTCCTGCATTGACCTGATGCTCCTAAGCGATCAAACCCCTGGCCACTCACTGGGCTCCAGCTGCAGGCGACTTCTCGCTCTTCCTCCTGTGGGCCCAGGACATTCCCTCTCATGCCATTTGCCTGGATTTTTTCCCCCAGGTGGTGACACGTCTCGCTCCAACCCTTTATTCTGCTCAAGGCTCATCTTTCTAAAAGGCTTTCCCTGACCAACTTATATAAAGTAGAAACTTACCCCTCCCCACTTCTTTATCCCACTTCACGCAATGCAGAAAGATGCATGTGGACACTTTTTAACATTTCTTTCCATTTCCATTGCCTGCCTAGTTCCACGAAGGTAGAGATTTTGAGTTTTCACCAGTGTAACTCCACTGTCTGGAATGGGGCTTGATGCACAGAAGGTACTCACGAGATAGTAGTTGAGTGAATGGAAAGAGCTAATACATTCTTATTATTTGCTCAGCAAATAATTGGAGACGGCAATTAAGTCTTAGCTTAGGTTGGTAACCCCAGTTAATTTTGTCTTTCCCCAAAGCCTTATCCTTCAACATCAGCTTTGCACTTCTTCCCTAATCTCTCCCCAGGTTTTGAATATTTTTAGGAATAAGTTAGGAAACTCAGCATCAGACCAATGTCTAACCAGTTGTCTTAATTTTTCCTGTATTTTTTATGGACATGTCAAATTTTCTGGTTTTTAAAATTTCCCATTATCAGTTCATTTCTGCCTATTCTCTGTATTTTAATATAAACACTATTCTTTATCTTTTTCCTTTCTTCTTTTTTTACACGTATGTTCTCTAAAGGGATTTTTTTCTCACTAACGTTGTTTTGTATATTATTCTTGATGTCTGGACATTGGCCTGGTGTTTTCAATGTCAAGGAATATTTCAGGGTATTTATTCATTCGTTTATGTAACCAAAAAAAAAAAAACAATTATTGAAACCCTATTATGTACTCAGAGCATAATTTGAAAAGGACACAATAATAGTAAAAATACCCATTTATTTCCAGACTCGAGCTTAGTAGAAACCAGAAAGTCTGGCAACCTGCGAGAATATTTCCATGAAATCCTCAACAAACTCTTAGAAGAGTCTATGCAAAATTTGGCTCTAAATGTTATTTTCTTACTTTGTTTCTAAATGGAAAAATTTGGATTTTGTGGAACTATCTGAAGTCTCGCTTAAGTAAATATATACAGACTCTTGGCTACCCCATTTGGCCAATTATCACCTCTTCTTGGCTCACGTACATAGGAGGTACCCAGTAATCTTCTTGAACTGGATGGGGCCTACCAGAGCAATCCTTTCATCTTCTAACGTAATTAAATTAACCTGGAAGCACTCAGTTTCATATTAGGATAGAAAAGAATAATACTACATGCTTTCCTTTGAGGGGAAGATGAACTAAAAGAGCACATTAAAACTATTAAATAGAAAATGAACCCAAGGTGATATTAACGCCTAATACAGTAGTCTGTTTTTTAAGAGAACTTGCTGAGTGATTTTGAACATTTATTCTAATATAGACTCGTTAGTAATTTTTGACGTAATTTCATTTCTCCTAAAACGCAGACAGACACTTTGCTGTGCCTTTTTTTAGCTTCTGCTCCTGTCTAATCCTCCATAAACAGTCTTAAAGAGCTGCGAAAAACTGGCCAATTTAATGACACGCGCAAGGCAGTTACTGTTTGACCATCTTAACACATCTTTTCTGAACTAGTCCTTCGGGCCAGTCTGCCCTCGGTTTTAGCTCATCATTTTTGAAGTTGTCCATTCCAAATGTGGAGAGCCTTCAGCAAGCAACGGCTGCAGAAGAAGGTCTTCTACTTTTGGACCAACTAAAGATTAAAGATACCCAGATGGTTGTGAGCATCGTACAACTACACACCATAGTTGAGCGTAGAACAAAAAACCAGGCAAATTGCTTTTGAACTAGATGGCATTGATCTTGGGCTTCCTCTGTTTCCATCTCCCCATGTCTACGCTCTGAAGCCCTCATCCAAAGCCCCAACATCATGCTCCAGCTCCTCGCGGGTCTGTTCTTATTCTCCAGGTGTCCATTCACTGAAGCCACCTGCTTCTCCTCTTCCGTTCTCTGAAATGTTTCCATGATAATTAGGTATTTGGAAGAAAAGCCACTGGCTTCAACTACAGCTGCAAACAGAGGGGGGTGGCCTTGTCTTAAGTGTTCTCGTCCTTCATTGTACTTCCAGCTTGATTATTGGATCTGTGTTGAACAAGCCACTGAAAATCTGTCTTAAGGTCATTGTCATTTCATTTTTATCAGAAGCTCTTCAGTGAGAAACAATATTCAGTGGAATTGTTTGAAGGACACAGAGTCCATCACTGTCTAAAACTCTGGAGGCCTAGTGTTTAGGAGCAAGTGCTTTGGAGTTCAACAGATCTGAATTCAGATTTCTACCGCTTATGAGTTGTGGGACCTAAACTCTTGTCTGTTTCCTCCTTTGTAACCCAGGGGTAAATAATAACCATACCTTCCTCAGAGCTGGTATGAGGATTAAAGGAATAGTGCTTCCTCACGTCTGCATCAGTAGATGTTAACTCTTCTCGTTATTGCTGTTACTAGTCATGGATCAAGACACATCTGTATGGGTTGAGGTATCTGGTGGAGCCCAGCCTCCCCTGATTCCCCTGGATTATTTTCTTGAACGTCGCTGTGGTGGGAGACTTAGTTTCCAGGGAAGGTCGGTCTAAGAAGCATCCCTTTACCACCCACGGTAGCGTTTCCTATAAGGACGCCGTCGGGAGCACTCTTTATCACTTTCCAACAATGTTGCTTTTTATGGGGACCTCCAGGAAAATTCAGGGTCCAGTGTCAGTGCCAAGCAGAGACGTTCTCTTGAGCATTTGGTTTATTTGAAGCTCATGGACAGTAAATTATATAACCGACTGAGTTTCCCTTTTTGAGTTGGCTGCTAGAAAGCTTAGAGCCAAACGCATGGCTCATTTGTTGGCGGTGCGTCAATTATTACGGGATGCATTTTGTGTCCCTGTCTTCATTCTGTTTTTTCTTTTAATCCTTCTTCTCTTTCATGCAAATTAAATGTTACTTTAAAATTTATTCTTGTAAATTGCCTAAAATTACTTCTGAAGCAAGATGAGTAATACATAGGTAGAAAAATAGATATATAAACTAAGGCTTTCAATAATTTAACCTGTGTAAATGGCTTGTAGCTTGTATATCTAAAAGATGTTTAGCTTTTGTAAGAAGATACTTGTTATAGAAAAAGAATTTTCCAATGGGTAAAATTTCAGATTTTGCATGAAAGAGAAAGTAATCGGTTCAAGGATGGGAATGTTTTGCTGGAAGATAAGTTCGATTCGGGAAACCAGTAGGGGAGCCACTGAGCTCTTGGTGGAGAAGTGTCTTGTATGATTGGATTAGTTAATTAACGTAATCATTGTGTACAACCCCAAGGTCAGTTTATAAAAAGAATTTTTAACCTTTCATAGAGAGCATAGGACGACTGTGGACTCAGGAGTCAAACTCCTGGATAGAAATCCTGGCTCTGCCATTTATTGGGCAATTTACTTAACTTCATTGTTCCTCAGTTTCCTTGTTCAGAAAATGGAGATCAAACTAGTACTTACCTCATAGGGTTCTCAGGGAAATCAAAGGATAATATACACGTACCAAGAGTTTAGAATATTGACTGGCATTCGGTAGGAGTCAATGCATATTAACTCTTATTCTTCTTTATCTTTTCCACTGGAGCCCAAGGATTTTTAAAAAGATGTCTTTTTAAAAGACATCTTGTCAGTTTTGTAATATATCGCATAGTAGGGCTGGTCAGAGATTGGTGATGGCAATAAAATATATATGTGGTTTATACATATGCCACAGAATTCCCAAATCTATCATGAGTGGTTCACGGCAACTTCAGAGAAAATGTGTGTTTTTCTTTCTTGGTCTTTCCAAACAAACAGGAAAGCAATATAGCTTCTGTGAAATATTCTATCCTGTTAGCATCATAGATTTGTTCATGAAGCATGACACCATGGATAGTGTGTCTTGCCTTTTTCCACCCAAGCGTCAGTGTTTTCTTTCTTATATACGTGTTCTATTTCCTTAGATCTATAGTGAGTGAAAGAAATTGATCGATCAAATGTGTTTTCTGAAAGAATAGTGTTTTATGGAAAAATTTAACGCGTAAATGCTCTTGCCCGTTCTCCTTCCTCAATTCCTCTGCCTCCCAATATAAAGAGAATGTGTCTGGCGTATTCAAGGTTGAAAGAGAGTAAAAAGCTACAGAAATTAAGCAGATCTGCCAAATATAAGACTGGGGGTTGCAGGTTGAGGGAGAGAAAATAAGGAAACTGAGAGCCTGGGAAGGGAATTTTCTGATGTTTCTGTTTGTGTCAGAAATTGAAGAAAGAAAGCAATCTTGAGAAAGAAAAACAGAGCTGGAGGAATCAGGCTCCGTGACTTCAGACTATACTACAAAGCTACAGTGATCAAGGCACTATGGTACTGGCACAAAAACAGAAAGATAGATCAATGGAACAGGATAGAAAGCCCAGAGATAAACCCACGCACATATGGCCACCTTATCTTTGATAAAGGAGGCAGGAATGTACAGTGGAGAAAAGACAGACTCTTCAATAAGTGGTGCTGGGAAAACTGGACAGCTACATGTAAAAGAATGAAATTAGAACACTCCCTAACACCATATACAAAAATAAAATCAAAATGGATGAAAGACCTAAATGTAAGGCCAGACACCATCAAACTCTTAGAGGAAAACATAGGCAGAACACTCTATGACATAAATCACAGCAAGATCCCTTTTGACCCACCTCCTAGAGAAATGGAAATAAAAACAAAAATAAACAAATAGGACCTAATGAAACTTCAAAGCTTTTGCACAGCAAAGGAAACCATAAACAAGACCAAAAGACAACCCTCAGAATGGGAGAAAATATTTGCAAATGAAGCAACTGACAAAGGATTAATTTCCAAAATTTACAAGCAGCTCATGCTGCTCAATAACAAAAAAACAAACAGCCCAATCCAAAAATGGGCAGAAGAACTTAATAGACATTTCTCCAAAGAAGATATACAGATTGCCAACAAACACATGAAAGAATGCTCAACATCACTAATCATTAGAGTAATGCAAATCAAAACTACATTGAGATATCATCTCATACCAGTCAGAATGGCCATCATCAAAAAATCTAGAAACAATAAATGCTGCAGAGGGTGTGGAGAAAAGGGAACCCTCTTGCACTGCTGGTGGGAATGTGAATTGGTACAGCCACTATGGAGAGCAGTATGGAGGTTCCTTAAAAAACTACAAATAGAACTACCGTATGACCCAGGAGTCCCACTACTGGGCATATACCCTGAGAAAACCATAATTCAAAAAGAGTCATGTACCAAAATGTTCATTGCAGCTCTATTTACAATAGCCAGAAGATGGAAAAAACCTAAGTGTCCATCATCGGATGAATGGATAAAGAAGATGTGGCACATAAATACAATGGAATATTACTCAGCCATAAAAAGAAACGAAATTGAGTTATTTGTAGTGAGGTGGATGGACCTAGAGTCTGTCATACAGAGTGAAGTAAGTCAGAAAGAGAAAGACAAATACCGTATGCTAACACATATATATGGAATCTAAGAAAAAAAAATGTCATGAAGGACCTAGGGGTAAGACAGGAATAAAGACACTGACCTACTAGAGAATGGACTTGAGGATATGGGGAGGGAGTAGGGTAAGCTGTGACAAAGTGAGAGAGTGGCATGGACATATATACACTACCAAACCTAAAATAGATAGCTAGTGGGAAACAGCCACATAGCACAGGGAGATCAACTCGGTGCTTTGTGACCACCTAGAGGGGTGGAATAGGGAGGGTGGGAGGGAGGGAGACGCAAGAGGGAAGAGATATGGGGACATATGTATGTGTATAACTGATTCACTTTGATATAAAGCAGAAACTAACACACCACTGTAAAGCAATTATACTCCAATAAAGATGTTAAAAAAAAGAAAAGAAAAAGAAAAAATATTAAAAACAGCAAGGGAAAAACAAAAAATAACATACAAAGGAATCCCCATAAGGTTATCAGCTGATATTTCAGCAGAAACTCTGCAGGCCAGAAGGAAGTGGCAGAACATACTTAAAGTGATGAAAGAGAAAAACTTAAAACCAAGATTACTCTACCCAGCAAGGATCTCATTCAGATCTGATGAAGAAATCAAAAGCTTTTCAGACAAGCAAAAACTAAGAGAATTCAGCACCACCAAACCAGCTTTACAACTAATGCTAAAGGAACTTCTCTAGGTGGGAAACACAAGAAAAAGACCCACAAAAACAAACCCAGAACAATTGAGAAAATGGTAATAGGAACATACATATTGATAATGACCTTGAATGTAAATGAATTAAATGCCCCAACCAAAGGACACAGATTGGCTGAATGGATACAAAAACAAGACCCATATATATGCTGTCTACAAGAGACCCACTTCAGACCTAGGGACACATACAGACTGAAATTGAAGGGATGGAAAAAGATATTCCTTGCAAGTGGAAATCAAAAGAAAGCTGGAGTAGCAATACTCGTATCAGATAAAATAGACTAAAATAAAGATTGTTACAAGAGATAAGGAGGGACACTACATAATGGTCAAAGGATCAATCCAAGAAGAAGATATAACAATTACTAATGTTTATGCACCCAACACAGGAGCACCGCAATACATAACACAAATGTTAACAACAATGAAAGGAGAAATCGACAGTAACAGAATACTAGTAGGGGATTTTAACACCCCACTTACACAAATGGACAGATCATCCAAACAGAAAATAAATAAGGAAACACATGCTTTAAATGAAACAATAGACCAGATAGATTTAATTGATGTTTATAGAACATTCCACCCAAAAGTGGCAGAATACACTTTCTTCTCAAGTGCACACGTAACATTCTCAAGGATTGATCACATCTTGGGGCACAAATCAGCCTCAGAAAATTTAAGAAAATTGAAATCATATCAAGCATCTTTTCTGACCACAACACTATGAGATTGGAAATCAATTGCAGGAAAAAACTGTAAAAAACATAAATACATGGAGGCTAAACTTTGTGCTACTAAATAACCAAGAGATCACTGAAGAAATAAAACAAATACATAGAAACAAATGACAACGAAACCACAACGACCCAAAACATATGGGATGAAGCAAAAGCAGTTCTAAGAGGGAAGTTTATAGCAATTCAATCTCACCTCAAGAAACAAGACAAATCTTAAATAAATAATCTAACCCTACACTTAAAACAACTAGAGAAAGAAGAACAAAGAAAACCCAAAGTCAGTAGAAGGAAAGAAATCATAAAGATCAGAGGAGAAATAAATGAAATAGAAACAAACAAACAAAAAAAACAGCAAAGATCAATAAACCTAAAAGCTGGTTCTTTGAGAAGATAAACAAAATTGATAAACCCTTAGCAAGACTCATCAAGAAAAAAAGGGAGAGGGTGCAAATCAATAAAATTAGAAACAAAAAAGGAGAAATCACAACTGAGACTGCAGAAATACAAAGGATTATAAGAGACTACTACAAACAACTATATGCCAATAAACTGGACAACCACGAAGAAATGGACAAATTCTTGGAAAAGTACAATTTCCAAGACTGAACCAGGAAGAATTAGAAAATATAAACAGACCTATCACAAGTAATGAAATTGAAACCGTAACTAATAATCTTCCAACAAACAAAAGTCCAGGACCAGATGGCTTCACAGGCGAATTCTATCAAACATTTAGAGAAGAGCTAACACCAATCCTTCTCAAACTCTTCCAAAAAATTGCAGAGAGAGAAACACTCCCAAATTCATTCTCCAAAGCCACCATCACCCTGATACCAAAACCAGAAAAGGATACCACAAAAAAAGAAAATTTCAGACCAATATCTCTGATGAACATAGATGCAAAAATCCTGAACAAAATACTAGCAAACAGAATCCAACAGCACATTAAAAGGATCATACACCATGATCAAGTGGGATTTATCCCAGGAATGCAAGGATTCTTCAATATACGCAAATCAATCAATGTGGTACACCACATTAACAAATTAAGGAATGAAAACCATATGATCATCTCAGTAGATACAGAGAAGGCTTTTGACAAAATTCAACACCAATTTGTGATAAAAGCTCTCCAGAAAGTGGGCATAGAGGGAATCTACCTCAACATAATAAAGGCTGTATGTGACAAACCCACAGCAAGCATCATACTCAATGAAGAAAAACTGAAAGAATTTCCACTAAGATCAGGAACAAGACAAGGATGTCCACTCTTGCCACTTTTATTCAACATTGTTTTGGAAGTCCCAGCCACGTCAGTCAGAGAAGAAAAATAAAAGGAATACAAATTGGAAAAGAAGAAGTAAAACTGTCACTGTTTGCAGATGACATGATACTATACATAGAAAATGCTAAAGATGTCACCAGAAAACTACTAGAACTAATCAATGAATTTGGTAAGGTTGCAGGATACAAAATTAGTGCACAGAAATCTCTGGCATTCCTGTACACCAACAATGAAAAATCAGAAAGAGAAATTAAGGAAAGCCTCCCATTTACCATTGCAACAAAAAGAATAAAATACCTAGGAATAAACCTGCCTAAGGAGGCGAAAGACTTGTACTCAGAAAACTATAAAACACTGATGAAAGAAATCAAAGATGACATAAACAGATGGAGAGATATACCATGTTCTTGGATTGGAAGAATCAATATTGTGAAAATGACTGTACCACCCGAAGCAATCTACAGTTTCAGTATAATCTCTATCAAACTACCAATGGCATTCTTCACAGCATTAGAACAAAAAATTTTACAATTCGTATGGAAACACAAAAGACCGCAAATAGCCAAAGCAATATTGAGAAAGAAAAACGGAGCCGTAGGAATCAGGCTCCCCAACTTCAAACTATACCACAAAGCTACAGTAATCAAGACAGTATGGTACTGGCACAAAAACAGAAATATAGATCAATGGTACATGATAGAATGCCCAGAGATAAATCCACACACATATGGTCACCTAGTTTATGTCAACGGAGGCAAGAATGTACAATGGAGAAGAGACAGCCTCTTCAATAAGTGGTGCTGGGAAAACTGGACAGCTACATGTAAAAGAATGAAATTAGAACACTCCCTAACACCATGCACAAAAATAAACTCAAAATGGATGAAAGACCAAAATGTAAGGCCAGACACTATAAAACTCTTAGAGGAAAACATAGGAAGAACACTCTTTGACATAAACCACAGCAAGATCTTTTTTGACCCACCTCCTAGAATAATGGAAATAAAAACATAAATAAACAAATGGGACTTAATTAAACTTAAAAGCTTTTGCACAGCAAAGGAAACCATAAGCAAGACCAAAAGACAACCCTCAGAATGGGAGATAATATTTGCAAATGAAGCAACTGACAAAAGATTAATCTCCAAAATTTACAAGCAGATCATGCAGCTGAATATCAAGAAAACAAACAACCCAATCCAAAAATGGGCAGAAGACCTAAACAGACATTTCTCCAAAGAAGATATACAGACTGCCAACAAACACATGAAAGGGTGCTCAACATCACTAATTACTAATGAAATGCAAATCAAAACTACATTGAGGTATCACCTCACACTAGTCAGAATGGCCATTATCAAAAAATCTAGAAACAGTAAATGCTGGAAGGGGTGTGGTGAAAAGGGAACCCTCTTGCACTGCTGGTGGGAATGTAAATTGATACAGCCACTATGGAGAACAGTATGGAGGTTTCTTAAAAAACTAAAACTAGAACTACCATATGACCCAGCAATCCCACTACTGGGCATATACCCTGAGAAAACGATAATTCAAAAAGAGACATGTACCATAATGTTCATTGCAGGACTGTTTACAATAGCCAGGACGTGGAAGCACCCTAAACGTCCATCGACAGATGAATGGATAAAGAAGATGTGGCACATATATACAATGGAATATTACTGAGCCATAAAAAGAAATGAAACTGAGTTATTTGTAGTGATGTGGATGGACCTAGAGTCTGTCATACAGAGTGAAGCAAGTCAGAAAGAGAAAGACAAATACCGTATGCTAACACATATATATGGAATCATAAAAACAAAAGAGAAGGTTCTGATGAACCTACTTGCAGGGCAGTCATGAAGATGTAGATACAGAGAATGGACTTGAGGACAGAGTGGGAGGGGTAAGCTGGGGCGAAGTGAGAGTAGCATCAACATATATACACTACTGAACGTAAAATAGATAGCTAGTGGGAAGCAGCCGCATAGCACAGGGAGGTCAGCTCGGTGCTTTGTGATGACCTAGCAGGGTGGGATAGGGAGGGTGGGAGGGAGGCTCAAGAGGGAGGGGATATGGGGACATATGTATACACTGGCTGATGCACTGTGTTGTACAGCAGAAACTAACACAGTATTGTAAAGCAATTATACTCCAATAAAGATCGATTAAAAAACATATATGTATACATACATATACATACACATATGTATATGAATATCCATACACATGTATATACATATATATTTGAATCACTTTGCTGTGTACCTGAAACTACCACAACATTGTAAATCAATTACACTTCAGTAAAAATAAATAACTTTTTTAAACTTTTTTAAAAATTAAAAATTAAGGGCTTCCCTGGTGGCGCAGTGGTTAGGGATCCGCCTGCCGATGCAGGGGACACGGGTTCGTGCCCCGGTCCGGGAGGATCCCACATGCCGCGGAGCAACTAAGCTGGTGCACCACAACTACTGAGCCTGTGCTCTAGAGCCCACGAGCCACAACTACTGAGTCCACGTGCCACAACTACAGAAGCCCACGCACGAGAGCCCGTGCTCTGCAACAAGAGAAGCCACCACAATGAGAAGTCCGTGCATCGCAATGAAGAGTAAGCCCCACTCACCACAACTAGAGAAGTCCCGCATGCAGCAACAAAGACCCAGTGCAGCCAAAAAATAAATAACTAAATGAATAAAATTTTTTTTAAAAGCCTAGAAATAGGTCTCTATGCTGCCAATGAGTTCGGAATTGGTGAATTCCTAAAAACCAGGACAGAGAGCTTCCCTGGTGGCGCAGTGGTTGAGAGTCCGCCTGCTGATGCAGGGGACACAGGTTCGGGCCCCGGTCCGGGAAGATCCCACGTGCCGCGGAGCGGCTGGGGCCGTGAGCCATGGCCGCTGAGCCTGCGCGTCCGGAGCCTGTGCTCTGCAACGGGAGAGGCCACAACAGTGAGAGGCCCGCGTACCGCAAAAAAAAAAAAAAATTAATTAATTAATTAAAAATTAAAAAAAGATAAAAATTAGTGGAGAAGTTTTTGGTGCACTTAAGAACACTAGGCTCTGCATGGCTGCCGTTATAACAACATACTCTGAAGGAAGAGTTCAGTGAGTAGGTATATGGGCTGCAGTGTCTGTGAGAGGAGGGGCTCTTGTTTGCTGAAACCAGAGCCCCCCAGAGAACGGTAAGCACTCAGGCAGCATCAGCCCTGACAAGAGACCTTCACCTGCTCTGCCAAAGGCTCCTCTAGATACAGTTTCATTCTTTGTCATCAAAGAGTGCTCCAAGGAAGCGCTCTATCCTGTTCAACACCCTCTGTGTACTTTTTCCCTCATAACTACTAGTAATGTAGAAAGTGAGTCGTAAATAAACTTGAATTCTCATCCTTTATAAAGACGACCCAGAAATAAATCTCTTGGGACTTTTAAAATTCCTGACGCTGAGATCATAGGCATTTCTCTGTAATTATATTGAACGTGTTGCTTGTGTTACTCTACCTCTTGTTGTCATTTTGTAATATTCTACTTTCAATATATCTTGCATGTTAACAACCTGGCAAATTTAACAGTTCATCAGGTTTCCGATTCGGCTGCGTGAACCAAACAGCTAGTTTTATTGACTTGATTCGATTTCATTATTGAGTAGACAGACATTTATTTCAGACAACTACAGAAGTTCAATAACTTCAAATTTCTCACTAACAGAGAACGATTGACTAGTTTTTACAAACTAACAGTATGGAGTGGGTTTTTTTTTTTCCTATTTCTTAATACAGCCACGGAAATTTTCACATTTAAAGGCTTCAGTGGTTCTGTGTGTCCTTCAAGATAAAGTCTGAACTCTGTGCTGTGACGTTCAAGGAACTTCACGGTCTAGTCCCAGCCTGTTCTCCTGTCCCTCCCCTGGCTTCTTGTCACTTTTTCCTGCTCCTACTTCCCCAGCCTCCTCAACAATCTTAGCGTCTGTGAATTAAGCATTCATTCCAGACACGCTTTGAGGTACTTTTTAAATAAATTTATTTATTTATGTATTTATTTTTGGCTGTGTTGGGTCTTCATTGCTGTGCACGGGCTTTCTCTAGTTGGGGTGAGTGGGGGCTACTCTTCGTTGCGGTGCGTGGGCTTCTCATTGCAGTGGCTTCTCGTCACTGAGCATGGCCTCTAGGCGTGCGGGCTCAGTAGTTGTGGCACGTGGGCTCAGTAGTTGTGGTTCGCGGGCTCTAGAGCGCAGGCTCAGTAGTTGTGGCGCACAGCCTTAGTTGCTCCGCAGCATGTGGGATCTTCCCGGGCCAGGACTCGAACCTGTGTCCCCTGCATTGGCAGGCAGATTCTTAACCACTGCGCCACCAGGGAAGTCCCATGAGGTACTGTTAAATGCAGGTTTAGCTTCTATAACTGGGGTCAGACTCAAAGTGGCTTAAACGATACAGGCAGACCTCATCTTTTACTGCACTTCACAGATACGGCGTTTTTACAAATTTAAGGTTTGGGGCAACCCTGCAAGTCTATTGGTGCCATTTTTCCAACAGCATTTGCTTTGTGTCTCAGTGTCACATTTTGATAATTCTCACTTTATTTCAGACTTTTTCATTATTATTCTGTTAATGGTGACGTATGATCAACGATCTTTGATGTTGCGACTATGACTCACTGAAGGCTTAGATGTTGGTTAGCATTTTTTAGCAATAAAGTATTTTTCATTAAGGTACGTACATTGCTTTTTAGACATAATGCTATTGCACACTTAACAGACTACAGTGTAGTGTTAACATAACTTTTATATGCACTGGGAAACCAATAAACTCCTGGGACTAACTTTGCTGCCATATTCGTTTTATTGTGGTGATCTGGAAGCGAACCCCCAATATCTCTGAGGTCTGCCTGCATAGGAGTTTGTTTCTGTTTTATGTACTGTAGAGCACAAGGAACTGTACTCAATGCTCTTTAATAACCTATATGGGAAAAGAATCTGAAAAAGAATAGATATGTATATGTATAACTGAGTCACTTCGCTGTACGTTAGAAATTAAAACAACATTGTAAGTCAACTATACTTCAATTTAAAATTTTGATAAAAAATAATAAAATAAAACAAATGAAAACTAACCAAAAAAAAAAAAAGAAAGAAAAAGAAAATAGAGTCCAAGTGTAAGTGATATAGAGCTGGCTTGGTAGCAGCTCTGTCCTACCTGTACCTTGGTAGCGACACTGTGTCCTACAAGACACAGGCTCTTTCTGTCTTGTTGCTCTTTTCTGCTGAATATGCAGCATCCTTCCATATAGTCGGCTATTCCAGCTGCCAGCAGTGCACCTCCACTCAAGCCAGCAAGAAAGGGAAGACGAGAAAGGGGAAGGCACATGACTAAGGTGTTGGCATGTGTCATTTCCGCTCCTATCCTGTTGAACACGTGTCGGTCACATGGCTGTACCAAGTTGCAAGGGAGGCTGAGATATTTCTCTAACTTAGCCCAGCAGCCCCAGGTCCATTTCTGTTACTTCAGATGAACTAGAGAATGTGTGATGAGGGGAGTCCAAATCTTTGTCATACCTACCATGTCTATGTTACTGCGCTAAGTGCTAGGGATAGAGAGATGAATAGGGACTGGATTTGGGGGAGAAACCAGTACAGTTGGAGAGATTTGGGGTAAATCCCTGTTGTCTCAATGTATCATAGATACTGAATCTATATACATTCTTATTTACATTCTATATAAACAGAATTTATTCTGTATATAATCTGTACATAATCTTCTGTGCTTTTGCATTTTCTGCCCCCTTCCCTGGATTCTTTCTGCCCCCTTTTCCACTGTATGCAATTCTCCCCACTCTGCAAAGAGTAGCCCAAGAGTTCCCACCTTTGCTAAGCCTTCAGCATTCCTTCCAGAGACAGGTAGGAGTTGTGTCATTAGTGTTCCCATAGTGCTTAGATGCTGTGTTCTCTTTCCCCTGTTTTGTTCTAAGTGCTTGGAGGCAGGTATGAACTGTGGTTTTATTCGTGTCCTATCCCCAGCACCTAGGACAGTGCCAAAGCAAATAGAAGATGCTGGATAAATGTTTGCCAAATCAAATTAGTGCTTGGCCTCCTGTTGTGGACTCTGGGAAGGCAAAATGAGTGGACTCTTTAATGAACTGGGGAACTCTCTCATATGGTGTATAATAATATCACAGTTGATAAGACGTTAAGTGAATTCCAAATCAAATTCATAGAGGAGATCGTGTTTCCAATGCTTTCATCTTATTCTAACTTTGAGTTTGTTTTTATTTTTATTCAGTTATGCTAGTAAATGTGTTCTGGCTGAGGGTGATGAAGGCGTCTTAAGAAAAAGCTTGAATTTGAATGATGTGTTCTCTTATATTACTTGCTGTATTTCTCACTAAAGTTGATTTCAAAAACCAAAGTGATATCCTGCTTACTAGAAATCAATCTTGTGTGGTCCAGGAAATGTTGAATTTTTTCCAGGACTTACTTGAAAAGGCAATTTACAACCTGATTCAAAAATTTTATTTTCCTCTGGGTTCCTGATGTAATCCCAAAAGGAACCTTACTGTCCATAGCCTATCCATGATTCCGTTTTGGATCTTCAGCTATGTGGGAGGTTAATCAGTATAGGATAAAAACCATAGAATTTTCACAGACTATTCCAATTATAGGAATTACTAGATATTAGTAATATGACTGCTTATGTTACTTACAGACAAAGCACTCGACCATTTGGGCCTCAGTTCTTTTATTAGTCAAATAAGAACATTGAACTAAGGCAGGGTTTTTCAGCTCAGCCTGTTAGACTATGAATAATAATAAGAGTTGTTACTTTAAATCACAGGTTTTCAGGAAAGAATGGTAAAGTGCTGAGAATTCATGGGTTTGCACTTTCCATGGGCCTAAAGAACATAATGGTGTGTGATCTCAATCTGTGACATGAAATAGTTAAAATATCTTCTCCGGTGGCAACAGTATATGGAATGACGTGTGGGCATGGGGACAAATGTGGAGCAATAGCTGTGGCTATATAAATCATTGCATATTAGAATGGTTGATACCATATAAATTAATAGTTTTATCCCCAAATGCCTTAATCATTCATCTTTTCAGGTATGACATGTACAAGGCCTTTTAGAAAGAATGTTGCGATCAGCTCCCTCTCTGCAAACTGTGTCTTTAGAAAAAAGATGTAAAGCACAGCTTACAGCTTACGAGGAGTATTCATTTGTGAGATCTGGGGCTTGGAAAGCAGGCTTATTGAGTTTCTTGTATTTAATCATAGGTGATATATTAGCTAATTAATGAATGCAGTCTGACTCAGATCAGATTTGCTTTTGCCGGACTTATGTTTATTTAATGTGCTTTCACGTAGAAAATGAGTATTTGGCAGTGAGCAAAAATAAAAAGCACACAAAAACCTGTGTAGCTGTAGTGGCTGAGTGAGTTGGGTCCTGAGGCCAGTCCTTCCTACAATTCATGTGAAACACGTACTGCAAGATGAAGCGTCTGACAATTTGGAGGCTGGTTCTGTAGTCCTAGGAATCTGGAGTGAATTAAAGTCTAGACTCTGTTATTTTCCAGAGGAAAGGGAGGAGGGAGAAATCACAGATCAGATATGGCCAAAGTGATACGGAGGCAACACTGAAGCAAGGATGCTGCTGCCAGTGTGTGGAGGCTTCAAGGCAGTAATGGCAGAGCAGCTGCGTTCTCAGAGGGTTAGGGGCAGTGTATCAGGAGTAGGCCTCCTCTTGTAACAAAGCAGGAGACTGCCGGCTTGTGAAAGGCAAAGATGCTCTGCTCCTTGAAAATCTCCCCAGGTGAGAATGGCTACCGTCAAAACGTTGCCAAGAAACTCTAATGATCCAGACCGTCACAACTGTATGTTAGCCATAGTCATTTCAGGAAAATAAATGATACTTTGGGTAGATTTCTGGTCAGTTTCTTCCCTGAAGCAGAAGAGATCGGATTCCCGAGCAAAGAAAAACAGGGAAGAACAAAGTTTGGGCATGCCCGCAGGAACAGCGGTATCTTTAGAAACTACCTGGGAGGCAGAAGCTAAGTGTTGATTTGCCCGTGCCTCCTACCTGGGAGTGGAAGGTGGGAAGAAATGGACAGTGGGTCTGCTCAAAAGAGGAGGTACAGTGCAGCTTGGTGAAGCCACACGCTGACTGCGTTCTGCACGGCTCTTCATGCAGTGCTGTGGGCTGGTGCACCGGAGGCGAGCCCGGGTGTCCTATGTAAGTTTCTGTTGCTGTACGTTGCAGCTAGGGGCTGAAAATACTATTCGTGTCTGTCTGGTGCGTGGTGCCTCTTTCAGATGTTTTTAATCCCCGTGCTGGGGATCAGTCAGACAATCAACCATTTGTACAACGAGTTTTCAAGCCACCTGAGGTATCGGAGATTCTGAGTTTCTCCGGAGATGTTTTTTTTATGTATCTTTCGTGCGGTGTTACTTGGATAAGGTCGAAAATAACTTGCCCTGGGATCGCTTGGGAAGTGCATTGTCTCAGAGGTCTGTATCAGTTCAAACCAGTTTGATATTCTCTTTTACGTAGAGTCCTGTTTTCATCTTTGAATTATGGCATGAAAAGAATCTTTTTTTAGGGAGAAATACCACGGAGTTTGTCAAATTAAAGATAGCCACAGAAGCTCCCTTTAAATCCTGTTTTGAACAGCTTTAGAAAAATAGGAGATGGATGACACAGCTGTTGCAGTTACGCCAGCATGTACAGCAGCTTTATCATTCTATGACTCTTTCACTGAAATAGCCCTTATTTCATGGACCTGCTGTGTTTTGCAAAATGGCTGTCTGAGTTTTAAATTCTACAAGGCAGGCTTACACAAACACTGAAGTATCACTAGTTAAAATGATTGGATGCTAATTGAAAGATGCCGCACAGTCTGCTAGCTGACAAGCTCGGGGGGGAAACGCTCACTTTATTTTCACCCTCCTCTTACGTGTGGCTAGTTAATTTTCACGGAGTGATGTGAAAGCGAGCAAGAGGCTTATTCAGGCTGGACAGACTGCAGTGCTGAATTGCTTAACACTGATCTGAGATTCCTGGCTGCAGAACAAATCGAAAATCTACAAAGAGAGCTAATCAATACCTAAGGGTATAGTGTAGAGAAATCTGTGACCTTGGAAAACTGGCCGCTATAAGAGATATATGTGACACTTCCAGGACAAACAAGGTCAAAATCTGATACAATCTACCTAATATAAAGTTGGAGACCAGGAAGATGGGAAAGGGATAATTACATTCCTATCAAATCTTAAAGAGAATATTCAATTTTATTAAATAATTAAAAGTGTAAAAAGCCCCATTAACTTACAGATTTTTGTAACGGTTATCTATTCAGTGTCATTTGTCTTTTGAATGCAACAGTTGACATGTGAGAAATAAATGTAGTAGTGAGGTAGCCAGCAAAGATTTTTAAAGACAACATCTGCAGAAATAGATTTTTTTTTCCGTAGAAAAATTAATTGCTTTTTAATAGGACTTGGGAATAAGTATTAGAAAGTTTCTAAAGTCTAAAATTATCCACATAAAGAAAAATCTTAAATTAAAAATAGAAATCCTTTGAAGTTTAAAATCCGTATTTTTATAGATTCATGAAGATTGATAATTCCATAGTTTCATATTTCTGTTTATTCTTATACAATAAATTAGAGGAAATCTGTGGTTATGTAGCCTGCTGGCTAGAGGAATTCTGAAAGAAAGCCTCAAACAAAGCAGTCTTTTTTCACCCAACTTATGTTTGTCCTTTTCCTGACATTGAACATGTAAACAAATAGAAGAGACAGCATAAACTGTGCTCTCTGGAGTCTTGACTGAAAGGTTAGAAGATTTGATTCATCTGCTAATTCTCAAACTTTTTTACCCTGTGTTTTGGTGAAGGAACTACAAACCATATAGCACAAATATACCTTAAAGATAAAAGAAATTCATATATCTTGGTCACTAGAAACAGGTCTTCCTTTATGTTAGAACATTTATCTCTTGGGAACTCTAACCTGTAACCCACCTGCTGCTATTTCAGCCTCTTTTCTCTGGTAGTTTAACACGTGGATTGCAGTTTTCTTTATAGATAGTCAACCGAATGCTGTAGTATGTTAAATCTGAAACATATTTCATTTCCTTGGAGGAAAAGAACCTCTAAGTATATATCTGGCAATGAGAACTCTCGTTTGACTGCAAAGCAGACAACACGTGGAGTCTGGAAGCTGCTCGGTGAATAAACAGGTAGACAGCAGGGCAAAGGGTGCCCAAACCCATGTGTAGCACAAGTGATGGGGGCCTTGTCCATTAAGTGGACTGTCTCAGTGTCCTTTCTCCAATTTGTCATCAATTTGATGGAGTGATAACTTAGATCAGGCTAGTACTAAATGCCAACTAAAGTTTAGGAATTAATAGCGGGTATATATAAAAATATATATATACGTACGAGGTATAACATATAATTCAGTTGGCACGGTCTATGTGTAACCATCCACTAGTTCTTATACCTTTTTTTAGTACGACAGTTTTCTCAAGGATTCTTCCTAGTCTCACATCGTCTCTCAGAAAGAATATGAAAGTTCTGTGGGTTCTGAATAAAGTCATGTACATATTCCATAGTCCTTTTGTTTCTAGGTTTTTACCTTCCGTCGCTGTCACCTTTATTAGGCGCCCTCCCCTAACTCACGTCACATTGCCTTCATATTCAGAAATTGTCCCATGAGCGCCCTGTAGGCTGTGGCCCCTCTTGTTCTCTGTAGGACGCAATTCATAAGCCTCTCTTTTTGGCATTATTGAGTATTTGAACTCAAGAGCTAGTCTTCGTTATTTTATTTATACCAAACAATCATTCTTTTAGAACCCAGCTTCGCATCTTAGACGTAATTCCTACTTTTATCTCAACTGTCCTGCTATTTTTATTTTATTAAATGACATGAAAGTCTGTCAGCTGAATAAATACTCCTACACTTAAAAGGATCTAGAAGCCTGCTAAGTTCTGTGTGCATCTCTGTGCAACACGTCTAAAATATTGACATTTCCATGCTTTGGGGGAGCAGAGATTGATACTAACTGTTTTGGGGTAAACTCTATTGAAGGATAGCACACATGCAGAAAAGTGCAGAAATCTTAAGTGTTGAGCTTGATGAAAGTTCTCAGAGTGAGCAAGTTTGTGTAACCAACACGAAAATCAAGAAACCAAGCAATGTCAGAACTCTCATCCTACCTTGCACTCACCAATCAGCTCCCCCCTCCTCCACGGTACCCCCAATTTGGCTTTTTCCTGTTTCTGAATTTTATACAGATGGACTCATTCCATATGTATTTTTTGTTCAGCTGATGTTATTAGCATTTTATTTATGAGATTAACCTATGTGGTTGCACTAAATTACAGCAGTAGTCTGCTCTCATGGCTGTATAGCAGTCCATTATGTGACTAGACCATAATTTAATTTTCCATACTGTTGAGATGCATTTGGGGAGTCTCCAGTCAGGAGCTATTGTAAATACTGCTGTTATAAATGTTTGTACCATATTCTTTTATTGATGCTTACGTATGCATTTCTGTTAGATATAAACTAGGAATGAAATTGCCAAGTCGTGGGGCTTATACATATATTCAGCTTAAGTCAGTACTGGGAAAGAGCTTTCCAAAGCGGTTCAGTCGATTTACACTCTCACCAGCAGTGCCTCACCAAAACTTGATGTTGCCTTCTACATTTTAGCCAGTCTGGTAAATGTGTCCAAGTACCCCATGTATGGTTTGACTTGGTGTTTCTCTGATGACTATTGAAATCAAGTACCTTCTTTATATATTTGTTGGCCAGTTGGATAGCCTCTTTTGTGAAGTACCTGTTTGAGTCTCTCTTTTTCTTTTCTTTTAATATATTTTGGAATTTTCATACAGTAGAGATTTTGAAGACTTTTTTTTTTAATATTTATTTATTTGGCTGTCGGGTCTTAGTTGTGGCACGTGGGAGCTTCGTTGCGGCATGCAGGATCTTTCGTTGCAGCACGCAGGCTCTAGAGCACAGGCTCAGTAGTTGTGGCGCACGGGCTTAGTTGCCCGATGGCATGTGGGATCTTCGTTCCCTGACCAGGGGTCAAACCCGCGTCCCCTGCATTGGAAGGCGGTTTCTTAACCACTGGCCCACCAGGGAAGTCCCTGTTTGAGTCTCTGGATTCTTTTTCTGTTAGACTTTCTGTCTTTTGAGGTTTTTTGTTCAAAAACGGACATACAAGGAAAAAGGTATTGATGGTTAGCATAATAAAATGACTAGAGACAAAATGGTATATACAGACATAATTAGAATGTGGAATCAGGCCAATCTAGGTTGGATTCTTGGTGTTCTTGTTTATTTACTGCATGATAGTGGGGAGTTGCTTTTTTTTTTTTTTTCTTAGTCTCAGCTTTCTCATCTGTATAATCGGGAAAATAGGGCAAGCTTGAAGGGTTTTTTTTGAAAGTTAAAATGAAATGTTGACAAAAACAAACCAAAGGAAAAAAAAAATAAATAAATAAAGTGAAATGTTGTGCTACAACATCGTAAATCAACTATACTTCAATAAAAAAGTTTTTTAAAAAACTGAAATGTTGTTTGTCAGCCCCTACCGGATCATGAGATGGAGAAACTATAGGAAGAGAGTAGGAGGGGACGTTAGGGAGGAAAATGGTAGATAACTGCTCTTTTTAACGTGGAAGTATAGTTGATTTACAATATTATATTAGTTTTAGGCATACAACATAGTGATTCAATATTTTTATAGATTATACTTCATTTAAAGTTATTATAAAATATGGTCTATATTCCCTGTGCTAGACCATATATCCTTGTAGCTTATTTATTTTATATGTAGTAGTTTGTGCCCCTTAGTCCCCTACTCTTTTATTTTCCCTCCCCACTTCCCTCTCCCCACTGGTAACCACTGGTTTGTTCTCTGTAAGTCTCTTTCTGCTTTGTTATATTCACTCGTTTCTTTCATTTTTTAGATTCCGCATATAAGTGATAACACAGTGTTTGTCTTTGTCTGACTTATTTCACTGAGCGTAACACCCGCCAGGTTCATCCATGTTGCTGCAAATGGCAACATTTCATGTCTGAGTAATATTCCATTGTATGTATGTGTGTGTATATATACACACACACACACATATACAAACACACACATACACACCACATGTTCTTTATCCATCACAAAATACTTCTAGGCCCATTGTGTCATGTGATGTTACCACAGTGTTTAAGAGTACAAAAAAGCAAGGCAGGTGATGATAACACCATTTTATAGATGAGAAAACTTCAGACGAGAGAAGTAAACTGTATCGCCACAGGCCACAGGATCTGATGGGGCCAAGCTGAGATTCAAACTGAAATTTATTTTTATTCCACGTGCCACGTTTTGTGCATCTTGTTTGGAATGTAGTTCTAAATTAAAATAATGGGATTATAATTAAATTTAATTAATGCTAAATTTTTGTAGTGCTTTCGAGTATAAAACTCAATTGTCGTTGAGCTTGAGAAGTATTGTACTAAAGTGCCAGTAATAGAGATTTCTGCTTAGCAGAATTGTAGGTAATATATTTTATGAATTGTAGTTTTTTTCTCACAATTCGTACTTTTTTCCAAATTGTCATAATTGTCTTATTAGGGGAAATCAGTTTAAGCTATACACTTATTATATATGTTCTGGAAAATATATTTTTATGGCAAAAGACTCTTTAAAGAGTTTTGAGAGGCATCAATTTTGTTCTCCAACAGATAAAGGAATAAGGTTCATATGCATTAGTGGTTTTAATATAGGTGTATATATATACATACGTATATATTGCACCCATATTTATATATTATATACCTTAAATAACGTGGTGCTTTTCCAGCCATGTCTTAAGATATCCTTGAAGGGTACTATTTGGCTTATAAAACCTGTGTCTTGAAAAGTCAAATTTATACATATTTTGCCTGGCCTACTCTTAAAGGTATTTTCTCAACATTTGGGACTGCATGTGCTTTTGATAGTTTTTAATTTTGGCCCTATTAAAACCCTTAATTCCATCCTTCAAATTTGTCAAGTGGCATTAATTCTAAAAAAAATTTGAATTCATGTGCCTCTTTCCAGGAAGTGAAAATATCCTTAGACGGTAAATGCTTACATCAGAGCAGTAGACCACAGCTTCAGAAATGACGGCCATGAGTATTTAAGATATTTCACAATAAAAATGCTACTTGACGACTTCATTTTTTTCAGAGCTTTAAGTTTTGCTTTAATTATATGCTTCAGTACATGAGGACATTTTATTAATAGAAAATGAGAAAGATGAGCAGGCCTGTAAGTGTTAAGCAGTGCAGAGGGGGGAGATGAAGTTCAGTTAGCAGTTTGCAACCTCTGGGCGTGTACTGAAAATAAGCTTGTTGCTGAATTTTCAGAGACGTGGGACCCTCTAGTTGCTTTCGAGTGTTCTTAGCTCATCCCTTTATCACTCAATGCTTTTCTTCCCACTGGAGAGGCAGTTTTGTTTATGTACTTATTTTTAGGAAGATAGCATTTAAAATTTTTTTCAGTTTTTCTGAGGTATAATTGACAAATAAAATTATGAGATATTTAAAGCGTACCTCGTGATGATTTGATAAATGTCTACATCGTGTGGGCTTCCCTGGTGGCGCAGTGGTTGAGAGTCCGCCTGCTGATGCAGGGGACCCGGGTTCGGGCCCCGGTCCAGGAAGATCCCACATGCCGCGGAGCGGCTGGGCCCGTGAGCCGTGGCCGCTGAGCCTGCGCATCCGGAGCCTGTGCTCTGCAACGGGAGAGGTCACAACAGTGAGAGGCCTGCGTACCACAAAAAAAAAAAAAAAAAAAAAAAAGTCTACATCGTAAAAGATTCCTTCCATCTAGTTAATTAACACATCGTCCATCACATATTTATCTTTTTTTTTTTTTTTTGATGAGAACATTCAAGTTACACTCTCTTTTTGGCAAATTTCAATTCTACAGTACAGTGTTATCAACTCAGGTCACCATGTTATTCATTAGCTCCACAGAGCTTATTCATCTTAGAGCTGAAAGCTTGTACTCTATTACCAACCTCTCCCTATTTCCCTCACCCCCCAGCCCCTGGCAACCACTTTACTATTCTCTGTTCCTGTGAGTTTGACTTTTTTTTTTTGATTCCGCGTGTAAGTGATAGCATGTAGTATTTGTCTTTCTCTGTCTGACTTATTTCACTTAGCATAATGCCCTCAAGATCCAGCTATGTTGTTACAAATGGCAAGATTTCCTTCTCTCTCATGGCTGAATAATACTCTATTGTGTATATATATTTACCACATCTTAATTATCCAGTGGTGTGTGTGTGCACATATATATTCCACATCTTTATCCATTCATCCATTGAGGGACACTTAGGCTGTTGCCTACCTTGCATATTGTGAATAATTCTGCAATAAACATGGGAGCATGAAGATGTGGTTTAATATGTGTATGAAAGACTGGAGCACGGGCACAGGCTCTGTACATTGTAGACCTTTGGGCAAGTCACTCCGTTACTCTCTGCCTCGATTTCCCTTTCTGTTAAATGAGGAATAACCACAGAACCTTACTCACAGGTTGGCCATATACATTACATGGGTTAAACGATGAAAACACCTGGCTTGTAGTATGTACTCAATTAAGTGTGAACTATTTTAATTATTGTTATTCCCATCTCCCTCTGCATCTGAGCACTGCTTCTCCTGGGGTAAAAAAATGGTTGAGAAAGAGCCATCACTTTTGGAAGGGTGAGTTCATTGTTTTAAAGAAAGCTTCTGTAGGACTTCCCTGGTGGCGCAGCGGTTGAGAGTCCGCCTGCCGATGCAGGGGACGCGAGTTCGTGCCCCGGTCCGGGAAGATCCCACATGCCATGGAGCGGCTAGGCCTGTGAGCCATGGCCGCTGAGCCTGCACGTCCGGAGCCTGTGCTCCGCAACGGGAGAGGCCACAACAGTGAGAGGCCCGCGTACCGCAAAAAAAAAAAAAAAAAAAAAATTAAGCTTCTGTAAAGTTTATTTAATTACGAATAGCTGTGATAGTCGTCATCCTCCCATTCATTCGTGAAGCAGTTACTCAGCGCCAGCTCTTTGCCCAGGGCTATCCTGAAAGTTCAAAATACAGAGAGGAATTGAACCCCTAATCCCCACCTTCAGGAAGGCCTAGATTGATGCCGGAGATACATGAGTTTATGGGAATATTAGTGTCTGACCTCACGAGAATATCCAACAGTAGGAAGAAAACAAATGGCATGCCACCTGTACCAGAGAATAATACCACAGAGGCATTAGAGAGAAAGCTGGATCTGTACAGACCAACACAGACGGAGGTCTACGTTCTGAGAATATGTTACTTACAAATTAAGTTGCAGAGCATTGTATATAGTATAATCACTTACACTGTACATGTGTTTATTTCTTTATGGGTATTTGTGTTTATGTCTTTATGGGTATTTAAGAAGAGGTCTAGAAGGCTCTTCCAATGTACGGGCGTCTTACAGAAGTGGGCTTATCAAGGACGAGGTGGGATTTTGCTGTTTATATCACTAGACGTTTTACAATAAGTATGTTTTATTTTTGTAATAAACACTGAATGTGGCAAATGCCTTTAAATTAATTTTTCCCTCACTTTCTCCCAGTGTATGTAATACACATCTTTGCTCATTAGAAAGCACTCAACTTGAAACGCGTGCAGCGAAAATAATCCAGAAATTGAGGCATCTGTTAGTTGAGAAGTTTTCACACGTACTCCAGGTACTTTGAAACAAGAAGGGTAGATTTTGGCTGGTTCTTTAGGCCTGTCCGTCAGGGGTGTGATGTGCACATGTGCTCAAATATGGGAGGGGGTTCGAATGCTTTGCTTTGCAGGCTGAGAACTGTCTCATGAAGGATGGTCACATCCTTTTGAATTCATTTGCACTCCGGCATGCCTTTATTGTTAGCATATTTCCTAAGTAAATGAAGGTCTGAAGGGATGTATAAGGTCTGAGCAGAGGAACATAAATCATCTTAGGAGATATTTCCATTAATTTATGCTGGCCCGGTGAGTCATCTCCCTCCAGACAAAGTGGTCAAGAGAGTCAGATCCAGTGGTCATGGCCCCATCCGGCTGTCTTGAACCATCTTTTTCTTCGCTTCTGTGTTGCCTCCTTTGCCTGTTTCCATATATCTCTTCCTCTTCCTCTACTATACAGACGATATCTTCATTTTCTGATTTATATTGGTATCCCGTCAGGTAGTCAGTTCTTAGAGAAGCCGATGAACACCAACATACATCTGAGGAATGGTTAAAAGAAGGAAAACGTAAAGAAAAGTAGCCTTAGAAGAAACGGCCAAAATGACTGAAGGAAAACTGTTCCACGTCTATGCTGATGGCCCCTAAATCGGTATGTCCAGCTCAGATCCTTCTTCCAAGTTGCAGACCCGTATAACCATGCAAAAGCCTTTCGATATCTTTATCTGGAGACACCACGGGCACTGCAGACACAACCAGTGCAAGACTGAATCCAGTCGTCTTTGTCCTGGTCTTCCTCACCTCTGCTCCTTCCTTCCGCTCTCCCACCAAAACCTGTATCTACTTCCACCGTATTGGTCAGATTAAAAGGCACCACTATCCTCCCAGTTGTCCAAGCCAGAAGCGTATCATCGTCCTTTCTCTTGACTCTCAGATCCAGTCACTCATCCCTTTCAAGCACGTCTCCCTCAAGAGCTCTGGCATCTGTGCTCTCCTCTACTCTCCTCTACTCCACTCGCTTGACCCTAGTCGAGGCTCCCGTTATTTTCCTCCCAAATTGCTGCAGCAACCTTCTGAATGGTCCCCCTGGCCTAGTGTTCGTTCTGCAACAATCCTTTCTCCACATGGCAGCCGCCATTGTGATTTTTCTCAAAGGCAATCATGTTATTTCCTTGCCTAAAATCCTCAGTGGATTCCCATTCTCTGAGACTATCAGGACAATCCAGGCAACATGTTGCAAGGCCCTTCTTGATCCAGCCTTTGTTTGCCTCCTGGGCCTTAACCCATAGCACCTTCACACTCTGAAGTCCCAATGGCATTGACTGTCATTCACCTCCCAACGCCTTTTGCCTCTGCTCCTCGTAGAGTCTGTTCCCAAGTCCAGGTCAGGCATCCTTCCTCTTTTCCGACGGTAGCACTTCCTATACCTTCTCATAATGACTCCTTTACTTGTCTGCCCCCCTCCTTTGAACTCTACGTTCCCTTAGTTCCCTTTGCCTCGTTGCATCCCTCTTGTCCAGGAAGAATGCCTGGCCTTTGGCCAGTGTTCAAGACATATTTGTTGAATAAATAAATAAATGCTGCTGGAGAAATATTATCAAATTCTTACTTTTCCATGAACGCCCTTCTCTTCCCACTAGCCATTATAACATGCAATTTTAATTTTATATTTACATAAAGTTCATTATGTATGTGTCTACGCGTGTGTAAACACACATATACATGTGCGCGCGCACACACACAACAGGGTTTTGTGATATAAAGTTAGGTTCCTTGGTCTCTTCCATATTTACGAAGCAGAAGGTAAGTTTTGTTGCAAGAGTTTGAAACTATGTAATCATTTACCCTTTAGACCTCTCTTCATTGTTTAGATTAGATTCTGCGTATTTCTTTTGAGGATCTAAAGCAAGAAGCAGCTCATTTACCCATGGCAAGGACCTGCTCCAGTGCCGCAGAGATCTGAGCTTGATTTCAATGATGAAATTAACCCAAACCTACAAACTAGCTTCATTTAAAAACACTGGTTACCGGGAATTCCCTGGTGGTCCAGTGGTTAGGACTCCGTGCTTCCACTGCAGGGGGCATGGGTTCGATCCCTGGTCTGGGAACTAAGATCCTGTAAGCTCCACAGACAAAAACAAAACAGACAAACAAAAACCACTGGTTCCAAATAGGTAGATATGTTTTTAAAAATATTTTTAAAGTATCTTTAAGCACAGCCATTAAAAAATGAAAATACCTCCATATTATTTTTTGAAGCCTTGAATTAAAGGCTTTAACAGCTCTATGTACTGAAAACTGCCCTAACATCTTTCCCATATGTAACTTAGGGGCACCTGTTTTAGGAGCTGCCTCATTCCTCCTACATCCCCTGTCGAAGCTCAGGTAGCAGTGCTCTGATGCAGCCTTTTGTGTTGTTGGTTTAGAGACCTTCTATTGCCAGACGACCTTTCTGCTGAATAGATCTGCTTCCCATTGAGCCAGAGTCTTCTGTTTGTTCTCTTTCTTGGTATTACATTGAGATAACAGCCAGTTCCCTTCTGTTTGAATCATTAGAAGTAGCCTCAATTTTCCTTACTGGGTTTTTTTCCCCTTGCACGCTTTTTTTTTTTTATTATTTTAACATCTTTATTGGAGTATAATTGCTTTACAATGGTGTGTTAGTTTCTGCTTTATAACAGAATGAATCAGCTATACATATACATATGTCCCCATATCTCTTCCCTCTTGCGTCTCCCTCCCTCCCACCCTCCCTGTCCCACCCTTCTAGGTGGTCACAAAGCACTGAGCTGATCTCCCTGTGCAGCTGCTTCCCACTAGCTCTCGGTTTTACATTTGGTAGTGTATATATGTCCATGCCACGCTCTCATTTTGTCACAGCTTACCCTTCCCCCTCCCCATGTCCTCAAGTCCATTCTCTAGTAGGTCTGCATCTTTATTTTGTTCTAGTTCTGTGAAAAATGCCAGTGGTAGTTTGATAGGGATTGCATTGAATCTGTAGATTGCTTTGGAGAGTATAGTCATTTTCACAATGTTGATTCTTCCAATCCAAGAACGTGGTATATCTCTCCATCTGTATGTGTCATCTTTAATTTCTTTCATCATTGTCTTATAGTTTTCTGCATACAGGTCTTTTGTCTCCTTAGGTAGGTTTATTCCTAGGTATTTTATTCTTTTTGTTGCAGTGGTAAATTGGAGTGTTCCTTAATTTCACTTTCAGATTTCTCATCATTCATGTATAGGAATGCAAGAGATTTCTGTGCATTAATTTTGTATCCTGCTACTTTACCAAATTCATTGACTAGCTCTAGTAGTTTTCTGGTGGCATCTTTAGGATTCTATATTTATAGTATCATGTCATCTGCAAACAGTGACAGCTTTACTTCTTCTTTTCCAATTTGTATTCCTTTTATTTCTTTTTCTTCTCTGATAGCTGTGGCTAAAACTTCCAAAGCTATGTTGAATAATAGTGGTGAGAGTGGGCAACCTTGTCTTGTCCCTGATCTTAGTGAAAATGGTATCAGTTTTTCACCATTGAGGATGATGTTGGCTGTGGGTTTGTCATATATGGCCTTTATTATGTTGAGGTAAGTTCCCTCTATGCCTACTTTCTGGAGGGTTTTTTAATCATAAATAGGTGTTGAATTTTGTTGAAAGCTTTTTCTGCATCTATTGAGTTTATCATATGGTTTTTATTTTTCAGTTTTTTATATGGTGTATGGCATTGATTGATTTGCATATCTTGAAGAATCCTTGCATTCCTGGGATAAACCCCACTTGACCATGGTGTATGATCCTTTTAATGTGCTGTTGGATTCTCTTTGCTAGTATTTTGTTGAGGATTTTTGCATCTTTGTTCATCATTGATATTGGCCTGTGGTTGTCTTTCTTTGTGACGTATTTGTCTGGTTTTGGTATCAGGGTGATGGTGGCCTCGTAGAATGACTTGGGGAGTGTTCCTCCCTCTGCTGTATTTTGGAAGAGTTTGAGAAGGATAGGTGTTAGCTCTTCTCTAAACGTTTGATATGATTCACCTGTGAAGCCATCTGGTCCTGGGCTTTTGTTTGTTGGAAGATTTTTAATCACAGTTTCAATTTCAGTGCTTGTGATTGGTCTATTTATATTTTCTGTTTCTTCCTGGCTCAGTGTCGGAAGGTTGTGCCTTTCTAGGAATTTGTCCATTTCTTCCAGATTGTCCATTTTATTGGCATATTGTTGCTTGTAGTAATCTCTCATGATCCTTTGTATTTCTGCAGTGTCAGTTGTTACTTCTCCTTTTTCATTTCTAATTCTATTGAGTGTTCTCTGTTTTTTTCTTGATGGTCTGGCTAATGGTTTATCAATTTTGTTTATCTTCTCAAAGAACCAGCTTTTAGTTTTATTGATTTTTGCTATTGTTTCCTTCATTTCTTTTTCATTTATTTCTGATCTGATCTTTATGATTTCTTTCCTTCTGCTAACTTTGTGGGGTTTTTTTGTTCTTTTCTAATTGCTTTAGGTGTAAGGTTAGGTTGTTTTTTTGAGGTGTTTCTTGTTTCGTAAGGTAGGATTGTATTGCTATAAACTTCCCTCTTAGAACTGCTTTTGCTGCATCCCATAGCTTCTGGGTCGTCATGTTTTCATTGTCATTTGTTTCTAGGTATTTTTTGATTTCCTCTTTGATTTCTTCAGTGATCTCTTGGTTATTAGGTAGTGTATTGTTTAGCCTTCATGTGTTTGTAATTTTTACAAATTTTTCCTGTAATTGATATCTAGTCTCAGAGCGTTGTGGTCGGAAAAGATACTTGATATGATTTCAATTTTCTTAAATTTACCAAGGCTTGATATGTGACCCAAGATATGATCTGTCCTGGAGAATGTCCATGAGCACTTAAGGAGAAAGTGTATTCTGTTGTTTTGGGATGGAATGTCCTATAAATATCAGTTAAGTCCGTCTTGTTTAATGTATCATTTAAAGCTTTTGTTTCCTTATTTTCTGTTTGGATGATCTGTCCATTGATGAAGGTGGGGTGTTAAAGTCCCCTACTATGATTGTGTTACTGTCAGTTTCCCCTTTTATGGCTGTTAGCATTTGCCTTATGTATTGAAGTGCTCCCATCTTGGGTGCATAAATATGTACAATTGTTTTATCTTCTTTGTGGATTGCTCCCTTGATCATTATGTAATGTCTTTCTTTGCATCTTTTGATAGTCTTTGTTTTAAAGTCTGTTTTGTCTGATGTGAGAATTGCTACTCCAGCCTTCTTTTGATTTCTATTTGCATGAAATATCTTTTTCTATCCCCTCACTTTCAGCCTGTATGTGTCCCTAGGTCAGAAGTGGGTCTCTTGTAGACAGCATATATACGGGGTCTTGTTTCTGTATCCATTCAGCCAGTCTATGTCTTTTGGTTGGAGCACTTAATCCATTTACATTTAAGGTGATTATCAATATGTATGTTCCTATTACCATTTTCTTAATTGTTTTGGGTTTGTTACTGTAGGTCTTTTCCTTCTCTTGTGTTTCCTGCCTAGAGAAGTTCCTTTAGCATTTGTTGTAAAGCTGGTTTGGTGGTGCTGAATTCTCTTAGCTTTTTTGCTTGCCTGTAAAGGTTTCTCTATTTCTCTATCAAATCTGGATGAGATCCTTGCTGGGTAGAGTAATCTTGGTTGTAGGTTTTTCCCTTTCATCACTTTAAATATGTCCTGCCACTCGCTTCTGGCTTGCAGAGTTTCTGCTGAAAGGTCAGCTGTTAACCTTATGGGGTTTCCCTTGTATGTTATTTGTTGTTTTTCCCTTGCTGCTTTTAGTATTTTTTCTTTGTATTTAGTTGTTTTTTTTTGTTTGTTTTGTTTTGTTTTGCGGTACGCAGGCCTCTCACTGTTGTGGCCTCTCCCATTGTGGAGCACAGGTTCTGGACGTGCAGGCTCAGCGGCCATGGCTCACGGGCCCAGCCGCTCCACGGCATGCGGGATCTTCCCCGACCGGTGCACGAACCTGTGTCCTCTGCATCGGCAGGCGGACTCTCAACCACGGCGCCACCAGGGAAGCCCTGTATTTAGTTTTTGATAGTTCGATTATTATGTGTCTTGGCATGTTTCTCCTTGGATTTATCTTGTATGGGACCCTCTGCGCTTCCTGGACTTGATTAACTATTTCCTTTCCCATATTAGGGAAGTTTTCAACTATAATCTCTTCAAATATTTTCTCAGTCCCTTTCTTTCTCTCTTCTTCTTCTGGGATGCCTATAATTGAAATGTTGGTGTGTTTCGTGTTGTCCCAGAGGTCTCTGAGACTGTCCTCAATTCTTTTCATTCTTTTTTCTTTATTCAGCTCTGCAGTAGTTGTTTCCACTATTTTATCTTCCAGGTCACTTATCTATTCTTCTGCCTCACTTATTCTGCTATTGATTCCTTCTAGAGAATTTTTAATTTCATTTATTGTGTTGTCCTATATTGTTTGTTTGCTCTTTAGTTCTTCTAGGTCCTTGTTAAACATTTTTTGTATTTTGTCCATTCTGTTTCCAAGATTTTGGACCATCTTTACTATCATTACTCTGAATTCTTTTTCAGGTAGACTGCCTATATCCTCTTCACTTGTTTGGTCTGGTGGGTTTTTACCTTGCTCCTTCATCTGCTGTGTGTCTGTCTTCTCCTTTTGCTTAAGTTGCTGTGTTTGGGGTCTGCTTTTCACAGGCTTCAGGTTCATAGTTCCCGTTGTTTTTGGTGTCTGCCCCCAGTAGCTAAGGTTGGTTCAGTGGGTTGTGTAGGCTTCCTGGTGGAGGCGACTAGTGCCTGTGTTCTGGTGGATGAGGCTGGATCTTGTCTTTCTCATGGGCAAGTACGCCTCTGGTGGTGTGTTCTGGGGTGTCTGTGACCTTAGTATGATTTTAGGCAGCCAGTTTCATAATGGGTGGGGTTGTGTTCCTGTCTTGCTAGTCTTTTGGCATGGGCTGTCCAGCACTGTAGCTTGCTGGTCGTTGAGTGGAGCTGGGTCTTGGCGTTGAGATGGAGATCTCTGCGAGACCTTTTGCCGTTTGATATTACATGCAGCTGGGAGGTCTCTGGCGGACCAGTGTCCTGAACCTTGGCTCTCCCACCTCAGAGGCACAGGCCTGACACCTGGCCGGCGCACCAAGACCCTGTCATCCACACGCCTCAGAAGAAAAGGGAGAAAAAGAGAAAGAAAAAAGAAAATTTTTTAAAGTTATTAAAAAATAATTATTAAAAAAATTTTTAAGTAATAAAATATGAAAGAGAGAGCAACCAAACTAAAAAACAAATCCACCAATGATAACAAGCACTAAAAACTATACTAAAAGAACCAAAAAACAAAAAAAAAAAACAGATTTGTTCTAGGAAGAACAAATGGTAAAAGCAAAGTTATACAGTCAAAATCACACACAGAAGCAAACACATACACATACACAAAAAGAGAAAAAGGAAAAATATATATATATCATTGCTCCCAAAGTCCACAATTTGGGATGATTCGTTGTCTATTCATGTATTCCACAGATGCAGGTACATCAAGTTGATTGTGGAGCTTTAATCCGCTGCTCCTGAGGCTGCCGGGAGAGATTTCCCTTTCTCTTCTTTGTTTGCACAGCCCCCGGGGCTCAGCTTTGGATTTGGACCCGCCTCTGCGTGTAGGTCACCTGAGGGCGTCTGTTCTTCGCTCAGACAGGACGGGGTTAAAGGGGCCGCTGATTTGGTGGCTCTGGCTCACTCAGGCCGCGGGGGAGGGAGGGGCACGGATTGCGGGGCGAGCGTGCGGCGGCAGAGGCCAGCGTGACATTGCAGCAGCCTGAGGCGTGCTGTGCGTTCTCCCGGGGAAGTTGTCCCTGGATCCCGGGACCCTGGCAGTGGCGGGCTGCACAGGCTCCCCGGAAGGGGGTGTGGAGAGTGACCTGTGCTCGCACACAGGCTTCTTGGTGGCGGCAGCAGCCTTAGCGTCTCATGCCCGTCTCTGGGGTCCGCGCTTTTAGCCGCGGCTCGCGCCCGTCTCTGGAGCTCCTTTAAGCAGCGTTCTTAATCCCCTCTCCTCACGCACCAGGAGACAAAGAGGGAAGAAAAAGTCTCTTGCCCCTTAGGCAGGTCCAGACTTTTCCGCGGACTCCCTCCCGGCCAGCCGTGGCGCACTAACCCCTGCAGGCTGTGTTCACGCCGCCAACCCCAGTCCCCTCCCTGCGCTCCGACTGAAGCCCGAGCCTCAGCTCCCAGCCCCGTCCGCCCCGGCGGGTGAGCTGACGAACCTCTCGGGCTGGTGAGTGCCGGTCGGCACCGACCCTCTGTGCGGGAATCTCTCCGCTTTGCCCTCCGCACCCCTGTGGCTGCGCCCTCCTCCGCGGCTCCGAAGCTTCCCCCCCTCCGCCACCCGCAGTCTCCGCCCACACAGGGGCTCCTAGTGTGTGGAAACCTTTCCTCCTTCACGGCTTCCTCCCACTGGTGCAGGTCCCATCCCTATTCTTCTGTCTCTGTTTTTTCTTTTTACTTTTGCCCTACCCAGGTACGTGGGGACTTTCTTGCCTTTTGGGAGGTCTGAGGTCTTCTGCCAGCGTTCAGCAGGTGTTCTGTAGGAGCTGTTCCACGTGTAGATGTATTTCTGGTGTATCTGTGGGGAGGAAGGCGATGTCCGCATCTTACTCTTCAACCATCTTCTCCCCTTGCACTTTTGTGATGAGCTAATCACCTTTCTCCTCTCCATCACCAAAGGAATAATTTATATAATCCACTCTGATTTCCAGACAGCAATGTAGAATAGAATAAAGGACTAAGAGGCAAAGCCATTTCTGAGGCTATGGGTATGTTGAAGTTTCTGTCTCTCACTATTTTTTTTTTTTTGGTAATGGTCTCAGTGATTCTTTGAAGCTTTCCCCAAATGAGTCATTGAGTCCTCTGGTAGTTTCATTATCGGGAAAATTAGGTTGTTCTTTTGGGTGGATTTCAGACTATGAAACAAAGTGATAGTCATTCAGAGGTGGTGGATTGCAACCTTTTTTCTGTACAGAGATTAATAGGACACCCTCTCATCAGGAATAGAAGCTTCTTCACAATTTTTCAAGGCTTCTGGTTGAAGGGGGAAACGGCAGGATGGCAGGGAAGGGGGAGTTTAAAAAAAAGAATCCACCAGAAGATCTGGAATCTCTCTTCTCTCCCAAGGTAACACACCTCTATAATAATCATCACTTTTCAAAGCTTTATAAAGAGTGATTAAGATCATTTGGTGACGCACAATAAAAATCACCTCTTTTTAATTTAAACCTAGAATTCATTGGCAGTTTACACCAGTGTTTTTCAGTGTGTTCTTTGAGTCACTGGCATAAGAATTCTTGGGGATGTTTGTCCAAAAAAATGCAGATCCCAGGAACCACCCCAGACCCATAGAATCTGCATCTCAGGGACGGATCGTCTTCACTTAATTTTTGGTCATCTCTCAGTCTCTCAGTGGGATTTCTGTGCACATAATTGTTTGTGGAGAGCTCAGAGAATCCCAGAACATTTGAAAGTCAGGATTGGAGTGTCGGGAATCATGGCTGGGCTCTTCAGAGTCCTTCCTCTGAGATGAGTGTAACTCACCTCAAGTTGATTTGTGTCACGTTACACAAGGTTCACTTCCTGAGACAGATGACCCCAGAGGATCTTCTCAGGCCAGAAGAGGCGAAGATGACTTGACGGACTCTCATCAAGCCAGCATACGATGGAGGAAGAGAATTTCCAAAGGAAAATCCACGTCTTGTTTCTAGAAAAAAGAATAGATGCTGGATGGTTGAAACCACGGGTGGTGTATACACATACAGAAGACACAGTCATAAGATTTTTGTTTTAACGAACCACCCTCTCCTGTGGTTAAAGCTTAGAAAGTAAAGCGTGACCACCTTCAAGCTTAGCGGTGCTGACGTTTCTCAGTTACATTAACGGGGATTATGGACAAGGTAGCTCATGGCAACGCGAGCTTGTAGGAAAAATCCAGAATTGCCTTTCCAGGAGAATTAGTGCCTGATAACAACTTGTCAAGAGTAAAGACCTAATATTTGAATCGATCTAAATAACTAATAATGACAGTAAAGATTTTATTCAGACATTCTGTAAATATTGGCAACTTATTGAATTATAATATTCAATTACAATTGAAGTTTATAGAATCAGTTAAGCAATGCTGTGAGGAGTCTATCAGTAAAAGACCTAACACAAAATAAAATATTAATTATCTCCCTCTAAGGTACAACTTTTATCGCTTGATCCGGTTCATGCTGTTAATTTCTACTTGTGCACCACTGACCTTATTGGAACTGTGGGTCTGTGCGGACGCAGTTTTGGTAAATGTCTACCATGAAAGATATAATGTGGATTTTGTATTTCTAGGAAGCTCTTCTCTTTGGGAGTCTTAATGACCTCTAATTGTGAAATCATTGTAGATGCCGCAGAAAGAAATAGGATATCTATTTTTGGTGTGATGGGCTACACTGGGAAAACGTATGGGCAGCTTTCCAACCTGTCCACTTATTTTGATGAAAATAAATTTCAGTTCTAGAAAAATAGAGAAGGGAGAGAAGGCATCTGAACTGGGAAGGCATAAGAAAGAGAGTTTACAAAAGTGTTTCAGATTATGAGTAACAATCAGTATCTCAGCATCTTTTTTTTTTTCTGTAAGGCACTGAATATGTCTTAAAGAGTGATTTAATTACATGCAGAAGTTTCCTGAACCAACTTCCAAATGTCTACTCCCCAAATTTGAATAAGACAGCAATACAGACAGACCTTAGAACTTGTATATGAGGGCTCTCAGCAAAGTTTGTCTATTAATTTTTGTCTGATTGAAGGTGGGTACAGAGGTCAAAGCTTCCCCTGTCATGGCCTCTCTTCCTTTGGGGTCACAAACATTCTAAAATAAAAATCTGTGTATTTTTTTTTTAATCTTACAGGGTAGACCTCCACTTCAGTTAAATTCTTCTGTTTTTTTTTAAATGTTTTATTTTATTTTATTTATTTTTGGCTGCACTGGGTCTTCGTTGCTGTGCCTGGGCTTTCTTCTAGTTGCTGAGAGCGGGGGCTGCTCTTCACGCGGGCTTCTCATTGCTGTGGCTTCTCTTGTTGCGGAGCACGGGCTCTAGGTGTGCAGGCTTCAGTAGTTGTGGCACGCAAGCTCAGTAGTTGTGGCTCTTGGGCTCTAGAGTGTAGGCTCAATAGTTGTGGCGCACGGGCTTAGTTGCTCTGCTGCATGTGGGATATCGCAGAGCAGGGCCTGAACCCTTGTCCCCTGCATTGGCAAGCTGATTCTTAACCACTGCACCACCAGCGAAGTCCCTCTTCTGGTTTTAAAAATGTATTCTTTTAAAGAACTTTTGGTCAATCCCTCTTGATGCAACCAATTTCATAGAATTTTCATTTCTGAACTCTAGTTATTATGTGCTCATTACCATTTAAAAATAATAGAATTCTTATTTCTACCAGCCAAGAAGCACTTAAAATTTTGAAATGTGTCTCCACTTCAAAGGGAAAAGCCATCACTGCTGGAGGGTACTTCTCTGAATTTTCTTGTATGATCCCTTATTGCACTATTTTTTCCATTGAACTTGACTCTTAAGCCCTGATTGGCAGTACAATTGGATTAAAGAATACTCTTAAAAGACACTGATTTGGGTTCTCTTCACGTTACAGCTTCATGAAAAAATGAGATGACAATCTGACTTTTTATTCTGAGTTGACTAGATATTCCATATTTACTCTACTTTTTAAGTCCTTGACAAGACTAGCACTTCTCCATGGCATTTTATATTCTCATTAAGTCACTGAGGATTTCTCTCTGACAGCTTTGCTCCATTACTTTCTGGAGAAAACGGCATTCATTTGGAATTGGTACAGTTTCATCTGTGGTTAGATTTCGGGCTATAGGTCTTAGTTAACTGCTAGAGCTTTGAAGGGTCAGATGTAAGCACTGATGTACCATCTAAATACTAGCTTTCCGAATTCATTTGCCAACCTTATCCTGTTAATGCAAAGTACTTCTTCATTAAGGGGAAAGGTTAGCCTCATAATAAGGGACTCCATACAGGAGACTGCAGACACATGTGTTTTTGAAACTCAGCTTCTAGAAGCTGATGAAAGGGTATGCACAGAGAAGTATTCTCATGGTGGATGAATTGCTGCAGGAAGAAAATGAAGTCTGTTCATTGTCTCCCATGCAAGAATGGTTTTTCAATTTTATTGATTTTAAATAATGGCTCTGCTTTTTGTAAAACCTAGACTAACACAGTAAATGTTTTTATTAATGGTGTCTAAATTACCATGCAGTCCAGCTAAGCTGAAGATTTTAAATTTCAGAGTAAAGCTTCCCCATCAGCTTTTATTATTAGTAATATGAACTGATTTCTCTGGTTTCAAAGTATGTGACTTAATTGCAACCAGAGAATGAGACTTTGTTCAGATTAAATCAAGAACTTATGATTCAACTTTTCTTCGTTCTTGGCCAGTCCTTCATAAATGTCAATAAGTCAAAGTATTAAAACATATTTTATAGTCATTCCAAATAATAACTCATCAGTAAATACAGCATCAGTGTTCTATGCATTGTTTCCAGGTTCACATGA
This sequence comes from Grampus griseus, assembly GCF_964374135.1. Classification (NCBI taxonomy): domain Eukaryota; kingdom Metazoa; phylum Chordata; class Mammalia; order Artiodactyla; family Delphinidae; genus Grampus; species Grampus griseus. The sequence continues at coordinate 172,856,780 of NC_139018.1, forward strand.
TGTGAGAGATTAGAACGGTTGCACACGTAGGGCACAAAAACAATGAACTCAGACTAATAACTTAATCTTAGAAGCAAAGAGTGAAACTGATAGAAGCAATATAATGAAGTGAATAATTATGTCAACTTATTAGAATGTCAATCGTGTACTTGCCAGCCTATAGCCTTCGACGATGTGAAATTGCTGTACCCGTCATTCCTGCCAAAGGGCAGCCCCCTGTGACCCACGTGGACTGCACTCTCCCCCTACCCCAACAGGAAGCCGGAATGTGTTGGATTAAGGTGAGAACTTTGATTCAGAAATTTGAGTGGGGAACCCACAGATTCAGTTACCATTGGGAGCACGAGCTGAAAAATTGTCACGGATGAGAGTCATAGTCATTTGGACTCGTGGCCAAGCCCAAGTGTTCAGTAACAGCATTGCTCCTATAAGGAGGCAGAAGCTCTGTGGGAAAGAGCATATATAGGAAAAGGAGCGAATGGTCATAGTGGCCCAGGGTGGGGAAAACAGAGCTTTGTGGAAGCGTGAGATTGAAGATCTGCAATGGTTCCTGGCGTTGCTGAAGTCTGATTGTTCAGGTTTTCTGAGTTCCTCCCAATGTGTATCCTTTAATTAAGGCCCCGCCACTTGGGGGGCAGCATGGAGCTTTCAGTGGTCTCTGTCCTTTTCAACCAAATAAAACAAGGAAAAGACTTGATTGATTGAGGAGATAAGAGTGAACGCCAAATGTTAGCATAAACTTAAAAGATATGACCTGTGAGGTAGAGATGAAATATTTATGAAGAGTTTCAAAAAATAAGGAGGATAATCAAAGCATGGTATCTCATGCACTGCAGATCGAAACATTTAATTTTTAGCTTAATGATGTTTAGGTTTATTCATTTATTCAATATTTATCTAGTGCCTAGCACATATCAGGTACTCTGTTATTTGGGGGAATATAAAGATGAATTAAATAGTCCCTTTCCTCAAAGAATTTATGATATATAACATGGAATAAAATAACATCTCTTTCATTTCAAAGAAAAAAAACACACTGTTTTTGAATCCCCAGACGGTTCTCCTCACTAAGGCAGATCTTCTCTGGGGATTTGGGAACCAGTTTCCTGTAACCAGTTCTAATATAATGTGGCTCCTGATGCTTAAGTTTTGTCTCAACTCCTGGATTTAAGTCCGTAGCCTGAGTCCTATCCAGAAGTAGATGCTCTTCTGGCTCCTGTAAAGATTTGTGAAGAAAATGATGATTCTTCATATTACTGCCACTACACAGATTAATTTCAAGCCTAATCATGGAACTGCTATGTGTACATCACAACCAAAGAGATGGAGGATTTGGATTAAGACTTGATATGGGAAGAAATAAAAAGCTGCCTTATTAGATCGTAAATCTACACTGATGTGAACAGAGGCACTCAGGGAAGGCTCTTTTGGCAGCTTAGACAGTGAGATTTGGATGGGGAAGGTCAGGAGGACCTCACTCTCGTATGTTCTCGAGATGACGTGATAAAAAGATAAGAGTCTCAGCGATGGGGGCTGTTAACAGAAGGAAGAAAAATGAAACTAAAATACGGTGATTCTCATTTTTCTTGTTTTTACTCATGAAACATAGTTTATTTAGATAAAATTGCATCTGTAATAAAGGCTAAGGTAGCCACAGATAGTCGCTCTGCTTTTCACAATGTATTTTGGGTTAATTGCCTCTGAAAATAGGTGTTTTTTTTTTTTTTAAATCCCTAGTAAGTTTGGGTTGAAATGGAGGATGCTTGCAAAGCGAATGAATCCTCTATAGCCATTCCTTCACCTTTTTCTTATCAAGGACGTTTTAATTGAGTTGGCCAAATTAATAAAATCTGAATGGCTTTGGCTCTCTTTTTGAAAGCTGTCCCAGAACTGGTACAAACAAATGGTTCTGTTCTTCCTGGAAGAATTTCAGACACCCCCTCCCTCCCTGACCCTCCCCCATTTCCCTTTCTCCCCTCCCCTGCCAGTGTTCTGTCAGAAAGAGCCAGAAAATGGCTTTGTGACCATTATCAAATGACAAGTCATTATTGATGAGTCCCTCCAAGGGGACAGGATGCTGTGGTTAGACCCTTGCTTAAGAAGTCATTGTTTTATGACATTTTCCATGTCCTTGTCCTCTCTGGGTGATGTAACTGCAGAGCGCTCTACTGGGATGCGTCTTTGAAGTTCACTTGGCAGGCTCTTGGATTATCATTTCAGCCAACATTTTTTTGTATATGATATGTCATAGTAGTATATATAAAAATGATGAATATGGTTCTTGCCCTTGAAGAATTTGTCATCCACAGAAGGTCAGCATTTAGTTGATAAGTCATCAGAGGATGACAAATTCTTGTAAGAAGTCTCGTGACCAACTGACAGAATTTTAGGCAACTTGTTATTAGTATTCCAATTGGAAAGGCCTGGCCCATGGCATGCTGACTACATGCTGGATGAATAAATAAATGGGTGCATTTACCATAATTAGGGGTGGATTTTATTTCCCTTCCAAATGATTTTTTTTCCAGATATGCAAGAAATGAACACAACTGAGATTCTTGTACAATAGTTGGGTATCTATTTGTGACAAAACCCCAATTTAAATAAAGTAAACATTGGAAGAAATACTCAGATTGATCTAAACTAAATACAGAGCTCTTCAAAGTCATTGGTACTAACAGCCCTGACTTGAGCCAAACGAAACAATTTCCTATCGAAGAGAAAAAACAATTCTGACAGCTGTTTCAAATCATCAGAGCCAAGTTTTTATAACTTGTATGTTTCATTAGTCCATCAATTCATTATACTATTCATTAATAAGTAAGAAAAACAAATGTATACATTGTTAACTGGCCTCACTCAAAAAACATGTGTTCTCATAGATTCGTTTTGAATAGACATAAATTTTATGTTGAAAGATTAATTCACAGTAATCAATTTTGAAGGGCCTTTGTGCAGTGCACAGATTGTACCACTGTGCATGACAGCCTCACCCCCACCTCCTCCACTTCCCATCATTACTTTTGCAAATCTCAAGTAACTTTCACATGCATGATTTTATTTGATGTTGGCTTCAGCCATATTTGGTAAACATGAAAGTTTTTAATTATCCTTCCCTTACAAAAGAGAAATCTAAGACTCAAACAGGTTTATATATTGATCACACAATAAGTACCTCATGAAAACCAAGCCTGAACCCAGGAGCAGGTAGATCCCAGGTACTGGGCTACGGTGTGCTTTACTTTCCAACACTCCTTACACGTGATTTCATAAAATGCTCACCAAAGCTCTGCAGGGTTGGTATCACTTGAATCTTTATGTGGATAAGGACACAGGTCCAATAATGTTAATTACCTTGCCCCAGTTTCCATATTTTGTAAATGGAGGTGTTGGAATGCAACCCTGGTCTGACTCCAAATCTATGCTCTTTCTGCCACGCTTACTTCATCTCTGTTGAGTCTATCTGATTGTTAGTCGTGTCCTTACAAAATAACACTCATTAGTGTTGGATAGTTGGAGTTTAGGAAAAAGCACTACTTAGTCAGAGAAAATTTCCCTAGGATACACTAGGGAGATACTGCTTGCATTTTTAATAGATTAGGACATAAAAAGGTAATATTTTCAAGGGGGAGAACCACTTAGTCAGCCTGTACTAATCGAGCACCTGTTAAATGCCAAGCTGCCATTTGTGTGCAATGTGAGAAATGACTCAAAGTCAAAGCACTTATCCTCAAAGGGATCACCATCTAATTAGAGAGATAACTAAAGGGCATGGATGTGAAAACTACAGCTTCTCAGTAATCTCCAAATACCTCTCTCAGGAGGGGCTCAGTTAATGAATTCACAGAAGAAACACAGATTTGGAACATGTACTCCATTCTCTCCACTGAATAGAGTGGATGCATCTAATAATAACAGACCTTGTTTCCCCAAAGCAGAGCCTGAGACAAGGATTCAGTGTAGGCAGTTTATTGGGCTGGTGGTCTCTGGGAGACAGGGAAGGAGGAAACACCAATATAAAAGATCATTATCAAGGTTGTAGGCAAAGGGGGCTAGATTCCTCCAACCTCCCTGAGAGCTATACCAAAACCTCCCAGAATTGTCCACTCTCAGGATAATAGCAGTCAGGAGCATGTGTTCACCAGCTCCTGTCCTCTATTCATTGAGAGTCGACTCTAGGGGCAGTGAGTCTCCCCACACTTCTGTGCTGGCTGTCAGACTGAGCGGATGTTTGCAGGATCTAAGACTCGAGCAGAGAGTGGGAAGTTGCCTGTCTTGGACTTGAAGTAGGACACAGAGTAAATGGCAGTTGTGGCTGAAATCAGAGGTGGGTTGAGAGAATGGGATGCTGTGAACCTGTCTCAGGGCCCACAGTGCGTGGCAGCACTGGTCAGTTCTTATTATAACTGTTCTTATTATAACTGAAAGATACACCAACCAAGCGAGCAGATGTTGGCATCAGACTGTACGGGTGTTGCCAGTGGTCACCTGACATTTCCTATAAACTGGAAAGAGTAACAGTCCCTGCCATATAGGTTATTAAGAAGACTAATTAATTCAATGAGGTAATGTTTTATAGAATTCTTAGTTCTGAATCTTTGGGGAAATACAGACCCTGAAAGACCTGTATTGACTGGAACAGGAGTTTCTTTTTCTTTTTTTTTTTTCCTTTACAGTCTGACTTGTTAATTCACCTAGTTTATCTGTTTCTACTTTTTAAAATTCTACTAAAAGGTCCATTAAGAGATTAATCTGCTGAAGTATCCTTGACCAATGGGATATACCCGGTTGGACACAATGAAGTTCAAATCCTTTATTGCAAATACATATGCCCTGAAAGGAAAATGCTAAACCCCATCAAGGAGTGAAACTTCATCCTCTCATTCTTTCCTCAGAAACTAGAGCCAGCAGAGTTGGCATGTGAGTTCATACGGGTTGTGAGTTCATATTGATGATAACTTCTGTTTTATTCCCCTAACCCACTTCCAAAGGCCATAAGAGCTTTGCATATCTTAATTTTATGATGATGAACATTGTTTATTTTGGGGGGACTTCTGTGTACTAGGCAGTATGCTTGGTCTTTCATATGGAAAGGGTATGAAGAAGAAAAAAAACAACCACCAATAATGAATCTCTTGTCTTCAAGACAGATCGCACTTATTGAAGGAGTTAAATGAGAATGGTTGAACTTTTAGAGGTAATGGGGAACTAGGGAGTACTAAATCACATATTTGGCCCCATTTTCACCTATCCAAGGCCACAATAAGAAATTCAACAGGAAAGGAATTCATTTGGGGCTCTGTGAGAAATAATTAGCTAAATATCAATTAGTTAAGTTGGAGATGCAGGTGAGCACGACTTGCAGAAGTCTCATGCTAATCAAATACAGAATCATCCTCAGTTCTTCACCCAGCTGTGTATGGTGGTTTCTGGATGTGTTGTAGCTGGTGTCCACAGATGCCCCTCTGCCCTCACTGTGAGCCACATGGCCAGTATTCATGCCCTTGTATAGATAGTCCCCTCCCTCCGAATCTGGGCTGGTCCTGTGACTCAGTTTTGACATGTAAACTGTGGTGGAAGTAGTGTTGTGTGATTTTCAAGGTTAGGAAAGAATCTTTGCAGCTCCCCCCAGGGTATCTTGGAATGCTTGCTCTTGGAACCTAGATGGCGTACTGTGAGACACTCCAGCCACATGGGGGGGGTCACATGTTTGTCTGTGGTCACCAGCCCCAGCTGAGGTCCGAGCTGATGGCCAGCGTCATCTGTTAGGCATGTGGGTGAACCATCTGGGATGTCCAACCCGGTCAAGGCTTCAGCTGACTCAGCCCAGCAACCAACTGACCATAACCACATCGGAGTCCCCCAAATGGAAACTGCACAGCTGAGCCCCATGACCCCACAGAACCATGAGAGAGAGTAAATTGTTGCTTAAGCCATTAAATTTTGGAATATTTGTTAAACATCGGTTCTTAACTGGCACAGAATATGAGTCAAGGATTTCTTAGATATCAGCCAGGATTTAATTTCACACATGGTTGTTACATGACAATTTAAAGATACAATTTTCTTACATTTTACTTACCCTAAAGTCAACCCTTTGAAATAGCCTTGTGGAATAATACTGTTGCTTTATCAGTTTCCTCATGATAACTTCATAGATGAAATTCTTTTCTTATTGAAGTGTAGTTGATTTACAATGTTGTGTTCATTTCTGCTGCACAGCAAAGTGACTCTGTTATACATAGATATATTTTTTATATTCTTTTCCATGATGGTTTATCACAGGATATTGAATATAGTTCCCTATGCTATATAGTAGGACCTTGTTGTTTATCCATTCTGTATGTAATAGTTTGCATCTGCTCATGCCAGACTCCCAGTCCCTCCCTCCCCCCCACCCTCCCCCTTGGCAACCACAAGTCCGTTCTCTATTTCTGTGAGTCTATTTCTGTTTTGTAGATATGTTCATTTGTGTCATATTTTAGATTCCACATATAAGTGGTATTGTATGGTATTTGTCTTTCTCTGTCTGACTTACTTCACTTAGTATGATAATATCTAGGTCCATCCTTGTTGCTGCAAATGGCATTATTTCATTCTTTTTTATGGCTGAGTAGTATTCCATTGTATATATGTACCACATCTTCTTTATCCATTCATCTGTCGATGGACATTTAGGTTGCTTCCATGTCTTGGGCTATTGTAAACAGCATTGCATTGAACACTGGGATGCATGTATTCTTTCAAACCATGGTTTTCTCTGGATATATGCCCAGGAGTGGGATTGCTGGATCCTATGGTAGCTCTATTTGTAGTTTTGATTTGCATTTCTCTAATAATCAATGATTAAGACCATCTTTTCACGTGCCTACTGGCCATATAGATGAAATCCTTAAATTTAGTGTGCCTTGGACCCTTTGTAGTCTGGTCAATCCTAAGGGAGTATTTCTTGTAACAGTATTTTTAAGCGCATAATATGAAATTTGTAGAATTACAAGGGAAATTAATCATATGATGATATAGTTTGCAAAATATATTAAAAACGAAATCTTTGATATGATAATGTGTGTACTTATTATTATGTATTAAATAATAATACTAATGATCTTACAGAGAATACTCATGTACTCTCTCTAGATTCTCCCATTCACATTTAATATACTTGCTTTATCACATATCCATCTAGCCAGCCAGCCAGCCTCGCATCATCAAACCATCCTAATGTTTTTATGCATGTCAGTGTAAATTGCAAAGCAAATTGCAGGTTTCCCCTAAATAACTCAGCATGTATATCATCAACTAGAATATGGACATATTTCAAGCTATCTGAAACAATTATAACCTGATATGAAAATATCTGTGATTTCTATTGCTGGCCTTATAGGGACTGCCAACATTATTATGTTTTTTTGCTGACATTCCTAATGGAAAGAAATGCCAATTTTTTGTCTGAAGTTTATTACTGAAAATAAGATGTGTTTTTTTTCCATTCAAGGTCGTGAACTTCTTAAATTCTACCCGTAGACTCCTTGGGATCTAAGGGTCGTAGGTTAAGGAGACCTACTGTATGGAATGTGCAGATAGTCTACAAATTAAGTGAAAATTGAAGTCAACTATGTAAAATAATATAGGTATACTTTAAAACTCAAGTTTTAAAAATAAATTCTGACATTTCTACCTTTAGCATTTTGTAGGGAAATTAATGAAAGAAGCTTGTAATACTCCAAAGGGTCATTGAAAAGAAAGGAAGAATTATTGAATTGACATCTAAATGAGTTTGCTAAGCCTTTTGTAAGTACCAAAAACTGGGTGGTTTACAACAGTAAGAAATATATGGTCTCATAGTTCTAGAAGCTAGAAGTCTGAAATTGACGTTATCTGCAGGGCCACGCTTTCTCTGATGGCTCTGGAGAACCCTCCTTTGCCTTTTCTAGTTTCTGGTGTTTGCTAGCAATCCTCGGCATGTTTTAGCTTGGAGATGCCTCACTTCAGTCTCATGACTGTCTTCTCCCTGTGTGTCTTCCATCATCTTCCCTCCATGCATGTCTGTCTCTACATTCAAATTTCCCCTTTATGTAAGGACAGCAGTCATTTTGGATTAGGGTCCACCCTAATGACCTCACTTTAACTTCACTACCTCTGTAAAGACTTTATGTCCAAATAAGGTCATATTGTGAAGTACTGGGGGTTAGAATTTAACCATATCTTTTTACGGGAACATAATTCAACCCGTAACAACATCAAACTATGATGATTCAAAAGAACAAAAGTTTGGTTGTAGTTTGAAACCAAATATTTCTAGGTGGATCTGAAATTAAATATGTCTGGAGTTACATGGTCTGGTCTTAGTTTTCTACAACTCCCTTCTCCAGCACTCAACTTGTGCTGAATATCCCTTCATGAGTTTTAGGAAATATAAAATATAAAAACACAGATTTAAATAAGGAATCCCTAGTGTTCATGTCTTAGTCAAAACATTGGGTTTCACATTGCTTTATCTGTTTCTCCATAGTATTATACTGCAGAAAGTTTTAACAGAGAGTTATATTCAAAGAACCATTTTAAAATTCATAATGGAACAGCAACTAATTAGTCAACAACAGCTACTGAACAACAATGAGTACTATTTCCCGTAAGAGAAAAAATGTAATAGACATGGACCATGTCCTTAAGGAGTTCTAGCATCATAAGGCAGATGGGATTTACACACACACAGAAACACACACACACACACACACACACAGACTCACACACACGGTATTCACAATAAAGGAAATCTTTCATTTAAAAAATCCCTTTATCTCCACTTCTGTGTCTATTTTAATTTTTCTTCTGATTTTGAATGGGTGGAAATTTTAGTTCATATCTGTAATTTTAATTGCAATATCAGGGTTTTTTAAAATTCAATATCGATTAATAGTAACTTTACCAAAATCATTTGAAATCCCCCTCATGAGGTGGTGGTTGTTTTGAGTAAGATCAGAAAGGTAACATACTTACCACATTTTCAGTAAATGTCAGCAATTATTATTGACATACCTGTTGATGATCTAGCACTAAATCATCAGTCACACCCTCTGCTTGCAGCACTGATATTTACATGGTTAACTGTATAGCCCCACTTGAGCTATTTTATACTTTACAAAAATTTGATCCACAATATTTCTTTTTTAAAAAAATAAATTTATTTCTTTTTGGCTGCATTGGGTCTTCGTTGCTGTGAGCAGGCTTTCTCTAGTTGCGTCAAGCGGGGGCTACTGTTCCTTGCGGTGCGCCGGCTTCTCATTGCGGTGGCTTCTCTTGTTGCAGAGCATGGGCTCTAGGTGCACGGGCTTCAGTAGTTGTGGCACGCAGGCTCAGTAGTTGTGGCTCACAGGCTGTAAAGCGCAGGCTCAGTAGCATGTGGTGCATGGGCTTAGTTGCCCCGTAGCATGTGAGATCTTCCCGGACCAAGGCTTGAACCCGTGTCCCCTGCATTGGCAGGTGGATTCTTAACCACTGCACCACCAGGGAAGTCCCCCAAAATATTTCTTATGATGAGCCCTACAACATTATTATTTTCAAAGTAAGTAGGAACCATAATTCCAGAGAATTCTTAAATACTTAAGGGCAACATATGGTCCTTAAAATACACACACACACACATACACACACACACACAATTTATTTTTGCTTTTGTTTCCCTTGAGTTCTCCTCACAAGGAAAACCTTTTTTTTCTATTTCTTTAATTTTGTATCTATGTAAGATGATGCGTGTTCACTAAAGTCATTGTGGTAATCATTTCATGGTATATGTAAGTCAGATCACTGTGCTGTACCCCTTAAACTTATACGGTGTTGTATGCCAGTTATATCTCAATAAAACTGGAAGGAAAAAAAATCTTTTAAAATATATATATATATATATATATATATATATAAATAAAAAATAGTAGATTGGAAAAGATCCAAAGAAGAAAATCCAGATGCCATTTGATTTCATTGAGAGAGGAATCTGAACAGCATTGGTTTGGCTCAACGCATCGTCCTTGAGAGGCATTTAACATCTCTAAATCTTAGTTTCTTCCTCTTTAAAGTTCTATACCTACTTCCAGGATTGCTTGGTCTGAGAATATATAAATTTCCTGAGGCCGTTCCTGGCATATAATAGCTGCTCAAAAAAAGTGACTTCCAGTGAAGCACCTTCCATGGTCTCCCATGACCTCCATCTCTTGGTCAAAGTAGTCACCCTGCCAGGAAAAATAATTTTGACGAAATGGAAAAATGCTATGCGGTGTTTTTTTTTTCTGTAGTAATTTAACCTTCCATCTGAGAGAACATTGGAATTTGGAAGAATACCAAAGTACAAAGTGAGATAGCTGGTTTCATCCCCCTCTGTTTGTGTCTGAGCAGCTTCACGTGGCCAGGTTTTCCCTTGGGAGCCGATTCCCCCTGCAGAACCTTCCAGAATGCTCCAGTCCGGTGAAGAGGAGGACAACAGGCTTTCCAGGCGCATGGTGTGGCTTGCCGGGGGAGAAGGCAGAGGCCCGCCTGCATAATCCGATTTCATCAACTCAAACTAATCACTACTGATAGTAGCAAAATTTAGCCTGGATCTGCTTAGTTAATCTAGATTGACAGGAGGTAGAAGAAACGGGACACAAGGACACAGAAGCAAGGGGAGGAGACCGGCACTGATTTGCAGCCTTGCTCTTCCATCTGGAGCTTCTCATTTGCTCCCCTCTGGGGCTTTTCTTTTTCTTCCCTTATAAACAAATGTTCCTGGTTGTTAGGAGACCAGCTTTTCACGGCGCATCCTCACCGACAGCAGGTGGACGGCGAGGCTCGGGGCTGCGCAGAACGATCCCTCCGGCTCAGGCTGCGCAGAAGGTCCCGCCAGGTACACGCTGTACCTGAGACTATGTATTATTTATTGAAACTGAGCTCGGCTTTCTCTTTATCCTCGGGGCAGCCCTGGAGTCAGGCGCCTCTTAAAATGGATACCACCAGCAGCTAACCTACGAAGTCTTCTAAATGCTACCTGCTTTTCCTCTTTTTCCTGCGAAGTAATCGCCAAACATCACTACCAAGCTTTTTGTTCAGTCTTGGGGGGTCCTTGGGAATTGCCGTTTAGCAGAGCGGAGGGAAGAATTCCTCTGTGATTTGGGACGTTTCCACCTGGAATCAAGTCTGTTTTTGAAGGAAAGACTCCACTCTGGATTTTGCGGAGGTAGAGAAGATACCCATGTGACAGCGTCTGCCTCCATAGACTGGGCGATTACAGCGGTGATCTGTGATGTGTGTGTTTACATGCTTAGCCCTGCGAAGAAAAATGGGTTCTCTGAAGGTGATCTTTATTTTTACTTATGATATCTGCGTCTGGCAAACCAGGGAACTTTTTGCATTTGGGTAACAGAGACCTTTGGAATCTACTTCATTGGACTGTCCATGTGGGTGAAATTGCTGTTGGCCACCTCAGCCCTGCATGTTGCCATGCTAACGACACCGAAGGGTAAAAATGTCTCCTGGGTAAGTAGAGGATGATTTCCTGTCTCTTCAAAATATATTTTGAGCAGAAACGCATAATTTGAGAACTTAAAGACATCTAGGAGTTTCATGGCAGAGAGACCTTCAGAAAGTATTTGCCTTAGAAAAGCATATAAAGATCTTTATACTTGTTAGAAACCCTTTGGAAAAACATGACGGCGTGTTTGCTAAAATATAAACTATAGGACGTAAACTCTTGTTTTGGCATTTTTAAGTTGTTTCATAGTCACATCTACACACACAACTTAAAATGTATGAATCCAACGTCAAGGTTATTATTTTAAGATGCTTTTAACTCCAGAATTCTTTAGGTTCAATAATGATAGTGTCGATTTCTTTGGGGATCATTAGGTCCAATGTTAAAGGTAGGATGTGCAGAGTTTTCATTATTTGGGGATATTGTTATGTTCCTATTATCTTAGGAACAAGATAGCAGTAGATATTTATCAGTTTCACATCTAATTTCTGTCAATCCATGATAGACATGTATAGTGAAAGTTTTAACATTCCAGGGATAGCAATATGTTAATCCTAATCAAATTTAACTCTTTAATGTTGTTTCAAGTTAATTTCCTACCAAAAATATAAAATAGATTGAGCTCAATATAATGAGAAGAGTCTGTAAACTCCTAAAAAAAAAAAAAAGAAACAAAAGAGTGGCTTTAGTTCCCTGCTATCATACGTACTGAGTTTGATATATTAAAATTAACAGACCAATGGATTCCCTCGTACTCTGCAAATAAACTTGCGTCTCTAACACCGATGTTGTAGCTGGTACAGGCACATACAACCCAACCACACTTGTCACAGAATTTGACATGTATGATTATGATTACAGTTTTCTTAAGATAACTCAGAAAAATAAATGATTCCATCTTTTTGGTTAAAGAAATCATTTTGACTACCTTAACTTGAAATTCACAATTTAGATTTATTCTTACTTCACATGATATAGCACAGTTTGTCTGAAAACAGTGATGATGATTTTTTCTACTCTGGGTAGATATTCTTGGAGTACTTAATGAAAAGACATGTATCTTAATTTAGAACACAACTCCTAAAATTATTTCCAAACTTTTCCATGTTATTTATTATTAAAAATTAATATTTCTCGTCTTGATATTATTGTTACTGGTTGCTTTTTTATCCTCCCTGCCCCCTCGTATAATCAAGAGATAGGATTCAGGGACCCTTGGCCTAACCAGTGAGTTTTCGTTCCCTCCCTCTACAGGTGGCTTCCGCAGCTAATTCTGATGCCCGTAGGGGTGTCTACCACTTTCTCCTGGTATATAAACACCAAAGAAAGGAGTAGTTTCAAAAGTATATCCCCTCCTTCATCTGTTTAATCCTCGTAAAAGATTAATTCTCCCAAAGAAGTGTCTGCTCAGTGGAGTATTTCTGCCATGAGGGCAAAACTTGAAACATTTTAGAATCTTAGACCACCATTAGGTTTGGTTTCCTTTGGACTCAATGATGCTAATATTTTTTGAAAAGTTCAAGTTGTTGGCTAAAATTTTGGAAGCAGTTCTTTTAATAGAGTCAGAATACTTGTATTTTCTTAGGTTAGAATGTTCCTGGTATGTTCCATTTGATTACACTTGTCTCTGTACCAGAGTTTGTCGAAAGCAAAGTTTAGAAACTTAATGACTGTTGCCTTACAGGGAATATTGTAATTTAGGTGGTGTGTGGTTTTTGTGCAAGGAATGAGTAATCAATGTTTATGAATATTATAAAATGCCTTATTTTGAACAGAGGGTGTAGAGAGACACTTTCAAATGTTGGCCATCGCTTCAATTTCAGTCAGTTGTGGTGGTTTTAGGCGTTGAATGACATTTCTCTGAGTTCTTTGACTGTGTGGAGTGAAATGTACCCGGTATTCCTGCCTTTGCCATTGCCAGTTTTCATTTGAACATTCATTTAGACTTGAGTTCAAGAGGAGGATGAAATGATTCATCTCATCTCGAGCTACATCGTGAACCTTGCAGTGGTGAGAATAGGTCATGTATCTCTCTATCCCTGGTTCCTCTAGCATATTCCTTAGACGTACTTGGCCCGCACTGATAATCACAAATAAGAACATCACAAGCTCGGGGTGAAACACCACTTTTCTTTTCCGGGTACACACTCTCTGGCAGCGTGGTATCTCATCTGGGTGTCTGGTTAAACGTGACTGAGAGGTCTCCTGGCTGTAAGATGAACAAGAGGGTAGTTAACTACCTATTTCTCTGAGATGCAGTGAGAATTGGCAAGCCATCTTGCTATAAGGGTTCAACAGTCAATCAACAGATGTTTATCGATTGCCTCTTTTATGATATTCTCGGCGCTGAGCAAACAGCAGTGAGTAGGATACTCGCAAATCCCTGTCCTCAAAGAGCTGACGTTCTAGTGAAGGGAGACAGGAGATACATGAGAATAAAGTCAAGTGGGAGACATGAACTTATCTGTGAGAGAAACAGACCCACAGACATAGAGAACAGACTCGTGGTTGCCAGGGGGGAGGGGGAATAGGGGAGGGATGGATTGGGAGTTCGGGGTTAACAGATGCAAACAGGTATATACAGGATGGATAAACAACAAGGTCCTACTGTACAGCACAGGGAACTATATTCAATATCCTGTGATAAACCATAATGGAAAAGAATATAAAAAAGAAGGTGTGTGTATATACATATATGTACTGTGTGTGTGTATATATATATATATGAATGTGTGTATGTATATAACTGAATCACTTTATTGTACAACAGAAATTAACACAACATTGTAAGTCAACTATACTTCAATTTAAAAACAAAAGTCAAACAGGAGATGGGTTAGAAAGTGCTGGGAATTGGGAGGGGGCGTTGCACATTTGTTGGTCCAGCTATTTGAGCGAAGACTTGAAGTAGGTAACAGAGTCAGCCATAGGGGAAACGTAGCAATGGAGCATTTCCAACAAAGAAGATTTCAAGGTGCGGGGTCCTGAGGCTGGAGCGTGTGAGGAGTGGGAAGGCCAGTGTGGCCGGACTGTGGTTACGTTCTTGGAATTTCCTTGAGTCTCTTGTATGCATTTGCCTATTGTTGTAATCGCTTCCTTGGGGATTCCAAGGCACATCGACATCCCTCCCTTCCAATCCCCAGAGAGTAGGTACGTAGAGGCTTCACGGGACAGCACACCCAGGCACCTGTACAACCAGCAAGGTGACAGGCAGAAGGAAGGACGGAGAGAGGATGGATCATCATGACATACTCAGGCTTTACATGTGGCCCTTAAGAGTTGACAAGTTGTATTTTAATTATTTTTTAATGTTGTTGAGACAGTTTCACGGAAGAGTGTGATACTGCTTTGGAATAACAGAAATTAGAATAAATTTTCAAGTAATGTTACAGGTAGAATTAAGAAAGAGGGGGGCTTCCCTGGTAGCACAGTGGTTGAGAGTCTGCCTGCCGATGCAGGGGACACGGGTTCGTGCCCCGGTCCGGGAAGATCCCACATGCCGCGGAGCGGCTGGGCCTGTGAGCCATGGCCGCTGAGCCTGCGCGTCCGGAGCCTGTGCTCCGCAGCGGTTGAGGCCACAACAGTGAGAGGCCTGCGTACAGCAAAAAAAAAAAAGAAAGAGGATTTGGGAGTAAGGATCCAGATTTAGGGAACACAGCTTTTCCAAGAGCAATTTTTACTTTTGTGAGGACAATTATGCTGTACAGAACTTTATCGTGGAATCTCCATGTATTCTTGGACCATAAAAAGCCCTTCCAAAAGTCTGTTTTGGGGGACATGGTCTTGTGGACATTTGTTCATGAAAGCTGTAGGGGTCCCCTTAAGACTGTAGATCGGACTTTATGCCAGATTGACCTACTTTGTTGAAAAGTCACTTCACCCTGGAAATACAAAAATAACAGATCCCATTTTGGATCCTGTCGCGGTGCAAACTCCCTTGCTGTTCTTTTAACCCTCAAGATCTGAAATCAATCATACTGAACTTTCTGGTATTCCAAATCTGTGGTCCTATATGTAATGATGACTATTTGTGTATCGTATATTTCATTAGCTGCTTTTCCATTTTTGATTATGGGCCATAAGAAACTAATAAAATTCATTTCAGAAAACAGAGGCTATAAAGAATGTAAAGGAATTACAATCCTATAACCGAGAACTTGAGGTTAAATACGAACTCAGCACTTTGGGGTCTGCTTTCTACACATGCTTCTAGCAAATGCATTATTACGTGCATGTTATTCTGTTATAAAATAGATGTTACGAGAAATTGGCCGAAAGAGTAACATGAAAATTCAACACTCTGCATGTAGGATGGGACACTGGCTCATTTCTGAAGTGGAAAAGGTGTCCCCCAGGGAAGGAATACCTCCTTTCCTTGGTCATTGACTCCAACATAGATGTTTCATCTTATTTCCATGTAGATGTGTCTCTCAGATTGTCAAGAATAACTGTTCCTCTCATTTTTTTTAACCTGTCTGGTCACTGTAGATATGTGAGTCTGTCTTGAACCTGAGGCCGAATGGCGTTAAGTTATGGCTGTCAGAGATTTACCTCTCATTGGTTGTGCTTCTGATCACTGTAGATATGTGAGTCTGTCTTGAACCTGAGGCCGAATGGCGTTAAGTTATGGCTGTCAGAGATTTACCTCTCATTGGTTGTGCTTCATTGGATACGTATGTTTCACTGCAGCATCTAGATCACTGGTTTCAGACAGTACAGTTTCTGAAAATATCCAGTCTTATCTTTTCCTTTTTCTGCTCCAAACATGTACCAGTGTCATCAGAAATACTCTTTCCCTTTTATTTTCTCTCCTCTCCTTCCTTGTTGGGATACATTAAAGGGTTTACTAAACGTATTTCCAACACCTGTGCAGGCTTTAATTTTTTTCAACTTCACTCACAGTTGACAGGAAGTCAGGGTGCCTGGTGATACAGATAAATTATTTACATTTGCTCGCAGCTGCTAAGATTCTTCCAGAAATTCACACGTGAGGACACTTTTTTCTTCTTCCAATGAATATTTTTTCACTCAATAAATGGACTCTGTATCTCGGCTTGGAAAGCTGAGAGATTCCACCAGGTGGTTCTAGTAAATATGGATGTGTGGTGCTTTCTATAGTGAGCCAAGAAGCATTAAAAAGGGTGTACTTGCGTGAAGCCTTCTATTGTTAATTATGTTTTTTAATATTAAAATGTATACCCTTTAAAAAAAAAAAAAATTAAAGGGCTTCCCTGGTGGCGCAGTGGTTGAGAGTCCGCCTGCCGATGCAGGGGACACGGGTTCGTGCCCCGGTCCGGGAAGATCCCACATGCCGCGGAGCGGCTGGGCCCGTGAGCCATGGCCGCTGAGCCTGCGCGTCCGGAGCCTGTGCTCCACAACGGGAGAGGCCACAACAGTGAGAGGCCCACGTACCGCAAAAAAAAAAAAAAAAAAAAAAAAAAAAAAAAATCTTAGAGCATTCTCATACGTTTAAAAGGGAGGAAATCATCATTTGCTGCCTCTAAACTAACCCTTTTGCCCAGCTTTCCTGTTTCCCAGTTCTTTTTTTTTAATTTTATTGAAGTATAGCTGATTTACAGTGTTGTGTTAATTTCTGCTGTACAGCAAAATGACTCAGTATACATATATATTCTTTTCATGTTCTTTTCCGTTATGGTTTATCACAGGATACTGGTTATAGTTCCCTGTGCTATACAGTAGGACCTTGTTGTTTATCCATCCTATAGATACTAGTTTGCAACTGCTAACCCCAAACTCCCACTCCATCCCTCCCCTACACCTCCTCCCCCTTGGCAACCACAAGTGTGTTCTCTATGTCTGGGAGTCTGTTTCTGTTTTGTAGATAAGTTCATTTGTGTCGTAGTTTAGATTCCACCTATAAGTGATATCATATGGTATTTGTCTTTCTCTTTCTGACTTACTTCACTTAGTATGATCATCTCTAGGTCCAGGCATGTTGCTGCAAATAGCATGATTTCATTCTTTTTCATGGCTTAGTAATATTCTATTAAATGCTGGTACTTCCACTAGCTGTGAGATCTTGAAGAAGTTATTAACCACCGAGAGTTAGTTTATTTATCTATAAAATGGGGATAATAAAACTTTTCCCTTAGGAGTATTTTAAAAATAATGTGTATAAAGTGCTAATCATACTGCTAGTACTCACAAGTAATGTGTTCAATTCCAGTTTCCTCCTTTCCTCTGTCATTTCCTTTCCAATCCCACTGCTATAGCACTAATTCAGGGATTTTTCATATCTACTAGATCCTTACCCATAGCAGCCTCCATATTGAGCACTAACTTCCAAACTTTCCCCCCTCCAGTCCATTCCAAATGCTTCTCCTAGTCAGTAAGCTCCCTTAAACCTAGATTTTCATCAGTTCTCTGGCAGATCAAATCCCTTATAGATGCCTCACCATCCATGGATAAAGTTAAACCTTCCTGAGGTCAACTGATTCCTTTCACTACGAATCAGGGGCAGGAAGGAGCCCAAGGGCCCTCTGCTCGCTCCTCTGGCTCCTTTCCTGTGGGTTTGAGCCTTGGGCTTGGACAAGATGAGCTTCCAGCTGGTGGAACTTCTTTCTCTTCCCGGGAGGACATCCTCGGTCCTTACGGAGCTAATGTCTGAGAGTGAGGGAGAGACTCAGCTCCGTTTGGGGCACACCATCACTGCATGCAGAGGTTCACCCTGCACTCGGGGCTAGCATCTCTGCCTAGGTATTCCTGAGTCTAAACATCATGAATGAAGGCCGACAGAATGTGGTTCGGGAAGGGTGAGGAAAATCAGATAATTATCTGCAAGTCATTAAGTATTTTTGATGAAATCGTCCCCTTTTTCTATTTGGGTGAAAGTTTAAAAAGGAGAGAGAGAGAGAGAGAAAGCGTGCTCAAGCAGGTGCATGAAAGGTATCATGGAAATCTAAGCTTGAGAGTGCTGTATCCATCCTCAACAAGAAGGTGACGTTTCAGGGAGGAGGTGTTGATCTATATCGTAGTTCATCTTCGATGCCACATCTGAGGCTTTGCGGGTGCCGAACGGGAGGGCCAATTGTGAGTGGTTCCCTGAGATCAAGAGGTGACGTAATTTGCAGTGGGTTACCAAATCCCAGTCTGTTCACAGGGATCTGAGTCGGTGCCCAGTTGGGGGATTTTGTTCTTACTGCCCTGGCCTCAGTGCAAGCTGGCTGTGAGTGACAGCCTTTGTGAGCAGCAGGCCTTTCAGGGAAAACATGCCACAGCCCTGCACTCGCATGGCCAGTGTGGCAGCCCTCCTTCTATACAAGTCAAGGGTAAGAGGAAGTGATGGGGATGGGGGGTTACTTCCACCCTGAGAAAACTGCTGTGTGGGGTGGAGATGGGCCGCCCCTTGGAGCAGTTAGATGGAGTCAAGTTCAGGGATGCTACTTTTGGAGAACAGGTTGGAGAGATTCCAGTGTGAGCGATTCCAAATTAAGTTATCAAATCAATGCTAACCCTGTTTCAAGGCTTCCTTCAAACTAGGGTGACCAGAAGTCCCAAATTAGGCCTCTTGCCCCACAGTGATTAATCGTGTCTTCTTTCATCCTCAGAAGTATTCTGAGTTGGACAACAAATTACACGGCCACTCTCATTGTTACAACAGAGTATGAATGAATGATTAGTTCAGTCTGAGGAGGGAAGTGCAGGTACACCAATGGGCTAAGCTGGTGTCGGACAGGAAGGCATCAGCCCTGTGTCTTTGGGCAGGTGAATTAAACCCTTCAGGAATCACTTTCTTTACCTGCAGAATGAGGATTATACTCACCTCACGTGGTTGTGACGAGTACTCCTAAGAATGAAGGAATATATGCGATGGGGACGGGCCACGTAATAAGAAAGGAGAGTTGGCAAGGATTTTTACCTGGCCGTGCTACATGAAATCACCTCTGCTGCCAATCTAGGTCTCTTAGCCTGACCTTGAAGAATGTCAGGTCTAGTCCAGTCTCAATGTAAGTTTCTGGCCCAGTCTCCTGCCACGTCCATAGACAGCACCTCAACTTTCCGGAATGCACGTGGTGCACTCACACCGCTGTGCCTCTGCTCCCTGCTGCGTTGACTCTCACACCCCTGAAATTTAATTGCTACTATTTCTGAGCCAAGTTCCAAGCTAAGTCTTGTTGGCAAAGGCCATGTGAAGGAAAAGAGATCGTTAGAGTTACCTTCACCCTTGTGTAAAGGAAGTTTGCATTTAAGTCATTCATACTGGTAGAACATAGTCCAACAAATTTCAAAATTCTGCGTGTTTATTATGTCATTGATAATTGACACGTTTGAAATGCAATCAAAATCTGTTCATTTTTATCATCAGCAATGATGCAACGACTTCTGGAAAAAAAATAACAGGTTATTCAGAATACTCTGGGGAGGAAAGAAAAGTGGGATTCCTCCTGAGGACTAAGGCTAATCCAAGAAAATGAGACGATAAGTGAGGAAAGAGCGCTATTTCAATTTGCATTCTACCAAAAGAATTAAGGTGAGATAGAGACTCTCAAAATGCCGAGGAAGCCCCCAAGCCTTTCCTAAAAGGAGGCTCAGGAGCTCAGGAGTGCAAATGTATCAGCGTTCGCCTCACCGTGGAGGTCTGGTATTTTTATCTTGGCGCAGTTTGTTCTTTCTTAGCTCTTACATTTGTGATCATCATTAACTTCCCAAGTCAAATCAAGAGAGTGAAGTGAGCTGACTTAGCCCTGCTCGCGTGAAGGAAAGCGCCAGGGTGACAAGGTTCGTCTGTCTATTCCACTGGTGAGACAAGCTCCACACGTTGGATTTAGGGAGCCTCGACCTGGTGCCTAGAAAGGATGTGAACATCTCACCTTTCCTGGGGCCCGAGAAAAGAACCCAAGTTATGCCTCGTATTTAAATTAGCATAGGCTCAAGAAAGGCTGGAACTAAAAATGCTCCCGACCTATCAAAGCGGAAGGAAGAAATCACATTGTCATAGATTTCTCAAAATCACCAGCATCAGGCATCCCAGCTTGACACAAGGGAAATCATAATGGAATTAGGATTCCAAGATCTTATCACAGTGATCCCCGGAACCTACACAACTGTGTCGGCGTAGTTGGCTGGGCTCTTGTTACCACAGCGATCTTCTTAGCTGCTTGCAGATGTGACCAGCAGCAGCAGCAATGTAAGCACACATTTTTATTCGTTTCTTTTTAAATTGAAGTATAGTTGATTTACAGCGTTGTGTTAATATCCGCTTCACAGCAAAGTGATTCAGATATATATATGTATGTGTGAATATACACACACACATACACACACACACACACACACATATTCTTTTTTATATTCCTTTCCGTTATGGTTTATCTCAGGATATTGAATATAGTTCCCTGTGCTATACAGTAGAGCCTTGTTATTTATCCATTCTATATATACTAGTTTGCATCTGCTAAACCCAAACTCCCAGTCCATCCCTTCCCTAATCTCCTCCCCCTTGGCAACCACAAGTCTTTTCTCTATGCCTGTGAGTCTGTTTCTGTTTCATAGATAAGTTCATTTGTGGCATATTTTAGATTCCACATATAAGTGATACCATATGGTATTTGTCTTTCTTCTTCAGACTTACTTCACTTAGTATGATAATCTCTAGATCCAGGCATGTTGCTGCAAATGGCATTATTTCATTCTTTTTTATGGCTGAGTAGTATTCCATTGTATATATGTACCCACATCTTCTTTATCCATTCGTCTGTCCATGGACATTTAGGTTGCTTCCCTGTCTTAGCTATTATGAATAGCGCTGCTGTGAACATAGGGTGTGTGTCTCTTTTTGAATTACAGCTCTGTCCGGATGCATGCCCCAGAGTCGGATTGCTGGATCATATGGTGATTCTGGTTTTAGTTTTTTGAGGAACCTCCATATTCTTTTCCATAATGGCTGCAGAAAACACATATTTTTAAATGTGAGTGACAGTCAGCTGTGAGGCAGACTTTTCTAGACTGGCAGGCGGATTGTAGCCTGGTGCAATCTGGGTTAAATGGACACAGCCTGCTCTCATCATAAGCTGTCTTATAGGTCCATACCCGTAAACAGGTGTCCTTCAAACTTTGAAACTTCACGGGGTCTCTCTGGCGTCCTTGGTCCCATGGTGGACTCATAGTAAAGGAAGTTGAGTCATCGACCTTGTTGGCCACTGCTGCCACCTCCGGAGATACAGGAATCGAGAGAGTTTATTTATGTTTTTGTTTTTCCCTAAAGGCTGTGCAGGAGGACAGACAGAAAAAGAGCGCTCTGAGAAATGTTTGAGAGAAGGAGGGAAAAAATAAAGACGAAACACATCTCAATGCCACCGGTCTCAGATAACACACTTGCTTCTCTCCATAAGAGCTGATACTGAAGCCTCAGGAGCTGTTGACAGTTCACATAGTGTCTTCATTTCCTGCCACTTTCTCAATAATCTTGTAAAAATACCACAGAGGGCTCTGTCAGAGGACTGCCTCTTGAGACAGGCTATCCGTTTTGAGTGCACATCCCAGCTCTGCCCTTGACCGTTTGGGGCACTAGTTACTCATCTTTATGAAGACAGTTTTCTAGTCTCATCCACGGGGGGAGTGATCTCTATCCTGTTCACCTCAGATTGTGCCAAATGGTCTCTGTGAGAGAGTCTTGACACTGTAAAACATGAAAAACGTGTTCTTATTTTATGAAAATGAGACTGTGTTTCAAGAAAAACTACCAGTGTTTCTAAACACAGAATTGCAAGTCATAGTGGCAGTGGACAAGGTTACTTCTTAATAGACAGTGGGCAAGTGTATTCCCTCCTGTGAGGAAATGAGCTCCCATGACCATCTCAGAGAATGGAGTGTAACAAAAGATAATAAATGCATTTGTTTCAAATATTGAGTTGAAAAGATGCTCGTTTCCCCCAAATTTCCAGGTGAAGGATAAGTCTGTGCTCATTTCCATTCCATGTTTTTCAGTATAACCTAAACCTGTTAATATCTATATTCAGCAAAGCTGCCATGGTTGCCTGGCAACCAGGCTTAGTGGGCTAGCAAGGCACCAAAGGAAGAAATCAAATGCAGCTAACAAAACTGTGACTTATGCTTCCGTTGGGCAGAAAATTCATTCTCCATGTGTTTTGCATGGATTTTTATTTTCAAAACATAAGTACATCTTTCAAGATGTAAGCTCAGTGCTATTAGGAGTTTTAAAATCATGGCATATTAGGTAACATTTTGATGTGGTTGAATAAGTACAAAGGAGAAATCACTCTCTGCTCTTCCTTAATTAAAACGGGGGTAGTTCTTTTCCTTGTAGGTCATGTTGTACTTTTCACTCTCACTTTTTATTTCCTCTGCAGAGAAATGTATACATTATTCTTGGAATAAGATGTAATGGAAATGACATGTCAACATTAGGAAGTAGAGGTTTAGGATTAATTACTGCCAGATTTTTGAATCTGGTACAAGGGAGTAAAAAGGAAAATGGATTAAAATGACTTTTTGTATGCAGAGTTTTCTACCTTTCCACCGTTTTCTTATATTCTTCCCCATGGAAACTTTATCACCTCCAAAATTAATAATATATAATCCACAAAAATGTCTATGAATATATGGCCCACAGACTTAAAGTCTAAAATTTCCTTTCTAAAATTTCTTCAACTCTGACATGTAATGAATTTCTTTATTCAAGGTAGAAGTAGAGGGTAAGCTCTATGCAGGGTTATTCTGCTATTAGTGGTACTGAAATTTCTGTTCTTACACAGCACTGCACTGTGCAGATGACCCTGTCTGATCCTTCACTGAAGAAATGTGCTGTATGCATAGAATATAATAGTGGGATTCCAAAATGGTCTGTGTGGCAAAAAGAATAAAATACCTAGGAATAAACCTACCTAAGGTGGCAAAAGACCTGTATGCAGAAAACTATAAGACACTGATGAAAGAAATCAAGGACGATACAAACAGATGGAAAGATTACCATGTTCTTGGATTGGAAGAATCAACATTGTGAAAATAACTATACTACCCAAAGCAATCTACAGATTCAGTGCAATCCCTATCAAACTACCAATGGCATTTTTCATAGAATTAGAACAAAAACTTTTACAATTTGTATGGAAACACAAAAGACCCCGAATAGCCAAAGCAATCTTGAGAAAGAAAAATGGAGCTGGAGGAATCAGGCTCCCTGACTTCAAACTATACTACAAAGCTACAGTAATCAAGACAGTATGGTACTGGCAAAAAAGCAGAAATATAGATCAATGGAACAGGATAGAAAGCCCAGAGATAAACCCACACACATATGGTCACCTTATCTTTGACAAAGGAAGCAAGAATATACAATGGAGAAAAGACCACCTCTTTAATAAGTGGAGCTGGGAAAACTGGACAGCTACATGTAAAAGAATGAAATTAGAACACTTCCTAACACCATACACAAAAATAAACTCGAAATGGATTAAAGACCTAAATGTAAGGCCAGACACTATAAAACTTAGAGGAAAACATAGGCAGAACTCTCTTTGACATAAATCACAGCAAGATCTTTTTCGACCCACCTCCTAGAGTAATGGAAATAAGATCAAAAATGAACAAATGGGACCTAATGGAGCTTGGAAGCTTTTGCACAGCAAAGGAAACCATGAACAAGACGAAAAGACACCCTCAGAATGGGAGAAAATATTTGCAAATGAAGAAAGAGACAAAGGATTAATCTCCAGAATATATAAGCAGCTCATGCAGCTCAATATCAAAAAAACAAACAACCCAATCCAAAAATGAGCAGAAGACCTAAATAGACATTTCTCTGGGGAAGATATACAGACTGCCAACAAACACATGAAAAGATGCTCAGCATCACTAATCATTAGAGAAATGCAAATCAAAACTAAAATGAGGTATCACCTCACGCTGGTCAGAATGGCCATCATCAAAAAATCTACAAAGAATAAATGATGGAGAGGGTGTGGAGAAAAGGAAACCCTCTTGCACTGTTGGTGGGAATGTGGATTGATACAGCCACTATGGGAACAGTGTGGACGTTTCTTAAAAAAACTAGAGATAGAACTGCCATATGACCCAGCAATCCCATTACTGGGCATATACCCTGAGAAAACCATAATTCAAAAAGAGACATGTACCACAATGTTCATTGCAGTGCTATTTACAACTGCCAGGACGTGGAAGCAAACTAGGTGTCCATCGACGGATGAATGGATAAGAAAGATGTGCCACTTGTTTGCAATGGAGTATTGCTCGGCCATAAAAGGAATGAAATTGAGTTATTTGTAATGAGGTGGATGGACTCATTAGAGTGAAGAGTCATACAGAGTGAAATAAGTCAGAAGGAGAAGAACAAATACCGTATGCTAACGCATGTGTATGGAATCTAAAAAAACAGTACTGATGAACCTAGTGGCAGAGCAGGAATAAAGACGCACAAGTAGAGAATGGACTTGAGGACACAGAGGGGAGGGGAAGCTGGGACGAAGTGAGAGAGTGGCATGGATGTATATACACTACGAAATGTAAAAGAGATAGCTAGTGGGAAGCAGCCACATAGCACAGGGAGATCAGCTCAGTGCTTTGTGACCATCTAGACGGGTGGGATAGGGAGGGTGGGAGGGAGGCTCAAGAGGGAGGATATATGGGGATATACGTATACATGTAGCTGATTCACTTTGTTGTACAACCGAAACTAACACAACAATGTAAAGCAATTAGACTACAGTAAAGATATTAAAAAAATAAAATAAATTTTAAAAAAAGAGTATGTAATCCAAAGGTTTTCCTTATCACTTACTTCATGAACTAAATAGACTATGTGATTGGAAAAGAATTTGGAGTTTAAAACTTATATCTTCTACTGTTTTATTATTGCACTTGTTTCATTGTTCAGACTTTAATAGGTAAATTCAATATTCCGAGGAAAAGTAAACTAAAGAACTCTGAACAAATCCTCTTGAAATAAGATTGGAGAATAAGGTAAAGCAAATAACTGTGACGATTGAAGTGAAGATGGGAAAAGTCTGACAAAGACGGGAATAGAACACTGATAGAATGAACTTAAAGTATCGGTGGGAAGCAGCTTAAATCCTCAGCATCTGCAATGAACACGCGATCTGGTTCCCATGTGATGGGGGAAGCAAGTCTTTTATTATTACTTAGCTGTCAAACAGTCATTTATATCTATTTGACTTTCTTCTTTCTTTTCTTTATTTTGTGGTCGGTATGTATTATGGTTTGTCAAGACAAACTAGAAGTGCAGATTTTATGTGCAGTCTCCTAATCTGTAAGTGTTGACGTCAGTAAAAACTAACAACCCTGATTCATGAAGCCAGAAGACGCTCATGCTTGCCATTCATGACCCCCGATGTAGGGGGAGGAGAGAAGAGGGCTGGTGGGGGAGTCGTAAGGAATTCTCACATGTTAAGAGGCGGCCAATAAAACTGAGGGAGGTAAGGCAAGAAACAGGATCCTCTTGGACACCGTAGTAACTAAGGATGGAGAGTTTTCAGGAGGAAGAGGGGGGAATCCACTGGGCTTTAGTGAAAGGGCGTTGGTGATCACTGGTGATCTTAGAAAAGGAATTTCAAGGGGTTGGTGACAGTCCAGTACAAATGCAATGAGTTACAGAGAATGTGTGGGTGATGAAGACTAGAAACAAGCAAAATATAGCTTTACATTTTCCAGAAGGAGGAAGTGGACCACAGTCACTGGAGCGGAAGTAATTTGAGGGAAGATGTGGGCATATCTGTAGACAGAACACATTTCTGGAGCAAACAGAAGATGAGACCAAATACACAGGTCTAGGGTTAATCTTTGAAAGAATTAAGACTGTAAAGGGAAGCAGAACATATCAATGAATACGTGAAGTTTGTGTGTGTGGTTAATGCCATGAATTTTGAGTTGACATTTGAGTTGACATGTTTTATTTGCAGTACAGTAAGTCCCCTGCGTACAGATTTTCAAGGTGCGAAATTTCAAAGATGCAAACGTGCATTCGCCTGTCCAGTCACGTAAGTTAGTTCATGTGTCTGACATGCGTTGTCACGTGTGTGCATCCTCTACAAGTGGTTGTGCTTTTGTGTACTTTGCTGTACAGTACTGTATAGAGTACAGTGTCTTTATTTCAAGCCCAGGATGGCCGGAAGCAAGCATAAAAGCAGCGGTGATGTAGCTGGTACTACTGTCCTTTTCAAGGAACTGTGCTGTAAGATTAGAAATGTGTTCTTTATTTTTTGTGTTTGTTTTTTACGTATTATTTGTGTGAAGAGTACAGTACGGCACTATGTAGCTGATTGTGTTAGTTGGGTACCTAGGCTAACTTTGTTGGACTTACAAACAGATTGGACTTACGAGCACACTCTCGGAACAGAACTTGTTTGTGTGTAGGGGACTTACTGTAGAGGTGAGGTCCTTGGGAAATGAGGGGAAGAGGGTGAAGTAGGAAGAATAGGAAACAAACGTCTGTTACGAAGTCACTGTGAGCACCATGGAGGGTCGTGGGGAAATTGGGTGAGATGATACTTATTGAATATCTCCAGCAATTCGCAGTAACCCTGGAGGAAATGACTGAAATTTTCTAGATGGTTAATAGGTAGAAGCTGAAGGTAGTTAAGGAGTGAGGGCTCCTGAGTGGCTAAAGATCGTAATTGCTGCAATGCTGGACCTTGGAAGTGACGGAGGGAAGCAAGCGATTCTAAGAGGAGGTTAGGAGAGCGAAGGTACTGCAGAGATGTGAAAGGACTCGGTGTCATGGGAAGGCGAAGGTAAGTTTATAGTAAGAGGGGGAGCAGACGAGGAGAAAGCAAAACAGGTTATGATCAGAGAAAGTTTCAGGGTTTGAGGTCCCTTCATGAAAACAATGTGGGGTAAAATCAAGAAGAGGTATTTACTGAGCCATAAAAAAGAATGAAACTCTGCCCTTCGCAGCTATGTGGATGGACCTAGAGACCACTTGCAGAGGATGCATGCACGTGACAACATACGCCAGATGCGTGAACTAACTTACATGATTGGACATGCGAACGCACGTTTACACCTTTGAAAGTTCGCACCTTGAAAATCCGTATGTAGGGGACTTACAGTACTCCAGATAAGACCTGTCAATTCGAATATCAACTCAAGATTCATGGCGTTAAACACACACACAAACCACATATTCATTGAGTATTCACTTATTACTGCTTAGTGAAATAAGTCAGAGAAAGACAAGTACTGTATAATCTCACTTATATGTGGGATCTAAAAACTAAATCAAATGAATATATATAGCAAAACAGAAACAGACTCACAGATATAGAGAACAAACGAGTGGGGATAGGGAAGGGAGAAAGGGGCAAGATAGGGGTATGGGATTAAGAGATGCAAACTACTGGGCTTCCCTGGTGGCGCAGTGGTTGAGAGTCCGCCTGCCGATGCAGGGGACACGGGTTCATGCCCCGGTCCGGGAAGATCCCACATGCCGCGGAGCAGCTGGGCCCGTGAGCCATGGCCGCTGAGCCTGCGCGTCCGGAGCCTGTGCTCCGCAACGGGAGAGGCCACAACAGTGAGAGGCTCGCGTAACGCAAAAAAAAAAAAAAAGCCAACTACTGTGTATAAAGTAGATAAGCAACAAGGCTGTAGTGTGCAGCACAGAAATACAGCCATTATCTTGTGATAACTTTTCATGGAGTATAATCTGTAAAAATACTGAGTCACTATGATATACACCCAAAACTAATATAATATTATAAATCAGCTATACTTCAATTTAAAAAAAAGAAGAGGTAAGAGTTATGCGAAGTGGATTTCGGGTGAGGCTGTGAAAAGTAGAGCCAGGGACCTAAGCACAGAATTTTGCCTGGGACCTCGTGGATGATGACAGAGAACGTAGTGGAGAGGAAAACCAAGCCAAGTAAAACAGTGTTTGAAAAACCTGGGGAAATGCCTCCAAAATTGGTAAACGGACACCATACTTTTATTTCATGGCACTGGACATAATTTGCAGCCATGTACAAATTGTTCGTTTTTTATATACCTCTTATCTACTAAATTGGAGACAAAGATTATACTTTATCTATTTTTTTCACCACTGAATATAATACCTAGTTCCCAGCACAGTGATGGCTCCTAGCAAACATGGCCAATAAGTATATGTTACACAAATTAAAAGGCAGCAACGGAGGTGGAAAGGGGGAGGGAGGGTCTTATAATTTGATGTCATGGGCTTAAAAAGATGCGAGGTCACTGACTTTAAGGGGTGGGAAATGTTGTGGAAGCGACAGGAAAGAGCTTGTCTCTTGCTAAAAACGTAAAAGATAAAAATGTCCAAATCAGTTACAGGAAAAGAAATACGATGAATTCAGACATTTGCTCCCCTGCAGATATTTACCATACACCAGCATTTTAGAGTTTCACATCCTTGGAAGATCATTATAAAATGAGAAATGTATTTTTAAACTGTTACTCTGTAGAAGCAGTCACAGGGATTTCTTGGGTGACCGTTGAGTTTTGCCCCAAGGTCACGTTCAACAATGCATGGGATCTGGTTGTCGGGGTCATAATGAATGTGAGTTGGATATCTACCAGCCTGCCAAAAACAACCCTAAGTATAGGACAGCAAACTTACAGGAAGCAGACGGTATGCTGGACACCTTTGGCTGTTGGCAAAATGAGTCAAGGGTATGACTTGACAACTTTTTTGGGTGAACAAGTTGTCCCTTTTGTATGAAATGTCATCAGCTTACAAATATGTATTTGCTGATGTCAGCCAGAGAAAGAAGCACTTTCTAAAATGTCATTTTAACACAAGAGTAATATATGCCCATGAACTTACTCCGATTCTCATTTGGTTTGAAAGCATAGCAGAATTGCCTTTACTTATTTTTTTATTTAAGTTTATGCCCTGTGAGTGATAGGACTGTATTTTTCCCCTTATCGTCAACCACTTTTTTCACTAAAACTAGCACTTTCAGGATTAAAGTAAAACTGTTTTACTATTACTATTATTAATTTTTATTGGCGTCTAGATGCTTTACAATGTTGTGTTAGTTTCCACTGTATAGCAAAGTGAATCAGCTATACGTATATACCCTTTTTTGGATTTCCTTCCCATTTAAGTCACCGCAGAGCACTGCGTAGAGTTCCCTGTGCTATACAGTAGGTTCTCATTAGTTATTTTATGTATAGTAGTGTGTATATGTCAATCCCAATCTCCCAATTCATCCCACACCCCCTTCCGCATCTGCCCCCCCGCCCCCAGTATCCATGCGTCTGTTCTCTACGTCTCTGTCTCTATTTCTTCTTTGCAAATAAGTTTATCTGTATCATTTTTATAGATTCCACAAATAAGCGATATTATACGATATTTATTTCTCTCTTTCTGACTTACTTCACTTTGTATGACAGTCTCTAGGTCCATCCACGTCTCTGCAAATTTTGTTCCTTTTTATGGCTGAGTGATATTCTATTGTATATATATACCACATATTCTTTATCCATTCTTCTGTTGATGGACATTTAGGTTGCTTCCATGTCCTGGCTGTTGTAAGTAGTGTTGCAGTGGACATTGGGGTGCATGTGTCTTTTTGAATTATGGTTTTCTCAGGGTATATGCGCCGGAGTGGGATTGCTGGGTCGTATGGTAGTTCTATTTTTAGTTTTTTAAGGAACCTCCATACTGTTCTCCATAGTGGCTGTATCAACTTACATTCCCAACAACAGTGCAAAAGAACCTAGCTGGGTACCCTCTACCCGCTCCACCATTTATTGTTCGTAGATTTCTTGATGATGGCCATTCTGACCAGTGTGAGGTGATAACGCATTGTTGTTTTGCTTTCTCTAATAATTAGTGATGTTGAGCATCTTTTCATGTGTTTGTTGGCCATCTGTATAAAACTGTTGTCTGACATTGGTCCCCAAATTTTACAATATTGGATGGTAACTTTCTAGACTAAGTTTTTTTTTTTTTTGCGGTACGCGGGCCTCTCACTGCTGTGGCCTCTCCCGTTGCGGAGCACAGGCTCCGGACGCGCAGGCTCAGCGGCCATGGCTCACGGGCCCAGCCGCTCCGCGGTATGTGGGATCTTCCCGGACCGGGGCACGAACCCGTGTCCCCTGCATCGGCAGGTGGACTCTCAACCACTGCGCCACCAGGGAAGCCCAAGACTAAGTCTTTTATGCTTTATATATATATAAGGGAGAAATGAGAGTGAGTCCTGGATTTTCTAAAGAGAGGGGAGATAGAGGAATATGCAGAAACAGGGAGAGAGACAATGTCAGTATATCCCCAGCAGTTACATTAATACCAGCTGCCAGGACTGTTTACATTGATGATAGAACTTGACTCGGAAGTTAAGCTTTCCCCTAGACTCAGAAGACAAGAGCTTCCAGGTCAGAGCCACGTGGGGCTCTCATCCCCCATCCAAGGCCTTGAACATGGTAGACCCTTAAGAAGCCACTGATTTTATTTGATCCAGGAACTTCTATGTGTTTCAGAATGGATGTCCTGACAAACAGTGCACTGAGAATGAGGCAGGCATCTGTTTCTAATCATGCATATAATATATGCATTATTGGTTAGACAATTAGGAGGGAGCTAGAAAAGGAATCTTAAATTAACATGGGATTTGCCAGTTTGAAGTAAATAAAAGAGAGATATCTCTGAGACTAGTTGTTATATGAAGAAATATTATAAGAACATTTATTTTATCCTGATGTCTCTGAGACTAGTTGTTATATGAAGAAATATTATAAGAACATTTCTTTTATCCTTCCACCTGATAACTGCTGAGTACCTGAGTCTTGAGAAATCAGTGACAGAGTCTTGGCTCTCAAGGGGCTGACATTCTCCTGCGGGCTGGGGAAGGCATGAGAGAAACACACAAGTAAATATGTAGTATGGCAGGTATTAAAGACAGAGGAAGCAGGGTAAGGAGATTAAAAATGATGACGGGGGCAGGGGGCTTGGGATGCATTTCTCTAAAGGGTATTCAGAGAAGATCTTCCAGGTACCTCTCTTGCTAAGGTACCATTTGACCACACACAGGACCGCTTGCTCCAGGAAGCTGGAATTTGAGGCATGATTCTGATAATATTCCAAAATGATGGCAGTGTGACTCATTCCAAGCCTGTTGGTAGAATACTGAGTTATAAGTTTCGAATATCTGTTTTATTTTCAAATAGTTTATTCTGAACTTTGAGTAGTACAGCTTTTTCTTTTTTTCTACTGTATTTTCAGAAATGTGTTTTAAAGCTCAATCTTGGAAATTCTAGAATTTGCCAATTACGGTTGGATTTTATAGTTCCAAAACAACATTTTTGTATTCTCTCTGAAATTAAGTTGACTTTCATGGTAATGATTAGGTTTATTCTGTGTAAGCCAAGAAAAACATGCCATAGAAAAAGGTGTTTTTTTTAACATTTAAGTTAGATGTGTAAAATATCTGGGTTATTTATCCAGTCACCCTTTTCTGAAAGTTTTTGTCTCTCAACTTTTGCTGTTCTTGCCCTATATATTTTTTTACTTGCCTATTTTTTTTTTTATTCTGGCCACAATGCATTCAATGGAAGGAAAATGTCCAAATAGAACAAAAGGATATGAAATGAAAAGCAAATATCTCCTTTCACCATACAATCCCCTCTCTCGGTTTTACTCCTCAGGGAAAAAAACACTTTATAAATTTCATAATTTATACAATTATTTATAAATTTTAATTCCTATAGTAATGACTAGCATAGATTTAAATAGTATCATTTACTATGTATAAAATAGATAACTAGTGAGAACCTAGTGTGCAGCACAGGGAACTCTACTCAGTGCTCTGTGGTGACCTAAATGGAAAGGAAACGCAAAAAAGAGGGGACATGTGTATACGTATAGCTGATTCGCTGTGCTGTACAGCAGAAACTAACACAACCTTGTAAAGCAACTAGACGCCAATAAAAATTTTCAAATAAATAAATATTTCAAAAAAATGGCAGAATAAAAAAATATATTATCATTTATCCCCCGCTTAGTAATTTACTAACTTCAGACAACTTTGGAAGATGAGGAATTTGAAATATACTACCTCCTACTTCTCATAACTCCCAGTTTCTGGTAGTTATTTTTTTCATATCAGTTATACTGTTTTGAAACTGGAATTAAGCCATTAGCTTCTTTCTGCTGTATGATGTTTTTAATTGAAAACTAATAGACAGCATTGACAAGATCATGATTATGAGAATATCATTGATATGTGGGATCCTTGGAGAAGGAAACGTAATCTAATGTCATGAAAAGCTGCCTCCAGCTGGGTTCTCTTTTATTTTCTTTCAAGTTTCCTCTACTTAGTCCCATTCAGCTAATAATGTGGTTGATATCCCATTAGGTCTTTATTCTTGGATTCTTTTTTGGTTTGCTGGAAAGCCTCTAATAATTAAAAATATGTTTATATTTGTACGTAAATATGTATATTTAGACTATATGTAAATTAAATAGATAGTGTGTATACTTTCAAAAATTGTTTCCTTTTGATCTTGTACTGGATTCATAATTTATCTTGGTGTAGAATTATAATTTCAAAATACATTTTTTCCCTCAGAACTTTTTTTCATTGTCTTTCTTCACTGAGGCAGGGTTGCTGACAAGAAACCTACGTCAGCCTGATCCTTTCCTTTTGTTTGTTGCTTTACTTTTTCCTCTCTAGGAGCTTTCCATATTTTACCTTTAATTCTTGAATTTCACCTTCTCATCAGGACAAGTCTAGGCATGAGTGTTTTTCTCAGTTTAGCATTGGGTAGAGATTTCAGTCAAATACATCTGTGTTTCTCACATTTTCTTCATTCACTCAGAAGATAAATGTTGACACACCAGGAGCGATCCATGTATCTTAATCTCTTTCATATTTTCTATCAATTTTTGTTATGATTTTACATACCTCCACTTTGATCTTCAAACACATCCATTTTATTAATTATCCTGTTGAATTTTTGTATGCTGGCAAGTATACTTTACTTTCCAAGGATATTCTTATTGCCTCATTGGCACTTTTTTTTTTTTTTTTTGCGGTACGCGGGGCTCTCACTGTCGTGGCCTCTCCCGTCGCGGAGCAACAGGCTCTGGACGCGCAGGCTCAGCGGCCATGGCTCACGGGCACAGCCGCTCCGTGGCATGTGGGATCTTCCTGGACCGGGGCATGAACGTGTGTCCCCTGCATCGGCAGGCGGACTCTCAACCACTGCGCCACCAGGGAAACCCCATTGGCACTTTTTAATAGCTTCTTGTTCTTATAAATGCAATCATCTCTTGACTCTGAAGATACTAATTTGGCATTTTTGTTTTGTTTAAATCTGCTTATGTTCAACTTTGCTTTATTTATGTTTCCACAAAGGTCAGTTTTCCTATTTGTTTATTTTGCATCGTCTCTTTTAGCCTGTCCTTTTTCTTTATATTTCACGTGTCTGGTTTTACTTATTCACTCATTCATGTTTGTGAGTGATTACGTCCATTGCTTCGTATAGGCAGGTGGCATGGGCAGACATCGTTTTGCTGCATTTCACTTTATTGCGCTTCGCAGATACTGCGTTTTTTACAAGTTGAAGGTTTGTGACAACCCTGCCTCCAGCAAGTCTATCAGTGCCATTTTTCCAGCACCATTTGTTCGCTTCCTGTCTCTGTGTCATGTTTTGGTAGTTCTTGCAGTACTTCCAACTTTTTCATTATTATTGTATTTGTTGTGGTGATCTGTGATCTTTTATGTTACTATGGTAACTGATTTTTTGATTTGTATTTTTTAATTTTGTACATTGATTTTTTTTTTATGCATGATGCTGTTGCCCATTAATAGACTACAGGATAGTGTAAGCACAACGTTTATATGCACCAGGAAACAAAAAATTTCTTGTGACTCGCTTTATTGCAATATTCACTTTATTGCAGTGGTCTGGAACCAAACCTGCAGTATCTCCAGGGTATGCCTGTAAGTTTTTAGTTTTGTTTCCCCAATAGGCCCATTAT
Organism: Grampus griseus; assembly: GCF_964374135.1. Taxonomy (NCBI): domain Eukaryota; kingdom Metazoa; phylum Chordata; class Mammalia; order Artiodactyla; family Delphinidae; genus Grampus; species Grampus griseus. The sequence goes on from NC_139018.1 coordinate 172,891,240, forward strand.
CTCTGAATGGCAGGGCCAGCTGGGGTTCTGCAATGATAGGTAGGACTCAGTGGCAGTCAGCCTTCCCTGTAGGGTGTGTAATCAGGGAACCACCAGGGAGGAACCCCACAATCGCCCAAGTTAGGAAGGCTTTAACTCCTGGAGGCGGTGCACTTAGTGTAGTTCACTCCTGGGAAGACCTGTTTTTTTCTTCCCCTACAATAGAGCTTTTCCACGCTTTTGAGGCTGTCAGTATTTACCTTAAACTGCTTCCGTCCCAACACCTTTTAAAACGCATTTATATATTTAATACCCCTTGTCTTTTTTAAGTATGTAAGTTGTCTGCCACAAACTTTCCAAGAAAATCTTACGAAATACAGTAAAATTATAAATATGGAGAAATTTAAGGTCCCCTAAATATCCAGTGTCGTCCATAAACTTAATAAATTTTCAACTCAAAATCCCAAGTCTAAACCAGTTACTCAGTTGTATATTTTAGATTGGAATGAAAAGGCTCATCTGTTTATACTGAGTCAAATTCTCTTAAACTTTGAAAATATCTACAATATGAAATAGACACAGCCTCCTTTGCAACAAAAGATTAATTATATTTGTTTAGTCAGTGAAATGATTCTCATTTGAATTCTAAATTTTTCTAGGTTCACCCACCAAGAAAATAATTTATATCATCCCATCTTGACCACTTAAGATTATATAACAACCGGAAATATTGGCCCAGATTCTAAATGAATCTTTGTCGACAATTACAATGAGACATGCTTAGCTTTCTAGGTCACTTTATCAGTGTCCTTTAAATGTATGTGTTTGGGGGCATGAGGGTGTGGGATAGGACGTGGAAGTGTTTTTTTTTTTTATTAGATTACAGTTGATTTACAAAGTTGTGTTAGTCTCTGCTGTACAGCAAAGTGAATCAGGTATACATATAGATATATCCACTCTTTTTTAGATTCTTTCCCCATTATAGGTCATTGCAGAGTATTGAGTAGAGTTCCCTGTGCCCTACAGTAGGTCCTTATTAGTTATCTATTTTATATATAGTACTGTGTGTATGTCAATCCCAATCTCCCAGTTTATCCCTCCCCTTCCGCCCTCCCCCCGGTAAGCATAAGATTGTTTTCTACATCTGTGGCTCTATTTCTGTTTTGTAAATACGTTCATTTGTACCATTTGTTTTTTAGATTCCACATAGAAGCGCTGTCGTATGATATTTGTCTTTTTCTGTCTGACATAGGGGAAGTGTTCTTAGAACCCACGTTGTCCAAATCCTTCATCTGCTCCTTGGTGTACCTCCTGTGTGCATGGGGTTGGATTTTTGCCTTTCTGTAGCTTTTGAGATTTGTGTATGCCTTTCCATCTAACTCTAAATACCTTTGATAAAACCTTCCTCCTTTCACGTACTTTAGAATACTTAGGACCACACAACTCTTGGAGGGTGTTCAAATGATATCCAAATGAGTTCTAGAGACCTCTCATAACACTGACTTTTCTGTCACAATGTCCAAGGTCACACTGCTGACAATTACTGAAAGAAACAGAGCAAGTGACTGCTGACCTCTAGAGGATACTTAATGCAACAAATGATATTTTTTCTATATTAATAACAGCACTGACATCATATGGCTTTAATGAATTCGAGTCAGGATAATGCAAGTCAAGTGCATAAGGCAGTATGTGTTCCGTACTAAGGACTACCAAGTGATAATGACTCTTATTTATTCTGGCTATGTTAGGTAAAGTGCTGTCGATAAAAATTATTCATATTTAGATGAGAGAGAAACTTTTATGTGTCTATTTAGATAGTTGGTGTTTTATGTCTCCCGTATCTTCTCCTTTGTTTTGAGTTATATTTTATTAACTTAGTAGGATTACAATAATAATTTAGCTTTCTAGCAGAGTTTCTCAGCCTTAGCAGTGTTGGCATTGGGGGGCTGGATAGTTTTTCGCTGTGGAGGGCTGTCCCTTGCCCTGTAGCGTCCCTGGCCCCTACCCACTAGACATCAGTAGCAACCCCTCTCTAGTTGTGACAACCCAAAATGTCTCCAGACCTTGCCAGATGTCTTCTGGAGAGGGCAAAACCACCCCTGGTTGGGAGCCACTGTTTTATAATGGTACCAATTTGTGTAGTTTTTTTTTAAAGTATTTTACTTTTTGCTTCTCTGAACTCGGTGTCTATTTTTGGAGCGTTCTATCTTTTGCCCTAAAAGCGGTATGGAATCTGTCATCACTTCCTTTTTCTCCCAAGCTCAGGGTCTAAAGATGAGAGTGTAATTGAGATTAAATTCAAAGCTTTATTTAAATTAATAATCAACCTGTTGGGGGAAATGTTTCCCATAACCCATCAGGTAGCACTTCTTCTTGTAAGTCTGACTTTGCTTCTCAAGTTTGTTGCTGGTTAAGAGAATTGCAGATATATTCCATTGAGGGAGGTGGTAAGTTCCCACACTAAAGCAAAACGTTCTATTTTTCTAGTTAATCATTTTCAAAGAGCTATTTCTATTTGTGGCTATTACAGAAATAATGGCCTGCAGGTTATCTATTTATAGTAAAATTAATTCCTCTTCATTGAAATACTGCAAGTTTTTGACGAAGGGAATCAATTAACTAGAGGCTTCCAGACAACCAATACATATTTTAATTTGAAGTGTAAAACATCCTATGATTACACAGTAGCCTTAGAGTGTTATTAGGTTTTTATAATCAGTAAATATTGAATATTGAGTGAATGAATGAATGAACATAAGTATATGTTGGATTTTATCACACGGAAACTCTTTATTATTACCATAAAATAATCCCAATAGTGTAGTTAACTGTATTCTAGAAAAGGGAGTTGTTATAAAAGCATTGTGTACCACTGTTAAAAATTGGGATGTGGGGAAAGAAAGAATGATTTAATTGATCAACCCATTATAAAATTATCCCAAGGAATATTTCTCTTGTCAGTGAATTTGAATGTTAGTAAAATCGTTCAGTGTGGATAAGAAAACTTCAAAGATGTTATTCAGGAAATTGCTGTATCAGTGAAGATCAGGTTTGTGGGTTTTTTCTGTTTTTCCTCCTTGTTCAAGTCTGAAAAATTGCTTGCCGAGAGGTGAAAACATATTTAGACAATTGAAACACCACAGTTCATCTTCCCACATTCATGGGAAAAAAATATGTGAGCCACTAAACATTCATCCAAAATTACCAAACCAATGAATTACCTTTGCTCTCAGTTACCTCTCAAGTACTTCTTACCATAAAGTAACACGTTTCTCAATACACATAAACCCTACAGAAAAACAACAGCAAACACAACAAAAAAATTACTATATAATAAAAAGCCTTTTCTATGTAGGGACGGTGATGTGCTGGTAAATGTTTAATATGAAGCTATCCAAAAAAAGTTCTAATTTGTAGCATTTGCCAATTTCCATGGTGTAAACACTCCCGCTGTGGCCACTTTCAGGCTACAATTGTGACTTCTCTGAAATGGAGCTGAAAAGAGTTACTCACTAGCACACATTACATCTAATGCTGCGAATGCTATTGTATTTCCATCATACAGGTACAATAGACATAACCTTAAGAGTATAGATAGTAGCAAAGTGTAGTAAAATAATCATGAAATTATGTTTCGAGTATTATCTTTGTTTTTATTTATTTTAAATAGTTGTAAGTTTTATCATTGAATGTGCAGTAATGACTGTACTTGACAGCTGGCCCTCAAAATTCCTGAAATTTTAACAATCATTCAGTCCAGCTCCAGGAACACACTAAGATTTTTCCAATTATATGTAAGTTTTCTAAAAGGTTAATAGGTATTTGAAACAACTATTTCCCAAATATTTTAAAGTGATTTCCTTGCATTCTTAGTGTACGTTTGTTCACTTCTCTAGGCCTGGTGCGTAAAAAAGGAACCGGCATGTATTAAGTTCTCAATAAATGCTGGGTAGCTGACTGATCTTAAAAATGTGAACAGTAGGCCCAGTAAACCAAAGGAAAGTTCAGTTTGCCCCTGCTGGTATTACCTCAAATTATCTCTGAATTAAAAATCTCTATCAGTATCACTTTGCTGTATACCTGAAACTCATGCAACATTGGAAATCAACTATACTTCAATAAAAATTTAAAAAAAAATTTTTTTAATCCATATCAGTGAATAGAGAAGGTCTTAACCTGCATACGAATCCCATGAGAATAAATCAAAGGCCCTCCCTAGATTGTCCGCACGTTTCCTTTCCAGTGTCATGCAGAGTCTAAAGGGACCAGTGGCCCCAGCAGATGCTCCCAACTTCATTCTGAGGTGTTAATTTTGATAATTACCTCCACCAAGGGAGGCCACATTTCTTAGGAGAGTGAAGAAGAAATAAGGTGAGCTTGCTTTCCAGGAACAAATGCTCCTTTTTACTTCTGCCACTTCCTCAACCTAGTAGGAGTTGAAGGCAACAACCTTCTCCCCCAAGCTCTCTTGAACCCACAGCAATGTGCTTTTGTTCCCCGTCTACCCCACAGCTCACTTTACCAAAGCTGTCCTCACAAAGGTCTCCAAGCCTGTTCTTGCTTAATCTAATGACTTCTTTCAGGCTACATCCTACCAGATCTCCTCCTAGCGTTTGACCCTAACAAACACCCATTCTTTCTTGAAAATTTCCTACTTTTTAAAAAAAACTGTATCATTTTTTTAAATTTAATTTAATTTAATTTTTTTGGCCACACTGCGTGGCATGCGGATTCTTAGTTCCCTGACCAGGGATCGAACCCACGACCCCTGCAGTGGAATCACAGAGTCTTAACCACTGAACTGCCAGGGAAGTCCCAACAATTTCCTACTTTTAACTGTTTGCTCATTCACCAAATACTTACTGAATTCTCCTCAGAGCCAGACATCACTCTGGACGTTGGGAAATCAGCCACGAATAAGACAGACAAGGTCTTTGTCTCTTAAAGGTTCTCTTTTAACTGAGAAATATAGCAAATAAGTACAATGAAAAAATCAACGAATTGTTTAGTAAAGTGAAGGCTTCTCTAAGGAGGTGACCTTTGAACTAAGACCTGAAAGACAAGGAAAAGTCATCACTCACTGATCTAAGTGGTAGAGCGTTGCAGGTAGACACAAGTGCAAAGGCTCTGAGGAGGGCCGAGCCTTGTTTAATTCAGGAACAGAACGGCCAGGGTAGCTAGAGTAGAAGGCCAGTGGTGGGGATGGCAGCACATGAGGTCAGACAGGCGGGCAGCGGTTAGGTTTGTGGTTCCACTCCTATAGCTCTGCTCTTTAGTCTCCTCCAAGGGCATCTTCTACTAAATGTCCTTCCCTTCCGTCAGGCCCTGGTCCTTCTCTTTATGCTCTCCCCCCAAGACCCTGTCAGTTTCTCCATAAAATGATTACTCATCAGTTAGAATCAATTTCCTCCTCTTTGGTTCTTACATAAAACTCTGTTGACCCTTTTATACCCAGACCTTATGTACTCTTCAATTTTTCAATCATCCTGGAAGCTTCTTGAGTACAGGAGTTCATCTTATTTATTCTTCAGCAGGGGCAGTGGCTTTCTTGTTCTTCTTTGGGTTTTGGTTCTTTGATATACAAGTACAAAATGAATGTTTTTTTAATGTGTTTGTTTAATTGAATAAGTGAGTCTTTAAAGAATGTTGTCCTGGCAAAATATGAAAAAAACTAGTGCTTCAAACATAACTTACAAAATTAAGTCCTTGCACACATAAAAAGGACATGTTGATGAGAAACAGTAGAATATAATGTTTGAGAGCTGAAATCTGGACCTAGACTTCTGGGACAAAATCCCAGCTCTGCTACTGACTGACTGTGACCTTGGGCAAGTTCCTTAACCTCTCATGCCTTTGTTTTCTCATCTGTAAAATAAGGGTAGTTGTATGCATCCCATAGGGTTATTTCTTTAGGTTGAGTGATTAAATGCATATGAAGTACTAGAAAAGAACATAGAACTCCATAGCGATTGGCTCTTCGTTACTGATAGGCTGAAAAACTTTGCACACTGGTAGTTTATAAATGGATACTTGATTTCCAAGTACGTGTCGAGCGATCCTTGTTTGATTTTTAGCAAGTTTTGGAGTGCCCTCAAAAGTCGTTTCTTTACAAGTAGAATCACCGTAGCCAAGAAACTAAGGGTTTGACTAAAAGAATCATCGCCTCACTCAATTTACATGATTTGTGGTTAGAACTACTGTTGACAGCACTGAAGGGCAACAGGAAGCTCACATTTTTCCTTCTAAGGAGACTGTTAGTAAACTCTTTGCTGCACGTATCACAAACTGCAGAAATTCCAAAAGAGCAAGCCTGGAGGAAAATGTGTCTTAGAGACAGAGGGAATTGGAAAGGCAAGAATGGCCCTTGTTTTCGAGCTGCGGAACTCTGATGCATCCGTGCAGGTCCGAAGACATTTTCTCAGACCAGATTGTCTTAGCATGTTTTTTGGGTCTTTGCATGCATTCAGGAATGCCACTGTACCTTGAGAATTTAATGAATTTCTTCCACTAGTTGCCAGGAGTGTGGCAAATTAGTGACCCAGAAGGCGATTGTTTTTCCGTGTTTCTGTCGCTTTAATAGTCCAGATGAGGGCCGACAACAGGCGCCGCGACCTCTTAGGCGTTTTGGCTGCTTGACTAAGCACCTTCTGCTCTCTGCTCTTTCTTTTTAAATTTTTGGGGAGTTGGGGATTGTCAATAGTGAGAGACCTTTCTAGAACACAGAAGTCCCTTGAGGGTAGTAAGCTTTGCTTTCCAAGAGAGCAAAGCTAATGGCAGGAATCCTTAGCAGCCGAATAACACCCGGAAAAGAATGTGACTCATCTGTCACGGCTGAAACCTCAGGATTTATGATGAGCAGACAGTGGGCAGATGTCTTGTGGTTCGTATCTGTTGATTATTAAGGTTCTTTGCTGTTCACTGACTCAACACCAGTGTTTCGTTTGTTTATTTGTCACAATTCCTCAGGCCTACTAAATATCCTACATGTCTCTAATTTTACAAAATGACCTTGGATGAAATGGGGTAAGCAGATTAGAAACAGTGATTTGAGGGCTATGAAATATCTCTAACTACTGCATGGTTTTATTTCTTCTAAAGAAAATGGAATGGTATTTTATGTTAGTTATATTAATCTCTGATTTCAAAAATGAATCAACATGAGAGAAGTCATGACTGTATTTGTGAGCCTACAGCCTCAGCAGATGACACATTGTCTAAACATGACATTAAAGGAATACATGCTTTAAATGTCTTCTTTTTGCATTAGAGACCACAGCTGGCTAAGTCATTTACGTTAATACACTTTTAATGTTTTTATATGTGCAGTAGTCATAAATTTATTAAATATAGCTCTCATGTAACTTCACCTTTAAAAAATCTAAAACATAGGACATTTCCCGTTAGCCCTCGGTAATCACCCTCCACCTCCTTATCTTTTCTAATCACTACGAGGTCCCCACCGCCTAGAGGTAATCACGATCCTGACTTCGATGGTGATAAACACTTCACTTTTTGTCACTTTACCACTCCTGCACACAGCCTTAGGCACTATAGAGTTGTTTTGCCCCTTTTTTGCACTTTTTATATTAATGAAATCATACTCTGGGTATAGATACTTTGAAGACTTGCTCTTTTTTTTTTTCAGCTAAATATTACATTTCCAAGATTGGTCTATGATGTTTGTTTACAAAATATTCCATTGTCGAACCTATATTAGAAAAAAAATTTTTAATAAAGTATGGATATCTTTTTTTTAATTATTTATTATTTATTTTGGGCTGTGTTGGTTCTTTGTTGCTGCGTACGGGCTTTCTTTAGTTGCAGCGAGCGGGGGCTACTCTTGGTTGTGGTGCGCGGGCTTCTCCTTGCGGTGGCTTCTCTTGCTGTGGAGCACAGGCTCTAGGCGCGTGGGCTTCAGTAGTTGTGGCTCACGGGCTTAGTAGTTGTGGCTCATAGGCTGTAGAGCGCAGGCTCAGTAGTTGTGGCTCGCAGGCTCTAGAGCACAGGCTCAGTAGTTGTGGCTTGCGGGCTTAGTTGCTCTGCGGCATGTGGGATCTTCCCAGACCAGGGCTCGAACCCATGTCCCCTGCATTGGCAGGCAGATTCTTAACCTCTGCGCCACCAGGGAACTCACCAGAAAATTTATGTATCCACTTCTGCTGATAAACATTTGAGCTGTTTCTAGTTTCTGAGACTAATAGAATCGTAGTGCAATAATTAATGCTTATAACTATGAACCTGAGTCATCAAGAAAAGGTGCACTCAGTGTCCATATATTTGGTATAAGGATATATAGCATTGGAGATTATTTACATTAGAACACATCTAAACATGATATTTTTGAGCACGTAAGAGGGTGGCTCAATACCAGAAAGTTCGCTTACTTAGAATGTCCTGATGAAAAGATGTCATTACATTGAGTAACTACACTGCACTGGGAAGCAGAAGGCTAGGAAGCTGCATTTTGCTAATAGATTTTCCTATCCTTTTATTTTTCCACCCAGAAAATCATAGTATTGAATTTCTTTCAGGCATGTTTTTAAGGAGTTGCAGTATGATCACAGTTCTTCAAACACATCCAGGTCAGACAGCATCAATCCAGTTATCTCAATCTTAAAGGCATTTATAGAAAACAACACATTACATGCCATCCATAACCTGCTTATACATAGCAGACAGAACATTGTGCGCAATAGTACAGTGTAGGGAAATATACAAGATGCCATATACAAGGGTAGGAAGAAATGCTAGTTTAAACATCTAACTGAGCATGTGAGTGGAGGTAATGGCAAGGGAGGTGAATGAATCTTGGATAATACTCTAGCTTACAAAGAATTAATAGGCCATTCATTCATTCATTCATCGTGTATTAATTAGGCACCAGCATGTGTTAGACCACAGCGATACTAATATGTGTAAACAGAGCTTCTCCTCATGACATGCTACTGACTTATGGAGAAGAGAAGCATATGAGCTAACTGTTTACCTATACAGAGTAATTGGTGCTATGACAGGAATATGCAGTAGACAACAGAGGGAAGTTCTCTCTCTGAGAAGATCAGAGATCTTCTGAAAGGGAGCGAAGCTTGAACTGGGTCTTAAAATGTGGGTTGGCCTCAGCCCAGGGAGTCCGAGGGGGAGGTCCGCCCTACGGCGAAGCAATGTTGCTGTCATTGCCATCACAAATACTTATGGAATGAATGGATGGTTGGGATAAAGGAATATTCAAGGAGAAGTAAGTAAGCCCCATCGGGAAGAAGAATACAGAGCAACAGAAGTCATATTTTTTAAATAGTTACTGTTGATTGGGAACTTATGGGTGCCAGAAACCGTGCTTAGCACTTTACGTATGTTACTGATGTATTCCTCACACCAGCCCCATGAAAGATGTACAGTTAGTGCCTCCAGGTATGTGACCTGTGCTTGTTTAGAAAGGTCCTCCCTGAGGGTTGATACTCTATTAGTGCTTTTCAGAAATTCTTAATAATTTTGAACAAAGGGCACCATATTTTCATTTTGCACTGCACCCCACAAAGGCCAGGAGAAGTTACCTGGCCCTGAAGCAGTAGTTCCCGACCTCGGCTGCATATCAGACTGACCTGGGGAGCTTTGAAAACTCCACCTGCCCGAGTTGCATCCCAGACCAATTAAGTCAGAACCTCAGGGTCTGGGATGCAGGCACCAGTGATTCCGCTTAGTAACCAGGCTGAGAACCACTGGCTTCAGGCAAGTGGGAGTGTTTACTTGGATCCTTTTGGCCTGGTTTATCCACCTGTGTATCACATGCATCGTAATTCACAGGCTGACGACTATTATATTTAAGAATACTTTTACTTGTTACACTTACGTGGTTGGTCTACACATACGCTTAAGGAGTTGTGCTAACTAGGTCTCAACACACATCACGAAAGACTGGGACTTCTGTAAGAAACAGCTCATCGGACACCCTAATATAAAAGGAGTATATATCCTGAAAAAAAACACAAACTCTAATTAGAAAAGATACATCCACTCCAATGTTCACTGCATGTTTACATTAGCCGAGACATGGAAACAACCCAGTGCCCATCAACAGACCAGTGGTTTAAGGAGATGTGGTGTGTATGTATATATATATCTCACATATATATATAAAAGAATGAAATATTGCCATTTGCAGCAACATGGATGGACCTAGAGAATATTATACTTAGCGAAGTAAGTCAAAGACAGACACTATATGATATCACTTATATGTGGAGTCTAAAAAATAATACAGATGAATCTGTATACAAAACAGAAAGAGACTCACAAACAGAAAACAAACTTATGGTTACCAAAGGGGAGGTGGGGAGGGACCAATTAGGAGTATGGGATTAACAGATACAAACTACTATATATATAAAACAGATAAGCAACAAGGATTTACCGTATAACAGGGAATTTTATTCAATACCTTGTAATGACCTATAATGGAATATAATCAGAAAAAAATAACTGAATCACTATACTGTATACCTGAAACTAATACAATATTGTAAATCACCTATACTTAAAATAAAAAAAAAGGCCAGTGTGGATACTAAGACATTTATCCTAACAGACTCCTTATATTGAAGCAGGTCTGGGGTTCAATGAAATACATCACTATTATCTGGGGTTAGGCAGGCTGCAGGGCTCCTGACCTATTTGTATGGCCCCAACCCTAGGTTGGAGATACGTAATATATGAACTCATTTGATATTTAGAGAAAAAAGAAACAAAATCCTTCACATCTCCCAAATACTTGTTTTTACAGTATCTCCAGTTTTTCATCTGATACTCAGAGAATAGTTTTGACTCCACAGACCTTCTGAGATGGTCTCAGGGGCCTCAGTTCCACTCTGAGAACCACTGACCTGGGGATGTGCATCTTGAAAGAAGGCAGGACTCCAAATCCACGCACAGAAAAATTTTCCAGTTTTCACGTGTGGTAGGAATATGTGCTCTGTCGTTCACTTGTGAGGGTTTTAGTTTTATTTTTAATTGCCTCCCTAAGCCTTTCTTCACTCAGCCGTGGTCCGGGATACATTCAGATTAAATGTGTGTACTCTGGGCCATTTAGAAATAAATACTATTGATGCGGATACACAACTGTATTACAAAAAAGAATGATCAACACTCAGGAAAAAACATTCGCCCAAATGAGGTCCTAAGCAGTTGTTCATCACATTTTAAAACATGAAAGGTTCAGCTTGTAATACATCCCAAAGTTCCACAAACAAAACAAAGAGTCTCAAGTTTTTCTTCTCAAAAAAGCAAATGATGAATCATGTCCCTAGTGTTTTTATTGATGAAATACGGTTGGAATATTTTTTTTCTTAGAGTTGGTACTCCTAAATCATCTCTTACTATAAAAATAGTGGTATGGGGGAGATAGAAGCTTAAAAAATATATGTGTTTGTAGTCAAAATCAGGGAGCAAACAATCACATTTTTGTGATTTACATAAATTTATGTCTAGAAAGTAGGATTAGTTTCACTACTTCACTGGAGAATTAGTAAAATGAAATCACATGGTAAGAACGGTTACATTTTAGCTCATGAGCTTATTTTCAGCAGTCCTATGTATTCTTTTTTGCAGTACCTTTATTCCGAATTCAGTTTCCCCCAGTTCTATTTTCTTTGTCTTTATTTTATTCGATTATATTGGATTCATAAATTCATGCTTTTAAAACTTAGAGGTTCATCAGAGAGTAGAATGGTGGCTGCCAGGGGCTGGGGGGTGAGGGAAATGGGGAGAGGTTGGTAAAAGGGTACAAACTTTGAGCTCTAAGGTGAATAAGGCCTGGGATCTCATGTAAAACGTGGCGACCACAGTTGATAACGCTGTATTGTATCACTGAAATTTCTTAAGAGAGTGGAACTCAAATGTTCTCACCCCTCCCCCCCAAAAAAAGAGGTAAATGTGAGAGAGAAAAGATATGTTAATTAACCTGGTGGAGGGAATCCTTTCACAATGTTTGTGTATGTCTTGGCTGTTGTAAATAGTGCTGCAGAGAACATTGGTGTACAACCTAAGTGTCTATCAATAGATGAATGGGGCTTCCCTGGTGGCGCAGTGGTTGAGAGTCCGCCTGCCGATGCAGGGGACACGGGTTCGTGCCCCGCTCCGGGAAGATCCCACGTGCCGCGGAGCGGCTGGGCCCGTGAGCCATGGCCGTTGAGCCTGCGCGTCCGGAGCCTGTGCTCCGCGACGACAGAGGCCACAACAGTGAGAGGCCCGCGTACTGCAATAAAAATAAAAAAAATAGATGAATGGATCAAGATATGGTGTATACACTACTATATATAAAATAGATAACTAGTAAGGACCTACTGTTGCCTGTGCTAGAGTTCCCTAGCACAGGGAACTCTGCTCAATACTCTGTAATGACCTATATGGGAAGAGAATCTAAAAAAGAGTGGATACATGTATGTGTATGACTGATTCTCTTTGCGTACAGCAGAAAAAACACAACATTGTAAATCAACTATATTCCAACAAAAATTAAAAAAAAAAAGATGTGGTGTATATATACAGTGGAATATTACTCAGCCATAAAAGAAACAAAAAATGGAATCTCGCCATATGTGACGTGATGGATGGATCTAGAAGGTACTATGCTAAGTGAAATAAATCAGGCAGAGAAAGACTAATACTGTATGATTGCACTGATATGTGGAATCTAAAAAACAAAACAAACAAAAACAGACTCAGATACAGAGAACAAAACAGGTGGTTGCCAGAGGGGTGGGAGTGGAAGCTGGGAGAAATAGACGAAGGGGATTAAGAGGGGCAGACCTCCAGTTATAAAATAAATAAGCCTATGGGATATAAAATACAGCATAAGGAATATGGCCAATAATACTGTGATAACTTTGTGTGGGGACAGATGGTTACTAGACTTACTGCGGTGACCATTTCACAATGGTCAAATCACTGTGTGATAGTAAACGTCAGATCACTCTGTAATCCACCTGAAACTAACATAATATTGTATGTCGACTATATTTCAATAAAGAAGTCTGTTTATATCAAATTTCCAAGATGCACAATATAAATATCTTACAATTTTATATGTCAATTATACGTCAGTAAAGCTGACATTTTAAAAGAATTCGAGGTTCTTTTTAATGATAATGCAAATAAATCATTAAAATAACATTCCTTATTTACTACTTAAAACGTTTGGCAGGCTCCATATGTGTATATATTATCTAATCAAATGCAAACACAGCTAGACATCAGGTATACTCCTTTCAGGGCTCACTATGTCAACAGCTTGTTTTTTCTTTTTCCTTTTTAATCTTTATTGGAGTATAACTGCTTTACAATGTTGGATTAGTTTCTGCTGTACAACAAAGTCGGGCTTCCCTGGTGACGCAGTGGTTAAGTATCCACCTGCCAATGCAGGGGACATGGGTTCGAGCCCTGGTCCTGGAAGAGCCTACATGCCGCAGAGCAACTAAGCCCGTGCGCCACAACTCCTGAGCCTGTGCTCTAGAGCCCGTGAGCCACAACTGCTGAGCCTGCGTGCTCCTGAGCCTGTGCTCTAGAGCCCGCGAGCCACAACTGCTGAGCCTGCTTGCCACAACTACTGAAGCCTTCGTGCCTAGAGCCCGTGCTCCACAGCAAGAGAAGCCACCACAGTGAGAAACACGCTCGCCACAGCTAGAGAAAGCCCACGCACAGCAACGAAGACCCAACGCAGCCAAAAATAAATAAAATAATTTTTTAAAAGAGTGAATCAGCTATACATATATTCCCATATCTCCTTCCTCTTGCATCTCCCTCCCACCCTCCCTATCCCACCCCTCTAGGAGGTCACAAAGCACTGAGCTGATCTCCCTGTGCTATGCGGCTGCTTCCCACTAGCTGTCTGTTTTACATTTGGTAGTGTGTATATGTCCATGCCACTCTCTTGCTTCGTCCCAGCCTCCCCTTACCCCCCTGTGTCCTCAAGTCCATTCTCTGCTTGTGCGTCTTTATTCCTGCCCTGCCACTGGGTTCATCTGTACCATTTTTCTGAATTCCATATATATGCATTAGCATGTGATATTTGTTTTTCTCTTTCTGACTTACAAGAGCTTTCATTTAAATCAAAATTAGGTGAAAATTCAGTTAACCAAGCAAGTACTAGTTATTCTGACCAATTTTTCTTTTAACCTGACTCGATTGTGAATGTCCTAGAGATTATCGTTGGCAGTTCTGAGAGCATCGCCTGAAGTCTTTTTCATCCAACACGTTTAACAGAATAATAGTTTTAGAATTGCTAACGGTGGGCCAAGTGAGTAACCTCTAGTTTGAGTGACTAGTTGAACGACCTCTGTCTGCACTGGAGGACTGAGGCTCAGACGTGTCGAGTCACTTAACCACTTAGTTCGTGGCAGCAGAGTGGGAACTTACTCAGTTCTCCTGTCTCTGAGTCCAGCGCACTCTCCACTGTCCTGAACGTACATCCAGGTTTCGCTGCACTGCGCGCGGGATCGTAACCGTAACAGCAATACGAGAGCGCGTTCGTGGTGGGGACGTGAAAGCTGAAACCAGCGTAGTTGACAGGCTGTAAGTTTTACCCTCATCCGAATACGAAGGCAAACGTGGTGTAGAAATCAGTGCATAAGGTGCCTTCAACTATTGCTATTGCTGTAAAGAAAATCAAATAAGGTAAAGTGATGGAGAGTAGCTCCCCCTCAGTCCTGGAGCTCAGGGCTTCTTCGAGGAGATGAGTTTTGAAGTGAGACCTGAATGGTGTGAAAAGGAGGTAGCCAGGCTCATGTCAACAGGGAAAGCTTTCCAAGCCGATGAAGAGCAAGTGCAGAGCCCTGACGCAGGCACGTGCTTGGCGTGGTCCGCAGATAGAAGGCAGGCCGGTGAGGTTGCAGCATGGCAGGGACAGGCCAGACCGAGGGAGATGAGGGCAGGGATGTGGCCAGCAGCCGCTTCTCACCGGGCCCTGCACATGATGGTTTTATCAGTTGCAGCGAGAAGCTATTAGGAATTTTTTTTTTTTTTTTTTGGCCGTGCAGTGCAGCATGTGGGATCTTAGTTCCCCGAGCACCAGGGATCGAACCCCATGTCCCCTGCAGTGGAAGTGCAGAATCTTAACCACTGGACCGCCAGGGAAGGCCCCCATTAGGAGATTTTAAGCAGCAGAGTGAGAGAAGTGAATCCATGCTTTCAAAAAGACCACTGGCTGCTCTATGGGGATCGGACCAGCAGCCCTGCAGTAAGTTAGGGGCTCTCGCTAAGGAGATCATGAGAGAGATGGTGAAGCTTGGCCGCTAGAGCGGACGGGACTCGCTGACGAGGTTTTGGTCTGGATCACACGAGTGGGTAGGGGTTCTGTTCACTGCAGTGTGCAAGACTGCCGTGTCGGGGGAAGAATCAGTAGTTCCTCTGGAAGCACGTAAGGTTTGAGAAGGCTGCTGGAGAGCCATGGGAAGGTATCTAGTTGGTATCACGTCCAAGAACCTAGAACTCAGAAACTGGAGTATTTAGGACCACACCTCCCAGAAACTGAGAGAAGGAGATCCAGGAGTAGGAAATAATTATTCCTTCAACACAGGTGAGAAGTGGAAATTTCAGGAGGAAAACCCTTAACATAGCAAGATAAAGAAGGCCTGGGTTAAGAGGAGTGGGAAGTGGGACCAGAAGGGATAGCTCAAAACAGTGGGGAAAAAACCAACAGGTCATGTAACCTTCCTAATCCCCCCAGGACACACCTCACAGTGAATAATTCAATGACAGTTGTATTAAGGGGAAATACTGAAACATTCAGCATCGGACACTGATTCACATAGATGCGTTCAACTACTAGAGAAAATAACTTGCCATTTTTCCTTTTTTTCCTGAATTTTAAAAAAATTTTATACAATTTTTAAAGGTTACTTTCCATTCAGAGTTACTACAGAATATTGGCTATAGTCCCCTGTTGCACAACAGATCCTTGAACCTGTCCTACACCCAATAGTTTGTCCCTCCCACTCCCACCCCTATATTGCCCCTCCCCCCCCACCGGTAACCACTTGTTTGTTCTCTGTCTCTCAGTCTGCTGCTTTTTTGTTATATTTACTACTTCGTTGTATTTTTTAGATTCCATATATAAGGGATATGATACGGTATTTCTCTTTCGCTGTCTAGCTTCTCTTAGCATGATACCCTCCAACTCCATCCATGTTGCTGCAGATGGCATTATTTCATTCTTTTTTATGTCTGAGTAATATTCCATTGAATGTATGTACCACATCTTCTTTATTCATTCATCTGTTGATGGACACTTAGGTTGCTTCCATGTCTTGACCATCATAAATAATGGTAGCAATTTTTCTTTTATCGTTATCCAAGGAAGGACGTTTAATGATACGGGAAGGGAGTTTCACTATGTTCAGTGCAGATTGTAAGTACCAAAAAATTACACACTATACCTTTCAGAGTCAGGTTCACAATGGAACAGATCCGTTGAGGGATAAAGAGGTCAAAGGGCCCCCCCAACACCTTCTCCTCCTTCCATTATTCCTAGAATTGTTGAAAGTGGCAGGCTTGACTTAAAGTTTCTGTGGCTTCTCATTAATAACAATACTCAAGTGTTTTCAAGTATATCTTATCTAGTCATAGGGAAGTGGGAGGGGGGCTGCCGGAGAGTGTCCCTTTCGGTGCTTGTAGTCAGTTGGTTGTAATATGTTCGAAATTAACATGTCTCAGAAAGGAAGTTGTTCAGCCAGTGTAAATTCTTAACTAGTGATTAAGCCCATGGTATGGAAAAAAGACAGCTATTTTATCAAGGTGAAAAGAGGGGCCGAAAGCCCGCTGAGTTCTTCTCACTGCTAAATTTTTTATCAAATAAAAAGAGAAGGCCTTTATTTATTTGAGTGGTTCTGATTTAAATAAAGATTTTCCCCTCATCTGCAGTTAGATGAAAGTTGATAATGGATTACTTAGAAGAATAAAATCTGAAGGAGGAAATTCAATAGTACAGGTACTTGGGTTAAATAGTATAGCTTTGGGACAAAATTATTTGCTCTTGCTTACCATCTTCTCAGTCAATAACCAATAGCTCTGTTGGAATTGGCCCATGAAGTAAAAAAAAAAAAAAATTTATTACTAACTCCAATAAAAAATTTTTTAAAAAATTTATTAGTACTTCTTAGGTGGAAAGAAAACTCAGTTGTCGATGTGACTATTTTCATTTTGTTTTTCGTTTTGGGGGGGTTTTTTGTTTACTCTGACATTTGGAATTGTTTGCTATTTTTACTTCTTGAGAAAACCATGTGTTTGGCTCTTACTAACAAAAAACACATTGTGAGGCTTAGAGCATCCACACACGCTAGAGATTTGTTTTGCTGTTACGATTCACTGTCTGGTTACATAATTATCCATATTTGTACACATATCATGGCCTTTTGTAATCAAAGACAATGCAGTTGCAGGCATAAGCTCTAAACTGGGGTGTGATCAAGGGAATTTTTTTTCACAGTCCTTGCCCGTTAGGTAAACAGTCTGGACTTTGAAGTTTGGAGTGGCCATTTGAAATATGTGACCTGAAAAACTCCGCATGGTTTTTTGACTCCTGGCAACAAAACATATTTATCCTTTGGCCACCACCTCCTCATCCAGAAAGGTCTGCTGCTGTTTTAAATTTGAAAACAACACATGGGAAAGTTGTCTCCGAATGAGGATTTGGTGCCGCTGAAGCTACGCCCCCTGCCTTTTCTGTTTACATAGACAGACAATAACAATTTGAAATACAAATGCAGCAATAAAAGGAACCTTTCTCCCGGAGGATTAGTGAGCATATGCCTCTTTAGTTATAAAAATAGCACTTGAGGAGCTCTCTGGTTGTAATGTCATTTTCATGAAGCTTTTTATCACGGTTTAGCAAAGGCTTGGAGGTCAAGCTCGGGGCGCGGTGGAAGGGGATTGGAAGCAAGTGTAAGGCAAAGTGTTCGGGGTGTGGGTGCCGGTAGGGACTGCAGAAAGCTCGGGTCCTTCCATCTGAAATCTGACGCCGAGCAACTCCAGGGAGAATCGTAGGATAACCGGGCACTAGGCTGAGCGCGCAGGGGCTGCTTCTGAGTTGCTGCAAAGTCACAGTGGTCTGCTTCTCCTGTCCCTCCCCTTTGCCTCTCCAGCCCCCTCGCCCGCATTCAGACAACCTGATTGGAATCTCACATCGTGTCATCTTGGGTCATAATTTAAAGTTCTTCACATCCACGGCGTTGACGCAAAGGGCACCTGCAAGTTACCCAAATTCCTCACTGTTGCCCTGTTGAGCCGGATAATTCTTTGTTGTGGAAGTGAGCCGGGCACCGTAGCATCCTTGGCTTCTACCCACCAGATGCCAGTAAGCTCCCCACCCCTCCCCATGTGGCAATCAGAAATGTCCCTAGTCATTGCTAAACGTCCCTGGGGGATGAAATCACTCCCAGTTGAGAACCAGTGAGTTATAGCAAGGAAAACTAATATTTATCTGGCATCTCTGATATGCCAGATATAGACTAGATATTTTATGTAATCCAGGTCATTATCGTTTGAAGCCTTTATCTCCTTTTTATAGATTGGAAACCTGAGGAATGGCAAGGATAGTGGTGGTGGTGTTTTTCAGTTTTATTTTTTGGGTCCTTCTTTATTTTCCAGTACCCAACAATGAAAATGGATTATAACCAGAGAAATTACTCACAGTTACTCCCGTTAATTTATACCTCAATTATCCCCATACCTGTTTTTCTTTCTCAGTAGTCTGTCTGTCATTGATGTCTACCCTGCTTCCTTAATCTCTTTTTCGGCTTTTCTCTTCATCCTCTTTCCAGAGATCACAAGAAAATATCCCTCAATCCCATTTTGAAAGCAAGAAAAAAGTTCTGTTTAATGTGTGAAAAGGATGCTATACCTGTAACAAGAAAATACTGTTGTTTTGTATTACAGAGTTTATAGATGCTTGAAAGGGCATTGAAATCCCTGTATGGTCCATTCATAACCTCCATCCTCATCCTTCTCTTATTCAAACCCCAGGTGTTTTTTGCTTGCCTGACATCAATGTTGGTTAGATATTTTTCCATTGTAGTGACGTTTTAGTGGCATTATATATTAATGTGGGGCAAGGCTTGGACAGCTAGCCATCATATATGCCATTGTCACAAAAGAAACTATGTTTCAAATTGAAAACTGGTGTCCAAGTATAATTTTCCCCAAATTTTAGACCATTTCTCTCAAACAGAGAATGAATATGAGCTAAAGTTTGTTTTTTTCTAAATGCATTGAGGGAACCAGCAGGATGGTAAAGCTCATTTAAAAGACTATGGGAGAGACGTAAGTACTTACAGCTATTCTAAGAAAGAATACTGGGCTAAGATTGTTAAATTAGATACACAACTGGTTGATGCTCTGCAGGACAATAAAATAATAATTTGGGTGGTTATCTTTTATACAGAAACCGTTAGCATTAGACAGATCCACGTCTGCTGGACAAATTCATTTGCGTTTCTATCAGTTTTCTACAAGTTAATATCTACTCTCACTAATCCATAGTAATTACTGAGCTAAACAAACGTTTCTAATTTCCCTCAAACGTTAGACAATCCTTGGTTGCCTGTTAAATGCTTAAGAAAACTTTTTTTGACGTTGGAAAAGTAATATAAGCCTATTTATTGTAGAAAGTTTTAAAAACACTAAGTTTTAAAAAAGGGGAGAAAATAACCATGCTCAAAACCACTACCCAGATGCAACCACTATAAATAGAATTCATATGTTTTCTTACAACTGTTTTTCTAAATATTTTTTAAACATTTTTAAAAATTTCTTTAATGTTGTATCTATTTTATTTATTCATTTTCGGCTGTGTTGGGTCTTCGTTGCTGCGTGCGGGCTTTCTCTAGTTGTGGTGAGCAGGGGCTACTCTTCATTGTGGTGCGTGGGCTTCTCATTGCGGTGGCTTCTCTTGTTGCAGAACAGGGGCTCTAGGCACGTGGGCTCATTAGTTGTGGCTCGCGGGCTTAGTTACTCCGCGGCATGTGGGATCTTCCTGGACCAGGGCTCGAACCCGTGTCCCCTGCATTGGCAAGCGGATTCTTAGCCACTGCGCCACCAGGGAAGCCCCTCTAAATATTTTTAACAGTAGAGTGATTATTGTGAAAAAAAATTGGCAGGCTACTTTTTTTTTCTTTTCCTTACTCTCAAAGATCATATCCTATATCTATGATTTTAATATCTCCATAATGATTTGGCACTTTTTGCATCATGATTCTTTTCACTGTTTTTCCTCATTCGTTTCTTTATCATGAACTTTTTCAGAATACAAAAGAGCGTAGACAGCAATATAATGACCAATGGTATAGATACAACCTAGTTTAAGAAATAAAATATCACTCACAGAGTTGCCCCCTCCCCCAATTAAATACCTTCCAAATGTACTCCTATCCAGATGGGACCGCTGCTCTGGGTTTGGTACTTGTTTTCATATTTATCTTTATACTTGTAGCTCCTACGTAAAGTATATGGTATTTTTGCATATTTTCAAACTTTGTACAAATTATATCACAGGTTCTTAAGGTATTAAGGTTCTGCAACTTGCTTTTTTCTATCCCCCTTACGTTTGTGGAGAGTTATCTATCCCTGTAGTCACTTAGAATTCATTCACTTTTAGTGCTGGATACTGTCTACAACTGTGTTTATCCACTTTCCTGTTGATACACATTGAGGTTGGTTTCCATTTTTTACTATAACCCCCGTGTTGCTAGGGACACTGTACCTACGTCTCCCTGTGTACTTGTGTGAGACTTTCTCTGGGTACATAATTGAGGAGTGGGATACCCACCAATGGGAACTCACATATGCCCTCTACAACATTCTGCTAAGTCTTTTACCTGACTGTACCAATTTATACTCCCACCAACAGTGCACAAAAGTCTGGTAGCCCTCCGTCAGGAGTTGGCAGACCTTCTCTGTGAGGACCAAATAGGAAAGCTTTAAGCCGTGGTGAGCTCCATACATGTTCTCTGTCACAACTACTCAGCTCTGCTGTTGAACACAAAATCAGCCATGGACAATTCCTAAGTGAATGAGCCTGACAATGTTCTAATAAACCTTTATTTAAGGACACTGCAATTTGAACTTCATATCATTTTCATGTGTCCCAAAATACAATTCTTTTGATTTTTTTCCCAACCATTTAAAAATACGAAATACAGTCTTAGCTTGTGGGTTATGCAAAACAGATGGCTGGATAGATGCGACGCCCGGCCATAATTTGCCAACCCCTGCTTGATATCCTCTCCAAGGTCTGGAATTTTCAGACACCTTCAATGTTTCCACTCTCCTGGGTAGGAAATGGTAAATTGTGAATTTAGTTTGTACTCCTGATTAGTTGTGAAGTCAAGCATTTTATCATGTTTATTGGCCACTAGGATTTTCTCTTCAATGATTTATCTCTTTGTGGGGTTTTCTTTCCCCATATATATATTTTTTAGATTGTGGGTCTTTTATTTATTGACTTATAGGAGTTCTTTCTACTCTCTGGCTAGGAATCCTTTGTGGTATGGTTTGCAAATGTTCTCAGAGTATTGTGGTTCATTTCACTTTTGAAAGGTATCTTTTGATGAAAAGTTTTCAAATTAAAACTAAATGTATCCAAAAAAAAGAAGACTAAAGCACACGAAGAAACTAGAGGACATTTAAACATGTTAAACTGTGGGATGCTGCCTTTAAGGGTGGGTAGTAAATAGGAATCTTAAGACTGAAGTGACTGAGAGCCAGGAAAGGTTTTAACATCTTGTCTGGAGGGCTTCCCTGTGACCAAGGACTGCTGATAGTAAGATAAGCGTAGTACTACAGCCGCAGGCAGACCTAGTTTTATCCCCCTTCGCTTTATTGTGCTGCACAGCTGTTGCATTGAGCAACTCTGTCAGCACCAGTTTTCTATCAGCGTTTGCTCATTTCGTATCTCTGTGTCACATTTTGGTAATTCTTGCAATATTTCAGACATTTTCATTATTACTATATTTGTTATGGTGATCCGCGATCTTTAATGTTACCATTGTAATTGTTTTGGAGTTTTTTCGCAATGAAAACTTTTTTAATTAAAAAAAACACCTAAATGTATCCAAGTGATACTTACTCCACTGTGAAAAAAAAAATATTCTTTTCACACACCTTGGGTACGTGAAAGGTAACCACAAAAGGAAGATACCACTCTCTTGGGTGCGAAAAGAGGAGCTATTTCTTCATTGGGCGGAAGTAGAATGTTCCTCACTTCTATTCCAGACTCTCTTTCAGTTCCACTCATTTCCTTGAAGGATAACAGTTTTGCAACCTGTCGTTCTCTAGTGAAGGCAGTGTCCTTTAAGTGCTGTCTTGAACAGAGCTGCCCAAAGGCACGCATCTGATATTCATGAAACGTTACTTGGCTTTCACAAGTTTGCAGGCTTCTCAAGTGCAAGCCAGCTGACGTCATTCAGAGTAGAAAAAGCCCCTCCCACTTGCACTGGTTAATTGACTTTGATGGGCTCCTCTGCCTGGCTAAGTGGTTCTGGACCAGAGAGCACTGTTGTAATCTGAAGAACTTTCGAAAGTCACCCTGTCCAAGACTGCACACCCCCCAAGACAGCGAGGAAAAAGGAGAGCAGTTGCAATGCTGGTCAGCAAAACAAGACTTGGCTGCCTGGAGCTTCTGTTACTGAGTTCTTGCTCCTGTGAAGGCCTCTGGAGAGCTGGGCTCATTTGGAACTGGGCTGCTATGTTTGACAGACGCCTCGTGTCTCCTCAAACTAAGTGCCTTCTTCCCGGGGTAAGCTTGTGGGCAGGGAGTCAGGCCAGATGCACGGTGCGGTGGAAAGAAAGCGGGGATGTACTGCCTTGTGAAGGGACTCGAGAGCAAATCACGTCGGTGGCTTCACTTTTTCAGAGCTTTTCTTAGCTTGCCAGAGATGCTGTTGTTCACAGGGTGAATACGTAAATGTCCAGGGAGCCGAAGCAAGTAAAACTGGAGCTTTGGTTTTAAAGTGTGTCTTACTGAGATCAACTTAGTAGCTGGGAAGAGAAAGAGGGAGGCGGGGAAACTTGGTGGAAATTGAAGATGCTTTTTCCAGCTGTCGGCTGTCACTTGTCGCTTCGTGGACGGCCCAGCCACTGAGTTTTTTTTGTTTCTGAGGTTTTTCTGTGTAACTCAGAATGATGTGACTTCCCGTGGTGCTGTAAATTAAGATTTGATTGCTATTTGTCACAGTAAAAGTTTTTTTAATGTAATGAAGTACAGAAATGAGAGACTACTGTTTAAAATACTTAAGCAGAGAGCTTTACCTCACAGAGGTTGGATGTTTGCGTCTTTGGACTTGGTTTAGAACTTTTAAAGAAAGGATCCTATCATTATTGGTACCCTTCCAGGGAAGGCTCTGGGGGAAAAAAAAAAATTCTAGAAACCAAATGTAAATCGTAGCCTATAAAACTCATACAGTTACAGATATCTGTGCTATTTGGACACGGAAGTGTCATTGTAGAATCAATAAAGTACAGCTTTTCTAAAAATTCTTTCCAGGTTACCTCTTTTGTTTCCAGTTGTACCAACCTGCACTAAATTTAGTTTAACAGAGAAAAAAATGCTTGCAGAGAAAAATATCTGTACTTTGGTAATCATTTGTTTTGGGTTAGATCATATAAAAGTATAGCACAGTCAGTAAATGGTGAGATGCTTTGCTTAATCTGTTGGATTTCAGTGATCTTTTATTATATTTTGTGTGTTTTTGTTTTTGTTTTTTTTGGCTGTGTTGGGTCTTCATTGCTGCGCACGGGCTTTCTCTAGTTGTGGCGAGCGGGGGCTACTCTTCATTGCGGTGCGTGGGCTTCTCGTTGCAGTGGCTTCTCTTGTTGTGGAGCACGGGCTCTAGGCGCACGAGCTTCAGTAGTTGTGGCACATGGGCTCAGTAGTTGTGGCTCTCGGGCTCTAGAGCTCAGGCTCAGTAGTTGTGGCGCACGGGCTTAGTTGCTCCGCGGCACATGGGATCTTCCCCAGCCAGGTATCGAACCCGTATCCCCTGCATTGGCAGGCGGATTCTTAACCACCGCGCCACCAGGGAAGCCCTTGTTTTATTTTTTAACTTTACTTTATTGGAGTATAGTTGATTTACAATGTTGTGTTAATTTCTGCTGTACAGCAAAGTCACTCATACATAAATATATACATTCTTTTTCATATTCTTCTCCAGTAGCACAGGATATTGAATATAGTTCCCTGTGCTATACAGTAGGACCTTGTTGTTTATCTCATATATATATAAAATTTTAAATTTTCCAGAGACACAGTTTTCCTTGCTTGTGTTGGCCCCCATTAGACTTTGTATACCTCAGTTATATTTCTTTAGGCTCTGACACGGCTGGCAACATATACACTAATGATAAAGGATTTCGGGATGTTAGATACTTCACAAGTTTCTGAGCTTTTCAAGTGCCACTCAAGTTTAATTCAGAAATTGTTCAGTACCTCTTTGCTTTGAAGGACATGTGGAATCATCGTTTTCCATAAACTTGCCCACTTTCTAAGAATATTATCAGACACTAAATAGCTGCTACAGTCGTTTCTTCCGAGGATTTCTATTATGAATTCGAAAAATGTTTAATCCATAACCCAGACTGCCAGGTATTCAAACTGCCAAATCTATTCCACCCATCATTTTGAATATTTTCAGCCATGAAGCTGGGCACAAAAAATGTCACAGTTTTTAAAATTGGAATGTCAGTCTATATGATTCTAGAATAGCTACCTGAATAATTTATCCTTTAGTTAATTTCAGTTCAGTCTTGAAGTATTATGGAGAATCTGCACAAGAACACTTACCCTTTTAAGCTACTTCCTCTTTCCCAAATCTAGATTTTTATTTCCTAAGGCCTAGTCACTCCTCGTTTTAACTAACACTTGTGTTTGAATAGGGCTGATACATACATGGATTTTTGTTTTAATGGTTAAGGTGTAAAATAAGTCTGTATAAAGACTTTATTCTAGGGGATTAAGAGGTATTAAGTACCAGTTATAAAAAAAAATAAGTCACAGGGATATAATATATAGCACAGGGAATAGAGTCCATATTTTATAATAATGTTGTATGGTATATAGTCTATAAAAATATTGAATCTCTGTGTTGTACACCTGAAACTAATATAATATATTAAGTCAACTGTACTTGAATAAGTAAAGACTTTATTCTGTCCCCATGTAACACTTTCATTTAGTCATTCGCAAAGTTCCCCAACGACAGAGACTTTTCTTTCAATTCGGACAATAATATAAATGAGAGAGAATTTTTTAAAATACACGTATGTATATTTATGTGTGTATGTACATGTATTATAGAATAATTTTTTAGGATGCTGAATAAATCTGGTGGTCTTTTTTTTGTTCTAATCACGTATGGTTTCAGTTTTTCTATCACTTGTACTTTCTGAAGTCACTGCAAACCCCAAATGCATAAAAAGCACATTTAGAAATTATACATTTAATTCTCATCTTGCATTAAAATAAAATGAATAAACCAGTGCAGTTTGGTAGAGGTAATTACTTTTTCATTGCCAAGGGCAAAAAAAAATATGACACTGTGAATTGGGAGACTGGGATTGACAAATATTCACTACTATGTATAAAATAGATAACTAATAAGAACCTGCTGTATAAAAATAAATAAAATAAAATTCAAATTAAAAAAGTATGACTCCAACTAGTATTAAGTATACTTGTTATCTTTTTATGCATGCTGGTAGTATTGCATTGTAAGTTTCTTCAGCATAATATCCTTTATGACTAAAATGTGTGCTGTTATTTTTAGACCAAGATGGCCACTCCCTCTATCTCCTTTCCTTCCTCCAAATAAAAATGACCTCTCAGATTTGTGCAGGTTTTTCCATTTATTTAGTTCTGTTACCCATGATTTCAGCCTTTTCTGACTGTGATTAAGAGCAAGTATTTGGAACCCTGCTCAATACTCTGTAATAACCCACACGGGAAAAGAATTTGAAAAAGAATAGATACATGTGTATGTATAACTGAATCACTTTGCTGTACCCCTGAAACTAACACAACAGTGTTAATCGACTCTACTCCAATATAAAATAAAAATTAAAAAATAAATAAATAAAAAGTATTAAAATGAAAAAAAACAAAGCAAGTGCTTAGATACAGTGAGAACTGACTTTGAGTGCTACACCGTCCCCTTAACAACGCTCTGATTTGGCAAGTGTTATCTTCTCTGAGACTCAATTTCATTATCTGTAAAATGAGGAAAATTGATATCGATGTTTCTAGATATTTGTGAGAATTTTTTAAAAATCCCAGTGCATATAGACTGCTTAGCATAATACCTACGGTTATTAAGGGAATGCACCTACCCACCTACATTTTCTGCAGTGGCTAGTAATAAAAGAACTTAGCTCTAAGATCCCAAACTATGACATCTAGGAGAGGCAGCAAGGGAAAGTTGTGCGTTGTTTCTCGTTTGCATATTAGAAGAAAGAAAGATTAAAGTAAATACAACCCTGTGAAGTGGGACTCCTGACTGGATATCTGTGGATCCAGTATCAGAGGGCTGCGAGGGCAGATGGCAAGTATAAACCCTCCGAAACTATGTGCACATATTTGAGTCTATGTGTATAGAGTCTTCTAGCATCAGGATGTTCTCCAAGTGGCCCTCAACTCCCAAATGGTCAAGAACCAGAGCTCTTGAATGGGAATAAGCCCTAAAGAACAAAAAATAGGATGGAGGTTAAATATTCTAAGAAGTCTAATAATTTTCAAGCTCTTTATTTCTCTTTACCTTTATTTTGTTCATCAGTTTAGGGGGAGAAAAGGAAACTGACATGAGTCTGTGTATTCCCATGTATTATGAAACACATGGCGGTCTAAAGCTACAGGTTTCTGCACCATTTTTCAGGTCTCCCTTGTATGTAAGTGGATGTATAATGTTAGAAAGGCTTGGGGGCTGGTATAGGTACGGATTCTTTAAAGGGTGAACATGGGAACGTGTGCTTTATCACCTGGAAATGCCAGAATGTTTGCCCACATAAAACAATCAATCTGTGGAAATAAAAGTTTTCTGAAATACCGAAGAGATTTAGCCAAGTTATTTTTATTGCCAAGATTGAAAACTCTTGAAAGAGAGCTTTCCATGTCAAAGTAATTAATTAAAAGTTATTCGTATTAAAAATACAAGAAACGTTAAAGGCAATGTGCGTAGGAACACTCCAGAATCTCACTGCTTTGGGTCAGATATTTTTTCTTCTAGCAAATCACATCCCATTCCTTTTCCACAAGCATACATACTTTTATAGTTGTAACTACAGTGCACAGACTGTTTAGGATTCTGCCCTTCTCCTTCAGCTGTATTTTGAAATCACTTTTTAATCACAGAACAGTTCAGCATGGTGTGGATTTACCATAGCTCTTCCAAAGAGAGTGGACATTTATTGTTAGACTTTTAGTTAACTCCGTATTTTTTTTATAGATAAGTAAATCTGTCATAACAATTTTGAGCATATGGTTTTTAACAAATAACTTCTTTAAGTTCTCGGATGTGGAATTATTTGTGCAAGTGAGTGGGATTGAATGTTCTTATGCTCTGCCTTTCCATCATTCTTTTCAAAATGTTTATATCAGTCGACAGTAAGAACATAGTGTTATTATTACGGTAATTTTGTCACAATACACCCCACATTAGGTGTTAAAATTGCCTTCAAATGTAAATAACTGCACAGCATCACTTGAATTTCTGTTTAGTAGATTAACTAGTAAAGGTGTGTATTTATCAGAAATGTGTATATTCTTTGTATCTCTGTGTAAATTATTTTACTAGATTTCCTGTGTTTCGATTACAGTATTGAAAAGTGTGTCTTGTCTCACCTTGAGGGTCATAGATTTTGCATTAAGGACAGCAGGATTGTCAAGTTGTTGTTGATTCTGTTGACCTAAGGAGAAATGCACAACAGGAGAGTTGTGAGTTGAAGTTTTATTCGGGACCGTACTGAGGACTGTAGCT
Organism: Grampus griseus; assembly: GCF_964374135.1. NCBI lineage: Eukaryota > Metazoa > Chordata > Mammalia > Artiodactyla > Delphinidae > Grampus > Grampus griseus. The sequence goes on from NC_139018.1 coordinate 172,919,226, forward strand.
TGGGAGAGTGCCTCAAAAGACAGCTTCAAAGAGGTGCGGAAGAAGCCAGTTTCTATGTGAGTTTTGGCTCAGGGATACATACAGTTAAGCATACATCTTGGTAAAAGATTACTGCTCGTCACAAAGAACAGGTATTTCCAGTCAATGACTTTAGTGCTTCACCTATGTACGGGAAGATGCAAGAATCTGTGTTCATTAAAATTATCCCTGAAGGATACATCTAACTGTCCAAAGGGCCTGTTTTTCCAGAGCGCATGTTGCCTCAGTCTGTTTTTCGTCCTGAATTCTTCTCAGGGTGCAGCGTGGTCAGTCGGCGGCTGCAGTGGAAATGACGTAGTCCTCCTAGAACTTGGGTGGTGGGCAACGCTCTTCGTTTTCTTTGTTTCCACATCAGGGCTGTCGCAGCACAGAAGGGACCCTGCCCCCGATAGCTTCCTTTGGGGCTTCCCCTTCCAGTGGTCATAAAGGGCCTCTCTCTCCCCCTCCCCTTGGGTTAGAGAACTGGAATTTTCTATACTCTTTCTTCGTAAGGGAAGTGTCTTTTTTTTTTTTTTTTTTTTGCTGTACGCGGGCCTCTCACTGTTATGGCCTCTCCCGCTGCGGAGCACAGGCTCCGGACGCGCAGGCTCAGCGGCCATGGCTCACGGGCCCAGCCGCTCCGCGGCACGTGGGATCTTCCCAGACCGGGGCACGAACCCGCGTCCCCTGCATCGGCAGGTGGACTCTCAACCACTGCGCCACCAGGGAAGCCCGGACGTGTCACTTTGACCTTAATGTAATCTGATGTCCTTTGTGAACCTTACAAACGGTACTTACATGCCTTTATTTCTTTTATTTTTTATTGATGTATAGCTGATTTACAATGTTGTGTTAATTTCTGCCTTACAGCAAAGTGACTGAGTTATACATATATATCTTCTTTTTTTAATGTTCTTTTCCATTATGCTTTATCATAAGATTTTGAATATAGTTCCCTGTGCTATACAGTAGGATCTTGCTGTTTATCCATTCTATACATAAAAGCTTACGTCAACTAACCACAAACTCCCACTCCATTCCTCTGCCCACCCACTCCGCTGCTTGGCAACCACAAGTCTGTTCTCTATGCCTGTGAGTCTGTTTCTGTTTTGTAGATAAGTTCATTTGTGTCATATTTTAGATTCCATATATAAGTGATATCATATGGTATTTGTCTTTCTTTTTCTGACTTACTTCACTTAGTATGATAATCTCTGGGTTCATCCTTGTTGCTGCAAATGGCATTATTTCATTCTTTTCCATGGCTGAGTAATACTCCATTGTATGTATGTACCACATCTTCTTTAGCCATTCATCTGTGGATGGACATTTACATTGTTTCCACGTCTTGGCTATTGTGAATAGTGCTGCTGTGAACATAGGGGTGCATGTATATTTTTGAATTAGAGTTTAGAGTAGGCCCAGGGGTGGGATTGCTGGATCATATGGTAGCTCTATTTTTAGTTTTCTGAGGAACCTCCATACTGTTTTCCATAGCGGCTGCACCAACTTACATTCCCACCAATAGTGTAGGAGGGTTCCCTTTTCTCTGCACCCTCTCCAGCATTTGTTATTTAGTTACATGCCTTTAAGTCTTAGTCCAATTATATAGCAGTTTTGTTACCTGTTAGTGGCATTTTAGGCATCAGAAAAGAGAAAAATCTGACCCCTGCAGTCATATCTAAGATCCTTATCGTGCAGCTAGCATGTGAAATAGATCTGCCACAGTCCAGAAGGTTCCCCACCCTCTGATGCCAGTGCCCCCTGTACAGAGTCGGTGTTGTCCCATGCTGGGTCTCCTAGTCTTCTTAGTTACTTTAGGCTTTTGCTTTATCACCTGGAAAATGAAAGTCATCATTCTTGTCTCTCCATCACTCTTTATGGGAGCCTCTGAAGGCCCATGGGGGGTGATGCTAAATTCTCAAAGCATCTCAGAACAGCTGTTTATAGTTTTGTCTTTCCTTTGAAGCCCTAGTCACTGTTTGAAGAATGTACTTTCAATATCAGTATGTATTCAGTCAAGTATTTTAACCTCAGGTCTTTTTCTTTGCATTTTTCTTTTTTTTTTTTTTCTTTTTGGGCCTCTCCTGTCTTGGTACCAACACAGTTGTTTCTGCAGCCTGAAACCTGATGAGCCCAAGATCCTTCCTGTTGGGTCCAGGTTTATGACCATTTTCATGACTTAGTTTAATAAGGTTTAATGCTCAGTAAAAACATGTACATGCTTGGAACTTTCCAAGGCCAAGTTCCACACGAGCGGGTTCTATGCATCCTTCATAGCTCTGCTTCCAAGACTTTTACAATGGGCTTTCACAGCAGGCTGTGAATAATGAATGCTAATTTGATGTTTGGGTATTTTTTTTTTAAGTTTCCATATGCACTCATATATAGCAGTATGAAAAAGAAGTGACTTAATGATATTGAACAAAAATATCAGTCACCTACACATGGTATGTGTTGAGTACTACCCGGGGAGATTAAACGTGGTCTCTGTTGTTGGGGAAATTATTATTTATTCAGATAACATAAGATATAAAGTATGTACGCCTCTGTGCAAATATTGAGGAAAAGAAACATAAATCTCTAGATTACGGTCAGCACACATGTTTAGAGAATTCTCAGGGTCAAGGAGTGGTTGAAAATTCAGAAGTTACGGAATTCAGTTCAGTTTAACAACCGCGCAAGAATAGGTTTGTCAACTGTCTCTTTAATATGATTTAGTTAAACTACGTAGAGCTAGAATACGGAGGTCCAGGATGATTACGTGGCTCAATTAGAGCTCAGTAGAAGTTTCTGTTTTAAACAGATCTCCCACCTGCTCCCTCTGCTTTGTCCCCAAAAGGACAGCTGTCATGGAGCTCCACATTAATAAGAGATAATAAGAGGTCATTTGTGTGAATGATAAAGGTTCCCCATTCCTGATGCAGTATCTGCTCTTGCGTTGAGAAAATATGTATTTGTTTAACTTCTATAGCCGAGTGAGAGTACTTGCCTTCTCTGGGACTGTTTTTCATTCTAGCAGCATCCACTTAGCACTCATAACGCCATGAAAGTCGAAGACATTATGCTATGGTAAATCAACCAGTCACAAGAGGGCAGATGCTATGCGATTTCGTTTATACAAGGTACCTGGAATAGTCAGACTGATAGAGACAGAGAGTATAACAGTAGTTGCCAGGAGCTGTGGGGAGTGGGCAATGGGGAGTGAGCGTTTAAGGGGGACAGAGTTTCCGATGATGCAGAAGTCCTGCAGATGGCTGGTGGTGATGGTTGCCTAACTGTGTGAATGGACTTAACGCCACTGAACTGTACACCGAAAACCAGCTCAAAGGGCACATGTATGTTGTGTCTATTTTACTACAGTTTTTAAAAATCAATTAAAAAAAGTCTTTAGTGCGTATGTATGTTGCGTGAGGCCAGGTGCTTTCTCTGTATTATCTTATTTAATCCTTGTAGCAACCTAGTGAAGGAGACACGTTATTATCTGTCATTTATAGATGAAGAATCTGGTCTGAGCACGGCCAGGAACGTCACGAGTCTAGGTCCACTCAGGGGACGGTGGTGGAAGCTGGGATAGCAGCCCAGTGGTCAGCCTGCCATGTACACACACACTTGTCTGTGCACGGCTTCCTTTTTTTCTTTTTTTTCCCCCTGTGATAATTGGGCTCTAAGTGTTCAGATTGACACCACTACTGCTGCCTTTCTTTAGGAAGAGGGACCAGGGTTCTCGGGGCCCCTCCTTGACATTTGTGCCCTGAGTGTCCTGTGTCCAGGTGATGCCATTCCCCCCAGCGCTCCAGAATTCAGCCAGGCCCGACCAGCCTTTCCAGCAACAAACCCCAAAGCCAGCTGCGTCCTGGCTTCTTAGGCAGAATCCATGAAAATCACCCAATCGGCTTGCTCCCGAGATCATTCTCAAAATGAACTTGTGCTGTGAAAATCACTTAACCCTCTCTAAACAAGCCACTTCTAATAAAATGGTGTTTTTTATCTTCTAGAAAGGTCCATTAGAATTTTTTTTTTAAGAAGAGCTTTTTTTCCCCCCTTATCATATGTCCCAGCTGCGTTTCAGAAAAAGAAAAAAACAGAGCATAAACTCATTTCCAAAAGGGAATATATGTGAAAGCCAAGTAAGGATATTTTCATAAAGAATGCATATGTACCATTTTTTTCCCTTTTCCGTTTTTCATTGCTGAAATCTGTGTTTCTAACCAGATTTCACCTGAGGGGTTTTTTGGTTCATTTTTTTTTATTATTTTGTTTCGATTCGTTTGTTTTGCAAGTGCTGGCTTTGGACCAGGTATGTTCTATATCCCATCCTCCTGTTGGATTACAGATTAGAAGACCATTCAGTGATACAATTAGTTTTATAAAACAAGGAATGAGGTGCTGTGGGGAACTGGACTGAGTCAGAGATTTTGCTGATTCTGCTACCTACTGGCTGTTGCCTCTTTACATTTCTCTACTTTTTTTTTTTTTGGCCACGCTGCACGGCGTGCGGGATCTTAGTTCCCCGACCAGGGATCGAACCCGGGCCCCCTGCAGTGGAAGCGCAGATTCTTAACCACTGGACCACCAGGGAAGTCCCATCTACCTATATTTTTCAGTTGGGCAAGGTGATGAACTTGAATACAAAAGAATAGGCCAAGATAATGAATTAAATCAAGTTCTTAATTACAGAATTAGGAAACTTTTTAACATCAAAGATTCCACGCTCATGTTCCTTTCAAAGTCGTTGAGTCGCTTGTAAAATGCGATTTCTACTCCCAGCTTTTTCCTGATGAGTTCAGTTCAGCCAGTCAGAATGCTGACAGTTTCCACAAACCTGCGAAAAATACTTATGACATTTAAAATACAAAAATAGGGGCTTCCCTGCTGGCGCAGTGCTTGCGAGTCCGCCTGCCGATGCAGGGGACATGGGTTCGTGCCCCAAAGCCGGGAAGATCCCACATGCCGCCTAGAGGCTGGGCCCGTGAGCCATGGCCGCTGAGCCTGCGCGTCCGGAGCCTGTGCTCTGCAACGGGAGAGGCCACAGCAGTGAGAGGCCCGCGTACCGCAAATAAATAAATAAATAAATAAAAGTTAAAAAAATAAATAAATAAATAAATAAAATAAAATAAAATAAAATACAAAAATAGACACGCAGAATTTCACATCCTCTACTCTCCTGATGCTTTCTCAAGGCCAGTTCAGTTTCTCCTAATAAGGCGTTTGACCTGCTTGCCGAGCTCTGACAGATGATATTTTTACAGGTCTGTTCTTTCAGTGTATTCAGTGCAAGTCCTGAGCTGGACAGACCAGATGGGCCTTATTCACCGATGGAGAATTCAGCCTAAAAGGACCATTTCAGCACCCAAGTCAATCTCATTATACTTCATTCTTACCCTTACGAAAGATAATGCCTCTTTATTTGGTATACATGTGTTCTTTCCAATGGCATGAATTGAGGTGACTTTTAGGCATCATGTCCCATTACAGAGCTCCTCTGTGAAGCAGGGAAAACATGGCATCTGGGGCTGTTAATTCTTAACAACACCGGGAGGATGTAATTGGTTTATCACAAGGGACAGTGAAGATAGCACATGTCATCACTGTATGAATGCTCTTAGGTTATGGAATTTGGTCAGCGACTAACGTTATCATGGATGTGTACTGAAATAGCCAACAGTCAGATTGATAAATCGTGAAAGAGAAGAGAAGCCAGTAACAGTCAGCAAATGATAAGCAAGTACACGGCTTAAAAGCATTCCTGGAGTTTCATTTATCAGAACTCTTATTTACTTTGTGTTGCTCCTTGTTTGTTGCTGTGGAAGAGGTTCTCTTAATTATAGCCGTCATTTTTTTTAAGTATGTACTAATTGTTATACGAAGGACAAGGGGAAGCGTGGGCTTAGTTGCAGACCTGTGTTTCAAGTCATACAGAAAGGAGCCATTTCTTCATAGCATTTCATAGCTGTTTTCAAGGGAGAGTGTTTACATGTAAGATTTAACACCATTTGAAATGATCAGCTAATATATTGGATATTCTCATCTTCTGAGCAAAAGAAGGAACATGTCCATTTGTATCAATAAAATCTGTCAATGGAATATGGGGGCATTTTAAAAAATATATCTTTATTGGAGTATAATTGTTTCACAATGTTGTGTTAGTTTCTGCTTTATAACAAAGTGAATCAGCTATACATATACATATATCCCCATATCCCCTCCCTCTTGCGTCTCCCTCCCACCCTCCCTATCCCACCCCTCTAGGTGGTCACAAAGCACCGAGCTGATCCCCCTGTGCTATGCGGCGGCTTCCCACTAGCTATCTATTTTACGTTTGGTAGTGTATATATGTCCATGCCATTCTCTCACTTCGTCCCAGCTTACCCTTCCCCCTCCCCGTGTCCTCAAGTCCATTCTCTACGTCTGCGTCTTTATTCCTGCCCTGGCATATTTTGAATATATCAAACATATGAATGTCATCTCTAGTAAAGTTGTAAATTACAATAATATTTTAATAAGGTTATTTTTCTTATTCATGAAATATTACAAGATGTTCCGTAGGACAAAAATGTGATCTGTTCAGTTAAAAAAAAAAAAAAAAGAAAGAAAAGTCTTGTTTTTTTTAAGAGAAATATGATTGCTAAACAATAATATGGCTTACACTTTAATTCTAGGTGATCTTATGTTTTAAAATTAGCATTGGGCTTTAAAAATTTTATGATCGTGTAGGAAATCTCTATTTTTATGTTCTTAGAAAAATCTTCGTTAAGGGCATGACTCTTCTCAACTGTTTCTCGCTTAATAATTTTACGCTATGAACTGTGTAAGCATTTCTTTTCTTGACAGTTCACTGATCTGTGTTCCTTCAGTATAAGGTCCACATCAAAGTAAAATGAACCACAAAGACGTCTAAAACTAATTGAAGGGAAAAAGAAAGCAAATGCTTGGTGAGAGAGAATGTAATACTCCAGGGATTGTGAACTACTGACATTTCTTATTCACAGGAATCTAGATTGATAGTATGAGTTTAGATTTCCCACGTAGTTCTTAAGAAAAATCCCCTTATACTGCTCTGTGGAAGGTGAGGGCTTTGCGTTCATCATATTCATCCTAGAATGTCTGTCTGCTTAGCCTGTTAACTCTGACAACGGCCATTATCTTTTTCTTTGCCCAAAGGCATGATTATGAAATATTACAAGCATAGCTGTATTCCTAGGATAAGCAATAAATCTTTCTAGGCGCTGGTCAAACTCTTAAGGATTCTGGTTAATATTTTGGTTATTGATATTTATTAATACCAGCAAGCGGCTGGTAAGCTGGTGAGTACTTGATTACGATTACGGTGGAATTTATGTTTCTTTAAAAAAGGAAAATGGAATAGGCCTCAATTAGATGAGTGACGCTGGACGCATTCCCCGGTCTCTGTGACAGTCAGTTGCCTTATCTTTGCGATTGAAGGAATAATGATATGAGGCCTCTTGACCTCAAGGATCGAATCTAATATATGTGAAAACCTTGAAAATAGTAAAGCACAAACTTCCTGCCTGGAGATCTGACCTCTCTTGGGAACAGTTCCCTCCATAAAGTCCCATGAGAACTTCCATTGTGCCTGGTCCCAACCCCCAATTCACCCTCCATCCCTTCTATCCCTCTACCAGTTCACTCAGTCTTTGAAAAGTCCCAAAAGCTGTTGAAAGGGTCCTAAGGAGAGAAGAATGGCGGCCACGACCAGACGGTTGTAATGGGGCCTGAGGGTGGACTGAACAGTATAACAGGGTAGTCAGCTGTGTTGGGGGCAACCGAGGCCACAGAGGATTAAGGCTGAAAAGAAAGCCAGAGTCATTCTGTTTATTTGTATTTTGCTGACGCTGTTAATGTTTAGTCATTTGTTTTGCCATTAGGGCCCCAGGGAGGAGGGGACCATCTTTAGAACTGTCTCAAGACACAATGGGGCCAAAGGCCCAAGAGCAGAGGAACGGGGTACTTAACAAGAAGTGAGGGAGAGCAAAGAGCAGGAACTGGCTTCTTTGAATGTGAACATAGGTTAGTTTTATCTACATATTCTACACAGGGATTGGGAGAGTTCAGAGAGTGAAAATATAACACGACTGTTAGAACCACACGTGCTTTCTTTTTGCAGAAGTCACTTCTGAAGGGAAGATATTACAGTGTTTCACGGTGCTTAACGTAATACTTCTAACACCTCATGGTATTTGAACTTTCCTGATGTGGGGAGTCTGGATAAGGAGCTTTACCTTTTGTAAATCTGACTTCTAGCTCTTCATTTCTAGGTATGAATCTACTTAGAAAAGTCATTAGGTTAAGAAAAAAAAAGAAAAGTTTTAAAAAACTGGGGTTTTCACATGTCACTCACCATTTGGCATTAATTTTACATACGATCTGTTCTTGGGATGATAAGTGATATCACACGAATGAGTGGAACACTGGGATAAATGTAGCCTTGATTTTATTTCTTTTTATACTACAGCAGAGCCTCCGCTCAAGCCAAGAGCTCTAGTTATAATCAAAGAAGTATCTGGTGCAAACCCAGCTACCGAGGCTCCCAGAGTCTGATCTGATTTTTTCTTTCTCTTCTGTGGTGTCTGAATTAACTAACTCACAGGTAAATTATGAAAAAGCAAAACAAAACAACCACCTTTCTGGAAGGTTTTCACAAGGTCCTTCCGGATCCTCAAATGAAATTCCTAGTTAATGCAAACAACAGATACAAAACTCGTAAACCTCAAAAAGTAATTATTTTTTTTATTCTGAGTAGCACTTTTTTCAATTTGTGATTGTGCAGGCATGTCCACTCTGAAAGACGGGATGAGGTAGTCACCTGCCTGCCCCTATAGGTAGGCAGCGTGGATGGGGCAGTTGTAAGTGCACATTAACAGAGGTGTGCGACACAGGTATGTGGCTATGGGAGACCACGGTTAACAATTCTTGGTAAAGTTCCAAACAAAAGCCAGTCTTCCATCGATTTACACAGTACTTTCATCTGTAGAAAATTCAGTATATTTAACAACTGTACAGAACTTCGTGCCTATATGCAAAATAGAGTTAGATTCTAGGTTCAGGTCACTTTATAAACAGATTTTTCACGTACCTGAACTCCAGCAGGACTGTCAAAGGGCACGAGGGATGTATACCCATTTTATTATTACACAGGACTATTGTGCCCAATGCAGGGCATTTATATTCTTGGCCACTGTCCACAAACAGCCTGTAATGTCCCTCAATTGTTGAGACAACCAAACATGCTGCAACAGATTTCTGGAACGTTCTTTTTGGAATGACCCATCTAGACTCTAATCTCCACTGAGTGCAGGCACCATGTTCGCCTTGAACTGTAGAAGCCTTGACATCTAGCAGATGTTGTATATGATGGCAGTGCAGGACAAATATTGCAGGCAGGAATGAGTGAAAGAGTGGTTGGATGGATAAATGAAAGGGAAAACGTGCAAACAGGGAAATGCATTCATCCGTTCAACTAATAAATGTTTAGTGAGCAACTCATATATGGGCCAGGTGCTGTTCTAGGACCTAGGAACACAGTGGTTAATGAGACAAATGCCCTGCTCTAATGAACTTGCTCTGTCTCCATATATGGAACTACGTTATGACTGCAGTACACCTAGATATCCTATATGACTGTAATTTGGGTGCGTCCAGTTTTCTCTAATTCAGAATGCTGACTATACACAGTTAAGTCAATTGAGGGAAGAAAGCTGGGTAGGGGATAAAAGGCAGTGGAAAGAAGTCAGGTTGGGGACAGAATTGTGAATATGGTGCTTGAGAAACAATCTAATAAAATGAGAGCCTGAAAATCACTTAGTTATCAAGGACCAAAGCATTTAAATCCAGAAAACGCTGCTACTGCTCTCATATATGTACAATAATAGAAGTGCTTTCAGTGCCTCTTTTCCCCTGCACGATACCTTTTACATAGTCAGTGTGTTAGACGCAGTGGACGTGCCTCCTTGAAATAAGGTTAAGTTGTAAACCTGAGTGTTAAAAGGCATCCATTTGAGCATTTTACTTTCACATTTATATAGTATTTGCTTTGACTCACCACTGTCCTCTGGTGAAGCAGTCACTCAGCAAGGTGGCAATCAGTCTGGGAGCCAAAAGGTACTGAGGGAGGTTGGCAATAGCTGAATGCGACTGTTAGAAGTTGAATGTTCTTGCTTGCAATTCTGGAAACTTCAGTGGGAGATGTTAGGTCAGCTTTAATATACTGTATGCCCTAAAGGAACTGAAAAAAAAAATGACACAACTGAAAAGAAACATTTTGGGGGTCTTAATAACCCCTTAAAACTCTGGCTGCCGTTCCTTTCCTCACTTGTGGATTGTTTTAGACCTATTTTGCTGGAACCACCTACAACTGAAATTGCCAGAGCCCTTTAAGAAGCCTCCCTGCCCCACTGAAGGGTAGATGTCAGTTTCAAATGATGTTTGGAATTGACAAGTCACGTTCCCCTTAAACTGGCTTATCTCTTGGCTACAGCTCTTGAATTTTCAATATTATTCCCTGAATTCTTCTGATGCTGAGATTGACTTTTATGCTTCCTGCCATTGTGAGTGGCACTGAAGAGCCCAGGGTTGTAAATTTGAGTCTCCAGCACAAACGGCAAACTCAAGTCTTCTGTATTCAAAGGGAGCCATCAGTACCGGAACAGGATCTCACGCTGGGGGTAGCAGCATCGCAGGAGCGTGAAGCTGTGCAGTGCGTTGCAGGATGGGCGCTCAGCAAAGATGTATTACTTTAACAAATGGATCATGAGTCAACATTGGAAGGATAAGAGAATGAAAACTGAAATGTCTTTGATGTCAGTTCTCCAAACCACCTCAGAAACGGGTGGTATTTTTTTCTCCGTTGTATCAAGAAGGAAACTGAGGCTTAAAGAGTTTGGTTTTTTATTTTTTATTTTTATTGCAGTACGCGGGCCTCTCACTGTTGTGGCCTCTCCCGTTGCGGAGCACAGGCTCCGGACGCACAGGCTCAGCGGCCATGGCTCACGGGCCCAGCCGCTCCGCGGCATGCGGGATCTTCCCGGACCGGGGCACGAGCCCGTGTCCCCTGCATCGGCAGGCGGACTCTCAACCACTGCGCCACCAGGGAAGCCCGAGTTTGATTTTTTAAACGAACATTTACTGTGTGCTTATAATTACTCATTTATCCCTTATGAGAGTCATGGGAAATGGGTCTGTATTGCCATTTTACAGATAAGCAAACCGAGGTGCAGAACCTTAAGTGCCGGCTTTGGTACAGAGCTAAGATATGAAGGGGTAGGGCGTGACTCAAGGAAGCAGACTTCAGAGCTTGTCCCCTTAAACTGCTAGGCGACACTGCATCTCAGCTGTTAGGTCAGGGACCTGCTGGATACACAGCTGGCAAGGAACGGAGCAAAGTTGTCTTATTTCAAAATCCACGTCGTTTCCACCATCCTCTGCTGCAAACCCAGTGAATTCTCTACTGATTGTAGTAAAGAGACGTGAATGTCTTCTCGTCAAAGCCAAGGGTTGTTGTACACAGTCCTCACGCCTCTTAATCTTTCTTCTCAGCCCTGAGCTCATCTTCTTTCACTAGGTTCTGGGTTTTTTGTTTTTTTTTTTTTTTTTTTTTTTGCAGTACGCGGGCCTCTCACTGCTGTGGCCTCTCCTGTTGTGGAGCACAGGCTCCGGACGCGCAGGCTCAGCGGCCATGGCTCACGGGCCCAGCCGCTCCGCGGCATGTGGGATCTTCCCGGACCGGGGCACGAACCCACGTCCCCTGCATCGGCAGGCGGACTCTCAACCACTGCGCCACCAGGGAAGCCCCCAGGTTCTGTTTTTTCTTGCCTCCTTCTCTGGGAATAACTTCTCCCTCGTGGCTGGCTTTTCCCGCCAGCTACTAACTGTGAGTGTTCCCAGAAGTTTCATCTTAAACTCACTATTCTTTTATCTGCTGTGGGAACCTGTCTTGTGGAGTTCTCATCTACTCCCTGGATTCGGCCATCACCTTTACATAGCCTGCCTTTAATAGAACTTAAAAACAATAAATCCGGTCATATAAGTGCGATGGCTTGTTATACGTCTCTCCATGGTTGCTCCATGTTAGCGTGTTTGAGGTAAAATTCTTAATTGTTCTTTCCCAATAGGCTCCACTGAGTGCAGGAAGGGTACACTCAGGAATCATCCCAAACTGACTCCGTATTATTATATTATTATTATTACTACATGTTTACCCAGGACTAGGTCAGTTTCATTAACAAAGAATGATCGGTTTGTCTGATGGTGGTTCACCTAATGATTTAAGCCTCTTTTTAAGAAGTGTTGTTTCTGTATCCATCCAGGTACCCTCTTCTTTTCAGCCATCTTTTGCGCTTGGAAGGACTTAAACTTGTTTGTTAAAAAAAAAAAAATCAATTTAATTTGTGTTTCAGTAAAATACTGATCCAATTAGCACTGTGGGTATTTTTGTTTTGAATAACTCCTTAAAAGATGTTTATCTGAAGACCTTTTCTTCCAAATGTTTTGTTAGTAGCAATAAATACTTGTAAAATTCATAAAACTTTGACTAGTTTTATCTAATTATTCCTTTACACTCTGTGATGACAATTTTCTCCTTGTTGTTTTTTTTTTTCCCTAAGTGATTATATGAAGACTCTATTCTAGTCATTTTAGAGATTTAACACGGAAGTAGCCTTAAGGGAATTGATTAAAAACAATTTTTTTTAATTGAGATATATTTGACGCATAACCTTACATTAGTTTCAGGCGTACAGCATAACGATTACATATGTATATACTGTGAAATGACCTCCAAGGTAAGTCTAGTTAACACCCATCACCACACATAGTAACAATTTCTTTTTCCTTGCCGTGAGAACTTTTAAGATATACTCTCTCAATAAATGGGCGAAGACATGGGTGAAGGGGGTCAAAAGGTCCAAACTTCCAGTTATAAAATATCTAAGTCCTGGGGTTGTAATGTACAGTATGGTGACTAGAGTTAAAAATAACTGCATTGTATATTTGAAAATTGCTAAGAGAATGATCTTAAAATTCTTGAAATAAAAAAAGCAAAAATAATAACCTGTGAGGTAGTAGATTTTAAAGTCCACAAAAAATAAAGTCCATACATATATACACTACCAAATGTAAAATAGATAGCTAGTGGGAAGCAGCCACATAGCACAGGGAGATCAGCTCGGTGCTTTGTGACCACCTAGAGGGGTGGGGTAGGGAGGGCGGGAGGGAGGGAGATGCAAGAGGGAGGAGATATGCGGATAGATGTATACGTATAGCTGATTCACTTTGTTATACAGCAGGAACTAACACAACATTGCAAAGCAATTATAATTAAGAAATAAAGTCCATAAAAATATTTCTATAGCATAGGATTGCTAAATGTTGCTAAAATACGGCTAATGAGAATAGAATCTTCAGTGAACCCTTCATTAAGTGAGTTCATAAACTAGCTGCTGATTGGTTTTGCCAGTGAGGAAAAGGCTGCTGGTCTGAGTTCACTGCCCGTCCCCTTTCTTGTTCACATTCACACATTGCTCCTTTCCCCCATCTGGTTTCTGACACATCTCAGAGTCTCCTCCCTGGCCTTTCTGCTTCGTGGGCCATTTTTCCTGGAAACAGCAGAATAGATTTCCTAAGTAAAGATTCTAATGTCTCAACCCCCTGTTTTAAAATCATGGACGGCTCCTTATTGTTTATAGGATAAATTTCAAGCTTAGGGTGGCACTCTGGGCTCTCGCCAGGAGGGGCGGCTCAGGCTTTTCAGATGTAATGTCTGTGGTTCCTATACAGACTTTAACTGATTGACTGTTTGATTGAATGATTGGCTACTACCCAGCAAGTCTATTCACTTAACAATATCTTGTACCGATTACCCTAGCTTTCTCCCTAGGTCTGGCTCAAATTCTATTCCTTCTTGGGATCTTCTCTGTTCGCCATGGAGGCCCATCCTATGATGCTGAGCTCTATTTACTGTTTGTCTCGCTAGTCATTTGCCTACATGTTTCCCTCTCGGGTTGTCAGAGAGTGTGTATTCTCTGAAGGCTACTGAATACTACTAGTACTGAGCCTGAGTACTACTAGTACTAGTAAGTACTAGTCATATAGTGTTTAAGAGCATGCTTTTATAAAAGATATAACTAGACAGGCAGCATGATATGGTAGCTCAAATATTTAAGCTAGAAAGTCTGAACTCACATCCTTGCTTAATGTACTCCAAGAACCTGTATGCAACTTTGGCTATGATATCTAAAACCTCTGAATATCAATTCCTTTTTTTGTAGAATAATAAGGATAATAATACCAAATGAGTACGTTTGGTTTAAGAACAAGGAAACAGTTTGGAGGAAGTATTATACAAGCTCCTTCATAAGCCGCTATATAGCGTTAATACTGGCAGTATTTTTGTTAATGCTATTTGAAATCAAGTGGCCTTCAGTGCAGTTTATTCTTCTGGTCTCTCTCCTCTTTCTGCCTCCTCAGCCTAATGTTTTCTCCCCTGCCTGCTCTACATACTGTTGCCTGTGACTGCCTCTTTTTCCCAAGTGTGTCTACCTACTTTCGTCTCCTTGCTTTCTCCCTCTCTTTCTTCTTTCCCAGTTTTCCTTTCTGTCAAATCTCATTTCCCATGCAGTATTTCTTTCTTCTTCTTCTTTAGCTTTCTTTCTTGCTGTTATGTAATAATAGGGTTTAAAACTGACCGGAGATTAAAGAATTCCCATAAAATCCGGAAGTCTTTACAGTTTTATTGCATGTGTGTGTGTGGGGGTGTGTGTTTGGCAATGACCTTTTATTTTTATTTATTATTTTTTTACATTCTTTTTTTATATTTTCCATTAGGATTTATCATAGGATAATAGTTCTGAATATAGTTCAGAACTGAATATAGTTCTCTGTGCTGTACAGTAGGACCTTGCTGCTTATCCGTTCTGTATGTAATAGGTTACATCTGCTAACCCCAAACTCCCACTCCGTCTATATTGTTTTTTTACGGTAGCATTTTAGGCAAGTGCTTCTTTATTTGTATGCACAGAATTTTGGAAGGTTAGAGGTAGCCGGAGGGGGATAAACTCAAATCCAATCTACTTGGTTTAGGGTTGAAAGCAAATGTCCAGAGTTAAGTGACTTGCCCTGGATCTCAAAGTTAATTACCGATCGTGTTGATAGTTAAGACTGTTTTGGGAGTTCGGCCCACGCTTGTTTCTTTTCACTTTTGCTAGCCACTGTATTGTGCTTCCCATCCTAGAGTTTATTAAGGACATTATCTAGGGGTTAGTTTGTTCCCAGCAGGCAGTCTAGCTGATTGGCTTTGGAGAAGATACTTAACCTCCCTGTCCTTGAGTTCCTCGTCAGAGGACCATCTCCTCTTCAAGGCATCTTTATAATTCTCAAACTTCTTTCATCATATTTAACAACTCTCTGATGGCCAATTATTTACTAGTACAGGGTGAGTTGGATTCTTACACGTGGTTTGCTTTTGTGTTTCTTTCAATGCCACCCAAGATTGAACTTCTTTTGCGACATCACTGTATTTCAGTCTGTACAACCAATTAAGCTTGTCCAGTATTTGGTTAAATTATTTCTAATTAAAACGTGACAGCTTCCTTGGCAGAAATCCTGTCCTTGTACTACAAGGGTGCTTGGCAAGATGTGTGTTACTATTTTTCAAAAGCCTGTAGGAAAATGAAATGTTTTGTTGAAATATTTTCTTTGGATCATAAAGCTGAGACAGAACAGGGTGACATTTGTATCATACCTGAAAGGGGACAAAGGAGTCACTTTCTTCTTTGTTTAAGGACCAGTGAGTGTAGTATTAATCATTCATGGAGTTCTTTGTAAGCCTTCCCACACAAATTATTCACAATTTGAAGCAAATGCAGATGAAGAAAGAAAAGAAATGTATACAAGTATCTTTGTGGAGATAAGAATGTGTTAGATAATTTGGTTTGTGCGGGATATAAAATCCAGTAAGTTACTAAGTCCTTTAATTTTACCCAAACTAACACTCAAATTTCCTTTAAATTCCTAGAAACTCTTTCTACTTCTTTTGTGTGTGTGTGGTTTCTTTTTTTTTTTTTTGCGGTACGCAGCCTCTCCCGCCGAGGAGCACAGGCTCCGGACGCGCATGCCCAGCGGCCATGGCTCACGGGCCCAGCCGCTCCGCAGCACGTGGGCTCCTCCCGGACCCGGGCACGAACCCGCGTCCCCTGCATCGGCAGGCGGACTCTCAACCACTGCGCCACCAGGGAAGCCCAATATCTTATCACATCTTTTAAAAAGGTTTTTTAAAAAGTCCTTATAAGGCAATTTAGATTCTTTTAAAAAAGAAATTGATTTCCTGGTGAAATTGTATCTGTTAAACATAATTGAAAGTAATCGAATTGAGAATCTTTATATGTGGTAAAACTTTCTTTGGATCATTTATTTTTTTAATTTTTATTTTATGTTGGAGTATAGTTGACTTACAATATTGTGTTAGTTTTGGGTGTACAGCAAAGTGACTCAGTTATACATATATTATATATCTATTCTTTTACAGATTCTTTTCCATTAAAGGTTATTATAAGGTATTGAGTAGAGTTCCCTGTGCTATACAGTAGGTACTTGTTGGTTATCAGTTTTACATACTGTAGTGTGTATATGTTAATCCCAAACTCCTAATTTATCCCTCCCACCCCACTTTTTCCTGTTGGGAACTCCAAGTTTTGTATGTCTGTGAGTCTGTTTCTGTGTTAAAATAAGTTCACTTGTATCATTTTTTTAGATTTCTTTGGATCGTCTATAAAGAGTAAACTGATTCCTTAATATCTTGATGAATTCAGATGATAATTTGATCTAATTTTAGAAAGACGTATAAGCTCAAACTTAAGAATACCACAGTTTAACTGTCAAGAAATAACCCTGTATGAAAAAATTAGTTTTGGCTTTCTGGTCACTGTCCAAATTCCCTGTTAGGTGTGTGTAGGAGCACAACAGAGGGAGGTGATTTCACTTCTTGTCAGATAGGGAGGAGGGAAGAAATTTCCCGAAAAGCAACTGAACTCTAAACGTAGCAAGTTGAAATCACACACTTTCCTATTTCGTGGGATTTCCTCCTTTCATCCCTCGGAATAGGATTCTTAACGATAGACAGCATTTCAGAATGAGAGTTGAGGGTTTTTGTTAGAAATTTCAAAATGGTCTTTTCTGATATGGCCATTACTTATTTATTTATTTATGTTTTTGGTACGCGGGCCTCTCAGTGTTGTGGCCTCTCCCGTTGCGGAGCACAGGCTCCGGACGCACAGGCTCAGCGGCCATGGCTCACGGGCCCAGCCGCTCCGCGGCACGTGGGATCTTCCCGGACCTGGGCACGAACCCGTGTCCCCTGCATCAGCAGGCGGACCCCCAACCACTGTGCCACCAGGGAAGCCCTGGCCATTACTTTTAATAATAAAAAAATTATGTATAACATTATAAATTATAATACATAATAAATTATTATAAGTAAGAAAAATTATTTTTGTCTCTTGTTCTTTGCTCTCAGGTCACCATCCTAATAAGCAAGTTTTTTTTTTTTTTAAAGACTGGGGTATGGCTTCATTCGAATACTCCCAGGAATTCAAAGTGGTTGCAAAGTTAAAAATTTTCAGAATGACACATGTGAAACTCCTACTAAATAAATAATGCAGAACTGCGTCCAGTATTGAAGAGTCACTTTCCACTGTTACCGTCTCCATTGCACGTGGCTCAGGCAGAATTTTCAAGCTCCCTAAGTGTTGCACGCAAGCATGTGCTGTCAAACAGGAAGCGTATCTTGAGGAACGATGGTAACATTTTAAAGAAAGCATTCCTGAAAAGGAGTTCCGGGTTTTCATTATTCATTTAACAAATGAATGCAGAAGTTATTTCCTAGAATACACCCCAAAGAGTATTTTAGGAACATAAACATTCATGAATTACCCACCATGTATTTAAAATACACACCTGTTGTATGTGATTATGCACAGACGCCAGTTTTTTCATGAATAATTTGCATCATTTTTTACATAATTTAAGAAACCGTATGCTCTACACTGAAGATAAAAACATTTAATGTATGCAGTCATGTTAAACAGTTACAGCATGAGTCACTCTATTTTTTTAAATGCTGCTCTAAATGTGACAACAGAGACTTAAAGGATATAATGCTCATTTGAAGTATGCTATTAATTTAAAGTCACTGTAAATTCATTACTTTAGGCTGTTTTGGTTATTGAGACCAAATTTGGAACATTTCTTGTGTTAAGTATTGAAATGTTTTTAAAAATCTGAAAACTAGATCAGAATATTCTTTGACTACTTAGATTTGAGTGTGTTTGTTCTGTAAGATGAGATCTACATAACTTATTTCAAAAATGGACCCTGGTAATTTTTCTAGGTTTTATAATTTGCCAGAACTGGTCAATTTTACTGAAGTCATAAAGAACAGTTATATGCATTAAAAAAATAAATTATTTTCCATTTATTTTAATTCCGAAGTCCTTCTGCTTTTCTCCCTGTGAGTCAAATATGCTGCCTGTGCCGCTAATATGGTTTTTTGCAGATGAGTCATTACTATTGAAAATGTTCTGTACTTTGTATTGTATAGGTAGCAGTAGTCTAAACTTTGATATTTTTAATGCATCCATATCAGAATTTTTATTTTTGTGAGAAAGTGATATTGCCATTTTCCTTTAAGACCATTGATATGGTGTTTTTTAAAAATTTTATTTTATATTGGAGTATAGTTTATTTACAATGTTATGTTAGTTTCAGGTATACAACAAAGTGATTCAGTTACATATATGCATATATCTATTCTTTTTCAGGTTCTTTTCCCATATAGGTTATTACAGAATACTGAGTAGAGTTCCCTGTGCTATACAGTAGGCCCTTGTCGATTATCTGTTTTATATATAATAGTGTGTATATGTCAATCCCAACCTCCCAAATGTGGTTTTATTTTTAATAAGAACCATATGTTAATAAGAAATATATCTTAAGATGCTACATTTGAGAGGACCACCTGATTTAGGAAGGTATATTTCCTTGTCGTGTCTTGGTAGAGGTTGGAACTGGGGCCACTAGTGGAAGCTGGAGGAAGGGGGAAGGTGTGTCACTTTTCAGTTTAGAAAATAATAAGTGAACCCACTAAGAAATGAGCCACCAACTTCCCATTTCTAGGAAGTATTGTATCCTGCTTTTGTCATGCTCTAGCCAGTGCTGTTCAATAAAACTTTTCCTGATGATGGAAATTCTCTATACTGATGCTGTCCAATATGGCAGCCACTAGCCACGCGCGGCTGTTGAGCAGTTGAAATGTGGCAGCTGAAGAACTGAACTTTAAGTAAATCTAAATGGCTTCTACTAGACTCTTTTCTTCTCCGAGTGTGCTCCGTGGACCAATTTTCAGCATCACCTCAGAGCTTGTTAGAAATGCAGAATCTCAGGCCCCACCCCAGACGTACTGAAACAGAATCCACATTTTAGCAAGATTCGCCGGGTGACTCATAAGCGCGTTATCATTTAGCAGAGCTGGTCTAAAAGGCATCCTTACACAGACTGGATGGTTAGATGCCATGAGCGTTCCAAGTTCTTCAGGTCTATAATGCTTTCATTTCGGAGAAGTTAATTACTGGCATTCAAAGAGAGGTTAAGAGTATAGACTTTGAGGTTAGACAAGAAGATGAAACCCAGCTATGCCACTTGTTGGCTTTAAGTGACTTTGGGTAAATCAACCTGTAGAAGGCTCAGCTCCCCTTCTGTAAGAATGGGATGCTCATGAAATGGTACCTGTCTGGCTGCCAGGAAGATGAACTGACTTAATGTTTGCAAAGTGTTTACACACAGAGTAAACCCTCAGTAAAGGATGGTTTTAACTCGTCTTGTTGTTAATGCATATTACATAACATTGTGCCTTTCAAAGTAAGGCAGGCAGGCTAAACTTAGCAGGCTTAGATGATTGGGTATGTTGTTCTTCCAAATCTAAATTGACTTTGCAAAGTCTCAAATGGAGGTTACCTGTCTTAAAGAAAAGAGGGTCTGAAGTCTTGTGGTGTGATTTTTTTTTGCATATTATATATTTAGGATTAAAGTGAGAACTAAATGGGTGTTGAATTTTGTCAAAAGCTTTTTCTGCATCTATTGAGACGATCATATGATTTTTCTCCTTCAGTTTGTTAACAGGGTTTATCACACTGGTTGATGTGCATACACTGAAGAATCCTTGCATCCCTGGGATAAGGCAGAATGGGCATCATCAAAAAATCTACAAACAATAAATGCTGGAGAGGGTGTGGAGAAAAGGGAACCCTCTTGCACTGTTGGTGGGAATGGAAATGGATACAGCCACTATGGAGAACAGTATGGAGGTTCCTCAAAAAACTAAAAATAGAACTACCATATGACCCAGCAATCCCACTACTGGGCATATACCCTGAGAAAACCATAATTCAAAAAGAATCGTGTACCACAATGTCCATTGCAGCTCTATTTACAATAGCCAGGACATGGAAGCAACCTAAGTGTCCATCGACAGATGAATGGATAAAGAAGATGTGGCACATGTATACAATGGAATATTACTCAGCCATAAAAAGAAACGGAATCGAGTTATTTGTAGTGAGGTGGATGGACCTAGAGTCTGTCCTACAGAGTGAAGTAAGTCAGAAAGAGAAAAACAAATACCATATGCTAGCACATTTATATGTAATCTAAAAAAAAAATTGGTTCTGATGAACCTAGAGGCAGGACAGGAATAAAGACGCAGACGTAGAGAATGGACTTGAGGACACGGGGAGGGGGAAGGGTAAGCTGGGACAAAGTGAGAGAGTGGCATGGACACATATACACTACCAAATGTAAAATAGATAGCTAGTGGGAAGCAGCCGCATAGCACAGGGAGATCAGCTCAGTGCTTTGTGACCACCTAGAGGGGTGGGATAGGGAGGGTGGGAGGGAGACGCAAGAGGGAGGGGATATGGGGATATAGGTATACGTATAGCTGATTCACTTTGTTGTACAGCAGAAACTAACACACCATTGTAAAGCAATTATACGCCAATAAAGATGTTAATAAATAAAGAAAGAAATAAAGTGAGAAATAATGACTCAGCCTCTTTGAACTATCAAAGGGTGCTTAAACGGGAGACCAGAACGTAGCAGCCGCTTCTCAGTTCCTTTAAAATTCCTCTTTGCTTTCCCCTCCTAGAGTTTATGGAGTCCCCCCAAACAGCCAGTAAAATGTCTTAAAAATTCTGCCCCCCTCTATAACTCATGGTTGGGGCCACAGCAAAGTGAAGTTCTGCCCTCCTGCTTGGAAAATGTGGAAGGATGTATCTGGCAGGCCTTCTTTGGAATATAGCCAGAATTTCCTTTTCAGCAAATTCTATTTTAAAAAGAATGAACCCAGGGTGAGCTCAAGCTATTAGTCACACGTTTTCATCTCTGTTAAACAGAGCTTCATCAGCTAGTCTGAGTGAGGGTGGGAGTAGTCTGCTAGTTAAAAATAAAAGCTCATACTTATTTAAAATTCCCATCATTCTTTTGGCACTAAAAAAGTCATCCATGCTTATCGAATATAATTTTCAAAGTACTTTCTATAATTTAACCGTTCTCTCGTTGCACGTTTAGGTTGCTTTGCACACACATACACGGGTACATATATGTAACACATGCGTGTGTGTGTGTGTGTGTGTGTATCATCCCATGGTGAACATTCTCGTATATAACTATTTTTTCTGCATCTTTATTTCCTTCACGTAGAGTCTAAAAAACAGATTTACTGAATATGTACTTTTAGAAGAGGAGTATGTCTTTCCAAACTGCTTTTCAGAAATGTTGCACTAATTTAGACGTCCACCAACAGTGTTTGAGTTCATGTCACTGTAATATTGACTATCATTGTCATTTTATTTTTTTAATTTTTATTGGAGTATAGTTGATTTACAGTGTTGTGTTTCTGCTGTACAGCAAAGTGAAACAGTTATATATATACATATATCCACTCTTTTCTTATTCTTTTTCCATATAGGTCATTGCAGAGTATTGAGTAGAGTTCCCTGTGCCCTACAGTAGGTCCTTATTAGTTATCTGTTTTATATACAGTAGTGTGTATATGTCAATCCCAATCTCCCAATTTATCCCTCCCCTCTTTTTCCCCCCGATAACCATAAGTTTCTTTTACATCTGTGGCTCTCTTTCTGTTTTGTAAATAAGTTCATTTGTACCATATTTTTAGATTCCACATATAAGCTATATCATATGATATTCGTCTTTCTGTGTCTGACTTACATCACTCAGTATGACAATCTCTAGGTCCATCCACGTTGCTGCAAATGACATTATTTCATTCTTTTTCATGGCTGAGTAATTTTCCATTGTATATATGTACCACATCTTCTTTATCAGACTATCATTTTTAAAAAGGTTAATTTGAAGCAATGGAATAATATTCATACATAAAAAAGTAGGAAATCCTGCCATTGGCGGCAACATGGATGGACCTTGAGGGCATTATGCTAAGTGAAATACGTCAGACAAAGAAAGACAAACGATCTCACTTACATGTGGAGTCTTAAAAAAACAAAAAACTGGACTCATAGATAGAGAGTACAGATCGGTAGTTGCCAGAGGCAGGGTGGGGGTGGGGTGCAGGCGTGGGATGGGGTGTGAAATGAGTGAAGGTGGTCCAAAGGTACACACTTCCAGTTAGAACATAAATAAGTCCTGCGGGTATAGTGTACAGCATAGAGACTCTAGTTCACAATACTTTATTGTCTGGTTGAAACTGGCTAAGAGAGTAGATCTGAAAAGTTCTCATCGCAAGAAAAAAATTGTAACAACATGCGGTGATGGATGTTAATTAAACTCACAGTAGATATGTATATGAAATCATTATGTGGTACATTTACAATGAATACGATCTTACATGTCAATTATGTATCAATTTTTAAAATAGATTGATGAAAGCGTGGTGGTTGAAGTGGACTCTGGAGCCATCTGGCCTGAGTTGAGACCCTGGCTCTGTCACTTACGAGCTGTGTGACATTTCAGGCACACTCACTTGACCTGTAAAACAGGGACAGTAGTAGTACCTCCCTGATGGGTTGTTGTGAGGATGAAGGTAGTTAATCAACATGTAAACCACGTAGGCAGTAATTTTGCACGCGGCAGATGTTACATGTTGGCTGCTATGATCGTAATCCCGGTCATCAGGGGCATGTACGGTCAGAAGCCCTACCTGACATTGTAGGAGTGTTGCCTTTTTTTTTTTTTTGATTTTGATTTATTGGACTGAAGTTGATTTACAGTGTTGTGTCAGGTGTACAGCAAAGTGATTCAGTTATACATATATCCATTCTTTTTCAGATTCTTTTCCCATTTAGGTTATTACAGAATACTGAGCAGAGTTCCCTGTGCTATAAAATAGGTCCTTGTTGGTTATCTGTTTTAAATAGAGTAGTGTGTATGTGTCAGTGCCAATCTCCCAATTTATCCCTCCCCCCCGAGGACTGTTATCTTTTTTTTAAATTTATTTTTATTGAAGTATAGTTGATTTACAATGTTGTGTTAATTTCTGCTGTACAGCAAAGTGACCCAGTTATACATATATATACATTCTTTTTCATATTCCTTTCCATTATGGTTTATCACAGGATATTGAATATAGTTTGCTGTGCTATACAGGAGGACCTTGTTGTTTATGCATCCTATATATACCAATTTGCATCTGCTAATCTCACACTCCCAGGAGTGTTGCCTTTTCCATGACTGCACACCACGCCACGGGCGGGTGGGGTTGGGGGGGAGGGGGGTGTCTCCTAATGGGCTGAGAACTTTTGCTTTTACCCACCCTATGACGCATGAACCAGAAAGAAACTTCGTTAAATGAAAAGTTTCCCAATTCTGACTTGGTTCTGTGCAACTGACTTCAGAAATTCTGAGTCCCTCAGTGCTCCCGAGACACCATACTTTGCTGTTATGATTCCCGAGGGAAGGAACCTACCCGCGAGACCTCCAGCATCCTCTGCTACAGCCATCTCTTTCTTGGGAGCCGTTGAGCGCCCTCTTAACAGGGCCACCATCAGTCCAAACTGTGTGCAGCTCTCCCTGGAGGTTTTCACTGTGGATGGTGCAGGAAGCACCCTAGAGCCACTGGTTTGGTTTGGGGGAGGAGGAAGGGAAGGGGGAGGGGGAGGACGGGGAGAAAGATAGTTGCTATTTTTTTTTTTTTTTGGGTTTTTTTGCACGGTACGCGGGCCTCTCACTGCTGTGGCCTCCCCCATTGCGGAGCACAGGCTCCGGACGCGCAGGCTCAGCGGCCATGGCTCACGGGCCCAGCCGCTCCACGGCATGTGGGATCTTCCCAGACTGGGGCACGAACCCGTGTCCCCTGTATCGGCAGGCGGACTCTCAACCACTGCGCCACCAGGGAAGCCCCGCTGCTATTATTAATGGAATATTTATTTGTAAGGCGTTGATTTAAGTGATTTCCATATATTAATTATTCAAAACAATTCTTTTTACCATCCACAATTTACAGATGAGGAAACCGAGTTTGGAGAGTTTAAACAGGTGCCCAAGATGACATAGCTAGTAAGAGGTAGAACCGGAATTCAAGCTTGAGTCAACCTGATGGCAAAATCCAAGCCCTCCATTGCTCTGTGCGGCTCCTCTCGTGGTTTCTCCATTTGCTTTCTTAAGCCTTTGGGGTTAGCCGATATGCTCCTTCAGATTCTTCCTTTTTGAAGAAAGTTTGTTTTGTTATATAATAGTTAAGGTGTTAGAATTGTTAAGCCAGTCGGTCTGTGATTTCCTTTGGGGGAAGTGTTTATCCCATAGAGCTCTAAGAAGTCCATGTGTCATTGGTACACACTCACATTGGTGTTCTCTCCAAGATGACACTGGTGTTCAACCCTGAGAGGAATAGAAGTGACTGTAAAAACTAAATAAATAATAATAATAAGTAGCCTCCCTCCTTCCCTACCCCCATTTTCATCTTAATGCCTGCATTGATTTAGAGAAAAAACAAATAATTACAGGTACATCAGGGTGAGTTATGACTCAGGATCGACAGAATGACAGAGGAAAAGGAAACTACATAGAGACACAAAACATAAAGTCATGTTTCAGTGGACATTAAAAGAGATGCAGAGATCACCCAGAATGCCTTACTAATAAGCAGGACAGTTGATGAATGAGAAAGACTTGAGCACGCGATGTTATCTCAGGTTTCCAGAAGGTAGAGAGGGCTTAGGGGAAGGTCCATGGCTAAGAGACGCCAGGTAGAACTGGGGGGTAGGGGGCAGACAGAGTCACAAGATCACCCTTAACTGAGGGGTTAATCCTGAATCAATAAGGAAGGGAGATGTCTCCTTGGTTTGGAGTGAAGGAGAATGGGGTGGCTTGAGAGAGAAAACTGAGGCCACATCAAATTAGTCAAAGCTCATGAACTGCTGAGCTGTCTTTCAAAGGACATCCTTTGTCACCCAGGTAGGTTTTCTTTATTGTGTAAAGTGCTTAGCGCTCTCGATACCTCCCTTCGCCTTTCATGTCCTGTACAAGAAGAGCAGAGCAGCGCTGCATGGCACTCAGTTCCTGAGCACCTCTGCACCCGCACTGCCCTTTTCAAGTATTATTTAGCATCACAACAACTCTGCCTGGAGTGCTGTCTCCTTCCCATTTTCTAGATAAAGACACTCAGCCTTAAAGATGTTCTATAGCTTGTCCAACACCACCCAACAAAGAAGTATCAGATTTAACATTTGTTACACTGCCCCTTAAAGAAAAGTTCCTTTAAGATGAATGGATAAAGAAGTGGTATATATATACACAATGGAATATTACTCAGCCATAAAAAAGAGTGAAATCATGCCATTTGCAGCAACATGGATGGACCTAGAGATGATCATCGTAAGCGAAGTAAGTCAGAAAGAGAAAGGCAAATACCATATGATATCACTTATAAGTGGAATCTAAAATCATGACACAAATGAACTTATCTATGCAACAGAAATGGACTCACAGACATAGAGAACAGACTTGTGGTTGTCAAGGGGGGAGGGGGTGTGGGGGAGGGATGGAGTGGGAGTTTGGGGTTAGCGGCTGCAAACTCATATCTATAGGATGGATAAACAACAAGGTCCTACTGTAGAGCACAGGGAACTATATTCAATACCCTGTGATAAACCATAATGGAAAAGAATATGAAAAAGAATATATGTCTAATTGAGTCACTTTGCTGTACAGCAGAAATTAACACAACATTGTAAATCAACTGTACTTCAATATAAAATTTTATTTAAAAAAAGGTCCTTTAGTAAAGACAGAAAGGCTATATCTCACAGGTAGCCTGAGGAGCAGTTCCTACTTTCCGTGATATTAGAGACTGAAAGTAATAGAGAGGTGAGTGTTCTGATGCATCCTGTTCTCTTTTATTTTGTCCTGTGATTTCACCCCTACCCCCCGTTGTGTATCAGTGCAGGAAAGGAGAAAGGTACGTTTATTAAAGTAAAGATAATCTCCACGTGCTAATGGGGATGAAGTCCATCGTTAAATGAATCATTTTCTAAATCCTCTGAGAGATGTTTACTCTTTGGATTCAGCTTTCAGAGCTGTGCACTGGGAAAATGTCAGGCAATTGAAATTAGAAAACGCAGCTTTTAATCGATGAAGACCTCAAACAAAAACTTTTCCCTCAGTATTCTAGTTCCTTGAAACTGGGAAATGGAAGGCAATATTTGTCACAAAATACTGCTAGTGAGCAAGTGAAAATTCAGTTCTCCTTGACCTTTAGTGGGGATGCACAGGGGTCCCTGCTCTGAGTGATGACCTTGATGTTCAGGGGCCTGGACATGATTATCAGTAGATGTGGGTAGTGAATGCCTGAATGAATGGTGTTGCCTGTATCTCTGTCTGAAGGATGCTTTCATTTTCCTGGTTTCTTAAAGTGCTGAAAACTACCATGAAGCTGCTTCCACATGCCTTGGACATGGATTTGGAGAAGAAAACTCTTTTCTCATCCACTGAAGTAGTCACTGGTTTGAAAACCACCTGTACTAAGATGCTAGTTTAAGTATAAATAATTTCGATTAGGGAATATCTGTAAAGGGCAGGACATTTCTTGTGCCACATAGATGTCCTCCAAAAATAAACCCTTCAGTTGCTCTTGTAAAAAAAATAAATAAGGAATTGGATTACAGAATAATTTGATTAATTAGGTATCACTACTGTTGCAAGCTATATAATTTTAAGCCTGGCTTATCCCGTAACACAGAAGCTGACTAACTTTCTGTAAAGGCCAGATAGGAAATAACCACTCAGCTTTGCTTTCCTAGCACAAAAGCAGCCTCAGGAAATGTGGAATTGACTGAGTGTGATTATGTGCCAGGAAAGTGTTTATTTATGGGCACAGAACTTGGAGTTTCATGTAATTTTCACATGTCATGAGATATTGTTCCGTTGATTGTTTTTAGCTACTTAAAAACATGAACATTATTCTTAGCTCACAAGGCGAACAAAAATAGGCGCGGGCTGGCTGGTCCCTGCTAGAATCTGTGTGGTTAGAGCCCTGAAGATATTTTTATATGAGGAAACGTGAAATGCTTTCTCCTTGAGCCTGGTATAAAATTTGGGAATGTACTATAGATGTCCCTCGGTAGACAGCTATTTCTTTGAGGTTTCTGAAAATTACATTTGCCAACTCAAACACCCTTTGCTCCTAATTCAGATGTTATGTGTCAGTTTCCACCCAGATCCGGGAACTGAATGAAAATGATGATTATGAAATACACAGCATCCTTGAACTCTTTTCTTTTGGCTGTTTGAATGGGTCATTGTCTTTATGTTAATTAGGATCCAGGGACATGATGCTTCCCCTGCTTGTGGAAGATATTCTTGTTAGAGAAATGGTCTAGTCAAGAGCGCGTGCGCGCACGCGTGTGTGTGTGTGTGTGTGTGTGTGTGTGTGTGTGTGTGTGTGTGTGTTTCACGGTGGAGTGGGGATGTGGAGTGGTTGTGCAGGTGCAGAAACCTGGAAGGCTGAAATTACAGGGACCACTGGCAAAGAAAACCCAGCCAATAATTATAGTAAACTTCCCTGTAGGCCTGAGTACAAATTCTGAAAAGTGTCAGTTTTTATATTTGAATTATTCTCCTCCACTCACGACAGAATACTTGGTGATATGTCAACATTTTAATTCTGAATGAGTGTTAATTGGGTATCTTAGTGCTGAAATTATTTGTTACCTAAAACACTGACACAACCCGAAGGTCTCTGATTTTTATAATTATACAGCACATGCAGAATTTCTTTCTCTAGGTGTGATTGCTCTATGCAGAATGTATTTGAGGCCCACGCTTTAGATCAGTTACCAATTCAGAACCGTAATTATTAGATGCCACGGTGACTTTGGTAGTAAGAATCTTCCTGAATCAGTGTAGGAACCGTTGGAGGCTGATTGGAATTTCACACTTCAATTTAGAAAAACACAAAAATATCTCCCCTTCCTCCCTTCCCCTCCGAATCCCCTGGAAGAAAAAAGCAGAGAGCAGGCCTTGCTTTCCTGGAGCTGACTTTGGTGGGGGGTTTTTTGGGTTTGTTTTTTTATTGGAGTATTGTTGCTTTACAATGTTTTGTTCGTTTCTACTGCGCAGCAGAATGAATCAGCTATACGTATACATATACCCCCCTTTTTTTTGGGTTTCCTTCCCATTTAGGTCACCACAGAGCATCGAGTAGAGAGTTCCCTGTGCTCTACGGCAGGTTCTCAGTAGTTGTCTAGTTTATAGAGTATCTATAGTGTGTATGTGTCAATCCCAGGAGCTGACTTCGTTATATGTGTGGGCTTAATAGAATTTCTCGCTCTCCGTCACTTTTGTTTTTAAGTTTGGAAGCTTAAGGGCGGATTCCCCTATCAGAAACCACGTTGGGGGTTTTTTGGTAATTTTTTTATTGTGGTAAAAATACACGTAACAAAATTTTCCATTTTAACTATTTTTTAAGTGTACAATTCTATGGCATTCACTACACACGAATTCCCCACCCCCTCTTGTCCCCAGCTCTTGACACCCTCCATTCGACTTTCCGTCCCTGTGGATGTGGCTACTGTTGGTACCTCGTGGAAGTAGAACCATACAGCACTTACCCTTCTGTGATTGGCTTCTTTCACTCAGCATAATAGCTTCAAGATTTATTTTAAAAAGAGAAACAAACGAAAAGCTGTGTTTTTACATTTTTAAAAAATTTTTTTAATTAAAAATTTTAGTTTTAATTCAGTCGGGTTCAAGCTTTATCTCCAGAACAACAGTGTTCCTAATTCCTTTAAAATATATATATACATTTTAATGTTGACTGAATCACCAAGCCACATTTTCATTTTGTCTTTGCTTTAGCCAAAAAAATGAAAGAATTTATTGGTTGAAAACCCTTGAGTATTACAACTAACTCTGAAAATCAAAGTTCACTCTTTGCGTGGGGGTCAAGAACTCTTTTGAGGATGTTCCTCTTTCAATTATTTTTCAAAGTAAGTGAGAAATGATTCATTAGAAAAACATTTTTGCAGGTTATTTTTAGAGGAAGACGCATCAGGCTATATTCTTAATGTTTTCGATCACTAAAGAAAAGATGAATAGGGAAGCCAAGAAATAATATCCCAACTGGGGGAGTCCCACCTTTAGAAAATGTATAGACTTTTCTCCATGCAATCCAAATTTTATATTAATTAGCACATTTCCCTCTCATGGTGGGCGGCCTTACTTGTAAGCACCCCCAGAAGCCAGTCTGAGAATGAGAGCAGCGGGTTCTCTGAAAGTAGAAAGAAGTGAGATCAACAGAGCTGTTAATCCTCACTGCTAAGACCACATCTTCGGAGGCAGTGCCCACTGGGGAAATTATACTGCTGGCTGCTGTCCTTTGGTTGCATTGTCGGGAATAACAGGTAGGAGCCCTCACCCCTCCTCCCTAAGAGGAGGTTGGTTTTACTGTGATTTAATTGCCTGCAGAGGTTGGAACGTGGAGGGCTAGAATCATACTAGTCAGCCTGGCCTTCATGAAACATATACAGTTTACATGGACAGCCACGCGTTCGTGGTGGGGTCACCCGGTGCTCTGAAATCCTGCCGGCCTCAGGCACAGAGGCCCTGCCCATTCCAGGCATCTCTCTGCATACTGTGTGGAAACATTCTTTAGTGCTTCATGGACATCACAAAAGGATGACTTGCAAAGGATTGAACTTCATTATGGAGTGAGGCTTTCGATTTGTTTGTTTGTTTGCTTTCGTGTATTTTTAGCATATGGTCCTCAAAAAAAAATTACGTACAAGTATAAATAATATAAAGTGGGGCTCTGATAGTAATTTGTGTTTTAAAGAAGGCCATTAAAGCCTTCTTAAAGCGTATTAAAGAAGGCTAAAATTCTTAGGGAAAGGAAGGAAGGAAGGGGGGAAGGGAGAGAGGGAGGGAGGGAGGAAGGAAGGGGGGAAGGGGAGGGAGGAGAGAGAAAAAAGAAAAGAAAGGAAAGGAAAAGAAAAGAAAAGGAAAGGAAAGGGAAAAGACCATGTCCAGCCTCAGTCGATCTCCCGTCTTCTAGCATCTTCCAGATTTTGCCAGGTTTTTCAGGAGGATTGTCTCCCCTGATGGGCTTTGCAAATGCCTATCACCTCGGGAACTGGTTTCCTCTCCGCTTACTGCAGTTTTCTCTTTTCTCTGCACTGAAGATTCCTTGTTGAGTTTGCTTGGTGTCTTTCCTCTGTGTTTTCTCAGACCACGGGATGGTGCAGCTGTTGTTTTACCCATGATTGGATGCCCCATTGGCAGGAACTATAGATGCGATCTTATTGGCTAAACAATCTTTGGAACATTTACCGAGGTCACAGAGGCTAACTTTGTACCTGTTTAACACCCAGTATCACCCAGAGTTTGATATGATAGACATACACTGTATTCATTTACCCAGAATAACTTGTTGAGCACCTGGTATGCACCAGGGTGAGTGACCAGTCATCAGCCAGGAGCGGAAGATCCAGATATTAACACAACAAAGTCCATGGCATTGTGGTAGACC
The DNA here is from genome assembly GCF_964374135.1 of Grampus griseus. Taxonomy (NCBI): domain Eukaryota; kingdom Metazoa; phylum Chordata; class Mammalia; order Artiodactyla; family Delphinidae; genus Grampus; species Grampus griseus. The sequence continues at coordinate 172,950,307 of NC_139018.1, forward strand.
GCCTCTGCTGGATGGGGGCAAGAGAGGACCAGCGGAGTGCACACCTTTCTAATGACTGAGGAGGCCAGTCTGAGTTCAGAACTGTCCTTGAAGTTCTCCGTGGGAACGTGGCAGTGGGGAGAGAGCCAGCACACAGGCCCCATATCCCAGTGGGCTCGGTCAAGGTTCGTGATGTGAGTGGACAGCCAAGCCTATACGTTCGATCTCCCGTTCATCACTCCCCCCTCATCAGACAGCTGCCCTCGGCCACCCCTGGGTTTCGGGGTGCGCACACGGGTGGGGAAGTATATCCTGAGAAGGATGAATGTGAGAAGAGGCCCAGGCAGTCCTGAGAAATGGGCTCATGGCCATCTGGCCAGAGAATCCCAGGGTCTCTAGTACCCAGACCACGTAGAGCTACCTTGTATGACATGCTAGTCATAAAATAATTTTTGTGTTATTTACCTGTGTCACATCTGTTTCCCTCACTGGAATGTAAAGGCCCCCAATCTTGTCTTCTTCCCGGATGTATATGTCACCGACTGAGGTTCTTGGCCTCCTTAATCAATAGAAATTGTTAGGAGGCCAGACAAGAAATTCAGGCAAGGCTTTACTGGGGCTCCTGCTGCAGCAGCGGGGAGAGAGAACAAGTAACAGGTTCCCTGGCTCACTCTGTCCTGGGGGGGGGGGGGGCGGCGAGTGGGTTCCTTATAAAAGGTGAGGGCAGGGGCAGGTCCAGGGGTTGAGCTGCAGGGGCAGCTTAGGTGATTCGCCCACCCCTTTGGTGGTGGTGTGTGCAGGGGGCGTGCACAGTACCATGCTTTTGCACACCCTGCTTTTTGCTCCTGGATTTTCAGAAACGGCAGTTGGCGTTTTGGTCTTTTCGTATCTTGTCGTCCGTAATTTGCCCCAGCTGTACATGCACTCAGGTATTTTTAGCCCCTTATCGTTTCTTTGTGTTTTGTGGCTCAAGGAGGAGTCTGTCCAGGTGCAGGCACTGCAGCCAAGGGTCCCAGGTCCCAGCTTGTCTCACACACACCGGCGCCGAGGGTACAGAGGTGAAAAAAAAAAAAAAAAATCCCTGCCCTCCTCGTGGACATTACATTCTAATGTATGTGTGTGTTGGAGAGGGAAGATAATAATATTTAACTGTCGACAATATTGAATGACTGTCATTTAAATGAAGTGGAAGACAGAGTCGGTTTAACTTTGGCTTGGAGGGCCCAAGTTTGCTGTCTGTTTTAACAGTAGAAGCCTCTGGCATGTAGCATAAGCATGCGGTAGCATCTATGAAACAGTGTCACCAGGCCAAAGGTCAAGGGTCAGAGGCATGGCCAGCAGTCACCAGGTCTTTTCTAACCTTCACCAAACTGTCTTCTTACCAAACTGTCAAGCCATGTGTTGCCCTGCCTGATAGAAGTTTTATCATCGTTGAAGTTCATTATACTTTTAAACTTAAAGCAGAGCATGTATTTCCACGTGTCTCAGTCCATTCGGGCTGCGATCACAAAATACCACAGACTGAGTGGCTTATGAACAACAGACATTTCTCACAGTTCTCAGGGCTGGAAGTCTAAGATTAAGGCGCTGGCAGAGAGTCTAGTTCCTGGTTCATAGATGGCCATCTTTTCATTGTGTCCTCACTTGTTAGAGGGGCAAGGGAGCTCTCTGGGGTCTCTTTTACAAGGGCACTAATCATACTCATAAGGGCTCCACCCTCATGATTTTTTACGTCCCCAAAGCCCCACCTCCTAATACCATCACCTTGGGGATCCAGTTTCAACATATGAATTTGGGGGGGACACAAGCATTCAGCGAATGACACCATGTATTGAATATTTGCAATTAAAAAAGTGCTTTCTTGGGAGTTGCCTGGTGGCCTAGTGATTAGGGTTCCAGGCTTGCACTGCTGTGGCCTGGGTTCAATCCCTGGCTGGGGAACTGAGGTCCTGCAAGCCATGCAGCATGGCCAAAAAAAAAAGCTTTCTTATTTGTGTGACAGGAAATATTACATAAATTGCTTTTTACCAACTGTATATGTCCAGTGTTTTGGGAAACATTCTGAATAGTCTGGATTTTCTAACAATAATATATTAATATAACCAACAGCACCTCTCCAGCTAACCAACCTGAAATTTGCAGCATATTTCTAAACATAGATTTGTAATGAACCAAATTGTCTCTAGTTCTTAAATCACCCCCTGAAGGTGGGTTAGCTGCTTAAAGGATGCATTAACTATTTTAGGTCAGTAGGGTACTTTGTGGTGCTTTTATCACCAAGAGCTGCACGCCACCGGCCCTTTTCCTGTCAACTCCCTGATCGTGTAGCCTATTTTTAATATTAAATCTCTCTGAACCAAAGTCATATCTTTCTGGAAGGTTAGACTTTTAGAGCAGTATATTAATAATGTATTACCAAATTACTGAGTCATTTGGCCTGCTTAAGTATCTAACCTAGTACCAAAAATCATTTAACCAGTCTTATGAGAAAAGCCCAGTGTTTCAGTGGAGACTTCAAATAATCATTTTAATACATTGTCTACAGAGAAATGTAATACTTTAAAATGTTAACATTTCACGCCGAAGTATTTTTCTTTTAATTCTTGTTTCTTTCCTGATACAATTCCTGCATCAATATTTACTCTATTTCTTTTTTTTTTTTTTTTTTTTTTTTGACTTGAATCAAGAGTTTTTCAGAAGATCCCAAGTTTGCTTCCCTTCCCCACAGGCAAAAAACTATCAAGGTTAAGTCAAAAAATTAGGGAAAATATGAATCTGCAAACACTCTTTTTACAACACCAGAAGTATTTTCAGAGTGTTTTGTTAGACATTTCAATTGCAACAAGCATGAGCTTTTTAGTTCTAATCACAAAATTGGTAACATTACAGAAAAAAATTAAAATTAGTCCCCTGAATTAAAAAACAATGAATCTAGTCCTCTATCTCCTGTGATTTTTGTGTACTCCTAGTATTTTTACATACATGAATGTATGTATTTATAGAAATGATTCAGGGGTTTTTTTAATTTCTTTCTTTTTTTTTTTTTTTTACCAAATACGATCATGATAAACATTTGCCTATAATGCCCTTTAGTCTCTGTAACTATTATTAAGGTTGTATAATAGTTTAAGTTTATGAACCATAATCTAAGAATTTTTTAAAGACAGGTCCCAGAAGTGAAATCATTAGCCTAGATACATATTAGTCTAGATACATATCTAGATACAAACAAAAAGAACTTGGTTTTCCCAAAAGGTTGTACTAAAGTAAAACTATGAACAAGATGTGAAAGCATTGGTTGTAACGTGTCCTCATAACATTGTGAATTGGCACTTTGCAGAGAGTACTCGTTTAATGAGGAAATGGTATTGTGTCTAATTTAGTGAGACTGAAAATTTTTTTCCAGATGCTTGTGGGTAACTGATTTTTTTTGTGAATCTTGTATCCATAACCTTTGTCTGCTTATGTCTGTTGTTCTCTTGCTGTGTTTCGTATCAATGAGAAAAACTTATGTATATGGAAAGAAAATTTTAGAGGGTGAAATCTTTAAGGACTGAAGCCATATCCCTTTTCACAGCTCTGGGGTTCCCTGGAGGATACATGTGCTGACTGTCCTTTAATGTCTGTGGATTGATGGTTCATTGCCACCTGGGAGAATTCTCTCTGGAAGGCAGGATCCAAGGTTCATTGTTTGATTGTTCTGCCACTCAAGAAAAAGCTCGCAGCTGGACATATCTTTTGATATGATCTTTATTTAGTAGTAGAGAGCCTGTTAAGATGTTCCAGAGTTGTGTATTTGTCCAGTTAATAGGTGCTTTCCTTTTAAATATATGATCCAAAATTGCTTGAAGAAATATCTTCCTCCTGTGCTGACTTGATTTTTTAAACATTCCATCTTACTAGAAGTTATATGTACAGTCACGTTTTTTTTTCTGCTGCGAATTTAAACTCTATTCTCATAGGACCAGCAGGAGCAGTGTATGAGAAGTAACAGCCTGTAAACAGTCTATTTGAATATGTCATATTTACAATGTATTTTCCACCATCTGTAAGGAAATGCTCGAGAATATTCTTTCTGGTAGCTTTGATTTACTGTACTCATTTTGCAGAGGGGGAATTAGCCTGGGGAATATTTGCCTGACTTGCCTATGGCTACACAGTGAGTCATGAGCAGTGTTAGGATTGGAAATTTAAGTCCCTGGAATGAAGAAGTGCAATTAATGGGAAAAGAAGACGCTTTATAGAAAATAAGCTTTAATTACATTTTTAAAATGTCAAAATCTCTCTTACGTTTCTTGGAAGGGTGCTATATACATTTTAAGTGTAATGACTTTTCTTTTTAGTAGCTTGCTTGTTGTGGAACATGTTTATTTAATCATCAGACAGTTGACATTTACACTCCGTTAATGAACTTGGTATTTATTGAGGTTTGTGATAAAACACCAAGTACATCTTCAGGCTGATGTTTTTGTTTCATCCTTCTACTCATCATAGCAAATATTTATTGACATTAACTGGGTAAGATTGCTGTTGGTGCTTTTTATTTTGTTTTTTGTTTGTTTGGGTTTTTTTAGTAAGGAAGAGACATGGGAATATTTAGGAATGTTTAGAAATGTTCAGGAATGCTAAGGAGGACCCTGTATAGCAGAATAGCTTCAGGGTCTAGGATGTGAGGAAGAAAAGGCGCTCTCTCTCTCTCTGGTAACCCTATTCATTCATTCAACACATGTTTATAGAGCATGTATTCTGTGCCAGGCACTATTCTAGGCACTTAGGATAAATGAGTAAATGAAACAGAAAAAAAAAATCTCTGCCCTCATGGATGTTATATTCTAGTGGAGGGAGGTAGACACTAAACAATAAACATAATAAGTAAATTATACTGTATACTAGGAGGTAAAAGCACTATTTTTAAAAAGTTGGACATGGTAAGTGAGATGAGTGATGCTGGAGGGCAGTGGGGATTGCAGTTTTAAATTGGATGGTAGAGGAAGTCTTCATTGAAAAGGTGCCACCTGAGCAAAGACTTGAAGGAAGTGATCATCGTGTGGAACTCTAGGGAGAGAGCTTTCCTTGGTGCCTGTGAGGAGCGTCAGTGAGGTTGGAGCAGAAAGAAGGAGGTTGTGCGTGAGACGGGAGGATGGAGGAGAGAGGTGGAAGAGGAGATCCCAGCCAAGCAGACTCCTCAGGAGCAGCCAGTGGGTAAGAGAAAGACCGAGAGAGAGTGCTTTGAGAAAGCAACTTTGAGTGAGTGAATAAAGGGGGGAGAGTGATATTAAACAACCAGGCTCGATGCTACCAATAGGTTAAGATGAGCACTGAGAATTGACCCTGGGATTTGATTCATTGCTGATGACCTTGAGCAGTTTTGGGGACAGCAGTGGGAGAGAGTAGGCTTAAGAGAGATCCGTAGAGAACTGAAGTGAGCGTGGGCAACTTCTTATAGGCTTTTTTTTTTTTTTTTTCTGCAAAGGAGAGCAAAGAAATGGGGTGAAAGCTGGCAGAGAAAATGAAGTCCAGGGGAGGTTTTCTTAGGCAGAGGGAAATAATAGTATCATGTCATCTGCATATAATGACAGTTTTACCTCTTCCCTTCCAATTTGGATACCTTTTATTTCTTTTTCTTGTCTGATAGCTGTGGCCAGGACTTCCAATACTATGTTGAATAGAAGTGGTGAAAGTGGGCATCCTTGTCTTATTCTGGATTTTAGCTGGAAGGCTCTCAGGTCTTCATCGTTGAGCATTATATTGGCTGTGGTTTTGTCATAAATAGCTTTTATTATTTTCCTATTATTATTATTTTTCCTGTTATTTCCCTATTATTAATATTTCCTATTATTTCCCTGTTATTAGTTTATATTTATTTATCTATTATTTATTTATTTATATTGATTTATCTATTATTATTTTATATCTATTTAGCTATTATTTTATTAGATATGTTCCCTCTGAACCCACTTTGGTAAGATATTTTTTCATGGATGGATGTTGAATTTTGTCAAATGCTTTTTCTGCTTCTGTTGAGATGATCATGTGTTTTTTTTTCTTTTGTAGATGTGGTGTATCACATTGATTGAGTAGGCAGAGGGAAATAATAATGTGTGTATGCTGAGTGGAATGATTCAGTAGAAAGACTAAAGGTAGTGATGCCCACTCAGAGTTTCTTGCTATATCCATACCCATCATGAATTCCTATACCCAGAATTTTCTATGTGGCTTCATTCACTCCTTTAATTTTTTTCAGCAATATTTTGAGAAAGTCCAGCTCTCCCAGGCCACTAATTTTCTTCTTCTTACCTGTTCATTTTTATTCTCATGAATGAAAAATAAATTTTTAAGAAATCATATTAGCATGAAAAAACACTTGTAATCTATCGCCATCAGTAAATATATATCATAGGCTAAAAAACTCCCCCAACATACACAAACACTGTTGTAATTGTGAAGGGAAATTATTTATCCTATGCTTGAAATCTAAAACTCAAAATAATGTTAAATTTCCCATCTAATATTAGCTTTTTCATAGTGGTTCTTTTTAACAGTGTCACGTTTTACAAATATTGGACTCTTCTACGAAACGTAAACATCCATCATACCCTCAATTCGAGGAATAGTTTGGTCATTACGGTGTTTTAATATATTACTCTTAAAAATATGTAAGTTAGTCACATCTCTGAGACTTGGACCTATCATTTCTACTCTGTAGTAACTTTAGTTTCAGTGCTGAAAACTAGCAACTGTTCCTATTGCACTGAAAGATTAGTCAGAAGACCCTTGAATTCCAGCCAGCTTCAGGCCAGAGTAGCTACCAAAGAGGCTGCTGAAGGCCAGCTTGCCACAGTTATGCTCATTTTCAGGGAAAAGGGGAAAACTTAAATACCTGCTTTCTTGACTTCCATTGTTTTCCTATTCTGCTTACCTGCGTTCCATTGCAGATAAGTAAAAAAAGAATGCTTTACAACTGAGATACTCTGAATGAGGAAAATTTCAGGGTATCAGGCAACTTTTCACAAAACTGTGTTACACTGATGAATGAGAAACTATCTGGTTCATTGCACCTTCATTGTGCCTTTGAGGAAGATAAAATTTGAGAATCTGTGAAGATGTATATGTGTGGGGGGTGAGTGAGGGGATGGGGAAGGGACGTGGACAGGCAGAAAGGAAAGGAGGGGGAGGGTGCCAAGCTCAGCAGAGATAGAGGTGAGAACTTGGGAGTCATCGTGACACATTACGACCTTTAGAAAAGTTTATACCTGTGCCTGGCAGACAGAAAAAGATGTTTTCTATAGCACAGGGTACTATATTCAATATCTTGCAATAACTTATACTGGAAAAGAATCTGAAAACGAATATATATATATATATATATATATATATATATATATATATATATAGTGTGTGTGTGTGTGTGTGTGTGTGTGTGTGTGTGTGTGTGTGTGTGTGTATAGATAAACTGAATCACTTTGCCGGACACCGGAAACTAACACAACATTGTAAATCAACTATACTTCAATTTAAAAAAAAGAAAGAAAAATGTTTTTGATTAATAGAAACATCAGTTGCATGTAGGGTTTTGTTCTGGCTTTTAATTTTCTGAACTGATGTATGCATGGAACTTAAATTCAGATTGCTGAAGGTTAATTCCTACCCCCATCGATTTTTAGCTTTGTAACCTCACTCAGGTAACTTAACTTCTCTACGTCAGTTTCTTCATCAGTGAAAAATTGAGAAAATTAATTATTAAATTATGTAACACTGGTGAATCAGCACCGTGCCTAGTACAGTGTAAGCATTCATTAAAAATTAGCAGTTATTATCACTTGTCTACGTAGTCTAGCCTTAATAAATTGATTGCTCGAATTAATGTAATATAGAACAATCTCAAAAATATACCGATGTTAGCCTTTAAGAGATAGCCCTGGATTTAGAAGGAAGAAATTCAGAGAACTGTGTTTAAACCTCAGAAGACAGGATTTTCCCAATAATGTGGAATTTACTGACAACTTAAATACCGCTCCTAATTAAGAAAATCAAACATGTAGAAGGAGTTTTTCTGTGAGGTGATGCCACATAAATGAAAAGGATTCCCAGAATACATATTCCAGGTGTGTCACCTGCAGAGAGAAAAAGAAGGGAAAGGAGAGAAGGCTTAAATAAGTACACCTGCAAGATAGCACGTTCGCCTCACTGATCTCTGTTCATTTCCTCAAACTGCGAAGCATTCCTTGTCCTCGGGGCCTTAGCATATTCCATTCCCTTTTCCTGTCTTGCTTTTCTCAGCACATCCAAAGGCTAACTTGTTTTTTCTTTATCTTTTGGGATATTTCAGCTTAAATATCATCTCAGATGATCATCTTGTCTTCCCAGCTAAAGTAGCATCTTCCCATCATCATTTTCTCGTCTCAGCCTGTTCACTGTTTTCTCAACTGTAATTATTTTTCTGATAATTATTTTAATTGGTCTTCTTCACTAGAATATCAAGCTTCATGATGGAAACTAAGTCATAGTCCCAGCATTTAACTTACAGTTGTAGCACTTATGGTTCCAAATTAGTAAGTACTGAATAGATGCACGTGGTGTGTGTTTTTGTTCAGTTTGGTTTGGTTTAGTTTCAGGGCAAAATTTAATCTCTTCACCAGTACTTATGAAACTTACACAAAGTTTACAAATTTTCCTATGCTCTTGAGAAAATTGAAGCTAATATGTTAGCTTTTACTTAATCATAACAGGGATGAACTTGGATGAACACCATCCCCACAACAGGGATGGTGATAGATTTATCACCGTCACCTCTGTTGATATTTTCAAGTTTCGCCAAATGGCAGGCCAGTCACATCTGAGATTTTCGCGATTGAATGGATTTGAATAGTAATTTTGTGACATTGGCAAACCAGAGTATACAATATTAATGAAAATGGGCTTCATCTGAATAGCCCGTGTCATTTTTGAACTTAGCATAGTCCTGTACACGAGGAGTCTTATGCATGAGTCCTATACCTTTGAAGTCTTGAGTATTTTGGATGGGACACAGCTTTGTCTAAAATTAAGGTAGCCTTGGGATACTATGAGAAATTGATTTTGCCCAAGAGCATTGCTTCAGGCTTCATACGAAGAGTTCCTACAGAAATGGATGACCCACTTGGGATCCAAGATGGTGGTCCTCAGTAGGCTGAGAGGAAGTACAAGAACATTCAAGAAAAACCGTCCTGGAAATAGACATGATTGAAACAGTAGAGAACAGCATGAAAAAAGCAAACATTATAACTACAAAAAAAAAGTGTTAAAGGAAAAGCTTGATGCTTTGTGTGTAAATATTTGGCATAAATTGGAAAACGCCAGAAACTGAATAATAGATAGAAGCATCAGTTAATCCAATTTACTAAAGTCTCCAGTAAGCAAAGAACACAACTTGGAGTGAGACTCCTGAGGATAAAAATAAATGATCCCAGGTGAGCTATTGGTAGACATTAGCTGCAGGTTGCATTTTAGAACTGCATGATGAGGAATGAGAATATTAAGATGTGGAAAAGGACATCTGTGATGTACCTGCCAGGACAAATACTACAAAAGTTCAGCTAATCATATTGCAGGAACCCGAGAGATCAGGGGTACATCTTGTGCTAACCTTTTCTGGATTTACGGAAGTGACTGCCAGCTCTTCCTGATTGAAGGCTACTTGAGTCAGAATGACCCAGAAAGTCCATATGGTACCAAAGGCAAAAGCTTAATTAGATACACCACTTCTGACTGCATAAATCCACACTCCCGGAAGGAAGGGGGTTAATTGTAAGGCACACGTTTGGAGGGTGACTTTCAAAAATGCAAGAACTCTGGAAGCTAAACAGCGCTACCATTTAATAGTGACTCTCTTTGGATGGGAGAATTTAAAGTAAATGTTATCTGTGTGCCTCTTGTCCTGTAATGGATACATGTAACTTCTACAATGAAAAGTATTTGGAAAATGTGTACTTCACATATCCAAGGAATGAAAGTCACATGGACATCAGTTGAAGTCACACATCATATTGTCAAAGGTTAATATATTGTTGCAAGTATTCAAAAGATCATTGCTGTTATAAAGCAGAAACTAACACACCATTGTAAAGCGATTGTATTCCTATAAAGATGTTTAAAAAATTATAAGAAAAAAAAAGATCATTGCCAAAACTCAGTGGAGAGGGGCTCTTAAACTGCTTAATTATTTCAACCTGGAAACAGGTCTCAAAATGACCGTGTAATTAAAAGCTACATCTGATTATGAGCAAAGGATTTTTTAAAGCTTATTTTGTTCAAAAGGGAATGAGATCACACACAATTGTGTGTGTGTGTGTGTGTGTGTGTGTGTGTGTGTGTTACTCTCTTCCTCTCATTATGGGCTTCTTAATGACAGAAACTTTGTATCTCACTGAGGCATGACCTGATCCTGTCAGGGTGACTGGGTTTAAAATGCCGGCACTTGTGACTACGGGGCATGATGTCTTTTATGGGATATAATCATGCTTCATGGTAATTTTCTGCTGTGCTATCCCTGCTATAGGAAACCCTCTGGGAAAATTAGGAATCCCCTAGCCTGTGTGTTGGTGTAGAAAAACCCCTGTCTCCCTTGTGAATTGTACTAGAATGAAAAACTTGCAATGCATTTCCTATTCCTCATGCATTTTGCGTTCACTTGATAACAAGGTAAGTAATCTATTTATTGATTTATGTTATGATACCACAATGAGGGTGCATTTGATCTACAACATTTATTCTAAAGCCTCTATTCTGTATTTTCTGGTGTTTAAGTCATGAAGATTGGTCTTAGCCTAGAAATGAAAGGAATGGGGGTGGGGAGGGTTTGGAAGGGAGGGAGGGAGGGAGGGAAAGTAAGGAAGATTTTCATAAGAATCCTTTCTTTCATTCGCATGAGACTTTACAAAACAATCCCCACCAGGACACTCAAACAGAAATGTAGCTCGGAATGCAGTGATAGTATTTTATGTTTACTTTAAGAAACCTGGAAGTGTGTGCTTCTCCATAAACTTTCGAAAATGTAATTCCATTAGTAGTGGAAATTAATAAGTAACTTTCTTTCCCAAGCCCCAGTCACTTTATTTGTAAGAAGAGTTTGGACCAGATTGTTCTGTGAATCTTAACGCCACCTGATAAATCAACCAAGCTTTGAAATTTCTTCGTAATTACGTGATAACAGTTCACACTGTTATTTATTCCAGTGACTTTATTTGGAAGGGTAGTTTCTCAGTTGCAGAAGCAGTTCGAAGTCACTTTGAGCTCCGTTAAACGCATTGCTTAGCGCTGTGAGTACTTTCAAGACCTAACGCAATGGGCAAATCTCTCGCATTTTGTTTAGGAAATCGAGAGCCGTCAAGAGCGGCTTGATACTAGGAGGGATGAGCACGATTTGATTTTGGTCGCCCATCAGTGTATATCGTATTTATTATCTACGAATTGTCCAGTGGCATAGGATATACTTTCTGCAGCAGATTAATGGAAAGAGATCCTTAAATGAAAAAAAAAAAAGAGGGAGAGATTACACTTTATTTCTGAGAGAATGATCTGAAATAGAAACACGCCAAACATTACAGGTGCCTGTTACTATAGAAGCAAAAAGCCCTTTCCAGATGTTTACACTTTGGATGCAAAATGGCAATCTGACAGAGACTAACCATGTGATGTGAGCGTCTGCGTAAAAAGGCTACACACGGCGCATGCCCAGTGCGGTGAGCGCGTCCTCCGCCCTCCCCCTCCAGATCTCTGAAGATAAGGCTTGACCTTTGCACTTGCAAATGTCACTGCATACGTTTTGCACTAGGTTGGTTTGTGTGTGTGTGTGTGTGTGTGTGTTTTAAAGGCTCTCTTACAACTAATGTCTTTTAACGATCCAAGAGTCGGGAAGAGAATAGGGTAATAAGATGCATGAAGTTTAGGACGAGTTGATGCCTTTGGATGCACTTGAAGTGTTATCTTTAAAGCAATCGAAATCATAGGAGTGTTTGTTTCCCCTCCCCACTGGCTGGAATGGGAAAATAAGAATCTCCTTGGACTGGAGTCCTCCGGGCTAGGAAGTGAAAGCCCCGGAGGCAGAAAGGGACGGAGAGGAGGGGTTTGCCCAGAGCATGGACGGGAACAGAGAAGGGGTTCTGCGGGGCTCAGCGCGCACTGAGGATCGGTGCCCGGGGCTGCAGCTGCGGACGAGAAGGGCGCTGTCTGGCTGATGAAGGCCACCTGGGTCAGGCTTCTGAAACGCGCCAAGGGAGGAAGGCTGAAGAATTCGGACATCTCTGTAAGCTCCAGGGCTCTCGTTGAGGGGAGACGTTATTTTGTCGTTGTTTCTGCTGCTGGTACAGTGAGGATTGTCCGGGGCGCCCGTGATGAGTAATATGTTGATTGCTGGAGAGGGAACGGGAGAGAGTCCTGTAATCCTCCGAGCTCCTTTTCCTATTCTGTGATTTATTGCCCTAGGAGCTCTCCCGGGCAGGTGTTTTCCGTAGACAGCTTTGATGAAATATCTGTTTAAAGGGATTGAAAAACAATGTGTTGCTTAAAGACTGAGGGAAGCTGGCGGCTATTGCATTACAGGTTTGTCAGAGGAGGTATCAGGTGAATACGGAGGTAGGTACAAAAGGATGCTTAAGATGAAAGTGGGTGACATCTATGGTAGAGACATTTCAGAGAGTTCAAGTTGGTAACTCGCTCGACTTTCCTGTATGTTTTATTAGCCTGTCTTCTTTCTAATTGGAAATTCTCGCTGTAGCTGTAGGCTGTTCTTGAAGCTCTCCTTGAAACCCGCCTGTGCCCTGCGGCGCACTGCAGCACGGAGCTGGTTTGATACAAAGAACTTGTTCTGGCTTCCGGAAAGGCTGCTAACTGGCCCATAAGGTTTGGGAAGGAATGGTAATTTGGAAGGCACAGCTCTCCTAGTGCGTGGTCTGCGGACCAGAGCGCCATGTGTGGAGCTGGTTTGCCACCAGGTGGATTATTTTCTCCTCTTTTCAGGAGTGGATAGCACAGTCTAGGAAGCTGACTGCCGTGTCAGTGAGACGTGGCCATTGCAGACCTCATAGATGCAATCTCTTTTATTTATTTATTTATTTATTTATTTTTTGCGGTACGCGGGCCTCTCACTGCTGTGGCCTCTCCCGTTGCGGAGCACAGGCTCCGGACGCGCAGGCTCAGTGGCCCACGGGCCCAGCCGCTCCGCGGCATGTGGGATCCTCCCGGACCGGGGCACGAACCCGTGTCCCCCGCATCAGCAGGGAGACTCTCAAGCACTGCGCCACCAGGGAAGCCCGATGCAATCTCTTTTAAAAGGTCGATTTCTCTCTCCAGGGTTCGGCAGACTCCTACACCAGCCGTCCCTCCGATTCAGATGTTTCTTTGGAGGAAGATCGGGAGACGGTGCGCAGAGAAGCACGACGACAGGCCCAGGCCCAGCTGGAGAAAGCAAAGGTAAAACCCTCCGTTCTCCGCCAGGCTCTTTGCAGGTCGTGCTGGGTCCGTGATGGGCCACCTGTGGCAGTTCCTCCTGAAGTGCACATGTGGTCTCTCTGGCGGAAGAGAGGTACAAGAAATGGAATGTACTTTCTTCCCTTGACAGAGAAAGGCAGTGTGATATATGGGTGGTCTTGCCTTTTATGTTGTTTTATAATCCAGGCAACTTGTTTCCGTGGGTGGATGGTTTATTTAGACACACAGAAAGGATCCCTGAATATGCAAAGAGGAAAAACTCCTTCTAATATCAAAAGGATTTTACTTCAGTTTTTTCAGGAAACCATTTCTCTGCTCAGAAAAACAGACATTCTTCAAGCTAATGTTTATTCTCTTAGACAACAATTTTTCTCCCAAATTTTACTCCCTAGGTGTTTTATGATGGCATTTTTCTTATATTTACAAAATGGATTGCATTATGCTTTTCAAAAACAAAACAAGAAAGGATTTTATTCATTAAAATTGTTCCCTTGGAGCACTTTCTTCTCCATCCCACAGTAACAAAGTGCATATATATGGAAGGGGGGACTGGAAAAGACATATGAAACATAGAAGTACAGAATTCAGCTGAGACTGTTTCATTTCTCTAATGGCCATGACTTGGATTCTTTTCCCCATGCATTCGTTCAAATAGCAGCTATTTCTAAAGCATCGACTGTTGTTCATGTTCAGAGGGCCTTGGTGTGTGTGGTAACTCGGTAACTTTTAAGTGAACATATTTTAACACAGTCTTCATTGGTTTTCTTTTGAAAAAATGACTGCCTCGAAAAAAGTGCCGTGTTGATCTTGCTAAAAAAAAAAGAAAGAAAGAAAATCGAGGGTAACTAACATTAGAATACTTCTGCTGGCTGCTTCATCTCTGAGATGAGTAAAATCTCTGTGTGTTGCTATGGGAATCGTGGCTTGGAGATGCTCGTTTGAACGCATGGACTGCCATTATGTAATATGCATGTGACCTGTAGCCCAGCTGCCATAGTAGTTTGCAGGGGAGCTGCCAGGAGACCTTGACTTTTAAAAAGAAAAGCAGGACTTCGGGACATCAAAACAGTGTTCTCACCTCAGCGAGCAGGGAAGTCATCTCCAGGTGCGACACAGTCTTGACTGTGAGAGGATTCATAAAGGGCAGAGGCAGGGAACTGATAAAGCAAGGTGTGGCCCAGTTGCCACCAACTAATCTGCCCTACCCAAGTGAACCATTTAAAACATTATGCTGTGACAATATGGATGAAAGTGGAGGGCAGATCACAGAAGGACAGACACTTTATGATTCCACTGACATGACGTATCTTAAGTAGTCAGACTCCTAGAAGCAGAGAGCAGGATGGTGGTTGCCTGGGGCTAGAGGAGGAGATGGGGAGCTGCTATTCCATGGAGAGAAAGTTTCAGTTATGTAAGATGATTAAGTCCTAGAGATCTCCTGTACAACGTTGTGCCTGCAGTTCACAATCTACATTTAGAAATTGTTAAGAGGATAAATTTCTTGTTAAATGTTCTTACTGCAATAGAAAAATTATGAAGTTGAAATTAAATAATGAATGTATGACTAGTGAAGTTAATTGCCCCAAATTTGCGGTGTAGCTAATATAAGTTGCAATTTAGAATCTGAATTCTACACTCTATATTTTGCACCTGGGTGAAAAGAAAAGTCAAGAAAAATAAATGAGTCTGTATTCCAGAAATAAGAGTGTTCTATTTGCACTCGTTCATTGTGATTTTTTCACATACCAAAATTAAACAGTTTCACAGGCTCATATCACATCATCATACAACCCAGTGTCTTGTAGGTTTGCTTTTCACAAACCACAAAGTCTTTAGTTATCTGATTGGTGCATTTTTGTCTCTCACTGCTGTAAGTTCTGAGTTCAGTGACACAGCTGCATAGAACTTTTAAATATTTTTCAACCCAGTGTGGATCATAATATTGTTCCTAAATCAAACCAGATTCGTGTTATTTGTCATACAGACTAAAAAGCTTATAGTTACAAGTGAAGTAGAGATGAAAGAAAATGAAGAGAATTTAAAACAAAGGCAAAATAATTGAAGGGCTATATCGTATGTTTAATGAAAATAGTTTACCTACATCCATTTTTCTTCTTTAAAATTAGGCCCACATCTTAAACCTCTGATGTATTCAAATGAGTTACACTAGGGTGAGTGAGAATTGGAATATGTTCTGAAAGAAGATACAGAGAGCAGGATTTAAGTTTACTTTTAGTTAAAATCATGGTTTGGTAGGCCTGATTTCTTAATTCTGATATCTTTGAAGAAGGCATACAAAAGAAGGATTGTAGATGGGCCATTCATTAGGCTATTTTTACTCTCCTCTCCTCCACCAGTAGATCATTGTGCCTTTGTGGGACGTATTTCAAAATGAAACCTTAAAGTTCAAAAATATACGAAATCATTGTTTACTTTAAGGGACTTTCAGACACTTTTTCCATTCATTTTGGAAGACTCAAAACGTTTTCTCCATTTGTTTTGTAACTATGATAGTGTCCCTCAAACAGGAAGCCTTTCTAAGTGGGTGCTTTAACTTACAACCCTGCAGATCATGTGCCCTAAGTGTGTGCAGATGCCTGGAATAAACCTCAACAGCGCTTTCAGATCCTGGTAAATATGAAATATATTATCCATTAATTGCCAAGAATATGCCCATGAAATAAGGTGATTGGCAAGGAGTGAAACTAGAGAAAATACCTTTTGAAATTACGTGACCTACGTAAGGTTATATAACCAGGCCGTCTGTGATTCCCATAAAACCCAATAGTTTTCACTACTGCTTTAGTATGGCTTCTCTTAAACTAGTAAACTCTACAGTGAACAGATTAAATATTTATGTTGAGGCAAGTAACTGATATGACCTTGTCTTTCAACTTGGTGTTTTCTGATCCCAGATGCACATTTTGATCTTGTTCAGGTTTGCCGTACTTTGCAAAGCCTGCCCTATTTAAGCTAGTGCTCTTAAACACAAATGATATTGTCTTAAACACAAATAATATAGGAATTTAGTTTATTCCCACATTGATCTTTTTATTAGAACAGGTTTATTGAGATATAGTTCACTCATTTAAAGTGTACAGTGTGGGACTTCCCTGATGGTCGAGCGGTTAAGACTCTGTGCTCCCAATCCAGGGGGCCCAGGTTCTATCCCTGGTTGGGAAAATAGGTCCCGCACGCATACCACAACTAAGAAGCCCACGTGCCACAACTAAAAAAAAAAAAAAAAGAAGATCGTGCGTGCAGCAATTAAGACCCGAAGCAGACAAAATTAAATAAATAAATAAAACTTTTTTTAAAAATCAAGTGTACAATTCAATGGTTTTTAGAATATTTAGCATGATGCAGGCATCGCTATAACCAACTTTAGAAAATTTTCATTGTCCCCTAAAGAAGTCCCATGTTCTAAATTAGTGGTCATGTCCCATTCTCCCCACACACCGCAGCCCTAGGCAACCACTACTCGACTTTTCTGTCTCTGTAGATTTGTCTGTTCTCGTTATTGCATGTAAATGAAATCATGCAATAGGAGGTCTGCTGTGATTGGCTGCTTTCACTTATGTAACATTTTCAATGTTCACTCCTGTTACAGCATGTATTGGTACTCCGTTCCTTTTCCTTGTTGAGTAATATTCCATCGTCTGTATAGATCACATTTTATTTCTCCATTTATCAGTTGGTGGACGTTTGGGTTGTTTCCATTTTTAAACTATTGTGGATAATGCTCTTACATACATTCATGTACACATTTTTGCATGGATGTTGCTGGTTCCTAAGATCATTTTTTTTTCAATTGAAAGAATTTTTTTTTCTTTTCCTTTTCACTCCCCAAAAATGATCCTTCCTGCCCTACGTGCAGAGACTCTGAGTTGGGAAATCTGGATGTGGAAGGCATTGGAGCAGAGATGAAATGGGTTCGGTGTGGTATTCTTAGCAGAATGGATTAATGTTAAATTTTAAGTCAATTGCTCTCTTATTAGTAAATGTCTACTATATTGAAGAAAGTGTATTGGTCACAGTTGGTGAGTAGGGAAGGCATTGCAAGACCAGAGCCACAAGAAAAAAACAGGCAGATATTTTGCTGTAGAAAACTTCTAGTATTTGTTTAGGGAGAAAAGTCGTGGCCTTAAATCACACTAATCAGAAGCAGAGGAGAAGTGTTTTAGGGGAGTAAAGAGGTCTGTGAGTCTCCAGAGGAACAGACTGCCCCCTTCTGGCAGAAACAAAAATCCTTCCTGGAGGTGGTGACGGCTTCGAACTATACCTTCCAGGATGGAGTTTAGCTTGTAAAGTAGAAAGTGGGGAGTAGAGGAGAGGGAAGGCCTGATAAGTAATGTGAGTAATGGCTAACATTAGGAAAGGCTCAGCAGCCAGAAAACATGGAACCTTCCAGAGGAAGGTACCAACTGGAAGATGTCTTTATTGTAGCCTCACATTTAATTGCTAGTTTGGCTGGGTATAGTATTGATGTATGAAAAGCGTTTTTCTTCCGAATTTTAAAGGCATTGTTTTGTTTTCTTCTGGCATCCAGCACTGCTGTTGTGATTGCCCATGTCATTCTGTCTCTGAGCTCGATTTCTGTATAATTTTCTCTAATATTTTGAGAACTGTTCTTCCCTTGGAATTTTGAACTTTCACCTTGGTGTGAGGCTTATTATTTCTTGTGCCCGGCTCTTCGTGTGAATGTTCAGTGTGAAGGGCCAGTCACTTCACTTCTGGAAAGTGTGTTATTTGTTTATTTGTCTCTTTATTTGGTTTTGATCGTTTCTTCTCCCGTTCTTTCCTCTTTTTTCTGGTTCTCTAGTTTTTCACGTGTCTGATTAGAGTTTTCTTCTCCACTCACGTTTCCCTACCGTCCCTCTCCCTTTTTGTTCTAGTCATCGAGTTCTTCTCCACTTTTAACCTACCTACTGAAATTTTTATTTTTGAAAATGTCTAATTCCCAAGAACTTTCCTCTTGTCTCCCTTTTTATAGCTTCTTGTCCTTATTCCATGGCTATGATATTTTCTATCTCTTAAGATTATCTTTTAAAGATTTTTCTGTACTGTCAGTGTTTTTTAAACTTTTTAGTTGGATTTTATTCTTACATCTGGAGACTTTCTTCAAAAGTTTGACTTGGGGTTATCCATTCATGATTAAGAGCATGACATTCAGCTGACCGGAAGCTTCTGGACTGCTGGTCTTTTATAGGGTAGTGTCGGGGGGTGGCTTTTCTTTTCATCTGATTGGTGTCCCCAAACGAGTCCACAGTCTCTAGATGCTTTAGTTTTCACTCTTTCTATTCTGTGAATTGCCACTGCCTATTGTTTTCTCTACCCTACGTTTTTGTCTACTCCCATCTCATTTTTTGTTCTTTGCATCTATGGGTTTAGACTTTAAAAAAAAAAAACTTTCAGGAGGAAGCATTTGTTCAGTTGACCATGTTTTTATTCCCCACATTTATCAATAAACATACTATAAAAGAGGAAAGAAATGTTTCTCATATTACCTCAGTCCATAAATGCCTTAGACACTGGGAGAATCCTACCCAGTTGGAAATATTCCCCTACCTGGCCTTTTCAGAAGAAAGAAGAAACAGGAATGTGGTTATTCACCTTCAACCCAAACATGAATTTTTTATTTCAAGAAACATTAGACATGTTTTTAAAAATGAATCTTACTGGGAAAATCACGTGGGAGGTAGGAGAGAAGTGTGTATATATGCCTGTATCACATACTCACATACTATATCTTATCACATACTATACACATAGGGGGAAAAATAACACATTTAATTGGTAAGAAATAAAATCCAGCAGAGAGGTCTCATCACCAAAAACATGAAGTATGGGAGACATTCTTTGGAAAATATTTTAGGCTTAAATTATTTTCCCATTGTTGATTTTAATGTCTCTTAATTTTTGCATTGAAACACTGTCAGCCCTCTTTTGCTCATAGCAACTACCTTCCAAATACAGCTAGAAAATTGGCAAAATATATCTAATTTCCAACATCGTGAGTTCGTTTATTGTTGATATACATATTAGCTTAGGTTGCATTTTTTTCTACCTGTAAGAAAGCAAAAGTATGTGAAAGCCCTGTGCACCCGTTAGGCTCCTGCGTAACTCATAAATATGACTGGGTACGTACAGTCATATACGCTGGCGCTGTAATTCCACCCATCTCCAGTGTTAATTGACAATAATAGTAATAACGCAGTACTGACAACACTTGCTGAGTGATTACTGTTCATGATAGCCAATTTGAAAGATAGAAGAGGAGAAAGCAAAGCTTTTTGAAATCCTCTAGAGCAGTTATGATCATGCGGTACCTACAGCATCAATTCCTGTACTGTCTTTTACATCAGAACAAACTGCTCTCTGTTTAGTGGCTTAGGTCACGATGTTCTTCCACGCATCACTGGCCAGCTGGCAGGTGAGCTGGTGACTGGCTCATCTGGGATGGACTCTTGCCCGTGTCTGTAGGTTGGCAGCTATCAGCTTGGGTGGCTCCTTTTCCTCTGGGTGGTCTCTCATCCCCCAGCAGGCTGGCTGGCTCTTGCTCACACTGGTCTCAGGGTTTTTCTTCTCTACTGAGTCAGTTTTGTTGGGCAGGTCCTGGCTACAACATAAGCCTATTTCTACTACCTCTCTGGTTGTTCCTTTTCAACATCTTCCACTGTTTCCCTCCACCAAAGTGTGGAAGTTCATCCAGCCAAATGCACCAACCTTGACCTTCTGGCTTTTATCATTGGAGGCATGCCTTTGGTTTTCAAACTGGTGGATTCTTGGGAGCTGCTACAGAGGCAGAGGGCTGTCCAGCAGCTCGAGTTCTGGTGCATTCTTCCTAGATGCAGACAAAACAGCTCTCTCCTTTTTTTTTTTTTTTTCTTTCTTGACATATTGGGACTTCTGTGTAAGCTCTCCTTTTGAATAGAGAGCTTCACGTCCATAACGAGTTTTAAACCACTACCATCTTTCCTTTTACCATCTAGTCCTTCTCACTGCTTCATCATCACATTAAGTCTAAACCTCTGCCCTTGGCCTCTCTCCCTAGTGTTAGTATCTCACATCTTCCTTTTTACGGCATCTCTATCAGTTCTGACGTTTAAAATGGAGCTCCCCACGTTTTTCCTTCAAACCCTTTCTTCTCTGCATTTTCTTATTTCCGTCAATGTGAATTCCATCCTCCCGCGCTCAAAGCCTTGGTCCAGGGGTCAGCAGGTTTTTTTCTGTAAAGGGTCAGATAGGAGACGTTTAAGGTGCTGCTGGTCACGTGGTCTCTGTCACAACGACTCAACTCGGGAAAGTCTGGATTTGGATTCCATCTCTGCCGTAGTCTGACTGCTTGACCTTTTGATAAGTTATATGTGACACTCTTGGTTCCAGCGATAACTGCATGAGCTGTACACGTCCAGTCCAGAGTTCCCAGATAGGGGACTGGGATGGGCACAGGTGGCTGGAACACACTGCTCCTGCCTTCAAATTCAGTGTCTAATGGGGAGTCCGTATTAGAAACCATGAAACCACTATTTTCATTCCCTTTTTAGTTGTGCAAGGTCACCCTACACCATTATATATGGTTGTTACCAAACTCAGGTTCGACTGCTTGTTGCTCAAGAATCCAACACTGAGACACAAGTGTTGGGTAAAAGGAAAGATAGCTTCATTGAGGAGGCCAGCAATCCTGGGGAGAAGGTGGACTCACGTCCCAAAGAACCAACTCCCCATTGCCAATCGGGGGCAAGAGCTTTTCAAGGGGAGTTTCATGGGTGTATAGGTAGAGGGAGGGGGCTTCATGCGGGATAGCACAGTCAGTTCTGACAGTCATCTTGTAGTTGATCGTGGGGTGGTCTGAGCAGCATCATCTTGATTGTTTCAAGTACAGTTAGTCTTCAGTTCCAGGGTTGGTTTGCTCCCATTTCTTTGAGATCAGCTCTCAGAATTGTGGCAGCTTATGTCATGGCTACAGTCTGGTCATCATGTAGTTAACTTCTTCCACCTGGTGGGGTTTCAGTATCTGCACAACAGCTCACAGGACGTGGCTCAGAATATTATCCATAGCCCTTGAAGAGGAACTAAAGGTCCTTGACTTTGTTTAATGACTAAACTATTATTATTTTGTTTTGTTTGATGGTTTTCCTTCGTATCTGCATTTTCTTACTTCTCTGATGAAACGTATTCTTTGGCTCAAGTTTTTCTACAGACAAGGCAGGCGGAGGACTTGGGGTGGGGGGTTCTGGGAAGGTCCCATAGGGCTCTGCTCCGTCACGTGGTCACTACTGTCTTGGAGTTGTTTCTGACTCGGTGGTGAGTGCTGGGTGGCACATCTGTACTGTCCAGTGACAGCTGCCCTGAGTGGCATTTGCACTATTACGTGATGTTGACAGCAGCTCATCGATCAGGTCCAATTGCACTCCTATCCGTCCCCGGGACTGAGGCGGTGTCCTGTCCCCTGCACTAGACTTTGAGCCCCTTGAGAGTAAAGGCAGGCTCTGTGCTTCTTAATCTTGTGGCTGTAGATTTGTGCGTCTGTTATCAAGAGCAAGTTAACACAATGCTCTCTTGCTCTTCTCACGGGTTCTTTTCTGAGTAACACCTGAGTATTTTAGGAATAAAATTACATATCGTTCCCTGTTTCCTTATGGTTATATTTATCTTGGCAGTCTACCCAGGAGTGAGTTTTAAGTTTCCAATGGATAAGAGTTAACATGTTTTAAAGGGAACCCGATACTCTAATTCAACACTCTCTTACAGTGGATTTATGGTTTTTATTAATGGGAGTTCTAGGGTGCTGAGGTTTGCCCACATTCAAACTGCACTCTTCTGTAAGAACCCTTTTAAGGACTGTTAATATAATACAGACTTCTGGCTGTTTCAAAACCATAAATGGATTGGGGAAGGATTATTATAAACTTTGCTGCTCAAGCCTTCTTTTTCATTGAGAGCTGTAACTGAACATCTTTGTGGTATCTTTATAAGCACAGCTATAAATACATGATTCTTCCCTCTTTTTCTCTCTACCGGATATGAACGGGGAACAACACAAAGATCTTTAAGCAGTTAAAACACTCAACCTCTCCCTGCTCTTGAGTTTTTGCCCCACCAACAACTAAAGGAAAGATGTTGAAAACTGTAAGACAGTAGAATTTATTCAATTAGCAAACATTTGATGGGTGGTATTGTGCTATTGAGCTAGGAGCTAGAAGAAGGAGTATCAAAGATCTGCTCGATGTGGTTTCTCCCTCAAGAAGCTCCTGGTCCAATTAATGATGATGCCAGACATGTGTGTCCTGACTGAGCATAAGGTGATAAGTGATAGACTAACAGCAGTGAGCCAAAGGCTGTAGGAATGGGGAGCAGGTGGATGGGAGGTACTGCTGGGGTGGGAGAGGGCTGGAAGACCAGAATCAGGGCAACGGGGATTATAGATGCCCCACCATGAAGTGGATGTCTCTTTGTGGATAGAGCCTTTGCTAGCCAGTGATGTGCTTTTTTCTAAGGTTATCAAGATTGCTAACTGAGGGTCCAACAGAGGCTGTTATTTTGGTTTAATTTTGTTTAAATCCCATCTAATTCCAATTTACCTTAAACTAACCACACCAAAGTGGATTTTATTAATCCTCTTAACCATTTTGAAGTGTACAGTTCAGTCATGTTGACTATGTTCCGGTTGTTGTGTTGCACCTCTAGAACTTTCTCATCTTGCAAACCTGAAACTCTCTACCTGTTGGCCAATATCTCTTTGTTTCCTCCTCCCCCCAGTCCCTGGCAGCTACCATTCTAGTTTCTGTTTCCATGATTTTGACTACCCGAGGTACCTCATATAAATGGAATCATACTGTATTGGTCCTTCTGTGACTGGTTTCTTTTACTTAGCATCATGACCTGAAGGCTCATCCGTGTTGTAGCATGTGACAGAATTTCCTTCTTTTTTGAGGCCAAATAATATTCCGTTATGTAGGTAGACCACATTTTCTTTATTCGTTCATCTGTTGAGGGACATTTGGGCTGCTTCTACCTCTTGGCTCCTGTGAATAATGCTGTAAAGAATTTGTGTGTGTGTGTGTGTGTATCCTGGACTTCTTTTTAATGATGCTGTTAAGCTGTACCATAGCCATTAGTAGCTTATGTTTATGTAGTGTCTCAGTGTTGCAGCCCCCAGTATCCCAAAGTATAACTTTGCCTGGTCTTTGCAGCTACTCAGTAGGGAAAGGAGGGCAGGTATGGTTACCCCATTTTATGAAGAAATGGATGGTGCATATTGAAGAGTCTTGTTCAAGCTCATTGAGCTCTTAAGTGACAGAATTAGGACAAGGACCCAGGCTTCTGTTTGGTAGAATTCTGTCCTGCGTTCTTTCACCTAATCAGTGAGCCCCTCTTCGAAGGATAAACTGACAGTGTACTAACGCTGCCTCTTTCTTACATGTTCTGGAAGGATTAAAGGAATAAAACTTTTTTTTTCTTAAATAACAAAAGCAAAAAAAAAAAAAAAACCAGCATGGCAACTATTAAAACAAATTTAAAAATAAAAACACCACCTCTGGGAAAAATAATCAAATATCTAGGAAACAGGTTGGATGAAGAATGCTGAAGAAATTGAGTTTAAGTAGGTCAAGGGAGGGAGAGAGGATTGAAATCACGATGAAACTATGTGAAAAGAGATTTCATAAGTGTTGTCTCCTCCTAAGGAAAAAAAATGGTGAAAGGAATGGTCTAAAAATTATAGCAGCCAAAAATGTAAAGTTAGATGTTATAATTGACTTGAGAGAGATGAGAATGTGTTGTAAAGAAAAACTAGGAAACTGCCTTAGTGATGGTTTTAAAGAAACTTGTGTGGCTTGAGAAAGTGTTCATTTATTTTAACTAAATCCTGTCTTGAGGAAGGAAGATGGATGACATTAGCTGGGAAAGTTATTTTTGATCTAGTGATTCCCTAGTAAGAATCCTTTCTACTGATATTTGCAGGATTAACATTGACTGCTTTAAAAAAAAAAAAGTCAGTTCTTCTCCTCACTTTAAAAAAAAGTGAGGTGAATACTCTGCTCACCCTACCTCCCAAGATGGGACCAGGAAGTGTGTTTGGCAGGAAGGAAGCAAAAATGTCGGCAGTCAATCATCAATTAAGTTGTCCAGTCTTTCTGCTTTCTAGATCCATTCCCTGGATTTTAAACACCTTAACTCTTACTTTTGTCTTCTTAGAGGAACTGTGGTCATCCCTAGATGAAATATTTATTGGACCCATTGTAACCCTACATTTGAGTCAACCAGCATTCCTTGCAGATGCAAGTCAAGTTACACATTGGTTTACAAGGCAACCCTGTATCACACAGTCATGCAGAATTAAAGCAGATCATTGGCATATGCTACTAGCTCAATTCTGTGCAGTTAAGTAATCTGAAACATATAATAATCCTATAATGGATATACACAATGAAGTATAAAAATCCTTTGAATAGAAATCTCCGCGTGCTAAATGAAGGCATTATTCATTCAACACACCTATATTTGATCCCCTCCCTTGCCGTATGGGTGATGCTAGAGGATATAAAATGATTAAGCCTTGATCCCTAATTATCAGGAGTGCAGTCTAAAAGGACATTTAACTAGTAGCCCCGTGGTAATGTACAATACTGTCTTCTTCACCTCCTCACTTTAAAATGAAAGAGAGAAGTTGATCACCCTGAAGCCCAGGTCCCGCAGCAGCTCCGGACTGTGCGCTAGAGTTTACGAGCCGCCTGATGTCTTGTGTCCATTTTACCACGTGATTTGCATCTGAGTCGGCATCTCAGAGGGCGCAGTACCTCAGCATCCTCTTAGCCAAGTGATCAACACTCCGCTAAAGGGATGTGTCCCAACCTTAAATATTTTATTTAAGCTTAACACATTAAGAAACGTACACTTCACTAATATTTTGCTATAATACCAAGGCCGGTTCTTTGAGCCTGAGTCAGCTACTTGAAGTCTCAGCTACACCCAGACAGCCATCTTCAGTATAGAATTTAGTCTGACGTTGGAGTTTGACCCTATCCAAAGGGATTTGGAACTGAAAAGGATTTTTAATGTTAAAACATAGTCATGCGGCTTCCCTGGTGGCGCAGTGGTTGAGAGTCCACCTGCCAATGCAGGGGACACGGGTTCGTGCCCCGGTCCGGGAAGATCCCACATGCCGCGGAGCGGCTGGGCCCGTGAGCCACGGCCGCTGGGCCTGCGTGTCCGACAGTGAGAGGCCCGCGCACCATACAAAAAAAAAAACAAACAAAAAAACATAGTCATGTTTATACCTCAAAATGATAAATTTCTCCGGAATACCTTAGTTTTACAAAACATGAACCATTTGTTTCCATTCTTATACTTTGCTAAATGTTTTGGTAAAATGAAAAAGCAGGCATTTGGTAAATTGTAGTAACTCTATAAAAAAGGAGTTTGAATTTTTTTTTCCCTAAAAATTCCTATCTACGTAAAATGTGTTGATATTAATAAAGGTCAGTCACACTTGTTAACTGTGGTCCAAGAAAAACTATCCATTTGACTTAGACAAATAGGGTACCTTGTAATCTTAGCTCTTGAAGTATTTTTTTATATTTCCCTGAAATATATATGGTATTTCCTTGGCTGAAAAAAAAATGTTTATTGTTAACATCATCAACATGGAACCTGTTTTTTAAGGATTTTAAAAAACTATTTCATCTTTTCTGGATCATGAATGCCTTTGAATATATGATGAAATCTTCGAGCCTTTTCCAGAGGAACAGTCAGCTTATGTACCATCAGCAAGTAGTAACTCATGTTTATACAATGTCTCAGTGTTGAAGTTCCTTGTGTTTTACTTTGCTTGGTCCTTACAACTACTTCGTGGGGAAGGGAGGACAGATATGTTTACCCCATTTTATAAATGAGGAAATTGATGGTGACCTTCATAGACCGCTGAAACAAATCCACGTACCCTAAGGGTTTACAAAATACAAGAACCTTTGTTAAGAATCCCAGTCTTCCTCCAGTTAGAATGACTGATGCCTTAAAAACTGTGGGACGTTGCCCTAAATCTGCGAAGTGTTTTCCTTTGCTCTCAGATACTTGAGGCGATGACCACATACATTCTTCTTGGAATTCTTATTTCAGCTATAGTGTTTAGTCTAGTGTGGAAGTGGAGGTTGGGCAGATACATGATACTCTGTAAATACTTTCATGTGCTATATAGCCATAAAGGATGTTCTAGTTTAAACAGTTGTCAGTGGTGAGTGATTTCAACGTTGTGTTTTGTTTTCAGATTTTCCAATGGCCTGTATGAAGGGACTCAGAACTGAAAAGTCCTTTCAAGTTTAGCGGATAGTGGGAAGGAATCTTTCTGTGGTTGATGTACTGGTCTGTGAGTTTCTGACGTGCTTTGTCTTGTGTTAACTCTCAAAGTATCATCTACGTATTGGCTCTTGTTTATTCTTGCTTAGATTACCTGTTGGATTGGGATAACCAGGACGTTGACTAGATGTGTGGAGGAGACCCTACCTGCAGATTACAGAACATTAAGGCTCTCTGTTGCCTGATTGTCCTGTTTCCCTTGATTAGACAGACATCTCCTGCCATCTTTCTGGCTTCTTGGAAGAATAAAAGACATATTAAATGTTCCCAGGAGCAGGACGTTCTCCTGCCCAAAGATTTAGGATTCCATTGAGAGGTTCCCTTTTATTCAGCGGCTGTGTGCTCTGGTCTGGTGTGGTCCATTGCTCTGTCCCATCAACCCTCCCTGTGTCCTCACCTGTCACCTCCTGCCGCAAATAACTTGTCCTTGCTTCTTGAGGCCTTTATCAGACCATATGTTTCTCTTCTCCAACATGTAAACTGGGAGCAACTTAGACTGAGACTTACCCGGTTGACACTTAGCAATTTGGCTCCTTGGTAGAGGTGGGATAAATGTTTGTGGACTCAATGAATCATATGATCTACTGAGTGATAGGAAATGTGTGAAGGGAACCCTAAGCTTTGGATGTAATCACATTTTGCCACCTGCATCTTGTAACGTAACTATTCTATGAGGTTCTGTCTTGTCTCTACAACTACATGTGACCTCAGAGGGGGGAATCAGGATGTATAGTTCATTTCTGTCTCCCTCCAGGTAGTATAGTGAGTGATATGAAGAATGACTTTGGGTTACTTTAGGGCAGTTTTCAGTAAATAACAATCATTGGTCTTGGCTGAAGATAACATGAAGAAGACGTTTCAGAAAATTTTCTGTTTCATAGAGAAACAGATGGGATGAAAGCAGGAACCACATCTGAGCAGAGGTGGTCTTCGCAGGAGAAAAGGGTCCCTCTCCGAAGCCAGATTCCCAACTAGCAGCTGCTCAGGCTTTCTGTTCCCTGTCTTGGGCAAGGGTGTATTCCAGCTCAGTTTCCGAGGAGCTGTCCTGTACTATAAATCGGGGTATCTTTCCTATACAATGAGGTCTATATATAAAATCTACTGTGTGTCTTCCACAAACAGATGTCCAGAATTCTTGGTCCCTTTGAAGTCTAATTGTTCTCCTTTTTGGAGTAATTAGTGAAGAGGAAAGACAATAATATAAAGGACTCAAACATAAGACATTAAAATGGCTAAGTACTCCCATGTGCAGCCTATCAGATAATTCAGTTTGCTTCTGTAATGTGGGAATACAGCTGATGAAAAAATTACAATTATGTGACTTCATGGTCATTGGAAAGAGTTTGTCCCTTATGTACTGATAAGTATGCTCTAATTGAAGAGTGATATGCAATAGTGACATTTTTTGCAGGTGTTAGCTATAAATATATGATCATAAAATAAACATGTATTAAAATAGGATGTCAGATTCTCAATTATATTTTTCAATAAATTAAATAATAATATGTATAAAAGAGTACATACAACAGTAAGGTAAAAACTTATGTACCTGTGGTGTTTCTCATTCTCTTTCTTTTCATTGTATTTTGTCATATCTCTTATGTTTATATTCCATACAATATACTGCTTCATTTTTGTGTTTTTGAATCATTATTTAAATGGCATCCTATTATGGTGGTTTTCTGGTAACTTGCTTTTTTTCGCTCAAGGTTACCTACGTAAAATTCATTCATGTTGATTTTTGTCACAGTAAGTTTTTTTAAAAGTTTTATTGAAGTATAGTTGTTTTACAATGTTGTGTTAATTCCCGCTGTACAGCAAAGTGATTCCGTTATACATATATATCATTCTTTTTCATATTCTTCTCCATTATGGTTTATCACAGGATATTGAATATAGTTCCCTGTGCTACACAGTAGGACCTTGTTGTTTTGTCACAGTAATTTATTCACTTTTACCAATATATGGTATCCCAGTATAGGAATTGCCTGAGTTGATCTGTTCGCCTGTCAATGGACATTTAAGTGACTACAAACAGTCCTGCTGTGGAAATTTTTGCACTTGTCTCTTGGTCCACGTGTGCAAGAATTTCTCTAGGATATGTATAACTAGCAGTGGAATTGTTGGCTTATAAGGTATGTGTGTTTTTACCTTTCCTGGATAGCGGCAGTTGGTGTTTAAAGAGGTTGTCTTAATTTACGATCCTACCATTGTGGTAGGAGAGTTCCTTTTGTTCCACATCCTCTACAGCATTTAATATCATCAGATTTATATATTTATTTTCTGCCAATCCAGCAGGTGAAAAATTAAAAGTCTCAGGGTGGTGTTATTTGTATTTCCATGATTACTTAGAAAATGGAATACTTTAAATATATTTATTGACCTCTGTTTTCTATGAAGTGGCTGTGCATAGCTTTGGACTTTTGATCAAGTTGTCTTTTTCTGTTCATTTATAGGAGTATTTTATATATTTGGTATCTGATTATTTTATTGGTTATTTATTTTGCTGAAAGATTTTGGCTTATAGCTGCTCATCTTACATTTTTATAGCTTTCTTAATTATAATTGAGATTTATTCATCCTTTCTGTCACTGTTTGTGCTTTGGGGATCTTGTTTAAGAAATTCTTCCCTACCCTGAAGAATTCCTAAAGAATTCTAACTTTATTTCTAACAGTTTTGAAATTTTGTCTTTTCATATTTAAGCTCTTAATCTTTCTGGAATTAACTTTTGTATATGGCATGAGATAGGGATCTGATTTCATTTAAGACATCTGTTTGTTCCAGAGCTATTTATTGAAGAGTGTATTCTCTCCTTGCTGGTCTAGAATGCCTGCTTGGTCACAAATCAATTTTCAACATATGAGTAGGTCTATTTCTGGGCTTTTTTTCCTGTGTCAGCTCCATATTACTTAATTACTGTAGTGTTAAAATAAATATTGGGCATGTCAACCCACTAATATTCTTCATGACAGAGTTGGCTATTCTTGGACTTTTCTATATAAATTTTAGATAACATGTATGAAATTCAGCTGAAAAAGAAAAAAGAAACAAATACAAACATACTCAACTGAGATTTGAGATTGCATTTGTAGATTAATTTGGGGTAAAATGCCTTTGTTATAATATTGAGTCATCTTATCCATGCGTATGAAATATCTCTCCATTAACTCAGTTCTTGACTGTTTTATAATTTTGTCCATAAAGGTCAAAAGGTCCATGCTTACACTTTTTGTATTTGTTCCTAGGTATTTTTTTTTTTAGTCACTGTTACAGTCCCTTCGTCTCACATTTTCCCTTTCTCTCTCTCTCTCTCAAGCTATAGTTTCTGTTTGCTAATGTATGGAAATGTAGTTGATTTTCTATGAAAAATCTTTACATTCATCAGTCTTTCTAGCAATTAATAAATGCTAATAAATTTTCTATAGATTCTTGGGTTTTCTATCAGACATAGATAGGGCAGTCTTATCGTATGAATACTGAAAATTCTGTTTCTTCCTCCCCAGTTCTTTTAACTTTTCAATTTGTTCTCATCTTACTGCACTGACGAGACCCTCCACTGCATTGTTGGTTGTATTATACATGGTAATAATAGGCATCCTGGTGTTTGTGAGTTTTTAAAGGGAATGCTTTTATTTTACTGTTAGGTAAAATATTTGTTGTGGGTTTTCTATAGATAGAATTTAACAGGAAGATTTCTTCTGGTTCTAGTTTGTTGGGTTAAAAAAAATCATGAATTGGTATTGATTTTTTTTTTTTTTTTTTTTGCGGTACGCGGGCCTCTCACTATTGTGGCCTCTCCCGTTGCGGAGCACAGGCTCCGGATGCGCAGGCTCAGCGGCCATGGCTCACGGGCCCAGCCGCTCCGCGGCATGTGGGATCTTCCCGGACCGGGCACGAACCCGTGTCCCCTGAATCGGCAGGCGGACTCTCAACCACTGCGCCACCAGGGAAGCCCTGGTATTGAATTTTATCAAATGCCCCTTTTTGCATCTTTTAAGATAATCATTATATGATATTTTTCTTTAAATTTCTCATAGTTAATTATATTAATAGATTTTCTACATTAAAGTGACTTTGCATACTGGGATAAACAACATTTTTACAGTGTTCTACCTATTTTAATATTTTGCTGGATTTAACTTTCTAAGGGATGTGTGTGTGTGTGTGTGTGCGTGTGTATTTGTTGTATGTGTGGTTGCAAGGGAAACACCCCTTTTTTTCCCTATTTTGTACTGTTATTATGTGTTTGAGATTGAAGTTTGTTACTCTCATGAAATTGGTTTGTTTTTTGGTGTGTTTGTTTTTTTTTAATTTCTCTTCCCTGGAAGCATGTATGTTATGTTCTGATATTTCTTCTTTGAATATTTTCTAGAATTCACTGGGAAAATTTCTACACATGCTGTGGTTTTTGTTTTTTGATGGGAAGATTTTTTAACTATTGATTTAAATTCTTTATTATAGAATATCTTTCTAATTAAAATTAATCTATCTTTTGTTAAAAAGAAACTTTCTAATTCTTTTTCCACTTCATCTGTGTTTTCAGATTACTTTAGCCATAAACTTATTTGTAATATTCTCATTATTTTATTTAATACCTGTAGTATCTAAAGTTACATTTTCTTTTTCCCTTTCACTTTCTTACTTAATTTCAGTAATAGTTATCTATTTGATTAATATTTTCAAAGAATAAAATTTAGTTTCTAATTCTGTTTTCTATTTCATTAATTTCTCCCTATTAAAAAGTTCCCTTCTAATTTCTTCTTTAATTCAAGTCAGGCACTTAGCTCATTATTTCTCATCCTCTCCTCTGTTAATCATATATGCTTTTTACATTTCTATTGAAGAACCGTATTTTCTGTATTCCACAAATTTTGACATGTAGTATTTCATTATTGTTCAGTTTTAAGTGTTTTGATTCCTTATTTGAGCTGTGAGTTATTCAGAAATTTGCTAATTCCCACATATGTGCAGGTTATCTTACTGTTGTCCTTTCTCTGTCCTTTGATTTTAGGTCTATTTCAAATGGGACATGGCTCAGTTTTATTTATTTGGTTCAACATTACAATTTTTGTCTTTTTAAAATATAGCAGTTAGGCTTCCCTGGTGGCGCAGTGGTTGAGAGTCCACCTGCCGATGCAGGGGACATGGGTTCGTGCCCCGGTCTGGGAAGATCCCACATGCCGTGGAGCGGCTGGGCCCGTGAGCCATGGCCGCTGAGCCTGCGTGTCCGGAGCCTGTGCTCTGCAATGGGAGAGGCCACAACAGTGAGAGGCCCGCGTACCAGAAAAAATATATATATATATATGTGTGTATATATATATAGCAGTTTATCTTCTTACTTTGAGATTATACATATTTATACTTATTTTGTACCACAGTCTTACTTTGTGCTTTTAGTATGTTTCAGTCTTCTATTTTATCTCCCATCTCAATATTTTTTTCTGTCTTTTGAGATGATTGAATTTCTTTTTTAAATCTGGTTTTACTCTTTACTAGTTTGGATGTTATACATTATAGTTCTGTTTTTTTAGTGGCTACCTTGGAAATTTCAGCATGAATTCTTAAAATAATCTGAAGTTAATCAGTAACTTAGCCCTCCTTTTGGGCAATATATGGACTTTAGAACAGTTAAACCTGATAACTCCTTCCTGACATATTTCTGTTAATAATTTCATTTTATCTGCTTTTTTTTTTTTTTTTTTTGCGGTACGCAGGCCTCTCACTGTTGTGGCCTCTCCCGTTGTGGAGCACAGGCTCAGTGGCCACGGCTCATGGGCCCAGCTGCTTCACGGCATGTGGGACCTTCCTGGGCTGGGGCACGAACCCGTGTCCCCTGCATTGACAGGCGGACTCTCAACCACCGTGCCACCAGGGAAGCCCCTTATCTGCTTTTTAATCCTACATAATAGATAGTAGTAGTAGTATTACTATTTATCTTTTAAAAACAATTCTGTATTTGTTTTGATTTATGCATTTCACTACTCCTGCCTTTGTTCATCATTTTCTTCGGGTATTAAGGATTCTTCTGATACCATTGTTATTCTTGAAGTTGATCATTTCTAAGTTTCTTCCATGAGAACATTCTTGATGGGGAAGTCTCTTTATTTTTCTGGGAAAAAAAAAACTCATTTATGAAAGATAGTTTTGCTTGAAGACAATTTTAGGTTGATATTTTTTCCTAGCACTTGGATGGTGCTATCTTACCATTTCTTGGCTTCTGGCTGTTGAGAAGCCAGTTCTCAGCGTGACTGTCAATTCTCTGTATGCACTTTCTTTTTCTCCTCGCTGCTCTGAGATCCTCTCTCTGTCTTTGCTGTTCTGCAGTGTCACTCTGCTCTGTCAAGATGCAGATTTTCCTTCTTTTTTCAATTCTGTTTGGGATTCATTGTTCTCTTAAATCAGAGGATTCAAGTATTCTACTAATGGAAAATTCTCAACAGTTATCTCTAGAAAGTTCAAGAAAATAATAATTAATCTAGCATTGTTAGCTATTCTTTGGTGGAATGGTTGTCCAAATGTCAAGTTTGTCTCGTTGCCAGACTTGGGAGAAATGCTACATTATTACATCTGAATTTTGGTAAAATCCTCGTTTTATTTTATAATTATTTATCTGCCTAAACAGAAAATCAAGGATATGTTTTAAAAGGGTCCTAGTACCCCAAAAAAATGGGGAAAAAGAAACTGTTTCTTAAGTAGGTCAGGAGTACTATGAGCAGAGATCAAGCCTGCTCTGAAATGATCAGTCCAAGTCAGAGTAATCCATAAACCTGCCTTCGAACTTCCTAGTCGCACGGAACGTTTACACATAAGAGTTATTTGTTTAGTGGTTGCTGGTCACCTTCTAGAAGTATTTCATTAGAGTTCAGTGTCTCAACTGGCACTAGGCAGCATGAAGTGCTATGACCTGTGATCTGAGTTGTTGAGACATATTTCCAAACAGAATTGACCAAGAAGAGATGGAATTCCGATGTATAAATGAGCTGGGGGAGTGTGTTTAAGTACATACGTATTTGGTTCCTGTGTATCCCCATGAAAAGCATTTATAAATTTGTATTTCATGTTAACCAAATGGAGAATTTAAGTAGATAATCTCTTAATCATTTATATCTGGGTTTGATCAGATGCTTCTATGTTTCTATGTATATGTGCTTGTGTCCTTTTCTGAGATTTTATATACTTTTAACAACCTACCATCAATGTCTTGTTTGCCTTCCCCATCCGTTTACATTTGTCTGTGGCAATAAAATGAGTCTGCTTCTATCCTGATGCCTGCAGTAGGCCCTGAGCTCTTTTTATCAATTTCCCAACACTGCCTAAAAATCCCATTTGGCCTTTTCCTAGGGTTATTGCTTCTAAGAGCAAATATATTCTATTTAAATCAGGAATGTACTTCCATGGAGTTAGTGAAAATGTCAACTTAAATACAGGCTTTCCTTCTGATAATCCATGATATGACAAAGAGCTAACAATGTTTTTTCCCTTTGCTTAAAAGCTTGACACATAAATAGCAATATTTTGCTCCTTGAAAAAGCCAAAAAGTCAAGGAAATTAACCGAGACAAAACTACTGTCTGTGCATCTGATAAAAGTCGAGAAACAACATGGATAAGCCCCAAGGATACTTTTGTTACTCCTGTAACATCTCCTTTCTATGGACATGTATCTGTCACAAGACCATTATTTATCTTTTTAAGGAAGAATAGATTCATTTTAGAAATAGCAATGTGATTCTAAGCCTTGTGGGGAAAAAAATGAAAACTCTTTAATCATCCGAAATGTCAAGCTACTCACTAGGACTTTCCCTTAACTCTGAAACTAGCCACACATTGAACAAAAATACCACATATATTCTATTTGAAGTCAGACTTAAAATTTTAAATATAAAAATGATCATTATTTGTCACCCCCAGAAGTTTCCACTTGCTCCTTTTTCATCCTTCCTTCTTGCGCCTCCTGATACCTTATGCTTATCTTGATTGCAGTAGTTACATGTATTAGACACAAAAGTTAAAACTGGGGCTTCCCTGGTGGCGCAGTGGTTGAGAGTCCGCCTGCTGATGCAGGGGACACGGGTTCGTGACCCGGTCCAGGAAGATCCCACATGCCACGGAGAGGCTAGGCCCCTGAGCCATGGCCGCTGAGCCTGTGTGTCCAGAGCCTGTGCTCCAAGTTAAAACTTACCAAGTTGTACTCTGTGTGTGTGTGTGTGTGTGTGTGTGTGTGTGTGTGTAATTGTACACCACTTAAGCCTCAGTACAACTGTTAAAAACAAAAATATAAAAGTAAGTTTTCAAAAACAACAATTTCAGAAGTCTCTAGGAAGAAGAAATTCATTGGTGCTATGTTTCAAAAACAACAGGGAATACAACCAAAATAAATGTTTTAACACCATTGAGAGAAAAGATGACCTGTGTCAACCTCTTCTTAATACTATTGTCCAAACATCTCTTCCCTCTGGGCTACATGATGCTGTACTTGTTATTTTTTGACCTCATTAGAGTGTAACTGTTTATATAATACTATTTATTTATTTTAAAAAATATATGTATACAAAGACACACACACACATATGTGTATGTGTGTACATTTACCTATTTATTTGAGAGTCTATTTGTTACTAGGCAGTGTGCAGGGCTGCAGATAGATACAAAGATGATCAAGATAGTATATTTCATGCAAGGGGACCAGTGTGCCCCCAAGAGAGGAAGACTGGTTTTAGGAACAGCAGTTTAATATAACTGTGTGAGAGACCCCAAGAACCAGTTTTTTTGTAAAGTTACCCAACATTTCTCGTAACTCAATTTTATTGGAAACCGTGTGATGAAGCATCAGGGTCTGCATTGTGTAGATACCTCTTGGTAGTATTGTTGTGGTGATCAAGACCAAGCATGTAAAAAAAAAAAAAAAAAGCTGCCGTTTTTACCACTTAGCAGCTTTGTTTGAACTGGGTTTGTTTATCAGAAAATGGGTCAAGAGTGGGAAGCATGTCTAAGGCTCCATAGATGCGGAGGCTGGCTGGTATTGATACGCCGAGCAAAGCCCTTTCTTGTGCAAATGACAGATGTAATCAGATGATGGGCTGTGAGTGGTATTTGTGGTTTAACTTTTAAGCTCATATAAATACCCACTGGGAAGAATAAATTTGTTATGGCAAGTTTGACACTTTCTAGCCTCAGGTTTTTTTCCACAATCAAAACTATTGTTTTTAATCAGATGTTTGTTTTTTTAGTAGCATGGAACGACTTGAAATGTAACTACTGTGTTAGAACACACTGTGTTACAGTATTCATATCCATTTCAACAAGAACTCTGGTAGAGTTGCCTGCCTGTAAAGCTTTTCAGTTAATTTTGAGCTTCCTCTGATAGGCACATAGAGTGTTTAATATAGAATAACCATTTTAAAACAGAGAACAATGAGCGTTTGGGCCATCAACTTGAAAAGGAAATGTTTTGAGGGGAGGTTCTTTTAATTCGTAGTGGGGATAGAGGTGGAGGAGGGAAAGAGATTTCCCACATGGTATGATGTTATAGATTTATTTAAAATAAATTCATAGTATCTTGCGTTGAGCATCAATTCAATCCTATCATGGTTTGGTCAAGAAAACAAAAACCACTTTAAATATATCATGGAGGGAAGAAGTTAATACAGGGAATTAAAAATTTACAAAATGTAAAGGAACTAAAGAAATGAAGTTAGAGAAAGCTACCAGTTCTCAGGTTTGCCAGTAGCTGTGGGAGAATTAAGGAATTGCTGAAATAGCAGAAAATCACCGCTGATGATTGCAGCTGCCTGAGACACCAAGTGGGTGATTCTCAGGACACAGCCCTGTTATAATCTTAAAAACTGAGCACCTCAAAGAACTTTTGTGTATATAGGTTACATCTATTGATATTGATTGCATTAAAAATGAAAAGAAAAATGTAGAGAGAAAGAAAACACAAATATACATTCCATCCCCATAGCCTTCAGAGGCGAGATGTCATCACAGGTCATGTAGCCTCTGGAAAATTCTGTTACTGACCCGGGTTCTTGGCCTTCCCTAATCAACAGAAATTGATAAGAGGCCAGACAAGAAATTCAGGCAAGGCTCCTGCTGCAGCAGGGGGGAGAGAGAACAAGTAACAGGTTCCCTTGCTCGCTCGCTCCCCGAGGGGGGTGAGCTGCTTCCCTATATGGCATGAGGGTAGGGGTGTGTCCAGGGGTTGGGCCAGAAGGGTGGCTTCGGTGGTCTGCCCACCCCCTTGGTGGTGTTGTGTGCAGGGGGCGTGCTCAGTATCCCGCTTTTGCTCCCGGCTCCTCAGAAATGGCAGTTGGGGTTTTGGTCTTTTTGTATCTTCTTGTCCATAATTTGTCCCAACTGTGAATGCACACAGTTGTCCCTTTTAGTCCCTTACAGTTTCTTTGTATTTTTTTGCTGGAGGAGACGTTTGTCCAGGTGCAAGCACTGCAGCAAAGGATCCCAGGTTCCAGCGTGTCTCAATTCCACTGTACAGTGGGAAGAGGATGAAAGTGTAAAAAGGCAAATAATGTCTTAGTGTGGTTATGAAAAAGTTTTGACCTGTGGACTCCCTAAGAGAGTCTCAGGGACTTCTTGGGGGTCCTGAGCCACATGTTGAGAACTGCTGGCCTATTTTCCTGGAAAACCTCTCAGTGGCTGGTGGTAGAACAATAATACGGCTTCTCTCCTGCCTTCTGCGTCTCACACAAGTACCTTTCATTGCGGGAATCCAACCAGGTTCCTTGCTGGCAGAAGTTCTGTAAATATAATTCCCAGGCATCCATGCCCTTTGATATATGGGAGAGTATGGGGAAGGGCTGAATTGGCAACAGATAATCCAACACAACATTTCATTTTAAAGCCATGAAAATCCACCTGATTTGGCACTATAGCAGCTACGTGAAGGGTCATTTCTATGAGGGTAGGATCCTTGCTATTTCATAAATTTCCCAGAGTCCTTCCCAATTATTACCCTTTTGCATCAGTCTTTGACAGAAATAAAGATATGAAATAATGACCTAATAAATCTTTCACTGTTTTCACCAAAAATTTTCAGTAGATTTATCTCTCCTGAAATTTTGTTTTTGTGTGTACGTATTTGTGTATGTGCTGCAGACACACATCAAAATCACTGAGATCTGTTTAGAGCCCAACAAATTCTGGTCCTATTTCGAGAACCTGTAGCATCGGTGAGGCCAGAATATTAGCCCTTGTCCTGTAGGTTAGGCCTTGAGTGTAGAATAACTCTTTAAGCATCATAAAAATCTAGAGTGTTCTTAGATCATTTTTAGAGAATCAGTAAGGTTAATAAAAAGAGTATTTCAGAATGAAAATGAATATCATACCTTTGATGAAGAATGTTTCAAAGGATAAGAGTTAAATAGATATTACCTTGAAACACTGTAAGCCAGTTTCAATAAAAGCGTAAGGCACAGGTAGTGAATTAATTTACATTTTATGTTCATTGATGATTAGTCTACTGAAAAAAGAGTTTTCCTCTCTTTGGTAGAGAAGTTGAGAAATGTCTATTTAATTTCAAATTTGAACAAAATGTTAGAAACCATTTCACGCATACTCTGCTCAGCCAGCAATTTTGGCAGGAAAGTATAAATGTGAAACTTCAGGAATAATTTAGTCATGGTGAACAAAGCAGAGACTAACTAATAAATAAAAACTAATCACCCAACCAAAACAGTGCTATTTCCTTTCTGTTAATCATTGCCTGCCCTCTACCAGTAAAGAAAAATTAGAACAGGATTTGTGGGTAACAGTTGGTCCTTGAAAGGGCTACTTAGACCATACACATGTGTGAATTAATTCTCTCTGACATATATGGCTTTATAATCAGAAGTACTGTTGCTTGCAAAGCAAATTTGGTATTTTTTAAACACAAAGGCACCTGACAAAATAATTAGAGATTCTTATACATACATAATGTTACTAGGTTCCCACTCCATGGAGATGCCAAAACAAATTGAGTTTATACAACTGAACAAAAATACATCGTGTTTATTTTTCCCATATGCACTTAGAGAATTTGCAAAACTAAATGTTCAGAAATATAACTTTGCCAGAGATTACCCCATGTGCCCTGGATATAAGATGAAGCTTTTTCCCAGAAAATTATTCCTCAGAAAAGAGAGTCACCTTATATTTGAACCCTCACGAACTCTCCTGGTGGAGGGAGCACATTCTCAATTACTTTCTTTTGAATAACAATGCATTGTTTGCTGAAGATACATTGGCCTGAATCAATCTTTTTTGGGGGTGTTTATATAAGTCACCTGATAAATTGGACTTAAAAATTTAAATAGAAATTTAACATTTACTTCTGGGAATATGACCTCACAATGATAAATATGGGCTATGGTGAACTTCAGGACTCCAAAAAGTATTGTTTCCAACAACTTGGATGGAAGTTTCCTCTGGAAAGGGATTAGAGGAGTCTGTGTCTCTACTGAGGTCCATGAGACAGGTGTAAAGTTTAAAAAAGGTTGTTTTATGAAATCTGAATAAGAGTTTGGAAAGATGAATATTTCTATATTTGTATATTTATATATAATGTGATATTTAAATAGTGTTGTGTGTAACTATATTTTAAGTAGACATTTCTGTTGGGACAAGTAATGCTATCTGCTCTAACAAATGATCCTAGGTATCTCATTGGTCTAACCCAGTAAAGGTTAGCTTCTCATGTATGTCACAATCCAACATCCACTGAGTGACTCTCCTCCAAGCATTGGCATGGGGGGGCAGACTCTGTTTTGCAATACGGCCATCTTTTTTATTTTTTATTGAAGTATAGTTGTTTTACAATGTTGTGTTAATTTGTGCTATGCAGCAAAGTGATTCAGTTTTATATATATATATATATATATATATATACACATTCTTTTTTATATATTCTTTTCCATTATTGTTTATCATAGGATATTAGATATAGTTCCCTGTGCTATACAGTAGGATCTTGTTGTTTATCCGTTCAATCAATATATATAATAGTTTGCATCTGATAACCCCAACTTCCCACTCCATTCCTCCCCCAACCCCCTCCTCTTTGGCAACCACAAGTCTATTCTCTATGTCCGTGAGTCTGTTTCTGTTTCGTAAATAGATTCATTTGTGGCATAGTTTAGATTCCACATATAAGTGATATCGTATGGTATTTGTCTTTCTCTTTCTGACTTACTCCACTTAGTATGATAATTTCTAGTTGCATCCATGTTGCTGCAAATGGCATTATTTCATTCCTTTTTTATGGCTGAGTAGTATTCCATTGTATATATGTACCACATCTTCTTTATCCATTCATCTGTTGATGGACATTTAGGTTGTTTCCATGTCTTGGCTATTGTGAATAGTGTTGCTATGAACGT
The DNA here is from genome assembly GCF_964374135.1 of Grampus griseus. Classification (NCBI taxonomy): domain Eukaryota; kingdom Metazoa; phylum Chordata; class Mammalia; order Artiodactyla; family Delphinidae; genus Grampus; species Grampus griseus. The sequence continues at coordinate 172,990,484 of NC_139018.1, forward strand.
AGGGGTGCATGTATCTTTTTATATTAGAGTTTAGAATATGCCCAGAAGTGGGAATGCAGGATCATATGGTAATTCTAAATTTAGTTTTCTGAGGAACCTCCATACTGTTCTCCATAGTGGCTGCACCAACTTACATTCCCACCGACAGTGTAGGAGGGTTCCCTTTTCTCCATACCCTCTCCAGCATTTATTGTTTGTAGAGTTTTTAATGATGGTCATTTCTGACCAATGTGAGGTGGTACCTCATTGTAGTTTTGATTTGCATTTCTCTAATAATTAGCAATGTTGAGCATCTTTTCATGTGCCTATTAGCCATCTGTATTTCTTCTTTGGAGAAATGTCTATTTAGGTATTCTGCCCATTTTTCAATTGCGTTATTTTTTATTTTGTTGTTGAGTTGTATGAGCTGTTTGTATATTTTGGAAATTAAGCCCTTGTCTGTCGCGTTGTTGGCAAATATTTTCTCCCATTCTGTAGGTTGTCTTTTTGTTTTATTTATGCTTTCCTTTGCTATGCAAAAGTTTGTACATTTGATTAGGTCCCATTTGTTTAGTTTTGCTTTTATTTCTATTGTCTTGGGCGACTGATCTAAGAAAACATTGGTACGATTTATATCAGAGAATGTTTTGCCTATGATCTCTTCTAGGAGTTTTATGGTGTTATGTCTTATGTTTAGGTCTTTAAGCCATTTTCAGTTTTTTTTTGTGTGTGTGCATGGTGTGAGGGTGTGTTCTGACTTCACTGATTTACATGCAGCTGTCCAACTTTCACAGCACCACTTGCTGAAGAGACTGTCTTTTTCCCAATTGTATATTCTTGCCTCCTTTGTCGAAGATTAATTGACCATAGTTGTGTGGGTTTATTTCTGGGCTCTCTATTCTGTTCCATTGATCTGTATGTCTGTTTCTGTGCCATTACCACACTGTTTTGATTACTGTATTATTGTCTGAAGTTTGGGAGGGTTATACCTCCTGCTGTGTTCTTTTGCTTCAGGACTGCTTTGGCAATTCTGGGTCTTTTATGGTTCCATATAAATTTCAGGATTATTTGTTCTAGTTCGGTGAAAGAAATCCATGGGTAATTTGATAGGGACCGCATTAGATCTGTAGATTGCTTTGGGCCATATGGCTGTTTTAACAATATTAATTCTTCCAATCCAAGAGCATGGGATATCTTTCCAGCAACAGTGCCATCTTTAACACACAGCTTCCAGACCTGCTATAAAGAAAGAGAAACAACTTGCAAGACCATGAGTTATTTTACTGCCAGGCTGGAAAACAGCAGACATCAATTCTACTCACATTCCACTGGCTGCAACTCAGTCACCTGGGCTCCACCTAACTACAAGGAAGGCTAGAAATGGAGCTGTTCAGATTCTGAGGAAGCAAGCGGGGGTCAGGGAACATCTAGAGTCTCTGTTACAGCATTTGACTGTCTTCTGTGATGCTAAGAGTTGGCCAAGAAGAGGTTTAAATTGGTCATTTGTAAACGTGAGCCCACACTTGGAGTCTCATTCTCTGGGCATTCCAGTATATGTATGTGTGTGTTGGGGGGTAGGGGGTGGTATTCAACACCATCAAGCAGTTAAATCAGCTCTAACACTATTTGCCTGGAGATGTCATCAGATCCCACAAGTTCAAGGCTCAGTCCTACAAGACCACCCAACCCCCTTCACATCAGATGCTAGTTGACCAAGTCCAGGTTGTCACCTGTGCTTCTGACCAACAGGCTGTGGAGCAGAGGTTCCCACGCTCAGGTTTGATTAATCCGAAATAGTTGAGTTACTAGATGAACAGTTCATTACAAAAGGATGTAACTCAGGACCAGCCAGATGGAAGAGGTGCATAGAGCAAAGGGTGGGGGAGGGGCTGGGAACGTCCGTGCTCTCCAGAAGTGCCGCTCTTTCCCAGAATTGCCATTTGTTCACCAGCCCCAAAACTCTTCAAACCCCATTATTCGGGGGGTTTATGGAGGCTTTATGACAGAGGCATGATTGATTAAATCATTGGCCATTGGTGATCGAATTTGGTCTCTAGCCCCTTTCCTCTACCTAGTGGTCAGGAGGGATGGGGCTGACTGGTTACCCTTGGCAACCAGTCTCCATCCTTAGATTTCCTGGGTCTTTCCAGAAGTCACCTCATTAACCTAACAAAGGCATAGTTACTGCTCTTCACTTAGAAAATGCTAAGGGTTTTCGGAGCTCCATGCCAGGAACTGGGATGAAAACCAAATACATATCAATATTTCTTATTATAAATCACAATATCTTTTTTATATAAATTTATTTATTTTATTTTATTTGTTTTATTTTTGGCTGCATTGGGTCTTCATAGGTGCACATGGGCTTTCTCTGGTTGCGGCGAGCGGGGGCTACTCTTCATTGCAGTGTTCAGGCTTCTCATTGTGGTGGCTTCTCTTGTTGGGAGCACGGGCTCTGGGTGTGCGGGCTTCAGCAGTGGCTCACGGGCTTCAGTAGTTGTGGCTCGCAGGTTCTAGAGCGCAGGCTCAGTAGTTGTGGCTCATGGGCTCTAGAGCGCAGACTCAGTAGTTGTGGCACGCGGGCTCTAGAGCATAGGCTCAGTAGTTGTGGCGCGCGGGCTTAGTTGTTCCGTGGCATGTGGAATCTTCCCAGACCAGGGCTCTAACGTGTGTCTCCTGCATTGGCAGGCAGATTCTTAACCGCTGCTCCACGATCACATATCACAGTTGCCTCAAAACTCTCAAATCATAGAAAATCATTTATGACTAGGTTTTAAAAGGGTTTGTGTAATCAAGAGAAATTGACCTAGAACTAACATGAAAATGTAGTAAAACTGACTTTTCAATATAGTTGCATTAAACTATAATGAGTGAATGTCTGTTTAATTATTTTAAATTCTATTTTCAAAAAATAATTATTTAAGTTCCATATTCTTTCAAAACTGTTATCTGGTTTAATGACATCAAAGAATAGAATTTCAGAAGTGAAAGGGACATAGATCTACTCCAGTGGTTTTTAAACTCTTCTTGTTAGTATAATACTTTTTTTCCCCCTTCCGAATGAAACCTCCAATGGTAAACCAGGTAAGATGGCTGTACTCAGGGAAGAGGGCCTGGAGCCTTGTCCAGTTGGATTCCTCTCTCCATCTACAACTAAAGCATCCCTGAGCCATTGCCTCTGAGCCTTGGGTTCTGAGGAACTGGGTTTGACAGCCACTGAAATAGAGCAACCTTTCACTGAAGCACTGTTTACAATAGCCAAGACATGGAAGCCACCTAAATGTCCATCGACAGAGGAATGGATAAAGAAGATGTGGTGCATATACACAATGGAATATGACTCAGCCATAAAAAAGAATGAAATAATGCCATTTGCAGCAACATGGATGGACCTGGAGACTATCATACTAAGTGAAGTAAGTCAGCCAGAGAAAGGCAGATATCATATGATATTGCTTATATGCGGAATCTCAAAAAAATGATACAAATGAACTTATTTACAAAACAGAAACAGACTTAAAGAATGAACTTACCATTCCTGGGAGAATGGGTGTGGGGGAGGGATAGACTGGGAGTTTGGAATTGACATGTACACACTGCTGTATATAAAATAGATAACCAACAAGGACCTACTGTATATCACAGGGAACTCTCCTCAGTATTCTGTAATAAGCTACATGGGAGAAGAATTTGAAAAAGAACAGATACCTGTAAGTGTAAAAATAAATAAATAAATACTTAAATTAAAGAAAAATTAAGTAAACGTTAGTAGTTTAAAAAAAAAAAATCCACCTTGCTTTAGTGATGAGGGACCTGATGCCCAGATTGGTGGTGGGAGTGTGTGTTAGCTGAGACCCCACCTTCCCAGACCACCTGTGCACTGCTTGTGTTTATACTGTCCACCTTCAGTGATCCAGGCCAGTCATCCATCTGCTGTCCTGCCCCACATCTCTGCAAAAGGTCATGGCTTCTCCTCTTGGCCAGGGGCCAGGATCTTCTGGCAACAGTTCTGATAAAAGGTTCTGGTTTATGTACAGTGACGTCTGACTTGCTTTAACATAAACTCTTTGGTGCCAGTTCTCGCCCCTGTGGGCCTGTGGAGTGTATGATCCCCTCCTTTAGACCTTTTCTTTTCCAAGCTAAAGGTCCCCAGGTCTTCCTATGACATGTTTCTGTGCCCCTCTGCTGATTCCTGCTGTCTGAATGCGCTATAATATATACCGCTCGCACAGCAGAGCACACGTTGAATTAAGTACTTTTGTTGTCATCTGGCCAAGCACGAAATCAAATGGACGAGGAAGGCACGTGGATTGGTGATGAAGTGAAGGTTGTTGGGGGAGGGAAAACCTTTCCTCTCTTAGGGTTACATTCTGGGGACCTGCAAATTAAACTAGCAAAAGACAGACTAACAGAAAAGTCATCCAGTTTTATTAATTTCACGTGCGTGAGAGTTCACAGAAAAGAAGTGAAACTCGAAGAAGTGGTCAGGCTCAAGGGCTTATATGCCATTTTCAACAAAGGAAAGGGGGTTGGGGCTCCCAATAAAATAGGGGCAAGTGACTAGGAAACAAATAGGGGACCCTAATGGAAGAGAAAGGCTATTTTAGTCAGGTTTGCTTGTGTGGACTCATCTTGGGGCCAAATCTCCATGTCTGGGGATGAGTATCTCTCCTGTTCCTGGCTTGGGAGAGGGAGACACCTTCACAAGGAGAATTTACACCCTGAGTCTGGGCAGGCAAGGGGAGAGCAGAGAGCTGGTGCTTCCGCACCTGCTGATGCGGGATTGCCTGCATATCAAGATAATCCTTCTGCCAAAGCGGCGTATATTGGAGCAGCATCTTCTGATTCCCTTCAAGGTATAATTTGATACCTGCTTCCCCCAGCCCCCCACTCCAGTTATTCTGTACTGCTTTCCTCTGGGGGCATAAGTGCCCAGCCTCTCACTACCACCTTCAGAATCGTGCTCTGAATCTCTCTCCAGATGGTCACGTCGTGCACGAATTAGGATCCTGGAGGTTCTCTTGTTTTTACAGTTATAAATCGGCTTGATTATTCAGTCATTCAGCGTCTGTCAGCTTCTCCACAAGGCTAAGAGGTCTCATCTGACACTTGACTGAAATGCAGACTCATTCATTCTTCATTCAGCTTAGTGTGTGCCAAGCCCTGCCCCAGTCACCAGAAATAGCTGTAAACTAAACAAAGTCCCTGCCCTCGGGGGGATTACGGTCTACTGGGGACAAGCAGGCCACACCCAAACATATACATCCATAGTGTGATCTAGTAGGAAGTGCTAAAAACCAAATTAAGAAAAGCCAGAGGGTAAGGAGTTCAGGGAATGATCAAAAATGACTTCTCTGAGGAGGTAGCACTTGAGCAGAAACCTGGATGGGGTGAGGGTGTGCGTGTGGGTGTGTGGCGGATGGTGTTACGGGCAGAGGGAACGACAAAGGCAGGCGGGTCACAGGTCACAAGGGGACTCGCAGGCCGCGGGGAAGCCTTCGGGCTTTCCTGTGAGCGTCCAGTGGAAGGTGTTGAGCAAGAAAGGGATGTGATTTGATTTAATTAATAAATGTTAAGGGAGGGACGGAGGGAGGGAGGGAAAGGAAAGAGCAAAGCAAAGCGCTGGCTGTTTTGTGGGAAAGCCTGTGGAATTGGGAGCAAGTGTTGAGCAGGAAACAGTCAAGCATCGAACTCGTTGTCCAGACAACTATGGTTAGCACGTTCCTTGACCCACCAACTGCGTAACCATTCAAAAAGAGAATAAGGTTTGCTTAGTGAGACTTGTTGTTCATCAACGTTTGCTGCCGCCTAGCAATTGTGATTTTATTTTCTAAGTACCTTCAAGCTAGTCTCCTCCTAATTCCTTCTGGAACATTCTGTGATTGGAAAACCAGTCCTCTGAATGAGGTGGGTGGACACAGCCAATGTGAGGGAGCAGGAAGGGCCCGCCCTTGCTGGCAGACACTCCTGGATTGAATGTGGCTCTTCCTTTTAGACTCAGTTTTCTTGTGCGTAAAATGAAGGTGACAGTGTTTCTCTGAGAAATAAATGCAATGCAGAAAATTTAAAAGCTTAAGTATATTCAGTGCCTGCAACTTCGGGGCTCAACAAATCTTAGTTCCTTTTCTACCCGTTTTTCTTTTACTGGAGCCTGCGTTTCACCTGACCGCGAGGTCTCAAGGGGGCTGAAGTAGGTCTTGTAGGTGTTTGTGTCCCCAGTGGAGTGGCTGGGTCATAACAGGTGCTGAACTCAGGGTGAATCGGTGAGTCTGTGCAGTTGGCCAGCATCCCAGCAGAGCAGAAGGAAGAAGGCATTTCCAGGTGAGAGGCACCGTGATGGCCAGCAAAGTTGACCTGGCGTCCCCCAGGCTCATTGGCAGGTGGACTGGGTGACCCCTGGGGCCTCGGAGAAGTGGGGAGTCACGTGTGTTACCAGCAGTGGCGCAGGGAGTCTTCCTAGCACTGTGTGTCTCTCCTGGGCTTCTGCTGTTGTTTGTTTGTTGTTTTTCCTGAACAGCCAAAGGGGAAGGAGTAGACCCAACTCTCTAGGTAGCCTTGAAGGGCATCAACTCATTTGAGTAAATATCGTCCTGGTGAGAACGAACATGCTCTTTATCCTTCCAAGAAAATTCGGTATAACATCCAAAGAGGCTGTTCTGGGGCTTCCCTGGTGGCGCAGTGGTCGAGAGCCCGCCTGCCGATGGAGGGGACGTGGGTTCGTGCCCCGGTCCAGGAGGATCCCACATGCCGCAGAGAGGCTGGGCCCGTGAGCCATGGCCGCTGAGCCTGTGCGTCCGGAGCCTGTGCTCCACAACAGGAGAGGCCGCAACCGTGAGAGGCCCACGTACCGCAAAAAGAAAAAAAAGAGAGACTGTTCTGTCCCCCACCTGGGTGCAGGGAACTAACGAGATGATTCCGCTCGTGTATGCATCTCATTAGCCCAGGCCCTGGAAAAGGGTCCCTCTTCATTTCCCTGAGGTCCCCCGATGATCCCCGCGCCTTCCTCTGTGGCGCCTCAGACCTGTCGGATGTGTGGACACAAGCAGAAGAGCAGCGGACACTGGACACACAGAGGGAGTGGGCCCCCTGAAAGAGTTCATTCCTTGTGAAATGTTTCATTTTAAAACCCCATGTAAAATATGATACAAGTGAACTTATTTACAGAACAGAAATAGACCCACAGACACAGAAAACAAATTTACAGTTACCAAAGGGGAAAGGGTGAGGGGATAAATTAGGAATTTGGGATTAACAGATACACACTACTGTATATAAAATAGATAACCAACAAGGACCCACTGTATAGCACAGGGAACTGTATTTAATATCGTGTAATAACCTATATTGGAGAAGAATCTGGAAAAGAGTAGATATATATAGATAGGTAGATATATAACTGAATCACTGCTGTACACTGGAAACTAACACAACATTATAAATCAACTGTACTTCAATCAAAAAATAAAATGTAAATGCCATTTGTAGCAACATAGATGCAACTAGAGATTATCATACTAAGTGAGGTAAATTGGAAAGAGAAAGATAAATACCATATGATATCACTAACATGTGGAATCTAAAATATGAAGAAATGAACTTATCTACGAAACGGAAACGGACTCACAGACATAGAGAATGGATTTGTGGTTGTCAAGGGGGAGGGGGAGTCGGGGGGATGGATGGAGTGGGAGTTTGAGGTCAGCAGATGCAAACTAGTATATATAGGATGGATAAACAACAAGGCCCTACTGCAGAGCACAGGGAACTATATTCAGTATCCTATGATAAACTATAATGGAAAAGAATATTAAAGAATGTATATATATATATGTATGGCTAAGTCACTTTGCTGTACAGTGGTAATTGACACAGCATTGTAAATCAATTATACTTCAATTCAGAAACTAATTAATTAAAATGTTTAATTAATTTAAATAAATAAAACCCCATGTAAATTTTACCTTTACTCCAAAATGTGATTTAAGAGAAAAATATTTCAGATACTTAGCAGTTAAATTACTTAACATTTTAGTATTCTGGTTTTCGAGAGGGGGATTGTTAAGTGACTTGCTTAAAATCACACATATGGTAACTAAGTAAGCAGGAGTTGAATCCACGTATTTGCCCCCAGAGTCAGTGCACTTATCCACCCTGCTGTTCTGGTGTGGATTTTTGGACTCTGTAAAATAATAACTACTTGACAGTGGTTGTTGTGAGAATTCAGTAAATGTTAGCGTCCTTTTCTCCTTATATTTCATCAATTCATATATAGATAGGTATAAATATAGATACATATATAATATGTACATATTATATATGTAAGTATGTATATTTATAAATATATATATTTGGAGGATGTATGTAATATGTAAATAAATATAGATTTACAGGATAAAGTGACAAATATACTGGCTGAAGTATTGGTGAAAGGTCACGGTGCTTGGAATCATAAATTGAGGGAGCAAAGCGTAAACACTGACGTCATGAGAAACAGACCAAAAAGAGCAGACTTCTTTGGACTTTTGTCTAACCGTTTAACTAAGTGTCCCTTGTTTGACCCTTTGTGTTTTAGAAAGACTCAAAACTCTTGTTGAACTACTAATTCCAAGTTTGGGGTTTTGTTTTTACCCTAGTATCTGTGGCTCGTTTGTTATATAACATTGAATTCGTCCCAGTTTCTCCATATCAGAAGCGTCTCGTGTAATGAGGATAAAGGTGGAATCACTTACATGTTTTGCCTCTGCCCATGGGGGTTTTGGTACAAAATAATCTGTTAACAGGCTTCTGTTCTTTTTCAGTTTAGTATCAAGTTTTATTGGGAAATTGACCCCATCCGATCCCTCTCAGGGACAGGAAAGGACATTGCCTAGCAGCTGGCACTCCGAGAACTGGTGCAAATTGCTGTGTCTGATAGTTTTTCTTGAGCTATGGTGTTTACAGCTAGCAACAGAGCCTCAATTTAACAAAATTGAGGACTTAGTATTCAAAAGAGGCTTGCACTTGAAGGAAGAACGTGGAGAATTTTCTTTTCCATCACACGTGTTCTGGTCACATTTTGGTAAAGGGGTTTCCAGTGTCATTGGTTCTGAATTTAAGAGCGTTCCTTTCCTTTTCTATGGACAGATCATTATCATTTGATCCTTATTCCGGTTATTTCTAGAGCTCTCTGAACAAGGCACTGCATTAGATACAGCTGGGGAGATAAATATGTATGAGAGAGTTTATGTCCTTACCGTGCCTTGTTCTGAGGACAGTAGACAGATAGAGCAAGTGCAATGAGCACAGTGCTATGGGATTTCAGAAGGAGTAGTGACAGTTGATGGCGGGGGCATCAGGAAAGTTCCCAGAAGCGGCGGTGTTGTAGCTGAGCGGGGAGAAGAGGTCGTGTTTGAGAAACTGCGATGTTTTTGGAGAGCTTCTCACCATACAGCAGGAGAACAGTGCGATCCAGAGCATGGATGTGAGGAAAGGTGAAGGTCAGGGTCCATATTAGATGAAACACAGAGAACTGAAGGATGGAGGGAGGGACAGGGTTGGCAAACAGGGGTTATCCTAGGTTAGAAAGGACCGTGAACGTACTCTCTGTATGATGACAGTTATTCTTTAGTCTAGAGAAGACGTCGAACCAGGAAGTGAAATGATCTAAGTTGTACTTGAAGCAAAGTAATCTGACCTTAAAACATTAGGCTGCCTTGAAAGTTCAAGGGGATGAAAGTGAGATGATGCATTGCTTAAGTAGCAGAGGCCTGACCTCGGGAGGCAGCCACAGGACTGGGAATGAGATCTCTGCAAGGAAAGATCAACCAGCCTGGGCAAACAATCAGATATAAGAGGCAGAGACGAGACAGGTGATAAAGGTAGCCTTCCTGAATGTGTATTAGTAGATGTTCTCCAAGACACTACTTAGCATCACCAAAGAAATTAAGACCTTGCCCAAATCACGTTGCAGTTGCCTGTATGTTTTCTTCTCTGTCGCCTCTCTCAGAGCTTCTAATATGCTAACATGCACTACGAATCTCCTAGAAGAAGATGGCCTTGTCCTATCCCCTAAATTTATCTGTCCATAGAAGCATCTTTTTTTAATGGATTTGTAAAAACATCTTGCATTTTCGGAAACATTATTTTGGGACGTGCTCTACTACGTTTGGAGAATGGTGATGTGATTAATAAAAACTAGAAGATTGGAGTGAGAATTTGGTTGGACTAGAATGATAAATAACATTGACATTAGGAGGTGTTAAATTTGAGGCGCCAGAGACCAAGCGGGTTGGAGGCATCTGGAAGCTTGCGTGTTTCCTGGAACTTCAGCTAAGAGGAGAGGTTTGGGTAGGAAGATGAATTTGGAGTTATCCTCTAGAGATGATCGTTGAATCCACAAAGGTGAGATCAGTACGGAAGAGACTTTCAAGGCTCAGGAAGTGTTCAGCAGTGTCAAATGTTGCAGAGAGATTGAGGAAGAAGGAGAGGTTTAATTTGGAAAATAAGTTACTGGCCTCGGAAAGAACAGTTTGACTAGAACGTGATAGAGATGGAAGCCCTGTTTAAGGAGTCTTGGAGTGACTTAAAGAGAAAGCATGAATAGAAAGTACATCATATTCCTTGTGTAGAGAATGTCGTCAATGAAATAAACATTTAATGGAAGTTTTAGGAGGAGTAGGACTCAGACTTTTCTCTAAGGATGTGGGAGACCTGAACATGGTTAAGTAGAAGAAAAGAAGGATCAGTGGGGGTGGGGAAATCCTTGCTTTACCAGTAAATTCCTGGGATCAGCAGTTCTTGAACATTGGCCTGCATCAGAATCTCTAGAGGTCTTGTTAAAAACACAGCCCTCAGGACTTCCCTTGTGGCGCAGTGGATAAGACTCCCCGCTCCCAATGCTGGGGTCCCAGGTTTGATCCCTGGTCAGGGAACTAGATCCCACACGCATGCCACAACTAAGAGTTCGCATGCCGCAACGAAGGAACTGGCGAGCTGCAACTAAGGAGCCAGCCTGCTGCAACTAAGACCCAGTACAGCCAAATAAATAAATAAGTAAATATTTTAAAAGATAAAAATAAAATCACATTCTTTTTTTAAAAAAAAACAAAAACAAAACCACAGCCCCCAAACCCTAGAGTTTTGGATTCAGTAGATCTGGGGGCTCAAGAATTAGCATTTCCAACAAGTTCCCACGTGCTCCTGATGCTGTGTATCTGAGGACCACGGTCTGCGAACCTCTGCTCTAGAGAAGGGAGAAGGGAGAACCCAGGTTGCAGGTGGAAGGTGAGCCTTGGGAGAGAGAAAAGACACATTTTTGTCAGAAAACGACCAGAAATGAAGGAAGAAACAGTGAATAAAGTCACATAAAATTTGAAGAAAAAGAAAAGACACATAAAAATTTGAAGTAGGGAAAGAACAGTGATGCCAGCTTCTGGAATTGAAGAATCCGTAGTAGAATCCAGAAAGCTGGCACTGTGGATCTTGAAGTTATGACCACGAAGATGGACTGGATAGAAGAAGATGCTCTGAGCCCAGTGCTGAAACCATTACGGAAGCTGGTTTAGGGGAGGGAAATCCTCCTTCCTTCCACTCTCCTAGGTTCTCCCACTGGGGCCCTATGAAATGAGGTTGACAAAAGACAGATTCACGAGAGGAAAACATGTGCAGTACACATCACAAGGGAGAAACCTCAGTGAAGAGTAACTCCAAGGGGTGATAAGAACTTAGGCTTAAATGGCATCTGAACAAAAAACAATAGATTTTCAGAGAAATGACAAGACAGAGGAAAAGGGTTTGAGTTTCTAGGGTGACAAATTGTGGGAAGGTAAATATATATGGAAAGGTTAATGCAGTAAGGTTTGTTTGTGCAGGTCCATTTTGGCACCAACTTTCCATCATCTTCATGGCCCTAGAGCTTCCCTGGAAGAGGGGATTTACGGCAGGCCCTATTTTTCCAAAGTTTCTACTTTTAGTCACTTCAGGGAAGCTCCAAGAAGGCATCTTTCTGCCTCTGTTGACTCTCATGTACCTCGAGCTCTAAGGAGCCCTTTTGCCAGCGTGACATATTCAGGGTGGCATATTCTGGTCCCCTGCAGTGGGCATGAGGGAAAGGAATGGGTCTTGTGTGGAATGGGCCGTGATCGTGGGGTCCTGTGGACTTAGGGTTGGTATCAGGGGCAGCAGAGACCATCCAAGCTCCTGTAGTTAAAAAGAATAAGCGAGCACACAGCCTTTACCACAGAAAGTCAGGAGGGATTTGATGTGCTCGGGCTAAATCCGTGTTTCAGCGGAGGCGGAGTGAGAGGCAGGTCTGAGGAGACGAGCAAGGCCTTGCCCTGCACTTTGCACGTATTAACTCTTTTCATCCTCACAGGGACCCTTTGAGGTCGGTACTGTTATACCCATCGTACAGTTAAAGAAATGAGGTCTTGAGAAATGAAGTCGTTTGCCAAGTTCACACGATGAGTAAATGACGAAGCCAGGCATGGAATCGAAGGGCAGTCTCTGGGGAGCTTGACAGAACCTCACTGAGCTGATTTGGCGGTTTGACTTTGCATCATCCTTTTGCTGGGCCCCTTCCCCAGGAACCAGCGCCTGATGAGAAGAATGCCCGCCCCAGGGGCTGGCTTTGGGGTGCACCCCAGGGGCTGCGCTCCATCTTACTGGATTGTTCCAGAGCTGCAGTTACTTGCACACGATTGGTTGTCATGCACCATCAGAGTAGAGAAGGGTCCCCTTGCAGTGTCACACTCCAGTGCCTGGGTGTGGGACAGGAGGCAGGTTGGGACAGAATGGCTCATGGTACAGATCCAGGGCCCTCGAAAGGGCCGCTTCTCACCAGAATGGAAGGGCAGGGCGAGGGGCATTAGGTAGGGGAGCATTTCATCCACTCAGTGACACCAGTTCTCTTCAGTGTAAAAACGTCTGTTGTTTTCTCTGTCTGTTCCTTGCGTCTATGTACTTCTCGAGTTAAGAAGCCTGTAAACTCCAGAACTGGACTGTTAACACACAACTCCTACAGTCCTAAGGAGTGACTGGCTTACAACACACCCGTGTGCTACATTTCTCTTTATATCTGCCCTTTTGAAAATAAAAGTCCAGCGATACTGAATCACAGGGTTTAAATGGAGAAGATGCTTCTTCCTACCCCGGGGCCAGCAGCGCCTCGAACGAGGCTGAGAGCATTTCAGCTGGTAGTGGTTGAGAAGAGTAGCCTCTTTCACTACCTCCGTTCTCTCGTTTTCTTGCTGGATTTTTGGATGCATTTTTACCTCCTCACCTAAAAACCGGTGCTTTTAGGAATTTATTGAGAAAGAATACGTAGAGGATGCGGTGAGTCCTGTGATGAGGTAGCCCACAGACTTGCAGCTGAAGATAGAATGTGGGTGGCAAGGGAGCCCCAAGATTTGGGTGCCCCTTCTCACTTCCTGTTATGAAAGCATTTCAGCGTAAGCAGGAAGGGGAGCAAAATAATGTTTTTTATTTGTTTATTTGTTTTTTAAATTTTATTTTTAATGAAGTGCACTTGATTTGCAGTGTTGTGTTCATTTCTGCTGTACAGTAAAATGATTCAGTTGTACACATATATACATTCTTTTTCGTATTCTTCTCCATTGGGGTTTATCCCAGGAGGTTGAATATAGTTCCCTGTGCTACACAGTAGGACCTTTTTGTTTATCCATCCTATATGCAATAGTTTGCCTCTGCTAATCCCACACTCCCAGTCCGTCCCTCCGCCAGCCCACCCCCGTTTTCTTTTTTTTTGAAGGGAAAAAGAATCACTCCTGGTACTTCAACATAGAAAGTGGGACATATTTCTGCAGCTGTGGTAGCACATAGTTAGGGAATCGATGGCAAATGTTGTCATCTCAATCATAAACGTGGTAAGAGATCATTTGTGTCCTGGATTCAATTTTGCAGGGGGTGGGGGGGATTCCCGTTGGGCAGGGATTTGAGGGATGAGTAGGACTTGGGAACATTTGAGCTGAGCAGTTCCTCCATCTTCTTGAGATTCTCCTTGCCTCTCATCCCACCCTGCTTAGTGGAGGAATCAGAAATGAAGAAGCAGCCATCTGGGTGGTTTAATCTTATAAATTTTCGGCTGCGAGGCTAAGAAATGGTTTACAGTCATTCTAGCGGGTCTAGCATTACTGAAGCAATTAGACCCAAAAGTTCCCACTTGTCCCCAACTTTGTTTCCAATTTTGTTTGTAGACGCTGTGGTCCTGGGTTGAGTGTTTCTGTCATCAAGATACATCCAATCTGTCATGTCAACTTAGCACTGTTTTAAACTGGATTGAGTAAGATTTGTTCAATGTGACGTTTTCTTGATTCAGTATTTATTAAGAAACCAAATGGCTTTCAAACTGTGTTCTTCCACTAAAACACCTTTTCTTCCATAGAACAAGGGTGAAAGGCTCTTACTTGTGTTATCATTTGATCCTTATTCCGGATCAGTAAGGATCAAATGATAACACAAGTAAGAGCCCTTCACCCCGAAGTCTCCTCCACCTACATACTCTGCCTTGTCGTAGCTCTGTCTGTCGGGGAAACATTTCTGCCCCTCACAACCACCGATGGCCGCCTAGTCCATTACCAGCACGACAGATACAGACAGGCTAGTGAAACCTACATTTTCATTGCATTTAGCTTTGAAGGCATGTATGTATCAAATAGAATACCAGGTCATAATGTCGTGGTCAGCATCCAGATTGGGCTCACTTTGTTATAGCATTTTGTGTTTTTTGTAGTCTGTTGTGGTTTTCATTTCAGCTTTTTAGCATCTGTATAAATTCAGGTCACCAAGGGTAAAAGAGGTGGTCCAACCTCACATCTGGCTTTACTGCCCCCTATCCCCACACACACATAAACACCTTTTTTCCAGCAGTACTCCCGTTCTAACCCCTGTATCTTAGTGTGTTTGGGCTCCTGTAACAGAATACCATACACTGGGTGTCTTATAGACAGCAAACCTTTATTTCTTGCAGTTCTGGAGGCTGGGAGTCTGAGATCTCAGTGCCAGCATGATTAGGTTCCGGTGAGAACCCTCTTCTGGGCTGCACATGGCCATTTCCTTATTCTATGCTCATACGGCAGTAAGAGGGCAAAACAGTTCTCTGGGGTCGCTTATAAAGACACTAGTCTCGTTCAGGAGGGCTTCACCCTGACATCAGGCTCGGTGAGGGGACCAAGACAACCTAGTCAGAGACTGCCAGGTTTATCTTCTCTGTACCTTGGATTACGTTCAGGCCTTGGTGTTACAGAAATTCATACTTTGGGGAAAAGCCCAGCAGATCCCATATTGTGAAACAAAGGAAACCTCAAGAAAAAGAAGAAATATCCTTTTCTTCTCTGTTCCTGTATCATAGACTACATTTAAAACAAACAAAAAAATTTTTTTTTTGAAATTCAGCAGTTGTATACATTTTGCATGTGCACGTGAGCTTTTTGGTCAAACAACTCAATAGTACCAATCTGGCAATGTTCCCTTTTAGGGAACAAAATCAAATCAAATCAAAACAGTGGTTTCAAATCAAAACAGTGGTTCAACTGATGTTTCTCCTCAACCTAACATTTTCTCCAGTACGGCGCTCCTCAGAGTATGGCTCCCAGACCAGTAGCCTCAGCGTCACTCAGGAACTTGTTACAAATGTCAGCTCTTGGGCCCCCACCCCAGGTCTACTGAAGCTGGAACTCCGGGGGTGAGGCCCAGCCCTCTGTGTTTTAACAAACCCTCCAGGGGATTTTAATCCGCACCGATGTTTGGGAAGCGCTCCTCTAGTGACGTGACTGCCCTGTGTATCTTCTGGTCCTGGTCATCTTTATTGTGCAACTTCATCTCTTCATAAAATTCAACTTTAACTTCACCACCTCAACTAATTGAATTTTCAAATTTCAGAGTATTTTTTTTTAATCGCTTGCTTGCCTTTGAGATAGGCTGCTGCAAGTTTTGCAGATGATTTATTTCCCTAATAAATTGGTAAGGAAGTTATATTAATAGTTGGGAGGAGGGAGAAGTTGAGATATTTCTGCCAAAGATTTAATTACCACATTTCAAATAACCCCAGCCACTTAATGCACACATTTCTACTGATATCATTTAAAGACGCCATGTTTAACAGAATTTCCTTGTCAGAAAGTCCCTAGGATCAGGACAAAAGAAGTTTCCCTAGAATAAGAATGACTTTTTAGGGGGTCAGGTTGCTGTAAGAGTAATACTTAGAAGAATCATGGTGTCAATCAGGAAAGTCAACAAAATTTACATTTAGAAATCTACTTTCAAATAATTAGAAAATCAAACAGCTTTATCCGTTCTCTTTTAGGATTAAGAGTTAGGAAGAAGGTGACCTCAGTAGCATACTGAGTAAAAAATATAACTTAAGACCTGGTGAGAAATTAAGAATTCATCTAATAAACTCTCTCACTTACGATTGAAGAGAATTCCGTCACGTTCGGTCAACTTGTATTGATGATCCAAATATACATAAGTCCCTGCTTTGGAGAGTCTGGTAGAGAAGCCCAGAACACTCCGGGGAAGTGCCCAAACCTAGACAGCCAAGAGTCTTTGTCTGAGCCACATAAATATATCAACTCACTGGTTGGCTTATAGGGGGAAGAAAGATTGGCCGTGGCCAGGAGATGGGGGCAGCGGGGGTGTGATACAGGCCTGGGTTGAAATGCTGGCTGTGGCCCTGATTAGCTAAGTGTATGATTTGAGACATGTTACTTATTTTTAGATCCTCAGTTTCCTTATTTTTAAGACCAGAAAAATAATAACTATCTCTAGATTTTGGGACGATGCCATGACATAATGCTTCATCTGTCAGGAAAGTTGTGTTGGATGCTAGCTGTGTGTCAGGCAGTGTGCTAGGGATAAAACCGAGAATAAAAACTCAATATTCTGTAATAACCTAAATGGGAAAAGAATTTGAAAAAGAATAGATCCATCTATAGGTATAACTGAATCACTTTGCTGTCCACCTGAAACTAACACAACGTTGTTAATCAACTACTCTCCATTATAAAATAAAAATTTTTTTTGAATTAAAAAAAACAAACACCTCATCTCGACAAATGTCCCTGCCACCACCCAGTTGCTCAGGCCCACAGCCTCCTCCATTCCTCTCTGTCCCCCTCCTCAGCTCGGGCTGGTGGCGTCCATCCACTTTTCTGCGTCTCACTGCTGCCACCCAGGCTAGAGCACGAGGCTAGCCTCCCACCCGGCCTCTTGCTTCCACTGGTGCTTCCCCCGGTCTTTTCTCCCCACACTAGCCAGAGGGAATTTCTTAACCCTCCAGCTGGACCTTGTCTCTGTCCGGCCTGAATCCTGCCGTGGCTTTCCACTGCTCCGAGGTAAGTCAGGACTCCTCCCGTGGCCTCCAAGGCTTCTGTCAGCCTGACCGTCCAGTGTCATTACCTCTCAGCCCCTATATCACCCTCCGCGGCAGCGGTCTCCTGTCCCTGTCTCCACAGTCAGCTGCCCAGACTCTGTCCCTCAGGCTTGGAGTCTCTTGTCCCTGTCACACGGCCGGCTCTGTTGTCCTCTACGTCCCATCGAGTTGTTGCCACCTCAGAGGTTTCTTCTCCAGCACTGACTTTCCTCCCACTCTGTAATTTCCGCCACAGAACCTTACCAGGGTAGCTTATGATCATGTCCTGTGTGTGGCTCTCCCCTCCTTTCTCATCTATCTTGGTCCCAAGTAGGATGTGAGTGCCAGGAGGCCAGTGTCCTTTTTTTTTTTACATGTTTCTTCCTTTATTTGATTTTTTTAATTTATATAATTTTTGTAAATTATGAAAGTAATTTTTTTCACAAATCAAGTAATACAGAGCTATGTAAAGAAAACTAAGCGGTGATTGCTGCCGGACCACCCTGCAATCGCATGGCTCTGGTAACTGCTCTGCCTCCGTCCACCTTTGCCACGGCTCACACACACCTGATACCTGATGCTCCCGTTATCCCTGCAGGGTTGGCGGCCCTATCTCTGTGTCATGGATGGGGGAAATAAAACCTAACGCAGTTGCTAGCTCTACGGAACTGAGCATTAACATAGAGGTCTCTTTCTAGAAACCATGCTGTTTTCATTGGGATAAAGAAATGTGGGTAGTGAAGATGCTTAAGGAGGCCAGTGTTCTAATGTGACTCACTTGTCACTGTCCTTCCAGGGCTGAGCCCAGCGCCTTTCTTAAAATAGACTCTCTTCACGGTCTCCCTTCTCTTGAAGTAAACAGAGGAATGAGGGGATGAAGTCCAGTGGGCAGTTGTAATATAGTGTGAGGGGTGCTGTGATGGGGAAAGGATACAGCCTCCTAGAGTGGCCTGGAGAAGCAGCACCAAATACTTAGGAGTGAGAGGAAGCTTCCGAGAGGAAATGCTGTCTAGAGATGTCAAGGCTCAAAAATAAATAACTATATTGGAGGTTACAGCGTTACCAATGAATTTCTCAGAATATTTACAACAAAGCAGTGTTTTTCAGCCTTTTTTTCATTATCCCCTTAAGGAGGAGCCTTTTCTGGACAAATTGTTCCCTAATCACTAACTCCTCTTCCCACTGAAATTTTATACCACAAATATACTGTGTATCTGTTTATGTATTCTGTGTAGATCTATGCGTTATACAGAAAAAGAGTAATTTTTTTCATCTGCTAAGACCAAATTTTTACCCTCTCATAGGTGAAATTTCCCCCATTGAATGGAATGTAAAATAGTTGACTGGTGGGAAGCAGCCGCATAGCACAGGGAGATCGGCTCAGTGTTTTGCGATGACCTAGAGGGGTGGGATGGGGGGGAGGGGTGGGATTGGGGGGGGAGGGGGAGGGGGAGGGGTGGGATTGGGGGGAGGGGTGGGATGGGGGAGGGAGGCTTAAGAGGGACGGGATATGGGGATACATATGGCTGATTCGCTTTGTTGTGCAACAGAAACTAACACGGTATTGTGAAGCAATTATACTCCAATAAAGATCTATTTTTAAAAATGTATGTATTAAACCATTTAATATAAATCATAGGACCAAGTTTTGAAGAAAATGCAGTTGATACGTCTTTGTAGTACTTGCTCTTTAAATGTCCAACGGACTAGGTACTGTTTTTTTTTTTTTTTTAAAGTGGGGTTTTTTTCCATTGGAGGACAAAGAGATGAAATTTTTTTTAAATGTGATATATGTGCTCATTGAAGTGGAAAGTCGCTGTTAAAATCATAACAAGCGTTCACATAATAATATCCTCCAATATATGAACAAGAGCATTAAAGGCTGCATCAGAGGAACTTGTATTTTTAGGGAAAATGTGACAGACAAATGCACAGTGATCACAGTTTGGAAAGGAACACATGGGGGCTGGTTGAATCTGAGAGCCCTTCGCGATACGTTGGGAAGATGACTTAGTAAGAAGGTGTTGCCTAAGAGATGATTTAGAAACGGTAATTAAATTATTAGGTACATGAATGCTGCTCAAGTTACCTGGAAGAATTAGGGGTAGGAGAGCTCTGTGTGGAAGGTACATGGAGATAAGAAAACATTTTCAGAGACAGAGCAGGTAACCTGGCTTACACCCTCCTGTCACTATAGCTGGAGGTGAATTCTGTTTGGAACAATTCTGTTCATTAAAACAGGTAAATACCAAGTGGCTGTTCCTTGGAGGGTAAAGATTGTATAGCGTCAGAGTGGCAAATGGTGGGGGAGGAGTTTTTAATCTTGAAAGTTAGCCCAAGGGCTAATTATATCTCAGCGCTTTCCACTAGCTTATCTTGCAGGAATTTTAAGAAGGTTGAAGCCTTAAGGTTGGTTAAACGGTGGAACGTTGTAGTAGGCTCCGTTTGTATTCTGGTTGTTACTTTGCACCTGCCAATGGATTCTGCTTCGTTCTCATAATAAGAAGGGCATAACCCCCAAGAAGTGATGGGCTTCTAATTCTGTCCCTTTAGCAGAATTCTTTTCATTAGCCAAGTGGAGTGGACTTTACCAATGTGCAGTGAGATGAGGCATGACTTAGCCTGATGGTGCATGAAGGGTGCTCAGCAAGGGTGACATTTAGTTCCTTTAAAGCTGATGTTCCTGTTTATACCAAGGATAGCTTTTGCAGTTCTCCAAGAGACAAGACACTTACTGGTTTTACAGATATATATGTCATTTGCTTTTTTTTTAAATTTATCTTTTGTTGAAGTATAGTTGTGTTATTTTTTATTGAAATAATGTTGTGTTACTTTCTGCTGTACAGCAAAGTGACTCAGTTATACATATATATATATATATATACATTCTCTTTTTTATTCTTTTCCATTATGGTTTATCCCAGGATATTGAATATAGTTCCTGTGCTGTACAGTAGGACCTCATTGTTTATCCATTCTGTATGTCATAGTTTGCATGTGATAATCCCAACCTTCCAGTCCTTCCCTTCCCCACCCCTCCTCCCCCTTGGCAATGACAAGTCTATTCTCTGTGTCTGTGAGTCTGTTTCTGTTTCATAGATAGGTTCATTTGTGCCATATTTTAGATTCCATGTGTAAGTGATATCATATGGTTTTCATCTTTCTCTTTCTGGCTTACTTCACTTAGTGGGATAATCTGTAGTTGCGTCCATGTCGCTGCAAATGGCATTATTTCATTCTTTTTTGTGGCTGAGTAATATTCCGTTGTATACACATACCACGCCTTCTTTATCCATTCACCCGTCGATGGACACTTAGGTTGCTTCAAAGTCTTGGTTATTGTGAATAGTGCTGCTGTGAACACTGGGGTGCGTGTATCTTTTCAAATTATAGCTTTGTCCAGATATATGCCGAGGAGTGGGATTGCTGGATCATATGATAGCTCTGTTTTTAGTTTTCTGAGGAACCTCCATGCTGTTTTCCTTAGTGGCTGCACCAATGTACATTCCCACCAACAGTGCAGGAGAGTTCCTACATCCTTTACTTTTATTCCATTTCCTACTGAATCAGCTTCCTTGTTGCCAGTTATTCTTCCTCTTCTATTTAGTGTCATCGTCACTTTCTGGACAGATTAATGTAAATCATCACTTAGGTGATGATTACTTCCTGCTAATCCATATTGCCTGCAGACTGCTAAACTCATTAAGTGGCGGACCCACGTTACTCTCTAATGAAGGTTTTCCTTTTCATTATTCTTTCCAAACACAAACGCTAAGGTCCAACCTGTTTCTTTTCCTTAATGCCTGTTCCCTTTAGCTGTACCCCCAATGTCTCCCCGATCACATGTTTATAGCCTTCCTACTGTTCTTTCTTCTAGTGCCCCGACCTCTGCCTTCTATTACTGGGCATATTCTATGTACAGATCTGGGCTTATTACATATGTAATGAATCCTTTCATACTAACTTCAAAACAAAGTGAACACCCCTTACTCTGAGTTCTAGCAGGGCTTGAATTTGCAGTTGTCACCCTACTTAGTCTTCCTTTGATATTGTATAAATTAACCTCCTGAGTTCATTCAAGACTTAGCAAGTTTGGGCTTCCCTGGTGGCGCAGTGGTTGAGAGTCCGCCTGCCGATGCAGGGGACACGGGTTCGTGCCCCGGTCCGGGAAGATCCCACATGCTGCGGAGCGGCTGGGCCCGTGAGCCATGGCCGCTGAGCCTGCGCGTCCGGAGCCTGTGCTCCGCAACGGGAGAGGCTACAACAGTGACAGGCCCATGTACCGCAAAAAAAAAAAAAAGAAAAAGACTTAGCAAGTTTTAACACAACCAGTGTTGCAGCCCTTGGGATGGCTTGCTACTGTGTACATTGACACACTAGGTATGTGTCGTGGTGGCTGCACTAAATAAATGGATGTTACATAAATCTCATTTGTTATTTGAGCACTTAACTAACAAATGAGAAACGACATTGGACCACAGTTGTTTAGATGAGCGTCTAGACACAGTATTTTGTCCCTTAGAAAAATTTTCCCCTTGCTTACAAGTTCACAGATTATTAACATGATGACTCACCTCTAAGAAGGTTTTCGGGGGAGGGGGCGGAAATTCCCTGGTGGTCCAGTGGTTAGGGCTCTGTACTTCCACTGCAGGGGGCGCAGGTTCGATCCCTGGTCGCGAACTAAGATCCTGCAAGTGGCATGGCGTGGATGGAAAAAAAAGAGAAAAGAATTTTTTTTTCATTTTTCTATAATGTTGGGGGTGCAATTTTTTATTGTGGTAAAATATACATAACAAAATTTATGTTTTTAACCATTTTTAAGTATACTGTTCAGTGCCATTAAGTATATTCTCATGGTGGTGCAATCATCACCTCCCTCCATCTCCAGACGCTTTCGTGTTCTCCAGCTAAAACCCTGTACCCATCGAACACTGACGCCCCACTCCCCTACCCGCCCCGCCGACAGCCGACAACCACCATTCTTTTTTCTGCTTCCATAAATTTGACTATTCTAGATATTTCATATAAGTGGAGTCATACAATATTCTTTTGTGACTAGCTTATTTCACTTAGCATAATGTCTTCAAGGTTCATCCACGGTTTAGCGTGTATCAGAATTCCCTTCCTTTTTAAAACTGAATAATCTTCCATTGTATGTGTATATACCACATTTTGTTTATCCATTCATCTGTCAATGGACACTTGGGTTATTTCTACTTTTTGGCAATTGTAAATATTGCTACTGTGAACATGAGTGTACAAATATACCTCCGGGAACTTTTCAAGGAAACTCTATTAATTATATTCAGAAAAGTTAGGCTATCTTACCTTAGACTGTATGGCGTAAATTGAGTTCCTCCTACACAATGTAATGCCTCATTTTAAAACGCCGCTAGGTAACAGTACTTCTCAATTTAAATATGTACCAGCTTCCCTGGCAGAATAATTATCTTTTTCAGCCACTTATTTATAGAGTGGAAGAAAATTAGGGAAAAATGTTAGGAGAACTAAATATAAAAAACAACTTATTTTTAGTTGATTATATTGTTCTCAACACAGGCTGATTGTTTTAGTTAATGACCAATCTTGGACTACAAATACATTTCACTGAGTCATCAAACTATTTTTGAAATATTTTAATGATGCCGAAGGGAACCATTTTACCAATTCGGGAACTTTATTGGCTTTTATGAAGCATTCCCTTTAAGTGTGTACAAGCATTTTAGGCTGTGCAAACATTTACATTTAAAAATTAAAAAGTCCGGTAAGGTGTTCAGTTGCAGGCGAATTCATATCCTCCTAGACAGTAGCAATTCAAGATAAAATATTGAGCTCCTATTGGAAAATATTTGGCAAAACAAGTAAGTGTGTAAGTCTAGAAAACATGTGAAAACTTTAACCTAACAACCACTTTCATGTTCCACTACTCATTTGCACGTAAGTGAATTTCTACTTGTGTTGATTCTAAGTGGTTGTGTAAACTCCACAAAGATGGGGATTTGTCTGTTTTGTTTATTGCACACAGTAGGTACTAATTAGATCCTGGATACAAACCAACGAATTATCCTAGCAGTGTGATTTGGAAACTCTTCTGTAGACTTTCTATATGCCTTAAAGTGAAATTAATAAACAGAATTTTAAGAAATGTCCTATATAAGACCCCCCAAACTACAAAGGGCCTAAGTAATAATACCCATAAAATGGATTTTTTTCCCACTTTTTATTATCATCCTGTGATCACCAGCTAGTTCAAGACCTACTCTTGCTCGTATGAAAGAAGTTAAGGTGAACTTTTACTAAGCTCTTTAAAAATTTTTTGCTCTTGATGGTAACTTAGCATTGCAGATTGATTCTCTTTATGAATTTTTATGTGACTTTTTAAAAAAAACCTGTAGTTTGGGCTTTTCTGAAAAGAGGGGGTGCTGCCTTAAATTCACACCTGCAGCTGTGGATACTAAAATGGCATACATTGCATTAGGAACTTGAGACCAATTGTCATTTGCCCCTCCCAGCTAACTTTGCTAACCCTAACACTACTGATGGGCTCTTTCTTCTGCAGAAATGTCACTGTCCTCTGGAACAGTTCTAAAGGAAAGAGGTGGCCCAGATCATCCAACTGGACATGTACTTTTCTGGGCTCTGACCTTTTTATTAGAAGCGGGGGGCAGGCGACCCCAGCTGACAGATCACCTCTGTGCCGTGGCATACCAAATCCTCCAGGTTTTGGAGGGCCATGCAATAATGCTGCCAGTCCAGGAGACAAAAATCCTTTACCTGGGCAGTGTTCCATGACCAAGGTTAGAACGAAATTCACCAAACGTAGCAAATAATCTTTTCACCCTTTTACGTTGTTAATCCATTTATTCCTAAGTTAAAATAGCCATAATATTCTAGACACTGTGCATGATAAATTGGGCAGTTCTTAGTCCGCAGCATTTTGTAAAATTAGAGTACTAACACATTCAGGGGTTCTTTTCAGAAAATCACATTTTATTGTGTGTGTAATATATATAAATAAAATATATGTATACGCACATGTGCATACACATATATACAGATGTACATATACACACATATACACATGTATAGATACACACATACATATGTCTTCTCTAATGGCAAATGAAATCACGGAAATCCCTAAGGCATAAAAGGAGGGTATGAGAGAAATCAGGAGTGTTGTGTTAGTTCACGTTTTACTTCCCTGTTTGTGGCTCTCGAAATATTAACGTAAAGCAGGTTGAGAAGAACTGGAGCTGGTCTTCTAGCCTGATAGGCTCGACTCTGCTTCCACATCTGTAGTCTTCATCTCAGTGATGAGTTCTCAGAGGTTGGGTAGAAATTAGTTCTGAGGGAAGGCTTTCCCACCTTCATTACTGTATAGGATTTATGCAGTCACAGCTCTGATGTTTAAGTAGGACTGATTGTTTTTAAAAATATCTGTAGGAAGATTTCAAGTTATTCATCTTTTTTTCCTCTGGGAGTTCTGATGCACACACGTGTGGGGATTGAGTTCAGCCGTCATTCCAGGTAGAATTCTCTTCTCAGCAAATGATGATGTGTCTGAAACCCTCTCCTGGGATTGGACCCTCGTGGTTGTTCTACTTCTCGTCCCTAGAGTCCCTTCTCCAATGACCCTCGTTTCTACAGACCACACCCCTCAGGGTGCTGGGGATGGTCCAGCCGTCTCCTCTGACCTTTGTCCAGAATGATGTTGCGGGTGTGGACATATTCCTCTCTGGATTGACCCCTTTTAAAAGTTTACTTCCTTGTCTGAGAGCATTCCCCCTATCTAGTTCCCTTTGAATCAAGTGCCCAAATTTATCTAATTTTCTAAATTAGATAAATTTAGATCTTCAGACTGTATGTCCTTGGTTTTCAGCATATTGATAAAAATCTCTGTTTTGGGGTCATGATACTTCTACACAAGTCTGGAACTCCTCAGACAGAATGGGTGGGAAAAGCCAATGGTCCCAATCTAGCCCGTGTCATCCCAGCAAGGAGTTCAGACATAGCTGTTCTCAGAGTGCTGAAATCTTCCTGGAGCTCTGGAGAGAGGGCTCGGGTTTCATTTTCTTCCCATCTGGGATGTTCACTTATTCCAGAAAGAGATACCTCTCCACCCTCACGGTCAGGAACTCATCCAGTTCTGGGGAATTAATACTCCATCTTGGCCATTTTCCACGTGTGGAAACCAGTAAGCATGAGATTCCCAGCAGCCTTGATGGTACGGCCTTTTTCCAGAGCTCTGCACAACGTCCAAGGCTCCTGGGACAGGAGAGTCACAATAGGAAACTATGAGAATGTATAACAACAGAAATAGTTCCCACCCTGCCCATAAGACAGCAAATAAGAGCTCTTTATTAATTTAAGCAAAGATAGTTCACTTTCATGTAGTTCGAGATGATTTTCCCACCTCCTCTCTCCTCAGTCTTCTTACGCTCCTTCACTTTCAGTTTGGTTGTTTTTTTAATACTTCTCACTTATTTAGCTCATCCCTCACCGCACACCTCACTGAGAAAACACAGGTTCGCAGATGGTGACGCCGTCATCTTACCACCACCAGTCTCGTTCTGCATCTGTGTCTCCCTCCTTCCTTCCGCGTCCGTGTTTCCCTCCTTCCTTCCTGCGAGAACAGAAGAGGCATCTCTCCTGCAGTCAGAATCCTCTGGTCCTGTTTCCCACCTTCCGAGAACTTCCCGCCTTCAGCGTCTTCTCTGTCCTGCAGCATCCAGTCTTTCCTCTCTACTGGACCGTTCCATCCGTATGACGTGGTACGGAGGCGCCCATCCTAAAAGTCGAAAACCCTGCATCCCAGACCCTCCGGCTACAGCTTCATATCTCCACCCCCCTTCCCAGCCAGACTTTCTCAAACCAGCGGTGTGCACGTAACCTCTCCCCTCCCCGCCCCTCACCAGTCCACACTTCACCCCCTCAGTGGCAACGACCCCAGCAAGTTGCTCCAAGCGAGGTCAGCAATCTCTGTGCTGTCGAACGTCATAAGCTCTGTGTTGCCTTTCTCAGGCTGTCAGCAGCCTTCAGCACGGTTGATCGCTCTCCAACTTGAAATGTCTGCTCTTGGCTTCTGTGACACCATGTTTTTTGGCCATCGCTTGCCAGTTTTCTTTTTTTGGGCGGTGGGGTGGGCCCCTCCCTCTCTTCTCGGCCTCTCAAGGTTGGAATTCTCCAGCACTCAGAACTTGCCTCTTTCTTTTCTCTCCGCTCTGAGTTCCAGTTGATCTTCGCAAGTTCCTCTATAGCTTCTCCACTTAACGTGTTCACACAGACCTCAGACTCAACTTGTCCACGTCAGAGCACTTGATCGCCCACCTCTACGGCCCAACGGGTTGCTCTCTCAAGTTCTCTGTCTCAGGAATGGCCTCAGCCCCCAGCATGTCCTCTCGTTTTCGTCTCTGTACCCTGCTTTACCACTGCCGCACGCATCCAAGTCATCGTCATCGCTCATCTCATCTCTCATCTGGGTTCCACTCCTATTCTTGCTCCTTTCCACCTTGTTAAAGACGTAAAACTAGAGAAAATTGGCGGCATCTGTATTTAAGCAGGGACAGTAGGAATAGGAGAGGAGAGGGATACACTAAATATATATATAATATATATATTATATATTATTAATATTTATTATATTTATATTATATTATTAAAAATAAAATTATTTATATAATTAATTGATGTATTTTATTATATTATATAATTATATATGTAATTATAAATATATAATATATTTATATATTATTAATTGTTATATTTATAATATTATATTATTATATTAATATTTATATGTATTTATTAACATATAACTATGTGATGCAATGAATATATATTAATAAATATATATTATGGTTAATATATTTATATTTCTATTATAAATTATATTTATCTTATATTTATAGTGTATATTATATATACTACAAACATTTATGTATATAAATATATATATATATTTAGCCAGTGGGGAGTGGGAAAGAACTAAGAGGAAGGAGTCCAGGCTAAGGTGCTGTTAAGGAACATGGGGAAATTATGAAGGTTTTGACTAGATGACTTGATCCTTGGACATAACAAGCTGTGGATAAGCTGATGGATATTCTTGGAAGCAGTTGGATATAGACAACTAGAACCAAGCTTTCGGGGCTGAGTATACAGACATAGGAACCATCCATTACAGTTTATACCTAAAGCCATGGAAGTGATGAAATCACCTGGGGAAGATGTATAGATGAGAAAAAAACAGTGCCTGCCTGGCTTCTGAGCCTGTGGTTGCGTCCTTTTATCTCTCCTCTGTTTCTTCTTTCAGACCCAAGTCCCCATGTCTCCTCTCCTCCCAGTTGCACACCCCCTCCATTTACCCCTGGCTGTCCCCTCCTCAGGATGCGTGCAAAATGAAACACAGTGTCCCGTGTACCTTTCCAGCCTGTTATTCACAGAGATAAGCACGTACGTTCCCTTTCTTTATAAGGGTTTTGTTGTTGAACACTTTGGCGCTCAATCATCTTCAATTATCTAGACCTAACAGGAGAGTGACAGCACTTGACAAACAAATACAGTTACACCTCCCTCCCCTGGGGATGACTTATCTGACATTCTCGTTACCGTTCACAAAGCCAAGAATCTCGAAGCGGCAAACAAAACCTTTCAGCCGTCAAAGTAACTCTGACATCCAGGCACTAAGATGGGGTGTCTTTTTGTCCCTTTCGCCCATGTTCCTGATAAGCTTCATTTTGTGAGTATGGCTGCTAAGTTTTGAATTGTATGAAAGTCCCACGTGGAAGGTTCTATCCTGGAGTTTGGGCAGAAGGAAGAAAATTAGATTCCTTTGTAGCCACTTAATTTGGTCATCCACCATGGCTATTAGCAATTGCTGAAGGAGTAAGAGACTCACTTTAATGGGACTTCACAATCTTCATCTAAAAAGTCTCTGGTTTACTGGTGGTAGGGAAAGTTCTAGATCAACAACTATTAGAAACATGTTCATAAACGTAAATAAGTTTAAGTTTAAATAAGTCTTTAGGTTATTTAAGTTCATAAACTTAAATAAGTTTAAGTTTACTAAGTCTTTATTTAAGTTTAAATAAGTTTAGGTTTAAATAAGTCTAAACAAAACGTGGAATTTACGTAACATCCAAATAATGGTGACATCGTGTTTTAAGTGGGAGAAGATGACATAGAAAGGCATTCTTATTTTTTTGGGAATCTGAAATAATCCATCCTAAATGGATTGATTTAGGAATCAGGAAATGATAAATTCACATTGTGATCTCCTTTGATCACAAACATCAAATCTTTACTGATGGTGGTCAGCACTCGTATTTAAACTTCAGTATTAGATGCTTCATCCTTGAAGACCATCCGTGTTCTCAGGGAGCGTTAAGTCTTACGTTGAGCTCAAGAAATATTAACTGAGTGCCCAGCCTGTGCCAGCCACTGGGAACACAATGATGAAAAAGAGGTGGTTCCTACCTCTACAGCCTTACCGTCCGGTGCATTTACAGTCTAGTAAGACAAGACCTGCATAGAAGATACAGAGCACTACAAACAGGTCAGTGTCAGCTCCCAATGGAGTAGCATACATATTAAATGCTACAGGATCTCCCAGCGGGGAGAATCTGCTGGGCTACGTAAGAGTGGTTGGGGAATAACTTATTCCACCCAGAAGCAGCAGCCAGGCGCCTGGGGGCCCTGTTCATTGGACTTCTCACCCCACTCAAGTGGCTTCACCTCATGGAGCTTTTCTATCAACCTGCTCCTCTTCTAAACCCCTCACCAGGCAGAGCTGATCAATCCCTTCTTGGCAACACTGACACCTCTGTTCTTTCTTCTTAACTGTACTGAAGAACCTGGGATGCACTGCAGTTGTCGGCACATCTGTCTCTCTCTCGAGATTCGGATCTCATGGGGACTGTAGGTTTTGTCCTGTTCATCTCTGAAGCCCTCCTGCCCCATGTAGTACCTAGAATATTGTGAATGGCCCCCCAGAAAGTGTTCCTTGCCTGAGTGAATAGAAAAATGAATGAATTCACAAGATACAAGATGAGCCCTGAAGGAAGGTTGCAACCTTGCATTTTTAAATCAGTAAAACAAGGACCTTTATCAGGCACATGGTCGTCAGAAATAAAGAAAATTAAGTAGCCCATAGAATAGGAGTTCTCACATCTCACTGTGCCTCAGAGTTACTTAAAACTTTTAAATATATGGATAACATAGACTCACTCCAAACTTAATAAGTCTGAATCTCAAAGCGTAAGACCTGGGTATCTGATTTTTTTTCAAGCTCCCTACTTAGGTGATGTACTGCCAAGGTTGAGAATCACTGACAGACAAGAATATCTGATTTATGTTAATCAACAATATTCCAAAATAAAATTTAAAAATTTTTAAAAAAAAGGATATCTTACTTAGTTGACGTCTTTGGGAATGAAGTGTTCCATACTGGTTTTATAGATAACTGGTCCTGGCGGCTGTGAACAAGCATATAAGTATTTTAAATTTTGATGGAAGTGTATGTAAAATTCCCTCCTGCCTTTTTAAGTAAAAAGTGCCTTGCATAGTTAGATCTTGCTCTTGGGAGTTCAGGGTCAGCACCAGGTACATCACCATTGGATGTCTTGGTTTTTCTCATTCCTTGCTTCATGTCAGTATGTCCGCTAACCTATCTCCTGACATCACTGTTATGTCACTAATATTTCTGCCTCTCTTGTGACATCTTACATATTGCTTTTTTTTAATTGAGGTGTAATTGACATATAACGTTATATTTTCGGGTATACACATAATGTTTGGATTGGTATATACTGCAAATTATCACCGTGACAAATCTAATTAACCTCCATCACCATATATTATATTGCTTTTAATGTGCTATTGGCTAGGACAACAGATAACCCAACGTGTTAGCAACTATATTTTGTTTTTATTGTTGTTTGTTTTGTTTTTTACACCCTCTCCAGTATTTATTGTTTTAATGCATTTTTTAGTTTTTTTGGTATATGGTGTGAGGAAATGTTCTTAGCAACTCTATTTTGAATGAAAATCAAAGTCATGGATTTGAGAGGCTTTTTTAAAAAGCTATTTTAGGTGCCCTAAGGCTCTTTTGCTTACTCTGGCCAATTTCCAAAACATACCCAAACCTAGAAGTCTGACCCTAAGTAGGGGCTTCATAGAATTACTTTAGAAGAGATGGCAAATAGTTTGGTTCTAAGCCCTTTATTTTACATTCAAGCAAACTGAGACATAGATTTAATGACTTTCCTAAGTTGGAGAATTACTGTTAATAAATCAAATTCAATAGAATTCTCATGGTTTGAACCAGCAATTACTATAAAATCTTAACTACATCCATGGAAGGAGTTATCTGGTTGCTGGTAAGAATCAGTTTAAGAGAGGATTGATTCAAGATGACGGAGTAGAAGGATGTGCTCTCATTCCCTCTTGCGAGAGCACCGGAATCACAACTAACTACTGAACAATCATTGACAGGAAGACACTGGAACTCACCAAAAAAGATACCCCACATCCAGAGACAAAGGAGAAGCCACAATGAGATGGTAGGAGGGGCGCAATCACAATAAAATCAAATCCCATAGCTGCTGGGTGGGTGACTCACAAACTGGAGAACAGTTATACCACAGAAGTCCACCCACTGGAGTGAAGGTTCTGAGCCCCACGTCAGGCTTCCCAACCTGGGGGTCCAGCAATGGGAGGAGGAATTCCTAGAGAATCAGGCTTTGAAGGCTAGTGGGATTTGATTGCAGGACTTCAACAGGACTGGGGGAAATAGAGACTCCACTCTTGGAGGGCACACACAAAGTAGTGTGCACATCAGGACCCAGGGGAAGGAGCAGTGACCCCATAGGAGACTTAACCAGACCTACCTGCTAGTGTTGGAGGGTCTCCTGCAGAGGCAGGGGGTGGCTGTGGCTCACCATGAGGACAAGGACACTGGCAACAGAAGTTCTGGAAAGTACTCCTGGGCAAGAGCCCTCCCAGAGTCTGCCATTAGCCCCAACAAAGAGCCCGGGTAGGCTGCAGTGTTGGGTCACCTCAGGCCAAACAACCAACAGGGAGGGAACCCAGCCTCACCCATCAGCAGACAAGTGGATTAAAGTTTTACTGAGCTCTGCGCACCAGAGCAACAGCCAGCTCTACCCACCACCAGTCCCTCCCATCAGGAAACTTGCACAAGCGTCTTAGATAACCTCATCCACCAGAGGGCAGACAGCAGAAGCAAGAAGAACTACAGTCCTGCAGCCTGTGGAACAAAAACCACATTCACAAAAAGATAGACAAGATGAAAAGGCAGAGGGCTATGTACCAGATAAAGGAACAAGATAAAACCCCAGAAAAACAACTAAATGAAGTGGAGATAGGCAACCTTCCAGAAAAAGAATTCAGAATAATGATAGTGAAGATGATCCAGGACCTCGGAAGAAGAATGGAGGCAAAGATCAAGAAGATGCAAGAAATGTTTAACAAAGACCTAGAAGAATTAAAGAACAAACAAACAAAGATGAACAGTACAATAACGGAAATGAAAAATACACTAGAAGGAATCAATAGCAGAATAACTGAGGCAGAAGAAAGGATAAGAGACCTGAAAGACAGAATGGTGGAACCCAGCAAGGATCTAATTCAGATTCAACAGAGAAATTAAAACCTTTACAGACAAGCAAAAGCTGAGAGAATTCAGCACCACCAAACCAGCTTTACAACAAATGCTAACGGAACTTCTCTAGGCAGGAAACACAACAGAAGGAAAAGACCTACAATAACAAACCCAAAACAATTAAAATGGTAATAGGAACATACATATCGATAATTACCTTAAACGTGAATGGATTAAATGCTCCAACCAAAAGACACAGGCTCGCTGAATGGATACAAAAACAAGACCCAAATATATGCTGTCTACAAGAGACCCACTTTAGACTTAGGGACATATACAGACTGAAAGTGAGGGGCTGGAAAAAGATATTCCATGCAAATGGAAATCAAAAGAAAACTGGAGTAGCAATACTCATATCAGATAAAATAGACTTTAAAATAAAGAATGTTACAAGAGACAAGGAAGGACACTACATAATGATCAAGGGATCAATCCAAGAAGAAGATATAACAATTATAAATATATATGCACCAAACATAGGGGCACCTCAATACATAAGGCAACTGCTAACAGCTATAAAAGGGGAAATCGACAGTAAACACAATAATAGTGGGGGACTTTAACACCTCACTTACACCAATGGACAGATCATCCAAACAGAAAATTAATAAGGAAACACAAGCTTTAAATGACACAATAGACAAGATAGATTTAATTGATATTTATAGGACATTCCATCCAAAAACAGCAGATTACACTTTCTTCTCAAGTGCGCATGGAACATTCTCCAGGATAGATCACATCTTGGGTCACAAATCAAGCCTCAGTAAATTTAAGAAAATTGAAATCATATCAAGCATCTTTTCTAATCACAATGCTATGACATTAGAAATCAATTACAGGGAAAAAAATGTAAAAAACGCAAACACATGGAGGCTAAACAATACGTTACTAAATAACCAAGAGATCACTGAAGAAATCAAAGAGGAAATCAAAAAATACTTAGAGACAAATGACAATGAAAACACGACGATCCAAAACCTATGGAATGCAGCAAAAGCAGTTCTAAGAGGAAAGTTTATAGCAATACAATCCTACTTGAAGAAACAACAAACATCTCAAATAAACAACCTAACCTTACACCTAAAGCAATTAGAGAAAGAAGAACAAACAAAACCCAAAGTTACTAGAAGGAAAAAAATCATAAAGATCAGAGCAGAAATAAATGAAATAGAAACAAAGAAGACAATAGCAAAAATCAATAAAACTAAAAGCTGCTTCTTTGAGAAGATAAACAAAATTGATAAACCGTTAGCCAGACTCATCAAGAAAAAGAGGGAGAGGACTCAAATCAATAATATTAGAAATGAAAAAGAGGGAGAGGACTCAAATCAATAATATTAGAAATGAAAATAATATTCTGCAGACACCGCAGAAATACAAAGCATCCTAAGAGACTACTACAAGCAACTCTGTGCCAATAAAATGGACAACCTGGAAGAAATGAACAAATTCTTAGAAAGGTATAACCTTCCAAGACTGAACCAGGAAGAAATAGAAGATATGAACAGACCAGTCACAAGCACTGAAATTGAAACTGTGATTAAAAATCTTCCAACAAACAAAAGTCCAGGACCAGATGGCTTCACAGGTGAATTCTATCACACATTTAGAGAAGAGCTAACAGCCATCCTTCTCAAACTCTTCCAAAAATTGCAGAGGAAGGAACACTCCCAAACTCATTTTATGCGGCCACCATCACCCTGATACCAAAACCAGACAACGATACTACAAAAAAAGAAAATTACAGACCAGTATCACTGATGAATATAGATGCAAAAATCCTCAACAAAATACTAGCAAACAGAATCCAAAAACATATTTAAAGGATCGTACACCATGATCAAATGAGATTTATCCCAGGGATGCAAGGATTCTTCAATATATGCAAATCAATCAATGTGGTACACCATATTAATAAATTGAAGAAGAGAAACCATATGATCATCTCAATAGATGCAGAAAAAGCTTTTGACAAAATTCAACACCCGTTTATGATAAAAACTCTCCAGAAAGTGAACATAGAGCGAACCTACCTCAACATAATAAAGGCCATATATGACAAACCCACAGCAGACATCATTCTCAATGGTGAAAAACTGAAAGCATTTCCTCTAAGATCAGGAACAAGACAAGGATGTCCACTCTCACCACTATTATTCAACATAGTTTTGGAAGTCCTAGCCATGGCAATCAGAGAAGAAAAAGAAATACAAATTGGAAAAGAAGAAGTAAAACTGTCACTCTTTGTGGATGGCATGATACTATACATAGAGAATCCTAAAGATGCCACCAGAAAACTACTAGAGCTAATCAATGAATTTGGTGAAGTTGCAGGATACAAAATTAATGCACAGAAATCTCTTGCATTCCTATACACTAATGTTGAAAAATCTGAAAGAGAAATTAAGGAAACACTTCCATTTACCATTGCAACAAAAAGAATAAAATACCCAGGAATAAATCTACCTAAGGAGACACAAGACCTGTATGCAGAAAACTATAAGACACTGCTGAAAGAAATTAAAGATGATACAAACAGATGGAGAGATATACCATGTTCTTAGATTGGAAGAGTCAATATTGTGAAAATGACTATACTACCCATAGCAATCTACAGATTCAATGCAATCTCTATCAAATTACCAATGGCATTTTTTACAGAACTAGAACAAAAAATCTTAAAATTTGTATGGAGACACAAAAGACCCCAAATAGCCAAAGCGGTCTTGAGGGGAAAAAAAAACAGAGCTGGAGGAATCAGGCTCCCTGACTTCAGACTATATTACAAAGCTACAGTAATCAAGATAGAATGGCACTGGCACAAAAACAGAAATATAGATCAGTGGAACAGGATAGAAAGCCCAGAGATAAACCCACACATCTATGACAAAGGAGGCAAGGCTATACAATGGAGAAAAGACAGTCTCTTCAATAAGTGGTGCTGGGAAAACTGGACAGCTACATGTAAAAGAATGAAATGAGGACACTCCCTAACACCATACACAAAAATAAACTCAAAATGGATTAGAGACCTAAATGTAAGACTAGACACTATAAAACTCTTAGAGGAAAACATAGGAAGAACACTCTTTGATATAAATCACAGCAAGATCTTTTTTGATCCACCTCCTAGAGTAATGGAAATAAAAACAAAAATAAACAAATGGCACCTAATGAAACTTAAAAGCTTTTGCAAAGCAAAGGAAACTACAAACAAGATGAAAAGACAACGCTCAGAATGGAGAAAATATTTGCAAGTGAATCAACAGACCAAGGGTTAATCTCCAAAATATATAAACAGCTCACGCAGCTCAATATTAAAAAAACAAATGACCCAATCCAAAAATGGGCAGAAGACCTAAATAGACATTTCTCCAAAGAAGACATATAGATGGCCAAGAAGCACATGAAAAGCTGCTCAACATCACTAATTATTAGAGAAATGCAAATCAAAACTACAATGAGGTATCACCTCATACCAGTTCGAATGGGCATCATCAGAAAATCTACAAACAACAAATGCTGGAGAGGGTGTGGAGAAAAGGGAACCCTCTTGCACTGTTGGTGGGAATGTAAGTTGATACAGCCACTATGGAGAACAGTATGGAGGTTCCTTAAAAAACTAAAAATAGAACTACCCTACGACCCAGCAATTCCACTACTGGGCATATACCCAGAGAAAACCATAATTCAAAAAGACACATGTACCCCAATGTTCATTGCAGCACCATTTACAATAGCCAGGTCATGGAAGCAACCTAAATGCCCATCGACAAAATGAATGGGTAAAGAAGATGTGGTACATATATACAATGGAACAGCCATAAAAAGGAACGAAATTGAGTTATTTGTAGAGACGTGGATGAATCTAGAGACTGTCATACAGAGCGAAGTAAGTCAGAAAGAGAAAAACAAATATCGTACATTAACACATATATGTGGAACCTAGAAAAATGGTACAGATGAACTGGTTTGCAGGGCAGAAATTGAGACACAGATGTAGAGAAGAAACATATGGACCCCAAGAGGGGAAAGTGGTAGAGGGGTGGTGGTGGTGGTGTGATGAACTGGGAGATTGGGATTGACATATATACACTAATATGTATAAAATGGATAACTAATAAGAACCTGCTATTTAAAAAACTATAAAATAAAATTCAAAAAGAAAAGTAACATAGATAATCATAGTGAGAATGATATAGGAGGGATCATGAAATGTAGAGATGGAATTAAGTCAAGAAGCATTTATCTCCTGAATACCTTTGGTGTGCTTTGTTCTCCGCCAGTCATGGGGGAGGATTGACAAACCAGAACATGACTCTTGCTCTTGAGCTTCTAACTTACTTGAGCAGATAAGCCATATATGGAGCAATTAGAGCAAAAATGAAGCTGTGAGTGTTGTGGAGGAGTTTATGAATTCAGTGAAGGAGTTGTACACTGGGGAAAGAACAGGCAGGATGGAGGGGGACTCTGGCTTAGATTTGAAGGAAAAGAAATTTATCAAAATTTCTAACGAATATTTCCTAGTATGGAAATGCCTTATTCCTTCATTTCACTTATTTATTCAGTAGTTTTTTCAATAACTATAGAGCGCCTTCTTAAAGAAAAAGAATCAGTTTACTGGTTGGTGCAGTTTCTCTCAATTGCCCATGTGCTTTATTAAAACCTCTTTCATCACCTCTGTGCTCACTGATGAACATTTTTTTCCACCCTGACAAGTCACAGGTATCTTGAGGTTGAGAGTCTGGGATCTGTTGATTTTTGTATGAGCCCAACAACTTCAGCATAGAATGTGCTTAGTGTTTTTTGCCTTGTCGTACTATAAAACCATTTTGCAGTCAGAAATGTACATGAATTAATAAATGAGCATTTAAAGTGTTCATCTTAGGAATTGCCACCTGGATATAAATTTATGGAATGCATTTTCTTTATTTCAGGAAGCTAGATGCTTACACTAGGCAAAAGAGTCCAGGCTTTTTCTTTTTTAAGTGTATGCAGGAGAAAAACTTCTGCTAAATTTTATGACTCTATGAATGGCCTTAACGTAAATACAAAGTGTAGCTTAAAATTTTCAGTGAAAGGTAGCATCTTTGGGGGGTAAAATGCCAACGATACATCGAGGATGCTAAGTAATGATGATTCATCTTACGACTTGTTGGATTTTGTTTTTTGTTTGTTTGTTTGTTTGTTTTTGGCTTCTCCACGCGGCTCACGGCATCTTAGTTCTCCAACCGGGGATCGCACCTGGGTCCTTGGCCGTGAAAGCACGGAGTCCTAGCCCTGGACTGCCAGGGAGTTCCCTGTTGGGTTTTTTCAAATGAAGGTTCAGTACTTTGTTTCATGTATTTAAAACTGCCGTCTCCATTTCTGCACATCTGTGTCTATTATTTATGTATGTATGTGTACATTAAATATCCACTAAATATACATTACATTAAATGTAGACTTCTCAAATGTGGCACAGGCTGGATACAGTAATATGGTTCAGAGTTTCTTCCTCTGGCCTTTTCTTCTTCTCTGAGCCTCCTTCTGTTTGTTCAGCAGATCCTGTGACCCTGTGGCCGCTCACTTCTTAGACTGATTTTCCCAAGCACTGAGCTCGTCTTCAGGGTCTGGCTCACAAGAGTCAGTGTTGGTTGAAATCTTTGCTGAATGCTGTTGCGGAGGGTAGTGGCGGTGGCAGAAAGAAAAGATAACGGAAACGCCATCGGCCCTTAAAGGCACTCAGTCTGGTCGAGAAGTCCAGCTAGGAACTTTCACAGTAGGACGGACACCACTTCAAAGCCCCGCCCACATCACGTGGCCAACAGTAAGGTGTTAGGTGTAAGGATTGGAAAGTTGGTCAAATGAGTATTTCCGGAAGACCTTAAAAGTAAGGAATTCTTTGCACACGATAAAAAAGAACTGCCTTTTCCCTTACAAAACGTTACTAAAATATGTTTTGTAACGTCTTAACCATTTCTTCTTGTTAGCATTTATTATCTGCTGCAGGATAAGAAGCCGTTATCTGGCTATCACTGGTCTTTATGAAACCGCCCTTAGTTTAACCCTCTGCATTTTCCACTTCCTCTGGAGCGCTAGTTAGCAGAAATTATGGTGCACTGGAGTTGGAATTATGGGTTAGAATTTGATCTCTGCCACATCAAGCCATGCAATTTTAGGCCTGCCCTCTGATTTTCTTCATTTGCAAAGTGGAAGTAATAATACATCATTTACCCACCAAAAGCGTTGGACGTTCTGACTCAGAAGGGATCTTGAAGTTTGCGATTCACAATCGAGGCACAGAAGAAATGGCTGGGTACAGAGATGTGTATAGTAAAGGATGAAATGGTAAGATGTCTTAGGAGTCCCAGTTCCTGTACGGACATCATATCCCAACATCATAACACGCGACACATTTGTTTTCTGCTTAACTGCCTTTGGAGTACTTCCATAACTGCTTTCTGTAAAGTAGAAATATGTCCCAGCCCAGATGTGTTAAACTCTAGTATCTCCCTGTTGAGCTACCCTCTTGTCTCTGTATGGCTCCTTCACACCCATTGGCTACTACATCAGCTCGTGGATCTCAGATGTACTTGGTTTTTTGACTCTCATTTTTCTTTTGTATTTTTTACTTTTGTATTTTTTAATTTTTATTGTAGTATATTTGACTTAGAATGTCATGTTAGTTTCAGGTGTACAGCAAAGTGATTCATATATATATATATATATATATATATATATATATATATATATTTTTTTTTTTTTTTTTTTTGGCCGCACCACTGCACGGCTTGTGGGATCTCAGTTCCCCAACCAGGGATCAAACCCACGCCCCCTGAAGTGGAAGTGCGGAGTCTTAACCCCTGGACTGCCAGGGCAGCCCCATAACTGTTCTTTTTCAGATGCACTTTAGAAGTACAGGTTCCTCCATTTCCTTGGATGGAGCAGACATTCCTGGCTTCACTTCCTTTTCTACCTTCTTAAACCCCATGATTGACCAGCTGAGCCATTTTTGAATAAGGAGTTTCAATTTCTTTGACACTCAAACCATCCTTCCATTCCACCTGCCCCCCTTGGTTCTGTGATATCAGCACCTCCTTAACCTCTTAACACAGAGAGTGAGGGTGTGGGGAATTGACAGCAGAGCCTTAGCGACCTTGGTTTCAGTTAGGTCTGACACAGTTACATCTCCTTCATAGCCTTCTCGGTTTACTATCTTCGGTTAAATATTTAGAAACCATGTGGCCTTTTAGGAAACCTTCCAGAAAGTTTTCGTCCTTCAACTCCGTGTGCTTCTGAGTATTCTGTATAGCTTTGTTAAAAATGCAGGTTTTTAGGTTTGGGGCAGACTTGCCGTTTGTACTTTTACCAAGCCCCACCCCCCAGCAACTGAATCCGATGCAAAACAAAATTTGAGCGTCACTGCCATAGAATACGTTCTCTCTTCAAGTGGGGAGTCCCATCCCTGAACATGGGGAGATGGTAACATGGTAAAGGAGAATTTGCCTTGTGTTCTAAGGATCACGTAACTGAAGGTGTGTGAGGGTCAGCCACGGTGCTCTTAAAGGTCACTGATGGAAACTATCCGCGGTGTGGCTCCACCTGCTGGCAAGCCAGTGCAGTGGTTTTCAGGTGGGGTCCAGCACCTTTAGGTTTTTAAAAGTATCGGTATCACAGGTGATGCTGTAGGGCGCAGGGAGATCAGCTCGGTGCTCTGTGATGCCCTAGACGGGGCGGGGTGGGGGGGAGGGAGGTCCAAGAGGGAGGGAATATAGGTATACATACAGCTGATTCACTTCGTTGTACGGCAGAAACTAACACAACATTGTAGAGCAATTTTACTCCAATAAAAAAATACAAAGAAAAAAAAATACCACAGGTGATTCTCTTTGGCATACTGTGGTATGATACATCTTCAGTAGAAATAAATGCATGCTTGGGATAGCGGTATTCCAATTTGATTTAAGTTAATACGTTAGTAAATATAAGGGCAATACTGGAGTTGTTATTTAAAGGACGTATAGATGTAATATCTTATACAAGTCTATAGATTTCCTACCAGTTCTTTTTTTTTTTTTTTTTTTTTTTTTTTAGTATTGCTACCACCAGTCCCTGAAAATAGTAGTTTATGCTTGTTTCTTCCCTCAATGAAGTCACATCTAAATTCAGAGTCACCAGTGCTAGTTTACATTCAGTTCAAGACAGCAAAGCCCTAAAATAGCCTTAATGACGCATGGAAAGCGTTTTCCTAGGAACAGATCCTGGACTTATTAGTTGTCTGAAGCTGTCAGTCAGTACTCATCCGGGGCACTGGTGTGTTAGGAAGTGATGCCAGAATTGTATGCCTTCCCTGTCAGTACAGAGCCGCATGGAGAATGAACACAGCTTGCTTTAAATAGCCAAAGTGGGGAAGGAGATTGACTTTGCAGTTGTTCCTGCTTCTTCAAAATACTTATCTTTTTCTGACTGTCAAATAGCAGTGGAAAACTACCACGTGAAGTTAAAAATCATCTCCTGAGGTTTCTCCTGTGTTTTCCACGTTGTCCTAACCGGAGCCGGGGTGTCCCTGGACGAGGGGCTCGGAGCCCCAGACGCAGCTTCCTGCCATGCGACGATCTGTGCCCTTGAGCGAGACCCCAAATTGCTGTGCTTCGTCTTTTCATTTTGAAAGTGAGAGGCTTGGATTTGCTGGACAAAGGCTCTTTTAGCTCTAAACATCCAGACGAGGAAACATTATGTGTCAAGATATTTCACTGAAATTTCTCATGTAGAAAACGGGCCTTTGAAAAATATATAATGAGACTATCTGGGTAGGAAGGAGCTGTCGCGGAGGGGGAGAGGAACCTTGCGAACCTGCACCTGGCCACGGCTCGCGGGATCAGCTCGTGGTAGAACTCAGGAGCACCCGCAGAGCTGTTACCCCACATACAGGGACATGAGGGACAGAGAGGCAGGGTGACAGCCAGGGACTGGGGACTCTTCTGTCCTCGGTTCCTGGTACCAGGCCAGGGGCTTAGTCAAGCTCGTGCACCGTGAGTCAGCCAGTGTGAACGGTCAGGCTGTACGAAGGTGAGGATGCCAGCTCACCCCGTCTTCCCCCTTCATGCCCTCTTACCCGGGGACTGTGCCACTGTCCCAGGACAGAAGGCCTGGGGCTGGGGGTGGGGGATGGGCTTGTAGCTGGGAAGCAGAGGGAAGCATCCGACATCCCCTTTGGAAGATCAGACTCAATGCTGGCTTTGCTAGCCCAGTGGTGCCACTAAATGTTGGGGTGCCTGCTCAGCCAGGGACCACATTCTTTTTTTTTTTTTTTTTGGTCCCATGCGGCTGGTGGGATTTTAGTTCCCTGACCAGGGATCAAACCTGGGCCCTCGGCAGTGAGAGCATGGACTTCTAAGCACTGGACCACTGGGGATTCCCTGGTTCACATTCTAGAAGTAGGGCTATACTTATTTATTTTTAATTTTTATTTCATTTTATATTGGTGTCTAGTTGATTTACCATGTTGTGTTAGTTTCAGGTGCACAGCAAAGTGATTCAGTTATACATATACATGTATTCACTCTTTTTCACATTCTTTTCCTATACAGATTATCACAGAATATTGAGTAGAGTCCCCTGTGCTATACAGTAGGTCCCTGTTGGTTATCTATTTTATATGTAGTAGTGTGTGTATGTTAACCCCAAACTCCTAAGTTACCTCTCCCCCCCTTTCCCCTTTGGTAACCATAAGTTTGTTTCTGAAGTCTGTGAGTCTGGTTTTGTTTTATAAATAAGTTCATTTATATCAATTTTTTTAGATTCCACATATGTGATATCATATGGTACTTGTCTTCTCTTTCTGACTGACTTCACTTAGTTTGATAATCTCTAGTCCATCCATGTTGCCGCAAGTGGCATTATTTCCTTCTTTTTCGTGGCTGAGTCGTATTCCATTGTGTATATGCGCCACATCTTCTTTATCCATCCCTCTGTCAGTGGACATTTAGATTGCTTCCGGGTCTTGGCTGTTGTGAATAGTGCTGCTATGAACGTTGGGATGCAGGTGTCTTTTCGAATTATGGTTTTCTCTGGATATGTGCGCAGGAGTGGGACTGCTGGGTATTTTCCGGTATCCATTAGGGTATTTTAAGCGTTTACAGTGAATGATAGGTGGCACGCTGGCACAGTCACTTGATTTAGAGCATGCGCTGCATGAGCAGTGACTTTGTTTACCCTCTCATAAGGGGAGGCTGTTAGCTGGGAGCCCTGCGATGGTGGCCTCCGTGTTTTAATCCATGTGTGACCCAGTTGGGAATCTCCTCTTCCCACAAGACAGGCAGCATCTGGATACAAATAGGGCTATTTTTAAGCTTGAGGCAGACCGTGGAATATGGGAAGGACACAGAGTAGAACAAGAGATAAGGACCCCACAGTAGAAAAGAAAGACATTCTCTGGTTTCTGAGAAATTGGATCAGGTTTTGCTTTTGCTTTTTAAGAGAGAACCCTGGAAGGAAACACCTTTTTTGCATAAATTTGCTGAAGTGTAGATTTATAGTGAACTTCAGACAGTTGCAGACAGGCTGCTGTTGTATTAAGGGGCCTTATAGACAGAGAAGAGCTGTCATCCTGGACAGAGATGTGTCAGCTGAGCCTAGACTTGTGGGAAAAGGCAGCATTATACTGGATCAGGATAGAAGATTTCTGAGCCATCTGCCCGTAGAAGGAATAAGTGGCAATTAATATCAAACCCTGAAATACACCATTTGTAGTTTACTTACATATAATCCTTCTTACGTTGCAATAAGATATGTTGGACATATTTTGCATTCCATAATGGAGACTCCGTTTTTCTTCATTCTTTCTTGTCTGTAGGAAGATCCAGGTTAAAAGTTCTCTGCAGGATTATCAGTAGCTTTTCCGGAGCTCATAGTGGGCCCACCCATTAAGAAGTACCATTTGGGGGTGAGGGGTGGGAGAAATAGGGAGAGGTTGCTGACAGCGCACAGACCTTCAGTTGCAAGTTGAACACGGCCTGAGGGTCTCACGTATAACATGGCGACTCTAGCTGACAACACAGTAGAGTTGAAACTTGCTAAGAGAGTAGAACTTAAATGTTCTCAAAAAAAAAAAAAAGTAAATATGAGAGGTGATAGGTGTGTTAATTAACTTGATGGGGAAATCCTTTCACAGTGTGTATGTATATCAAATCATGGTGTTGTACACTTTCAGTATCTTACAATTTTGTTTGTCAACTATACCTCAGTAAAGCTGGAATTTTAAATAAAGAGGTGCTTAGAAAAGAAAACTCTCTTCAAGGCTGTTCCCTCCATGGGTGCACTACAAAGTACTTATTAGCCTAAACAATTATGAGAAACCTAGTACACCTGAATTTAAATCAAATGAGCAGGATACACAAAAGGAAAGACGTACTTTGTAATTTGTTTCTTCATGACTACATCTCCCAAATTCTTCTATTGCACCCGGGAGGTGTAAAAAATCCTGTAAATCTATGACTACTTGGACGCTTAAAATTGCGGCTAATATTTAGCATTTCTTTTTAAACGTAGAAAGATGTAATTTTGTTGGATGGATAAAGGTATAGATATAGATGTAGATCTCTTTATATATGTATATTTCTGAAACGCTTTCCCTGATTTTTTTTCTGCCAGGAGTAAACACAGATAACCACAAGAGTCTGTGATCCCCTGTGCTGATAAATTTCTGCAGGCAAACCTGCAA
This sequence comes from Grampus griseus, assembly GCF_964374135.1. Taxonomy (NCBI): domain Eukaryota; kingdom Metazoa; phylum Chordata; class Mammalia; order Artiodactyla; family Delphinidae; genus Grampus; species Grampus griseus. Next base: position 173,034,194 of record NC_139018.1, read on the forward strand.
TTCTTAATAAAAATTCCCAAGAAGACAGCTTTATGAGAATAAAAAATGAAGAAAACTTCAGGGACCCATGGTAGGGACTGACTTTCTCTCAAAAGGTGTTGACAGATTATTAGGACTGTGCTCTGAGGGAACGCTTGAAATACACAAGGAAGACTCATTACTTGAAGAGTCAAGCGTTGTTTTTCATTTTAAAAGTTTATCTCCCAGGTTGATCACAATCCATTAAACTTGGCTTTGAATGACTCTGGGTTCCAGATAAACTAACTTGTCCGCAAAGGAAAGTGAGTTATCAATATTTATGGCATTCAAAATAGTATACGTTTGATTTTGTTGACACTTTCGAAAATTGAATTTTAAATAATTTCAAACAGTGCAAGGAACCCTGGAATAAATGTATATTTTTTCCCAAGAATACCTTCTTGACGGTGCCACAGCTAACTTGGATAGTTTATATATGCTCGAGTAGAAAAAAAATTACTCTGATTATTTGAGGATCGCAGCTCATTTTTTTATTTGTATTTTAAATGTTAGAGGTGTGGGTTTTTTTTTTCTCTTTTGGTTACCAATCTGGTTACTAAAAGGCTGATTCTCCTTGACCCTCTAGCATAAGGTAAATCCTTCCGTTGAAGCGCTAACTGTGGTATGTACCATCACATATAATGCAGCTCCTTTCTAAAACTTATCACAAGTGCTGCGAATAATGTTGTTATTACTTCATTGTTTCTCTCCTGCTAGGGTATCAGCCTCACAGAGCAAAAGCCTTCTCTCTCTTGAGCTCCCGTAAAGAGGGCATATTGCTCATAGAAGAACTCAAGAAATACATGATCAGTTAAGGAAGAAATTATTTGATTACTGAGCTAATTCTATGAAGTGTAAGTAGCTCAGCTGCAGATAACAAAACTCAGAATGTTTATATCTCTAGCCTATCATCTTGATTCCTAGAGCTTAGGATCTATAGTCAGGGCTACGAGGAAATCGATAATCTCATCCCCTGCTTCTGGGCAAGAGAATTAACACATCTTTCTGGAAGGAAATTTGTTAATGTGCATCACATCTTTTTGGATATGAATGCCCCTTGATCTAAAAATGTATGTAAGGAAATAATTAAGGATGGAGTACTTTAGGTGTGTTCAACGGACTGAATTTTTTGTCCCCTCTCTCCAAATTTTTATGTTGAAACCCTCGATCCACAGTGTGAAGTGATTAAGAGGTAGGGCCTATCATCAAAATAATCGACAAACAATAAATGCTGGAGAGGGTGTGGAGAAAAGGGAACCCTCCTACACTGTTGGTGGGAATGGAAATTGATACAGCCACTGTGAAGAACAGTATGGAAGTTCCTTAAAAAACTAAAAATAGAACTACCATATGACCCAGCAATCCCACTACTGGGCGTATACTCTGAGAAAACCATAATTCAAAAAGACACATGCACCCCAATGTTCATTGCAGCACTATTTACAATAGCCAGGACATGGAAGCAACCTAAATGTCCAACGACAGATGAATGGATAAAGAAGATGTGGTACATATATACAATGGAATATTACTCAGCCATAAAAAGGAATGAAATTGGGTCATTTGTAGAGATGTGGATGGACCTAGAGTCTGATATACAGAGTGAGGTAATCCAGAAAGAGAAAGACAAACATCGTGTGTGTGTATATATATATATATATATATATATATATATATTTTTTTTTTTTTTTGTGGTACCCAGGCCTCTCACTGTTGTGGTCTCTCCCATTGTGGAGCACAGGCTCCGGACGCGCAGGCTCAGCGGCCATGGCTCACGGGCCCAGCCGCTCCGTGGCATGTGAGATCTTCCCAGACCAGGCACGAACCCATGTCCTCTGCATCAGCAGGCGGACTCTCAACCACTGCGCCACCAGGGAAGCCCCAAATATCGTATATTAACGCATGTATGTGGAATCTAGGAAAATGGTACAGATGAACCTATTTGCAGGGCAGGAATAGAGACATAGATGTAGAGAACGGACATGTGGACATGGTGTGGGAAGGGGAGGGTGGGACGAACTGGGAGATTACGATGGACATATATACATTACCATGCGTAAAAATAGATAGCCAGTGGGAACATACTATAAAGGACAGGGAGCTCAGCTCGGTGCTCTGTGACGACCTAGATGGGTGGGATGGAGGGTGGGGGGATGGTAGGGAGGTCCAAGAGAGAAGGGATATATGTATACACATAGCTAATTCACTTCATTGTACAGCAGAAACTAACACAACATTGTAAAGCAATTTTACTCCAATTAAATAAGTAAAAGGGCCTTTGGGAGTTGATTAGGTTATAAGGGTGGAGCCCTCGTGAATGGGATTAGGGCCCTTATCACAGGGACCACAGAGAGCTCTCTCGCCCTCTTTTGGGCCACATGAGGAAACAAGATGGCCGTCTGCCACCGGAAGAGTGCTCTCACCGGAAGCCACCCATGCTGGCATCCTGATCTCAGACTTCCAACTTCCAGTAGAGTGGGAAATAAATTTCTGTTGTTACAGCAGCCACCAGGGAAGCCCAAGATAATGTTTTTTAAACAGCAAAAAAAAAAAAAGGTCTGCTAATAGTGTAGGTGCCTCTTCTGTACCCCTGGAGATGCTCTCAGCCTCACCTGCCTCTTGTTCCGTCCATCTCTGTGGCAGTCCCTCTGCATGGGCTCTTGCCATGCAGAAGAAGAAAGGACTCTTCCTGGTGTTCTCTTCTGTCCCCACTCCAGGTTGTCCCTTTGGATGACAGCAAGGTGTCCTAGGGTAGAATCATCGTCCTCATCATGTCAGGTCCATGGAACCACAGGGGAGTCACACCTCTAAGGGGCACACCTTTGACCAGTGGATGATCAGAGCAGTTAAATAGCCCCCTCCTTCTGACAGACTGTCCCAAGATATGGTAAAAGTGGCTTCTCAGAGGTCGGTCCAGAAGGACTGAGCAATCCATCATACCTAGTGGCGGCCAAGTCAATAATGGGTCCTCTTGTTTCGTTCTCTCCTTCTTTGCTTTACTCCGGTCCCTCACCTCTGTTCCCTGGAATTGCTCTCCTTTATAAACACTTAGCCTCAGCTCCTGCTTCCTGGGGAACTGAGAGGTTATCTAATGGGTTAAATAAGACCTATTATTTACTCAGTGGATTTTTACAGCCATTAAAAACGATGTGGAAAGACAACAGCTTTTGAAGTGAAAAAAACTAGTTACAAAATTGTACGTTTAGTATGATAGTATTTTTGTTTTTTAAAAAGCTTTTGATACCATTGTAAAGCAATTATGCTCCAATAAAGATGTTTAAAAAAAAAAAAAGAAATATACATAAAAAGCTTTTGTATAATCTCTAAAATGTTAGCTATGTGATTGAATTATAGATGACATTTACTTTCTTTGGTTTACTGTTTTGCAGTTACGTTTTTTAAAGCGAAAATTCAGTTGTGTATTTTTTTGGTAAGAATTTCAACTGGGAAATAGAAACAAATGTAAAAGCCCTAAGGAAGGAACACTGAATTTAAATTGAGTTATCATAAATACGAATTAGTGAAACTTTATGAGAAGTTATGAAATAAGTAAACTTTACAGTATTTCCATGGGATATTGGGACATATAATAGGATCTCAGGGAAAATTTAAGAATGAGTAGAAATAAATGAAAATGAAAGTGTTACAGAAGAGGCTGTGGTCTGTCTTGATGGCAGTACCGTGCCTGTAAGAACATGTGCTTTTGTAGCCAACAAATACCTAGATTGGAATCCTGGATCCTCACTTACTAGACTCATGACTATAGGGTTTTTATGGAGACTAAAAGAGACCTTTAAGCCCAATTGCTTCTATGTAGTAAGTATTCAATGAATTCAGGCAATTATTAATTATTATGGTCTGATAATATTTGAGAAAATAAGTTTGTTTACCAAGCTAAGCCATATCTTTCTACTGCCAAATATATGCTCAAGTAAATCAAAGTTGATACTTCTTCATTTGCACCCAAGAGCCAGCTGCTTTCTCTGAAACCTTAACTCGCAGAAAGCCATCAGGAAGTTGGATATATCCCCTGACTTGCTTGAAAATGTCTTGAGTAGATATTTGAGGTGCCTTTAGTAAAGACCTTTAGAGTAATTACAGGTGCTAAAGTAAGTAAACCAGGAGGCATTAGACGGGGGTGTCTCTAATGCCTTGGTAAGCGACGTAAGCACACCAAAACCTAAGCCAGAGCCTCACACCTCTGAGTGCAGGCTCTCCCAGAAAATAAAATTTAAGAACACTCAATCACAAACAGCCAGCTAGGCTTTCCCAAACAAGGCAGCCACTAAAGCTGTAGCCAACCAGATAATTTCCTTGCTTTGCTTCTCTGTCTTCTAAAAGCCTTTCCCTTAGCTTCTGTTGATGGAGTGCCCCTAATCACTTTTGATTTGGTGCTACCTGATCTGATTCGATGTTTGCTCAAATAACACCTTGAAAATTTTGATGTGCTTCAGTTTCTCTTGTGACACAGGTTACTGTGAGAGTTTAATAGTAGGTGTTCAGATGATAACTTTTCATCTAAAAAGACAAGACAGTCAATAGTCAGCATTTCTCGTGATTAGAAAAATGTTCATCCATTAAGCTGACTTCTGTGTGCCTTCAGTAGGAGCCCCTAGGACCCTGTTCTGCCCTCTCCAGCACAGTGCTGCAGTCGGCCACAAAGCTTTCCTTTGGAGAGTCTTACAGCAGTGAAGTACGGGTAGCAGCAAACATTTTCAAAGTTTCTAGAGAGTGATCAGACCGGGTCTCATGTTTAGAACTTGCCACCCACAGCTCTCTGAACTGCCAAAACATTTGGTTTCGGTCCTAGAGATTCTCTGCTCTGTTGTGGGTTGTTTTTTCTTCTTCTTCTCTGTTGAAGAGAAGCAAAAGCACAAAACAGGGTTGCATAACTTTTGATCCCTAGAACTGTGTGGCCTTAGCTAAAATCACAGCTGTTGGAGTGAAGATTGCAGGATGAAAACAAAATGTAACATGTCTCTCCTTGTTTGTCAGCCTGTACTTTGTAAAGGCTTTCCTTGCATTTGTTTAGAATGCTTCTTTGGAAATTCTTTGTAGTGTATAATTTTCTAAATCAGTACAGAATAGACATTTTTATAACATTTATAAGTTTATATTTATAAGTTTAAATGCAAGGACCGGGAGCTGGCTGGGAGCTCGGACAGGCCTGGCAAGCGCAGCGGCACTGAAGTGTAGCTTCCAGAGACCTTCAAGATGGCGGAGGAGTAAGACGAGGAGATCAACTTCCTCCCCACAAATATGTCAGAAATACATCTACATGTGGAACAACTCCTACAGAATACCTACTGAACACTGGCAGAAGACCTCAGACTTCCCAAAAGGCAAGAAACTCCCCATGTACCTGGCCGAGGGGCTGACAGGGTCTTGGTGCTCCGTCCGGGTGTCAGGCCTGAGCCTCCAAGGTGGGAGAGCTGAGTTCAGGACATTGGACGACCAGAAACCTCCCAGCTCCATGTAATATCAAATGGCAAAAGCTCTCCCAGAGATCTGCATCTCAACACTAAGACCAAGCTCCACTCAATGACCAGCAAGCTCCAGTGCTGGACAGCCTATGCCAAACAACTAGCAAGACAGGAACACAACCCCACCCATTAGCAGAGAGGCAGCCTAAAATTATACTAAGGTCACAGACACCCCAAAACACACCACTGGAGGTGGTCCTGGCCACCAGAAAGACAAGATCCAGCCTCATCCACCAGAACGCAGGCACTAGTCCCCTCCACCTGGAAGCCTACACAACCCACTGAACCAACCTTACCCACTGAGGGAAGACGCCAGAAACAACGGGAACTACGAACCTGCAGCCTGTGAAAATGAGACCCTAAACACAGTAAGTTAAGCAAAAGGAGAAGACAGAGAAACACACAGCAGATGAAGGAGCAAGGTAAAAACACATCAGACCAAACAAATGAAGAGGATATAGGCAGTCTACCTGAAAAAGAATTCAGAGTAATGATAGTACAGATGATCCAAAATCTTGGAAACAGAATGGAGAAAATACAAGAAATGTTTAACAAGGACCTAGAAGAAGTAAAGAGAAAACAAACAATGATGAACAACACAATAAATGAAAGTAAAAATTCTCTAGAAGGAACCAATAGAATAACTGAGGCAGAAGAACGGATAAGTGACCTGGAAGATAAAATAGTGGAAATAACTACCACAGAGCAGAATAAAGAAAAAATAATGAAAAGAATTGAGGACAGTCTCAGAGACCTCTGGGACAACATTAAATGAACCAACATTCGAATTATAGGGGTCCCAGAAGAAGAAGAGGGAAAAAAAGGCAGTGAGAAAATATTTGAAGGGATTATAGTTGAAAACTTCCCTAATATGGGAAAGGAAATAGTCAAGTCCAGGAAATGTGGAGAGTCCCATACAGGATAAATCCAAGGAGAAACACGCCAAGACACACATTAATCAAACTATCAAAAATTAAATACAAAGAAAAAGTATTAAAAACAGCAAGGGAAAAACAACAAATAACATACAAAGGAATATCCATAAGGTTAACAGCTGACCTTTCAGGATAAACTCTGCAAGCCAGAAGGGAGTGGCAGGACATACTTAAAGTGATGAAGGAAGAAAAACCGACAACCAAGATTACTCTACCCAGCAAGGCAAGCCAGAAGGGAGTGGCAGGACATAGTTACAGTGATGGATGAGAAAAACCTACAACCAAGATTACCCAGCAAGGATCTCATTTATATTTGATGGAGAAATTAAACCTTTACAGACAAGCAAAATCTAAGAGAATTCAGCACCAACAAACCAGCTTTACAACAAATGCTGAAGGAACTTCTCTAGGTAGGAAACACAACAGAAGGAAAAGACCTACAATAACAATCCCCAAACAATTAAAATGGTAATAGGAACATACATATTGATACCTACCTTAAATGTAAATGGATTACGTGCTCCAACAAAAAGACACAGGCTGGCTGAATGGATTCCAAAACAAGACCCGTATATATGCTGTCTACAAGAGACCCACTTCAGACCTAGAGACACATACAGACTGAAAGTGACAGGATGGAAGAAGATATTCCATGCAAATGGAAACCAGAAGAAAGCTGGAGTAGCAATTCTCCTATCAGACAAAATAGACTTTAAAGACTATTAGAAGAGACAAAGAAGGACACTACATAATGATCAAGGGATCAATCCAAGAAGAAGATATAACAATTGTAAATATTTATGCACCCAACAAAGGAGCACCTCAATACATAAGGCAAATACTAACAGCCATAAAAGGGGAAATCGACAGTAACACAATCATAGTAGGGGACTTCAACACCCCACTTTCACAAATGGACAGATCATCCAAAATGAAAATGAATAAAGAAACAGAAGCTTTAAATGATACATTAAACAAGATGGACTTAATTGATATTTATAGGACATCCCATCCAAAAACAACAAAATACACTTTCTTCTCAAGTGTTCATGGAACATTCTCCACGATAGATCATATCTTGGGTCACAAATCAAGCCTTGGTAATTTAAGAAAATTGAAATTGTATCAAGTATCTTTTTCGACCACAACGCTCTGAGACTAGATAGCCATTACAGTAAAAAGTCTGTAATAAATACAAACACATGGAGGCTAAACAATACACTACTAAATAACCAAGAGATCACTGAAGAAATCAAAGAGGAAATCAAAAAATACCTAGAGGGCTTCCCTGGTGGCACAGTGGTTGAGAGTCCGCCTGCTGATGCAGGGGACACGTGTTCGTGCCCCGGTCCGGGAAGATCCCACATGCTGCGGGGCAGCTGGGCCCATGAGCCATGGCCGCTGAGCCTGCACATCCGGAGCCTGTGCTCCACAACGGGAGAGGCCACAGCAGTGAGAGGCCTGCGAACTGCAAAAAAAAAAAAAAAAAAAAAATACCTAGAAACAAATGACAATGAAAACACGATGACCCAAAACCTATGAGATGCAGCAAAAGCAGTTATAAGAGGGAAGTTTACAGCAGAATTATCCTACCTCAAGAAACAAGAAACATCTCAAAGAAACAACCTAACCTTACACCTAAAGCAATTTAAGAAAGAAGAAAAAAAACCACACAAAGTTATCAGAATGAAAGAAATCATAAAGATCAGATCAGAAATAAATGAAAAAGAAATGAAGGAAACAATAGCAAAGATCAATAAAACTAAAAGCTGGTTCTTTGAGAAGATAAGCAAAATTGATAAACCATTAGCCAGACTTATCAAGAAAAAAAGGGAGGAGACTCAAATCAATAGAATTAGAAATGAAAAAGAAGAAGTAACAACTGACACTGCAGAAAAACAAAGGATCATGAGCGATTACTACAAGCAACTGTAAGCCAATAAAATGGACAACCTGGAAGACATGAACAGATTCTTAGAAAAGCACAACTTCTGAGACTGAACCAGGAAGAAATAGAAAATATGAACAGACCAATCACAAGCACTGAAATGGAAACTCTGATTAAAAATCTTCCAACAAACAAAAGCCCAGGACCAGATGGCTTCACAGGCAAATTCTATTAAACATTTAGAGCAGAGCTAACACCTATCCTCAAACTCTTCCAAAATATAGCAGAGGGAGGAATACTCCCAAACTCATTCTATGAGGCCACCATCACCCTGATACCAAAACCAGACAAAGATGTCACAAAGAAAGAAAACTACAGGCCAATATCACTGATGAACATAGATGCGAAAATACTCAAGAAAATACTAGCGAACAGAATCCAACAGCACATTAAAGGGATCATACACCATGATCAAGTGGGGTTTATTCCAGGAATGCAAGGATTCTTCAATATATGCCAATCAGTCAATGTGATAAGCCATATTAACAAATTGAAGGAGAAAAACGATATGATCATCTCAATAGATGCAGAAAAAGCTTTCGACAAAATTCAACACCCATTTATGATAAAAAACCTCCAGAAAGTAGGCATAGAGGGAACTTACCTCAACATAATAAAGGCCATATATGACAAACCCACAGCTGACATCTTTCTCAATGGTGAAAGACTGAAACCATTTCCTCTAAGATCAGGAACAAGACAAGGTTGTCCACTCTCACCACTATTATTCAACATAGTTTTGGAAGTTTTAGCCACAGCTATCAGAGAAGAAAAAGAAATAAAAGAAATCCAAATCGGAAAAGAAGAAGTAAAGCTGTCACTGTTTGCAGATGACATGAAACTATACATAGAGAATCCTAAAGATGCTACCAGAAAACTACTAGAGCTAATCAACGAATTTGGTAACGTAGCAGGATACGAAATTAATGCACAGAAATCTCTTGCATTCCTATACACTAACGATGAAAAATCTGAAAGTGAAATTAAGGAAAGTCTCCCATTTACCATTGCAACAAAAAGAATAAAATATCTAGGAATAAACCTACCTAAGGAGACAAAAGACCTGTATGCAGAAAACTATAAGACACTGATGAAAGAAATTAAAGATGATACAAACAGATGGAGGGATATACTATGTTCTTGGATTGGAAGAATCAACATTGTGAAAATGACTCTACTACCCAAAGCAATCTACAGATTCAATGCAATCCCTCTCAAACTACCAATGGCATATTTCACAGAACTAGGACAAAAAATTTAATTTGTATGGAAACACAAAAGACCCTGAGTAGCCAAAGCAATCTTGAGAAGGAAAAACGGAGCTGGAGGAATCAGGCTCCCAGACCTCAGACTATACTACAAAGCTACAGTAATCAACAGAGTATGGTACTGGCACAAAAACAGAAATATAGATCAGTGGAACAGGATAGAAAGCCCAGAGATAAACCCACGCACATATGGTCACCTTATCTTTTATAAAGGATGCAAGAATATACAGTGGAGAAAAGTCAGCCTCTTCAATAAGTGGTGCTGGGAAAACTGGACAGCGACATGTAAAATAATGAAATTAGAACACTCCCTAACACCATACACAAAAATAAACTCAAAATGGATTAAAGACCTAAATGTAAGGCCACACACTATAAAACTCCTAGAGGAAAACATAGGCAGAATACTCTATGACATAAATAACAGCAAGATCCTTTTTGACCCACCTCCTAGAGTAATGGAAATAAAAACAAAAATACACAAATGGAACCTAATAAAACTTAAAAGCTTTTGCACATGAAACCATAAACAAGACGAACAGACAACCCTCAGAATGGGAGCAAATATTTGCAAATGAACCAACTGGCAACGGATTAACCTCCAGAATTTACAAGCAGCTCATGCAACTCAATATCAAAAAAACAACCCAATGCCAAAATGGGCAAAAGACCTAAATAGACATTTCTCCAAAGAAGATATACAGATTGCCAACAAACACATGAAAGGATGCTCAACACCACTAATGGTTAGAGAAATGCAAATCAAAACTGCAATGAGGTATCACCTCACACCAGTCAGAATGGCCATCATCAAAAAATGTAGAAACAATAAATGCTGGAGAGGGTGTGGAGAAAAGGGAACCCTCTTGCACTGTTGATGGGAATGTAAATTGATACAGCCACTATGGAGAACAGTATGGAGGTTCCTCAAAAAACTAACAATAGAACTACCATACCACCCAGCAATTCCACTACTGGGCATATACCCTGAGAAAACCATAATTCAGAAAGAGTCAGGTACCACAATGTTCATTGCAGATCTATTTACAATAGCCAGGACATGGATGCAACCTAAGTGCCCATCAACAGATGAATGGATAAAGAAGATGTGGCACATATATACAATGGAATATTACTCAGCCATAAAAAGAAATGAAATTGAGTTATTTGTAGTGAGGTGGACAGACCTAGAGTCTGTCCTACAGAGTGAAGTAAGGCAGAAAGAGAAAACAAATACTGTATGCTAACATGTATATATGGAATCTAAAAAAAAAAATGATTCTGAAGACATTAGGGGCAGGACAGGAATAAAGACACAGATGTAGAGAATGGACTTGAGGACACGGGGAGGGGGAAGGGTAAGCTGGGACGAAGTAAGGGAGTAGCATGGACATATATACACTATCAAATGTAAAATAGCTAGTGGGAAGCAGCCGCATAGCACAGGGAGATCAGCTCCGTGCTTTGTGACCACCTAGAGGGGTGGGATAGGGAGGGTGGGAGGGAGACGCAAGAGGGAGGGGATATGGGGATGTATGTATATGTATAGCTGATTCACTTTGTTATACAGCAGAAACTAACACACCATTGTAAAGCAATTATACTCCAATAAAGATGTTAAAAAATTAAATAAATAAGTGCAATGCGGTAGTTTGGGAGGGATACCCCTGTTGGTTCCTCTTAATTCTTTCATTCCTATCCTTGTCGTGGAACAAAAGCACTGAGCAGGACCATGATGGCGACACGTAAAACCACTTGGATTTAGAGGTTCTGGATGTTGCTGAGCTGTCCATTGTGGACTGAAGTGCTTCATAGAATGTTGTGCTTGGTCCCTGTTGAGGTGGTCGTACATCACCACGCTTTTTGTTTTGTTTTTAAAATTTTTGCACTTTCAGAAAAATAGAACTAGTATGAATTAGGGAAAAACAGCTAAGAAATGGGACAGCTATGTGTGTGAAATCTAACAGATAAGCAAAGAGAAAGAATGGAAATGTGAGGTTGTTATTCAGGACTTGGAAGCAGCAGCTGCACAAACGATGTCGCCACACAGTAGCCAAAGAGTGTAAACACACCTGTTTGAACTCAGCCACCTCTTAGCTGAAGTTGTTTGGTCTGGTGTAGACATAAGCTCCCTGACTAGCGTCTCAGTGGGCTTAAGGAAGGAAACCCTGTATCCTGTAGCATCCTGTCCTTTGAAGTGTCCAGTGCTGGATTTTAAACAAAACAGATGCTAAGTAAACATGTTAGAAAAAAGGAGTGAATTTTTATTGACTTGACATTTTCCTAATTTTCTCTGAAACATTTATAGGAATTTTGGATAAAGAAATAATCTTTGGTTGTGAATGACTTTGATATCAAAATAATATAGATTAATCCTGTGTTTTTCATTAGCAATATAGACCCATCATATTGATTTGGTGAAGGTAACTATTTTAGTCTACTTGGGCTGCCGTAACAAAATACCATAGTCTGCGTGGCTTCAACAGCAGAAGTTGATACTCTCACAGTTCTGACCACAGTCTGTTTCTGGTGAGGGTCCGTTTCTGGTGAGGCCTCTCTCCTTGGCTTGTCGGTGGCCGCCTTCTCCCTGCATCTTCACATGGACTTTCCTCTGTGTGCGCCCAGAGAGACGTCTCTGGTGTCTCCTCTTCCTCTTCTAAGGATACCAATCCCATTGGATTAAGGCCGCACCCCTGTGACCTTCTCTAATCAAACACTGAGTCCATAACGACGACTGAAGAAGAAAACACATCTGGGCTTTGGGGTTTTGTTTTGTTTTTACAGCACGCCTAAAGTAAACATTGCTTGCCCCTGAATTATACCATTAGCTCCTAAATAACCTGAGACCTACTGTTATCCTGCTTGGTAAGACTAATCAGTAGTAAAATTAAATATAAACAGTTCTGTTCTTCTTAAGAGGCTGACTTGATTGAAAATGACTTCACCTTTCTTCTAAGGCAAGGAGACAGATATTCATAACCCAGAATAAATAAAATCAAGCACTTTCTCGCCGTATTGGTTTCTTTCCCAGTGGCCTGGAAGAGTTGCAATGCCTTTTGAAGACACTGCTCTGGGGAGAGACAGCTCCACGGGGGAAATGAACCCAGTACGCTCTTGCTGAAAGAGAACGCTCTGCTAATGCTAAATGATAGCAGGTAGCACCAAAATCTCAGATAGTCTCTCTTCTTTGTATAGGGTTTCTCCTTTGGTAAATTTTTCCATGGATGCTTGCTTTCCCTGGTGACTGGTAATTAATCCTTTATAAACCTTAGTTGAAGACCTCAGATCCCAAGTGAAGAATTCTCTGATAAACAAATTGGAAGTGTGCTGTGTTTCTCTCTACATAGATAGATAGATCTATATGTCATTATTATTCTAATCGTCACGTTGCATGTTGATTCTGTAACTTTGAGTACTACCTTGATGTCAGCATTCATAAATGTTGTATTTCAATTCAGCTTTTTAAGGTGGGTATAATATTTTTTAAATTACCATTATTCACTCCCCAAAACACTTTCGTAAGAGCTTACCTACTTTTTAATCATCTACTGAAAAAGAAAAAAAAAAGAACAGATATGCTTATCTTTTTGCTTCACACATAAATTTAACTTATATAGAGATTGTAAGTCATTTCAGTAGCTTTTAGGATGATACTATTTCAAATTTTGTTTTAAATATTTGCTCCTTTGCTTGATTCTTAATTAATAGAGCTATTTTCAATTTCATAAATATATATGTACACTTGCACTTACATACATGCGTGTTAATCATATAAAACAAAATCCTGATGAGATCAACCTTACTACGGTAATAACTCAGCCATTCGATTTTTGTGGGCCCTGGAGCCATGGTAGCAGAACTTTGCCTAGAGTAGGTGCTGGATAAGCTCCTGATAATTGATTCCTCTAACTGAAACGAATCAATCCCTTGAATGAGTCCTTTAACAGTTATTAATGTATACCTAGCACTGTGGTAAAGGCTTGGAGGCTGACATAAAAAATAAAGAGGAGTATAAATCATTTACCTGAAAAGGGTTATAACCTGGTTGAGAGATCAATCAGGAAAGTAGGTTAAAATGCCCCCAAATATATAGACTCTATTTGTATCAAACTATAGAGTGTAATAGGCATTTCTATGAAATTGCTGCAGAAGAACCGAAGCAAGATGGAAAAAGGTAGTTTGAAGGCCATGATCTTTTCAAGCTGAAGGATGATGGCTTAACTCCGTTACCTCTCTGATGACGTTCCTGACATTCCCACATGGCGTGGCTGGCTTACTATAAATCCATGACCTTGACTCTCAAGCGGGCCTTTAATACTGCCGAGCAATCCCACCATACTTCCCTTGTTCATTTAATCTTCCGCACTCGTGGATGACTGTCTTGAGTTCTTTCCTCCCTTCTCAGCCTCTAAGACCTTCTTCCCTGTCTTTACTCCCACCTTCCTGTTCCACTGGGAAGGTGGACATTCCATCACCTCCATAGCTGGTATCTGCCCTTGTTCATGCTGCCTCCTTGCCTCCGTCTAAGGCCACGTCCTGTGCTTAAACACTGGATCCCACTGTCTCCCCTGCCAAAGCGGAAACGTTGCTCTAGCAGTTCTATCCACTGGTTCCTACACCATCGTGTTTTTTTCCTCTCTACTCATTCCTATCAGCTTCGATTTTTGTTATTTCTCCTACCTTTTTTTAAAATTAATTTATTTTTATTTATTTTATTTTTGGCTGCTTTGGGTCTTCATTGCTGTGTGCGAGCTTTCTCTAGTTGTGGCGAACGAGGGCTACTCTTCATGATGCGCAGGCTTCTCACTGCAGTGGCTTCTCTTGTTGCGGAGCATGGGCTCTAGGCACGTGGGCTTCAGTAGTTGTGGCGCGCAGGCTCAGTAGTTGTGGCTCACAGGCTCTAGAACGCAGGCTCAGTAGTTGTGGCCCACGGGCTTAGTTGCTCCGTGGCATGTGGGATCTTCCCAGACCAGGGATCGAACCCGTGTCCTTTGCATTGGCAGGCGGATTCTTAACCACTGTGCCACCAGGGAAGCCTATTTCTCCTGCTTTAAATGAAAAAAATCTTGACTCATTTCTCCTACCACCCATCACATTTCTTCTTTCCCTTTATAGCAAAATTCCTTACAAGAATGGTCTATACTTAACCGTATCCAATTCCTCTCCTTTTAATCTCTTTTAACTCCAATATGGCTTTCATCCCCAGCAAGCATCTGAATGGCCTCTTGTCAACAGCGACCTCTAGGTTGTGAAATCCACATGGCAGGTGTCCGCCCTCATCCTCCTTGACCCATTAGCAGTATCTGACACAGCTGGCCGCTCCCTGCTCCTTGAGACACTTCCTGGAAACCACGGTCTTAGCAGTCATTCTCCACTCTTCTGTAGCTGAGGCTCTTTTGTAGTTGGAGTGCCACCACGTACGTTGATCTCCACGTCATCAACGTGCCTAAGAATTTACTACTTTATTTTTTTTCCATTTTTTTATTCCTTGGCCACACCACGTGGCATGTGGGATCTTAGTTGCCTGACCAGGGATCGAACCCGTGCCCCCTGCAGTGGAAGTGCAGTGCAGTCTTAACCACTGAACCGCCAGGAAAGTCCCTGACACCTTATAGCTTTAGCCCAGATCTTTCTGTCAACCTTTCAGACCTTGAGCCCTCTTCCAAATTCTACTTGGACGTTTCATAGGATCTCAGACTTTACATGTTCAAAACATGTAACATTTTTGTGTGATCTATAAAAATATCAGACCACTGTGTTGTACGCTTGAAACTACTATGTCGTAAGTCAACCATACTTCAATTTAAAAGAAATGTAAAATTTTTTATTTTTGCCTTCTGAGCACTGTAGCCCTCTTCCCGCCCCCCACCCCCACCCCGTATCACTCGATGGGTACATCATCCTTCTAATCACTCAGACCCAGAACATTTGGCATCGTCGTTCACTCTCTTTCACGCCCTTATCAAATCTGTCAGCAAATTTGGTTGACTCGACTTTGAAAACGTATGCAGAATGGGACCATTTATTTTTTCCACCTCCATTACTGTCGCCCTGATTTAACCACCGTCATCTCTCCACGTGGGTCACTGTAAGCGTCTCCAGCTGATTCCCCTGTTTCCACTTCAAAGTCCCCAAAGCCTCTTTTCAGTTCAACAGCCATCATAGCCCTTTGAACATGTCAGACCACATCACTCCTCTGCTGGAAAGCCTCCAGTGAGTTCTCATCTCACTTAGAGCAAAAGCCACAAGTCTTGACTCTGAGCTGCAAAGCCAGGCATCACCTGAGAGCTCTGACCTCATCTTTTGTTCCTTTCTCTGGTCCCCTCCACTCAGCCATTCTGACCCCCTTGTCCTCTCCCAGCCAGTCTGGCCTGCTCCCATGTTGGGGCCTCAGCACTGGCTCTTCCCTCTGCCCACAGTTCAGGCACCTGCATTCCCTCACCTCTCCATGCTTTTGTCCAAATGTTACCTCCTCAAGGCAAACCACCTCCACTCCCATGTGAAACTGTCCCTGCCCTGTCATCTGCTACTATGGCTTTCCTTACCTTGTTTTTCTTTTCCTTTTTCCACAGAATTTGTCACCTCCTAACATGTTATATACTTTGTTTATTATGTCTATTACTTATGATGTGTCTCTCCCGCTTAGAGTTAAGCTCTTAGAGGGCAGGGAATTTCAGTTTCTTTTGGTCACTGATGTAGCCCAACTGTCTAAAACAGTACCTGAAACATAAATGATGGATGGATGGATGGATGAAGAGATCATTGAGAACTCAAAAGAGGCTTTCCTTAAACACCCCATTTCACATTGCCAATCCATCCTTCACTTGTGGTTCCCCTCTACTCACAAAACTTTGTTTTACTTTATTCACTATTTGAAATTATCAATTATCTTACTTATATCTCCTCTACTAGAATATAAGTTAAGCTATGTGAGCATAAGAACTGGAGATAGTAAGCATGTACTTAATAAATATTCATTAAGTGAATCCATTCTAGACAAGAAATTTGAATTCCTCAAATCAGTTAACTGCCTGTATAAATTTTATCTTATGACAAATCTGTGACTATTTGCTTATTCAGTCTGATTCAGTGTTCAGTTAGCAGGATACGTAATTGGTTGTTACATTCTTTTTATCACCGTGGTTTTCTTTGGTTTACTATTAAAGAATTCTCAGACTACCCTTGACACTTTATAATAAATTAAGCAAAAATTTTCAAAAAGTTCAATGATTGGCAAGTATTAATATGTAATAAATAAAGCAGATAGCTCTGACCTTATTCCTGAAAGTACCTCACCTTCTCTTTCTCTGAGTATTTCCATTGTAAGACTCAATGGCTGTACTCTCATTTGAGTCATTTAAAATCATAGAAAACGGGCTTCCCTGGTGGCGCAGTGGTTGAGAGTCCGCCTGCCGATGCAGGGGACACGGGTTCGTGCCCCGGTCCGGGAAGATCCCACATGCCGCGGAGCGGCTGGGCCCGTGAGCCATGGCCGCTGAGCCTGCGCGTCCGGAGCCTGTGCCCCGCAACGGGAGAGGCCACAACAGTGAGAGGCCCGCGTACTGCAAAAAAAAAAAAAAAAAAAAAAAAAATCATAGAAAAGCATAGCAAGTTTTATAGGAAATTATTATGTGCAAGAAAATGGATCAAAATCTCATTAGATTTTTAAGCTCTCTTTTCTGTAGTCTCTCATAATAGGAACCTGGGTCATTTAAATTCTTTACATTTTTCTTTCAGTTTCTTTAAGAAAATACTATAAGTTGGGAGTAGTTAATATTTAAGACAATCCATTGTAGACATTAAAACAAATTATGGATTTTCCTTGTATGTTATTAGCTATTAATGGCCTCCAAATGAAAATGGAAAAACACACTTTGCTATTCAGCATATTAAAATGCATCTGTATTAAGAAATCGATGCATGAAAATTCAGTAGCTATTCATCATGATCAGAATTCTATTCTTATTTGAGTGAATTTCATTTTGCTTTTTAACAGTAAGTATTCCATCATTCATTAGCACATTTTTAATAAATGAAAGGAAGGTAAACATTTGTTGTATCCATTAAGATGATTAGCTTCCCTCTTAACTCATTAAGTCGTTGTTTAGGAAGAAAACTCGAGTGCCGTGAATTGGTGATAATTTGTTTTATCTTACTTCACGACCAGAAATTTTGGGCTTTTGTTTTGCTTTTGAGATTCCACATATAAGTGAGATCAGACAGGGTTTGTCTTTCTCTTATTTCACTTAGCATGATCCTCTCAAAGTCCATCCATGCTTTTTTTTTTGCGGTACGCGGGCCTCTCCCTGCTGTGGCCTCTCCCGTTGCCGAGCACAGGCTCTGGATGCGCAGGCTCAGCGGCCATGGCTCACGGGCCCAGCCGCTCCGTGGCATGTGGGATCCTCCCGGACCGGGGCACGAACCTGCGTCCCCTGCATCGGCAGGCGGACTCTCAACCACTGCACCACCAGGGAAGCCCCATCCATGCTTTTGCAAATGGCAGGATTCCCTTCTTTCTCATGGCTGAATAATATTCGTGTGTGTGTGTGTGTGTGTGTGTGTGTGTGTGTGTGTGTGTGTGTGTGTATCTCACATCTTCTTTATCCGTTCATCTGTTGGTGGACACTTAGGGTGTTTCCCTGTCTTGACTGTTGTAAATGATGCTGCTGTGAACATGGGGTCTAGATGTTGCTTTAGCGTAGTGTTTTTGTTTCCTTTGGATATATGCCCAGAAGTGGAATTGCTGGATCCAAAGTGATTTTTTAAGTTAATTATCTCCTACTTACAATCATTGTTTTCTGACAGCCTTAGGTCTAGTGATTCTAGAAGACTGTGAGAAAATAAAGATAAAGTTGGTTCCTGCTATAAACTTCAAACGTATCTCTGACAGGAGCCTATGAGCTTCCATAGGCCGGGCCTCCGTGGTGCTGATGGAACTTCTTTGGGTTGTGAGAAATAGCAAGTCATGTGGCCCCAGAGCTGTCTACAAGCATCCCCCCCGAACTTTCCAGATGGGGTCCCCTGCACGTCTGTTAATGACCAGCCCAGATGTCCATCTCTAGGCAGAGTAGAGCAAGTGGCAGCGTGGTGAGGGTCAGAATGGGGGCTAGAGGGCCTGAGTCAGAGCAGAAACATAAGGAGAGTTTGGGAGGGTTCATTGGGCATTGCTGGGCCAGACTATAGTGGTGCTGGAGTCAGAAGGAGGAGGGAGGTGAGGAAAGCAGATGGTTAGCACCCTCGGCCACCTCCTGCTGTATTTATAAGTAAGTTCAGTCATCCATCAAATGAAGTCCATCCTGAGAACCATAAACCAAGAGTCATGAATGGACTAAGCCAACTTGGAATGTTCCCAAATAACTCTCAGGCTACTCAAAAACCCTTAAAGTTAGCCCACGAAACATTTCACCGTAAGGAGCTTGGAGTGACGTTTCCTCGCCTTTTTAGGACTGTAGTAGCTGAGGGCTTTAATTCTCCCAATGCAGCAGCCTTGGTGGCATTTTTAGAAACTATGAAACCACGTGTATTTTACTATCTCAGCCCTCTTTGAATGAAAGGGAGCTTTATGTATTATGAAAAAGAGACGTGAAAAAAGAAAAGTCACATCTAAATAAATAAAAATCATGATTTGATATTGTTATGATTTACTGGACCACAAACCGATTGAAGGGCAAAGATACAGCAATACATGACCTTTATAATGCATGCCTGGAGTTCTAACATGTGACACTGCTCGTTGACTGTTTTACGTTTGAAAAAATGGACTAAATTAGGCTACAAGGCAGACTGAGGCCTACATTTTTACCTTTTTTTTGGTACCAAACAATTTGTAGAATTTTGTAAGTTATTACTTTCCAGTATTCACTAATTTCACACAGACATCTAAATGCTCAAACATTGCCATCCATGTACCCCTTTGAATGAAAAGGAGGCGAGGACTGCAGAAAGAACTCAGGCTTTCAGATGAGATAGTCGGATTTGAATATCCCCTCCATTGCTTGTGGCCCTGGAGGAGTTTTTCTGAACCTCAGCTTCCTCACTTGGGAGGAATGGTTGTTGCTGGGATTAAATTAAATGCAAAAAGCTGTGCATAATACCCAGCACAGCACTTCACAGACATCCAAAGTAGTAGCTTTTATCATTTCATCATAAATCGTGCCATGTCCAAGACGAAGAAGGACCTGGAGGAGGAGAGTGAGGATGTCTTTGGTCATCGTCACTCGGCTGTTCCATGACACGGCGGTCCCATGACACACCTGTGTCACTCACTCACTGCCTTCTTCTGAAATGTTACTTGAAAACAGACTGCAGACACCAAGGTGAAATGACACAGCCTTAGAGTTTTTAAAGCACTTTTGCATGACTGTCCGGATAACGAGATGCTTCTCTTCTATAAGTTGGTATTTATTGGCACTTGAGTCTACAAGTTAAGTGGCAGCGAGCGTTTAATTCTGTGTCAAAAGGTAGACTACCAAGTACAGGTAGGTGGTTTACCAACCACCCTGAGGCTACGTAGCGTATACTGGATGGGAGGTACCAGAAAAGGCAGAGAACCAATCTGTTCCCCTTTTCGTTGGCACAGGAGAGGGAGAAGCGAAGGCTGATAGAATCGTGTGCCTCTCCATCACGTATCCGGTCCTCCACGGCTACAAGACAAGTTAGCCAGGAACCCATGTAGAAGGAGAGAGCAAAATAGACTCCGGCTAGAGCACTGGCCTGAGAATAAGGTTCCCAGGATATGAAGGGAGTCGACTGAAAAGAAAGACAGTGGAATTAAGGCGGTCATATTGTCTCCTCGGGACCCTAATGATTCTGTGGAGTCAGATGAATCTAGATCTGAATCTGAATTTGGATTTAAGTACCATTCACAATAGTCAGTCCTGATGGGACCCTGCCTAGGGCTGCGAGCCATCTTTATATTGATGTTTTCTGCCTTTCTTCCCCTCCAGCCATGATCAGGCCTTTCAGACAAACCTGGGAAGCCCTGGAGTTTTAGAGGGAGAACAAAGGACCTCTTGAAGGGGGGGACCTATGACCTGGGGCAGAACCCACTGCTTGGAGCTCGAGGTTACTTTCAGTCCTGGGGTCTGGACCAACTTCGCTTCCCTCAGTGCCCAGAACACCTTCTGGGTCCCGGCACGTGTTAGAGCTCTGGTCAGTCACCACGGTCCACTCTGACCTGGTGTTCCCGTGAGGCCTCTGTAAGGACCCAAGGTTTCTGAGCTCTTAATTTGTTCTTGCTTCTCAGGACTTTGCTTTATCTTAATCAGGGAGCAAAAAAAAGAGAGTAAATGGCCACTGGCCTCAAAAAATAAATGCCCCGAGCGTCCGTGAGAGTCACAAATTGTTATGACGGACGACATGAGAGGGAAGTGGTCCCAGGGCCCTGATTAGAGAAGTGACACTGGAAAACCAAAACAGTACAGGAGGCTTTCGGACCGAACGTGAGCCAGGGAGGGGCAGCCACGGGGGAGAGCCCTGAATGACGGCAGGAAAGGGTCCTATGAAGACTTGAGCGTAGAGTCGGCCCAAAACGCAGATGTCAACTTAAATCAGGATACGTCTGATAAGAAATAGTTTCATGGGATTAAAAATTCAAAGAGTCTATGAGGGATGTTCCCTTGGGACCTAAGGTTGGTTTCAAAGAAAAAGAAGCCTCTGTGTCTGAGGACTAACAAAGAAAATCAGAACTAGACAGATCGGACACAGCAAGTAGAGAGGATCCTATAAGCAAAATGAACATGGGAAACCTTACCATTTCTCATACCTGAGAGAACGTGAGAGAGTCCATGCTGGAGAGAACTCGTGGCTGTATCTCGAATGTAAGCGTGGTTTAGCATGCATCTCATGGCAGGCATTAACCTGTGTTAACTAGTCTGGTGTGAGGTGGGTTACAGTGCAGAGCACCAAGGAAACCACTGGTGCTGAGCGTTCATAGATGAGTGACTATTGGGAAACATTCATGTATGTACGGTCGTTCTTTTAGTCTAGAGAAAATGCTCATGTACTGAGCTCACTCTGTGTACCAAACAGTAGCCTAGCCTTGGAAACACACTCCATGAGATTAAAGGAATTTGTTCAGACTACGCTCCCTGTAAATAAATCAACATTCAAATCCAGGTTCATCTAAAACCCTCTGTTCTTGAACCCACGTGAGTGGAATTGATGGAGATAATATCTTCCATATCATAGATGTGCTGCTTAAGCTAGATGGAGCCGAAGTGAGTTCGGTGACTCAAAAATGACGTCGTCCATTGATCCCCCCTGGTCAGCATCCTGCCTCTTTCTCTCCAGCTGATAAGCCTTCTTATCTTCCCTCCACCCTGTCTGTTCTACATTGTAAGTTAGAAATATAGTTCCTGAAGTAAAGACACTGAGGGACGGGCTTCTGCTTGCTTCTCTCCTACCCGTATGCTCTGTAAAGCCGGTTCCTATATGAAGCTCCTTGTCTAAGGGGAGCATGGTCGATTATAGGAGGTGAGCCCAGAAGGGAATTCCACATTCTGAACTGAAGTCTTAATCTGAGAGCATAAAATCATTACCTGTGGCCCCGCTTATTATAGGCTAACTTTACCACCCCTTTATTTTTTTTTTCTCACTGTTCCCTCTTCCTACTCTAGTGTCTGAAAAGTTGGTCTTTGGATAAAAGACAAGAGATTTTCATGGGATACTCTTTAGAGTTGTACATTTAAAATTTATGTCTTCCAGTGGTTTTAAAATATATATGTGCTATATATATAGGCTACACTTAAACTCTGTTATCTTTTTAAAATTTTTTAAAAGGTCCCTGAGACAGACGAGAGATCATGTCATAGAAAAAAATCTTGGATTTATACTGTTGGGATCAGAAACTCTCTTGAATAATGGATCAATATACTCAAGAAAATGCTATTTCTAGTAGTAAAACTGAGTCTGATTAAGACTGCATCTTATGGAAAAAGGCACCAACCTATACTGCTGCTTGCAGTTTAAAACGGTACAGCTCATCTGGGCAGTAGTTTGGAACAGAAGTTTAAAAGGTCTTGATAACCCATGGCTTGCTCATGCTACCTCTGGGAATGTGTCTCCAGGAAAGAATTCTAAATAGAGGCTTTTCATACAGAGATTTTTCAAAGCAGAATATTTATCATAGTGAAAAAAATTTTAAACCTAGACGTCACCAGAAAGTGTTGAATGGTTGAGGTCATTTTCTAAATGGTAGATTTTTAAAAGTCTATCATCTGTTAAAACCAGATGCATGATAAGTGGCTCTGCCCTGTCTTCAAAATATGCCCTCAGTTATTTTTGTTAAAAATAGAGAATGATGCCCTAAAAAAAATAAATAAAAATTTTAAAAGTGTATCACCTGAAAAACTGTGTTAAGAATTGGGTAAAAATTGGGTACGAATTGGGTAAAATATTATGATTATAGCTATGGGAATCAAAAATTTTTTTAATTTCAGGAAAAAATGGAAATACTATCACACAATCGAGAATTGTGTTTCAGTGGTAGAACTGTAGGCAACTTTTATTTCTATTTTTTTAAGTTTTGTATTTCCATATGAGGAGCAGCCCCTCTTAACATTTTTAATAAAAAATCGTAAGGGATGCCAGGAAATGCATTTCGTGTCTTCAGTCCACTTCCTGTCTACTGCGCCCATGTCCAGAACCTGGTCCTCCTTTCCCACTCTACATGTTGTGGATGGATCTGAGTAACTCCGTGGCTCTTATGAGCTCAGTCCTCAACCCAGACAGTAGTCAGCTAGAATGCATTAACTCTGAAGATTCGGAAGTGAAGATGGGTTCTTTCTTTTTTTTTTTTTTTTTCCAGCTTTAAAGAGAAGCCGTTTTTACTGCAGTCTTTGTCCCTTTCAGGCAGCTTTCTCAATGCCACCACTCCCACACCTTGACTTCAGGGCCTGTAGTCTGGCAATGGTGGTTTAATTTTATTTACTTTCTCTTGATGGTTAAAGCTGGGCAGCAGCTGTTACAAGGTTAAGTTGTAAATCCTTTTCTTTGAAGGGGGAGGGAAAACAGAGAGAGAGCTCGAGCTCGTGCAAGCTTGCCTGTCTTCAGTCTCTTGTTACTCCCAAACCCTTTAAGGGCTCCTTTTCCTATGGAGTTCATGCAAAACTAAAGGGAAACATATAATCCCTGAAGCCATGTTCTTCCCAATAAGCAAAATAAGATGAAGAAGTCAATTCCACTCGATGATACTTTTAAAAGCTACTGTGGATGAAAGCAAAGTTCCAAAGAGGTCCCTGTTTCCAGGTTAGTCAATGTCTCTGATATTTCTTCTTCAATCTTGGGCTTTCTGGATGCAGAGTTCAACTGTGTTACAGTGCCTCACCCTGGAACTTAGCACTTCCTTTCTTTTCTGTGGCATGAAAGGCTAAGGTGCCTTCCTTCAAGATTCATTCATTCTCTCTCTCCCCGGCGCGGTTCCCGTTACCGCTGCCGTCGTAGTCGCCGCCGCCTCTCAGCAGCGCCGTCCGGCCTCTAAGATGGGTTCTTTCTGTTCTAATTCCCTCTTGTCCTTCATGAGCAGTCCCGATGAAGAGCTCTTTGAATAGGAAGAACCTGCTCAGAAGAAATCCACATGCCCACAATGCGAAAGAAACACAATGCCAGTTAGAGCAATTCCTCTTTTCACCGTTTCTGAGTTTGCCTGTTTTTTCACCTTGTGATTAAACAGGTGTTGCCTAGATAGAGGACAAATATGTATCTGTATATTTGCAAAGCATCAAATAATGAAGGATAGCTTAATGAACGTTATCATCTTTAGTGGCTGAGTGAACTCAAGGAGGAAAAGTAATAGAATAAAAGGTCATTGCTTTCGTGATGCTTGGCCGCCACGAATACAGTGTTTGTAGTCATAAGATACATTCCGTGGTTCTTTCTTCATCCAAAACATTATACCTTTTGGAATTATGCCATTTATTATTAATTAAAGTACGTGTTTGGGGTGGAGATGGCAGTGGCTAAGTCTTTTTCACTGAAACACAAGAACTGGGCATTTCAATCCTGTGTATTTTTCTTGATTTCCATTTGCTACAAGCTGTTATGTTGTAAACTCCTATTTCAGTAGTTCCTCTTCACCTTCATTACTTGTTATGCTTTCAAAGAGCACAGTGGCCTTTTTCTAGTTCGGAAACGGGTAGTATAGCTGAGCGCTCGAAGGTTTGTAAATACTGATAAGCTGTTTTGTGATAAAGAACCAAAGTTGGGAAAAGCAACAACAGTGACAACAGTTATTCAGTGTGTGTTTGTACTTTGAGGGGGAAAGAGAGGGAACGCTGTTTCTTCTTTTTTTTCAATCTTTTTCTCCCTTCCTTTTCCCATTTTAGACAAAGCCCGTTGCATTTGCAGTCCGGACAAATGTCAGCTATAGCGCAGCCCATGAAGACGACGTCCCAGTGCCAGGCATGGCCATCTCATTCGAAGCAAAAGATTTTCTGCATGTTAAGGAAGTAAGGAGAATAATTCAAATTTCTATCCACATGATTTTTTTACCTTGAAGCATCATTTCTTACTTCTCATTGCTGTGAAATAGCATGGCGTGTAGCTGCGGTTGGATAACATACACGTGAAATCAGTGCCTCTCAAGCTTTTCTAATATAAATATAACCTTTTTAAAGAAGAAAAAAGTCACAGGCCTCTTGGAATAACCTCAAGGCTCCCCTGGGCTCTGTGACCCAGAAATTGAGAACCACTGGGGCAGATGATCCTTTTTTTATACTTAACCTGTACTTTTTGTGTTAAGGTTTAACCTTGACCGTGTGTCATTTTCCCCTCGTGTCCCAAGTTTAACCATCTGGGGAGGGTTTAATGATAGTATCTAGAATTCATGATCTCTCCTGTCTGCTAGCAGGGTCTAAACTCAGGCCACTTTTGCCCATTCTCCTTCTTTGGTGGTAAATTTCTGCAGGGGAAGGGGAATGGATGCAGTCACAGCCAACAAGGCAAGAACCAGATATCGGGAACATCCCTTTTCCACCATACCAAAAGCCTCCACTTTTTGTTAACAGTGACTCAATCTGTAAATTGGAAAAATTCACTCTTAATTAAGGTTTATTTTGAGTCAACATTTAGCAAATGCCTGTTTTGCAGAACACTGTATGAAATGGCCAGAAATTCCCCTTACGTGTTCTAGGTGTGTGAGGTTTTCTTAAGCCTGCAGGAATTTACAATTGGAGCACTTCCAGCTGGGGGACGGCCTCTCCTAGGGAGCATTTGTAAAAAAATTTTTTACGGTTCTAAGGATTTTTTTTTAATCTTATTGAGGTATAGTTGATTTGCAATGTTGTGTTAATTTCTTCCATACAGCAAAGTGATTCCGTTATACACATATATATATTCTTTGTAATATTCTTGGAGAGGGAGTAGGGGAGGGAAGGAATGGGAGTTTGGGATTAGCAGAGGCAAACTATCATATATATGATGGAGCTTATGCCGGTTTAACTGCTCAGGCACTAAAGGCTGTGAGCAAGCGCTGATAACTGCCAATGAAAAGAGACGAGAGAATGTAGAGCCTGCCATTTCTTTAACTTTTCAAAAGAGCTGTTATTTCTGTTTGGCCAGGAAGGGAAGACAGAAAATAATTTCTGAAGTATGGCATGCCTAGAATCTCACTTTACAGCAGGAAGTTAGATGAATCTAGGCTCTCATCCCCAAGGGCTGATGCTTAGAGAAGAAGGAAAAGAAAAACAGAGTGGATACCCTTCTTTGAAATGTTCGAGAACAGGCTTGAAAACTACTTTTCAGCCGAGGAACATCAAACCGTATCCTAAAGATTTAGGACAGATACTCCAGGCACAAGAGAGAAACCGCCAACACCCACGTAAGTGGAGAAGTCATTTGTGAACGCCAGACTGTGGTCATTACACACCTGTTTGCACAAAGGTAAATTTTGCTCTGACATCAGATATTTCATGTCGATGTCAATATTTCTCACTCACTCTTAATACTTCTAATTAATCTGATTATATAAGAGGAGGACCTCTGTAACACTCCCTAGTTCCTGCTAGTCTCTTGTCAGGAAGACCCGTTCATCTTTGAACAAGAAGAGTTTATCCTACTCATGGTGCCAGCAGCTGCAGTGGAATTCAGGAAGGTCTCAAGGCCAGGAGAGTGAAGGCAGAGTCAGGCGGGAGAGGGATTGTTGAGCTCCCGGAAAATACTTTGCTCTTAGCACACACTCAACACGGGAACAGGGTTTCCTGACTTGCGATATTTGAGTTCGCTGTCACTGCCACCATACGTATCTCCAGTGAAAATGGTCAATGGGGAAGAAAAAGGATGTGAAGATTTGTTTAACTTCTGTGCACTGATTTTGACAATTCTGATTTTCCGTTTAGAAATTTAACAATGACTGGTGGATAGGGCGATTGGTTAAAGAAGGCTGTGAAATCGGATTCGTTCCAAGCCCAGTCAAGCTCGAGAATACGAGGCTGCAGCACGAACAGAGAGCCAAGCAAGGGAGGTTCTACTCCAGGTAGGAGCAAAGCACCGAGTGCTCGCGTCAGAGTCCAGACTGTACTGCCATGCGTGTACTGTCAGTTGCCGGATTCTACAGTCTTTGTTATGCGTTAAAAAGCAGACTGGTGAGAGCATCACAAACCCTGCATTTAAAACACTTCATCCAGCCTCTCATTTTCATCCCCTTCTGGAGAGAGTCAAATTAAGTATGACCGTGAATGAAAAGAGCTAAGGTCATAGAGTATTAAATTCAGGCTTCAGTGCAGAGGAAATTCTGAAGTTTAATCTTTTGCTGAACATACCCTGGCATCGAGCAATCCCGGTGACTAATCCCGGTGTCCACAGCCGCCTGGCATGGCCGGAAGACGTTTCAGAAATGACCATCTCAGATGTCAGCAAAGAGCAGCTCTCGTGGTCTTTTAATTTCATTTTCACTTAAGAAACTCAATTTTCAGTTCTGCCCCACTGCTCAGCACTTAAAGGGAAACTCAGTAAATTGTCACTGGAGGTAGCAATTAGATAAGTTATGTAATAGGCTGGGGCCAATTGATTGTTTCCCTAGAATTCTTGAGATTGTTTGCCCCTCGCTAGAATCATTAGAAGGGCTCCTCACATATGGAGTGAATATTAAATTGAGCCCCCCGCAGACAAGTCCAAGAACATGGTTTGCTTTTCCCTGTGAAAGGGTGTGTTACTGGCAAGTCTTTTCTTTAATGTGAATAGCTAGGCTTCTGTTTTCTGAAGCTTACATCTTATTTTTTTCCATAGTGATGCAAAATCCTTTGTCAGTGACCATATATCAGTGTTAGCAAGAATTTTTCCAAGTGCCCACAAACAAGTCAAATAGAAGATGCGGGCTTCCCTGGTGGCGCAGTGGTTGAGAGTCCGCCTGCCGATGCAGGGGACATGGGTTCATGCCCCGGTCCGGGAAGATCCCATATGCCGCGGAGCGGCGGGGCCCGTGAGCCATGGCCGCTGAGCCTGCGCGTCCGGAGCCTGTGCTCCACAACAGGAGAGGCCACAGCAGTGAGAGGCCCGCGTACCGCAAAAAAAAAAAAAAGAAGAAGATGCTTTGTGGTTTGGAACATCCATCTTCATTCACTAGTATTTTATAACTCTCAGGCTCTTTTAGTTCAGATGGATTCTTCCCTTTTGCAAGACCTCTAGCCCATATTTGACTTTTATTAATCCCTGGGTTACTGGGGACCCTCAGACTGTGAATGCATTTGGTCATATAAAAGTAGATGCGTGTAGATATACAAAGCCTGGGCATCTTTCTTGTAGGACGTTGAAGATCTGATGCCATTTTTTTGATTTCTAGTCTTATATTGGCTTTATTGTATCTTTTTCTATTCTCTGTATTGAGAATGGTTTCTTAATGCTAGTTAATAAAATCTTTCTCTGCTTCTTCATACACAAACTGAGAAAGGAAAACTACTTCTCAAGGAGTAGGATGGGAGACATTTTGCCAAATTGTTAAGAAGGTAGGGTTTCCTTTGCCTCCCAGCTGGGGATCCCTGGTCTAGCCATTAGCGATCAGCTCAGCTTTATAAGAACCTACAGGAATGGTAGGTATTTGGGCCTCGTCTTCGCAGATGAGGAAACAGGCTGAGAGAATTTAGGGAACTTGACCAAGGTTGCACAGCAAGTAAGGTAAAATCAGGATGTAACCAAAATCCATCTGTCTGTAGCTTGACTTCAGAGGCCTATGTGCTGTGAAATCGTGCAACCAGGGCCTGTCCAGGCAAGCACAGAACGAATCGTTATTATTATTGCCGTCTGTTCTTATCTACTGTATTAGCTGTGTTATTTTGCTATTGCATTTTTTCCTTAAAGAACTATAAATTATCTGTATTTGAGTAGTGTAACACCTCATACCTGTTCTAAGGAACTCGTTTACGTTTCCTGTAACCATATTCATTTTCCTTTGATTTTTCTGGATTTTATTTTGTCCTGTCTCTTTACCTAAGCTTTTGCCCAAGTAGGTGAAAATACTTCTTCTTGTTTTCAGAGGTTCTTACATCTGTCTCCAAACATTTTAAATACACTTATGTTTTGAGGGCATAACTTTCAGGCAGTATTATAAAACTCAGAATTCAGCAGTATTATAAAACTCAGATGTGTAAATTATAAAAAAAATCAGCAGAAATCAAAGGCAGTAGAATTGGAGAACAGCTCAAGAACGTAGCATTTTTATAGAATTAAACATGAAGGGCAAATTTGCATTCAGAACATTTTAACTCTTTGCAGTGTTTGTCACAATTTTACACAATTCAAATAATACTTTGACTGTTACGGAAATTCGAAGCGAATGTAAAACAAACCCAAGTTTGAACTGGAATTAGACTTAGCAGTTTAAAAAAAGAAAAAAAAAAACTTGTGGAAGAAAACGCGTTGGGCTTGGTAATGGGCATTCTTGTATAACTGCCAGAAATGGCTTCTCTAAATACCACATTTTATTACTTTTACATATCATCTGGTATCCTTATTAAACGTGCTGGGATATCTTTTAAGAACCTGAAAAAGATACAGAGGCCTCCTGGTCTTGCTTAAAGCTTTTGATGTTTGTCTTTTTTACACATTAAAATGCCAGAATGGTAGCAATAAAATTCAGCCTGTCACTGGTATTTTAGTGGAACTTATATTTTCATACTAATATTCATGAAATAGTAAATCCATGTAAATATTTACAGAATATTAATTATCACCCTTGGATGCATAGACACTGTAGCGGATTCTTTCCACTAGACCCTGGCTTGGCTATGACAATAAACATTTGGCCATGAGACTGTCTTGCTGAAATTCCATGTCACTCTTTGAAAATGTTCCTTTCTATCCACCTCTGTGAAGGGGCCGTGTGGTGTATTATTTAGCATGCTGGCCACTGGTAAAAACATAAATGCCACCGTTCTAATATTAACCCCAAAGTTTCTAAGACACTAAGGCGTGTCTTGGATTCATGATAGAATTTGGTAGTTCTGAAGTATACACTGTTCAGATGGTTCCTAAATGAACCAAGCTGAATCCTCCACGTTTAGCCATGCTTGAGGAATGTTCCAGATACACTCTGAGGGTTAAATCATAGAACACTTTCTCGTGTTCCCCCGTGTGTCTTTTAAAGGTTGGCAGGTTTTAGCATAGCTGTGTTGTTGGGGATTTTTTTAATAGGTTGCTTGCAAAAACTTGAATACGTTCCATCTTGGTACACTAAAAAAGAAGCCAGCTAAGACAAAGGAGCAGAAACCCAACAAGAATTAAACAAGACGTTTGGCTGTTAGCCTGCAGGTTTGCACACTGCTTCCGAGTCTTGAAAATAAGAAGCAGAGGAAATCTTTGCTCTTATCTGTCTGGGATCCTGGCAGAGAATTTGAGGACTGCAGCAAGTACCCAAGTTTTCTTCCGTTCTCTCAGGGCCTTTTCAAATTAATCCCTGAATTTGCAACAGAGACCTTGACACGGCTATGTCGAGCACTCTAGGAGTCTCCACTGGGAAATTACTCTTTGCCTCCTTGGAGGCAAGACAGATTTAAAGTTCAATAAAAACATAATGAGTAAATCATGTTTATTGAGCATTACAGATGTTTTAATCTCCGAAATAAGTGTCAGTTGTAATATAAATTTTTGCTTTACTCCAGTAAATCAGGAGGAAATTCATCATCCAGTTTGGGTGACATAGTACCTAGTTCCAGAAAATCTACACCTCCGTCATCTGGTAAGTAGGTAGTAAGTGCTGAACGGTACATACTGCATTTCATGCTTTCCTCCGTCTTTACCTAGTTGTGTGAGTTTCCATAGACTGAATCACTAGGTTAACCCTTGAGGTGTTCAGAGGGATCAGAAATGAGTGTGGCCACCTGGAGTTAGGGACCATTGGGGCAACTTTCTTTCTGGCTTTGAAAGAAAAGAAACGGTGTCAGTGTGTTCACTGCTTAGATGATCAAAGTGGTGAGCGGATTTGACTAGCCCTGACCACCACCATGGTCCCCGGCAGTGTCATGGGCAGTAAATGGATGAAAGTCCACTACAGCCACGCTGGTAGGAAGAGTGAGTACTGTTTTCTTTCCAAAGTGCTGAAGAAGGACACCAACATACATGTGAATTTCAGATAAACAATGAATCATACTTTTAGTAGAAGTCAATATTGTACCAGACATACTTGAAAAATTTTTCATCGTCTAGCTGAAATTCATTAACTGAATTTGTATTTGCTCAATCTGGCAACTCTGCCATTCCGTGTTGAACTTGGAGTTCTATGTACACAGGAGACGAATTGGTCAAATTGGATGAAAACCCATGATCAGAGTCTTCGTTCGCTAAGAGGTGCAATTGAGAGCCAGAGTAACGTGATAAGGGGTGGCCAGTGGAGCTTTTGTGGCTTTCTAGGAAGCTGGAAGTGGGACGAGGTCAAAGACAGAGAAGCACGCATCCGTGGAGAAGTCTAGGAACAACGTAGTTGCACTCTGACTGCCTCAAGAGCAGGACCCCCCTCGTTGCTGACGATCATGCCTTGTTCCTGGATGCTGGCAGCTTTCAGAGACGATGCCGGGCTTCTTAGGAAAAACTAGAGGACTTGTTGAGCGAGCAAAATCTGAGCACAGTCAGAAATAATTTTAGAAGGTGTACTGATTTCCAAAACCAGGTACTGACAACGAGCAATAATTCTAAGTTGCCCCAAACTAAGTCAAATGATATGTTTGAAAGGAAGCATCGAAATCCTTTAGGTACGGTGTGAGGTTGGTGTCTTCTCTTGATGGTGGCTGAGTAGATGTTCCCTGAGTGCCCAGGCGAAAGGGGGCTTATCTGTGCCCTTTCTCCAATGGGTGGAGTTGCAGGGATTATGATACAAACCTTATACTCTTCCTCTGTGTCTTCAAAACTGTCCCGGAGAGTCCTGAGGACGGTCACGAGGCTCCAGAAATGGGAAAACGCCAGTTCACATTGTGATAAAGTGGCAGCTCTGGCCCCAGACTGTCAACCCCACTTCCATCAACCGGGAGGGGTTTTCCATTCCCTGTAACCGAAATGTAGCCTTCTCACCGTTTCGGCCACATCACGAGACCTGGCACGTGCTTCCTGAAGAATAAGTCAGTGTGTCTGGAAAATAACATTTCATTTTTGTAGCCAGATGTTAGGCATTCCTAAGCATCAAGTTCAATTAAGAGTTTCATATAATACAGATGATTTTTTTATTCAATGTCCTGAGATCAACCATAGTGGAAAAGAATATAAAAGAGAATATATATATGTTATATATATATATATATATATAATATATATATGTATAATGGAATCACTTTGCTGTACAGCAGAAATTAACGCAACATAGTAAGCCAACTATACTTCAGTTTAAAAAAAGACAAGTTAACTACGAAGTATGTTCTTTAAAACACGGATAATTTTTGTTTTCGGAAAACAATCTCTCCATCATCTTGGCCTTACAATGTGGAAGTGTTGACATGGTAAAAAAAATTAAAACCACAGTGTAAAGATAAAAAAGAGATTGTAAACTTCACTCCCTGAGTTTTATACAGAGACAGGACTTTGGAATCACTTTTCTGAATCCCAAGAGTAGAAAACACTGTGACTAAGTGAACAGGAGATTTTAACCAACTGCAAAATGTATAATGGGTCCATCAGGCTCCTGCTATAACTTTCGTATCAATACTACAACTTACTTAACTGAAGACATCAGAAAATTCTACAGAGAGAGTCTTCCACCCCGCCTGCAGGGAACCCTGCCTAATCTATCAAATGTGGATAGGTCCCCTATCATCATCGTCATCTTTGTTTCCCGAGGCCCTACCTACAATTCACCTCACTCATTGCGAGACTAAAGAACAGAAGCCTTTGCCCAGAGGAAATATAACTGGAGGTTCTCCAGGATGTGGAAAAGGAAAAATTTCCACCTCACCCCTGGGGAATGAGGTAGTAGTTGGTTGCACAGCGTGTACCCCATACCTACACATGTGTGTCCGCACCCTCTGCCCCAGCATGCCACTCGACTCGACCCAACTGTCTAAGATTACATCTAAATTTAGAGTTCAAGAAATGTTCCCAAGGGTCTCTGCCCAAATAAATAAATAATTTTTAAACTAAAGCGTGCTAGTGAAGAAAAGAAGCTATTTTTTAAAGGAAGCGGTTTTTCCCAAGTAAATACTAAGGTTTGCCAAGGTATGCCAATGCAAGTATGAAATGAGAAAGGGGAACATCTCACCTCTCTCAGCACGAGGAGAACCATCTGAACCTAATAAAGTATATACAGAACTATGAAAAGAGTTGAAGGCGCCCCTTAACGCACAGTACATTTCTTTAACGTGTCCTGAAGGTAGCCAAGTGTTTTAGGATTCTGCGTCTCAGGACAAACCCAGATGCTTTTAGATTTCAGTTAACCAAAATCAGGACTAGTAGATGGCAAAGTCCTCAATCTAGGATTTTGAGCCCTTGTGTCCAAATACAGGTAAATTTCAAACCTGACTCAGGCTATGTGAGGGGGCAGCCGAATATCTGGGCAATGGTACAGCTCACCTTTTTACACGTTTCCACTCTTCCTTTAAATCAAAAACCCAATGGACAGATCATAAAATTCAGTTCACGAACTTTGCCATCCCAGGGTCCTGTCAACAGTGACAGGCCATTAGGTATCCTCAGTTTCAGAGAGGCTCTCAAGGGGACTGTCCCTTGAATGTGGCCTTTATCAGCCCCGTAAAAGACTAGAAAGGTAGGAGCATATGGGAATTGAGCACCAGAAGGGAAGCTTATTTGGTTTGACTTAAGGCATACTATAGGGATAATGAAAAACTGAGCCAGATCCTCTCCGTCTCACCCAGGAAGACGTGAATAACATGCTCCCTAAATTGAGATGCAGGGAAAAGCATCATCGGGTGGTATGCAAGTCAGCATCAGTTCAAACCACTAGGCACATTTCATAATGTTTCCATTCTACAACACGTGCGGAACCTCTTAGCTTATGCAAAGGCATAGATGGGGCAAAGAGAAAGGCATACCTACTAGGTATGCCTGACTATATACCTGAAATTAACTCATTGTGTTATGACTGTCACTGGAGAAAGAGCATTCTTACCTCATCTTCATGCAAGCAAGAGCTGACATTTGCAACACTGTGCTAACGATGTCAGGTGTTCGCTCCATCCTAGAGATTCGACCTAATCAAATGCAGAGGAACAATTCAACAGGAGAGCCTAGTTTTCGAAAGGCTGAGTGAATCATCTAATATCTGTAATAACTTCAACACTGAAAAATAACGTGATGCCTGTCAGATGATCTCCAGTCATTTGGAAAGGTTCCAGGCGGCTGTCAGGAGCACCAGGGCAGCTTATGTTTCACAGGGAATGGAAGCTAAGGTTTTGCAACACTGAGCCGTCCGTCCTTTCGCAATAGTAATTTTGGTCCTTACGTCTGAATGTACTGTGGTTTTTGTTAAGAGAGCTACATGTGTGATATGATGCTGTCCCGGGGCGAGTCGATTTCTTCCTCTCTTCTTCTACGTGACCTCACCTAAAGGACACAATAACTTCCTAGTGAGCTCAGCTCTGTAATATCTTCCTGAATCCTGACGCTGAGGACACGAGCCCACCTGGGAAGCTTAGGCAATTGGATGAGGGTACCGGGATTGTGGCGGGACCTCGGCCGGAGAGTCGTACAGCATCACAGAGGCAGAAGAGCTAGATTCCAAGTTTTCACCAAAAACAAGTCCCTTCAACTCTGAGAATTTCTTTTCGATCTTGAAAAGCAAGAGAGTTGCAGTTGATTTTCTCAAATGCCTTCCAGCTCTGATTCCACCGAGGATCGAATTCGCGCGTGATCGCGCGTGGATGCACAGTATAAACGTCACAGTGAGATGCTGGATCTTTTTTCACTGGAGACTTAATTCTCCAGGGCTCTGTTTTCAGGACCCGAGAGTTATAAAGTTGAAAACATGTGGAACCACAGATCGAAACCCCTCATTCTCCAGATGAGGAGGTCGGTGGCATATTCTCTCGGGTCTGCCTGCCCTTCTGCAACTGCCTCTCATGTAAATCCAGTGAGTTTATATCAAATCATCGGGAGGCGCCTTAGATCATTGTATGAGATTCATTTCATTTGGACATCATTGGATCCAGTGGTTTCCAATTAGTCTTCAATCAGGCCTGCCTCCGGCGTGCTCACATCATCGTGAAATCATTTTAATCTGGTCCATCCTGGTCCCTCCAGAATCATTTGCCTTGTGTATAACTTCTTTGTGTTGCTGGGTTTAGGATTTTCTATTCTCTCTTTCCCTCAAGTGCCTGTTGTGATTTCGGTGAACCTTTTCACACTGCCCTTATTTTCACACAAAACCAAGCGCAATAAGATATCAGAGGCACAATGTGATAAAGGTTTCCCATGTAGTTGCTGGTTATCTGAAAGCTGCTTTAAGCTCTGGGAAGAAGTGAAGGTGTTCTGTCCTGTTACTCATAGACAGTTGATTTGGAAAATATCATAGTATATTTGAAACAAAACTACAAATTAAAAACTTGTTTCTCTGAAAAATCTTACTCGAGAGATGTAGCGTGAAACGGATGTGTCCAAGCACACAGATATTATGAGAGCATCTTTCTGTTTGATTTGATTACATTCTTCGTGTGCTTTACCTTGAAATTGTACTTTGTTTACTGTGCTGAGCACTCATGATAGATCTTTGACTGTGGTTAGTTTTGTTTGCTTTTCGTTTTATTTTTTTGATAACCGATTTTTCCTCTCCTGTCTACCTGATGATTTTTGAATTGTTTGTCTGTATATAGCTATAGACATAGATGCTACTGGCTTAGATGCAGAAGACAATGATATTCCAGCAAACCACCGCTCCCCTAAACCCAGTGCAAACAGTGTAACGTCACCCCACTCCAAAGAGAAAAGAATGCCCTTCTTTAAGAAGGTAACATGAACTTCCAAGCTTGCGTCTGTCCACGTGCCCAACTGCACTACGTCACACTTCTAGTCCTGTGGACTGTCTGCGTCCTTGATAAAGCCAATAACATGCATGCTTTGTTATTCTTTGTTTCTTTTCCATGCTGCTGTAGCTAAGCAGAAGCAGAAATCGGTAAGTTCACATTGACATAAGCTGTGTTTATCCTGCCCCTGGCATCATTAGCATTCAATCCCACCGTTTTATTCGATACGATCAGTTCTGTCCTATGAAAAGAACCTATCAAGCCGCTAACTGAGTCCATGCATTTCCAACCAACTAAATTCGGTGAGTGACCTGTGAAATCACCATTGCAGTACTTAGCCTTTTTGATGGAATAATATCTACCCCCCCAAGGGCATTCGTTCCAACGTTCAAGGAACGTCAAACGCTGACAACTCCATGGAATGCACCTCTCCTGTGCATGCTTCTGTCTCTTTCTCTCTCTGCTGCAGAAATTTAACTGATAATCAAGCCTATTAAAACCATCATTATATTCTGATTTAGGATATCCAGATACATAGCTTGTACTAAAACATTTTTTTCAATTCTTCAATTTTTAATTTAGTCAGCATTTAAACTTCTGATCCACTAGGAGCAAAATCTGCCGATGAACAAGACCGGTGGGAAGCTGCAGGCTTGTTTTGGCGGTTTACTCTGAGTTTCTCCTGTTGTCATATGTAAACCCTCTCCCAGTGTCACTCAGACCTCAGCATCCCCCCGTCGGATGGCGGCACGGTGGCTGTGCGTGCGTAGAGCCTGTGCCGCTGGCCGACCAAGATGCTACCCAGTGATGTTTTTCGTCCCCTGACTGGAAACTAGGCTATTTCTGCGCTCCACTGATTCCAAAGTCTGTTTCCTCCAGCACATTTTGTAGCTCCAAAGCGTTATTTTCTAAGGATACCTCCCCTACAATCCCCTTCTTTCCTTCCCTTCTTTTACACACCACTGCCCACCGCCTGCTGTGCTGTGCTGTCTTTTAGAGTTATTCTTTGTGACGTCAGCAAAGTCCGGCATAACCTCTCATGACACTCAGGGGTGGAGTAGAATCTACTCCCCCTTCGACTGTCCACGCCCTGAGCTCTTCTCTGCGCACGAGGATTCTGCCCTGTGGAGGAACTCTGAGTCATCAGTGAGGTGTCCGATGCTGAACTGTGTTTCGTTTTATTTTTTAAGTAAATTATGGTTGCTTTCATCATGGAAGACCTAGCCACTCCAGCACAGACTAAAACACCTGGATTTTTGTGTGAACACCGAAAGCCCCAGCTGGATGTCCATCCACGACAGTGGGTCCATGTCTCTGGTCCTGTCTTCTTGTCACGGCTAAAACGTGCAGCCAGGTGACTCAGTGTTCAGAGCAGCAGAAACCTAGAAACGCAGCCTTGCTCAGCTGCTCTGGGCTTTACAGAACAGCGACAGGAACGAAAACCACGTTCGCTGATAGGTTTTTGAAGTTTGCTGACTCTTAAATTCCAGAACTTGAAAAATGTTTATCGTAGTTCTTCCACTAAATAATTGGAACACATTACACTTAGCAGGAAAGGATAGATGAAAAGGATGGTGTCATGATCCGTAGAGCACAGAGTACCAATATTCCATCAAATAAGGTCATTTCTGCTACCCTACTGATAAAAAGGCTGACTTACCAGCACGGGCAACACTTTGCTAGTTGGCAGTCACAAATCAAAGGAACCCAAGACCCGTCCAATACTGGGCCACGGCATATTTAAAGACCTGAAATAAAATTTCTTGGGAGCTGTTCCTAAAGTGCGTGCAACTTATAACAGTGGAAAAGGTATTCTTAGACTGCATAGTTATAAGGACTTGGTTTCTAAACACTTTCAACATGATCTCAGGTGGTATAAATGCAATAATTTCATGAATGAATTTGATGAATGAATTTAATGTAATCATTTCACGAATATGCTTATGATGCCTTCGGCACCGGTATTCATTCTTCTTATGTTACTGATGACGTGGTCAGCTTCAATGTAGAGTTCAGAAACCAAAAGAAACAACCTGAGATGCAATGATGAGATTATTTGCCACGTTTTAAGTTGCTTGTAGAGTGGTGCTTGCGTGGCATTTGTGCTGTCACTGTATTATGTTTGTCTTGGTTTTTTTTTTTTCTTCTGTTTAAAAATGTCTTCCACCTTGATTGTGTCTATTAAAATTCACTTTGAAAAAAAAAGAAAAAAAAATTCACTTTGAACACTGAAGTTTTCAGCAGTAAAATCTGACAGCCCAGTCACAGTAATATTTTCTCGCCTTGGATTAGATTGTCTGTGACTCTTGGCAAAAGCTCAGATGGAACCTTTTGAATTTGAAATGCTTTTTCATCCCCTCCCCCTTCCCCCCAGTGAGTTAAATTCGATCAAAGTCAGAAAGTTCGTGAAGGGCCATTTTAAGCAACAGTGACATGTTCTGTCATGCGACAGCCTGGTACACTAATGACGTTCACATTTGCGATTTGTATCAAATTCTCCAAATAGTTTGGAGAAGATTTTTCTTTGGGTCTGTGTGATTCTTAAAATATATATTTTTT
This sequence comes from Grampus griseus, assembly GCF_964374135.1. Lineage (NCBI taxonomy): Eukaryota > Metazoa > Chordata > Mammalia > Artiodactyla > Delphinidae > Grampus > Grampus griseus. The sequence goes on from NC_139018.1 coordinate 173,072,789, forward strand.
CAGACACTCCTCAATGCAGGAAGATTCCTGTCACCATGATTTGTTTATCCCAGTGTCTCAGGCCATAGCTCTTTCTTCTACATTAAAAAAAAAAAAAAAAAGTCATTTTTGGGGTCACTTTAACATTTTCTGCTATTAAAATAGGGGATTTTAAGATTATCAAACAAATGAGTTATCTAATTTTTGGAAAAAGCTTTATTTTCGTTATTTTATTGGAAGCAGGAGAGCTGAAAATTGTTGCAAGTTTTAGAAATTGCTACAAAATTAGGTCCTCCCCCTGCTCTTCTAAAAAAGAAATAAATTATTGTGGGAGGGCATGAATTAGTTATGTAACAGAAACACCTCCTAAACAGTTCTTAAGAAGCATATGAGATGTGCAAGATGACAATGAACCTTTTGAGGCCACGGAGGCCTGCTTGGATATATTATCACACACACAGAAACCACCTTCCCTCCAAGGCACGTAAACCTTACATTTCGAGTGTTTAAGTTCCAAGGGATAGAAACCAAAAATCTAAAAATGTGAGTCCCTCAGCTGTGAATAGTGATCGTGATTCCCTCTACTGGAACAAGCATGCAGGCTCATCTAAACTCTCACAGCAAAACAGAAACTGTCAAGGATTTGGTAATGTTTTGAAATGAGGTTTTATCCAGGTAAGACCAACATCTAAGACCCAAATTCTTGTCCTTGTAATTAACCACGTGAGGTCTGATCACGCGACTCTTGAGAAAACTCAAATGCCACCTGAAAAGCAATATTAACCTCTAGTCAAGCCTAAGAGCACCTCTCCTGCATGAGGCATGTTTCTGTCCTACCAACTAGCTTCTGTTCAAAAGCGGCCCCTCCTGCTTTAGGAACGTGAGGAGCATTTTTTAAGGAGAGCCAGAAAACTGTAGAGAGCTCAGTCACTTTGAAACGTGAAGGAAATAAACCCACCCGGTCTTGGACTGGGTTTATTTAGAAAAAGAGGCAAGTGAAAAAAAAAAAAAAAAAAGGAAGTGTCTGGAAAGGTAGTGCCTCGTATAGCAGAGTTGAGACAGAACAGTTTATACATAAAAGATTTGAGTTCCTTCTGCCTTTTAACCGTCTGAAGGCATCTCCTCTCTCTCTGCAGACAGAGCACACCCCTCCTTATGACGTGGTCCCTTCTATGCGACCTGTGGTCCTGGTGGGTCCCTCTCTGAAGGGGTACGAGGTAGGTAGCTGCCCTCGGGAGTACCCTGGACCTTGCATGCCGAACTGCTTTGCAACCCCACCTCCCTCTCCTGACTCTTGAACTTAGAAAAGAGCTGCGGCAGTAAAGCATGTTGTTTTCAAGCCATAGTGTACGTTGCTACCTGTCCTGTTCTATTTTGTTTTCTTGGCTGTCGCCTTGTGAGCTACAGTTGACTCAGTCTGGAGAGAGAGTATCAACTGGAGAGTGACTGAAACTCCTTGCGATGTCATTAATTGTCACTCCCAGAGTTAGTCTGGGCAACTTTGTCTTTTTGATTGTTACTGTATCAGAGCTCAGCGATGGAAAACAGGGGCGACCTCACATGCTACTTTTTCCCAATGGAAAGCCCAGGTTTTCAGACATTCTTAAGGGTAGTAAAATTGTTTTATCATAATTAGTAATATTTTATTGTCTCTTATTGCTTACTCAATTGCAGGTCACAGATATGATGCAAAAGGCATTGTTCGATTTTTTAAAACACAGATTCGAAGGGCGGTGAGTATTTCAGAATTCTGGGTTTTGTGGATTTTTGTTGTGAAGATGATGAAACCTGGGTGGGACAGGCATGTGATCCCAAGAGGAAACTCACTTCTCAAGTCTCCGTGGTGACAGGAAGCAAGTTCCGTGCAGTTCGATCGGCTTCAGTCAGTATTTGTCCTATTTGCTTGGCACCTCCTCAGCTCTCTGTTCTTACACCTGCATCCGTAAGCTGAACTTGGCCAAACCCCTGCTGACGAATCTCACCCTAAATTCATGATCAGCTGGCCCTCAACGCTGCCCAGAAATCATACCCTGTATGCCTCTTCCATGCACTTCTCTGCTCTTCTAAAAGGCTTTCACACCACTTCCTCTGTCATCAAACCCTTCTCCTCTCGAGCTCTCCCGGGAATTTGCTTCCTATTTCATTGAGAAAACAGAGGCGAACAGAGGAGACGGTCCAAGCGATCCCACCACACACCTATCCCCCCTTGTGTATTTGCCTGAATGCTCCGCCTTTTCTCCTGTTACTGTGAGCAATGACCCCTACCTGGGTGCTAGGTCCCAGTTCCCCATCCCCACACCAACACAGCTATCACAGCCCTTCCCTCTCTCCTCGGCAGTATTTCTCCTTCTAATGGAAACACCATCAGCACATAAAAATGGAGTTGTTACCCCTTTGGCAAAATTTGACCTCATATGCCCCTCTAGCTGTCCCGTTTTCCTTCTTTTCTTTATAGCAACTCTCCTTGAACAAGTTGTGTGTACTTGCTCTCTCCTGAGTCTCTTGAACCTACTCCAGTTACCTCCCCATCACTTACCCCAAACTAGTCACGTCAGATCACCAGTGACCTTCACGTTGATAAATCCAGGAGGGGATCCTCAGCCCTCCTCCTAATCAACATGGCGGACTACTCCATCCTCTTTTAAATACTTCATCTGCTTGGTTTCTAGAGCCACGCTTTTCTGGGTTTCTTCTATCTGACTAGCAGCTCCGTTGTCTCCTTGGCTGGCTCTTCCTCATCAGCTTGACATCTTGGAGAGCCCAGGGCTGTCCTCTGTCTTCTCTCCTCTATCCACACTCCCTCCTTTGGTGATTCCATTCGATGTCGGACTTTTAAACAGCATTTCTTTGCTGGTGTCTCCTCTGAATCCCAGACCCATACGTCCTACTGTCTGTGCAACATCATCACTGAGGTGTCTGACACTGAGGTGTCTCATGGACTTCTCAAGTTTGACCTTCCACTCCCCCCATCCCTGACCTGCCCCTTTCCACCTTCCACCTTTCCATCCATACCTCTTCGTCTCTCAGTCCAAGACCTTCCGCCCTGGAACATGGACTCGTCCTTGACTGTTCTTTTCCCCTTACGTTCCACATGCAAATGCTGTTGTCTGTCTCTTCAAAATATATCAAGAATCTCCCCACTTCTCACGCATCCTCTGCTATCCATTTGGTCTGAGACACCATCGTCTCCTCCCGAGATTAGTGCAGTAAATAGCTTCCTAACTTGTATCCTTGCTTCGAGCTTTGCTTCCTTCAAGTCTGCTCTCAATTCACGACCCTGTCACACTGTGAGCTGGATCTCATCACTCCCTTGTTCGGATCCGTCAGGTGGCTTCTCTTCCCCTCAGTGAAAATCAAAGTCCTTCCGGTGGCCTGCACGGCCCTGTGTGGTCTGACCATCCACATCCCCACCCGCTCCTTCTCTTTGACTGCATCTCGTACTCCACTTCCCTTTGCTCATGCTCTTCCTGCCTCTCACTTCCTTGCTGTCCTATGAGTGTTCCAGACAGTAGATGCATGCCCGCCTCGGGGCCTTCGCACTTGCAGCCCCTGTGCTAGGAACTTTCCCTCAGATATTCTCCTTGGTATATGTGCGCGCGCACACACACACAAGCACACGTTCTCTCTTCCTTCCCTGACTTTTTCCCCGTAACTGTTTCATGAGTTTTATTTATTCATTTCCTTTGTTGTCATTCTCCCACAATTAGAATATAAGCTCCACGAGGGCAAGGGTTTTAGTCTGTTTTGTGAACGGTGGTCAGTTCTCAAGGCCTAGAACAGTCCTCAGCGTGAACAATGAATGGATGGGTGTTGAAAACACGTCTGCTGGAGGGATGCAGAGATGTGGAAGCCATTCACCGTGTCTGCCTGTGAGGAGCTCATGTGTAAACCCTACACTGAGACCTTGAGCAGTAAAATATCAAGTGAATGAAAAGACAGCTGGGCACGTAGGTGTCCAAGGTACAGGCAGCATGAAGGGAAGACGGATTAACACTGACTTAGGGATGTCAGCATCCAGGAGGGGTTTTTAAATGGTACCTAAGATTTTACCAGTGAGTTAGGAGGAGAAGGGCATGTCCAGTAGAGGGTCTAAAGTGTGTGCAGGCATGAAGGTGCATCCTGGACGCCACCTAGAGGTCTTCAGGTGAAGTCCCTAGGGTAGGGGGTGACCGGTAACAAAGCCGGGCCCATCTTTAGTGTGTTGTGTTAATCAGCTTGGGCTTAATCCAGCCCTTTCCCTCTCCATGCCTTCAGCAGATACTTCTTGAGCATATTCTATGAGCCAAGCATCGTGAGACGCAAAATCAGACGACAGCCTTGGCTTCGTGGAGTTTACTTAGGGTCTATTGAAAGGAAGCCTTGAATCGAATAACCAGTGGGCACCATAGTAAAGGTTAAGCCAACTTCTGAAGCACCAAAGATAGGACTGGAGTCTAACATGGAAACTTCCAAATTTAAACTAAGAATAGCTTAGCAGGGACCTGGGAGCACAGAGAGCGAGGGTATGCTTCTGTATTTTTAATGAGACAAGTTGGGTGCCTCTCTTCTCTGCATTCCCTTTCTTCTCCAACCTGACAGTTACAAGGACAGTAGACGGAATCTGCAGGTTGCACTGTTCTTTTAGATTTCTCAGTTGAATACTCCCTTCCTTGACCACACAGGCTCCTACACGTGTTTCTGATTTATATTGACTTCTGGTCATGAGGTAGGAGATAGACAGGCCCCAGGCTGAGCAGCTGCAATTGGTCGCCCGCTGCCCTTTGACAGACCAAAGAGGGGCACAAGCAAGATGACTGGCCGGAGACAACCCAGAAAACTGCCCCCATATAAGCGACCTCAGCCACCCCAGTTGCACACAGCTCACGGCCAGTTTGCCCGTGTGCTCTTCCACACGTACTTTGCTTCTAATAAACACTGTCTCTTTGCTGAATTCTTCCTTCAGAGAAGACAAGAACCAAAGTCCTTCTTCCAGCTGTTCCACAGTGGGAGTCAGGAGGGGAGGCGGGCAAAGAGGGCAACTTTTATAGCAGGATAAGTATTGTTAGTCATCAAGCAAAGGACTGACAGAGATAGAAAACAAAAAGTAGAATCTATGTTTCAAGGAAAAAATAGAATCTATGTTTCAATAAAAGACTTTAGAATCAAAGTCTGCCTACCCAAATGCTCCTAATTGGATACTTTGGTTTTTCATAACTTTATGAAATATAATTTATTTCAGGCCAGGAAACACAGCTTGGTCCTTGGCTTGATCCAAGGCCATCAGGCTCTGGCCACGTATAAAAGGCATACCTCTAATCGGGCCCATGTAGAGCCTTCCCCTCTTTATTCTTGACTTTGTCATCTATCACCATTTGGAATTGTCTACACGAGCATGCTGACCCAGAAAATTCTGCTCGAATAGGCACTTGCTTTCCATGCCTGAGTTAGCCCACTGCCCTTTTCTAAATGCCAAAGATGGGGAAGTGAGGTGGGGTGTCCTGACTTACCACTTCTATTTCAACCTAAGTTTTGAACTTGGAAGATAGATTCCAGCCATAGGGTGTATCTTGGACCCATGTTCTAAAGTATCAGCCATCCAGATTGAGTTCATTTAAGAAACAAACAAAGGCAATATCTCAGTGTTGTATCCGTCTTCTGTTTCTGGCCAGAAGTAAGTTCCATATGGCTTTATGGGTGGATCTGCCCTGGCTCATCTGAACTCATAAAACTGGGGTTCAACACTCTAGACCTGTGATCACCAAATAAACATCCTCAAAGGAAGCAACAGGGTCCATAAGGGAGAATTTCTAAAAGCCGTGCAAAACTTTAACTCCTTTACTCAAGGCAAGACACGCAGAGTTACTGAATCATTCGGTGTCTGCTTTTGGTCACCAGACAGCAACAGAGGGTGGAAATTCATCCCAGGTATCAGGTGTGTCTAATTCTAAATAGACCTGTAATTCTAGAAGGGAAAAGTGAATGACTCCTGAATTATCTATTAAATAAACAAAATTTATTTTTTTTTTTTTTTAAATGTAAAGCCCAAGAGGGAGAAAATAGGAAAGGAAGGGCTGAGGATGAAAAGATTCTTGACAGGAATTCTTTTCCATCTGAAACCCGGTTAGGTTCGTTTGTGGAAGCCCTGGAGGGTTGTCAGGACCATGATCCTGGTTGTTAAAGTAGCATTAAGTGTGTCAGGTCAAAGAAGAGATGATGAATCGTTATCCTTTCTGTTATGTGCAGTAGAGGAGCCCATTTACAGTCGGATCCACCCTAAACAACTGTGTCATCCCGTGAACAAAGCAATCTTCCTGTTCACCTAGTAGCACGACAGGTAAATTAACAAGAAAGTCGGGGGCGAGAAGGAAAGCCACCATCAGTGATGAATTCGGTTGTCCTCTCCAGTGATTCTGAACATGTCAGCTCTCGACACAGAAGCGTTCAGAATGCATACTGAATTCTGTAGGGATGGGTCCGTGACCTTGTGTGAAGGAATCTTCCTGGAAATCAGTCATCCTGGAAAATATTACATCACTTTGTCAGGTGGGAAATGTACTTAGACGTGAGACAGCTTCTTCTAAACCGGTGGTTATCTCCCCTGGCTGCATATTAGAATCATCTGCAGAGGTTTAAAAACAAAAACAAACAAAAAACCCACCACAGACTTACATCCCACCTGTGACTAAGCGAAACCCAGTGTCTAGGATGGGACTTCGTGTAACTGTAAAATCTTTCCTGGCGACCTCGATACACCGTGAGGGTTGAGGACTGCTCCTCTACACTGAATTGTCCCCAGAATTTGGCCCTTAGGACTCTCAAGGTCTGTTTTTTTTGGCGGAACCTCTAGTAATGACTTAAGGAGTTGCAATAGAACCGTGGCTGTCTTCCACAGCCTACAGAGCGAACCACGTGGTTTCACTTGGGAATGCCTTGGGAAGTCATAATGAAACTAAATATGTGTAAGTTGATGTGTTTAGTATCTCTTTTCTGGTTATCGTTTTTTCCACGTTCAGTAATCCTGTCATCAAGGTACAAAACGCTTAATCAAGTAGACTTACTTTTTGTAAATAGGAGTCCCGCTCCGTGATAAAAAGGAATGAACTATCGATACAACATCATGGACGAATCTCAGATCCATTATGCAAAGTGCAAGAGGCTCAGCTCAAAAGGCTACGGTGACGCTCTGGAAAAGGCAAAACCACAGGGATGGAAAACAGCTCCGTGGTTGACAGGGGTGGGGTGGGGCAGGCGATGGAACTGTCCTGCGTCATGAATGTGATGGTGGATACAGGACTTTATGAATTGGCCCAAATTCAGGGATGTGTACACAGTAAAGGATGGATTTTACAGTATATAGATCAAGAGATCGTTTCCTTTGTTTTCTTTTTTTTTGCAAAAGCCAGTGATTCCCTTTCCACACTTTACTGAATGTCCTGCTCTCAGAGGGCAACTAGTTTTAACTCTTTTAACTGGATCTCTTGGTATTTATTCCTTGCCTCTAAATCGTGTGCTTCATTTGCTGCTTGAGTTTTCACTGCTAGGCATTATCTCTGGGCTTCCTGCCGTGAAGACTGTTTAGCGCTCTCGTGCATATTCCTCCTTTCGCTCTCACATACACGCACCTGCATCCGTCTCATCCTCCAGTCTCCCAACAGTTAAAGCATAATTTTGGCTGGTCCCGTATACTGGATGCATGATGACCATGTAAATACAATTTCAATGAGCCATGTTGTATACTCACATTACTTTTTTCTTGTGTGTTTTCTTTGTGGTTTCTGTGCGATTAATAATTTTGCTTTTTACACGTGCTTAATTTTCTATATAGTGGGCACCAGTCAAGCCCCACATTCTCCCCTGGTTGTCTCAAGTTCCTCGCGATATATTCATACACATCCGATAGTCCCTCAGCTGTGCCTTTTTGAACCTTCTCTCCAGGAACGTTCTGCCCTGCTCGGGTCTGGATGGTGTGTCTCTGTGCTGAGTGCACATTTGTCATTCGGAGACATCTCATTCTCCTTGGGATGCCTTTCACCTTCTTTTGGGGTGTGAACCCCTTTTTCCTAGATCACTTGATCTCTTTCAAGGCTTACACCCATCGTTTCTGTCAAAAACATCCTCCAACAGTTTCCTTAGAAAGAGGACATTAAAACTTTTTGAGACCCTGAATGTCTTAAAGTGCCTTTGATCAACCTTCCCATTTAATTGATAGTTAAAATAGTTATGGAATTCTGATTAGAAAATTTTCCCCCAGAATTTTCAAGGATTCTTGCTCCATTGCTTTCTGTCTTCCATTGTTGCTGTGTTTTTTGTTTTGTTTTGTTTTCAGGTTTAATATTTTTTTATTGCAGTTGATTTACAGTGTTGTGTTAATTATTCTTGCTGTTGAGAAGCACAAGCATTTCCATTCCTGAACCTTTGTATGGGACCTGCCTTTTCCTCTGGAAGCTTTTAGGTTTTTCTTTGTCCCCAGCGTCATGAAATTTATAAGAATATGTCTGGATGCGGAAGTTTCATCCTTTGTGCTGGACTCCCCCTTTCCATTTGGAAAATCAAACTCTTAATTCTAGATTTTTTATTTTTTATTTTTTTTTTACTTCTCTTGCGTTTTCTTTATTGTCTTTTTTCGGGAACTCTTGTTATTTGGAAGTTAAACCTCCTGGGTGATTCTCTAGTTTTTATGCCTTTCTTCTCCGATTTTCCATCGGTTTGTCTTTTCTGTTTTACTCTTTAGCAGATCTCCTTAACTTTGTCTTCTAAGCCCCTCTTTTGAATTTTCATTTCTACTGTTATATTTTTAGTTTCCAAAAACTCTTTCTTAGTCTGAGTCGTTATATAGAAGTTTGTTCTGGTTTTGTAGATATAATCATCTCATAGCTTTCAACTTTAGGTGTTAGTCATAGTTGATTTTTTTCTGTTTGTTTTGGTCTTTCATGTTAGAAGTTTCCCTAAGATGCCCAAGGAACACTGCTGTGCTCAAATTTAAGAACAGGCCATCAAAGGAAATTCTGTGCTGATAGGTACAGCTTGTCCCCTTTGGGTCTCCCTGTAGGACAACCTCACTGGACGATCTTCATAGGAAACCACCAAAGTCCTGATCTTTGGGTCTTTTCTGTTTGGTGGTCAGATTCCCCAGAGAAGAATCTTCCATTCTTGACACCTGGAGGATATAAACTTGGCTACCAAAATTCTAGGATGAGGAAGAGGGCTAGGGGCTCAACATTTAGCATCCTTTCTTCTCTCTGTCCCTGCTCTGTGTGGCATCCCCTGGTCAGATGCCCTCTGTTTTGTTGCCTAGAGAGACTAAACTTATGGTCTCACACCACACGGGAAAAGGATGGCCACCTTGTGGCTTGATGTAGTGGACGGGAGGTGGAGGGATCTAACTGTGAAACAGACTTCTAACCAAATCTCTTGTTTTTAGTCCCCCCTTCACCTTCTTCTTCAGAGGTTTTGTGAGTCCTCTCTTTTGCTCCGCACTTTCCCTACTGCTGGCTTGTTTATTCGGCTAAGTCTCCAGTCTAAGTCATCTACTCTTTCCAGCTCCCAGATTTTGTTGCTCTCATTTTGAGCCTGTCTAAAATGACCCCCACAATTCATGACTGTCTGTCACAGCACCCCCTGTGTCCTCTTCAGAACAGCCATCTTAACCTGTAATCATTTTATTAATTTCTTTTCTTATTTATGACCCATATCTGCTACTAGACTCTCAGCACTGAGGAAGACCTTGTTTGTCTTGTTCTTATTTATTCCTCATGGCTATCACAGCACCATACTGTGGGAGGGATTATAGCACAGGGCCTAAGAATATAGGCTCTCAGTAGTTCTGGGTTCAAATCCCAGCTTCACCACTTTTCATAAATATATAGCCATGGAGAAACAATCTACCTATGGGTCACTTTTTTTTCATCAGCAAACGTGGGAGGATATCCTCTCTGCTGAAGTTTTTGGAATGATAGGGCTCTTCTGGTGGTGCAGTGGTTAAGAATCCACCTGCCAATGTAGGAGACATGGGTTCAATCCCTGCCCCGGGAAGATCCCACATGCCGCGGAGCAACTAAGCCCGTGCACCACAACTACTGAGCCTGCGCTCTAGAGCCCGCGAGCCACAACTACTGAGCCCGCATGCCACAACTCCTGAAGCCCACGTGCCTAGAACCCATGCTCCGCAACAAGAGAAGCCACGACAATGAGAAGCCCGCGCACCGCAACGAAGAGTAGCCCCCGCTCGCTGCAACTAGAGAAAGCCCGTGCGCTGCAACGAAGACCCAAGGCAGCCGAAAATAAAAACAAATAAATAAATAATTTTTTAACAAAGTTAAATAGATAAAGTTTTGGAGCGATTTAATGAGGTGGTCTGGGTAATGAGGTAATGCAGGGTGCGTGCCTGGCACTTCATAAGCAACCAGCAGATGCTAAGTCAGGTAGGTGCAGGATTTTCAAAAAATGAATGATTAAGTGCCCCAACATTTTTTGGGTTGAAAATATGGTCACTGTGTATGTATGTATGTGTGTGTGTATGTGTGTGTGTGTGTGTGTGTGTGTGTGTATAAAATACTTGGATGAGTTTGGGGCATGCACTTCTGTCCCCCTTTATTCAATGAATAACCTCAGAGTCCTCTGTTGCTTTTTCCCCAACAGGATTTCCATCACAAGGGTCACCGCTGACATCTCGCTGGCCAAACGCTCTGTCTTGAACAATCCCAGTAAACATGCCATAATAGAGAGATCCAACACAAGGTCAAGTTTAGGTAAGTGTGTGCTTCGCCAGTGAGCTGAAGCCATTTAAACCCTTCTCTCCTGAGGCTGCTGGTGAGCAGGTCTAACTAGATAATAATTCCATGTGTCATAGCGCAGAGACACTACAGACACGTGTCACCAGTAGCCACTGCTGCCGTCTTAGTGATTTCATGGTATGGAAGGATTTGTTTTGAAAGTTTTGAGTGAAAAATTCCACAGGCTGTCAGCATGAGTGTTTTGGCTGTGTTTTCACGAACATGAGCCCTGGTGTCTGCAGACTCTAAAAACTCCTGGCTTTGCATCATTGTTACCACAAGCAATGTCATCAGCCTCTTTAAGGCCCAGTTTCTGGTACCGAACCAAACTTGGGTCCCCTCGCCTGCATGCAGTGAAGCCAGTCTACTGACGCCAGGTTGAGGTGAAGGAAAGTACCGCATTTATTGCAGGATGCCAAACAAGGAGAACGGGCAGCTCATGCTCAAAAGATCCGAGCTCCCCAATGGCTTCCAGGGAGGGGGCTTTAAAGGCAGTGTGAGGGAGGGGGCCCTAGGGTGTGTGATCGGCTCATGCACAATTCTTGGATTGGTTGGCATCAAGCTTCAAGCACCATCAACCTTCTGGTTTCAGCCTTCTCGTTCTTGCTGTCAGCAGTTTTCATCCGGAGGGGGTCTGCTTCCTTAAAAACAACTAAGGGATGTGTGTCAGGCCTTTATCTCTATTTTTCAGGGAACTGGGAGTTTGATGACTCTGTGGTGGATTTATAGTCTAAATTGTTACCAGTTTTCCAGCCTAACAGCTGTCCTTTGTTTTTACATCTTGACATTCCTAATGATTAACTCTTGAGCCAGCCTTTAGAGACTCAAGGGAGGCCTGGAGACTGAAGCAAAAGCCTTTGACTTCAAAGGACAGGTACATGGGGCTTGTATACGGTGTCATTTCTTCATCTAAACAGCAAAAGAGAGAGAGTAGTAACTAACTGTAGGATTATTAGAAGGATTAAACATAGTATGACTTCCATAAATAATGGCTATGATCCCAAATCCCTTAATACTTGAATTATATCAAGAATTATAATTGTATAATATTGATAGCCATATTTTTGTTTCATTTGTAAAAACAATTTGGAGATTTCAGTTAACGTGTCTACAGGGTTGCGTTTGAACGCTGTGCGTTATCGCGCACTGATTTGATCAAGTGAAAGAGCTTTGGCAACTATTTCATCCGTTTGGCACCTGCTTGAAGTTTTAGGTTAATCGCTGTTACACATGTAACTTACTGGGCATTAGGTTTCTATTCTTATAAATTTTTTCATGGTTGTGTGAGATCTTTGATCTTTGAGAGACTGGCTTTTAACGTCAAACTTTTTAGTTAACTCTGAAGTATATTGTATAAAAAATAGAGAAACTGTTGAAAACAATAACCCTTATCTGTGATGAGTATAATACCTTATAGAACCCAGTTTTGTTCCCCCAGCAGTCCCTCATTAACTCAACTTCAGTCATCAAGCTTTAGAAGCATATTTGGGGGATGGAATCCTACATTTTGTTTAGAGTGATCTCCTGTCCTTATCGTCTGTGACCCTTAAAACTCTTTGTATACACTTTTGATGCTCACAGTAATCGTTACAAAATGCTCGTTCCATTGTTTCAACTGATGAACGAAGTCAGGTAATTTGTTTAGACTCATCGTTTGAATCAATGGCGTCACAGTTTCGTGTCGGTTGCCAAGGCTTTTGTGAAACTACCAACTATATATTACTGTTCAAGACTCTTGCACTCCATAGAGTGAGCATACACTGGACAGTGACTGTCAAAGTCAGGGAACAAAAAAGATGAAGGAGCTTGTAGCAATGAGGCCAATAAGTTGTCAGCTCATTGAAACGGAGGGTGACTGAGAAAGCTGTTCGTGCACTGCACTGCTTGGTGAAGACCTAAGGCTGCAGGGAGGCGTATCCACCAAGGACAGCTTCTCCAAGGAGCGAAGCCCGAGCTGAGACCTAAAACGGGATAGGGTTTAGCCAAGGAAAAAGGGCGAAAGAGTGAAGGGTATGATAGGGATTTCAAGAGCCACAGAGGCTTCTAGAAAACATACGTGCTTTACTTTGATGGAGTGTATGGTTTAAAAAAGAGAGAGGTGGGAGATGACACCAGAGAGATAAAGGGCGGAGACGGGGGCGGATATTAAGGAATTTGGGGCTCATCCTTAAGGCTCGACGGAACCATGACTAGATTTTAGGCATGTATTCATCCACTGATGAACACTTGAGAACCACCCATGTGCTGGGCATCAGTGTAAGGGCCGGGGACACAGACGTGAAGGACAGCACATCCTCACGCTCATACAGCTCTCGTTCCACAGCGGAGGTGTGGACAGAAGCTAATAGAAGTAGCTGTAGACAGATAACAGTTAGAGCTAGTCAGTCAGTGGTTGGTGAGTCCTGGTAGAAGCAGCAGGTAGAGAGTCAGCTGAGGAGGAGAGTGGGACCTTATATGGGGAGTCAGGCGAGGCCTCCCTGAGAAGGTACCGTTTTAGCAGAATCTTCTGTGTTGTGAATTCTTTACCCTTGCAGCTGCCTGAGAAAAGAGAGAAGTTCTGGGCAGAGGGCGCGATAGGTGCCAAGGCCCCGAGGTGGGATGCCAGTCTGGAAAGGTCAAATACGGTATGGTTCCATGTATATGATGTCCTAGAAAAGCCAAAACTCTAGTGACAAACAGCTGTGGTTACCTGGGGGGGAGGGTGTGAGCACAAAGGAATAGCAGTTTGGGGAGCGATGGAATTGGAGGTTACACAAATGTTTACTCGTGCGAAAATCCATATAGCTGGATACCCCTCAAAAAGTCAATTTCACTGCACATTTTTTTTTTTTTTTGGGTCATGCCGTGCGGCTTGTGGGATCTTAGTTCCCCCACCAGGGACTGAACCCGGGCCCTTGGCAGTGAGAACGCAGGCACCTAACCACTGGACCGCCAGAGAGTTCCCCACTGCACATTAATTTTAAAATTAACATCAAAACATACTTAAAGCTGCTTCTATAGAATTGTGAGAAATGAGCATTGTAAGAAAAGCAGTTGGAGAAGAAGATTCACTTTTCCCTATCCCCTGCCAGCTTCTCAGTGTTTTGGTGCTATCATCTGGGGTTTTTCCTAAATTATGGATTTTTTTTCCATAATTAATTTAATTCCATTTAAAAATTTAAATGCCATAAAATACCCTGCCCTGACCCACAGAGTCCCTTCAGTGGCCTCGACCTCTCTCTCTGTCCCCACCACCCGGCTGAACACAGCCCCCCAAAATCTAAGTTTTCCAAACTTAGTGTCCCCATTTCAGTCACTATTATTCACTCTCCAGCTGGCTCCAAATTTGTTTATAAAGACGTTACCAGTAACCTCCCTGTCACTAGTCCAGTGGACATACTGCAGTCTGTTTTACGTGACGTTGCAGTGACATTTGGAGGACATCTGTCCCCCTCTCCTTGAAGCACCCCTCCCCTTGGATTCCTCAACAGCACCGATTCTGGCCCTCCTGCCTTTCCTTTTTTTGCAGGCTTATGCTCTGTGGCTTTTGAATGTGAGTTCTTTTTTTTTTTTTTTAATTTTATTGACGTGGAGTTGATTTACAGTGTTAATTTTGCTGTTCAGAAAGTGACTCAGTTATACATATATACTTTTTTTCATATTTCCATTATATTTTTTCACAGGATATTGAATATAGTTCCCTGTGCTACACAGTAGGACCTTGTTGTTTATCCATCCCATATATACCAGTTAGTTTGCAGCTGCTCATCCCACACTCCCGTTCCTTCCCTCCCCCACCCCCCTCCCCCTCAGTAACCACAGTCTGTTCTCTATGGCTGTGAGTCTGTTTCTGTTTCGTAGATAAGTTCATTTGCGTCGTACGTTAGATTCCCATAGAAGTGATATCGTATGGTCTCTGTCTTTCTCTTTTGGACTGACTTCACTCACTGTGATAATGCCTAGGTCCATCCATGTTGCTGCAGATGGCGTTATTGCATTCTTTTTAATGGCTGAGTCATATGTATATATACATACAGACCACATCTTCTTTAGACTGTGAGGGGTTCTTAACTGTCCCTCTCGGGTCCTCTCTCTGGTCCCTCTCTCTCAGCAAAACTATTCATACCGATCGCTCCAGTTACTTCCTATATGCAGAGAGCTCACAGTTTGTACCCCAAGCTGGACAGTGCCTTTCCACTCCAGAGTTACACATCCTACTTGACGGGGTTGCCTTGTGTATTCCTCAAACTTAGCACATGCTAAAGAGAATTTATCAGCTTTCCTGTATTCTGATAATTTCCCAGCGTTTCTTATCTGAGTCCTAACAGTCAGGATACTCATCTCCGTTTGGAGAACCAGGAGACTCTGTGGCCCTCTTGATACGTGAGCACCCGCACTTCCTTCCCCAGCACATCTCCAGGTCTTGTCAGTTTCACCTCATGAATTTCTGTCCCATCTGTCTCATCACATGCAGTGTTTACACCACTGCTCCATTCCAAGGGCCCCAAGGCACCGTGAGTACTTCACACCTATTTTGACCCGGATCCCTTAGTTCTTCATGCCACAGCCAAAGAAATCTTTTCAAAGAGCAGATCTGTTCCGGACACATCCCTGCTTCAAACTGTAAATGTCTCTGCATTGTTCTTGGACGACAGCAGAACTCCTCGATCTGGACCTGGACCCCGGGTGTCCACAGCTCTTAGCCTCACCTCACACGGCTCTGCCTCACTCCTTCCACTTCACGCATGCCGTCTGCACTCGCCTTCCACGGCTGCAGTAACAAAATCATACAGACCAGGAGGCGGAAACAAACTTATTTCTCACATTTCTAGAGGCTGGAAGTTCAAGATCAAGGGGTCAGCAGGTCTGTTTCTCCTGAGGCCTCTCTCCTTGGCTTGCCGACGGCCACCCTCTCGCTGTGTCCTCACATGACCTCTCCTGTCTGCACCTCCCTGGTGTTTCTCTCTCTCTCTCTCTCTCTCTCTCTCTCTCTCGTCTTATGAGGACACCAGTCATACTGATGTAGCCTGCCCTATCCTACTGGCCTCATTTTCTTTGAAGGCCCTGTGGCCAAATACAGTCACATGGATACGAGCCCACCTGTAGGACCACATTTAACTTTACCTCCTGAAAGGCTCTATCACCAAATAGGGTTCCATTCTGAGGTACTGGGGGTTGGGACTTCAACACAGGAAATTTGGTGGTGGGGGGGGACACACAATTCAATCCATAACATTGCCTTTCACTCAGTCCTTTGTCTGCCGCGGAGCCTTTGCACCTGCCGTTCCCTCCTCACCTGACTCCCCCTTTGAATCACGGGAAGGGCCGCCATGTTACCCTCACTGCGTGAGTGCATCACTGATGCCTGTCTCCCCCACTCGAAGATAAGCCCTGTGAGCTCAGAGATTGGGTCTCTTTTGGCTCATTACTGCTTCCCCGGTACACCCCACACTGACTGGCGCGAAGTAGGTGCTTAGTAAGAATATATGGGCTAAGTGGGTAGTCACACCTTGACACTGAACCTCTCCCCAAACGCGCCACACCTTGATTTTCTGTCCTCTGTGTTTATGCAGACTTGGAAAATGGCTTTGCATTCAGTGTTTGTTGTACATCACAAATCTGTATTTTCTCCAGGGAAAACAAGTTATCGTGGTATTCTTTTAAGCTGTAGTTGTGCTGACATTAAGGATATATTAAAGTTGGGGGGGGGAGAGAATTATTGCTGCTATATTGCCCCATAAGAGGATAAACTGTCTGTATTAAAGTATCAACACTCCAATCTTTGCTTTTATTGAAGTCAGTTTTTCTTACCCTTTAAACCAGTTTCTATGTAGCATGTTTTCCTCAGTCTGCACGATAAGTTCTCTGCAATGTTGCTTTATTTTTAAAGAGTATTAGCATTTCAAAGATCTAAGTCAAATTATTTTCCAGTGTTTGTGAACTGCTGGAAGGTGTATGCTGGAGGAAAGGTAAACCAGACACTGAGTTTGGGGGCAGAAACCACTGCTAAGAACTTATTCTTTCAAGCATTACTTATTATCCTGGAAGTTCTTTCAACCCAAGGGCAGGTAGGGGCAAACTGGGGGACTTTATTTTTTGTTTTAATATTTACTTGTTTTGGCTGCCCCAGGTCTTAGTTGCAGCACGCAGGGTCTTAGTTGCAGCATGTGCACTTCTTAGTAGCAGCATGCGAGCTCTGAGTTGTGGCACGTGACCTCTGAGTTGCGGCACGCGGGATCTAGTTCCCCGACCAAGGATGGAACCCAGGCCCCCTGCATTGGGAACACAGAGTCTTACTGGACCACCAGGGAAGTCCCAGGGAGCTTACTTCAAAAGCATTGTTTTCTTGTATACATTTAGTAAAAAATTAAATTTGAGAAAATTGACCTCAAATTTAATAGACAAGATCAATTATAGCAATTATTTCTTTTATGAAAGGATGAAAGATCCTGTATATTGAAGATATAATTTGATAGGTAAAAATTTGCTTTATACATGAGATTTTAGAAAACTTTCATTGCATAAACAGAAGTATAGTATGTTGTATTTGGAGTTGATTATGCTAATGTACCACTGTGTGACATGAAGAAAAAAAACCTGAAAATTTTGTAGCTTTAAGTACATACTCAGGTTTTGGGAGTGGTACAGGACTTCCTTGCCTGTATGGATGTCTTTATATGGGCTCATAAAACTTCTCACCTTTTTTCTCAGTTGCAATATTGGTCAAGCATCATAATTTAAAATATCTACATTAGCTATGCACATAAATTACATTATAGTCTTAGAAGCAAAAATATTATTTAAATTAAAATAGTAAAGGGCCTGGTAATACAGTTATTTGCCAATTCCAAATCCAAACTTTTAAAACTAATAAACTCAGATACTTATTGCTTTATGAAATAATTCACCTCAGAGTTTCTTTAATCTGCCCAACTTTATACTGTCTGCGAACTGTGGCTTGGTTTTACCCCAAGCAATTTTCCAGGGACAAATCAGTTTAGGAAACTATGCTACATCTTTGCACCCGTTTGTACACAACTGTGCAGTTGTGGGATCTACTTGTGTCACACGATAGCAAAAACTATGTTCCGAAAGTGGGAAAATATCAGCAAATGAGAGTAAAGGAAGTGAAGCTAGATTTAGCCGTGCACGCGGCAACAGCTGTAACTGACAGATAACACACAGGGAGCAGGGGAAGGCATTTACTTTGTATATTAGCAACTAGGTGGTAAGATGATAATGTTTACAGCTTGGTAAATGTTTTCAGTGCAATTGAGGAGTCAGCAGAGATAATTTGTTAAAAGTCTGTCTCTTTCACCTTGTCCTGATGGAACTGTTCTGTCTCTAAACTGTGGTGATGGATATAGGAACCTACACATGATAAAACTGCGTAGAGCTCAGTGTACACACACACACACACACACACACACAGACACACACACACAGATGAGTACATAAAACTGGGGAAATCTGAGTAAGATGGGTGGATTGTATTAATATTAATGTCCTGGTTGTGATATCGCACTACAGTTTTGCAAGATGTTCCCATTGAGGATAACTGGGTAAAGGGCACAGTGTTCTCTGTTATTTCTTACAACTGCTTGTGAACCTACAGTTATCTCAACAGAAGCATCGATTAAAGGAAAGTTCATCACTTATGTTGGTAGCACCAGGGACTGTGGAACGGGGATGACACACCAGAGAGAGCACCCCTTATTTGGTCCTCAGGTGTGGTCTCCAAATCAACAGCATCATTATCATGGGGGCATTAGTGAAGACTGAACATTCTCAGGCCCCATCCAAACCTATAAAATCAGGAACTCTGGAGGTGGGACCCTACAGTCTCTGGTTTAACAAGGCTGCCTGGTGATTCTACCATATGCCAGAGTCTGAGAACTACCGATCTTGTTCAAGCCCATCACTGTTCAGTGAAGGATCTGAGAGCCATAGGAAGTGAAGGGACCTGTGTGGTGTGGGTGAGGCACCTATTAACGAATAAAGCTAAGGCTAGACCCTGGGTGTCCCGACTACCAGTCCAGGATTTTGTCCATTGAGCAGTGTCGTGATGCTAATTACATCTCTGCTTTCTCTGAGGAAGAGAAAAAAATAATTTATGGAGAACGAAGGGCGGATGATAGACTCTAAAACTAGCCTTGCAAATCGATGCGATGTGGAATTTACGGGACTGTTGATCTTTTGAATCTCATTTCTTCCCTTCTCATGTCCTATCCATTACCAGCGTAGCTATGTCTGTCTTAATAAATTAGCACTTTTTATTCCACAAGATTGCTCCAATGGCCCAGCTATAGCAATATTTCTACCCAAAGGGAGTTCTTCATCTAAATATATTTTGGCAGTCAAATTCATTATTCATGTTTTTGAAGATTTATTTAATGAATTTTTTTCTACAACAGCTTCTACCTAATACATATATAGTCAATTAAAAAGGCAAAAAAAAAGTTACATTATATATATATATTAAATGATTATATTTTTTCTTTGCCTTTTTAATTCATTCTTTCAACACAGTTTTTGAGTGCCAAGCGTGTACCAAGTACTGTACTGACAGAAGGAATGGAAGTAATTATGTACTGTTGCCAGTTTTCTGTCAGTTCACTGCCTGTCGGAAAAGTTTTCAATCATATCATCAAAATACAATGCAATAAATGTTAACAGAGGTAGGCACAAAGCAATACTTGACATTTGTTAAGTATTTACTGTGGGCCAGGCACCACAATAAATACTTTGCATGTTGATTCACTTAGTCCCTCATTTCCATTTTCCAAAAAAGAACACTTAGGGAGCTCCAAGAAATGAAGCCTGTTACCCAAGGATCACACACTCTATGAAGTGAGGAAGCCACTTTGGTGCCTGGGACCGGGTGCCCAGAGGCAGACCTCCCTGGGCCTGCGGAAAGGAAAAGAGGCTTAGAGAGGGCTTTACAGATTTCTTTTTTTAGGATAAGTAAGGAACTTGTCAAAACTAGAATTCTGTGCTTAGTGATTATGAAATGGCGTTGGAATTACCATTACATCACTGATACCAGAGCCATCGCAAGTCTTATTAATTCTCGACTGACCGCTTGGATGTCGTCCAACGCTAGCTACGAAGTGTAACAACCGCCTCTGTTTTTACAGTATTGTTCAATTATAGAAATGTCTTTCCAAACGAACGCACTTCCCTTCTTTCTCATCTTCCAGAAAACATGATTGTTTCTGAGCTCTGAGTTTTTTTTTAATTGAAGTACAGTTGATTTAACAATGTTGTGTTAATTTCTGCTGTACAGCAAAGTGACTGAGTTATACATATATGTACATTTTTTATATTCTTTTCCATTACGGTTTATCACAGGATATTGAATACGGTTCCCTGTGCTATAACGGGAGGACCTTGTTGTTGATCCATCCTATATACACTAGTTTGCCTCTGCTAATCCCAAACTCCCAGTCCATCCCTCCCCCACCCCCCTCCCCCTTGGCAACTGAAAGTCTGTTCTGGGAGTCCGTTTCCTAGAAAAGTTCATTTGTGTCATATTTTAGATTCCACATGTAAGTGATATCATATGTATTTGTCTTTATCTTTCTGACTGACTTCACTTAGTATGATCATCTCTAGGTCCATCCATGTTGCTGCAAATGGCATGATTTCATTCTTTTTTATGGCTGAGTAGTATTCCATTGTGTATATGTACCACATCTTTAGCCATTCATCTGTTGATGGGCATTTAGGTTGTTTCCATGTCTTGGCTATTGTTGAGTAGTGCTGCTATGTACATAGAGGTGCATGTCTCTTTTTGAATTATAGTCTTGTCTGTGTTTATGCCCAGGAGTGGGATTGCAGGATCATATGGCAACTCTATTTTTAGCTTTTTGAGGAACCTCCATACTGTGTTCCATAGTATCAGCACCAGTTTTAATTCAACGGCTGTTAAGTGATTGGGATTTGGACAGGTCAATAAGGCTTTTCGGTTTCAGAAATGAACATCAGCTGTCTTTGACATTTCTTTTTTGAAATAAGTTCTAAGCAGGATGTACTCTGTCAAAGAAAAACCACTAGTACAGATACATTTCTTTTTGAAGCATCATTTTTACTTGGAAGTTAAAAGTATTTTCTTCAGAATTTATTGGTCATCTTTTTTTAAGGTTTACTTACTAATATGTTGCACTGGGATTCTGAAAAAACTCTCCTTTAAATTTTTAAATATCTCATTTCCCCCCTTAATTTAAAAAGTGTTAAGATATTTGTGTACGTAAGAATACTAGAAGATATAAATATTTGCATATATATACACATATATACATGATACATATATTAAGCACTTGACATTTGTTGATAAAGTAACTTTGTATACATAATAAGATAATGGATTATTTTCTGTTTATCTGTTACTCAGATTTTATGCAATGAACAAATATTACATTTATAATCTTTTTTTTCATAGTACTCAAACTGCTAAGAAAAAGGAAGTTTTTTTAAGGTGTGGGACTCTGTGTGATTAACCGTTATTATTAACTGAGTACATGGATGAAAATCTTTGTGATCAAATTTCTTTTTTTTTGAGACATACCTGACATACCATTAGATTAGTTTCAGGTATACAACATGACTTGACCCATGTATATATTGTGTTATGATCACAGGAAGTCTAGTTACAAGTTTACGTACAGTTACAAGTTTTTTTCTTGTGAGAAGAACTCCTAAGATCCACTCTCTTAGCAACTTCCAAATATACAATATTAGTAACTATAGTCACCATGCTGTGCGTCACATCCGTGGGACTTATTTGTGCTTTTGACCACCCTCACCCACCCCCCACTTCCCACCTCTGGCTACCCCCAACCTGTTCTTTTACCTATGCTTTTTTTTCTTTTCCGATTCCACATTTCCGTCAAGATTCTATCACTGGATCACGTGGTGGTTCTATTTTTAATTTTTGGAGGAACCTCCACATCATTTTCCATAGTGACAGCACCAGATCACATTCCCACCAACAGTGCAGGAGGGCTCCCTTTTCTCCACATTATCACCACCGTACTTGTTATATTATCTTTTTGATGATAGCCATCCTAACAGGTGTGAGGTGATATCTCATTGGGGTTTTGATTTGCATTTCCCTGATGGTTAGCGATGTTGAGCACCTTTTCATATACCTGTCGGCCATCTGTATGTCGTCTTTGGAAAAATGTCTATTCAGGTCTTCTTCCCATTTGTTCATTGGACTGTTTGGTTTTTTGCTATTAAGCTGTAAGAGTTCTTTATATATTTTGGAAATTAACTCATCCTGTACAAGCATATCTCATTTTATTGTGCTTTTCATTTGACTGCACTTTGCAGATGTTGTTTTTCACAAATTGAAGGTTTGTGGCAGCCCCGCCTTGAGCAGGTCTGTTGGCACCATTTTTCTAACATTGCTGGCTTCATGTCTTTGTGTTACATTCTGCTTATTCTCGCAATATTTCAAACTTTTTCATTACATTTGCTACGGTGATCTGGGATCAGTGATCTTCGTTACTACTGTGACTCTCTGAAGGGTCAGATGATGGTTAGCATTTTTCAGCAATCAAGTTTTTGTTAATTAAGGTGTGTACACTGATTTTATAAGACAATGCTTTTGCACACTTAATAGACTACAGTTTAGTGTAAACACAACTTTTATATGCACTGGGAAACCAAAACGTTCACGTGACTTGCTTTATTGCGGTAGTCTGAAAACAAACCTGCAGTATCTCTGACGTATGCCTGTATATGACTTGCAAATATTTTCTCCCATTTGGCAGGTTGCCTTTTCATTTTGTTGATGGTTTCCTTTGCTGTGCAGAAGCTTTTTAGTTTGATGTAGTCTGACTTGTTTACTCTGGGTTTTCTTGTGTTTGCTTTTGGTGTCAAATCCAAAAATGCATTGCCATGACGAATGTCAAAGAGCTTACCACCTTTGTTTTTTTCTAGGAGTTTTATGGTTTTGGGATATACATTTAAGCCTTTAATCCATTTTGTGAGCTGATTTTCGTGTATGGTGTAAGACAGTGGTCCAGTTTCACTCTTTTGCACATGGCTGTCGTTTTCACCCAGCACAGTTTATTGAAGAGACTGTCCTTTTCCCCACTGTATATTCTTGGCTCCTTTGTCATAAATTAATTGGCCATATATGCATGGGTTTACTTCTGGGCTCTTCTAGTCTGTTCCACCGATCTATGGATCTGTTTTTACGCCAGTACCATACTGTTTTATTATAGTTTTGTGATATAGTTTGAAGTCAGGAAGCATGATTCCTCCAGCTTTGTTCTTCTTTCTCAAGATTGCTTTGGCTGTTTGGGGTCTTTTGTGATTCCACACAAAGTTTAGGATTGTTCTGTATCTGTGAAAAATGCCATTAGATTTTTGACAGTAATTGCAATAAATCTGTAGATCACTTGGGTATGGACATTTTGACAATATTAATTCTTCCAATCCATGAGCGTGGAATACCTGTTTTATTTGTGTCTTCAGTTTCTTTCATCGGTGTCCTACAGTTTTCAGAGTACAGGTCTTTCACCTCCTTGGTTTTATTTATTCCTAGGTATTCTTTTTGATGCAATTTGTAAATAATAGTTTTCTTCCTTCCTCTTTCTGGTAGTTCATTATTAGTGTATAGGAACGCAACAGATTTTTGTAAGCTAATTTTGTATCCTGCAACTTTACTGAATTTGTTTATTAGTTCTAACGGTCTTTTGGTGGAGTCTTTAGGAGTTTTCTGTACATACTATCATGTCATCTACAAACAGTGAGAGTTTTACTTCCTTTCCAATTGATATGCCTTTTGTTTCTTGCCAAATTGCTCTGGCTAGGACTTTCAATACTATGTTGAAAGAAGTGGTGAGAGTGGGCATCCCTGTGTCGTTCCTGATCTTAGAGGAAAAGCTTTCAGCATTTCCATGGAGTGTGGTGCTGGCCGTAGACTAATCAAATTTCTTAATGCTTACAGTAAATATTAACTTAGATCGGAACTTGACTGTTGGGGATCAGTGGCTGTGAAAACATTTATAGGGCACAGAGAAGCAAGGTTATATTGGAAAAAAATTTTAAGGAGCATGAGAAAAGAGAGCAAATAAGAGTGTCAGTAATGTTTTAGAACACTATTATGAATGATTTCTAAAACTGTTGTTTAAGGAAATTCCAATATATATATGAAGTAAAGAATGTTATAGGAAACCTCAGGTACTCATCACCTAGTTTCAACTATCATCTATTCATGGCCAATCTTGTTTCATTTCCAGTCTTCCCCCTGCCTTCCTCTCCTGTCTCTGAATTATTTTGAAGCTAATCCCAGACATCATATGTTATCTGTAAATGTTTCAGTATGTACTTCTAAACATTGAAGACTCTTTTTATTTAAACCATATCACCATTATCGCCAGACCTTAACAGTACATCCCAAATATCAGGTTGCCACTCAGCCATGTATCATTTCCCAGCTGTCATGTATTATACATATACACACATACATCTTATATATATAAGCATTTATATATAAACATTTTATCCACTTACTTTATGCATTATAAATGTATCAATTACTATTTGTTTGAATCAGAATCCACATAAAGTCCATACATTGCGAATGTTTCCTAGGTTCTTAAATCTCTTAATCTTGTTTTCCATAGATCTTTTTTATTTCCTTGTTTTTTGAAGAAACTGGGTCACTTATTCTGCAGGGTTTTCAGAGAGTGAATTTTGCTAACTGCATTACACGGGCGTAGTTTATATATGTCTGTTCCCTGTATTTCTTATAAACTGATAGATCCAGAAGCTTAACGGGTTTGTTTTTTTCTTTTAGCAAAACTATGTCATGGGTGGTAATGTGACCAAATATTATTTTAAAGCCAGTATCTCAAGTGGTTTGGGCCCTGATTTTAAAGACACCCAGGTTAAATGAAAGGCCTCTAGTCATAACATAGTGTGAGGCAGACAATAGCGACTTGCCTCTTCTGGAATAATGTACTAGTTAAAATTATCTCCAGGAATCTTCTGCATGGATGCAAATGCATAAGAGGAATTAAATGGTATTCTGTAGGTCTAGGAATCTCATGGAATTGGCCCTTCATGACTGTGGTGGGCACTGTAAAATACATATTATGCTTTATAGACCTATGATGTCTAGTAAAGTACTTTCTGGCTATTTAACTCTTATTTAAATTAAATTTCAAAAATTTATTCATTCATTCACATGTGCTACACTTCAGGAGCTCCACAGGCATATGGGGGTTGTGGCTACCGTACTGGACAGCAGTGGTACAGAAATGGAGAAGCAGATGAAATGCATGAAATTTCTTTGGCATTCAAGTAGATTTTTGGATGTTTATATAGTTTGTATTCCTGTAATGCTGCCTCTAATATATAACCACCCTTTTAAAGCATGAATGTTGCAGGGCTGTTCTTTTGTTGGTGGAAAATATGAGAAGTGTGTTTTTGGAGAAGTTTGTTGTAACACTCTTAAAATCTCTCCTGTTTTCTGTTGTAGTTCAGCTTGGTAATAAGCATCTCTAGACTCTCAATCATCTCCAGAAGGCATACCAATAGGTGGCATATAAACACAGAGGAGCCCGTGCAGTGACAGGAAGGCTGGTGATGGGTGCTAGGCTAGCATGGTCAGAAACACACACAGGGAAGACCTCTCTTCAAGTTTCTATTTCACAACATTTTAATGAAATGACTTCATGGAGTGAAGTTTTATAGCACCAAAAACACGTCAGCACAGAGAGCCAGAAACGTTGACTCTCACAGACATTGTGTTAGATGTCTGGTTGAGAGAGGAATTCCCTAAATGCTAGAGGTATTATGAAGGAACGGCTCTCTCCAAAGGACACCTGTTACCAGCTCTCTTACCTGTAGACAGCAACCTCACCTACCTGAGTACCGTTTTACTTTGTCTCAATCTGGTTTAAAAATGCTGTAAAGTAATCAAACTCTGCTTAACCTTTTACAGCCGAAGTTCAGAGTGAAATTGAAAGGATTTTTGAACTTGCAAGAACATTGCAACTGGTGGTCCTTGATGCAGATACTATTAATCATCCAGCCCAGCTTAGTAAAACCTCTCTGGCCCCTATTATAGTGTATGTCAAGATTTCTTCTCCTAAGGTAAGTAGGGTGGTTACTGTTTGCTCTGTAATGGAACTAGTCTGCTTTCCAATTAGAAACGGGCTGTGTCTTTATCCATCACAAAGGGTCTGAAGAGAGACGTGGTAGCCGAGAATTGTTAAGATTCACATAAGCAAGCGTGATGATAAGTTTCATGGCTTAGGAGCGTGAGTGATTCCCAAAGTGGTCCATGGATTCCTGGTGGGGGAGGTTCTGAAACACTTTTTAGAGGGTCCATGAGGTCAGAACCATTTCCATGATTATTATCTAAGCATTATCTAATACTCAGACATCCTCCCCCTTTTTCACTGGTTTGACCTTTGCACCAGCGGTGCAGAAGCAGCACTGGGTGATGTCTAAGCAGGAATCAAGACCACAGTAGCAGTAGCAGCTGTGGCATTCTCCCTCCCCATGCACTCCCAGGTTAAAAAAAAAAAGCCACACAACCCAGTTTCACTTAAGAATGTCCTGATGTAGTAAAAATGCTTAAATTTTGACTCCAGTACAAACCTTTTTAATATTCTACGTAACGAAATGGGAAGTACACTTCAAGTTCTTTAGCTATGTACTCGAAGTCCGTTTTCTTGAGGGCAGGTACCAGTGTGTTCTTCAAGTCATAAACCAAAGTAGCCACTTTCGTCCTGGAACACCATTTTTATTGGAAAGAACAACTGACACGTCCTTCAAATTTCAGGACAGATCAGTGGAATTTAACGTGACAGAGTAAGGAAAGTTCATTGAGTGATAGGGATTTAGGTATCACGTGAGAGCTAGTCTTTAAAAAGCTACCATCTGTTTACTGTAGTATCAAAGAAAGATACCCACAATTATCTGAAAAGGCTACTAATTACGTACCTGTAGGGGACTGGATTTTCTTTGCCTGTTTCAAACAATACACCGCAGCAGATTCACTGTAGAAGCAGGGCACAGCAGCTGTCTTCTGTGGAGCCAGGCGGTAGAGAAACCTGCAAATAACTTAGCTATTTTATCAGAATGCATGACATGTTAACATATAAGAGGTTACTGGTCATTCTTAAATGAATTTTTCAGTTTTAGTTTCTAATATATAACTATTACAGTTCACATAAAAAGCTCTTGGGAGTTCTCCACAGTGTTTAAAAACATAAATCATGAGACAGAGTTTGAGAACTGCTAGCCTTGAAAAAAGACAAGACTCAGAAACATCTCCACGCTGGTGACTTACGAAGCTTGCGACTGAGATTTATGTCAACGTGTTAATTTTGCTGACCATCTTGAAGATTGTTTTCTAGCGTAATCTATTTGTAACCCATCAGTGCTGCATGCAGAGGACACCGGAGAAAGGAACGAATAACGAACCTTGTTGTTCACCTGAGTGCAGATACCCCCATTGAAGAATCTCGTCTTTTACAGGTTTTACAAAGGTTAATAAAATCTCGAGGGAAATCCCAAGCTAAACACCTCAATGTTCAGATGGTAGCAGCAGATAAGCTGGCTCAGTGCCCTCCGGTAAGTGCCCTCTCTATGCAGTATAATCCACTTGAAGGCTTCACACCCACATTCTGTTAACAAAAACCAGACGGACAGGTAAACGCCTGTCCAGGGAGAACCCTGCCCATTAACGGTGGGTTTCCTCCCGAAGACGGGAACGGTAGAGTCTACCTCTTACCAAGAGCACTTGTCTAGGTCATGGTCGTCGCTTACGAACAGCTACGGTGTGTTCCGTGGTGACCTCGCTTTGTTAATCTAACACCTCAGTAGTCATCTGCAGTGAAACACAATCATTGTTTCAAAACTTTGGTTGAAAAGATGGCTGTTTGGGGTTGGTTTATTATTCACTTCTACTCAGGGAGCGAGTTGCTGGCTCTTCATTACCGTCTAAGAAATTGATCTAAGACCATTTCTAAAGCACTCAGTAACCAGATTCTGACACCTGAACACATCCCTACCGCGAATCCCCTGCTTTGCATACCACGCTTTCGGCCTGTATGCTTCCGGCTTTTGTTCTGGCTTTGTTGTTTTTAATGAAGGTGTATCAGAAGCCTTAAGAACTGGGCTCAGACCCACGTCTAATTGCCGGGAGCACATTACACTTGTAAGAACTCTGAACTACTATGAAGTCTGGGCCACATCCAGTCAGTGGCTTCGGCTTCCGCACACCCTCACCTTGCCTCAGTCGTTTCCAAGGTTCAGCTTTTCATAGTCTCTGGCTTATATTCTCATTTTCTTTTGTACATCTCGCCCCTAACATAGGATCAATTCCTTTTTTTTCACTACGGGCAACTTTTCTCTGGTGCCCCTAGCAACTGTTATCACACCTGTTCACTCCTGGTCACTCACACAGCGAAGCGGTGAGGCCATAGCAGGCGGTCAGCCCCCGCGAAGAGAGGAGTCCGGCGCCACGGCAGGGATGCAGCACGCAGCCCTCGGGCACCCTTCGTGCTCCTGGCGTGCGGGAGGCCCGGGGGCAGCACGGGCAAGGCGCCGTAAGCACGCCGTCTGCACTGTCTGCCCCTGCAGGAGCTGTTCGACGTGATTCTGGACGAGAACCAGCTGGAGGACGCCTGCGAGCACCTCGCCGACTACCTGGAGGCCTACTGGAAGGCCGCCCACCCACCCTGCAGCAGTGGCCCCGACCCTCTCCTCAGCCGGACCTTGGCCACCTCGACCCTGCCCATCAGCCCCGCTCTGGCCCCCAGCTCACAGGTGAGCAGCGCTCCCTCCTTCGCTCGCGCCACTGGGGTCCAGGGCTCCGGGGCGGTGCTCGTTCCAGTCGGGCAGCCCCGTCCAGAATGAGACACAACACCGAGTACCTTAAGTGTCTCCAGCGTGAGCTGTGCGCCTGTAAGAGGAGTGTAAACAGCATCCTATGAAGTACCGTAAGTCCCCCATATACGAACGAGTTCCGTTCCAAGAAGGCATTCGTAAGTCCAGCACAGTTAGCCTAGGCTGCCCACTAACACAATCGGCTATATAGTACTGTACCGTGACAGGTTTATTATACTTTGCACACAAATAATACAGAAGAAACAAACAAAAGATAAAACATTTTTAACCTTTCAGTACAGTCCCTTGAAAAAGGACAGTCGTACCCGCTAGGTCACCACTGCCTTTACGCTCGCTTCTGACCATCCTGAGCTTGAAATAAAGATACGGTACCACCGTACCCTATACGGTAAAGAACACAAAAGCACAACCACTGGTAGAGGATGCATGCACGACAATGTACGCCAGACAAATGATCTAACTTAGTGATTTGACATGCAAAGCTATGTTTGCATCTTTTGGAAGTTCACAACCTGAAGGTCCGTATGTAGGGGACTTACTGTATTATAAACCGTAAAATCCACTCTCCCCATATTCTGTTCGGGCCAGGATAGAGGAACTTTCTATGTGGCCGGCAGCACAGACTGTGGACTCAGACTACCTGGGTTCAATTCCCTCTCCTCTCCACCCCTTCCCAGGGGTTTAATCTTGGATAAAATCCTTACCTGCCCTTTGCCTCAGGAATACTAACGACCCTACCTTGTGGGGCTGTCATGGGACTTTTCTCATGAGATTGGCTTACAGGGTTGTTGTATTTAATCAGTCAGTATACGTGACAGTCTCATAACACTGCTGGTCTCACAGTAAGTGCCACTTAAGCATTTGACATTTTATCATTTTTTCCCTTAAAGCCAACATCCTAAGAATTTTTAATCTTCCCACCTGTATCCGAGCAGAGGTGGTTAAGTGTCCACCCATGTGTAGACAGATCTCAGGGACCTATATCTATATTTGAACCACAAGAGAACATATAAAAGAATGCCCTCCCTCCTTCATTCATTTTTAAAAAATTTGTAAAGTTACTCTGTGCTGTTCTAGGCGCTTACAAATTAACAGAAAGTCCAATACAATATAAATGCTACTGGATGTTACTGAATACATTAAGCACCCGAGCGAGGTCAGATTTCATTTCAGCACTTTAGAGACTGTGAAAAGGGACTAGACACTTGCCTTTGCGACAGTTCCCCAGACCCCGACCTTGGCTGAGGCCTGTGTTTGCTCCTTCGCCTCCAGGCTTCTCAAGGGGATCCGAGGACCGATCGCGCGGCTGCCACCCATTCTGCTTCCCAAGCTGAAGAAGAACCCTGCCCAGACCCAGTCAAGAAACCCCAGCACCACAGCCATCGCAGCGGGGCCAGCCGCGGCCTCTCCAGGCAGGAGACCTTGGATTCAGAAACGCAGGAGAGTCGCGACTCCGCATACGCAGAGCCCAAGGAAGATTATTCCCACGAACATGCAGACCACTGCGCCCCGCACCGAGATCACAGCCACAGAGAGGAACCCCACGGGGGTGGGGAGCGCAGACACAGGGAGTCTCGGCACCGCTCCCGGGACCCGGATCGAGAGCAGGACCACAACGAGGGCGACAAACAGTGGAGCCGCCACAAATCCAAGGATCGCTGCTGTGACAGGGAGGGGGAAGGGGTGTCCAGGAGACGGCATGAGGCTGGGGACTGGAACAGGGAGGTTTACATCCGCCAGTGACTTTTGCCCTTTTGTGTCGTTGGTTTTCTTATTTTTAAGTAAGTCTTGTATACCACCACCCTCCAACTCAATCTTGGGGGGTCTACATTGCAATCATATGTGATCTGTCTTGTATATTTTGTACTGCTGTTGCTTGGATAGCAACAGCATGAAATAGAGTATTAATATACTTTTTATTTTCCTTTTGTAAGTAAGTGCTATATAAATTCGCCTGGAAAGGCTGCAGTCCTCTGGTTGTCTACTGCACTTTGAAAACTGTCTAGGATCGCTGCCACTTGAACAATATCATCTGTTGCCATCCAGGTGGCATCAGGATTTTAAGAAGCATAGCTGATGTTTTCAAAAATGTGGTTGATGTATCCAGCGGGCCAGAATCAAGCGGCCCACGTAAAAAGTGGAACTTCTTGGTTCTCCCGACCTTTAATATGTAGGCGCCCGATTTGCATAGTC
This sequence comes from Grampus griseus, assembly GCF_964374135.1. Classification (NCBI taxonomy): domain Eukaryota; kingdom Metazoa; phylum Chordata; class Mammalia; order Artiodactyla; family Delphinidae; genus Grampus; species Grampus griseus. The sequence goes on from NC_139018.1 coordinate 173,103,571, forward strand.
ATCCGTGGACCACTGTTTCTCGCTTGTACCTCTGGCTGACTGACTAAACTTGGGGACAGACTGTCTTGCCTTACACCAAGGGGATCAAAGTCAGAATCTATTTTCTATGTACTAGCATTGTGTACTGTATAGACAGTTTGTAAATGTTATTTCTGCAAACACCTTCTTATGATAATTATATAATTATTTTATATATATATATATATACATATATATATATATATATATATGTATCAGTTTGATCGCACTATTTCAGAGTCTTAATGCCAAGCCAGCAGATCTGCTTTCTGAATTACAGGGACTAGAAATGCCCACCTTCAGGAAATTTGTAATAACGTCGTCTAGACACCTATTCCCGTTCTAGTAGAGAGTCTGTACATACTGTAAATACGTGTGACTGCCTGACTTGAAAAGGTTTGATTTCTGAATGTTCCTCCATCCCTGTACGTTAATCATTGTGACCATAAATTCTGGGAAATATAACCAAACTCCAAGGGTTGCTCCGCTCCGTGCCGTTCACACTGATTGTGACGGCCACGTCCTGCGTAGCCAGTGTCTCAGGTCACGGCCCTGGAGTCTGGGAGCCGCGTGCACACGAGCCAGTGACGGGCGTGCACGCTGACAACAGCGGCGGCCAGCCCAGGGCCGAGGCGTCCACCTGCCTGGCTCCGCGGCTCGCTGCGCCGCTGTGGCCCGCCGAGCCGTCAGGGGCCAGGAGGGCACGCGCCGCCAGAGGGGACGCCCCGGAGAGCTGCCCCCCGCTGGCTCCTGGAGAGGGGCCACACGGGCCACTGTGATGAGTGTTTCACTGGAAATGTCCGACGACCTCTCGTCTGAGAGAGAAGCGTTTACACAGATGCTCCCGACTCCCCCCATCTCCTCACCTCGCCTCGCCCGCCGTGCCCGTTGTGTTCCCCCCGCTCCGACACTTTCACTGTCCGTCACAACCTCGAAGTGCTTCTTATAACCAAAGCTTCTGCTCTTCGCAAGAAATCAGGGCAAAAGGAGGTGACTTGAAGTGAACGAGACGTTGAGGTTTTCCTGCGTTGGACACCTGCTCTGAGGGGAAGCCAGAAGATGCTGTGGCCCTGCGTCAGGGACACCGCCCAACGCGGCCCACGAGGTGGTGGTCACGCTGAGCCTGAAACCTTCCCTGTCTCTCCTAAGTGTCCGTCTGTCCAGTTAAGACTGGACAGGTAAGACAGACAGTATTAGGCGTGCAAGTACCTGGCACTTGAAGTCTGTCCCTGGAAAACGCCTGTCTTGACTGCCTACCTTCAGACCTGGACATTAAAAATTATTATTTTGTTAAATAAGTTAAGCTATTTTTTGTTTCGCTTCTTTGATTATTCCAGGTTCTTGCCAAATATATCTTGGACCTTTATAAGTACAACTGTTTCACATCTAACTCCTTATTCCTCTCCCCCAAAGAAAACTCAGAGTTGTAAAAATGAGTTAACATATACAGTGTTTTATCAGCTAATATAGGAACCATTTCCCTCAATCTCTTTGTTAATTAGCTCTGTGCTGTTGACATACCTTTATTTATTGAATGTAAGAACAGTAGGCATAATATATAAATTTTTGATGTAAAATATTCACATCATTGGGAAACCGTATTCCAGCTAAAGTTACTTTTATAAAATACTTCCAGTCAGCTGTCCATCACGGTACCACATCAATGATCGCCAGCCCCGACCCTTCCTATACGAAGTTTCATCCCAGTTCATGGCTTTGGAATGTGTAGATTCTTGAAGTCTAACTGGTATGCATCTTCTTTGCTGCTACCATTAATCCCTTTCAAAGAATCACACTAACGGATTCCATTTTTTAAATTCTGACCTGGACTCTTCGTTTCTCACTTTACTGTGAAACACACTAGTCCAAATCAGAGTATTCCGCAAAATCTCTGTTGCAGGATTTGACAAAAGAGCACGCTTATGTGAAAACTGTAGAGTGGGCATATGCGTAAACGGTGTGGACTAAATATGTAACTGAAGAAATAATCCCAAGGACCATGGGATATTCACTGACTTGTGGAATGTAAAATTCTAGTCTTTTCACACAGCAAAGGTTTAATCTCAACAGACTCAGTTGTAGAATCATGATTGTTGTAGTTAACCTAGAAAATGCTGGAAAAGTTCTGAATAGTTCTGTGTCTTTCTCGTCACACCCATTTCAGCCTTTCCTCTGCTCTTTCTCTACTGCTCACTTAAGTTACTGTTACAAAAAGGTGCTGCTAAACGTAGGATGTCTTAGTTATTCTGTACTTTGGGACAATGCCACATTTTAACATGGTCTGCTCTGCATTCATGTTAAACCTTCAACTGTCAGCTACACTGAACTGTTCAACAAGCCTGGTTTAAAGTCATTCATTCATAGCAAACAAATAAAGAGCTGGCTTCTGCACTGTCTACTATTAGTCGTATTAAGTGCCATTTTAGGAGTGATTCTTACAGCTCAAAGTATGTTAAATACTCACCTGCACTTCGCGTGTGGGGCACATCATCCTGGGGGGTGCTGCCCGTCACTGATGGGCTGTGGTCATCTCCCCACGACACCTGAAAAGTGACAGCTTCCGGCAGGTCAAAGGCCTCTGAAGGCCTGAGCACGGCAAAGCCAACTTTCTCCCACCTTCATCCTATATGGTCTGCAATTCTTGCCTCCGATTTTGAACTGTACTTTTCCTTTCTAAAATAAACTTGTCATCAGAATGGATCTTCAGTTCCTCGCCCTTTGCTCAGTGACACAATGCTGCTACTCCTGGATAATCTTACTAACACGTCAAGAGTCATGCTGTTGGAGAAAACCGGCAATCAGAGGGCTCTGGGTCAGTTGTTGAATCGTGTTATATTTTTAACTATTTGTACTTTACTGTTTAAAATGTGATACACGGTTTTGAAGTAAAATGTACTCACTGTTGAATTAAAATGCTTCTGTTTCACAGATACAACTATGGTAACATTAAATATGTTAAAAGAGAATATATTCATTCTCTTCCACATTTCCCTGATTTTTGTCCTTTTATCATATTTTTTCTTATATGTCTGTGTTCCTTAAGATTGAATGTTTTATTTTCCAATTTGTTTTATTTTTTGAAAGAAAAAAACCCACTGAAAAATGTCTATGTTGAAGAAACAAATTTTAACAACATTTTCTATTTGTCCTTACTGTTTTCAATATGCAAATATTTTTCTTTTGTTTTGCCTGCATTGCTTGTACTTTGATATTTATTGGTATTAATCAAAACTTTACACATTTGCTACTAGGCTCCTTCCCTACCATTTCCATCCCAGCCTAGCACCTAAGGCTCTGCAGAGAGCATGAGAAGGGATGGATTTTGTGTATTTTTCAAAAACATATTGAAAGTTCAAGGAAGTATGCCGAGCCCTAGAAGCAGAAGTACCACAGGTCAACAGCGTTTCTCTTTAGGCAGATGACATCTACTGGCTATCAGGCAGAATGAGGGACGGAAAGAAGTCAGTCACATGTCTGAATCTTAGGGAGCCTGATGGGGTTTTTCCCTCGTTCAATAAGCGTGTAACAATGATCTGCTCTGAAGCTGTACAGAAAGCACAGTCCTGCCTCCAGAATGTTCCCAAGCCTGGGGGCAGCAGTCCAGGGCATGCCTCGTACACTAGAGTGATGTGTCAAGTGCCGTGACAGGAGGAGACAGAGGCACGAGGGGTGTAGAGGGAGACACGCCCGACCCAGCCCCCGAGAAGGGTGTGCAAGAAAGGCTTCCTCAGAGCAGAGGCTTCTGAGGATCTCACCTGATCTGAGATGCGATGAGCATTCTTCAGGGAAACAAGGAAGTTTCAAGAAGTTCCTAATGGAGACCTATGAAGGGAAAAAAATATATTAGGCAGTTGTCCGAGGCTCAGGCATTTTGAGGTGATTTGAATTAACAAAATAGATGTATTTAACACGAGATAGCTTTTAAACTATGGCTGGGTATTTTAATATATTTTATCTAAAAAGCAGGTAGGATGAAAAGCAAGCCTACAGTTACACAGTTCATCTTAAAAAGGCCGCCCTCTTATATTGGCCGCCATGGGTGATGTTTGGTCACTTCTGCAGTTTGGGGGATTTCAGGTCTGATGGTGAAGTGGTCTTGTTTCGTCTTGACCTAGTCACAGTTGCTTGGTCTGGGGAAGGTGTTCTGTGGAGCTGCTTCTGTTCAGAGGGAGAACACCAAGGCTTAGCTGTGAGCGCCTGGCCACTTCCCAGCTCTCACAAGATGGTTTTCTCACCAATCACGTCTCTAGGAACTTGTATGTATTCCATTAGATGCTAAAAGGTACCCAAATTGTGCAATAGTCTCATTTTTAATCTACAGAGTTTAAAAAAATTCATTTTAGTTTTTAGTTTAAAATATGACAGAAGAAAAAACGTCAACATAGTGAAGGGAGACTGTTACTGGGAGTAGTCCAGAATTCATTTGAAAGAGGGTTGACTTACCAAATAGTAAACAGAAAAAGTCAGGTGAAATCCCCAGCTACGTTCCTGGCACTTGATAAATAAGTTATAGTTCCCACACCCTGAATTCTGAAGGAACTCAATAACGGAAAACGTGTTTTATAACCAAATTAAATACCACTAATTTTATTCCTTTTGTTAAATCCACTTATTTTAACATTAAAAATGACTTGCATTCTTTACAAATTAAAACAAAGACCCCAAATGAAATGTTCCAGACATCTTCAGGCATCTCCTTTTCTTTATACTCTGCTAAATCCATAAAGGAAAAGTATTTTAGACACACAAGTGCCCCCCCTCCACCCCCCCGGCTACTTCCTCTGTGAAGTACAGTCTCTTGATTCCTGGTGGAACAGCCGGCAGCCTTTTCTGTTTCCTCAGCAACCACGGCATCAATCACGTGGCCTGACGACAGTTTTTGGTTTAAAAAAAACGGAAAATGTTTGGAACTTTCATTTCTAAGGATCCTTCTCCTACGTGCTTCTGCATTTTACAAATTTTGCAATGAAAAAGCCTATACAATCCTTATTTGCGAGCCAACTCGTGTCTTCTATCCTGGCGTCTCTGAGAGAACCAGTGTCACTGTCCTGTGACGGCACCACACAGGGATCGAATCGCTGCAGCCGTTTCAGTTGCTCAGATGACAGGCCAGCTCCCAGCATCCCTTCTCCTCCAACCTGTGGGTCCTGCTCGGGGAGATAAATAAACACAAACATCCTCGCGTTGGGAAGTCTGCCTGTGTACCATTTACGTAAAAGGACAAACTGAGCTGTAACTACCACCAATTCCAGAAACAGAAAAATGAGTAAATACCTTTTATTTTTGTGAAATGGACATGCTGCTTTTCCGGGTAGTAAAGTGGGAGGGTGGTAACATGCAGCCACTTGACGACTGAGTCCCTAGGATGGCCCTTATGCTTATCAAGGCCCACGACATGCAGGAGACCTGGGCTCCACACTCAGAAGCACGTGGATTCACATCACAGCTCTGCCACAGCTTAGCTGTGCGACTTTAGGAAAGTAACTTACCTTACCTGCTTCCTCATCTACGAAACAGGTGAAATACTCTGATCTGAGGCTTAAATAAGTAGGGTGGTATCGGGCCTGGCACAGAGTGGGCACTTAGCAAGTGGAACGTTATTATCAGTTACAGCAGGAGATGAAAACCCAGCTTTATTTGTCAGACTCCCCAAAACTGACAGGAGTTTCTTGGGCATCTGAAGATGCCTCTCTCTGGCCCACACCTATTGGATGATAAAAGTTCTCTTTTTTTGTTGTTGTTTTTAAATGTACTAGAATATTAAAAGAGACGAGAAAACTAAGGCTGCCTCGATTAGTTTAGAGGAATACAGAATCATAAGGAACTGAGTGATCTGTGCAAACCACTACTACAAAAGATGCATAAGCCTAACTTAAGTCACCATTTCACAAATGCTTGTGTTACTGAAGATATATGTTCTTAGGTTTATATCTGAAAACCTGTTGTTTATTAACCCATGTGTGTGGGGGGGAGTTCCATCTCTTTTAGGTAGATACTGAGTGTATATGTATATACACACACATCAAATTCAAGTGAATTCTCAAGTCTCCTTTTCATCTACAATGCACTTATCTTAATTTCTGAGTCTAGAAACCATCTCTAGATTGCCTTCTGTCTGTATATTCCAATTACTTACTAGAATTCTGTACTGGAACAACTGACATTAGATGTTCAGTTTATCTGAATGAATGTGAGCATTACCACAGATTTAAACCTAATCTCAAACATCATGGGCTAAAAAATCTAGTCATAAATATAGTTTTAATAAAAACCAGAACGGAAAGACAGTGCTAGGTAAAATAAAGTACAAGACACCTTTTGAAATGTCCCCTATCTTATATAAGGATCCAGAAGGAAGCAATAATCCTGAACCATTTCCCCCCTTGGCTAGTCTTCTGACATCCCAGTTATTAAAGCCTCTTTGGGCTTTGGTGTGATATTAGAAAACTGCTCAACATTTGCCCTATCAGAAAAGTTATAGGACCGAGGGGTGGAGGAAGGGTTTTAGAAACAAAATTCTGAGTAACACGAACAAGAGCCACAAGTCAAGTAAACATGTGACAGAAAACCCCTGAGCTCTGTGGCATCTTAACACAACCGCAGACAGTGACGGCCTGGAAACACTGGGTCAGGATGTGAAATTCCTCTAAGGGCGGTCTGGAACAGCTCTCATTAGAGAAACCTCGTGCACCGCGTCTCTTCACATCACTCTCTGTGTTCATCAACATGCTTAAGTTTCCACGACTTACCGGATCACCCAGAGACAACGGCAATGGCCCTCACCTGGCGCTGAAGCTGAAGGTGAGGGAATGTCTTGAGGGCCCAGGCGACCTGTTCTTCATTCTCTGCTAGGGTGACAGTGCACGTGCTATACACCAGCACGCCCCCCGGCTTCAGCAGCTCCACTGCCTAAAGACAGGTGTGATCGATGATGAGTATCGCAAGAGCAAGTGAACATTTTAAATATAATGTATATAAACAAATATATACATGAAATACATCTATAAGTGAAACGATTCTCACAGAACATCTACTGCATGAAAATGCAGAAGACCTCAGACTTCTAGAAGGGCCAGAAAACCTCCACATAACCAGCCAGGACAAAAGAAAAAAGAAAAAGAGAGAGAGAAAGGAATCAGGACTGGACCTGCGGCCCTGAGAGGGAGCTGTGCAGAAGGAAAGTTTCCTGCAACTGCCAGTATGGGGAGGTGGGGCGCTGGGTGCTGAAGCTTGGGCTTCAGAGACAGTCCCGGGAAAGGACCAGGGTTGGCTGTGTGAAGACACCTTGAAGAGGCTGGAGAATGGCAGCTGAGGCTGCACTCAGAAGAAGCCTGGGCCCATGAGAGACGGCAAGGCACCACTGTTGGGGGGAGGGGTGGGAAAACCACAGGGGCGTCTTTCCCTACACGCGCTCCAAGGCAGCAGGACACAGCCTACACAAGCACTGGGGGCGGGCACGAGCCGACACCACCATCACGGGCTCCAGAGGCAGGCATAGGCCACTACCACCACTAAGAGACCCACGAGCAGGCTCCCGTCGCCACCGCCGCTATCCCCGGGAGCACGCGGGCCGCTGCCACCACTGGGAGACATGGGAGAGGGTGCCAACGGCTGCCCCAGCCGTACCGGGAGCACGCACAGGCCACCGCACCTGCACAGCCCGTATCAAGTGGATAACGGCCAGCACACACTGAGGAGCGAGGCAGCAAGCATCCAGACTAAAAGCAGCCCTTGATTCCGGACGAGATGGCGGAGTAGAGGGACCTGACCTCACCTCCTCTCACAGAAACACCAACATCACACCGAAATGCTGAACCACCACCAACAAAAACAGATTAGAGCCTACCAAAAAAGACAGTTTGCTACAATATATCCACAGACGAAGAAGAAGCCACAACAAGACAGTAGGAGGGACACTTTCACAATATAAGCAAATCCCATATCCGCCGGGTGGGCAACCCACAAAATGGAAAATAATTACAGCGCAAGGTTCTCCCACAAGAGTTAAAGTTCTGGGCCCCTGGTCAGGCTCCCCAGCCTGAGGGTCTGGCGCAAGAGGAGGAACCTCCAGAGCATTTGGCTTTGAAGACCAGCAGGGCTTAAGTGCAGGACCTCCATAGGACGAGGGGAAACAAAGACTCCAGTCTTGGAAGGTGCACACAAGATTTCACATGCACTGGGACCCAGCGCAAAGCAGTGACTCCGTAGACACCTGGGCTAGACCTACCTGTGGGTTTTGGAGGGTCTCCTGGGGAGGCATGGGTTGACTGTGGCTCACTATGGGAGCAAGGTCACTGGTGGCAGAGGTCCCAGGGAATACTGATTGGCCTGAGTTCTCCAGGAGGTCGCCATTTTGGCACCAAGACCGAGGCCTACCCAACAACCTATAGGCTCCAGTGCTAGAACACCTCAGACCATGCAACCAGTGGGACAGGAACACAGCCCCAACCATCAGCAAACAGGCTGCCTAAAGCCATACTGAGCTCACAGCCACATCTAAACACACCACTTGACATGAACCTGCCCACCAGAGGGACGAGACCCAGCTGCACCCACCAGTGGGCAGGCACCTCCCCCCAGGAAGCCTGCACAAGCCCCAGGACCAACCTCATCCACCAGGGGGCAGACACCAGGAGCGAGAGGAGCCACAGTCCTGCAGCCTGAGAAACAGAGACACAAACACATACAGTCAGACAAAATGAGACAGCAGAGAAATATGTTCCAGAAGAAGGAACAAGATAAGAACCAAAAAGAAAAACTAAGTGAAGTGGAGACAGGCAATCTACCTGAGAAAGAATTTACAGTAACAATAGTAGAGATGATCCAAGATCTCGGAAAAAGAACGGAGGCACAGACCAAGAAGACCAGAAGAAATGTTTAACAAAGAGCTAGAAGATTTAAAGGACAGAGATGAACAATACAATAACTGCAATGAAAACTACACTAGAAGGAATCAATAACAGAAAAAATGAGGCAGAAGAACAAATAAGTGAGCTGGAAGACAGTGGTAGAAATCACTGCCACAGAACAGAATAAAGAAAAAAGAATGAAAGGAAATTAGGACAATTTCAGAGACCTCTGGGACAACATTAAATGAACCAACGTTCACATTATAGGGGTCTGAGAAGGAGAAGAGAGAGGGAAAGGGCCTGAGAAAATATTTGAAGAGATTATAGCCAAAAATTCCCTGACGTGAGAAAGGAAACACTCACTCAAGTCCAGGAAGCGCTGAGAGTCCCATACAAGATTAACCCAAGGAGGAACATGCCAAGACACACATTAATCAAACTGACAAAAATTAAAGACAAAGTAAAAATATTAAAAGGAACAAATAACATAAAAAGGAATCCCCATAAGGTTATCAGCAGATTTTTCAGCAGAAACTCTGCAAGTCAGAAGGGAGAGGCACAATATATTTAAAGTGATGAAAGGGAAAAACCTACTACAAGAATACTTTACCCAGCAATGCCCTCATTCAGATACAACATTCAGATTTGACGGAGAAATCAAAAGCTTCAGAGACAAGCAAAGGCTAAGAGAATTCAGCACCACCAGACCAGCTTTACAACAAATGCTAAAGGAAATTCTCTAGACAGAAAAGAAAAGGCTACAAGTAGAAATAAGAAAATTACAAATGGAAAATCTCACGGGCATAGGCAAACTTAAAGTAACGGTAGGAAATCATCCACACACAAATATGATATGAGGAGAGGAGAGTAGAAATGCAGGACATTGGAAATGTACTGGAAATTAAGAGACCAGCAACTTAAAACAACCTTGTATATATATAAACTGCTGTATCAGAACCTCACAGGAACCACAAACCAAAAATCTACAATAGACACACCAAAAAAGAAAAACCAATCCAAACACAACACGAAAGATAGCCATCAAATCACAAGAGAACAAAAGAGGAAGGGAAGAAAAAAGACCTACAAAAACAAATCCAAAACAATTAACAAAAATGGCAATAAGAACACATTATCGATAATTACCTTACATGTAAATGGATTAAATACTCCAACCAAAAGACACAGACTGGCTGAATGGATACAAAAACAAAACTGATATATATGCTGTCTACAAGAGAACCACCTCAGATCTAAGGACATATACAAACTGAAAGTGAGAGGATGGAAAAAAGGTATTCCATGTAAATGGAAATCAAAAGAAAGCTGGAGTAGCAATACTTTTTGCTACTTTTGTCATAACAGACAAAATAGACTTTAAAATAAAGACTGTTACAAGAGACAAAGAAGGACACTACATAATGATCAAGGGATCAGTCCAAGAAGAAGATATAACAACTGTAAATATATATGCATCCAACATAGGAGCAACTCAATATATAAGGCAAATACTAACAGCCATAAAAGGAGAAACTGACAATAACACAATAATAGTGGGGGACTTTAACACCCCACATTCATCAACAGACAGATCATCCAGAAAGAAAATCAATAAACACAGGCCTTAAATGACACATCAGACCAGATGAACTTAATTCACATATACATAGAACATTCTATCCAAAAGCAGCAGAATACACATTCTTCTCAAGTGCACATGGAACATTCTCCAGGATAGATCATATCTTGGGCCACAAATCAAGCCTCAGTAAATTTAAGAAAGTTGAAATCATATCAAGCATGTTTTCCGACAACAACGCTATGAGATTAGAAATCAATTACTGGGAAAAAACTGTAAGAAACACAAACACAGGGAAGCTAAACAATATGTTACTAAAACATCAATGGGTCACAGAAGAAATCAAAGAGGAAATCGAAAGCTATCTGGAGACAAATGACAATGAAAACACAACGATCCATAACCTACGGGATGCAGCAAAAGCAGTTTTAAGAGGGAAGTTTACAGCAATACAATCTTACCTCAGGAAACAAGAAACATCTCAAATTAACCACTAACTTTACACCTAGAGCAACTGGAGAAAGAACAAACAAAACCCAAAATTAACAGAAGGAAAGAAACCATAAAGATCAGAGCAGAAATAAATGAAACAGAGATGAAGAAAACAATAGAAAAGATCAATGAAACTAAAAGCTGGTTCTTGGAAAAGATAAAATTGATAACCCTTTAGCCAGACTCATCAAGAAAAAGAGGGAGGGGCTTCCCTGGTGGCGCAGCGGTTGAGAGTCCGCCTGCCGATGCAGGGGACACGGGTTCGTGCCCCGGTCTGGGAAGATCCCACATGCCGCGGAGCGGCTGGGCCCGTGAGCCATGGCCGCTGAGCCTGCGCATCCGGAGGCTGTGCTCTGCAACAGGAGAGGCCAGAGCAGTGAGAGGCCCGCATACCGAAAAAAAAAAAGAAAAAGAGGGAGAGGGCTCAAGTTAATAAAATGGAAAATGAAAAAGGAAAAGTTACAATGGACACCACAGAAATACAAAGAGTCATAAGAGACTACTATGAACACATATATGCCAATGAAATGGACAACCTAGAAGAAATGGACAAATTCTTAGAAAGGTACAATTTCCCAAGACTGAACCAGGAAGAAATAGAAAATATGAACAGACCAATCACAAGTACTGAAATTAAAACTGTGATTAAAAATCTTCCAACAAACAAAAGTCCAGGATCAGATGGCTTCACTGGTGAACCTTATCAAACGTTTACAGGAGAGTTAACACCTACCCTTCTGAAACTCTTCCAAAAAACTGCAGAGGAAGAAACACTCCCAAATTCATTCTATGAGGCCACCATCACCCTGACACCAAAATTTGTATGGAGACACAAATGACCCCGAATAGCAGAAGAAATCTTGAGAAAGAAAAATGGAGCTGGAGGAATCAATCAGACACCCAGACTTCAGAACACGATACAAAGCTACAGTCATCAAAACAGTATGGTACTGGCACAAAAACAGACTCATAGATCAATGTAAGAGGATAGAAAGCCCAGAAATAAACCCCACACCTATGGAAAATTAATCTATGACAAAGGAGGCAAGAATATACTATGGAGAAAACACAGTCTCTTCAATAGTGGTGCTGGGAAAACTGGACAGCTACATGTAAAAGAACGGAATTAGAACATTCTCTAACACCATACACAAAAATAAACTCAAAATGGATCAAAGACCTAAATGTAAGGCCAGACACTATAAAACTCCTAGAGGAAAACAAAGGCAGAACACTGTTTGATATAAATCACAGCAATATCTGTGGACCCACCTCCTACAGTAATGAAAATAAAAATAAACAAATGGGACCTAATTAAACTTCAAAGCTTTTGCACAGCAAAGGAAACCATCAACAAATCGAAAAGATGACCCACAAAATGGGAGAAAATATTTGCAAACAAAGCGACCGACAGGGGATTAATCTCCAAAATATACAAACAGCTCATGCAGCTCTGTCAAAAACACAAACAACTCAATCAAAAAATGGGCAGAAGATCTAAACAGACACTTCTCCAAAGAAGACATACAGATGGCCAAAAAGCACGTGAAAAGATGCTCAACTTCACTAATTATCAGAGAAATGTAAATCAAAACTACAGTGAGGTACCACCTTACACCAGGCAGAATGGCCATCATCAAAAAGCCTACAAACAATAAATGCTGGAGAGAGTGTGGAGAAGAGGGAACCCTCTTGCACTGTTGGTGGGAATGTAAATTGATACAGCCACTATGGAGAACAGTATGGAGGTTCCTTAAAAATCTAAAAATAGAGTTGCCATATGATCCAGCAATCCAACTCCTGGGCATATATCTGGAGAAAACTGTAATTAGAAAAGACAGATGCACCCCAATGTTCACTGCAGCACTATTTACAATAGCCAGGACATGAAAAAAACCTAAATGTCTATCAACAGATGAATGGATAAAGAAGATGTGGTGCATATATACAATGGAATATTACTCAGCCATAAAAAAGAATGAAATAATGCCATTTGCAGCAACATGGATGGACCCAGAGATTATCATACTAAGTGAAATAAGCCAAAGACGAAAATCATATGATACCATTTATATGTGGAATCTAAAAAAATGATACAAATGAACTTATTTACAAAACAGAAACAGACTCACAGACATAGAAAACAAACTTATGGTTACCAAAGGGGAAAGGTGGCAGGGAGGGATAAATTAGGAGTTTGGAATTAACATATATACACTACCATATATATAAATAGATAATCAACAAGGACCTACTGTACAGCACAGGGAACTCTACTCAATATTCTGTAATAACCTATACATGGGAAAAGAATCTGAAGAAGAATGGATACCTGTATATGTATAAATGAATCACTTTGCTGCACACTTGCAACTAACACAACATTGTAAATCAACTATACTCCAATATAAAATAAAAATTTAAAAACAAAAAAAAATACACACACTCCAGTGTTCACAGCAGCACCATTTATAATAGCCAAGACATGGAAGCCACCTAAATGTCCATCAACAGAGGAATGCATAAAGAAGATGTGGTATATATGTACAATGGAATATTACTTGGCCATAAAAAAAGAATTAAATAATGCCATTTGCAGCAACATGGATGGACCTAGAGACTATCATACTCAGTGAAGTCAAGTCAGATAGAGAAAGACAAATAGCACATAGTATCACTTATATGTGGAAGCTAAAAACAATGATACAAATGAACTTATTTACAAAATGGAAATAGACGCACAGACATAGAAAACAAAGTTATGATTATCAAAGGGGTAACAGTATGGGGGACAGATAAACTAGGAGTTTGGGATTAACACACATACACTACTATGTATAAAATAGATAACCAACGAGGACCTACTGTATAGCACAGGGAACTCTATTCAGTATTGTTATAACCTATATAAGAAAAAAGTCTGAAAAAGAATGGATATATGTATAACTGAATCACTTTGCTGTATACCTGAAACTAACACAACATTGTAAATCAACTATACTCCAAAACAATTTATTAAAAACAAAAAGACTCATGGGTAGGATTTATAAAGGAGAAAAAGACCATGATTCCTTTATATTATTTATGGTTTATTTTTTAAATGGGAAGAGTAAGTCAGGCTTGTTGTAACACACAACATTTATAAATGTGTACAAAATAAAGGTGTATAAAGAAAAAAAATATACATATATGATACTTTTTTCAAGTGTCTGGGATAAATAAGTGATGGTCTGTATGACCAGGACTCTCTCTTTAATTAGAGTGTTCCAGGCCAGATGCATTTCATTATCTTGTAGCTGTTTTAGTCCATCTGGACCAAGACTTTCCCAAATGTACTCATTCAGTTTCACGGCTTTAGATACCATTTTTATACTGAAAACTCACCAATTTACATTTTTAGGTGAGACTCCTTTCTGAATTCTGTACCCATATGTTCAACTGCATTCTCAATATTTTTACCCTCAGACGTGACACGTCCCAAACTAAACTCCTACCTTCTTCCTCTGAACCCTCCTGGAGCCGGATTCCCGTCCTCCCCGGGGCGCAGGCCCCAACCTCAGATTATCCTTTATGCCTCTTGTTCTCACATTCCCCAGTCATCAAGCAAATGCCATCGGCTCTACCTTCAAAATATATCCAGAGATTGGCTACTTCTCACCAACTTCCGCTGCTATCATTCTGCTCCAAGTTTCATGATTTTTCGCCTGGATTATTCAGTTTCCTACCTGCTTCATTCCCTGCCCTCCTACCATCTATTCTCAACACAGCAGCCAGATCGGTGCTTTTAGAACTGTCTCTTCTCAGCTCAAAACCCTTCCATGGTGAGTTCCCTGGTGGCCTAGTGGTTAGGATCCCAGGCTTTCCCTGCCACGGCCCAGGTTCAATCCCTGGCCAGGGAACTGAGATCCCACAACCCGCACGGCACAGCCAAAAAACAAAACAGAACAAAAAAGCCCTTCCAATGTTCCCGTCATCCCTTGGAGTCAAAGCCCATGTCCTCGAGTGGCCTTTGAGGCCCTGCGTACAGCAGGCCCCTCGCAGCCTTCCCTTCTCATGTGCCTGGCTTGCCCTGCTTGAGCGCCACCTGCCCCTGCTGCTCTGGAAGGTGCATGGCACACACCTACCTCAGGACCTCTGCACCAGCCCGGAAAGCTCTGCTCCTTCCCTGCAGTGCTCGCTCCCTCCTCACCATCCTCTTATCTTTGTTTCTATATCAGCGTCTCAGCAGCACCCTCCCTGCCCAGCCCCTGTACAATTTTCAACTGTTCCAATCAGGCGCTCCCATCCCCCTTCCTCCCTAAAGTTTGCTTCATTGGGCACTGCCTTGGAATACAAGAAATCTCTAACTCAACTAGCTGTTTATTTTCCTCCCCAGTTAGAACAGAAACCCCATGTAAAAGGTCAGGGGTTGACTAGCATGTCATCAGCACCTAGAATTGTGTATTACATATAGGAGGTGCCCAATGAGTATCTGTCCAGGAAATAAGGTGTAATATGAAAATGAACTTGTCCCAAATAACAAAAGTTTCTCTTTTCAAATCCCCAAATTTTAAAAAAAAGTTAATAAAAATCTTAAAAAAAAAAAAGCATATACTATGCTTTCTTAATGCTAGTACACGGATCAAAATTTAAACTTTGCCACTGGGTGCCAGCTGCTGTTCTAAGCACATTACACAGCTTTTCTAAACAAATCTTATAACCGCCATGAGAACGGTACCCCATCAGGGGGAGTTACCCTACCCACTTCTCCCATATGGAAACCCAGGTACCTAGAGTAACGTATGTGGAGGCACTGGGTCCACAGTCCCAACCCCTACCCTCACCCAGTGGCACACCCACTGGATCCTACACTCTCTCTTGCACATGGTCAGATGCTCCTTGTCACTGAGACCAACACATCTCCTCCCAAGTAGCCTCTTAAAATGTCTTTTTGCTATGAGCTAAAAAGAACAAAAAGCCATGTCTCTTAAAACAGGTCCTAATTTTACCCTCACATCAAACTGGGCTGCAGCTAGAAGCAAAGCTGCTTTTTTTTTGCTGCTTGCTGTTTTAACTTCCAGGATGTGTTCTCTGAAGACCATATACAATAAAAGTTTAAACAATCCACTCTTAGTGCCACTTTTGTGTAGGAAAGGAGACACCAGCAGTGCTGAAAAGAAATGTCCTGAAAAATAGCTTCAGAGATGGAATCATCAGAGCATACCCACTGTTGCTGTAGCTTGTGTATTTATAATTAGAGAACTGAGAGGAAATGGTGGGATCATCTCTGATAAAATGCTGTCTACATCCTATGGAATCATGTTGGCAAGACTGACAGAAATTCTCACATGTTCTATCTGGGCTTCTTCTGAAACATACTGTAGACCAGTTAGATTTGCTACATTTTTACTGTCCTTCTATATCTGACACTGGATGCTGTCACTTCCCAATCTTATGAATGTGTTTGCCTCTATTGGAGTTCCCACTTTTAATTCACTAAGATGATCCAAGAACCCTATAAAAAGGTAATTTATTTTATACCCAAATGTTTTACATCAATTAGCAACTATGTTAACAACCCCCCCTTTATTTTTGGCCACGCCGTGCAGCGTGCAGGATCTTAGCTCCCCGACCAGGGATCGAACCCGGGTCCCCTGCAGTGGAAGCGCAGAGTCCTAACCACTGGACTGCCAGGGAAGTCCCAACAATGCTCTATTTTTAAGACAGAGCAGAATGTTTGAAATTCCTTAAATGCCTCAGAGAAGAAATTCTATTATTGCCTGAGATGAAAGAGTGAGTCAACATAAAGGAAAACCAGGTGTTCTGTGTGTGTGGTACAGTGTATATAACATTTACCATTTTAACCATTTTTAAGTGTACAATTCAATGGCATTAAGTACACTCACACTGTTTACACCATTATCCCATCTCCCGAACTTCTTCATCATCCCATGAAACAGGAACTCCCCATTCGCTGTCCTGTCCCTCCAGCCTCTGGCAACCTCTTTTCTACTTTCCGTCTCCATGAATTTGCCTATTCTTGATACTCATGTAAACAGAATCACACACCATTGGGTCCTTTTGTGTCTGGCTTATATAACTTAGCATAATGTGTTCAAAATTCATCCATGTTGTAGCGTGTATGAGAATTTCATTCCTTTTTAAGGCTGGGTAATATTCCATTGTATGTACATGCCACATTTTACTTATCCCTTCATCTGTTGATGGATACCTGGGTTTTTTCCACATTTTGGTTACTGTGAATAATGCTGCTATGAATACTGCTCTCAGTCTTTAAAAGATCAAACTAGTAAAGGTCACCTTTCTTCCACAGCAAAAAATTATCACATACCACAGTGAAGAGTTTTCGCTGTAATGGCTGATATGATGTCACTTCCTTCAAAGTCCAAGTACAAGCCATGTTTGGTCTCTGTCCCAGTCCACTGCAGGGAGCATCCAGAAGAATTCGGTCAAAAGATTCCGGTAAGAATGGAGGTTCTCCTATAAAGAGAATTATAAACATTATTTGCTCTCTGCCCTATTAGGACAGAAAACTCCTGAAACAGATGCAATTATCGGAATTTAACATCATCATCTAGAACAGAAAGTAATGCATAACAATTCCATCAGGTAGCTGGCTAAGCTAACTGACTTACAGGTAAAAGAGGTTAAAGATGTGATTATTATAGGATTAACTGATACAGCGCAAGCCAAGGCCTAATCAAACAAGACCGGTACCCCCAATGTCAGAAGCCACACTTCATCAGAGCTGGGACATGAAATTAACTGTAGTCATTCTAAGAGCTGGTATTTTTCTTAGTAAATCTTACTGCAGACAGCCCCAGAAAAAGAGACTACCTTTTAGTTTCTAGGCAAACACCCTGGTTCTATGGTTCCTCGGCTTCCTTGCTTCTGTGGCCATCAGCAAGGCTATGCTCTAGAATGAGTCTACATGGCCCCGAATCCAATCTTCCACAGGTTTCCCTCTGCATTTGCTTACATAACTTTCTCCACTCCAGCTTCTCATCTACTTAGGGTTACTGGAGAAAATCATGAAACCAAGCGGGTCTGCTCATATATTTATGGTATCTAACTGTAGGCAAGATATTACTGCAGACTGCTTTCATGCAAAGCTAGCTGATTTCCTACGGTGCCCACAGCAGCGTTCTGGGTCTCACCCCAAGATAACCTGCTTTTCTGACTGCAAAACTGTGAGACACAAGCTCTTATCAATTTAACTCATCTCCATCTACAACCATCCTTGCTTTCTTATCGACTGCCTCCAAAGAAATATCTTTCCAAAGTAAGCAATTATTTTTAAGGGTTTTAATACATACTGATAAAATCCTGTAGAAAGAGTATATGCAATTTACACTTCCAGTGTCATGAGTGTACTTTCCCCAAAATCCTCATCAAAGTTGATAATTATGTTATTGACCATTTGTATTTTTTTGTTTAGATGGTCACATTGTCTTTGCTGGTTTTCTACTGAGACTTGTCTTTTTTGTATTGATTAGAAGAGCTCTTTGTACATCAAAAAAAAGTGATCTCATCTTAACTATTTTACAAATATTTCCCACTATTTGCCATCTGCCATGTTTTTTTTACATACATAAATGTTGAGTATTAAATTTATCTTTTTTCTTGAGTTCTAGCTTTGCTTTCATGCTTTAAAATCTTCCCCATTATGAAGTCAAATAAATGTTCATCTATACCTCCTTCTAGTTACTTTCCATTTAATTCTTGACAGTAAACTTTAATCCATCCTAAAGTTACTTTTGTGTATAAACCTTTCCCCCAGCCCTCCAAACAAAAAAATCATCTTAGAGCCATTTATTAATTTACTTTTCCCTCTAGGTTTGCAATGCTAATTTTATCATATACGAAATTTTAGTATACATTTGAACCTATTTCAAGGACTGACTATCTGTTCTGCTCCAAATATGCTAGTTATTAAGCTATATTCTTCTGAGCTCCAAGTTTACCCACCTCTACTCTGCTGTGTGATGCTGAGGGGGGAACTCTGTGAACTACAATTCTCCTTTGCCTGTTGGCTTCAAGATTCACCAACAGGAGGCAGAGAAGCGATGGGGGTGGGAAGAGAATGAAAGATAAAAGGGGTAGAGGACAGGACTTGATCCTTCCTGATGGCTTGCTGTTTCTGTCAGAACAAGCCCAGTAGGGCTTCCCTGGAGACGCAGTGGTTGCGAGTCCGCCTGCCGATGCAGGGGACACGGGTTCGTGCCCTGGTCCAGGAAGATCCCACATGCCGCAGAGCGGCTGGGCCCGTGAGCCATGGCCGCTGAGCCTGCGCGTCCGGAGCCTGTGCTCCGCAACGGGAGAGGCCACAACAGTGAGAGGCCCGCGTACCACAAAAAAAAACAAACAAACAAGCCCAGTAACAGCCCTTCGCCTTGACAGGTACAGTTTCCAGCTTTTTCCCTTAAGTATCCGTATGAAGTGGACAGAGCCCCCTCTCTCAAGCTGGACCCTGCGCAGCACAGCAGCTAGGTAAAACCCCCTCCTTAGAGTTCTGAATCCCAGCTCCAGGGAGCCTCGCCCCTGAACTTCTGGAGAGCCCAGAAATAAATCCGCACACTTACAGTCAATTAATCTATGACAAGGGAAGCAAAAGTACACAATGGGGGAAAAGACAGTCTTCAATAAGAGATTTGGGGAAAACTGGACGACTATATGCAAAAGAATGAAGTCAGAACATTTTCTCACACCATATATAAAAACAAAATGAAAATGAACAAAAGTCCTAAATGTAAGACCAGAAACCATACACCAACTAGAAGAAAACACAGGCAGCACACTCCTTTGCAGAAGTCTTAGCAATTCTGTTTCACCTCAGGCAAGGAAAACAAAAGCAAAAATACACAACTGGCACCTAATCAAACCTAAAAGCTTTTGCAGTGAAAGAAACCACCAACAAAACCAAAAGACAATCTATAGAATGGTAGCAAATGATCTGCCTGATAAGGGTTAATACCATACCCAAAGTATATAATGAACTCACAAAACTCAATATCAAAAAAACAAAACCACCTGATTAAAAAACGGGCAAAGAACCTGAACAGGCATTTTTCCAAAAGAGACAGACAGATGGCCAACAGGCACATGACAAGACACCCAACGGCACTAATCATCAGGGAAATGCACATCAAAACCACAGGTCAGGGACTTCCCTGGTGGCGCAGTGGTTGGGAGGCCGCTTGTCAATGCAGGGGACGTAGGTTCAAGCCCTCCTCCTGGAAGATCCCACATGCCGCGGAGCAGTTAAGCCCGTGCACCACCACTACTGAAGCCTGTGCTCTCTAGGGCCTGTGCTCTGTGAAGAGAAGCCACCGCAATGAGAAGCCCGAGCACCACAACGTAGAGTAGCTCCCGCTCACCGCAACTAGAGAAGAGCCGAACGAAGACTGAACGCAGCCAAAAATAAAAATAAAAATAAAATAAAAAAGTAAAAAAAAATAAAAAAAAAACCCCACAGGTCATCAAAAAGACAGGCGTTGAAGAGGGTGTGGAGAAAAGGGAACCCTCATGCATTGCCAGTGGGAATGTAAACTGGTGCAACCACTATGGAAAACAGTATGGAAGTTCCTCATAAAATTAAAAACAGAACTACTACTAATGAAAAGAACAAAGAGGCAGAAGACCAACAGGAAACAGAACACTTGAACATTATAAACCAACTAGACCTACTAGAAAACACTATGTAACAGCAGAACGCGTATTCCTCTGCAGTGCACGTGGAGACAAACCATGTGCAAGGCCGTAAGACAAAGCTGAGTAAATCTGAACAAGCTTAAACTCACACGTTTCTTCTCCCACCAAAATGGAATGAAAACAGAAGTTAGTAACAGAAAGAAATCTGGAAAATTCCAAGTATGTGGAAATTTAAAAACATGCTCCTAAATAACCGTGGGGCAAAGAAATCACAGGTAAATCCTAAAATGCTGTGACGTGAACGAAAACAAAACACAATGTACCAAATCTTATGGGAAGTAGTGAAATAGTGCTTAGAGGGACATTTACAGCTGTAAATACCTACATTAAAAAGAAAAGTCTCAGGACTTCCCTGGTGGTGCAGTGGTTGAGAATCCACCTGCCAATGCAGGGGACATGGGTTCGAGTCCTGGTCCGGGAAGATCCCACATGCCATGGAGCAACTAAGCCCGTGCACCACAACTACTGAGCCTGCACTCTAGAGCCCGCGTACTGCAACTACTGAGCCCGTGTGCCACAACTACTGAAGCCCACCCGCCTAGAGCCCATGCTCTGCAACGAGAGAAGCCACCGCAATGAGAAGCCTGCACACCGCAATGGAGAGTAGCCCCCGCTCGCCGCAACTAGAGAAAGTCTGCACAGCGACGAAGACCCAACACAGCCAAAAATAAAAAGATAAATTTATTAAAATAAAAGAAGAAAGAAAAAAGAAAAGTCTCAAAGTAATAACCTAGGCTTCCATTCTTAAGACACTGAAAAAAGAGGAGCAAACTAAAAATGAAGCAGAGGAAGAAAATAATAAAAATTAGAGCAGAGAGGCTCCCCCGACGCCAGGGCCTCAGTCACTTCAGTTTGGCCTGTGGCTCTTAGGGGTAAAAGGGGCTCCAGAGGTGTGTCTCCAACCCCAGTGCCAACCACCCCACACCACAATCGTTGTGGGGAAGAGAACAGAGGAGTGAAGAAGGGTGCATTTTCCCTCTCACCTCAAAGCTCAGCTAGGGAAACCATGTAGCCCTGACCAGTGGGCTCAAGGCCCTACTGGAAACTGGTTCTCAGCTTGAGAGACGAGGAAACAAGAACCAGTAACAAGCACTTTTTTCAACTTTTGAGGGGTGTTGAGACAAGATGGCAGAATAGATCTTTAGCCAGACTTGTCAAGAAAAAAGGGAGAGGGCTCAGATGAATAAACTTAGAAATGAAAAAGGAGAAGTTGAAATGGACACCACAGAAATATAAAGGATCATAAGAGACTACTACAATCAACTATATGCCAATAAAATGGACCAACTAGAAGAAATGGACAAACTCTTAGAAAAACACAATCTCCCAAGACTGAACCAGGAAGAAATAGAAAATATGAACAGACCAATCACAAGTACTGAAATTGAAACTGTGATTGAAACCTCCCAACAAACAAAAGTCGAGGGGCTTCCCTGGTGGCGCAATGGTTGACAATCAGCCTGCCAATGCAGGGGTCGTGTGTACGAGCCCTGGTGCAGGAAGATCCCACATGCCGCGGAGCAACTAAGCAACTAAGCCCATGCACCACAACTACTAAGCCTGCGCTCTAGAGCCTGTGAGCCACAACTACTGAGCCCACGTGCTGCAACTACTGAAGCCCGCTCACCGCAACTAGAGAAAGCCCACGCACAGCAACGCAGACCCAATGCAGCCAAAAATAAAGATAAATAAATAAATAAATCTATTTATTTATTTAAAAAAAAGAGAAAAGTAGAGGACCAGATGGATTCACAGGCAAATTCTATCTAACATTTACAGAAGAGTTAACACCTATCCTTCTGGAACTATTGCAAAAACTGCAGAGGAAGGAACACTCCCAAGCTCATTCTATGAGGCCACCATCACCCTGATACTAAAACCAGACAAAAATACCACCAAAAAAAAAAAAAAAAAAAAATTACAGACCAATATCACTGATGAACATAGATGCAAAAATCCTCAACAAATATACTAGCAAACCAAATCCAACAATACATTAAAAGGATCACACACCATGACCAAACGGGATTTATCCCTGGGATGCAAGAATTCTTCAACATCTGTAAATCAATCAGTGTGATACACCACATTAACAAAGTGAAAAATAAAAACCATATGATCATCTCAATAGATGCAGAAAAAGTTTTTGACAAAATTCAACACCCATTTATGATGAAAACTCTCCAGAAAGTGGGCATAGAGGGAACTCACTTCAACATAATAAAGGCCATATATGACAAATCCACAGCAAACATCATTCTCAATGATGGAAAGCTGAAAGCACTTCCTGTAAGATCAGGAACAAGACAAGGATGTCCACTCTCACCACTTTTATTGAACATAGTTTTGGAAGTCCTAGCCACAGCAATCAGAGAAGAAAACGATATAGAAGACATCCAAATTGGAAAAGAAGAAGTAAAACTGTCACTGTTCGCAGATGACATGATACTATACATAGAAAATCCTAAAGATACTACCAGAAAACTACTAGAGCTCATTAATGAATTCGGTAAAGCTGCAGAATACAAAATTAAAACATAGAATCTGCTGCATTTCTATACACTAACAATGAAAGTCCAAAAACAGAAATTAAAGAAACAATCCCATTTACCATCGCATCAAAAAGAATAAAATACCTACGGATAAACCTACCTAAGGAGACAAAGACCTGTACTCTGAAAACTATGAAAAACCGATGAAAGAAATCGAAGATGACACAAACAGAGGAAAGATATACCATATTCCTGGGTTGGAAGAATCAATATTGTCAGAATGACTATACAACCCAAGGCAATCTACAGATACAGTGCAATCCCTATCCAATTACCAATGGCATTTTTCACAAAACTAAAAACAAAAAGATTTTAAATTTCTATGGAGACACAAAAATATCTGAATAGCCAAAACAATCTTGAGAAAGAAAAACAAAGCTGGAAGAATAAGATTCCCTGACTTCACACTATACTACAAAGCTACAGTAATCAAAACAGTATGGAACTGGCACAAAAACAGAAATACAGATCAACGGAACAAGACAGAAAGTCCAGAAATAAACCCACGCACCTATGATCAATTAATCTACAACAAAGGAGGCAAGACTATACAATGGAGAAAAGACAGTGTCTTCAATAAATGGTGCTGGGAAAACTGGACAGCTACATGTAAAAAATGAAATTAGAACATTTTCTAACACCATGCACAAAAATAAACTCAAAATGAGTTAAAGACCTAAATGTAAGACTGGATACTATAAAACTCTTGGAGGCAAACATAGTAAGAATACTCTTTGACATAAATTCAAGCAGTATCTTTTTTGATCCATCTCCTAGAGTAATAGAAATAAAAACAAGAACAAACAGATGACCTAATTAAATTCAAAAGCTTCTGCACAGCAAAGGAAACCATCAACAAAATGAAAAGATAACCCACAGAATGGGAGAAAATATTCGTAAATGATGTGACCGACAGGGATTAATCTCCAAAATATAGAAACAGCTCATGCAGCTCTATGGCAAAAAAACAAACAACCCAATCAAAAAATGGGCACAAGATCTAAATAGACATTTCTCCAAAAACATACAGATGGCCAAAAAGCACATGAAAAGATGCTCAACATCAGTAATTATCAGAGAAATGCAAATCAAAACTACAACGAGTTATCACCTCACACCAGTCAGAATGGCCATGATCAAAGTCTACAAACAGGGACTACCCTGGTGGCCCAGTGGTTAAGACTCCATGCTCCCAATGCAGGGGGCCCAGGTTGGATCCCAGGTCAGGGAACTAGATCCCATATGCATGACGCAACTAAGAGTTCGCATGCCACAACTAAGGAGCCCACCTGCCACAACTAAGACCCGGCACAACCAAATAAATAAATAAATAAATTTTTTTAAAGTCTACAAACAAATGTCGGAGAGGGTGTGAAGCAAAGGGAACCCTCCAACACTGTTGGTGGGAAGTAAATTGGTACAACCACTATGGAGAACAGTATGGAGGTTTCTTAAAAAACTAAAAAGAGAACTACCATATGATCCAGCAATCCCACTACTGGGCATATATCCAGACAAAACCATGGTTCAAAAGGATACACGCACCCCAGTGTTCACTGCAGCACTGCTTACAATCGCCAAGACATGGAAGCAACCTAAATGTTCATCGACAGAAGAATGGATAAACAAGATGTGGTAGGGCCCAGGATGTAGAGTTGGCAGTGCCTGACGGCAAGTCTGACACAGAGTTGGGCAGGGTCGAGAGTAGGGGCAGCAGTCGGGGATGGCAGGAGAAGGAGGCAGCAGCGATCACTTATAAATGGCACTGAAGCAGGACCCGAAGCCTCAATTCCAGGAGGGTGAGAGAGTGCTGTGCTTCCACGGGCCTCTTCTTTATGAAGCAAAGTGTGTAAAGGTGGCCACAAAGGATAAACAAGTGTAATACTTTACACATTACAGTAGTCCTGTGTTCAGCTAACAATCCATTATGCATATAAAAATGTACGACTAAAAATAAAAATAATCTGGGACTTCCCCAGTGGTCCAGCAGTTAAGACTCCATGCTTCCAAGGCAGGGGGCCTGAGTTTGAACCCTGGTCAGATCCCGCATGTCGCAACTAAGATCCCACATGCCACAACCAAAGATCCCACACACCGCAACTAAAGATCCTGTGTACCACAACTAAAGACCCGGTGCACCGAAACTAAAGACCCGGCACAGCCAAATAAATAATTTCTTTTTTAATAAAAATACTTTACGGCTGTGAAAGCAATTATACTTCCCAAAGATGGCTGCCACAAGACTGTCCATTCCACACATTCTTACAATCTGACACTGACACTCACCACAGTGACACAAGAGGTGGGATGTAATATTCCTTCTCATTTATTCTGGGCAACAGCAGAATCGATGCTAAGTGACTTCTGGAATAGGTCATAAATGGGGACATGGCTGCTGCCTGGGGCTATTCCAACATTCGCCCTCGAAACCCACCCAACCAACACGCTGAGAGTATCCAGGACACGTGAAGGGGTCTCACCTGAGAGCCACCATCATCCTCCTGATGTGTATGTGAAAGAGAGCACCTTCAAGATGACATCTCCCTCCACTACCACATGACCACAACTGCACGAGATACTGCAAGTAAGAACCATGTATCTGAGGGTCTGGTCAGCCCCCAGAATTGTGAAGAATAATAATGAAATGATTACTGTGGTTTTCATCACTAAGTGGTGGCACGATGTGGATAACAACAGAACATAACCAGAACAAATTGTGTAGGAAAACTACCACATAGCATGATGCTAGCATAGTTACTGGGTCACTCCTTGCACCTTATACTATGCATCTCACTTACCCACTCAGAGGCTTTCAAGCTCTTTTACTTACTTTAAAGGGGGAAGAAAAATTTTACCGATGAATAAAAGAAAAAAATGGAAACAGTCACTATCTCCACTTTTTTTTGTTGTTTTGTTTTCTTTTTTTGTTTTTGTTTTTGCGGTACGCGGGCCTCTCACTGTTGTGGCCTCTCCCGTTGTGGAGCACAGGCTCTGGACGCACAGGCTCAGTGGCCA
Organism: Grampus griseus; assembly: GCF_964374135.1. Classification (NCBI taxonomy): domain Eukaryota; kingdom Metazoa; phylum Chordata; class Mammalia; order Artiodactyla; family Delphinidae; genus Grampus; species Grampus griseus. The sequence goes on from NC_139018.1 coordinate 173,129,787, forward strand.
TGGCTCACGGGCCCAGCCGCTCCGCAGCATGTGGGATCCTCCCAGACCGGGGCACGAACCCACGTCCCCTGCATCGTCAGGCGTACTCTCAGCCACCGCGCCACCAGGGAAGCCCCATCTCCACTTTTAATAGTACAAAGCTTTTGGCAGACTGCTATTTGTTCTTCAATAACAATTATCCTCTTCTTCTATAGAAATGGTGTGAACTGGGCACATGGCAACACAGCTGAAGACTACGTTTTCCAGCCCCCCTTGCAGCTAAGTTGATCAAACTACTAAGTTGTGGTCAGCAGGATATGCACCCCACTTCCAGGTCTTGTGCATCTCCCAGTCCCTTCCTACCCCCTGGGACAAAAACTGGAACAGCTGTCTTGGACCCAGAGATGAAGTTCCCAGCATTGGATGTCCACCTCTTTAACTTTTCAGTGAGACAAAAATAAACAAGAAAACCAAAAAACGCTTCTATCTTTTCTAAGTCACTGTATTTTGGGTCTCTCTGGTACAGCCCCCTAGCCTACACACTGATATAAACTGCAAACCCCTGGCTAACACTTCAGGGCTGACAAGCCACTGACCATGACACACTGTTGTCATGTAATCAGGCAATTCAACCCGACCTGCTCCCACTCTTCTTCAGGATAGTCCCTGTTTTTCTGGCAAGTATTCCATGTGCTTCATTTGTTTTGGCTTCTTAATCACGTGTGACTTACTACATATTAGGCAGAAGTTACAAAATAATTTCTTAAAGGTATGTGGATTTTCACATTACTACTGATGTAGCAGGCATTTTAAAAGTCATCATGAATCCTGGAAAAGAATAAATACATGTGTATGTATAACTAAATCACTTTGCTGTACACCTGAAACTAACACAACATTGTAAATCAAATATACTCCAATATAGGGGCTTCCCTGGTGGCGCAGTGGTTGAGAGTCCGCCTGCCGATGCAGGGGACACAGGTTCGTGCCCCGGTCCGGGAAGATCCCACGTGCCGTGGAGCGGCTGGGCCCATGAGCCATGGCCTCTGAGCCTGCGCATCTGAAGCCTGTGCTCCGCAATGGGAGAGGCCACAACAGTGAGAGGCCTGCGTACCGCAAAAAAAAAAAAAAAAAAAAAAAAAACCACAAATATACTCCAATATAAAAGAAAATAAAAAAATAAGTTAATTTTTTAAAAAGTCACCATGAATCAAATAGCATCTTTAATCAGTGAACATTCTAGAGAAACTAATGCCAACTACTTCATTAAAATATGCAAGTTTATCGAATACTTTATGAAACCAAATCAAAATAGAGACAAAGAGAGAGAAATAGAGCAATTTAACTACTGTATTATTTTATTCCAAAACAAGATATGTGGCAGTTTTTCCCTGCCGGCTCTATATCCCCAATTCCTAAAGAAAAATGAAGAATCATAAAACTGAAAGGTTTGTCTCAAATCTCAGCTTTCTGAGCTGTAATATGAAACTAAAACAAATAGGTTAACACTTAAAAGAATTGGAAAAAGAACAAACAAAACCTAAAGTCAGCATTAGGAAGGAAATAATAAAGATTAGAGGGGAAATAAACAGAGATTTAAAACAATAGAAAAAAAAATCAATAAAACCAAGAGCTGGTTCTTTGAAAGGGTAATAAACAAGATTGACAAACCTCTGGCCAGGCTCACCAAGAAGGAAAGAGAGAGAACCCAAATAATCTAAACAAGAAATGAAAAAGGGACATAACAACCAACACTATAGAAATACAAAAAAAAAAGGGAATACTATGAACAATTATATGCCAACAAATTCAACAACCTAGAAGAAATGGACAACTTTCTAGAAACATTCAGTCCACCAAAACTGAATCAAGAAATAGATAATTTGAACAGACTGATCACTAGAAGTGAAATATCAATAGAATCTGTAATTTTAAAACTGCCTACAAAGAAAAGTCCAGGACCAGATGGCTTCATAGGTGAATTCTACCAAACATACAAAGAACAACTCTTACCGATCCTTCTCCAACTCTTCAAAAAAACTGCAGAAGAGGGAACACTCCCAAAGACATTCTATGAAGCCACCATCACCCTGATACGAAAACCACTAAAAAAGAAAATTACAGGCCAATATCTTTGATGAATATAGATGCAAAAATTCTCAACAAAATATTACCAAACTGAATCCAACAACACATAAAAAAGATCAAACACCACGACCAAATGGGATTCATCCCAAGTTCACAAGGATGGTCAACATATGCAAATCAATGTGATACACCACATCAACAACAGAAAAAAACAAAAACCACATGATCATTTCAATACATGCAGAAAAAGCATCTAACAAAATTCAACATGCATTCATGATAAAAACTCTTACCAAAGTGGGTACAGAGGGAACATATCTCAACATAATAAAAGCTATTTATGACAAACCCACAGCTAATATAATACTCAACAGTGAAAAGCTGACAGCCTTCCCACTAAAATCTGGAACAGGACAAGGATGCCCACTCTCACCACTTCTGTTCAACATAGTATTGGAAGTCTTAGCCACAGCAATCAGACAAGAAAAAGAAATAAAAGGTATCCAAATTAGGACGGAAGAGATAAAACTGTCATTATATGCAAATGACGTGATTCTATATACAGAAAACCCTAAAAACTCCACACAAAAACTACTAGAACTGATAAACAAATTCAAGAAGTTAGCAGGATAAAAGATTAACATACAGAAATCAGCTGTATTTCTTTACACTAACAATGAAATAGCAGAAAGGGAATGTAAAAACAAACAAACAAACAAAAAACCAATACCTTTCAAAATCACACCCCCAAAAATAAAATACTAAATAAACCTGACCAAGGAGGTGAAAGACTTATACACTGAGAACTATAAAACATTAAAAAAGGAAACTGAAGATGATTCAAAGAAATGGAAAGATATCCCATGCTCTTGGATGAGATTTAATATTGTTAAAATGGCCATACTGGGCTTCCCTGGTGGTGCAGTGGTTGAGAGTCCGCCTGCCAATGCAGGGGACACGGGTTCGTGCCCCGGTCCAGGAAGATCCCACATGCTGTGGAGCGGCTGGGCCCGTGAGCCATGGCCACTGAGCCTGCGCGTCCAGAGCCTGTGCTCCGCAACGGGAGAGGCCACAACAGTGAGAGGCCCGTGTACCGCAAAAAAAAAAAAAAAAAAAAGGCCATACTACCCAAAGCAATCTACAGATTTAATGCAATCCCTATCAAATCACTCATGACATTTTTCACAGAACTAGAACACATAATCCTAAAATTCATATGGAACCATCAAAGACCCAGAATTGCCAAAGCAATCCTGAAGAAAAAGAACAAAGCAGAAGGCATAACCCTCCCAGACTTCAGACAATACTACAAAGCTACAGTAATCAAAACAGCATGGTATTGGCACAAAAAACAGACATATGGATCAATGAAACAGAACAGAGAGCCCAGAAATAAACCCACACAACTACGGTCAATCACACAGCTTTGACACATGAGGCAAGAATATACAATGGGAAAAAGACAGTCTCTTCAGCAAGTGGTGCTGGGAAAGTTAGACAGCCACATGTAAATCAGTGAAGTTAGAACACTCCCTCACATCATACTCAAAAAATAAACTCAAAATGGCTTGAAGACTTAAACATAAGACATGACACCATAAAACTCCTAGAAAAGATCATAGGCAAAACATTCTCTGACATAAGTCATACCAATGTTTTCTTTGGTCAGTCTCCCAAGGTGACAGAAATAAAAACAAAAATAAACAAATGGGACTTAATCAAACTTACAAGCCTTTGCACAGCAAAGGAAACAATCAATCAACAAAACGAAAAGACAACCTACAGAATGGGCGAAAATATTTGCAAATGATGCAACCAACAAGGGTTTAATTTCCAAATTATACAAACAGCTCAAACAACTCAACAACAAAAAGAAAACAAACAACCCAATCGAAAAATGGGCAGAAGACCTAAATAGACATTTCTCCAAAGAGGAAATACAAATGGACAGTAGGCATATGAAAAGATGTTCAACATTGCTAAACTATCAGAGAAATGCAAATCAAAACTACAATGAGGTACCACCTCACACCGGTCAGAATGGCCATCATTAAAACCTCTACAAATAACAAATGCTGGAGAGGATATGGAGAAAAGAGAACCCTCCTACACAGTTGGCGGAAACGTAAATTGGTACAGCCACTGTGGAGAACAGTATGGAGATCCCTCAGAAACCTAAACATAGAGCCACCATATGATCCAGCAATCCCACCCCTGGGCATATATCCAGAGGAAACTCTAATCCAAAGAGATACACGCACCCCTATGTTCCTAGCAGCACTATTCACAATAGCCAACACATGGAAACAACCTAAATGTCCACTGACAGAGGAATGGATAAAGAAGATGTGGTACATATATACAATGGAATACTATTCAGCCATAGAAAAAGAATGAAACAATGCCATTTGCAGCACCATGGATGCAACTAGAGATTATCATACTAAGTGAAATAAGTCAGAAAGCAAATACCATATAATATCACTTAAATGTGGAATCTAAAATATGACACAAATGAACCTATCTACAAAACAGACTCACGGACATGGAGAACAGACTTGTGGTTGCCAAAGGGGAGGGGCAGGGGGAGGGATGGAGTGGGAGATTGGGGTTAGTAGATGTAAGCTTTTATATATAGAATGGATAAACAACAAGATCCTACTGTATAGCACAAAGAACTGTATTCAGTATCCTGTGGTAAACCATAATGGAAAAGAATATTTAAAAAAAATGTATATATATGTATAATTGAATCACTTTGTTGTACAGCAGAAATTAACAGAACACTGTAAATCAACTATACTTCAATAAAAAAATAAATAGGTTAAGAACAAAGAGTTTGACCAAGTCTTGGAGGTTTGATTCTGTATTAAAAACTTGATATTCAAAGATGAGATGAAAAGCAAGAAGACATCTATTACAGCAAAATACCTTAGATCCATGCCAAGGCCCTATGGATATTTAGGGGCTAGAACATAGGTAGCAAAATCTGACAATCTGTTTGTAAAGCCAATTATAAAAGCCTTGAAAAGATAAAATTTAACTCACCATCTGTGTCCTTAACCATATCAAGTTTAAGGGCCTTTGTTCCATCGAAGCAAAATGCCCTGATGGAATTTAGCCCTAACAATAACGCATTCTGCTTTATTTTTTCTACTTTGTTGGATATTTTATCCAGTGCTATCACTTCTCCCTAAAAAAACAAAACAAACACATAAAAAAGTGAAAATCCAAAGCAGTCATGAAAGTTATTAATAATGAGAAAAACGGACAATTACAGTCTTCCCCACTTTCCTCCTATCCCTAGTTTTAAAGCTGAAGTCATCATCCAAATGAATATCAAATTTACATCCAATACTTAAGTCTTACCTTTTAAAGAACCCAATCTTGCCAGATAATTTTCTTATAATACCCATCTACTTTTAATCCGCAAAACTCAAAAGCAAAAGCAGCGTTTGCAATCTTCTAAAGAAACTTTAGAATACCCATTTGAGATAAATATTAAAAAATCGCCAATTTGATGTGCCTTGCTCACCTCTGGAAGAGCATCAACTAACGTTCTGAGACATCTGCCTTCTGGTCCTCTGAGATACAGATGAATGTTACTTGTAAAAAATCAATCCTCATCCCAATACTTTCTGAGATACATACATGTAACAAAATTCACGTGAATTCTGACAACTAAAGACAGAAAAATAGAAGCCTGTATATCACAGCAAATGTTCTGCAGTGGTAGTAGTTCAAAAATAATTTTACATGGGAACACTTCGATTAAGTCAAAGTCAATAAAGACAAGAGGCTACAGTTTTGTGAATGAGTTGTGATAGTCACATGGTATTTTAAAACATACTATGAAATGTTCTGCAGAGATGGTGATGTAAACGTTTCAGTGTATTTTTTTTTTTGCTTTTGTTCCTCCTTGTTGTGACATACGCATTGACTGCATAGACTACAATACTGAAGATTTGCTGATTGTGTTCTTGAATGTGACACTAAGTTTAGCGGCCGGCATAGTTCCAGTTAATACCTCGACGGACGGGGAAACCATTTCGAGTGAGCTGAACTGGAAAAGTAGGCAAAACCCACCAGAATAAGGTTCCACTGCAACTACAGTGAAGGAGAAACTGCACTGGCCGAAGGTTGCTCTTACAAAAGTACAAGACTGGAAGCCTCACTTATACAAAATTCTGCTTAACTACAAACAAAAAAAATCAACAATGACAAAATGAAAGTATTAACAAAATCTGGGATTCAATTCTGGCTCAAATATTTCTGTTCAGGTTCCTGGGTGCTGGCCCGCTGCGAGATTGCCTAAATGGCCCCAACTCTTCAAGTCTCCATGTATCCCCACCCTCTGCCGTTGACCTTGCAACACCCGGCTGGTCCGAGTCGGACTCGGCCACCTGGTTTGCACTGGCTGATGGGATGACAGTAGGAGTGATGCAAGGAGAGATGCAGAACGCTGGCCTTGCTCTGCTTTGTCCTCTGCCACTGCTGACCCTCAGCTACTGCGCTCTGCTGTGCTAGTGCCCTAGTCCCACAGGAGGGCAAGAGATGCAGGGACCAGAGGCAAGACATTCCAGTGGCCTCAGCTGAGCCGACCTCAGCCTAACCCAAGTGAGTGAGCCCAGCCAAGGCCATGAGAAACTCCGGCCAACCCACAGGGACCAGGTGCCACAGTCAGGCTGGCGGCCATCGACTGAATCCCAGACTCCGGAGGGGATGCAGTGCCACCGAGGCTGTGTGGTTGTTTTCACACCGCGTTATAAAACCAGCAGAGAATGCACACACCTCTAATACCCAGCCTCTCTTTGGAAAGACTTCTTACTGGAGAGCAGAAAATACCTCTGAGTGAATATACTTTTAAGCAAACACAATAAATATCATACCGTAAGTGAGGGGGATAATTATCACTTCCTCAGAGCATATAATCTTTACATTTGAGCTTTCAGGAAAACTGAAAAATGATTTGCATTAAATACCACAATTCCATAAAATGAACCCTTCTGTTCTGTGTTCATTTTACACACTGGTGGTATTTAATGCATTTTCTTCCCTAAAGAGTTTTTTTTTTTTTTTTTCACTGTTACCACCTTAAATTCTTTTTTGACAAAGAGTAGTGTAAGTCAATAGGCAAGTGTATCTCCTCTAATGAACCACGGATATCAATTCCACGATATTTAAACGACAAATACCTTTTTCTGTTGGAGATCTTTCTTAGATTGAAGGCTGCTCATTGAGGTTATATTGGTGCTACCGCAAGTGTCTATGTACGTGCGAAGAGCACACAGCGTATGGTTTTACACGCGCACGTTTATGGTGCAGAGGGGACAGGGTTAGGCCTTCAGCGTATTTACTGAAAATATAAAATGTTGTATTTATATATTTTTATCCCCGTTTGTGACACTGTGAATGTTTCAGAAATTCTAATAGTGTCAAATATGAATGTGTAAGAAATGACAACTTTCATCAGAAGTCTTCGGACAATTAAAGTTATCTACACTAACGAAAGGGAAAAGTTATAATTTCATCCTTGACACAGTACAATTTCCAACTATTTTCTGTGCAAGATTGCTTGTAAATCCCTTGACAGTCCTAAGCGTCATCAAATATAGATCAAAAACGTATCACCTGATAAAAGTCCAACATCTGGCACTTGCGAGAGTGGGAAATACTGTATCTTTTATCAGGCAAATTAGCTGGAGCAGAAAGGCTTTTGCTAAATCAGCCTCATGGAGGTTTCCATGCCAGAAAGTCTTACCTCAGTAGGTAATTGTTTCTTATCTATAAATTAGTACTAGGAAGAAAACCGCTGAGTTTCCTAGGCACATAAGCATTTTTACTGCTGTATAAATCTGAGCTAAATTAGAAAAGTGACAACGGACACACGGCCCTCACTGTTCTTGTGTCCTTGCTCTGCTCTTCCCCAGCTGAGATTCTACGGCACGTTACATACACTCCCTTATATACATCCTCAACTCACGTGCGTCTGTTTCTCGCACATCCAAGGGACAAAAGCTCAGCTGTGATTAAACCCAGGCCTTCACCAACCTCCTGTCTATCCCTCCGACGCAGCCAAAGAGCACATCACTAGCCCAACTCATCTCACTCTAAATCCATGACTGCCGTACTCATGGGGCCCTGGCGCACAACTGAATTCTCATGACGCATCCGTAGGCCATTCTCACTCCTTATCCTAGATCGACACTTCCTGTCTTCTCAAATCCCTGACCCCCTGCCTTGCCCTTCCCCTTCCCCATCCCCATTCCCCTCTGAAGACCCTGCTTCCTTTTCAGAGAAAACTGGAACCACCAGAAGCCAACTCCCAGTCTCCCACCACGTGTACCAGTCCACCAACACCTCTGCCCATAGCCTCGGCCCTACCTCCTACTTCCACGGATAAACCATCTCATGCCACCATCTAAAGCCACTGTGCATCAAATCCTGTCCCATTTCACCTACCCCAAGATCCTGTTCCAGCCATTTTCCCGTTCCCTCGGGGGTAACCAATTTCCCCTTCTAATCGCTCTTCTCCATCAGCATGCACTGCTATTTCCCTCATCTTTAAAGAAGGGCTCCCTGAGTCCACCCTCCAAGCGCTGCCCCATTTCTCTGCCCTCCGGTAAAAACGTGCCCTGCCCCCGCAAAGGAGTTGTCCTGATTCACTTTCTTCGCTTCCTCTCATTTTCCATCCAAGCAGGCGTTTCCACTCACCGCCATCACCCACGAGGTGATGAGTCCACGGGGAGGGGGTTCTCGGGCCTCACCTCACTGGCCCCGCCGGGACGTTTCACCCAGCTGCTTGCTCCGTCCCCTTTCGACCCCTTCCTGGCGCGGCACCCAGGGCATCACGGGCCTCTGTGGGCCTGCCGCATCGGTGGCCGTTCCTCCTGGTTCCCCGAGCCCCGAGCGTCGGCGCACCGCAGCCCCAAGGCTCGCCTTCCGGCCTCCCCTACTTCTCCCGCCCGCATCAGCCTCACGGCCTCGCATGTTTTATCCACGTGTTGATGACTTCCAGACCTCCATTTCCAGTCCCGACCTCTCTCCTGCACCCTGGACTCAACTACCCCACTGCCTGCTCCACGCCACCTCCTGGCTGTCTAATGGGACCGCACTGCAGTATAACCCAAACTAAACGGCTGATCTCTCCCTGCAAAACGTGCCCCTCCCGACCCGGCTGCTCCATCCTTCCAGGTCCTCTGGCCAAACACCCAAGGAGTCACGCTGCGCTGGGCTCTCATTTTCACAACCCACGTCCAATCCACCAACAACTCTTTGTTAACAGCCCCAGCTTCGAAACACACCCAGAATCCGACCAACTTCTTACCACCTCCATGACGCCCCTGAACTGCTGTCTCCTAAGCGGTCTCTCTGCTTCCGCCGCTGCCCTCTTGCAGCCTGTCTGCAACGCCGCGGGCAAGATAAGGAGCACGCAAGCTTATGTCGCTCTTCTGCCCCAAACCTCCAAGGACGTCCCATCGCTGGAGCGGACGTGAAGTCCCGGAAGAGCCTGCTAAGCTGCTCCGCCCATGCCCCGGCCCCCACCCCCACCCTGCTCCTCACTTATTCTATGCCGCAAAACTACCACGGTCCCTCCCCCGACCCTGGTTTCCCCAGCAAGTCGGGCAACGTCCAGCCTGAGCGTTTGCACTTACGTCTCCTCTCGCTGGTACATTCTTCCCACCTGTAAGTCTTCCCTAAATGCCACCTTCCCAGTGGGCTTCTCCCTTGCCACCCACTGCAAACTCACTCTCCCTTCCCCAGTGTTCCCAATCCCATACCCCTCCCACAGTTATATATGCCTTATCTTTTACTCACTCATTTGTTTCTCATCTGTGTCCTTTTACTGCAACGTAAGCTCCATGAAGAAGGAAACTGTGGTCACTATGGTTTATTGCTGTACGCCAGTACTTGGCACACAGTAAGAATAAATCAATATTTTTTTAATCAGTCCATCAATTAAAATCTGACTCCAGATCAAGAAATATACTGTAGGTGAAGCTACTAGCATGTGCAAACATTTTAGGAACCATTTGGTTTTACAGAATTTGAAACAAACGGGAAAGATAGCATCAACTGGCCATATCCTTCTCAAGCTGAAGAATCTCATTTGAAGCACAGAGTGGTTACAAGGCCACACAGCTTTGAACACAGATAAAACTAGCGCACGATGCAAGAAAACACATCGGCAAATATGCATACATAGGAAAAGCAGTAACATTTGAGCTAAAGTTATCCAAGGACAGACTTCTCTTTTGTGACAATGAAGCAGGCTTTACTAATTAAGCCAAATCATGCTTTTTATGAACCCCAAGGCAAGAAGAACACAGACACATGTAGACGTTCAGTACGTGTGCATGTATTCTGTTGGCCAAAAACATCTTACGGAGAAACCCGAACAAACATTTTGGCCAACCCAATATGTTTATTATCATCTTTATATTTGCATATATATCAACAATATATATTTGGACACTTTAATAATGGGCTGCCAAGTTAACTTTCAGTGGTAGAATTTATTTGAATAGTTTAAAAAGTGTCAAGTCCTGTAATTAAGAACATGAAAAGATCTCTTAAATGTTTCATTTAGACTTAATCATTTGAGGGAAAAATTCTATTCCATAAATGTATTAGGCAAATCTGGGATTCAAGAAGGTCTTGAGATAGTCTTCACAAATGACAATGGTCTACTGAACTTAATATGTGATGAATGACATCACTGAGCGGTCTTCTCTTTGGTTGAATTGAAATCGACCAGATTATGAATGTCTGTACAATGTTCCGTAAGTCACACATACTTCCACCTCCATCACTGAGACATGCAGTGTATCAAGAGCAGCTCTGCACGAAGACGGCCTCACCTGATCATGCATCAGCGCTGCAATGTGTGTTGTTTTGCCTCCGGGGGCCGCACACAAATCTAGAATCTTCTCTCCAGGCTGAGGATCCAGAACATGACTTACTACAGCAGACGGCAAATTCTATAAGGAAAAAAAAACTAATTTGTTATCAGTGACTCAAGATCATTTTAAGTTTCAGAATCAGAGGACGTAAAGACACGACACATTAAAAACTGAACTCTAATATAAAGACACTAAAAGGGCTTTCCCGGTGGCGCAGTGGTTGAGAGTCTGCCTGCCGATGCAGGGGATACGGATTCGTGCCCCAATCCGGGAAGATCCCACATGCCGCGGAGCGGCTGGGCCCGTGAGCCATGGCCGCTGAGCCTGCGCGTCCGGAGCCTGTGCTCCGCAGCGGGAGGGGCCACAACAGTGAGAGGCCCGCGTGCCGCAAAAAAAAAAATAAGATAAATAAAGACACTAAAACACATATGTGGCCACTGATGATTCAGTGGTTCTCCATCTAGAGATGATAGTGATGCTTCACTCCTAACAAAGATAATGTTAATGTAATGGCCAAAGACGACAGCAATTTCCAATCCAACGTAATACGTTAAGAACCTTCTGGTATGCAATCAGTTGAAAGCATGAAATAGTCCCAGTGAAGAGGCTTCATTAAATATTTAAATGATGACAAAGTTTCCCTAAAACAATTTCATCTACTACCTTTCTCTACAGTATTTCTCAATCCTGGCTGCACGACAGAATCACCTGGTGAGTTCTGTCTTTTGTTGTTTTTAATGCGCAGTCATCTAGAATAGTTAAATCAGAATTTCTGGCAATAGGGCCAGACATCAGTGTTTTTAAGATCTCCCCAGGTGCTTCTAACATGCAGCTAGCTGTGCAACCTTGCTACTGCTACAGCCATTCTCAACCTTAGCTGCAAACTAGAACCACCTGGGAGAGCTTTTCAGCATCCTGACCCAGGCCCCACCCCAGCCAGACCAACTAAAGCCCATACACGTGGTAGAGTCCAGGCAGCAGCATGTATTTAAAGCTCTCAGATTATCCAACCTCATCTGGCTTTTAAATCAATTATTTCCAAGAAACCAGGCAATGAAAAGATCAACTTTGGAGCACCACTTTTGATTCCAGATAACCTAGAATGCAACTAGAATATAACTGAAAACAGCTGTTGTAAATATTTAAGTATTAAACCTTTCACTGTCAATCATTTCAATCGTGAAAGACATCAAAGGCGTTTCTACAGTTCTGTGGATTGTGGTCAGACAAATCAGAAGTTTCCTTTGTGGTTTTGAAAAACCAAATAATACTGCACATTCGTAATTTTAATGATTGTGTGCGACACTCCAATTAACTTTATAAAGTACATCCTTGTGTAACTTCAACTGCTACATGAGAAATAATCAATTATCACCAGCCCTTTACAACCTCCTCTCCTCAACAAGGAACCCACAATGTGAAGCTTCCACGTTAGCTGTTGCAAACAAGTAACAGTACAGATCTGGGGATAATGGTTTCCAGAGAAAGGCCAAGGCAAGAGGCATCAAAAAAAAAAAAAAACCCACAAATTTCACCAGGGATTTTCCCAAGTATATAACTCTACCTCTCTGTAAAGTACCTTCAATAATCGCACAGAATGGACAAAGTATTAGTTGCCTAACTCTGGGGCTTACAAGGTATTCAGCCAATCACCCTATGAACTACCTCATCTTCACAAGTCAAGAACTGGTATCAGTGTTCTTCAGTTACAGCCAGTGCAGGCTTGTGATAATATATTCAAAGAGCCCAGCACAACACCACACTTTTTAAAAGGCTGGCAGGACTGCCCTAGTGGCGCAGTGGTTAAGAATCCGCCTGTCAATGTAGGGGACACAGGTTCGAGCCCTGGTCTGGGAAAATCCCACATGCCACGGAGCAGCTAAGCCTGTGCACCACAACTACGGAGCCTGTGCTCTAGAGCCCGAGCTCCTCAACAGGAGAAGCCACGCAGTGAGAAGCCCGGGCACCGCAACGAACGGTAGCCCCCCTGCTCACCGCAACTAGAGAAAGCCCGTGTGCAGCAAGAAAGACCCGACACAGCCAAAGATAAATAATAAATAAAATAAATTAATTAAAAAAAAAGAAGAAAAGCACTCTTGGGAACTGTTTCTCTAAAAAAAATTTAAAAATAAAAATTAAATAAAAGATAGAAAGTAATAAAAAAGGCTGGCAGAGACTACTGAAGATTCTACGTAACCGTGTATGACTTTATATTAGGTTATGCATCCTAACGGCTTACATCATCACTAATGTAGAATCAGAGGACAAATGTAAATCTGTTTTTCTATTTGTTCACCCCAGAATTAACCTCTGGATTTATAAAATGACTTTTGGTTACATACTAATCAGAGTAGAAAGCAAATGTCATCTACGCTTAAGTTAGGGTACAGATGCTACTACCTACCCATTGTGCGACCTTATTCAAGAACCTGACCAGATCCGGCCTTCAGTATCTTCATGTTACATTGGTAATAATAATAAAATAATAAAAATGCCACCTAACAAGCAGACTGTAACAAATCATATGAGCTAATGTACATGAAAGTACATCATAAACTGGACAAGGGAAAATAAATTACTTGTTATATCACAGCAATCGATAACCATCTGACCAAAATCTGCTAGTAGTAAACCGTGTGAATCTCACTCAGACTTACACATGGAACACTTACATGTATAGCAAATGCATGCTTTATTTAGGGGTTAATAGTGGAAATGGAAAGCAATCATTACAATAAGCTACACTAAGTAGGTTGTTTTTTTTTTTTTTACAGCAGTTAGACATTTTATAATTAGAAAAGTACAACCATATTTATTAAACTTGAGGGTAGGAAAGAGGAAGGAAAGCACATTCAGGAAGAAGCTCTCAAACTACAGCTCAGAACTGGTGCCCGAAAGAAATGACACAGACCCCGCCGTCTCACACGGTGGAGCCTTTCCTTTCCTAAGGGTGAGCCGGAGTCGCGGCAGCACCCTGCGCACGCCTTCTCACCCTACGTACTGTGCTTATTATCCTACGATAAGCACCGCTGGGCAAATGAAGGGAGAAAAGGTAGTTCATCACTTGAGAAAAAGAGAAAGTGCTTACTAAGCTTTTCCTTACTACTTAACCAAAGGTAGATCAGAAAACAGAAATACACTGCAAAAAAAAAAAGTTAATAGAAGCGAAAAAACAAACCCTTAGGTTTCAAATAATTCGCCGAAGTATATTTCAGTGTCACTAAGTATTTTGCTTTTACAAATACTTACTTGTAAAAATAAGTAGCTAGGCAGTACGTTGTCAAATGAGGGGCTCAGATACACTGGGTCTGTCATTCTTACGCCAATGCCTCTGAAAAACAGGAAATCTAACATTACTCAGTATGAATTAGACGATCTACACAATCTCCATTTCTAAGAATATACGCAAGTAACAAGTCAAATATAAGATGTTATGCCTTTTTAAAACCTTTTTTACTCAACACCAAAATACTTTAAAGTATTCCCGTGAAGTGTTTCTGGATTTTTACCCACAGTAGAGTAGGCCCTGGAAGCACTAAAAAGGATAAAGTCACATAAATTTTCATTTGAGCACCACTGCATTCCTTTAGAGATCTGCACGGACTAAAAAGTGAAGACCATCTGAGTCTTTATTCACTGATGCATTCTCATCTTTCTGGTAACTGTGATGAGCCTTTCAATTCAACAAACATTTTGTGATCCCTTCAGTTTGCCAGGCACTATGCTCAGTACTTGTATGAAAAATAAAAACATATGTTAAGAATCATGCTGGTGATAAGCCATGACAAACGTGCCACACTGCTTCCCTCTCATCTCGTTAGGGAGTAACTGCCCAGTACTGACACCATCCACAGGATGACCTCTGCCACCTCTGTCCCCAACTGTGAGTGGCAGTGGACCTGATCGGAGCAGGAAGGGCCAGGGCCCAGGATGGCCTGGTGGATGGGGATCCACTGAGACAAACCTCGCAGTCAGAGAGGCTGTCCAAGGGGACAGGAGGTACACAAGCACACTGTTAGAGAAAAGCCAAGCGTGGCCAGCTGCACAGGCCACGAGAGCGAGCGAGAAGACGGGAAAGTCAACGTGCTGTTCAGGGATTACAGGGGCACGGAAAGGAGAACGGGGCCCGCAGACACAGCACGTAGGTAAGTTCGGAGTTTATGAACTGACCGTGGCAAAGAAGCACCTACACAGACGTGTGTACCCTACGTGACGTACTCACAACACTTCTGACACCACACGTGTGGGCTTCTCTCTCACCCACCAACTCTCCACCTCTCTGGACACCAAGTGGGTGTCCCACAATTCACTTAACTTCTGACAGACTGCCTGGGGTCATCATCAGAATCCACAGGTTCAACAAGACTGGCCCCGCTCCAGGTGCCAGCTGCACCTCCCAGGCTGCGACCTGGCCTTGTGACTGACTGCCTATGAATTTGGAGGCTCCTAGACTCCCTCCTCAGCTTCGACAATTCACCAGGATAACTCACAGAACTCAGGAAAACAATTTACCTGTCTGCCTACCAACCGGAAGCTTGGGGCACATGAAGGTAAATAAAAGGAAAGGCTATTAAATACGGGAAACAGTCACATGTAGTAACACTAATATATTTAAAAATAAGTCAACAGTAAACCACTGAAAAAAAAAAATATATATATATATATATATATATACACACCCAAGATGGGCGTCTTTTGTATTAAGAAAGGAAGCATTGTAAAATAATTCTGAATTTGTGTTGGTTGTAGATTGAGTGTACTGCTGAAAAATATTGGGTTCTTGTTTTCTGTTCTGTTTTTTTGTGTGCGCATGCGTGTGTGTGTGTTTGGGTATTTTTTTCTTTAACTGACAAGCCATGTTGAGAGGTCTTGGCTCACTGCTTTTCCCCTATGTGAGTCAATACACAGTGCTGCTGTGTGCGTATATTTTGTGTGTGTGTATTTGCTAATTTTTATTAATTCTAGTTTTTCATTAAATAAGTTTGACTTACTTTTCTGTAAAAAAACAAAAACAGAAACAAAAACTGATGACTTCACTTGCGGTCACCAGTTTACTATGAAGGATACAACTGAGGAAACAGCCAAACAGAAGGGATGCGTCGGGCAAGGCGTGAGAGGGGGCATGGATACACCACCCTCCCAGAACCTAGATGTGTTCACCAACCTGGAAGCTGTCCAAGCCCCTCGTTCAGTGGCTTTTAGGGAGGTTTCATCACATGGGCATGACTGATTACATCACGGGCACTGGTGGCTAGCTCAGTCTCCATGCCCTCTCTCTTTCCCGGAGGCCTGGGATGAGGCACACGTGCCACCCTCTGATCACGTGCTTGGCTGCTCCGGCCAACAGCCCCGTCCTGAAGCTGCCGGGCGGGGGTACAGAGGCACTCTTACCGCTCCTGAGATCCCAAGGGCTTTGGGAGCTGTATGCCAGCAACCCGGGACCTAGATCCAATTATTTATGTATTTCTTATTATGCCACAGCAGAGTAAGTTTATGCTGACCCTTAAGAGTGAAATAATTTCTGCAGGCATTTGTGGACTGTCACTGCAGTGGGTCTGACTACCAATGTTAACTCCTCCTTCTTCTTCCCATGCCTTTTACCCTCACTCATCTGTGCAACACTTGGTATCTCCAAATCTGCACCTTTCATCAGAGTTAAGCCTCGTCCTTGCTCCAGTCAGGGTCGAATCAAACCACTTCTTAAATAGTTCTTGCCCCTGAGCAGAAAATACACAAAAGAAACTTACGAAAATCACTGCCTCACGTTCAAAAGTCAGTCCTTTGTTGAGACAACTGGGGCACTTACCTTGATCAACACCTTGCCCCCAGTGCAAGCATCTAGACCCACTACTGAATGCCTTGAATCATCGCTCAAGTGACTCTATCCTGCAGGGCTCCAGTCCTCTGCAAAATACTGAAACGAACACTTATACACCTGCCTTCCTAACCCAGTTCCCACCAGTGCTTCAAGCTCTGGCTCCCCTTGCACTATCTCCCTCTGACCACGCCTAACAGCACAAGAGTATCCATCTGTACAGTATTTAATTTAAAGTAACGTGACAAAATAATTTAAGCCAGTTATTGTTCAGGTATGGGCTGACATGTTTCCTTTGAAACTATTTCTGTACCATATATCTCCACATAATAATGTGAAATATAACACCCCATAGGATGAACAATCTGTTAGTAAACTAATCTATCTCTGAGTCTACTAATGATTCAACTCAGCTGGCATTCAAGAAACCAAAGGGCACAAATTCACTGACTGTACAAATGTACTGTTAAAAGAGTTGGTCCTAAGTTTTAAAAGAATATAAATAATAAACAGTGTCTAAATGCCACATTTCTTTGCTGTGGAAGCACACTTTTTCTCACATAGGCAGAGAAAAAAATCATAATGGCCTACCTGAATGCTGAGTTTAACAATCAACAGTTTCTTGGTTTCCTAACAAGATGGAGAAGCAGTAGGACCAGAGCTCACCTTCTCTCATGAAAACATCAAAATCACAACTAACTGCTGAACAACCATCAACAAAAAAGGGCCAGAACCTACCAGTAAAGATATACCACTTCCAAAGACAAAGAAGAAGCCACAGCGCGACAGCAGGAGGGGCACGTTCATGATACAATCAAATCCCGTACCCGCTGGGTGGGTGACACAGAAAATGGAAAATAATTATATCACAGAGGTTCTACCACAGGAGTGAGAGTTCTGAACCCCATGTCAGGCTCCCCAGTCTGGGGGTCTGGCATCAAGAGGAGGAGAAGCCAGAGTATTTGGCTTTGAAGGCCAGTGGGGCTTGATCACAGGAACTCCACAGGACTGAGGGAAACAGGAACGCCACTCTTGGAGGTCGCACACAAGGTCTCATGCACACCAGGACCCAAGGGAAAAAGAGGTGACTTCATAGGAGCCTGGGCCAGACCTACCTGCTGGTCTTGGAGGGTCTCCTGGGGAGGGAGGGGGCAACTGCGGCTCACTGTGGGGACAAGGACACTGGTGGCAGAGGTACTGGGGAGCACTCAATGGCATGAGCTGTCCTGGAGGCCACCATTTTGAAGCCAAGATCTGACCCCACCCAACAGCCCTTAGGATATAGTACTGGGATTCCTCAGGCCAAAAAACAAACAGGGTGGGAATACAGCCCCACCTATCTGCAGACAGACTGTTTAAAGTCTTCCTGAATCCACAGCCACCTCTAAACACAACACTTGACATGCCCCACCCACCACAACCCAGCTCCACCCACCAGTGGGCAGCCACCAGTCCCTCCCACCAGGAAGCCTGCACAAGCCTCTTAGACGGGCTGCACCCACAAGGTGGCACACACCAAGAGGAACTACAATCCTGCAACCTGTGGGACTGCAAACACAGGGTTACACAAAATGAGACAGCAGACGAATATGTTCCAGACAAAGGAACGAGATAAAACACCAGAAGAACAACTAAGTGAAGTGGAGACAGGAAAAGAATTCATAGTAGTGACAGTAAAGATACAAGATCTCGGAAAAAGAATGGTGACACAGACCAAGAAGATACAAGAAATGTTTAAGAAAGAGCCAAGAGATTTAAACAACGGAGTTGAACAATGAGGAAGAAGAACGGATAAGTGAGCTGGAAGACAGAATGGGGTAAAGCACTGCCATGGAACAGAAAAAAGAATGTTTCAGAGAGCTCTGGGACAACATTAAAAACACCAACATTCACATTATAGGGGCCACAGAAGGAGAAGAGAGAAAGAAAGGACCTGAGAAAATATTTGAAGAGATAATACCTGAAACTTTCCCTACAATGGGAAAGAAAACAGCCACCCAAGTCCAGGAAGCACAGAGTCCCATACAGGATAAACCCAAGGAGGAACACGCCGAGACACATATTAATCAAACTGCCAAAAATTAAAGGCAGAGAAAATATTAAAAGTAAAAAGGGAAAAGCAACAAATAAAATACAAGGGAATCCCCATAAGGTTATCAACTGATTTTTCAGGAGAAACTCTGCAGGCCAGAAGGGAGTGGCACAATATATTTAAAGTGATGAAAGGGAAAAACCTGCAGCCAAGATTACTCTACTCAGCAAGGCTCTCATTCAGATTTGGCTACAAGAATTCAGCACCACCAAACCAGCTTTACAACAAATGCTAAAGGAACTTCTCTAGACGGAACAGAAAAAGCCACAACTAGAAACAAGAGAATTACTAATCGAAAAGCTCACCAGTAAAAGCAAACATAAAGGTAGGAAATCATCCACACATAAATATGATATCAAAAGCAGCAATCGTGAGGAGAGTACAAATGCCGGATACCAGAAATGCACTGGAAATTAAGAGACCAGCAACTTAGAACAATCTTGTATATATATATATAAAAGTCATGGGAACCGCAAACCAAAAATCTACGATACACACACACACACACAAAAAAAGCAATCCAAACGCAACATTAAAGATGGTCATCAAATCACAAGAGAAAAGAACAAAAGAAGGTAAGAAAAAAGACCTACAAAAACAAAACAATTAACAAAATGGCAATAAGAACATACATATCGATAATTACCTTAAATGTAAGTAGATAAAAGCTCCAACCAAAAGACACAGACTGGCTGAATGAATATAAAAACAAGACCCATATATATGCTGTCTACAAGAGACCCACTTCAGATCTAGGGATACATACAGACTGAATATGCGGGGATGGAAAAAGATATTCCATGCAAATGGAAATCAAAAGAAAGCTGGAGTAGTGATACTCATATCAAACAAAATAGACTTTAAAATAAGGACTGTTACAAGAGACAAAAAAGGACACTACATAATGATCAAGGGATCAATCCAAGAAGAAGACTTAACAACTGTAAATATATATTCACGCAACACCGGAGCGCCACAATATATAAGGCAAATGCTAACAGCCATAAAAGGAGAACTCAACAATAACACAGTAATAGTAGGGGGACTTTAACACCCCACTTTCACAAACAGACAGATCATCCAGACAGAAAATCAATAAACACAGGCCTTAAATAACACATTAGACCAGGTGGACCTGATTGATCATGTACAGAGCATTCCATCCGAAAGCAGCAGAACACACGTTCTTTTCATGGACACATGGAACAATCGCCAGGATTAACCACATGCTGGGCCATAAATCAAGCCTCAGTAAATTTAAGAAAATTGAAATCATATCAAGCATCTTTTCTGACCACAACACTATGAGATTAGAAATAAATTACAAGAAAAAAAACTGTGAAAACACAAACACATGGAGGCTAAACAATATGTTACTAAACAACCTAATGGATCACTGAAGAAATCAGAGAGAAAATCAAAAACTACCTAGAGACAAATGAAAAGAAAAGCACAACGATCCAACACCTATGGGACACATCAAAAGCAGTTCTAAGAGGGACAATCTTACCTCAGGAAACAAGAAAAATCTCAAATAAACAACCCAACCATACACCTAAAGCAACTAGAGAAAGAAGAAGAAAACCCAAAGTTAACAGAAGGAAAGAAACCATAAAGATCAGAGCAGAAATAAATGAAATAGAGACGAAGAAAACAAAAGGAAAGATCAATGAAACTGAAAGCTGGTTCTTTGAAAAGGTAAACAAAACTGATAAACCTTAGGCCAGACTCATCAAGAAAAAGATGGAGAGGGCTCAAATCAATAAAATTAGAAATGACAAAGGAGAAGTTACAATGGACACTACAGAAATACAAAAGATCATAAGAGACTACTACAAGCAACTATATGCCAATAAAACAGACAACCTAGAAGAAATGGGCAAATTTCTATAAAGGTACAATCTCCCAGGACTGAACCAGGAAGAAATAGAAAATATGAACAGACCAATCACAAGTACTGAAATTGAAACTGTGATTAAAAAACTTCCAACAAACAAAAGGCCAGGACCAGATGGCTTCACAGGCAAATTCTATCAAACATTTCCGTAAGAGTTAACACTTATCCTTCTGAAACTCTTCCAAAAAATTGCAGAGGAAGGAACGCTCCCAAGTTCATTCCACAAGGCCACCGTCACCGTGATACTAAAACCAGACAAAGATACCACAAAAAAAAGAAAATTACAGGCCAATTATCACTAATGAACATACATGCAAGAAATCCTGAACAAAATACTAGCAAACCAAATCCAACAACACGTTAAAAGGATCATACACCATGATCAAGTGGGATTTATCCCAGGGATGCAAGGATTCTTCAACATCTGCAAATCAATTAGTGTGACACACCACATTAACAAATTGAAGAACAAAAACCATATGATCATCTCAATAGATGCAGAAAAAGCTTTTGACAAAATTTATGATAACCCATTTACGATAAAAACTCTCCAGAAAGTGGGCATAGAGGGAACCTACCTCAGCATAATAAAGGCCACATATGACAAACCCACAGCTAACACATTCTCAATGGTGAATAGCTGAAAGCATTTCCTCTAAGATCAGGAATAAGACAAGGATGTCCACTCTCACCACTTTTATTCAACATAGTTTTGGAGGTCCTGGCCACAGCAATCAGAGAAGAATGAATGAATGAATAAATAAATAAATAAATGGAATCCAAAATAAACAAATAAATAAAGGAATCCAAATTGGAAAAGAAGTAGTAAAACTGTCACTGTTTGCAGATGACATGACACTACACATAGAAAATCCTAAAGATGCCACCAGAAAAATACCAGAGCTCATCAAGGAATTCGAAGTTGCAGGATACAAAATTCATATGCAAAAATCTCTTGCATTCCTATACACTAACAACAAAAGATCAGAAAGAGAAATTAACAAAACAATCCCATTTACCCTTGCAACAAAACGAATAAAATATCTAGGGATAAACCTACCTAAGGAGGCAAAAGACTTGTACTCTGAAAACTATAAGACACTGAGGAAAGAAACTGAAGATGACACAAACAGATAGAAAGATATACCATGCTCTTGGGTTGGAATAATCAATAATGTCAAAATGACTATACTACCCAAGGCAATCTATGGATTCAATGCAATCCCTATCAAATTACCAATGGCATTTTTCACAGAACCAGAACAATAAATTTTAAAATTTATATGGAAACACAAAAGACCCCAAATAGCCAAAGCAATCCTGAAAAAGGAAAACGGATCTGGAAGAATCAGACACACTGACTTCAGACTATACTACAAAGCTACAGTCATCAAAGCTATACGATACTGGCACAAAGACAGACTTGTAGATCAAAGGAACAGGATAGAAAGCTCAGAAATAAACCCAAGCACTTATGGTCAATTATTCTATGACAAAGGAGGCAAGACAATACAATTGAGAAAATACAGTCTCTTCAATAAGTGGTGCTGGGAATACTGGACAGCTACATGTAAAAGAATGAAATTAGAACATTTTTTAACATCATATACTAAAATAAACTCAAAATGGATTAAAGACCTAAATGTAAGACCCGATACTATAAAGCTCTTAGAGGAAAACATAGGAAGAATACTCTTTGACATAAATCACAGAAATATCTTTGTGGATCCACCTCCTAGAGTAATGAAAATAAAAACAAAATAAACAAATGGGACCTAATGAAACTTCAAAGCTTTTGTACAGCAAAGGAAACCATAAACAAAATGAAAAGACAACCCACAAAATGGGAGAAAATACTTGCAAATGATGCGACAAGGGATTAATCTCCAAAATATACAAACAGCTCATGCAGCTCTATTTCAAAAAAACAAACAACCCATTCAAAAAATGGGAAGATCTAAACAGACATTTCTCCAAAGACGACATACCAATGGCTACGAAAAGATGCTCACCATCATTAATTATTAGAGAAATCAAAACTACAATGAGGTATCACCTCACACCAGTCAGAATGGCCATCATCAAAAAGTCTACAAACAATAACTGCTGGAGAGGGTGTGGTGAAAAGGGAACCCTCTTGCACTGCTGGTGGGAATGTAAATTGGTGCAACCACTATGGAGAACAGTATGGAGGTTCCTTAAAAAACTAAAAACAGAGCCACCATATGATCCAGCAATCCCACTCCTGGGCATGTATCTGGAGGAACTCATTCTTCAAAAAGGTACACACAGCCCAATATTCATTGCAGCACTATTTACAATAGCCAAGGCATGGAAGCAACCTAAGTGTCCACTGACAGATGAATGGATAAAGAAGATGTGGCACATATATACAATGGAATATTACTCAGCCATTAAAAAAAATGAAATAATGACATTTACCGCAACATTGATGGACCTAGAAATTATCATACTAAGTGAAGTATGTCAGACAGAGAAAGACAAATTTCATATATCACTTATATGTGGAATCTAAAAAAATTATACAAATGAACGTATTTACAAAACAGAAACAGACTCACAGACTTAGAGAATGCCCTATGGTTACCAGAGGGGAAAGGTGTGGGGGGAGGGAAAGATTGGAAGGTCGGGATTACCATGTACCCATCACTATGTCTAAAATGGATAACCAACAAGGACCTACTGCATGCATAGCACAGGGGACTCCACTCAATACTCTGTAATAACCTACACGGGAAGAAAGTCTGGAAAAGAATAGATATGTGTATACGTATAACTGAATCACTCTGCTGTCACCTGAAACTACCTCAACATTGTAAATCAACTGTACTCCAATAAAAAATAAAATTTTTTTTAAACTCAACAGTTTCTTAAAAGATGGCTGCCTCCTACTCCCACCAACAAAGAAAACAGTACTCAGAAATCTGTGGACCCAGTTACTGGAACCACCACGTCAAATAAGAGGATAAAGCAAGTACCACTAATAACAAGCTAAAGGAAGCAGTCAAGCTGTCAACTCCCCATTACAGACCCAAAGGTTAACACAGCAGATGTATGCATAATCTTCAGAAGGCGCTCCAAGGAGAAGACAGTATTTGTTCTTGGCCATTTGGAAAGTACCGCTATCTCTAGGTGGAGAGAATAGCCTATTTCCTTAGAAGAATTAATTTCAACTATAAATCCAAACGGTTTTAATATAAAAAACTGCCCCAGGAATCAGGGATGTGGCTCTGTCCGAGCAGGATAAATTCACAGCTTTCAACTATAAACTAGAAATCCAAATTGCTTTAATATAAAAAACTGTCCCAGGAATCAGGGATGTGGCTCTGTCCGAGCAGGATAAATTCACAGCTTTCAGCATGTTTCCATCAGCTGTCAACTGTGGAGTAACAGAGCTGTCCACAGGATTCCTAAAACAGCCTGAAAACACGAAGCGAAATAAGACACAAATGAACCTACCTACAAAATAGAAACAGACTCATAAACATGGAGAACAGACTTGTGGTTGCCAAGGGGGCGGGGTTTGGGGAGGGGGTGGACTGGGAGGTTGGGGTTAGCAGATGTAAGCTATTACATACAGAATGGATAAACAACAAGGTCCTACTGTACAGCACAGGGAACCATATTCAACATCCTGTGATGAACCATAATGGAAAAGAATATAAAAAAGAATGTATAACTGAGTCACTTTGCTGTAGAGCAGAAATTAACACATTATAAATCAACTATACTTCAATTTTTAAAAATTGTAAGAAACTGGACTGTCCACCAATTTAATTTATTCAGCACCTGTAGCAACTGGAGATGATTTTAACATAACTTGGATTTTAATTCGGTGTAAGTCCGAACATTAATTTTGGACCACAAGTATTCATGTGAGTACTGGCTTCCTGGTAAATTTTTCAGTTAAATATTTTTTCTCTTTTTAATATTAAAGCCATAAGCTTTTCTTTGCCCACAGACTGTTAAAAAAAGATCTGGAGAGGTGGTCTAATTCATCCTTTATCAAGATAAGCAATGTTTTCCAAAGATACAAAACTTTTCAACTTAATATACAATAGGCTCCTTAACCTGAGCATTTACTCTTTTACCTAAAAGGATATCTCCCCCTCAAAAATGGCAATATGGGTTAAAGTATTTTCCAGCTGAATTTATACTAAAAAAAAAATCATTCATATAATGCAACTAGATAGATAGACAGATAGATAAATTTTTTTAAGGTCAGTGAAGTATATTTCCATTAATAGAAAACAGAGTTAAGGCAGTCACATCTATATCTGGACTAAAAACCCCCTTGCTCATTAAAGTTTTCTAGATATATTTTTTACGTTGTTTTTCATTTTCTTTGAACCACAGGTGCTTATTTCCCCCAAATGGCATTTGCTGACATACTTCAGTTCAGGGAGCCTGCTGAAGATCTCTTTGCGGCTTAGTTCAGAAATCCCATTTCCAAGAAATATTTTTGTTCCATCAAATTCTTTGGCTCCTTTTTTACATTTGCCTTTAATATCAGAGTACACGGAAACAACATCTCCACCTTTCATAACTAGAGAAAGAAGAAAATCATATCACACTGATCTATCTGTACTGTAGCAGAATAGTGAAAATTCTTTAAGCTTTAAGTCTTCAAGCTTTAAGACTGGGGACGCCTAGGGGCATCAGTAGTGGGCATGAAGCAGACTGACCCATCTCACTGTAACCCCTAATAGAAAATGTAACTTTTTACTTTCAAACGTTTGCCAACAATAAATCGAACTGATGTTTTTTTTTCCCTAGGAAAAGAAAGATACAGAACAGTCTTCAAAACATCTGACCTCAGCTGGAAGTCTTTAGCTGAGCAGAAAAGGAAGGATATCTTCTATTTAAATTATTTTTCCCAAACCTAACATTCCCTAAGAGGGTAAATTAAGAATGCTAAGATTCATCCCAATATTTAAGATTCTAGGCTCCGAATGTTCCCCTCACAAATGACAGGACAGCAGCCTGAGGTTTTAGGGCAACAGAGTAAAGAATACAAAACAAAATTTCACTGACATCTTACGCTCTATTCATCAGTCCTGATCCTGTAAACATCATCACACACGTCCTCAAAGGGAATAAAAGAAATGGGCACAAAACCCATATACGGATGCCTAACTTGTTAGTCCTTATCAGATATCTCTCTCAACCGGCTATACTAAATGCAAAACTTGGAAAATATCTTTATTAAAGTAAATCTGAAATGTATCTGAGTGATGATTTAATAAATTTTCCATTTGATGATACACATAAATTTTAGTGGCTGTTCTACAGAGAAACCTAAACGTTATACTCACATTTTGAGGCTGACACAATTCCTGGAACATAGACGTGGGCTCCTCGTAAGACTGCATTGCCACACTGGGCTCCAACAATAACTTCACAGGGCTGTTGTTTTATATTATTCCTAGGGATGCAAGATGAGAGAAAGTGAACAGTGATACACCTCCAACGCCTATCAACCTTTTCAGTTTCAATCTGAACCCTAAGTAAATAACCTCTTTGGTCTTCACCGTCCCATAGGCATGCCACTAATGAATAAATGAGAAAAAGCTGAAAAAAGATAAATACGGAAGAAATAGTTTTTTTAAAAAATTACAAAGAAGATGGACACTTGAGAAAAAGAAAACAGAAAGAGGATCCTATTGCAAGATAGTAAGTGGCACCAAAAACTGCTTCATCAAATACAACTAGTGAATATAACAAAAAAGCAGCAGACCCACAGATATAGAGACCAAAGTAGTGGCTACCAGTGGGGAGAGGGAAGTGGGGAAGGGCAAGAAAGGAGTAGGGGATTAATAGGTACAAACTATTAGGTATAAAATAAGCTACAAGGATCTATTATATGATACAGGGAATATAGCCAGTATTTTTTTCTTTATTGAAGTATAGTTGATTTACAATGTTGAGTTAGTTTCAGGTATACAGCAAAGTGATTCAGTT
Source organism: Grampus griseus (assembly GCF_964374135.1). NCBI lineage: Eukaryota > Metazoa > Chordata > Mammalia > Artiodactyla > Delphinidae > Grampus > Grampus griseus. The sequence goes on from NC_139018.1 coordinate 173,156,543, forward strand.
TTATATAGATAGATATACAGATATAGATATTTCTTTTTCAGATTCTTTTCCTATATAGGTTATTACAAGATATTGAATATAGTTCACTATGCTATACAGTAGGACCTTGTTGTTACCTATTTTATATGCAGTAGTGTGTATCTGTTCATCCCAAACTCCTGATTTATCCCGCCCACCCCCTTTCCCCTTTGGTAACCATAAATTTGTTTTCTACGTCTCTAAGTCTATTTCCATTTTATAAATAAATTCATTTGTATCATTTTTTTTAGATTCCACATGTAAGTGATATCATACGGTATCTGTCTTTCTCTTTCTCACTTACTTCACTTAGTATGATAATCTCTAGGTCCATCCATGTTGCTGCAAATGGCATTATTTCAGCAAAATAGCCAATGGTATAGCCAATATTTTATAGCTATAAATGGAGCATAACCCTTAAAAATTGTGAATCACTATACTGTACACCTGTAACTTATATTGTACATCAGCTATACCTCAATTTAAAAATAATTAGGCAGGATTGAGGTCACAGGAAATGACACACAGGCTAGAACAGGAAAAGGGACCCCTTGGGGCCCAGCTCTGATGCGTTTCATGTTAGAATGGACATGATCAAGTGTTTCTATTCTAATCACCCAATGAAGCTTTATGTGGATTAAAATCACAACCCCCAAAGGAAAAAAAAAAAACTGCTTCATCATTTAACAAGCATTACTGTTTCATAACAGCATTAGGAGAGAAGAGAAATAAAGTCCCTGCCTTCAAAGACTAAAACAAACAACATACAAGGCATTCAAAAGTATTTCTAAAGTGGTAGATTGGTGCACAGTAAGTTATTAATACTTTAAACTAGACAAAGGTAAGTCTTCTTTTCTTCCTTTACTATCCAGCTTTTTTGAGTGCTCTCCAAATTCTCACCTCCCATCCATTCCTCAAATCACTGAAGCCTGGGTCTCACTTCCAACACTCAGAACGGCCTTTTTCAAAAGTCAGGAGTGCCTATGTGATTACCCCAAACAAACATCTTGAGCACTGCATGTCTGATGGGCTTCCCTGGTTGGCAACATTTCACATGTGCTGTCATAACTCCTTGCTGGGGGAATTAAGTGCATTTTCTTCCCATGATCTCCAAATGATCAAACCTCAGTAAACTTCTCAGCTTTATCCTCCTTCCTGGTCCCACACTCACTGCCCATTCTCTAGCTATCTCTAGAAGAGGTTCATTCCCCCAGGTTCTAAAGCATGCCAAGCAGCTCATCTCACTCTGAATCCTAAACCTTGGCAATCTCATGATCTCAATAATCACAAAAATTACCCACATATTTTTTTTAATTTTATTGAAGTATATTTGATTTACAATGTTGTGCTAATTTCTGCTGTATAGCAAAGTGATTCAGTTATACACATATTCTTTTTCATATTCTTCTCCATTATGGTTTATCAGAGGATACTGAATATAACTCACTGTGCTATACAGTAGGACCCTGTTATTTTTCTTTAAACACTTTATCAACACAGCACATTTTTTTTCTATACAGCAGGTTCTTGTTAGTCATCCATTTTATACACATCACTGTATACACGTCAACCCCAATCGCCCAATTCATCACACCACCACCACCACCCCCGCCGCTTTCTCCCCTTGGTGTCCATACGTTTGTTCTCTACATCTGTGTCTCAATTTCTGCCCTGCAAACCGGTTCATCTGTACCATTTTTCTAGGTTCCACATACATGCGTTAATATACTATATTTGTTTTTCTTTCTGACTTACTTCACTCTGTAGCACAGACTCTAGGTCTGTCCACCTCACTACAAATAACTCAATTTCATTTCTTTTTATGGCTGAGTAATATTCCATTGTATATATGTACCACATCTTCTTTATCCATTCGTCTGTCAATGGGCATTTAGGCTGCTTCCATGACCTGGCTATTGTAACTAGTGCTGCAGTGAACATTGGGGTGCATGTGTCTTTTTGAATTATGGTTTTCTCTGGGTATATGCCCAGTAGTGGGATTCCTGGGTCATATGGTAGCACTACTTTGTTTTTTAAGGAACCTCCATACAGTTCTCCATAGTGGCTGTATCAATTTACATTCCCACCAACAGTGCAAGAGGGTTCCCTTTTCTCCACACCCTCTCCAGCATTTGCTGTTTGTAGATTTTTCGATGATGCCCATTCTAACTGGTGTGAGGTGATACCTCATTGTAGTTTTGATTTGCATTTCTCTAATAATTAGTGATGTTGAGCAGCTTTTCATGTGCCTCTTGGCCATCTGTATGTCTTCTTTGGAGAAATGTCTATTTAGGTCTTCTCCCATTTTTGGATTGGGTTGTTTGTTTTTTTAATATTGAGCTGCATGAGCTGTTTATATATTTTGGAGATTGATCCTCTGTCCATTGATTCGTTTGCAAATATTTTCTCCCATTCTGAGGGTTGTCTTTTTGTCTTGTTTATGGTTTCCTTTGCTGTGCAAAAGCTTTGAAGTTTCATTAGGTCCCATTTGTTTATTTTTGTTTTTATTTCCATTACTCTAGGAGGTGGATCCAAAAAGATCTTGCTGTGATTTATGTCAAAGAGTGTTCTTCCTATGTTTTCAGGACCTTGTTATTAACCCACATATTCTAATGATTAGCCTTTCCAGACTGATTACCTGCAGGTAGCTATATATACATGTCCCACAGTTATTTCAAACTCAACAAGTCCTGAACAACGTTATGATTCTCTGACCCACTCCTCAAATCTTTGCTAACACCCCAATGCTTCTCATCCTCCTATGTTTCCAGTCTTGAACAAAGTGCCATTATCTATCTGAATAGCCAGACTGGAAAGCCTGGCATCATCTTAAATCTCTTCTTCCTAAAACTTCTAACATTCACTGAGTTACCAAGTGATGCCACCTCTAATTCTCTGACAGGTCTTCCGGGCCCATCCCCTGACATCAGACGTGCATCACCTCTTAACCTGATCACTGAGATAGCTTCCACGTTTTATCTTTGGTTGCTTTCAGATGCTCCTGATGTCTCTGGTGTTCTTAAGTTCCATTCTGAAGTACCTAGATATGGATTTATCTTTACTTTTGGCTTCAGACACTGTATTCCTTAAATCTGACTTTCATCAATTCTGGAAAATTCTTTGTCATTATATTTTTGAATATTGTCTTTCCCCATTATTTCTAATCTATACATCTGGGATTCACTAGAAACGTGTAGTGCCTTTTCATTCTTTTTTCCATGACTCAGTTTCATACTTTCAACTGCTTTACCTTCTTTACCTGCTGCATTCTGGGTAATTTCCTATGAGTCATCTTCTAGTTCATTAATTCTCTCATCTGTTGGGTCTAATCTTCAGTTTGGCTCATTGAATGAGTTTTTAATTTTAATGATATTTTTATTTCTAGAAATTCTTTTTCAATTCTTTTTTTCCCTCTTAGGGTCTTTTATGTTTTAGATTCTTCCTTTGTTTTTTATCATTTCAAGGAGACTGATTTTACAGTCTCTACCAGTTAGTTCTATTTGCTACAGTTCTGGGGGAATCTAATCCCTTCAGTTTGTCGTATACACTGGTCCTCAAAGGTGCATGGCCTGGGCTGACGGGTGTCACTCCAGAGTGGTTTCAAGCATCCCAGGAACTAGCTTAGGATCCAATTTTTATGTTAATTTCCCAAACTGCAGGTTTCCAGACCACTTGGGTGGTATGAATTTGAATTCCAAGCCCTTATAGGTATGAAACCTCTGAGTTCTGCATCTCAGAGATTTTTTTTTCCTCCAACTAAAAACTCCAAGGCAAGAGCGATCCAAATCCTAATTACTGCCTTGTATTGACTGCTGGATGTTTCTCACCTCCTAGCACCAGAATCCTCTTGTTAAAACCAAACACCCCCCAAGGGACTTCCCTGGTGGCACAGTAGTTAAGAATCCACCTGCCAATGCAGAGGACTGCATTGGGTTCAAGCCCTGATCCGGGAAGATCCCACATGCTGCAGAGCAACTAAGCCCGTGCGCCACAACTACTCAGTCTGTGCTCTAGAGCCTGCGAGCCACAACTACCGAGCCCGTGTGCCTAGAGCCCATGCTCCACAACAGGAGAAGCCACTGCAATGAGAAGCCCGTGCACCGCAACAAAGAGCAGCCCCCTCTCACCACAACTAGAGAAAGCCCATGTGCAGCAAAAGAAGACCCAATGCAGCCAAAAATTAAATTTTTTAAAAAAGCCAAAGCCCCTAAATTCAGGGGACCAAGCATTTTCTCCCTCAAATCCCCCAATCCTTAATCTTAGCTCACACACTTACTGCTCTGTTTTCAGTTACTCTTCATTCTAACCACTGAATATTTCACTTACGTTCTTAATCACTCCACTGTGCATTTTATGACCTTTTAGTCAGTATTCCTAGTCCTATGTAGCAGAAACATCCTCAAGTTATCTAGTTCACTGTATTGCTGGGAATAAAAGACTGAATTGTTCCCTAACTTGGCTCCAGTTTTGCAATTCATCTTCTTTTGAAAAAAGTGTTTAAGCTTTTTTGGCTGTAACCCAGGGTAAGAAATGCACTTAAATCACATCCCAGTACACATGTGTATACACACACACACATTTATAGCAAACATTTCACAAAATACCTTATTATGTACAATCCAATATATTATAAAATACCCCATTTCTTTTTTTAAAAAAAGCCCATAGGGCTTCCCTGGTGGCACAGTGGTTGAGAGTCTGCCTGCCGATGCAGGGGACACGGGTTCATGCCCCGGTCCGGGAAGATCCCACATGCCGCGGAGCGGCTGGGCCCATGAGCCATGGCCGCTGAGCCTGCGCGTCCGGAGCCTCCACAACGGAAGAGGCCACAACAGTGAGAGGTCCGTGTACCGCCAAAAAAAAAAAAAAAAAGCCCATAAAAAACCAATTACATTCATTTCACAACCTACTAATGGGTCATGATCTACATGCAGTTTGGAAAACATACCTTTATGCTACTACCAGTATTGTATTTCTAAAATCATGCCTGTAATAAAAATTATTTGGCTCCTATATTCTATGCAAAAAACACTCCTTAGTTTAAAAGCAAAAACCCTTTACATTTCACATCTACCTCTCCTAACTACTTCAGCATCTTCTTTCACCAATCGGAGAACTGATTAGCCAAACTGATCACTTTTGTCATGAACCACCATCTATTTTCACACCTCTGTACTTTTTGCATATGTTCTCTATCTCACATACCCTTACCTACTTTATCTCCTCATCCACCTAATTCTTACTCACCTTCAAGGCTCAACTGAAGTTACATCTATTTGGAGAAAATCTTTACCCACTTCTTTGCACTCAGCCCTTCTTCTATGCTCTAATGGTATTTAATTCATACCCCTACCACGGCATCTATTGCATTTTGACTTGTACCAATATTCCCTGCTTTTAGAAACTATGTTTCATCCATCTTTATAACATCTTTGGGTCTCACACATAGCACCAATTCAAAACATATCTTGTGAAATGGAACCCTGTAGTGTTAATCAGAAAGTTTTTATGAGAATAACCATTTCATGGCGAGAAGAGAATGGGAGACCACAAAGATGAGTCTTAACACAGGGGGCCAGAACTGCTATCCTTTCTTTGGAAGGCCTGGTGACAAGGCTGGTCCTCAGCTAGTGTTTTGGAACTTAGAATCAGGGGAGTTCCCACTATGAACTGATAAGGGTAGCTCACTGTGCCTACACTGTTTGTAACAATGTATTTGTAAACAAATAATATGGTCTACGGTGGACACTGAGTTTCCTTCTGGGAGGCTGGAATCTGGGTAAATACCAGGCAGGAGGTACCCACACAACCTGCCCTGAATGAAAATCCTGGATGCCGTGTCTCATTAGAGCTTCCCTGGCTGGTGACATCTCACATATATGTTGTCAAGCTCGTTTACTGATGGAGTTAAGTGCACCATGTATGACTCCGCTGGAAAAAGACCCTACAGCTTGCAAATGGTTTTCCCTAGACCTCATCCCATGCACCTTTTATTTTGCTGATTTTCCTTCAGATCCTTTCACTGATTAAATCATAGGCACGCATATGATTATATGCTGAGTCCTCTGAGCCCTCCTAGGGAATCACAGAGCCAGGGAGCGGTCTTGGGGATCCCTCAACACAAGAAGTAATCGTATAAAAATGTAAGATAGCATATGCAAGTGTCAAGGTGTATGTCCGCTTCACGGAAATTTCAGCAAGGAAATGTAAAAGTTGACATAGGGCCATAAAAAATACTAAAAGCTTGATTTTTATTGAACTGTTTCTAAATAAAGGAGTGAAGCAACATTAAAGAAAGATGATTTTCCAATTGAACAGTAATAAAGATTGGAGGAAAAATAGTAAGAAGGTACTTAATTGCACACAGCCAAAAATAAAAATAAATAGTAAAATAAACATTAAAAAAAATACTCGTATCAATGTAGAAAACAAACTTATGGTCATGGGGGGAGAAGAACGATAAACTGGGAGATTGGGATTGACATACACACACTACTATATATAAAATAGATAACTAATAAGGACCTACTGTATACACAGGGAACTCTACTCAATACTCTGTAATGACCTATATGGGAAGAGAATCTAAAAAAGAGTGGATATATGTAGATGTATACCTGATTCACTTTGCTGTACAGCAGAAATTAACACAACATTGTAAATCAACTATACTTCAATTAAAAAAAAATACTCTTGTGTTGCGAGTGGGGGGGGATGAATTAGGAGTTTGGGATTAACATATACACACTACTATATATAAAACAGACAACCAACAAGGGCCTACTGTATAGCACAGGGAACTCTACTCAATATTTTGTAACAGCTTATAAGGGAAAAGAATCTGAAAAGGAATATTTAACTGAGTCACTTTGCTGTACACCTGAAACTAACCACACACTGTAAATCAACTATAATTTGATAAAAAAAAAAATACTCTTGTATGAAGAAAAGTCTGGCATTTAATTTTCTCTAAGTTTTTCAATAAAGTTGACACTGATACCATCAAAATCAGCATTACAACCTTATGTTCAATTTAATTACCAGTGATAAAACCTTCCTAACATTAAAATATATTTGATCAGTAAATTAAACAGCATGTTAAATAAAATGAGGGAACCTGAATTTTATGATGAGAAATTACTTTTTAAATTGTTTACTGCCTATAAATAGTTTAACGTATGTTTTGATATCTTAAATAACTGGATGATGTTGAGCTTCTAGTAAAAGATTAGTCAAAGAATAAAAGTATAAATATATTCCTTTTTCTAAAGCCCACAGAAATGGGGAATGAAAAACCTAAAACAAAATTCCATTTGCAAGAAAACTAAGAAATAGCTATTACCCAAATGATTAAGAATAATTAGCTAACACAGTAAAATTTGGATCAAACCTAGTTCCTCAACAGGGTATGAATGCTTCTGAAAAGGAAAGGCTTCTGGGTGCCTAAACAAATATTTACTGCTTAGATCCAGGACCAGAGGGTCAGACAGAAAAAAGGAGAATCTGGGAGCATCTTGTCAGTGTCCTGTGCCCTGCAGATAAAGATGAAAGAGGACTGGACTGGCAAAATTGGCACAAGCAGACAATCTCTGTTTTCTGTAACAAAACTGGACAAACTGCCTAGAAGTAGCTAAGGGAAGAGAAGGGAAAGCGCAAGCAACTCTGTCACTCCTCCCCTGAGTTCACTAAGCGTTAACAAAAATTAAAGCCCCCAACAAAGAAGCTATGAGCCGGATCCCCTCACAGAGCCTTAAGTCTTCTTCAGCTCAGCTCAGCAGGACTAGAGTTGTGCCACTAGGAAAGACCTGGTGAAAGTATCTTGAAAGACACATCTGATGAGTTGTCCAGGTATACACTTGACCCGAAGTGCAAACTAGGTGAATCTATGTGAAAGTTTTCATTCAAGGATTCACTCAAACTGGGAACTATGTATAGATACACATGGCCCTGTCTACCCTCAGGTTCTGCCTCCATGGATTCAACCAACCACAGATGAAAGAACATTTTTTTTTAATTCCAGAAAATTCCTAAAAGCAAACTTGAATTTGCTGTGCACTGGCAACTACTTACATAGTATTAAGTATTGTAAGTAATCTAGAAATGATTTAAAGCACACTGAAGGATGTGCATGAGTTATATGCAAACACTACATCATTTCATATGAGACCTGAGCCTCTGTGATTATTGGTATGTTGGGGGGAGCAGGGTATCCTGGAACCAGTCTCCCATGGATACCAAGGGACATCCGCAGTAGTGAACAAAGCTGTAATAAACAAAAGGCAGTACAAAATGTACAGACCAAAAAAGGGCAGAATTTCAAATAACCTCTGCATAGTTTCAAAGAAACTAAAAAGAACCTTAGAAAAGGGATATAATAACAACAACAAGATTAAAAAATACAGAACAAAAGTGAACTAGCCCAGCTCAGCAAGTAAAGGATAGTAAACCCTGTGAAATTCAAGAGTTAATGTAACAGGCCTGCGACAGCTATTCTTAGAAAGGCCTGCTGGGAAGGCTGGCCCTCGGCAGCATCTGGATCCTTGACTGGCCAACGGTTCCCAGCACTGACATAAAACCACCTCTTAAGAGTGAATTACTGTTCCTCAACTGTTCGACCAAGCTATGTGGTTATGCTGAACACCTGCTTTCCTTTTGGGAGCCTGGAATTCCATTACATGCCAGGCAGAGGGCGCCCAGATGACCAGCACCCAACTAAAACCTTGGGTGCTGGGTCTCTAATGGGCTCCTCTCATAGACAATGATTCTATACGTGTCACAACTGACTGCTGGAAGGATGAAGCCTGTCCTGGTAGCTCCATGGGGAGAGACGCCCAGAAGCTTGCGCCTGGTTTCTTCCAGACTTTACCCCGCATGCCTTTTCCCTCTGCTGTTTCTGCTTTTGTACCCCTTTCGTGTAATAAATCCCCGCCATGAGCCTGACTAGATGCTGAGTCCTGTGAGTCCCTCCAGCCCGTCACAAGACCCTGGGCTGTCTGGGGGTGTCCCAACACAGGGAGCATCTGTCCTGGAAAACCAACACATGGACCACCAGTGTCCTCCTAACAGATCGGGCAGGAATATGTAACAAAGATATTCAAAGAACTACCAGAAGACTTGTAATTTAAAAATTACATTGCATTTCAATGAAAACTAAGGAGAATAATAATTATTATTATAAATATTAATAACAATTATTATTATTATTATAAGGTATACCCCAGTGAAGTTTCTAAAGTCCAGTGCCTAAGAATCCCATAGATCTCCAAGTGAAAAATCAAGATTCTGTTGTAAGGGGGGAAAATATTTTTTGGCCTCAGATTTCTTCATAGCAACACGTGGGGCCCTAAGATTGTAGAAGCAGTGTCTACAAAGGGCTGAGGGAAATAACATGTGACTTGAAATGACTATAATCAGCCTATAAGTTGTTGTTTAAATATAAAGGCAACAAGCAATTCTCAAGCGAGAAAGGAAACAGAGCATACAAGAGACATACTTGGGGGAAGGGAAGCAGGTGCTGGAGACCTGCTACATGACGCTATTCGATCAACCAAGAGATCAATTAAGATAAAGAACTCAGAAATAAACTACCAATAGGGCTACAAGCAAGCACTGCATTCATTTGAATTACGCTTGTAGAATAAAAATGTTACAAAGCTTTACATTGTTAAAAAACTAACAGTAAATAAAAATTGGTTGGTGGAGGTTTTAGGGCAAATTTAAGCATAAGAATTTCTTCAATTTTCATAGTGGAAAGTCAAAAGATACCTAATAAAAGTGATGATGAGTTTAAAAGACAAAAAAGAGCCGAACTGCTCCTTTTAGAAACAAAAGGTAGGTATATGAATCCACAATCCTAAAAGATTTCTTAGTGCTTTCCTGTAGTAACTCACCGTTTGTGTTTTATAGTTCACTAGTGCTTTAACTTTTTTTAACTTTTTATTCACTTTCGGCTGCGTTTTTGGTCTTCGTTGCTGTGCGCGGGCTTTCTTTACTTGGAGTGAACGGGAGCTACTGTTTGTTGCAGTGCTCGGGCTTCTCTTGTTGTGGTGCACGGGATACAGGGGCATGGGCTTCAGTAGCTGTGGCACACGGCTTAGCTGCTCTGCGGCATGTGGGATCTTCCCAGACCAGGTCTCAAACCCATGTCCCCTGCATTGGCAGGCGGATTCTTAACCACTGCACCACCAGGGAAGTCCCCACTAATGTTTTAATGAGTAATTTAGCTCACTACAAAGAACAGATGAAAGAATTATTACATAGCCAGTAAAAAGAATGAAATAGTGTTATATAGGATTATGGAAAACTACGGAGGCCACAGTACATTCTGAAATGAATCACAGGTCTCAAAAGACCTGTGACTGTGATCAACTGTAGTAACTAACTGGTTTAAAACTAGGAGATGAAAGAAATCAGAACACTGGTTTCCTGGTAGAGGGGCAGAATGCAGAGAATTTTCTGGGTGATGGAAATGGTGTATATCTTGATGGGGGTGAGTCTTGACTACACAGTTGTATGAATTTACCAAAACTCAGCAAATAGTACACTTAATTAGGATCTCTGCATTTCACTACTGCAAATTCCCCCTTAACAAAGAGCTAGAAGAAGGAGTTTACAAAATCGGGACTTGCCTGGTGGTCCAGTGGTAAAGAATCTGCCTTCCAATGCAGGGGATGCGGTTTCAATCCCTGGTTGGGGAACTAAGATCCCACATGCCGCAGGGCAACTAAGCCCACGCGCCACAACTACGGAGCTCGCACACCTCAACGAGAGCCTGCGTGCTGCAAACTACAGAGCCCACGCACCACAACTACAGAGAAGCCCCCACGCTGCAACGAAAGATCCCGTGAGCCTCAATGAAGATCCCGCGTGCCGCAACTAAGACCCGACACAGCCAAAAAAAAAAAAAAGGGGGAGTTTACAAAATCAACTTTTTTAATTGCGGAAGTAATACGTGCTTATGGTAAAAAAAAAAAAAAAAAAAAAAAGACAGAAATATTACAAGTGAAAATCTCCTCTTACTCAGTTTCTCCCAATCCAACTTCCTCAGAGTTAATCCCTGTCAACAGTTGGGTATGTTATACCCTCCAGACTTTTTTCCGTATATAAATAAATATATATATAAATCTGTAGTTGTGTGTGTTTTTTAGTCGCAAAAGAAATGTGATTTCTTACATTCCTACACAGAGCAACATGCTTTTGGTATTTAATTTATCGAGAACATCACCTTTTCTTTGTACATATAATTCTCCCACATTAAAGGCCATATAAAAATAATAATAATAAAGGCCATATAATAATCCACTGCGTGGATAAACCAAAAACCACTGCTCTACTGTTGACCACTAAATTACTTTAAAGCTTTAACAAAATGAGCATTTTTATGTTTATTGTAAGTCTTAGGGGTATTAAAAAAATTTTATCACAATTAGGGATTTTCAATACAACACCCTTCATAATATGAAAGCCGATTTTTTCAAATTTTAAACACATCCCACCAAACACATAGTGTCTGTTCTACTCAGAGAACAAACACAGTAATTTAACATAACTGTGAATTAATAAAATTTTACAAACATATCAATTATTAAAGTAGGAAACGTTGCTTTGTATTTTTGTTGTAGCTCAATAAAGTTTTAATTGAGCAGTGGAATCAAGTAAACAAATGTAAAAGTAATTTTCTTACAGAATGGAAAAAAATCAATCACTGCACAGCAGAAACTAACACAACATTGTAAAGCAATTATACTCGAATAAAGATGTTTAAAAAGAAAAGAAAACATGATATAACAGAAAAAAAAATCAATCACTGCACTAAACGCAAGTACAATGCATTACTCTCAAGGTATCTGGGCCCATTCCTAGTGTTCTTTTGTAATATTTTCCATGAAAGACTATAGAGTCAGCATTTACCAAGTTTGTGAATTCCTATCTTAATAATGGAGAAACTTAGTACTGTCACTAAACAGTAAAAAAGAACCTGTGACATTTTTATTTAGAAGAATACAATTTGAAAATGAAATAGTTACAAACCTAGGTCCAATAACAGGAATAAGTAAGACATCCTGAAGGTCTGGATGCTGAAGAATAGGAAAACTTAATCCATTAAACTGCTGTTAAAAATAAACACACAGGATTACAAAGCAATCAGTATATTGGTTAAATTTCAAGTTACAGAGCTTTTCAGTGTCATTACCTAGCAGAGCACGGTAACGAGCTTGACTTAGGGTATTTTCACTTTATTCCACGGGATACTATAAAAAATCAAAGACTTCAAAACAACAATGTTTTCTCTGTAATTTGATTCTTAAGTATCTTAACTTCTTTACAAGTAAAAGGCTCAATTTTGCTTACTGTTTTTGACTTTGGAAACACGAACCATTGTTGACCTTACGTGACTTACTCTGAAAACACGTATCCAATATAGGATTGCATGAATAGGACATTAAAGATTGAGATTACTAAACGCTATTTATTATATATTACCAACACTGGATGCCATGTCAGTTGGATGATGCTTCCTGGCAAAGGCTCAGGATTTTCAGTATCCTCTACCGTACTTGGCCTTCAGACTGGAAATAAGTGCAGGGCCAGTGGCATAGGTGTTGGGGCCAACTCCCAGTCTCATGGGAGCCAACTCTGTGCAGCTCTTCCCAACTCCATGGTCATGCTGGTAGCTTGAAATCGACCAGAGTGGGAGCGTTTACACCACAAAACTCAGCAAACACCACAACCAGCATTATTTTTCCCAGAAAGTGGGTTGTGCAGTATGTACCAGCACACCACCGTTGCAGGCGGAAGACAACCGGGCACTCCACACAGAACAGTGGACTGGACAGCAAGGGCTGTGTACCCTATTGGAGGGCAACACGCAAATACTGGAGAACAGGTCTCTGCCATGTAAGCTAGGGATTATCAACTCATTCATTTTCACATAATACACCAAAGAGCAGTGACCATAACAGATATTTGCATTGCCTTGTAGTATCCATACACTACCTACAGAAAACTTCCAAAATCAACCTATTTCTAAGTTGATGGAAAGAGAAAAAAAAATTCTTCACATTTTAGAAATCTGACTATATTTCTACCGAGTCAACAGCTCTTCTGCCTTCTGCTTCCTCCAGGCAAAGGATACTGTGAACTAACCACATCCAACAGAATAGTAAGAAACCTTAAGGGCAAACTCATTCAGACAAACCTCTCTCCCTTTTTTTTTCCCTCTCTCCCTCATGTGCTCTCAGTTTGATACCTTACAGCATCCAGAATATGGATCCTTCCAAGGAGAAGAGAATGAATTTTGCCATTTGTTTTTGTTTTGCTTTGGAAGTACTATTTCTTTATACTATAGAAATAGTCTACAGAGAGCTCAATCCTCCTCAGGCCAAGGTTTCCCTTCTCTCCTTTTATCAGATATTAAAATGATACAGAAATAAAACTTTTATAAAACCACACGTCTGTAACTTCCATAAAACACCACAAACTTTTTTTTAAACCAAGCATATCACCTGCTTGTCTTTCTGTTTGTTTCTACCCCGTGCCCTTTTTAAAACAGCCTTAGTGAGGTTAATTTACATACCATAAAATTTACCCATTTTAAATGCACAATTCAATGATTTTTAGTAAATTTACAGAATTGTGTGACCACCACTAAAATCCAATTTCAGATCCTGTCCATCAACACACTATGATTCCTCATGTCCATCTGCAGCCAATGCCTGTTCCCAGCTCCAACCCCAGGCAACCACTAACCTACTTTCTTTCTCTAGAAATCTGCCTTTTCGAGACATCTCATATAAACAGGATCATACAATGCAGACTGTCTTGTGTGTGGCTTCTTTCACTCACTATAGTGTTTTTGAGGTTCACCCAAGTGGTAGCATGTATCAGTTCACCACTCTCATTGCTGTACTGTTCCCCTGTGTGAACATACCACGTTTTGTTTTTCTATTCACCAGTCGATGGACATTTGCACAGCTTCTCCCTTTTGGTTATTATGAACAATGCTGCTATTAATGTTCATGCCCAAGCCTTTGCATGGACGTATGTTTTCATGTCTCTTGGGTAGACACCTAGGAGTGGAACTGCTGGGTTGTACAGTAAATTTATGTTTAACTTTTTAAGAGATCACCAAACTGTCTTCCAAAGAAGCCAAACCACTTGACTTTCCCACCTGCAACGTACAAAGGTCCGTTTCTCCACATCCCTCACCAGTCAAATGAAATTTTAAATGATTAAATTTCAATATGGGACACAGAGATATTTGGAGACAAAGCACCCATTACCGTTCAGGATATGTCTTTAGGACACACACAAGCTTGGGACATGGCAAAAGAAAGGAGATGTACAATCTAAAACCTCCTGCGAATCTCCTTTCCTGCTGCAAACAGGCACTGCTCAAACCACCAGATACTTACCTAGTGCCCACGACCCAACCTCCTCAGTCTTATCTTAACCTTCAAGGAAAGGGACTCAAAAGCCCAGAGTGACTTCGTCTGCCTGCTCTTAGATACAACTCCTGAGATCTTCTATTCCCATCACAGTGGGATCCTAGATTATCTAAGCTCTAGGAATAATTTCTAGAAAAGAAAACAATCTGGACCTGCCTGACTTATGGACACCTTACGGGCCTCAGAACAGTTTCCTTCATACTGAAAACCTACATGCATGACTACATAAAAGCAATAATCTTAGTTGCTTAGAGGAACTGCTTATATTTTATGCCTAATGCCATTACTCTCAATAAAATTACTGCTCTTATTAAAAATCAGATTAACCTTTCTCCAAGTCTTATTTAAAATTATTATACTAAGTTTTGTTCTCATACAGCCAGAAATCGTAGCTGGTTCTTATAACCTGGTCATCTCCTCACAACTGGAAGTTCATAGAATTGTTCTTAAAGAGAGTACAATAAACATTCCATAAATGTAATGAGATTAAAGACAAAAAATAAATGAATCAAACAACAAGGTCCTATTTGTACAGCACAGGGAACTATATTCAATATCCTGTAATAAACCATAATGGAAAAGAATATGAAAAAGAATATTTAGGGCTTCCCTGGTGGCGCAGTGCTTGAGAGTCCGCCTGCCAATGCAGGGGACACGGGTTCGTGCCCCGGTCCGGGAAGATCCCACATGCTGCGCAGCGGCCGGGCCCGTGAGCCATGGCCGCTGAGCCTGCACGTCCGGAGCCTGTGCTCCGCAACGGCAGAGGCCACAACAGTGAGAGGCCCCCGTACCAAAAAAAAAAAAGAATATTTATATGCATAACTGAGTCACTTTGCTGTACAGCAGAAATTAACACAACCCTGTAAATCAACAATACATCAATAAAATTTTAAAAAAAGAATCAATACCAGTGAAAATTCTCTGAAAATTTCTCTAAGTTATATCCAGAGTAAACTGATAACACAGCCTGTGATATACAAATCCAAGTCTTTTAAGCATGCTTACCTCTTCCTTTTCATTTAGGCAATTACGTAGAAATAGGTCTGCTGACACCCATCATGGTTATTTGTTAGAAGAGATTTAATAACTACAAAATACAACTTGACGTACCCCCTCCAAGCATCTGTTTTCCTCCACCTTACATTTCTTTGGAGGCAAGTGTCAGTACACAGTGTATGAAACACAAAATGCACAGCTTTGGGGTTTTCTTTCTGGTTTAAAAAAATTTTTAATACAATTTTCAAAGGTTACCTTTCATTTACAGTTACTACAAAATATTGGCTGTATTTCCCATGTTGTACAACACATCCTTAAGCCTGTCCTACACCCAATAGTTTGTCCCTCCCACTCCCACCCCTATACTGCCCCTCCCCCTCCCTCCCCACTGGTAACCACTTGTTTGTTCTCTGTATCTGTGAGTCTGCTTCTTTTTTGTTATATTCACTAGTTAGTTGTATTTTTTAGATTCCACATATAAGTGATATCATGCAGTATTTGTCTTTCACTATCTGACTTATTTCACTTATAAAATGTACAGCTTTTGGGGTTTCCCTGGTGGCGCAGTGGTTGAGAGTCCGCCTGCCAATGCAGGGGACGCGGGTTCGTGCCCCGGTCCGGGAAGATCCCACATGCCGTGGAGCGGCTAGGCCCGTGAGCCATGGCCGCTGAGCCTGCGCATCCGGAGTCTGTGCCCCGCAATGGGAGAGGCCACAACAGTGAGAGGCGACGTGTACCGCAAAAAAAAAAAAAAAAAAAAAGTACAGCTTTTGAAAGCAAAGAAGACAATATAAACAAGAAAATTCCAATATTATTTTTCTGCATGGAACTTTAAAAATGCCATCTTATAATACTGTTTTCACTTACAGAAAATTAGTATTATGCCAAAACTATTTTATTGGTTGAACAAAAAAAAATTTGTGTTGTTTTATCTTTAAAACATATCTTTACATTATTTTCCTCCTTTTATTATATTTAATTAAATTATTATATTAAAATAAAAAATATAATCCTACAGGTAATCAGTAGGCACCTCCTTACCTCTGGGTTCACCTTGGCTACGTGATCTGCCCTCATGGTCGTTATATGCTGCTTATTACAATATCACAGACTTTTAGGGTTAGAATGGACCGCTTATGTATTTTAATGACGAAGCAACGGAGGCCCAGAGGGGTCGAGTGACCTATCCAGTCACTAAATTAATTCAGAATCAGAAGTACTAGGTTCAAGCTCTAGCATGAGCACTCACTACATAACCTTGAACAACATTCATGATCCTCAATTTCTTTATTTGTAAACTTGTAATAGTACATCGCTCACATGATGTTAGTGAGGAGTGACATGACACAGATTGTAGAAATCTAATTCTGTACATGATGACAAAAATGTGCACGAACCTTCTGAAGCTCATCAAATAACAGACTTTTCACACGTTGTACTGAGGCTAGATGCGTATTTACTCTGACAGTAGTGAATGATGGAGGGTGCGACAACTTATGTAACAGAGTTTCAAACTTCCTTTCTGCTGCTTCTTTACCTAAAACAGATACAACCTGAAAAGAAGAAAAGAACAATGTTTCAGTTTCATTATACAAACTAAAAATATTAAGATATATGTCTATACATTTGTTCCAACTAATGAAACATCATTCGGCAATTATTCGGTTCCATTTCACTTTTCTGCATTGTTTATGTGTTAATAACACTACGGGAATCGCGCTATTTCACAGGGTTATGCTAATAAACACATAGTGAAACACCAGACAAAAAGGGCTTAGAAAACGCTGCCTCGTGCTTCCCTGGTGGTGCAGTGGCTAAGAATCTGCCTGCCAATGCAGGGGACACGGGTTCGAGCCCGGGTTCGAGTCCTGGTCCGGAAAGATCCCACGTGCCACGGAGCAACTAGGCCCGTGCGCCATAACTACTGAGCCTGCGCTCTAGTGCCCGCGAGCCAC
Organism: Grampus griseus; assembly: GCF_964374135.1. Classification (NCBI taxonomy): domain Eukaryota; kingdom Metazoa; phylum Chordata; class Mammalia; order Artiodactyla; family Delphinidae; genus Grampus; species Grampus griseus. The sequence goes on from NC_139018.1 coordinate 173,173,959, forward strand.
AACTACTGAAGCCCACGCGCCTAGAGCCCGTGCTCCGCAACAAGAGAAGCCACCGGAATGAGAAGCCCGCGCACCGCGGCGAAGAGCAGCCCCTGCTCGCGGCAACTAGAGAAAGCCTGCACGCAGGAACAAAGACCCAACACAGCCAAAAAGCATTATTAACATATCTGCTACATTTATTCATATAAATTCAGGATTTCATTCTACTTATTTCTAAAAACATTAACTGTTACATCACTTCTGTAGAATTAGTTCCTTGCTAACCCCGTATCCTAGAGCAAATTGGTTAGTAACGTTTTAAAACACCAATACTTGAAGAGTAAGTAACACTGATACCGTCACCCAAAGAGCCCCCATAACATCAGCTTCTTAATATAGTATTATTAAATGTAAAAGATATTGTCCAAAAAAAGACAGGTAGCAAGATACCTGTCAGAAATAAAGTTATAAAGACTCAAACAACCGAGTTTCCTTGTAATTAACTAAAGCTTTTGAGACAAGTATTTCCTTTTTTTTGTCATCTTTGACTATACCCAGCCTCACAGAATCTTCATAAACCACTTGCCAGCCTAATAATCCACTAGCCTAAAAATATTCGTACTCTCTCAAGGTTTGTTTTTTTTAACTGAATATTCCATTACCTTTGATACTTTTTACAAAGGGATGGGTTTTCTTTTTGTAAAATCGTATAGTTAGTGGGTTTGCGGCAGAAGTGGTGTCAGACAGACATTTGAATCTTTTTTTATAAAACAATGTTAACCATTTTAAAAACTGCTGGGAAAAAAAACTGCTGACTGCCTCTATTTCTCTTAATACGCCCCGTATACTATAAGTTCTTTGAAATCAAGAAGGTATTTTCTCTTTCCGTACTGTCTTGCCCCTTAACATAACCTCTGGAAATAAAATGTAGAAATCAAACCTAGAAGTCATGGCTTCACCAAAATCTTTGAAAACGAGTAACATTTATGCGGCTTCATTTCGAATAGAAAATCAAAGAGTTGGAAAATACAAAATTGCCTGCAGGCGGGATGGTAAGGTGGAGAGAGCACAGGCTTGGCAATCAAAGACGATCAACATTCACTGAGGACTTCTGGGCTCGGCACTGCCAGCAGCGCACAGAAGGAACATTTGTGGAGGACCCATTAGGCGCCAAAACGATGCCAGGTGCTTGCACTTACGATTAATACGTTAAAACAACCACCTTGAAATTTTAGTACTGTTAACCGTCCTCAAATTTCACAGAAAAGGAAAGAAAGGTTAAGGGATGTGAAGTAACTCACTCAAAGCACTGGGATGCAAACCAGGGGCTTGGGGTCCCAAATCCATTCCTTTTCCCATTGGACCTGAGCTCTTTACCTTCACATTTCAACACTGTTACATGACATCGGTGTCAATTTGATTCACTTAACGTCGCTCTTTGGACCCTCAGTTCTCTCATCTATAAAAATTGGGGAGGAAATCTCTACCAAAAAAAGACTGCGCAGATTAAGATGTAAAGGTCTGCGGTTCATCTAGCACAACTGGTGGCATTTAAGCAGCACTCACGGAACGATAGTAAACCTTTCACCTGAGCGCCAGGGCAGGCGCTCTAAGAGTACAGGCGTTTCTTCTCTTCGGGACTTAAATTCTCGGAGACGGGGATCTTGTCTTGCCCCTTGTAATCCCTTCAGTGCATTCTTGCCGCCAGACACACAACCGCTTTTTACCCTTCCCTCCTTTCCCATTCCTAAATGTTAAAACATACACCCCATACACCTCTTAGCTCGGAAAGCATACATTAAATACCTGCAGAAAGATATTAGCATATTTTACATTCGGAAAGACGAATACTAAGAAACAACGGCTGTACACATTTGATTGCCTTTTAGATTATTTTTCTATTTCTCTAGAGCGTGTAAATATTTGAATTTTTGCAAATAGCATCTAACGTGTTTATCTGACCTACCTCCTCATTCATAAAGCCCGCTTTCAGATAGCTTTCAACCTCAAGTCTCAAAGATATTTTAGGGAAAATAGACATTTTCCTATCGCTTAGTTCTCCTCCTCCACGAAAAATGCTGGAAAACGGTGGTTTTTCTCTCTCCTAATTACACGGAGCGTCTGGGCAATGAATACCACCCACAACGTGCCGGGACCACCGATGCCCGGGAAGAGCGCGCTGCTCACGCCGAGTTAAAATGGGAAACGCGGAGGTACTTCCACGCCTTCTCGAGCTTGGCCAGTTTGCAGCGGCTTCCTCTCCTCCCAGGTCCTTCTTTAGCGACGCCCACGGAAATCACTGCGAGGCAACGCCACTCACGTTGCAGAGAAAAAAAACAAAACAAAACAAAAAACCGTGAGGAGTGAAACCGCCGTGAACTGGGCGGAGATGTGGAAACCAGGCTGGGATCACCACAGCCTAACCTCCAGTCCCTCGGCTCCAGTTTCTCGGCAGAAAGCCGCTTCCGGCATGCGTCACTTCCGGCAATGCGGCCCACCCTTCCTTCCCCTGCCCTCCAATCCGCAGCCGCAGATTGCCGCTACGTCACGTCTCCGGAGTTTCCCAGCTCCGCCCGCGGCGCATCCACGTGCAGCGGGCCTGGGCGGGTGCTTTAAGGGGATGGAGGCGGAGCTGCCTCCGGGACCTGCAAACAGATCCAGCTGTTGGGCGGAGCTGGGCGGGCAGAGCTGGGTGCTAATTGGGGAGGGTTGGGTCGTGCTAACCTGAATAAGGTGAGGAGTCAATTAGTTACCTGCTGGGTGATCTCCAAAGCAAGAATGAAACCAGAATTTATTTGGGCCTATCATCCACCCTTTGATTTTCTGAAATTACCTTCCCTCTCTTAGGCTTGCTGGTCTGACTTCAGTTGTGAAAAAACATTATTCACATTTTTAAAAGCTGGGTTAATGGTCTTGTAATATCCATACATGCTCAGGTAAAACCTTAAAACGCACAGGTAGTTTTTACAATTAGTTGAATAAGACTAACAGGTTCCCTGTATCGGAGCTGATTTCTACTTTAAAGCTCGGGAGACCTTTGGCGTAATCTGTGTGTTTCAGGTGAGGAAAGATTCAAAGGGAGAAGGGACCTAATGAAAGTCGCTTAGTTTCCTGTGATTAAAATAGGAAACTAGAAATAATTCTTCTGTCTCCGAGACAGTGTTTTTTGAAACACACCGTTGTCATTAATACAGAACTGTAGGAAGTTTTTTCTTAAGTCTTTTTCTGTTTAAATCTCACACGGAGGTGTTTTTAAAAGTACGATACACTCTCTCACAATGAGTGAGAACGTCAGGATAAAGACCGTAGCCACCTGGCTTCTAAAACCAATACCTACTTTTTCCACCACGGCATATTTCTTTGGTAAATTTATGGAATTCTTCTGTGGCTAAATCATCTGAAAGTGATCAGGAAAATGTCTAGTCCAGCCATTTCCAAAGGAATTTTTGCAACCTCAAGATTGTGACCACAGCACCGATAATGTTTGGAATCGATATCAAGGAGAAAAGGGAGAGGAAGGAACAAGGTGAACTGGATTGTAAACTCTGAGAAGGTAGAGACTTTACCTCACTGCTGCAGACCCAGTGCCTGCCACGTAAGAAGCACTCAAATATTGAAGGAGTAGATGAATAAGTGGATGGACAGCTCTGTAAACCAGAGAAAGGAAGTGCTGATAAAGCATATACTGATATTTGCTGGACATTAGTTCACTAGTTCAGCACTTGTGAACAGTGCTGAGGACATTTAGACAATCTTTGGCTAGACATCACTGAAGTGACGGTTATGTTGATGATGAGGTCTCTTGGTGTTCTAAAGTTGGTCCATATTACAGATCTGAAGTTGGCATACTAAATACATATTGTCTAAGCAAAAGAAGACACCTATAACTCCACACTTCCACTGCTGGGGGCCTGGGTTCAATCCCTGGTGGGGGGGACTAAGATCCCGCATGCCGTGCAGTATGGCCTAAATAAATAAATAAAAAGAAAATGTAAGCTTTAAAAAAACGAGGAAGACCCCTATAAGAATACACCCATATAAGAGTCATTGGGGTTTTGTATTCTTGATGGGGTGATATGGCCCCCAATGTGGGGAGAGCAAAACAAAATCTTAGATATAATCATATAATCTTAATCTCAATTTGTGATGCTCCAAAACTTTCCTTTTATCCCCCCCCCAAAAAAAACATAAAAACCCTATTTCTCAATATTTAATTTCATGAAGAAGGCATGAGAGGATTTGGGAAAAAAAGTCTAGGAAAGGCTGGAAATCTATCAATCTCAATTCATCTGGAGACTAACCTCCATAAGTACATATTAACTCAGAATGGATCCTAGACGTCCCTACATGCAAAATCTATAAAGCTTCTAGAATAAAACATAGGAGTAACCAGAGTTACCCTACAGCCAACAAGGTCAGAGGAGCAGTCAAGAGAACTTGACCCCCGGGACAGGATTATGATGAGGCAAGAGAGGCCCCTAGTGTGCACCGTTAAGGAGGCCCTCACTCTCATGTGTGAGCCCTGAGAGCACCCCCTCAAATTTGTGACTGTCTCCCTTGGGCTCGCCATCATCTCCACACTGCATCTTTTGCCATCACTGACAGCTCCAAATCCATAAAGAAAGACAGATTGTATTGCCCAAGCAGCAATACAGCTTACATCACAGCCTGGACCTGTGATGCAAACCCCTTTTCTGCCAAAGGCCCAACTCAAATGTGGCCGTCTTCCACATCACATGCTTGACGTGCTGGGTCAGTACTCGGAGTTGCGGGATGTATTGTCACCAGAAGCCAAAGAGACCAGCCAGATACTGTACTTCCTTCTTTGTAGTAGGGTGTGCATTATTACTGGGGGTGATGTCATCGTAATGGGGGCAAAAGGTGGTTCTAAGGGGGCAAAAAATGTATACAATACAATGGTTTGTGGTCCTCCAAAGGCCACAGTAACCTCAACAAATATACAGTATACCTGTATTGTTAATATTCCATTATAGGGAAGTTGTTAGACAAAAAAAATACCTTAAAAGTTTCCTTAGCAGGGCATTAATGACAACAAGCTTGAAAATCAATGTATTGTAAGGGAAGACGGAACAAAAAATGACATCCCTTGAAAAGGATGTTCCAACATGCCCCTGACCTCTAAAGTATTTACTGAAGTGATGGGTCCCAGAGTCTCGAAGAGCTTATCTCCCCACCCACCCCACCCCAGCACAGTAAGTGTCAGAAAACGCCTGTTACACCAAGGGCAACTACTGTGCTCAGCTCGCCCGGATCCAGCCTCAGATCGGGGCCCTGGAGGAGCAGCTGTACCAGGTCAGGACTGAGACCGAGGGCCAGAAACTGCAGTATGAGCAGCCCCTCAACATCAAGGTCCACCTGGAAAAGGAAGCTGGGACCTACTTTCTCCTCATCGATGGAGATGATGGAGCTTGCAAGTCTGGAGGTTACAAGTCGAAAGACTATGGACCTGGAAATGTGGGAAACCAAATTAGTGGTTAGGAGAGGTCCTGAGGAGGTTAGACCAATGCAGCAAAATACTTACACCAGGCTGCACTCCGTGGCAGAGAGATCTCAAAGCAATTAATGTGATACACAAGACAGAGCGTGTGCCAAATACTCTCTGAGAAGAGAAGGCGTTAAATATCTGTCTGGAAAAGTGAGCAAGTGTAAGAAAAAGGTCTGTCCTCTTGTCTTGCTGTTACCGAAATATAATCTCTATCTGGGCAATCAATAGCATTATTGATGGTATCTTCCCATTCATCTGGAAGAATGTCACATACAATATGATGACCCATCTGATTACCCTACAGAAAATGTTGTCAATTCTTGGTAGTCAATAAACCTTCCTTTAGCAAATTAAAAAAAAAAATGCCCATCACTAGCTGGGTTCTGTTAGATCCACCAAGTCATAAATAGACGTGAACCCAGCAGCAACCCATCATGAGATGGAAAAGGTACATCTGGGATTAAGCATGAACAAGAGTAATCTACATAAGGAAGTAACCTGCACTCCCATGTCACCCACCACAGTTGCACCCACCACAGTTGCTTCTGCCTCAGCTCACATCTCTGGCTCTATGGGGGTTTTCTACTACCAGCTGAATGAGAAAAAAAAATTTAGAGGTTGGTTTTCAGTTCAGTTGTCCAGGTATGTGGGTAGAAGACAAAACTAGATAGTGGTGGGACTACAGTCATAGTTAGGGGTGACCTTGAATGACAGTGTCAAGGGAAATTTTTCCTGATGAGAGAATCTGTGAGCAGTGTATTTGCTACCCACTTTGCATGGAGGAAGTGGCTCAGGATGAGAATATATATTGACTCCTGGGCGGCAGCAAATTGCTTGGCCTGCTCATCAAGGGCATGGAAGAAAATAGACTGAAAGGTCAGAGACAAGATCTTAGGCAGAGGCATGTGGATGGACATATGAAAATTTTCACATCACATGTAATTGCCTACCAGAAGGCATCCACCACCGAGGAAGCACTGAACAACTTAGTGGACAGAATGATTCAGCCCATTGATGTTAGCCCACCTTTGTCTTCAGCCACCCCATGCCTGGCACTATGGGCACATGAAAGAAGTAGTCACAGTGGCAGAGATGGAGTCGCTTAAATAATTACCCAAAATACAGGTTAGGCTATGATGAAAACTAACATTAAGTTCCACGTCAGTCTTACTTACCTTTGTAGACCCAGCCTTAGGGCAGTACCTAGCACATATTAGGCACTCGGTATATATTGATAGGTGAATAACTGAACCAATAAGAATAGTTTATCCTTCATATCCAGCAAGTATTTATTTAGGGTCAGTAAGCAACAAGCATTGCATTGGGTACTCAGGCATAGCAGCCAGAGAAGACAGTCAACTGCCGTCATAGAGTTCACAGTCTATTTTGGAAGTAGAGAAGATTATTAAGCAGTGAAAAATACGATGAATGTTAAAACTAGGGAAATATGGGGTGCAAGGCAGAGGAAATGGCAAGAAAATCTAATTTAATCTCATCTAAAACTGAATCAAAGAGCACAAAAACCTCTCAGAAAGGAGACGTGGCCTCCCAGAAGAGATGGTTACATTAAAACCAGAAAGCTGACTTGGAGTTAACCAGGCAGGAGGGGTGAGGGACACTGGGGAAGAAGAGGAAAAGACCAAAATGAGAATATTCCAGGCAGAAGGAATTGTCATGTACAAAGCTGGTACATAGTATGGGAGGGGTTGAGTGCCAAGAGTATAGCATGGAGAGAGAGAGAGAGACCCAGCCCTATTTTTGAAGTTTCCTGTTAGCCCTGGTAAGCAAGGAAGAACTTCATCCTCAGGCCAATGGCAAGTCATTAAACAGTTTCAAAGCAGAAGAGTAACAGGCTCAGATTCATGTAACATTTTTAAAAGATCATGCCAGATGATTGTGGGAAAAGGTCTCCAATTGATGCAAGAACAGAGGCAGAAAAACCTATCAGAATGCAGTTCTAGTAATCCAGGCAATGGGGTCAGAGGGAGGTGGGTAGATGTGAAAGACATTTAACACATGGAATTCGGTGGGACCTAGTGACTTAGGTGGATGCATGAGGACAGGGGAAGAAAGAATCAAGAAGTTCCAACTTTCTATGGACCCACCAGCATTTGCACCCATATTTCTGCCTTCCTACCTATTAACTTACATAAATCATGGAGATGATTTGTTATTGTAATCATTTTAATTCAACTCTTTTCTAGAGTTGTCTGGAATACTTCTGTCTTTGGGGAGCCTTATGCATTACTCGTTATCTTCCAGAATTTTATACTTGTGGTGTGTGTTTCTTCTGACAATGGAGTTCTATCCTAGGAATTAAATAAGATTATGTACTACATATGAAAGTTTTTGTAAATTGCAACAAAGAATGAGCTAGAGCAGAACTGTTCTCAAATAGGTTTATTTACGGTTGGAGGGCAATTTTAAAAAAGGACAAATAGGACACCAATGGAAAATTTACAAACAAGCCATTTTGTTGGGTTACGTTTTTAGTGGGTCAGTAGTCAATCAATATTGATTATTGTTTCAGCTAGATGATGTGGTAGGTTGAATAAGAGCCCCCTCTCTCCCTCACAAAGATGTCCATATCCTAATCTCTGGAACCTGTGAATGGCAAAGGGATTTTGCAGGTGAGATTAAGTTAAGGACCCTTGAAATGGGGAGAACATCCTGGATTAACCAGGAAGCCCCAGTGTAATCATAAGGGTCCTTATAATAGGGAGGCTGGAGGGTCAGAATCAGAAAAGGTGATGTGATGATGGAAGCCAAGGTCAGAGTGATGTGGTCACGAGCTAAGGGATGCAGGCAGCCTCTAGAAGCTGGAAAAGGCAATGAACAGATGCTCCCCTGAGCCCCCAGAGGGAACACAGCCCTGCCGATGCATTTCAGACTTCTGACCTGCAGATTACAAAATATTAAATCTGTGTTGCCTTAAGCCACTACATTTGTGGTAGTTCCTTATGGCAGCAATAAGGAACTAATGCAGGTGCTCTTTAAAGCAATGTATCATCAACCTGGGTTCTTCTACGCACAACAGGTGATTTTGCCTCTAACCTACAGATAAGACAGAGGCAATTAATCGTGAGTTTCTTGAATCAAGAGCTCCTATACACCTAAAAACTTTGTTTGTGCATACATGTAACCTCCTTTTCAGCAAACTAAGAACTTCTGCTCGCTGAAAACTTATTCTCTTCACCTGCCTCTATTTTCTAACATCTCATTTCCACCTGTGTCTTCCTCCCTTGGTAATTCTCTGTCTCTCTCTCTCTCTCTCTCTCTCTCTCAGTCACTCACTCACTCTCTCTGTCTCTGTCTCTGTCTCTCTCACACTTGTATCTTCACGCTCTCCCTTTAAAGAGGTTCTACCCACCACTCTATAAACAGGTTCAAATAATAGTCACAGCAACATTTATTGAGCCTTTTCTAGGTGCCAGGCATTAGGCTATGGTCTACCTCATTATAGCATTTAATCCTCTGAGATTAAACTTTATGAGCAGTGGCAGATTTACTGTGAGACTAATGAAACTTAAACTTCAAAGCATTCGATTGTACAAGTCATCCAAAGCACTGTCTAATTTTTAATTTTTTATCTTTTTTTCCTTTTCTTTAAAAGACCCCCCAAATTGTATGAATTTCAAGGTCCCACAAAACAGGGATCTATGCCTGCCTATGAGGTAAATATTATTATTCTTATCCCCATATTACAAATAAGAAAACTGTGCTATCGTGAGGTTTTATAACTTGCCTAACATTATATAAGCAGTAAGTGGCAGAGGACTATTTCAACCTAATTATTCGTGACTGGAGAGTCTAAACATTGATCATTTACTCATTCAATTATTCTGTCTCTTCAGGAATTTTCCTACCTTAACACACCCCTTCCTTTCCAACTTCAGTTTTCCTCTAGTTAATACTTTATATGCCTTTTTCATTTTATAATCCAAAGAATAATCTACACTTACCATCTTGAGTTCCTTACCTGTAATTTACCTTCAACTTGTTATAATCTAGGGACTTCCCTGGTGGTGCTGTGGTTAAGAATCCGCCTGCCAATGCAGGGGACATGGGTTCAATCTCTGGTCCGGGAAGATCCCACGTGCCGCGGAGCAACTAAGCTCTTGGGCCACAACTACTGAGCCTGCGCTCTAGAGCCCGCAAGCCACAACTACTGAGCCCATGTGCCACAACTACTGAAGCTCGTGCGCATAGAGCCCGTGCTCCATAACAAGAGAAGCCACCGCAATGAGAAGTACGCGCACCACAATGAAGAGTAGCCCCCACTCGCCTCAGCTAGAGAAAGCCCGTGAGCAGCAACAAAGACCCAGTGCAGCCAAAAATAAATAAATAATAAATAAATGAACTTTTAAAAAACTTTGTTAAAATAAAGCAATTGTTAACACAAAATTTATGGGATTAGGCGTCCACCATAGCCTGAGCTGTGTGCCAGTTGCTTTTGAGGAACACAAAATTGTAGCAGAGTCCTTGCACTTAATCACATATCACAACCAAAATATTTACAAGGCAGTTTATCTCAAGAGTATTAAACACAAGTACTACTAATTAATTTTCATTATAATTCACTTTAAGATATATACGTAGAAACATCTATATTTAAGTTATATATACATATGTATACATTCCTACAACACAAAAGAGAAATTAAAAGGGTGATTAATCCCATTATAGAGCTCTTTTAAGCACAGAGCTTGACTGTGCATTAAAATACTGCATCTATAAAGAAAGTAATTTGCAAGCATTTCAGGAATCGTTCTCTTATATAAATTACAATGCACTTCCTTGTAAACAGATTTCTACAGAGAGCAGTGCCTTTTAATCAGGGAAAGATCCCTGAAGTAGGTGAGTTTTAGATGAATTTAAAGGACAGGAAACCTATGGAATGGTAGAGAGGGACTTGGGTAAATTATTCTGGATGAGGAAAATACCTTTTGTGGCAAGTCTAAAAGAAAACGAACAGTGGGGCTATGGTAGAGGGCCAGGGATGAAGGTCATTCATTTAAAAAAAGTTTTTAAAAATAAATTAACTTTTAAAACTGGGAAACTTAGGAAAGTTTAAGAGACATAAAGTATAAGAGACATAATGTTGGTCCCACTTGGAAAATTCTCCACAGCTAGATCATCCTTCCACCCCAAATTCAAAATGGATTAAAGACTTCAATGTAAGACCTGAAACCACAAACTCCTAGAAGAAAACATGGGAGTAAACTTCCTGACATGTGTTTTGGTGGTGATTTTTGGATATGACACCAAAAGCAAAGGCAACAAAAACAAAAAAGAAGTGGGACCACACCAAACGAAAAACCTTCTGCACGGCAAAGGGAACCATCAACAAAATGAAAAGGGAGAAAATATTTGCAAATCTTATCTCTAATAAGGGGTTAATATCCAAGTATATATATATAAGGAACTCATAAAACTCCATAACACACAAAAACAACAATCTGATTAAAAACTGGATAGACTTTTTTCCAATGAAGATATACAAATGGCCAACAGGTACATGAGAAAATGCTGAACATCACTAGTAATCAGGAAAACAAAAATCAAAACCATAATGAGGGCTTCCCTGGTGGCGTAGTGGTTGAGAGCCTGCCTGCTGATGCAGGGGACACGGGTTCATGCCCCGGTCTGGGAGGATCCCACGTGCCGCGGAGCGGCTGGGCCCGTGAGCCATGGCCGCTGACTCTGCGCATCAGGAGCCTGTGCTCCGCAACGGAAGAGGCCACGGCAGTGAGAGCCCCGCGTAACAGAAAAAAAAATATATAAAAAACCATAATGAGATATGGCCTCACAGCTGTTAGAACGGCTGTCATCAAAAAGATAAGAGATACCAAGTGTTGGTGCGGGTGTGGAGAAAAAGGGAGCTTGTGCACTGTGGGTGGGAATAGAAATTGGTGCAGCCACTATGAAAAACAGCATGTAGGTTTCTGAACAAGTTAAAAATAGAACTGCCATATGACCCAGCAATCCCCCTTCTGGGTGTATGTCTAAAGGAAACAAAATCACTATCTCCAAGAGATACAAGCACCCCAGGTTCACTGCAGCATAACTCACAATAGCCAAGACATGGAAACAACTAAGTGTTCATCAACGTATGAAAGAATAAACAAAATGTGAGATTCTGTGTGTGTGTGTGTGTGTGAGACATCGATTTTTTTCTCTGCCATTTGTGACAACATGAGTGAACCTTAAGGGCATTCGGCTAAGGGAAATCAGTCAGACGGAGAAAGGCAAATACTGTACAATCTCACTGATATGGAGAATCTTAAAAAATCCAACTCGTGGAAACAGATGACAGATTGGTGCTTAGAGGCGTGAGGTGGGCGTGGAGGGGGTCAAAAGGTACAAAGTTCCAGTTAGAAGACAAATAAGTTCTGGGGATGTGGTGTACAGCATGGTGACTGTAGTTAACAATACTCTTGTATATTTGCAAGTTGCTAAGGAAATGAATCTTAAAGGTTCTCATCCCAAGGGAAAGAAGTTGTGACTATGTGAGACGATGGACGTTAGCTGAATTGACTGTGGTAATCATTTCACAATGTACAGATATTTCAAATCATCGTGTTCAAACCCTAAGGTAATACAATGATATATGTCAACTATATCTCAATAAAACTGGGGAAGGGGCAACGTTGACCCTATTGGGGGCATTCTCCACAGCTGGGTCACCCTCCTTCTGCACACTGCACCTCCACTTCCTCATGAAGCAGAGAGAGAACAGAAATTGTTCCCACAGCTACAAAGAGTGAATAACAGTTGCTCTAGGTTGACTCCGAGCGAGTATTTTCTACTCACCACCAAGACTGCCTTGTGCCTGTTTCCCAGGGGCGGGCTCTGGAGAAGTTAGTGGCGCATCTGCATTCAGCGAAGGTCTTGGAAGAGACCCAAATCTTTACATTCGGAAGAGATCCAGGAACTCTGGGAAGCTGAACTTTCCAAATGGGGAGAAAGAACACAGTAATCCAGGCTTGAAGTGGAGCCTGGAAAGGAATCTAGTCACTGGAGGCACGAGTGCGGAAAATGAGCGTTTTAAATTAAAATTGCTCAGGAATTCCAGAATCAATGGAGGGTCTATATAGTTAATGTTTGAAATATGCTTTTTTACAGCAATCCTTTCTGTTCGTTAAACTTCTTAAAACAATTCTAAGCAAGAGTGCTGACAAAGAAGAGGCTGTGGAAGTGAATGCTGGCTGACTCAGGATAATACATATCCCCATGTGGACACTTACCATATTCATAAGGAGTATATTAGTAACTAAAGGATGCTTTCTAAGGACATATTACACTTTCTGCAGTTTCACCATAATGCAGCATTGGGGGCACTTTGAACACATGGAGAAACGTAATATTAAATGATACATAGGAATTTTGGTAAGTATATCTTAGAAAATTCATTTTTAAAAGGAAGCCCACCAATCTCTGGCAGTCAAGTGGCTAAGAGTCAGCACTTCCAATGCAGGGGGCGCGGGTTCAATCCCTGGTGGGGGAACTAAAATCCCACATGCCGTGCAATGCGGCCAAAAAATTAAAAAAAAAAAAAAAGAAGTCCACCAAAGGAAATTCTGACATATGCTACAACATGGATGAACCTTGAGGACATTATGATAAGTGAAATACGCTGGTCACAAAAAGACTAACACTCTGTGATTTCACTTACCTGAGGCATCTAGAATAGTCAAATTTATAGAAACAGAAAGTAGAATGCAAATGTTATATGATATCACTCCTATGTGTATTCTAAAAACAAAAAGATACAAATGAACTTATTTACAAAAGAGAAGTAGACCCACAGACATAGAAAACAAACTTATAGTTACCGAAGGGTAAAGGAGGGGGTAGGGATAAAGTAGGAGTTTGAGATTAACAGATACACACGACTATATATAAAATAGATAACCAACAAAGACCTACTGTATAGAAAGGGGACTATACTCAATATTTTGTTACAACCTGTAAGGGAAAAGAATCTGAAAAAGTGTGTGTGTGTGTGTGTGTGTGTGTGTGTATACGTATATTCAGTTATACATATGTATAACTGAAACACTGCGCTGTACTAACACCGCATTGTAAATCAACTACCATTCAGTATTTTTAAAAAAAGACTCTAGTTTGGGGGAGGAAAAAAAAAGTGGAGTCATGGTTGCCAGGAGCTGGGGAAGAGGGATATGGGCAATTGTTGTTTAATTGGTATAGAGTTTCAAAACTGCAAGATGGAAAGGTTCTGGAGATTGGTTGCACAACAATGTGAATATACTTCACAATACTGAACCCATATACTTTAAAATGTTTATGAGGGTAAATTTTATGTTATGTATATTTTTCCACAATTAAAAAATATATATTAAGTAAGGGAGGGGGAAAAGGAAGTCCTCCAAGTGCCCAGACTTTCTGAAAAGCAGTTGCAGAAGGACTGAATGAACTTTAAAAGTACATGAAATGCATTATTTTAAAGTATGCAGTTGGAAGAAAGAATAAATGGGCATTTGTTGGGTCCCCATACAGGTTCATCACTTCTACATATGTTGTATTAAATTCTCACAATAAACCTGAAAGTAGCTATTCTAGTACGGATTTTGACATGTTAGTCCTGAGGAAACTGGGGTAGAGAAAGGACAAATATGTTGTCTAAGGTCTCACAGCTGCTCAGCAGCCTAGGCAAATAGAATTGCCTATTACTGGAAAAAAAAAAAAAAAAAAAAAGAGGGTCATGACAACGAAAGTTTAGAGAATTAAGAGAAGAACTATTCTTCGACCTCCCCCACTCTGGTTTCACTTGTCTTTCTCATTTATGAATCCTGGGAAGAAATTTGAAAGCTAAGTTAGTCTAGCGATTACGGAGGAAATTACAGGGAAAAGCTATGAGAGTTTCTTGAGTGAATTAGCATAAACTTTTGGAGCTGGAAGTAATATCAAGGTGCCTGACAGAAAAGGGGGCCCTGAAAAAGGTCTCATGCACCTGACCAGGTGCAAAATGAGTCTCCAGGGGAAAATAAAATAAGGCTGGGAGCCGTGCACATTCTCCACATAGGTGGGCTTCAGTGTTCTTTTTGATATAAAGTGTGTCAGTCAGAACACCAGATTAAATTGAACTTCCGCCACTTCAATCCTTTTTATAAAATTTAACCAAGGAAGTTGTATTGTCAAGATCACAGCAGGAAACAGATGTCACGTTCAAACTGAGCACTTTGAAGGAAGTTTAAGGAGGGGTTCTTCGTGGAGGTGAGGGCAGGGCATGAGGAAACCACGAGGGACAGTGCAGTACCTTGGGGCTAGTGACCAGGATTTAACCACCCACCCCAAGGCCCCCGTGGAGACAAAGGGAGTGAGCTGTGACTGAAATGCAGAGAGAGGGCTGCCTGGCTGAGGCTATGTTCTTTGACCACTGGAAGCAGCCAGTTTGCAGCGACCCAGCAGGGAGAAGGTTCGGGAATTAAATATTCCCACTCCCACACTCTGTTTCTCCTTCTGCTCTTCTGTCAATGCTCCGCATTGGCCAAACGTGACGTTAAACCCCTTAAAGCGCAGAGCCTGGTGGGAGAGAATGGAGAGTGCATTCGGAGGGGCAAACAGATGGTATCCAGCATGGAGAAGACTGACTAATATTTTATAGGTCATGTGTGAAAATAAGTTTAAGGAAGAACTAGCAACTGGAACAAGTCCTCTGCCGCGGACCAGCCGCAGAAAGAGGATCTCACCGCCCAGGGTCAGGAGGGAAGGGGTAAGGAACGGAAGTAGCACCGACGGATGGGGTCAGAAGGGCCAAGACAACTGACGGCTGCAAGGCAGATTTTATTGCGCTACAGTTGCAGATTATCTAGACTAGAAAAAGGGAGGTTGGTTGCCAGACGGTGGTTTACATTATGTACAGACTGTCTCGTCTCAAGGTTAACTTCCCTGGGAGAAAACCCATAAGCCCAGAATCATCAAAAATAACCTGCACGTGCCGGGGGGAGACAGCTTTGCTTGTCTCAGTTTACATTCTTTCTGATCTCTGGGCCCTGGTGGTTTATCTCCCGTGGAATGGAACAAGGAGGGGAACAAGTAGGCACAGTCCCTTCGAGCGGCGGCGGCGTGCCTGGCATGTCTGCAGCTTGCTCTCAAGGCTGACCGTTTCCCACAGTCCTCTGTTTTTCTGTTTGTTTTTTTCTTTTAATAAAAATAGAAAAGATACTACTAAATTTGGGGAAATGCATTCATCAGGTTTTGCTGTGATGATGCTGCGTCACAAACAACCCCCAGGTTGCAGTGGCTTACAATAACGAACACTCATTTCTCACTCTCAGGTCCACAGGTCAGTTCTGGTTCAGATACACTTGGCTAACTTATCTGGACGTGGCTCCAGGCTGAAGGTTGGGATCAAGCGTGCCTCCCGTATCTTCTCATCCCAGAGCTCAGGTTAAATGATCGGTGATTACCTAGAGTGCAGCAGGTGGTAGGAGCCCAAGGGGAAAAACGGTAAGCATAACATCTCTTAACTTGTACTTGGAACTGGGGGGCTATCACTTTCGCCCTATTGAATCAACCAGGGGAAGACTTTTGACCAAGTCCGATGTCAATGGAGTGAGAAAGTCAATGGACGGAGAGTGGAGATGGGTAGAGTGAATATTTTCTGAATAATAATTAATATATTATACTTGGTAAAACTGCCCCTGAAAATACGCTTTACATGGAAGCATCCAGGCATTATGACTGCAAATCGATTTTACTCCATTAACTGTTTCTAGGTATATACTTTTTTTCTTATTTGAAGTATCCTCTGGTACTGTTTGTACTTTCCCTGTCGATCACATTTGCCTTCTACATTACTAAAAAGTGACTGTAAACACTATTAACAGAAATACCAGCCTGAAAGCATATTGTATGTCCCTTCTTGTATAGGTATAGGCCTCTGCCTAAAGCATCTAGAAAAGATGAAAGCAATGAAAGTTCATACGTCATAGCCTAGTAACTTACTATTTCAAAGCTATCACATAGCCTTTTCTAAATCATCAGCTGAATAGATCAATTTTTAAAACATATTAATGATGATTTTGAAAGATTTTTAATGATCAATGTTTCCTTGCTGCACAACTATAGTTACAATGTTTTTCCCAAGCTTTACTGAGCTAATTGACATATAACATTGTGTAACTTTAAGGTGCACAATCTATTGAATTGATACACTTACACACCCCACTATAATTACCACCACAGCCTCAGCTAACACCTTCATCATGTCACATGATTACCATTTCCTTTCTGTAGTGAAAATGTTTAAGATTACTCTCTTAGAAGCCTTCAAGTATATAATACAGTCTTATTAGCTATGAACACAGTACTGTGCATTAGATCCCCAGAACTTTCAACTGCCACTTCGTACGCTTTGCCCAACATCTACTCATTTCCCCCATCCCCCAACCCCTGGTGACCACCATTCTACTCTTTGCTACTACAAGTTTTTTTTGTTTTTTTTTTTAAGGTTACACATATAAGTGAAATCATACAGTATTTATCTCTCTCTAAGAAATATTAATTTTTTTGTCTCTCTCATACAATGTTTTTTTCAGAGCATTAAGCTTTGCAGTTTTGAAAGGCAGACTAGTACAGAGGTTACAAGCACAGACCCTAGACTGCCCCAATTTGAATCCCAACTAGCATCTGACTTGACCTTGGACAAGTTACTCAAATGGCTTGGTTTTCTCCATCTTTAAAATGGGCATAATAAGAATCCCCAACTCATGTGGTTACTGCAAGGTTTAAACAGTTAATGCATGTAAATCAGTTCGGACAGAACCTAGCGCTGGATAATAGTAGCTATTAATATTAGTTAACTATTTTAATAAGTAATTCTTTTCTCTCTCTCTCCCTTAATATTCAGTTTAACATCCTCTTGATCAGATTGAATCTCTTGGCAAACATCCTTTTCAGCCTTAATAAAAATCACAGGGTAGGAACTTCCCTGGTGGCGCAGTGGTTAAGAATCCGCCTGCCAATGCAGGGGACACGGGATCGATCCCTGGTCTGGGAAGATCCCACATGCCATGGAGCAACTAAGCCCACGAGCCACAACTACAGAGCCCACGCACCACGACTACTGAACCCACACACCTAGAACCCGTGCTTCTCAACAAGAGAAGCCACCGCAATGAGAAGCCCACACACCACAAATATAGACCCAACGCAGCCAAAAAATCAATCAATAAATTTAAAAAAGAATCACAGGGTTACTTTCCAGAAGTCTGTTGTTTTGAAACTACAGTAGTGGTTCAGGTAATCAGAATCTGATCTCGGATGCCGTCTTTGTAGCTTTCCGACTACAGAACACAGCCAGGTAAGTCAGTTTCTCCAGGTAGCACAACAGACTGGAGAAGGTTGGCATCTGGAGCCCAACCATCAATGATGTGGGACAGACAGTGGAAGAACACATCCCTCCTCAGGTACTAGAAAATTCGGTCCACATTGAATATCTGTCATAATACCGTAGCACAGGTATTGTGCTAAGCCTAAAACCAGAGTAGGAAACAAGGCAGTCATCGCTTTCCCAGAGCTCAAGGCAAAGACCGATATTAAGTAATCGAAGGCCTGGGAAGTGCCCTAAGAGGTGCAGGGTTCCACGGGAGCTCGTGGTCACAGTCAGCAGAACCCAGGTGAACTCAGCATAGGCTGTCGAGACGGGTGGTGGCCCTCAGCAGTAAGGAAGACAGCAAGTATTACTCAAAAATACACCGAGGCATGCGGGGACTCTTTCTTCTGGAAGTCCTGGCAACCCAGGGACGAGAGCTTGCACACTTTTGCACACGAGGCGGTGGACCTCTGCCTGACGACATGCAGCCTCCTGGCGCTGGGGCACTACCCGCTGGAAGCTCGTGCTTCTCTCCCCCTTTCCACCGACTCGTAGCACCAAACAGAACCTCCGCCGGTGGGGAGAGAGCAGGCTTCTTCCAGCTACCGCCTGAACCCCAGTGGTCCACTGGGGTTCAGGACTTGTAACTAGTACGGCCTGTATATTTGCACCTCAGGGCACAAATGAAGAAATAAGCTTCCCTCTCCTCGCTCTGTCTCTCTTGCTCTCATTTTCTCTCTCTCCTGCTAGTTTAGCTCAAAGTCCGGCAACTTCTCCTTTTTTTAAAGTAAGTAAATAGCTCAATGTTTACTTGCCTTCTCCCTCATGTGTCTAAAGGAAATGATAATATAGCCCTTCATTTTTCTCACCATGAGTGATGTTTGCTGAAAGCCGGGTACTAGTGTTAGTGGGGGGCTGCATGGAAGGAATCTCTGCTGGGACCTCTCAGTGCGAAAGGAAGAGAGACCCCCGTTCCTCCTGAAAAAGTAAAATACGCCCCTTTATCTCATCTAAGAGTTGTTTTTCTGTGACTGTGTTTCTTGTAATCCTGCCAAGATTCACTTTGTTGTCTTTTTAAGACTGTACAATTTTGGAACTCTATTTGCGTTAGAAAGAATATTTGCTTACAGTGCATAGATTACCTTTTTTGAAATAATTTCAGATTTATAGAAAATTTGACATTCTACTGTAAGGAAAAGCTTTCCTTCTCCCTACATATGTATGTGTTGACCTCTGTGTGGATATGTGGATTCCCATTTTATTTAATGTGTTGTCATCTGTTACTACCACTACTTAACTTTGATGCTTAAAATGATCCAGATTTGGCCAGTGGGGATCCCTTCAAGCTGGCTTCTGTTCTTTGACAAGTGTCCATGATTCTTTGAGCCCTTCCTTACTTTCTTGAGAGCCACAATCATCTTGTACTTCCTCTGCTTCAACCCTGAGGCCAACCATTTCCAACAAGTCCTGGTTCCTTTTAGTGGATGTTGATATTTGGAAACCAAGGTCTGGGCACTCAGAACGTTTATTTCTACTGGGCTGTCGTTTGTAAACCTCTCAGAGACTCGAGCTAGGAAATATCTGCATGTGTGCACACTGACCCACAAACACACAGACTCCACAGACAGCTATGTTTCCCTACCTCTCAGTGTGTCTATTTTTTAAACTCATTAGTTTACACACCAGTGCTTTCAGTTCCAATCCAGCACCTCAGGGTTCTCTTCAGCCTCTCTCCTTCCATATTTTTTTTAAATTAATTAATTTATTTATCGGCTGCATTGGGTCTTCGTTGCTGTGTGCGGGCTTTCTCTAGTTGCAGTGAGTGGGGGCCACTCTTTGCTGCGGTGCACGGGCCTCTCACTGCAGTGGCCTCTCCCATTGTGGAGAACAGGCTCTAGGCATGTGGGCTTCAGTAGTTGTGGCTCACGGGCTCTAGAGCTCAGGCTCAGTAGCTGTGGCTCACGGGCTTAGTCGCTCCGCAGCATGTGGGCTCTTCCCGGACCAGGGCCCGAACCCGTGTCCCCTGCATTGGCAGGTGGATTCTTAATCACTGCGCCACCAACGAAGTCCCTCTCCTTCCATAGTTGTCAGTCCCTTCTCCAACAGTCAGAAACGGTGTGTATTTATTTGCTCAATGTCCCTGTGTGTAATTGATCTGTCTACCATGCCAGCTGCCCCCTCAGCCTCAGGGATTCCATGAGGGAGGAGAATGGGTAGAAAGAGTGACAGAATTGGAAGGAAGGAAGGAATGGACGAATGAAAGAACGAATGAACAAACAAAAGAAGGAGGGAAGGAATGAAGGGAGGGAGAGAGGGAGGGAGAAAGGCACTAATTCCATCTAAAGGCTTCTCACCTACAGATCGTTCAAAAAAAACCAAGGCTTACTCAAAGGGAAGGGTTCAATACTGTTTCCCAACGCCAAATAGGAAGAGAAATGGAGAGTCAACTGTCTGTGCTTCTTGCAGCAACGCAAAGCCTCTGTTCACTACAGTCTCAAGGAGAACTATGGAGGCTCTTCCACAGACAATGAGATTATGGTTGAGGATGCTGTGGCCGCTGCCACCGCAGTGTCCCCATTTGGGCTCCACAGTTACGTATCTCCTAATTCATATTCACGTGCTCGTCCGTGATCAACCACCCTGCCACCGTAGCTGTGTTAAAAGAAGCCTACACAAGAGGCCAAGAACAATGCCTCCCCACTGAAGCTTTTCTAACGAAAGCTCAGGCTCTTGGGGACCAAATATAAAGACAAGAATACCTTTAAAAAGGGTTATCAGGCCCTCATCCTCCCTAGGAAAGGTCTTGGTATTCTTTTTAGACATAAATAGTGATAGTTTCTGACTTTTTCAGGGTAGTGATGATGTATAACAGGCTCTGCAATTTACAAAATTCTAAAGGTCGCATAACTGCTTTTGAGGAAAGGTAGGAAATTACCTTAGAGACATGTGTGGAGTATGAATATTTGATTATGCTTGGAAGACCTCAGCAGAATTCCAATATATGAATAATATTCTTTACTTCCTCTTAGACAGAGAGGACTTAGCAAATCCTGATGGTAATCTGGATCCCTCCTTGGCTCACAGCTAATCTTTCATCTAAGCCTTCCTCAAACAATACCTTATCTAAGCCAACTTTTAGAAGTGTTTCTTTAAAGTCCCGAAGTCAAATTTCTGGGCCAAGTCTATCTAGTAAGTGATCAAAATGGTGCCCATCTCTCCACCAACAGCAGAATTGATAAATAAATTGTGATCGATTCCAGAGTGGAATATTATTAGCAATGAATAATGCAACAACACAAATGAATCTCACAAACATAACCAAATGTGAAAGTATACGTTGTATGATTCGGTTTCCATAAAGTTCAAACATAGACAAAACCAGTCTTTGGTGTTAGAAGTAAGGATAGTAGTTACTTGTCGAGGAGTAACTGAAAGAGGTTGTAATGAGGATTTCCAGAATTCTAATAATATCTTATTTCTTCATCTGTGTCTTGTTCATTTTTAAAAATTTCATCAAGATATACTCTTAAATTTATATATATATATATATACGTATATATATATATGTAGGTATGTTAAATTCAGTAAAGTAAGTATGACTCAAAAGACTCCTTGAGTGAAACACCATCGACCCTTAAGGGTATCCACAAGTTTTGAGGGACAAAAGACCATTCATAGGTCACTTGCTAACATATCCAGGAAAAGTCAGAATTCTTTATGTCCCCGGCTATGGTGGTGGTCTTTTCATCTGTCCCAATGTCAGCTTACTCCAGAAAGCCTTAGCTTTATATATTTGAATCAGATACCTCTGATACCAAGTGGCTACCATTCTGTGGCTAGAGCACTTTTGGAGGTGAGGGGCTTCCATGCTTATACCCATATTTTTGAGAAAACTGACCCAAGTCAAATTTGCTGATATGTGATTAAAAGCCCCCTGCTCACCCCGAGGAGGTGGTGACACCCAATGATGACAGGTGTCCACCGCCAGAAGGCAGGAAAAGTCAACTGTCTTCTTTAAA
Source organism: Grampus griseus (assembly GCF_964374135.1). Lineage (NCBI taxonomy): Eukaryota > Metazoa > Chordata > Mammalia > Artiodactyla > Delphinidae > Grampus > Grampus griseus. The sequence goes on from NC_139018.1 coordinate 173,195,803, forward strand.
ATGTTGAACCTTAGATTAAATTCAATCGTACTGAGATCCTGAGCTCGTATCCCATCTTTTAGTCTTACGTAGCAGATATTTTTGAAAGCCTCCCATTCCCCAAGAGATTCTTTGCCCCTTCAAAATGATGTGAGCCTGCAACCACACTTATAGCTATGGGACCTAAACTGGTGGGGGACATTTGGATTTTTGTCACTTTGGAGAAGGGGAAAAAGAAAAATGAGATTTCTTTCTTTATCTCGTCCTTTGCCACAGGATGCAAAAAATGTTAATCACAGAAAAGTTTTTGAACTCTCACTTAGCTTTCTAGGAAGCAATTTAATCTTAAGGTAACATGTACATAACTGTTCCCTAGATCCACACTTAATGGAGTTATGTGGCTGCTGATATATTCACAGCAGCACTGCTCTGTAATAAAGTGCTCAAGGTTGATGACTTATTCTTATCATTATTATTGTCACATTTATTTACACACAGATTTTTTTTTTTTTTTTTTTTTTGGGTGGGCGGCACGCAGGATCTTCGTTCCCTGACCAGGGATCGAACCCGTGGCCCCTGCAGTGGAAGCACGGAATCTTAACCACTGGACCGCCAGGGAAGTCCCCACACCCAGATCTTGCTCAACTGATTTAAAGAGACTTACTAACGTTTTTTCATTGCTACTCTGTCATCTTTGCAGCTCTTTTTCCGTTCATAATTATATGTAAACATGCCTTATTCTCAGCCCAATTCATAGAATTGCTATAATATCTAACTAGCAATTTTCATTTGTTCTCCATTTATTTCTTCCAAAATAAATCACAAGTTGCCTCTTCCATGGCAAGTTATCCAAGGTTTAACCAAGTTATATTCCTTCATTTTTGGCAGCGCAACCCTTGAATGAATATGTCTGAAACTCATTCCCAATTGCATTTTAATCAGGGCTCTCATAAAACAATCCCTATATTTGGGCAATAGATGATTTATTTGAACTTCCTTGAATAAAAAATTATATTTCGAATGGTACTATGATCTGCGTACATTTCCTAAGCGACTTCTTGGCCTCTCTTTGCTCATCCAGTGATCAATAATATGCACAAGTGTAGCTACCACCTAAGCAACCCAGGTAGTATTTTATAAGCCTATAAAAAAAAAAGTAAAGAGGGACTTCCCTGGTGGTCCAGTGGTTAGGGCTCCACACTTCCACTGCAGGGGGCACGGGTTCGATCCCTGGTGGGGGAAATAAGATCCAGCATGCTGCATGATGAGGCTAGAAAAAAAAAAAAAAAAGAAAGAAACCCTTCAGGATGTGTGTATATTTCCAAAATCAATAGATGAATGTGAAATGAAGCAGAATTTTGCTTAGGAATCAGGACTTGTCATTTTTCCACCAAGAACATGTATTATCCTTCTTTCTTCCACTTTTAATTTCTCCACTGCTGTGATTCCTCTCCTCATCTGAACAGCTTCTAAGCCCTTTGTTCTAAACTGACACTGTTTTTGCATTTCTCTACTGGTCTTACTACTCAGAATCTGCAAGTTGGGTTCCCCAAACATGGTATCCTCTGGACTCAGCTCTGTGTCAGCTGCTGAGGCACCCTTGTGGTTTCAAACCTCTACTGGCCCCTTCCCTCCATAGCCTCATGCCCTACAGTCTCCAGTTATTTCTTGCAACTGGCAAAGGGAACTCTTTCTGCTTTTCCTCACAGATAATGGCCTGTGATGAAAAAGGCAAGTGGTTTTGAAGCTTTTTCAAATGGGGAAAGCGATGGCACAGAAAGTTATAGTGCTTGCATACTGTTCAATAGTTTACGTAGTAGTTTATGTGACAGTTAGAAATAAACAACAGGCCTCCTAATTCCTAACTAATCCCTGTGTCTGCAAAGAATTTAATAGTATTGTTTTATTGTCATTATATTTAGTTTTAAGATAATCTTCTATCATCGTAATAAGTGAAACTGTTCTCTCATTAATGGTGGCAACATAAAGTCTCCCTTTAAAATAACATATTTAAGTAAAACTATCGTTTAAGAACATTGAAATATATGATAGTAAAGATGATATGAGGATATGGCAAAAAACTGACAATCAAATGACTGAAGTCTGTGAAACCTCACTCTCTGGGAAACGCTATAGAGACTGGTGTATAATTATGGCTGTGCTATTGAGATTCCACTGGCATTTACTCTGTTCTCTAATGGTACTTCCTGTGCCTCCTTGGGATTTAGATCTAGGTCACAATGGCAAGAGCCAATCCTACACTTTCTGTTCTGCCTTAATCCAGCCAAGGGCTGACTTCACCACCCTCTGTCGCTGGCTGGCGATTAGAGAAGAAATCCTATCACAGGTTTGCAACGGCCAGGGAATACATTGACAGGGGCCGAACTGGGTGACAGACTTCAAGCCCTGTAAAGGCCAGGAAATTAACCCTAATAAAGAAACAGGCAAGTTGGCCAGGATCAGGGAGCATAGATTCACATGCCACCTCACCCTTGGAACCCCAGTCTCTGAGTTTCCCTCTTTTCCGGCTCTTTCTAGAAGGTGTCCTGGGCAAGTGTACAACCGTGACAAAAAGAGCAGTGCTCTGGGAAACCCTGAAAGTCCACTAAGGCTACTGTAAGCTGGGGACCATCTTTGCTGGATATTTGTGTTACTGCTGTCATAGCAAGAATTAATCTAACTAAAAAATGATAAATAGCTTATTTAAGCGGCAGATAGTTGGAATGGTAATTTTGTTCTTGGCAAAGCCATAAGAGGAAAAGCCCTGCGGTGGAGGGGCAGGGGTAGGGGAGGGGCACGGGGGGCACAGAGGTGGGGGAGATGGATATAAAGATCTGGCTGTAGAAGAGGAAATGTGTGTTTTCGTTTAAATTGTTAACAATTTACAGAACCGGAAGTTAGAACAACATTTATTAACCTTGGGAACGTCTTCAAACTTTTATAAGCTTCAGTATCTTCATCTGAAAATAAAGACAGCAGTGACTGAGCGACCTCACACCAGCTAATGTGTGGATTGCATAAGACTGTGCATATAAAGCACCAGGACATACTAGATGCTAAATAAATGTGACTTCTCCACGAAGCCGAAAGAGCTCAGGCCAAGATCTGAATCTTACTAGTTATGTAACCGTGGGTCAGTTTATTGGTTTATGCTCAAAGTTTTCCAATATGGACATGAGGCAGATTATAAGAATTCCAAATAATAAAACAATGCATACATTTTCAGAATCAGAGAAGATATAAATTAGAATAGAAAATCAAGACCAGGAGAGAAAATCTAACATAGCTGTCCACAGCAATAAGTACTCTACAAGTACTAATGTGGACCAACTACGAAATTAGCTCTGGGCCTCCTAGCAACCCAAAAGAAAATGGGGAAAATGTTCAGTTACAAAATATTCCTTCATTCTCCATGAGGGAAAAAAATATCAAATGCTCATGGCAAACACGTTTTTCAGGGCGTATCACTTCAACTGTCCAAGCTTTAGTCTCCTCATCTTGATAACAACAACAAAAATGTCATCTAGCTTCCGGGGTAGACGTTGAAGGCTAAGTAGAATAATATATTTGGAAAAGTTTTCTTATAAATGTGATTTGTAAGTGTTACTTACTATTTTATATACCTTAATTTATCTAATAAAGAAGGCTTCTCACACTGTTGGATCTTCACTTATTTCTGAGCTAAATTTTTTTTTTTTTTTGCTGTACCCGGGCCTCTCACTGTTGTGGCCTCTCCCGTTGTGGAGCACAGGCTCCAGACGCGCAGGCTCAGCGGCCATGGCTCACGGGCCCAGCCGCTCCGCGGCATGTGGGATCTTCCCGGCCCGGGGCACGAACCCGTGTCCCCTGCACCGGCAGGCGGACTCTCAACCACTGCGTCACCAGGGAAGCCCTGAGCTAAGTTTTTTTTAAATTTATTTTATTGAAGTATGGTGGATATACAATGTTGTCTTAATTTCTGCGGTACAACAAAGTGACTCAGTTATACGTATATATACACTCTTTTTCATATTCATTACGGTTCATCACAGGATATTGACCTCAGTTCCCTGTGCTATACTGTAAGACTTTGTTGTTTATCCATTCTCTCTATATATATAATCGTTTACATCTGCTCATCCCAAACTCCCACTCCATCCCTCCTCCCCCACCTCCCCTCCCCCTTGGCAGCCACAAGTCTGTTCTCTGTGTCTGTGAGTCTGTTTCTGTCTCATAGGCATGTTGATTTGTGAGATACTTTACATTCCACATATAAGTGATATCATCTGGTATTTGTCTTCCTCTTTCTGACTTACTTCACTAAGCATGCTAATGAGCTAAATTATTTTTACCATAGGAATACCTAGCAGGTCCAGGCACTATACTAATAATTTACATGCATTCAATTACTCCTCCTCGGAATAATAGTAGGTACCATCATTATCCCTATTCAGATGAAGAAATTGGGGCACAAAGAGGTCGAGCGTTCCCAAGGTTACTCAGAGCTAAGACTGATATCCAGAAATTTGGCCCCGAGTTCATTCTCTTTAACCATCCCAGTCCTCACATGCAACTAGATGTAAACTCCTACTTATAGAGCTTATGTGACTATAAAAAATACCAGTCTAGGGCTTGCCTGGTGGCGCAGTGGTTGAGAGTCCGCCTGCCGATGCAGGGGACACGGGTTCGTGCCCTGGTCCGGGAGGATCCCACATGCCGCGGAGCGGCTGTGCCCGTGAGCCATGGCCGCTGAGCCTGCGCGTCCGGAGCCTGTGCTCCGCAACGGGAGAGGCCACAACAGTGAGAGGCCCGCGAACCGCAAAAAAAAATATCAGGCTATAAAGTGAATATACACCAAGCAATAAAACCAGAAAGTTTTAAAAGTTTAATTTAATGTGACAGATGATATTGTTTTCCTCATCACCAGTTGTAGCATGAATTTCCTCGTCACCAGGTGACGACCAGGTACTGTGAGATGACAATTCTCTATCACTTTTTTTTCATTCAAATCACTGTAAACCATTTATTCCTGCAGCCTGTTGTGATATTATGTGCCCTTCGCTTGGCATAAACGCATCATTTGCATGTTAAATCTGCTTTGGTTCTTTCTCATTAGCTCCCTGATTAAAATAGAAATGCTCAGTGCTAACTGAATTACAAACACAAACCCAAGACTAAACTTGCAGGGTAGCGCTTGGTTATAGGGAAATCATTTAGATGATCCAGAACCTGCTCATATTATCTTTTAAGTTATTATTTAAATGAAAATGAAAAATTTAAAAATTTTCACGGTGAGCTCACAGACACCAGAATCTCTAGTTTGAGAAATCCCACTACAGAATATTCTTTAAAAAGCAGGTGAGCAGATGACTTCTAAATAATCTGATGTTCAATCCTATCCCAGTCTGTTGCCTGACAGGAAGCCCTGGAGCATCTCCAGCTAGTAGGAGTGGAAAGTCTCCCAAGTACCACCCACACTCCTTCAAGGTTCCAGCCCTTTCTCTCGTGTACCCTTGGCTCTCTGGGGCACCTGGAGGTGGGGAATCCAGCTAGAGTGAGTGCTAGTTTGATACAGACCACCGGGGAAAGAGAGGAACAGCAGGAAGGGATACGTGTACAATACATCTCTTCTGATGGTACCAGTAGCCACATGCTGGCCCAAGGGGCTTGGGGTTCCCGAAGGCTCTTTGGGGTTCTTTTGGCAACAGGAAATTCCCAGCATCCTAGTCTACTCAGAGTCCCAATCCTAACGGGTTGCAGCTCTCAATGAGAAATCCCACCCCAGGGTATTCCTAAAAAAGCAGGTGACCTGAGGACCTCTCTGTACTTATTGCAACCCTATCCCTGTTAGTTCGGCCCCTATGCTTCAACTGGTCCAGAAGCACTGCTTCAGGATTGGTTCAAAGCAGAAAAGAATTTAGCCTTGTTTCCAATTGCATGTATCCCTCAAATTATGGTTTGCAAACTCAGGTTTGATGTACTGGTTTCCAAACATGCACAATGGACTCAGCAAACTGGTTTGAAAATACAAACAGCTTAAGATATCTGTTAGTGGACATTACATTTTAAGACTTGTATGATGACACTGAATATATTGCAACAGTCACTACAGAGAGGCCAAGACAGAGTCCATCATGCCAGCTTCCGGCTTAAAATTACCATAAATAAAGAGCTAATAGCACAGATCTTTACCAGCAGTTCTGAGAGTGAAGTCTGGACTGTAAAATAGAGGGACTCAACCCACTCTCCTGACGACCGAAACCTGATCTTGGCCTCGTCAACCTTTTACAATAACTCCTAGAAAAACAATCTCTTTAAAGAACCCTCAGTGAGGATCTATAGAACCCACCTGGCATTTCCTTCTGTTTGTGAAAATAGATAAGAGGTGAATGATGGGGGGTCAAATATTAAGGATGGTGGGACTTCCCTGGTGGCGCAGTGGTTAAGAATCCGCCTGCCAATGCGGGAGACACGGATTTGAGCCCTGGTCCGGGAAGATCCCACATGCTGCGGAGCAACTAAGCCCGTGTGCCACAACTACTGAGCCCACACGCCACAACTACTGAAGCCCACGCACCTAAGCCCGTGCTCCGCAAGGAGAGAAACCACCGCAATGAGAAGCCCGTGCACCGCAACGAAGAGTAGCCCCCGCTTGCCACAAGTAGAGAAAGCACAGCAACGAAGACCTAACACAGACAAAAATAAATAAATAAATAAATAAATAAATTTATTTTAAAAATTAAGGATGGTAATATCAAATTTGTCCTATATATGGTAAGAACAGCCAACGGTTGACTGCCACCAGAGCTGTAGGTTTGTTTTTTTTAAGTTTACATAAAATGACCACATTTCCTGATTTACCCTGTATAATCCAGCCAGTTGTCCCAGTGCAATTATTGACGGTGCCATTTTTTTTTTTTTAATTTTACTGTTTTCTTTTTTGTGTTTTTTTTAAAGAAGATGTTGGGGGTAGGAGTTTATTAATTAATTTATTTATTTTTGCTGTGTTGCGTCTTCGTTTCTGTGCGAGGGCTTTCTCTAGTTGCGGCGAGCGGGGCCCACTCTTCATCGCGGTGCGCGGGCCTCTCACTGTCGCGGCCTCTCTTGTTGCGGAGCACAGGCTCCAGACGCGCAGGCTCAGTAGTTGTGGCTCACGGGCCTAGTTGCTCCGCGGCATGTGGGATCCTCCCAGGCCAGGGCTCGAACCCGTGTACCCTGCATTGGCAGGCAGATTCTCAACCACTGCGCCACCAGGGAAGCCTGATGGTGCCGTTTTCACACTTTTTTTTTTTTTTTTTTGCGGTACGCGGGCCTCTCACTGTTGTGGCCTCTCCCGTTGCGGAGCACAGGCTCCGGACGCGCAGGGCCAGCGTCCATGGCCCACAGGCCCAGCCGCTCCGCGGCACGTGGGATCCTCCCGGACCGGGGCATGAACCCGTGTCCCCTGCATCGGCAGGCGGACCCTCAATCACTGCGCCACCAGGGAAGCCCCCGTTCTCACTCTTGAAAATGTTCTGGGTTTTACTCTATCTGGTCACCCTTTCTGGCACTGTCCCATATTATTTTATGCCCCAGCTCCCTCTCCGGACACGTCTTCTCCCTCATCCCCAAGGAATCCCCTATCTTCTTTTTGTCCATTGGCTATCTTTCCCTGTTTGCCAAGTGTTCATTGCCCCAAAGTTAGCCCTGTCTTCAACATTCACTCCCATGTAACCCCATTCATTCAGCTCAGATGATCTTGGTAAATGATTAGGAAGCAAAAGAGCAATCTGATTATTTCTTTTAAAGTAGTTTGTACTGGGACTTCACTAGTGGTCCAGTGGGTGAGACTCCATGCTCCCAATGCAGGGGGCCTGGGTTCCATCCCTGGTGGGGAATTAGATCCCACGTGTATGCCGCAACTAAGAGTCCGCATGCTGCAACTATAGATCCTACATGCCGCAACTAAGACCCAGAGCAGCCAAAATGGACAAATAAATAAACATTAAAAAAAAAAAGTAGTTTATACTTGTGATTTTACAAATGATTTAGAACTATAGAAGGGACAGTTCTTGCAAAATCTCTGCCCTTTATCAAGGCAGGGTGCAACTGTGTTAATTATGTAATCATTTCTGTCTGAGTTATTTTTGTGACTGCTGTTATATATACTTGTTCAATTATATAATAGGGATCTCTGATTTGGCACCCTTTATTCTGAAAGTTTGCCAACACAAAAAGAAGTACAAGGAAAGACACTGGAAAGAGACCCAAAGAAGCAGGACTGCAGGTGGTTAGTATGGTCTTCATTACACATTTCTACCTTTTCCAAATGGCTGGTAATGAGTTTATATTACTTTCACCATCTGGGAAAGAAAATAAATACAATGGAAGAGAATAATATGCAAGAAAGAGTAAAGGTCACTTAGACTATTGCTTATTTTTATCAATAAGAAAATCTGAAAGCTAGATTTGAGATTGGATAATAGTCTGTTGAATATAAATATATATTTATATTTATTTATTTACTTATTTATCTCACATATGTGTCAAATAATGATTCTTTCAATGGTCAAAAGATTGAAATGAATTATCAGACTAGCAATCCAGGTTTGCAAAAACTATTTCTCTTTTACTAGTTACACTTAATTAGCAAAATCAAGGCCCCTGCTTTCCACTGTAAGGCCCTGTAAGGTGTTAACCCAGCCAGACAGGAATAAGCTTTGTAAAAGCACATTTTCTGTAAGAGGTGCTGGTCTCTTCACCACCTACTCTGAGCACCAGAATTTTGATTGCAGTTGTCAGTTGAGAGTTCTTCAGTTCCCAAATCTAACTTATGACGGTGCCTATCGTGTTCTTTTAATGCTATACAATATAGAGAGTAGGATCCATTAAGAATAACTGACCAAATATTAAGATACAATAAACCCCCTGTGTAGATTCTGTCGTTAACGTCCACCCTACTCCCTCCACATGAAGGACTCATAAGAATTCTTAGCTAGATAGAGCTAGGGAAATAATTTACAATTTGATCCTATTAAATTGCTCTTCCTTTGTCATCCTAGGCCTGAATTATTTGCTGACGCTTTTTTTATTCCAATAATGATTCATGTTCCATGACAGTGAATGGTCTTTCTTGTATGGCAGCTGTAGTGATCTCTTACAGAAAATTCTCGTCTCTCTCTATGATTGTCCAGGTTCATACTTTAATCCAGAGGCTTTACCAACTGTGTTTCTATTGCTACAGCTATTCAGTCCCTTTTTGACCTCATAAATCCATGCAATGCTGAAATATTTTGAGTAAGTACGACATTTTTTTGAAGAGTAGTTGATTTACAATATTATATTCGTTTCAGGTGTACAACATAGTGATTTGACATTTTTATAGATTGTACTCAATTTAAAGTTATTACAAAATAATGGCTATATTCCCTGTGCTGTACAATATACCCTTGTTGCTTATTTATTTTATACACAGTAGTTTGTGTCTCTTAATCCCTTACCTTTATCTTGCCACTCCCCCCTTCCCTCTCTCCACGGTAACCACTAGTTTGTTCTCTATATCTGTGAGTACGTTTCTGTTTTGTTATATTCATTCATTAAAAAAAATTTTTTAGATTCCACATATGAGTGATATCATACAGTATTTGTCTTACTCTGATTTATTTCATTAAGCATAATACCCTCTAGGTCCATCCACCGTGCTGCAAATGACAGATTTCTTTTTTTATGGCTGAATAATATTCCATTGTGTGTATATCGCATCTTCTTTATCCGTTCATCTATTTTTGGACACTTAGGTTGCTTCCATATGTTGGCTATTGTAAATAGTGCTGCCATGAACATTGGGGTGCATGGGTCTTTTCAAAATAGTGTTTTAATTTTCTTTGGCTATATACCCAGGAGTGGAATTGCTGGATCATATGGTAGTTCTATCTTTTAATTTTTGAAAAACCTCCATACTGTTCTCCATAGTGGCTGCACCAATTTACATTCCCACCAACAGTGCACTAAGGTTCCCTTTTCTCCACACCCTGGCCAACATTTGTTATTTGTAGACTTTTTGATGATAACCATTCTGACGTGTGTGAGGTGATATCTCACTGTGGTTTTGATTTGCATTTCTCTGATGATAAGCAATGCTGAAGTTTTAAGCAGTATGGTCTCTGTCAATGTATGATTTTTTTTTTCATCAGTAACCTGCAGTCCAGGGTGGGGTGGGGCAGACAGGGAGGGAGTTCTAGACAGTCCAGTTTTTTAACAGCAAAAGGAACAACTTTCATATTGAATACTAGATGAAAAATTCCTTTGCTGTGTTTTTACTGTGATACTTCCAATACCATATACTACAAAAAAAACTCCAACCTGGGGTTTTGCTGTTTAACCACTTCACTAGGTCCACAATAGGTCAGTTACCACAGAGCCTAGAATTCTGATAAGCCATACAGGAATAAGAAATCTGAGTGGCCCAAGACTTAGGGTTCATAAAATGAAGATGACTGCTGCTGATGGAGACACGTGCGTTGCTCTCAAAGAAGAATATAAGAAAAAGAATATTCAGAGAGGGAGTAGTGATGGAATATGTGGCTCTAGGACACTGTGTCAGCAACGTGGTTACAGGGAAACAAGTAGAAATGTAAGCTAACCATTTTTTTAAATTAATTAATTAATTCATTTTTTTTTGCCTGCATCGGGGTCTTAGTTGTGGCACGTGGGATCTTCGTTGCAGCATGTGGGATCTTTTTGTTGTGGTGCGGGGACTTCTCTCTAGTTGTGGCACATGGGATCCAGAGCGCGTGGGCGTTGTAGTTTGTGGCACGCGGGCTCTCTAGTTGAGGTGCATGGGCTCAGCAGTCGTGGCATGTGGGCTTAGTTTACACAAAGCATGTGGGATCTTACTTCCCTAACCAGGGATCGAACTCGCATCCCCTGTAACGGAAGGCGGATTCTTAACCACTGGACCACCAGGGAAATCCTAAGAGGACCATCTTTTTTTTTTTTTTTTTTGAGAACCATCTTTAAATGAGAGAAATGGGTACTTGTCTTAGGCACTTGGATCAAAGAGATTATTGAATATTTTTTAAAAGAATTGTATCTGTCCAGCTCTTTTAGAGTGTCTATATTCAAATTATCAGATCCCACTGAGACAGGAGGGAAGGGGGTAGGGCACAACCCTTAAGGAATGACACAGCCATTGAGAAAAATTGGATACAACAAAAAATGGTCTGAACAAATTAGGCCCAAGATGGCGGAAGTTTCGACTTCCAGAGGAACTTAAGCCTCATTATACGCTCATTGCAACACATCAGCACCTAAATGACACACCACAGGCACCATGATGGTTCCAAGGCTGATGATAAAAGGCCAAAAAGTGGGCAGTGGCCCAATTCCTGGAAATCCCCGCCCCTTCTCCAGAATAGTTGGAATACTCCTCCCACGCATTAGCCTGTGGAATTACAAAGCGCATAAAAACTAACCATCCCATATTTCAGGGCCAGTCTCACCTTCTGAGACAGGCTGCACTCTGTCTATGGAGTGTGTTTCTCTCTCAGTAAACCTGCTTTCACTTTGCTATGGCTCTCGCCCTTGAACTCTTTCCTGCACGAAGCGAAGGGCCCTCACTTGGCGGCCCACCCCAGGGGCTCACGTGAGACCTGCGACAGGACCATCCTCTCGTGCCCCGTTATCCTGCAAACTCTTTGCAATTGATACTAATAAATCCACTTCTTACCTATCAATCACGTTGCCTCTTGCTATTCAGCAATTATGTCTTGTCTTCGCCAAGACATAAAGGACCTGAGCTTCAGTTAAGTCCTGACACCAGGCGAGTGATTTTAATTAAAAGACTGTGGGTGGGCTCGAGTCCCAGCCCATGGGTTCAAGTCCGAAACTGAGTTTTGGCTGGTTTCAAATCCCATCTGAGGCGTTCGGTTTCAGTTTCACCTTCACTCTGTTACACATTAAAATAGCTTTCTTTAATTAAGGGATAACATACAATAAAACACATTCAGTGCACGCATCAACGTACAGCTCAATCATTTTTACATATATGATATACGTGTACATGTATGACACACACATGGACATAGATAAATTCATATCTCATAACTATGTAATCACAACGCAGATTAAGACAGATTTCTTGCATTCCCTAAAGTCCCCTCATTCTCCTCAGCCTGGTACTACAAAGCATTTAAACAGCAGATGAATATAGGGACTTGCCTGGCGGTCCAGTGGTTAAGGCTCCACACTTGCACTGCAGAGGGTGTGGGTTCAATCCCTGGTGGGGGAACTAAGATCCCACGTGCTGTGCGGCACGGCCAAAAAATGGAAAAAAAAAAAAAAGTAGATGAGTTTAACAGAGAAGATGCTTTGAAGATTACTCACACTAATTGTACTAGGAATTGCATTTAGTTATGAGGAAGATACCCCACAAAGCAGTGCTTTAAACAAATTGGTGGTTTTCTTTTTTTTTTTTCTCTCATGTAAAAAAAGATGCAGATGGTAGGAAGGCTCCAGAGAGCCTAGCTTCCTTCTTTCTGTTCAGCTACCCTTGGCCTTGAGCTCTCCTCCCGGTTGTCACATTAGAGCTCCTGACTTCACCCAGGTGTGGTGACCACACTCCCAGCGGGAAGAGGGCGAAGGTGATGAGCAAAAGGCACCTCCCGCTGAGTCAGCCCCCTTCACAGGCTTTCTCAGAAGCTCAACCAATGGACCTCTGATTAAACCTCACTGTTTAAACCTGTGTGGGAAACACAGGTCTGGGTGGCAAATCCAATATAAAATCCAATTTTAGGGGCTTCCCTGGTGGCGCAGTGGTTGAGAGTCCACCTGCCGATGCAGAGGACACGGGTTCGTGCCTCGGTCCGGGAAGATCCCACATGCCGCGGAGCGGCTGGGCCCGTGAGCCATGGCCGCTGAGCCTGCGCGTCCGGAGCCTGTGCTCCGCAACGGGAGAGGCCACAACAGTGAGAGGTCCGCGTACCGCAAAAAAAAAAAAAAAAAAAATCCAATTTTATTAGGAAGAAAGAAAGGGAGGATGGATATTGGTTAGTCAGTGAGCAGTCTCGGCCACACTGATGGTCTACAAACTGCTCCCGGGAATGACCCTTCTAGAAAATGCCACTTGGCTTGCAGTGGATGAATGCGATCTAAAGTCATCCCACAATGCGCAAAGAGATTTAAAGTAAACACTCTTAGCCTCTCTGCCAGAGACACATTCAAACATTTGGGAAAGAAAAGGTCTGGTGAGGTGCTGCTTTAAAATACTTTGCCAAAAAGGCATAACTTTCACTATTCCTTTTTTTTTTTTTTCTAAATTGAAGTATAGTTGATTTACAATGTTGCGTTAGCTTCTTCTGTACAGCAAAGTGAATCTCACTATTCTTAAGGAAAATATGGGGAAAATCATAAGGGGTAAACTTTAGAGGATTTGTCCAAGACCGAACAAATAACTAAAGTAATTTGTTAGTACAGAGTACATTCATTTATTAGGGCCCACGAATGGAAATCTGACCATTTCCAAACTGTAATTTTGTTTATTTCTTTTTATTGGATATGTTTCCCTGTGCTATACAGCACGACCTTGTTGTTTTGTAACTCTGTTTATAATCATTAGGATTATGAGCTTTGATTTAAGCTAAGAATATCTTTTTTTGTCATGCTATTTATTTATATTTTTTCTTCCAGTTCTATTGAGATATAATTGACACACAGCACTGTATAAGTTTAAGGTGTATAGCATAATGACTTGACTTACATACATCATGAAATGATTACACAGTAATTTTAGTGAACGAACATCCATCTTCTATAAATACAAAATAAAGAATAGAAATTTTTTTTTCCCTTGTGATGAGAACTCAGGATTTACTCTCTTAATTTGCCTGCCACATGGGTCTGTATTAAGCAATCTGGCAGGTAGTATTCTCATACTTCCACTTCCAGATATATTTTCCCTTCTCTGAAATCATAGTCCTTTATTTCAGACAGACAGAATTACTTTTGAACTCTTTTTTTTTTTTTTTTTTTTTTTTTGCGGTACGCGGACCTCTCACTGTTGTGGCCTCTCCCGTTGCGGAGCACAGGCTCCGGACGCGCAGGCTCAGCGGCCATGGCTCACGGGCCCAGCCGCTCCGCGGCATGTGGGATCTTCCCGGACCGGGGCACGAACCCGCGTACCCTGCATCGGCAGGCGGACTCTCAACCACTGCGCCACCGGGGAGGCCCTGAACTCTTTTTCTTTTAACATGATTTTTTTCAAAGCTCTTACTGAGAGAGCCAACTTTTGGTTTGGCTCAACCCTCCTGAAAATAATAAAATTTAATATTCCACCTATAAATATCTACCACACATGAAAATATTCACTGTTCTAGGCCAGACTCAGGTAGGAAATATACAATTTGATTCTTAAAATATGGAAACCCTTGACAAAAATTTTAAAGGGTCATAAGAATATTTTTTTAAGAAACAACTGGAATGGGATTAAAGTCCACGGTTGCACAATCCCTTATCCACAGTCAAGGATTCTCCAAATCTTTGAAAACTGAAAGCTTCCTCGAAAGTTGTAGTATCTGTTTGGTGACAGAAGCTGACCTGATCTAATATAGGGCTTCTTACGGTCTGCCTTTACCTCATTTAGTGTGACTGATCACATATTTCATTACAATATATTATTTTACTTGATTATGGGGTGATTATGATAATGCATCTATTACTATTTTTTAATTATTTAAAAAGTCTGAGTTCCAAAACAAATCTTGCTTCCCCACACAGTTCTGAGAGGTAGAGATCTTAAAAACTGCATTACCTAATTGCTTCACAATTTGATTTGTTTAGAGATTCCTATTACTATCAAAGCTCATTCAAGGGATTACATACCATTGATTTGACCTACTTTTAAAGTCTAAGAACCTGCTGTTCTAAGTCTTGGAATCTGAGAAATTGAACACATTGTTTCTGCCTATGTGTGCATAGGATTTTGCTTGCTAACAACCAGTTAGTAAATTCAAAAACAATAACTGTTTTTATTCCAACTATATGAGTTAAATTCTGGCTTTAATAATGCTTTGCCTCATTTGTTTAAAAAGAAGTGTTAATTGAGCTTTGTTCAACTGATATGAAATGTGAGGTTTTTTGAATAAAAAATACCAGAATTGACACTATTAAAGAGAAGCACAAAACTGAGGCACACCATTGCCTTATTTCTTCCTTTTGGTTTTACTAGTAATGTGTATGGTCTTAGAGATTTGTTTCTTGCTCATATTTCTTTATGAACATAGTCACAATCAATGTCTATAACAATGCAAATGAAGTGTGGATTTTTAAAAATATAATACCAAAACACCGCGATACAGCTATGTAAATTCAAAATTAGCGTGGAGGTTTTTTTGTCACTTCACCACAGCTTCGCTGGATCTTACCCACACTGAAGCCTTCAAACTCTCAAATTCCAACATTTTAGTCTCTAAATAAGATTCACTTTCTTCAATGTGGAACTCCTCTCTGTAACTTAAAAACTTCGGCGGGATGTCACTCCATTTCTGACCTCCTCCGATGTCATTTTCCCTTTCTCTCAACATGCTGCAGGGCCATTGAGCTCATTTTACTTCCTGGAATACTCCAAGCTCCACTCTGTCTCAGAGCCTTTGCACATGCTGTAACCACTTCCGGGTCTGCTATTTCTCATGCATTTTTCTTCTCACCCTTTGGCTCCTTCTCTTCCTTCAAGTCTATCATCAATGCCATGTTCTTAGAAATAACTTTCCTTATCCTCTTATCTATGTCTTTCCCTCCCTGTTATTCTGGAAGACTGCACTCTGTTTATTTCTTAGTAGCAATTATAATTTGCAATTATGTATTTGTTTACTTGCTTGTTTCTTTGTGTTCCCACGAGACTGTGAGCTTCATGAAGGAGAGGAACTTCCTGCTTGTCCATTAATGTGTATGTAGCACCAAGCATCACGCCTGGCACACCCTAAGCTCTCAAGAACTATTTGAATAAACAACATGAGAATTATTTATCTTATGTCTTTCAGTGATAATTTTTCCAAAACATCTCACTCTACATTTGACTTTTACCAAAACAAAAGATGCTCAGATCACGTGTATAATGAATATTGTCTCAAAAACTCTGAAGAAAATTCGGCCTTTGGGAAGTGCATAACTTGAAATATGTGTATTGTGGAAAATGCATAGAATATTCTAATCTACAGGTAATAAAAGTATATATGGACATGCACATCCATATACTTATATATAGATGTACATATATACTTACATTTACATGTATAACTGTATGTATATATACATATATGAATCTCATGCATATGTAAGGGTGGGGGAAGGGATGGGAGAGAAAAGGACAGGGCTGGGGAGGTGGATAGACAAAATAGTATATAGTGAAAATGGCCCCTAGCAATTTTTTTTTCTGTTGGAAGGACAACTGTGTAGAAATTTCTCAAGAATTGTAATCTACTCTCTTCACTAGATGACTTCTTAAGGATGTTTTCCTGACTGATCACATAAATGTCGTTGAAATCGACTCTCATCAGGTAACTACTGATGAGATTACAGAATAAAACGTTCGAAAAATATCCTGGTTTAGACAATAAATTGTATAGTCACCCTAGCTATTGCTCTCTAAGAATGTTACCTATTTTTTTTTAACATCTTTATTGGAGTATAATTGCTTTACAATGGTGTGTTAGTTTCTGCTTTATAACAAAGTGAATCAGTTATACATATACATATGTTCCCATATCTCTTCCCTCTTGCATCTCCCTCCCTCCCACCCTCCCTATCCCACCCCTCTAGGTGGTCACAAAGCACCGAGCTGCTCTCCCTGTGCTATGCAGCTGCTTCCCACTAGCCATCTATTTTCCGTTTGGTAGTGTATATATGTCCATGCCACTCTCTCACTTTGTCACAGCTTACCCTTCCCCCTCCCCATATCCTCAAGTCCATGCTCTAGTAGGTCTGTGTCTTTATTCCCATCTTGCCCCTAGGTGCTTCATGATTTTTTTTTCCCCCTTAGATTCCATATATATGTGTTAGCATACAGTATTTGTTTTTCTCTTTCTGACTTACTTCACTCTGTATGACAGACTCTAGGTCCATCCACCTCACTACAAATAACTCAATTTCGTTTCTTTTTATGGCTGAGTAATATTCCATTGTATATATGTGCCACATCTTCTTTATCCATTCATCTGTTGATGGACACTTAGGTTGCTTCCATGTCCTGGCTATTGTAAATAGAGCTGCAATGAACATTTTGGTGCATGACTCTTTTTGAATTATGGTTTTCTCAGGGTATATGCCCAGTAGTAGGATTGCTGGGTCGTATGGTAGAAAAATGGAGCTGGAGGAATCAGTCTCCCTGACTTCAGACTATACTACAAAGCTACAGTAATTAAGACAGTATGGTACTGGCACAAAAGCAGAAATATAGCTCAATAAAACAGGATAGAAAGCCCAGAGATAAGCCCACACACATATGGTCACCTTATCTTTGTTAAAGGAGGCAAGAATATACAGTGGAGAAAAGACAGCCTCTTCAATAAGTGGTGCTGGGAAAACTGGACAGGTACATGTAAAAGTATGAAATTAGAACACTCCCTAACACCATACACAAAAATAAACTCAAAATGGATTAAAGACCTAAATGTAAGGCCAGAAACTATCAAACTCTTAGAGGAAAACATAGGCAGAACACTCTATGACATAAATCACAGCAAGATCCTTTTTGACCCACCTCCTAGAGAAATGGAAATAAAAACAAAAATAAACAAATGGGACCTAATGAAAGTTCAAAGCTTTTGCACAGCAAAGGAAACCATAAACAAAACCAAAAGACAACCCTCAGAATGGGAGAAAATATTTGCAAATGAAGCAACTGACAAAGCATTAATCTCCAAAATTTACAAGCCGCTCATGCTGCTCAATAACAAAAAAACAAACAACCCAATCCAAAAATGGGCAGAAGACCTAAACAGACATTTCTCCAAAGAAGATATACAGATTGCCAACAAACACATGAAAGAATGCTCAACATCATTAATCATTAGAGAAACGCAAATCAAAACTACAGTGAGATATCATGTCACACCAGTCAGAATGGGCATCATCAGAAAATCTACAAGCAACAAATGCTGGAGAGGGTGTGGAGAAAAGGGAACCCTCTTGCACTGTTGGTGGGAATGTAAACTGATACAGCCACTATGGAGAACAGGATGGACGTTCCTTAAAAAACTACAAATAGAAGAATGTTACCTATTAAATGCCAGGTGAGAATAGGGATACCAGACCGAGCGTGCATGCGTGTGCGTGTGTGTGTGGGGGGGGGGGGTCGGGGGAGGGATATGTAGAATGCAGGCAGTTGCCCACTCCTTTCTTCAGCCAATTTCTTTAAACCCGGTTCTACCCTTGGCTCACTAGAAATTTAGCTGGCAAAGAATTTTATACCGAATGTGTTCAATTAACACATGTATGCAGTATTTGACATATTTCCACATTTGCTGACTTTTGTGGCTTTACATTTGCAATCAATCATAGCCTAACGTTCATTTAACGTTAATCCTTTTTTAAAGTTTTCAACTTCGTTTTTATTTAAAAGCCCTGTTGCAACCACCAAATACCTGACTCAGCTCGCTGCTAGACACAGAGCGTCAAATTTCCCAGCCCACTTAATTTGAAAGCCTGCCAAGATAGGTGAAAGGCCTTATAAATATGTAAAACAGGAAGTTCAAATTACAGTCAAGTAAATCTCTGGTGATTGATGTTCTTTTCAAAACAGTTTTTTAAAAGAACTAATGAAAAGCAGCACATTTCTAAGACACCCCCCACCCCACCCCCGCCCCAGACCCCCAAGGCTTCACCGGAGTTCAGCCTGGACAATGTACTTTTAGTACTGTATTTATTTTGGATTTTTACCACTTCCTGGAGGCCTGGAGGAGCCACAGTGGGAGGATCCAAAAAAACTCAGTACCACAGCCATTTTGTTTGTAAGGCAGACTGGTAGAATTCTATCAGCCGGCAGACGTTTCTGAAACAATTTTTAAGAAGGAAAAAAAAAAAAAAAGTATGCCTATTGTTTGTAATGTAGCCGCTAAAAAGTATTATTTTATTTTTATTTTCTTTACAAATGGAAGTTGTCGTGGCTAAGCAATTCTATTTTTTTTTTTTTTCCCAAGGAGTTAAAGCTGCAGACGACATGAATTTTGTGCAAGGCTTCTTTGGGTACCTTCAGGACGTCCAATGGGGGAAAAAAAAATTGTTTGATGGGAATCATTTTTCACTGGCCACATTGGTATCCAAATTAGACATCGACGTCGGTGAATGACCATCTGCTTAAGAAAAGCATGCTATTCCCTAAAAACCCACATGCAAGAAATAAGAGCGTTGCCGGTCGTCAAAGGGACATTTTCCTGAGCTCACGGGCGGTCGTGGGCGCTATTGTTTTGCAGTGTCACTTCGTAGCGAGCTCAGACTTTGTCATTTGGGGGGCTGTGTGTTTAAAAGCCCAGTGTAAAATGGCACTCACACTGCATTTTTTTCCGAGCTGCAGGAGGCGGGAGGAGAGGGGGACACTGGCCTCCCAGCCAATCAGGGCCTGCCTGCTTGCCATCGCAAAGTTGTTAACCCCAGAGTCTTCTAAGGCTGCCTCGGCCTCCTCTGCTTTTAATCTTCCGCGGATATTTCTCCGATTTCTCCCAAACGCCCACAGATCCTTGAGAAGCCACCGCGAGCAGCCACCGATCAGGGAAGAAAGTATGACTTTTTATTTACCCAATATTGTGAAGATGTTGGAAGATCCGTGTGCCGCCTGGAGGCTGTTGTTTCTAGGGACACAAGTGTCCAGCCTATATTGTTACAATTCTTTTTCCAGAACTGGCTTCTTCTTCGCCTCCGCTGATGGTAAGTTTGTAATTTTAAACATTTATGTCATTACATCTTTGAACGAGCCGCCAGCTAAGAAGGATTTTCATTGTGTTTCTTCTAACAAAACCAATCTTTGTATTTTTCTTTAGCTTTGATCTCTGCACATTTCCAGCTAATCTTGTCTGGCTAATTTTTACCAGAAGAAAAAAAAAATTAGTGTTTTTTTTTTTTTTAACCCCATGACTAAAGCTAAATATTTATGATATAAATTATACTTTAATTACTGTGAGCTAAGGGAAACTCAGCTATTTCAAGATGGACTTGTTTTGTGCCAGCATGTTGGTAACGCCAAATATGTGCATATCCTCCTTATAAAAATGATGTATTACCTAATTTGTCCAGGACTAAATGATTAGCAGGCGAACTATGGATGTAGTTTGGTTTGAAACAGGCCTATTGTGGTTTTCCTGATGGATTACTTGGATACAAACTACAGAAAAGCTGCCCTTGGTATAATGAAGGTGGAGATTGACATAACCGGGTTTATATTAAGTTATGGCTGTTACTAAATAGTGGATCTTTTATTTGCTGATCAGATCTAAACTTGTGTTCCATGATAGTAATTCTCTGAGGCTCCTCATTAGATAATCTTTGCAGATCTATCTTGTTTTTTCTCCAAAAATGTATATTTGGGAGACATTTTGTAATTTGGGGCATTTTTCTAATTTTTTTTTTCTCTTTTTGCACACGGTGGGCGATCTTTTTTGTTTTGCATGGATCTGTGCTGGTGGCGCTGTATAGCTCTCAACAATTTACGTCAGTTTCACTAAAAGAAAAAAGGAGGAAAAAAAAAAGAGGTGGGGCAAGATTTGATCTATTATCCTCTCCCTTTATTTCCTAAAAGAAAGTTCAATTTGGTCAGAGGAAATTATTCAGTTGTATTAGTTTAATGTTTTCTGTGAACTGTGAAGGGTGAGAACAGACACGTCGTCACAGCCCGTCCGGGGAGCAGCAGGGCCGAGCATGCAGTTTGCAGTTGTGTTTTTTCTGATCTGATTATCTCTAGATCAGAAAATTTTCGATAGTAAGCTGTCAGCTTACCCTCTCTTTCCTCAGTAACATTTTGCATTTTCCTTCTATTACAATATCATCCATTGCTAATGTCTTCAATTGAACAAAACGTTTTGCGTTTTAGCTCACTGAACGTTGTAAAAGTTGAATTTCATTTTGAACCTAGGAATTTCTTAAATAACTATTCTAAGTTTCTCCTGGGAATTTTCTAGGAGTTTGACATATAAGAATGCCTACGTTGTTGTTTGTTTTATTTTGAAGTGATACTTCAGTTGGATTTATGTACATCCTTGCTTTAAAAAGAGCAAATATTTTGGAATAGGATAATTTTTTTAAGAATATGGATACAACTGCTTTTAACTTTAAAAATATTGGTATTTGTATATCTAAATGCAGGGTAAATCTTTTCCATCTTTGTTCTTATTGGGAGTTATCTGATTAGAGAATATGGGATTTAGGCCCAAAGCCTCCCAAGAACAAAAATGTATATTATGATATGACATAGTTTTTACTGGTCCCTGTGAACATTTTAGTTGTTTATGAAGATAGTAAGTATGTCCTTAATTGAAAAAGAAAGTGGGAGAAATCAGTCATTGTACCTAAAAACACATCATTTTGCCAAATAAAACAAACAAAAAAACTGAAATAGTATCCTAAACCACCTTTTCATATGATTGTAGAGATGATTTCTTGAGTAAAAATTTCTGGAGTTATTATTAAGTGTTGTTATTCACTTTGAAATATGTAAATGCTCATTTCACTAATCATTAAAATTTTGAAGTAAAAGAATGTGTGAAAATGACTAGGAATAGTATTTCCAATTTCTGTGTCCCTATAATTTATTTATCTGTGTAGGACCCTTTCCTTGAACTTCAAAACTATTTATATATTATGCCTATATTTTGTTTATACTCTGCTATAAAAATTTGAAAATGTTCACTGTAACATTTTATCTCTTCATAAAATTTAAATGCCGCCATCAAGACTGGTTTTGACGTTATAGATTATTTATAGAATGGAATACTGCAGGTGTAAATATATTATCTAACCCCCTGACTGTGCTGGAGCTTAGTTCCCCAAAGTTAATCTACTGAATAAAATATACTGCCCAATATGTTTATTGCTAAAATATTCTGTTATTCAGCTGGTGACGTTTTTCATTTTAATTTGTGAAAACTAAAAATGTTTATATAATGTAGCCCCTCTTTTAAAAACAGACTGATGCTGTGAAGTCCATATGTAGCTATGCAATGTTCTTTGTTCTCCTATATCATTGACTATTACATCATTGATTATGAGTAACCATTATAGTTACATCTTCACTTTTTAAAATCACCCATAGATATTTATGTTAAAGATATTCTTCTATCTGTGACTCTTACATCACTAAATAAGGAGGTTTAAATCTATGAGGCAAAAACAACTCATTGTTTTATATTATTCTCCATTTTTAAATCCACCTTGGGCTTCATTTTAGCTCTTCATTCTTTGGACGTTAATTTTTTTTTTTTTTTTTTTATTGACAACGTTTTGTAGGCATTTAGTTTGAGTTTGGTGAGATTATGATTAGAATGATTATAATAAACTATGTTTTATCAGAAAAAAGTCTTTATTTATTAAATTTGGTGTACAGGGAACTAACTCAGTTTTTCATAGTAACAGTTGCTAGATCATGAACAATAAAGAATTATTTTTTTAATCTTGAAATGTCATTTCAGTCAACAATTACACACTTATTTTTTCTTGCACACCTTTTTATCAGAGATAGTAGCAAGTAGCAAAATTGACTATGTTAAAATATCGTTATCATTTTTTTCACCCTGCCCATCCCTCTGAGGGAGGGGGAGGGGTCAATGAGTAGTGAAATGGCCAAAAAACAGTTTGCAGAAAGAAGAAAAAAATAATGCCAAAGACACGGAAAATCTGTAAATCAAATTCCAAACAATAAACCTCAGAAATACGAACTTGAAATTATGAGCTTGGTCAATAATGGAAATAAACTGAAAATGTTATTAAGACTTCATTTAGTGAACCAACATAATTTCCTAATTTATTAATTTGTATGCATTAGTATTGCTAAAGATTGGGGAAATTTTCAGGTTAGCAAACCTATTAGGAAAGATGAAGTAACAAAGGGAAGAAACATTTGCAGTGATATCAAGATGACATCATAAAATGCTGAAAATATCAATTAGCCAGAACCAATCTAATACACCTTGGAATAAACTTTTTTAAAAGAAGGAAAGATAGCTAAAAATTTTGCCCTCTGAAAACCAAGTTCAATAGAGACCTGAAACTGTATATATTTCTAATTCCACCCTCTTTTTGTGCGTACTTACCTGTGCTATTTCTTGGACATATCATTACATGTTTTGCAAAGGAAGAGACGGGGAAAGAAAATAAGAGACCAAATGGGTGTTTGTGTTATGACTTTGTTTTTTATCTTTCCCAAAAGATTCTCAAATGGAGACTCTGAAGGGAAAGTAAAGCAAAGATAATGATTTCTTGAAGAAAAAGATGAAAGGAGTATCCTTTATACTTGATTTATTCAGCATTTTTTTCTTTTGGGGGTATGTTTGTTCTAGTTTTTCTTCCTATTATGTGCTATGATGCTAAAGGGCTGAGATACAATATTAAGACAAAGAGGCAAGGATCCCTGCTCTCAGGGAGTTTACAGTCCAATGTGGTTCAACATTTTAAAGATACTTAAATCTAAGATCTTGGATGTGGGAGGTTCCCATCTGAGAATAAAGGCAAAGTAAGATTTCTGGGGTAAAAACTTAAAAAAAATTTTTTTTAATCTATTTATATAGGATTTAACAAGTGTCCTTCTGTCCTTCTACTAAAGGACCATTATTTGGGACACAGTGAGGGGAAGATAGCCCTCAGATTTTAGATATAGCCCAAACAGATGCTATATAAATAGCTGGTTAGCTAATGCAAATTTCTATTGCAAAGTGAGAAATAAAATATTAACTTATTCGCTTGAGAAGAAAGGAGACGGGGATCACTCTGGTTGTAGGAATTTTGGATGTGTCCTTGTGAGGTCCATTTAATGAAAACTTTTTTTTTTAACGTGGTGAAGCCTCATTTTGTACATTTTGCTCTCCTTGTCATGAAATAAATGTCAATGTCAATAAAAATGCTGAGATGAAGCAGGGAAATACAATTATAGTGTTGAAGGATTACATCAGAATTAAGATATTTATTTTTATTTTGAAACCTGAAAATTTTAATGATATTTATGTAACAGAAATTTTTATAATAACCTTTTGTATTTTAATTTATGAAGGTAATATAATTAGACATTTAGCTAATCGGTAATTAGTTAAGTACATCAGATATGGAGCAGGAAAGTAAGACTGCTGTTATATATAGATGAATTGGAAGGGAAGGAACTCTTCATTAAATCTCTACGTGTGGTTTAAGATCACCTCCAGAATAAAGTCACCAAATTAGTTTGTCACACAGCCAATTAAGATACTAAATGTATTATATCATATAGTTTGCTTTTGTACTAACGTAGGATCCTACTGATAATGGTGTGAAAAAATGAGGAGATTTATTATTTCAACTAAATTAATAATCAGGAGGCAAGCCAGTTCTAGGTTGGGTTCAATAGCTCAACAATGTTATCAAGTTCCTTGGTAGGTTCTATTCTTTTACATTGCCGTAATGTCAGCAGTGTCTTTCCTCATAGTCACAAGATGGCTGCTGCAGCTCCAAGCATCATATCCTGATATTACAATTTCCAGAGGGAGGAGAGTTTCTCTTATGTATCTTTTTAGAAGGGAAGAAATTCTTTCCCAGAGGCCCACAGCACACTGCTTCTTACAGTTCTTTGGCCAGGTTTGTAGGAAATGCTCATACCTAAACCCTTCACTGACCGGGAGATTGAAGTTACCTTAATCGGTTTAGCTAGGGAGGATCTTTTGGAAAGGTGAACACCTGCTGAGTAGCCAGTGCTCAATGTGGCTAGCTCCCATTTGCTTTGTATAAACTTTAATGGCTTTGTAAAAACATTCTTCAACGATAAAACATGAATATCTGTTTTCATAGAGAGCAGACTGCTCATGGATGCAGCTAATTTAGAAAAAAATAAACATTTAATTAGAGCTTACTATGTCCCAGCCTCTAGGTTAAATGCTACCTTTATTAAATATCTCCTTAAATCCTCACACAAACTTTGGGGATAGGATAATTATTATACCCATTTCACAAATGAGGAAACGGAGGCTTAGAGAGGTTTGGCCCAGGTTACACAGTAAGTGAAAAAGGTGGAGTTTGAACCTGGAAAGTCTGAAATCATAGCCTGTATAACTACCTATTCTTCTATACTGTCACACTGGATATTTGTGAATTTATGTTCTGTAAATTGGCATATTTTAAATGCACTGTATGATACTCCTGTTTAAATGAATCCTCTAGTGACTAATTTTATAAATCTAGTAATCTTTTCTTAAGATGAGTAGTGCTTACCTAATTTATCAGTTGTACATATCTGAATTTTTGTATTGAATTTGCAGAAGGCACATGTACTGCATCTCATCTCTTCAGGAACATCTCTGAAATTCTTTTAGAAGTTGCATTTCTATAGGGAAAAAAAGATCAGAGAGTAGAGAGTCAGTGAGGCTTTGTTGAAGTGGGTAAATTCATGATTCATAGCACTAGGTTGAAAGAGAATACTGGCTCCTATTTCACAACTTACAAGGTCAATTTTATGTACAAAATGTTTCCATCTTTGGGATGTATGGAAGTTTTCCCCTTGGGGGATTCAGTGTACCTCAAACTTGAGTGTGCACCGGAATCACCTAAAACACAGGTGTCTGGGCCCACACCTGGGGTTCCTGGATCAGTGGGTCTGGGCCGGGGCCTGAGAAGCTGCCAGCCCCCAGGTGCTGCCGATGCTTTCAGTCCAGAGACCACCCTTTGAGACGCTGCTCTAGGGGATCAGATGGTACCTGCCATGGTAAATATTCTGGCTTGAAATATGCCAAACTGTAAAGGATGTCATTTCATAAATGGTGAATATATGAATAAATACATATGCAGGATGAATAGGTGGTCAGGATATCCTGCTTGAGAGCTGAGCGATGACTTGAAGGAGGATTCCTCTTATCCTCAGCATGAACAACACATTTGAGACTTATTTTTCCATCAATTCATATATGTGTGTGTTTTTAACTTCAAAAAAAATTAGTCCATAATTTACCAATTATTTTTAAAACCAAGTAAAAATAGAACTTAGTTGTACTCGGTAGCAAGTTACATCTGAAAAAGACTTGTGTATCTGTGGCATTTTGATGGTTTTTCTCAAGATTTTATCCCACCAGCCACTAAAGCCCCACTTTCATTAAAAGGACACAGTTTTGATGAGACTGAGAAAGAGAGGCCGTCATGCCAATGACCTATATTTAGCTCTGAAACTCAGGCCGCTGCCCCAATGCACTGGAAACCCTCCATCCTCCCAAGACAGAGGTCACAACCTCCAGCTGAAAAACACTCTCACGTGCCAAGGAGCCAAGAGGGCCTTTCCAAGAGTGTAATTGCTTCACTGCTTTGAGACATAAAAAACAAGTTAGGGACTTCCCTGGTGGCCCAGTGTTTAAGAATCCACCTGCTAATACAGGGGACATGGGTTCGATCCCTGGTCCAGGAAGATCCCACATGCTGCGGAGCAACTAAGCCCGTGCGCCACAACTACTGAGCCTGCGTGCTCTAACTACTGAAGCCCACACGCCTAGAACCCGTGCTCCGCAAGGAGAGGAGCCACCGCAATGAGAAGCCCGCGCACCACAACACAGCCAAAAATAAATAAGTAAATAAATAAATTTTAAAAAAAGAAATAATTTAGTTCTGAAGGCTTTTGCTCATTTTTCATTAAAGTCCAAGAAACAAACCTCCCACATAAATGAGTAAAAAACAGTCAGCCAATTCAATGTCCTTAACATTTCCAGTAGCCTGTGTAAGTGTTGAGTTATCCTTGTATCCACTGGAGGCCTTGGCAAGAAGCTGGGATGAAGTACCCCGAGGAGGCAGCTTTGTACTGGTTTTGTCCAGTATCAAAAAGCGTCACTTAGCACCTGTGTAATAACAGACGCACATCATTTAAAATGGCCAGGACTGCCAGAACTGTGCTGTCCAGGATAGTGGCCACTAGCCACACGTGGCTGTATGTAAATTTAAATTTGAAGTAATTAAAATTAAACATTCAGTAGCTACACCTGGCTGGTGGTTATTGGACAACAGGTTTGTGGAATGTTTCTGTCTTAGTCGTTCAAGTTGCCGTCACAGAATATCATAAACTGGGTAGCTTATAAATGACCGAAATTTATTTCTCACAGTTCTGGAAGCTAGGAAGTCCAAGATCAAGGTGCCAGCAGATTCTGTGTCTGGTGAGGGTCCACTTCCTGGTTCATAGATGTGTCCTCGCACGGCAGAAGGGGAGAAGGAGCTCTCTGGGGTCTCTTTTACAAGGGCACCGATCCCATTCATGAAGGCTCCACCCTCGTGACCTAATCACCTCCCAAAGGCCCCACCTCCAAATGCCATCACATCGGGGGCTAGGATTTCAATATATGAATTGGAGGGTGGGGGAGGACATAAACGTTCAGTCTGCAGCAATGTCCATAGTTGTGGAAAGTTCTCTTGGAACTTCAGACCACGGTAGGCTCACAATGTAGACCAGTGGTTCTCAACTCTGTCTGCACTTAGAATCAACCAGAAACTCAAAAATAAAATGCCTGCACCCCATCCTCAGAGGTTCTAGCTGATCTGGGTGGAATCTGGGCGTAAGTATTTTGCAAAAGCTGTCCACGTGATTCTATCGATATTACATAGCCAGGGTTGAGAATTGCTGAGCGACACTACGGAAGAGAGACACTAAACCAAAAATTGGGGTGGTCAGTAGATAGTGTTGCTACTTCTCATCTCAATCTTTCAAAAGCTACAATCCATCTTCTAGGAAGTGAGGAAGGTTCAAACTGAAATAATAATTGGACAGTCCAACCAGTTCTGTCAACATATTCTGATTGCCTAATGAACAACTTTAGTTGGAAGAAAAATGGATCAACTGCTAGTCTTCAGTTACAAGTTACTTGATGCTCTCAAGAGTGAGTCTTGTATATCGAAAGACTATAGATAGTCTTGTATATTGAAGGACTTTTGGTCTCACTTATATAAACACCTCCCAACTTTTTATATACATTTATACATTTACTACATCTGATTGCCTACTTTGGTACTTTAGCAGACATTTTTAAGTTAAGAAAGTCTTACCTGTCTCATAAATTGAACTTCTAAATATGTTGCTTCTTAAGTTCTCTTTAATGTTTATACTTTATATAACTTAGTAGGAGTTCTACTTAAATGTGTAATAAGCTAACCTCTTACTCCATTAGGTCAAATGTTCTGAAACAGAAAAATTACATAGACTAAAAAAACATTTCTGTACTTATCCTAAATCTTTCTGAAGTTAAAAGATTCTTACCTACTAAGAAAAGAGTTATCCTACCAAACAATTTGTGGTGTTGCCTTCTCAAGTTTATTTTTTGTCTGCCTTCTCAGCTAATTGAAGTTTCTTGATGAGCAGAGATTTTGATTAGAACACAATTAGATCCTTGTCTGAGGCACTGATGTGACACAATGAGCCTTATTTATGTTCACTGTATCAAAAAAAACAAAAAACTATTCTCAAAGTCTACTTCCCTGAGATATTGAGTCATATCTTTACCTTTTTTTTTCAAGTCATGTCAGAATCGTTGGTCCCCGTACAAGTGGCTACATCAACTGACAAATATTTGGATTTCGCATTTCTTAATCTTTTAGAATATATAACTGTCCCTTAGAGACCTTTGAACTTGGCAGGCTTCTACATTCTTTGTGGGTTTTTTTGGTTTTTTTTTTAGTTCTCTTAATAATTTTATCTTCTGTAGATACAAATAAACATGTTTCAGATTTAAGGATTTCAGTTTCCCCCACCACATAAGAACACTCCCCATGGGGACAATCTTGTTTTACTTCCCATCTGCCAAAAATGGAATTTGATAATAGACGTAGCTCAGTAGAAAAGGCAGACGTTACTTATAACTATTCAGTTACAATTATGAGAAAACTTAAGAGCTGGCTACTTATACCCATTCCTGTGAAAAATAACAATCATCACAATAATAGAAATAATAGCTACCATTTATTGAGTTTTACTGTGTTTCAGGCACTGTGCTAAGGGCTTAAAGTGAATTATGCTGTGTAACCCTCAAAGCCCTGTGAATACTACCGTCCCCCCAATTTCCAGAGAAGAAGAAAATGGAGGCTTAGAGAAGTACTGTCTCAAGAGCCACAGAATTAGGGAACAGCGGAGCCAAGGTTGCAAGGCAGGCAGTCTGCCTTGGAACCCCTGCTCTTAATCACTGCTACAAGCTACAAGCACTCAAAGAACTCAAATAGAAGTCCCTCCCGTCCCAGGTTATCTTCATAAAGCAGTATGAAAAAGTGGAAGATGTAAATGAAAAAGGCCAAAAAAACCTCCGGTTATCCTGTTATGGGGGGAAAACACAAAAACCCAAAAAACCCTATACTAGTTGATGTTACTTTTCTTTTTTTTTTTTTTTTTTTTTTTGCGGTACGCGGACCTCTCACTGTTGTGGTCTCTCCCATTGCGGAGCACAGGCTCCGGACACGCAGGCTCAGCGGCCATGGCTCACGGGCCCAGCCGCTCCGCGGCATGTGGGATCTTCCCGGACCGGGGCACGAACCCGTGTCCCCTGCATCGGCAGGCGGACTCTCAACCACTGCGCCACCAGGGAAGCCCCCTTGATGTTACTTTTCTTAATCAAGAAAACAAAATGCCATAGCATACAGCTCAGAGCAAGTCATATAATAAAAATACCAAGAAACAAAATAAATAAAAATGTACATATAGCATCATTAGGCTCACTTTAGTCTAAACAAATATAGAACATTCAAGAAATCAATAATTCTTGCAGGCTCCTACATTCTTTCACGTTCTGTCTTGTAGGGCAATCAACTCTTGCAGATATTAACAGATTTAACTGACACTGAGTCTCTCTCATGGCTTTGATCTGACTATGTGGTCACAGTTTCCAAGGCGATTCTATTGACAAGGTTTTTTTTAACTTCCAGATAGCTGACTGGAAGTCTCTCCATACACATTTCTGTTGAAGACATTATGAGAACACTTTAAATACACAGCTTTGACCAATCTGAGTTCCTCGGTCTGCCCTTTACGACGTGTGTAACCTTTGGCCAGTTACTCAACTGTGCAGAACCCCAGTTTTCTCTTCTATGAATCGAAGTGATATTACTTACTCACCTGGCTGCTGTGAGATTACAGTGGGGTTCATGCATGTAAAGCACCTAGAATGGTGCCTGACATGACATAAGCACTCAGTGTGCACTTTAAGTTCATTTTTTCACAGTCACTCCTGATTTTAGGGATCAAAATCAGTCTTACTTGGTGTGATGGGAATTAAAAAGACCATTCTATTCAGGTGTAAGGTTGTTGCAATATTAGAGAGGCTCCCTTTGTCCTCCCCCAGGTCCTCTACAAAAAGTCAGTGAATCAGCTATCCTCTCCAAGAATTAAGATTCCTTTGCTAACTGCTCTTCACTCATTAAATAAATCCTTATTGAGCTTCTACTACATTAAAGCAACAACTATATTGTGCAGGGCCTTAAAGGATTAAAGGGAGAACAGAAGAGAAAGATCTGGGAATTGGGGTAAACCTCGTGGAGCAGGTACTTTTGACCAGAACCTTGGAAGGTGGGTAGGCTTTCAACATGTAGAAATTGAGAGAAGACATGCGGGTAAAGAAAGCAGTGTGAGCATAGGCAAGGAGGAGAGAAAACTCTGTGGCACTTGGGAATACCAGCTAGAAGTCCAGTGTGGGTAGACAGTAAGCTGTAATGCTTGGGGGCTAGAGACTGGGGGGAGATAGACCCATGATGGTAGCTGGGAAACAGCACAGGGAGGACTTGGGAACCTGGATGTTGGTCATTGCCCATCAAACATCAGTTCAAGTGCTTGTAACTGGCCAGAAAATGGTGATGGGTTAAATAGGGAGGAACTACTTCTTTGATATATAAACCTGTTTACGCATTAGGCTGGTAGAGGAAAACTCCAGTGGTCTGGATCTCCGGCCAGATAAGTTTTGGTGGGAAAAGTAAAGAAGTAAAATAGGTTGAAAGTTTGGGACAATTTTCAGTTAAGTGTGAACACTGGGCAGCAGGGGGCAGCAGGGGGCAGCACTGAAGAATTGAAAGAATGCATAAGGGATTTATTTGCTTTTGTTTACTATTTCTTGGCAATTATGAGTTTGTATCTATAAGGCTACTTGTATTGATAATAACTGAGTATTCTTTTTCCCTAAATGAATAGAAATGTAAAGAGAAAAGAAGAAAAATAACAGGCTAGCTGATGGCAGAATGACATTACTCTTCATTTGAGACCATAAAAATAGACGGTTGTCTATGTATTATTTCCTTTCAAATGTATGGGAACTCAAATTTCGTATAAAATTTAAAAGTATACATTTCAATTGGAAACACATCTTTATTTGACTCTTTAAGATTTTGTGCTGTTTTGGAAGCACACTTGTTCAGCCACACTGTGTTAAAGGAACTAGTGAAACAGTGGGGGAAATCTTGAAAATAAAATTTGAGTTAAACAATGAATAGAAATTTTAAGTACACATTCTATTTGACATACCAAATATATGGAATTTCAAATTTTGGTTTTTTATGATTATGAAATTTTATTTTAAAACTGTTTATTCTTTAGATCTAAAATTCAAGATTAGCTACACTAAATTTCATAAGATTTTTCTGGCGTAATTCACCTCTTACTACACTTTTTAAAAGTTTGGATGGTTAGTGATGTTAAGAGTGGAATATTGGAAATTTCCAGGTAGTTTCTTTTTAGCTCTGGAATTTACCATTGCAAATGCTACATTACACCCAACAGAGAAACTCTCTCTCTCCCTCTCTCTCTCTCTCTCTCTCTCTCTCTCTCTCTCTCTCTCTCTCTCTCTCTCTCTCTCTCTCGTGTGTGAGGAAGGTGGTATCACGCTGCTTCACACACTTGGGGAGGAACTTTCTTCTCTCTGTTCCTTCGTGATTCTCTCATTGTCTATCATAGATGTTTAGGAGGTCGTGATCCCTGTGTGGGTTCCTCATGTACTGCTCTTTGCTCCCTCGTTTCACCTTTGCTGTAGGTGCTTCTTTCCACGTACTGCCATAACACCATTGTCACTTTAATAGATACATAAATTACTTTACAAGGTTGTGTTAATTTCTGCTGTAGAGCAGTGATTCAGATATATATATATATGTATATATATATATACACATATATATATATAAATTCTTTTAAAAATATTCTTTCTATTATGGTTTATCATAGGATATTGGGTATAGTTCTCTGTGCTATATAGTATGTGTTGTTGTTTATCCATTCTGTATATAATAGCTTACATCTGCTCACCCCAACCTCACTCCATCCCTCTCCCGACCCCCTCTCCTTTGGCAATCACAAGTCTGTTCTCTATGTCTGTGAGTCTGTTTGTTTCGAAGATAGGTTCATTGGTGTCATATTTCAGATTCCACATATAAGTGATATCATATGGTATTTGTCTTCTCTTTCTGATTTACTTCACTTAGTATGATAATCTCTAGTTGCATCCATGTTGCTGCAAATGGCATGATTTTGTTCTTTTTTATGGATAGTAGTATTCCACTGTATATATGTACCATATCTTCTTTATCCATTCATCTGTCCATGGACATTTAGGTTGTTTCCATGTCTTGGCTATTGTAAATAATGCTGCTATGAACATAGGGGTGCATGTATCTTTTTGAATTAGAGTTTTGTCTGGGTATATGCCCAGGAGTGGGATTGCTGGGTCGCATGGTAGTTCTATTTTTAGTTTTTCAAGGAACCTTCATACTGTTCTCCATAGTGGCTGTATCAATTTACATTCCCACCAACAGCATAAGAGGGTTCCCTTTTCTCCACACCCTCTCCAGCATTTGTTATTTGTAGAGTTTTTCATGATGAATAGTCACATAAATTGATGGTTGACTATTCCATGATGGTTGAATATTGATTTCCAACTTCATTATGGAAAATCTGAAATGATGAATAAACTTTCGGTTTAAGATAGTTAACCTGAAAAATTAGTTCTTAAATATCATGAAAAGAGATGAAAATAAACCACTTTGTAAAGTAAATTTATGAAACATTTCCAGTATATTTTATTTCAATCATTTGTAAATCTGAAAATATAAAGATATAAAATTATTTTAAATGTTCCTTTCAAACCAGGGTATTCCAGAATATTCACACAGGACATACCCTGTTTGTTTTTACACAAATTAAGTTCATTAAGGACAATGCCATCTTTTTCTTTGTATCTCCCATGGTTCGTAATACAATGCTTGCACAGAGATGGAGCCCCGTAAATGAAACAATGTTAGGAAAACTTATTAAAGTATATAAAACGTAACCTAGTTTTTTGATGTAAGATTTAAACGTACTCTTCATACTTTCACCATACTTTTCAAATTGTTATTGGTTACATTGTTACTATTATTGTTGTTATTGTTGCTGTTTGGTATTTTTTTCTCAGTGCTTGAACAATAATATTGTGTTAGTTACTTTCTTTATTACATAGAAATTCCCTGCACTTTTCCAGTGGTAATATCAGACTAACTGCAGACGTTTTATTACCAGACTTAATTATTTTGACCATTTCTGCTTCAGCTTTTGTTTCGAAGTTTGTATCTTTCTTTCCATATTAATCAATATTTATTTTCCAGTTTTAATGATATATTTGTAAGCTACATGGATTTCTCAGACCACATTTGACCACACTTATGGCAAGACTACTTCTACTAAGCATTCTTTGAGAACTTTTTGTTTAATCATCAAGTGTTACTAATTACCAACTAACACAGTATAACATCTTGACTCACTCATTGAAATTACTCTCCCTAAGGCATATCTTCTAGGACTTTATTAGCTCTCATAACCTTCATAAGGGCCTTCTATACTATGTAAACATAGAGTCAGGAAATGCTGAAGGCATAGTTTCCATGGAAATCACA
The DNA here is from genome assembly GCF_964374135.1 of Grampus griseus. Taxonomy (NCBI): domain Eukaryota; kingdom Metazoa; phylum Chordata; class Mammalia; order Artiodactyla; family Delphinidae; genus Grampus; species Grampus griseus. Next base: position 173,229,811 of record NC_139018.1, read on the forward strand.
TATCTCAAATTTAATTTTCTTTTCCTAGCGTTTTACATTTAGAAAATTTCATGTATCCCCATTTTTTTCGACCAACTACAGCAATGGGGAGATAATCATAAAATTTGAGTTGGAAGCATCGGAAGGGATCAGTAAGTCTTAGGCCTTTTTTTCAAAGTCGAAGATACTGAGGTCCAGGGAAATTAAGATCAAGATCACACAGCTAGTTGGTGGCAAAGCCAGGATTGGAACCTACATCTTTTTCTTTTTTTTTTTTTGCGGTTCGCGGGCCTCTCACTGTTGTGGCCTCTCCCGTTGCGGAGCACAGGCTCCGGAGGCACAGGCTCAGCGGTCATGGCTCACGGGCCCAGCCGCTCCGCAGCACGTGGGATCTTCCCGGACCGGGCCACGAACCCATGTCCTCTGCATCGGCAGGCGGACTCTCAACCACTGCGCCACCAGGGAAGCCCCTGGAACCTACATCTTTTAAAGTAAAATGCTAATAAATATTTAATACAGATGAGATAGCCTAGTGTGAATTATTTTTTAATTCATTGATGACTCAATTATAAAAATGTAACATGGCTTAAAAAGCTCTTTGCTTTTAAAAACTAGTCCTAAAAACTCACGTAATGGAGACAATATTATTATAAAATTAGACTATTTCCTGTATACTTAAAATTGTTTTTTTTTTATTCCCATGGGGAATTAAGAAAGACCATTATATAGAATTTGTTAAAAATTAATGCTGAAGAATCATTGTTTCTCAAGGAGAGCATGAAAGTTTATTCAAAAAAGGCACAGGTTATGGAACAACCCAAGAAAATAAAGGCAAAGAGAATTCTCTTAAGGTGGAAGGAGGCTAGGGGCTTCCCTGGCGGCGCAGTGGTTGAGAGTCCGCCTGCCAATGCAGGGGACGCGGGTTCGTGCCCCGGTCGGGGGAGATCCCACATGCCGCGGGGCGGCTGGGCCTGTGAGCCATGGCCGCTGAGCCTGCGTGTCCGGAGCCTGTGCTCCGCAACAGGAGAGGCCACAACAGTGAGAGGCTCGCGTACCGCAAAAAAAAAAAAAAAAAAAAAGAACATGGAAGGAGGGTAACGAGATGCTGGAGAAACACGCAATACTGTCCCCTACAAGCCTGATGTGAAAAAGTGTGTGTGTGCATGCACGCGCACACAGGCACTGGTATTTTTGTGAAGGGAATGAGAAAGGATGGGGTTTGGAAAATTATTCAAGAGGGAACACTTTTTTATTTAGATAGCATTTCTTTTTTTTAAGGTTTGGGTTTTGAATGTTTTTGTTCAAGAGAAAGGAGGACTAAACAGCTAGTGTAAACCCAGTGTAGCGTTTATGTTGAAATGAAAGTAATTTGGACCTGGGTCACCCTACCTGAGCAACCAATTTTCCACCCTCCACTGGAAACTACTTCTTGGTCTATAAGAAAAATACTCAGGTTTTTTGTGAAATAATATCCAACACTTATTGAAATCTTACTATCATGACAGGAACTGAAGCCATTGTAAGATTTTGTAGGGATTAAATGAGATCGTGCAAACGAAGCACACGGGCCAAAGTAAGAACTCAGTAACTTTGTTTATGTGGCTTATTTGTCTATTCCACACAATACTTGGAAGTATGCACTACCTCAGTGTAGTGTAGAAGTTAAGAATTTTATACAGGTTCACAGAGCTAGAAAAGAGCAGAGTTGAGATTCACACCCAAATCGTGTCTGACTCTGGAGCCAGCACTTTTAACCACTATATTACACTCTTTTAACAATTGTTCTTAAATCTCCTCCGTATCGTCATCTGCCAGAAACCTTGAATGCTGCTTTAAAGGTAAATTAGTGAAGAAAGTCAAGAAAACATTTTTATTTTCTGTTCTAAATGTGGGTTTAGATAAGGAAAAATTGAGAAAACTATAAAAATTTATAACCATAAAAAATATAATACAGGTACATTTTTTATCTCAAAATAATTCAAACTTATCATAGATTTCCTAAATTTTTATCTTGCGCTAGACACTCTCTCTAGAATAACTGAAAAAATATGGCAAGATAAATTAAAAGTGGTGAAAGAAAGACTATTGAAAAATAAATAAAGTGGGTGAATTTTGGTGTTGTCTTGAAGATTTCCTATTTAAGAAAATGTCTAAAGGGCCCTAGACTAGCGATAAAATCTTCTGTGATCAACTGCACGATTTGAACAGCTGACAGATGTTCTGTTTCATTGTGTTATTTGGGGGCAAATATACCTATGCCCTTCCTAACCAACTATGGTGAAGTGGAAATTAAATAACATATTCTTCCTTATTATATGGCATTTTGCAATTGTCAAAGATTTTTCACAATACTATCTCTTTTTTTTTAACATCTTTATTGGAGTATAATTGCTTTACAATGGTGTGTTAGTTTCTGCTTTATAACAAAGTGAATCAGCTATACATATATATATATCCCCATATCTCTTCCCTCTTGCGTCTCCCTCCCTCCCACCCTCCCTATCCCACCCCTCCAGGCGGTCACAAAGCACGGAGCTGATCTCCCTGTGCTATGCAGCTGCTTCCCACTAGCTATCGGTTTTACATTTGGTAGTGTATATATGTCCATGCCACTCTCTCACTTTGTCACAGCTTACCCTTCCCCCTTCCCATGTCCTCAAGTCCATTCTCTAGTAGGTCTGTGTCTTTATTCCCGTCTTGCCCCTAGGTTCTTCATGACTTTTTTTTTTTTTCTTAGATTCCATTTATATGTGTTAGCATACGGTATTTGTCTTACTCTTTCTGACTTGCTTCACTCTGTATGACAGACTCTAGGTCCATCCACCTCACTACAAATAACTCAATTTCGTTTCTTTTTATGGCTGAGTAATATTCCATTGTATATATATGCCACATGTTCTTTATCCATTCATCCGATGATGGACACTTAGGTTGCTTCCATGTCCTGGCTATTGTAAATAGAGCTGCAATGAACACACAATACTATCTCATTTGTTCTTCATAATGGTCTAAGAGGGAGGAGAAAAAGTGTTCTCTTAGATCAGGCATACAAGAAGCTCAAGGTCCAGTAACGAAATCATTTCTATAGGCTCATGCTGCTGGTAAATGGTAGGCCTTACATGAGCATCTGGATCTTCCAACATGGAAGCCAGCGTTCCTTCCAGTACATTAATGCTGTGTCTCACTACACTATGTTGCTACTTTGAATGCAAAATGTTACATAGCATTGGACTCTTTTTTCACACAGCGCTCACCCTGAGAGAAACTGTAGCAACCTGTGCAGAGAGGCCCTGACCCCCTGGGGAGGTGGCTTGACCAGATTTGGAGATTAAGCAGTCACTGGGCAACCGCCTGGTGAATCAATTGGCAATGGGGGGAGGGGGTACAGCAGAGGTCCTTGTAGATTTCAACATAGGAAACAAAACTCCGAAATGGAAAGGAAACGAAAAGATGAGTGTAAGAGTTTACATAGATTAGTTTATATATGTATCTCGGTCTCTGGTTTCATTTGAGGATTTCTTAGTTTTGTTTCCTTAGCTAAGAGTTTTGAAGCCTTTACAATGAATGTTATGTTTTAGACTGTATGTACAAAAAATAAAGCTCAGAAAAGTAGAATGACCTATTCAAAGGAATAGAATAAAAAATATCCTTAAAAAAATAGCTCGGGCTTCCCTGGTGGCGCAGTGGTTGAGAGTCTGCCTGCCGATGCAGGGGACACGGGTTCGTGCCCCGGTCCGGGAAGATCCCACGTGCCGCAGAGCGGCTGGGCGCGTGAGCTATGGCCGCTGAGCCTGCGCGTCCGGAGCCTGTTCTCTGCAACAGGTGAGGCCACAACAGTGAGAGGCCCAAGTACCGCCAAAAAAACATAGCTCGTGGGGGTTGATCGTGACTTTTGTGTCAGGTCCCTGCTAAACCCTTTGCATTAATGATTTCATTGAATCAATGTAACAACATAGATGATAGATTGTATCATGATTCCTATCTTATGGACGGAGAAACTGCAGCTCCAAGAGCATAAGTAAGAGTAAAAAATTAAATTAAATTAAATTTAAAAACCTCTCTGAATCAAAGTTCAACATGCCCTTTTTAGTGGAGACACTTTTGGAAGGAAATGTAGCTAGACATTTTAGTTAATTTAGTATTAAACACCAAATATATTGCCAAAGTATAGCAGCCTGCTCAGTTCTAGTGCCTGTCTTATTTGCACTGTTTTTACCAGGATAAAAATCTTAAGAAGTGTTAATAAAGATACATTTTTACATTTATAAGAACTTTATGTTTTTTCAAAGTTCACATGTGAGACTTCTTAAGTAATTAGATAACTTGATCAGATAAAACTTCTATTTCCTTGAATTGCCTAGGTTAGAATTTCCCAAGGTGTGCTTTTATAAAACTAAAGGTAATAATTGATAGTATATGCGTGGTAAGGGGTTGCAAGGTGAGATAACTTTGGAAAATACTGTTCTAAGTAAATAAATTTCTGCAGGACTTCTTTGAGCCTATACATTGTGAGCCTGTATGTATTTTAAAGAGAAAGATATAATAGGCAGTATTTCCCTCACTTACTGGTTTTATATGGAACTCTTTATGGAACTCTCATCTTAGAACATAACTTCTGGGATTAGTGTTTTATGAAACATATTTCTGAAAAAAACACTAAGCTAACATTTGGAAAGAATATTTAATGAGGTGGTACTATCTCAAATTACACTGAGAAGTGAGGACCACAAAATAATAGACAGTATTATTCCAATGTTATAAAATAAGAAAGTGAAAAACAGAAACAAAGCCAGAAAGACTGGAGGGAATAAAAACATCAAAAAGTTAACTGGCTAATGAATAAATCTATTAACACCAAAATATATAACCAAATATATGTGTTACCACAGTGTCCTTGTGCTGCTTGTAGCTAATGAGCCTAGTGTTTGGGAAACCTAATTCAGAAGAAATTTTAAGATCTGGGTGTGGCGTATGCTCTTGTCAGTAACTCACTTCAACAAGTCAGGTTGGTCGTTGGTTTACTATTTCTGCAACTTTAAAGATGGAAGATGTGGTTCACTTCCTCCTGTCACCAGGATTTTGTGAGGACTCGAGAAATAACGCAATATATTCTCTTCTAATGGGTCACGTGGTGGCGCGGTGCTGCTGATGTGTCCCTAGCTGTGTCCTGAGGCTAAGCTGATTTCCTTGCCTTCAGGGTGCTCTCACTCCTGTGAGCGAGTACCTAGAAAAGTCTCGTAAGGAGGCACTTATGAGGCACTTGACCTCGCTTGACTTGCCTGGGAAATGACTGATGAGCACGTTTCAGGCACCACTCAGCCCGTGATTCCTTCAGTTTTCCGCCCACGTTGTCCTGTGGCAATCGGGATTGCTGCGTCTCCAGGGACCTCCTCATCGATCGCCGCCTTGAATAGTCATCTGGCTTCTCCCAGCCTCCTCTGCTCTTCTCCTGGCCCTGCCTCTGCTGTCTTCTAGATGTTGGTGTTCCCCACGGTTCCATCCCCAGCCCCTTCTCCTCATTCCATGAATCATTCTTCACACCCATAACCACACTCCTCAGGTTTGAAACCATTCACCTGCCCTTCGCATCTCTGGAAGAGAGGAGGAAGCGGACCCGGAGTGCTTATCTCGGCATTCGGCACAACGTTACTCAAACTGTCATAAAGAAGAATACATGTAGTGAAAGTAAAAGTTTTATTTCGCTAATATTACGTTTCAGATGAGTATAGCAGTAAGTTCCTTCCTTGGGTCATAGGAGCAAAGGCAGTTCACGCAATCTCTCTCTTGAATGCCTTCCTCCCTGTCAACGTTTCTTTGTCCATCACCCACTGGTAACTTTGACTTCAACCTTTCAACATGAATTTCGACTTCATTAAACAGCTTTTTTTCTTGTTCCTCTAAGTTCCATCCCTTCACCCCTCACGTACCATTTATACCATACTGATCTGTGTAACACTCAAGTAGTATGTTTCATATGCTCAAGACTGTAGGGCGCCTAAAGGTTCCTGCATTTCCCTCTCTCCTCCCTCTCGTTTATGTCCTTCTGCGCCTTACATTGGACCCACACGTAGGCTACAGACAGTGTCTATCAGTAAGTGCCAGTCACTGGATTAAATAAGGCAACAGTAATTTAAGGGGCTTCCCTGGCGGCGCAGTGGTTAAGAATCTGCCTGCCAATGCAGGGGACACGGGTTCGAGCCCTGGTCCGGGAGGATCCCACATGCCGCGGAGCAACTAAGCCCGTGCGCCACAACTACTGAGCCTGTGCTCTAGAGCCCCCGAGCCACAACTATTGAGCCCATGAACCACAACTACTGAAGCCCGTGCACCTAGAGCCAGTGCTCAGTGACGAGAAGCCACCGCAATGAGAAGCCCACGCACGGCAACAAAGAGTAGCCCCCGCTCGCTGCAACTAGAGAAAGCCCGCACGCAGCAACAAAGACCCAACACAGCCAAAAATAAATAAATAAGTATATTAAAAAAACAGTAATTTAACGAAATCCAGTTTAAATACTACCAAATACATATTTATTTTTTATATTTATTTATATAAATACATATATATATTTATTATGAGCCTCCGGACGCGCAGGCTCAGCGGCCGTGGCCCACGGGCCCAGCCGCTCCACGGCATGCGGGATCTTCCCGGACTGGGTCACGAACCCGTGTCCCCTGCATCGGCAGGCGGACTCTCAACCACTGCGCCACCAGGGAAGCCCCCGTTGCAGCATATTTAATGGGTGTCACAGAAGCAATATCTGAACTGCTGATTTCTCTACAGAGTTGATTTATGCATGGAATTCTGTACATACTATTTAAGAACTATGTTTTGTATAAAATAAAAACAGTTCAGAATATATCCAGAAACAGTCTGCCTCTACCTTAAAAGAATAAAAGGCGAGGGCTTCCCTGGTGGCGCAGTGGTTAAGAATCCGCCTGCCAATGCAGGGAACACGGGTTCGAGCCCTGGTCCCGGAAGATCCCACATGCCGTGGAGCAACTAAGCCCGTGCACCACAACTACTGAGCCTGCGCTCTAGAGCCCGTGAGCCATGGCCGCTGAGCCTGCGCGTCCGGAGCCTGTGCTCCGCAACGGGAGAGGCCACAACAGTGAGACGCCCGCGTACCGCAAAAAAAAAAAAAAAAAAAAAAAAAAAAATGCTGCAACGCAATTTCAACATTTACTTTCTAACATACAACACATCATAAAGGGCTCCCAGTTTTTATTTTCCTAAATGTTATTTTGGAAGAATTATTTGATGCCATTTCTTTATAGCTTATTATGAAAATAAAAAGAAAGTGAAGGAATATGATTACCGCAGGCGAAGATGTATTTCGTACTTTTGCACAATGCTCTCAATTAGAGCACTGTATCATTTTTTTTAATGTTGAGATCATTGTGCATCACACGTCTTGAAGAGATTAACTGCACATTTCCCAAGTAAATACAAGCGCGGTATCTTACTTTATTCTTAGCTCTGTGAGGCTACAGGGATCATGTCTTGTTTATTATTGTTCTTCTGCACAAACGGCTTTGCCTAGCTGTCTGTAACCACCCAGGAAATATTTGTTGAATGCTTGAAGGAGGGAAGAATCTGGACTCCTGCTACCCAAACTGGTATCAGGATTTATTATTATTATTATTTTTAATCTTTTGGCCCATCAGTGAGAGTTTATCTTCTTTGGAATTCTTCTCTGAGAGTTTAACCTCAGAGGAAGTCGGTCCTAAAGTTAATCCATTTACATGATTCTTTGCTGTCAGCAAACAAATATGCCCACGTCTCTCCCACCCTCAGAAACAACGCAATCGGTGGCCCGACACGTCCCGCTTTCCTCTCTCTGCCTCCTGCCCCGATTGCCAAGCCCCTCTCTCTCGGCTCACTCCCAGTTCATGCCTCACTTCACTTTATTATCTGGTTTCTGGGGCTCCACTCTCGAGTCAGATCCCAGGGATTCTGGTCTCAGCGTTGCCTCTCACCAGCTTTGAGAGGCAGAACTTGCAACCTCTCTTAACAGGAGGCACCTCATAGATATTGAAAATTAAGTGAGATGATGCATTTAAAATGTACTTCAGGGCTTCCCTGGTGGCGCAGTGGTTGAGAGTCCGCCTGTCGGTGCAGGGGACACGGGTTCGTGCCCCGGTCCGGGAAGATCCCACGTGCCGCGGAGCGGCTGGGCCCGTGAGCCATGGACGCTGAGCCTGCGCGTCTGGAGCCTGTGCTCCGCAACGGGAAAGGCCACAGCAGTGGGAGGCCCGCGAACCACAAAAAAAAAAAAAAAAAAAAAAAAAAAAAAAAAAAAGTACTTCTGCGCTGCCTGGCACATAGTAAATGTTCGATAAGTGGTAGTTACCGTTCTTGCTGATTGAACACTCTAATAGGAGTTCAGAGATGAGAAAGATTGACGAAGGCTTAAAAATTAGTTTGAATTCACCTAACTACTTACTCATTCTTCAGATTAGGAAATTAGAACCCAGAGAAGTGACGCCGTCAAAATTTCATGAAGGAAGATCACTGAGTTGCATTTTGAAGGATAACAGCAGTAGCTTACATCCATTGAATGTTTACTGTGGACCGGAGACCGTATGAATGCTTGACATGGATTGTTTCACTTGATCTTCAAAACATGCCTGTGAAGTAGCATTTCAGTAGCTAGAAGTAGATGGTCTGAAGCTGGACAGGGAGAACAGACAGAAAGGAATAAAGAAAAAACCTGGAGACAGGAAAGACTTGGCCGATTTCTAAAGCTGGTGATGAGATGTAAAGTCCAGAGTGAAGAGCTTTTTTGTCTTACGCAGTAAGGAGAAATGATGTTGGAGAGAGTGAGGGAAAATTATAAGGCCTCGACAACCATGCCAAAAAAAACACCCACAAAACTGGCTCTATCTAATGAGCAAGATGAATCAGTGAGCTGGGGAAGGGAGGATACAGATGGAAGTGGGGCTTCAGGTTCACTGATTTGGGGGCCTGCACTGCACGATGAATGCCTGAAGGGCAGTCTGTTCTGTATCGTCATATCCCCAGGAATCCACAGCCTCAACAAGCCACCGTTGGTTCCCAGCAGCCACCGTTAGGAGAGCATTAGCCCCGTTGCCTATAAAGTAGGAGTTTCATCGAGGCTTATTGAAGGAAGGAGCGAAATCAAGGAGACTTGGACTTGGAGGTTGTTTCTAGGTGGGACGTGATGAAAGCTGAGGTGATGGTGAAGACAGTGGGAAAGGAAATAAGGAGGCAAATCCTAGAAACAATTTCAAAGAGCATTTAATGGGACTTGGGCACATACTGGGCATAAACTAATATCTAGAGCTGCATTTCAGGTTTATCATCTATAGCAAAGTGCAGCGTCAGCGCTCTAGCATTTGACATATTCTCGTTGTTGTTTAAGCAGACGTTTTGTATGTGAGATCAATCGCAATGAATCACGTTGCAAGGTGATGATCTTATGAGCGATTATTATTACCGTTAAAACGTATGTCTCTTTCCTTTCTACTCCTTCTCCCTCCACCCAGGTTCTTGCCAGTTTTATCTTATACCTGTGTTGTTATCATCTCCTACTGAACCCTGGCCAAGTCCACCTTCTCATCTCCACACACACCTGGCAGTAGCCTCCGCCCCGCTGTCTGTCCATAGAGTTGCCCTCTCCCATGAAGACCTTTTCCTCTACCATTTCACTCCCGTTACCAGTTGGAATATTAGCCATCCTTCAGAACTGAATCACACGCTATCTTCCCCATAATGTCTGATCAACCCACCTGGAACTGACTGCCTTCTTTCTGAACTCCCAGAGCACTGCAGGCCACCATCCTGCCTGGTCATGGTCATTTTGTTAACGGGGTGACCCCTTAGCAGGATCTTATTTGTATCCCCGCCATGATGGTACTGTGTGTTGCCTACTTATTCAATAAAGATTTGTGGCGTGAATCAAAACTGTTTTAAATACTGCAAGTCCCTTCCCAACCCAAAGCTTCCCTTTGGGGAAAGGCTAGTACATACAGCTTTACATTAGTATGTATCTTTTGCAACATGGCGAATGTCATCTCATTCTTGTTGTGGGTACTTAGAAAAAAAGGGAAGTTTGAGTTGGGAATAGAAAAAGTGAAAGGCAGTGCAAGATTAGCCATTTTTGCAAGGGACCTTTGGGTTGGATAAAGGATGCTGAGGAAAATTAAACCAGAGCCTTTATTGCTGCACTCCTGCCCCATAGGAGGGAGGGAAGTGAACTGAATGTAAGAGGCTTGGGACTCCAGCCTGTGGGTCTTTGGGAAGCAAGACCTACAAGTCAAAAATCCAGGGCATTGAGCTGGATGGGGACCGGTGGCAGAAAGAAAATGTCTCTCGGCAGGCAGATCACCTGCAAAAGGCAAGCTGAATTGGAAAGCATGTCTCTGAACCTGCCATGGAGGGTGAGCCTAGAATTTCTAGAGAACAGGAAATTAGTCGTATAGTGCCCATTATTACTTGTGTAGGATATGGAGAATGTTATCAATAGGCTCTTATTTTAATGAAAGTTATATATATATATATATATTCACTTTCTTGGTGGTTCACTCATGACTTAAGACTCTATTTTAGTTCTTAGGTTCCTCAATCAACCGAATTCTACCACTAGGATTTTCAGAAGTCTAATATAGTAGGCTGGCGAGGACTACTGTACTAATATCCAGCCAGTACTTTCGGAACTGTTCAACCTGGCTAATTAAGAGTCATGGTCCACGGTGCGGTGAGGATCCCAGAATGTGACACGCCCACTCAGGGCTCTGGGTTTTCCCACATGCTGCTCCCCTGGCCCAAGATACCCTTCTCCTCTTCATTTTTGCAACCTTGGCCCATACTTACGCTACACCCCGATATCATCTCCTCCAAAAAGCCTTTCCTGAATGCTTTCATTAGAGCCACTCACTCCCCACGGATTGGGTGCCACTTCTGCCTGGTTCCAAATAGCCTGAGCTCTCGCCCTCACACTTACCCCAGGTGTGGCAGTTGCCATCCGTCGGTCCTGCTCCCACCATGTAATCTCCTCCGGGAGTCCTGTGGGTGCTGAGTAATTAGCAGCATACTTAGAGGGCCGTGAAGTCTCAAAAAGTATTTGCTCACTGAATGAATAAACGCATCGTCTTAGTATAGGACATGCAGATGAATGTCCATCTGCTGCATGGGAGGTGAGCTGTCAGCATTAGAGTTTGGGGATAATTTTGGCGACCTGCAATCCGTTTTCTCCCCACCCCAGAGGGTGGTAGCGAAGCCAGCCTGAAAGATAGCACTTCGTTTCTGTGCCTTAAGCCAATAACAGTTCCCATCCAGTTCAGTATTTAAGAATAGTGATCATTTTTACTAGGTATCCCCCGGGGAGAAAAGTGGAGATACAGGACATTTTTGTATCTTGGCAAGTATTTGAAAATTTGCTGTCAAACCTATTAAAACCACCGCAACAGTCTTCCGGATTTTTAAAATATTCTACTGCAAAGAGCTCTCTAGATACTCATTTTCGTGTGTAATATAAGCCACATGGTAGCCATCACATCTACCTAAATCTCTTCTAACAATACATCTTTTCCTCTTTTTTTAAGTCTTCTTTTTTTGGTTTGACAGGAGCATTATAGTTCTTCATATAATTCAATTGTATAAAGTTTTTCAGAGGACAAATGATAAGTGTCAACCCATGGCTATGCTGAAGCAGCATTTTCTTCCAGTGTAGAAAAACCATCCGGCTCTCAAATTTTGAAGTGTCTTGCTTTAAAAAAATTTTCCCTGAAGGTTACGGTGTCCAATAATAATTATTCTCTTTGCTTCGATGACAATAAAAGAGTGCGGGTCGATAAAATGCAGAATGAAAAAAAAAACCCCACCAAAGCCCTACTTTGGAGCAACGTAGGACGCCTCCTGTTTACACGGAGCGCAATGATGGGAACTGACACAGGATCCACGCGGAGCCCATCAAATACAATCCAGAGTTTCGTTAGACGTAAAGATAATGGCTGGTAAAAGTTCCGGCAAAGTAGCATCCTGCCGCGAATGCCGTCTGCATTTTCGTCATAAGACCTGAAGCGCCGCGCCGGCCCGGGCTGGGGGCGCCCGCTCTCCCACTGCCGGGCCGGGCCGCCGGGCAGTGACAGGTGCCCGGGCCGCCGCCGCCGCCGCCGCCGCCGCCGCCGCGCCGCGCCGCGCCGAAAGCCGGCGCGCGAGGGGCGGTCGCTTCCCTGCACCCTCGCCTGTCAGCCAACGGCGCCGGGCGGGAGCGAGCGCGGGCGGCGGGTAGCGGGCGCGCAGGGCGGGGAGGTCGGCCGTGGCCCCCGGCGTCCGAGGGCCCCGCGCGTCCCGGCCCGGCCTGTTGGCGGCCGTGGGGGCGGGGGCCGGGCGGCCCGGCGCGGGGAGCGGGGCCGGGCGCCGGGGGTTGGCGGGACGCGCGCTCCGTGCCGGCGCCCGGCCTCGAGCCCGCGCCCCCCCCCCCCGCGTGCCCGCGCCGCTGCGCGATGCAGTGTGGGGAATGGCTGGGGTTGGCTGAAGAGCGCACAGTGGAGTTTTAATGTCCGCCATGTTGGCCATGGCGTATTGAGGAGAGCGAGCGAGAGAGGAGCGGAGCGGTTCGGCCTCCCACCTCCCGGCGGCTCTGAGTGCCCGGACGGCGGGCTCCGCGCTCCGCCCCTCCAGTCCCCGGCAGCGGCGGGCGAGTGGGGACCGAACCCCCGGTTCTCCATGATCCCGCTGGCCGGGGCCGTTTCCCCAGAGCGGAGAGGTATCTGCTGCGCCTGAGATGAGTAAACTGTCGTTTCGGGCGCGGGCGCTAGACGCCTCGAAGCCGCTGCCGGTTTTCCGCTGTGAGGATCTGCCCGACCTGCACGAATACGCCTCGATAAACCGGGCCGTGCCGCAGATGCCCACCGGAATGGAGAAGGAAGAGGAGTCGGTACGTGTTAACTCCCCTGTCCGACCCACCGCCGGGCCCCGCTCCCTCCGCTGCCTGCGGCGGCGGCGGCGGAGCGCAGACCCACACAAAATGGCCGCCATCTTCTCTCCGCCGCCGACTCCCGTCGCCGGCGGGGCCTTTACCTCGCCGCCCCCGGCCTCTCCCCCCGGCCGCGGCGGCCCGGCGGGGCCTCCTGTTGGGCCACCCGCTGACCCCGGCCCCTCGGACCCGGGCCCCGCGGAGTTCAGGCGCCCGCAAGGCACAAAGGGGTCACGTGACGAGGCTGCCGGCAGCCATTTTGTGGTCGGAGCGCTTGGGCTGGGCCTTGTGCATCCGGAGAGGGAGCGAGCGGGCGGGCGGGCGGCGGGGGGTGCGGCGGCCGGGCCGCGGAGGCCCCGCCTGCAGGCCTCTCCGCGGGCCGCTGGGTGGCGCTCTGGGGCCGGCTCGGCCTTCGCGCTCCGCCGGCAGCGCAGGTTCCGGGCGCTTGGGGGCCGTGCTCTCCCGGCGGCCGGGGAGGCTGGCGGGGCCGGCGCGGCCCACGTGGAGCCGCCAAGGGGCCGGGCGGGGGCGGCGGGAGCCCTGCCGCGGAAGGTCGCGGCTCCCGAGCCGCCCGGATCCGACTTAGGTGGTGCGTCCTCTTTGTGGGACTTGTACCTCCATCCCTTCCCAGTCCTACCTGGTCGGACTCCTCCTCCTGACTTTTCCTTTGATCCTTGAGAATATGTTGCGGGTTTTGGGGAGGGTACTACGTGGCTCTTCTGGAGCCTGTAACGTTATTAGTTGCTTCCCTGATAAAACCTGAGTCCGCCCGATGGCTGGGTTTCTCGAGCTAGGGGAGAAAGGACCCCATGTAAGCAGGTGTTAACAGATCTACCTGTTGGAAGAGGGCTTTCTTTCTTACCCGCCACCGAACTCAGGTTAAGTGAACCCCTTCCTAGAAATCTTAACCTGGAGGTGTTTCGGTTGGGTGGGCTTCGGCATGTAAGTGTCAACGGCTCCCGGACGCCGTACCGCAGCGGCAGCTCTCCCTGGTCGTGGAAGTTGGGCTCAGACCCACGGATAATAGGCTCTTCCCCTCGTTCCCCCAGGTCCTCGGCAGGGTCACTTGATGGCTTCTCACCCTAAGGAATTGCATACCTTGGTTTTCAGGTACAGCCACTTAAACAGGGGGCAGTGTGTTGACAGTTCCAGGAAGTCGAGGAGTCGCTGGATTGGTGCTACAGTTTTGTGGTGGAAAATCGTTCTGTCATACCTCTGTTTGGTGCTGTAAGAATTTTCTAAATGCAGAAATCCTGCTCTGTAATGTCGATTTCGAAAAATAAAGCTGTTTAAACTCTTTGGGTTGTTTGACCTTTTAAAGTCAAATAGTGGTGACCGTCGCGTGCTGCTTCCGAGAGTGCGTCTTAGCGTGTGGAGTAGTTGAGATCGTCCAGCGCGGTCCTGACCTTTAGCACGTTGCCTGTGAGACACCACCTCTCAACGTTTTACTTGTATCAGCGGCAGAGTAGAATGGTGCCGCTTGTTTATTTTTAAATAAGTGATTTGTTTTTAAAAATTAAAGTACTTGTGACTGCAGAATCTCGTCTTTTGGTTTTATTTTTGTTTCCAAGTTTTGCAGGTAATACTTTCAAGTGGGGGTGTCGTCATTACCACTGCCCTGGAAATTAATTGGTAGTTCCTGTTTTGCAGCCGAGGAAGGGGAGAGCTTTGATAAGAACAGATAACCCTGCAGTACACTTTGAAATTCAGTGAAGTCTTGCTCCTCGGAGCACATTGGACTGTCCCAAGGGCCCCAACCTGAAATCAGAGCTGAGCTCAACTGAAGTATCAAGGCTTATTAGGTTTTTACGGATCATTTCTGTTCACTGAAATGATTTTGACATTTTGTAGTTCATTGTTTTCTAACATGTTGAGTCCCTATTTTTGAGGGATTGTTTTTTTTTCCCCCTTCAGACTGACTTTTCCCATTGTCCGTGTAGAATTTGTTTCACTTCACATCCAACCAAAACTATGACCAGTGAAACATAGACTTCAGGAATAGACACTGAACTGAACAGAAGAATGTAAACAGTCCCAGGCAAACAGCTGCTGTCCAGTCCTGCGGCTCGTGCTGGCCGGGGGTGGGGGTGGGAGGAGGCTCTGTAGATCATAGGATTGAAAGTAGCATGTTAGCGCTGAAATGTATGCCAAGCACAATTAAAGGTAATTGAATTCCGAGTTAGCCGGAGGAGAAGAAACTTTTTGATAATTTGCTGAAGAATGATGTGCTTCTTATAAAGGCGAACTCATGCCTCCGATTGACATGGCAGGGTCAGGAGCGATCTAGAAACCTGAATTGAGTGTCTGGTTTAGAAAATGTGTAATCCTATGTTGATCATGAAAGATAGGGCAGAATTAGATGAGGACAGTATTGTATATATGTCACCTCACTAAGAAGGCATTTTATGATCAAATATATCTGGAAAATTGTCATGTGAACTGTACCTGCTAACTGTTACCATATTTTGTTTCTGTGGTAAACGTGGCAGAAATGCTAGGTCTAAACATAGGGAAAATAACACTTATTAAAGTATTCCCATTTAAATTTAATTTAAGCTGAACGCACTGCCTTAATTAGGCATGCCTCTTAATTTTTAAGAAACAACTTTCAGTAGAAGTCCCCTCCTCCCTTCCAAACATGAATTATACTCAACTTTAGAACTTAGTTGTTAGTCCTTTTTTTGATGAGGATTGAGAAATAACTCCAGATTGTAATAAACTGAAGGACTTGACTGCCAAATAGATGTTAGAGATTCAGTGTCTCAATCGGTATAATGTGATACATTGTAACTTGCTGTATCAAAAAGTAACAGTTGATAAAGGCTTTGATTTAATGAATAACAAGTAATTTTCAGATCATGGGAAATCAATAGGATGTCAGCTCTAAATATGAAATAAGTCCCTTAATTTAAACACATGGGGGTGCAGAGGTTGCACCATTATAATTTTTTAACATTTTAATTTTAAGATTATAATCTTAACTTTAAGGTTAGAAATGTTGAAATATACTACTTAGTGCCATGGCTTCACCTTTAAATGAAAGGGTAGTTTTTCCAAGATATCAGTACAATCGAATGTTTTTGTTACAATTGGAGCTTTACGTTTTCCTTTATGGTTACTTCTCACTTCAGCAAAGACATTCTGAAAAAGTTGGTTTTAAAGTGATACTCAACAAAGTGGAGCTGCTTGGTTCCTCTAGTAGTTTAACTTTTTTCATTGGGATGCCAGAGTGTGTGACTCCATATACTGTAAGGGGTGGAGGCTTAACCTCTTCTCCAGCCGAGGAGAAGAGAAGGAAGTGTGACGGTAATTAAAACGTTAATGATGATACCGCCTTGTTACTGCCCTACGCAGCCACCTTTGGGACTGTTGGGTGTAGGGCCCAGCCGTCGCAGTCCAACACCTGGTTTTAATAGGGTTCTAATCAGACGTATAGTCCCAGACCCCTGTCTTTCCTCTGTTCAAACTGTATCCTTCATTAGTGGCCAGTATACAACGTTATGAAAACCAAGTTTATAAAGTAGACAGGTAGGTGTTTTTTGTTTTTAATTAGGGGTTAAAGTGGAAATACGTACATATCTCTGTTAAGAGGAAAAGTAGTTAAGCACTACATTTTCAAAACGATAAAAATCTAGTTTGTTTTATAAAAACAAGCTTAAATCACTTTAAGTGATACGTTTAAAAGTCCGATTTTTCTGACAGAAACTAAGAATCCTTTCTTTCCTTTAAAATTTTGTAAACCAAGATTTCTTAGCCCTTAATCTAGATTCCTCCATTCTGTCCACCGCATTGGAAGTGAAAAGAAATATGTGAAGTCGCACCTGTACTAGAAGCAAAGCTTAATTTTTACAGCTAGTTTGAATTAGAAAGGAATTGAGGATATTTGGGGTTTTCCATTAAGTAGCAAATAATTTAAGTCAAAGATAATTGAGAAGCAATAATGAAGTCTAGTTCCAACTTTCTGTCCTGCCCAAGATATTTTTGAGTGTATCAGCTGGGTTCTGAGGGTTATGTGGAAATGATGCTAGAAGTAGTGAATTCCCATGATACGCATATACAGTTTTGTGACAGTATATTTTTCTCAGGAGAAAATTCATGTTTGTCATGAGTTTCTCAAGGTATCGATAAAGGCAGAAAACCCAAGGTTAAGATTTGCTGTTCTAGAAATTTCAGCAGTCATTTTGGTTTCATCAGTATGGAAGTTATTACATAGACTTAATCAGAGAAGAAAAATTAAAGGCAAAAATTAATCGGCAACTCGGGAAGACTGAGGGCTCTTACCTACAAAAGGAGCCTCTTGAAAACTGTAGGGCCTGGTGCCTAAAGTGTTAATATTAGCTCTTGTTTCGGTGTGCTGTTTGATATTTAAGATTTTGGATTAGTACCATTTGTACTTAGACTTCATTTTCTTATAAAACAATAATGAAAACTAATGGGCTTATGTGTCTAATGGTGTTTTGTGGGTGCTTGTGATCTGTAATGGAATTTATGCAGAACTACCTTTTCTTTCTGTTAATCAACAGGACTTAATTAAAAGTGCCATCTAAATACAGGAGAGCTTAAATCTTGTAAATAAAGAATAATAACCTGTGCTTACAGGTTCATGAATTTGTGGATAGGATTAAATATTAAACTAGCCATTCCTAATAGAATCTACGACTAGGTTTGGATAAACTGGAGGTGTAGGTTTTAGTTTAGTCTATATATTGCATTCGACCATATTGTGGTCTGTAGTAGTAGTAATGGGAGAGAAACAGATGGAAGATGTATGTGTATCTATGTACATACATAATGGCAAGAGATGAAGGTGTGGATTCTGACTATGTGATTCCATTTTTCTGAAAAGTTAAGGGTAGTTGTTATTAGCAATTGGTTAAAACGTAATTTTAAAGTAGAGGGTAGCATTTTATATAATGGAATGATGGTATGGTTTGTGATTCTATTTCTTAGAAGAAGACAACCCACAAGGAAATGAGAATTTTATATTGTAATTTGGGAGTAAAATGACTTCTGAGTCTCCAAGTGCAAAAGTAGTATGAAAGTATGAAATAAATACATAGGCAGAACTAGATAGTGTCTTTTACTTTTAAAGTAAGCTTTTGAACCCTTGAAGTGTGACTTATATTAATATGTTACAATAACTCCTCTGTAAGAATAAATCAATTTACAGGGAAATCACCGAGAAAAGAAGTGATTCAGATGTTTTAAACAACTTGCTAGAACTACTTTCAGTGAATTACTTGAAGCTTAACTGTTGACTTCTGCCCATTATCTTGGTCAAGTTTACTAAAGCCTCTGATAATAGTTAATGATTTTGAGCAATTTCGGTATTTTAAACAGAGTGGATACTTAACTTTTCACCTTTAAATATATGGATTGAATTTCATCCACCAGCCCCACTGTAGGTAGATGAAAATCAAAAACAAACGTGCTGTTCATAAATCTACTGTGACCCGTGATCTTAGTTGTCTCTCTGATGAGTAGGGATATAATCAGTTCTTTAAAAGATAAAGCCCTTCTTCGATTATTTGTTGTCATGGAGGTTATCCTTAAGAAGTTGGTTCAGCTTCAGATACGCCTGGTGACAGTTTGCTGAGTTTTGCAACACATTATTAAAGCAAATCATTTTGGTTGAATTTCCTTCCGTATAGCAAGTGCTGGCTGAAGAAGTATGACGCAGCCTTAGGGTAAAGCCAGGGGCAAAGGTAAACTGAGGTTTGAAATATCCTGTGGGTGATTTACTAAAGGTTCAAATCTTCTTTCTATATTGGGATGAATTATTTTGATTATCTTAGAATCACAAGTACCAGTTGTATATCCTCTGAGAAGAATGTACCTTGGCATTTGTGGCCTTTGACAAGTCAGTTAAGCTTACTGGATGAACTTTAGTTTCTTCCTGTGCCAACGCTCTCCTGACCTACCTTATGAGGGAGGTATAGCTCTAGGGAGTGAATCAGACGGTATCCGTGAAAATGCTGTACACATGCATTTCATTATTACCAAATACTAAGTGAATGTTCACGATGGCCTTGCTTTTTGTTGCTGTTCAAAACTACTTACATTTGTACAATCCCTTGTATTTAGGATTGTCTGGTATAAATTTGTTAGATGTGTTGTCTATCCTCAGAGGATTGTATGATGTAGTTGTGAAACGTTGTGTCTTTAAATTTAGGTAATTATTAATTGGGAAGAGCATCAAGTTGGGAGTTACTAGACCTGAGACCTCAACCAGCTTCTGACTGTGTGTGCACGCGTGTGTGTGCGTGCACACGCATGCTTGCGTGCTCTCACACACCCGGATTTTCTTAACTGCAAGATGAAGTAGGGCCGTGATAGTTTCCTGTAGTAGTGAGCATATTATGTTACCAGTGCATTTAGGTCTGTTAACTCATGTATTTTATGTGTTTTTAGAGTAATCATTACATCTTTAATTAGTTGATGGCTTCATTTGCACTCTACATAAACACAGTTTACACAGAGGTAAAGGTAACCTGGGTGCATGGATAATTGGTTCCAGTTTAGTCTAGAAGACTTGTGTTTTTTAAAGCACTTAAAGAATAAGTGCTGCAGTAGTCACAGAATGCTTTTACTGTTATGAGAGTTTGAAATTAGAATCAGAATATTGTATTGAAGGTGGCAAATTTGTGCTTTACCTATAAGATAATAAGAGTCTGAAGGGGAAACAAAATATAAATATGGCTGTTTTGAAGTCTAAAGCAAGAATTTGATCATTGTTCTAATGGCTAAGTGAAGATTTTTGAGGTATATTGTACAAAGACTAAGAAAATATAGATAAATCCAATTTCATTCACTTTTGTAGCAAATATTTATTGTGCACTTACAGTGAACTAAGGCCTCCTGTGGGCTCTGTGGATCCCAGCAAACAGCTCCCTTTTTCATGGAGCTCACATTCTAGCACCTAGGCTCTATGAGGGCAGGACTTTTTGTTTGCTTTGTTCACTGGTGTTTTTTCAGCACCTGAAATAGTGCCTGGCACATAGTAAGTGTTCAGTATTTGTTTAGTTGAATGACTGAATTCTAATGGGAAAACGGAGACAAAAAGCGAATGAATGAAAGTGGCGGTGGATCAAGACAGTATAGAATTTCAGGTGGCAGGAGGAGGATAGAGATTTCTTTGTGCAGAGGGTCAAGGAACGCTGGCTCTGAAACTTGAAGTGGGAGGAGCCAGCCCTGCGAAGGCTTGCATGGAGAATGTGCCAGGCAGAGAGACTGCAGATGCAGGGAGCCCAGGTGAGGGACAGAGGCCAGTGTGGCCGGAGGGCAGCGAAGAGGGTTGAGCAGTACGAGGATCCAGAGGACCCAGTCAGGGGCCTGTATCTGGTGAGGTATTGCAGGCCTCTGCACGGAGCTGGGGTAGTTTTGAGGTGAAGTAACAAGCCTTTAGAGAGTTTCAGGCAAGGCAGTGACATGATCCGATTTATGTCTTTTCAAGGTTATTCTCTCTGCCATGTGCAGAATGAGTCGTACCGGGCAAGAGTGGCTGTAACTAGGGTGGTGGTAGGGAAGAAGAGAAATGGATAAACTGGAGGTATGGTTTGAGGGTAGGACCAACAGAACTTGGCTGACAGATTAGAATGTACTAGACGGAGAGAAAGAATCAAGGATTAATCCCTGATCTTTACCTTGAGCAGCTGGGTGGATGGGTGATTAGGCCCCTGCTTCCTGATGTAGGGAAATTTGGGGGAGGGAGGGTTTATAAAGGATGGATTTATTACTCAGTTTGAAGTGCCTCTTACTCATTTGTGTCTAGCTGGGTACGCAAGAATGTAAGCATTAGAGCAGTCTGCACTGGAGGTGCACAGTTCAGAAGTCATGGGCTCTACGATAAATTTGAAGGTCTTTGGGTTACAGGTGTTTCTAAAGCTGTTCATTGAGGCTCAAGAAGAGGAGGAGCTGTTAGAGAATTAGGAAGAAAGTGAGGGTAAAGGTATCTCAAGAAGGAAGGACATTGGTTAAGTCCATCCACGGAGAAGATGAGTGAGGGGAGAGGGACCGTTTGATTTGATTAGATAAGATATGTGCCATCGGCCTATTTTGACAGCGTGGTGGGAAGGAAAGCCTGAGTGGAATAGCAGAAATGCTGAAAGATAAATAAAAGGGTCAGAGCAAGTATAGACGACTCCTTGGAATAGTTGTGCTGGGAAGAGGCACTGAAAAAATAGCTGGGGGGGATTGGGGGCATCAACAAATCATTTCTTTTAAAAATTAGTTACAAAGTTTAGGCAGACGCAAAGTAGGGAAGCAAAGCTGAGTCCTCCATTGCCCAGGCCGCTACCTAGAGAGTTTCCAGGCTACAGGCACAGGTAGGGGAGGCCCCAGATAGAGCCTGCCAGCCTCCTGGAGTTGAAGAGGCAGAGAATTCAGTTTGGGGAGGCTACAGTGGCTTCAGGGCTAGGTACCAGAGATGCACCGAGGTCTGCAGAGAGGTCCCCTGGAGTCTCTAGCCAAAAACTGGTCTGAGCCTGTCTGGGGGGGGGGGGAGTGGGAAGCACCTGGAAAGAAGTAGGAGGGACATTTCTGGGAGCTCACACAGGGCTGGGAATATGTTATGTCCTCAGTGACCAGAGTGGAAAGACCTCCTAATGCAGAGGGCATCAGATAAGAGTTCTCAGAGGGTCATTTCCTTAGTGGTAGGGCCAAATTAGCTCTAGACTAAACTGTTCTGGACTTACCCTAATAAAGACTAAACACTGGCCTCAAAAGGAGCCAACTAATTTCGGATAACTGTGTCCCAGAGTAAAGCCCCACAGCGTTTAGAGGAATACTAAAAGATCCTGCGACATAAAACTTAGTGCTTGGCATCCAGTTAAAAAAGAATCACCAGGTATGCAAAGATGCTGGAAAATCTAACCAATAACTAAGGGAAAAGTTAATCAACAGAGAGAGATGTAGAAATAACCCAGGTAATAGAGTTAGTAGACGAAAATGTTAAAATGGCTATTACAAATAAACAAGTTACTAGAACTAGTGTAATCGTTGGAATGATGTCATTAAAAAGGATGAAATAATCCTATTTCCTCTCCTACTCGAGGACTTTGTTCCTAAAAACTGTTTCCTATCTTTTCCTGGATTGCTTTCATGGAGGGCTTGGTCACTGATTTAAGCAGAAGTACTTTTTCCTTTTTAGAAGTAAGGAAGGATATGATATGACCAGTGGTAGAGTTGGCAGTGGGAGGGTGGGGTATTTATTCTATGATTCTATTGCCTGTATGCAGTATGAGGTGATGTCATCACCTGAGAGCAAGGGGGGGCCTTGAGACGAAGGTATGTGTGGGAAGCTCACCTACTAGAGAAGTGTAACAGGACTGATGGGCTAGCTGGGGGCTCAGGGTTTGTGATCATTTGAAGTGAGACCAGTCTGCTCACTTGGGCAGTTGAATGCAAGCATTCAACTTGAGTTCAAGAATAAAGCAGGTATATAATAAGGTCTTTCTAGGGTTGAGGTTTGCCCAGCAAGTACAAAGGGGGGAAAGAGGGATGAGGGCATTAAAAGTATGTGTGAGGTAGATGATCATGATAGACCTGGATCCAAACTGGTTAAGCAGGGAAAGGAAGGCCTCAGGGAGCTGGTGCGGACCGGGGAAGTGGTCGGACACACCGGGATGGCTCTGCGGGGGAGGGGTGCCGTGCTGGAACAGGGGAGCCTGAGCCAGGAGGGTGCCAGTTAAAGAGTGAGATGCTTGAGTTTCGATTTCAGCGGTGTATCGTCCACGTAGACGTCGTTACTCAGGGTGATGCCGACGGTGTGGGAATAGTTGAGAAGACGACCGTGAGCTCTGCCTGAGCAACAGAGTGGATACGGCAGCTCCGGGGAGAGGGAGTGAGGGTGTGAATAGCTGAGGGGTTAGGGTTTCTGAAAGGACAGTGGAGAGGAATGGTGTGGCCTGGCAGTGGCGGGCAAGGAGGACACTTAGCCCGTCTGTAAGTGTGTGGGATGTGGGAAGATACACAGCTTCTCCTTGGAAGGGCTCCGGGAGTGCTGCTTCTGGAAGACACTGCCAGGCTTAAAATAGAGCAAGGGGATGAGGGAACGTTGAAAGAGGCTGAGACTGTGGAGAGGAGTTTACTGATACGTCTTATTCTAGAGAACAGAGTGGAAGTGTGGGGGAGGGGGGAAGACCAGAAGATTGGGTCAGATTAGGGGACGTTGGGTCAGAGTGGTAGTAAGAGCTAGAGTGATGCTGTCAAGTCGTGAACTCTGGTAATGGGTGTGAAGAACAATGGGATTTATCCGGCCAACCTCAGATGCACAGATGGTTCAGAATCCCTTCCTGCCGCTGGGGACGGGGGGGAGAGCCCAAAGGAGGGGCGGCCCCACCAGACAGACACTGGCCCGATGACCTCCGAGGCCTGTCACTCCTGCCGCTCAGGTGTGTAATAATCTGTACAGAGAAGAGCTTTTGTACAGCGCACCTGTTTCAGGACCCAGGAAATGGGCCTTTACGGTTGTTACTGAGCGCCTGAGAACTCTCCCTCCTCTGCAGTGCTTCTCAACACTGCACCAGTCGCTCACCCTCAGAACATTCTGGAAAATGGGGGGGTTTGATTGTCACAGGTTTGGGGGAGGTGCTTTGGGGGACAGAAACAATGCAAGTGCCACCACGCAGAGCACAGCCCGGCAAAACAAAGAATTGCCTGTTTGACTTTTTGACTGTCCCGCAGAACATCCCAGTTGGTGAGATTTCCATTTACAGATTATCTGAGTCAAGAACCTAATTCCATTTTACTTGTAAAGTGTTTTTTGTGTAGTTTTGGTATACGCTAAAATTTCCAGGGCTGCAACTGTATATAAAGTAAGGGAATGTTGTACTTTATGTTGTAGAGAACTTTTGCAGTCACTGTTACCGTTTTGGAAATAGTAATAACTTTATCAACACTGTTAGTGGTATTTGAGTCAACAGTAGTACAGGCCTGCAAAAAGTCTGGTTTTTTAGCTCTCTGTAGACATCTCAGCTTCTGTAGTTACTTCCTTTTGTCTTCCTGGGTACATATCCCAATTATTTACATGTTGAAACACATAGTATTTTATTATAACTTACTTTCCTTTAATTTCCACTTGGTTTTGCAGTTAGATCTTTGGATTGATTATATTAAAACGTGCATAAATAGAAGAGTGGAGTAATTTGAAAAAAGGGAGCATTGGGTCTGACAGGGTTGAAAACAGCTGTTCTGCTGGGTTCAAAACACGAGCTAAGTTGTGGTCTGTGTTACTTACATTTGCCCCAGGTCTCTCTAAGTGTGGTATGAGAATGAAATGAGCCTGTGTAAAGTGTATAGCGTGGTGCTTTACTTACAGTAAGTGCTTGGATCTTTTTTTTTTTTTTTTTTTTTTGCGGTACGCGGGCCTCTCACTGCCGCGGCCTCCCATTGCGGAGCACAGGCTCCAGACGCGCAGGCTCAGCGGCCATGGCTCACGGGCCCAGCCGCTCCGCAGCACGTGGGATCCTCCCGGACCGGGGCACGAACCCGTGTCCCCTGCATCGGCAGGCGGACTCTCAATCACTGCGCCACCAGGGAAGCCCGGATCTTTTTTACTTACTATTTTAGTTTAATTTTTGTCCTTGAAGGATGGAAATGTGTTTTTTAGGTAGGATTTTAAAATTTCAACAGATTTCCATCATAGCAAATGATTTTTGATATGGAGTGTTTTGATAGAGAGTGGGTATGTTTTTTATACGTATCTAGTTGTATTTATGTCAGAATGTGAGATAATAAGCAAGGTATCAAAAAACAAGGTCTTAAGTCGTGTCAAGGAAGTCAACTCAAATGGATTATTTTCTCAACTTAAATACATGCTTGGTTTCCCAGCCTCAAATGTATGAAATGTGTTTCAAAGAATTTGCTGGAAAAAAATGTTTTCTGTACTTTTTAACAGGTTCTGTACATTTTAGTGATTTTTGGTTCTGTTTTTAAAAGATGTTTAAACGTTTTTAATCAATTTTTTTATTGAAGTATAGTCGATTTACAACGTTGTGTTAATTTCTGCTGTACAGCAAAGCAATTCAGTTATATATATGTGTGTGCGCGTATGTGTATATACATAAATATATATATACACACACGTACACACACACATTATTTTTTAAAATATATTCTTTCCCATTATGGTTTATCATAGGATATTGCATATAGTTCTCTGTGCTGTACAGATTTTTAGTTCTGGAGGCTGCTCTTTCACGTACATCCGTGCGTTTGGGTCTAAGAATTTCTGTTAAAAGATTAGGATGTGCTCTAATTCTGAAAGGTTTATAATTGCTTTTTAACCAGTCTCTGTACTCTAGTTTTCAATTTTACGCCCCCCTCAAAGTTGTCAGGATGATATTTTTGAGTCTGGTTGTTATTTTGCTATCTAAAATTCTTAAATTGCTCCTTTTTCTGATAGAATAAAATGCAAAAACCTTTCAGTGGGGTTCCCTGGGCCCTGCAGGATCTGACCGCTGCCTCCATCCCCAGTTTTTCCCCTTTCCCCTCCTTCAGCCCTGTATTCGTTGTTTGTTGCTGCATAACAGATTACTCCCAAACTTAGTAGCTTGAAACAACGAACACTTAACTTTCTCACACGGTTTCTGAGGGCTAGGAACCTTAGGAGCAGCTTATGTGGGTGATACTGGCCCCCGGATCTTTCACAGAGTCCCAGTAAAGTTGTTGGGACAGCAGCCCAGTAGGGCTGCAGCAGGCTTCCCCCAGAGGAATGGGTCCAAAAGAGAGAGAGAACACACAGTCTTCTGTGACCTAGTTTTGGAAGTTACACGTCGTCACTTCTATCTCTTGCTGTTGGTCACACAAACCAACCCTGGTAAGTGTAGGGGGCGCCTCACACGGCTGTGCATGCCAGGAGACAGGGAGCATTGGAGGCTGGCTACCAGTTGACCACATGCAGAATACTCTCCCTCCCTCCCAAAGCCCGCAAAAGTCTCGTCCCCTTACAGCGTAAGGATCTCATCCAGATTGGTTTCAGGTACAGCTGAGGCGTCTCAAATGTAGTTCATTGCGTATAGCTTCTCAGGTACAAATTCCTCTCAACCTGTGAAGCTAAAGAGACATCTGCTCCCACCCTCTGCCACCACCAGTATACAGTATTGGGTCAGGCTTGGGATAACTGCTATAAAACGTTCCTATTCAAGGGGAGTTCTTGGTCCATAGCATTTCTGAAATCCCGCCAGGCAAATGATGGTAATTCCTTGGCTGAGTGTCAACTCCTGGGTATAATTCACGCAAGCTGTCAGTTTTGCCCTTTGGGCATTCGGTTCACCCTTCCTTTTTCACAAAGGTAGAGCCTAACCTGTTTGCTACTGGGTTTTCTTAACTTGCTTCCTGCCAGCAAAGCCCTTAACTTGTTTTTAGGACTTTGAAGGCCTCTTCTCATTTTGTATTGTCTCTCATCTCCATTAGTTCAAGCTGGTAATGTTTCTGTCTATATAATTCTTTTAAAAACTTTGTGGGTCTTCCATGCGTTGTATTGGTCTTCTATTTAATTTTATTCCATTAGCCAAAAGCCACGCCCATGAACCTCTTTGAGGTAAGCCTTTTACTACCTCGAGCTCCTGCTGAGACAACGCCCTTAAGCTTCCTCACAGCCTTATTGTTTGAGTGAGAGAATCTTTGAAGCACACAGTTCTGTGTAGCAGCCTTTGGTCTGACGGAAGAGTACTCTGAGACACCATCTTGGATCTTTCTGAGGTCTTACAGAGGACTTCCTAGTCACTCCCTCAGCGTAGTGTTTAGGCCGTGTTTGTCTGTCAGAGCCCTGGATTTGATCTTGGGTCAGAATCCATTCCTGAATTTGAGCACCGTCTTCAGTCTGGTGAGACTGCAAATCGTCCAAACCTTCGCGTCCTGGCTCCTCTATAACGGTTCTTCATTTCATCTTCTCATTTTTTACCATATATGGCAGAAGAACAGGGCAGCACTTGCAGCTCTCTGGTGGAAAGCCTCCTTAGCTAAGTCACCCAGTTCATTAGGCAGATTGCCCACTTTTCACACACCTGACGGGGTCGGTGTCAGTAAACCGTCTGCTCCTTCCTGACGGGGATACCCCTTCCTCTGGTTTCCAGTAACGTTCGCCTCACCTTGTGAAACACCGCAGGGCTTTTACTAACAGCTTCTTCGCTGACAGTGTCCTCAGAGACCGGGGCCCAGTGCCAGACCATTCCAACAGCTTAGGGTTGTGTTATTCAGTGAGGACTCTCTGTACTCACGTATGTGCGCGTTGTCCGTTGCTGCGTGACAGCTTATCCAGAGTTGCGCCGCTCACGACCGCAAACACTGATCCCGGCTTCTGAGGATCCGGAATCTGGGAGTGACTTTACCGGGTGGCTCTTGTCGGCAGAAGCTGTTGGCCTTGCAGCCATCACCGGGCCTCTCTGTGACTCCCTCCCGTGTGTCCACACAGCCTGACACCTGCACCCCGCGCCCCCCAGCAGGCCAGCCAGGAGCAGGTGCGCGCCCGCCCGACACGGGAGTGCCCTGGGCGTGGCCGCCATCACCTGTGCCACAGCCCTGGGTCACACAGGCCAGCCCTGGTACGTGCGGGAGGGCCGCCCCAGGCTGTGAGCACCAGGGGAAGGTGCCTGCATCGCTTGGAGCCTGGCCGCCCGCCGGGAGCCCGCTGCTCGGTAAGGCGGGCTTCACGCCCTCTCAGCTCTCGTAGCTCCCCTGTCCGCGCGTGCTCGCTCCACCCCCCTGACCCCACGTGCCTTTCCGGGCCCCATGTTTAGTCAGCTTTTCTGAAGCCCTTCTTGACTTAGGCTCCCCGAGTGACATCACCGGGAATTTTAGAGAACAAATTCAGTTATATGATTGTTGCTTTCACTGCGGTTGAAGCCCTCTGAAAGCAGAAGCAGTGTTGTATCTCAGAAACTTAACACTGTTCTGGCACAGATGTTTCTTTAATCAGTGTTTATATAGTTCTGGAAAAATCTAGGTACTTTATGATTATCTGCACTCTAAAATGGTGGTCAGTTACCTGCTTTACCTGCCTTTGAGCTTTTGGAGCAGGCTAGTAAAAGTAGGATTTAAGCTATGGCTTTGCATGTTTTTCTCTGCGATCGTGAGGGACATGAGACATTCTAATAATCCAAAATTTTAAGCCAGAGAAAATGTCTTGGCCTTTCCAGTGGTAAGTTTTGTGAAATGCTCTGCTGAAAGCACTTATTTTATATGGTGTTGATGTATCAAATATTTGTAAACTTACACTTACAAAGTATAATGCTAAGTATTATAGGGTCCACAGACATGTCTTTTCCTTTAAGGAGCTTAGACTTCATATGGTAAATAAACCATAATCTGAGGCAGTCGTTTTAAGTCCTGGTTGTAAAGATCAGAAATGTCTATTTTTACTTTGGGTAAATCTGTACGTTATCACTCAGAGTCTAACAAAACTGTGTAAGCCAACTTCTAACGTTGAGTTCCTGAAAAGTCATCTCTTTTTTTGCCCCCCCCCATTTGAAGTAAATATAGGTAGAATCATGCAAAAATCAAAATCAATTATTTTACTGAAAGTTTTTACATTAACATTTTTACATTAAAGATTTTTACATTAAAAGTAAGTTTTTACATTAAAATTCTTTCTCTCTGATCTGAAAGTGGCTTGAAAACCAAAATTTTGGTTGCAGTTATGTTTTTATCACTGTCTTTGAATTTTCCTTTTCATCTATCATAGTGGTATCTTGACACTATTTGTGAAAATTCTGTATGAACTTTTTTTGCCTTAGTGAATTTTTCCTTTGTAATGCAATTCCAATGAAATAAAAGCCATCTTTTTTTTTCTGTCTACCAGGAAATATCAGAATCAATTCCATAAAAATATGTTCCTTGATTCCTTTGTCTTGAGATTTTCTATGCACCACTTTAGAACATCTGTTGAGTTCTACTTTATGTATCGTCTGAACTTTTATGCTGTGATTTTGTGGAATATACCTCAGAAATTCTTCCTATCTTTTTGTAGTGATGAAACATTTTTGTTCTGTTTTTTTGAAGATGGACAGAAGAAAGAAATGCTTGTGGCAGGATTAACTTTTTTTTTTTCCCTCATGTTTCTATTTTTAGGGCTAATTTATTTCCATATAAAATTTCTCAGTTGAACCTTAACTCTTATTCATATCTAAAACTGTTTCTCAGGGGTGCCTTATACATTGTATCACTAGCCAGAGGCCAATTTTAAAACTATAATGTCCCTTAATTTCTGGGCCCAGCCATTTTAAGTCCTTCCTGGAATAAATCTTACATTTGAACTTTTAAAATCTGTGATTTCTAAGATTCTGGTCTGGAAAGTTTTCAGTAAGTAGCCTGCCTTACCATGTGGGAAGCAATGGAATATACTATGTGTATCTCTTTAAAGTGTTCCTGGGGTCTGTTGGAGAGGTATCTTGTGATATAAGTGTGTTATGCCAGCCATATCATGTTGGTGTCATGCTGTCCTTTCACTCAGTTTAATGTATTTGGGTTTACTGTGAATCAGAGTGGAGAAATTAGAGAACTACGATAAAAGTTCAGAGAGGCTAGCAAGAGTTTAAAATATCTTGAATAAAAATTGCAGTGTAGTGGTATTTAATTCCCTAAAGAGTTCACACGTTATCATCTTCAGTGGCACTTCCCTAATTCAGGGTACTAACATCTCTTGCCTAGATTTCAGTACCTTCCTAACAGGTCTTCCCAAGAGTACAGTTGCTGCTTCCCTGATATTCTTAGCACAACCAGGGGTCCTTTGAAAACTGAAATCTCATTGTGTCACTTCCTACGAAAGACCTGTAAAGGGTTTCCACTGCTCTTCAAGTGGCTTATCTGTGAGGCCTTACATAATCTGGCCCCTGCCTCCGTTTTGTTCCTCCAAAGCCTTCAGGTTCCCTCCAGCAACAGGATCATTCCTCATTTATCCCATGTACCAAAACGTTACTCCCCTGCGGGTTGGCTTAGTGCTCTCCCAGTGATCCCTCACATCTCCTCTCAGGGTCACTTGCTGAGATATCTACCCATTAAGATAGGTCGGTTACATGCTCCCATAGTATCATTCTTAGCAATTTACTTTTGTGAGCTTCCGGTCCATTTATGGAGATGTTTGATTAGTCTTTACCGCATGACTCGGAGCTCCCAGTACCTTTCAGCATTGGAGCTTAATGCCACCATTACTTGTTGAGTGAATGACTGGATTGGCCTATTGCTAATTTATTCATATGTTTCTAGTTCAGTCTATCCCAGAACTGTGTTTAGAGATTAGAACATAACTCACTCTGTAATTTAGAATTCCATGAGGATAATGATGGTTCCATCAAATTCTTGTACCGTGTGATCACTCTGTGATCAGACAAGTCACTTAACGGTAGACCTCATGTTTATCAGTTGTAGAAGGAACCTGACATAGTTGATCTGTAAGTTTGCCTCTGACTCACGTGTTCAGTGGCGTTAAGGGTTTCCCTCCATTTATCAGACAGGGTAGGCAGGGTTGTACTGTGAACACACAGCCGTGAAACCTTAGTGGCATCATAACAAAGATTGGCTTCTAACTGCACTGTCGCCTGGGTTGATTTGGGGGTTCTGTTTTATGTGCCCCCATTCCAGGACCCAGCTGACAGGACAGCCTCCATTCTGAACCTTGCTGGGCACTATACTAGAGGGAAGAGCTCTTGGAGGTCTCCTGTCTTGTATCAGTTACTCACATGCTCTGGCCAGAAGCCAGACACGAGGGTTTCATCACCTCAGCTCACAACTCATTGGCCAGAGCAAGTTACATGGCTCCACCTAACCGTATCTTTGACCAGGAGATACAATTCTGCCATAATGACCAGATGGCAAAGAACAAAAACATTTGGCAAACAGCAGTTAATGACAGACCTGCCCTTCTGGTCAACCAGAGATTTGCATCACTGTCGTTCCCACAGACAAAGTGTACTCATCTCCCCCGCAGTGAGCCCAGCCTGAAAGAGACCAGCTAGACAGCATCAAGCTTGGAATATTAGGATTTCCAGGTGATACACATATTTCCCTAGATCAGGTTTGGATGTGCTTCCCCTTGACCTGGAGATCTGTGAGTGAAAATATTATCTGCCCCCCCGCCCCCCATGCAGTTTACTTTGGAAAAACAGAGGCCTGATCAACGCAGTAATGCTCCCCTTTGGACAATGGAAACAGCAGTTCCTGATGCATAGCAACTCAAGACTCCCACCAGGCTGGCTTTATAAGGGTCTCCTATCCCTGGATGTGAGGAATATTCTTACGTAGGTACCAAGTGCAGGCTCCTGGAGGGGCTCCCAGTCCACTGGTTTGTGTGGCTCTTGGCATTGATACCCAGGAGATGCTTCCTTTCTTTCCATCATCTTCTTAGCCTCATCTGAAGTAGGTATTGGGGGCCAAAGCCCTTCACAGCTTGCTGCCTTCCTCTAGAAGCTAGGAGACCTGAGGGTACTTTTAAATCAATCTGGGCTGTTGATTTTTGCTTGTTTGTTGGCAGCACAACATTGTAGGCTTGTAACGTGGTTCCGTTTAGCTCAGTGTGCAAGATGGCCTGTCCTCTCAGTTCTTTACAGCTGTCTGTCTGTCTCCTAAATGCTAATCCCAGAAGCCTGTTAGCTTTTGCTGGAAGAGCTGCATCCTTAGTGTCTGTCTCTGTCTCTCTTTTTTCTCTGAGCATTTTGTTCAACTGAAAGCACTTAACTGTGTGTCCAGTTTTATCTGGGTCTCTGCTCTGAGACTCTAATCCATTCGTGTGTTTTAACCGTGGGTATCCGGGCCATACCTTGGTTTGAGAGGACAGGCCATCTTGCACACTGAGCTAAACGGAACCATGTTACAAGCCTACAATGTTGTGCTGCCAACAAACAAGCAAAAATCAACAGCCCAGATTGATTTAAAAGTACCCTCAGGTCTCCTAGCTTCTACAGGAAGGGAGCAGGCTGTGAAGGGCTTTGTTAGTCAAAGGCCTTCTTGATTTGTTAATTTACGGGTTGAGTTGAGAAGCACTTTTCAAGCACTGCAAATCCTCAAATATTTGGCCTCTTCTCTTTTATTCCTCCTTACAAACTAGTCAATTTTTAAAATTTGTTTCTTTCTTGTAATATCAAACAAAGCAACCAACACACCATTTTAATATCCAGGTTTTTTAACCTCTTCTAGAGCTACAAGTTTATTAATTACATGATCTTTCCAAGATCATGGTAACTGACTTTTACCAAATATTTTGTACTACCTACTATGGAATGCCACCCTTTCAGCCTCTTGAGAAGTTTCCTTGCTGCCTGACCCCCAAGCTAATGGCATGTATTTTAGTCTTTGTGTTATAATAGTACCCCACTTCTGGGACCAGTTTATGTCAGTCAGGATAGCCAGGTTATGATGAGTGATTACAGACAGTCTCAAAAGTTTAGTTCTTGTTTGTGTCTTGTTTGTTTATCATGGATCACCTGGGCAACCAAACTAATGCAGCAGAGGTCTCAAACATGGTGACAGGTGGGAGGAGCGCTTTGAAAACGTTGCATCTTCCACCGGCAGTTAAATACTCTGGTCCGGAAGTAACGTGAGTCGCTTTGACTCATAGCTCAATGGCCAGCATTAGTCACCTAGCCCCAGCACCTACAGGAGGCCAGAAACGATTTGGGGACCAAAACTAAAGGCTGTCTTATTACACGTTCAGTGTTCACCTTTGAAGATGAAGAAAAGAGGGTATTTATTGTAAATTACATCCTATAACTCCCTGCATTTTTGTCGGTGTGCTGGCTTCTCATGTTTAGAAGACATTTGTGAAGACAGAGGTGTAACTTCAGCAGTTAATTTGCCTTTATAGGGTTTAAAACACACACACACACACACACACACACACACACACACACACACACGGTAAATTTGGAATTCGTCTTATTAATTGATTCATGTATATAGCTACAGTAAAATAATTTCTATTAATAATTTAAGTTGTTATTATAATTTGCCTGTTAACAATAATAATACCCCAGGGCTTTATGGGTATAACTTCATTTAATCCTCAGTGCAACCTGATCAGGTAGGTAGCTTTTTCTGCCCTTTACTAGTAGGAAAAAAGGTTAAATTGGTTTCATTATTTATAGTACAAAGAGCTAATAAGTGGGTGCTGGGTTCTGTGTTAAGAGGTTTCTCTCCATGTCTTATCTCATTTTATCCTTATAATGGCAGTTACCTCATTTCACTAATAAGGAAATTAGAATTTAGAGATGTTAAGTCACAATTAGTAAAGGGCAGGATTGGGATTCTAATCCAGGTTTCTGACATAGAAAAATGTGTGCTCTTAAATAGTATGACTTCTTATATGTCTTTTTTTTTTTTGATAGAGTATTCTTTCCTTTTTTTTTTCTTTTTTGGGCTGTGCCGTGTGCCTTGCAGGATCCCAGTTCCCTGACCAGGGACTGAACCAGGGCCCCCTCCAGCAGTGAAAGCACTGAGTCCGAACCACTGGACCGCCAGGGAATCCCGAGAGCGTATTCTAATAAAGTCAATTTTTTTTTCTGTACAGTATGTTTTATATAAGAAAATAATTTATGGTACCAAATAACATTAAATTAATCAAAATCACTTGAAATTATGAAATATTTATTTTCGTCTATCAATGTGTTTGTTCCTTTAAATAAAGGAGGAGTGAGTTTAAGTGAGGGAAACAAACATTATTAAACAAAAAAGTTTTGAGATTATCAGAGCCCCTTCTATTTTTTAGCCACTCTAGAAGACACAACTTCAGAAATTACACAGGAGTTTTATGGTTTTGGTAAAACCAGGGGACTTGATTTCAGTTAAGAAAAGGAAGGAAATTTTGTAAGATTATTTTTAGCTTTGGTCCTGAGTGAATAATAAGTACAACATATGAACTATCACCTCTTCCCGTACTAACCATGTTATAGTATTTTCCACAATTACCTTAAACTTGGACAAATCTTAGCATTCCTACAAGCCCTAAAGTAGTTTTACATGTTTTTTTAAACCATTTTTTAAGTTGAAGTATAGTTAATTTAGTTTCAGGTATACAGTAAAGTGATTCCGTTTTGTGTGTATATATATATATAATGCATATACTTTTTCAGATTCATTTTTATTACAGGTTATTACAAGATACTAAATATAATTTCCTGTGCTATACAGTAGGACCTTGTTGTTTATGTATAGTAGTGTGTATATGTTAATCCCAAACTCCTAATTTATCTCTCTCCCCTCTCCGCTATCC
Source organism: Grampus griseus (assembly GCF_964374135.1). NCBI lineage: Eukaryota > Metazoa > Chordata > Mammalia > Artiodactyla > Delphinidae > Grampus > Grampus griseus. Next base: position 173,263,930 of record NC_139018.1, read on the forward strand.
CCTTTGGTAACCATAAGTTTGTTTTCTATGTCAGTGAGTCTATTTAAAGTTTTACATTTTTGATGGGTAAAACAGAGTATTAATAAAAGTGTATCAACAGCCGAGTCTTGATTGCTACATTGACTGGTAGGAAACTACAATAGGTAAATCTGTTATTTTTGATAGAATAACAGGGGATGGTGCAGTGTAGTCTAAACTTGACTTTATTTCAGCCTTCTTAGTTCATCACAGAGTCCTTCGCTCTCTGGAGTGGTAAATCATTTGGTATCCTCTGACTATTTTTATAGTAGATTATATAATAGTACCTAAATAAAGTACTTCTAAAGCCAAGTGAGTCCTTCATAATTTCCTTTTAACTAAAAGCTGATTCCCTTCTTTGAGGGAAACTCATATTACTAATTATTTCTATAAAAAGAAGATTATTTTGGCTCCGCATTTGGTGTATGTGGTGTCGAAGATACAGTAAGCAAAAGTGTTGGAAGTCCAGGGGAAGAAATAACAAATTTTAATGCTTTTTCTATTGCCCATACAGCAAGATAAAACAATACTTACTAGAGAAGACTATACTTTACCCTTTACTATGAACCTCCGTCTTTGTGGGCGATTAAGAGTAGTTAGTTACACAGGGGAGCATATGTACCTGGCCTAGGCTCTCCTGTGACGTAATCTTCCTCCGCTCCATCCTGCATATCCAGGTGCCTGGGTGTTGTCAGCAGTTAAGCTTTATGAGCTGTCATCTAGTAAAGTACTCAGAAGAGAATCCTGCAAGAGAAGTGAGGAAATCTGCCCTTAGTTCCCTAACTTACCTGGTTGTAGCTTCCCCACGCTCCTTGTACCCACGATGCTGTCAGTCATTTCTTCAGCTGTTTAAAGTCCTTTCTGCTTCTCTCTTAGTATTCTGAGTCCTCCCCGAGTACCAACCAGAGCTCAGCCATTCATGGGAAGGGCAAAGGAAGGCAAGAAGGAGGAATTAAACTACAGTAGAAAGACCGTGGGGTTCTGGAGTCAGACCTCAAGCCAAATCCTACTTTCACCACTCGGACAAGTGACTTACCTTACTGAGCTTTACTTTCCCTGCAAAATAGGTATTATAATAATACACCTTCAGAATGAAGATTAAGTGTCTAATGTAGGGTCTAATATAGTGATTTTTTTTACTTAATGAGCTTCCCTCTTTTGTCATGTTCATCGTGTAAATAGCAAAGCGTGCTCTGTGTGTGCCAGTGATCCGCCAGACTGCTGAATCTCAAGCATTAAACAGCGTAAATAACTGTATCTGCATGAAGAGTCTGCAGACTTTCTGTGGACAGTCAGATAGTAAATATTTTAGGCTTTGCAGGCCTTACAGTCTCTGTCACAGCTCTTCTGCTGTTATGGAGCAAAGCAGCCGCGGGCAATATGTAAATGAGCACGTGCGGCTGTGTTCTAATAAAGTATTTGCAGAAACAGGTGGTGGGCCAGATTTGCCTAGCCGGCGACAGCTTGCCAAACCCTAGTCTGTATTATTGTCCGTACAAGGGAGACCTATTGCCAGAGATTTCATAGTCTTACATCGTAATACAGCCCTCCTTTTTAAAAATAAATTTAGTAAACTTACCTCACTGTGAGTTGAACAGTGGAGTCAGGAGGTTATATTTCTCCAAACGGATAAAGTCTGTTATTGTAGAAGAGAGTGTTTCCTGTACCACTGTTTAACTGCAACTTTATTTTAATGTTTGCCTTACTCTTTCTGTTTTTTGAATTTTATTTTATTTATTTTTCTATAGCAGGTTCTTATTAGTTAGCTGTTTTATACATATTAGCGTATACATGTCAATCCCAATCTCCCAGTTCATCCCACCACCACCCCTCAACCTTACTTTTTAATACTGAAAATTAAAGGCTTGGTCCCACCAAACATTTATATAAATCACACTAACAGTGGTCAGTACATAATTAGGAAATGTTGACTTCTATATTACTCATTTGGAAAATCATGGTGCATTTCAGCAAATGCAGAACCACTGAGGATGCTTCTGTAAAGAAACTGTTCAACGTTGTCTGTTACTGTCTGTGCGTTTTCCAAAATTATTTAATCACAGAACTCATAGAACAGCTAATTATGTCCCTAGAACTATATTCAGAAGACGGTATTCTGAGGCTCTCTGGTCTCACTGACTTAGGAGATCATGCAGTTACTTAGCAATTCTGGAAGAAGAATTTACATCTCTTGCTCTTGAGTATACAGTCTACTATTACCCCCCTCACCATTTCGTTCTGCTCTTAGCTTAAAGAAAACAACTATTACAGTTGACCCTTGAACAACATAGGTTTGCACTGTGCAGATCCACTTATACATGGATTTTTTTCTATAAAAACTACACCACTACAGGCCTTCCCTGGCGGTCCAGTTGTTACGACTCTGCGCTCCCATTGCAAGGGGCACGGGTTCGATCCCTGGTCAGAGAACTATGATCCCACATGCCGTGCCGAGTGGCCAAAAAAAGACTACACCACTACAGATCCGTGGTTGGTTGGATCCATGGATGCAGAACCGCAGATGCAGGGAGCCCACTGTAAAGTTATACTCAGATATTCGACTGACGGGGGGGCAGAGTCTATGCTCCTAGCCCCCGAGTTGTTCAAGGGTAGTCAGCTGTATTTGGAAATAATTTCAAACTTACAGAAAAGTTGCAAGAAAAAGAGGAGTTCACCCATATATACTGATTGTTACCATCGTGTCCCATTTGCTTTGTTTATGTTTTTCCATACACCCATTCTGTCATACATACACATGCACACGCATGTATTTTTTTTCCCAAACCATTTGAGATTAGTTGCCTATATCATGGCCCTTTACCCCTAAATATTTCAGCAAGTGTTTCATCTTTTATGATGTGGACATTTTTAAAGATTAGAGTCCCTTTGGTTTTTTTTGAATAGGGTGATCCCATTTTGGGTTTGTCTCATGTTTTCTCGGTTACATTCAGGTGTTGCATTACCAGCTAGCACATTATATAAATGATGTTATATTCTCATGGCATCACATTCAGAGGCACATATATCTCTCTGCCCCTCATTGGTAATGTCCTTTTTTTTTTTTGTGGTACGTGGGCCTCTCACTGTTGTGGCCTCTCCTGTTGCGGAGCACAGGCTGCGGACGCGCAGGCTCAGCGGCCATGGCTCACGGGCCCAGCCGCTCCGCGGCATGTGGGATCTTCCCGGACCGGGGCACGAACCTGCGTCCCCTGCATCGGCAGGCGGACTCTCAACCACTGCGCCACCAGGGAAGCCCCGGTAATGTTCATTTTGATCACCCAGTCAAGGTGTGGCCCAGTGTCTCCACTGTATCGTTGCTAGTTTTCCCTTGAATTCGTAAGTAATCTGTGGGAATCTACATCCTTTTGAGAGTCGATGTAGTAAAGTTGATAAGAGCTTATACTCAGGTCACAGCTGGGTTCGAGTCCAGCTAACTCTATGAACACAGGCAAGTTTATGATCTGTGAAATAGGGGAGGTAGTTGCCATCTCTTTGTCTGTCTGTCTATTTATGAGCTTTAAATGAAAAAATGAAATAGGAATGTGAAGCCCAGGCCTGGCGTGTAATAAATGCTTCGCAAGTGTCAGCTATTATTTTAGTTCTGGAAATACGAATTAGTAGGCATAGTAGTAAAGCCTACGGCTTTATAACCCAAAGCTAAAAAAGACTTCCCGAAGTCATTTCTTCCACGAAGATTAACATTTTATCCAAGATGAATGTGTTTTTAAAGTATCTTCTTACTGAGTTTGTTCTTTGTCTTGGTGTTCTTTCCTACCTGCTGTACCCTGTCCCTTCTGGTATGTGTGAGACAGGTAGTTAAGGGGTGAAACCACTGTCAGGAAATATTCTTTCTGGATTCAGAGTTGTTTGGTTTCCAGTTTCATAAAGATCTTAATTGAACAGACAATTTAAAAATCAGCTGTACCTGTTTTCTGTGTTACTACCACTGTGATAGTCTCCTGTAACTGTCGTCAAAGACTTTCTAAAAGAGGGGTAGACATGCTAGTAGAATTAGAAAGAAATGAGAGAGGTTTAGATGGACTTAAGACACAGGGAGCAGCCTCACATGTAGATATTATTAGAAGGTGCCACTAGGTGCTCCCTGTGGCTGGCGTATGAAGTTCAGGGTAGAAAGTGGTATGGTGGTGGACTGGCAGAATTAGCTAGAGCTCGACCATCAGGGACCCCATTTTGCCACGCCAGGATCGTAAAGGCAATAGAGAGCCAAGGATTAAGTGTGAGAGTATCGTGATCAGACTTTTTTTTTTGGCCATACCATGTGGCTTGCAGGATCTTAGTTCCCTGACCAGGGATCAAACGTGTGCCCCCTGCAGTGGAGTCTCAGAGTCTTAACCGCTGGACCGCCAGGGAATTCCCCATACTTTTTGAGGAAGACCACTGACGGTAGCTACAGAAGGGAAGTGGAGAGTAGTGTGATGCTAGAGGTGAGAAGGCTAGCTGCAGCCTGGATGTGACAGTGGGATGAGAAAGCACTGAATAATTTCTAGACATGAAGGAGAAGTTTATAAGATCTGGTGCCTGATTTGGAAATGGGGACGTAGGAAGCAAAAGGGAGCTGGAAAAATCAAGGCTTCTGACTGGGTGACTGGATGTACGATGGTGCGATTCACTGAAATTGATAAGACACAAGGAGGAACAGGTTTGGAGAGTCGGCAGATGGGGACGTTGATGTTAACACGAGATATGTCAGTGGAATATAGAGTAAGAGGTCTTTCTACATGTGCCTAACGTTCAACAGAAATCTGTGCTAGAGAGTAAGATTTTGAATTGTGTCATCAGCGTGCAAATGGTAGTTAAAGCCATGATAGTGGATGAAATTGCAAGAGTGAGTATGTGCAGGGCTAAGGACTAAGACTTGGTATAGCATTTGTTTGTATTAGCCTATAGAAACATGTTTAGTTTTCGATAAGTTTAAATTAGATGTTCAGTTTATTCAGTGCTGTTGCTTTAGGGTCTAACCCCCCAAAATGAGAAACATGTTTGTATTTTATTTGACTGCATGGGTTAAAAGGTATTAAATAACGGCAGATGACTAGCTCTCTGGGGTACATTGGAGGTGCAGAAATCCTCAGCATAAAGATTATAAACAGAAACAAGAGCTTTTTGAGCTGTTTTAACTTTAATTTTTAGGGAAACATTCTGATTAGATTGTAATTTTATGAGAGTAGAAAGAAACTAATTTCAGTCCCTTCCCTTTCACATTGCCAAACATCACACTGGGCAGGCAGACTCTTAATAAGCACAGCACTAACAGCCCACGTCCAAAGGGATGTCAGGGGTACAAATAAGGGACATGAGAAGGTGAGGATCAAAATTAAACTGAAGGGCTTCCCTGGTGGCGCAGTGGTTGAGAGTCCGCCTGCCGATGCAGGGGACACGGGTTCGTGCCCCGGTCCGGGAAGATCCCACATGCCGCGGAGCCGCTGCGCCAGTGAGCCATGGCCGCTGAGCCTGCGCGTCCGGAGCCTGTGCTCCGCAGCGGGAGAGGCCACAACAGTGAGAGGCCCGCATACCGCCAAAAAAAAAAAAAAAAAGTAAAAAAGTAAACTGAATTTTGCCTAGGGCTGCCTTTCCTGTGCTTCTTAGCAACTTTAAGTCCTGAATATAAGTACCAAATTGACAAATACTTCACACTGACGAGAAACAAGAAGACTGGACAGTTTTACCCATACCTTAGCAAAGGTCTTCCTTTACTGTTTTATAGTCTAGAAGTAAAATAATTTCAGAGTACTGAGCTTTAAGTGAGAGGAGTAGAGAGTAATAGAATCTTTTACCATTTATTTCTTGTAGAAAATATAAGTATCGAACTGCTCTTTTTCTTGCCAAGTAGTCTAATCTGTCTTCAGCTATTTTAAGTGTTTACCCCGAGTATTTTAAGCACAAAAGCAAAATGCGTTTGTCTTTTTTTATTTTTTGCTTTTATGAAATTTAATCGTATTTTCTTTCAAGGAAGTCCATTCCAAACCAGAACAGTTTGTGGACCTTAAATAACTGTTGTAGGGCTTCCCTGGTGGCTCAGTGGCTGAGAGTCCGCCTGCCGAGGCAGGGGACACGGGTTCGTGCCCCGGGCCGGGAAGATCCCACATGCCGCGGGGAGGCTGGGCCCGTGAGCCATGGCCGCTGAGCCTGCGCGTCCGGAGCCTGTGCTGTGCAGCGGGAGAGGCCACAGCAGTGAGAGGCCCGCGTACCGCAAAAAAAAAAAAAAAAAAAAAATTGTTGTAGTTTCACTGGCACATTTGTTCAACAAACATTTATTGTATACTTGTATGTGTTAGGCACAATACTGGATCTGGGGTAGACAAAGCAAAAAAGAATTCCTATCCTTCGTGCATCTTACATTTTGGGGAGAAGAGACAGACGATGAACAAAACAATAAGTAAATTCAGTAGTCTGTGAGGAGGTAAGTGCTACCCAGCAAAATAAAGCAGGGTAGTGGGATAGAACAGGGTTGAGGGGGAGAGATTCCGTATTTTTTGCAACATTTTACTATGAAAAATTTCAAACGTACTGTGAGGTTGCAAGCATTTTATAGTGACCACCCATGTACCCCGTGGCTAGACTCCACCATTAACATTTCACTCTACTTTGCTTTATCACACATCTGTTCATCTCTGCATCCATCAATACTTCTTGTTTTGATGCATTTCTAAGTAAATTACAGACATCAGTGCATGTTTCCCTAAATACTTCAGCATACATATCATTAATTAGAGTTCAGCATTTATTTACTGTTTTTTTTTCTTCTGAGGTAAAATTTACATGCAAAGAAATTCACAAATACTTGGTGTATATTAGCTGGATTTTGACAAATTCGCCTACTTGTCTAACCCATCCCCCAACAAGATATGGAACTTTACTATCATCCCAGAAAATTCTTTCATTCCCATTCCAGTCAATCCTTGCCCCCAGGCCTCAGAAGCAGCTACTGTTTTTCTTTTTTCTTTCTTTTTTTTTTTTTTACCGTAGATTAATGTTGCTTGTTTTGAAACGTCACATAAATGGACTCAGAGTGTGGACTGTCTTGTGCAGAGCTATTTTCCCTCACCCCAGTGTTTTGGGGACTTGCCCGGGTCATGCCATGCGTAGGTGGTTTGTTCCGCTGTGTTGCTGGGTGGTCCTCCGTTGTGTCACCGAACCGCAGTTTGTGCACCAGTCCTGATGATGGACGTTCGGGCTGTTTCCACTTTGGGGCTATTACGAATAATAAAACCGTATGAACATTCTCATTCAGGTCCTTTTGTGGGCTTGCATCCTCATTTCTCCTAGGTAAATACCTAGGAGTGGGATTGCTGGGCCCTGTGCAACGTGTATGTCTGGTTTCATGAGATCCGCCGCCCCTTTTTCTCACTAACCGTGTCTGAGAGTTGGAGTTGTTCCTCATCCTCAGAGTTGTTCGGTGTGGTCAGCCTTCTCAGTTGTAGCCATTCTGGGGACCGTAGAGTGGAAGAGCTGATGAAGAATGCTCTGTCTGCAAAGGGGACTTTTGAACCAAGATTTGAAGAAAGTGAGGAAGCGCAAGCCATTCTGAGTTTGACAGAGAGCAAGGAATCTAGTATGACAAGAGCAGAATGGAAGTAAGGGTTGCCTGGGCACAACAAGGAAGGGGAATGTGCACATCCTGTTGGACCTTGTAAGCAGTTTTAAGAACTTTGGCTTTTATTCTGAGTGAGATGGGAAATAATTGGAATGTTCTAACGGAAGAATGGCATGGTCTGACTTGCATATTAACAGATTACTCTGATTATTGCATGAAGACAGACAGAAATGGAAGCAGGGAAACCAGTCAGAAGGCTGTCGTAATGAGCCAGGCAAGAGCTGGGTGTTCGGATGCAGAACCTGGGAGCCCTTGCTGGAGCACTGTTCCTGAATAGGCATGGCTGTCTGGTTCTCAGGAAAGTCGTCAGGAAGCAGCCGAGAAAGTGATTCGGCTCAGCCCTTCTGGTGTGGTGGCAGTGGAGTCTCGCCCTCCCTGCATAAATGAGCAGGGGTTCAGTAACTTCTTAGGTGGCTTTTTACAAATTAGTCCTCACTTATTTACCCATAAGAAATCTTATACAATATTGTTGCTTTCAATAACCTGTTTTTAATTCAGTAACCCAAAAGGTCTAAATGTGGTCTTAATTGTTGTTATGGCTGACCGTTAAGGCCATTATTTTCTTAAATAAATATACTTAATGAATAAGTTGATATAATTTAATCTTTGTTTAGGAATTTGCCCAGTATAACCTTGAATAACTCTTTCTGGTTTGGTAATATTTATTAGAACTTACTATAGAGCAGGTAGAAATACCTTTTTCATTTTTTTCATTCAATTTAGTCTTATCCTTATTTTTCTATAATGATATTTTTTAGAATACTGGGTACCTGCAATAAAGGAAAACATAGTTCTAGCTGCTAAGTAGATTACAAAGATAATCTTGTTTATCCCTCATCCTTAAAAGAATTGAGAGTCCCCCATACTACAAGAGAATACATCTTTTAAAGGAAAAGATATAAAGGTTAGTTAGACATAGCATCTAATCTTAAGGAGCTTAACATTTTGGAGATCAGTATGTAGGCAAATAAATGATTACAGCACGATTTCTTACGTAGAGAATGTAGTGCTGTAAAAGCACAGATAGGGGAAGCAGAGGGAAGATCGTTTTATTTTATTTTTTTTAATAGATCTTTATTGGAGTATAATTACTTCACAATGCTATGTTAGTTTCTGTTGGCAAAGTTAGTTTCTGTTGGCAAAGTTTCTATGGCAAAGCGAATTAGCCATATGCATACATATATCCCCGTATCCCCTCCCTCCCACCCTCCCTATGCCACCCCTCTAGGTCGACACAGAGCACCAAGCTGATCTCCCTGTGCTATGCAGCTGCTTCCCACCAGCCGACTATTTTACGTTCAGTAGTGTATATAGGTACATGCCACTCTCACTTCGCCCTCCAACCCCATGTCCTCAAGTCCATTTTCTGTGTCTGTCTCTTTATTCCTGTCCTGCCCCTAGGTTCTTCAGAACCTTTTTTTTTTAGATTCCATATATACGTGTTAGCATAGTGTATTTGTTTTTCTCTTTCTGACTTACTTCACTCTGTATGACAGTCTCTGGGTCCATCCACCTCACTACAAATAACTCAATTTCATTTCTTTTTATGGCTGAGTAATATTCCTTTGTATATATGTGCCACATCCTCTTTATTCATTCATCTGTCGATGGACACTTAGGTTGCTTCCATGTCCTGGCTATTGTAAAGAGAGCTGCAGTGAACATTGGGGTGCATGTGTCTTTTTTTTTTTTTACAAACCCACAATTTATTGTTATATTGTTGCTTTAAACAGTCACATGCATTTTAAGAAAAGGGAGACAATCTTTTATATTTACCCATAATTTGGTTCTTTGTTCTCTCCTGATAAATCTGTTTCCATCTGCTATTGTTTCCCTTCCATCTGAAGAACTTCCTTTAGCATTTCTTTTTTTTTTAAAATTAATTTATTTATTTTTGGCTGCATTGGGTCTTCATTGCTGCTCACGGGCTTTCTCTAGTAGCGGTGAGCAGGGGCTACTCTTCGTTGTGGTTCGCGGGCTTCTCATTGTGGTGGCTTCTCTTGTGGAGCACGGGCTCTAGGCACGCGGGCTTCAGTAGTTGTGGCGTGTGCATGTGTCTTTTTGAATTATGGTTTCCTCAGGGTATATGCTCAGTAGTGGAATTGCTGGGTCGTGCGGTAGTTCTATTTTTAGTTTTTTAAGGAACCTCCATACTGTTCTCCATAGTGGCTGTATCGGTTTACATTCCCACCAGCAGTGCAAGTGGGAATTGCACTGCAATTACATTCCCTCTTCTCCACACCCTCTCCAGCATTTATTGTTTGTAGATTTTCTGATAATGGCCTTATTGTGGTTTTGATGTGCATTCCTCTAACGATTAATGATGGTGATGGCAGAGGAGGCAAGAGCATACACGGGAGAAAAGACAGCCTCTTCCATAAGTGGGGCTGGGAAGCTGGACAGCTGCCTATAAAAGAATGAAACTAGAGCACTCCCTAACACCAGACACAAAAATAAACTCCAAATGGAGTAAAGACCTAAATGTAAGGCCAGACACTATCAAACTCTTAGAGGAAAACATAGGACAAACACTTTTTGACATAAACCACAGCAAGATCTTTTTTGACCCACCTCCTAGAGAAATGGGAATAAAAACAAAAATAAACAAATGGGACCTAATGAAACTTAAAAGCTTTTACACAGCAAAGGAAACTATAAAGAAGACAAAAAGAAAGATCATTTTAAACCAGACTTTGAAGAACAAGTGGGAATTTCCTTGGGAGTGGGGCTGGCGTATGGTCCATCTGTGTGAGCAAAGGCACACAACAGATGTTTAAGACACAGTACTGTCCCTTCAGATGGGTCTTATCTACCGATACCTAATGTCACTCTTAATCAATAAAAATGATATTTTCTGACTTCTCAAATTTGTGATATGCCCTGTTTATAACCAGTTAACCATTTTGCATTAATTACCAATGTTTTTATCAAAGAGACCATTACCACCTGAAAAGGCAGAAATTTTCTAGGGGTAAGCAAAAATAACAAAGGGGAAAGTAAAAGAAAAAACATTAAGTGCTGGAAAGAAAAGAGGGAAAGACGGGTAAGAAAAAAAAGAGATATGTATATAAAACAAATAATAAAAATAAGTAGCAGAGTGACTTGCTGGACTTAGGGTCTGAGGAGGAAGCTAAGATTCCTGCCTGGGTCTCTGTCTCTAAAGCCCACGCTCTTCCAGTGCGCCCGGTGGGCTGAAGTAACAAAAGTGAATATTTGGAGCCTGCAATTGCAGGGTTCATGGGGACACGAAAGTGCGCCTCTGAACTTTCCGAAGATCATCGTTCAGTCTTTTCTGATCCTCTTCTTTATTGTTCACGTTGCTATGTATAGAAAACATTATCATTACTTGCAGCGCAAGAGGCTTTTAAAGTAAATTGCCTAATCGTAAGTTACGATTCATCTGATTCCATTTTATGTAAGGTTGACTATCTTAAAATTCTTTAGATTATTTAATAGTATTTACTTTGTTCCCTGTAAGATCAGATTTGAGAGGGTATACCTTTGTTATTTTATGAAAAATGGGAATTGATCCTGGTGTTTTGATGATTAACTCTTAAATTGCACCTGAGCCTAGTTATTATAAATATTCTATGATATAAAGAAACTTTACCCTCCCAGGGTGTCAAGCTAGTAAGTGGTCTTCACACACAGCTACTTCCTTTTCTTAAAATAATCTTTTAACTCCTGTTCTAGCTTAAATGTCACTTGGCACTAGTGAAAGTGATACTGTCCTTGAAATCCCTTTCCTATTTATATTTCCCATTAACACATTGTTCTTTTCCTTCACAGCACTTATCACACTTTACAGTTTATTTTTAGGGCTGTTTTATTAGTGTCTGTCCTCCCTACTACAGTGTCAGGAACCGTGCTATTTTATTTACCATTGTGTTCCCAGGAGAGGCACATAGTGGGCAGTCAGTAAATATGGACTAAGTTAATTAATGAGAAGCTTAAGCCCAGCTGTTCTGCCCTGTATCTCCAGTTGTTGTCCTATACCAGCATTTCCCAAACTGCATTACAAAAGTTCTCCATGAGCTATTAATGGATACTTTCTGAAAAAATGATTCTGTGGTCATAGATTTGGAATGACTGAACCCTCTGTCATGAGCAACCACAGTTTACATTGCCGTGTTAAAAGCTTTCATTCCAAAAGTTTAAAAATCCAACGTTATTTTTTTTTTAACTGTCAAACTCATTATTGGACTACCTATTGATAATTTGAAATTAAGTATTCCAGTGAACACAGTTTGGGAACGCTGGGTTATTCAGTGCTGCAAGTAGATGTATTTAGAAGTTTCATTGACAGATATTATCTTCCAGGAACATCTGGCATTTTATATAATTGTAATTTAGGATCGGATCATCTTAGTTATTTAGTCAAGGCATTCAATAAGTAATTATTGAATTGAATTCATAGCTCATCTTATTCTAATTTATTTCATGTATTACTTGGCTTCACCATTTCACAGCTTCCTACTCAAAGCAAAAATTTCATTTTCACTTATAATTTAATGTTACTTTAATATAATTTAATGTTTTTTTCTTGGAAGTAGATGTATATAGTTTGGGGTTTTAAAAATACGTTCTTTACCTGGAAAGCTGCAAGTGTAATGTTTTACTCTGGAACTAAACCTGACTTAAATGGGAAGGGTTTTACTGAACTAAATAAATTGTGTCTTTCAGAAATTACCTTTGTTTTAGAAAATCATGTAGTGAGATGTACTCAAATATTTTTTGTCAAAAAGAATTACAAAGAATTTTAGAAAATAAGGGAAATAAAATTATAGAAGAGTATTTCAAAATTATATCACCAGGAGGTGATCTGTTAACTGGTGTACATACTTTGAAACTTGACACATATGTGTGCCTGCTTGCATCTGTGTGGTATGTGTGTGTGTGTACATACACAGATACCTACATACATATTCATTCAACAGATATTTAAGCACCATGCTTTGTACTCGGCACTGTTTTCGGGTGGTTATTTAGCAGTGAACAAAATAGACAAAAATCCCTGCCCTCACGATGCTTAGATTGCGGGGGGGAGGAAGGGGTGACAACAGTAAACAAACCAAGGATATGACATGTCAGAGGACTGTAAGAGCTTTGGAAAAATATAGCAGTGAGAAGAATAAAGGAGCATAGAGAGAAGGATTGTTACGTGTTCAGCTGCTTTTAGACTTTTTCCTATATTTGTGTGTGTTCAATTATGTCTTTTGCTTTTAAAAAAGATTAAATACAAATATCCTGAACATACAATTTTCAGATCTGTCTTTTTACTTAATAAATTGATGGGTTTTTCCATTTCATTAAATATTATTCTGAACCATTTAAAGGCTATGCATGTTCCATTTTCTAGAATATGGTCCGTTTTCTAGACAGCAGCCAGGCTGATCTTTAAAATCCTTCAGCCACTGTTGCTCTTAGTACAAGGACAAGTCCGTAACATGCCCCATGTCCCTGCATGATTTGACCCTGACCCCCTTTGCACTCTCACCCCCCTGTGCTGCAGCCACACCGGCACCTGTGTGTGGTCTCCTTCCCATCCTCGAGTCTTTGTACATACACAGGGCTACAGTAAATAGGAAGGTTTAAGGTTATAGTTACACACCAGTTGTTGAGGAGTGATTTTTAAGGCTTAGAAGAACATATTTGTTGTATATTGTACATATCTTGGCTCCTTATGTTCCTTATGAGGAAATTTTGTCGAATATTTTATAAAACAAGAAAACACATGGAAGATTTTTTTAAAGCAGTATTTACTATAATATTGATAAAAAGTTTGATTTCATGATTCTAGGAAAATGGATATAAAGATAAGGAAGTCTTTCTACAGAATGCTGTTAACACTAGAAAGAATAGGAATGGTAACAAGCATATGGTAAATCTTCAGCTTCTCTAGTAATGAAAGGTACACATTTGCTACCATGTTTTAGGTAGGTAGTGTGTCTCAGCCATTTTATCTTAACCACAATCCCATATGGTAGGTACACAGTATACATTTATAGGTAATAAAACTTGCTGGTATGAATATCTTGTCCCGAGTCCCAAAGTCATGGAGCTAGTAAACCGTGGAGCCAACCTTCCAATCCAGAGCGCTCCCAATTACAAATCATGTTCTTAAGCACCACACTGCAGTGCCTGTAAAAAATCTAAAGCCCTTAGGGGTCCCATTTCACACCTGGAAAGTCATTTTCATTGTGGTCCATCTAGAGAAGTGAATGAAATAGCCAGGAAGTTTCTGAAAAAGAATCATGAGGAGTGGATTTAGTAAACTAGTCAGCACTAGATAATAAAATGTAGTCTGCGGCTGCACTTTGAAAAACACGTTAAATACTAGCAGAGGAGGCAGTTGAGCAGAGGAGGGCAAAAGAACTTGGAAGTACTCCCAAGTGCAAGTGGAATTCTGAGAAAGGCACATTTTTAGTCATTAAAATAGGGAATAGGTTTTTTTTTTTTTTTTTTTTTTTTTTGCGCTACGCGGGCCTCTCACTGTTGTGGTCTCTCCCGTTGCGGAGCACAGGATCCGGACACACAGGCCCAGCGGGCATGGCTCACGGGCCCAGCCGCTTCGCGGCATGTGGGATCTTCCCGGACCGGGGCACGAACCCGCGTCCCCTGCATCGGCAGGCGGACTCTCAACCACTGCGCCACCAGGGAAGCCCGGGAATAGGTGATTTTATGCATGACGTTCCTATACCCTTCGAGATGGCTTGCTGTCACTCCGTATACAAAAAAATAAACCGTCTCTCACATGTTCACCTACACAGAGAAATGCTAATGGATTAAGGACAAAATGCAAATGAAGAATAGTGTGCCTCGCTCCCCCGCTCCCTCCTTGAGTTTGATGTAAGTAGGGGGCATAGGTCACAGAAAATTTCTCTTGCTCTTTGAGGGTATCTGAGAGGAGAAGAGTACACCTGTGATTGATTTCCCCCCTGGGGCTCAGAAGCACCCTGTGTCAGAGGGCACAAGGGCCAGTACACACGCCCATAGGCTGTTCGGAGTCACCCCTCCCCCCCTCACACTTAGTTTCTACCAGCTCCCAGGAGCCACAAGGCAGCCTGAATCAAAGATAAGTTGAGTTATAAAAATGAAAGGTTTTGTTTACACACCCTAGTTTGTGACTATACGATTTATACCTGTTACTAAGGATGACAGAATCATAAAGGAAAAGGTTAATAAATTTGACTAATAGAACTTTCCTGCGTGGAAAAAATCCTCTAAACAAAATCAGAAGTCAAACTTCAGGAAAACAGTTGTCAGTTTTATTACATGGGGGCTAACTTCCTTAATATTGAAAAGGAAAATAATCCACATATTTAAACATCAATGAGAAAAAGAAAAGCAGCACTTTTGAAAATGAACAAACAGCAACACGTAAGGGAAGAAAAACTCATTGTAAAGAAATTAACCTAAAATAAAATGGGTCATTTTAAAATTGAAAAGAGATGTTAAGGAGTTACTGCAAGGAGTGGTAGGAATGTGTGCTGTAACTTCATATATCCTTTGAGCGCTTCCGTCTCTTGTCCTACAGATGCTTTCACGGGCTCACAAAGGTGTCTCATACATATAGTAGTACAGGATTGGTTTTTGCAGCGTTCAGGGAGAAGGATAGGCATTTAAGTTGCTTCCAGGGTTTTTTCCCTATCAGTTCGTGTCTGGTTAAATAAGTTACGGTACATCCACATAGTGGAATACAATGCAGCTGTTGCAAAAATGGTAGTGAAAGTATCAGTATGGAAGAATCTCCGAGGTATGTCAAGGGACCAAAGCCCTAGGGATAAAGCTCTGTATGTTGCGCAGCAGAATCCTAGGTGTGAATTGATACATACGTATATGTAACATTAACAGAGGCTACGTATGAAGACTGGAATTTTTTGTTTTCATACTGTTGGAATGTTTTTCATCCTTCAACTTGTATTTTATATACAGTATTTTAAAAACTAGCTTAAATTTAATGAAATGTTTATCAAAATTCAATGATGATGGGGTGGGTGAGAACAGATATTTCTGTGGCAGCTGGTGAAAATCTTTGTGTGGCACCTCAACCAAAGCTTATTTTGAGCACCTGTAACTGCCAAGCATTGTACTAAACATTTAATGCTCATTTAGCTTACTTAAATCTCCAACCATCCGTGGAAGATTCTATTTTTCTTTTCCTGGAGGAAACAGATTTAGAAGAATGAAGTGTCTTGCCAGGAGTCACAACCTCTGGAGCCTTTGCCTTCAATCCCTATACTTTACTACCGTTCAAAAAGGGCTCCAGAAATTCAGAAGAAAGGTTATTACTCGAAACACAGACCAGGTTTGAATCTGTGTCAGCTTCGTGAATGAAAAATGGAGACAATAATCTGTACCCTTCTTTGGAATGATCATATTAGTTGATTTGTATGACATTTATGAAACACTGTATGAATAAGCAATTAGAATCGATAAAATATTTTTTATACAAAGCCTGCTTTCGTCATACAGTACGTTTGAATGTTTTAACCCTCTTTTTAAAACAGTCTCATCTGTAGAATGCAAACTTCTTTTTTAAAAATAAATTTATGTATTATTTTTGGCTGCGGTGGGTCTTCGTTGCTGTGCACGGGCTTTCTCTAGTTGCAGCGAGCGGGAGCTACTCTTGGTTGCGGTGCGCAGGCTTCTCACTGCGGTGGCTTCTCTTGTTGCGGAGCGTGGGCTCTAGGCACGCGGGCTTCGGTAGTTGTGGCACGTGGGCTCAGTAGTTGTGGCTCGCGCGTTCTAGAGCGCAGGCTCAGTAGTCGTGCTGCACGGGCTTAGTTGGTCCGAGGCATGTGGGATCTTCCCGGACCAGGGCTCGAACCCGTGTCCCCTGCATTGGCGGGCGGATTCTTAACCACTGCACCACCAGGGAAGTCCCTATAAAATGCAAACTTTAATAACAGTTTTAGTCAGTTTTTGGAATCTTTTGTATAATTTAACTCTCAATTTCGGTGTAGTACCTTTTCTTAAATTGAGGAAATAGGGCTTCCCTGGTGGCGCAGTGGTTGAGAGTCCGCCTGCCGATGCAGGGGACGCAGGTTCGTGCCCCGGTCCGGGAAGATCCCACATGCCGCGGAGCGGCTGGGCCCGTGACCCATGGCCGCTGAGCCTGTGCGTCCGGAGCCTGTGCTCCGCAACGGGAGAGGCCGCAACAGTGAGAGGCCCGCGTACCACAAAAAAAAAAAAAAAAAAATTGAGGAAATATACAGTGTATCTGACAAAATCTTGTTTCTATTCAAAATGTTTTTACCACAACTGTATTGTTAGCATCCTTGCAAGGCTACTAAAATTCCTCTATTTTAAAAACAAATGAAAACCTCTTCATGAGGCTACATGTTCTGTTTGCTAGTTTTTTAATACGTAACTTACCTCTTTTTCCCTCTTTTTAGGAACACCATCTTCAGCGGGCTATCTCGGCACAGCAGGTGTATGGCGAGAAGAGGGACAACATGGTCATTCCAGTCCCGGAGGCAGAAAGCAACATCGCTTACTATGAGTCCATTTACCCCGGGGAGTTCAGGATGCCAAAGCAGCTCATTCACATACAGCGTAAGTAATTCCTCTTCTGGTAACTGTACTGTGCATTCTCTTCTTCTGTAACTCTCGGCAGGTTTTTATCAGTTCGGGGCCATTTTCAGTACCCACTTCGCTGACCAGAATCAGCTTGAGAGTTATTAGAGCCCATTTTCACCTTTTATAATTGTGCTTGAGCTCTCTGCCTGACAGAAAAGATAGCATTTTCATCCCAGATTTTTGGCTTCATCTCACTATGGGACCTTATGCTACTGTAGATGAGTAGGATAAAGAATATACCTTAGATGTAGAGATCATTTTCTTACTCTTCAGAAATAGTAATGTTAATTGCCTTAAAGAATTTCTTAATAGAAGTCAGAAGTCAGCAAACCTTTTCTGTAAGTATTTCAGGCTTTGCGGGTCATTCAGTCTCTGTCACAGCTATTTTACTCTGTGTTCCAATAAAACTGTATTGACTAAAACAGATGGCAACCCAGTATTGGCCTACGGGCTGTAGTCTGCCAACCCCGTCTGTGTTTCTACTAATATTTTTCGTTTTTTCTTTTTTGGCCGAGCTGCGCGGCTTGTGGGATCTTAGTTCCCTAACCAGGGATCGAACCCAGACCCTTGGCAGTGAAAGTGCTGAGTCCTTACCACCTGACTGCCAGAGAATTCCCCTAATTTTTATAAATATAGCATTTTTAATTGGTAACTTGTCTCACTTGGTACTGATAGGCTCTTCATTGGAAATGATCCTTTGATAGCTAATCACATTTGATGAAGAACAGCTGAGAGCTTGTAGACTTAGGCAAATATATTTCATTCACTCAGTCCCCACATAGTGGACAACTTAAACAGATAATTGAAAGGTTACTAAGGTAAAATTGCTACAGCTTTCATTGTGGTCTTGCTGACCTTTATGATCAAGAGGTTTTTCCAGGGGCCTGTTTCAACTTTTTCTCAGGACAATATAAATCTGTTTTGTTCTTATTGTTCTTTCTACGGACATAGAGAAACTAGCTTTAACCAGTTTCCAGCTTATTAACTACTTTTCTGACTCATTTAACCTCTCTCCAGATGATCTAGTTCCTGTCCTGGATTCTAAGCATTTTTTTTTTTAACTATTTCTTGAATATGAAAACTAAAAGTAGACATAATGCCTGTATTGACTCTTATCAGTTCTGTATTGGCGTTTGATAGTTTTAACTTGTAATGTTTTTTCATCTTTACCTCTGACTTGTACCTAATCTTCCTGACTTCCTTTAGAAAAAAAAGAAATTTTTCTAATTTATTAAAGGCTACTTTGAAGTGAACCAAACAAGCAGCATGTGTTTTCTTGCCCACTCACATGTTTAATAACATGTCAGACACAGACATTCTAAACAATTTTGACCAATATTAGGACCTAAAAATCAGTTCTCTGGAAAATCATGTCAGTGTGAAAGTACCAGAACTGATCCTTCCTCTACACGTGAACTAGAGCCACACTGCATTCCACAGCCACAGGCTGTATTATCTCACGAATACAGGCTTTTAGGTTGAAGCAGCACTGAGCAAGATAAAATTACATCAATCAATTTACATTATCATTACTATCAGAAAAAAAAATTTGAATGCATGTTTTACAAATAGTTGCTTATTGATGACCAAAATTCACAAACCACATTTTATTTGTAGCTCATGGATTAAATTGTGGTCAGAAGAGTCAAAAGGGACTGTATTTAAAAAGGAATTGACTTTGTTGACATTGTAATCAAATAATAGTAATAAAATGGGAGCAGAATTGTGAATTATTTTGGGAA
The DNA here is from genome assembly GCF_964374135.1 of Grampus griseus. Taxonomy (NCBI): domain Eukaryota; kingdom Metazoa; phylum Chordata; class Mammalia; order Artiodactyla; family Delphinidae; genus Grampus; species Grampus griseus. Next base: position 173,282,887 of record NC_139018.1, read on the forward strand.
AAATTTTTTTGCATCGGTACAAATTTGGAAAGATGTATTACATTGGAATGTTAATAAAGACAGCTAAATTAGTGTTAGCTGCCTTTGGATTTCTTTTAACATTTTGTCTTGGATGATTATAGATTCACAGAACATGTGAAGCCTTGTATAATCACCACCACAATTAAGATAATTGTACCATCACCCCAAGACTCCATCTTGTTGCTCCTTTAAATGCACCCCTAGCCCCGGCAACCACTAGTCTGTTCTCCATCTCTGTAATTATGTTTGTTGATGAAGGTAACATAGATGAAATCATGCAGTATATATCCTTTTGAGACTGACTTTTTCCTCTTAGCATAGCCTCCTTGACGTTCATCCAAGCTGTTGCATGTATCAGTAGTCCTTCTTTCCTCTTGCTGAGCAGTCTTCCGTGATCCATGTGCACTGCATGTTTCACTGCTCACCCACTGAAAGACATTTGGGTAGTTTCCAGATTTTAACTATTGATATTTCAAATAAAGCTGCTATGAGTGTTCATGTACAGATTTTTGAGTGAACATAAATTTTTATTTCTCTGGCTTAATTACCTTTAGAGTAGTTGCTGGGTCATACATTTTTAGTTTGACAAGAACGTCTACACTGTATCCCAGAGTGGAGGTACTGTTTTACATTATCATCAGCAGTGTATGTGTGATCCAGTTTCTCCTGTATCCTTGCCAGCATTTGAGGTTATCACTTTTTAATTTTAGCCATTCTAATAGGTGTGCAGTGATATCTCATTGTACTTTTTTTTTTTTTTTTTTTTGCGGTACGCGGGCCTCTCACTGTTGTGGCCTCTCCCGTTGTGGAGCACAGGCTCCGGACGCGCAGGCTCAGCAGCCATGGCTCATGGGCCCAGCCGCTCTGCAGCATGTGGGATCTTCCCGGACCAGGGCACGAACCCATGTCCCCTGCATCGGCAGGCGAACTCTCAACCACTGCGCCACCAGGGAAGCCCTCTCATTGTACTTTAAATTTGTGTTTCTCTAAATGGCTAACATGTTAAACGTCTTCTCATGTGTTTGCCATCTATATATCTTATTTGGTGAAATCATCGCACAGGTCTTTTGCCCATTTTCTAATTAGATTGTTTATTTTAATGTTGAGTTTTGAGGATTTTGTTTTGTTTATATATTCTAGACACACGCCTTTGTCATATGTGATCTGGAAATATTTTCTCCCAGTATATAATTTGTCTTTTCATTCTCTTAACAGATTTTCACAGAGCAGAAGTTTTTAATTTTGATGAGATCCATTTACCAATTTTCCTCTTACAGTTCATGATTTTGGTATCAACTCTAAGACTACTCTTTGTTTTGCCTGGGGTCCAAAGATTTTGTCGTATGACCTGTTCTGGAAGTTTCACAGTTTTACATTTTACATTTTTTTTTTATTTAATAAATTTATTTGTTTTTGGCTGCGTTGGGTCTTCGTTTAGTTGCAGCGAGTGGGGGCTACTCTTTGTCTAGTTGCAGCGAGCGGGGGCTACTCTTCGTTGCTGTGCGCAGGCTTCTCACTGCGGTGGCTTCTCTTGTTGCGGAGCACGGGCTCTAGGTGCGCGAGCTTCAGTAGTTGCGGCACGTGGGCTCAGTAGTTGTGGCTCGTGGGCTCTAGAGCACAGGCTCAGTAGTTGTGGCTCACGGGCTTAGTTGCTCCTCGGCATGTGGGATCTTCCCGGACCAGGGCTCGAACCCGTGTCCCCTGCATTGGCAGGCGGATTCTTAACCACTGCGCCACCAGGGAAGTCCCTTCCTTTTACGTTTAAGTATGTGATCAATTTTGAGTGTGAGGTTTAGGTCATGGTGTTCCCCCTGCCTCCATTCTGGGTATCTAATTGTTCCAGCACCATTTATTGAAAAAGTGATCCCTCCTCCATTGATTGCTTTTGCTTCTTGGCAAGAAATTAATTATGCATGTTGATGAGTCTCTATTTCTGGCTTCTGTTCATCCACTATTCCACTGATTTCTGTGTTTATCCCGAGACAGTACCACTGTCCTGATTACTGCAGCTCTATGATAATCCTTAACATCAGGGAGAGTACTTCCTCCTTTATTTTTCTCCTTCAAGATTGTTTTGGGTATTCTAGGGCTTTTCCCTGTAAATATTACAATAAGTTTGTATCTGCAAAGAAACCTGCTGAGGTTTTGATAGAAATTGCACTTAACCCTATAGATCATTGTAGGGAGAGCTGACATCTTTCCTGTGTTGAGTCTTCCAGCCCACGACCACTGTGTGACCCTCCAAGTATTTACGTCTTCTTTGATTTCTTTTATAAAGTTGAGACTTTTTAATTTTCATCATAGAGAGCCATGGTTTTTTAGTACTTCTTTTTAGATTTATACCTGTTTTCTTTGGAACATTTGAAAATGGTATTGTGCTTTTGATTTTGGTTTCCACTTTTTCATTGTATACAGAAATGCAGCTTAATTGTATGTTGAGCTTATGTCCTGTGGCCTTAACTGAAATTACATATTAGTTCTTGGAGATGTTTGCAGATTCTTTGGGATTTTCTGAATGGAAAATCATGTCGTAGTCTGCAAATAGAAATGGTTTTGTTTTTCCTTTCCAACCTGTATGTCTTTAATTGCTTTCTTGCCTTAGTATAGTGGTTAGAACTTGAATATGATTTTAAAATAAGAATGGTGAGAGCAGACATCCTTGCCTTGTTCCTGATCTTAGAGGGAAGGAATTTAGTCTTTCACCATTAAGTATTATGTCACCTGTAGGGTGGTTTCTTTTCGTAGTTGCTTCTATGAGATTGAGGAAGTTCCCCTGTATTCCTAGGGTACTGGGAGTTTGTATCATGACTGTTGAATTTGTCAAATGCTTTTTCTGCAATGACATTGCAGAATGACAATGCAAATGCTTTTTCTGCATTGACATTGACATTGATAAGGCCATGTGATTTTTTTTTTTTCCTTCTTTAGCCTTTGATATGATAGGTTGTATTGGTTGGTTTTCAAATATTGAACCAGCCTTGCATACCTGGAATAAATCCCACTTGGCTGTGGTGTATTATTTTTTTCATACATTGTTAGGTGCGATTTTATTGAGGAGTTTTGCATCTAAATTCATGAAAGATATTGGCCGGTAGTCTTTTGTGTTTGTGTGTGTGTGCTCTGCCTTGTCAGGTTTTGGTATCAGGGTAATACTGGCCTCATAAAACAAGTTGGGAAGTGTTTCCTCTTATTTTCTGGAAGAAATTGTGTAAAATTGATGTTAATTCTTTAAAAATTGGTATTGGCTTTTAGTATACTACAATACACAAGAAAAGGCTAGTTATACTGTAAATTTCTGCAAAGTTAAAATTGAATCTTGAATGCCAGGTGGTCTAAGAAGTTGCTTATGAAGGGTACATTGCCTTGAATTATGTATGTAGACCGGTTCATTTCAATTCTCATAATTTCTATTTTGTAAAACTCTTAAACTAATTTACACAAACTGCTCCTTGGAGTTTTAAAGATGATAATTAGTATTGCCTAAAAAAGTAATGATAAACACGTTTGAGAATTATTGCCTGTTATATTCTCCTTCCACCCCCAGAGTTACAATGCATATTACTTATAGGCTCTGGGAATCTCACAGTTAAAAAAGAAAGTTTCTTTTAACCCAGCATTTTCAAAATATATTCATTACATGTTATCTGTTAACATTTCATTGAACATTTATTTGGAAAATCTCAACGTTTTCCTTGTCTTTTAACAGGCTTAGGAAAGAGAGCATAATTTTCTCCTATCAGAGCTGTAAAGGAAGAAACCTGTATTAAAACCGTCATCCCCTTCTTATAGTTCCAAACTGTGGTTACTTTTCTAAACTATTTCAGAGTGCTATTCAGCATCTCCTGCTCCACAGGGTCTTAATGCTGTTTCTCTTTTGATTGGTGATCTGGAAGCCTTCTAGATTGTACAGCTAGGACTTCTCCTTTCCTATTCATACTGGCAGAAAGGACAAAAACAGTTCTGACCAGGATAGGCAGGAACAATTCTCTCTCCCCCTTCCCCTTTGCACTCGGGTCTCAAGGTTCTCTCCTGTTAATCCTCAAAGGAAATCTTTTTTATCAGGCAGTCTTGGTGTGTATTTGAATACGTATACATGTGTGTGTAGATACAGATCTGTGCATTTCCGGTTCTGTCCACTGGTAGAGCCAAGAAGCAAAAAATACTCAGTAGCAATAAGCACACCTAGCACCTATTCCCTGATCTGTTCCCTGCTAAATAGGGCCAAGAATATGCAGAGAAATGGCTGATCCCAGGGCTGGGGCAGGATAAGTACAAGATAACCCTGGAACATCTTGTTATGCCAGAAATTAAGAACTCACAAAAATGGCAGAGGCATATTCCACTGGCTAATTTAGGGACATTTTAAGCAGTGAAATAGTTGGGTACAGTGAACGACTTACAAACATGGAAAAAGTAGGAATTCATTATCACCACACTGGTAATAAGCCGTGCTAAATGGGGCCTTATTACTATGACCAGAAGTGTAGTCTCGTGGTTTTACAGTACAGAATGTCAAGAGCTGAACGGTGCTGTGCGAAGAGACTGCTGGAGAATCACCTTCGCACTAAGTGCGACCGAGATTGAGCCACACGAGAATCGCCAGTGTGTGCTCTCTGTAAGGGGAAATTCTCATGAGGGTCAGGACATTTCCATGGCCTTAAACTCTCCCCACAAACTGCTCATTAGTTACGGCGGCAGGTGGGGGCGGCAGTTATACGGTGGGGTAATGGGGCAATATCTTGACTGGTGGTCACAGTTACCACCACTTATGAGAAACAGATGAACATCATGTGCCTCTAGGTGTGAGACCCTGGGAAGGACTAAGAATAAAGTCGAGTGGTGTGGCAGCTAAGAGAGTATAACCTAATCACAGTGGGGAAAATCCCATAGACACAGAGTGAGCAACCTGCTAGTAGTGGGAATGGTAATACTCCTGAAACAGACATCATCAGTGTCCTAAAAGACAGCGAAAGGCTGTGGAAATGTTCCAAAGTAAAGGAGGCTAAAGAGACGTCAGGAAAAATAATACCTGATCCCAGAGTGGTCGTGTACTGTAGTGGGAAATGTTATGAATTATTGGATCAGCTGGCAAAAGTGGAATATAAAGTTGATGACTGTACTGTGATTATGTGGAAACACACTCTGAAGTATTTAGCAGGAAAGAGCCATTATGAAGGTAATTTACCCTCTGGTGGCTCAAAATAGTGTGTGTGGGGTGTGTGCGGTGTGTGTGTGTGTATACACATGGAGGGGGAGAGGACACACACATGCAAGTGACAAAGCAAATGGAGTACAATTTTAACAGCAGGTGAATCTGGGTAAAGGATATGCAGGTGTCCCTTGTGCTGTTTTTATTTGGAGGCTTTTATAAGTTTGAATTTATTTATAAATGAAAAGATTTTTAAAAAACAGATCTTTATAGAGCCTCCTTTTGTTTATTACCTCTCAGAACAGGTGTGTCCTTTCTTTATGCCCTGAATCTGAAAGATTACATTTTCTCCTTCCCTTTCCCCATTATTCTTCTGGTTTTACTTTCTCACAGATAAAATCTATAGCATCAACCAACCGTGCAGATATAGCAGAACTTTAACTACAAAGGACTTCCTAGGTAGGATTTCAAATCTTTCAGATCTGGGATTCTCTGTTTACTGTCCCCAGGTACATTCTAGAAGTGACTCAGTAGTTTATAAATATAAAGAAGTTGGAGAATTTCATGATCTAGCTAGCCAGTGATCGCTTTTGTCTTCTTAGGTCCAAGCAAGGATGTCAAATACCTACCACCGCACAGTAAATACCACTATTACGATGGTCTTTTCTGCTGCCCAGAATTTATTCCAGGGTCTTTGCAAGTAGCTGTTACCAGTCACGGGGAGCTAGTGCTTGAGCGGAAACCTGTGTGCCCTCCCTGCTGTGGGAGGTTTCTCCTCAGCCTCGAATACTGTGCCTTCTTTTCCATCAGGAGTTCTATTCTGTTCCCAGTCTACGTTTTGTGCCATTTTGGGGACCCAAATACCCTTTCACTATTTGCTTCCTGTAATTTAAAAATGCTGCTTGGAGTTATGGACATACCTACCTGTGCACACTTAGTATGAGCTGTAATATGGCATTTGTTACATAGACTTTTGTATGCATTTCACCTTTACTACTGGACTCTTAAGCACAGTGGTTTGTACCACTTTGTATCTCCTTTAAAATAATCTAATCAATTTACGTGTACTGTTGTGTTCTTTTTATTAGGTTTATTTTCTATAGAATTTTCTCCTCCATCTCTATAGAATACTGTATTTTGTTTACCTGTATACATATCTGGGTTTATCTCTAGCAGAATGTTTTAAACAGAGTCAGCTTCTACTGTATGTCTCCCATAGTTAACAATTATTGGCTAACTAGGGCTTACTGTAATTGGTAGAACTCAATTAGAAGAGGCAACTCATTTGCCTGTTTCTCTTTAGACCTTGTTTTTTGCACTCAGTAACATGGCCCAGGAAATTTGAAGATATTCCTGTTTCTAGAACCATGATGCATATATGTTACATTTTTTTTTTTTTTTTTTTTTTTGCGGTACGCGGGCCTCTCACTGTTGTGGCCTCTCCCATTGCGGAGCACAGGCTACGGACGCGCAGGCTCCGCGGCCATGGCTCACGGGCCCAGCCGCTCCGCGGCATGTGGGATCTTCCCGGACCGGGGCACGAACCCATGTCCCCTGCATCGGCAGGCGGACTCTTAACCACTGCGCCACCAGGGATGCCCCATATGTTACATCTTTATCAGCTGCAGCTGAGCTGTCAGTTGGACATTTGGCTGAAGCCAAATTACACTTCAATCATTGGCTGTGGTTTTTTGGTCAAATGAAATCCTAAAGTGAGATTTTACATGTTAGCTTTTCTCTAGGGTTTTAATATTTTATATCTGAACAAGATTTGGTTCTCCTCATATTTGAAGGTCTTAGATGTGTTTGCATTAACTAAAGAAAAGCTTCTGGCACAGGCAAGAGCAGCCTCTCAGGCACTTGGTCACTTCAGTGGCAAAGACATAGAGCTCCCTAGGGCGGGAATCTTCCTTTCCCATCGCCTTAATTTGTTGGATGTGACTTGTCATTGATGATATAAGGTATGCCAGGAGTATGTCAAGTGTATCTTGATAATGCATAAGTAAGGTGATACTAGGTAGGCTTGTTTAGTTTTTATGAATAATTAAGCTTTGTAAATGTGATTTGCTCTAAAAGAAAAATAAATTTTATAGTGGAGGGTGCCAAAGCAATGTATGAACGAGACCCTACACACGTATAAAGTACACCCTTAAGTAGGCAGAACACTGATAGTTGGGCCCTATCAGTTTGGCTTTTTGGATTATCTGGATCACCCTCTTTAATAGAACTTCCAGTGATGATGGAAATGTTTTTATAATCTGTAGCGTCTGGTAACAGCAGTAACCACTAGCCACATGTAATACTTAGCACTTGAAATGTGGCTACTGAATTTTGCATTAAGTTAATTTAAATCTAATTGGTCATACGTGGCTAGTGGTTACTCCACAGATGTGGATTTTTTTGGTTAGGGACAAAACAACAAGTGTGTTTAATCCAACAGTTGGGTTTTTTTTGGTTTTTTTTTTTTTGCGGCACGCGGGCCTCTCACTGTTGTGGCCTCTCCCTTTGCGGAGCACAGGCTCCGGATGCGCAGGCTCAGCGGCCATGGCTCACGGGCCCAGCCGCCCCGCGGCATGTGGGATCTTCCCGGACCGGGGCACGAACCCGTGTCCCCTGCATTGGCAGGCGGACTCTCAACCACTGCGCCACTAGGGAAGCCCATTAATCCAACAGTTTTAAACCACTTGGGAATCTCCAAAATCTCTGTTTACATTGCAACAGCAAACAGAATTAGATGGTGGAAAATCATTGAAGGGCTGATGGTGCAGGAAACATGGGTGCAGAGAGGGTAACTTATAGATATTTTTATGAAGGATCTGAATGTTCATTTATTTTAATTAGGAATGTTACAGAAGTGTGATACAGGTCAAAATGAAAATGAAGCATAACGTTATAGTTGCACAAATAATTCGTTGGGTTCCTATGGGCCAGATACTGTGTCAGTCTTGAAGCAGGGATGGCACATGTGGGGCAGGCAGGGTCCCCCCCCCCTTGTTCCTGTCACAGATGTCACCACGCTGACTGCAGATGTTTTCAGGGTTTTTTCCCACTTGAATAGAGTCAATATCCAAATGCTTTTCAGTAGAGTACTGCGTGCAGAGTTGGTGTACAAGATGAACATGTTTACTGCCTCTGCACTGACGTACAGAGATGGATAAGACACAGTGCTTCCTCTCTGGGAGATCAAGCACATTCGAGTGCTTAACAAATAAGATTGTAAAGTAAAAAGGGGAGTGATCTAGAACAGGCTTTTTTTTTTTAAATTATTTGTTTATTTATTTAAATTTGGCTGTGTTGGGTCTTCGTTGCTGTGCGCGGGCTTTCTCTAGTTGTGGCGAGCGGGGCTACTCTCTGTTGTGGTGCACGGGCTTCTCATTGCGGTGGCTTCTCTTGCTGCAGAGCACGGGCTCCAGGCGCCTGGGCTTCAGTAGTTGTGGCATGTGGGCTCAGTAGTTGTGGTGCACAGGCTTAGCTGCTCTGCGGCACGTGGGATCTTCCGGGACCAGGGCTTGAACCCGTGTCCCCTGCATTGGCAGGCGGATTCTTAACCGCTGCGCCACGAGCGAAGTCCCTTCTTTCTTAAACTTTAAGTGTGGGAAGCTTAGATTGTTTGTGAGTCTGAAAACACAGTCTTTCAAAACTCTTTCCTGTTTCTTTAGAGATTGTCCAGACACCCGCGAGAGGCTTTGCCCGTGTGTTCACACAGTAAACGGTTGCTTGTGGTTTTTTCTGTCAGCTTTTAGTTTGGATGCTGAGCAGCCCGATTACGATTTGGATTCGGAAGATGAAGTCTTTGTGAATAAACTGAAGAAGAAAATGGACATCTGCCCACTGCAGTTTGAGGAGATGATTGACCGTCTAGAAAAAGGCAGTGGTCAGCAGGTACAGCTTCATTGTATATATATTAAGTGTGTGTATATGTCTATATAAATCTCTCTTCCATATGGAAACAGTGTAATGCTGGGGAGAGGGTAAGCAAGCAGGCTCCGGACAAGCATGAGTTCATGTCTTACCTCTGCCCGTTACTGGCCTGTGTAATATTCAGCATGTTTAAATTTCTCTGTGCCTCTCTTTCCCCATCTGTAAAATAGATGGATAAACATTGCAGGATTGTTGCAAAAATTAAATAATTTATATACAGCATCTAGCTCATGGTCTGACATGTACAAGGTGCTCAGCATGTCTGTTGTTACTGCTGTTGTTTTGATTATTGTCATTTAAATTTGCAGGTACTTTTGAGCCTTTTATTTGTATTATGTGAAAATGACGTAATGATTTTACATTTAGCCAGTCAGCCTGCAGGAAGCCAAACTACTGCTGAAAGAAGACGATGAGTTAATTAGGGACGTTCACGAGCACTGGGTCAGACGGAGAAGAGACTGCCGAGGGCCGGCCCTCATCCCAGCAGTGAAACAAGAGAAGCGGGATGGCTCCAGCACAAATGACCCTTACGTGGCCTTTAGAAGACGTACCGAAAAAATGCAGACTCGAAAAGTAAGAGAACCTGGGGAAATTCTGTAGTAATGTTTTTGATGTAAGAAAATTTATTTATAATTATCAGTATCTCAGTATCTGAAGGCTGTGTTTTAATTTGTGTTTAGACAGACTTTCTATATATTGTAATGAAAAATATTAATTTAAAATGTCAGCCTTAAAATTCATTAGAGTTATTAATGATATATTTTAATGTTAATCCATTAAAAACCATATTCAAAATTGATTTCCTGGTAAACCGTGTTCCATTTCAGTGTCTTTAAATTCTAATCTCACCCTTCAAATAAATATATTCTTATATATCACTAGCTATACTCAGAATGCCAGTAGTCAGAAATGCTTATTGACATTAAACAAAGCAAATTCACATTTACAGAATCGTAAAAATGATGAAGCCTCTTATGAAAAAATGCTTAAGCTGCGTCGAGATCTGAGTCGGGCTGTTACTATTCTAGAGATGATAAAAAGAAGAGAAAAGAGTAAAAGGGAGCTATTGCACTTAACACTGGAAATTATGGAAAAGAGGTAAAGTGTATTTTAATAGCATTAGCAGCGTGGTGCCATTAGAATTTTGTGTAGAGTTAATTTATGTCCTAAGCAATTATCTGTAACTCCAGAAATATATTCTTTTAATAATAGAGACTACTGAACTGTGTGCTGTGGCATGCTTTGCATATTTTACATACGTCCCTCTCCTTATTTTCACTTCTAACGTGACTGGGTTCAGTCACTTTAAGGTTTACTGAAGTCATGCCAGGTATTTACGTCTTGGAGTCATATTCTTTTGCCCTTACTTGAGTTGTGTGCAGGGCTGTGAGGGAGAGAACATTTGTCACTTCTAAAGCTTTTATTTTATTTACTAGATGGTACTGAATTTTTTCTTAACACTTAACTGAGCTTTTTAACAGGGAAGTATAAAAAGGGGAGAGGGCAAGGCCCATAATCTTAACACTCAGGTAATCCTTTAGCAGGGAGCACAGTGAAAACTTCAAGCCTCACTCCCCTATTTCGTAGTCCCTACTCCCAAAGAAAACCACTAATCAGTTTATTGTGATTCATTTCAGAAAAGTTAGTTTCATAGCACAGGCAACTCAAATTAGCAGAAAGTTCCTCCGTACCATTTTAGGCATGAATTTCAACATCTCCACCGAATCTTTCGCCAAAATTGCTATGTTAAGATTTAAACCTTTGTTTTCTTTCCCACAGTTACCTATTAATGGTGCCAAGATAAAGCTATAAGCCAAAAAGCAAAAGAAAGAATAGGAATTATGTAATCTTTAGTTTTAATAAGCATTCAGCAAATAGTTTACCTGTAATGTTACCTTAGGTCTAATCAGGATTTATAGTTATAGCTCAGTTAGTTATTAGTCGTCACGAGGATGAGTACTTCCTGAACTAACGTTTTCAACTTCCTTTCTTTGCCATTTCAGATATAGTCTGGGTGACTACAGTGGCGAGATCGTGTCTGAGGTCATGGCGCAGAGACAGCCCATGAAACCTGCTTACTCCATCCCCGTTGTCCCCCTCACCAACAGCGGCCAGTTCAAACACCAGGAAGCCATGGACGTGAAGGAGTTTAAAGCTAATAAGGTGATAAAAATTTCTGTGGGCGGTAGTAGCTGATAATGTTGAGTGGTATTTTATCACTAGATTCAGAGTGAAAAAGAAAAAATATGTATATAAACTCTACCGTGAAAGCCAGCTTTTGGTTTAAGACTGGCCTTTAGATATAGCAGTAGAACTTGTAAAGAGAGATACCTTATAGTTGAATAATTAACTTTTCTTTAAAAACCGTAATGCCATAAACTGCATAAATCTTGGTATAAATATTTATGTCAGCCGTGATACCTGCCATAATCTTTTTCTTCCTAACAAATATCATTTCTGCCTCTGATCTTTCTTGCCTGTTGCCTGTACCTCAAATTCATACCTCTCCTAGCCTCTGCCCTCACCTGCCATACACATTTCTAACATGCACTGTGTTCATTGCTCTGTCACTCTTGCCTCTGTGTTTTATTCCCGTGTTGTTTCCCTATATAATGATTTCATATCTTTATCCTCTAAAACTGCTCGCAATTCTCTCTCATTGTTTAGCTAGCAAGTCCTTACTACTCTTTATTTTTTTAATATCTCAGCATTATGGATTTATTTTTCACTATGTTAACAGTTATCTGAAGTTTGCTTTGTGTATATGTTTCATTATTACTTTGCCAATATTGATTTGTTAATTCTTTAGAATAAAGACTAGACATCCCTTTTTAAAAATGCTCCCCTAGAATTTTCATAGAAAACTAAGAAACAGACACAGGAGCCAGCAGTAAATACTAATTGTTGTTCAAGGATTTCAGCAGCTGGAGAACTTCTGTTCTCTTCTTTTACTTGATTATGATTATGTTTAGGTTGTAGAAACATATTCCTGTTTTCACAGAGACCAACCTCTAAGACTTTACAATAGAAGATGACAGAATGTTAAGGGTCTTGTATCTCTTATGAGTGGGAATGCCTTCATTTTAGCAGTAAACTTATTTTTAAAACTCCCCCCAAACTTTCAGTTTGTTGAACATGGTTTCTAGTGTGTAATTCATGACTGTATTGCAGCAAGATAAGGCCGAGCTTATCCGACCTAAGCGTAAATATGAAAAGAAGCCCAAAGTCTTACCTTCGTCTGCTGCCGCCACTCCTCAGCAGGCCGGCCCCGCCGCGCTGCCTGGCTTCAGCGCTAAAGACCTGAACCAGTATGACTTTCCCAGCTCGGACGAAGAGCCTCTCTCCCAGGTCAGTGTAAGCATTTCTGATTTCTCATGAACACACACGAGGAATGTGGGAAGGCACATGTTCTGACGCACTTCCTTTTATTTAAAGGTTCTGTCTGGCTCTTCGGAAGCTGAGGAAGAGAATGACCCCGATGGTCCTTTTGCTTTCCGTAGGAAGGCAGGCTGTCAGTACTATGCTGTAAGTTTCGGGTTCTCTTTTTAAGTAACAGACTGTTCACCTGGAGCCGACAAAAAAAATAATCCAGATTTTTCTTTTTAAGCCTCACTTAGACCAAACTGGCAACTGGCCTTGGACTAGTCCTAGCGACGGAGGATTAGGGGATGTGCGATACCGCTACTGCTTGACCACCCTGACCGTGCCCCAGAGGTGTATCGGATTTGCACGAAGACGGGTTGGGCGCGGTGGAAGGTAAGGCACTTCTGTGTTCCTAGCAGAGGGATGTTTTAGATGGTGGGCAATGGGATCTAAAGCTTAAAGTGAGGTGGTCCTTCTAAAGAGCTCGTTTTGTTCCTGTCTGCTATTCTTAACTGATTTTTTTGACTGAGATACTTCACCATTTTGTTACCTGTTTCTTATACAACCGTAGCTTTTAATGCATAACTAATGGTTCCCTAACGGATCTGCTTTTCTTCCCAAGATCGAAAGCCTCCGAGATAGATGAAGGCAAGTGTAAACCAGGATTACAAAAAATCGTTTTAGGAGTTCTGAGAGATATTGAGAAAAAGGATTAAATAAGCTCAGAAGTGTCATATAACTGGTACACTGAGTTAACTCGCCAGTGGAAAGGCTCCAGGGCCCATGCAGGACCTGATCTTTGTTTAGACCTGATAGAGCCCTTCATACTCTGGGTGCCTTTATGTGTGAAGTTGTGTGTGGGAGGGGGGAGGAGTTGCAGAACACATGAAAGGGAAGGAAAAGAAAGGCACTCGTATAATATTAGTGAAAAAAAATTAAAAGGCAAAACAGGTAAATCATCAAGGTGCTTTGAGGAAGAAAGCTAAGGGTATAATTTACAGTCAGTTAATGACTTATACACATTTCTTTCATTTTTGAATCTTTTTTTTTGTTTTTTGGTTTTTTTTTTGCGGTACGCGGGCCTCTCACGGTTGTGGCCTCTCCCGTTGCGGAGCACAGGCTCCAGACACACAGGCTCAGCGGCCATGGCTCATGGGCCCAGCTGCTCCGCGGCATGTGGGATCTTCCCGGACTGGGACACAAACCCGCATCCCCTACATTGGCAGGCGGACTCAACCACTGCGCCACCAGGGAAGCTCTCATTTTTGAATCTTGATTGCAGTTATTATCACTTCACCGTTAGTTTAGAATTATCCAGTCACTAAAATACATTTTATTAAGTGCTTTTTCAACCCCATCATTATGTTTACATCATAGTAGTGAAAATTCTCTACATTGGCTATATTTTATTTGATACTAGCATGAGTCAGTGTTAACATCCTAAGATGGAATCATTTATAAGGTTTATATAAATAAAATGAAAATATATCCTCTCGAGTGGTAGCTTCAAATATTTTGTCTATAAAAAATTTTAATAGTGTAAAATATCCAAAGATCACATACCTTTTACTGCTTTTCTCCTACCCACCCCCTCGGAAAAAAAAAATGAAGTTTTGCTTAAATAAAGAACAGATATGTTAGCAATATTTCATGAATGTTTTGGTGCTTTATAATGGAAGTGAAAAGTCAAATTCGCTTGTATGCAGTAAAGCCAAATGTAGAACTGTTAGAAGACTCCAGCTGTGTAAGATGGGTCGTATACCTTATTCTCTAAGGCGGATTACTTTCTTCTTTAATCGAATCATTATAAAGTGAAAGAACCTTAACAGAAATTGAGATTTTAGCCCATAGAGCCAAATAACGAAGTAATCAAATTTATAGCTCTTAAATGTTCAGTATGAGGTGGCTTTGGGGGACTTGGGGGAATAGCTGTTTTACATGTCTGTTTGTGCCTTATTTTTAACAGGGTCTTACTGGACAGAGCTCACTCGGACTATGACAGCATGTTTCGCCATCTGGATTTGGAAATGCTTTCCTCACCACAACATTCTCCAGTCAATCAGATTGCCAATACCTCAGAAACAAATACCTCGGACAAATCTTTCTCTAAAGACCTCAGTCAGATACTAGTCAATATCAAATCATGTAGATGGCGGCATTTTAGGCCTCGGACACCATCCCTACGTGACAGTGACAGTGATGGAGTCTCCTGTAGAAAATGGTATCGGAGTGTAAGTCGAACAGCAGCAGCACAGCCCGGGACCCAGACATGCAGCGCCTCTGCGCAGAGTAAAAGCGGCAGTGGCTCAGCGCACTTTGGTATGTTCATTCGTTACGACGTGCGTTTCTGTAGAAGCACCGGGTTCATCAGTTTTTGGAATATGTGGTCTATTATACTTAAAGCTAAAAGTCCTTTTCTCTTAAAATAGAACTTGTTAAAAATCAAGGTTTAAGTATTTATTTGAGTCCTGATTGTACGTGTGTCTTCATTTAAACATTTCCACATACGTAAGATGTTTACTGCTATTTAACATATAATATTTGTTTCCTGGATATACTTTGTGAACTGCCAACCAAGACCCAACTATTATGTTTCAAATAATAAAAAAAGAAAATGGACCATAAGTTGATAGTGTTTTATATTTGGACACTTTTCTGGTCTTTTACTTAGACTGCTTTAAAGTAAGCCAGCAAGTCGATAGATATACAAGCTTTCTGTGCTTACACATTCATTCAGAATAACTTGTAAGAGGGAAGCTAATTTTTCAAAGAACAACGTTTGTGTAAGGATTATTTTAATAATTTTGGAAACATTTTCAGGTAATACCTACTTTAGCATTAGGCCTACATTGTGAAATGTGTCTAAAATAAATGCCATCTACTTAAAATATTCTTCAAAGTTTAGTTTTCTGTTTTAAAGCAAATATCTGTTGCTTGAGGCTTGTAGATTATAGAAATTCACTGTTAAAATTGTCATACAGATTTTTATAAAGATGTTTATTCTGTCCCCCTAATTATCTGGTAAGGCTACAGTTAAACCTAATAAATATGAAAATGTGCTTCTTATTCTTGAAGACCTTCAGAAAAGGTTCCATAAACTAATTTACTTTGTGTTTAGAAATAAAGTACTTCTGCGGAGCGGAAGTCGTTCAACTCATAAGAAAAATAATAACATTTCAGAAATCAAGTAGAAGATAATCTAACTTAGTCTGAGGCCTACCTAACAGATTATTTATAATCCCATTAATTTCAGAGTCTATATCATGAAGAGTCAGTTTCTCTCTGCTTTTATAGTCTTAAAAATCAAAATGAAGAATTTTTCAGTATGAAGGAGGACATATATTGGTGTGAGTGTAGAGATTTTAATAGTATAAACTTGTAATATGTTTCCCTGATAAAGATTTTTCAGTTGTTTAAAATTCTTTTGAGACTAGACGTAGAAAATTGGCTTGTTCTGTCAATTCCTCGTCTTCTCCACCTCTTAAAATAAAGTCATATAACTATCCTAAGGCTCTTACAGTGATTTTTTTTAATGTAAATTGTTTGCCATACTACCTAAGTAAGCGTTGATACTGTAAAACTTACTTGATTTGTGTTTGCCGAAGCATATTAAAAGGTGAACATGGAACAGTAGTATTACCAAAAGTATAGCTGGAAAAAATCTTTAATAACCGTATAATTTTCTTTTTAATCATTTCCTTCCCCTGTATATGTGATAAAATTAAATGGGTTTATCAATTTTTTCCTGTTGCATCTGATTGTTTTCAATTTTCCCTTAAATTTTACCAGATCTTCCTGTATAGTTAGAGAATAGATACCTGCAGGTTGCTTTAGGGCAGTGCTTCATTCTTTCATGTTTGTGGATATTCCAGAAACCTAAAGCTTTTCTCTTTGTGCTCTATAAAGTATGTAACAGTGGACTCATATCATGTGTAGCTTTAACTTAAGGGAATTCAGCTATAGGCCCCTGGGGAAAAAATTAAAATTTTAGCAGTTCAGATATTATACAGGATTCTAAATAGAGTTGAACTAAAAGAGTGAGCCACGCTGGGAGCGGGAGAAGTGAGTCTATTACTGTTCCTCTTGCAGCGTCAGTGCCTGCATTGCTGCCTCGCTCTGTTAAGCATCTCATCTTGTCGATGTAATTGTAGTTTTAAAGATTTTTTTTTTCATTTGGTGTAGCCCCCAGATACAAACCAAACTGCTCCGTCTGGCATTCAGCCACAGAAACTCTGATCTAGCGTGATGCCAAAGGAAACGCGGCTGTGTCGGGCTTGTTGAAAGGAGGAGATGGACCCGTCGTGGTACACGCTAAAGGAATTTTTAAGGCTTAATTTTTACCACACTGACTTTAGAACTTAACCAGTCATTATATGACCTACGAGTCAGCTGATATACTTGCCTGCCGCCTAAGCCAAATATGTGGGTTTTGATTTAGCCATTTTTGATTATTCTATCATTGTTTTAAACATTAATATTTATGTGTATGCTGTGACATAGTGATGCCCTCTGGACTGATTGTCCCTTTTCTAAATAAGCCTCTCTAAGGGCCTGTTCTCACTTTGAAATAGGAAATTCGAATGAGGCCGTCAGGAGCCATGTTTTTGGTAAAGGCCTGAGTTCTAACACGCCAGCTTTCGTAGCCTCTGTGTCAGCTGCTGCTTGGAGTCTTTTTTGCTTGCTTCCCTGTCTTGACCATTTTGCAGAGTTGTGCAGTCAGACCAGTAGCCTGGTTAGTCAGTGCTAGAGTGCTTGGGCCTCTGGGTACTGTACAGCAGAATGTCACAGTGTTAGAATTTTTAGGACTGGATTTTAGTACGTAAGGATAAATTGTGTATTTTAAATAATCTTTAGTTAATATGTGATTTGGACAGTTTCCAAATACATTTTTCTATTTTTTTTTTATGTACAAAAATATCTTTGGGGAATTCCCAGGCAGTTCAGTAGTTAGGACTTTGCACTCTCTCCCTGCCGAGGGCCCGGGTTCAATCCCTGCTCGGGGAAGTTAAATCCCACAAGCTGGGCAGTGCAGCCAAAAGAGAAAAGAAAAAAAAAAACTTTATTAAAAAAATCTTTGAAAGCTTAGTGTTTGTTCAGTGACTAAGTATTCATTTGCATGTGTTTGAGGGGATATCAGATTCAGAATTAATATCTTTTTTCATAATTAGGAAGGACTCTGTAATTCAGAAAGACTGAAAACAGAAAAGTGATTTTTTTTTTTTCCAGAAAAGTGATTTTAAAACCATTATATGTTCAGGATTTGAATTCCTAGTTCCCAGTGAAATTTCATCAGCATTTTAAGTCATTTTTCCAAACTCCCATATCTACAGTATAGATTTGTATTATTTTCATAAGTCAATAAGAAATTGTAGCAAGAATGATAGGTTCTAATAAGTCTCAACATCTGTAGCTTACTCAGCAGTGCGGTTTACTTCTATTTGTAGCATAAATTTTTAAAACATTTTTATTGGAGTGTATAGTTGATTAACAATGTTGTGTTAGTTTCTGCTGTACAGCAAAGTGACTCAGTTATACATATACATATATCTACTCTTTTTTTTTTTTTTTTTTTTTTTGCCGTTCGCGGGCCTCTCACTGTTGTGGCCTCTCCCGTTGCGGAGCACAGGCTCCGGACGCACAGGCTCAGCGGCCATGGCTCACGGGCCCAGCCGCTCCGCGGCATGTGGGATCTTCCCGGACCGGGGCACGAACCCGTGTCCCCTGCATCAGCAGGCAGACTCTAAACCACTGCGCCACCAGGGAAGCCCCTATCTATTCTTTCTTAGATGCTTTTCCCATATAGGTCATTACAGAGTATTGAGAAGAGTTCCCTGTGCTCTACAGCAGGTCCTTATTAGTTAGCATAAAATTTTAATATTACGGTAAAAAAGGAACTCTAGATTTGAACACTGAAGATTTTCGTTGTTAGATTTTGTAGATTTGTGGGACCTTATCCTTACCTGGATGTGTTTCAAAACTCAGAATTACTTCCTCAGCAGATTCTGGAGTAACACCCATAGTGAAATACATTAATAGTTCTACAGTCGTGTACTGAAGTGCGAGAATAGTCACACTCAGTGGAAAGTTTGACCACAAGTAACCTCACGTTCAAGATGTTTGCAGCCAAATGAATTCAGGTTTGGTCGTGTTTTGCCGTCATATGAATTACAACAAACTTTTGTTTTCAGATTGGATGTTTTAGGTAACTGATACGTGCTCACGAACCTCCAGTCTGTCAGTTCAGGCTCACTGATGAGGCGGTCGTACTGTAATACTGTCTGGAGTCATTTCAGCTTCTGTTTATTTCTTTATAGTTACCCTTCTCTCCTGTATTAAAGTAATTTTCTACCTGTGTACTGCTCAGAGAAATTTCTAATTGAGGAGTACCTTTTAAAGCAGGTGTTTGGGTTTTTTGGTTTTTTTTTTTTAACAAAATAAACATTTTGGTAATCTAGAATCCATCTTCTCAAACTGAATTTTCAAATTGTTTACTTTTTCCTAAGTACCTGTCACCTTCCTCCCCCCACAGCCCTGCCGCCCCCGGTCATTCCATTGATCTGCTCCAGCTACAGGAATGTGACTTAAAGGCCAGCAGGCTGAGCACTAGGCCATTCCTGGCGCTGGTGTACCTACTGCATGATAGGTCCTTGCATAGGACGTGGACTCGTAAAGTTTTAGATTATTTCATCTAAATTCCTACCCCAGAGGATTGTTAGAGGCTACCCACAGAGCGGTGGTTTCTGGCCTCTGCCTCGGCACCTCTAGGGACAGATTAAAATTCAGCAACTTTCTAGATCAGGTTATTCTGCAGTTGGGAGTCTTGTTTAGAAAGTTTGTCCATATATCGAGCAAAAGCTGCCTCCTTAAATTTAAATCCATAGGTCCTGTTTGCCCTTGGAAGCACACTGAGTGCGTTTTCTTGCTCTCCCACATCATAGTGTCCTCCAGATATTTGAAGTCCTGTCGTGCTCCTTCCCTGTTCTCAGCTTTTAATCTTGTCCCTCCCGTGACTCTGCTCCGCTCCCTAGACCCCTGTCTGTCAGATGCTCTATAGATGAGATTTCTTTTAAAGCATGATGCACACTGTTGGTACCTAAAACGTTTGATTATTTTTTGTAAATCATATTAAATCTGAAACAAACTTTTGTCTATTTCTTTTTATATTTAAAATCTCATTGGTTTGGGGGTAGTTTTATTTCCCCTTCCACTACTAAATATCTTTGTGACCTCGGATGAAAGTTTCTTCATCTCTAGTGTGAGATTATAGAAGGAAATCACCAAGAATCCCTCCTGATCTAAAATTTTTTGGTCCTTTGAAATGATTCTGATTCTAGGTCTGGTGATCTGTCCACAAAACCACCTTGTCCATCTTTATGTGAATTGCAAACTTGACTACCACACAATATCTGGAGGTAGACATACAACCTAAAAACTTTACCTTGATAGAGATACAGGGAAATATGCTCATTTTTGTTTATTTCCACTTAGCATTTGGTTAGACTTTGCTCAGTTTCCTGGGTAAGTAATAGTGCAAAACCCAGCTCAGATTTTATTTGCCCAAATTTACTGCCTTACCTTTGTCCAAGCTTTCCTACTCATTCATACAGCCTTTTGGATTGGAATTTTATTTCTCAGAAGAAGTATAAAATCTTAGCATCTCATGGCTTGAAAAGGACCTTAATGATGACCTAATTTAATCTCTTGTATTTCAGATGAACATACTGAGCCCCAAATGATTAAATAACTTGCTCAGGTGAACTCAGCCAGTTATGACAGAGCTGAGAATGAAAGAAAAATCGAGACCTCTTGGCCCCTAGACCCATGGTTTTTATTACCATCCTTCTAGCTTATGTTACTCTGTGCGTTTCTTCTAGAACATCTATCAGAAATGTCCAGGGGAAATTTTTATAACTAGACTCTGGAGTATAGAGATATGTAAGAAATAGGCTAACGTAGGGATCTCAATGAGCGTCAGTGATCTAAAATGTCAGTTGCATTTTTATTTCTAAATCTGTATTTGGAGGAAGTTAACAGTTGTTAAAAAAAAAGTGAAATTCACAAAACCCTCAGAGACTGAGGACTGAAATGTTGATATAAATAGGGAAAAAATATTTGGAAACTTTATTCAAATCGATTTCCAATTTAATATTGCCAATGTTTAAATTAAAACAAATACCAGCAGAATTCTGCAAAAGAATATTTTCATTCATATAAATGGAGTTTTGTATATAGATCTTTACAGTGAATGCTAAATTATTGTTTTCTAGATGTGTAATGACGTGACCTTCCAGAAATGGTCCTTTTTTTTTTTTCTTCTTCTTTTTTAAGTTTATTAATTATCTCCTACCAGGAAATTCAAGGTTTAGGCAACACACTTAAGCTTAGGAAATTAAAGTAGAAATCACAGAAACATATTAGCGAACCTGTCTAATAAATTAAGGATCTTTAGTTTTAAACAGTTGCTTTTATGGATTTTTTTCCAACATAGAGATATTATTTTAATTATAATCACTCTTTCAGGGCAGCTTTTTTTTTTTTTTTTCAAGTTCTGGTTTAACACGTTTCTGTTATATGGAAATGGTCACGTTGACAGAAAGTTTATGTCAGTATTTAGGGATTATCCTATTATCAATAAAAGCTTTTTCCGGTAGAATTCAGATCTGAGAATTACAAACATAGTAGGAAGAGAAACTCATCAAAGGACATATATCAACTAAACAGATTTGTAACACCCAAAATAAGAAAATGAAAAGTAGAATTTTTCCAACAAGAAATTATTTTTTGCCTTTGTAACCCAAGAAATTAGTTCAGCGCAAGTATAAAAGCCTGTGTAAATACTAATAACTTCTGAGGTTTTCTTAAACATTATTTCACAGTTTTCTGATGCGTTCAAAACGTGGTAGAATTTCTACTTAACATCTATCTAAGCATTTTGTAGGTGTCCTAGGCAGAAGCTGTATCCTGGGGGATAAAGATTCTTATGAGTTATAAGTGAAAATTGCAAAACTTGATGAAGTAATACTCTAAAGAAATTTTCAAAATGTCTTTAACTAAAGACAACAAATTAGCTGACAGTATTTTGAAAACATTAAACTTTAGATTGAGGAAATATGCATGATTTATAGATTCCCTAGTACCCAGGGATGCATGATAACCCTTTTTTTTCTGTTTTAAATAGTTCTTACGCAACCATCACAGGCTTCTTAAAAGAAGCCTTAAAGTCAGATGTTGTGATTGTATGTGCTTTTTTTTTTTCTTTTTTTTAAATTGGCAAAAAAAAAAAGGAAAAAGAAAAAGAAAAAGGTTTCCTTTTTAAAAACTGCACACACTTTTTGGGGGAGTAATAAATGAACATTTTTTTGTTTGTTTTTTTTAGAACTGAGCTCTCCATAGACAAACATAAGTAGCATAACACAGTGTCTTTCCTCAGACATCATTCTGTACAGTAAACCAACATAAACATCTCCGTTCTTATTGACTGGATTTTTTCCAGGTGGGTTAATTGGGTGGGGAAAATTAATTAACCTTTGGAGCCTCTTTTCTTCCTGTTAAACTTAAAGGATGGGTTCTTTAAAAAAAAAAAAGTAATAAACCAACAACCTTATATTTCATATGAAGGAAATCTTTGTAATGACTAAAATTAGAAAATATGTAGAACAATTAGTATTTCTACACAGAACTGCTAGGGATCATCTGAATGCATTGGGACAGTAGTATGAATAAACTAGAAACTAAATGGTGATTATCAGATTTCTTCTCAAGCTCAGTGCAAAGTTGAATTTCAAATAATGCGGATGAAAAAAGCTGGTATTACCTTTTACACTGTCTAGCACAAGTGTCACAGCTTACAAAAAGTAATGGTTTTGAAACTTGGGAAGTGAGCACTTCTCTTTCCTGTGTGCAGCTCGGAAAGTTTCATTTTGTTTTTCTTTAAACTCAAGCCACTCTCGTTAAGTGTGGTTATAAAAATGCTGAAATTTTCATTCGGAAGTGATCTTTAACAGGATGCTAAAATGCTTTAATTCTGCGCAAATTTTTTTTAAATGCTAAAATTTGTTTTCGTGTACTGTATGATGCGTGCGATAGCTGTGCCTTTTTGTAAAGTGTTTTCTCATTTTATGTTCAGCATTTACAGCCGAACAATACCAGCAACATCAGCAGCAGCTGGCACTCATGCAGAAACAGCAGCTTGCACAAATTCAGCAACAGCAAGCAAGTAGTAATTCCTCCACCACCACGTCACAGGTGAGGGATTTGTCTGTCTTATGATTATCCCTCATGGTTTCCCACCAGAGTTCATCTCTAATTACCAACTGTTGTCATAGAGCCTTGCATCTAACCAGCAGGAAAGTGGCTTTCACCTGAATCTACATCATAGCCATTCTGTACAGGGTTTAGAAAGAACGTTCCAGGTGAGTATAGAAGCTGTTGCCCTCTGCTATCTATTTTAAAAAGTAAAACTAAAAAGCATAGATGAGATGAAGACCCTGTCTTCAAGTCTGACCTGTAGTCTGTGAATGTACCTCTTTAATATACAACCCCACCCAGCTCTCTATGTGGAGAGTTTTAATTATTATTAAAATTTATGCTAAAATAACCTCTTTTACTATTAAATCACTTTTGAACTTAAAGCATGATAAATGTTTGCCACTTAAACATATTTAAGGCTTAACTAAAGGCTGAGATTCGTGTCTCTAAGCATCTTAGAGGAAAAATTCATTAAAAAAAATTCAAGACGCTTCTTAATTTCTAGGCTGAGTTAGAATGTGATGTTTTGTTCCTTCTGTTCCAAAGGGATAGTTATCTTACTGTCCCAAAGGTGCCTTTGGTCACGTGTGTATATGTATGTGTAAGTTAGATGAAGGAAGTTTTACATACTTATTCAGATTATATGAATTGATTCATTCATTGACTCATTCATTGCAAATCACGGAAATGTTTTACTAGCATATTTCGTGTCCAACACTTTGTGTTGGAGGTTTACTGTTTCCACCTTATAAAAGGTTTATTTTGGTAATTCCATATTATATATTGTCACATAAGAAGATCAAAATTCATAATCCTTGAGTTATAAGATGATTTGAACATTAATCCAATTTATGCCTGTCAGAGAGATGAAGATATTTCAGTGGTTTGCAACTTTCATTTATATTCAGACTGATTTTGGTAACCTGTGTAGCTTTAGTAATAATTTGAGACTAAGTGATGCTGATTAGATTTGTGTTGTATTTTCTTTTTAGGGTTTTGTTTCCAAGACTTTGGATTCTGCCAGTGCTCAATTTGCTGCTTCTGCTTTGGTGACATCAGAACAACTGATGGGATTCAAGATGAAGGAGGATGTGGTGCTTGGAATCGGGGTGAATGGCGTCCTTCCAGCCTCAGGTAAAAGGATAAAGACGTTTGAGGTGTTTTGATAGTGTTTGTAACGTATGTCTGTAGTAAACAAGGAGCAGAGTTGCGGTTGTTCAGCTGCTTCTTTCCTTTTCCCTAGGAGTATACAAGGGCTTACACCTCAGTAGTACTGCACCCCCGGCACTTGTCCACACGAGTCCGTCGACAGCAGGGCCAGCTTTGCTACAGCCTGCGAACGCGACACAGACGGCGGGTTCCCACAGTGCACCGAGTCACCCAGTGACTGCTGCCAGTTCTGCAACAACTCAGGTTCTGATTGGGAACAACATCCGATTAACTGTACCTTCATCAGTCGCCACTGTAAACTCTCTTGCCCCCATAAACGCACGACACATACCTAGGACTTTAAGTGCTGTCCCATCGTCTGCCTTAAAGCTGGCTGCCGCAGCAAACTGTCAAGTTTCCAAGGTCCCGTCTTCATCCGCCGTAGATGCAGTTCCACGGTGAGTAGTTATTTAAACCCAAAGTGTTTGAAAAATATGAAATCTGACTTAAATTCTGTGGCATTGCTCTCTACTTATTTCTTTGTGTTTTTTGCTCTTTTCCTTATATACATTAAAAATGTATAGATGAGAATTCCTTATTTATGTAAGAACTAAACAGATAAATGTTGTAATTCAATATTGCTGAGAATTTGAACTTTCAAGGGAGTATAGTGAATATTGCATGTATGATTGGGACATGACTTAGTATAATAAGAGCTTATAATAGTCTCACTCTTTATTTCACCTTTGGATCGAAGGAGTTCTCTTTAGAATGTTTCTCTTGCTTATGATTTCTTCCACAGCTTCTCACATAGAAGTGATAAAACCCGCCATGGCTAGTACACTAATTAAGCCTCTCTTAATAGTGTAAATAATGTGTAGGGTTACAGTATTCATGCCGGGTCAACTTTTAATCAGACCGTTATTTTCTATGCTAACTTGTTTTCTTAGGTTTCAGTAGACAGTTTAGAATGTTTGCTCAGGCTCTATTCTGTTTTAAATATTAACGGGAATTAAAATCTTGCTGTCTACTTGAGGGGAAACAAAAAGAGAAAGACAGGAGTTTTCAGTTGAGTTAGAAGATGAGCATAAAAGTGTGAAAAGTTAAATAATATTAATTGTAAGTAATAGGTAAAAATTGTTCTAGAGGTATCACAAAATATAATATGCTTGTCAAATTAGCACGTATAGAGTGTGGCTGTAATTTCCATATAAGAGATATTTTTTACACCAGGGATATTCTGGGAATGTTCTACCAAAAAAAAAAAAAATCAGATTTCATCTTGGCTGGGCAGAAGGGAGGAAGAAAAGAGTTGGGGAAATACGTATGTGTTTCAGAGGTTACCAAGTAACCTAGTTTGTCTAGAGATTTGGGAAGATTAGTGGTAGAGGTTGGAGTGGTTGGCGGCCGGACTGTGAGGCGTCTTGGCTGCCGCTCTGACGCGTAGACTTCCTCAGCTGGCAGTGGCCCAGGGCAGGAGCAGGCTTCGTAGCAACAGACTGCAGCTATTGGTTTCTGGACCCATGCATCCCTTCTGCTTCTGAACTTATTCTGCTTCTGAAGCACTGAGCACATCTGCTCAGTGCTTATCCATTCTTAATATTCTGGGTCTAGTCATAGGTAGCCAAACAACTATAGCTCTTACTTAAATATATAATACGTGGTTTTCATCACGACAGAATTATATAACCACGGGAGACTCGAAGTGTAAGGGAAACGTTCGCATCACTTACTTTAGCCCCTCTGTTTAAAGATGAGGGAACTGAGTTTGCAGGGCAGAAGTTGAGACACATGTAGAGAACAAACGTATGGACACCAAGGGGGGAAAGCCGTGGGGGGGTGGGGATGGTGGTGTGATGAATTGGGCGATTGGGACTGACATGTATACACTGATGTGTATAAAATGGATGACTAATAAGAACCTGCTGTAAAAAAAAGTAAGTAAGTAAGTAAGTAAATAAAGTAAGTAAGTAAGTAAGAACTGAGACCCAGAGGAGGAACTGAGCTCCCAGAGCACGTCAGCAGTCGAGGGGCAGGGGCAGCGGGGACCCTGGTCTTCTGATTGCTCAGCTCCACGTAGAGAAAAAACTTGGACTTAAAAGTCCTGACATAAATGACCTTCACTCACATTGTTCCTTTTTAAAACTCTTAGGAAAGGTTTAATAGAGGAAGAGATTGAAACTATAAACTGAAGCTTGGTTATTCTTTATGTGTTGGAACATCTAGCTTGCTTGGGTGCTACTACAGGTTTGTTGGTAATGTAGCTGACCATGGAGTGTGCAGCGGACCCAAGCCTGACTTCCGGTTGTGTGTTCCTAATAATAAACCGTAAAAGTTCAATTCCTCTACTTGCTATCCTGTCCCAAAAGAGTCAGATCTCTTTCTATTATTAAAAACATGTAAACTTTTTATTAGGAAGATCCTCTTGATTTGTTAGATTGATTGCAGATAAGTAATTTACGGAACTTTTTTCAACAGGGAAAATCACGAATCAGAAAAGCCAGCACTAAACAACATAGCAGACAATACAGTAGCGATGGAGGTGACGTAGCTTCCTCGGGATGGAGCCGCAGCCTGGGGACTTGATTAGGTGCTATGCATCAGTAGCATTTTGAATGCAAGGGATGATGGAATGCAGCACATGCGTTTCTGTGGCAGCTGTGGGGACTTGACAGCAATGCTCATCTCTCATGCTTCAATTTTTCTTTTCTTACTGTTAATAGGGAAAAAAATCAGCATCTGTAAATTAAGAATACAGCAGTTATCTGTACAGTACTGCATATTTGTAATACCCTGTATATATGTTACTTGAATACAGAGATGTCCATTTGTGATGCTTTGCACTTGGGGGTGGGGGGGAGGGAAATAAATTGCAACAAAGAGTGTGAGATGTGAGAGTGTGTGGAGATGGGGTGTCATCACATCATGTGCATGGTGCAGAACCTGCTGTTTTATCTATTTATTGTGCCGTGTTTACAGTTTTGTACACTGTACCTTCATTGGTTCCTGTGCTGTAGTAAATGTGTTAGGTAGCTGTGGACTCCTTGGTATTTTGTAAATGGTATAACATAACTTGGTTCCCCTCTGGGTCCCTGAGTTTTCTGTGTATCATGTGAAAAAAAATGGTGACATACATACAGAATTTTACAAAAAAAAAAAAGGCATCAGTTTTTAAAAAATGGGGAATGTACTGTTAAATGGGGATCTTCCTGGTCTACTATCATTAGGACAAGTAACGAGCTAAAAATGAAGTCTCTTGAATCTTCCCATCCCCACCTGCCCACAGAGCTGTGGGCAGTTTCTGGTACTTAAAGCACTAATGTTATGTTGCTGCTCTGCAAACAGCCCAGTAGTCCCATTTCCTTCCACACCAGAAAGTGTTAAATCAAGTATGCAAATGGAGTCCTTACAACTGGAGTTTATGTTGTCTTGCCCTTTTTTTAGCACAAGAAAAAAAATGTACTTTTTTATTGTCGAATTGTTTCAAAGACTTCATTCTTTACTTGTTCTTACAAAAAGGATATAAGGGAGAAGAATGCAGTAATTGCTGTACGTGTATCATCATTCCAGTTTCTAAAAACAGCCAGCCAGCTTTTTTCCTTCTAAGATTCTCCAGAAGGCTGCGAGGCCAGAACCACAAATATCGGGTGCCTTCCTTTGGAAATATTTGACCTCTCTTCTGTGAAGAGAATGGTACTTAACAGACTACTACTAGTGCTTTGTCAGTACCGAAGTCTGAATGCCCAGTCCAATGGCATACATTATCCTTAAGGTTTTTAATCCCACCTGGAAAAATTGTGATAGAATTCTCACAAAATAAACCCAGGGCATTACATGTTGACAAACTAATGTGTAGTGGTCGTTTGCTTTTCTTTTCAACCCAAGAACTTTTGTGTGACTTTAACTAAAATCATTCAGTAAAGGCGGGGGCAGGGCCGGTCATGGGAACGTGAGCAATTACTTTCCAGTTCATTTTTTTCAACAATTATTTATTGAATGATTACCCAGTATGCTTGGGACTGTTTTAGGTCCTACTACAGTGAAAAAATTTCCTGCCTTCATGGAATTTATAATTTCATTGAGTGATAAAAACAAGATGAAGATGTAAAATTTAAATTGTATTAAGGTAAGTATTTGGGGGAAAAGTAAAGCAAGGAGAGGGGAGAAGCGGTGCCAGGATGGGGTGGAGGTTGCCGTTTCCGGTAGGGTGGGCAGAGAAGCTCCCACAGAGATGATGGGGAAGGGGGGGGGTTGGAGAGGATACATACAAGGGTCGGGGTGTGCCTGGTTTGCTGAAGGAACAGCAGTGTGGCTCTGGTGCACAGGCAAAGAGGAGAGGAGTAGGTAAGGTAGGTCAGAGGGCATCGGGGAGGCTGCTCGTGGCGGGCCTGATAGGTGACTTTAAGGACTTAGGATTTTGGAGCAGAGGAGTGATGTGGTCAGAACAGGCTCACTCTGGCTTAGGTGTTCAGAATACAGTAAAGGACCAAAGTTTCTCCAAATGTGATGAAGACAATCCACAGACCTCAGGAAATCAACGACCCACAAGCACACACACGAAGAAAATCTGTTAAAGCATATAATCAAATTGCTAAATGTCAATGATAAAGAGAAAAACTTTAAAATAACTAATTTTTAAAAAGACGTATTACAGAGAAAACTAAGAGTGACGGCAGATGTTCACTGGAAGACATGCAAGCTGAAAGGCAGTGGAGCAATATCCTTACTGAACAAAAAAACTCTCAACCTAGAATTCTAAACCTAGCAACATTGTTTTTCAAAAATGAAGGTGAAATATTTCTTCATACATACAAAATCTGACAATTCATCACAAGCAGACGTCCGATACCAGAAATGTTAAAGGATGTCCTTGAAGCAGATGAAAATGGTATCAGAGATCTGGGTGCACACAAAGACCATCAGAAATGGTAAATATATGTGTACGCATTAAAACTCTTTTCGTGATCTTTTAAGTCTTTAAAAGATAATCAGCTTTTTGAAGCAAAAATAATAAAAGTGTATTATGGCATTATAACACAAGGAGAAGGAACATATATGAGAACAGTAGCACAAAAGTCAGGGAAGGAAGAGGGCCTAGGGGCCTGATCCTACACTCAGAATGGTATAATATCCCTTGAAGGTAGACTGTGCTAAGTTAAGGATGTATACTTAAGTCCTAAAGCAACCACTAAAATCACAAAAAAGAGGTGTGGCTAATAAGCAGGAAAGAAAATAAAGTAAAATCGTAAAAAATATTCTATTGACCCAAAAGAAAACAGAAAAAGAAGAAAAAGGAAATGGAGGACAGTTAATAGAAAACAAACATGAACGTGGTAGATTTAAACCCAGCCACATCAATAATAATATTAAATGCTGATGGTCTAAACAACCCAAGTGAAAGGCAAAGATTGTCAGATGGTATAAAAAAAGAAAAACCCGTCTATATACGGCCCTCAAGAAACCCACTGCAAATCTAAAGACACAAATAGGACAAAAGTAAAAGGATGGAGAAGGATATACCATATTAACACTCATCAGAATCTAGAGTGGCTATATTAATATCAGACAGTACATTTCGGAGCAAAGAATATTACCAGGAATTTTAAAAGGTCATTTCATAATGATAGAAGGATCACTTTATCAAGAAGACATAACATTCTTAAACATTCATCTAATTACAGAAATTCAAATATACGTAAAACAAAAGTGATGGAATTAAAAGGAGAAATAGGCAAATATGCAATTAAAATTAGAGGTTTCAGTATCCCCTTTCCAATACTTGATAGAACAAGTAGACAGAAAATCAGTGAGGGCTTGAACCACGTTATCAACTAAGTTGCCCTAATTGACATTTTTAGAACATTCTATCCAACAAATGCAGAATACACATTTGCTTCAAATGCACATGAAATGCTTAGCAAGGTACACCATACTGTGAGCCACAAAGCGAACCTCAATAAATTTAAAAGGATTTAAATCATACAGTGTATTTGCTCTGACTAGAATAAAGTTAGTATTAACAGAAAGATCTAGAAAGCCCTTAAATATTTGGAACCTAATAACAAACTTCTAAATATCATATGGGTCAAAGCAGAAATCAAAAGGGGCATTAGACCATATTTTGAACTATGGACACTGAAAACTATGGAAAATGGAAGTATACATATCAACACTTGTGAGATGTAGCTAAATCGGCACTTGAAGGAAATTTATACCAAAAATTAAGACATAAATCAATAACCTAAACTTCTACCTTCTTACAAAACTAGAATAAGAAGTGCAAATTAAACCTACAGCCGAAGAAAGGAAATGATGAACATCAGAATGGAAGGAAAATTTAAAGAGAAAACCAATGAAACCAAAAGCTGGTTCTCCGAGTAGATCAATAAGATTGATAAACCTCTAGCCAGACAAATTAGAATAAAAAGAAGATACAATTTACCAGTATCAGGAGTATAAGAGGAAACATTACTACAGATTCTACTGAAATTCAAATACAAGGAAATATTAAAAACTATATGCCAATAAATTTGACAACTTAGGTGAAATGGAAAAATCCCTTAAAGGACACAAATTACCAAAGCTCTCTCCAGAAGAAAGACTTAAAAACAAAAAAAACTACAACAAAAGAAAACTACAGGTTACTGTGCCTCGTGAACATTGACACAAAAAATGCTTAACATTTTTTAGCAAGTCAGTTGCCACAATATATACAAATGATACGACATTATGACCAGTAAGAATCAAAAATGACTGTGTGGCATATCTAGGTGACTAATGCCTGAGATAACTACATAGTTTCTCATGGTCCAGGAGTGGCATTGTAAAGCAGCTGAAATTTACCCCATGCTTCTAAGGAGGTGTGGATAGAGCTTACTTAGACGGAGCCAGAGCTGTAGAGAGTCAGCACCGGAGGACAAGGGACACAGTTCTGTATCAGCAGCCAAGGATCAGATGGGGCACCATATATCCTAGCATGTGCCAATGTGTGTTCAGATGACAAATGAAGCCCAGGCAGCTCTAGTTCAAATTCTGGTTGTACGCCTAACTGTGTGACGTTGTGTAAGTTACTTAACCTCTCCCAGTGTCTTAATCTCTAAAACGAGGAAAATAATAGCACCTACATTGTTGGGAGATTTAAATGAGACCATGCAAGTACAGTACTCACTCAGGCCAATGTTTAAAAAAAAAAAAGATAAAGAATGTAGTCCCTGTCCCTAAAAAGAATTAAATTTCATTTTGTCAAGATGATGCAGTCAGGTGGGAACTGGGAAAATAACTCACAGCTTAATACTTGTTCTGGGGTTTTGTTTTTTGTTTTTATTTTTTACGAAATAAGTTGACACGCAGAGGTACCCTTCGTTTCTTGCCCTTCCTATTATTATGAGAAATTAAGTAAGTCTCTCAATTTACTGAGGCCTAAATTGCAAAAGGAAAAGACCCATGAAAAGTCGGGACAGTAATATGCTGGAGCCAGCTCACATTGACTCATGAGAATCAACTTAAATTTTCGGGAATTTTATGAACTGGTTGTTAAACAGCCATTATTAGAAAGTAAATTACATAAACTTACAAGTAAATAAATTATACAAAGATAATGATACAAAAAAGGAAAACTACAGAACAATATCCCTGATGAATATTAATGCAAAATCTTCAACAAAAGATGAGCAAACAGAATTCAATAGCACATTAAAAGAATTATACACTATGACCAAGTGACCTGAAATGCAATGAGGGTTTAACATACAAAAGTCAATCAATATAATGCACCACGTTAACAGAATGATGGAAGAAACACATGATCATCTCAACTGATGCAGAAAAAGCATTTGACAAAATGTGACACTTTTTCATGATACAAACACTCAACAAACTACGAATAGAAGAAAACTATCTCAACATGATAAAGGCCTATAGGACAACCTCAGAGCAAACATCGTACTCAGTGGTGAAAGACTGAAAGCTTTTCCTCTAAGATCAGAAACAAAACAAGGATGCCTGCTTTCACCACTCCTATTCAACATAGTACTGGAAGTCCTGGCCAGAGCAATTAAGCAAGAAAAAGAAATAAAAGGCATGCAAATTGGAAAAGAAATAGTAAAACTATCTCTGTAACAGATGACATGACCTTATATAGAGAAACCCCTAAAGATTTCTCAAAAACACCTGTTGGAACTAATACACAAAAGTAGCAAAGTTGCATGATACAAGATCAAAACACAAAAATAAATAGTGTTTTTATACACCGACAATGAACAATCTGAAAAGGAAATTGAAAAAAAATTCCATTTACAATAGCATCAAAAAGAATACAATACTTAGGAATAAACATAAACAAGGAAATGAAAGACGTACACTGAAAACTACAAAACGTTGCTGAAATAAAGACATCAATAAATGGAAAGAGAGGCTGTGTTCATGGATTGGAAGACTTAATATTGTTAAGATGTCAGTTCAACCCCAAACAACCTACAGATTCAAAGCAATCCCTATCAAAATCCCAATGGCAGTTTTTGCAGAAATAGAAAAAATCCATCCTAAAATTCATACAGAATCTCAAGGAACCCGGAAGAGCCAAAACTATCTTGAACAAAGTTATAGGTCTCACATTTCCTGATTTTAAAACTTACCACAAAGCTCTGTGATCCAGCAATCCCACTCCTGGGCATATATCTGGAGAAAACCATAATTCAAAAAGATACATGCACCCCAATGTCCATTGCAACACTATTTACAATAGCCAAGACATGGAAACAACCTATATGTCCATCAACAGATGAATGAATAAAGAAGATGTGGTATATATACAATGGAATACTACTCTGCCATAAAAAAGAAGAAATAATGCCATTTGCAGCAACATAGGTGGACCTGGAGATTATCATACTAAGTGAAATAAGCCAGAGAAAGACAAATATCATACGAGATCAGTTATATGCGGAATCTAAAAAACTGATACAAACAAACTTATTTACAAAACAAACAGACTCACAGACATAGGAAACAAACTTGTGGTTACCAAAGAGAAAAGGTGTGGGGGGGAGGGATAAGTTAGGAATTTGGAAGTAACATATACACACTACTATATATAAAATACATAAACAACAAGGACCTACTGTGTAGCACAGGGAACTCTACTCAATATTTTGTAATAACCTATATGGGAAAAGAATCTGAAAAAGAATGGATATATGTATAACTGAATCACCTTGCTGTACACCTGAAACTAACACAACATTGTAAATCAACTATACTTCAATTAAAAAGTATTTTTTAAATAAAAGAATATATAGAGAACTCCTATAACTTAACAACAAAATAATCCAATAAAAAATGGGTAAATGATTTGAATAGACATTTCTCCAAAGAAGATTACAAATAACCCCAAGCGTATGAAAAGGTGCTCAACATGCCTATAACCATTAGAGAAACGCAAACCGAAACCAGAATGAGATGCTACCATCTCATACCCATTAGGATAATGACTCTTAAAAAAAAAGAAGGAAAAAAACAGAAAATAACAAGTGTTGGTGAGGACACAGAGGAATTTGAACCCTTGTGTACTGTCGGTGGGGATGTAAAGTGGTTCAAATGCTAAAGAACAGTGTGATAGTCCCTGCAAAGATTAAACACAGAACTACCATATGACCCAGCAATTCTACTTCTGGGCACATATGTATAAGAAATTGAAAGCAGAGTCTAGAAGAGCTCTTTGTACACCCACATTTACAGCAGCATTATTCCCAATAACCAAGAGGTGGAAACTACCCAGTGTTCATCAACAGAAGAATGGATAAAGAAGACATACTATAGACATACAGTGAAATACCATTCAGCCTTTAGAAAGTAGGAAATCCTGTCATATGCTACAACATGGATGAATCTTGAGGACATGCTAAGTGAAATAAACCCGCCACAGAAAGACAAATACGGTATGATTCCACTTACATAAAGGATCCGAAGTAGTCAAACTCATAGAAACAAAGTAGAATGGTGGTTGTCAGGGGCTGGGGGAAGGGAGACATGGGGAGATACTCTTCAATGGGTACAGAGACTGGGTTTTACAAGATGAGAACAGTTCTGGGGCTTGCACAGCAATGTAGATATACTTAACGCTACTGAAATAAATGGTTAAGATGGTAAATTTTATATCGTGTTTTATCACAAAAATTTTTTAAAATCAAAGATAATAAACAGACCTCATCATTTCCTAGTTACTTTGCTCTATCCAGTTTACACTCTTGAGCTTACTTCTACTGTGTTTATGAGGTAGACATACTATGTACAGCTGGGCCTCTGCACATCACTTCCCAACTCGGCGTTCAATGATATCTCGTTGATAGCTTGGAATCGGCCATGATGGGAGAATTTACCCCCGCAGAAACTGGGAAACACTAAAAATTGTTTGTTTGGAGTGCTGGTTTCTGAACAGGTACCAGCCACCACTAGGCTCAGCATAGATGTTGGTCTCAGTCCTGTCTGCCACTGAACGATAAACTCACCACTGGCACAGTTCTCGGGATAATGAGGGTGAGTGTTGAGACGTGTGAAGAGCTTTGCTTCTGCCACTGGCCCCAGGGGAAAGGGATGTAAAAAGAAAAAGATCACAAGGACCTGATGGGGAGAGTGTGTCGAGCCTGCAGTTCTGTGTCTCAGCCTCTACACAACTGCTGCATTGCTCACAGTGGCCTTGCTGCGCAGGACAGCCCAGATCAAACCCCTGCAAACGGGACCAAGCCTGCACACCCAGCTCTATGCAAATAGATCTCTCTATTATCAGCAGAGAGACAGCCCAAAGCAAGTGGTTCTGGATTCACCCTAATGCCACCAAAGGCAAAAAGATCCAGATCGTTGAGGACATAGGTGGTAAAGTCCGGCTGATAAGGTGTCCTATGCCTCTTTCTTCAAAGACTTGCTACTTGTTTGCTAATTTGGCAACTTTGACGAGCACTATTATTATATTAGCACTAGGAGGAAGTCACTGGTGCCCCCTTGTGGCAAACTTTGCAAAAGAGCAAACCCCCAACTGCCCAGAAGACGCGGAAAAGGAAAGGTGACAACACCAAGCGCAGAACAGGGCGACCTGCTGCTCTGGCACTTGTGTTATGAATGGGGGCAGTGGTGGGACGCAGGTCTACACTGTCTCTAGGAATGTGCTGAGGCAATGTAACGCTTCAGAAAATGTTTTTAAGAAATAGAGGCAGCTTGTCCTTGTAGAAGGAGGATTGCACTGCAAGTGTTAACTGAAGCTGTACCAGCCTCACCTGGGCATGTTTCTCAGAGTCTGGTCCTCCATCCGACTGCCTGCATCATAGTTCCCAGTACGCTGATAAAAAATCACATTGCCGGGACTTCCCTGGCGGTCCAGTGGGTAAGATTCTCGCTCCCCATGCAGGGGTCCGGGTTCAATCTCTGGTCAGGGAACTAGATCCCACATGCATGCTGCAACTAAAGACCCCACACAGCCTAAATAAATAAATAAATATTTTTTAAAAAATGCACATTCCCAAACGTCACCCAAGCCCTACAGATTCAGTTTCTCTTGGAGTGAACGTGCTAAACCAGCTCCCCAGGTGTTTCTTATGAACACTGATGTTTGAGAACCACGTGAATTCAAAGATGAGCAAGAAATTCAAGCGGGTTGTTAATGTTGTCATAGCCACCTGTCACTGAAGGGCTCTCATTGACTCTGTCCCTGATCAAAGGAAACTGAAGGGGCAGGACAATTAAGTATGATATGTGCTCCTGGATGGATCCTGGTCCAGGAAAAGGGTATTCGTGAGGCAACTGATGACATTTGAAAAATGTCTGGGGCTTCCCTGGTGGCGCAGTGGTTGAGAGTCTGCCTGCCAATGCAGGGGACGCGGGTTCGTGCCCCGGTCCGGGAAGATCCCACATGCCGCGGAGCGGCTGGGCCCGTGAGCCATGGCCGCTGAGCCTGCGCGTCCGGAGCCTGTGCTCCGCAACGGGAGAGGCCGCAGCGGTGAGAGGCCGGCGTACCGCAAAAAACAAACAAACAAACAAAAAACATCCAAACCGGGTGAGTAGAGTCAGCGCCACCTAGAATCCTGCCTGCACAGTTTCACTTCTCCCTCCCCCCTCCCCCCATCAGGAGACCTCACATTCTAGAACCCCGTTCCCAAAGGGGAGGGCTGGGCTGCTTTTGGGGCAGAACTACAGCAACAGTTCTCACACTGCTTTGCCTAAGAATCATAAGAGGTAATCCTCCTAGTTCTTGGGCAGGATCCAAAAAGGAGCATTTAAAAAAAATTTTTTTTTTTATTAGAGTCTAGTTGATTTACAATGTTGTGTTAATTTCTGCTGTACAGCAAAGTGACTTGGTTATACTTATATATACACACTCTTTTTCATATTCTTTTCCATTATGGTTTATCACAGGATACTGAATATAGTTCCCCTTGCTATACAGTAGGACCTTGTTGTTTATCCATCCTGTATATACTAGTTTGCATCTGCTCATCCCAAACTCCCAGTCCATCCCTCCCCCACCCCACTCGCCCTTGGGAAATTCTCTATGTCTATGAGTCTGTTTCTGTTTTGTAGATATGTTCATTTGTGTTGTATTTTAGACTCCACATATAAGTGATATCACATGATATATGTCTTTGTCTGACTTACTTCGCTTAGTGTGATCATCTCTAGGTCCATCCATGTGGCTGCAGATGGCATTATTTCATTCTTTTTTATGGCTGAGTTGTATTCCATTGTATATATGCGCCACATCTTCTTTATCCATTCCTCTGTCAGTGGACATTTAGTTTGCTTCCATGTCTTGGCTATTGTGAACAGTGCTGCTGTGAACATTGGGGTGCATGGATCTTTTCGAATTAGAGTTTTGTCCAGGTATATGGAAGATGCATTTTTAATAAATATTCCCAGGCAGGTTGGCTGAGGGGCGTCTGAAGAGCACCCTCTAGGAGCAGTGCTTCTCAAACTTCAACATGCACTCCTAGGGAATTGTTAAAATGCACATTCTGATTCAGTGGGTCTGGGTGGAAGGTCCTGCATTTCCAACAAGTTCTGAGAACATGCAGATATTGCCTGACACAGAACCTGCTCAGAGAAGCAGGTTTCCCTGGTTTTCAGTGTTGGTCTGTTGTACCCCTGACTGCTGTGTTCTCTGATACCCTGATACCATGGGCTTTGCTCTGTTCTAAGCTTCCTGAGTTCTCAAAACTACAACTCAATCTAGGAAAGCTATGACAGTAATTTTGTGTAGCCTTCTCCCCGCTAAAAAATAAAGTGTTGTGCGGTGGCTTGAACTTAGATAAAATTGCGTTAGACGACCAAACAGAATGAGATCTTGCCAGTCAGCTCAGAATGAGCCTATTTTTGAAAGCCATATAAAATTCAATAGAAAGTCTGCTGGGACCAGGTGCCTTCCGGTCTTTGGAGACAAAACTGCTAATTCAGGCTCCAGCTGCGAACATAGTTTTCTTCTTAATTTTTCTTTCCCTCTTGGGAAAAAGGCTTTTCAGTTCAGTGACAGCGGAGCTCCAGAGCCCATTCAGAAAGAACTTAAACGGTTCTCTAGTTTGCTATCTGCTGAACTGTGTGCCTTCCAAAGGCCCTAGTAGGGGG
Source organism: Grampus griseus (assembly GCF_964374135.1). Lineage (NCBI taxonomy): Eukaryota > Metazoa > Chordata > Mammalia > Artiodactyla > Delphinidae > Grampus > Grampus griseus. Next base: position 173,320,343 of record NC_139018.1, read on the forward strand.
GCACCTTCGCTGTGTCCATGGCCGTGGGAGAGATGGCACCTTGGCCTTGGATGATCACACAGAATCAGGGTTTCAGAAAGGCCACAAGAGGCCCCTGAGCTTCTTTAGTTGTTAAGGTTGTTGGAGATTTTCCTCTTATTTAAAAAAATTTTTACATTTTTAATTGTGGCAAAATATCCATAATAAAATATACCATTTTAATAATTTTTTAAGCATATAGTTCAGTGGCATGAAGTACATTCACATTGTTATGCAACCGTCACCACTACACAGCTCCAGAACTTCTTCATCTTCCTAAACTGAAACTCTGTACCAATCAAATGAGAACTCCCACTTCCCCTCCCCCCAGCCCCTGGTAACCACTGTTCTACTCTCTATCTCTATGAATTTGACTACCTAGATACCCCATATGTCTTTGTCAGCTCAGGCCACCATAACAAATGACCACAGACTGGATGGCTTATACAACAGACATTGATTTTCTCATGGCTCTGGAGGCTGGAAGTCTGAGATCAGGGTGCCAGGATGGTTCTAGTGAGGGCTCTCTTCCTGACGTGCAGATGGCCACCTTCTCACTATGTCCACATCTGGTAAGGAGTGAGAGAGGGAAGGAGAGAGAGAAGGAGAGAGAGAGAGAACTATCTGGTGTCTTATAAGAACACTAATCTTATTGGATTAGGGCCCCACCCTTATTACCTCATTTAACTTTTTTTTTTTTAAGGCCACGCCATGCAGCATGCGGGATCTTAGTTCCCTGACCAGGTATTTAACCCATGCCCTCTGCATTGGGAGCGTGGAGTCTTAACCACTGAACCAACAAGGAAGTCCCGTTTTTTCTTATTTTCCCCCTCATTTAACCTTAATTACCTTCATCAAGGCCTCATCTCCAAATACAGTCAGATTGGGGGTTGGAGCTTCAACACGAGAACCGTGGGAGGACTCAGTTCAGTCCATAACATCATGAAAGAGGAATCAGACAGTATTGTCCTTTTGTGTCTAGTTTATTTTGCTTAGTATAATGTCCTCAAGGTTCACCCGTGTTATAGCATGTATCAAAACTTCATACCTTTTTAAGCTCAAATAACATTCCATTGTATGTATATACCACATTTAGTTTATTTATTCATCTTTTTAAAAATATTTATTTATCTTTGGCCGCATTGGGTTTTTGTTGCTGTGCACGGGCTTTCTCTAGTTGCGGCAAGCAGGGGCTACTCTTTGTTGCAGTGCGTGGGCTTCTCATTGCGGTGGCTTCTCTTGTTGAGGAGCACAGGCTCTAGGTGCATGGGCTTCAATAGTTGTGGCACACAGGCTTCTGTAGTTGTGGCATGTGGGCTCAGTAGTTGTGGCACACAGGCTTAGCTGCTCCACAGCATGCGGATCTTCCCGGACCAGGGCTTGAACCTGTGTCCCCTGCATTGGCAGGTGGATTCTTAACCACTGCGCCACCAGGGAAGTCCTATTTATTCATCTGTTGAGGGACATTTGGGTTTTTCCCATCTTTCGGCTATTGTGAATAATGAACACTCTGTACAGGAATCTGTTTGAGTCTCTGCTTTCAGTTTTTTCTGTGTATACCCAGAAGTGGAACTGCTGGATCAAATGGTAATTCTGCGGTTATTCTACTGAGAAACTGCCATATGTCCTTAGACTCCTGAGGATGGGCACATGTTGACTTGTGGTTCCAAGGCCCCATCATATCACCTCAACCCAGGGCTGACCCTGGCAGAATCATAATGGGAGAATTTTATCCTTCTCTCTCTGAAATGTGTTCAGCATCTCTAGTGCTTCGTAGTTGTTTGGGGTCTAGCCTCTGGTCCCCGACCTTCCTTCAAGGCACTCAAGAAGGCAGCTAGTTACTTGTTATTGTTGTTCATTTTTTTTAAGTCTTTATTGAATTTCTTACAATATTGCTTCTGTTTTATGTCTTGGTTTTTTGGCCGTGAGCCATGTGGGATCTTAGTGCCCCGACCAGGGATCGAACCTGCACCTCCTGCATTGGAAGGCAGAGTCATAACCACTGGACCATCAGGGAAGTCCCTTTGTTCATTTTAAAATGGAAACACGCACTTCTTATTTAGAAGACAACGTGACAACGTCTCTCAAAGCTGGAAACTCAGGAGGAGTGCAACCCAGTGATGCCATTTCTTTCACTGACAGGAATATTGTGCAGGACGTTTCACCCTCAGGCCTGTCAGCCTTTCCTTTTTGTCTTATGGGTTTCATCTTTCTGGAAAAGTGCTTTCCGTCCCCAAGATTCTACATTTTTTCTCCAACAATTTTTCTAATATTTTTATACTCATTTTACCAACTCTTCTGGAGCTTGCTTTGCGTAGGGATTTGTTTGTTTTCAAATTGATACCCAAATGTCCCCCAAACAATGTATGGAATGAACCATATTTTCCTCACTGATTGAGGTGCTATCTTTGTCACAGACTAAACTCCCTCATGTACCTGGATATGAAATGACAAAAGTGAAGGAGAAGAACCCTGTCTGTCAGGTTTGAATGGTATATCAGTATAAATTCATGATGTGTGTGTGTGTGTGTGTGTGTTATTTCCCAGCTCTGTCCACAGAAAGGGTCTAAAAACAACAAAATTTCAGAACATTGAACATATCTAATGTCTAGCTCTTGGTTTCTATACCATTGCCCATTGGAAATAATTCAGGATCTTTGGAATTCTCCAGCTGATTCCAAAACCCAAGTCAGGGAAAGTCCAAGGTAACATAAACAAGGTAACATAAAACATCAAATGAGATAATGTCAAAGGGACATAGAAGTCAGTTTGAAGGAGATCCCGCAAACCAAATCTGAGACAATCTGAGAAAAAGAAAAGATAAAGAAAGAAAGAAAAAAAAAAGTTAAAGTTATGGATTATAATCTATTGAACTTTAAAGGTCCAGGAGTCCATCGTGATCGTCACAAAAGAGATACAGAAAAGAGAAGGAAAGGAAGAATTTTTCTTTTTTCTTTACTGACATCCAGCTAATAAAGGTAGAAGAAAGGATAAAATAGAAATCACCACTTTGTAACTCCCAGTGTGATATCAGTGGATGCTAAAACCATCAAGTAAAAAGTTGAGAAACAGGATTCACGTGGCTTCAAAGACTCATCCCCCACATTATGTATTAGTACAAAGGAAAAAGATGTGTCTTATGGTAGATTGTTTCCACATGACCACTATAATCCCCCTCCCTGTATTCAACTTACACTGCCGCTCCCCTTCCACGCAGGTCCTAAGCAGAGGCCCCCACCCCACGCTCAAACGTCACCCCCCCACCAGCCTAGGTCCTGCCCTACCTTAAACCCCACCCCTGCCTAAGTTCCACCCCTGCCTAAGCTCCGCCCCCATAGCCAGGGCTTTTTTTTTCCCTTTCTTTTTTCCTCTTTTAGATTGGGGTTCTATTTTACCTTGTTGGTTCATTGTTGTTGATTCTTTTATATTTTTATTTTTCCTAATAAATCTTTATTTTTCTAACTTTATTTTATTTTTTATACTTTGTTAGTGATCTCTCCTTTTGCTTGTTGCCGGACTCCCTCCTGGCTCGCAGTGGCGCACTAGCCCCTTCAGGCTGTGTTCATGCAGCCAGTCCTCTCCCTGCGCTCCAACTGAGCCTCAGCTCCCAGCCCCGCCTGCCCCGGCGAGGGAGCAGACAAGCCTCTCGGGCTGGTGAGTGCCGGTCGGCACCGATCCTCTGTGTGGGAATCTCCCCGCTTTGCGCTCCACACCCCTGTGGCTGTGCTTTCCTCCGCGGCTGCGAAGCTTCCCCCCTCCGCCACCCGCAGTCCCCGCCCGCGAAGGGGCTTCCTACTGTGTGGAAACCTTTCCTCCTTCACAGCTCCCTCCCACTGGTGCAGGTTCCATCCCTATTCTTTTTTCTCTGTGTTTTCTTTTTTGTTTTGCCTTACCCAGGTACGTGGGGAGTTTCTTGCCTTTTGGGAGGTCTGAGGTCTTCTACCAGCGTTCAGTAGGTGTTCTGTAGGAGTTGTTCCACGTGTAGATGTATTTCCGGTGTATTTGTGGGGAGGAAGGTGATCTCTACGTCTCACTCCTGTGCCATCTTGAAGGTCTCCCCAGGGTCTCAACTTTTAAGAGCTCATGGAATTAGATTACGTTCATTCAGATAATCCAGTTTAATCTCCCATTTTAAGGTCTTTAACCTTAATCACATCTGCAAAATCCCTTTATCCATATAAGGTAACATATTCACAGGTTCTGGAGATTAGCATTAGGACATCTTTGGAGGGTCATGATTCTGCCTGTCACACAGAATATATTTCAAATGTTCAATAACTGTCTTTTTTTGCCATAATTCTTTACAAGTGTGAGAGTGTACCACAGTGGGTCCAGTTCACTAGGAGAACTGTTATGTCAGTGACCACATGTTAAACCCAGATAGAGCTAAAGCCAAGAGGACTTGTTCCATCTATTCAAGCTATCATTCCAGAATTACAATCTAAAATCTATGCACTAAGAGAAACACAGAGAAGCCCTCAAATGTCTGGTGGTAAAGAGAAGTACTTAGATATTTAATCAAGATGTTTAAATGGTTAAATTTGTCCATTTTAACTGAATTGTCAACTTTTATTTTTAGCTTTGTGTAGAGATGGGCAGTGACTCCAAACAGGTACTGGTTCACATTGAAGCTTTTGGTTTTTCCCAGTGTCCATCCAAATCAAAAAGAGAAAGTCATTCTGAAAGATACCTTTTTTTCCTCTGAGTTAATATGCATGATTGGATGACTTTGCAGATCACCATAACCTGCAGATACATCTGCTCATCTGAACAACTTGAATTGATTCCTACGAAGCAGTGGTCCACAGGTGAGGCAAGGTGTACACAACGGCCTGAAAACTGGACCCAGGGAGGGGCACTCTGACTACGGTGTGCTTGATTCCTCTTGTTAGTTGACCACATTGGTTTTGAACTCAGCCCAAGTTCAAATCTCAGATCTTGCTGAGAAAATTTTGAACTAAAAAGAGACTCTAACAACTTAATAAAAAGAGATTCTCACAAGTGTTTTTCCAGTCCCCTTGGCAGCCTCAGGTGAATAAGGAATGTGTTTTCCATCACTTTGGGCGTCATGACCAACTAACTCTACACAAGTACAAATTTTGGCAATCTCTTCATGTGGCTTCTTTTAACTAAAATTTGTTGAACAAAGATCGCTTTCATCACTTTTGTTAGGAACTGTCAAAAGAGTAATTATATGTGATCACCTCTCAAACTATGAATGCACGTGAATGAGAATTCTTGGTGCAAGTTTACCTCAAAACTGAAACATTGCTGTAGATCCTTATACTTTTTTCTTAAGCTATGAGAAACTGAGCTGAATATTTATTTCCTGACTGATCTTAAACACTTTTCTTCTTCTCATTGGAGAACATTTTGACAAATTGATTAAATACACGTCTGCTTATATTACGTGGCTTATTTCTTTGTTTGTTTATGGCAAGTGATGCTATTTTTTCACATGTGGTAGTCATACACATTTTTCTTTTAAAATACATTTATATTAGTAAACATGAGTCAAATTAAAAAAATGTATACATTGAAATTTGGGAAACACTGACAAAACAAAATAAAAAGTATTGGGACTCCCCTGGTGGTGCAGTGGTGAAGAATCCACCTGCCAATGCAGGGGACACGGGTTTGAGCCCTGGTCCAGGAAGATCCCACGTGCCTTGGAGCAACGAAGCCCGTGCGCCACAACTACTGAGCCTGCGCTCTAAGGCCCGTGAGCCACAGGTACTGAGCCTACGTGCCACAGCTACTGAAGCCTGTGCGCCTAGAGCCCGTGCTCCGCAGCAAGAGAAGCCGCCGCAATGAGAAGCCCGCACACCGCAACAAAGAGTAGCCCCCGCTCGCCGCAACTAGAGAAAGCCCGCGTGCAGCAATGAAGAACCAATGCAGCCAAAAATAATAATAAATATTTTTTAATATGAAAAAATAAATAAACAAATAAAAAGTATTTACCCAAGTGCCTGCAAATAGTAAACACACAATGAAAGGTAGCTACTATTTTTTAAACATTTTACCTTATGTTTTTAGTTAAATTATGGTGAACTTATACATTTATACTATTTATTTACAATTTAAAGTTGACCCAACAAATAGATATTGCCTGCCCGTAGCGTGCCAGGCCATGGGAATTCAAAGATGAAAATGAAGGAGATAACCCCTGCTTTCAAGAGGCTTTCGTTTTAGTGGAGAGAGAGATACTAAACAACTAGTGACGTCACAATGCTTTATTTCTTATTATGGACTATTTACTCTGAAAGGAAAGTACAAATGGAGTGAGTATTGGCAAGAGAGCTCTCTAAGGCGGAGCCAGGAGGCCATCGAGAAAACGTGACCTATGCGTGTCTCAGGAGGGATGGATGGAATCTGACCTTTTGACCTGGTGAGGTCATCCAGAACCTCTGCCAGAAACCCGACAACCTATCAACTTATCAGACACTTACCCTAAAATAATAACTCATGACAGTCTTCCTATTTATCAGACACCTACCCTAAAACAACTTGTGATTCCTTAAGGATAATGTATTTTTTGACTTACGTCACAGTCCATCACAATTATTGTCAGGCAACTTTTAACAACTTTGCGGCTTTTTGCCTTTATAAGCTCCTGACTCTTTCGCTTCCCCAGAACACTCTTGGGGTTACCCGGATCTGTCTTCCGAATTGCAGTTCTTAAGATCCCCAGGAAACTCTTCTGATTTGCAGCCTCCCGCGTTATTTTTTTGGTTGACATTACAAAGGGCTATAGGAGCACAGGGGAAGTGGGTCTGCCGGGGGGTCTGGAACTCTCTCAGGAGGAAAGCAATTGAGCAGAAAGGTGACTAGAAGCAATGAAGTTTCTGGACGGGGACAGAGGGGATAGAGGCTTCGCAGGAAGGAACCCTGAGGACCTAGCGTGCCAAGCACCACATTTTCGGTTGCCTCATTGTGGCTAGCGGAGAGCCGCTGAATGATTTTATTCTGGGAGGTAAAACAATCTGCATGTTAGAAAGCTCACTCAGGCAGGAGCCATGTGGAGAAACCACTGGAGGGAACGAGGCTAGAAGCAGGAGTGGCAGGCAGCTGTGTAACAGCCCACGTGGGAACTGATGCGGCCACACCAGGGCAGAACGAGGAGAGGGTGGGCAGATGGCGCGCTGGGCCAATGGAAAAGCTGGCTCCGTGGCGCCTGGGAGATGCAGGGCAAGGGAAGGCCCTCTTCAGCGCTTCCCACAAACCTACCAGATTTCTAGAGACTCCTGCAGTCAGTGCCGCTTTCTCTTAGTCAAAGCAGAACAGCATTCTTCGCAGCTACAGGATGGCACTGTCATGCAAAATAACAGGAACTGTTTGGTTTCCAAATCAGGCAACTGTTGATTGCCTTGTCTTTGGAAATCAGTATTCCATTCACAATACTGCAAATGCCTGCTAATGAATGTGACTTGAACAGATGTTAAAATAATGTTTTGGGCAATGAGGGTGCTCTGTGAACAAGGTTAGAATCTTCCCATTACAATTTTCCAACACCACACACCTGGCATCTTTGCTAATTGAAACTGCTGGATATCATTCGCCATGAATCTTCCTCATAGGGCTAATGTAGCGTGAAATTATGCCAATCGAAGCAAAACAGAACGCATAATAAACACTGGCAAAACCAGTGACTGTGACAGCAGCTTGCATATGGAGAATAAAATCAAGTTTTCTTCTTGGAACACGTGGCCAATTCTTTTTTTTTTTTTGCCGTACGCGGGCCTCTCACTGCCGTGGCCTCTCCCGTTGCGGAGCACAGGCTCCGGACGCGCAGGCTCAGCGGCCATGGCTCACGGGCCCAGCCGCTCCGCGGCATGTGGGATCTTCCCGGACCCAGGCACGAACCCGTGTCCCCTGCATCGGCAGGCGGACTCTCAACCTCTGCGTCACCAGGGAAGCCCTTTTGTTTTTTATTAAGTAAAATGCACAAAGCAAAATAAGGAATGTTTACTAAATTGCATTGTAAGGTAAAAATTCACTGGTTATGGAAACAGCAATAGGATCACAAAAAGGATTCTATTCAAGATTTTCTCTGGTTTCTGGAAGGTGTTTGTGACAACCTGGTGCAGCTCTTGCACGTTAAATACTCAAGGCAAATCTGGCTGTTTAGGGTCCAATCACCAAAGACATACAACTCTCCCATCAGCTGCAGTGCTTCTCTGTTTCTTTGCCCTCACCTAAGGGTCAGGTAAACCTTAATAATAATAATAGTAGTAGTAACATATTTACTGAGTGTGTGCTATGAGCCAGATATGGCCTCAGAGCTATGCATATATTATCTCAATCCTCTAGACAATCGTATGAGGCAAGTACCATTATTATTCATACTTTTTAGCTGAGGACACCAAGGCACAGAGAAGTTTACTAATTTACTGATTTGCTGAAAGTCAGACAGGGCAGAGTCAGGACTCAGACCTGGGGACTCCTGACTGCCTTCTGCACTGCCTCTAACTGAGAGGAGAGCTTGGTGTCATATCTTGGGTTTATACCTTAAGCAGAGTCTCCTGCCTGTGAAACTAGAAAACCTATCACACAGTCTTCGTGTCAATGAAATACAGCTAAAAGACATAATTGTAAGGTAAGATTTCATTCGCAGTGATGACCTTACTGCCACCAAAATAAGACTGAAAATACTTGGGCATTCATGTAACTTAGGAACCAAGAGAGCTAATCAATGAAAACTGCAAAATCAAAGTGGAGACTTCTTAACCTGAGTCCATCCTCATTAGAGTATTTAAAAATATTTAATATTCTTTCTTGTTTTTTGCTGGATAAACCTCATCACAAATTTATAAAGTTCTAGAAAACATTCTTTGAGAATTTTAATTAAAATGAGTACTACAAAGAGGAAAATCACGTCTTCTCTCGGTATCTGGAGGGATTGGTTCCAGGACCCCTCGGAGATACCAAAATCCATGGATGATCAAGTCCCTGATATAAAATGGTGTATGTTTGCATACAATCTACATACATGCTCCCTGATACTTTACGTCGCCTCTAGATTCCTTGTAATAGCTTATACAATGTCAATGCTATGTAAATAGTTGTCAGTGCGCAGAAAATTCAAGTACTGATTTTTGGCATTTTCTGGATTTTTTTTCCGAATACTTTCAGTCCACGGTTGGTTGACTCTGTGGATGTGGAACCTGAAGATACGAAGGGCTGACTGTACTTTAAAATCACAATTAAAACTAAACAAGGCTCTCCAGAAATTAACTTCAACCATTACTTGGATGTAGGGAATTATAAACCCAGGAGTACCACAGCAGAGGGGAAAAGGAAACTAATAAATACTGTTGGAACAAGTCTACAGCTGGGTAGCAGATGGACAAATCTGAGTCCCCAAACTGCAAACTATTACAAGTGGATTTAAAAAAAATTTTAAAATATAAAATCTATAAAGCACTAGCACAACCAGCTGGAAAAGATAAATAAACTTATGAATGAATAAGTCAAAGTCATCATCAGTTCTAAGATGTTTGGATATTTTAAAAATTTATAATCGCATAACGGAACATATTTTGTACATGTCAAAAGGAAAACAACAGTCAAGAAATTACATATGTGAGAATACAAATGACATAAGTGTCTGTTAAGTACATGCAAATAACAGAAACAAAAGTATTTATTAAATGCCCATATTTCATTCCAGGAGTGATTCAAAATAGATGAATTCAGAGTGTACAAGGAGGTAAATCAACTATACTCCAATAAAAATTAAAAAAAAAAGTGTACAGGGAGGGAAACAGAAAGATAAAATCAGTACTAAGTAAACTATAAGCATACATTTTACTTTTTCATAAGATTTAGGTTTTTTTAGTTTTATTTTATTTATTAATTTTTGGCTGCGTTGGGTCTTTGTTGCTGCATGAGGGCTTTCTCTGGTGAGCGGGGGCTACTCTTCATTGCGGTGTGCGTGCTTCTCACTGCGGTGGCTTCTCTTGTTGTGGAGCACGGGCTCTAGGCGCGCAGGCTTCAGTAGTTGTGGCACGCAGGCTTCAGTAGTTGTGGCTCGCAGGCTCAGTAGTTGTGGTGCACGGGCTTAGTTGCTCTGCGGCATGTGGGATCTTCCCGGACCAGGGATCAAACCTGTGTCCCCCTGCACTGGCAGGTGGATTCTTAACCACTGCGCCACCAGGGAAGTCCCTCCAGGACTCTTTTTAATCCATGCAGACGTACCTATGAAAGCAGATTGCTGACCCAAGACCCAGCCACGTAAGAATCAATTCCATAGGACTGAACTGAGGGAAATCTCACTCTGGTGTTTTGTTTAGAATATTGCTGGTATTAGTTTTAATACTCAATTTCCATGCAAAGACTAGGAAGTCCTGTCTCTGTCTTTTTAAGTTATAGCTCTCAAGTTAGTATCCCATGCTTTGGTAAACTGAAACATTTGTACATTTTTATTTTATTTTATTTTTTTAAATATATTTTCATAGATCCAGGGAGATTTTTTTAAATTAATTAATTAATTTATTTATTTTATTTAGTTATTTTTGGCCGTGTTCGGTCTTCGTCTCGATGTGTGTGGGCTTTCTCTAGTTGCGGTGAGCGGGGGCCACTCCTCATCGCGGTGCGCGGGACTCTCACTGTCGCGGCCTCTCTTGTTGCGGAGCACAAGCTCCAGACGCGCAGGCTCAGTAATTGTGGCTCACGGGCCTAGTTGCTCCGTGGCATGTGGGATCTTCCCAGACCAAGGCTCGAACCCGTGTCCCCTGCATTGGCAGGCAGATTCTCAGCCACTGCGCCACCAGGGAAGCCCCATTTGTACATTTTTAATGTACAAACTTTTGTACATTTTTAATGGTATCTGATTCTCACTCACCGCTCAGAATTCAGAAAACACTTTTACTGAATCACCTCTTTTTACACTATCATTATTTGTATAGGTTTAATAATAATTTGTCCTCCTTTTTAGCAGAAAATAATGGAAAGCTCACTTGTGCGATCAGGATCTTATCCAGAGTGCTCTATTTGAGAACGATTCTGATTCAGTCAGGTCTAAATAGGTGTTGCTGGTGAAATCTGGTATGTAGAGTGTCTTAGGAGTGGTAGTTGCCCAGTAGTGTATGGTTCTGGGTTGCAGAGTAAACTCAAGTTGGCCTGACAGGTAATTAATGTTCTCGCTACACGCATGTAAATAATTAAGCCAAGCAAATCTAATGAGACCAGCTTTCTCGGATGGAAAACAATCTTTGGCGATTATTTCTGATTGCAAGTGAGGGAAACTGTCAGAATATTTATGCAAAACTTGGAAACAGACAAAAGAGATTTCTGGGTGTTCTTTCAGTGCAGTGCTAGGTTTGCCCTTTGATTTTCTTTCTATTGATTGGGTTGTTTTGCAACTCTTTAAAGGTTAACCTAAAGAGGTCTGGTAGTGATGCAAATAATCTGGTGGAAGAGATAATCACGGGTTCCCGTCTATTGCCCTGTAGCATATTAAACAGTTTTTAATCTAACCCAGCAATTTCATCCTAAAAATCCTTTATTAAATTGCCTGTAAGTGCCCCACTCTGCAAATGCTCCTGGAGCCATTATTAACATCTTCCCGGATTCTTCATTAATTAATGAATTGCAAAAAATCTTTGAAATGTGTTTTTATATATTTGCATTAAGGTCATGATTTTACCTATTTTAGCAGAGATTCAAAATGTTTGTTAAATAAACGCACAGCCCCACAGATGAAGAGTCAAGCTGTGCACTTTGAAGATGGGAGAAACGAGCTGAAGTCTAGCCCAGGCTCCCACCACTAATCCTGTTCCCTGTCACGGGGCTGCATCCATCCACAGGAGACGCATCTTTTTCTTACACAAAGGTGTGCCTCTGGGGATGAACATATACACATACTATATATAACATAGATAAACAGCAAGGACCTACTGTACAGCACAGGGAATTATATTCAATACCTTATAGTAACCTATAATGGAAAAGAATCTGAAAAAGAATACATATATAATTGAATATATATATACATACATATATATAAAGCTGAATCACTTTGCTGTACATCTGAAACTAACAAATAAACTGTAAATTAACCATACTTCAATTTTTTTAAGAAAAGATATGCCTATAAGGCTGTTTTCTCCTAATTTGCACAAAGGCACCGATAGGCCAGTGGTAGCCCTAAATGTATCTATCAGGGTAACAAAAATATTTTAAAACCCAGTGAAGTAGGTACTGCATGAAAACTAGTATAAATAATTTGCGGGTAACCTGGAAATATTTTCATTCTCTGAAAGGAAATCGGTCAATATGTAATAAGCTATGAAACTCACTATAACTTAACTCAATGATTCTATTTTAGGGTATATAGATTAAAAGGATAGATTCTCCCCTACCCTTCTCCTCCTCAAATAGATATGTGTAACAATGAGGTACCACCTCACACGGGTCAGAATGGCCATCATTAAAAAGTCTACAAATAATAAATGCTGGAGAGGGTGTGAAGAAAAGAAATTCCCTCCTGCACTGTGGGTGGGAATGTAAATTGGTGCAGCCACTATGGAGAACAGTATGGAGGTTCCTTAAAAAACTAAAAATAGAATTACCATATGATCCAGCAATCCCACTCCTGGGCATATATCTGGACAAAACTATACTTCAAAAAGATACATGCACCCCTATGTTCACAGCAGCACTATTCACAAGAGCCAAGACATGGAAGCAACCTAAATGTCCATCAACAGACAAATGGATAAAGAAGATGTGGTACATGTATACAATGGAATACTACTCAGCCATTAAAAAAAAGAATGAAATAATGCCATTTGCAGCAACATGGATAGACCTAGAGATTATCATATTAAGTGAAGTAAATCAGACAAAGACAAATATCGTGTGATATCACTTACATGTGGAATCTTAAAAAAATGATACAGGGCTTCCCTGGTGGCGCAGTGGTTGAGAGTCTGCTGCCTGCCAATGCAGGGGACACGGGTTCGTGCCCCGGTCCGGGAAGATCCCACATGCCGCGGAGCGGCTGGGCCCGTGAGCCATGGCCGCTGAGCCTGCGCGTCCGGAGCCTGTGCTCCACAGCGGGAGAGGCCACAACAGTGAGAGGCCCATGTACCACAAAAAAAAAAAAAAAAAAAAGATACAAATGAACTTATTCACAAAACAGAAATAGACTCACAGACATAGAAAACAAACTTATGGTTATCAAAGGGGATAATGGGAAGAGGAGAGATATAAATTAGCAGTTTGGGATTAACATATACACACTACTATATATAAAATAGACAAACAACAAAGACCTACTGTATAGCACAGGGGACTATATTCAGTATCTTGTAATAACCTATAATGGAAAAGCATCTGAAAAAGAATATAAATATATATGTATAACTGAACTTTGCTGTACACTTGAAACAAACACAACATTGTAAATTAACTATACTTCAATTTAAAAAACTAAAAGAAAAGATATGTGTACATAACAGCACATTAATAACATCAAAACATTCCAAACACTATATGTAGTTACACAATGGACTGTGTCAATGCCTAGGAGTGTTTCTATAAACCAATAGTACATGAAAAAGAGTAGAATAAAAAAAAATGCAGGGGCTTCCCTGGTGGTCCAGTGGTTAAGACTCTGCGCTTCCACTACAGGGGACGCAGGTTCTATCGCTGGTCCGGGGAACTGAGATCCCATATGCCGCAGGGCGTGACCAAAAAAATAAATAAATAAAAAAAATAAATTACTTGATGGCAAGATCCTGTGGCCCCAGCCCTACAGCCCCTGGCACCTGGCAGGCATGGTGCTCCGTGATAATAGAATAAATTTGTACGGGATATACACACTAAGGAGAGCATTGTAAAATTATGATGTGTGTGTAACAATCCAACTCCAACGAGGCTGGAGAGGATTAGAGCTGTGTTGTCAAGGCTGATACCAGACTGTGGCGTTTGAACTTCACGCTGTGTCTAAGGAGAGCTGCAGAATGTTTTTCAAGAAACAGTTTGATGGCAACAGTATTACTGGAAGTCGTGGTGAATGTGGGATAGAGTTGGCTCCAGCATTCCCAGTCTTGAAAAGTGGCAGAAGATTGAGAGTGAATGATTCTCCATTTATACAGTAAAGGGGAGTTTAAAGTAATGTAAATAGCAACAAGATTGACGTTGATTCTTTTTCTGTAAAGTTGAGTAAATTTCTAATTAATCTTTTATATATATATATTTATTGAAGTATAGTTGATTTACAGTGTTGTGTTAATTACTGCTGTCCAGCAAAGTGATTCAGTTATATATATTGATAGATAGATTAGATAGATAGATAGACACATTCTTTGTTTAAAAAATAAATTTATTTATTTATTTGGCTGCGCCGGGTCTTAGTTGTGGCACGTGGGATCTTTAGTTGCAGCATGCATACGGGATCTAGTTCCCGGGCCCCCTGCATTAGGAGTGCAGAGTCTTAACCACTGGACTACCAGGGAAGTCCCCCTTTTTTATACTCTCTTCCATTATGGTTTATCATAGGATATTGAATATAGTTCTCTGTGCTATACAGTAGGACCTTGTTGTTTTAACAATCTTAATTTAAAAAAAAGCAACACCTGGGTTGACCTGGTTCTCTGTTCAAGTGGCCTTGCACGGGATTATCGCTAGAGGGCAACCTCATCACATGCACTTGACATCTTTAGAGCATGCCTGGTCTAGTGCAGCCCTCGGACCAGCAGCATTAACCCCATCAAGGTGCTTATTAGAAGTGCAGGCTCTGGGGCTCCCCCGAGACCCACAGAATCAGAATCTGTACTTTGACAGGCTCCCCGGTGGCTGGGGTGCACGTCAGAGCACGAGAAGCCCCGCCCGGGGCACACAGGTCTCTCCCACCTTTTTGTTAATGGTGTGCCAGCCTCAGTCACTCGTTTGCTTTATCTTTCTCATCCCTGCCCTGTGCCTCCACGCTTTCCTGTGGCCTTCGTCCACGTTCACTTTTATCCCACAAACGGTGGCATATGTCCACGGAAAAGCAGGACAGGAGCAGGTTTAAGAGCTGAGCCAGCAAACCCCACAGCTGTGCAGCCCTTTACGAGGACCAGTGCTTTTTTAAGGCCAACACAGAACAGCTGTTTCCACCCTCTTGCATTTCTGCGGGATAAGAAGATCAATTCTGTTTTTGATTTACCAAAACAGAAATAGACAACAGCTGCCTTTTAAAGCGTGTTTACCACGGAGGTCACATTTTAAAGTCAGATTTAGCTCTTGAAATCCGGAAAACCAAACAGCATCATCAGCCAACCCCCCACTCTAAGGGCAGGGCAGGAAGGGGTCTATCTCTGGATGGGTCGCGACTGGGTCTCCGTGCACGGGAGCCTCACGTGGGACTGGCTCGAGGTGTCTCTGCCCTCGTTCCTCTCCACCAGAAGCTGCCAGGTTTAGGGCAATAAGGTAACTCTTGGCTCCATGTCTGCCTCTTATGCTAGTGGAATCCTACCAGCCCACATCCGTGTTTCCCCGCATCTTAGCTCTCAAAGAGGCAGCCTTGCCCTCAACGCAGGGACGTGGCCTTGCAGCGAGGGGTGGAAACAGCACGCTCCCAGGGCAGCAGCTAGAGCCTTGGCCTGTTCCCTCCGCTACAGTTCAACTCCATTCTCAAAATGGAACACAGCAGTTCTCAAACTTTCCAGGGCATCAGAATTCCCTAGAGGACTTGTAAAAACACGGGTTGCTGTACCCTACCTGCAAAGTATCTGATTCAGTGGGACCTGGTGCATTTCTACCACGTTTCCAGACTGGCGATCACACGTTGAACACCTAAAGAATCTTTTTTTTTTTTTCTTGGACCCATCTCTTGGTTTGTGGGATCTTAGTTTCCTGACCAGGGATCCCACCCGGGCCCCCGGCAGTGAAAGCGTGGAGTCTTAACCACCAGACCGCCAGGGGAGTCCCCGAGATGCTCTAAAGCATCCCAATGCACTACTGTATGCTCCTGCAGAGAGCTGAAGATTGTTGGGTCAGGCCTGGGGGACGCGGGTAGACACGAGCCAGCAATTCTGGCTTTTGGTCCCCACTGAGAAGCCCATTTAAAACTCTCTATAAGAAATAGAGACACAGACGCAGAGAACAAACGTATGGAGACCAAGGGGGAAGGGGGGTGGGAGGGAGGAATTGGGAGACTGGGATTGACACCTATACACTATTGATACTGTGTATCAAGTACACAACTGATGGGAGCATACTGTAGAGCACAGGGAACGCTACCTAATGCACTGTGGTGACCTACATGGGAGGGAAGTCCAAACGGAAGGGGATATCGGTATGTGTCTGGCTGATTCATTCTGTTGTGCAGTGGAGGCCAACACAACGGTGTAAAGCAGCCATACTCCAATAAAAATTAATAATAAAAAAAAGATCACCACTAAAACTGTCTATAGAACTAAGTACAGATCCACCATGACCGGATTTAGCCCAAGCCCACCAAGGGCAGGGTTACTCTCTGAATATTGGGCTTTTTCCAGGCAAACAGGCCTCCTGCTAAAGAACCTGCCTCTGGGGCTTCCCTGGTGGCGCAGTGGTTGAGAGTCCGCCTGCCGATGCGGGGGACACGGGTTCGTGCCCCGGTCCGGGAAGATCCCACATGCCACGGAGCGGCTGGGCCCGTGAGCCACGGCCGCTGAGCCTGCACGTCCGGAGCCTGTGCTCTGCAACGGGAGAGGCCACAGCAGTGAGAGGCCCACGTACCGCAAAAAAAATAAATAAATAACCTGCCTCTTGCCTCTCCCTCCATAGCCCACAAGGTGGGACTACTGGGCTGCCACAAAGAAGGCTGGGAAAATCCCCATGATATGAGGGCATCCATCATGGTTCTAAGGGCACCAAAGGCATCTTAGCTTCAGCTTACAAATGTAACTGTTTCAGGTTACCCTTAACCAAAGCACAGTGTGACTCCAAGAACTACTGATGGCCCTTCTTGCATCAGGAGAAGGGTAACTGAGTGATCTGAGGTCAGCAGTCTCCCCAGCATAATTACTTCAAAGAATATTTTCCTAAAAAAAAAAAAAAAATATATATATATATATATATATATATATATATATATATTCCTGCAAATACGGTTAGCTCTTAAACCTGAAATAAGCATTGTCACCAGTTAATGCTGAAGACATTGTGAGATAAACAGACATTTAACATTCAGTAAACAGTGATCACTCCTCCCGTGCAGAGTTATATGCCTGGTACTGGCTGGGGCATAGCTTTAGACAGTTTTCCCACCTAAAAGCTCTTTGCTGCCCACATATTTACGTTTGCCATTATTTGGGACACAAACAAATAGATTTATATTACTTCAGCACATTAAAAGCCACCATGTATTACAGGTAGGGAGAACCCAAGAAATCTTTTAAGGTACGAATTCGTCAGAGTAGGTTTTAGGCCAAAAGTCTGCCATCTCGTGGCATGAATGATTAGTGCAGACACAGCCAAACCAGTTGTAAGAAAAAGAAAGGGAACTAAAACATTTTAAGGGCCTAAGTTTTGCCAAGCATTGCGATAAGCAGTTCATTTCTTTACATCTTCCAGTCTCCCCCAGTCTTCTTTGTTATGACTATGTCACTGCTGTAACTTGTCTTCACGAGCAGAGGATGAAAAGCAAAAGAGAAACTTCTTGTAAATTTATATGTAAGTAGAAGAGAGAAAAAGCAAGAGAGGGATACAGAATTAGGGAGTTCAAAGACTCGCAGATGTGAGAACCTTTTTCCATGACCATGTAAATTAAATGAATTAACAGATATAAACATTGTCTGGAACATAAGAACTTCCCAAAGGGTAGCTATGATGTTGATGATGTTGGTGATGATGATGAATGATGGTTCTATAATAAGCTTCTTTTTTAATACAAATTTATTTATTTATTTTTGGCTGCGTTGGGTGTCATTGCTGCGGGCGGGCTTTCTCTAGTTCTGACGAGCGCGGGCTACTCTTTGTTGTGGTGCGCGGGCTTCTCATTGCGGTGGCTTCTCCTGTTGCGGATCACGGGCTCTAAGCACACGGGCTTCAGTAGTTGCAGCACGCGGGCTCAGTAGTTGCGGCAAGTGGGCTCTAGGCGTGCAGGCTTCAGTAGTTGTGGCGCATGGGTTTAGTTGCTCCGCAGCATGTGGGATCTTCCCCGAGCAGGGCTCGAACCCGTGTCCCCTGCATCGGCAAGCGGATTCTCAACCACTGTGCCACCAGGGAAGCCCCTAAAATAAGCTTCTTGAGGTAGAGACCACATCATATATGATTGCATCCTTTACTCTCCTCCCTTGAGCCTAAGCAAGACAGGTGTGGGTTTTCCTCTTGATAAACCTTTAGCTGAAAGTCATTTCTTCCCTGACCTACTCACATTTCCAGCAGATGCTCAAATGACGAGGCTTTCATCAGAGGGAACAGTGCTTATTCTTCAGGACAGATTTCTGGGGAATTTTCTTCCTAAAGTCACTATTACTGTAGCCTTCTCCTTCCAAATCAAAACCAGAAATTACATCACAGCCTACCTCCCTGTTGTATATTTAGCTACTTTAGACATAGATATTTGAGATGATTTTATCTAGTTTTCTCATTTTACAGGTAGAGAATGAAACCCTGAGGTTAACTTAACTCCAAGGTACCACAACTTATCAGTGGTTCCTGCCTCTGGGCCTCCAGCTTCATGTCCTGCCCTGTAATCCACACAGCCTCCCCTGGGATGGTAAGAGCTAGGATGGAACTGCTATCCCGGGCCTCTCTCCCTGGTACAGTAAGAGGGTTCTGCTGCATCTTGATTATTTATTGATGGATTTGGAATCTTTAGGGGTAAAACTGTAATGGACCTGGCAAACGTCCATCCTGGAAGCCAGGATCCTAAATCCCTTTGACTATGTTTTTTTGGAGCATAGATTTTTAAAAAAGGTGTTTGAAAAGGGCAAATTAAAGGAAAGAAGGAGCAAAAAAATCCAGGAAAATAAAGTTAATTAGTTTAACCTCAGGAGCTGGGGAAATAAGATATTGATTCTGGAATCACCTTGACAAGAACCACATGAAATGAAGGAGACAGCATTTTCCCAATTAGACGATACATCGTGTTAAATTAACCAGATTTCTTTGATAGGATTACAAAGTACCGCATAGAGCAGCGTAGAACAGCATGTTAGATACTGCACTCCTGTACGTGGTGGATTTCAGAGAAATGTAGGCGATTCTCATCTCATGGCATGTGGATTTCAGCAGGTGCCTCAACTCAGACCTAGATAGGAATTACTTGTAATCAGATAATCCTTCAAGTACAACCAGGTGGCTGCCCCCACCCCCCAGGGTTAGGTTATTAAGTGATTGGTAGTGAGGAGGCTGGCCTCTCCTGGGCTGGGCCCCGGAACACCATTTCTGTGGCCTTGTGGCCCAGTGGGAGAACTAACTCCTCTTGTGCCCCTGCCCCCAGCCCTGCAGGGGCTGCCTGAGCAGTAGCTGAGTCTGTGGATGTGAAGTTTCCAGCTGGCATCTTTCTACCTACCAAGGGCTTCTCTCCTAGCAACCATTTGGGTTCCTTGTCCTGCAGTTCCCTGACGGGCTGGTGTGGGTCACCCCACGTTGGGAAGGTATTCTTTTTTTCTTATTTAATTAATTAATTAACTTATTTATTTTTGGCTGCGTTGCGTTTTCGTTGCTGTGCGTGGGCTTTATCTAGTTGCGACGAGCGGGGGCTACTCTTCATTGCGGTGCGCGGGCTTCTCATTGTGGTGGCTTCTCTTGTTGCGGAGCACGGGCTCTAGGCTCGTGGGCTTCAGTAGTTGTGGCGCATGGGCTCAGTAGTTGTGGCTCGCGGGCTCTAGAGTGCAGGCTCAGTAGTTGTGGTGTGCGGGCTTAGTTGCTCCGTGGCATGTGGGATCTTCTCCGAGCAGGGCTCGAACCCATGTCCCCTGCATTGGCAGGCGGATTCTCAACCACTGTGCCATGAGGGAAGCCCGGGAAGGTATTCTTGATGCAGGGAACGCCGCTGGAACCTTAAAGGCAAACCACGTGTGATGCTGAGCCAGGCAGGCTCTTTACATCATGATGTTTGGTCGTCTGCTTCCCAAGTCTCACGGGTAAATACTCGATGATACACTCTGAGGTCTTCATTGACCAGAAGCAATATGACTGTGGATCCTAGCTTTTCTTAGGTTCCTCTGTTTTTTGGCCACGCACACGGCTTGTGGGATTTTAGTTCCCCGACCAGGGATGGAAGCCAGGCCCTTGGCCATGAGAGGGTAGAGTCCTAATCACTGGATGGCCAGGAAATTCCCACAGGTTCCTCTTTTCAGTATTTCAAAGTGAAAAAGATCTCCCCTCAGGAACCTTAAATTCATATTATTAAGTGAAAGAAGCCAGTCGGAAAAGGCTCTATCCTATATGATTCCAACTATATGATGTTCCTGGGAGAGAAGAAACTATGGCAACAGTAGAAAGTCCAGTGGTTGCCAGGGTTTGGTGGGGCAGGGATGAATCGGTGCGGCACAGGGGATTCTGAGGGCAGTGAAAATGCTCTATGTGATGCTATAATGGTGGGTACGTGTCATTATACATTTGTCCAAGCCCACAGAGTGTACAACACCAAGCGTGAACCCTAATGGAAACTATGGACTTTGGGTGACGGTGATGTTCAGTGTAGGTTCATCCTTAGTAAAAAAAAAATGTGCCTGCAGGTGAGTGACGTTGGTTGTGGCGCAGGTGGCACGTGGGAAATCTCTGCACCTTCCTCTCCGTTTGGCTGTGAACGTGACACTACTCTTCAAAAAAAAGTAACCCCCCCCCAAATAATAATAAAATAAATAAAACAGAAACTTCCTCGATCCCAATTTCCCCCCAAATCAGGTGCCTTCCAGGAAGCCGGAAATGAAATCTGATCGTGATGGATAATCTGCCTGTTTCCCCGCGTCCCTCGCTCCCTTCTCACCACCCGGTACATTTTCAGGCTGGTTCCCTGGGCACGTGGGGACCATCCCCGCAGACCAGCCCGGCAGGTTCCCCCAGGGCCGCATCTGTGCCGAGCTCTGTGCTTCCCTCCGGCCCACGGGTGTGCCCAACACCAGGCTCTCAGATTCCCTTTCCCGACCCTGGCGGGACCTCCCCATCTCACACTCACGCGCACACACGCGCACACACGCGCGCACACAATCCGCAAACCCCAGGGGTCCCTTACACACAAGTTCCCTAGACAGGGCTTCCCTGCGAGCCTTGCCTCAGAGTTAAGCCCAGCAGCGACCCTCAGCGCATGGCGGGGGGGGGGGGGGGGGGGGGGGAGATGGCGGATAAACACACCACCTCCCCCAGCCCTGGGGGCGGGAGGTCAGTTCTCAGGCGTGGTCCACAGCCTCTGCAGCGTCCCCAGCAGTAGGGCGGCCACGTTGCCCACAGCGGCCCTCCGGCCGGTCACTGCACCCGGATCCTCGTCTCAGGGCCTGTTTGGGGGGAAACTCAAACCACAGTGGGCCTCCCCCCTCCTCCCCAGACACCGCCCAGTCCCATCCCTCCCGCCTGCGCCTCGCATGAGGCAGAATCTGGCCACGGTCACGTGCTGTCCCCTCTCGGGACCCGGCGGGAGTGTCCCCTCCATCCTGAACCCTCAGGTCTCCTCCGAGGGGCTCCTGTCCCTCAGCACCCGGCTAACAGGCCCGCAAGACCGTCTCCACACGGGTGCTGTCTGTCTGTCAGCTGCAACCACTTGGTGTGCTGGCTCCACCCGGACTTACTGCACGTACTGCCTCCTCACCGGCTCGCTTCCCAAATCTTCTAAAGCCCATCTCCCTTCCCGCTTCCTGGAAGCTGTTCCCTTGCAGGAGACCTTGGGGTCACCCAAATCCTCCCTCTGGGTCATATTTCCCCTTGATTTCTCCACATTCTTTCAAAAGTCGACGCTCCCGGGATGTCCCTGGCGGTCCAGTGGTGAAGCCTTCGCCTTCCAGTGCAGGGGATGCAGGTTGGATCCCTGGTTGGGGAGCTAAGATCCCACATGCCTCGTGACCAAAAAACCAAAACACAAAACAGAAGCAATATTGTAACAAATTCAATAAAAGACTCAAAAAAAAAAAGTGGTTCACATCAAAAAAAAATCTTAAACATTTTTTTTAAAAAAGAGCTGATGCTCCCACTTTTCTTACAGGCTCTCCCTTCTCGGCCGGCTGTCCCCGCTCTGCTCTCTCTCCATCCCCCTCTCCTTTCCTGCATCCTTGAGTTCTTCCTTCTGTTTCTCTCCAGCTGTGTCCCCCAGGCCTGTCCCTAACCCTCCTTCCTCATTTCCTGTGGACGTTCCCCGCTGTGTTCTCTTCCTTCAACTGTCATCTTTCAAGGAGCGATTCCCAGCTTGGTGAGGCTTTTCTGGTGCCAGGCTCTCTCTGGAACCCATCCCTCTGTCTGCATCTCCCTGCAGGGAGCATGCGACCCTGTGCTCTGTGGGACTCCGTCCCCAGTGCTTTGGGGGCAGCAGGCAAGGTCATCGGGCGGAGCTGGGACGGTGGTCCAACTGCCCTCGGGCTCCCCACGCTGGACAGGTAGGCGGGGGTCTCCACTGAGGGGCTGTGATTACACAAGCCTGGTCTTGGCTTCCCCCCTTCAGTTGGGGGGGTCCAGGGGCCTGACCTGGGGGGCTTCCTCTCTGGGGACAGTGGTGGAGTGTGGGTGGGACTTCCATCCCCAGGGTCACCTCTGAGTTGCTCCCCAGAACCAGCCTTGGAGGGCTGTCATTAGATGCCTAAACAGCCCCTGGGTTTACAGCCCATCCGAACTCTTCCCTTCTTCTCAATACCCCCACACGAGAGCGCCTTCTACCACACGTATGCTTTTGCCCAGGCGTCAATTCCAACAGCAGTTGCAAAAGCTCTCAAATTTGAATGATTTGGGGCTCACTCCTTGCTGCCCGTATCCAGTCAGTTGGCAAGACCTACTGGCTCTGCGACGGTTCCCTCACATCCATCACTTCCTCTCAGTAGAGCCAGGTGAGTGCAGGGTCCACAGGTAGACTTTGACCATGGCTTCCCTACTGGGCCGCCCAACCCCTGCTTCTCTCTTCCTCTTCGATCTCCCCACTGAGGGTCGACTGTGGGGTCCCTGAGAAAGCCTGCAGAAAAAAGCACCGATTCCACTGCTTGGCTTTCAGCCTCTTTGTGACCTGCCCCCCAACTGCCTTTTCGGGGTTTCTCCTTCTTTCTGTGAATCAGACTAAACTGCTCACTTTACCTTCTTCCACATATCTTCTCAGCCTACTCCTTTGGCTTCGCCCATCTCTTTCTGTTAAAAGCGTGTTCATCTTCAAGGCTCAGTGGAAACCTCACCTCTTCCCTGAAGCCTTTCCTGACTACATTCTTTTCTCTTCTTAATCCTTAAATGCCCCAAGTCTTAAATTCTACCTTACACAGTAGGCATGTGTTTTGTCTCCCTGACTAGACAGTATGTTCCTTGGGGTCAAAGACTTTGTTGGTAACTTTGCATCCCACGTACTAACTTAATGCAAACAAGAAACTCAGTAAATTTCCCTGGAACAAAACGCCCAATTGCCCAGAGATAGATCTACTCTAAGAAGATCTATCACCAACACCAAAGCCCAGAGACTAACACTTGTCAGTGTGACTACGTCTCGGGTTTTCTTTTTGTCTCTTCTCTGCTGTGATCAGCGGCTTATAATAACATTGACGTGTTAAGCCTCCCTATCGTTGGGTGGCTCTGGTTGGTTTCTATGAGGACTGTCAGTCAGCAGCTCTGTAGTTAAGTACAGATCACATTCTTTTTCCGCATCAGTCTCTGGCCCCTCCCGCTCCCCTGGGGCAGGAGGTGCTCACAAGCTGTGGCCAGGAGACTGTTCAGTGTGCGCACATCACGGGAGAGGCTCTGGGGCTTGGGGCTGTGTTGATGCTCAGAGACAAGATGTGGCCTCGAAGGAGACGTTCTTCATCCCTGTGTTTGCCTGCAGCGTTCCCTGTGGTTCTTGTGCCTACAGTGTATGCCTGCTGAAACACCCCTGCCTCGACCAATGGGCTGCCCCCTGCTTCATGACCTAGACTGTCTCTAACCTGGGAAGGAATCCCCGTCTCCTCTCCCCATGTGTTGCTCTTCCATCCACTCCACTGACAATAAAAACTTAAAGTATTTCATTCCATAATTGGAGATGACATTGCAAATACCAGCAAAGCCATCCAAGCCACATGGGTTTTTCTAATTGAAGTACAGTTGATTTACAATGTTGTGTTAGTTTCTGGTATACAGCAAAGTGATTCTTTTCATGTTCTTTTCCATTATGGTTTATTACAGGATATTGAATATAGTTCCCTGTACATACTATAGTTCCCCTGTGGTATGACCTTGCTATTTATCTATTTTATATATAGCAGTTTGTATCTGCTAATCCCAAACTCCTAATTTATCCCTCCCCCGCTTTCCCCTTTGGTAACTGTAAGTTTGTTTTCTATGTCCGTGAGTCTATTTCTGTTTTGTAAATAAGGTCATTTGTATCATATTTTAGATTCCACATATCAGTGATATCATTTGGTATTTGTCTGACTCACTTCACTTAGTATGATCATCTCTAGGTCCTTCCATGTTGCTGCAAATGGCATTATTTCACTCTTTTTTTATGGCTGAGTAATATTCCATTGTATACATGTACCACATCTTCTTTATCCATTCATCTGTTGATGGACATTTAAGTTGCTTCCATGTCTTGGCTACTGTAAATAGTGCTGCTTTGAACATTGGGGGACATTATCTTTTCAAATTAGAGTTTTCTCCAGGTATATGCCCAGGAATGGGATTGCTGGACCATATCAAGCCACAAGTTTAAACTAACACTATAGTGCTAACTACTGAGTGCAGGCAAGAGGTGGGCAAAGAGTCTGGGGTACCCAATCCAGTCTTTGCTGACCTTGTCGAGAGCAACATATGTCATGTTTCATGGCCGGGCTAAGCAAGGGTGTAACTGAAGGAGAAGTGGTCAAAGTGCTTCAGAGACCAGCTTGGGGAGGACCAAAATACGGCCAGGTGTTAACTCCTGACCGTTAAAGCAAGACCATTCAAGCTTCACCTTGTGGGCAAAGCTGTCCTCCCTTAACACCCTTCCATTCACGGCTGTCCCTGCTGCTCAGGGTCTCTCTTTCTGGTCTTCCTCATTCTCTGCTTCTCTCTTGGGAATTGGCTTCGGGCCGGACATTGCTCCTGCTCTCACCTGAGAAGGGTGAGCAAACCTCCTGGAGCACCGCCATCCCCAGCCGCCCAGTTTTCAAGAGGCTCCACACCCTGCCCCAGCCCACCCCTAAAACACACAGCGGGAAGAGAAGAGGCCACGCAGATGCCGTCGATTCACCAACAGCCGCGACCCTCACCACACCCTCATTCCCTGCGACTCAGATACTTGGTGGGACAGCGCAGTCGCAGGTTTTAGACAAGATTCTGTGTGGGTTTGCTGGTGAAAGTCTCCAAGGACTCAGCTTACTCCGCCCTCTGAATACCCGTGGCTTCAATTCTTTCAGAAGCCGGAACTGGGAGCCTGGACTCCGGGATCAGACGCTCCTGAGTCTGAGTCCTGATTCCCGCACTTGCCGTCTCTGTGACTAGGCAACGGACGAACCCACTCAGTTTTTTTTTTTTTTTTGCGGTACGCGGGCCTCTCACCGTTGTGGCCTCTCCCGTTGCACAGCGCAGGCTCAGCGGCCATGGCTCACGGGCCCAGCCGCTCCGCGGCATGTGGGATCTTCCCGGACTGGGGCACGAACCCGTGTCCCCTGCATCGGCAGGCGGACTCTCAACCACTGCGCCACCAGGGAAGCCCAAACCGACTCAATTTTATCCTCTATCAAGAGAGAAGAAAATGGCACACACCTCCTTCGTTTGTTGGGAGGATTGAATTAAATAATCCATTTCGGAGCTCGGCACAATTCCTGGCACATGAGAAGCACACAAAGTATCTTCCTTATTATATTATTTAGAGAAGTAGATTAACCCACATTTTTCTTCAAATTTCATTAAACCATATTCATTCTACCATCCCTCCACCTACCCAAGCCCGGGCCCCACCGAGCAAACCCAGGAATTGTTGTTTGTTTTTTCTTGAATTGAAGTGTAGTTGATTTACAATGTTGTGGCATTTTCTGCTGTACAGCAAAGTGACTCAGTTGTACATATATAGACATTCTTTTTTTGTGTGTGTGTGGTATGCGGGCCTCTCACTGTTGTGGCCTCTCCCGTTGCGGAGCAACAGGCTCCGGATGCGGAGGCTCAGCGGCCATGGCTCACAGTCCCAGCCGCTCCGCGGCATGTGGGATCTTCCCAGACCGGGGCATGAACCCACGTCCCCTGCATCGGCAGGCGGACTCTCAACCGCTGTGCCACCAGGGAAGCCCTAGGCATTCTTTTAATATTCTTTTCCATTATAGTTTATCCCAGGAGATGGGGTATAGTTCCCTGTGTTCTACAGTAGGACCTTGTTGTTTATCCATTCTAAATTTAATAGTTTGCGTCTACCAACCCCAAACTCCTGGGAATTGGTTTTGAACCCAGTTAAGGTCCTTGACGTCCTGTATGTTCCCAAAAGTGTGGTGCAGAACTCTTTTGAAATTTTGTTCCAGTTTCTGCTTTTTCTGGTCATCGGGATAGATGACCACACACAGGTGGCCTTGTGTTCTTTCCCAGGAAGCCCACGGGCCAGTGTTGCAGTTACAGGTTTAGGTTCTCTGGGGTAAGGTGGGGTTGGGCACCTCTGGGGAGCTGATGCTGGCTGTAGCATCTCCTCTTTTCCAGGAGGTTCCCTCAGGGCTGATCCAGCTCTGTTGGAGGGTGGGCGAGTCTAGAAGAAACATTTTTAGGAATTCCCTGGTCGTCCTGTGCTTAGGACTCTGCACTTTCACTGCTGAGGGCCCGGGTTCAATCCCTGGTCGGGGAACTAAGATCCTACCAGCTGCGTGTGTGGCCAAAAAAAAAAAGAAAAAGAAGAAACATTTTTGAGATTGTTTATGTTGTGACCTACCTGAGACAAATTGGCCATTCATAACCATCAGGCCCTTGTAAGGATTCATGGTTGTGAGTCATCACACAAAGACAGAGGTAGGTGAGTTTGTTCCATAACACCATTATCTATCAAGCAGGTGGTTACAACAAAGGCAAGTCTCAGAGAACTGTCACACCTACAAATATTTACTAGCGAGCTGGCAAATCCTGGTCGTGGAGCCTGTTCTGTCAGTTCCATGAAATGGCAGCTCTGTTTTCTGAGACATTCCATCCAGGACCTTGCATGAGAAGTTTGCCTAAGGTGGGCTCCATGATATCCTAGCAGGAGGATTCGGCAGGCGTGGTCAGGACCGGGTGTCTGGAAGCCTGGACACAGGACTGCGTCTGGAACCTGGGGCTCTGTTCCAAAGTACGCAGCAACAGGCTTGCAGGGGCAGGAGGATCCCAGCAAGGCCACGATGTTGGAAGCCGTTCCACGTGGCTTCACCCCAGTCATTTCACCAAATTCAAGTCAGTTATAAAACCCATTATGCTAATTATCAAAGCCCCACGGTGATCAGAGAGAAAGCTAACTGAAAGGCCTAGAGATTTCCTCTCTGGAATATGGGCTTCTGATTAGTCTTTCAAGCTAAATAAACACCCCTCAATTGAAACCCCAGTTAAGAATGGTGAAGATCAGGGACTTCCCTGGTGGTCCAGTGGTTAGGACTTTGCCTTCCAATGCAGGGGGTGTGGGTTTGATCCCTGGTTGGGGAGCTAAGATCCCACATGCCTCGTGGCCAAAAAAACAAAACATAAAAAAAACAAACAAAACAGAAGCAATATTGTAATAGATGCAATAAAGACTTTAAAAATAGTCCACATCAAAAAAATCTTTAAGAGGGCTTTCCTGGTGGTGCAGTGGTTGAGAGTCCGCCTGCCGATGCAGGGGACGCGGGTTCATGCCCCAGTCCGGGAAGATCCCATATGCCGCGAAGCGGCTGGGCCCGTGAGCCAGGGCCGCTGGGCCTGCACGTCCAGAGCCTGTGCTCTGCAACGGGAGAGGCCACAACAGTGAGAGGCCCGCGTACCGCAAAAAAAAAAATCTTTAAGAAAAAAAAAAGAATGGTGAAGATCAAAATTCACACACACACACACACACACACACACACACACACACACCACCTTTGCTGAAGTACTTAAAAGTAAATTACAGACCGTATAACAGCTTACAGCCCTTCAAATGCCTTTTGTTGAAAATTTGTTTTATTGAAGTATAGTTGAATTACAGTGTTGTGTTAATTACTGCTGTACAGCAAAGTGACTTGGTTATACACATATATACATTCTTTTTCATATTCTTTTCATTATGGTTTATCATAGGATATTGAATATAGTTCCCTGTGCTCTACAGTAGGACCTTGTTGTTTATCCCAAATGCTTTCTGTGCTATCCAAATCAGAAAAAAAAAAAAAAAAAAAAGGCACTGCTTACATTTAGCTACCAATTAAAAGAACTAGCCACAAAATCAGAGAATGAAGGTCACATCTGGGCTCAGTCTTGTGACCAATAAGGTAGCTGGCTGCCTGCATGACCCTCATCACTCGGTCAGCTGACCTGCCGTCTCTCCAAGTGTCCCCAGAATGACTACACATTAAGATGTGGAAAACTCTAGGGGCCTTTGAAAAGGTAGAGCTTGGGGCCTTGACCATCTGCTGCAATGGCTCATGGGAAGCTGATGGGGGAAAGGTCCTGAAAAAGGAGCCTGGGGGAGATAGTCCCTGCTCACGGAGGAGTCATGAATGAAAAGAGGAGGCTAGAGCTAACAAATTCGACAACCTAGAAGAAATGGACAACTTTCTAGAAACATAGAGCCCACCAAAACAAAATCAAGAAGAAATAGGTAACTTGAACAGATCAATCAGTAGAAGTGAAACAGAAGAGGGGGCAGCCTGGCAAGACAGAAAGCTTGCAGAACGTGACCACTCAGTTCCAGCCAAACACCACAGAGGAAACTGTGGTTTCACCTTCACTCCCACCAGCAAAGGCTGAGTGGGGAGCCTAGACTACTACCCTTCCCGGGTTTGGGGTAATGAGACACCTTCTGGGGTGGTGTCAGAGGAAGCCCATCAGAGAGTCAAAACTTTCACCCCTGCCCAGAGGTAATGAGGTCACCCATCCTGGTCTCATTAGGGGACACACAGGGAGAGTAACAAGGCATCCCTGTGCCTCCCACCCAGGGTGGTATCAGGGAGGACTAGCGGGGGCCTAAACTCCCACTCCTGCTCTACAGTAACAGGGATCCCCTCTCCCCTAGGTATCAGGGGAGAAACAGTGGAAAACCTGAACTTCAACTCCAGAGCAGTGTCAGAGGGGCCTGCTAAAACAGAAGATTTAAATAAGATCCAATATTACTCAGCCATAAAAAAAGAAAAGAATGAAATAATGCCATGTGCAGCAACATGGATGGACCTAGAGATTGTCATACTAAGTGAAGTAAGTCAGAAAGAGAAAGACAAATATCATATGATATCACTTATGTGTGGAATCTTAGAAAAAAATATATATACACACACACACACAAAAATAAGATCCAGAGTTTCCCATCATAATACCTAAAATGTCCAGGCTTCAGTGGAGAATCACTCATCATACCAAGAACCAGGAATATCTCGACTTGGATGAGAAAAGACAATCAACAGGCCAATACCAGCTTTACACAAACGTTAGAATTATCTGACAAAGATTTTAAAACAGCCATCATAAATATGCTTCAAAGAGCAATTACAAACATGCCCCAAATAAATGAAAAATAGTCTGAGTAAAGACATAGAAGCTATAATGAAGAACAAACTGGAAATTTTAGAACCAAAGCCACAATTACCAAAATGAAAACCTCATTGAATGGGCTCAACAGAAGAATTCAGGGACAGAGGTAAGAATCAGTGAACCAGAAGGCAAAACAATGGAAATTACCCAATCTGAACACCAGAGAGAGAAAAAATGAACAGAGCCTCAAGGACCTGTGGGAAAACACCAAAAGATTTATGTCAAGCAAGTCCCAGGAGAGGAGGAAAAGGATGAGACTAGAAAAATATTTATAGAAATAATGGCTGAAATATCCTCAAATTTGGCAAAAGACATAAACTGACAGATTCAAGAATCTGAGAGATCCCAAACAGGAAAAACTCAAAGAAATCCACACCAAGACACATTACAGTCAAACTTCCGAAAACTAAAGACAAGGGGGAAAATGTGAGAGCAAGGAGAGAGAGAAACACCTTACCTATAAGAGAGAAACAAATGGAGTAACAGCAGATTTCTCACCAGAAACCATGGAAGCTAGACGAAAGTGGTACCACACTTTTCAGGTGCTGACAGAAAAGAACCGTCAACCCAGAATTCTATATCCAGTGAAAAGTCCCTTCAGGAATGAAAGGGAAATCAAGACATTCTCAAGTGAAAGAAAACTAAGAAAATTTTAAACTAGCAGAACTGCTCCAAAAGCAGGGCTAAAGAAAGTTCTCTAAACAGGAAGTGATAGAATAGTGGAACATCAGGAAAGAAAAGAGAACAGAAAGAGTAAAAATATGGGTACATATCATAGACTTTCCTTCTCCTCTGGAATTTTCTAAATTTTGTTTGACAATTGAAGCAAGAAATATAACACTGTCTGATATGGTTCTCATTGTATGTAGTGGAAATATTCAAGACAATTCTATAATGGGGAAGAGTAAAGGGAAGTAAAGGGAGGTGAAGTTTGTACACTTCACTCAAACTGGTTAAATCTTGATATCAGTAGACTGTGATAAGTTATGCATATAAAGGAGTAGCACAAGAGAGATTTTGTAGTGATTAAATACTTCTATATCTTGATTGCAGTGATGATATGAGTCTACACATGTGGTAAAATGACATAGGACCACACACATGCACATTACAATAACATAAATATTCTGGGTTTGATATTGTATTGTATTGCACTATAGCTACAGAATATGTAACCATTGAGGAAAACTGGGTGAAGGGTACACAGACTTCCTTGTACTATCTTTACAACTTCCTGTGAATGTATAATTATAGTTGCCCTTCGGTATCTATGGGAGATTGGTTCCAGTACCTGCTGCAGACACCAAAATCCATGGATAATCAAATCCAGTCATTGGCCCTCAATATTTGGGGTTCCACATCCTCAGATTCAACTAACTGTGGAAAGGGTAGTACTGTACTTACTATTGAAAAAAACTGCATATCATTGGACCTGTGCAGTTCAAACCCATGTTGTTCAAGGACAGACTGTATTTCAAAATTAAAAGTTTTTTTATGAAGTGAATATAGGACATCATGATAACATATGAATGGAAGGCAGTAGACATTCTTAAAAATGAGAAGGTTATATCTTTTTTAAACATCTTTATTGGAGTATAATTGCTTTACAATGTTGTGTTAGTTTCTGCTGTATAACAAAGTGAATCAGCTATATGTATACATATATCCCCATATCCCCTCCCTCTTGTGTCTCCCTCCCACCCTCCCTATCCCACCCCTCTAGGTGGTCACAAAGCACCGAACTGATCTCAGTGTGCTATGCAGCTTCTTCCCACTAGCTATCTATTTTACATTTGGTAGTGTATATATGTCAATGCTACTCTCTCATTTCATCTCAGCTTACCCTTCTCCCTCCCCGTGTCCTCAAGTCCATTCTCTATGTCTGCATCTTTATTCCTGTCCTGCCCCTAGGTTCATCAGAACCTTTTTTTTTTCTTTAGAGTCCATATATATGTGTTAGCATACGGTATTTGTTTTTCTCTTTCTGACTTACTTCACTCTGTATGACAGACTCTAGGTCCATCCACCTCACTACAAATAGCTCAAATTCGTGAGAAGGTTATATCTTAATCAGGACTTTTGGGGCTGTAAGTGACAGAAATCTGAATCCAGCCAGTTTAAGCAAACCAGAAATTTATTAGCTCACATAACTTCATCTCTTAGTTTTTCTTCTCTCTGTGAAGTGGTCTCATTTTATCCTGTAGTAGCCAGCCTTCCTTCAAGCGACATGACTAAAGAGTAACCATCTTAGAGCTGTAGATCCAAGAGACAAGGGGTTCTGTCTGTCTGTCTGTCTGTCTCTCTCTCTCTCTCTATTATCTTTACCTATCTATCTACCTATCTCTATCTGTATATCTATCATCTATCTCTATCTATCATTTATCTCTATCTATCATCTCTATCTATCTATCTATCTATATCTGTCTATCTATCATCTATCTCTATCTATCATCTATCTCTGTCTATCATCTATCTCTATCTCTATCTAGCTAGCCATCTATATCTATCTATATATCTACCTATCTAGCTAGCCATCTATACCTATCTATCTACCTATCTATATCTATAATCTATCTCTATCTACCTATCTATACCTATCTATCATCTGTCTCTATCTATCTCTATCTACCTATCTAGCTAGCCATCTCTATCTATCTATCTAATCTATCTAATCGATCTATCTACCAACCTACCTGTCTATCTACCTACCCATCTACCTACCTATCTATTTATCTACATAAATGCAACACCCCAGGAAAGGACCCTGACTGACCTGTCCTGTCACATGCCCATCCTGGGCCCATTACTGTGGTCAGGAGGAGGGCTATTGTGACTGACAGCCTGCCCCTCCCCTTCCCCACCCACCAAATGGGAGGGAAATGCTGTTAGCAGAAGGGAGAAATGCTGGGTGGCAAATATATTAGATGTCCACTACAGAGTATCCAGTTGTCTTACAGGGATTATAGAAGTGAGGGGATGGTAAGGTTTTGAAAGGAGAGTAAATAGGGTTCCTGGACCTAATTCCGTGTGTCTGGAGGCTTACCCACACCAGCAAGCAATTTGTGGATGCCAGCAGCTTGTCTGAGAATGCAACTCAATTCTGACACCATCTACCCTGGGATAAAATCGGATTTCACAGGTAAGGGGCTCAGTCCCACAGGACCACCCTCTATTACAGATGCTGTTGCAAGCTTGGGTTGTTACCTGTACTTCTAACCCACTGGTTATAAATCAGAGGTTCCCCCGACCCCCTCTTTGGGTTCAATTAATTTGCTAGAATGGCTCATGGAACTCAGGAAAACCCATTTACTGCCTAGATTACTGATTTATTATAAAAGGATGTTGAAGGATACTAGTCAACAGCCAGATGAAGAGATCCATAGGGTGAGGTCCTGAACAAAAGAGCTCCTGTCCTGGTGGAGTGTGAGGCCAGCACGGTGGCACGTGGAGGTGCTCTGATTTCCCCATGTGGAAGCTCTCCAAAAAAAAAGAGCCAGAAAACTGTCTTTGGGTTTTGTTGTGGTTTTTTTTTTTAATGGAGGCATCATTACATTAGTCATAATTGACTAAATCATTGGCCACTGGTGATTGATTCAACCTCCAGCCCCTCTCCCCTCCCTGGAAATCAGGGAAAGTTCCAACCGTCTAATCACAGGGTTGGTTCTCCTGGCAACAAGTCCCCACTTAGATGCTTCTAAACATCACCTCATTCACATGACACGTTTATCACTCTCAACACAGGAAATTCCAAGGGTTTGAGGAGCTGTAAACTAGGAACTGTGGCCGAAGACCAAACATAGATGAAAAACATATTTTTGTCCTCTGAATGACCAAATATATATTTTTTTATAAATCATAGTATCGCAGAGAGAAAGACCACAAAAGACATAAAACAGGGCACAAAAGAGGTAGGAGGGTAAATATCAGAAATGGGAAAGGAAGCAGCAGGGCTGGCAAATGGCTCCAGGTCAAAGGTCCTTCAGGCCAGGACGGGAACCCATCCAGCTTTCAGGGAGGTATTTGAGATAAGAGTCAAAAGAGTTCCTTGGAACTTTGAAGAATTTTTGTGAATTCTCTTTTGGAATTCAGAAACCCAAGCAAGTTGTAGGCAGACAATAAATGTGAATGATTTAATTTCTGGTTAGAGGAAAGACAAGGTAAAAACCATAGGAAACTTTTTGCTTCATGGACCAGTCTTCAGATAACACAAAGCTGAGAGCCAAGTCAGATGGATAAACAGGCAGAGAAATAACAACAATAAAAGGAAGAGAGCAGAGGGGAGAGGGTGGAGTGATGTGAGCCTGTGTCACTGGAGGAAACATGGTGACGGCCACCTGATGTGAGTTTAATTCTTGCATCTCACAGTTACTTGTATCAGAGAAAGAAGATGCCCCTGGACCGTAGATCCCACAGCCTCTAAGGGGAGGCCGGGTATACAATACTCCTATTAAATGACTTGGCTGGAGGGTTCGACACGCTTTCCAGGAACTCCCAGGTGTTCAGGGCTTCATTGTGAAGAGGTGGCTATAAAACCCCCCACCCGCATGAAATTATAACCGGCAGGATCAACGACTTCCTCTTCTTTTTTGTTTTTTTGGGGTTTTTTTTTTTTTGGCTCTGAACTATGTGTTTGCAAACAGAAGTATAAATAACAATCGCCGGCCTTTTCTCTATGCCTACCGTGCCAGAAATTTTCATCTCGTTGGATCACTCCAGCAGCCCTTCGAAGTGGGTCATATGATTATTGCCACCTGCAGAGGAGGGCACTGGGGTGGAGAGCCCGTATTCAAATGCGGATCTGATGCCAGAGGCTGCATTCTCAGCTTCCTCCCCAAGGCTTTCTGCTGAAGCGGAATCCTAGCTATTTTCCCCCAATGCACGTGAACCTGCTTTTTCACCTGTACACAACTGGCACTTTCTAGAGGCAGGGGGTCAATTCAGGAACACTTTGCGATGCATTAGGATATTTTCATACCAAATAGAATGATTTGCTGTTGTTATCAAAACAGAGATGAACTGTCTGAGTCATACGGTAATTTCTTTCCAACTTGGCTTCAGCGCCCATTGCTAAGTAATTTCCAAAGTGGGCCAAAGGCGTGAGAATGACTTGAGTGATGTCATGATTAGGCAACACGATTACCACCCTGGGAGGCTGAGACCTGGATTCTAACGTGGCGCTTACTTCTTGCCACCCCTCCTCCACCCACCCATCCAAGTTCAGATTAAGCGAGTTGCTCCCCGTTTTGTGGTTTTTATCTCCTAGCCTTGCAGCTGCCTGACACACTCTCATCTTTCAGGCCGAGCTGCCAATTTTCCATTCCGGGTTCCAGAATTCAGACAAAGAATCACCCTCCAAAATGATGTCGGAGGTTTTTTTTTCCCTCTCTCTCGGCATCAGTGTTTTTAATGGAAACCTGATTCACTTGTCACCAAAAAAAAAAAACCAGAGTGCTGCATCAGAGGATTTGGACAAAACCTCTGTCCTGGGATCCTATTTCTGGGCACACAGCTGATCACCCTGTGTGCTGAGAAGAAGGCGTCAGAGAAAAGCCCAGAAAGGCAGCGCTTCCCAGGGGTTGGATGGAGGTTTTCTGAGGCCCCAGGGGAACGTTCTTGAACAGACGATGTCCTGACACATGAGAGCACCTAACTGTGTCAGTTCTGGGAGGTTCACCATCTCTAGGATGAAACATCCACAATTCAACAGTATCAGATATAACAATATTCAGATTCAAAGTGTTCTGAATACATACATACCACCTTCTTGATTGTTCTCAGAGATGGGCTCTGCCACTAACCAGCAGCTGGTCAAACTATAAATAGGGAAAGATTTTAGGAACCTCTGCTTCATGGGTTTTAAATGAGAGAAGGGACGTGGATCAGAGATCTGGCCCACAGAAAGCAGTAGAAAGAGGTAGCTCATGGTGGGAATGCTCGTTCCAATTATCTGCATCAAAAATCTGTTTCTACTATTTACTAGGCAGGGGAGTAGAGTTAGTGACTCGACCTTTCAGTTTCCTCATCCAAAATGGGGTGGAAATGATAACAGTAGCATCTCCTCATAGAGCTGTTTTGGGTATCCAATGAGTTAATATGTGTGAAGCATCTAGAACCATCCTAAGCACATAATATGTCCTTTATAAGTGTTTTCTACCGTTCTCATAGGAAGTGTCCAATAGATGGTTTGTAGAAATGTATTATTTGGGGAAGAGTGGTCCCTTTTATGTAATTCTATACGTGGTCTTTAACCCTACAAGTTAGCATTGATTTTTGAAAAAGATAATATTTCTTTTCTTTTTTAAAAATTTATTTATTTACTTACGTATTTACTTTATTTATTTATTTATTTATGGCTGCGTTGGGTCTTCATTGCTACGCGCGGGCTTTCGTTGCGGCGAGCGGGGGCTACTCTTTGTTGCGGTGCGTGGGCTTCTCATTGCGGTGGCTTCTTTTGTTGCGGAGCACGGGCTCTAGGTGCACCAGCTTCAGTAGTTGTGGCACGTGGGCTTAGTTGCTCCGCGGCATGCGGGATCTTCCCGGACCGGGGCACGAACCCGTGTCCCCTGCATCAGCAGGCAGACTCTCAACCACTGCGCCACCAGGGAAGCCCCCCACGTTAGCTTTTTATTATTTTTTAAATTTTTATTGGAGTATAGTTGATTTACAATGTTGTGTTAATTTCTGCTGTACAACAAAGTGGATCTGGTATACATATACATATATCCACTCTTTTTTAGATTCTTTTCCCATATACGGCATTGCAGAGTATTGAGTAAGAGTTCCCTGTGCTATACAGTAGATCCTTATTAGTTATGTATTTTATATAGAGTAGTGTGTATATGTCAATCCCAATCTCCCAATTTATCCCTCCCCCCCATCCCCTCGGTAACCATAAGTTTGTTTTCTACATCTGTGACTCTATTTCTGTCTTGTAAATAAGTTCATTTGTACCATTTTTTTAGATTCCACATATAAATGATATCATATGATATTTGTCTTTCTCTGTCTGACTTACTTCACTCAGTATGACAATCTCTAGGTCCTTCCAGGTTGCTGTCAATGGCATTATTTTGTTCTTTTTTATGGCTGAGTAACATTCCAGGTTAGCATTTTAGATAGGTACCTACAGATGGCCTCAGATAGACATGGTCATCTTTGCCAGTACATAGAATAAGCACATGGCTACAAGGTCAGAGTTCGGGGAAAAAAAAGATAAATAATATTTACTGAGCATCTACTATGTGCCAGATACTTCACATGTATAGACTCAATCAATCCTCACGACAACCCTGAAGGTAAATGTACTATAGGTGAGAATAAATGCACTGAGAAGTCACTGACTGCAAATCGTAAAGCAGGAAGCAACAGGCCAGGATCTGAAGACCATCTGACTCTGAAAGTCCACGTCTTCCCCCACCTCCTGCCTTGGGAAGGAACTCAGACCGAAGATCTATCACCCCCTGCTCAGTGATGCCCCACTTCACTTTTAACAGGAGGCAGTGTCCTTCGCTCCACATTAGAACATTGAAGAGGCAGACACGCCTGCTGACAGTTCCCACTGAAGTGTGAATACCTGATATGAGGTCCTTTCCTGATACCAGATTTGGTATCAAAAGGGCACTGGTCCCAGAAAAGGGAGGCCAGATCAAATCTACCTCACCACTTCATACTTCCCTGGTCAGTGCTGCTTGCTCTGGAAATCTCTTAATTTTTAATGTCTGCCACTTATAGGGTTGGCAGACTTTAAAATATTTATTAGTTTTTAGTATAAGTATGTCCCATGCAGTATTTGGGGCATACTAAAAAATTACTTGTTCTTTAATCTGAAATTGCAGTTTAACAGGGTAGCCTGTATTTTACCTGGCAACCCTAGTTCTTGGACCTGAAAGCTTTCCACTGAGATCACACAGACAGAAGGGATAAAGATACCATCACAAAGCGTCCTGACATCAGAGAAAGAGTCCCAGTGCCTTCCTAACCCACAAGCTTAAAATGAACTTTGAGCTACACTCATGAACGTGTACACTGGGCTTGGCAACAGCCTGTCCCCAGGGTCCCCAGACCTACTGACCAAGGGAGTGGTTACCAGGTGGTAGTGCGGGCATGAGGAGGAGGGGCAGGATGGGTCCTCACACTCTGCGCTTTTTTATTTTTATTTATTTATTTATTTTTGCAGTACGCGGGCCTCTCACTGTTATGGCCTCTCCCATTGCGGAGCACAGGCTCCGGACGCGCAGGCTCAGCGGCCATGGCTCACGGGCCCAGCTGTTCCACGGCATGTGGGATCTTCCCGGCCCGGGGCACGAACCCACGTCCCCTGCATCGGCAGGCGGACTCTCAACCACTGCGCCACCAGGGAAGTCCTGTGCTGCTACTCTTGACCCTCGCTTGGTGCTGTTCAGGGGGAGATGGAACAGGCGGCCCCAGTCACTCTCCAACCCAGCCTCCTGCTTCTACTATGGCAGTGATTAATCAAAGCCTTGACTCTGACTTTCACTGTTACTTTCAGTCCTAATCGGTTACTCCAAAAGACACCTGGCGGTCCAGCTCTCTCCAGCTCAGCAGAGCTCTCTCATGCGGGACCTTAGCTCCCCGACCAGGGATGGACCCCGAGCTCGCTGCAGTGGAAGCCTGGAATCCTAACCACTGGACTGCCAGGGAAGAGCCCCTCCTGCCCAGCAGAGCTCTTGACAACACCGGTCAGCCCAGTGGTCCTAGAAGCAACATGAGCTACACGACTCATTCATTCATTTATTCAGTAACATTTATTCAGCACTGTAATGGGTGGGGCTCTGGCTGGGTGCCGGGTGTACACAGATGAGTGAGATCTGTTCCATCACTGACAGGAAGGTTACACTGCTGTTGAGGCATGTGGCCCATGAATTATGACAGTGTAGTTAATTCTCCCATCAAGTATTTGCTGAAAGCTTAACTTCTCACTTGAGATCTCATATAGTCCTCAGGATGACTCTTTCAGATAAATTTTATGATTATCTTTATGAATAATTAAACCAAGGCTCAGAGGATGAAATATTTTGCTCAGGGCCCCACAACTGCTCAGTGACAGTCAGGATGCAAACTCAGGACCTCATTTAACTTCAGTGCCCTCGGTCCTTCATCCCAGCTAGAGATATGTCCTCTTAGGACACATACGACGGGGCTGATTCTTCTTGGGGTTAAAGAAGGAGAGGAATGCTATAATACCTCAGGACTTTGAAAAAATAAAGTGCTGTGTGTGATGGTTACTGCTACATCATCATCACAATTTACACTCTTAGTACTTCTTTTTTAAAAGTATAGTTGATTTACAATGTTGTGTTAGTTTCAGGTATACAGAACAGTGATTCAGTTTTATATATATATATATATATATATATATATATTCTTTTTCAGATTCTTTTCCATTATAGGTTATTACAAGATATTGAGTATAGTTCCCTGTGCTATACAGTAGGTCCTTGTTGTTTATCTATTTTATATATGGTAGTGTGTGTCTGTTAATCCCAAACTCCTAATTTATCCTTCCCCTCCCCTTTCCCCTTTGGTAACCAACCATAAGTTTGTTTTCTATGTCTGTGAGTCTATTTCTATTTTTAATAAGTTATTTGTATGATTTTTTTTAGATTCCACATATAAGTGATATAATATTCATATTAGAGTTTTTGTCTTTTCAGGATATATGCCCAGGAGTGGGATTGCTGGATCACATGGTAGCTCTATTTTTAGTTTTCTTAAGGGCCCTCCATACTGTTCTCCATAGTGGTTGTACCAATTTACATTCCCACCAAGAGTGCAAGAGGGTTCCTTTTTCTCCACACCTTCTCCAGCATTTATTGTTTGTAGATTTTTTGGTGATGGCCATTCTGACCGGTGTGAGGTGATACCTCATTGTAGTTTTGATTTACATTTCTCTAATGATTAACCATGTTACTTTTAGTACTTTTAATAAGTAAGATAAAATAAAAGGTCCAAGTCATCTGTAAGCCATCATGCAAAGACCTGCGTCCTCCCTACAGTGGAAAGTCCCCTGCGGTCTCTGTCACCCACTGACCTCATCCACAGTCAGTTGCTCAGAGGCTGTACTGAGGACACAAATATTCAAGACAGTGGTGCAAATGGCCTTCTTCAGGAGGGATTTTGGAAAGTCCGTCTTTACATCAAGACCCATTAAACTCAATGACCCTCAAAACACGCTTTCTCTTTAGTGAGGTCCTTTAAGGATCAGACTCCTCTCTGGACATAAAAGAATCCATTTAACCCATCTCACCAGCTTGAAGGGAAAAGCAAAACATGGGCGTTGGCAGAACGCAGGGTGACAATACAGGGCGCAGCCCTCAGAGCCAGGAGGAGGGCAGAAGCCAGCATGAGGTAATCGCCTCCTCCCTAGAGCATCTCCTCTCAGTTTCCAATGAGGGTGAAGTTGTTGGCAAATATTTCAGATAAGTGCTATCGTCAGGGTCCATTCACTGGTGCTCTAGAGCGTGTTGGGGCAGAGACGGATGCCACGGGGCCCAGCCCTGGCCTGTGCCCTCCAAAGGTGGCGTCGGAATCTCACTGGTTTACTCCACCCCGACCTCTCACCCTTCTTCCCTTCCAGGCTGAAAAATGCAGCCGTTCACACGAACTCTGGAGGCCTTGCCCCTTGGCTTTGTTTCTGCCCCTGAAACATAC
Organism: Grampus griseus; assembly: GCF_964374135.1. Classification (NCBI taxonomy): domain Eukaryota; kingdom Metazoa; phylum Chordata; class Mammalia; order Artiodactyla; family Delphinidae; genus Grampus; species Grampus griseus. The sequence continues at coordinate 173,360,789 of NC_139018.1, forward strand.
TGCAGCCACAGAGCAAATCCAATGTTCTTTTTTTTTTATTGGAGTATAGTTGATTTACAGTGTTGTTAGTTTCAGGTGTACAGCGAAGCGAATCAGTTATACATATGCATATATCCACTCTTTTTCAGATACTTTTCCCATATAGGTCATCAAAGAATATTGAGTAGAGGTCCCCGCACTATACAGTAGGTCCTTATTAGTTATCTATTTTATATATAGTAGTGTGTATATGTCAATCCCAATCTCCCAATTTATCCCCCCGCCCTTATCCCCTGGTAACCATAAGATTGTTTTCTACATCTGTGACTCTATTTCTGTTTTGTAGATAAGTTCATTTGTACCCTTTTTATTAGCAAATCCAGTGGTCTTGTCTCAGGTCACCCTCAGATGGACGTAAATCACTTGGCCGCAGTGACCGTGACCCTTTTTCCTCTTAGATCTCAGTTCCTCCTGGACTATAGAGGTTCAAGGTACAAACAAAAAAGACTGAATTTTATTCTGCCAGGTTCGATGGTAGCCACATCATAACCTCACTTAACCCAGCCTTCCCGGTTATCAGATAAGACTAGTATATGCATTTATCGCCTGAAATTTTATAGAGTACTTTGTTTATTGCAGAAGGCTCCTGGAGGGCTACAGGCTGTCGTGCTGCTCTTATTGGCTATAGAGTAGTAACAGCAATCATTGGAATCCCCATTCATTTGCATTCCTTCTCTTAATAAACATCTATTGAGCGCCCACTGCATGCAGGTCCCTCTGCTGGATACCCACGGGGTACAGAGACACAATCTCTGTCCTTCCAGAACATACCATTTCCTACTGAAAGCAAGCCAGGCAGAGTACAGGAGGGGAGGAAACTAAGGTCCTGGGTGGTGTGTCCTATTGGTTCCACAAAACTTGACACTGTGAATAACCACACAAGGCTGTTGCTGAGGCAGGTCCCTCTTTAGCCATGTGAGAGGCAAGGCCCTGGCAAGCCCCGAGTCACCCCTCATTGGGCTTTAATGCATGCAGGTCGTTTGGTGTCTGCCAAAGGCCGACAGAGTTAATTTCAGGTCTGTGGGCACTTTGGGGCTTTAAGTGCAGTCATTTAAAATTCATGAGAGGCCAAGGAGAAATATCTGGCTCTCCAGCCTTACTGGGCGGCCTTACTGATCCCTTACTCGTGAGGGATCAGAGGAGCCACGCCCTAGTGGGGCTGGGGAGAGCGATGACTCACCCTGAGCCATTAGGCAGGGCAGGAAACAGCTGATTCTAGGCGGGGCCTGCGTCCCCCGGTGGACAGGTTGCATTAGGATCTTGGCAGGAGTTTAACTGCAGCTCTCCATCTTTCCTGGGTTCTTCCTGGGAATTTGGGGAAAGAGAGTTGAGCGTTAGGATGTGCTAAGCTAGACAAACAGGAAGGAAATGTGGGGGTTTGCCAGCCATCACCTTAGAGTAGGTGACAGCAAATCTGAACTGCGGAGCCTCTCAGGGAGATGAGTGGAACCAAGAGAAGCACAGGACAGACAAGTAACCCTTTCCACCCCTTTGGCTTTGGAGCTCAGAGCACCTGGTAAGAACCCTCAAAGTTGTGGTTTTCCAGGAACTGCCAGCAGCCTGGAGAGACCCTCTTGTGTGAGTTCCATGGAACCTTGGCTTGGCCATGGTGACCTCAGCTTACTTCCATTCTCTGCATCTCGAAAATCCTCATTTGTATAATGAGGTTCATAACATCAGCCACCTATTGGGTTGTGTGTGAGGGTTAATGAATAAAACGTACGAGACACCTAGAACAAGGTACAGCTCAGAGTAAGGGATTAATCAATGTTTGGCTCTTTTGAGGGGATCAAGAGGAAGGAAGGCATGGGTCAACACCGGCAATTGGTAGGGACGTTGATTGTTAAGTTATGGCTGGAAGTAACCTTACGTTCTTCCTGGTGTTAATAAGCCACAGTAACACATCTTGCTGCAGGAAGTGACCCTGCACCTGGTAAACCCAACCTGGATACAGTTCTCTCCTTGTTCTAAACCCGAGGCTGTACTTCCTTCATTGTCTAGAGCAATGCATCTCAAAATGGAATGGTGCATAAATCACCTGGCAGTCTTTGTAAACTGCAGATTATGACTCAGTAGATTTGGGGGTAACTGAGACTCTGCATTTCTAACAAGCCCCTGGGTGATGCCACTGCTGCTGCTTCACAGACTTTGAGTCCCCAGGATCTAGCTAGCACAGTCCAACAGAACTTCCTGTGATGGTGGAAATCTTCTGTATCTGCACTGTTCAATACGGTAGCCATGAGCCATAATCATATTTTTCTGTGGGGCACTTGAAATGTGATACTGGAAACTGAAGGTTTAAATTTAACTGAAGTGTAAATAACCACAGGTGGTGAGTGACTGCAGTAGGGATCAGCACAGCTCTAGACCCTTGTGTCCAGGAGGTCAAGGTCATGAGTTGGATCCTTGTTAGAGTCCCAGACAAGGCTGTGTTCAGGACCACATATTACGTATTGGATGACAGTGGGAACTGAGCAAAAGAGGAAAATAGCTCTACCCAGACTGTCTGTTACTGAACCAAACTGGGGTCCACTCACCTGCTGCCTGGCAAAGCCAATCTACTGACACTGGGTCGTGGTGAAGGAAAGTGCAGCGTTTATTGCAGGGCGCCAGGCAAGGAGAATGGGCAGCTAATGCTTAAAAGACCCAAAATCCCCAATGGCTTTCAGGGAAGGGTTTTTTGGTTTTTGGTTTTTTTTGGTTGCGTTGGGTCTTTGTTGCTGTGCACAGGCTTTCTCTAGTTGCAGCAAGCAGGGGCTACTCTTTGTTGTGGTGCGTGGACTTCTCATTGCGGTGGTTTCTCTTGTTGGGGAGCACGGGCTCTAGGCACGCAGGCTTTAGTAGTTGTGGCTTGTGGGCTCAGTAGTTGTGGCTCGCAGGCTCTAGAGCACAGGCTCAGTAGTTGTGGTGCACGGGCTTAGTTGCTCTGCAGCATGGGGGTTTTCCCAGACCAGGGATTGAACCCATGTACCCTGCATTGGCAGATGGATTCTTAACCATTGCGCCACCAGTGAAGTCCCTGGGGAAGGGTTTTTAAAGGCAGCATTTGGGGTGAGGGTTGCAGCTTGTTGACTTTCTTCTGATTGGCTGGTGGTGAGGCAACAGGGCAATGTTTCAGGAATCTTAACCATCAACATTCTGGTTCCAACCAGTCTGGGGTCTGTGTGCTTGTTGTCAGCATGTAGTCAGCATCCTCCACATGGGTGGGAGTCTTAGTTTCTGAAGAACAACTCAAAGAGATGCATAAGACTGATACATATATCTCTTGAGGAGGAACTCTGTTTTAGGTATCATTACTTTTTTTGCTCACCTGCTTTTCCTTTGTTTCTGCAATCCCTCACTTCCCTAATTAGTAACTGCTTGAGTCTGTTCTTTGGAACTCAGGGAAGGCCTAGGAGACTAAAGCCTTTTTCTACAAACAAGAAATGGGGGACACAGAGGGGCTTTTGTACCCGGGAGGGCCCCCACAGTGTCCTCCTCGATTTCAAACCTACACACCCAGACAATACAGTCAAAATATATGCTCTGGCGTCTGTAATTGTTGGTAAAAATAACCTTCCTATTTGAAGACAAACTTCCTAGCAGAGTTGTCTGATCAACTCCCTTCCTTCACCTCTGGACCTGGGGCTAGAACCACTGTTTATCATCTTTGTGTTGGTAAAGAAAAAATAAAAAGAATGTACTTAATTAACATTGAATCAGCGATAACCTCAGCTCCGTCATTTTAAATCCTTAGTTGTTTTTCCCGCATGTCTTCAGTGGGTGCCCTTGATATCCACACACATAATAGAAATAGACATTCTCTGAACTTAAAAAATGGAAAGTTGAATGAAATTAAATAGGTGAAAAGATCTTTCTCTGACTATATTGATAAATAATAAGGTAAGAACTTGGAATGTTTAGTGAAGAGGAATTTTCTTCTGGTTAAAAATTACATCCAAGTCTTTAGTTTTCTTCCAGGGTGTTCCAAATAACCTTTGATTTCTGCCAGCGCTCTCTTGGATGTGGTTCACTGGTCAAACATCCTGGATAAATAGTGATGAGACTTTCACCCATATCGGTGACAAAAACTGACTCTGATCCGGAGCACGGAGCTGGATTCTGAATAGATACTTCGAAATGGATATGAAAGGCAAGGCAGCTCTGTGTTTCAATGCATCTTTATGAGAAATGTGCCCATGCTCTTACCTGCCTGGGATGTGACGTGGAAGAGATCAATTTCAATTGTCTCCGAGGCACAGTACTGATTTTAGAAATGACATGGCATTTTTTGGACACTTTGCATTTTTAGCATGTGAATATTTGGAACTATAGGCAACACTTTATACATACGTCAGAGTAAAGAGCTATTGTATTAACTATAGTTATATGTTATCTATAACCACAATTATGAGAAATCCCTACTGCAAAAAAGAATACAAAATTGAATTTAATAACAACTAGGCCTTTAATGCTTACCTTTAAAATTTTTTTTTACTGAAGTATAGTTGATTTACAATATTCTGTTAATTTCTGCTGTATAGCAAAGTGACTCAGTTAGACACATGTAGACATTCTTTTTTGTATTATTTTCCATTCTGGTTTATCATCTTTTATTTTATGATACTAGAAAGTACTTTCTATACCTGCATTGCTTTTATTAAACATATTATAGGAATGAGATATATTGAGAGACTATCCAGTATATGCCCTCATACTATGCTACCAAGATATGCGTGTTGAATAAGAATGATTCTTTTTTTTTAATAAATTTATTTTATTTATTTATTTTTGGCTGTGTTGGGTCTTCACTGCGGTCCGTGGGCTTCTCATTGCGGTGGCTTCTCTTGTTGCAGAGCATGGGGTATAGGCACATGGGCTTCAGTAGTTGTGGCATGTGGGTTCTGGAAGGCAGGCTCAGTAGTTGTGGTGCATGGGTTTAGTTCCTCCATGGCGTGTGGGATCTTCCCGGACCAGGGATTGAACCCATGTCCCCTGCATTGGCAGGCAGATTCTTAACCAATGCACCACCAGGGAAGCCCCGATTTGATTCTTATTCAAGAACAAAACTGAGTTTCCTGCTGTAGTGAATAGTGAAATGGGGACCTTTACAATCAACATCACATAGAAATTACAGTGGGATTAAACATTAAAATGCCTTAGAAATGGACTATAAAATATAGGAAGCTTGAACATTTTGTTTATTATGACAGAACACCTACTAGATGAACTCTCAGATGAGGAAGAATTCTAGTGGTCCAAGGAATAAAGGTGCATTTTTCTCTTTTCTTTTCTCTTTTTATTGCCTCCCCTGTCCTTAATTTCCCTTTCTAGCTATCTCTGTTCTTCAGCTGTTAGAAAGGTTTTCTTTATTTCTTTGTCTATCCAATATTTTCTTCCACTGGAAAGATGTCTCCCCTTAACTGGCCGTCAGATGTACCCATGCAAGATGTGACAGAGAGCTATAAACAACACACCCAGGATCCCTTCCCACAGGCAATTTAGACTGTATCTGGGGAGACAACGCTGTATGTACGAAGCGATGAGCAGAAGTAAATATGTGATTGAAAACCACTCACATAGAAAAGCTGGATTGTTTGACCACAAAAAGGAGAAGGGAAAAAAATCTCCGTGAGGATTCGTGATGTAAGGCTAAGGGCTGGGAAGTAACTGCAGGAAACAAGGCCAATATACTGAGCGTCTGGGAGAGGCTAAGCCTCTAAGACTAAAAGTTTATTTGGCAATAATAGCTCATTTAGGCAGAAGCAGTCTGGGCACAAGGCCACAAATGTGAGCGCTCCTGAAAAAAAGCCCTTGACAAAGCTTGTATTGTACACTGTCGGGTATGGACAGGCTAGTTCTCGCTCTTCAGTGATACCTGGACCTACAAATGACAACCTGGACATGTGCTTAGAAGAATTAGAGAAGTACTTATAGGGATCACAAACTCTGGAGTAATGCAGGGACCTGGGATCTGGTGCCTGGACCAGAATCAGGCAGAGCTGGGTCATCAGGATCTCATCCAAGCTCTTCTGTGTCATTTGAAGATGCAAGTTCCTTTTGTTTCATTAATTGCCTTTCAGGGAAAGTGCTGGGTAATGTTTGGCCGGGTCTAAGTAAGGATACTTCTTTGACCATCAGCCTTGGGGAAAAGGTTGGACTAAACCTATGGTGATTTTTACATAGTACTTTTGGAGTTGTATCTTGGCATTGTGAGGTGCATTCTCGATAAAGTGTGTTCTCAAAAGCATGTTGCTGAGGGTAAGAGAAGAAGACAGAAAATAAAAGCCCATGAACAGTCAAGGTCTTAGGAAATGCTACAGGAACTGACGAATAAGAAACAAGAGTTTGGTCTTGACAAATAATGAAACCGTAGAGAATAAACGAGAGAAAAATATTGAATGCTATGATCACTTAAGAATTTTTTTAAAAAATTCACGGCTATAAGTTAATGAGATCAAATCGAAAATGACCCATGTTGAAATCTACAATAGCAGAGATAAGAAGATACAAAAACATCTTCAAGTCTGAGAAGTAAGGGGCACCAGTGACATTGTGTCTGCATGGCAACACAGATTTGAAAGGTTAAAAATTCACACAAACAATTATTTTCTTCACTCATGCAGATGCCTAGATTGCTGCCTTTCCCACTGCATTGGTGAATAGGCCTTTGTCTCAAGGGTCCTTGAGACTCAGCCTTTGTTGAGAATCCCTGGGGAATGGGGAGGAACAAGTCGGGGCAGTTTAGAAGACAATCCTTTCTTTTTTATGGAACAGATTTTTATTTTTTTATTTTTGCGGTACGCGGGCCTCTCACTGTTGTGGCCTCTCCCCTTGCGGAGCACAGTCTCCAGACGCGCAGGCTCAGCGGCCATGGCTCACGGGCCCAGCCGCTCCGCGGCATGTGGGATCTTCTCAGACCGGGGCACGAACCTGTGTCCCCTGCATCGGCAGGTGGACTGTCAACCACTGCACCACCAGGGCAGCCCTGTATTTTTTTAATGTTATTTTTTTAAGGTTTCTAATCAGTTGACTTTATTTTTTTCATTAAAATTTCTTTTTTAATTTATTTATTATTTCTTTTTATTTTTGGCCGTGTTGGGTCTTCATTGCTGCGTGCGGGCTTTCTCTAGTTGGGGCTACTCTTCATTGCGGTGGCTTCTCTTGCTGTGGAGCATGGGCTCTAGGCATGCGGGCTTCAGTAGTTAAGGCACGCGGGCTCAGTAGTTGTGGCTCGCGGGCTCTAGAGTGCAGGCTCAGTAGTTGTGGTGCGTAGGCTTAGTTGTTCCGTGGGATCTTCCCGGACCAGGGCTTGAACCTGTGTCCCCTGCATTGGCAGACGGATTCTTAACCAGTGCACCATCAGGGAATTCCCATTAAAATTTTTTTAAAATTTTTACATTGGAGTATAGTTGATTTACAATGTTGTGTTAATTTCAGGTGTACAGCAAAGTGATTCAATTATACATATACATGTATCTGTTCTTTTTCAGATTCTTTTCCCATATAGGTTATTACAGGGTATCGAGTAGAGTTCCCTGTACTACAGTAGGTCCTTGTTGGTTATCTGTTTTATATATAGTAGTGTGTGTATGTTAGAAGACAGGACAATTCTTAATGCAACGATGTACTTTTTGTTAGAGTCCCAGGATATGTCCCACATTATGGAGCCCTACCCAAGCACACTTTTCAGAAGGGATCCCTGGCTCTGTGTGACCCCCACAGCTGAGAGCTCTCTATGGACTGCCCACCCTTCCCATATTGGGGCTGTTTGTTACTCTGCATTCCCATGGCCCAAGGCCATGAGTGGTCAACGTGATTCTCTAGCCGGGTGAATATATTTGAAATGTGATTAAACAGAAAAAAAAAGAACTGAAAAGGTATCAGAACTTGGATTTAATTGTTGATTAATGAGAGAAAACAATGATACTAGACTGATCAGGAGTATATTATCCCCAACTCAAACTAGCTAAAGCTAAGAGAAAGTTGTTCCAGGGTACAAGTGTCTCATAGAGCCCGAGGAAAGAAACGATGCTGGGTCTCAGGGAGGAAGGGATCCAGGCTCTCAGGTCCTGGCAGCATCCTGCTCCTGCTTGGTGAACATCTACCCCTTCCTTCCTTAACTCAGCCAGCCAGGTCCTGGATCCTACCCTAATCACGACCTCAGGAGCACAGAGGTCCCCTGCGGAGGTGAGCCTACTCTGTACCTTGCCCCAAAGACTTGAGATACATAAAGTGTACTACATCCTAATCTCTGCTGCCTTACCTCTCACCAGGAATCCCAGGAACCTGCAAGGCTTCTGACCACACCCCAAAGGCATCTCAGGGCATTCGCTTCCTCTGCCAGCTGGGACCCTAGTCACCCTTCAGGGACCAGCTGAAATCTGTAAAATCTTGCCCAACTGTTCTACCCCAAACTAGCCTTTCCTTCCTTTGTCTACACTGAGAAGTATGTTACTAATCTTTTAAATTTCTCTCCACGGTCAGCCTTGGCCCCTAGTAGTGGCTTAATAAGTATGTACCACGTTGAACCAAACCAACACATCTGATCCGGCAGGTCCGTTCTTCCCAAGGTGGACCGCCAGCCCTCCTGGACACCTCACATGAATCATCATGACACTGACAGGTCTGGGGGTCGCCACAAAGAGCTTGTGCCCAAGTCAAACAAGGAGATAGCTTTGACACATGAAACTCCATCTTTGTAGGTAGAAAAAGACGTAAAGTAATGACTCAGAGGAACACTGAAAAGACAAAGTCGTGTTACATCTTCTTTTCAACGTTCCCATTGTCCCTGTGTTAAATATCTAAGCACCAAGTTTTGCCCTTGAAATGCTGTACTGGCTCCCAGCTTGGTGACTTTTTTTTTATTGAAGTCTGGTTGATTTACAATGTTGTGTGAATTACTACTGTACAGCGAAGTGACTCAGTTTTTGACTTTTTAAAATGTTCTTATCCACGATGGTTTATCACAGGATATTGAATATAGTTCCCCATGCTATACAGTAGGACCTTGTTGTTTATCCATCCTATAGATAAAGTTTTCACCCCTATGTTCATAGCAGCACTGTTCACAATATCCAGCTTAGTGACTTTAAGGTGCCGTTTGATCCCAACTTGATCAAGAGCCACCTCCCTCTTTGTCCAACTTCAAAGAGTAAGTAGGATGTAGGAAAAAGCATCTTTTTTTTTTTTCAAAATTTCTTCCTTTGAAATTTGTTTTCCTGTGACACTTGAGGGTTTCTAGTAAGAAACAGTAAGTCAAATAAGACAATCACAGAATCGAAAGCTTAACCCCCATTAAGTAACAGTACAGGTTCACATGTATTCCTTGTGTTGTGCTGTATTTTTGTAAGTAAAAACAAAGAGACAATCAGCTCCAGTCTTTGCCTTCAGAATCCCCTCTCTTGGGACTTCCCTGGTGGCGCAGTGGTTGGGAGTCTGCCTGCCAATGCGGGGGACACGGATTCGAGCCATGGTCCGGGAGGATCCCACATGCCGCAGAGCAGCTAAGCCCGTGTGCCATAACTACTGAGCCCACGTACCACAACTTCTGAGCCCGCGAGCCACAACAACTGAAGCCCGCACACCTAGAGCCCATGCTCCGCAACAAGAGAAGCCACCGCTATGAGAGGCCCGTGCACCGCAACAAGGGGTGGCCTCCGCTCCCCACAACTAGAGAAAGTCCACATGCAGCAACAAAGACCCAACGCAGCCAAAAATAAATAAATTAAAAAAAAAAAAAGAAAGAATCCCCTCTCATCATCTGTGCTTATCCGAACAGCTAGTGCTGTGTCTGTCCTCTTTCTTCTGGCCCACTTCCCATACACTCCCACCCAGACACCAGCTTCCAGCAGGTCAGCCAGTGCCCCGTAAGCTTAAAAGATTCATGAAAAAAGATAGCCGTGTACTCTCTCCCCTTGTCGGGTTGGGGGGCACTTTCCCTGGCAAGGACTCCCCAGGGTCGTGTTACCATTCACTTTAGCTACGATCGCCATTGTTCAGCCATGGTTCCCCTACCAAAAGCCATGGTGCAAAAGGACTCGCTTTCCCATCTGGGTGCGCACCAGGGCCTGGGTCTGTCAGTTCTCAGGGCTCCCTGGCACCGAATGCTTCACCTAGGGAGGCGGTGCCTCTCTGGTGGGAAGCAAAAGCCACCACTTGGCTCCTGACGACCGACGCCCAGAGCATCCTGGTTTGTCTCGGTGTCTAACAACTCGAGTTAAATTGCGTTTTATCCCTGAGACAACACTTTCAATATCATGGCAGATAGTAAGTAAGCCCAATATAAACAAAACTGCAGCAAAGGGACATTTATGTTTTCATTTGGTGGAGTGGGTTTTTTTGGGTTTTGGTTTTGGTTTTGTTACTTTGGTTTAACCATAGTCCTCCAGTATTTAGAAAAGAACAAAACGGAGCAGTTTCCTGATCCAACTGATAAAAACCTCTGGGCCTGGGCTCTCTTCCATTGTCCATGGGATTGAGTTTTAGAGCCAAAACACTAGGTTTGAGTAGAAAAGAATGCGTTGAAAAAAGGCAAAGCAAGGTTCTATTTTTAAAAAATGAAACCTGAAATGGGACTTGAAAGAGATTCCATGTGTAGAGTTGTCTAGGGAAAGTTTATTGAATTTTTATTCTTCATTTTAGTTTTGTTTGGGGCAAGAAGCAGTCCAGAATTCTCTTCAGAATACGAATTTTGATACCATTAATAGCTGGACTCTGCATTCTCTTTCTCCACCAACAAGCAGTCTTGTTTTCTGGATGGTTATAGCTTATTTGTATAGAGAACATGTTTTGTAGAGACCTTTGCTTACCAAGCAGAGCTCAAGAGTACTCACACTGTGTTTCTGGAATCCTCTTTTCAAAAAATTTTTATTATCTATCTACCTATGGTCCCACCACGCAGCTTGCGGGATCATAGTTCCCTGGGATCCCAGGAATTGAACCTGGGCACCTGGCAGTGAGAGCGCGGAGTCCTAACCACTGGACAACCAGGGAAGTCCCTGTAATGTTTATTTTCGGTTGGAGTATAGTTAATTGACAATGTCGTGTTAGTTTCGGCTGTACACGGAAGTGCTTCAGTTATACTTAGACATGTATCTATTCTTTTTCGAATTCTTTTCATGTCTGTCATTACAGAAGATTGAGTAGATTTCCCTGTGCTACAGTAGGACCTCGTTGCTTATCTGGAATCCTCTTGTCTTCCTTTTAAGGCCTGCTTACTTCAAATTTCTTTTATACTGACTTTTTATTTCATGAGAAATACATGTTCACCAAAGAAAAAAATCAGAAAGTACAGGCAAGAAAAATCAAAATCACCTGTAAACCCACTCTAGGTAGGAGGGTGTGGTAGGTATACCCTTTATATTTGTAAACAGAGTAAGTGTTATTTGTTTGTGCTCATTTAAAAAAATTTTATTGAAGTATAATTGCTTTACAATGTCATGTTAACTTCTGCTGTACAGCAAAGTGATTCAGTTATACATATACATACAGTCTTTTTTAATATATTCTTTTCCATGATGGTTTATCACAGGATATTGAATATAGTTCCCTGTGCTATACAGTAGGACCTTGTTGTTTATCCATTCTCTATATATAATAGTTTGCATCTGCTCATCCCAAACTCCCAATCCATCCCTCCCCCACCCTCCTTCCCCCTTGGCAGCCACAGTCTGTTCTCTGTGTCTCTGAGTCTGTTTCTGTTTCACAGATATATTCATTTGTGTCGTATTTTAGGTTCCACATATAAGTGGTATCATATGGTATTTGTCTTTCTCTTTCTGATTTACTTCAGTTAGTATGATAATCTCTAGTTGTATCCATGTTGCTGCAAATGGCATTATTTCATTCTTTTTTATGGCTGAGTAGTATTCCATTGTATATATGTACCACATCTTCTTTATCTGTCATCTACTGATGGACATTTAAGTTGTTTCCATGTCTTGGCTATTGTGAATAGTGCTGCTATGAACATAGGGGTGCATGTATCGTTTCAAATTATAGTTTTGTCTGGGTATACGCCCAGGAGTGGGATTGCTGGATCATATGGTAGTTCTATTTTTAGTTTGTTTTTTTTTGCAGTATGCGGGCCTCTCACTGTTGTGGCCTCTCCCGTTGCGGAGCACAGGCTCCGGACGCGCAGGCTCAGCGGCCATGGCTCACAGGCCCAGCTGCTCCGCAGCATGTGGGATCTTCCCGGACCGGGGCACGAACCTGTGTCCCCTGCATCGGCAGGTGGACTCTCAACCACTGTGCCACCAGGGAAGCCCTAGCTTTTCATTTTTGCCAAAACTTAAAAACTTTTAAAATAAAATCTCTAAAGATAAACAGAAGTAGAAAGAACAGTATAATTAACTCCCAAATACCCATCCCTCAGATTTAAGAGTTATAAATGATGTCTCATCTATCACCATCTACTCCAACAAGCATTTTAAAGCAAATCCCAGACATCACATCATTTAGACAGATGATAGGTAGGTAGGTAGGTAGATAGATAGATAGGTAGATAGATAAATAGGTAGATATCTTAAAAACAGGTATATTAGTCTGCTCAGGCTGCCGCAACAGAATATCACAAACTGGGTGGCTTAAACAGAAACTCATTTTCTTACCGTCCTGGAGGCTGGAAGTCTAAGATCAAGATGCTGACAGGTTGGTTTCTGGTGGGACCGCTCTCCCTGGCTGGCAGACGACCTCCTTCTCACTGTGTCTTCACATGGCCTTTCCTCTGTGCATTTCTGGTGTCTCTTCCTCTTCTTATAAGGACACCAGTCCTACTGAACTAGGACCCCATCCTTATGACTTCATTTGATCGTAATTACCTCCTTAAATGCCCTATCTTCTCATGGAAGTTAAGGCTTCAAGACAGGATTTGGGGGGAACACAGTTCAGTCCAAAATACAACGATTTTTTAAATATAAACATAATACCATTATCACACCTAAAAATAGTAACAATAGAGGTACCAACTACTATGTAGAAAATAAATAAGCTACACGGAAATATAGCCAATATCTTATAATAACTATAAATGGAATATAACCTTTAAATATTGTGAATCACTATGGTGTACACCTGAAAAAGTTATATAATACTGTACATCAACTATACCTCAATTTTTTTAAAAAAGAAAGAAAAAATAGTAACAGTAATCTCTTAATATCAAACATTTAGTCAAAGTTCAACTTGTCCCAATTGTCTTAGAAATATATCTTAAAATAGCCTCAAAGTTGTATCTCATTGATAGCCTATGGGAATATCTTGTTTTTACCTTTAAAAATCCATCAAGAAGTGTGCATTTACTGAACACTTACTATGTACTCGGCATTATTCTAAGCACAGCGAGGAGCTAAATGCCCATGTCGGGAAATGGTTAGCAATGAGGTCAAGGAGGTTGGATGGGGCCAGATTACAGAAGATATTAAAAGTCATAGCAGTGGTTAAGAATCTGCCTGCCAATGCAGGGGACACGGGTTCGAGCCCTGCTCGGGGAAGATCCCACATGCCACGGAGCAACTAAGCCTGTGCGCCACAACTACTGAGCCCGCATGCCACAACTACTGAAGCCCGCGTGCCTAGAGCCCATGTTCCGCAACAAGAGAAGCCCACGCACCGCAACAAAGAGTAGCCCCTGCTCACCACAACTAGATAGAGCCCATGAGCGGCAACAAAGACCCAGCGCAGCCAAAAATAAACACATAAATACATTTATTAAAAAAAATCATAGCAGAGGAGTTCCAACTCGACTTGCTTGGAAATGGAGAGCCTTTGAAGATTTCTGAATTACGAGATAGCAAAATGAACTTCAGCTTCTCCAGTGAATGACCACTGGACAGTGGCAATTTCCTTCACTTCACATAATGCCTGACTCCTAGGATAGTTGAGAGATCAAGTAAAATAGTGAGCATTCTACACATACCTCAGCTGTGATGATGAAAGTATAAAGATTCTATTTAGTTTACAGAAACTTGCCTTTAATCGTCAACTGATTACAATACACATATTCTGCAAAGCAAGGGATATATATATAAAGCTCTATTTCAACACTCAGTAAGAAGTTTGGTTTTTTAAATAAATTTATTTATTTTATTTATTTGTTTAGGCTGCGTTGGGTCTTTGTTGCTGTGTGCGGGTTTTCTCTAGTTGCGGTGAGCAGGGGCTACTCTTCGTCGTGATACGTGGGCTTCTCATTGTGGTGGCTTCTCTTGTTGTGGAGCACGGGCAGGCTTCAGTAGTTGTGGCGCACGGGCTTTGTTGCTCCGTGGCATGTGGGATCTTCCCAGACCAGTGATTGAACCCGTGTCCCCTGCATTGGCAGGCGGATTCTAATTCACTGAGCCACCAGGGAAGTCCCTCGGTAAGAAGTTTTAATTAAAGGTGTTAAAATTGTAAAATAGCCATATACATAATATCAATAAGAGCATCCCTGATGGCCAGGAGAGATTGAGTGAAAGAAATTAACTTTGAAGACTTAGACATTAGACTTTTTCTAAATATACCTTTAGGTTTTTTAATTGTAGTCTTAACTGATACTATTGATATAAGAGCTAAGTATAGAGACAAATATTGTATAAAGGAAATTTAACTCATTATTTTTAACTAAAGGGATTATAAAATAAACCTAAGACCTCATTAGAGGCCAAGTTTTTGCAAAGATAGACAAATTAAGCTATGGTTGGCAGGGATGCATGTGATACAATTTTGAAACACTTGTAATCTATGAGTCAGTACCTCTGGAATGTTGGAGAAGAAAGAATGGCAGTAATCAACCCAAGAGGACACAAAGGTATGTGCTCTGTGAGCTGTTCCAAGTCTATTTTAGCAAGTGCACATGTCTGCAAAATGAAAGATACTCTCCAAGTGGTCAAATGGCATCTGAATCATATAGGTTTGTTTTTTTAAGTCTTTTAAAATCATTTCAAATCTAACCAGACTCTAAAAATCTTCAGTAAAACAAACAATTTTCAAATTTTAGAAAGGGGTTTAAGGGAAAAGATATATTGGGATTACAGTTTATAATTTATAAATATTGCCATTATCTGTTTTTAGTATGATTAAGTCACTATATTCCATAAAAACACATGTCTCTGATCACTAAAAAAGCAGAAAACAGCCCACAAACTGTTTCCTAAAACTTCAGTGACGTATAGTTGATTTACAATGTTGTATTTAATTTCTGCTGTACAGCAAAGTGACTCAGTTATACATATATATATATTATTTTTCATATTCTTTTCCATCATGGTTTATCACAGGGTATTGAATATAGTTCTCTGTGCTAGACAGTAGGACCTTGTTGTTTATCCATCCTATATATAATAGTTTGCATCTGCTAATCCCAAACTCCCACCCCTCTCCCCTACCCTCCCTCCCCGTTGGCAGCTACAAGTCTGTTCTCTATGTCAGTGTCTCTTTTTGTTTCGTAGATATGTTCATTTGTGTCGTATTTTAGATTCCACATATAAGTGATATCATATGGCATTTGTCTTTCTCTTTCTGACTTACTTCACTTAGTGTGATAATCTCTAGTTGCATCCATGTTGCTGAAAATGGCATTATTTCATTCTTTTTAATGGCTGAGTAATATTCCATTAAATATACATACCACATCTTCTTTATCCATTCATCTGTCCATGGACATTTAGGTTGTTTCCATGTCTTTGCTATTGTAAATAGTGCTGCTATGAACATAGGGGCACATGTATCTTTTCAAATTATAGTGTTGTCTGGATATATGCCCAGGAGTGGGATTGCTGGATCTTATGGCAACTCTATTTTTATTTTTTTGAGGAACCTCCATACTGTTTTCCATGGCTGCACCAATTTACATTCCCACCAACAGTGTAGGAGGGTTTCCTTTTTCTCCACACCCTCTCCAGCATTTATTATTTGTAGACTTTTTAATGATGGCTATTCTGACTGGCATGAGGTGGTACTTCACTGTGGTTTTGATTTGCATGTCTCTAATAATTAGTGATGTCAAGCATTTTTTCATGGTGCACAAACTGTTTTTAAAGTTAGTAGAAGACTGTTTTGTTTGGTGACTCACCAGAAGAATTCTTAAGACTCAGTGGCAGGTTACACTCATGGCTAAAATGTATTACAGCAAAAGCAGCAGGGAACAGATGTGCATCCGTGTGTCCAGAGAGGTTCAGTACAGGCTTCTGATGTCTCTCCCTGAAGATCACACAGGACCACTTTCTCTCTGGCAGAGCTGTTTGGGATTATGTGGAATGTCCCTGTCCCTTTATAGGGGGCAGGTCACATAAGTATATTCTGCTACACAACCAGCCGTGACAACCAAAATCAAGACTCATCAACACAGGTGCACATCATCACTCTTGAGATCTGTGCAAAGCAACCTGACCAGCCAGTATAGCATGATCCATTATCTCTAAGCATATATAAGAACATTATCAATGGCTAACATAAAGAAGATTCCAGGGGTCGCATTCCTAGGTGTTGGTCAAAGGTCAATCATGGTTCCTTTGGAGACATGTAAGGAGTAAGCATACAGACCTGCTGTGAGGACTCTTCTGTCAGTGATATTTTGGAATGAACCAAAGGGAGCAAGCCCGCAACATGGTATTACTGCTGAGAACATGGCTTGTCAGCTCTATCACTCGGCCTTCCCAAAGTTTCTCCCCCGGCAAGACTGTCCTCTGCTTCCTCTCCTGTCCTCATTCCTAAGTCCCACATCCCCTTAAATTCCCAAGGCATTGGTTGATGACCCAGGGACCCGTGCCCAGATGGAAGCCATCATTTGTGCACTCAGGTCCAGCAACCTAATCTGTGGGATCTGCTGAAAACATGGAAATACTGGGCCCCTTGTTCAAAAGTCCTTAAAAATTTCAAGACAGTGACAGCAAAGCATTAGACCAAGAGGCCTTTCCAAGCACAGAGCCCTGGGGAACTATACTGGTTATATACCCATGAAGCATGTCCTGAGTGCAATGATAATGTTCTGGAGGTTGGCCTCTCCCAAGAGACCACGTTACTGATCAAAAGGTGACTTGGTGAGCCTAGAGTCAGATAGGAAGTTGGGTGTAGCCGAGAAGCTGTGCGTGTCCCACTAACTTAGGGTGGTGGGATTTTCTGGCGTATGCTAGACAGCTAGGGGGTGGTGGAGAGGAGTGTTGTTGTGAAGTCAGATCACTCGTAGTTTGCTCCCCCCAAGCAGTGTGACCTTGGAAAGTCACGTAGCCTCCCAGCCTCCATTTCCACCTCAATAAAACAGACCTGATAATGGCACTGAGTTTATGGGGCAGTTGTGAATGTTGAAAGAGATAATGTACGGGAAGCCACTTCGTAGACTAAAGCACTCTGCAAGCGTTATTAGCCTTGTCTCTGGAGGTATCTCTATATAGATAACGAATATTCATGTATGATTTCCTCTTCCCTGGACAGCACTGGAGTCAGGCAGGTAAATACTTTTCTTTTCCAACTTTTTTCCCCAGACAATAATGCTTCTGTCATTACGGCATTACAACACAGCCTCGTGTTCTCTTTCCCCAAGTCACAAATAAAGTGACTTTATTTCAGGAGAGACTGATACATCCGTATCATCCAGGTGGAGTAACTTCTGTTGATGGCTAATCTTATGCACTTTACGTTTTGTTCGAATTCACTTCAAATTCAGAGAATGTCACTGTCAAAACTTGTCCCTAAATTGTGGGTTTGTCACACTCTATAATTCCTGCTGTTACCTATGTACAGAATACATTTTGCTCTTGTTAAACCTGTAGCTTCTTAATTACTGCTCTGTGCACATAAAGATCTTGATAAATATTTGCTAAGTCAATGAATTAGTGAAGGAATAAATGCAAGGAAGAGAATATCATCATCTGGAGATACCAAAGGATTAAATGCTGAAACTTGTTTCTGAAACAAACACAATTTCTTTGACGTCAGAAATACTAGTTCTCCTGCTAGCTCCCTAAACACTCCGAGTGCAAGGAAACACACTCTCGGCAGGTGCAGTATTGATCCCAGGAAAGAGGCGGTGAAAGTGTGAGCAGCTGCCTGGACTCATGTGAGATAGAATGGAATGAGATGAGCCTCCGATCAGCTTTCCCTGGATGGGAAAAGAGCTCCAGCCTTGGGGTTCTGAGTCTGTTTCAGTGTGGTCGAAGGGGTCCTCCAGGGACCAGATCTGGCGTTCAAATCCCTCCAGGAAGGGCCTGTCTGGATGTCTGTGGTCCTTTCACTTCCTGATTTCCCTCCTTATGCCGCATCTCCCCTTTCTTTTTCCTCCCACTGTATAACAAACACACAATCAGGGCCACTGCTGATATATCCAAGGTCAGATTCAAACCATGAGTCATCATGAGGACTGACCCCGTTCCCACGGAACACTGAACAGTTGAACTGGTCCTCTTAGAAGTATTGTACTGCGTCCTTGGCCTGAAAGACTAGGCTAGCTTTTGGAGGTGTCTTAGAGGAAAGAAAAAAATGGTTTTCATCTCCCAACCTCTATTTCCTAAATATGTTTGGGCCAGGAGTGTCCTAAAGGCTCAATAAGTGTGTATTGACAGGCTGAAGAGTTCCCCCTGTCTAGGCTAGGCAACTCACAGCAATGGAAGCTCACAGTTGAGAATGTGGCTGTGATCTCAGTTAGTACCTGATTCCACGTCTTGGGGCAAGAAAAATCAGGATGGTTTGGGGACATCATGTTTTTCCAAAAAACAAGAATACCTGTAAGGAGGCCAGAAACAGAGCTGAAGTAAGTCACTTGTCCTGAAGGCTGGGAGACTTCCCAAGAAATGCCAATGGAAGTAAATTTCCTGCTCTAAAAATGAAAGTGTTCAATTTTTAATGTAATGAAAGAGACATGTGACTGATTCAGAGCGTTCAGCCTTTGGATAACTAAGAAACCCCAAATTAAGATGACACAAAGCCCTTAAATGAGAATTGAGAACCGTCTGCAAAACGTTTGCACAAAGCTAAAATTTTCATTGCTTGTGCCCCCAAGGTCCCTAGAAAACAGAGGGAAAATCATTTAAGCTTGGTTATGGTGGCACTGACAGCGCCCATGGGCTGATTTTGGAGATGATCTTCGGCCCCAGAGAGTTCAGCATGCTCGAGTTATGGCACTGGTTTAATTAAATAGGGTAAGAAGTCAAAATGGATGATTTGGGAGGAGCTAACGTTCCCCAGGAGTGGTTTTGGCAAATTGAATTTTCAGCAGTTAGAATGAGATTTTCCTTCTTGTCGCTAAGGAATGGCTTTTCTTCACTATACAAAGATGAAACTCCCTTCTGAGAAGAAAAGGAAAGTATAGTAACAGATGTAAAGATGGAAAAATCATCATGGACTCTGGTTTAAAAAAGACATATATTTTCTAGCTCTGTCACAATTAAATCTGGTCCCACAGCAATGGCAGCTTATTTATTTACTTAATCACAACTGTTGGGTCCTAATATTACTCTCTACTAATAGGAGAAAGGAATCCTGGAGGGTACCAGATTCTGTGTGTTGGGACAAGAGAAATCAGGACGGTTTTGGAACATCATGTTTTGCCAAAAAACAAGGATGCCCTTAAGGAGGCCAGAAACAGAGCTCAAGGGCAAAGCAATTTGCTTTAAAGAGTCTCCCACTGTGAAAAGAGTCTCTGGAACAATACACTTTATCCTTAATGTAGTTAGGCCAAGTTGATTCCAGGAAAGACCACGAGTTCAGGATACTCGCAAAGAAACAGCAACATAAATTATACAAAAGGTAATTGTAGTACACTTTCCAAGGACTAGGTAGTTGCATTTTATGGCTTGGCAAACAAGAAGAATGGCGATTCTGTATTCAGAAGTACCTCCTTCCGCCAGATAAATAAAGCCATTTCTTAGGCAGTTCTAAGGGACACTGCACCCTGACTGGTGGTGGCCGCAGGGCAGAAGTGACCTGTTTCTCCTCTAGGTCAGCTTTACTGGTGGAAACGCTGCTAAACTTGGGGCAGCTTGGAGATGGATGCTGGAGAAAGGAACGAGGAATGTGGGGCTGGGGCTAGAGGAGAGTGAAAGGTCAGACCACCAGGTAATGTTGCAGGCAGAGTTGTGTCCCTCTCAAATCCACAGGTGAAGCCCTAACCCCCAGGACCTCACAGTGTGACTGTATTTGGAGATGGGGTCTTTAAAGAAGTTATTCAGTTGAAATGAGGCCAGAAAAGTGGGCGCAAATCCAATCTGACTGGTGTCCTTATAAGAAGAGGAAATTTGGACACACAGAGGGACCCCAGGCACAGAGGAAAAGCCTTGTGAAGACATGTTGAGAAGGTGGCTGTCTGCAAGCCAAGGAGAGGGGCCCCAAAAGAAACCAACCTGCTGACACTTTGATCTTGGACTTTGGGCCTCCAGAACTGTGAGAAATAAATGTCCAAGTCACCCAGCCTGTGATACCTTGTTATAGCAGCCCTAGTAATCTAATACAGGTAGGATAGGCTATCAGAGGGCCTCCAAGACCACAATTAAAAATGAATATGTAGGGCTTCCCTGGTGGCGCAGTGGTTGAGAGTCCGCCTGCCGATGCAGGGGACACAGGTTCGTGCCCCGGTCCGGGAAGATCCCACATGCCGTGGAGCAGCTAGGCCCGTGAACCATGGCCGCTGAGCCTGCACGTCCGGAGCCCGTGCTCCACAATGGGAGAGGCCACAACAGTGAGAGGCCCAAGTACCGAAAAAAAAAAAAAAAAAAAGAATATGTATCTAAAATTAAAAAGGAATGAGGAGAAGTGTCACGATCACCAAAAACAAGGAAAGTCTAAGAACTCGTCACAGTCAATAGGAGCCCAAGGAAATATGACGAACAACTGTCATGTGGTGTTCTGAATGGGATCCTGGAACAATAAAAGGGTATTAGGTAAAAACTAAGGAAACCTGAACAAAGCATGAATTTTAGTTAATAATAATGTATTGATATTGGTTTGTTAATTATAACAGATATGCCAAATTAATGTAAGTTGTTAGTGATGGGGAAAATGGGTCTGGGGTGTATGAAAACTCTTTGTACTAGCTTTGCAATTCTTTTGCAAATCTAAAATTTTAAAGTTTATTTTTTAAAGGTAATGGGAAGCTGGGGCTTCCCTGGTGGCACAGTGCTTGAGAATCCGCCTGCCAACGCGGGTTCAATCCCTGGTCCAGGAAGATCCCACATGCCGCGGAGCATCTGAGCCCGTGTGCCACAACTACTGAGCCTGTGCTCTAGAGCCCATGAGCCACAACTACTGAGCCCCCAAGCCACAACTACTGAAGCCCGCGTGCTCTAGGTCCTGCGTGCTGCAACTACTGAGCCTGCGTGCTGCAACTACTGAGCCTGTGTGCTGCAACTACTGGAGGCCATGTGCCTGGAGCCCGTGCTCCACAACAAGAAAAGCCACTGCAGTGAGGGGCCCGCAAACAGCAACGAAGAGTAGCCCCCGCTCACCACAACTAGAGACAGCCCGCACACAGCAACAAAGACCCGACGCAGCCAAAAATAAATAAATAAATAAAATTAAAGGTAATGGGAAGCATTTATATAAAATTCTAAGAAACTATAGTGACAGAAAGTCCACCAATGTTTGCCTAGAGGAGCAGGTAGGGAGAGGCACCCAACTACAGAGGGGCAGTTGGTGCGTTTTGGGGGACTATTGTGATGGTGGTTACACAATTACCAAAATTCGTCAAATACCTTAAAATACATGAATTTGACCGCATGTAAGTAATACCTTCATAAAAGAAGATGTTGAAAGTCTCTTAAGTTGCTGTGTAAGAGTCTGTGGAACATTATTTCAGCAGCAGGATGGGGAATGGCTTGGTGTGAGATCAGCAAGGAGGCTATCACAGGAACCCAGGCAAGCACAGGCCAGAATCGGAACAAAGAGCTGGGGGTTGAAATGGGTGACTTCAAACTGCACCAGAGAAGGGGGATGGTGATTGAAATAGCTCTCATTCACTCAGTGTGAACACCCATTGTCTCTTTTAACCCCCACTCAGCCCCTGAGAAGAAGAGGATATTATCCCTGCTTCACAGAGAAGAATTGACTCTGAGAAGTTAGGAAAGTCCTAGGAGCCTGGAGAGATGTCCCAGACGGGACTGCTGTCAGATATCAGGACCCTTCTTTTCCTGTTAGAATTCATTCCACTGATTTTCAGGTATTAGGATCTTTCTTGGTCATAATGCTTGTTTATATTATAGAACGAGTTAGTTACATAAAATATGACAGGATTAGCTATCAGGCAGTCTTCCATGTTAAAGTTTACAGACCATAAGTCTCAGAGATGAATAGCAAATTGTTCATCAATCTCCTGACCTAGACTATACACCTCACATCCACAGGAAGGGAAAAGAAACCCAGAACATGCCCCAGTCAGACATTCATAATGGCTTATTTTTAAAAGCGCCTGATACCTGAAAGCCATGGATTTCATGCTTTCCTCTATCTCCCATGGTGTCCAGCCCTGGGCATTATTCTTACCTGAAGTACAATTATTTCTTGGTTGGTTGAACTTGACTAGAGTATTTGTTTGAGTTGGAAAACCATGAAGGCATTTCTCAAATTGGAGCAGACTTACAGTCACCACAGAAGTTATATTTTTATAGATGCCTCTGTAAGAATGAAACATCTCATGGGAAATGGGACTCATTCCCGTTCACATGTATCTGCACACACATGATGGAGGGGATGGCTTCTTATATGAATGTGGAATGGCTCCAACGTTTACTAGATGCCTATTTGTGCAAGTGTTTGTTTTAAAGCCTGCCCTGCTCACTAGAGGGGAGAGTGTCTCTTATTTAACGTGGTTCCTGGCACGTTTAGAAATCAATAACCAGCGGTTGACAGAGTGTGCTTGGTGCTACATAATGAGGTCGGCATTTTGTGTGTGATTTCATTGAACCCTCTCAATAGCCCAAAGGGTATGAATCATTCTCATTAGACAGAGGAGTAAACTAGAGGGTTGCAGTGACTTATTTAAGGTCCTGCAGCAAGTAATTAGCTTCATCCAATAGGAGTTTGAAACCAGGGCTACACAGCCCTGTAAGCCTGAACTCTCTCCATTGATCAAGAGCAGGGAACCTCCCAGGAACCACATAAGGGCCTGGAGACACTACTAAACCCTCTATTCTTCCTACCCTTCCTTCTCTACCCCGCCTAAAAAAAGACCCACATACATACTGTTTTCAACCACCCACTGGATGATAATTGTAATTTCACGTTTAGATTTTCTTTGTTGTTGTTTTTTAAATTAATTTTTATGGGAGTATAATTGATTTACAATGTTGTGTTAGTTTCTGCTGTACAGCAAAGTGAATCAGGTATAGATATACATGTATCTACTTCTTTTTAGATTCTTTTCCCATACAGGTCATTACAGAGCATTGAGTAGGGTTCCCTGTGCTCGGCTCTTATTAGTTGCCTATTTTATTTAGAGTAGTGTATATATGTCAGTCCCAGTGTCCCAATTTATCTCTCCCCTACTCCACATTTAGATTTTCTTTAACCCACGAGTTATAAACCAGTAGGCGACAAACCGAATCTGGTCCAGCAACAAGTCTTGTTTAGCATGGTGATTTTTAAAAACTTGAGCTTGAATTTTTACACAGCTTCCACCAGACCCTGTGGTCTTGGACTAGGCTGTTTTGCTCACTTGTTTTACATGTTACAGGCAGCCCCGTAGAGTCTGAATTAAAACTGAATCCCAGTTAAAGTGAAAACACCCCTTGGGGAGGCTAATACTTCAAACTGTTATTAGTTTGTACCTTATTGTGACTAAGCTTAAAATTCTCTACTGGGGACTTCCCTGGTGGTCCAGTGGTTAAGAATCCGTGCTCCCAATGCAGGGGGCCCAGGTTCGATCCCTGGTTGGGGAACTAGATCCCGCATGCTGCAACTAAGACCCAGTGCAGCCAAATATATATATATATATATATATATATATATATATATATATATATATATATATGTTAAATAAATAAATAAATAAAACCCTCTACTGAGGAGAGGTTTTGAAGGGGAAGGAGAGGAGAGGGTGGGAGCTTGGGAAATCTGTGTCCTTCCATACTTTTCCCATAATTTTTTCTGTCTCCCTCCATGTCTGAAAGCTCTGCTTTGTTTATCTGCCTAACTCTCAAGCACAAATCCCTAGCCAATAGTTTCCCAATAGGTAGCATTCATTTCTCTGAAAAATTAACCATGATAACTAGACAATAAGGCAATAATATTCTGTAATAGTCTGTGCCTCAGATATGCCCAATGCCTCAACCTGGTAAGAGTTCACTTCCTTTATGCTGAAATGGGAATAGTCTGAGCTTCCATCCTGTATCATCAGTGAAAGTCCAGGATTCTTATTATTAATAATAATTAACTTTTATTGAGGACTTATTATGTGCCGGGTACTTTGATCTTAGTTTAAACAAGGACACACAGACACACATATACATCTGCATGAATACTCAGTAATTGTCAAGGACAGAAAAGAGCAAAAGCACATTTAAGAAAGAAACTGAAAATGGATAAAGGCGACCTCCTTTTAAATGCGGCCGGGAAAGCCCTGAAGGGGGCGCACTCACTCATCGCAGCTTATGGACCCCACCTTCAGTGCAGCTGCCCACCACGTGCAGCAAATGAAAAACCACCCCAGGCCTCCCCAATTTCCACTTCTGCCTATATGACCAAGCCCCTCTCCTGTGTTCTCCCGCCGTGTCTATGGTTCGCCATTACTTTTCTTATCCCAAATTACAATTCTCTGCTATTCCTGAGTAAACTCATTTTGGTGGTTATTTTACCAGCATGGTTCTTTTGGTCAACATTAAATTATCCTAAAGAGGGACTTCCCTGTTGGCACAGTGGTTAAGAATCCACCTGCCAATGCAGGGGACACGGGTTCGAGCCCTGGTCTGGGAAGATCTCACATGCCGCGGAGCAACTAAGCCCATGTGCCGCAACTACTGAGCCCACACACCTAGCGCCCGTGCTCCAATACAAGAGAAGCCACCGCAATGAGAAGCCCGCACACTGCAAGGAAGAGTAGCCCCTGCTCGCTGCAACTAGAGAAAGCCCACGCACAGCAACAAAGACCCAACGCAGCCAAAAATAAATAAATAAATAAATAAATATTATTCTAAAGAAATCATATTTCTTTATAGAAAAGAATGGAAGGACTCAGATTTGCAGGGATGTAATGCCCACATTGAAGACAAATGTTGGAAATATCAATATTACTCAGAACAGTACAGCTCCTCATTTTCTTGGATCTTTTTATTACAAAATAGGATCTTTCTTTACCAAAAAGTCCATTAACATGTTTGTCCAAGAACAGGGGAACAAGGGAACAGTCTGCCCTCAGAGTTAAGTTCAAGCCTCCTCCTCTGGCGATGTGAAACTGAATCTTTGAAATTACAAGTATCTCGCAGTTTTAAAGATCCCAGGGACCCAGATAATCAGGGTAAAGTTATCTGAGCTCACCTCCTTCCAGTTGGTCTAGAATCAAGAGAGCTTGAGAGGAGCATAAGCTCCATTTACCCTGACCCAGCAAGTCGTCAAGGTCCCAACTATTTCATTTTTCATAGTCTTAACAGGAAATTACTTTAAATATCAAAAATTCTGAGACGTAATTGAAAATTTCAGTTGTGGTAGCAGTGAAACTATAACCTTACTATAAAATTATAATTTTTAAAGTGTGGTATTGTATTTAGGGAAAAGTGTACTGATATCTGCAATTTATTTGGAAGTACACCAACAAGAAGAAGGATCAATGGATGGATGGATGGAGTAATGGACAGCTGGACGGGTACATAATAAAGCACAGCAAAGTGTTTGTAAATGTAGCATCTTGATCGTAGCTATGCAGGTGTTCACTATACAATTCTGCTGACTTTGCTGTAAGTTTAAATTTTTATTTTTATATTTTAAAACTTGCTGTAGGGCTTCTCTGGTGGTGCAGTGGTTAAGAATCTGCCTGCCAATGCAGGGGACATGGGGTTGAGCCCTGGACCAGGAAGATCCCACATGCCACGGAGCAACTAAGCCCGTGCGCCACAACTACTGAGCCTGCGCTCTAGAGCCCGCAAGCCACAACTACTGAGCCCATGTGCCACAACTACTGAAGCCTGTGCACCTAGAGCCTGGGATCCACAACAAGATAAGCCACCAAAATGAGAAGCCTGTGCACCGCAACGAAGAGTAGCCCCCGCTCGCCGCAACTAGAGAAAGCTTGCGCACAGAAACGAATACCCAATGCGGCCCAAAATAAATAATAAAATAAAATAAATAAATTTATATAAAAAAAACTTGCTGTAAATTTAAAAATTAAAGGCAAAGGAATACACAAATAGATCAATAGAATCCTTAATCATAGAGAGCCCAGAAACGTACCCAGGAGTATATGGGAACTCAGCGTATGACTAGCAATATAAAGTAGTGAGGAATGATTAACTATTTAATAAATGGTGCTGTGAAAAGCAGTTGTCCATAAAAAAATGGATCCCCACCTCAATTATCCCCATGGTCTAGTCTTTTGCACTGAACTGCTCCAGGCCTATTTTTTTTTCTCTGTGGTAACTCCAGGGCCTGGTGTCTACTAGGTGGTGAGTAAATATTTGTTGAATGAAGACCTCAGTCCTGGGAGATACGCTGTGGATCGGAGGATTTCCGTGATCCGTGCTGTTGCCGAGGTTTGGAGCCAGGGAGCTGAGTCCCGAGTCCACCCTCTTTTCTGTTCCTCATCAGCTGAGCTAATGCAACCGTCACACTGACTTCTGACGGCAAAGAAACAAACTCAATGATGAGTGATGAGTGATGCGAGATTATCCTGACTTCATTCAGTGGCTGACAGAGCTCCCTTGAAGATTTGCAGGAACAGAATTTGTGGCTGTTTGTTCTTCCTAAGGTTATTACAAGTGGGACAGGGAAGTAGGATTTGAGGGGGTCAAGGAGGAAATAATAATGTAGAAATAAATGATGGACCCCAAATTACAGATTATATGCACATAAAGTATGCATCACAGATACGTGTGTAATAGAGAAAGCCCGCGCGCAGCAACGAAGACCCAATGCAGCCAAAAATAAATAAATTTATTAAAAAAATAACTCTTCCCTTTATTTTAATACATAAATCTATATAACCTTTAGAATAAATCAAAGAAGATGAAGAGTTGCCAGTAAAAAAAAAAAAGCTTAATGCCAGAGATTCCTCCTACCTAAAATCTTTGTTTTTACTGTTGATTTGAATGAAACGACACATTTTCCTTCTAGTGGTTTCCTCATTCATCTGTAGTAGAGTAGCTCTTTATCCTCATGAGCATGAGAACTACCAACTGCAAATGGGCTGAGTACAAATCACCTTTAGAAACTTCAAACAATCACGTCCATTTAAATGTTGTTGAATAAAAGGTTTGAAACCTGAGAGGTTCCTCCAGCCAACAAGCTATTCTAATACTATTTTACTGCGACTTGATTTAATTACCACCCGTACAGGATATATTTACCATCCCGGATCTTGAAAAAGACCATAACCCTTATAAAGATTGTATTTATACAGCTTTGTACCTTAGCTTGATTACTTTGCGTATTTGTACAGGTGAAACCCAAAGGTAGGACACTCCTGCAAAAGGTTTAACCGGAATAGACATGCTACAGCACGATCAGGATTAGGGTAAGAGATACGTCATCTTCTTGACTTAAAGATTCTCCTCGTTTAGTCCTGTCTGTAACTAAGATGCCTACGATAAAATATCAGACTCTATTCTTGATCATTATCATACTTCAGGGCCTCCAAAATTAGAGAGACGTTTTCATTACCTGTCCAAATAGGCTTTGTCCTGACTTCTAGTCTTGTGGAGTGACAGTCATGAACAGAATCGAAAGGCAGGTGGGCAGTGGTGACACATCAAGGTTCAAGGTTCCAAAGGTTCTTCAACATTAAGAAACATACTTGGAAGGAGTTGATTCTGCCGACCAGTTAGAAAACCTGGAAGTATCTGAACTCCACGAAGGTATTCACTGAGAATGGATTTCGAGTTGTCTGCCTTGTAATTCAGCTTATTCAGACATTTGTTTTTGTTGTGTTTTTGATAAAGAAAAGAGCAGTTGATGGAAGGGCACAGACTGACTGTCCTTACTATGTTAAAAATCAAGTCTTTAACAGAAACGGACAACATAGAGACTTCCTAAGTGACCCGAGACATTGGTGTAGTGGATGCTGTGATGTACCATCCAAACTCCCGAATTTCCCGTTCTTGCCTGAGGGTGACGGTGGCTCAGCACATCTGTGGGAACTGCCCTCCACAGAGGCAGCTGCCTCACCTAAGATTAGGCCCCCTCCCCAGGGGCAGCCAACATCCAATGATCAGCCCTTTGTCTCGATTAGAATAACTCCCTGCTCCAAAGCTTTGCCATAAAATCAACTGAGGCCTGTGCTGCAACAGCACCCCAGGCCAACTCCCCTTTAAACCTGCTTCCCCCACTCCCTTGCAGGCAGTGCTGTCGAGAGCACTGCCCAATTTACCTCCTGTGAATAAATTTCTGCCTCAGAGACTTTCCCCCATCAAACCCAGCTAAGACATAAGGCAAAATTCTTTGGTAGGATTAGAGATAACCATTTTTATGTCATTGCAGATTATTACTCAATTAAGCTGAATGGACTGGCTGCAGTTAAATTCCTGATGGCTCTCCTGTGGATTTGTTCTGCCTACTCCTAGGGGTACAGACTTGGTTGTATATATGTTCATTTGAAAAGGAGTCTGCAAAAATAAAAAATTGTAGAATATATACAAGTCTGGTTTTTAGAAAATAGAATTAACAAGCTTGTCAAATCACAGTAAATATATGAATGAATAGGAGACACTTTAGTTTCTACTTTCTCAATTATGTGTATTTTCCTTATAATACAATTAATTGTTAATATGGAGTGACTCTCTGAAAAAGAATGAGACCTTGGGCATTGAAGACGTGACCAAGATGTACCTGGTCAAATCATGGTACATCCAGTCCAATGTTCTGGCAGATTTTGTGAAAGATCTTGACAGTCATCCCTGATATCAACTTCAAAATGTCAGGAAGGGGCTTCCCTGGTGGCGCAGTGGTTGAGAGTCCGCCTGCCGATGCAGGGGACACGGGTTCGTGCCCCGGTCCGGGAAGATCCCACATGCCGCAGAGCAGCTGTGCCCGTGAGCCATGGCTGCTGAGCCTGCGCGTCCGGAGCCTGTTGCTCCGCAATGGGAGAGGCCACAACAGTGAGAGGCCCGCGTACCGCAAAAAAAAAAAAAGTCAGGAAGTTTACCCCAAATACCCATTCTTTGTGCTGTCGTGGCACTGCTTTTACAGAACCTATCCCTGTGATGTACACTTATTCTAATTCCCCCACTAGACTAGGCCTTCCTCAGTGGAAATTATGCACATCTGTATCCCTCTACCTCTTGAGCGTAGTAATTAATAGGCCCTTACTGAATTCCAGTTTCAATCAGTAGAGGATTTATTAGCACTTATGAGATCTTGGGCACCAAGCTAAACATTGTTTGAGAAAATGAGTCACAGTTACTACCCTCCAGGAACATATTATATTCCTGGGGTTATAACCCACTTAAACAGCTAGAGACCATTTAAGGGTGGCCAATTACATATGATAACCTAAATATTCACATTTATCTTTGATTTCCCCTGACGCTCCACTAAAGTAACAGTACAGAATTACAAAACTCCTAAAGCCATAAGTGTAGAGAAAACTTGAGAACAGATCATCAGCAAACAGGATTTCAGCAAAACGTTGGAAGTGTGTAACTGCCTAAAAAGCCCCAAGGTTGCTAAAACCTAAGCTTGCAGGGCGGAAAGCCAGAAGTCAGTCAATTCTCCACACAGAAACCCAGAAAGCTTGCAGACATCAGGAGGCGGGCGTGCAGGGTAGAGCTGAGAATAGGAAGAGTTAGTTGGAAGTTTATATAGGGAGCTGTTAAAATGCAATTCCCCCGACCAAAGCGCCAGAAGATTGCAGCTTCCCCAGCACAACACGGGGAAGGAAGCTCACTGTGGAGAAGTCGAACCAGAAAACCTGTGGAGTCTGGGACACCAGACTCTGCTGAAGAGAGGGGTGAGTTGCCTGACTGAAAATAGGGAGACACAATAAAATTATACAAACTGAATGTCGACATCGCCCAAACCTACTCACCTCAGAGAAAACTGGCCACGAGACTCATGTTCACCTCCCAAGAAACTGGAGAATTCCTCTCTCAGGAAACTAACCAGTCCAAAAGAAATGTCTACGTAAAATGACAGCTTAGAGTTTCCCTGATGAAATTGCTAGGTCCTGCCCAATCACACAATGGTGAAGAACATCACTCTCCAAACCCTACTCACATGTACAGAGCTTCTAAGTGTTTAAGTTTCTCACTCAGCGTATTAGGACACCAAGGGCCACCACACGTTTGAGAAAATCCTCTAACGTGAGTGACAGAAACCAAAACAAACCACAGAAAAAATTCAGAAAATTAAAAAACAAAATAGAGCCTCAGAATAAGAGAAGATATTGTTCTATGAAGCAAGAACCAATTTCACTAAAAACTCCATTCAGAGAATAAAAATTCAGAAAGTTATATCTATATAAATATATATATATATATACACACACACACACACACAACAGAAGAGTTGAAAGTAAAGTTGAGAGAATCTCTCAAAAAGGAGAACAAAAACCAAGGAAATGGAAAATAGGAAAGAAAAGAGAAGTATAGATAAAATGATACTAAAAGCTGCCTGGAAGAAAAATGCAGATCACGCACAAATGATCAGGACTCAGGGGAAATCAGACTTCTCCACCACTGCAGTAGGAGCTAGAAGACAGTGGACAAATGCCTTCAGACTATCAAGAGTAGCTTTATTCTTCTAATGAAGATTTGGAATGTGTCAGCAGCAAACAACTGGGGGAAAGTGAGGCAATTATTAACTCCAGGAAAAACAAAAAATTGTACAAGATAGAAAATGTAATCATAGTACATTACATGGCTAAGCTGTGAATAACGATTATTTAGAATGTAAACACTGTACACTAATTTTAAAATGGTGATAGAAATACATTGGGAAGGGACTGCTCTGGTGGCGCAGTGGTTAAGAATCCGCCTGCCAATGCAGGGAACATGGGTTCGATCCCTGGTCCGGGAAGATCCCACGTGCTGCAGAGCAGCTGATCCTGTGCACCACAACTGCTGAGCCTGCGCTATAGAGCCCGTGAGCCACAACTACTGAGCCTGCGTGCCACAACTACTGAAGCCCATGTGCCTAGGGCCCATGCTCCGCAACAAGAGAAGCCACCGCAATGAGACGCCCGTGCACCGCAACGAAGAGTAGCCCCCGCTCACCACAACTGGAGAAAGCCTGCATGCAGCAGTGAAGGCCCAACGCAGCCAAAAATAAATAAATAAAAAATTTAAAAATAAATAAATAAAATAGATAACCAATAACCAACAAGGATTTACTGTATAGCACAAGGTATTATTGAGTACAAAAATACTCAATATTTAGTAATAACCTATAAGGGAAAAGAATCTGAAAAAGTATACACAAACACACACACACACACACACACACACACATATATAGCCGAGTCACTGTGCTGTAACCTAAAACTAACATGATATTGTAAATCAACTATACTTCAATAAAGAAAAAAAAATAAATGAAAGCATTTGGCAAAATCTAAAATAAAAAAAAAAAGAGAAAGAAAGAAAAGAAAACAAATATGAAGGGAAATACCAGAAGAGATTGCTCAGAGTTAAAGTGATTGCTTTAAAAAATAGAAATGGGGATTGGACTGGGTGGAGGAAGAACTTCTGTTTTTCACTGTTGTAATTTTACTTTTAAACTAGAACATGT
This sequence comes from Grampus griseus, assembly GCF_964374135.1. Classification (NCBI taxonomy): domain Eukaryota; kingdom Metazoa; phylum Chordata; class Mammalia; order Artiodactyla; family Delphinidae; genus Grampus; species Grampus griseus. Next base: position 173,392,634 of record NC_139018.1, read on the forward strand.
TGTTTGTTTGTTTGTTTTGCGGTACACGGGCCTCTCACTGTTGTGGCCTCTCCCGTTATGGAGCACAGGCTCCAGACGTGCAGGCCCAGCAGCCATGGCTCACGGGCCTAGCCACTCAGCGGCATGTGGGATCTTCCCGGACCGGGGCACGAACCCGCGTCCCCTGCATCAGCAGGCGGACTCTCAACCACTGCGCCACCAGGGAAGCCCACATGTGTTATTTTTATTAAAATATTTTAGGGACTTCCCTGGTAGCACAGTGGTTAAGAATCCTCCTGCCAGTGCAGGGGACACGGGTTCGAGGCCTGGTCTGGGAAGATCCTACTTGCTGTGGAGTAACTAAGCCCGCGAGCCACAACTACTGAAGCCCACATGCCACAACTACTGAAGCCCGTGCACCTAGAGCCCGTGCTCCGCAACAAGAGAAGCCACCGCAATGAGAAGCCCATGCACCGCAACAAAGAGTAGCCCCCGCTCTCTGCAACTAGAGGAAGCCCGTGTGCAGCAACGAAGACCCAACGTAGCCAAAAATAAATAAATTAATTAATTAAAAAATTTTTTAAATGTCCTAAAGAATTAAACTATGATAGTAAATACAGTACAGGGGTTTTCTGTCTGATCTGTAAAATAATTCTGTGCTGAAAAACCATTTGCAGATGGGGAGACTTGACCAAAGATGGGTAGGATTTGGATGACACAAGGGAGAGACATTCAGGGTGGGATCAACATGACCTTGAAATTAGCACATTATAAGGGCGGGGGGTGGGGGGGGCAGTCAGTGAAATGGCCAGTTGCCAGGAGTCAAGAAAGTAAGTTGTGGAACAGTGGGAAAATCCTGCTTACATAAGGGGAAGTCAGATGGAAGAAGGACTTGGGATTTAAGTAGAGGAACTTGAACTTGTTTGAGAAAAAAGGGACTTGTAGATTCTTGAGAAATGAAATTATGTAATAAAAGCAGTATTTTAGGAAATTTAATCTGAAAATTGTATGCAACTAGTGGATATGGGAGGCAATTGTTCAGTCTTTTTCATCATTACATCCCCAGCACCTATTGGGTGCTCATAGGAGCTCAACCTGTATTTCCTGAATGATCAAATGTGAAAGAGGCTGGGAGGTGTTGGAGGCATATAAGCATGAAGTAGTAGGGCCATGGACCAGGAATGAGTAGTGGCAATGGAAAGGAACAGGTATTTCCTGAACACATTTGAAAAAGAGAAATACTCTAATTTCCTATTCAAAATGCCCATTTTTTAAAAAGTCACTTCACATTAAATATGAAACAAATTTTCTTATAGTAATGTTACAAACAGTGGTTATGTTCTCAGACCCCCTCCAACTATTTATAATTACTCTAAAATACAGTCCAACCTAAATACACCTATTATACATAAGTAACATTTTATAGGATTATTTCCAGGAGATAAATTTTAAGTTCCAAGTTGTAGGTGATTATTCCAGTTATCTATTGCTATGTAACAAATGTTCAAAATTGAGTGCCTTAAAACAATAACCATTTTATTACAGCTCATGATTCCATGGGTCAGGAATTTGGGCAGGCCTCAGCTGGGTGATTCTTTTGCTCCAAGGGTACCAACTGGGATTACTCACTGGTACTAAAGCGGTGGGTGTGCTGGTCTGGACTGTACAAGGTGGTTTCCTTCACAAGTCTGGTGCTTGGGTGGGGATGGCTGGAAGGCTGGGATCAGCTGGGTCCTATTGACTCCAGCATGGTGTTCTCAGGGTAATTGGTCTTCTCATGTGGCATTTCAGATGCCCCTGAAGGAGTGTTCCAAGAGAACTAAGTGGAAGCTACAGGCTTCTTCTCACCCAGTTTCAGATAGCCCACAGGATCACACTTCTGCCACCTTGTACTGCTTACAACTGAATAAAAGGGCCAGCCAAGAGTCAAGGAGAGAGGCTACACAACAGTGTGATCCAAGTAGGCATGGTTTACTGGAGGACATGCTTTGGAGGTTAACTTGAACAGTGGAGACTTAATGTTCTAAAACTGTATAGGTGGGGCTTCCCTGGTGGCGGAGTGGTTAAGAATCCAACTGCCAATGCAGGGAACACGGGTTCGAGCCCTGGTCCGGGAAGATCCCACATGCCGCAGAGCAACTAAGCCCGTGGGCCACAACTACTGAGCCTGCGCTCTAGAGCCCGTGAGCCACAACTACTGAGCCCATGAGTCACAACTACTGAAGCCCATGCACCACAACTACTGAAGCCTGCGGGCCTAGAGCCTGTGCACCGCAACGAAGAGTAGCCCCTGCTTGCCCCGCTCACTGCAATTAGAGAAAGCCCATGCACAGCAACAACGACCCAACGCAGATAAAAATTAATTAGTTAATTAAAAAAAAAAATCTGTATAGGTGAAAGTACCACTCACATTTTCATAAGAAAAAAGTTACGTTGATGACTCTCAAACTATACCCTCAAGGAAACCTACTGTTTCACTGCTAATGTTGAATAATGGTGGTCTTTTCTATATTTGGAAGAAAAACTGAGATGAACCATTTTAAAAAAATCATTCTTTTATTTTCTTATGAAAATATTTCTTAAACCCTTTTGCCTGATAGTCCTCACTCGTGTGATAGGGCAATTTTTAGAAATACTTTGGTTTTGGGAATTCCCTGGTGGTCCAGTGATTAGGATTCGGCGCTTTCACTGCCAGGGCCTGGGTTCAATCCCTGGTCAGGGAACTAAGTTCCCGCAAGCCACGCGGTGCAGCCAAAAAAAAAAAGAAAGAAAGAAAGAAAAAAGAAAAAGAAAGATTTTGTTTCTCACATAGCCTTCTTCTCCTTCCTGGTTCTCTGCAGTCAGGCACTCTGTGCTCCCTCGCACAGAAGTGTGTATGTCAGACACGAAAGCAGAAGACTCTTGCAGACACTTCCCTTTCTGGATTTTGTTTTCATAAAGCCTGAGCTTCCAGAATCTGTCGTGCAGGAAGAGGGGAAAGGTGAGAGTCAAAAGGCAACAAAAGGACCTTGAACAGCAGAGGTTCCCAGAGCTTCACGGCTTAGCCTTTCCATCCACCTCCATTCCCTCACCAGACCCGTGAAACCTCCTGAGTCACTTCTTTGGATCCTCTACTCCATGGAGCAGAATCTGAAAATCACTGCTCTAGAACAATTATTCCTCAGCTCTTCTGAGTTGGGGAACAGTCGGGACTGGTGGAATGGAAGTTGAGGAACTTCAGATACACAGATTCCCATGTTTCTCTTCTGCATGTATAGGGGATGAAGGAAACATTGGAATGACAGGTGCTTGGGACTTTTTAAGCCTGGGAGTATGGAAGAACGCTGATGCTGGTCATCAAAAATGGAGAGCTGAGTAGTTGCACTCAGTATTTCCAGGGAGCAGAGGATAATTAATTTCATCTCTGGAATGCTAAATTGGAGGTTAAGGTACAGCATTCTAAAAAGGTGGCCTAGAAGCAGCTGGTGAGATGGGAATGTCACACAGGTGAAAAGGTCAGGGCTGTAGATAAGAGATTCCAACAACTGTTGAAGAAGGGAGTTCGGAGAGAACAGAGCAGAGGGCTGAGAACAGAAGCTTTATGAGACCCTGCTACGAAGGATGAAAACTGGTGACCCACCTGCCACGTCAACCTCCTTGAGTGACTGTTGCTTTCTTACTGAAAACATTGTTCTCTAAAATCACAGACTATCAGAAATTGCCCATTGAAAGTACATCAGTAAGAAAAAAACATCCCACTCTTGCCGCAGAGTCTCAGGCACAGAGAGGCAGCCCTGAATGATTTCTAAGCCAGGTGCAGAGCTGTGGGTAAGGGGTTTCTGGAGACAACGTTCCACATCTACCTTAACCTTGTAGTTCCAAGGAAACGAGACTTTGGGTCCACTTGTAGTCCAGACATGATGCCACTCACAGCTCTGCGTTGTTGGGACCGATCAAAACACAACTTCATTTAAATTTTACCTAAACTCCGCACTTCCCCGAAAGTCCTGTAACAACTCCATCTTTTTCTGTGTTTGGTGAGATGCCCCAGGGCTCCTAAGATGCGAACTCTCCCCCATTACCGTGGATCAATAAACCTGTCTCTGTGGACTCTAGACTCATTTCTGGGGGTATTGGGACGATCGGGCGAGGACAGAGAGCATCGGAGGCTTTCACAGTACACTCCTCCACTTCACAGACAAATCCTGGGGACCAGGAGAAGGGTTTCTAGTTGTCTTTGCAGTTCTTCCGTCTTTACACTCCAGGTACCGAGACTGACGAGTTCCATAACGATTATTACGGGGTCACTGGGACCCCCAGTTCCCCGAGGGCCTTCTGTTCCACATTTCTTCAGCACCTTGTATTACTCAGACGAAATCTCCTTTTTCTTGCTAAGTCCTGTCTTCCCAACCCACTTCTCGGGAATGAGCGACCGCTTGAATCAGAAGCCAGGTACCGCCCTTCATTCAAATTTTCCTTTTTCTGGCAAAGCGCTCTAAAAAGGTGGGCTAGGAATCAATGTATCTCCAGACCAAATAGAAAGCAAACACTTCCCAAGAGGAATATAGTGTTTTACTTAAACCACAACATCAAGCAGTCTTAACGAGTCCCTTGTACTCTAAAGGAAATAAAGCTAGCGCTTCAGCCAACTCCGGCGAATCCTCCGGCGGGATCCACAGGTCCCTCTGCGCGTGCTCGTCGGGAAACTTGGCCCTGCGACCCCGGCGCGGAGCGGCGGCGCGGGCGCGGATTGGTCGCCGGGGCGCCGGGCCCGCCGCGCGTGCGCAATGCTCCTCCCGCCCCGCGCCGCCCCTCCCACCGCCCGTCGCCCGTCCGCGGAGTCTGGAATGAGTAGGCGGTAGCGGGCGAACCGGCGAGAGGAGATCAGGGTGGGCCGACGCTGAGCGCGGCCTGCTCTCTCCGAGGAAGAAAGAGGAGGTCGTGTTCCCGGTCTCCGGGATCCCCCAGCCCCGCACCCTGCCCCGCCGGCGAAGGAGAAGCTGAGGAGCCGCCGCCGCCAGGCGCCGCCGCCATGGCTGCCATGATGGGTCGGAAGTGAGCCTGCGGGCGACGGTGCCGGCGCGGGCGCTGCAGCCCCGGTCCCGGCCGCTCCGCCGGGGAAGCGCGACGCCGCGGACCGCGGGCCCTCGGCCTTCGCGACTCCAGCCCCTCGGCTCGGCCCGTTTCCTCCAAGACTGAGCGGTGGGGAGTGGCTCCCGGCCTCCGGCCCCGGCAGCCAGGAAGATGGCGGACCCGGCCGAGTGCAACATCAAAGTGATGTGTCGCTTCAGACCGCTGAACGAGTCTGAGGTGAACCGCGGCGATAAGTACATCGCCAAGTTTCAGGGAGAAGACACGATCATGATCGCGGTGAGTGCCCCCAGCCCCCTCTTTCGGACCCGGCCGCTCCTGGAGTTCAGGGAAGCGGGGAGCGAGCTTTGGGGGCCCCGATGGCCCGGGGAGGGGCGCGGCGCCTCCTCGGGTGCTCCTGGGTCGCCCCGCCCTGGTCTGCGGCGCCGGCGACGGGAAGCACCCGCCCTGGGTCCGCGGCCCTCCCGCACCTGGGGCGCGCGCGGGAGGGGCGGGGCGGGGCGGGCGCGGGTTGCGGGCACCGGGGCCGGCTTGCGTGCGCTTGCGGGTCCTGGTGCAGGTGCTGTCGGGGGGTCGCGCCACCGCCTCCCCACGACTTCCCATTCGGGCGCGTTGAGCTCTGAGACCTGCCCTCCGTACTTTAAATAGTCACGATGCGTGGTCTCGGGGAAAGCCGTATGCGTTAGACTGCATCGTCTCCCCTACGGGGAAAGGGAAACTGCACCTAGCGCAGTTGGACCGGTGCCCTCGGTGGTCGCCCAGCCCGCCTTCGAGTTTACAGTTACACACGGCGAACGGGGAGGGCTGCGAAAAGAAGTAGGTGTCTTTTGAACTCGGAGCAATCGACTTCGTTTCGTCTTGCATCGGATCTGGCCGATTCGCTCTGGGTTATAAATGGGTCTCACTCATTGGGTTTTACGGGGTAACGGTATGGGAAAGAGTGTGAACTCTTTCGTGTGTATATCAAAGTATTATAACAGAAAAAGGGAAAAGAGAAAAAGGTAAAATTGGACCAGTTTTTTGAGAAAAAGGTAAAATTGGGCCAGTAAACTAGGTTTTTTTGAGAAAAAGGTAAAATTGGAGAAAAAGGTAAAATTGGACCAGTAAACTAGGTTTCTTGTTAGTGTCAGCTTCCTACGTCTACGGTGAGGAGCTACCTTGAAGAACTTGATAATATGCCGAGGATGGTGAGATACTGTCCTTCGTAGTATAAACCATGACATGACTAGGCTTGGCGGATCATTGTCAACTTCTGAGAACCAGAAAGTAAGGTGGGGTTGGTGTCTGTCTTTTTTCGTTTTTGTTTTTTTTTTGAGGTCTGATCTCTGGTATTGAAAGGTCTCTGAAAATAACATCCCCAGCTCAAGGAGATTAAAATGGGTGGCAAGATACTGCCCACAGAACGGTGAACTGTGACTGGAAATGAAAGTCATCTTTCTTGGTGATGCCGTTTGACAGAACTTGCTTCTACATGACTGTCATGCTACCCAGTGATAACGTTGACTTTTTCTCTAGTGGTATTCCACATTTGGCATATGTTTGGATAGTTAATTTGGAAACCAGACAAAGGGATCACGGGAGATGGAACGTTGAAGATGAAAAGCATTGACATGTAAGACAGAACTGAAGTTCTTTAGAGTTTTTATGTGAACGTTTCCAAAGTTCAGCTCTAGAATATGGATGTCATAGCTCCACGTAGCTCAGGAGGGCTTTGGCAAACAAGTCGTTAGGTTCCTAACAAGTGCCAGCTACTACTGTGTGAGGACTGTCAGGCTGGTTCTTTGTTAACAAGTGCACAGAAAAACTCAGACTATAAATGACATCGTGGTGAGGCCAAGAAGTTAAGCACGAAAGTAGTCATCCTTTTCGTTCAGGGTGATACATTGTGCGTGCGTGGAATCAGAGGAGGCTTGCAAGGCCTGGGTTGTTAGTTGGCAAACACTAGTAGGCTGCTAGTTTCTCACAGAGTTTTTATGGTTATTCAGCCTCTCAACAGTGGTTGAACATCAAAGCTGTCTTCCTTTCAGATTTGTAGTAAGAATGTCTTATTACTTCAGATATTTTTTTGTATGCGTATTTACACAAATCTATAAGTATTATCAAGATTTATGTTTTGGAATGATAGAATTTAGGATTCACAAAATGTTTTATGATTAGGTTAGAAGGCAACCTTCTAACGCAGGCCAAATGTGACATAAGATACGAGGAAAGAGTTAAAAGAATATAAACAATTACCACAGGAAGCATAACGTTTATTTTAGGTTGTTTCCTTTGAATTTCTTTACTTAGGTTTCCTTAGCATTTAAATAAATTTAAGTGATAATATTAGAAATCATGGGTGAATGATTTGAGTTGTGAATCAGTAATGTAGAGTTGGCCTTTAGATAAACTGGTAAGCATTTTAGTCGTTTGTTTTTGTTTAAGTATAAGCAAAAATACATTAAACTGAGTGTGATACAGCTTTAAAAAGTGTAAGGCAACATGTTTAATTCATTATTTTCTGAAACCAGTGTTTTGCATATAGTAACTCATTAATTACTCTGAGGTCTTCCCCCCCCCCCAATTTTTTAAAGTGCTTTATTTTATCTTTTTAAAAAGTTGTCTGGGAATTTATAAGGGCAGCTAGGAGGGGTGGAATTAGAAAATCTCCAGGTAAAAGTCATCCCATGGTTGGTTTTGTTCATTTTACTGGATCCTGATCCTGATTCAAAGTAAATAGTTTAAGAAGGAATTGCTGCAGTGCAGCATTTAAAATTAAATTGTCTTAAACAATTTTACAACATTTTGTACACAGCTTTCTGGTTAAATCAAAATTAAAAAAATAAGTATTTTAGTTTACAGTGTTAACTGAATTGTACATGTAATCAGTGCTCACGTAGAAGATAATTTTTTAGGATTCTGATTTTCCTATAAATTCAGTTTCCAATATTTTGTCCAAACTTTTTCCCTGTTACTCATATAATCAGTGATTTTAATGTAATGTGACCTCATGGCAATGTAATCTTGTAGTGTTTCTCTGTGCTTTACAGCCTTTGTACAGATTTTTTTTTGTAATTAAGTGCTCAGTGAAGTGCTATAAATATCACATATTGAATGAAATAAATGCATTATTTTTTTGAACAACTTTGAATGATACAGATAGAACTATTTGCTTTAGATATGCAAACTTGTTATCCACAAAAACTGGGGGACCAGGGCAACACCTGGTTATATAGTTCAAAGGAGCCTGCTGAAAACACCAAATAAAAAAATCAATAGAAAAAGTTATTCCCACATTTATTTATGCATCGTGAAAGTGGAACGTGTATATTTGCATCGTTAAGCATCTTTACTAATCATCGTTCCTTATGTGGTATACTGTAGAGGACAGAACCCAAAACAGGCTGTTGTAGTTCATTGAAGTTAGACCCAGTTCCTTACCTCTAGCACAACACGATTTCCCCTTTCAAATGTATGATGATTTGGTGTTTGATCCTGATTACCTTAAATACGAAAATTAAAAGAGAAGAAGCCATCATAATATACCTTTACAATTGTGGAATGTTCACCCATAATCTATCTAAGGAATCTAACTAAGGAAAATCTAATATGATGTAATCCCATGTTATCTGAAAATCACTATTCAGAATTCCAGAGAAAGACATATTCCTGCCAGAGGGTGTCCTTTGTAACCAAATTTGGTGTTCAGCCTGGTCCGTGCAGATTCAAATAGGAACCACTTCACTTAAGAAATCTAAGGTAAGGGCTTCCCTAGTGGCACAGTGGTTAAGAATCCGCCTGCCAATGCAGGGGACACGGGTTCGAGCCCTGGTCCAGGAAAAACCCACATGCCGCGGAGCAGCTAATAAGCATGTGCATCAGCTACAACTACTGAGCCTGCACTCTAGAGCCCACGTGCCACAGCTATTGAAGCAGGTGCGCCTAGAGCCCATGCTCCGCAACAAGAGAAGCCACACAATGAGAAGCCCGCGCACCGCAACAAAGAGTAGCCCCCGCTCGCCACAACTAGAGAAAGTCCATGCGCAGCAACGAAGACCCAACACAGCCAAAAATTAAACAAACAAAATCTCCCCCCCCCAAAAGTATTATTTGCCTTATTTTGGAGAGATACATTTGTCACACTATTACCTGTTTTTTGTTAACTTGTTTCTTGCAAGTAAAATTAATCATGAGTGCTTCCCTGGTGGCGCAGTGGTTGGGAGTCCGCCTGCCAATGCAGGGGACATGGGTTCGTGCCCCAGTCCGGGAAGATCCCACATGCTGCGGAGCGGCTGGGCCCGTGAGCCATGGCCGCTGAGCCTGCATGTCCGGAGCCTGTGCTCCGCAGCGGGAGAGGCCACAACAGTGAGAGGCCCGCGTACCGCAAAAAAAATAATAATAATAATAATCATGAGTTCTTTAACCCTAGAAGCGGTCTCCATTTCGATTTAGTTAACATTACTTGATCACTTATATTCGATCCTAGTATATAGCTGTTTAACTTAGTATTCAAGAATCTATCCAGCCTTATCCTCTATTATTCTTTGAACCCTACTCTCTGTACTAATTAGTATCATTTCTAAAATTGTTACTCATTTACAATATCTGATACCTTATAAGGTGCTAAATAAATGTTTGCTGGATAAATGAATAGGGAAAATTACTTTCTTTTTGATAGAAAAAATATTAGTATGGTTTATTTCTGTTATTTTGACTGTACTTGTGTTTGTTTTCACAATTGTTTATCTTGAATACATCTTGTACAATCAGTGAAACAATAGATTATCTTTTATTAGCCACACCTGTAGATTAGTTAATGTCTCAGAATCTTAGCAAAAGGACACTTTTATGTATGTTGTAGCCAAAGAATAATCAGCCATTGAGATGCCTACATTTAATTGATGCCAAAGTGAGGTCATCTGAGTATATCCTTCAGGAATGCTTTCAGCTGCAGAGGGAAAACAAACTAATAGTGGTTTAAATAAATAAGAGGTTATTTTTCTCACATAGGAAGTCTGGAGATGGGCCTTTAGTTCTACTTGCTGACTCTGTTACCCTCTGTCATCCTAAGTTATTGACTTTCCCTTGTCGTATTTGTCATGTTTGCAAGATGGATGTTCCAGTTCCAGACCTTCATTCCAGAAAGGAGAAAGGGTAGCTTCAGCTGAGGCGGTCCTTTTTATCAGGAAAACAAAACCCTTCTCTGAAACCTCCCAGCAGACCATCACTTCATGGTATCTAGAGCTGGGTCATGTGACACTACTTGCAAGGAGACTCCGCTAGCAGGTGGTTAGCTTCCAGCTTGTCTGGTGGGAGGCCAGAAGGGGACGGGGAATTGGGAATGGCTTTGGACAGGTCTTTAGGGGCTGTTTGCGTCATCTTTATTGCTGTTCCAAGCTTTAGGGAGGGGAATTGTGGGGTAGAGTTTCTAAAAAGTATGGTCTTTTTCAGCTGAGACCTAGGAAGTATTCGATAATGTTAAGGATTATTTCTGGGGTCGTGATTGTTTATTTTGGGGCCCAGCTCCCTTCCTTTACTTTAGAAGAGACTAGAGAGCCGTCGTACACTTATTTTCAATACCAGAATCCCCTTGCTCTCTCTCTCATCTTTAGATGCTCACTTTCTCTCTTAGAGTACTAGATTGTTCCTGCCAGCATTTAAACTTGCTCAGGTCTTGTCTATCTTAAAAGACAGCTTTCTTTGAGTCACAGCCAGATTTCTGTTCAGTTACCTCCTATTCTTTTTTCAACCTTTTCCAATCTGATCTTTGTGGTGGTTGGATACTTTTCAGTTTTGCTTTGTCCTCGCAGCTGAATTTGACACAATCACTTCCTCCTTGAAAATTCTTCCTTGACTTGCATGGACATCATACTCTTGATTTTATTCATTTCATGTCTCTGGCTCCTTCTCAGGCTACATCAGCAGTTCTCTAAATGTGTCCCCAAGATCCTTTAAGGGGCCCACAAAATCAAAACTGTTTTTAAAATAACACTAAGATGTTACTTGCCTTTTTCACCGTGTTGACATTTGCATTTGATTTTTGTATCCTTGCACTTCAAACTTACAACATCCTTTGGTTTCTTGAATGCTACAAGTTCCCTTCAGCCTCTCCTGTTCCCAATGCCTGGAGTACTTCCCCATGCTCACCCTCCCTCATGAGTAACATTGAAGAGAATGACGGTGAGCTGGGTGCTACTTACTCTTGAGTTCTTTAACATCCCTTCTCCAGAGTGTGTCTCTGGCATTCTTCTGCCTTCCCCAGTCTCAGGTTCTCCTCTAAGTGCTCTCATAGCACTTTCATTAGCACTCCGTTGTGCCCGTCGGAATTCTAGTCACTTGACCATTTGTCTGATGTCTGCCCCACTGTTACTTAGGTTCCACTAAAGCAGAGAATGAATCTGTCTTGGTCATCATTCTAGCATGGTGTCCGGCATAATTGGCACTCCATAAATACTTATTAAGTGGATGAATGGTTGAAATGCTGTTGCAGTAAACTGAAAGCTGAATGGAATAGTGGAAGGAGCCCTGAACTGAAAGACAGGAGATTTGGGTTTGAATTTTAATTTTGTCATTTACAACTTTTGGACCTTTCACGATTCTAATTCCTTATCTGCAAGATGATGTTAGTATTGAAAATAGGGTCTCAATATCTGCCAGAAAAGATACGCATTAAATAAAAATTCACTCAGCAATATGATTGCCCACCACAGTAGTGCTAATTCTGTGCTAGGTTCTGGAAATACAACGAAGACTAAAACACACATGCTTGTTTCTGTGGAGTTTATTCTAGTGGATTTGTTCTCGGGCCCTAAGGTCCTTTCTGCAAAGATTCTGTGACATGAAGTGAGGCATCGTAGGTATCCTATTTTGAAGGTTGAATATATGATGACATCTTTAAAGGAGCTTAGAAATGTCTGTTCACCTTTAATCTGTGTAGTTGAAACCCTTGTTTCTGTTTTTCAGTCCAAGCCTTATGCATTTGACCGGGTGTTCCAGTCAAACACATCTCAAGAGCAAGTGTATAATGACTGTGCAAAGAAGATTGTTAAAGGTAAATATATTTAACCTGCTGAGTTGTTCCAGCAATAAGTCAAATTTTGTTTGTGATCTCTCCTGTTTACCCAACGTTCTCTTTTTCATTTTACCTTCCCTTTCCCTTTAGTTAATTGCAGCGGTTGTTTAAATAATGAAAAGGTCAAATATAGTTAGTAAATCTATTGCTCATATTCCATGAACTAATTTATATACAGTACCTTTTAAAAGGTGTTATGAGAATTATAGTGTGTGTACATTCCAGTTAATACTATTAACCTATACTAAGGTATTTTTCAGGTTTATGTTTTCTAAAACCATAGAACCTTAGAGCTGAGAGGGTGTTAAGTGATTATCTGGACTTACTTCCAGTTACTGCAGAAATATCTTACATCAAAGGGATCTTATGATTAAATAGCCATTACTTCGTGAAATGCTTTATAGCACTTTTTGACAGGTCTAATTGTTAAAGAGTACTTACGAGATTGAGGCAACATCTGTCTTCCTGTAGTGTTCACCAGCGTAGAGGGGTTGGGATTCAGTATCAAGTGGAAGGTTAGGATTAAGTAGGAGCACAGACATTTCATCTAGTGACAGGAGGAAATGTAGAGTTTATGGATAGAAGTAGGTCCATTCGTGTGATGGCGGGAAAATGTACATGTTCTTTTCATATTAATTCCAGTTTGTCTCTGATGTAGGGAGCGAAGTCATCACAGAGAGTGAGGATGGGAGAGGAGGTTCTAGGAAAAGGTACAGAGTCTTCTAGCAGTGTGGAAGTGAATGGATTAGGGAGGTGTGGCAGCATTGCCAGGCAACGTTAAGAGCCCACTTGTGGTTAGCTGCCAGAGAGCTGAATTTACCCAGTTGTATTTTGCCAGGCAAGTACAAAAGAGGGAGGGAAGGGCAAGCGATGTAGTCGAGAGTGCTGCTAATGGTGAACCCTGGAATCTAAGCTGCCTGGGTGGGGGAGGCAGGATTTAAGGGACAGTGAAAAAAGGTGGTAAGGTTAGTGTGTTATAGTCTCAGTGGAGTCAAAGGTTTTTTGGAATCAGGGTAATAGAAGGAGTAAAAGGAAGTGGATACTTGGTGTTAGGAAGGCAGTGCAGTTAGTAATGAAAGGTCTAGAGTGTGACCATGGACTTGGCATTGGAAGGAGAAAAGGATAAGATCATGGAGAAAATAAGGTTCAAGGACCTAGAGTCCAGAGTATCATCTAGTACATGGACGTCTAGTTGTGGGATCACCCACTACGTGGACATGAAACCACCAAGAATTACAACAGGTATGGAATTGGTGAGAGACAGTGGACTGGAGGGAGAATTAATGGGTGATTCTGTAAACGACTGCAAGAAAGAGGAACAGGCAGTGTCATCTTTTGTTGTAAGCATCAAATAGTTTTCCAGATGGATCTGTCATGGAACGCAATTATACTGCATTCTTTGATTTTGACTTACTTTTGTCGTCAGTATAGCAAAAGATTGCTTTTTTAATAACATGAAGTTGTTGATTCATGAATTCATGGGCAGTTTAAATGTATGAATCTTTTTCACATCTGCTGCAGCCAACGTTAGACCCCAATCCACACTTAAATATTGGAGTTTTTTTCATCAGGCATAGAACCAGCATTGCATATTTTTTTCATCTGGCATCTGCACAGGCCTTTAAAGTGCAGATTCCATTTTGTTCATTTTAGCTCATAATCCTATTTTGAGTTTTGTTTTTACAGTTGTCTTACAAGGGATCTGAGTTGGCTATCAGCATGTTTTAATGTCTGTTATGGTGACAAGGATATTGAAGGCTTTTTTTTAAGATCTTTATTTACGCACAGTGGAGTTTGGAAAGTATTACTATGAATCATTTATAAAGCACTTAATGGGCCATGGTTCTTAGCCTAATCTTCTAAAAATGGAACAAGTTTGTTGGCAGTTATTAAGTCAGACTTGGTATTTAACCAACTTCAGATTCTCTTACCTGTACAGTTGTCTAGTTCTTAGCTTACCAACGTATCCACAAGAATATGATGAAAAGCTTGCATCCTTCTGTGAAATCATGGTGCATGACTCTGGTGTTCCCCCAAAGTACTAGTTGAGTGACCCAAACAGGAAATGAGATTAGTTCAGCCATAGCTTTTCCTCAGTGAAATTTTGGTACATTTGTCTGAGGTTCCCAGAATCGATTGACTTTTTGCTTTTAGAAAATGAGTGTAGCATTTACAAGTTAGTCATCTTTTACCTCCATTCCCTGTGGCTTTTGTGAAATTTTTATCCATGGGATGTAATCCTCTTACAACTAGAAACTTGGGCTCATTTAAAGCCATTCTTTGGCCATCCTACCCACCTCAGACCCGAAGCCGCTCTCAGCAGTGTTTTTTCTATTGTTCATTTTGCAGATGGTGTTGTAGAAGACGGTAATACATCGTTTGTTGACATAGTCACCTTTTCTAGGCAGTGCAGGTCTACTCACTTCTGAATATTTTAAAAGCTCTCTTTAGGGCCTTTTTTTAATTTTGTTTTGTTTTTATAAGACTCACTTATCCTGGGCTTTTACCTTTCTCATACTGTTCTAGTGATTTTTATCTCTTGTACATCTTCGGTTATGAAGCCTCTTAACAATAGGCTCATACCTACCTTTCTCAGAACTCTGCAGTCTGTGGTCCTGACATCTAGTGTACTTGTTTCTACTACCTTTTATACTGTTTCATTACTATTTACAACTCTGAGATGACATCATTCTTTTTTTGAAATCTCTCTCCTTTTCTCAACATTTTGATACTTTTTACCTTTTACCAGCAGATTCCTGCTTTACTGTTGGGAACTGAGTTCTGGATAGCAGTTCCCTTCTTTGCAGTATGGTTAA